>NC_045560.1:42347137-45313387 GCF_009819795.1 Aythya fuligula | reverse complement strand
AATTAAATTTGTCATGCATTTACTAATTCCCTGACCTACCTTCCTCCCATCGTCTCTCAGCAGTATCCCAGCAGAAATTTGTGCAACTCCCAGGATAAATTCCGTGCAACCCTCTTTGCTTGTGTTTCCTCTCTGCTCCCACACCTTGGAGGTGCCGAATGCTCTTGCAAAAAACCTCCAAGCTGGGTTGTGGCTGTTCTGCCACTCACTGGTTTGGATGTGACCTTCAAAAGTGCTGAACACTTGCAATCCTCCCTGGAATCAATTGGAGCCCTGGGAGCTCTGCAGCCCTAAAAATCAGACTGCACATAACTCAGTGAATGGGCCCTGAATCAAAGATGCCTGAAATAAAAGGCCATTGTTGAATGTATTTAGTCCTGAGAGATTTGATTTGTACAAATGCAGCAAGCGATGTTAGAGACAAAATAAAACTTTCAAACTGGGAGAGATGTGAAACCATCCTTTAGTACCTATAAAATAAAGGCTAAGGTAGAAAATTGAAGTAGACAAATAGAAGAAGGGTAAAGACCAGGCGTCTCAATCTCAGTGAATAATTAATTGATTGTACTGTTTTCTTCGCATTTTTCAACATGACTGGATAAAAAAGGCATTCTCCTTGAGCTGCTTTCTTCTGATGAAATGAAAGGGTTGCCCTATCAAAAACAGGAGAGCAGAAATTTATTAGAAAGGGTAGCTCTTAATGCAAAACAAATTGGCCTTCTGGAGATGCAGATTGTTTGAAGATGAGTTGCATCTCTGTTGTATCTCAATATTGACATATGCTTTATCATGGTTGTTATCAGCTTCACCTGGTTCTCTCTATTTGAAGCTGAAGAGAGCAGTGGGTGTCTGTGACAATTTTTCTTTCATACCGCTGCCTTTTTATTCTTCCAGAATGGTAATAAGATAGCAGGATGAACAACGTTTCACTCCGGATTGTATCGTGGGAGCTTCATCTTTCTGCTGTCACTTTTCCCTAGCCTTTATTCCTCCCCAGCCATGCTAGCTAATCACCTGTCTTCTCCTCATTTCACGGTATGCCACTCTGCTAGACCATTAATGCAGTTGCTTCAGCCTAGCAGCATGTGGATGCTGTACTTGTATCTCAGTATGCAAGGAGAGTCGGCTCAACAACCTCAGCTGAAGTGCCATGTTGGAGTAAGTTGTTCGGTGGGGTATGTTGAAGTGTTTTTCAGGGCTGGCAGCTGGAGCTCCAAGCACACAACAGATTGAGAGGTAAGGGATTACAGACAGGACTTCTCGCACAAATGCAGCAAGCTACCAGTGCCCCATCAGGGACAGAATCAGTATTCGGGGCTCTGACACTGAGACCTAAGCACAGACAATACTCTTAGGATATACGCAAGCTCCTGTGTTCCACTGTGTGGTTCAGCCAAGATTACTTTCATATTTGATCACTACAGGGAGAGATTTATTTATTTATTACTTTGTCAGTCTTTGGAAAGTGCTAAAGGTTCTGCTACACTGGACCTGAGAGTACATAATGCCAGTCTTAGTTAGATAGATGGCAGCCTGGTGGAGCAAGAGCACATCTCAGTGAAGATGCGTAAGTGTATTGCTGTAACTCTCTTCTAAATGGGAAGAGAATGCAAGAATGTGTTTCCTCTTCTGCCTTAAACCTTCAAAACAGTAACAATTTTCTTTAGTCATCCAGGTCTAAAGATAAACTTTCACCCAGCATTATTTAGAGTTCTCATTTTCACTTCAAAAATGCCATAATGCACAGAGAAGATATTGAAAAGAAGGCTTGTCAATGGGAATTTTAGAAGGGATATGTTGAGAGCAGGTATTGAAATTGTTTTTGGATGGAAGCATTGGGTATGTTTTCTGAATATATCAGTAGAAAAACGGTATGACTAAAATACATTAGCATATTACTATGCAGAAGGGCCAGTTTAGAAAACATCTGTTTTATGCAAAAACCTTGAATGCATTTCACAATGCAGTTACATAATAGCAGTGCTTCTGATTTCCATTGTTTTCCATTTCCATTGTTTAGCAAGACATGAAAATGCATATTAGAGTTTTGTTGACTTCAAAATCACTGGCATCATGCAAAGACCTCAGATACACCATGAGAGAGCTGAAATCCATTTAGAGCTTTGTTTTGCTTGTTGCAGGTTTAGTTTCCCTGAAAGGTGAAGCATGGAGAACCTTACTGCCAAATGTAGTATTTCTTTGTGATTCGAGTACAGCAGCCTCTTGGGACAATAAAATATTTGTTCATATTTAGTTGCATTTGACTTTTTTTTTTTTTTAAGTGGACTAAATGCAGGACATTTTAGCCAAAATGTCTCTCAGTGATGTGTTCCATCCCAGAGGCAGCTCGCAGCATTTCATCAGTGTTGGCAAAATTACTTTTCCCCACCCTATGCATAAAGGCAAGGTGGCCCATGAATTACTTAGTGATTAATTAAAGAAGCTCCATCACCCTGGTCCCCTGAGGCAGGTGGCATTGCAGCCAGGGGAAGGGGAAGTGTGAGAGCTGGGGACAACCTTGGGATTTCCTTTTACAGGATTGTGTGCTCTGTATGCTATTAGCTCTTTGGCAGTAAGTTAAGACCATATAGTGCCGGGGCTGAACTGTCTCATTGTGGAATATACAGATCCGGCATCAGGAAATGGCTCTTCTTTGAAGTCGTCAGTGATCTTTTACGTACCCTTTGTACTTGGTGTGTAAATCCCCAACTCCCTTTCCCTTATTGTGTGCAGTAATGTAAGGGGATAAAGAAAGAAATTGGAAGGTATAATTTCACCTTGATTGAATATACCTTGTCTTAGGTTCATCTCTTCGTGCTATTAGACCTGTATTTTCTTAAGCTTACCACCTAAATAAGAAAGGAAAGCCTTGAAGTGAGTTTTCTTTGAGCCATGGAATTATTACCACCTTTTCAGACTGAGTTAGTAAGTAAAGGTTTAATTAGCTTGTTGCTGGTCCAGGGCCTGATTTGCCTCTGTATGGCACATCTGAAGCCTGCTATAAAGCAGGATGAAATAATAGCTCTGACTGACAGGATCTGAAGGACAATGAGATTAGTTAGGAAATAAAGGGAGAGCCTGCAGAGATGGGAAATTGTTTAATTATAATGACTTGGTAGTAAAATGAAGTTTGGGGGAAAAAAAAAAATTGAGGAAGCACTGTAAAAACTGAATAATGTTAGAATCTTCTCTCTTGAATGAAAAATAATGAAAATACCCTCTGGAATGGAATGATGTATTTAATTAATTGATATAATTAGGGTGCTCTTGCAAATGCAGGCATAAGTGCTGAATTGTTTTTCTTCCTTTTACAGACAATGAATTTTTGAAGACATTCAGTTATTTTCCTAAGAAATGACATAATTGTGTGTTGCCTTGTATCTGGTAAGACACCTGATAAAGCAGAAAATCAGCTGCTGAAGAATCACAGACAAAGAAAACCTCCCTTCTGAGCTCAAAGCTCTGCTGTGCACAAAGGGAACTTCCTAATTTTTCTGTCCTTATCATCTCAAATAACATGGTGCTAAAACTTTTGAGGGACTTGGAGGATTTAGGCTCCCAACTGCCTTGCAAATTCCAACTCTAGAGTAATATAGTTATTAGCATAATATTGAATATGGGGTATTTATAACTTATACCAATAAACATGTATTTACAATATACAGAGTATTATAGCAGGAAATATGAGTGGATACTTGCACTGCTTTTACTTAATGGTAGTACCTACAACACTAACACTTGTCATTTATGATAAAATCCTGTGTTCAGTAGTTAAAAAGTCAAAGCATAGCATACCTGCTGTTGCCGACAAGCATACAAAGGCTGGATTTGGTGTGCTCTGCTCATTTATGCCTTCTTCACAACTATGTATATACCAAATAATTTTATAAATCCATCTCTGAATATAAAAGGGATTGACGTGTATATGTGCTGTGTCTGTCTGGTGTATGTGAGCATGTCAGGCATATTGTTTGAGAGCAACTGAAAGACACAATGCTTTCCAAGAGGGCCAGCAGCCATTAGAGCAAGCAGCTACTTGCTGCTCAAAGTGGTTGTGTGAGCAAGTCAGATTAAGTAAAAAATGGTTCCTGTATGTAATAGGTCCCTGACTGCAGTCATTTTCAAGGAAGGGAAAATTGTGGTCATCTCAGGTTAAGCTTGTATATCTGCGGGTAGCATCGGGCTTGATTACAAGATTTGTTTTGTTGTGTTTTGTATTTTTTTAGAAATCTCTTTGAAATAGATATTCCTAAATAAATACAGGAACCAGCACTCACTGAGATCGTTCAAGACTAGTGCAAACCCAGCAGACCCTGAGTTGGGAATCTGATAGGATGCTCTCTGCAAAACTGTTACATAGTTCAGCTACACTTGCTCACAGTTTCTCACTGGTTCGTTGTGTGCTATTACATGCTAGAATATGTGCATATGGGTGTAATTGGGCTGAAAAACAAATAATGCCACATTCTATTACCCTGGTTGTTTTTTTTTTTTTTTTTTTTTTTTTTTTTTGTTTTGTTTTGTTTTGTTTTTTGTTTTTTGTTTTGTTTTGTTTTGTTTTTTTTATGTGTGATAGCTCACAGAAAGGATTCCACTAATGTTCCTAGGTAACAGATCAGGCCTTTGGGCTGCTATAATTTCAGCAAATGACAACCCCCTTGACAAGTTTTTTGTTTTTTAAGATGTGTGTGTAAAATAAAAGAAAGAATCAGAGGTGCTTATCATGGACAGGAGTCACAAGAAATCTGTTATTTTTCTTGGCAGCCACCCTAGCACACGGCCTAAGTTCCCCAGTTTTGTGGGAAGACAGGAGTCAGTTTAATTGACCTTTTAAATGGTTACTTTTGGTATGGGAATTCAGGAAAGCTTGATAAAGCAGTGTGTATCTTTAGTAGTAGTGCATTGCCTTCCTGCTGCTAATACCTCAATGATATAATTGATTTAGCAGTTGAATTGCAACATTAAAAGTTAATAAATCTTTAATTATGAGCACTTCATTAGCAAATGAATTTCTTAAACTAACAACTTGACTAGGCCTGTATCAATTGACATAATTCATTAACCCATATGAGAATCCATATTAGTTATGCTTAACTTACCTGAGCGTATGAGGCAGGAGATCTTTCTCAGTATAAATAAATTACCAAATCACTATTTATAGTCAGTTAATTAAAGAGCAAATTACTGAAGCAGTGTAGATTTCCTACTTGGTATAATGTAGTCCCACTGATACTCAGTGAGCAAAGGATCTTCCCTTCGCTTTATTCTTCCCTGTCCTCAGTTACCTACAGTTTCACGAGAAATGCTATGATGCCAGATTTCTCTCCTTCTGGCCAATTTTGGGCAGTCACATGCTCTTCTAAAGGCCTCTTTGCAGGCTTAATTGCTGCTCAACAGCAGCAAGCATCTGCATTTCTTTATGAAAGTGCTGGCACTGCAACACAGTTGTCCAAATTCTAGTAAATCTCTTTCCCTCCAAGACAGCAAGTGAAGAAGAAACATGTATTTAATTGCTGTGGAAACCATTTGACCAGGGTGCAAGTACCTAAAGGTGGGAATAGTGTAGATTAATTCTGGAACTCAGTTTTGGAATAATGAAGGGTGGAATTAGCAAATAAATACTTCGCATGTATATTGGAGCATGCTTTAATTCATTTCTTTGTAGCCCAACGCTGCAGCAGAGTCTAGTTGTGTTCCACTATTCTGGCAATGAACTGAGGACTCCTTAGCAATTGTATTTGGAAAAAAAAAAAGAAGAGAAAGAAAGAAAAAGAGAAAGAGACTTCCAGATACCTGGCAGATTTTAAATCATATTCTCTGAGCCAATCTTGTTGTAGCATTTTTTGTTGCTGTCATTCAGGCAAGGACCTGCGTTGCATTGTGAATTGAAAAAAGAAAAAAAAAAAAATCAAAATTTACTTTGAAACTAAAGAACTTAAAACTTAGCTGATCAGGAAACATTAAAATACCACCTCTATGGGGAAAAGCAGTTAAGTAATGCATACATTCCTTGATAAAAAGCTGTCCCTTCTTGCACGAATATAACCAACAAAACTTTGTATCTCCCTACCAGCAGACTGAAAATGAGCAATCAGATAACAATGAAATTGAAGCTGTCAGTGAAGACCTGTATTCCCAGGGCTCACTTTCTAAGTGAGGGGAAACTGTGTGGAGAATATATGGCTGAAAATGAGCTTTCAAATGGCTGCATAATGCACTGACTTTCAGCCCCCTGTCAGGCACTGCACTGCCTGCTAGCATGCTATGGCTAATGGAAAGTGAAGCTAGATGGTATGATATATAAATATTTTTGTTGCCTCTTTGAAGAACCAGTCTTGTCCTCTACAAAAAGTCCGTGTCCGTAGGGACATGCGAATTGAAAGAAGATTGAATTGAAACACTAGACCTAAAAAGAAGGTTGGGTAATAATAAATGGCAATTTTCACAGCATTTTAACATCCGGGCTGTATGTGGAATATAATGTAAAGGAAGATTTAGCATCCAGGCTTCAGGGCTCAGCTTTGAGGTAGCATCCTAGAGCTTTGGATGAAAAACTTACTTTATGCCAATGAAATTGCATTTGAGTGGGTCTCAGCACCTTATCCCATGAATCGATGCGGGTCATTACCCACTCAAGTTGATGTTTGCCAAGTGCTTGTTACATACGCAGGGAGCACAGCACGTGGATATCTCCTGCCACCAGGACATCTCTGTGAGGTCCTTCTGCAGTGCTTGTGGTTGAGTTGGGATGTGTTGGCTACCTCAGAAGCAGCACTCTTTATTTCCAGAGTTTGGATAGCTGTCCATGTTACATGATTGTTACGGCTTTGAAGGCCTTACCAGAGTGAGATAAATGACAGAGTAAGATAAAGGGTTTTGATGTGAGTAATTCCATTTACTGTCTGAACCCTCTAGCAGGAGTAGCATAATCATTGCTTGTTTCAATTTAATGACCCTGCAAGAGCTAAACTGTTACAGGCGAGAATACAGCTCTCTTACTGCTGCCAGCTCCAAGAGCTTCAGTCCATGGCCATGGTCACATTGGAAGGAATGGTCTTCAGAATATTGTCTCCTGCAGCTGCTGGCTTTGTGCAAAGGCAGCCTCAGGGAGATGGCTGGACACCCCTACAGGGATGGGAGAGCCTGTGCCAGCAGGAGAGAGGAGGCACTGGCGCTGGGAGCCCAAGGCTCAGAGGTGCCACTCGTTCCCTGTTACAGAAGTACTGTCTGGCCTAGCTTCTGCTCCTGCTGCATCTCTCTGGTCTGACATTCTGCAAGCAGTAGACTTTGTCCAGGTGACAGAAAGGTTTGGTTTTGATAGAGATTTATATTTAAATCATAGAATCAATGACATCTATATATTTATATCTCTGTCAAGACTGTGCACTGACATAAGCAAACTGGAAGCATTATAAGTATGGTTTCAGTGGATGAAAACTCAAGCAGACCAGCTGGAGTCTCCATGGAGCTCCTCAATGTTTTTTTAAACTTTGACTTTAAGTCATATGCATCCATTTAAGATGGATGTTAATACAGAAAGGTAGCTCCTGAGCTGTAGTAATTTGCTGTATTTGGCAGACAGCATTAAAACCAGAGGGACAGTGGTAATTCACATTTAACAGAAGTCTGCCCAAAACACTTCTGGAGTGGGAAGAAATGATTTCAGAGATAGACAGGGAGGGTCCTTTGGGCAGCTTTGGGAAAATCACCTGTTACTGATACTATGATCACAGCAGAGGGTCCTATATGAAAATGTCCCCACAGCACATGAAGAGCATTAAAGTTCTGGTATAGCATTTATGCTAAGCAGTAGCTCTCTTTGGGGAGTGCCAGTTTCATCTCAACAGACCGATATTACACTACAAATTATTTAATGTACCTCAAATTAAGTAAAATAACAATCATTGTAAAAGTCAAGGCTTTAAAGCAACTAGTTGGGAAATGTAAGCCTAAATTTTTGTATCTCCATGAGGGTATTTTGTTATCTCTGGCTCACAGCTTGTAGCTAATCATGAGGACAATTCATGGTGTAAGCAGTCATACTTGGTGAAAGCGCTTGCACAAACCCCTTACTTAAGCATGAAGCCTTACCAGGGCAATGGTAACAGGGTCTGAAAGACCAGAGATGCCTGAGCACCTGGGGGAAGCCACTCCTGGAGGCTTCAGCTTCTGCCTTGGCTCAAGGAAGGACGAAATCCTTATGCTGTTTTACAGGAAATTCACAGTCTCTTGAAGAAGTTGCCCAAGTCTTTTCTGAATACCTGAAGTGACATTCTCTCTTCAGATTTGTTCTTCTGATCTCTATCAGGGCTCAGGATATTACACATAAAAATTCAGAATTACAGGTGTTCCCGTGTTAAATGCAACAAAATGTAAAAAGTCTTCTGGAAAAGCCAGTTATTACTATCTTGCTGAGTTATCACAGTCCTTTCAGTGTTCTGTCCACTTAATCATTGTTCATTGGAAAGACCTTAATTTACACCGAGTTAATGATATACTCTAAAGAGATACCATGCTTTTCAGGTTCACTGAAATGTTCTTTAACTGGCTCTTCAAAACTGGCTGGAATATTCACAGTGCAGCAGCTAATGCAAGAAGTATTGTCCTTTGTAACCCAAGGTCAAGAGACAGAAAAAGCTTCATGTTTTACAGATTTTACATACTGAAAACGTTCTGCAATTAGGCTCAGAGAAGCTGCTGCATTTAAGTTTGTCCTCAGGTAAAAGTTCAGAGCTGGAATTCTTTGCTCTTCCATGTTTTTTGCCAAATCCTAATTCACAGGATGCAAATGAAAATTATGCAACACATAAAAACAGAACAAAGAGAGAAACCACACAGAAAAACTAATAGCCTAGTGGTTAAGGTGATCACCTGTGAAAGAAGGAACAGAAGTTAGCACTTCTGGTCTGAATCAAACATAGCAGAGACCTTGGTCTGAATCTCTGATGTCAAGGAGAAGGAGATGAGTTTTCAAAATTACTGGGCCAAAGGTTCACCAAAACTACGTGGCTAGCAAACAAAGGCTTCAAAATTTTTGTTTAAACCAAGTTCACGCTCCAATGAAACTTTCACTGGAAAAGTGAAAGGTAGTTACCAACTAATCATCTACATACTTATTGGTACACCGCAATTATGACTCATCCCTGCGTTAACCACATGTGCTTTGCATAGTTGATTACTGTGTGTATATGTTAGATACTTTTCATTTTAGTCCTAGGACAAATTAGCCTTCTACTCCTTTTGTCTTACAAGGCATTTTATCTTTTTAATATTTTAAGTGTTTTTAATATTTTAAACACTTTAACATTTTAATATTTTTCTTAAAATCAATACGATGTTAATTAACTTTAATGATAACATTAATATTTAATATTTGTATGTGGTGTTAAAAATATTTTTTATTATTATTATTATTATTGCTTGGAAGGGTAATTTTTAAATATTGATGGTAGGAAATAGTGGGTCACAATCTACCCAGATTGTATCAGTCTAATCCAACTGAAGCTGTTGAAGAACTATGGCAGAACAGGAATCCCAGGACTGACAAATGCAGATGGAGTCCAATCAACAATGTTATCACGAAAGCAATCAACGATCCAGGGGGATTACATGAAAGTCTCCCAATGTAGCAACAATTTTAATTAGTTGGCTTTCACTGCACTCCATACGGTGACTAAAAATCATTGCTGTGGCCCAGACTTGAGATTTGTGACATTAGGATGAAAAGACTTTGGCATCCTTTAACTCCCTAAACTAAAATTAGGTATGTACAGTCTTCAGGAGGTGTGAATTTCATGAATGTATTAGGTGAGTGCTAGCTTTTTATCCCTTATATCAGATTTTCTGAAGAACAACGAGACCATTGTACTTTCCAGTCTTCATGCAACCTAGAAAGCTCAGACATACCGAGGAGACCAATGATAATTCCTAGAAAGTGGGCTTTTGTAGCCTACACAGAGATCTCTTTTATTCCAGAAAATTGGAGATTCCCTTGGCTGAAGGGCTCCCAACCAGTTTAGGTCCTGCTTTTTTCATACTGGGTAGCATCACTCCCATCCCTCTTGAAATTATCTCTGCGTTCAGCTCTTGAATAACATTAACTGGTTGTTAGCACTGCACATTCCCCATTGTTTTACAGGTTTTATAGACTTCAGAGTTTGAGGTTGCTCAGCTGAGATTCTGAAATCTATACTGGCTTGTAGTCTTCCAGGGATCAGTATAGATCCTCTAGTGCAATATTGCATGCCTTTTAGGCTATTGTAGTTATTATTTTGTTTCTGGGTGGATGAGAAAAAATGTATGCAAGCAGTTGTAAACAATGACATTTTTCTTTTCAAAGCTATGATTTTATAAAGCAAACTCCATCCAGGAATTTCTCGAAGAATTTGTACATAATATACATTATTAATTATCTCAGTTTCCTGGTTAAGAACAATAAAAAGTAACCGAGAAAGATAAGGAATTAAGCAGAGGGCAGTTATTGGTTGTGAACAAAGAAATGGGCTTCCTAAACAAAGAACTTTCCAAATAAGAAACAATGCTGCTTCTCTGCTGTCATCTCAGGGACTGGAGCCCCTTGAGGCCTGGGCTGTTCCTATGTCTTAATTTTTCCAGTGCTTGCCAGCAGGCCTTCCTGGTGATGACTGGGAGGTCTATAAGCTATCTGGTATTTATAGCACATAAATAAAATAAAATACTTGCAGATAATTTCCAGACCATTCATGTTAAATGCTTCTCTTTCAGCCAATCTGTGGCCAAAAGCATTTTGCCAATGTTGTCAGGATTTTCCTTAGCTTTGAGCTCCATCACCTAAAAAGAGTTAAAGGTCTGCTGGTTTCTTTTCACTGTTTTCAAACATCAATTAAATTGAAAACAAGGGCTATAAATTATAGTGACCTTTGGGATGACTTTTTGTTTGTGGAATAGAGATGTGATGGTGCGAAAGTGATGTTAATAATAATAAAAAATATTAATAACATCCTCAGGAGCTGCCAAGCAAAGTGTAAATTGCTTTCTGCTTGATATCAAATTTTCATGTAAGGTACTGTATCATGGAAATTTTCAGTCTTCTTAAAATTCAGATGACCTAAAAATAATGCTAGCCCTTCACCTCTGTACATTTTGTCATCTCAGCTGACAAATGTGATTTTTCAGGATTTAATCAGCATTTTATAATGGCTTCTACTGAAAATACAGCCTCTTGTTTTTCCCTTGTTGGTCTATAAAATGTGTGGGGAATGGTAAATTTATTTTTTTGGTATAAGAGCTTGCTGAAATAACAGCCACAAAGAGTGTGCTTTGGCTAAACAGCTGAACCCACACTCTAGTGGAATTTACATGTTTATGGCTTTTCGACTATGTTGTTTTTTGTTTTTTGTTTTTTTTTTTTTTTTTTAAATTAAGAAAAAACACCAAAGGAAACACAGGACATGAATAAATTTTAAGATCGTGGTTCTGTAGACCAAAGATTTTTGTTAGCTCATTAGGCTGCCATATCATTACCGGCTATAGCATTCCCATGCTTTTTCATGAGCGATCAAAATTTCACAGTCTTCTTTTGATGAGAATAGGATGAATTCTGCACAGCCCATTGACTCTTGGCTGCTCAAAGTTGATCCCTCAAAGATATCAAGTAACAGCTACCTAAAATTTGGGGGAGGTTGTCCTAGTTACATGTTTGCAAGAAATAGCTGGTATCTATTTGTTCTCCACTCTATCTGCTCAGGGTGAGTGAGTCTTCCACAGAGCTGACCTGTGCTCACGCAGAGCCTTGAGGCGCAGAGCTTCAGGTCCTAGATAACTCTCCATTTCCCTGGTTCCCAATGGCACAATAGGAAAGCTGTGTTCATGGTCATTTTTAAGCCTTACATACCAGGTGAACTTCACCAGGGTGAACTTCTGTCTGATCCTTGTTCATCCTTGTGTATCTAATAGCTTATACTTCATCTGATTTTGATAGAAAAAGAAAAAAAAAATCCCTTCAGGCTGACTTTTTCTCCTTTACTTCCGTTTTCAACTGAAGATAGAAAATGGAGAGGAGATCCTCAGCCTGTGCTTTAACCACGGCACTGCTTCCATCAGTGAAATTATAGCAAGGATGAAGATTTTTTTCCTCATTGAAGTTACCAAGTTGACCACAGTTTTACAGAGCTCCCTGCTTTTCTGTAGCTCACAGAGGAAAAGTTACAAACAGCATGAGAAGCCTGAAATTTATTATTTGTTCATCCGTCCTTTGAGTTTTCTTTAATCTGATGTTGTCTGACTGCAAAGGCAATTTTGTAGTTCTTTAGCTGTGATTGCGGGTAGATGGGAAACCAGGCAAACACTTCTGTCCATCCACAGCAAATAATACTGAGAGAAAGCTTTCAGATGTAGTTTCCAGCTTCCTCTGGATTTGATGGGAGGATTCAGAAGGCACAAAGCAAAGCCTGGTGAGGTAAATAAGATTAACCTGAAGAAACAGAGGAGAAATAGTAAGAAGGTTAGGGATGCCTGTTTGATTCTGTTGGCTGCAGTGCCTGCAATAACCTAATCAAACCTCCAAAGTTTGGGGTGGGAAAAGGTCTTCTGGTCCTAGAAGTCCTTTTCAATATTTTAGTTCGTTCTACTGAGATGGAGCTTTATGCTGTGGGGGCCTACTTTGGTGTTTGTATGTCATTCACAGTTCCCTAAGGGGAAGCTCACAGGGTGGCTGCATCCAGATGGGTCTGCCAAGTAATCCTAGCTAGTCAGCAGGGTGCCGCCTTCTGTGGAGTGACAAGGGCCTAAAGAGATGAAGAGGGAAAGCAGCGTGAGTCCATCCTGGGAGGGGAAGATGCAAGTCCTTTTTTCTGTATAAATTGTCCTTGAAGGGAATGTGCTGCTAAAGCCGTACCACGAAGCAGATGTTCAGATCCTGGTGGCAGCTGAAGCACTGCTCTTTTTAAGGTCAGTTTTAGCTGATGACACAGCTCAAAGGTGCATGTGGCTGTCCATTCTTTCTTCTGAAAAATCATCCTGCTTTAATGAATGGGAGAAATTCCCTGTTCCAGCAAAGTCCCGAAATAGCAGATGGCTCAAACGTCAGGTGTCAACAAATCCAATAGCTATGGGCTTGACCCTTGCCTGTGTCCTGAGAAATCCACCTGCCCTCAGGGTTAGGTTGCCCTAGAGTTCGGTGTTTTCTGTAACAGGAGAAAAAGTTTAAGTGCTTCTTGTTTGTAGCATCCTATTGTTGGACTTAAAAGCTCTCTTTAACAAAAGTAATGGAAATTTAATATGGTTGATGGTGTTCATCGTTCTGTTTTGGCATGCAGGCGATGTCTTGTCAGCTGCTGGTTGATGTCTTGTCAGCTGGACTTGTGCTCAGGGTTAGCATATCTCTCTGAAGCGTATCTCCAGATTTCACTTTAAGTGAATTTACTGAGTTTCTGTGCTCACCCTTTGCTTCTCCAGCATGAATCATACCGGCTGGCTGCTGGTGCTCAGCCCTGCAGCACAGTAGTCAAAGCGAGGGAATGGAGCCGGACTTCTTGTGCTAAGGACTGTGTTAGACTTTCTAGGCAAAGCACAGAGTAACTGAAATACTGCTGACAAAGCAGACTGGGAACAGGGCAGACTAATAGGGCTTAATGCTATTGTACGCTGCTTGCTGCTGAGAGGAGCATGAAGAGTTTTCTATCATTGTGGAGCTGTTGGCATTGCTTCTTTCGATATAGATTTTTCTCACGTAATCCAGCGATCTGACATGCTGCCTTGATGTATCATCTCAATAATGTGGGAAGACTGGGGAAACTCAGTGGAATGGCTTTATTTCAGTACAGTGTCTGTCAAGGGAAGGCTGTCAGTCAGTTACAGGCTGGAAGAAGCAAGCAGTGTCCTACTGCTGTGCGAGACTGAAATTCTTAATGTCACTGTGTCCAGACCCGTGCCTCCATTTTCAGGCACTTCACTCCATTGAGCAGTCACAGATTTAAACTGTGCTGAGCATAAGTAAGTATAAATCTGCATTTCACAGTGGAGTTTCCCCATATCACAGCAGCAGCGTGCCAGAGATGAGGAGAAACAATGACAGAAAAACTTCAGTCACTGCCTGAGGAGAGCTACCATACCAGTTAAACAATTTAAATGATTTGGTTGCCATTAAATTAGCATTTTATAGGCCTACAAGGAATGAATTTAGGGGATTACAGTGGTTATACAGAAAAGTTTAAAACAGATCATTTAAATGTTTTAAATATGTGATCTCTTGCTTCAGTGTTTCATGAAATGACTGAATGGATCAAATCCCTTTCTACTTAGAAGAGATCTCAGGACATCCCATTCAACTGACTGGACACCTGAAGTAGTGAATATTTCATGTTGTATCAGTTAGAGAGAATTCAAGCCACTTTAATACCAAGTAGAGATCAAAAATTTTTTGAAATAGTCCTAGCACCTGAAGTAAGGTATCTAAAATCCTTTCCCACTTACATTATTCTTATTATGCTTTGCATCGTTGTTATCAGAACCATCGTTTTTGCCTAGTCTAAGCAAAGAGATTAAGAATTGAGCTTGTAAGTGTGGCTGCTGTCCTTTATGTGATGGTTTTGTCATAGTCAGAGCACATTGACATAGCTGTGTGAGGAGACAGCACTGGTAGCACTGGTTTGCATCCGTTTGATGACTGGTAGCACCTGTTTGATGATTAACTAAAGGATTTCAGCGGTTAGAGCTGTCAATCTGACACCTTTCATGAGCACTAAAATAAATCTCTGCTACCAGGAACTGATGATTTTTTTTCCCACTTTTGATTTACTTGACTCTTTGTGTCCTTGCCGATAACTACTAGCAAGGCTAATGTGTTATAAACTCTGGAAAGTGAAGCAAGTGGCTGTCATTTTTTGCACAACAGATGTTCCTGATCAGGAATCAGACAAAGGATCTCATCACTCTTCCTCTGAGCAATTTAATTTGTCTGTTCCATGGCACACGAACCACCTCCTGTCTTGTGACTGATGTGCCCAAGTCCTCCTTCATTTTAGGATCAGTTCTTTTAATCTTACAGAATTATCAGGGTTTTGTTTTTGTTTTGTACCAAAGCAAAGAGACTGAGAAAAAGGAAATTGCTTCATTGCTTTCGCTGTCACCAGTAATGCATCATAATGAAAAGTAGCAAAGCCCTACTTCAAAAATAGGAAACCCAAGAACTGCATTTTAAGAGAACTGGAAAACACTCAGTGAACACTTTTTTTTTTAGGAAATAAAAATGTAGATTAATTGGTGTTTCTTAAGCAGTTGTAAGGCTTGGAGGTAGCAGTAAGAAGCATATAATCAGTCAGATTCTTGTAATGCTATTTGGCAAGGTGGAAAAATTGATATATTTTTATGAAAAGTTGTTTGCTATCTATCCAGTTCTCTACTCCTTAGTCATGTAAGTTGTCCAAAATGAGTAATTTCTTGGGGTTTTGCTTGCTTTTTCACTTAGTTTGATAAAACTGCATCACTCTGCTGCTCTTCTGTAGTGATGGATTGGTACTGCTGGAGATGTAAATTCTGTAGTTATTCTATAGTTAATTTCACAGTTATTATCCCTAGATAATCACAGGGCAAGTTATTCCATACCACTCTGCCACTGTTGTTTGCAATGACAATTTAGGGGAAACCCAGACCATATTTTTCATAGAGGGAGAGGAAATTTCTCATTGTCTCCCATGATCTCTCTGCTAAATCTAAGCGCAGAAATATTGCTGTGACCGGGAGGCTCTTTATGTATATATGCTGAGTTAAAAATTGCTTAGCATTAGGGAAGAAGCTAAAGGTTGTTATTACCTGTGTTAAGTAAAATTAGTGGCATCTAAAGATATGAATATATGCTCCAAAGTGATTAAATTATAACCAGGTAGAGAAGATTTGGCCATCCAATGATAGACTAGCAGACTATATGTGGCAAGTCATCTCCAAGCCAAGGTGAGGTATGCTGGCTTCAGTTGTCTTAGTTGTGCTAAAAACATGTCTTGGATCAATTATTGTGATTAAACTGAAAGGGGATAACTTGCTGAGGCATGATAACTATATCATATTTGACTGTTTGCTCACAGACCTCTCGTTTGTTTTTAAATGGTTCTAATAAGAAAATAAGACCAACTTGGTGAAGTAACAGGTCTTGTAGGGATTTAGTTCAAACTTACATGCATCCTTATAGCATTTATAAGATTTTTCTCTTTTTTTCCTGACTGGTTGAATTCATCCTTAGTGTGGTTCTGTTGATCACAATTTAATTGTTTTATAGATGGTTTTACGTAAATATTTACAGAGCCAGCACAAGACAGTTCCTTTGCTTGTGCTCAGCAACTGGCTCTACCTTCTGTCTGATCTCATATACCCAGCTGGGGCAGTCATTGTTCACCCTGCTAACGAGGCTGTACGCTGTGCCCTGTGTTCCTAACAAGCACTTCCAAAGATGTGCTAGAAGGGAGAGGCAAGGGAAGCTGGCCTTGCCTTGTACACACGGCCAGCCTACATGGAAAAGGCAGCTGTGGGTGCCCATACAAATGGTAGTGCCTGTGGTCACAGTCACAGCTGTCAATCCTGATAACTGAACAAGACTGTGTTTGAAGGACTCATTATAGTCCATCACTGCTAGAACGAGAAGCCACTCATACGACCTCTTTTCCATTTGGCAGGTTGACAGGACAGAAGTGATTCGAACCTGTATAAATCCCGTCTTCTCCAAGCTGTTCACAGTCGACTTCTATTTTGAAGAGGTGCAGCGGTTGAGGTTTGAAGTCCACGACATTAGCAGCAATCACAATGGGCTGAAGGAGGCAGATTTTCTTGGTGGCATGGAGTGCACTCTTGGACAAGTAGGTATCACTGCTGTTTTTTTCTCTTGTCGCTAATCTTTTCAATGTATATGAAGTATATCATTTGGTTAAAAGACTGATGGGTGAGATTTGTCATTCATGACAAAATTCTTAATCAGTGCTTTGAACAGGATAATTAAGAATTTCTGCTGGTTTGATTTACTGCTGTGTAGTGGAGCTTCAAGTCAGCCAGTTCTGTAGGAAACAGCACGAGCAATTGGCCTTGCACAGTAAAAGCACAAGCTCATTATGTCAGTGCTAATAGATAGGCTGATTTGGGAAGCAACTTGTGGTTCCCAGTGTTACATGGGATTTAAAGCAAGTTCCAAGTCCAAGGTTTGTTTACAAATACACTTTATTCACATAGAGTAGTGCCTGGTGAAGTGGCAAATAGAGAGATAGAGTTGGATTCATTTCCCTGACTCTCAGTCATCCTAAAGTTAGATGTCTAGACTAAGTTACTCTTCTGATTTCCATCGTCAGTTCAATGGAGAGAAACAGTTCCAGCGGTTGATTCATTCCACCTGAGGCACCCATCATAGGTTAGGATAAATTGCCTTCATGAGATACCTGTCTTTCTCCATTGCTTACCAAGAGAGTCTAGACATCTCGTTTAGGGTTCATTCCTAACTTTTTTGGTGACTAAATTTAAGGGTGATATAGATGGTGATCCACAGGATCAGTATCTAGAGGTTGTTGGAGCCAGGGCTGCAGCAAATTCTTATATTGCTGACTGATAGCATGCTACAGCATCCCAGGAATCACAGAGTTTATTTCTACCTGGCAGGCTTTTTGTTGTGCAGGGCCTTATAACACAGGTCTCCATTCTGTCCATAATAGTAATGCTGAGGCAGGTGGTCTCAGTTTCATTAAGCTGAGTGTAAGCCGGGTTTCCAGTCTGTGGTCTGGTGTAGATTGGGTGGTGAGATCAAGCAGTGCTTTTGCTTAGATTATTTTTTGCAGTGTTTCTACATAAACTTCTACACAGTGTTACTCGCAATGGAAGATGCTGCAAAGATTTGTTTCTTACTTCTCACCTTCTGCTGTTCCTTCAGCACCCACTGCACATTAATCCTTTTGTTTCTCTTATTGCTGTTATTTAAGAATGGTCAAAGCCATTTGGATCAAACAAGCTGAAAGAGAAGTCTACTCAGTGAGAGAATTAATAAGAAATGTATTTATACTTACTAACTTGAAAGCTTAACATGGAAGTATTGGTAGTTAGTAAAGTCTGTTCTTTTTTGACAGACTTGTGGGTATTTTGTGGCCTTAATCAATGAAAATAAACTGTTCCTATAATGCCAAGGAGAACGAGAAAGAGAAAGTTATTACAATGTTTTTCTCTCCTAATTGACTTGAAAACGAGGGGAAAAAATGTCGTTGCTGCTGCCTGTAGCATAAACATGTCTTTATAATGATTTGATCTCTATAAATAGCACGCAGCTGGGTTGGTTGCAGTGTAATTTTAATGGTAACCAAGAAAAAATAATAACAGTGTGAAATCTGTTCATAGTAACACAGCCTTGAGGGCTCTGATCCCATGCTTAGATTTTTTGCTGTTTTATTTATTTATTTATTTTTATTATTCCACTTTCTAGTTTCTTTGTTTTAACTTTATATAGTTTCTAAACTGATTTTAAACCCCAAGTTGTTAGTGCTGGGATTGTCATCGAAGCAAAGCCATTATGAGGAGTTCAAATTGAAAATCTTACAGCACAGGCTATATATATGGAGCTTAAACTCAGATTTAGCTGTTTGTTTTAATTACTGCATTTTTTTATGATGGTAATAGAGACTTGGCTTTTCCTGAGCTAATTTTGACGTGAATTTGTTGCTCTACATTAATTTAATGGCTGAATAAAATGCTGTGATTTTGTGATTTTGCGTGCCTGTGTGTTCCTGCCTGTCAAATCACTTTCCCATTGCAAATAGGTCTTATCTGTGACATCCAGACAGGCTGCAGATTTTAGGCATAGTCTGAAGGACTGATTCCCTGCCTGCTCCCCATGAATGTGCCAACTTCTTTTGCTCTGTTCTAGGTAATAGCTGATCTATAAGAGATTCACAGTTACCTGGACCTGTTGGTAGATCATCATTTAGATGTATAGTAAACCTACATTTTTGCCCACATTATGTAGTGCTCCTACCTTAAAGAAAATTATCACAGTAATATGTAGTGGGAAAGGCCAGAGAATGGTTATGCAGTAGGCTGACATCGTTCAGCCTTTGGCTTTGTCGTTCTTTAGGAATACCAGTCTGGGTACATCTTACATGCAGCCTAATTAGTACAAGTCAATTGGAAATTTGGGGTCTTGGATGAGAAAGACAGAGAAATTCAGTCCTTCAGAAAGTGTTATTATTAATTGTCCTCTCCCAAATGCTGTAATGAATATGTGTCCCAAGAGAGTAGTAAAAGCTGTAGCCTGTTAGGTCCTGAACATACACCATTGATGGATACCCTGCTGGATATTCAGCAACATTTTTTTCTACCGTTCCTGCTGGGACAAGCCAATTTTGTGCCTCTGCTGGTAAATAGTGTGGTTAACAGCATCCTGGCATTCAGTCAGTTATACCTGGATGTGAAGAAGAGATATGTCAACAGGCATTCCATATGCTGCAGTATTTATACACAGTACAGCAACTAGTCATGGATAGATGCCTGCTGAGTGTAAATAACAAAAACTCAGTGCACTAAATAAATACATTTCCTTAAAGTGATTTGTTTTTTCATCATGATGCTCAAGAGTTCTCCTTTCATATAAAACCAATAGCAGATTCTCTCTTGAAAATTTAGGGGGGAGGTTTAATGATGTTTTTGTTTGTTTGTTTGTTTTGTTTTGTTTTTCTGTTGTTGTTTTAAGTACAAAAAATCTGTTCCTTTCACTCCTTTTACATTCAGTTTTACCAGCATCTTCAGAGTGTCCTGGTAATGTGCTGAACTGCAGAGTGCTAGCAAATATGTTCTGTGCAAAAGTTAGTTACCAATTGCTATGCTAATAAGTTCAAGAAAGCCCTAAAATGTTAGAGAAGGTACTAAACTTGAAAGTTCAAACAAATTTTTCTCAGTTAGTAGCATCATCTTAAAATGTGATCTGGTTTTATAGTAGTTTATAAAATGCAGTTTGTTAAGGAACTTTACATCGACAAGTACTATACTCTAACCAATTAAGCTTTCCATGCTGTATTATTTATTATTTGAATAAAGTAAAATTGCTAAATAGTAGGTTAAGATGCATAACAGCAGACTATGCTTTTTTAAAAAAATATGTTTAATATTTTTCATGTTGCAGTTCATTTCTAAGAAACTGTATAAAAATATCTAGTATCTATCAATACCACTTTTTAGCAGTTAATGAAGCAGTACAGTCCTATGGCATATAGAATCATATACTTGAGCAAAGATACTTTGTGGTGTTGTGCTTGTAACCCAACAAAGATTGGTCTGAATTTGAAGCATATCTGTGAAATATGTCTGGAAGGGTTTTGCTGCACATGACAGCTCTCTTCCCTTGGAGCAGGAGTGTTGGGATAGAGCAATAGCTTGGCACTCTGCAACCACTGCAACCTAAGTGCCTTGGGATGCTCCATCAGGTTCTGCATCTGACTTCTTAGTCTTCTGGCTCTTCAAGTCTAGCTCTTCAAAGTAGTTAGTGTTCTTTACATAGACACTGGTAAGTACAGGTACCAGTGTCTTGGTGATAAGTAATGAAATCGTGATCAGTAATATTTTAACAGCTATTTTGGGACACCACTTTATAGAGGTTACCTCTTGTTTTCATACAGGTGCTTTAGGTGCCATGAATCACCTCATCCTTGTTGCTGGTTTTACAGATACTGTCTGTAACAGTAAATTATTCCCCTTCTCTGTGCCCTTTTTATCACTTTCCCCTTCCACATCCCTAGGAATGGTGTTTAGGCACTCACCCTAACTAATCACTTCCAAATGAATCCCCATTTAATGAAGCTTTTGTATTTCTGTATTTTTGCTTTTTCGTCACTCAGAAAAACCGTGTTTGTTTCAAGGGGCAGGAAATGGATTATTATTATTATTATTACCTGTCAGAAAAACAATGAAAAAAAATCCTAGAGGGACAAATTATGTCAAAGAATTGATAACATAATTGTCATGGTATTCAACTGGAAATAGGAAAACCCCAAAACCTTTTCTGTTTGTGTGTTAATGTTCTTGTGTTATGAGCTCTCTTATTGGAGTATTCTGTTTTGTATTGCATAAACTTCATAATGCAATAAAATTACCTAAGTTAATACCGTAAGGGCTCAAACTTTCTAGTAGCCAAAGTTCAGTTCTTAATCACACAGGAATTAAGTACCAGGACAGTGGATTAGAAGCACTTTTTTGCTCTGAAGTCTTGCCCAGAAGTCCCAGTCTGATCTTTATGAACTCACAAAAATTGTTCAATGAATAATCATCTTCCAACAAGAAGAAAACACACTTGTATTGCCAAGACATTCTTGATCCCTACTCAGCTGTGCCTGCAACATCATTAAATTATAGGAACCAGTAAAGATGTTATTTCCTAAATGCTGTGAACCATTCCAGCTGTATGTAATGGGAGTAGCATTTGTGGCTTTCTTTTATTACTTGTCAAAGTTGTCCTCTACCGTTTTCACATCTCTGATTCCATGATTTGATTTTTTTTTTAATTTACATAGGTGTTAAAATACTGTTACAATCCGTAACTCCGTTGTTCAACTAGTAGCACCTGCACAGAAAAAAGCAGATGTACTTCTTGGCCTCTCAAAACCTTTTCAAGTATAGTTTAGAGATTTCGTATTTCTCATACATGCATATCTGTACAGATTATATTGAAAACTTTTTTGGTAATGATCATTGCTGTTTCTTGTGTGGTTTTAATACTATATGTCATTAACAGATTATGCACTTGAAAATGTTTACTACTTCAGTTTCAACCAATGCAAATCCCTTTGCTCTTGAATTAGAGAAAAGCTAAGAGAGCCATGATTGCACCTGAATTAATTAAATTGAAATTGTCTGTATGAGAATATTTGTTTAATAATTGCTCTACTGCTTCTGTGGTGCAAAAGACATACGACCAGTTATTTCAAGGTATTTGAATTCCTAAATCTCATTAGATGTCTGTATGCCTCCTTAGGTATCTAAATACCCTTAAATACTTGGCCTTTGATCTCCTCCAAATGAAGTTGCTCAATTCATTAGTGGGATGAATAATGTACTTTATTAGATATGAATGTCATTTTCTAGCAGGGCTGACTCAGAGCACAAGGAAGTTGTTCACGCAGTATACTTCCTAACTTTACCTAACCATTTACACACCTTAGTTATCCCCAGGAAACTCTTGGGTTTGCCTTTGCAGTGTGATCTCTGAAGCTGTAGGATTTTTCAGTTCTACATTAATCTTGCCAGTCAAAGTTAATGGAATTACTTGTACAGTTTGTACTGCTTTGTTTTTACATACTTTATCTTTTTGTATGAATTACTGTAGCAGTCTTTAGAAAACTAATTTAAAATTTAGTTTGCTATTATTATGAGTTATAATAATAACTAATCATAAATGGGTTGCATACGCTACATACTAATTAAATTCGAAGACGTTTTGTGCTATTGATAAGCTATTTCCTGTGATAGCATTATTGTCTCTTGTGATATGGATATCTTTCTTTTCTGCATGTTTTGATTGACTATTTTCAGGCACAGATCTTTAACAGGACCGGGGAGAGGTGTAATTCAAATGTAAAAAAGCTGTGAGCTGATCAGTACTACAGGGAACAAAGCAAATCTTGAAGAGAGATGAGTATGGTACAGCAAGTATCATATGTACAGCAATAAAATTGGCTCTACCAGGAAAAAAGAAAGAAAAGTGTTAGCAGTTATAGAAAATGAAATTTTCTTCATTATGGACACACGTCTGAACTTCTTCTCTTGCAGGGTTTTCTTGCTGTCTGTGAACTCATTCCCAAAACCTTTTTTTCATGAGAATAGAGTTAAAGCCACTGGCACCTACCTGCTGTCTGGTCTCCCTTCGTGTTAAAATGTAGTATATTTGCTGTGTCTTTGCCACCATTCATAAAAAGTATTTGGTGGGTTCAAAAGTGGCTGGGGAATAAGATGTGCTATACACAGCTGGTGTTAGTGCCTTGGTGCTTTTATCCAAAATGTAGCAGCTGTTTGTATTTCTTAAATAAAAATAGCATGGCACCTTTTATATATTTTAAATTGGAGATAGGATCAAATAGCAACATGGGAATGCATTTTTAATCACAGCAATCTCTTAAGATCTGTCGCTAGCCTATTTGCATTTGGATGTAGTAAGGCAAATTTATAGCATCTTCAGGGGAATTTCTTGCCTCCGTCTTACCCAGAGCTGATATCCCTTGGCAGCACAGACCAGAAATCTAGTTGAGATGATGTTCATAGGAGGGAAATAGGAATCACTTCATGTGCATGCCCCCCTCTATAAAACAGAGCAGCTGCTTTTACATTCTGTTCCTATTCCTGCCTCTTGCAAATGTATTAAGTATGATACATATTATTAGACATGTGGCTGTCTTAGACCAGGACTGTGTAGTAATTTATATATGGCTGTCACCACAAATAACCTTAACTTCACCTCTTAATTCTCTCTTTGCTTCACCTCTTAAATCTCTGAGGTTTCTACATCCATTTGTTCACCGATAGGTCATGCTTCTAATAAAATGTTCATGAAAAAAGCATGTTCTGGAAACGTAATGAGGTCTACTAGGTCGTAAGTGGATTCTAATGTCTGAATTTTCGAAAGAATAGGGGCATTTACATCCTGCACTTCTTCACATCAAGTTGCACAAGCTTTTCTCTGAAAGTGAAGTTTAAAATTGGTAATTTTTAAGTAGAAGTCAAACCAAGACTCCTGATGGTTAATTATAAGCCAATTTGCAAGTTCAGGCATCTCTTTAACCCTAAACTTAGGCAAATGTTTTTTAGGCCCATGAGTTATTGCTCTCTAGGACTCATTTTCTGGCAATCACATTAGCTGATACTTGTTATGATGATGTTCAGGAGATGATTTACACCGATACGTAAACAATAAATATGTTACATAATTGATGGCAGCATCTGGAGAAGTGGCTCTTTTCACCAGTGAGATGCTTTTTGTATGCTGCATGAATGAAAAGGGCAATTTCCTGCTAGAGAATACTGATTTCTTATCAGTTATCACAATGATAGTCTGCTGATCCTAAATCACTAATGACAGTTTGAGGCAATGATCTTGGCACATTATTGCCAGATGGAAGATTCATTTTGCTGGCCATATAATTAACAACTGGTAAGTGTTTGCACACAAATGCAGATATTTACATATGTGGAGCCCTCACTGTGTCATAACAATGCTAATGGCTTAGAGATCTAGTTTTATTAATGTGATCCAGTAATGGGAACATCAGAATAAATTAAGTTCTCTGGAGCTGTGAGTTGGCTGTCACCTGCATGGGAGCTCCTAAGCTTTAGGTTTTTGTCTGCCCAATGCCACTTGAAAGCTACAAAATTTTCCAAAGCAGCAAAAGGAGCTGTAGGGATCTGAGTCACTCATTAGGAAAAGTCCTGCTGTCTTTAAAGGAGGCTAGCTGAAGGACAGTTTCCCTTCCAAGTTCTGCATCATACTGGGGATACATATATTTAACATATCTGAAGAGGTTTCTGCTACACAACACCCACAGCTTTCCGTGGAAGAGCTTAATGTATTTTACAGTGTTGTATGTATGCCTTGGGGAAAGCAGAGAAGTCATAGAGATGTATCTGTCCTGCTCCCCAGATGCCATAATTCAGTGTCAGATACAGAACCCACAATTTAATAATATATTAAGAATAACCTATGATAATTATGTATCACCCTTCATCTAAGAATCTCAAACAAGATTGTGTAGCTTGCTTCTCATGGTTCACAGGAACGCAACAATTTTTATTTGAACCTGTTGAGCTGGCAAGAAAAGAGAGCTCTGAGTTTAGGGGTTGCAGTGAACAAGATCCTAGGAAACAAGGAGATCTGAACTCTGAAATTCCTGGTCTTCTTCCACGCTCTCTGAGCTGCATTGCTTGCAGCCACAGACCAATATTTTTGGTGAAATCCTTAATTTTGGAAATGTGAATAAGGTAATGGCAGCAGTTGGCTTACGGAAGGCAGTCCAAAAAGAAGGAGTGCAAATTACCCATTTAAGTAATCACCAGATGCAAAATTGCAGGGTTAGAAACAGCTGGCAAAGAAAAATCTGAAATGATCATAAATATAAATAGCATCAGTGTCATGGTGATCAGAAAAAAGTCAAATGTAATTCGAGAGCATATGAGTACAAGACTTGTTGCTTGCAAGACATTAGAAGCTTCTCTTGCATAAGGAGGATCTGAAGTATTATGTCCAATTTTGAGCATTGTTCTAAGAGGAGGATATGGACGAGTTGGTGAGGGCTCAGCAGAGAGTGTTGATAATGGTTTGATGTTGTCCAAAATCTAGTCAAAAAGGAAAAATAGGACATACTTCATTTCTTGGAAAGACTGGAGAGATATATTAGCCTTCAGATATAAAGATTGCCTGAAAGAGAAGGGGAAAACAATTCTTAGTTATTCATGGCCCATTAGACAGAAATAATGGGCTAAGAATCAGGATAGTTCTTAGGCAAATATATTTATGATGAGGATAACAAGTAGTGTAATAAATTGCTGGAGGAGACCATTTCTCTGCATCTGGGTATCTGAGACACATCTGTCAGGTGTAGGTGAGCCAGTGGTAGCTGGTCCTGCATTAGGACTGGGGAGCTGGGTGAAGGGAATCTGAAGGTCCTGTCCAGCCCTGTGGTAACACCCATATCTCACATTTAAAACTCTTCTAAGGCTTGCTTCTGCCCGGCTGCCTCCATCATGACAGTAGCTGAGTAGAATCGGAGGTGTTATTTCCATTTTCAATTCAGAAAATTGATGAATCCCCGTGGTGATGTTAGACCAAAATTTACGTCCTATTTGGTTCTATCTCACAGCACCTTTTTTGGCTGGCTGTGATTTCGCATTACTCACCCTGTTTTGATTCTGGCTGCTCCTTACTGATTTGGCTTATTGCTGAAATGCGTGTAATGCCCAGGACTCTCTCAAAGTGCCTGGAGCTGTTCTTTTTCCCTTGATGTCTGCCTCTTTCTTACAATGAGTATTTCTGTGTATTTTCCCAAAGATCTCTATTTGTGGTTCCTTTTATTTGAAGTGTTATGGATTAGCCATCCAGGTGAAGAAACAACCTTCCTAGGGCTGGTTGAAAGAACTTCCTAGGGCAGAAACAACCTTTTGCTCAGTGTCTGCACAGCACATGGCAGGCATAGGGCCATCCTGTCCCAATTTTGTTACATTAAAAATAATATTAATTGTGACTCCTAAGGTGTGTATAGAATTACCTCTATCTCTGGCTGCATTTTGAAGTTTTCCAGTGGAAGAAAGAGAGAGAGAGAAAGAGAGGAGAAAAAAAAAAAAAAAAGAAAAGGGAAACATTTTAAGACAGCATTAACTTTATAGAGAGGGAGAAAGGAGAAACCTAACATTACTGGATGATCAACTGTAGCTTACCAATTATGCATTGCTCTAAGTTTTTTTTCCTTTTCTATTATTTTTACTGGTCTACTTTAAAATGTTACAAGATTGTTATGAAAATGTAATGGTTATTGGGATAGGAAACAATATGTTTTGTCAGTGTCACTTTAGTAATATTTATTTGAAGTATATTTGTAAATTGGTGAATGGACAAGTTCATTTACAGTGCTGAGTTCCAAGGGAGGTCTGGTACCTGGGCAGCAAAAGAGACAACTTTGGAAATAAAAACTGTGGGGCAGGGTGCTTGCTGCTGTCCTGAGTTTGGAGTGCTTGATGTCTTGAAATAAAATAGTGTCCTCTTAGAAATGGTTGTCAATTTCCTGCAAAAATAAATGTAGGGTGGTTGTTTTTTGTTTGTTTTTTTTTTTTTTTGGCAAGTCTGATATATTTATTGTATACATCTGCCCCCTTGTTGGCACCTAAGTTCATTTAAAACTTGCTAACGTCCTGTTACCTCCATCCTGAAAGTAGCTGAGGAAAATCTGACATTGAGTTTTCCACAATTACTCAGTTAACTGTGTTCTTCCCATTCTGCTTGATCCTGTCGGGGTGCTTTGTCCTTCCATTGCATCCTGTCTGCAAAACTCCTGGAGAAACTTTCTTCTCAGCAGTAGTCTAACTGTGCTAGGACTCTGACTGTGGATTAAGGCACTACCTTGATATAGAAACAAACAGAAAAACAACTTAAAATTAAAATCATAAATAGCCATGTGTTTACTACAGATTCTAATTTTTTCCCTTTCATTTTTTTTTTTCAGATTGTTTCTCAGAGGAAACTCTCCAAGTCCCTTCTCAAACATGGTAATACAGCAGGGAAGTCATCTATAACAGTAAGCCACTCTTAAATGCACTTCTATTTTCCTGTTATTTAAAGACATCTAATGTGACTAAATCTCCCTAAAAGCACCATGCTAAGTCACCAGAGAAACTCTTGCTTGAGAAATGCATTTAAATTGTTAATTTAACAGATTCATTTTACTGTTTCTGACAAATGTTTCGTGTAAGGAAATTGCAACAAATAATGTGTGATTTGAAAGAAAAAAAAAAGTCATAACATTTACTACTACTGCTACTACTTTTAAGGTACTTTGGTGACAGCACAGAAGTTGTACTGCTTGATTATTTTTATCCAAGGCTCCAGAGCTTCAGAAATTCATTTTGACCCACTTCTAGCTGCACTTAAAATATCGCATACAAATAGTAATTAAATATAAAAGTCTTTCATGGGTAGTATTTGAAAGGTGAGGAAAAAAAAAAAAACAACAACCAACACCAACACCAAATGCAGAAGCTTTATCATATTAGGTATTTTAGCTGTGTTGTAATGCAATTACAGACTGGATAGTTACTTCAGCCCCATGTGTATCTTGAAATCTGAAAATCAATGTATTACCTGTCTTTCATCTTTCTCTTTGCTGGCTTGTTTGCAAGATCAAGCTTGCCTGCACTAACCCTAGCATGCTTGTGACACTTGCAGCTCTGCATTAAGTTAGAGACTATAATAAAATATTCTGCTCTGGGACTCTCTGCTCAGTTGAGAAGGGGATTGAGAAGGATTTTCTTCCTTGATGTACAATTAACCAGATAGATTTCTTTTGGCTTGATTATTTATTTATTTATTTTTTCTGGCCTTCAACCACAGAGCAGACTGCAGAATGTGAGAAACAATGCTTTCTGAGAGCCCAGGGAATTTTCTTTCTTAGATTAGACTTCCTTGGTGGCTGGTTGGGAAGGGATTTGCTTGAATGCCTAAGGTGAAACTCCTTTTGGTTCTGGGATTGGAAAGAAATCCCCCAGTCTTCTTTCTGTCTGAACAGAGCCAGGAGAGAGTTTTGCTCCCTAAATAAACTGATGTGTTTTGCCCACTGAGATTATCTGGGCAAACTTCATTCCTTCTATCCCTGTGGTGTTCTGGACACACCTCCTGTTCCATGAGGGACATGAAGGAGTTTAAGTCTTGTAAAAACACAAATACTTCACAGGACGAGGGGGAACGGGCTTAAGTTGAGCCAGGGGAGTTTTAGGTTAGATGTTAGGAAGAACTTCTTCACTGAAAGGGTTGTGAGGCACTGGAACAGGCTGCCCAGGGAAGTGGTGGAGTCACCATCCCTGGAAGTCTTCAAAAGACGTTTAGATGTAGAGCTTAGGGAAATGGTTTAGTGGGGACTGTTAGCGTTAGGTCAGAGGTTGGACTCGATGATCTTGAGGTCTCTTCCAACCTAGAAAATTCTGTGATTCTGTGATTCTGTGTAAAATCATTAGGCCTGCTAGTAGAGTTTTCTGGAAAAAAAAAAAATATATTTGGTCTGTGATTCATGGGAGGTGAGAGAAGTTGAGTTAATTGTCCCTTCTGGTCTAACATTGGATGATTATGATAAAACATGGACCTTAGTTAGCTGCATTGGCTTCTGGCCAGTGGTATAAAAGAGCGAGCTGACTTTACTCAAATGGGAGAAAACTGAACTCAGACAAAAATTACTATGTGAAAAGATTGATGTCTCAACAGCATAAGTGGAAATGGATTAGTTATCATTATTTCTGAACCTGAGGTACTGGGTAAAAGATCTTAAAAAGTCACAATACTAATGAAATTTATTGCAGCTGTAGGCAGCCTGGCTAACTACTGGGCGCTGTATATGTGTCTAGTAAAAGCATCACCCACTGCACCTCAGTAGCCTTCAGTGGATTTGAGGAACAGCTGAAATGCCCCAGTGGATCCTCGAGGACCTGAGGTCCATGTGGTGGATATGGTCAGACCCTGTCTGGGGAGCTGATATGGCTACCAAGAGTGTGGCTGTGGACATGAAATACCCAGGAAACATGTTTCTTTATGTGATGTAATCTGTGGAGACAATTTGTAGGACAGAGAAAGACCAAATAGAATATAATGCAGTTCGTTTCAAAGAACATTTTTCTGTGAAGTATCCCGTCTTTAGTTAATACCTTCTCTCCACTAGAGTATTTTAATGGCCTAGTCGTGAGGGATGCTTTGGGATCTCATTTTTTTAACAACATCACACAGCACAGTGACTTGCATCATTGTCAGTAAATCTTATGTACCTGAAAGAACGACACTACATTGTTTCAGAGTTACTCTCTTCTGACTCGATATACAGGAAATGATTTTGCAAATGTACCTACTGCAGTCAGATGATACCAGGAGAACTCTCCTATGGTATATGTGCCTTTCATTGCAACTAATGAAAGGTGACTTTCCAACTTAGCTTGCTTTAGACCTAAATAATGCAACTCATGTATAGCTTTTTTTTCTTTCCCTGGACACTGTGAGTCTGTGTGGAATTCTCCATTGTCCAGTCTGAGGAAAAATACTTGGTTAGAGGAAAGGGCTTCCTGAGGGATGTGGAGGTCTGTCCATTGACAGCTGTTTGATAAGGCACGGTCACATGATGAAAAATGATTCAGTTTTGGAGGCTTAATGAGTTGTCACCCAGCTGGGCAAGTGGTTCACGGAATGCTATTAGTCCTTCCTGATTGCAAAGAGAAATGTATTAACTTGTACCACACTCCAGTTTCCTAATGGGGTCTCCAGTCTTCACATTGGCAAATGACACCTTTCTCCATTTTCATTACACCATGCAAAACTCAAATGTAGCTTTCCATTTAGGTGATTGCTGAGGAATTGTCTGGCAATGATGACTACGTTGAACTTTCATTCAGCGCACGGAAATTGGATGACAAGGTAAGCTGCTTGATATTAACCTTACTGAAAGTTATAAGAATGCCTGCAAATATAATTTGATGAGATTTTCACCTACAGATATTTTTTGCCTCATATTATTAAACACATCAGAGATTTCAGATCAGTGTTCACAATGAGGCTTTCCTTAAGTTGTGAAGTAATTAGAAAAAAAAAATCAAGGGAATCTAATTAAAACCAAGACAATTTAATTATGCTATTGCTAAGACAACTTAATTATTTAAAATGCCACAGATCAGAAGTGCTTAGAGAAGTGAGAAGTGATTAGAGAAGTCTTTCTATAAGTAGGCAAAGATGATATAGTTGAAGCAAGGATTTGAAAAGCTAGAAAACAGCTCACTCATGATATACTTTCTGATAGCCAAAATCTAGCTTAAATGTGAGTAAAAGACTGTAGCATATTTGTTAAATCCTTTTTCAATTTTTAATAAGGAATTTCTACACTGACTTAAACACTACTCTTCATTATAAGAACTATCTTGCTAAAAGTATCTGATCTTGTTCAGCAATACACATATAATAAGCACCTGAAGCAATACACAGCCCAGGAAATCTAAGTGACTGCTTGTAAGGCACACTCTCTGTTATTTCAGTGTAATAGAAGACGCATAATTATTTGAGGTAATCTGGGGAATATCTTTGTAATCTGTAGGTGTCATAAGACTATAACCCTCTTTTAGATAATACGGCTTTACATATAATTAAAGATCAGATGTATACAATTGCACTGGATCACAATATCTACCATTACTTTATAAGTAAAGAGTAAATACTTAATAATGGTAAAGAGTCCCTTCCTACATATGAAGCTGCTCTAATTAAAAACGTATGATAGCCCTATACAAAAGTTTACAATTCTGATGCTCCAAGCATGTGCTTGTAAAAATTTGACCACTAAGTAGCTTAAAATCAAATGACAGTACTTTTGGTTACATACATCAGATTTTCAAAATCATGCCATAACTGATGAATAACATTTTAGGTTGTAACTGCCAGGAAAACTCAGGCAAGCAGAAAGTGATTAATAGTACTGGAATTTATTTATAACAGGTAAATAGCATTACTGTGGTTAGGATCATTAACAATCATAAATGATCAGGACCTTAATTTGTTTCTCATCTGAAAGATGAATTACCACTTTCTCCAGAGTTGCTGGACTTCTAGTGTTTCTAAATCACGTAATTTATTTAGCTGTCGAAATATAGGTTTACCAACCTCGTCTAAAGACAGACATTTTTAGACCTGATTTCCAAAACTGCACTTGAGATTTTTCCTGTTCCACACACAGTCACATCTAGAAAAAAGAAAAGGTGTGTACGACGTAATAGGACTTCACTTTCTCATTCTTTCTCCACAAATGTAAAATGTGATCTAGTGTTAATGTTATGAGTTACATATGGCTCTTGTTGTTTGTAACTGAAAAGATACTGCCAGAGCACGCTTCCAAATTAGGCCGCTGTTGTCTGGGCAATAGCTTTAGAGAGTAGTTGAAATACTTACGGGGATAAGTTAAGGAGGAACATTCAGAAATATTGCAAGAGCATGACCACTATTGCCATTTTAACATGTCTAGTCAAGATGGGATTCATCTAATAAAAACAAATCCCCAGTGTGCAACTCAGGCAGTGACTCTGTCTGTTATTTGAATCAAAACTCCTGTTTTCAGCTGATGAAAATCACTAAAAGACAGTCACTGTTGAAATAAGTCTTTCAATTTGCTCCCGCTAGAGGCGTGTCTCTAAATCTGGTTGAAACTTTGCTCATCTCATTTATAAGAAGAGGCTATGGCTTTTGATATGGCTTAAAATTAACTTTGATGTCAGTAGATGCAAGGCACTACTAGTAATTACTGTTACTAAGATTTGAAGTTCCTTAAATTATGCCATTCATCCATTGATGAAAAAGCATGGATGCTCCAAAGTCGCATAAAGTTTCAAAAAACCCACTAGAGAATAGAGGAGAGCCTGTCTGGTGAAAGCCTAAGCATGGTTTTGCATGCCTGTCCCTTCTCAGGGGAGTGAAGATCTGTGCAGAGAGATTATGTCAGAGAAGCAAACTGAGGGCTGGGACTGGCCTAGGAATCTCCTGAAAGAGAGAGGAAGCTTGTGGAGCAATCACTCGTGCTCTGCTACACAGAGCCACGTCTGTCATATCAGGCTGTCCTGCCCTGGTGTCTGTGGAAGTGACAGAAGTTATATCTTTCTGTCTAACGCAACTTGTGGGTAAAAGAATGGGTGAGAGGAGATTCTGGATGTACTTTAAAGATTAAAAAATATTCTTCCAATCCATTACCATCAGCGGTGTCTTGAAAGGACAACAATTTTCTTCTTCCACCCTTTAAAGGAAAGCTTGAAAGATTATCCAAATTGTGATCCTTGAATAGAAGAGTTTCCTTCACTAGGGAAAAAAGTGTGAACACATTTTTGGCAGATGAAAGAAAGTTTGTTGGTATAATTTATCAGGCAGTGTATGTTTGTGTTGTTGTTTGTTTTGTTTTGTTTTGTTTTGTTTTAACTCCCCCCATGTAAAACTGCAAGAGTTTTAGAGGTGCCATAAAACAAATAAAGCCTACTCAATTTTTCCTGAAGGGGTGACTGAAACATTCAGTACAGAATTATAGAAAGTCACAGTTAGAAAGTTTCCTTTAGTTAACTGACTTTGCAGAAATAAAGGTTATGGTTTTATTACAGTACTTGTTTGGAAGGTATAACGGCATTTTCATGTTTTATTGAAGCCCAGTCAGCTCAGATGGCACATCTTTGTTTCAAGAGATCCACTGAGAACACTTCACAGAGGAACAATAACTTTTGGAAAGGTTCTATTGCATTAATAGCTGTGTCACAATTACCATAACAAGCAGCTACATTTTTATGATAGCTGTAATAAATTATGAGCAGTGAGGCAGGCAAACTGCCTTTCCTGTTCTACGAGAGGCTTGAGATTCTCCAGCAAATGTCTGTAAAGTAAAAGCTAATACCACTTTTTTAATGTATTTCCTCATGCTGTGGTTTAACCCAGCAGGCAGCTAAGCGCTACACAGCCATTCGCTCACTCCCCTCCACCCAGTGGAATGGGGGAGAGAATCAGGAAAGAAAAATTCGTGCTTTGAGATAAACACAGTTTAATAGGACAGAAAAGGAAGGGAAAGTAATTATAATAATTATGACAATGGATTATATGAAACAAGTGTTACACAATACAGTTGCTCAGCACCCACAGACTGATGTCCAGCCAGACTCGAAGCAGCAGCCACCCGACCCTGGCCAGCCCCCCCACTCTTATTGTTCAGCACTACTCCTCAACATGATGGGGGATATCCCTTTGGCCAGTTTGGGACAGCTGTTCTGGCTGTGTCCCCCTTGTGCAACCCCAACCTCCTCGCTGGCAGGGCGGTATGTGCAGCTGAAATGTAATGAAATGACTCTGTAATCAGTGGTCTTCAGAAACTAAAAGAATGGTGTGTCACTGATGTCACTGTCATCCGAAATCCAGAACCCAGCTCCATACCAGCTACTGGGAAGGCAATGAACTCTGTCCCAGCTGAAACCAGGACAGCCTCGTGCACCTCCCAGTGTTCTTCTACCATCTGCTCAAAAGCATCCCGGAGTGCACACGGAGATACACGGAGGCTTTCTTTGCTGAAAAGTTCTCGTTATTACACATGGCCACAAACCACCACTGGGCAATATTCTGTGATTCAAGGCAAGCATGGAGAGAGGTGTCGGGCTAATTAAGAAAAGCCATCTTGGAAGAGACCAAACCCAGGAGTGGGCCCGGGGGTGGGCCCCAAGGAGTCAAGAACAAAGTGTCACTGCAAAGACGTGAGGCTCCCATCAGAGTTCAGAGTCAGCCGGGAATCCCCAGCACAGGTTCACTGGATTTAGGATGTCATGTAGGCAAGAACAATTTGTGCAGCACAGGAAGTTCTGAGGGGGAGAGGCACTCCATTTAGGGTCGAGAAGGAGTCCTTTTTCCATCAAGAGAGACAGAAGAGAGCAGAGGACACCACCTCCTTAGAGCAGCCAAAAGCTGCTGCTAATTTCTGTGTTTCACCTGAGACGAGCGATAGACACCGATGCTTCCTAGTCTCTGGGAATGGCGCCTTTCCCAGAGCCATTCCTCCTTCCCAGACATCCCATTGCTCTTGTAGTTCCCTGCTTTTGCCTTTGGTGGTGGCACCTGGAGACAGCCTCTGGTTCCTAGGTACCCTTAGGCTGCACTTGCAGGAGGCCAGCAGCGCCTTCCAGGGATGCTGCTGCAGGTTGCCAGGCCCGGTTCCGCAGCTGGCAGGCATTCTCTGCTGCCAGGCTTTTTGGAGACTTTTGCTGTCAGCCTTTTTTCCAGTCGGGCCAGGTCACCTTTGTGCCTGCTCCTGTCCCGAACACTTCCCATTCCCATGATGACTCCTCACCCCCAAATGACTTCTCACCCCCAAGTCTCACTCACGGACCTGCCACCCACAGCCATTCCCCATCAGGAGCAGACATCCCCAAACCAATTCATGGCGGGGACAGCAGGGGAGGGCTGTGTCCAGCCCCCTTCCCCCCCCAATCCCCCTGATGCTGAGCGATGCGGGAAGAAGTGTAGGCAGAGGCTTTGCAGGGTGGAAGAGTGGTAATTTATTCTTCCTGGGGGAATCGTGGCTGCCACCCCCAGCCCGTCCCCAGGTGAGGCCCGGCCGCCTGCTCAGGCGGGGGGCCCGGCCTGCCGGCCCGCATGGTCCCCGTGTCCCGGCTCCTCCTGCCGCACCCTGTGCAGCCAGGATGTGTCCCCGACGTCGGCGTCCTGCGGGGAGCGTGGCAGTCTGCGCCCAACCTGCCCCGCGTGCCAGGAGAAGCTTCTCTCAAGGCTGCGCTCCGTGGAGGGGCTGCGCGCCCTGCGCCGGGGCGAGGCGCTGCGGGAGCGGTAGTTGGAGGGGCTCCTCTGCCCCTGCCCCCGCTGCTGCTGCTGCCGCCGCCCCAGCCGCGCGTTCCGCTGGAACCTTCCGCGGGGTCTTCGGGCCAGGCGCACCACTGCTACAATGGGCCCGCGGCACATCGGGCAGGTGTTTCTTCCCTCCGCCCAGACGTGGATGCACTCCAGGCAAAAGGAGTGCCTGCAGGGGTCCACGCGAGCTGCGCTGGACAGCGGGCCCAGGCAGATGGGGCACATCTCGTCCCCGGGGGCCTCCTCGGGCTGCTCCTGCCGCCAGCTCATGGTTCCTGCAGCTTCCGCGACGTGGAACCGGTCGTCCTGTGGGGGAGGCTGCCCTGGTGCTGGGCGCTCAGCAGCAGCCCAGGGTCTTCAGCACCTCGATGTCTCGTGGGTCGCCGGCAGGAACTTGACACCTCACGTGTCACCAGGAGGACTACTGCAGAGAGAAGCAGGAAGAAAATGTTGTATCAGCAAGCAGACATTCGCTTTCTAGGTTCTACCAAGTTGTCTAGAGTGCTGTAGCTGTCAGCAGTGTATATATGGATTGCAAACAGAGACTATGCTGAGGCCAGATGAGGTACATGGATGTCTATAGGTGTGAGAGCATTACCGAAGGCCCTTGATGGCTTGCGTGCAACAACAATGGCTTCGCGTATGCCTATAGCAATAGCTCCGCCTCTCTCTCTCCTTCCAGCCGTGGAGACTCGAAGACTCGCCTACCACCAGCCAGACTGGCCGCAGGCGCCCTGTGCAGGGCTTTTATAGGCAGCCCCCTTCTGTGACGACACCCCAAACCCTGCTGATGTCATTTAAGGCCTCACAGAAGGGGGCTGCCTATAAATGCCCTGTGCGGGGCGCCTGCGGCCAGTCCAGCTGGTGGTAGGCGAGAGCTCGAGTCTCCACGGCTGGAAAGAGAGAGACGGGCGGAGCTATTGCTGTAGGCATACGCGAAGCCATTGTTGTTGCACGCAAGCCATCAAGGGCCTTCGGTAATGCTCTCACACCTATAGACATCCACGTGCCTCATCTGGCCTAGTCAGCGTAGTCTTGCTAAGTTTAACCGATCATAAGCATATTTGCCGTTCTAGTAGCAATGTTTGCAATCCATATACACACTGCTGACAGCTACAGCACTCTAGACAACTTGGTAGAACCTAGAAAGCGAATGTCTGCTTGCTGATACAACATTTTCTTCCTGCTTCTCTCTGCAGTAGTCCTCCTGGTGGCACGCGAGGTGTTGAGGTCCTGCCGGTGACCCGCGAGACATCGAGGTGCTGAAGACCCCGGGCAGCTGCTGAGCGCCCAGCACCAGGGCAGCCTCCCCCACAGGACGACCGGTTCCACGTTGCGGAAGCTGCAGGAACCATGAGCTGGCGGCAGGAGCAGCCCGAGGAGGCCCCCGGGGACGAGATGTGCCCCATCTGCCTGGGCCCGCTGTCCAGCGCAGCTCGTGTGAACCCCTGCAGGCACTCCTTTTGCCTGGAGTGCATCCACGTCTGGGCGGAGGCAAGAAACACCTGCCCGATGTGCCGCGGGCCCATTGTAGCAGTGGTGCGCCTGGCCCGAAGACCCCGCGGAAGGTTCCAGCGGAACGCGCGGCTGGGGCGGCGGCAGCAGCAGCAGCAGCGGGGGCAGGGGCAGAGGAGCCCCTCCATCTACCGCTCCCGCAGCGTCTCGCCCCGGCGCAGGGCGCGCAGCCCCTCCACGGAGCACAGACTTGAAAGAAGCTTCTCGTGGCACGCGGGGCAGGTCGGGCGCAGACTGCCACGCTCCCCGCAGGACGCCGACGTCGGGGACACATCCTGGCTGCACAGGGTGCGGCAGGAGGAGCCGGGACACGGGGACCACGCGGGCCGGCAGGCCGGGCCCCCCGCCTGAGCAGGCGGCCGGGCCTCAGCTGGGGACGGGCTGGGGGTGGCAGCCACGATTCCCCCAGGAAGAATAAATTACCACTCTTCCACCCTGCAAAGCCTCTGCCTACACTTCTTCCCGCATCGCTCAGCAAGAGGGGGGTTGGGGGGGGGGGGAAGGGGGCTGGACACAGCCCTCCCCTGCTGTCCCCGCCATGAATTGTTTTGGGGATGTCTGTTCCTGATGGGGAATGGCTGTGGGTGGCGGGTCCGTGAGTGAGACTTGGGGGTGAGAAGTCATTTGGGGGATGGGAAGTCAACATGGGAGTGCGAAGGTGTTGGAGACAGGAGCAGCCCAAAAGTTCAAATTGCTCGGTTGTTGTATCGGCCTCACGTGATAAGAAGATTCAGCTCTATGCACAAAATCCAGGCTGAAGAAGGAACACGGTGCCCAAAACAGAATTTAAAGAAGTTAGCTGAGTTTCTAAAAGACCAAGAGTGCTGAAGCAGTTAAACAATGACTGAGTGTGCGCAAAACAGAACAGACAGAAGTACAGGATGAAGAAGACGATGAGCCTTCATCAGAAAGCCCCGAAGTGCAACCACCAGAGGTTACCTGACCTGCAACAGCAGGAGGGACAATATGATAATTAGTTCTGAGAAACCATTAGCATAAATCCTGCCCTTTCTTGTGAACTGCATAAATATGGATATTCCCGTACCATAAATAAGTACTCCTTTTCTTGCTTAGGTGTACGTGTTGGGTAGAATTATCCCCCACATACCCAGTGTTGTTCATAAAGAATACCTACTTCCTAATTCTCCCAAAGGAAGGAGTCTTGGAAAGTGACACCGCTTTTTGCGTTCCACCATTGATGAGGACACATCAAGAAACTGAGGAACAACTTTCCACCTGGGAAGGTGGAAATTGGCCAGGGACAGTGGGAATAGGCATGAGAAACCTAGGATTGTTTAGAGAAAATCAGGAGCACCGCAACCTCTTGGCTGTCTCAGGTGGAAGACAGAATTGAGCAGTACCTCCCTTGTTACGTGGTGGCATCCTACGCCATCTTCTGTGTCAGTGCTATAAAAGGGCCCTGTTTTTTACCCAGAAAGAAGCTCCCAGAAGGGCTGGCGATGGAAGGGACCTCTGGAGGTCATCTGCTCCAAGCCCCCTGCTGTACCAGTGCCACCTAGAGCTGTACGGCCGCTGGGCACCACTTAAAAGAGCCTGTCTCTGTTTTCTTTGCATCCTCTCTTTGGGGATGTCTAGACACTGCTACGATCCCGCCGAGCCTTCCCTCCTCCAGGATGAATGCACGGTGACGCACAATGCAATTGCTCGCTGCCCACTGAGTGATGATGCCCAGACAGACCCCGCGCGGTGGCAGCCACACTCTGACCAACCTGCTCAGTCCCAGTCTTCAGCACGACCCCATAGGGTATGGGACATGGCTCTGGCCAGTTTGGGCCAGCTGTCCTGGCTGCATCCCCTCCCAGCTCCTGGTGCACCCGCAGCCTCCTGGCTGGCAGGGCGGTGTGGGCAGCTGGAACAGCCTTGGCTCTGTGTAAGCAGTGCTTTACGACAACTAAAAGATAGTTGTTTTATCAGCATCACTGTCATCCTAAATCCAAAACACAGCACCATACCAGCTACTGGGAGGACGATTAACTCTGTCTCAGTTGAAACCAGGACACCTCAGTACTGAACTACTAAAAATTCTTAAATGCTTTGTCCTGCTACTGATGCATTTCCAAAACTGATTGGTGTCTTTTCTGAGGGACCTTTGACTTGACCCCCTAAACTTGAGCTTTAAAAAGTGTCGTGTTCTGAAAATGAGCATACCTAAAGATGTGTCAAACAAGGTGCTCAGAAACAGAGGTGGTGAATTTTTTAAAGTTTAAACCATGTATTTGTGTTTATATTGTGTAACTGCCACACATACTGAAAGAGCAGTGTGCATTATACTAGGAGCAAAAGCATTACATTAATCATTCAAGCATTATTAAATTATCAAAACATTAAACCTTTATTGCTGCTATTCTTCTTTCAGAAGATTCTCATGTGAGGTAAAGCACAGCTGATAGATTTAGCATAACAAGAAAAATGCTTTGAAAATGTTAATAACTAAGAAAATGTTTTTATTTAGCATATCATTTTTAAGTTGTTACAGAGCATCTTCAATACTGAAGGATTTGAGGCTTTTATCTTGATTCTGCAAGGAATTAAGCTTTGTTTTTACATTGAGGAGGGGCAATAGAAGCTATCATCCAGAGTGAAAATCTTTCCCTTCAGATAGTATTGCCTTGGTTATTACAACCAGATATTAAAAATTACTTCCCTAGTGCTGAGGTTTGCTGTGTCAGTTTTCATGATACTCAGCTCAGAGTGATGCTATATTTTGAGTCTTCTTACACAAAATCCTGTTATCCTTTCTGAAGTTTTCTGCACTGCGGGGTGCATTCTTTCGGATGTATCATTTTGAGGTGTTTTCTTTCAGATAACTTTTCTTACCAAGTCTGTGTTTCATAAAATATCCATTAAACAAAGCTTTTACTCACCCTTAAACAATATGCTTATGAGTAAGAAGAGGCAGCTCAATCATTTTTAATCCCATGCACTCTGGATTTTGGTGTCACTATGATTAAACCAGCTGCCTCACTCTCTTCTCTGCTGTGCAGTAGTAATCTGGCAGAATTTGATCACCAAAGCCCCTTACAGACCAGAAGTTTCAAGCACGGAATTCAGTCCACATACTAAATCTATATCAGGGCCTTGAGGAAAACTCTTTAGTTACAGATTTGTTGGGTTTTGTGCTAGTTCTACACGCTCTTACATTAGATGTATCATAACCATGTAATTGGAAAAAATGGTCAAACATACAGCTTTGTTGTTTAGAGCTCCATGTGATAAAGTTGAACAGATGCACACATAACATGCTTTGCATCAGTTTCTAAACACACCATTGCCTTTTCTCTAGCAGAAAAAGAAACAGGTCGCTCACAGAACAACACATCGAACACAGCAGCATTGACAGATTTCATCTTCAGGGCATGGAAAAGACTTTAGGTTGCTTGAGTCTTGCCCAAGACTGCACGGTCCGTAGAGATCCATCTCCTTCTCCAGACATTCAAATTCTGATTTCCATTTTCAAAGCTCCGATTTCTTTGCTTGCTTGCATTTGTGGAATAGTAACAATGTGCTGAAGAGAAATTTGACCAAAATGATGCCCCTAGACTTTAGCTAACATCTTATCCAAAGCTGTTCCTATTCCAATGGCTATCTTGTCAGTATGGCGGACATTTGGTGAGGAGAAAAGGGTAGAACTAACTATGCATATTACAATTATTTTTATACTAACACTTGCATAGAAACACCAGGAGAGCAAACAGAATTGCTCTCTGCCCCAGATAGATGCAGAAGAGGTCTGTGGAGGTTTGGGATGTGGCCAATAGAAAAGAATAATATCCGTACGCATAAAGTTAGTCATGTGAGTCTGTTGAAGAAGGAAATGAAGATGGGAGTCGTGACTCCAGAAGATGGATGGAGACCATTTGTATCCACCTCCTGTGGATTAACTCCACAGTGAGCAATTTGAGTTAGCTGGCTTTTCCCCTCCAGCTGTGGAGGTCTAACACCCAGCAACCCTTCCTCCAGCCAGTCAGATTGTGCAGAAAAAAGAGGATGTTGTTAAAACTAAAAAGACTGTGGTGATACTGTAGCTCTACTATAGAAAGCAACTTAAATTATGTTTAAGGATGCTCTGACTTGTAAGATAATTGCAAATCCATGAGAGGTATATTATGGTACAACACGTATGTGAACCCAAATGCCTGTAACAGATTTGCATGACAGAGATGCCAAGTAATTTCTTGCATTTACCTGCTCTGTTTGTCATCCTTACATGGTTCATGTTTTCACATTCTAAAGAGGACTTGCTTTTCTAACCTTCTCTAATCCATCATGCCAATACTTGTGTTAGCTGGTAGCAGCATGATGTCTTGGCCAGTTAACTTATATTTTGAGAGGGTGGGCAAACAGCATGAAAGGCAGTGCCACTGTAGAATATGCTTCAAAGAACACTGCATGATAAAAACTGATGTCAAAAGACCAAGCAGATTTGGAGGCAGAAATAAGCAAGCTAGGTCAGTAAAGGAGCTAAAGCTCAGGAATCTAGACTGGGTCTACGAAGGTTAAAAAAAACAAAACAAAACAAAAAAAAAAAACAGTGTGATTTTACCATTCTGCCTGCCATGATTGAATAGCCAAACTGAGAGGAACAGCAGTGCCATGGAAGTCCTTGTGGAACAAGCACATGAGTGAAATATTGCTGAGGGACACCAGGAGGTCTCACTAAAACCACACTGGTACTCTTTTTTCATTAGCAGTCAGGAAAGCACAGGTGCAGTGTGTCTGAAAGGCTCAAAGAAAAAGAATTCTCAAGAGTAACCTGTCCTATGTTTTATTTTAGGATTTTTTCAGCAAATCTGATCCTTTCCTGGAGATTTTCCGGATGAATGATGATGCAACCCAGCAACTTGTTCACAGGACTGAGGTAAGGAATAGGGTTGGGTTTACTTTCCAAGGACACAGGTAGGTTGTCAGGAGGAGTAGCTTGTGCTTCCAATGTCAAAAAAGTATTGCAAGCACCCATGTTTAAAAACCCTTCTATCTCTGCTTTAATTATTTACTAATGGGTATCAGGTCTTGACTTATGCACACAAGAGTAAGGGAAGATGGTATTGAAGCCAAATATTTAAGTTTAATTAAACTGGCAGGTGCTCTGTTTGCAGGTCAGTACTTATGCATATTTTATTTAGCCCAAACCATGCTACAGACAGTATCATATTTTCCTATTAATGCCATGTTGCATCCGCTTGGCTCCTCATAGCTTGCTGTGATAAAAAAGATTTGTAATCTGGGTCCTTTACATTTGTTTCTTATGCCACAATATTGTTACTGCTTCTGTGGCAATGATTGGCACTGTCTTTAAAAGCAGCATGTAGGTGTACGGGCTGGAGTTATGCTGGGTATTTGGGGTTATGAGCCTATTTGTTATGTATCCCATAAAGTATTCTACCAAGGAAGACCATGTGTCCATAAGTTGATAGTGCCCATCCCCACTGCCAAGGCCTGCATCTCTTCCATGGCTTCCAGTTCAGAGATGTATCCTACAGCCTTCCTTTTGTGGGTTACACCCCTACTGTAGCGTGGCAGTGCTGGGGCATTCTCTGTAGTGTGAGCTGAATGCAGGCCCATTTCCCCACTTATGCTCCTTTCTGGTGCTTTCCAGAGCAGGTTTGTTGGAAACCGCAATTTGCTCCAGGACAGGTATCCCATGCATGTTGTTCACCATACCTCCAGCTCAGTTGTTTTCTCCTCTTTATGGTACTACTATTTTTTAAACTGTGGCTGTTGTTAGTAGAAATGTGCAAATACTCAGGGTTCCCTTCATTTTTTTTCATTCTCAGGTTGTGATGAATAACTTAAATCCAGCCTGGAAGACCTTTAAAGTATCTGTAAATTCTCTGTGCAGCGGAGACCAGGATCGCAGGCTAAAGGTCAGAAGCAATTCCTACTTTCTGAATAGTTTTTACTCATAGCAAACATTTGTGTCTTCCATTTTCTGTTGAAGATTCCTACTCTGTTCTGCACTCTTCTTTGACAGACAAGATGATCATGCAGCTGTTTTATGGCTACCACAATCAAATTAAAGATGCAGAAAAGTGGTTATCCACTGTAATCAGTAGATTATTCTCCATGTTTCCTACAGTAACCTGGAAAAATAATTGTGCAGTTTTTGCCAATCAGTTGAATAATTTGAACACAGCACCACTCAACTGGTGTAAGTATGCTCAAGAGAAGTGGTAGCTCTGCAACCAGTTTAGCTACTTCCTCTTATAGAAGAAATAAAATGCTTGGTCTCCATGTTATAATGCATGCCACACATTGGTGGAAAAAGATAAAAGGGAGTCCTGTGAATTCTTGAATTTATATTGGTCATACTGATTGTGATTTATGACTTCACAAAATCAGCGCAGTTGTTATGGAACAACAGTGATACCAACACTGTGTTTGTATGGCACTGGGGATGCACAAGGAAGACACAGAATACAGAATGGTATTGGTATGTATTTTTTTTGTCCCTTGTGGCAGTGGTGAGCAGACAAGATGAGACCAAAGGCAAAAGAAGCACCGAAAGAGTGAGGGAGTTTGAGGAAAGAATGAGAGATGGAGCAAGGAGAAGTAAAGGATGGAGTAGATGGAGAGCAAGGTGCTTAAGAGGCCAGACCAAGGTGTTTGTGGGAGGTTCATCTGAGATGTTGGAAGGAATCTCCAACAGATTCCTTCAGGTGGTATAGGGAAGCAGTTGCAGAAGATCTTTCCATCTGTCTCTTAGTTGGTAAATGGTCAAACCCGCTGTGTTTGGCATGTCCACTGAGATTGGAACAGAGTTGTAGCAGATGAAATAGAGAATGAGGTCTAGGGAAAGAATGGCCTCCATTTTAAACTGCCAGCAAAATTAACAGTATTGACTAAAGAGGAATTCTAATGCAAATGAAGGAATGTGTAGGAGTTATTTATGGTAGCATGTGTAGAATGAAAGTAATGTGAAGTGTCAGAATAATGACTTTGGTATCCCAGGAGGTTGCAATTTTATAAATTTCTGGAGTAGATTAAATATCTATGAGTTATTGCCTGAAACATAAAAGACAAGCAAATTACTCTGTGTTGTGTAAAGCAATATCGTTCCCCAGGACAGGGGAGAGAAAAAAAAAAAAAAAAAACAAAAACAAAAACCAAAAGCGCAGCTATCCTCCAGATCCCGTAACATGATTGATTCAAAGGACAGTCAAGGATAATGAGACCTGCCTTGTCTGGTGCCTTTAATGGTACCTCCGATGGCCAGGCTGCTACTTCCTGACAAAAGGGAAGCACTGGAGAAAGCACAAAGGGTGCTCGTTTGGATGTTGAGTTCACATCACAGCTCCAGCAGGGCTGGGAGCTGAGATTTTGCTTTTGAGTGGAGCGAGCAATGAAGGGCTTGGAAAGGGAGGCTGGGCAGTTCTTTGATCTACTAGAGAAAGGCAAGCCACTGGTAGAAGTAGCTTATGTATAAAGTAGCTTAAAATGAAATGGGCAACATCCTTTAGTAATGTGATTGTAAAGGTCTGGAACAAGAGATGGATCATATTTCTGTTGTTGAAATGAGATTGTGTGTATGTGGCCTTTAAATCACTTAGATGAGAAATTCTAGGGAGAGATGCAAATGAAATGTGATGCCTAGAAATGTCAAGGCACTGGTAAGTCCGTAAGGGTAGAGGGTTTTGGTTCTAGAGGAAGAACTATGCTTTAAGCTTTTCAAGATTGAGGTGAGAAGGTGTGAGAAAGGATGAGATTTCAGCTTGGGTGGAAGAAGATGGGTCTGGAAATAAAGGGGGAGATCTTTGAGCTATGAGTAGAGAGACAATAGTTAAATTTATTTGTGGATGATACTGCCAAAATATGGAGTTAAGAGAGAGAAGTGAAGGAAAACAAGCATAGTATTTTGGGACCACCTGTAGAGAAGCAGAAAGTGGAAGGTGAAGGAATGAGTGAAGAAGAGAATTAAATCAAAATGGATCTTACAAACCTATTGACAGTTTTCAAAGTAGTCTGATTCTTCACAATGCTTTCTCTTCTCTTCTCTTCTCTTCTCTTCTCTTCTCTTCTCTTCTCTTCTCTTCTCTTCTCTTCTCTTCTCTTCTCTTCTCTTCTCTTCTCTTCTCTTCTCTTCTCTTCTCTTCTCTTCTCTTCTCTTCTCTTCTCTTCTCTTCTCTTCTCTTCTCTTCTCTTCTCTTCTCTTCTCTTCTCTTCTCTTCTCTTCTCTTTTTGGAGAGTATGTTTTCATTTGTGTATGCAAATATTTGCGGGCCCTGATTTAGATGGCTGAATATTTGCCTAAGGCTGCAGTTCAGATATTCACAGGAAAGCTAAAAGTAGTAGGATTTGCACTAGATTCCTTTATGCAAAAATATTTTAAAATTAATTGTGGCTGTAAAATAAGAAGCTTGAAGCTTCTTTCCAATTCGGGCCCCTTACACCTTGTGGTGGGTGTAAGATAAGGCTGCTATGGTAAAGCAGCCTCCAGAATCACTTGTGTTTGACAGATAGCATACAGCACTTGTCAGCTGACAATTCTGTTTTCCTTCTATGCAGACCATAACTTAGGAATTTGATGATAGCAAGGACAAAAGAGTGGAAATTAGAAGAATCAGAGAGGTGAAGTGTCTCTGATGGGTTTAGTGCTGTATGACTGTTTCTACTTTGATTTACATTGACTAAGCATTCCCGTCTTCACACTACCATATTTTTGAAGCGTTGACTTCAGATGCTTTGTTTCACTCCATTAAGTATATAGCGATATGTTACCATTAAATGTTGGAAGGATTCCCTGTGCCATATTTAACACCAAGAGTTTTTGTGTAGTGCAGCTACTATGCTGACTTTCTCACAAGGATTGCCTGCTTACTGTGAACAGCATGTGCTACAGAGATGGCTGGTTAAGAACCCATACCCTTTGTTTCTTTTCGACATACTCTAGAAGGCATAATTTAAGTTAAAGCTTTAGGAGGCAACAGGAGTGTTTGAAGGGAAATGTCAGATTGTGGAAATTTTGCCAATGGAAGGAGACTTCTCACCAATAGCAGACACGTTACACTGCCCACTGCCCTTGACACATCAGTGCACAACATGCATGCCTCTGTAGGCTGTCTGGAGATCTGAAGTCTTGGCATTTCATCTCTGCCACTGAAATCGCATGGGTACTGAGCTTAGTGGTTTGATTTGTGTTATGAAGTGTGGGGATTAACAAAAATGCGCTGAAACAACTCAGCTTAACTTATTTTACCCTTTTTAAGTCTTGCACCCCAAGCAATGTTTACACTGTCTGGGCATTTGAAATTCTTCCCTGTTGAAAATGTCTGTTTAAAAAGATAAGATGTGCAAGGTCACTAAAATCAAAGCTACCAATAATTAGGATCTCCCTCAAAAGTCTTTCACCAGCATCCTCTACAAAGTCTGTTAATTAGAATTCCTTACGGGCTTTAAAAAAAAAAAAAAAAAAGAAGAAAAAAAAAAGAAGAAAAAAACACTAATTTTGCTTTATTTAGCGGTTGGACAGAGAGCAGTTACTTTTTATTCCTCTCAGGATGCCTTCTAAAACTTTATTGCAATTATTGCTGCTCTAGGTTTTATTATGAAACAGATATATTAGATTTATGAACCTACTGAGCTTTTCTTCCCAGACATTGAAACCACCTGAGAAGTCTAGTCACACTTCAGTGCTGGTCATAACTTCTTTTAATGCTAACAATGCAGACAATTTGTGTATGAGCTAAAGTTAAAAGAAAATATCTCTTTGATCCAAAGTAGTACATTGCCTTTCTAATATCTAAAGAGATTTAGTTCACATTGATGATTACTGACAAATCCAAATGAGGGTTATAATCCCTCTGAGACCTTTTTTTCTTTTTTTATCCTATTCTGCTGTGCTGAAGGTCCTCTAAATTGTGGAATTTTGGCATTCGGTTTTGGTTTCTGTACGAGAAGTATGTTGCCATCAAGGTTTTATTTGAAATTCAGGCTTGCTTTGTGAGTATCCTCTGATAGGGATATTCTACTGTCCATCAATTCTAGTAGTTCTGGATTCCTCTTGTTCTAGTAGAGTCCTCATAACACACACTGAAAAATCATCTCTTTTTGTGTAGGTATTATACATTGTAATATTTAGGGAATAAACACCTAATAAGGTGCTATAGAGGCACACACCACACAGTGCACATGGCACAGAGTAAGAATATCTTCTGCTGCTGAGGTTGTACAGAGAACCTCAATGAAAGACATTCTGCTCATAAGGATAAGACGGAGGAAAAGAAGCCAAAAAAAAAAAAAAAAAAAAAAGGAAGAAAATGGTTACTACAGTAAAAAAGAAACTACAAGGAAAGGGAAACATGTATGTAGAAAATCGTCTCCATTTTCTACCCAAACAGGGAAAATTTTCAAAAGAAGAATGTCCACTAGATATTTTTCTACCTTTCAAAAATCTGTATATTGCATCTTCATCAGTGTTGCCAGTTTGTTTATTGTTTCATCCCTCCCTGGCATAGGCAACATTTTTTTTGGTGGATCACTCTTAACGAGGTCTTCTTGAGAAGTCTGTGCTTTGCTGAAGTTGATAATCCACACAGTGTCTCTTCTTTGTTGTTACTGTTAAACAATGTGTTCCTTGCTTACAATATTAATAGAATTTCCACAGCCTGCAAAAAAGATTTTGATGTCATGCTGGATGCAAATAGGCAAACACTTTATTTTAATTTTAATCTCTTCCCTGGAGTCTGTTACAGCATGTTGGGTGTGCGGAAGGTTGGGTCTTTTTCAAATAATTGTAACCAAGTTTCTTTCTGATGTCTTCGAAGTGTTGAATCTTTCATGCAAAATGGTGGATCATTAGAGAAAAAAGTTTATTAAAGGTCTGTAAGTGTATTGATTACTCCATTCTGAGTTAAGGAAAAGCAAATAGCAGTGGTTATTTTGATATTCTCTGAGTTATTGCTGCAGTGTTCTCAAAATCAATAAGCTTTGAGTGACCTTTAATGCTTGACTACAGCTCTGCTTATACAGGTATATTATAAACTGTAATCCTTCAGTAAGCTCTCAGTATCTCTGAAAGCCAGTGGTGAAGGTAACTGAGCAGAACCTGTGAAGAAGGCCAAGTAAAGCTTAAGAGACAAGCAATAAGTAATACTTTCAAACAAATCCATTAGTGCTTTTATTCTTCCACAATTTAGCTGTCACACAGTGTTTGATGCACTAATATAGAAAGATACGGTTTATGGTCAACAGCAATGATTTGTGCAGGATTTTAGAAAGCGTGTGGCGCAAAGGACAATTCAAACAGTATCAAATGATAATTAGAAAAGCGTGAACTGAAGGATTTCACACTGCTCCATAACAGAACACTCATTTGTTGTTGCAGTTTTCTTTTCGCTTTTAATTCCATATAGAAAGCAACTGGCATTAAGAACCAATTACAGCGCAGGCTAGACTTGCTGTTTATTTACTTGATTGGGTGATTTCAGTCATACCTGATTAACTACTCAGTTCTACATTTTCCTCTTCAATTTACTCACAAAATTAATGTCGTTGGAGCCAATCATTCCCTCTGTGCTTACCCTGGTGTCACTGAAGAGGTATTTGCATACATAGTCTTTCTTGTGGAAAGTCTTTAACAACAAGAAAGAGGGATTCAATCTTTACTTGTCTTTAATATGAATCTAAAGATGTCTTGAAATGGCTTTTTCAGTAAATTGGTAATTTTTCATTAGGTCAAGACATTTTCCTGGAATCTTTAGAATAATTGCCTTGCTCTTGGAGGGTGAAGATCTTTCTTTAGTAACCTGAATAACATTTATTAGTCATTATAAGGATGTTATCTTTTTGTGATTTTCCAGAGAAGTTCTTATAAGACTGCAGAGCTGATAATTTTAGATAATAAATGTTCTTTCGTGGTGGTCAAAACAAGCACACAAAAATTTAGGTTTAAGTATTGGGATGTCTAATACAAGCTCACTTAAAGAAACAGGCATCTGGTAAAAGCGAATAGAAATATTTGTATGTACTGCTTAAGCAGAGCAAGAGTTTTAAACAGTCTTCTGAGAGGATGATCCATTATTTTGAGGATTATTAAAAAATGAAAATAAATGACACTTTAAAAGCTGATCTCTATGAGACTGCCTTGCATAAAAGCCATCAGCTGTACTTTTCCAGTAAATAATTTATTAGAATACTACAATACTTAAATGTTTCTCTTGCTGTCTTTCATATCCACCCTGATTCTCTCTATGTGCCCATTGTTGCAGGACCGCTACAATGATCATTAAAAACTCAAGTGGCCTACTTCACAAGATGTACAGTGATTGTTGGAAATTTACTATGATGGCTCACCCTGTTTTGTCAGTTTGGGTTAATCTATAATTTAGCAATCAGTTTATAATACGAGTGCCTCCTGAATTCATTAATCGCAGCAGTATATTTGGCACCCTGATTTATCTGAGTACATTGAGGACTGATTTTATCAATCTCCATAAACTCTGTGCAGGTGGGGTGCAAGATTGAAGACCATCCTTAAAACAAAACTGATTAAGACCTGGTGTCTGTGATCTCAGCTCTCAGATTCCCTTTTCACTCTCCCTCTTTCCTTGGCTGTACTCATGATAAATCCATTGAAGAAAATACCAGATTGCAGTGAAGGTTGAGGATACAGAAGTGGACTCGAGAAATGAGCTTGATCCATTTTTTGTTGGAGTCAGGGAAACTCATTCTGCAGACTTTGATAGGCTTTAGTTTGTTCTCCATTATTGTAACTGCTGGATATATAGCAAATTAATTGTTAGATTAATTAATCTAGATTTGGGTTAATTGATGTTTGTGAAGTGCTTTGAAGATAAAATAGTTATCTAACTGGCAAGTGTTGTCACAACAATTAGGGGTGCAAGTGGATTGCACAAGGGAGTGAGCATCTGATATACAGTGGTAGAAAAAAGAGTTGATATTCAGATCTCCAAGGGTTTGGGATGCTGATAAAAATGATGGTAAACTGCTGAGAAGCGGGTATATATGAATCAAATTGGCAGGGGAGCAAGAGACAGAAGACTCATGCTCTTCCCTTGGGTTAATCTTGATAGACCTAATTTCCTAGTTGACCCTGCAAGAGGAGATTTTTACTTTCTCCCCCAAGGCCTCCAGTACCACAAGCCCTGAGGCAAAAATGAAGAAACTTCACCTTAACGTTTCAAAGAGCATTCACTGTGTGAAACAAGGGTGAAGAGAGGGCAATCAACAAGAAACAGTGTACGAGTTTATTCCTCTGCTCTGAGGAATGCAAGGATTGTTTTCTCTCTTTATCTTTTGCAAATAAGAGAGCATTTCTTCCACTTAATTTGTACATTGTGTTTATTGTGATTCATCTTCCAATTTCTTACTGCCTCCACAGTTACATCCGAAGATACATAAATACAACCAGCTTTGCTATGAAAGTCAGCAATATGAGAAATGTTCTGAAGGGATCTCTCTCCCTCATCTCTGGAGCTGTCTTTGAAAGTGAGCATTAATTCCCTGGAATGAAACAGAGGCTCCCATACGTGCTGCTGACTATAATCCCAATCAGAAGTGTCTGCTTCCTTCACGGGGCAATAGCTGAGAAAGCACTAAATCCCATCCTTGGGACAATTTCATATGAGATAAAGCAAACCACTGGTAATGAGGATCAGTTCCACGATGGAGGGTGGGCACAGGAGATACTGTTGAATTAAATGACCTCTGCCTTCTTCCTGATTTTCAAATCACTGTGTTGATAAGGCACTGAACACTGTACAGACACCAGTATAAGCTGCAGAGCTGCTTACTGCAGACGTTTAGGAACAAGTGCTACCATTTTGAATAAAAAGAATAAAATGAAGCTTTTCTTTCACAAAAACGGAGTAGGATTAAGGCTTAGTTGTAGCCCTGCAAAGCAGCTGAATGCTGTAGTTAGAGAATTTTAAAGTATTGAAGATGTTAAAGAAAATCTGTCAGTCTCACACTTTCGTGTCTACAGGACATTTTAATGTGTGACCTAAAATATATTATGATATTAAAAATGGGAGAAAATGAATGTGTAACAATTTTTTCATATACTTTTTTTTTTTTTTTTTTAAATTCTTTCAGTTTATCCAGGAAAAAAAAGCGAAAGTAATTTTCAGACAATCTCATTTCAGGCTCTCATAAAGAATCAAAGCATCACAATGCTGCTGACATATCCAACTTATAAACCCTTGGTTTCTTTTCAGATATCTTTTTTACTGTGTAAATTGAAAATTGCACACTCATAGAAATTATCTTGTTGTTAAATCATGTAATGTATTTCTTGCTATGAATGATGTATTTTGCTACTTACATACAAAGCTTACCTTAAAATTCTAGTCATCAATCATATTTTTATAGTTTATATACTAACATACTGACACACAAAAAAGTTTGCACATTGCAGATAATAAAGTATGTATATTTAAAATGAGAGTATTCTCAGGGAACATGACAGAGACAAATTCAGGACAAAACGATACATTTGCTTAAAAAAAATTACAGCAAGTGTCTTCAGGGACCTAATTATAAATTAATGTTTGTGATACTCTGGGCAGCACTAGGGCAGAAGTAGCTATTAAGTGTGTCTAAATTTTAATATTTTAGAAGATGTCTCAGTACCTAGGGGTCACTTGAGAAGTGTGAATTTTATGTCACACTGGAATTAGATATTTAACCTTTCTACATACAGTGATCTCACCTGCCATATATTCTGTTAAAATAAATTAGAGATCTGTTTTTTCCCTTTGCCAAAAATATGTTTCCTCCCAGGTAAATGACTATGCACAATTTGTAAAGTGTAGATAGATGTATGTAATGTGTATAAACCTTATGTAACACACAGAGCTTGGCTGTGTAATAATCTATATACTCTATCAAATCTTAAATAAACATGTCCATTTTTTACAGTAGAGCTCAAAATGATTTTTTAAATGCTCAATAACTGTGCTCTGTAGGATTCCCCAGAAGAAGCATTTAGCTGAACACAGTCATCCTTGTGGTAGTACTGGAAGAAATGGAGACTGTTGGTGTCAAAGATTCATGTCCTGAACATGACAGACATTGGGTCTGCTTTTCCTGTGATTAACAAAGGGATGGCATTGCACATCACAAACATACTAATCCTTCCTCTCCTAGAAAAGTACAGACATGTATAGTCTGTACATCCTTAAGAGAAAGAGTATGCAGGTAATGTTAGAAACTGTTCTGCGATATCACCAGTATTACAAACTCTTGAGTCTTCTAGTCTGATCTCTGAACAGGTCATGAAAAAAAAGTTATGGGTGGCCTGTCCCTTAGACTCTAAATGTCCTTGTTCTGAAGGCACGAGATATGAACAACAACAGCATCAGCAGCTGATCTCCCAGAGAGCTCTTTAGACAGCAAGTGCCTAAGGTTTGTTCAGATCTACTAATCACCTATTACACAGTCAGTCATCAAGTTATTAGCTTGGAGTTCCTACTGAGTGTCCTTATTTATTTCTGAGAAATTCCAGGATTTACTGATGACAAATTCTTTTCCATAATGGAAAATCTCATGGGATGCCAACAAGAACAATTCAGTTTTACAGACTTTTACACACTTTTGCCAATACTTAAGTGTTTCAGCAGTAGAGAATAAATATTGGACAAAGAGGGGGTTTTGAGATACCTTTTAAACAGTGACAACAACAGCAGGACTAGTTCATAGAATCAAGTTCTCTCATTTGTCCCCATCTCTTTAATAACACAACATTTTACAGAGCAGCATCTCAGAGATCTGAAGAGTGAGTATTATTTAGAGTTTTAATGGAAATATATGTGGGACCTTGAATCACATCAGATGTCCCAGATAACTACAGGAGTCAAGAGACCAGGCCATTGAATTGAGCACCAAAAGAGGATGAATGCTAGCTGCACTTACCCATTTGTGCAGAATGCATTTAAATGTATATTAAATTACATAGTTTCTGTTGACAGCTTATTCTGGATAAGAAATTAAAAATGGGAAGAAATAGAGGAAGTTATCAGCAAGGGACCTGGGGAAAAAGAAAAATAATAGGGTAACTAATTTTGTAAATGAAACAATTATCTGGGATTGTTTTGACTTCAAAATGTTACGAAAGAATCTTAGCAAAAAAGATCGGCACTAAGATACAAAGAAAGTCAACAAAATGATCAGAAGTATAGGAAGGCTTCTTTCTACAAAGAGTCTAAATTCAGAAATATAATCTTGTAGAGATAGATAGCTGTGAAGTCATGAATGATTTGGGGGAAATGATTTGCTTGTTTTTCCTCAGAACATGTGAACTCGATAAGCACCAAGAACAGGCAAAATGCTTAAAGCAAAAAGAAATATTTTTTTTCTATACAATACAGTTAAATCATGGGACACATTATCAAAGGATGTTGGGTGGTCAAACACTGTAAATGTGTGAAAAAAAACTATAAAAATTAGTATTTCTTTGGGTGGCTATTAACATTATATATCGGATGCTCTCTTTAGCTTTAGGAATGTAAAGTTGGTGACTGCGAGTATCTGAGAGAATATGGTGAAATAAAGATGAATGTATCTTTCCCTTGTCTTATATAGTCTTTTTCTACATATTCACTAGCATCTGACAGAAAGAGGACCTGATGACACATAATTTTAATATTTTCTTATGGTGAATGTTGTTGCACCACTAGGCTTCTGACTTTCAAGGTGAAATGTAAGCATTGATTTTAATCTGAAAGAGTGACTAATGTTTAATCATTTGAGAATTTGTGTATATTCATAGCAGTTGTAAGTCATGGTGCATGGTTTCTTCACCTCCAGTACAACTTCGTGAAAAAGTAAAAGGCAAATGAATAATTTAGAGCATAAAAGTGTCCAGTTTGCTGTGTATAAACACACAGAAAAGCCAGGCTATTCCTTTACAACTCTTTGGCACCTGCAGGACAGCATAGGGAATTCTGCTGGATACCTTCAAATACTTGTCCTGATCGTGATTATAGATGCACAGCCCTCTCCTGCATTTCTTTCTTGTCTACATTAGTTTAAATTTTTTTCAGAAAAATACTACCCTTCAACAGAATCCCTGTTCGTTATCAGCTATTTCTGTTTTTTAATGTCTCCATTTATAGTTTCAAGCAAAACTTTTGAAAATCTGATGATTAGATGTCTGGAAAGGCTTATTTTTACAGGCTAATTAAAAAAGTAGGCTACTGACATTAAGCAATCACAATTCTACTCTTAGACAGAAAAGAGTGTTTCAGTCTCTGCTCTTCAAAATAGTGGAAGGAGTACTTTGTTTGAATTGTGCCAAAAATGATTCTTCAACTCATGGCCAGGTTAAAAAAATTTGTAAAAAATTTGAGTAAAAAAAAATGAGTAAAAATGAGTAAAAAATTTGCCTATTGTCAGATTCCAAAGGCATTTTCTCTGTAATAAATAACAAACAACCATTTGTGAATAAAAAGGATCATGGAAAAAAAAAAGTTTTGCTGCAGACTGGTGGTAAACATTATTAGTAAATGAATTGTGTAGTGCTGGAAGTTGTCACTTAAATATTTCATGATACTGATGCTAAGGAAGAAAGGTAGCAGGACACATCCAGATTACCTGGGAAAGGTTCCTGTGGGGAAGGTGTCTATTTCCTCAATAAGAGTGTGCTCCCCAGCCTCTCTGAGCTGTCTGGAAAAGTCAGCATCCAGCCATGGGGGAATTCACCTTGTATTTGTCCTGGGCACAGTGGGAAAACCTATACACCTTCCTACTTGATTTCAAGTATGGGATCCCTCTGCTACAGTTCAGTCCCACTCATCATCTCCTGGGAGTCACAGATAGCCCTAGCATGGTAGCTCTGCTCTGACATTTGGCTGGGGTTGGCTGCAATGAGGGAAGCAGAAGCATGGCCTGGCTCCAGCTATTCCCATATGGGAATGGAGAATTCATGCACATCATGAGAATTTATTCATCAGCTCTGGAAAACAGAGTAGAGTGGTTGGCCATAGCAGGTCAGCAGAAAACATGTGGTTGACACGATGATAGCGTCAGCCCCCAGGGATACAATGGACATTTGAAACTGTGATTTTGCTGCAATGCAACTTTATTTTCCTGGCCCTGAAACCTAGGCTTGTGTGAGATAATGGCGGTCCTCATCAGAATGCAGTGCGTGCTTCTCCACGCAGACTTATGAATATGGAAAACTTGCACAAAATAATTAAAAATCACTAACTCATACTTTTAATCATCTCATGCACATTTTAAAATTTAGAAATGTGATTTTAGTAGCCTAAATTTGTTTGTTCACAGCACTTGAACCTTTAATCTCCTTAAGTGCTTTAAATCCTCAACACTACATGTAGCTTAAAGGTGACCTACGAAAGTAAAATACAGAATCCTGGTAATGTAACATTCATTGAATGCTCTCCTAGGCTGACTTGCTCCCCTTTTCCTGGCTGTTCAGAGCTTTAAGCATGTACTTGTAAAGCTGTTGACATTTGAGGTTGTTGTTTTGTGTTGTTTTTTTGTTTTTGTTTTTTTTTCCTTCGATCTTTAATGCTACAGGAATAAGGGCCTGATCTACCTTTCTGCCAATATATGTCTCCTTGTGCGGATTTCTTTGGCTGTTTATTTCCTGCCTCTGTATGGAAAGCAGCATGTCACTCTGATCTCAACTATGTAACTGTCATTGTTGTGGGAACTGGGACAGGCTTGCCACCATCTGAGTCCAAGATCAAGACCAATCATAGTACAGATTTTCAGATGTGCTTCAGAGTTGAAAGCTGAAATTTGAGGAAGTAAGCCAAAGGAAGATACTCCTTTCACAGCCAGGTATAGGCAAGCACTCCTTTTAAGACAAATGGTTGAGGTTTTCTGCATAACAAAGTATTTTCTCTGCAGGATATTACTTCTAAGCACTCTACATCTTGAAAGGCATGCAGAGGTTTGCCTGTGGTCAATATTTTGTTGTTGTTGTTGTTTTAATATTTGTCTTTCAAGGAGTACAGCATTAGCGGAAGCTGGTACTGGAATCAGTTCTGCTTGTGATGTTTTGGATGTAGGATGTGTTTCGCCTAGTTGCAGATGCAGTGAACCCTCACGACCCCAAAAGCTACAGATTCCTGCGAATTCTGCGAAAGAGTCATATTTTTAGTTTAGTACAGAAAGCTTCCCTTACTTAATTGTTTGTCAGCACTGAGTGAAATGAAAAGATGTACATATAGTAAGTGCCATTCCATTAATGTTTGCAAAAATAAATAAATAAAACACTTAACGCTACTCACAGAATATCCATTGCCACAATATCTCAGCATTGTGCAAGTTTTACTTGTTGGAATCATCTAGGTTTATTAATGATTTTTTTCAAAAATATTGTCCTGTAGGTTCTAGGAGAGTTTGTGCAAAACCCAGTGATGGAGGATCTCCTTGTGACTTTTACACGTTTGCTTCTTTCTGATGTTCTGTAGAGAGAGAAGTATTCTGTGCAAGAGAAATATCTGCTCATTCCGTCTTATGGTTAACATATGTCTCCAAATAGCAAGATAAATACACCAAACAAAGCCAAGTTTGTCTGAACTTTCATCTCAGTGTTTGTCACCAAAACCTTCTGCTTGGTTCAGCTGAAATAATTTGGATATATGACAGTTTTACCATACTGTTTCATCAAAAAAATCTCCTTAACAAAAAAAAAAATGCAAAGTTTTGCTATTCCAGACAGCATTTCATAGACAGTTACTTGATACTTTTCTTCCTTTTCTCCTTTGAATTTTACAACTGGGACATGAAAACCGGTGACTCTCTGTGTTTTTTGGTTTCTTGGTTGTTGTGGTTTTTGTTTTGTTTTGTTTTGCTTTCTAATTAGTTTGGATCAAACAGGAAAAAATTGTGCACTGAGTTTTGCAACCTCCAGTAAGCGTTGTGCTTCACATAATCCTGTTGCTGTGCAGGGAGAGGGGATAGCAGTGAGCTCAGGCTGATGTTCCTGTGGGACAGGCTCTCTAGTCAGCATCTTTATTGGTGAGGTACTTGATGTCCCCTCTCATTTTGTAGAAAAGTATATTCTGGAGGAATGCATTTTATATAGACAAGATCTGCACTTCTGAGCTGCCTTTCATAAAAGGGGACCACTGATAAGTCATTTTAATTTCCTACCTGGTATATTTTTTTAGATGAAATGTTTCAACTATATTCTGGGAATCTTAAAATACCCTGTAAATCTGGAGTAGTACTCAAGAAGTTAAAAGTACTTAAAAAGTCAAACTGCCATTGGCTTTGTGATGAAAATGCTGTTTTCATCTACAAGAGACTGTTATTAAAATGCATGTTAAACCACTGCAAGGAGCAACTGCATGTTCCATTTACTGTTGTTTCTTACAGTGGAGAAACATAACCATATATGAGCATGAATTTGATTCAATGATTATGAAGAGACTGCTATTTTGAAATTAATTGTGCTTGGCATTTATAAAAACAGCTTAACACATGATTTCTTTTATACTCTAGTTTGATTTCCTAAAGGTTGAACATACTGCCTATATCTTCTCTTCCTTGAGAATCAATTTTTCATGTGGCATCACTATGCTAGTAATAATTCTTTAGTGCCTTTTCCTGTTCCAGACTTCAGTGATTTCATATTTTACAATGACGTAGCAGTAGCTGGAAAAAGGCTTATCAGCATGTTTTCTCTCCTTCCCCTCTACCCTAGGTAGAAAATTTGCTCTAAAATAAAGTGGTCACCACCTTTCTTTCTACTTTTCCTGTTTTTCTCCAGTGCATCTCCTGTGCATTACAATTAAGAAAAGTTGTTCTCATTGTTGGCCCGTGCTATCCTTAAGCACCTCAGAGAAGGGCATTTGTTTCAGAACTCAGGAGTGTTTCTGACAAAGTTCATTTCTGTCATTTATTTACTTATTTATTTATGACAGAAAATGTGCAATGTCCTGTTACCCTGAATACAACAGTTAAGCAACAGTCAGTTTCTTTTTTCATACTTTGCACCTGCTATCTCTCTCATGGATACTTAACTGTATCCACTTATCTCGTGGATAGACAGAACTGGCTACAAGAAGAATTATAATGAGACTCCTTTTTTCAAATTTTCTTTTATTTGAAAGGTGATGTGAATCTGCTTTTCATCTGGAATCTCCATTGTTTCTTTAGTGATTTCCAAAAACAAGCTTAATTTTTTCATCTATTTCTCAGTGCCCAAGAATGGCTATTCCATTTCAGATAAAGAGAGACAGATGGATCCTGATCTGCCAAGAAGTATTTTATTTTAATATCTGTATCTGACTTTGTTCCTGCATTACCTTGAATTTTGTACTAAATCTGCTTTAAAGCAATACAGATCTGAATATCACTGTTTCTTTTGTTTTGTTTTCCCTACACTGATAAGTGAAGCTGGACAATCACTTAACCAAACAAGATAACATATTGTAATATTCAGGAATGGTACCTTGAATATTTTCAAGCCATTCCTATTTCATTTTTGACATCATGGTTAGCTAACATAATACCAGCATTTCTAAAGCTTTTTTGTTTGTTTTGTTTTGTTTTTCACAGATGTTATTAATGTTACATTTACTTCCAAAGCCCACACAGAAGTGCTTCAATATTTAATTATATCCACTATATTAATAGCATAAATAAGATACACCACTGAAGTGACTTAAACTATGAAAAGGCTTTCTGAGCTGGGATTAGATAGCAGGTGTTCTTTGGGCCTGGGTCTGTGCTTAGGCATAGGATAATAGACCTCACTAAGTTTCAGGAGTCATTTCTTAGAAAAAAAAAATGAGTATTTATCTGGTCTTCTGCTAATAGTTTAGATCTAACCTTCAGATGATTACAGAATTATGGTATAATTTTTTCTGTAAGGGACCTTGACATTTTGAATTCAAATGATGTTGTTAACAGTATATCTCTTAGATGAATATGGAAAACTAGAGAACGACTATGAAGTATGTTTTTGTATCCTAGCCCTTTCCCTAAACTGGAAGTAAACTGAAAACATATGACTTCAACCCAATTCAAGTACTTTTAACTGAAATACATAGGAGATTTTTGGCTAGGATTTTTAAAAAAGACAAATATGATTGTGCATCCAAAAAAAAAAAATGAGATCACAGAGTGAATCAGTGCTAGAACAAGGGAGCGCAGCCACTTGTTCTTGACACTCAACAGCAGAGCTGTGAGGTGGCTGTCAAGTATAAACAGATGTTTTCTAGAGATGGCTGTTCACTGGAAGAGTTTGGTCCAACCGCATCTGAAACTCATGGCAATACACCTACTTTGACAAAAGTTTTCGTTGAGAGATATTTTGGGCAGGATTAGAATTTCTGGTTAGAATGAGACAGAGAAAGAAAGAGGGAGAGCAGTTAGTGCTGCAAAAGCCAGAACATCTGGCTGAGATGTGGAAAACCAATTTGAATACATGCCACTGGCTAATTGTGAGCTGATTTTACCAGTCTTTTTGATTCAAGGATATCCACATCGCATAATTGTATTGTAGAGAGTGAACAAAAGAAAAGCTGATGCTGTCATCTGATATTTAATAGCTCTCCTTTGATGTGGAAAACTCAGGTTCAAAACCTTATAAAGTACTTAAAGATTTATGCAAAGGGAAATGGCTCCAACAGAGAAGAATAAGAAAAAAGCACCCAGCAATAGCCTCAAATAGCTCATTTACTGGTGGATAAAGCCTGTCACTGAAAAGTGGAGAAAACGGTGGAGCAGAAAGTCAAAGCAAAAAGTGCCATACCCACAGGGTAGAAACACTATTTTCTGTTTCTTCACTCAGTCCCTAAGAGTAATGTGAACGCTCTTATGTTTGTCCTAATACAGAGGAACGAGGCTTCTGAAATCATGAAAGTCCTCCAGGGAGACAAAACCCTTTTCCCCCATGCTGTCCTTAGGAAAAGGTGGTGTATTTACAAATGTTGTCAAAGACAGATGTATCAGGCAGGATCTTAGAGATATAGAGGATAGTCAGGCTGTTCACTGAGGAAGGGAATTACAGTATTGCATGAGGTGTCTGTAACACTTAACATAATGTTTCCCTTTGAAAGGGGCAACAAGGCCTTCTTGGAGACCTCTTAATTAGCATATCTGGAAAAAGGTACTTAGCTTGAGTGTTACCTCCTTTTTGTAGATGATTAAAAAAAAAAATACACAGAAGTTAACTCCTGGCCCCAAATTATTCTTGGAGTTCCAGATACTGCATCATGTGCTCAGGCACCTACCCATCCTTTCTGACTTTGAAGCATTTTGTATATACGTTTTCCAACATAATGCAGAAGCAGTAAGATGGCGAGGATTTAATTACAGGTAACAAGCTGACATTTTTCTGCAAATTTCATGTTTTTATTTCACCTCATGTGTGCATAGTTCAAAACTGGAATGAAATCATGTCATCAAAATGAACAGTCCACTTCAAGTCTGAGATGTATGATCAGTTATTCGAGTCTATTAAGGACTATGCCAGCTCTTTATACACTACTGGAATTCAGCCTAATAATGCATTGTGGATAGTCAGGAAGCAAAAGTGTGTAACAAAAAAAATGGAGAAATTTCTATCCTATATGATGTTACCTTGTCTAGAACACAGGTTTCTATGAGCCTTGAGTACTTTCAGGCCCATTTATATAAAAGTTTGCTTACCTGTTTCTTTTTATATTTCCTGAGGGATTCTGCATTGGATTTCATCTTTCCACTTCTGAGTCCCCACTGATTGCTCAGCTTCACCTTAATATCTCAACTGTTAGCTGACTGCTCAGCAACAATATTTTTACTGCAGCCAAAGGAGGTCTCCCTGAGAGAATTGAGATAGCCTGGGAATAATTGATCCAACTGGTAGGTGGGGGCTAGCTTACAGGGAGATTGGCAGCTATTACTGACTTACAAAAATGCTCCTGATGATACTGCAGAATACTGAAAGAGAGTGAAGGTAATTGCTGACATGCTGGTGTATACCCAGTGGAAGTGAATGCTTTTGTGTGCTGTACACATGGCATGCTGGTTGTCTGGCAGGAAAGAGATACCTCTTTTGAGTGCTCCATGGAAGCCAAAAGTCTCCTGGAAATTGTGTTTCTGTGCACAGCAGAGTCATCACAAATTGGCAATATTTCTGTGTATGCAAGTGAAAGGTGTAGGAAAGTGTGTGCTGACTGCAGAGCTGCCATAGCTAGGACACTTTGTTACGTGATTTGGTTTTAGACACAGGTCTAACATGTTTCATAGCACAAAATAAAATATGTGATGTTAGAGTTCCCTCTTTTTCCAAGTATCTCTGTTGCCTAATGGTTTATAGCCAGCATCCTGTTCCTGCCAACTCCATCACAAAGTTCTTGTAGTCTACGTACCAGGATAGGGTCAAATTTTGGGACTATGGTGGTTGTGTACTGGATGGGTTCCTGGTACACAGCTTGCTCTTTTACTAAAATATGGAAACACCATCATTATGTCTCCTCTTCATTTTCTCTCAATCCATAGCAGACTTGACTGCTCTGTTAAGAGATGATATCTGCTTTACTTCTGGCCAACTGTTTTAAAGATCGCACATTATTATGTTTGCAGATTTTTTTTCCTCAGGTGTTCTTCCAACGGCCCTATCCAAAGTCTGTTGAAGGTCAATGAGACAGGTTCTCAGCTCATGTAACTGATACAGCTCCATTTACTTCAGCTAATGTTGACATTTTGCATCAGATGATCTCTCTCTCAGAGAGAATTGTTTTTCCTATATATGACTGGTATTAGATTGCATAAATTTTATTCATAGTGTATAGAGTACACTGCTAAGTAGGTTAGACTCCTGTGCTGCCTATTTGTCTCAAGAATAATGTTGTTTCATTTCATAATGACATAATGGTGCCACCTGCAGTTCAGAGCCTTACACAAGTGGTTTCAGATAGTGGTTCCCAATAATAAATGCATGGAACATAGTAACATGAAGAATAACAATAATCAGTCATTTGTAGCAGTCACTACAATTTAAGAAAAGCTGCTTTATTTATGTTTCCATTATTTTCTCACTATTTGCCTTGAGAAGGAAGTCAGTTAAACTAAAATCTTTGAACTGGTGACTTGTCAGAGGCTTACAATAAAGCTCAGTAGCATTACTCTCTGTAGCTCTGTATGGTACTGAGTGTGCTGGAACCTGCTAAAACACTTAACTGCAAATTTCAGTCCCTGTGCACACATCACAAATAAGGAGAACTTGGAACCTGACTAAACTGTTGGAAACTAAGAGATTTTTTTGTTTGTTTTTATTAACAGGGTACAATAAGAATGACTGATTCGTGTTTTTCTTTTGTGTCCCCATCTGTCTGTGGGTTTTTCTCTTTCTTTCTTTCTCTCTCTCTCTCTCTTTCTCTTTTAAAAGGGAAACTTGTCTGCTTGTCTGCCACTGCCAAGGGATACCCAACTACTGAGTATTCTGTTATGAATTCTTTACTATTATTATTTATAATATATGGCTTTTGACATGGTTTCTGGTGCTTTATCTTCTTTCTTACTTTTCTCTGTCATTAAAGATAGAGTAATTTGTGCTTTACACGAATGTATGAGAATATCATTTTAAAAAACAGTGAATTGTACAGAGGCAATGTGCAAACATACCACGTGGTCTGGGAAACTGGGAGAAGGAACATGATGAAGTAGAAAAGATATTCAAAAATCCTGTTAGTTCCAGTTGCGGTTGCTTAATAGGATGAACTTGGTATTTATTACTTTGATTTGTTTTTTTCAATTACTTTGCTTTGTGGGTAGTCTTCGGAGAATATCTAGTGACCAGCCAGACAAATCCCTTTATTCTGCCTGAATACTCTTCTTTGTGTAGGGTCTCTCTCTCTCTCTCTCTTTTTTTTTTTTTTTTTCCTGAATTATGATCATTGTTTAATAACTACCCTATTGATACAGGCACATGTTTTGCTTAAGTGTCCTCACGTCCTTTAATCATAGCAAGATAAATCACCCACATTAAAGAGGAAATAGGGGTTATAATTACATGGAATTAAATGTTTGATTCACCTTCTTCTTCCATTGGTAATTATTTTAATGATAGTTTCGTAATTCACCTAGCAGAGTAATGAAAGAATGTCCACACCTACATCATTTTCCTGAATGCAAAGGAAATTGCACATTAATCTGACAAAATGTTGACATTAGAGAATGAATTATCAGCTCAGTTTTAACTAGGCCTCTTTTTATTCACCTCCAGTTATTTGTGGCATAATTTTGGTCGTTTAAGCAATCTAAGTACCTGATTGCTTATTCAGAAAGAGTACTTAGGTATCTAAGCACTGTGGCTTCCACCATTTATTTGGAGTATAAACATAGAGCTCACCTATTTTAAGTCTGGTTTTCAAGTATAAGCTACAGTCTTTGCTGAAGTTCTCATTTTTCCGAAATGCTGCATTTCTTTCTTTTCTCAAATCACCCAAGTCCTCTACTAAACTCAGCAGTACCAGGCATTGCTGCTTTTTTTCCAAAACTGTTTGCTAGTTTTATACACATAAAAATATTCTGGAATTATAATTATATTATTTTTCTCCCCATCTACCTTGCCATATTCTTCAGTCTGGGGTGTGCTAGTGTTTTGTTTTGTTTAGTTTTGTTTTTAAACTTGAGAGCAGGCATACTAAAATGTAGGGGATTTATTTGTACAGAGAGATCACAAGTGGTCAGCCGTTTTCTTTCATTTAATCTCATAGCTCCTGTATAGCCTGAATTGCAGATAAGTAAATGGAAAATGGGCAGATATATATAAAGTTTCCATTTTATTCTGTGACGTTTGGCCACAAAAGTACAAGTATTTTGTTGTTCTTTATTACCTAGGAATCTTCAACTACGCCGAGATTTAATTCAGCCAGTGAGAGATGATGATAGAACCCTAAGCAGTGAAAGGTTTGGCTCTTAGTTGCTTTCAACACGGTAATTGCAAAGTCTTGCATGTGAGGAAGGCTTCATGTGTTGCTGGTAGGCACCTACCTCTGGGGGAAAACTGTGGCAACTCCTCACAAGCATGCGGAAACGCTCTGTGACAGTTCAGGGCAGGAAGCGACAAATAATAGTATTGCAGGCTGAGCTGCAGGAGTTGTTGAGTTGGTAGAAATTTAATTGCTTGTGCTGGAATCAGTCCAGTGAACAGGGTCATCTCTCTTGTCCTTTGAAGGAGTATTTTGGCACATCCCAGATTCCCAGATGCTGCAACAGCACTTGGAGTTGCAGCAATTTTATATATATATATATATATATTTTCAGTGAGCTTTGATCCCCTCCTGATTTTGGAGGGTGCCTCTGCACAGAAAAATCCACCCTGTAACCCTGTCATTTAAAGGATCTCTCAAATTATGTCAGTGCCAGTCACAGTCCGGTAGAGGCTATTTTTCTTCACTACTGTCTTTTGCCAAAATCATGTCTCGTTGGGGTAGGCTGAAGTTTTATATTTCCCTCCTTGTTCATTTGCTACTGATTATAGCCGTATGCTAGTTTCTTCATTTGGTTAATCTTTATTTGTTTATTTTATGGTGGAAGGGTGGTTGGACACTGGAATATTTTCAGAACTGCTAGTTATCATCAAACAGCGAAATCCCAAAGATAAACTTGACACTAGAAAACATTATCTCTAATTGTCACTGGAAAACATGCCAAGAAACTGCATTTGAATAGGTATTTCCTTCCTGAAAATCTTAATATTGAGCTTCTCACCACTGCTTCACTGCTGGGCAGTTTGGACTCGTATTTGTGAATATGTTGTGAATACGTCAGAATTGTATTGGGTTTGTTTAAAACCAAGCTTTGAAACTTAGTCACAACAAATTGCTCACAGGTGAGAAATAGGGTAAGCACAGAAACTCTTCAAACTAATATATCATTTCACAAAAATCATATGTAGACAGTTCCTAAGAGGGAGGGATACAAAATTAATCAAATAAATTACTTGTTTGTACATGTTTTGCTTTGCATATTTAGGAAAAAAAAAAGTCAAAATTCAATGTCTGAACTACTTTCTAGTGTGTTCTGTGTGCAGTGGGCTATTTATCTCTTAGAAATATTGTTACGCTCTTAGGTATACTGCTACACTCACACAAAGCTGTCAGACTCCTTCTTTTAGTTCCTATATATATGGCTGAATTCCCTTACATCGTGTTTCCTTGTTCAAGAAGCAGAAAAGGATATATGTTCCTTTTCACACAAAGCAATGATAATATACTATTTTAATTGTTGGCTTGGGCAATATATGTAATAATATATTATATAATTTATTTTATAATATATATTACTATATACTAATATAAATATAATGTAAAGTATGAGTGTGTGTGTGTATATATATATATGCATTACACAATGTCCCACCCACTCCATAGGGGAAGAATCTGGCCTCACTCAATGCTGTAACAAAGCACTCACCTCATTAGGCTCAGGCTTTCACCTGATTTCTAGATCATTTCACCTGTATGGAAATCTCAGTGGTTCTGCTTTCCTCAGCCTATATAATCTACCACAATTTTCTCCCTTCCCTCCATATCCTAGTCTTTACATATCTTTTTTTCAGAAGAGGCTGCTGAGAGGCTGGGGACATTCGGCTTGTCTAGTGTGGAGAAGAGAAAGCCAAGAGGCAACCTCATGGCTGTCTGCAGGGGAAGCTGAGAGGGAGGTGCTGGTCTCTGCTCCCTGGCCACTGATGACAAGACACATTGGAAAGGCTCAAAGCTGTGCCAGGGGAGGTTCAGACTGGACATGAGGAAAAATTTCTGTACTGTGAGGGTGGTCAAACCCTGGAACAGGCTTCCTAGAGAGGTAGTGGATGGGGCTTTGAGCAAACTAATCTAGTGGATGGTGTCCCTGCCCATGGCAGGCGGGTTGGAACAAGGTGATCTTTAAGGTCCATTCCAACCCAAACCATCCTATGATTTTGTGATTCTCAAAAGATGCTGGAAACAGACCTGATGATGGGCAAATGCAAGAGCTCCCTGTTCATGCATCAGTTTTCCCAGCAAGCTCACTCTTGAGGTTCCATCCCACCATGTGGCATATTTACTTATAGAAAATAAGACATTCATTATTGTGGGAAGAGACAAACCAAGAAAACAAGGAGTAGTTTAAGTGAGAACTCCTAATTATGGGAAACATTTGTGAAACACTTGAGTGGATACAGGGGGGAAATGAATAGAAAAGGAAGTCTGCATAGTTCTAGGCAGACAGTTAACATAGTCTGTTAAGGTCTATTTTCTATCCAGTACAAGAAGAGAAAACAGAAACTAGGTTACTGTGTGTGTAGAAAAAACAGAGGTCTGAACAGTTACATAAAAGCTATGCTATATGTCAAGAATGTTACCATCTGTTTCACATTCTTTGCTTGTAAGCTTCCAAGAAACAGGAAAATATTTGCTATTTAGCTGATATGTAATCTTTTTTGAAAGATCCAGACACCATGTCATGATCTTAATTAAAGTCTTACTGGAAATTTTTGATGATACGTTGCCGTAAGAGCTTGTGGCAGTGCAGTGGCTCAGATCCTTCATCGAGATGCTTTCATTGTCCATTCAGGAGATTAATTCAACAGTAAATACAACATAGGCCATAAACCAAGTCTCTTGCCAGAAAACTAACTTAAAAACAGTGCTAAAAGAGGCTGGAGATTTTCTCTTTAAATACATAATCTCTGCAGTAACCAAGAGGAGGTATATAGAGGGTACACCTTCAGGCAACAATATGTTTGTATGAGGGCACTAACTGAAGCTCATAGCAACACCAACAAAAACAAAACAAAACAAAAACATGGAAACCTGAAATGAGACCACTTATATGCAGTGATCACTGCTGTGACAAATGCAAAAAAAATCAGCAGAGGTTTCACAAGAATGGCTTTAAAAATCCTCTGTGTGAATATGAGAAGAGAAATCATGACCTTTAGTCTCACAGATCTTCACCCTTAAATTAAGCTTAGGTTTAACCTTTAACATTGACCTCATATTATTTTATCCATTTCAGCTGTAGTGGCCTATGCATCGTGTCTCTAATTAATCTAGAAATCTAAATATTTCAGTTCTTTGTTTTCCATAGGAAACATGGTTTAAAATATTATTTTAGTAAACATTCAGAATTGCTTCATATTTGTTAATTGATTTCTTGTCCACTTCATGCTAAAAACTTCCCATGTTTGAAACCTGTGCCAGTCTTAGTTTCATAAATTACCCCAAACTCGGATGATCCACCTCTATGGCTGTTTATACAGTGGTATTATCCACTGAATAGAGTGACTAGTTCAGGACCATTAAACCCAATGCCATTTGCCAGGTCATTCTTTTGGAATGATATACAAAAGACACGTGTAATTAACTCCCCCACTGGTTGACAACAGAAAGAACAGAGCAATCAGTCACTTTGTGTACACACTCCTCATTAGTACAAGTGGTGTTTAGGGGTAGATTCATGCTGCTCTAGTAGGGAAGAGCACTTTGTACTCTTACTGCCAACCAACATCATCTTCCTTCCCTGCTCTAGACAATAATTGATTTTTATCTGCTGATTGAAAGCACAAGATAAAGCTAACTTGAGTCTTTTTTTTAGGAACTGAGAATAAACAGTAGGAACTACAGTCTTGTTCTGTCTGAGAGCTTACTGATATGCACCGACAAATTATGATAGATTTCACTGATGTGTCTGCAGCTTCTCCAGTAGGTACAGCAGAGAAGCCTGGTGATAAGCAATGCCTTTTTGGTACACAAGATTGTTTGCCGGGTGGGTATAAATCTCAGATACATGCTGGTAATGAGGGGAGGCACTAGTATGTCAGTAAAGTGATTTGTCATCTCTCCTAAAAGTTTTGGAAGGTATTTTCTTTTGCTTAAGGACAGGACAAACGTGAAATAAGGAGAGATGCTCATGGAGAAAACTGCGTGTGAAGTACTGATAATCTCATTGATGAAGCACTAAATGAATCTTGGGACAGTGCTTACAAATGTTTTTGCTCTTATTAAGTTTTGCTATTGTTTTATGTGTTTATTACGTGTAAAAAGTTTAACATTATGGTATGGACTACTCAGGCAAAGACATAGGCTCAAAAACTGTAATCTCATTGATTCAGATGGACTGTCACTGTTTTATATTTGCTTTAAAGGTGCTCCAGAGTGCTCTTTTGTCTCTCAGACAATTAAGTCTTCATGAATGTAAGCAGGATACATAAAAATTATTCCATTTCCGTATTGCATATTAAGTTGCTAGGGGTGAAAGGATGAGAAAATAGAAAAAAATATGTAATTAGCAAGGAGTTCTTTGTCCTTACCATAAAAAGTGTAGTTACTAATAATTTAATAGGCAAACGATACAACTACACAGACATTTGTTTCAAGCCAGTTCGCAAATCTAAGTGTGCATTCACTTCCATGCTGAACTTGTTTAGTAAGTGCATAGTTTCTTCCATATATGCTGAGGACTGTTGCATAAACTTAACCATGGCTGCAAAGTAGATGTCTTTTTGTCACCATTGTAACCTACAGAGTCATTGAAAATCCAGTTATAAGTTGCCCTCTCAGATGTTGTAATTTATTTTAGTGTATTTCTCTATTTCAGGGAAATATCTGAGGGGTGCATATGTAAGCAATAAAAAGGGTGAAAGTTCTATGTCTGAGGCTCTTAGATAGCCTTGTAATACAAATAAGAGTAATCAACAAGTTATGGTTTTTAGTTAGTTGGTTTTGAAATTATCCTGGTGGTTTTTACCTGCTGTGAGCTGTTGAGTAGAGACAACATCCATTTGTGAGGCTTCCTGTCATTGCAGAGCCACTGCTGATGTGCTCAAATCTCCAGTGGTGGTATAGAGAGATAGGGTTGGTGATGATGGTTCTGTAAATGGTCCCTTTTATCATTTGGCAAGAAGTGAAATAGGCTCAGGCTGGTGTTGTATTGCAGCTATCAATAAAGCATGACTCACTCACTCTGATCTTAAATCAGAGGACCTACCATTCTTTGTAGAAAACTGTGGATTTTCCCTTCTTTCACTCTTCTTTCTCTCAGACAGATAATTTTGAAACCAAATGGATCATGAGCTGAGATCCACAGCGAGATTATTTTTCTTTGTGTTTTGACTGTTGTCTTGGGTGCTATACTTACTGTAGGATGTGGAAGGAAATGCTGAATCATTTGCCATTAACCAAGAGGAAGTTATCAGTGTCTATCTCAAATCTTCTTCTGTGTCAATAGGCAAAGGATCTGAATCCAATACAACCCCGTCAACGGTAATGTATCAATTACCACTGTCTACATACAGGAGGTGAAGCACAATGGTATTGATGGAATCCTAGCACCTGTTGAAGCTAATAGGAAACATCTCATTGCCTGTAATGGAGCTGGGATTTTAACTGATTCTAATGGAGCAAACTCAGCTATGCTGGCCTACCTGTGAAGATCAGTCAATTCAATTCAGCAGAAAAGAGGCTGTAGTTCTCAAAAAGAGTGAGGCTCTGTAGTCAAGAAGATAACTTTAAAAGTTGTTTCTAGGTTGCTTTCATAGAGGCTGCACAAGCCTAACAATGTAGGGTATAAGCTCTTTTTCTGCCATTAGTCCAGTTTTTTTGAGTAGTTCAGAAACAGTTTGAAAAATGGAGTTAATCTTCCTGAGAGGAAAAAGTTCAAATATTTTATCTACAGTGCTCTGAAGAAGGCTTTACTTCAGCCAGTGAGAGACTCACAAGAAACATTGGTTCATTACAACTGGTACAGCCTATTCTCACTGGAGCCCAACTTCAGAGGAAATCTAAAATGAGCCATAAAAAAAAAAAAAAAGTTTATTTTAAATTGTTGGAGAAGGACAGCTCCTTCTCCAACAAAAAGAGAAAACTAAGTGATGATCAGCTTGGAAGAAGAAAACACGGATTGAAGAATTTCATACAAAGGAAGAAAGGCCAATTTAATTTATTCTCCAGTATGTAACCCAGGGTTGTGATGTGGGTAATGAAGATTTGAGCCTTGGAACATCATGAATATGGAAGTAGGATAACATGAAGTGTTTCAGCTTTTGTACTGAAGATTTCACATAGCTTTTCTCATACCCAAGTGGGGAGAATGGGTAGATAGTGGATAAAGACCTTCCTATAAAAAGACCTTCTTTGAAGTATTCCAAATAGGGTAGATATACTTCAGGGAGGTACAGTAGGTTTACTTTGTTATGAAGTAATAACAAACCTGATGAGACACAGACTCAGAAAAATTTGTTCCAGAAAAAAATCACTTTGAAGATCAAGTAAAGTTTTTTTTTTCCTCAGATTTTTTTCACCACCTCTGTTGGGCTTTTCTGATTATTTTTTTTAATTAAGTTGTCACTGATTGCAGGTCACTTATGCCACCTGGTGACGTGGGGTGATTATAGAAGCAGGGTAGGTCACTGACATTTGCCTCAATATTTTGTTTCTCTGGGAGTCATATAAACTCTTACCTAAAAATTACTGTGGTGTTACTTTAGTTTAGAGCTGAAAGGTAAAAGCATTGTCACTGACTGGCTGTAATTTATTACATTCAGGACCAAAAATGAGCATTGTCCTCCATATCGTATCCACAAAGTATCTTGTTTCACAGAAGTGTAAGGAAAAGTCACACAAGACAATTTCTGTTCTGAATTTAACTACTTGTCCTGTACTGTTGCCCCAAAACCTCGTTAGGGACTGCAGGCATTTAATGAGCAGAGATAATTTCTTCCTTAAAAGGTATCCATTTCACTCCTTATTGAGTCTCAGAGGATAGATACAGAAGTAATACCTCACAGAGAAATCTCTTTATTATGCGATGTATGAGTTAGGTTCCCGCGTGCATCAGAGATAGATCAGCTTAGGGAGCCTCATATTCAAGGGACTATTTTGGATGCTTGGGGCTGCTGCCTTCTTGGCGGTTTTGCCCTTCTGTGGGAGAAGGCAGCTGGAGAGTGGGCATATGGTTTTTCCCACTCAAGCTGGTGTCTTGTGGTCCCAGGTTAATGAAGTGCTTTAAGTTATATAAGCTGTTATGCTGCTAGGAGGTTTGTTAGAGGTCCCGAGCTATACCTCTCCACCTAGGTGGCAAGGTAGTACCAGCACAAATAATACTAACACTTTGTGTTTGGACTTAAGCACAAGCACAGCTGGAGAAATTCAGGATGGCAGGACTGAGAATTTCTTAGTTTTTGATGGCTTTGTACATGCTGTAATCTGCAGTGTCTGTCTGGCTGAGGGCAACTCAAATGGATTGTTTTCAGGAAGTTTTCCATGGTCTAGCTGTCAGAAACCTCCAGATAGGATTTAGTCATGAGGCTCACTGCCAGTCTGTTAAAAACTAACCTTTTGAGCATGTTTTGGGCTGGTTCAAAAATTACAAGGTTAAGTTACAAGTCTCTCCATTACCTCTGCACAAAGATGCTACATATAACCGTTGTCTCACCATGACAACCTAACGGGGACAAATCACTTTAAGCTTTTTCCCAAAGATATATTGGGAAAATAACCTCAGCACCTACACACACAAATGCATACTTACATGGGTCAGTCTTCGCTCTTAGTTAGTTCTCCTTGTGGTCAGAGCTAAATAGGTTGGCGAGCATGGAAAGAATTCTTTTATGACAATTACATAGGAATTTTGTTTAGTGAAAATACAATTCAACTCATAGATTGAGACTTGGGACACCACTTTGTTGTGTCAAGTCAGGTCACCTGAATTAAGCTTTAAAAAATAAAGTTTGAGTTTGGATCATATTGTCAAAAGCTGAGGTAGGAATTATTCTTTTGCTGTTGAATTATCAAACAAGAATGCTGCCTCACTCTGTGAGAGACACTGGATTTGGAAATTGTTTAATTTCTTACCTCAGCATCATCACACCGCAGGACATAAGTACTGAATAGAGCTGGAGAATGGTTAATAAAATCCTAATGATATTTTAGTGAAATGTAGTTTTAAAAATGTGCAAGTTTTTTTGCTCACACAGAGGTAGCAAGGCTAGGAAATTCTGCCAGAGAAGCCCATGCAGTTGCAGCTCCAGCGCAAATACATTTTTTCTTGCATGCTGCTCTGAAGTTCCCGTTGTAGTGAAAGTGTTGCCAATGTCTCTGCTCAGTGAGAAAGCTAGTCAGAAATAAAATCAGAGGAAATTTCCATCTGCATCCACCTGAAAGACCTTTTTCTTCCTAAAATGGAGCCTTCCCTCTCCTTTCCCCAGTGATAAAGTTCCATTTCAGCCCAAGAGGAAATCTTTGATTTTGTGGCATTTAGAAGAAAAGCTGAAGGAATGAAAGTGCTCATACCCAGGACTTGATTCTTTGAGCTCCTCTTTCAGTAGCAGTTATACTAGTAGTTATACTAGTTAGCTCAATCAGGCATCAGTTCCTTGAGAAAGCTTGAAGCAGTGTTCCCTTTCCCTGCAGCAGCAAATATTTTGGAAAGACAGAAAGGACCATGCAGGGATGGAGGATGTTGTCCATCTTTCCAATCAACACTATTCCATCACCATGTAGGATTAGATGGTCAGAAGTTTTTATTCCCTGCATTTGAACTTGTAACCAAGAGGTAGAAGACTGAATTCTTTACCCAGTTATCTGAACACTGATTTACCAGTGTTTAAAATTAAACATATGGAAAGCCAGCTTAATTAATGAGACTTTTAATAGAGTGTAAGTATGCTATTAATCACCTGCTTAAGCAACCTGTAAGAGGGCAGAGCCAAGGAATACATTAAGGTCTACGTAGAGATAAAGGATTATCTATGGAGGATTTGTTTTGAAAAGCACATAGGGCCTTGTTTAAAAAAACAAACAAACAAACAAAAATCTTTCAAATATTTCATAGGGAAATAATCCTCTGACTGTCACATCTGGTCTTTACCTGATTCTGCATAATTTGCCAAGGTGCTTCCCTGCTTATTTTAGTAGGTTTTTATAAAAACTTCTGGGCCCCAGTATTTGTATGTTTTAAAACTATTTTTCACAAGAAGTTAAAATGCAGAATCTTTCATGTGTACAGCATGTTTTTCAGAGAATAACAATTAATTTGTATGGCCCCATGTGAAGCTCTCAAAAAAAAGGAAGTTGTAATGGATGTACTTGCAGGAGCTCCCTTTCTCCCTTAGCTGTAATTGTGCAAATGGTACTGAGATAATACTGTCATTGTTTGTTTTTTCCATGAAGCCAGTATGAAGATTAAAGTACCATCTGGCTTTCTGAAAGCTAAAGTTAGCAAACCTCTAGCTTGAGACAAACAAGAAGTTGGATCCCTGCTTGGGTGGGCATTTTAAATGTAACTTAACTTTGCCCATCTCCAGTTAAAATTCTCAAAACAAATCAGCAGGCAGAGCTTTTCCCTCCTCGTAAGAGTTAGCATTCTAGCAGAAATGTTTCGAAGCACATTTTCCTGGAGGCCTGTGAGGTCTATTGTTGTTTTTATGCTCTAACAGAGTGTAAAGATAGAACCGACAAAGTAAAGCTTGTTGAAAAATTCACATTTTTTTGTTTGTTTGTGAAATACTTTTTTTTCTGAAAACATTTTGAAAATTAGCCAGCATTTTCACATTTCTATCGATTTTGCTACGAGGTTTTGACATATCTTTTTACTTAGTGTTCCTTCTAAGATCTTAAACCATTTGCACAATCATTACAGAAGAGAAAAGAATCTTTTTAAGTTATGCTTTATCTATGAAATCCATTTTTTCATGAAATATTTAGAAAGTAATTTCAATTAAAAAATGAGTTACATTAATAGGAAATTTCACGGAAAGTGAAAAGGAAGCCTTCTCAAACTATATGAAATAGAATTATTTTCAAATTGTTTTGTGATTTTTTTTTTTTATTTTTTTGTTACCAGCTCTTCTAAAAACTGCAGTTGATGAGCACATAGTGACTTTTAATGAAGATCTCATCAGAAGAATTCATCAGGGCTGTTAGTGATAAAAATACTGTGTCTAGTTACGTTCCAGGCAATGTTACCACTAGCAGAACCAGAAACCCACTCTCATTTGATTACTGCTGTATAAAATGTCGTCTATAAACAAACACATAGAGGAACCCCTATCCCCGCCTCTACCCCCTCCCTGCCAATGTCAAAGCAATTAAAAAGGAACTCTGTGTCTCAGAGACAAATATCATCACTTTTCAAATATCAACTGGAGATCTTATTTTCCTTTGGGTTCCCTGCATAAAAACTAAGCAAAATTACAGGTGATAGAACAACAAAATAACAGTCTTAAGAACCAGGTCTTTGGCTGACCAGTGAGCTATTTCAACAGATTAATGTCTGGAGCAATATGCCATATGCTTGTACTCTTTCCCTGTGAGTCGTTCTTTTTAGCACAGCTACACATCTTCTATATGGATCAGAGAAATTCCCCTTGCATCAAACCAAATCTCTTCCTGAGGCTAAGTAGAATAGTATCAAAAGTTCAAAAAAAGGCTACCGTCATTATGAAAAAAGGAATATAAATGATAACGTGGGTGGTGTTATAGTGCATGGAGGAGTCCTGGGTATAAATTTAGTGAAATCACCACCTGTGTTCCTTCTACAAAGGCAGCTGAGGTACATGAGCTCTTAATAGCTTAATAAATTCAGGGAACTGGCTTAGATTTACAGATCAAATACCTTCCTACCTATGCTTCAAGTCAATGCACCTCACGTGGATAAATACTTTGTGTAGAAAATGCTATTTATCAACTTATGACTGTGATGGGAAGTTGTTAGATGATGAATAAGTGTTGTGGCAGACTTTGTGTGAGACCCCACTTGTATTAAGCTGTTGTTAGTCTTTCTCTCGTGAAAGTTTTTGTTCTTTTGCTCTTGCTCAAAGAATTTGGTCATTTTGCCTATGCTGTAAGCTTTCTGTGAAGTCTCACACCCTCAAATTGAATTTACAAACCACTCTTTTGGTGGTGCAGTGAAAAGGGATTGGCCACAGTGCTCAGATACCAACTCTGACTGTGTGATTCAGTATAAATGAAGCCACATTAAAAGGCTGGCTAGAAAGTGTAGCCAGAGGAAGTGGAAGTCTTTTCCACTAAAATGCTTTACTGTAAAAATTCAATGCTTGAGGTCCAGTCAAAATCTGGTGGTCTCAGTGGGTAAACTCAAAAGTTTGCCCCAGTTGTGGTCATTCCTGCCTTTCTCAGCAGAGTATCTCTACCACAACTTCAAGGTTACCCTCAAAGCCATCTGATAGCCAAATGACAACACAATCCTCATGTGGCTGCAGAGGTGGCTTTGAAGCAATTCTACTTAAAAAAAAATAATAATAAGGAAAACTGTTGTTTGGTAGCAAGATGCTTTGAGTAAAAGCTCCTGATTCTGTCCGTGTATGCAAGCTTTAGCTAGTGAGACCATGAAGCTGAATTAGGGATTTCATACTTTAATGCTGTAAGCCCCTTTGTTGTCTTTGCGCTAGTTTTAAAATTAATATTTAACAAAGCTTGTAATCACTGCTCTGCATTTTGTCTTTGCTAGCTGAATTTTATTTAGAAGTGTTTGCAACATAAATTCTTACAACTCAAGCTCATTGAGATATTCATGTTTATGCATGAATTTGTGAATGACTACCAGCAGGATTTTGCTTTAGTAGTGACTGTTGAGCAACACTGGAAAACATCCAAGATATGGGCACCAAACACTGACGTGTATGAAATCAAAGCCGTTTCAGAAGATGATCTCTGTAACTATTGTCTCATCTTCACGGGCTGTAAAAATGAGAAGAGTAACATTTGACCACAGAAACCAGTGTTTTGAAAATTAATTGATATTTGTAAAGCACTTCTGTGAGGTAGGTTACTCCTGATTCAAGACACCACTTCAGCATGAACATGCAAACATACATAATAATTTTACACCTAGCTAAAAGATGAATCCTTTCTTTCTAAAATACATGACCTTGCTTTCATTAGCCGATTCGCTAACACAAAGCTGTCAGTAGCAAGCTGTGTTGAGATTCCACTTGTCGTTTCATTTTGATATGGACAAGAATATGTTTTTAATATCACTGGTGATTTCCTTCTGATGAAACATTCCATCCAGTGCATATCATCATTCTTCCTGTAGTGCTTGTCAATAAAACCTGTTTTCTGTCTGAAGAAAAATGTGCTCTTACGTTCTTTTCCCTTTTCTCTCCTCAGTGCATAGTTTGGGACTGGGATTCCAATGGGAAGCATGACTTCATTGGAGAATTTAGCTCGACTTTCAAGGAAATGCGAGGAGCTATGGAAGGGAGACAGGTAGGTGGAGACAACCCAAAGAGTGTCAGTATACAAGCTTTGTAGAGCTCTGTTCCTCAGACGATTCTGTAATGCTGCAGATGACATTGCCTCATTGTTTCTTGGAAGTTCAGTTGTTCTGTTTATCTCCTAGGCTGTTTTTTGAGTTCACATTCACAGGCATTTCTTTCTGCTAATATTTATTTCCACTGAGCCTAAGCATGTGGTTTCTATGATGTGCTGTACTGTTATGGCAAAGCAGAGGCACAATCTGGGTACTCAAAGCATTCCCCAGCTGGCCTACAGCCCCTTCTTTGGGTGAGGGTCATTCTCCATCTTTCTCCATTTCTCATGTGCTGCATTTACTGCTATCAGCTCTAACTTGAACCCATCATAATAAAAATAATCAGTTTCTGAAATGTCTTATAAATTGTAGTCCTAAAGGAAAATGAAGTTGTTAGGTTATTAATAATTTCACTTCTTTACGTCAGCTTGATCTTTTCAAATTGGAGTCGATGGTAATTATTGAATGTGATAAATGATTTGGCATATCTAATTTGAGAAATTGTCATTTCCTATTACTACTTAATCCTGAAGGTGTTTTGATAAATCCTCTGAGGGGAAGTTAAATATGTTGGCTTTCTAATCTGCTGATAATTTGTAGTCACTGCTTCATGGTGATCTCAAAACTAAACATAAATGCATAATAAACTTTATTCAAGCTTTACATTAGGGTTATGTTTATAATGGGTTAATAGCAAGCTACCAGAGACAAAAGGTGTTTATTAAGTGGTTCAGTCAAACTATTCTATAGGTTGAGAAGTTTCTACTATTCTTCCATATATCTTCTATTGATGTTCTAGAGTTTTGCATATGTTGCTTATGTGTAAAATGCCATTGATATATATATATGAGTCATGTATTAACCCGTTACAAATACATCCTAAACAGAACCTGGGTGTAAATGAAACCCTACTTTGTTTTCTCAGAGTCAAATTAAGTTAGAGGATTAAGACCCGTTTACAAGAGACTGGGCTAAATTTTTGAAGCTTTTACATCACCTACATGAAGTGTTACCTTCCAAAACTTAAACCAAACTGAATCTGAGTGGAAGTAAAACCTATCTAAACAAGCAAACTAATTCCAGAGTGAATAACATTAACAAGGGCAGTGTTATGACAGCACCCCAGTTTTGAATGTAAGTGGCTATGGCTGGGAAAGATGCCATGTGAAAGTGGTAAAGGGTGAAACTTTTCAGTATAAACATTTCTTAAATGGCATCAGAGTCCTTCCCAAACAGCTTGTTGAACAAGACAAGAGGCTTGCTGTCCAGAGTACTGAATGGCTGTGAAGGATAAACTATACATTTTTTATTCTGATGGAGGAACAGTATTCTCTTTTCATCCCCAGCTAGTGAAAAGGATGATTACCCTGTCAGGGGCATAGGACGTTAGCATGGTCATTTGTCAAACCTTGTTCTTGTCTATATAAACTCATATTGTATTAAGAGAGTGTCGTCCAGGAATAATTTAATGTTGCCTTAATTGTCTAAGTCTTTATGTTGCTTCCCTTTGCCATCCTGCAAGCTGCCTTTCCCCTGTAACATCACGGACTGCTTTTCACTGTAAATGTGAAGCTTTTCTCCTCCATGCTTTTAAGCTGTTGTGGCATTATTTCTCCCTTGTTGCTCTCATTTTATTGCTCTTGTGCAGTTACTCTGCGGGCTTGTACCTGCAAAACCTGATACTGTTGTTGTAGGTGGTTCTCATGGGACACAATTGCAACTAGCATGGGACTCACTTCTCCCCCCACCTCTTTTCTAACCTTTTTTTTTTCTAACTTCTTTCTTTTTTGTAGTGCATTCTGGGGAAAAAAAAAAAAAAAAAAGTTTTATTGGATAACATAGTAGGTAATAATAGTCATTTAAATGGTTAATAAGTATTGCCTCAAAATACATATGCACATCCCAGACAGCTTTTGCACCAGATGATTGCCAGCCCCAGTTGGCACTAATAACACAATGGGCAATTTGAGCAGGTCGTGATGGAAACAATTTAGTTATTGAGGTAAAAGTATTGCAGGATATCACATGCTGCAAGGAGAGGTTGCTTGTGCGTGGGACCACATCACTTGTCTTTCTGGCTGGCCAGCAAAGAGCAATTTCCCTTTCCCTTTTTCTCTTCCCCATTCTCTCTGTTCCTCCTTCCTTCTTCTTCTCTCCTTTTCCTCTATCCTTCAGATGTAAATGTTTCTGCTAAAGGCAATATGTGCTGTTGGCTGTGGACCCCATAATACGTCTTGGGTGCATAGTTTGTCTCAACATCTGTCGCGCAACATGGTGTGATATGATTAGCATTTGTCTTTTTTTTTTTCCTTAGTTTTATTCTCACCTAAGAAAAAACATGTTCAATGGAGTGTTTACTTTGAATAAAGGGTGTTGAAGGAATGGCAGAGGAGGTGGAAAGGGAATTTTTTTCCTTTCTAATAAGGAAGGCCACATCAGAGAAATGTAATTAAACAAGGGTGAAGCGATGGGTAGGTTAGATGTAGCCCTTCATTCCTAGAAGGGATTTTTTCATAGCTTCAGATCAGAAAATGTTATGTTTTCCATGTAGTACTTTTTCCAGTCAGAGGAATAAAACTGCCAACAGCATCCTTCAGTCTGTGGCGTTAACCATGCTTTCATAAAGCATCTCAAGAGCGAGTGTCTTGAAGATGAGGACCAAAACCTGAAATCTGATCTCAACTGCTGTGGAAGCCAGTGTGAAGAGCAGAGCTCAGGTCTGACATCCCTGTTTGAGTTGCTGAGGACACACAATGAAACTTTTTATTATGGTTGTATTTTCGTTCGTGCAGTAAGCTTTATGGCCAGCTACAGTACATTGCTGTAGTTCTGTCAAAAGATAATCAAAACATCCTAGGGATTGGCAGCCAGGGTTTTTCAGTCTCCCAGACAACAGGAGAGAATAAGAGGGAACATTTACCATTGGCAGGGATGAGGGATCTCTCCTTAAGTACCAGCTGCAAATCTGTGCAGAGTTAAAGGAGGCTATACTGGTGGCAAGGCTCTCCCTCTGCCCATCAGCAGCATCTGTATTAGTTGGTGTCAGTTCCAAAAATTGTCATATATAATTTTAATTGATAAGGATGAGAGTAGTATAGTAGTAGTATGTGTTGGTGAGCAGGAAAAACTGTGTGACTTCTGTGTGCTGCTAGTACTTCACATCATTTCACCAGTTCACCTCATCTCCATTTGGTGGATTTGAAAAGGATCTTGAGGTTGCCTTTTAATTGTTCTTAGTTCATCCTCCAGAAAGCACTAATAGTATTCTATCCCATTCTTCAACCTGCTCCTCAAGTGAGGTATGTCTTATAATTATTACAAGTCTCGTAGCCAAACTATCAAATGCTACAGAACCTCTTGGGATGATCAGGATGGATATGTGCTGCAGGAGGTGATGGTGCTTCGTAGACTGTTGCATACCCTGGCTGAGTATTGATTATTCCAAATGTTGAGTGTCACCTCTGATCAGATGATTTTATGGTTGGCTTGCTGACTTGCCTCTTCTGTGAGATCTCTTGAAAATATGTGCTTGAAACCTGGCATCATTTAAATAAATGTGAATCTAGCACTGACAGCTTGGTAGCGGTTGAAGCAGTAGTGTGTGAAGGAAGAAGAGAAGATTTCTTCTCTGAATGATTGATCACCTGTTTTGATCAGGAGTAGTGTGAGTAATTCATGAATGCCTTTCCTAAATGTGGCAGGTCCTGGGTGAGATTCACAAGTCTTGAGTTGTGATGCCTTCAGAATCAGAGTTGCTTCTCAGTGACTGAAATTACTGAATTCTGGAAAAGCTGGTTGGCCTTTGGTTTGTGATCCAGGTGAAATTAATTTATGCTTTTTAAGAAAACTTCCTGATAATGAAAAATCTTTTCAGTGAGTCTGGGTAATAGCTTGGTGTGTGTTTCTGTTCCTTAATAATTACCTTGTTGTCACAGACTGTTGTTTCCTGACAGGTAGCCTATTTTCCTACTGACCGCCAATAAGAAAGGGGCAAACACATCCTGTTGTTTAAATGTACATCTGAAATAGACATTTCCATTCTGTTTAGCATCTCTCACCAAAATTCATCATTTACACCTTCATCATAATCTTGACACACACACACAAAATTAAGAACAAGTCCATCACTTTTTGTGACAGTATTTTTTAGTAAAATACCAGTAAATACTTAGTTTATTGTATTCTTATGATTATTTCCAAATATATATGTTATATGAGAATAAAGTTTTTTATTTTTTGTTTTTTGGACATGGAGGCAATAAAACCAGAGGGATTCAGAGAAGAATGTCATAGAAACATAAATCACCTGGATTCTCATGCAATGCAGGAATTACATAAGGGAGAAATCTGTTCGTGTGTTCCTATATTACAAAAAAAAAAAAAAAAAAAAAAAAAAGAACATGTATATGTATTCACACACAGAAAGGAAGAAAGGAAAGGGGAGGAAGAAACCCTACTGTGCTTACTATCTCTAGTGCTATTACCACAAGCTGGAGGGCTGCTGAGGTCCACAAGATTGGATGTGATCCTTCAGGAATCTCAGCTGGTTTCCCCCATTTGTTCAGATACCTGAGTACGAGCCTCACATCAGGGCTTTTGCTTCTTCAAGTAGCTAAGCACAGATGGGACATAAGAATAGTTTGGGGTTTGATTATCATCATATGCAACAGTATTTATATTCAATAAACAGGAGATACTTAAAACCAGGTAGTTTTCTGTTTCAGATTCACTGTGGTGCTTGACAGAGAAAGACCGTGTATTGCCCAGAGCTGCCAGGCATTTGGAGGAAACGTTAAGTGACTTTCAGGATGACGAATCCAAATTTCACAATGTTTACCATTAGCATCAGATTGCAGACTCTTGCATTAGTTTCCACTTAGCTGAAAAGTTAATTTAAGAGACAAAAATGAATCAATAAAAACAATGTCAAATACCAAATCAATACCGGGAATGTAAGAGCAGACTGAAATTTGGGCTTGTCCTCACAGTACAAGCAAAATATTTCAAAGTTGTTTTGCATTATTACTTACCCGCTTAGAGCTGTATTCTGAATTCCGTTGTCTTTGGAAGAGCTGGAGATGTGACGAGGTCTGTATAGGGAATTTCCTTCAAAGGACACTTGTCACATCTTCAACTTGAGCTGTGGGAACTGGCAAGGTCAGAACCACGTCTTGGTATGTTACTAAAGATTGAGAGTTTCATGTGAAAGTCTTATCTTTTTAAGCCTACCCATAAATGGGGGAGGGACGTCCTTTCCCTTTCCCTTTCCCTTTCCCTTTCCCTTTCCCTTTCCCTTTCCCTTTCCCTTTCCCTTTCCCTTTCCCTTTCCCTTTCCCTTTCCCTTTCCCTTTCCCTTTCCCTTTCCCTTTCCCTTTCCCTTTCCCTTTCCCTTTCCCTTTCCCTTTCCCTTTCCCTTTCCCTTTCCCTTTCCCTTTCCCTTTCCCTTTCCCTTTCCCTTTCCCTTTCCCTCTCTCTACTACCACATCAACAGATAATAATAGGTGCAAATTAATTCTTGCTTTCTAATTTTCTATTTTCTAGGAATTTGCTAGCTTGTTCTTTCAACTGCTTTCTTATCCACATCACCCAATGACATGTTAGTGATTTGCTTTCCAAATGTAGGCGAACATTCCTACGTATGTTTTACAGTTATCACAGAGAAGCTGAGAGGAGCAGATTTTTCTCCCCTGAAGTAGTTTTACACTGCTTTGGTCCTCATATAGTATAAACTTCTTCCAGAAACCAATGACATGAACATAATAAACATTATATTCAGGCTTAAACAATCTTTTTTTTTCCAAGGAAAAGCCAGGCATTATTGTCTAAACATAGACATTTAGAAGTGTTCATGTTGGAGGATGATAAAATTAAGGAACTGCACCTTGAATATTCAAGGGAAAGCATGAGATCTCTCCAGTGTAGTGCACTGGCAAAGTGAGGAACAAAAATCTTGACCCCTATTTTATCTCTCTATTCAGTATATTACAACTTCTCTGTGAGGTACAGACAGCACACAGATTCTCTGTAGGAATGTTTCCAATAAGTTTGGAGATAACTGTGCTAAACCATCTTGCCAGACAGCAACATATCAAGACGTGGGCAGTGATTTTCCCTCACTGTCAGGTTGCTTTTCCAAATAAAGAGTTTATTGTGCTCTTGCGTTGTGTCACAACAAGCTCTCTGTAGTTGGAAAGAAGGGCTTTTATTTCTTGAGCCTGACTACTTCTCTTGAGTAGAGAAAAAATGCTTATGGAGGATTTTCCCTGAACATGTGGGCCTGTGTCTGCCTGTCTTCTCAGTGGAAAATTCATTTCACGATACAAATAATTGAGCTGTAGGCTAAGCAAGCAGATGTGCTTCCTGCAGTTGGACCATTTTTTTTTATCTTTTCCCATTCTTGGCTCTGTTGCCTGTCTCCAGAAACGCAATGATGAAAATACTGCTCCTCCCCTGTGCAAAAGAAGGTCTCATATTGCTCCAGAGCCATATGTTTTGCCTTCCTTTTTTGACACTTGACAGAACTCCAAGCTTTAAATACTTAAGTGACATTGAAATAATTGGTGTTAGGAAGTGGCTTGAAGCTCAACATTTTCATAAGTTCATATGATAAACGTGATTTTACATTCTCAAACACTCAGACAAATCCGATATGAAGGTCTACATTATAGATAAAGTATTGTAACTCTTAGATATATTTCATTGTAAAATGTCATAATGTGGATTCTTAGCAGAGTGTCCTGGTTCCTTTTGGAGATATATTCTTTGTTTTACTCAGCATCTGGTTAGAGATCACCTGTTTTCTCTCAGCACTTGAAAACACCTCCCTGAAAGAAAATAATGTGTTCTTAACCTTACTTAATAACACATTACATATACAAATCTGGTTTTAAAAATGACGATGGATACTTGCACATGCAAACATGTATTTTGCTCCTGCAACAACACATGAATAATATTGTAGTAATTAGCGGTCAACGTCAGATAGTTTGGCTCTATCAGTCTGGCTGAAACCAGAGAAGGCAGAACATTTAAAATGAAAATCAGTAAGACTCTCAGAGATGTCATGATGGAAATAAGGCAACATATTTCAGTAACAGAGTAGGACTATTTTGCTGTAGAAATGAGTATTTGTAAAGAAAACTAAACAGAACATTTGCAAAGAAGTTTAAAAAATATTTTCTTAGGGATAACTTCCAATTTTTAATTTGTTAAATATATCATTAACTAGATGCAATTTCTTTCCACATTTTAGTGGTTTTGTTAACTTTTTTTGTTTTATCGTCAGACTTAAAGGAGAAAGTCTTGCTGTCTTTCAAGAGAGAATGACATGATGTCTGATTAGAGTTTCTCTAATTAGGAGTTTAATAGAAAACACCAGTGATACTGTGTATGCAGTTTTGCAGCTAAAATAATGCATCAGGTTGCTCCCTCGGGTATTTTTCAATTGTATTAAATTCCTTCTTATTTTTTCTTTTTAAATAACCTCAAAAGATCCTAAATTTTGCTCACATAATACCTGAACCTACAGGACTGGAAGTTGACAATGCAAAAATCTGTGTACCTCTCTGAGCACCATGTCCGCATGCACCCAACTGAAGACAGATGTTTGCCTCGGGACCTTTTCTGTTAAGTTAATTCTCTGCATAGTTAATGTTTTTAATTATTTCTTGTGTGTGCACCATTATTGATAGGATTCAGTCAACTGTGGAAATCAGACACTACCATCTTTGTTAATTATTCAATGTGTACATAATTTTTCCTTCATGTAGTGACCTCTTTTTTTCCCAGGTGCAATGGGAATGCATTAACCCCAAATACAAAGCAAAGAAGAAGAATTACAAGAACTCAGGCATTGTGATCCTTAACCAGTGCAAGGTATTTGTGTTTTGCTCATTGTCTGCTTCTTTTCTAAGCTGTCAGTGATGTATTTTAATGGTGTTTGGAAATGTAGACAACAAAGTGGAACTGTCTGGAGAAAGCAATAGAAACTGATCCACTACAGAAAAGTAAAGACAAGGACTTGGATCCCAAAAGTAAGCTAACTGTTCCCAGTGTTCCTCTGTAATTTCTCTTGTCCTGTCTCTACTGTTGTGCAATGGAGTAGGCAGTACTAAATTCATGACTCCAAGCTTGCCAAATGGCCTCATGTGTATTTCCCTTCCAGTCCTTCCAAAATTCACATCTCCAAACTTACAAATTTTTTCTTGTTCCTCTTAAACCAATGGCAAAATTCTCATTGACTTCCAACTGAGAATGAATAGAGCCCAGTTCTATTTTTGATGTCAATTTACGTTTCTATAGTTTTAGAATCATTTAGGTATTTTTGCTCTTTAAATTTTTGTTCCTTTCTTCAACTGTATGAAACACTTTCTTCCTTTACCTTATTTTCAGTTGGTCCCTCCCCTTCTTCCAGTTTACTTTTTTTCAGGCAGTTCCACACTCTGATATTTTAGTAGTACACAGCTAATTTACATGTCTTGATTTCTTGTCTGCAGATCCACAAGATGCATTCTTTCTTAGATTATATCATGGGAGGCTGCCAAATACAGTTTACAGTAAGTGTCTTACTTCTCTAACATGTTTTTAAGAAAGAGAATCCCATTAGATACTGATTCCTCACTTTCATAAAGAAAAGAATCTTATACATCATTCCTTAATAAGTTATTAAGGTGTTACTGCAAAATGTATTGTGCCCAGAAAATAAACCTGTGCTAATGCAAGTAGGAGTTTTGTGCACATATTGATTTATTATGTTTTAGAGCAATGACAATCATGTTGCAAAAAGTAATGACGGCTCCAAACAGGGGGCAAGAAGATGATGCCTAAATTAATGCTGGTCTCAGTTGTAAGTCCACCAGCTACAGTATTGTGCAAATTCATCACTATCAGTTTTCTACCTACGTGGAACCAGGGGAAGTCAATGTCTCTGTGCCTATAGCTGTGTTCATTCATAACCTAGTGGTTCTACTTAATCACAAACTGACTGTCTGCATGTTTTACTTCTTCCTGCCTCAGTTGCGCCACTACCTGTGATGACAGCACACACTGCTTGTCTGCCTTGTTGCTGTCTTCAGAAATGTATCAGAGATTCTTTTGTGGGCACTGAAGCAAAAAACTACAGCCTACAGTAAAGATACTCTGTGCTTCCTTGCTTTCTGTATATATTATATGATCTCCTTTTATATATATATGTCCTATATATCTCCTTTTCACATAGGCCTGATTTGTTTACTTCAGACCACTGCAACAGATCAGGCCTATGTCTTCCACCTTTCCAGATGTCCATTTCTTCTGATAGGAATGGGACATTGGATCTGGAATTGTTTGAAACTGTCCCAGTGCATTTACTGTTGTTGTTGCCTTAATGTTAATGACATTTCCATTGAGTTCATGCCATGTACAGTCAGCACGATGCAGCTGTGATCTGAAAGGGCACTTGTTGTGGGAGGGAAACTGGGAAGCTAAGTATAGATTTGGTAACAGAAAGCTGTAGTATGATGTACCTGCTCATTTAAGGCACTGATGAGGGCTATGGTAACATCATGCTGTGTGTTCTTTGGATAATTTGTACATCTATTGTAGGAACAAAGTTTGTAGTTAGAAAGAATGTCTCTGAAAAACCCAAGTAAACTTTTCCTTCACTTTAAAACCGTTTATTAAGAAGCCTTCATCTTCAGAGATCAATAGTGCTGATTCCAGGCCATTACTTTTATTCAGCACTTATTGCAGCATACCGTATCTCTTATCAGACAGTGTTCCCTGCTGTACAAGAAATATTCAGAAGCTGGCAGTGCAAATGGGTCTGTAGTCAGAAGACATTTTCATCACTTTAGGAAATACAGCAGAAAGGATGTGTACTATGCATAAAAGGAACTGTAATAGAAAGATATATTGGACAGATTCTCTCTTAGACGGGTCATGGTATTGGACAGGCTGATTCTTTGCTGACAGATCTAGCAGGGGATCCTACCTCTACAGGATATTTTCAGTGCATTGAAAATCACCCTTTTACAAGACTGAGAAAAAAATAAGTGCTAAGAGTTATTGCTATATTAGGTTTTTATTTAGATGTGGGAAGATGACTCGTACATTTGAACTAGTATGTTTAAAGATACACTGACAAAAATCAAATCTCTGCACTGTAAAAAGGATTCCTGCTTTGCTGATCACAAGAATAGCTTATTTGTGATCTTAGCCTAGCTCCTGTGTTATGCTAACTTCATATTTCTAATTCTTCTACTTATTTGCACAAGATCTCAGTACTGTCAGGTAATGCTAAAAGAGAAGGGATCTGTGTTGTTGTTTTGGAACCATGACAAGTAACAATGGTCATCTTTTGTCTTTCCTTAGAGAACCAAATTTTGGATCAAAATCAAGTATAGTGCATCAGAGTATGAACATTCATAGCATGAGCATTTAAATAAACACCCCAAAACTATGCTAATCCATTCAATTATCCATGTATTTACCTTAGGTTTCACAAACCACTAGAGTTTCTTGCTCATTTCTGACAGCTGCGGCACAGATAGTTACATATATGCATGCAGGGGGTTTAAAACATCAGGGGTTTCCCGTTGGTTTATTCAAGTTAAATCAAGCTGTCACTTTGGGAAAAAGATCTATGTGGAAAACTACCAGGCTTACTGCTCCAGTGCTTGAGCAATGAGCAGGGGAGTGGAGGTGAAAGATTACTTTGTTTGCAAGCCAGATCAAGCTTACATCTCCTGACTGACACATTGTGGAGCATGGGAGGTTTGTAGTTGATCAAGATGACAAAGGGATTTGCAAGCTAACTAGAGCCCAGTGAGAAATGTTTTTCTTCAGCCAAGAGTTAGCCGTGGAAAATCAGAAAAGGTAGGGAAAAGCCATATTGAGTTGATGCAGCATGATATTTCTCTTTTAGCTTCTAGCAACAGCAACAAGAAACTTTCAGGACTGTGTCTTTTTTAAGGGAGAATGAAAATGTCATGTTTCATTTTCATTTTATAGCTGTGTAAAATAGTCTTCCCCGTGCCAAGCAGACTCCAGCTGGGGAAGGTGCACGTTCGCAGAGGCAAGCTGGGACTTTCAAAGTTCTTTTTGCAGCCCTCAGCAAGCCCCTTACATTTCAACTGCACAGTAGAACTACAAACTGAATTCAGTACATCTGTAGCTATTGAAGATCCAGATATAGCAGGGTTTTTGGAGGAAGAGGTCACTGAAGAAGATTGTAAGGAAGTTTGTAAATGGCTTTGTTCCCTCTAAGAGACCAGATGGTTTTCTTGATGCTCCTCTTCGGAATTCCTTGAAAGCAACATCACAAATTCAGGAAAGAGCTTTCCAATCCGTGCCAGTCATATCACAGAAAAATGCATGCAAGATTATCTCTTCAGTGAGGAGGATAAACAGAATTCTAAAATGGAGAAATTAAATTTAAAAGGATTCTTTAATATACTTGTTTTGGCATTGAATGCTTCCCACAACCTCCCATAAGCCTTTTCAACACAAAAATCTGTGCAGGATTCAAGCTGTATTTTCATCCTGCAGCTCACCTTTAAGGTTGCTATCATCCATGTAATTGGGAGGGTTAATTATTTAGTACTTAGAAGATGCTTTGAAGATAAAAAAATCCACCAGAGTATTTACTGTAGTCACCGAGAATATTATTACAGACACAAGAAGGTGCAAAATAGCTAAGAAATGTGCCTGAATGGAGTTTTGATTTATAGTTTGAGTAGAATTTTTAACTCTCTAGGGACGTTTTAGCTGCACAACGTTTATGTCCTGAACATTACCTGAGCTGGAATAATTTAATTAAGTTTGAGAACCTAGAGATAATTTGATTCATTTTTATTAGAGCATAATTCCCCACATTGAATAATTATCCAGCTTTTTTTTTTTTTTTCTAGTTATACCATTTTAGTTTTATTAACTCTTATTTTATTAGCTGCTGTATACTTTTAGAAATAGTTATTGCTACTATCCTCATTCAAATTTGATTAAGTACACTGCGAAATGACCTTTGCTTTAAGGTTGCAGTCTCTGCAGAAAATTGGTTTTGGTAAAGATAAATGTTTCGTGTGGCTATACTCTTTCCCAGAACAGCACCACAACACATTGACTTTTCTTCTATTCCAGGTAGCTATAGATTTCACCGCATCCAATGGTGATCCTAGGAACAGCTGCTCACTGCACTATATCCACCCCTATCAACCCAATGAGTACTTGAAAGCTTTGGTAGCTGTTGGGGAGATTTGCCAAGACTATGACAGGTAAATAACCACATTTGATAACAGAGATGTCTTTAGAAAGTGTTTTCACAGTGTGAAATCAATGACTGCCTGCTGCCAGCTGCAGTAGCTCCATGTTTAGTCATGTAAGAGAAATGACTGCATGACAGAAAGTTTACTGTACCATACCACACTGGTGAGAGTGACAGTGGGTTTAAATTAGTTTCATGGCAATGAAAGGTCTGATTTTTGGCTGTTTGGCTGATATATGTGCTAAGTTTTGAGTTTCTATCCACCTGCCAAAATTACATGTTTGAGTGGATTTTTCATTTGTATTAAGCTTGAAGCCTGTTTCGCAGTTGCTGACAGCGTCCTTTCTCATACGCTTGGGAGTATGGTCTGCGCCATCCTACAGGAAAGTGTTCCCAAGATCTGAAACTAAATTTGTAGTTGCTTAAGCTGCTTAGGGGCCATGTCTGTTCTTAGATTTAAATTTGTGGTCTTTTTCAGTGTTCTGTTAGCTTCTCAAATATTGCAGTATCTTCCAAAATGAATATTAAAAGATACTGATAATATGTGCACACAACATGACAGTAAATAAATAAACAAATGCAAGTAATTGGGCCAAATATGCTTTGATTACATTATGTACTTCTGTTGCTTTTGAATAGGCTGTCTGTCTCTATCAGATTAATTGCCCATTATTAATCTAATTACCAAGTACATTTCCTTTAAATGTTCTTTCTTTGCTGGTGATGCATAGTATCTTACACAATTATTCTTTCTCATCTTTGCACATGTAATAGACATCCACCCACCACTTTGCCGTGTGTAAATGCCAGATCTCAAAAAAAACAATGGTATTTCCAGTCAAATTTGATTACACTTTCTGTATAAATTGTGGAGGGACTTAATTCCGTGGTTTATATGTTACATGTCGCATATGCTAATTAGCCTGCTCAGAGGCACTGCCATTTGCATGGTAATGAAATGCCTTCTTGAAAAAGAATGAAGAAAATACTGCCCTGATACAATTTCTGTAAGAATTTGATGGTCAAATGTAGTCAATGAGCCTAAGAAAATTAATATTTTATTGTAAGTGAGCTGATAATTCCACAGTGATTATCCATTAATTTAATAAATGCTATTAAATTAATCCACTAATAAATTCAGTGGATTGGTATACTAAAAAATAATGAAAGGAATAAGAAATAAGAGCTGGTTCATGCACACAGATTGTTTTTATTTATTTATTTCACCACTTAAGGTGCATTTGTTAAGAAAATGAAATAGTTAGTGACCCAGACCCTCCTGTATGGAGATATTTATCCAAAAATCAGGATTATTCTCTCAATATAGCATATTCTAATCAATATGAAAAATACTAGCCATTTTAAAATGAAATCATCAGTTTCATTCATTTCTATTGTGCTACAAAAAATTCCTGTTGCTGCCAGTCAGCACAACTAAGGCCCTACAAGCTATGGACTAGGAGTGAACAAAAGCCAGATTTTCTTGTCCTGGGGAAGTGTCACTTTTCTGGCATGTGTTTGACTGATACATGCTCTCAAGTTCTGACACAATAAATACATTCCCATGGACAAGTTGGTTCATCATGGTCAGTGATTTCTGAGGAAAAATGCCAAATGAGAACCTCTTCTTTATACTTGCATGTGTTGGATCCAATAAACTGGAAATTAAACCTTATAATAATTTCTCTAAAGAAAACAAGAGAACCAAACGTTCTCACAGAGTAATTTTAGGTTCTATGTAGGAGTTTGTTTTGTGTAATATTCCCAGACTCTTCTCAGTGATGCCCAGCAAAAGGACAAAAGGCAATGGGCAGAATCTGCAAGACAGGAAGTTCTGTCTGAATACGTGGAAAAAATTCTTTGCCCTGAGGGTGTCTGAGCACTGAAACAGCTTGCTCAGAGAGCTTGTGGAGTCTCCTTCCCTGGAGATATTCAAAAGCCAGCTGGGCACGATTCTGAGTAATGTGCTCTAGGGGACTCTGCTTGAACAGGGAGGTTGGACTAGATGATCTCCAGAGGTCTCTTCCCACCTCAACCATTCTGTGATTCTGTGAAATCTTCCGTATTTACAATTCTTAAAAAAACAAGTTTCAAATTCAGTTGAAAATCTGTAATGTGCACAGAGCCATTACTGCTCCAATGAGCTCAGTTGTGCTTCAAATGCTGAAGGAGGATTTATGTTCCCAGGTAAAGATCAGACAGAAGTGAAAAGCGGGGGCTCATTGAACCTAGAGGCTGTTTAGAGCCAGAATGCTCATCGTTTGCACAGGGACATGTCTTCAGTAAGATTAAAAAACAAGCCTACAAAGATGGCAGTGCTCTTACCTGAAATTTTATAATTTGTACCCAGAAATTGTTTCATCCCAAGCCACGGAAAATACATTCAAGCCAAGTCTTCTCATAATGTAGGTTTCTGTACATATCAGCCTAACATAATGTAACCCTAAGTAGTTAATCCTCCAAATTAAGTGCTGCCTCACATCCCTTGATACAGTGGAATAATCCCTGCTCATCCAAAAGCCATTTATCTTCATGGTTCAGGGACTCCTGAAACAGTTAAATGAATAGCCCTGCTCTGCGTAGTTAAGCATGAAAGAATAACATTCATTCTTTCATCAGCAATATTCAGAGAATGAGAAATAGACTTTGATTATTTACCTGATTGTGGAAACGCTGCAGTCCTGAAGGAATAGGCCAATCTGATAATGGTACAGGAAATGTAAGAGCTGTTCACAGGCACAAAAGACTTAATACTTTTTATGTGATGGAATTGTTTCAGACTATAACAACATTTGTCATAAGAGAGAAGATAAAGTTTGTACGTGATATAATCAGTGGCTAAGCAACAACAGCAATGGATCATAAAAGAAGAAGAAACATTCATTAGTTTTAAGGAGTTAGGCTCTAAAATGTAGTTTGAAATACTGGAAAGGGAAAAATGCATAAAAACTTATTACTGAAACTATTGGGTAAAATAAGCAGACAGCTCCAAGGAGAATAATTTATTTTAAGATAAATTACTCATGAATGTTAAAAGAGGACATAATAAAGCAATAAGTGAGAAATATACATATCCATTTAAACATTTCCACAAGCTTTCTTTTATATAAAGAATTATATCACTGTTACAATTTTGTCTTGAAATTAAGCAGGTCTACTCAGCCTTTTTTGTGGCATAGAGAAACAGATGAAAATGATGAAAAATCATTGGGCACTGAAGTATTTGGTATCAAAAGGAATTGCTTCTGCCTCGTTCCATATTTATTCTTTACCTCAGTAATTTTAGTACTGTGTTCTCTGGATCAGAAGTCAAATGAAGTGATTTCTCCATACCGGCAGTATCAGCCTTGCTAGGATTCTAAAAAATCAGTTTACTTCATCACTGCCAAATGTGCGTGAGTTCCCTCTTCATGTTTTGAGCAATGAGTTGCCAAATGTATATGACAGATGAGGTTATAGCTGTCCCCTCGTGCACTACAGCTGGCTTAGGACTTCTCTTCTTACCTTCACCAACTCTGCAAGGTGGTTTTGTCCAACCCTTCCTTTTGGACCCCTTCAAGAGAATGCAACTTTTAGAGGATGGATAGTAGGTGTATCTGAAAGATTCTACTAGTTGAATACCCAGTCATGAGGAAAGACAAAATCATTCAACAGTTAAAATATCAGACTTGTGAACCAAGATCTTATGTCATGTAAAACATGAATCTCTGTAAGATATGTGATAATAATTTTAAATGGCTCCTGTTCTCCATGGCAACTGCTCCCCAAATGTTCTTCCTTTGCATCATGAAACTGCTCATGTTCAGCATAGAACAACAATTTTTTGTAAGCCTATGGCTAAACTGGGGAATCAGGGAATGCTTTCTTCCTGCTCCGTCCCAGCAGAAGGGCTGGCTGTGTCCTGACTGCAAATCAGGACCTGGCCTACCTCTTGTCCCATCACCTTCACACATCCTGGCTTCCATCAAAAGAAACTGAGGCATGTGGACAGGGACAGAGCTCCTGTGCTCTGCAGGAGGATGCACAGTCTGAGTAACAGTGGGAAGACCATGCCTGTAAGCCTCAAAGTAAAGCACAGCTGCTTTTGTAGGCAAGAACCAGCACCCGAATTGTACTGGGATGTGCCCTCAGCACATACACTGGCATATGCCTAAGCCTGTTCCCAGTATCACAATCTGGAAACTTCTGTGAAAACTTCTGTCTCTAGATAAAACAAGTACTTTTCCCCAGATAGGTGTAGTTTTGCTGTGATCTCACATGTAAGCACATAGAGCTCTATACCAAGGTACTTACATGTATACGCCTAGAGTTTTTTTCCCATATCAGTATAAATATATAGGTATGTGTACAATATATATTAGATAGACATATATGTAATATGTATGGTTAGCACTTAACCATGCAGTAAAAAATTCATTTCTCTTTTGTGCTATTTTATAGCTTCCCTCTCTGCAGATCAAAGCCATAAGTCACAATAACAGTAGTGCACACTGTTTATTAAAATGGCTGGCCCTTTGATCTCGAAGATTTGTTTTACCAGTGCTGGAATACAACCAACTAGCCATGAGCGCAGCTCATCTTTCATTCTTTCCAACCTGAAAATGAGTTGGAAAGGGGCTGAAAATAGCTTCCTTTTTATAATAAATGCTGTTACATACACAGAGTGCTAAAAGCTTAAATACTTCCTCAATTATGTTACATTATTACAGGTTTTAATGATGGTATTGTGAGTGAAGCTCATGGCACAACCTGCAAAATCTGATTCTGTTTGAAATCTGATTTCTGCAGTTAGTAGCTTACCGTTCCCTTCTGCTTATTAAGAATCTTGTTATATAACATTAAATATTTATTTTTGCATTAAAATCTCTGTCCTGATTCAGCAGACACTAGAGCTTATTATCTAATCTCATTGAATTTAGCCTGACTCAAGCAAACATTGAAGTATTATGCAAAATATAGGTGGCACAAAGATGGAGTTAAGAGTTTTACTGAATGCAAACTTTCCTGCTAATTGTTCCTTCCACGCCCAAATGTTACACTGTTCAGTATCTCCCATATACATGGATTATCTTTATGATTAATTTTTACACACACATTTGTACATAAATTCAGAAGTCTTTACCAGATTAGTAAAAAGCACTCACAAAAGTTAGAGTTGCCTATTATATGGTCAAATCAATGCTTCTACTTTGAAAAAGACAAAAGATCTTTTCAAATACTTAAAGTATTTTATACTCAAATACTTAAAGTATCTTTTCAAATACTTAAAGCATTTGATACACTGGATATTTATGGAGCTTCCTATTCCTGATGGTCAACCCCTGTTCTGATCTATGTATTCAGCTTATGTTTCTGTGTGTTCTACTACATAGTTCTGTAAAACAATACCATAAAATCGGTCCTCATTTAATTTGTATTCAAAATATATTTCAAAAGTTAGATCTTAATTATTTTAAATACGTGTTAACTCTTAAAAATATTGATTTTTTTTTTTTATTTTTTTTCCCAAGAGCCCTTGAAACATGTAGACAATAAATTTTATCTATTTCCTGACACTAATGTCCTTTTTCATTTAGGCAAATAAAGTCTTTAAATACTAAATTAGCTCCCTAAAACTAACATTTATGCTAAGATCATGTGTTAACAAATAAACTGCTTGTGTAAAACACACTTGTCGAGCAATATCCCCAAAGGCCACTAATGGGCAGAAAGTACATTACTCCCACAAAATATAGAAATAATTTATGTGTAGAATATCTCTAAAATATTCAGACTGGCCACATTCCACAAAAGATAGGAAAGTCCTGAAGTCAGTCAGAGTTTCAACAATCAATGAATTCTTCTGCAATCAATGAATTGCAGCAGTAGCTAACAGAATGCAAAACTTGCTAGTTATTTTTTCTTCTCCAGTATTTTAGGCCTGAGGGAGTGCGTTCACTCTGAAAATCATGTACAAAAGCTTCATTCCTTCATGCAGTAAAGTGCACTTGAAAATTAAGACGGAAAATTTTGAAAAGAGAAAGAGTTCCTGGTCCAGCCCATCCCTTTCTGTGAAGATCTAAGAATGGAAAAAACTAAGGGCAGTCAAACTAAGTCAGGTAGAAAGTCCCTCTATCCCAGAAACACATTTCCTGAGGTAACCAGCAGTGGACAGTTACGGAGAAGGAAGAGGACAAAGTATATATGATGCACTACATGCTGCAGAAGATTTGTATAAATCAGTACAACTGGTCCCAGATACAAAGGTCGGTAGGTAACTAAATGCTGTATTCTGAATTGAGGCTTTAGGTGGAAAAAAAAGTTTCCAGAGTTTAAACCTTGCAGTGTGTTTTGTTTTTCTTTTACTTCTGGAGCCTTGTCCCTGAGAATTACTTACCAGGTCATTCATCCCAAAGCTGTGTCTGGGTTTGTCGATGAAGAGTCTGAGAGTTACTTGTCTGGCGGGCTCTGAATTAAATACCTTGACGTAATTTGGGCAGAGACAAGGAGAAAAGCAGGAACTTCCTTTGGTTGAGATGGTAATATAATAGTAGTTCATTAAAACTGGGACAAAAGATTGATGCCTAGAATAACTGGCACTACATGCAACATTGAATTTTAATGAAATCACTATGTAGAGCCATAGATGTTAAAATTTAATCTACCCATGCAGATCAATAAATAAAAAATATGGTTAATTATTTAGCATATCTCTTTATCACTTTAATTACAGAAACAACCTTTCTGGAGGCTATTAAGCAAAAAAGCTGATTAGCATATCTAAACAAATTTAAAAACCATGGGGGAAAAGACATGAATCTTTTTATTTAGTGCTTTAATAGGACCAAATTTACATAGACAGAAAACAAAAGAGAAACAGGAGAACAATAGCCTATAAAGAAAAACTTGTAGCTTACATTGATCATTAAGCATTATCTCTGGTGTGGGTAAACATGCTGAAGTATTTGGATAACCCAGAACTAGAACTGCACAGGCAAAAAAGGGCTTGCTAATACTTTTAATCACCAAGCTGGATTGAAAACCCTTGGATTTAACAGTTGAAGACCTAGGTTGGTACAATTATATAGTACCTGCATACACACATTTAGTGTTTGCCTCTGCAGTGTCTGCTGATTTACATTTGGTGACTGATGCCAAAGAGGAGTTTCTACAGTCACCACTTTTATCCCAAGAATTAGTACAGGAGATTTAGTCTACTGTAACAGTGTTGGGATGGGGATTTCATAACAATTCATATTCATATACTTATATATGTATATATACATATATACTTACATGTATATATGAATCTGCAGCTGCCCTGTATCTGGTCAGATACTGTCAGTTTTTACAGCTCTGCCTTTTCCCTTACCAAGTTTTCATCTTTGTGTCTTCTTTACACTGCCTGTTCTGCCAGGCAGTCACTGCCTGTGTCAGTGTATCAGTCATGAGCAGTTCCTTCCAAGTTTCTTATCAAAACAACTTCTTCCTCTGTGTGCTGTTCCTCCACCCTGCTGCATTCTGTCAGCTGGTGGATACATCAAAATCAGAACCTTCTGCAGGGCTTTTCTAGGCAGTCTTTACTATTTTTTTCTCCTCTGAGTAAGAGCTTTGTTCCGTGCAGTAGTTGACACTTTGCCAGTACTATGCAGACTGGTACCTTTGTGATTTCTCTGTCAGCATCTCTTTCTGAAGAGAATGGCTTGAAATACAAAACCCTACGAACTGTCTAAAATACCAGATCACCTAGTGGTGTAGAGACTAGATATTCATACAAAGAAGTATTAATAAGTATAAATACGTAAGCATATATAAAGGAGATAGCAATTTGTTGTGCCATTTTTCCTGATGTCAAATGTGCCAGCAGTTTGGTATCTGGTACATTTGCAATCAACACAACCATTTCCACAATTTCAGAAGCGTAAATTTCCTCCCTGCATTGTTAAGGATGTAATTATTCTACTCATCCGCTCTATAATAGCATGTAGCAAAGCTGTCAATTATTCCCATTTGAAAACCCATCAGTCCATAAATGAATACCATCTTCTAAATCTCTTGCATGTTTACTTATTTTTGGAGAAACTGGACACTTTTTGCCTGAGTAGACCGTAGCAGGATATTTGTATATCATATCGCTCTCAGTTAAAAATGGGCAACCCTTAATTCTCACCATCTCTTTCAAATTAATGTGAAATCAGCCTTGATCAGAGATTCCAAATCAGCAGATAACAGAGAGCATTTCCCTGTTTCCTCCTGCATATTCAATGATGCCTAGCTGAGTGTTTAGTTATCAGTATATTTCACTTAAACTTTTACTGAGGCTTGTTTTGATAATGTTCTTCATTTTGACTGGATGTCATTTTGATTTTAGTAAAATTACATCAACTACTCGTTTGGTCACATTAAATCACAATATAATCTCTGTAACAGTTTTATTACACTCATCCTAGAAAGCTCATTTGTATCCTGAGAACATTTGATGAGAGATTTCTCTCCTAGCACCTCCCTGCATACTTATGCCAACACAGACCTGTATTCCCTTCTTCCCAGCCCATCCCTTATACATAGACATTTTTCTGATAGAATTTGTTTGCAGAGAAAAGTCTCTGACCAACCATTTTCACTGTAATTTGTAAAAAATGACAAAATTAGCTAGCAAAGCTTTTGTTCTGGAGGTTGCTTAATGCAGTACACCCTCAAACTGGAAAGCTACGCTTGTGCTTCGAGAAGGAAGGGCCCCAGCACTGTTTTGTTTGAGGTTCCCCATGATCTGCATGTTACGTGATGGGAGCAACCTGCTGCCTAGTGAAATCTTAAAGTCATGTTAAGTTTTAACTTTCCAAAATTACAGTCTGTGTAAGAATGGCCTCGTCAGTCATGGTACAGTTTTCCATAAATGGTGCCACATGGCCAATTTACTATAGTTAAGGTTTTGGAAGCTACAAGGACATACTGACAACCTCTTACAATTCATAGAATTACCTGGAAACTGCCTGGATTTCATAAGTTAAATGTAACTCAGTGTAGCCTTTTGCAGCATCCCCTTCCCTACTTTACTCCCACTTACGACATTCCACTTTTTCAAGATAAGTTTTACTGAATTGGGTCATATAAATCAGGTCATTGCAATTTATTGTTATTATAACAGGGAGGCATGACATTTTGGTTCCTGAATATGCCATTTTATTAAGTTATTCTTCTAGTAAGTAATATATCTTATTGCCATTTTGTTTTGCTTAACCTACTCCTCTCTCAAACTCTGATGATTATTTTTTTTCTGTATTTACTTTTCCTCAGTCTAAGAATTTCTGAGTTTGCTTTCTATTTTTACCCTGCAGAGCTGCTTTTGCTGTTCTTCAAATGTTAACAAGGGGAAGCTTAAATCTATTGTACCTGGACTTGGCTTTGTTAGTTATTTCGTGTTGATGCCTTTCAGCGGTTAGCTTCAGGGAATTTGTATCCCCTGCTTCATTAATTATTCCCTTGCAGGTGAGACAGGCACTTCTCTCATATTCTTGAAACCCAATTACATGATGGTATCTATTTCTCAGTGTTCAGCAGGTTCCAGCTCCCCTAAGGTGACTAAGAGCTGTAATTAAAGATAGTGAATGAATTTAAATCTAAGGATTTTGCAGCATGATTGTGTAGCATCTCTGTCTATGACAGACCAAACAGTGTAGCTGTTGCAGTGACTCGCTATTGATTTGCATGCTTCTAGCTCTGTTTTGTTACCAAGATGTATGAGAATCGGTTCATTCCTGCTACTCCAGAATACAATTTTAGGGGAGGAAACCCTGCTGCTGCCAAACTCTTGTGGTTGTTCTGACTCAGGCGGAGGGCAGACAGAGCTGGACCACAGCCTGGCTCTACCCCTACACACCCGGGAGGAGTGAGAGTGGGTGTGCAGGACTGCAGGGGGTGAAGCAGATGGGCTCTTGTCCCTTCCTCTCAAACAGTTTTTTTTTGGCCCTATATGATCCTATAGATCATGTCCTTTATTTACCTATCTCTGCTTGCAAAGCAGGAACTGAAGAAGTTTAAATATTTCAAATGATTTCTGTATCTTCTTTGGAACTGCTGCTAATCCCTGTAAGCTGTCATGATTCAGAATCTACTGGCATCAAGCCCTTCTAAGTACTAAATAATACACTCAGGAACATGATTCATTCATATGCTTTAGAAAAGAAACACTTAATTCAGCTCATTTTCTTCCAGTTCACTCCTTGAACATGAAAGATTGCAATTTTAATTGAGTTTAGATATGGCTTTATTTTGTTTGTGTCATTTTCTGTTTTCTCATTTTTCTTTTTCCTTTTCCTTCTCCCCCGTTCCTGTTCCTTCCCCTTCCCTTCTCCTGTCCTCTCCTCTCCCTGTCCTCTCCTCTCCCTCCCCACCCCATTCACACTTGTCTCAATTAAATGTATAACAGGTATTCCCCTTTTATTATGGCAATTTCAAATTTCTTTTTAACAGAGGAAAAATATCTAATTTTATCACTGGAAAAGCGTGTAGACCAGTGGAGATTCACTGTTTATTCTTTTAAGACTGGAATTGAAAATGAAAGGCAAAGTAATTGATTTTGCTGCATCTAGTGTTGCACTTTAAAAATATCTTCCTGGTAATTCTGTTCTGACCCCAAACTGAAATTACAAGTGACAGCTTAATACCCAGGGATGCTAAACAGGTATATTCCTTGCAAGAATCTCAAGGAGCTGCCAATTTAAGATTCCTGGTTGCTTGAAACCAAAAATGAGTTTTTAGTGTTGCTTTTATATTCCCAGTGTTTCTTTTTCTTCCTCTTTAACTGTATCTTTTGTACAACTACTGCAACTATATTGCTCCAGTATAAAGTGAGCAGGTTTTCATGCTGAGGCTCTTTAAGAAGCTACCTGTGTGGCTAGCCAGAAGTTCATTTTTCAGAATGAATAAGTGGCATATAGAAAAATATAGGCCATTTTTCCCCCTACATTTACTCCATGCAATAAGAAATTAGATTCCCAATTTAGATTTTAAAAAGGAACTAATCTCCAGATAACATAGTCCTGGTGGCTCTTGTTTTCCCTTCTGAGTACAGGTGTTGTCACACTGATGAGTAGCCACCTCTATCTCCAGCATCATCTAAGCCAGCAGCTTCACAGGAAGTTGCAAAAGACTCTGTAATGCCTGATTATAAAATAATTTCACCTAGTGGAACAATTTCATCTAAATACTGTTCCTTGTTACTAGGAAAAGAAAATCCTCAGAACAAAGCTGAACTCCAGGTCTCAATGATACTTTATGTCAGAGGGCACCAGCAGTTAATGAGACATGATTTTTAGAATGTTCATTCTTTTGTCTTCTTATCTTTAAATATATTTCTTACCTTCCAGTTACCATTGGCTTCCAAGTGAAACAGAACAAGATATCATTATCTGTATCACTTACCAATTTACAAAACCTTACTATTTCCTGTGTTAGTCTCTTCTCCCTTCTGTGCAGTACAGCTTACTGAAATCTCTCTCTCCTGTGCCCCTATTAATGTGTTGATTTGTCATTGTGCTTCCTCTGTTTCCACTAGATAGCTTGAAGAATGGGTGACTAAAACTGAGCATTGTTCCAAAAGGACAGTATGGGATATTTTCAGAAGCCATTCTCTTCTGTGCATTATGTTACTGTTGAGGTGTTACTCAGGGTCTGTAACTGGTTATATTTCTGCTTAGAAGACTGCAGTCTTTTAGCCCTGACATTAATCCAGCTCATTAATTTACATTTACCAATACAAACACTGAACCTGAACACTGTCCTTGATTTTACATTCAGGGTATAATCCAGAACTGTTCAGTCTCTGGTATCTTTCAGTAATATATGCCTGTTTGACAGGAAAATGTACAAGCAGTCATATACATCTATGCTTGCATGACTAGTCACAGCCCTTACATAACCAAATATAAAAGTCAAAATCCAATGCTTTTTTTTTTTTCTTCTCATCTTCATGTCAAGTACTTCATTTTTTTAAAAGAAGTTATGCCAAGTTTTAATTTTCAAGGAAACTTGTGTAAAACACAGAACTGTATAAAGTGTGAAGACAATGCAAGAGAGTAATTTTGTAAAGATTCTGCCAGGATCCACCTTTTCTTGATGGATTTTATAAATCTGAGGTTTTGTAGAATCCCCTTGTTTTTCCACTTTCTCTCCTGTCCTGTTGGCAGTCTGTCTCCAGCAGGGCAGTGCTGGCAATTTACTTGCATGTGCCAAGGACTCTCTGGCCACATTTAAACAAAACAAGTCAAAAGTCCTTAAGTGGCCTGAGGGCAATGATTTGACAATGCCCATGTCCTTGTATCTCAAGACTAGAGAGGGTTACTTTGTAGAATGTCAGTGAGCCATTAAAAAGTGTGCTTGCTTCAGAGTGAGACATTTATATTAGCTAAACACCTAGTTTTATGTGATAGGAGGAAAACTGTTGTTTACATTAAAATTGGAATTTATTCTGAAAGCTGTCAGCCACAAGTTTAGAGATGTTGTCAGAGGATACCATAATCATCTGTTTTGTGCAAGGATTGTCACTTGTGATGATCAAAAGGCTCCCTTCTTCCTTCCCTTAAAGGTCAACCTTTGGGAACACATGGAAGTTAATTCCTTGGTCGCAGCAGCTTGGATCAGAATACCAGGGCTATGTGTATAAAGTTTGGAAAATGAGGATCTTCCCAAGGGGAAGCCAAGCTCACTGAGCATGGTGCTACCTGAGTGGCCTGAGAGAAGGCATTAAGCACAGGAGTAGCTGTCAGGACACCTCTCCTCTCTAGGAGTTCATGTAGTCATGTGGAGGCCCATCTTGAGGGTGCACATGATCAAGCTTTACTCTGTCTCAAGGCAATTGTAGTAGTACATGGCTCTTACTCAAAAAGGAGATACGGGAGATTCAGACATGGAGGCGGGCATCCTGAGGATGTGGTAGAAGAGCCCTCTGGTGCAGAATAGCTTCCTGCTGGGGATGTGACACTGGGTGATTGGGAATGTGGGAGTCTTGCCACCAGGAGAATCCAGTCTGCTGGAGCTATCACTCAGGGCAAGTCTCTGACTTACAGCAAAACAGAAGATGGAGCTGCAGATTCCCTACACTTACACTCAAGGAACTTTACAGGACAAATGTGGTCACTGTATGGGTTTGGGCATCTCCCAGGCTGGGTAATTGCAGCCCATGTCAGCTTTCTGGATTGCATTATTGAACTTGGACACTTACTTACATTCCACCTAAGTAAAACTGTTTTAGTCTTTATGTGCTCTCACCCAAGATCAATTAAATTGTAGCTCCACAGGGCTTGATTCTCTAATGCAACCATGGCTTAATTGTTGACGTAAAACAAGGTTTTTTTCTCCCCTCAGACTCTTTTCTAATGGTCTCCTATTTCTTGCCCTCTAAATGTGTGCCTGAAATCTCATCTGTATCTATTTGTAAGGGCTTCCCCACTTCCGGGGGTGTTTAATCAAAGAGAAAGCTATCAGCAGGTGTTTAGCATTAAATGTCAGCAGCTACTTTGTTTCTGACATCTCGGGAAAAAAAATGTTTCATTACCATGCAAATTATGTTAGTCCTCCTTTCCAAGATCCATTATCACGCAGCGTAACATATGGTACACAGTATTGTGCTCCCAAGATTTATGTGGCAACTAAATTTTGTAGCAGAACAACAATGGTGCGAGCTGAGCCATCAGACGACAATAATTACTGTTTCCCAGTGATCTACTGAATATTTCTCTATCTGTTCTCTAGTTGGTGGCAACTCCAGCTTCGGGGTGGGAGGGGGCTTCTTTCTCATTTTTCCTGGCTTGTATCAGAAATGTCATGGTGCTTTTCACAGACTATACCAGACAACATGGCCTGGTGAGTTTAATGGGTGCTGTTCTCTGTGCTGAGTATGTCTGGGAAGTTGAGTTATTCACTTGACACTTGGTGTGGCAATGTCTTGAACTACACAAAGTCACTTGAAGCTGCTGCCCCTTTTTTGATTTCGGAAAGTGTCGGTAATGGTGACAGAAACTCAACTTTTCCAAAGGCCCTGAAACTCTGTGAGCAGGATCAGATAAACCTATGAGGGATTTGATTCATCAGAGCACTGGAGCACAGTTCAGTGACTTCAAAGGGGCTTCAGGATGTGTTTGGAGTTAAGCATATGTTTGGGTGAATTGTTAACCTCAAGTGTGTGATCAAACGCTTTGCTGACTCAGGGACGAGACATTCCTTACAGCTTGTTGTTTTCTACATTGCCATCTGGGAAGAGGCAACTTGACAGGACGTGGGCTGTGTGAGACATTACTGCATTTCTGAAAGGGTATTAACAGCCTTGAAGCTTCCAGGTCCTCTGAATCAGGATTTTTTGTCTCTACAGATCTAATTGGAGTGGAACAACCTCACCATAGTGTTTGGAAGCAAATTTACCATGCCACCACGTTTGCTAGGTTATCAGTTAATCTATACCTGATGAAAATAATTTCATGTTTTAATGGGAGTACTAACGATACAGGTGGAAAGCCTTATAGAAACTGCAAGTTTCTGGGGCTGAATCCTAGAATATTTTAGGAAATCTGTTTTGCACCTGGACAACTGTAAGAACCCACATTTGCAAACACTTTTAATTACAGTCATCTCTTCGCTAAACCCATTTTTTGAGCTGGGGGAGCACATCCATATTTATATTAAATAAATCTGTTGTCACAGGCTGTTAGACAACTCCCTCTCACACTTCAACCAGATAGTGAAGAAGAGGAGGTAATATGGGTCTGTTATTGCATTTGTGGGAGAAGTGCAAGATATCTTGATTCATTGGTGTTCTCCAAGTGTTTTTAACTTCCATACTAGGAGTTCACCTGAAAAATCTCCCACGTTGCTTATCCATCTGGCCAGCACACACTCTACCTTCTCTAATACATAACCCTTCCATTCTGCCATGTAAGACTCTTCACCTAAAAGACTTTTCTGTGCCATTGTGCCACTTTGCATTTTTGATCAATGCTTACAGAAGAATAAATGTTTATTGCAGCAAAATGCATTTCTCTGTGGGAACTCTTCTTTGTTCTTTTCCAGTGACAAAATGTTTCCAGCCTTTGGATTTGGAGCAAGGATACCCCCAGAATACAAAGTAGGTGCATAAATGAAATTTTCTCATTTCCTTGGTTTAAGAGGTACAAAATAAGGGAGAAATGGTTTGATGCAGAGCAAGGGTTGGGGGAAGCAGTTCCATTTGTTTGTTGTGTTTCATTTGGTTTTCTCATCCAGTGATACCTCACTAAAAACAGAAATCAAGATTAAACTTAAAATAGGTGTGTTACTGCCAAAATATTTCATGGTATTGGCAAAGCTTTTTTAATAGATGTTAGTCTGTCAAGAGGAGAACTGAATTTTAGAACAGCGCTTGCCAAAAATATTTTGAAATTTTGTGAGCCCTGCTTTGGCAGAACCCATTTTTGTAAGATGTGGTTCAATGAGTGGCCTAGTGTCTATGAGTGTCATCTTTACAATGAAGAGATTCAACATCTGCCTGAAGATATAGACCATAGAAAAGCTTTGCTCAGTAACAAATTTCTGTGTTGTGGTAGACATCTTCAATACCAGGAAGAGAAATACAAGAGCCACACTAGAGAGAAGTGGTATTCTTAAACAAAGCAGAACAAAACAAAATAAGAGTGATCTGGTGTGATGATGCAACTAATTGTGGGCAGCATAAATGTGCAGCCTGGTAGTGTTGGAATGAGTTGGACAGTGGAGTAAAAGAAGGAGCGTCCAACAGAAAAAGGCATAAGGAGAAATAGACAGAAGTTCAAATCCTGTGTTGCACATGCAGAGTAAGAGTAGGCAGAATAGTAGCTCTGCACAAATAAGTAACCAAAAACTAGCTGGGAATTTTGCAGCTCAGATACTGTCTGGAAAAGAGCATCATTGAACTTGCAATCATGCAGACTTCATCCAGGTCCCATGCTCTGAGTTGCTTCTTTTAGCTGTGGCTGCAGCTGAGAGGTGAACACTGGCCAGGTGAGAATAAAAACGTACCAGTGTGTTGTCATGGCTTGCAGGTCTGTTATCTGCTTAAAATACCAGTAGTGACATACAGCAAATTTGATAGGTGTCCTGCAAACAAGTGTCTAAGGTAAGTCAACATAGGTCTAAACAGCATTGACTTCTAAGCAAAAAAGCACTGTTATGAAAAAGTGGACTGTAAAAGTGGACTGTACCTGACAGGGTTTTTGCAGTGCAGTGATCCTGAAGTGTTAGGATCAGTGAAGTGAACCAGTGTTAATGCTTCCCAAAATCAGAGGCAGCTTCCAGAACATTGACAGAAATTTTAATGTGGTAAATGCATATGGAACATCTGTATCTGTTGTGTATCTGTTCCAACTGCTGTAGCTGATAACCATCTCTGCTATATGAGGGGGAGTGTTTTGGAGAATACTCACACTTAGCAGCCTTTACTACCAGACACATTAGTAAAACACAGTAGTTACTTCTCAAATGTTCATCCCTTTGCCACAAATGTATAGGTCTCTACTAGTGGTCGTGTAGCAGTGTTCACTGGGTGAGCTGGTCTATACATCACAAACAGATTGCCCTTTCAGGCCCAGTACTGTCCATTAGTGACAATGTCGAGTACTGTTGTGATTGTCCTAAACAAAGGTACCAGCTTGGTGGTGTGGCAGGGGCTGGATCTGCTACTGCCTGTGAGGTGACCCTTATTGCACAGGGGAAAACTTGCAATTCTTTCAGCTGTTACGAGACATACTTATCTGAAGGACTGCTTGAAGGAAGATGTTACTGTGCCAGGAGAAGTGTTTTCACTGGTTTGCTTGATGGCAGTTGAGCATTCACAGTACAGGACAGCTTCTTTCTCAGCCAAAGTAACCAGCTGGTGGCATTCATGCCCTGGGTCATATGAGCACGTTGGCAATGTACCGACTTTGTTAGACCCAAACAACAGTCTCGTTATTTGATTGTGAGAGCATTTCAGTTGCAAGATGAAAGACACATGTCATCCAGAAAGTGATTTCAGGGGTCCTTTGTAACCAAATTTTGGTATAACCAGCAACGCCAACTTTTCTACTGCATGGGCAGAACTGACATTTGGATACTTTTACTGACAAGTACTCCTAAGAAAGTGAGAGACTTGCTTTCAACTTTGTAGCCCAAACATGCATGAAGGGTCTTGGACAATAGCATGAACTGCCCTTATGTGTCTGTATGTTACTAACCTTTCAGAACAAGGAAATGTATGAATCAGGACCTTCACATTTTGAGAAGTTCAGGAAAAGTAATGATAAACTTAAGGTGGAGCTATTTGCTTGTGAATTACATGAATGTGAGTAAACAAAACAAGTCTCAAAGTATGGAAACACAAGCGAGGGACAGAATAACATCTTTAATCTCCACTGTGGAAAATTGCCACCAAAAAAAATGACAAAGACAAAATGTTCTGACATCAACTTACTAATGTAGTGAAACTTTGAAGAAGAGAAGAACCACATTTGCAGGGGGACTAGTCTTTCTGTGCAACAGATGGGGAAAAGTAATTAGCTTGTTGTCTATCACGGACACTTCCAACTGGAATTGGATTAGGATTTAACACTCATCTGTGCTATTGTTCAATCCCTCCCTGTGATTCTCTTCACAGTCCATACAAATATCTGTCATCTTGCCTAAACTCTGTGAGCCCTTTAGAGTCCCTCCTTGGCTTTGGCTGCACATCTAAATCAAAAGACATGCCCTCTAAGAAAGTGAGGAGTCAGCCTCAACAGAATGTATTAATAAGTCAAGACTGATAATCTTGAAAATCCTTCAATAATTTAGTCTACGCTGGTATCATGAAGTTAATTTAAAGCCAACGATGATTAGTGCTTTATGTGGAGCATAGCCAAGATGCATAGGAAACAGTGAAGAAACTGGTGTAATTAAAAGTAGCAAGTAACAAACAAGTGCTTGCAACTTGTCTGTCCTTACTTCTTTTCTTCTGCTGCAAAAATACAGAAACAGTACAGACACTACAGCAGCAGTGTTGATCATTTGCTGTTCAAATGTTCTTTTGATACTTTCAGTCAAATTTATTACCAGACATACATATCTTTTATTAAAGGACAGCAGTGTCATAACTGTTATAATTCACATCTTCAAATCCAGGCCTTATCATTATGAGAATGTCTAAGTTCTGACCCCATCATGTGGATAAATCAGCTTTTCATTTTAATTTAGAGTGCCTGCTTTCGAGTCTCCAGTCCTTATTAGATGATCTAACCTGCTCATATCATGTTGGTCTCTGCACACCAGCAGCTGCTATCTTTTATTTCTTCCACTAGACGACAAATTGCTAGAGCTGTGGAAGAAATGACTCCCACTGCCAAAGGTTTCTAAGTAACCAAGAGAGCCTCCATACAATGGTAAAACAACACAGCTTCCATAAAAGTCTAAATGAAAGCTGGCCAACCCATGTGTGGCAGGAACAGAGTAAGAGAAAGCCAGAGGAAGGCAGCCTGATAAAAATAGTGGGCAAAGTGAGTAGATGTAGTGGATTCGGGTCTAATTCATGTCATACTTAGTTACAAGCTGTAGGAAAATGAGGCCTGTAACTCACTACTCAGCATAAATCAATAGTAACAAGTTTCCACATTATGATCAGTGCTGTTTAAGACTAGCTGAAGGCCTTTGTGATCTTCACACATTCCAAGATCTTTAGGGCAAAAATATGTGCAAACCTTAAAAACAAAACAAAACAAAACAACAAAAAAACAACCAACCAACCAAACAAACAAAAAAAAAAAAAAAAAAACACAGTAAAAGGATGTGTAAGAGACCAAAAGAAGAAGAAAAAAAAAAAGTATAATGTCACTTTCTCCCTGCAACCTGGATTCAGATGTGGAAGCTGGGCAGCATGCTCAAAAGTCAAGTACAAAGGCAAATCAATGGGCAAGCATTGCCAGGCAGAATTTTCTGCAATGTGGTCTTAGCCAGAGACACAAGCTGTCCAGCTCCCAAACTATTTGATTAATGAGCATTCTGAAAATAATAGCTTTTGAGCAATGATTCTTTAAATTTGTTAGTGTCTCAAACTTTTGCAAAATATGCAGGCATTCGGTATTTAATTTTCAGACTGGCAGTAGCTTAATAGCTTTCAATTTATTCACAGACAAGTGTTCAATATTGTGCCTCTTAGCATTTATGCTTGTATACATCTATTGTTCATAGATTTTTGACAATCCATTTGAATGAGTAAGAAAGCATTCCTACACATGACTGAATTTGTTGGATTGTTTGTTAGGCAGTCCCAGAATCAGCACTATAGAGGTTTCTGGACAGCTGGAACTGTTTGGGACAGGGAGATAAATTTAAGTGAGCTCAACAATCTAGAGGAAGGGAAATGAAAAAAAGCTTACTAGTTTTTTTCAGAAGAATTGAGGTATCCAATTTCAACATTTACAAGTGAATTAAAACCATTGCGTTTCTGAGTCAAAGCAGCATTTTGCTTCAAAAATGGAATGAAATTTCAGGTAGAGTAAAAAGGATTTAAGAAATATAGAGGCCAAAATAGAATATTTTAATGTGACATAAAATGCCTTTGTGTAGAGCAAAAATTTTCTGGCAATTTGCTCTGTCACTTTTATGGGGTTTTATTATTTGCCAGATTCCAAGATAAGTTTTTTGGTTTGCATTTTAGGTTTCTATACGAAGATGACTATAATCACATCCCAACATAAGGGAAATAAGTAACTTGCTATGTTAAATCAAGGTGAATTTTCCACTAGACTGCGCCTACACATGTGGAAGTATGGTTATGACTCCTGCAGGAGTCTCCTGGATACTGTCACATTGGTGGACAACTGTCCTTCTGTATGCAGATGACTGTCAGTGTACACGTACAGGCAATAGAAGCACTGTACGGTGGTAAAAACAAATTTTGCCATAATCTGCCTTAGCAAAAATATTTTAGATCATGTATTTAGTTGATATATCCTCAGAAATGCTGTTGTTGTAGTGGACATCTTGGTGTACTTATGGACATCATGATGCTGCTTATTTTTCTTGTTAAAACCCTTGGAGAAGTCACCTGAGAAACTATCTGTGCCTGGTACAAAAATTTTGTGGTCATCTGTCTTTTAATAATCCCACAGTCATGAGGGTATCTGCTAAATAATTTATCTGGAGTCCTGTAGAGGAAAAAGATTAACACATAGCCAAGTGTGAGTAAGTGTCCTTAGCTGGAAGCTTTGACTGGTGTTTTATGCAGCAATGCAGGCTATGCCAGGCTGATCACACGTAATCACCTCTGCACTCGAGAATTTCTCTCTCCATTCCTTTTATGGATGGCTTTTTTAAGAGCAAGCAGGAGGGCTCAGCAGAGGGTCAGGTACATAGTCGAAACTTAATCCAGGGCCCGTGACACAGTCACAGTTCTGCAGGGACATTCCTTATCGTGAGGTTGACTTTCACCACAGACCACAGTCTGCATCATGAAGTTGCCTTTCACCACAGACCATAGTCTGCACTTCTTTGCAAAGTTCTCTGTACCCAATACCAATGTAAACCAGTCATTCAGTGTTTGTATGGTGTGATGTATTCCAGGATTTCCTGACTCTTAAATTGATCGATCATACAAATGACCTTAGCAGATTGCTGCTGAACAGCCAAGTGTCTTGTTACTTTTCCCCTGAGGATTTCTTAGTCTTCAGCATCTTAGATGTTCAAACTTCTGCCTTGTTTTCCCCATTAGTTTATCAGTTTTGAAAGTGCATAAGGACTGTGTCATTCAATATCAGAATGATGCCATTTAGTATACCCACTTTTGGTCATCTGGCATCAGTGGTGTTTGAGTTTCATCCTCAAAGGCCTTGAATGTTTAACTAAACTAAATATATATATATGTATATATATATAGTAGTTCATTACCTTTCACCATGTTTACCATGTTTAAAACAATAGCACTGATTGTTAGATCCAAAGCTCCTAAGAGTCAAGTGCAGCTTCTGACATGGTTGGGCTTTCCGTGGAGTCTTATCAGGTAGGAGCTGGAGTTCGATAATGCCTTCAGAACATCTCATGCGCTTGAAGTCTCTTCTGGTGTGGTCCCTCTTGAATTCTAGCCACCACAAGGGAAACAGTGCGTGAGCAGGGAAAGCCCAGCTGATTTAAATACCAGAGTGGGGAATAATGAGTTCTGAACATTTGGAGGAACCCTGTTTTAAAAATACCTGCCATTGGTTTCACTGAGTGATGATTTCCTGTTTGTGAACCATCACTGAGCTGCTCAAAGAACTTCTTTACTTCACATTATTCTTATATCTTGTTTATATTCTGATGTATTTTTCAGAGAGCATAGGAAACAACCAAGTCCTTCTTTTTTCACTGTCTCCTCTCCTGCCTTCAGGGTAAATTGTAACACTGGTCCTTGTGAACAAGGGTGTCAGTCTATGAGGTCCACTTGATTTAGGAGAATAGCAGCCATTGCTCAGACAGTATTACTTCTTGGATCATTTTACACACATTCTAGAGTTGGGCTTTCTTATTGGTCCAAACAGTTGCTTACATTTTTCTTAAATAATAGCCTGGATGCTATAGCTTTGAACCATGTAAGTTGTTTGTATAGTGTGATCCTAAACAAGAATAGTAACAAAAGCATTCAGCCTATGCTTTTATAGTGTGAATAAAATATTGTATTCATGGCTGTGGAAAAGAATTGTGGTGCTTCTTCTGCTATAATTTCAAATGCATTAGGAATAAAGAAATAAAATCACTGAAGAGGCACAACGTTGGAAGAATCAGCCTGCGATACGTATACATGCATCACAGTACTTCTTGCTCTTAAGATGCAGTTAATACAAAAAACAGAAAGCCTAAAGGAAAAAGAAAGGCTATTGAACAACAACAACAAAAAAAATCATCAGTGAGTGAAAACTCACACAACCATTCTTGACAGCTGCAATTACCTTTGGCCTGCAGCTGGTCATGAGGCTGGCAGATACCAGCTGGGCAAAATGTGCCAAGAGACATACAAGAGCAGCCAGACAGAAGTGCTCTGGAGCACCTCTGAAGCATATCTGACAGCCCTGCTCTTCTGTGCCTGCTCAACAAGGAACACGCGTAGTGACTTTCTGCATTATCTCCCATGGCCAAGAAGGGTAGCCTGAATAATCAATTTAAAATCCTTTGAAAGAAGCAACTGATGCTTGGTGTAGTCATCCTAAATTCCAGGCTGGAGCCAATCTGGCTGACAACTTTTTGGTGAGTTCTTATTTCAGTCCTTTCCCATTGTGGTAGAAGTCCCACTTTATTTAAGCTTTTAGTAAGTAATGGTAGACCTCACTGCTGGGAGCAAGAACAGCATATGATAGCAAAATCCTGTTTCTCTATGACAAACTCTCTGTGGCTCTAGTTAGCCAACCTACACCACTTCACCTTTAGAGAAGCGTCTCTGTAATCATATATTTGATATCTTTCTTACTTGGTAAACAAATCCACTTGTATGGTTGAATTTTGACTTTCACAGAGAACTCTAGCAGGATTATGGATGCAGTCCTGAAGTTATTCCTGAAGTTTAATTCTGTTGGTGCCTTTCCTGTTGTGTATGCTTTAAGAGCCACTTTTAGGATGAACATTTCAGTGATGATAAAGCTTCTGGTTAGTTCCAGCTAGAGACCACATTTGGCACATTTGACATCACACTCTGGGGAAAATTAGACTGATTTAAGTTAGCTGGCTTTAAGGAATCTTTTCAAACCATATAGGAAAGAGTGGTTACTATGGATGTGCTCTGTGTGTAGCATCTATTCATAGATCAATTTCTGCGCTATGTCCTAGAAATGGAAGTCATCTAAACTAGCAAATAAAACAGTGACATCCAATAAATAAATCTCTTTCTGCAAATAATCCATGTTCCATTGAACAGGGAGTAAACAGATTTCTTTCCATATGACTGGGACTGCTGGCAGTTGTTCTGAATGTCCTACAGAGATCTATAAAGTCTCAAAGGTACATAATTGGAGTTAGCTGTATGAATGCCCTCGTGACTCTGGAATGATATACCTGAGCTCAACTTAAAAATAGTCAAATTGCCTGCTCAAGTCTCAGCTATATCCATTTTTGCAAACCAAAAAATAGATGTACGTTGTGCATTGCAAGACAAAAGTTGGGCTTCATTCAAGACAATTGAAGAGAACAGGAAGCTTGAGAAGAATCAAGCCTTCTCAGTGGTCAAAGAACGGTGCAAAAAGGAATCTGGGAAGCAAAGCAGACAAGAACAAACTTTAGAACCAGAAAAGTGCATCTGAGGAAAGTTTCAATCCCAATAGGTTTGTGCTGTGGTTGCAGATCTCTAAGTGAAGACAGATATAGGAAGCCTGGAAACCGAGACTTACATTGTCTTGTATTATTTATGCATACAGAAGTCTTGTATTATTTTCCCAAACCTCCAAGGATACAATATATTGTTTTATTAGAAAATCAGCAACATTTTTGTATTCACAGTCATTTCTCTTAGACAATATCTCTGGGGTATTTTATTACAGACAAATTTGGAGCATGAGAAAATGGTATGTTTACTAAATTTAAGGAAAAAATCCTTTTCTTTTTTTTTCTTGTTAATTTCTCCCAAACCTACTCTAATTTCTTAACCAGCTTAGGCTTCTTACATTTCTTACATTAGTATTATTTCACTGTGGGTCTAAGTGACTTCCTTGAGTCTCTGGAGAATAAATTATTTTCACAGTAATCCCATGGCCTTCAAATGAGAAATTGCTCACATGTGTGAATGGAGGATTCAAAATAGGGCTGAGCTTGTGCTATCAATGCTGTAACACAACCTGCTTTAGCTGTTCTGCAATCTGAGATGTGGATCTAGAGAGCTTGCATTTAAATCTCTCCTCAGCAATCAGTCCCATGTGGCTGACATTGGTAGCCCAGTCCTGACACCACATCTATGTGATTTCTCAAACACCTAGGTGTTTTTTCGTTATGTTCCCCTCCTACTTACCCCCCCCCCCCCCCCCCCTTTTTTTTCCTTCATTGTTGTTATTGACAAGTTTGATTCCATTTGTGGTACTTTGTTTTTGCGGGGAGTTCCAACTGGGACTGTACATCACACTTAATGCTGAAAGCTTGAAAGATCTCTTTGGTTCAACACTGAAAGAATATAAACGGTGTTTAACCACAAGTCCTCTTGGAATAATTTTTCCAACTACAATCTTCTTCTCTTCTTTCCATTTATCTGCAGGTCTCTCATGATTTTGCAATCAATTTCAACGAAGACAACCCAGAATGTGCAGGTAACACACCAGAACAGACCAACTGTTGTATTTTCCGCTGTCTGCAAAATATGTTTGTATTTTTTATCGTATCCCTTGAGTATTGTTCAAAATGTTTGTTTTGTTTTGTTTTGAAAGAAAACAGCTTCTAAACCCGACAGATTCCAAGCCCGTGGGCTTAGCTTTAGAAACCATAGCAAGTGCCACACATTAATGTCCTGAAAAATAGGTCCCACGGAAAGAACACCATGTTGGACATTCAGCATTGCACGTCCCCAGATTACTAGGCATTGCTGAAAACTAGAGCCATGTTTTCTGGGTTCATTCCAGATCTTTGGCTACAGAAACGTAGTTTGCACAACCAAGGGCAGGACATGCAAAGACAAAGGCACGCTGTGCACCTCTGTAATCAAGGACTCCCTCTGTTTACAGCCAGTTGTTCGGCAAGACCTATAGCGCCAGTAGCCTGCTGCCAGTCATCCCAATGAGATCCAGCACAGGAGTCAGAGAAGCAGCTGAAGACTAGTGTGAGAGCTGTTTTAATGTATAAGAGTGTTCTAGCAACAGTCACTAATCCTCAGTAGTCAGGGGACAGATTCTTGTATCAGATTTTGGTTTATGTCATGTATTTTTGAGGTCTGCAGTGATGACGCTGTTTCTATAATCTCCTGCCAGGATTCATACATTTGTAAAAGGTGAGGATAATAGGAAAAAAAATCTCTAAATAAGTAAGTAATGTTAGATTAACACGTATCCGAGAGTCTTGGCCAGATGATCATTGCTGTCTAAAATATACAAGCTTTTATTCTTCTGCTCCCTTCCAAACACTGAAATGAGTGTTTCTAAATGCACTTCTCATTCAAAGTTTCTAGCTGCTCCTTCCAGCCCTTCTCAGGCTTATTAGTGGTTTTCTTTCTAGTATAGTCAGCAGAATGTGTTCAAGATGGGAATTAACATGCTGGGGAATAAAGTGAGGAAGAGAAGAAAGGACAAGCAATTCAATGAAAAGAGACATTAAAAGATTTCAGATTTCACACATTTTAAATGCAAGACCTCTGTGTTTGGTTCAGTGAGCATTCCTGCTTTGTAGATACACTTGGATTGTTGGACTGCTCCAGCCTCTGTAGGTCAGATGCTTGAAATGTAATTGAGCATAAGTCCTACAGCTGCTTAGTACGTCTGTACAGTTTTTACATTGCTTTTAATTTTTTTTAAGGAGTTAAAAGACGCAAAAATTACATGTATGGATCTAGATGTGTCTGTAAGCTTGTCAGCCAGCTTAAGCTGAGATTTTATTCACACTGATGGTGCGGAAATGAGGTGTGGAACAGACCTCATGACTTTGTCTTGTCCAAGGAAAGAAGTCATATTTTAAAATACATTAGCTTGCCTGCTTCTGAACACAGACACGGGCCTGATCTGTATAAAACTTCTGAGTTAATTAAAACAGCATTATGTGACAATATGTTTATACATGTAGTGTATCTTTGTTTCCTGGTCTAAATGTTGAACATTTCTGACCTTTTGCATACTTCAAAAAGGCCCTAGCTGTCCATGTAATGACAACATTTTTAATCCCCCTTTACTGCCTTTCTTGAATCCAAGGCTAATTCTTTTATCAGGCTGACCTTGTTATATAATTATTTGTATTGATTGAATGGTATTTGAAAAGGCTGTCACACTTATATAGTGCCAAGAGCAGGCCAGAGGTTGGACAGACAAACCCTCTGCAAGTAAAGAACTTCCTATTCATGCATCCTATGTATGCAAAAGAAAACACAGCAGTGGAAATGAGAGAGATTTAAAAAAAAAAATAAGAGGAAGGAGCTGCTCTGTGAACTTTGCCTAAGCTTATGTCCCTTAGTATTTATTATGCATTTAATCTTTATTTGTTCTTCACATAAGAGTCAGTTATTTGAGAAGTTAATCCATCCCCTAAAAGTTTTAGGGCTTTTAGGGCTAAGAATCTGTAGAAGCGGGTTGCAGCATGGAAGAAGACCAGGCAGGAAATTTTAGAGCATTCATACACACATCTAAAGGATACAAAGGCACTTCTGTGTCCTAAATTATACCATTTAAAATAATGTCCATCTGGATGAAAGCAAGAAAAGGAGACAGACCAGAAAACATGTTGTTTAATCATCTGCTGCAGCTTGCTTATCATCTGCCTGTAATGGATGCTTGATTAGTTCCTACAGCCAGTTGTTCTCTGATGTTTCTCCAATTTTTGTAGATGCTCTCAGCTGTATTAGGTAGCACAGGTTGCAGTAACCCCAGCACATCATGTGAAGAGAGGATGCTCTTTGGGGAAGGAGTGGAAGGGAGATAAAATACTTAGTGACCACACTATTTAGCTTGTAATATTTAGTATGCTTGCCAAAAAACACAGAGAAATTGCTGAAGCATATCTTGCTTCAAGCAAAGAAACAGAGGCTGGATCCAATGTAAAGAGTACATGTCTGATTTGTTTCTGAGGAATGAAATCCCTTTCTTTGTGGAAGTAATGAGCTTTCACTGACACACAGTAGTGTTAAGTATCACCCTATATTGAAAAGGGATTACATTAAAATGTCAACTCTTCAATGAACAAAGGGGTGATCATAATAAGGACTGAGTATTTTGTACTCCAGTTAATCCCTCATATCCTACTTGACTAAGAAAACGTATATTTTTAATTCTACATGAGGGAAACTTCTTCCAGAGTTTCAGTCTACCACTCCCATGAAAACCCACCAAGACTACTAAAAAGGATGATGCTCATGCAGTAGCAAATGGGGACATCCTGTGGTCAGCAGAAGCTTCCTTCTGGGTGGTCACATACGAGCTGGTAAGAGCCCTGCCTGGCTCTGCGAGTAACCCACCCTGTGCATTACAGTCTCTCCTGTAACTGCAGTTTAGGTGAGCGCTGCCAAGATAACTTTGAACTCAGTCCCCCTAACATTGGGTCCAGCACAACTGCACAGCATAGAGTTCAGCATAGGATAAATATTAAATCAGAGTAATGAGTGGGTTTTGTGGTCCCCAGTAAATCCATACAGTGTCTGTAGACAAGGCGAGCTCAGTACGCCCATACAAGCTGCAATAACTCTTTGGACTCTATTGTAGATACACCTGCATGTTCAGAAGAAATGCATAGGACTTGGTTGTAAACTGAGAATATTTGATATGAAGATCACTGGGATACATAAAATATGGATATTCTTACCTTTCCTCTCCTATCACTATTTACATTCTAAAAAATCCTAGTGTTTATAGTCTTATATTTAGTTTATTTCTACTATTTATAGTATAGTGTATTTGTAGTCATATTTAGTATTTACTTATTTACATATAGTCTTATATCTAGTATTCATAGTCTTTATTGTCTGAAGAAGAAAGTGATAAATGTGCATGCATTTTACATGCATTCTTCTACACACATATGTATACGTGCATACACTGTATTTCATTAGAGCTATAAAAGTGGATTCCAATTAAAAATGTAAGAGACAAATTGTGAGGAATGATGCACATTGCTTCTATCTAAAATAAGAGTCCAAGAAAAGTCAGCCACTAGGTAAGCCACTCACATACTCTGTTGGATTTGGATATATAAGGAAAGTAGATATTTCAAAAATATATTATACTGAGATTGCTCACAAAAAAGATGTTTCTAGAACATGTTGCTTCCTAAGATGCAAGCACTTCCTGACACAAAGCATGGTAAACCTGTATGGACTGCAGGGAATAAGCTTTATCTCATATTATTTTAATGCATAAGTAAAAAAAAACACAGTGTATCTTGTCAGCAGCTTAGGGAAGATTTATGAGGCCTTCATGCAAGACCAGTAAGTACATGTAATGAAGTCCTTAGCAGGTTTGAAATTGGCAGTTAACAAAGGGCCAGTTTTGCAATATGCAATTTAGCCACTGGAATTACCAAGGGAAATTTTGTGCCATTACTCTACATTTTAGCCAATCACAGCTGTAACCAGAGAGTGTTCTTTTGTCTGCAAGCATTGCAATGGAAGAATATGTTTGTAACTATCCATAAAAAAGACTATGTTCTCCACCATTTCATCGTAGGAGGTTCAGGTATATCGCTGTAAAGTAATTACAGCTCCCTGTAATTTGTTAGTAATGGATCTGCACTCATATCCTGTAAACGTGGTTGAGTAAAATCTCATGAGTGTGCCAGTCTCAGTGCAAACTGGCTCAAGATCTTGTTGAAGCCATTGCATTCTTTCAGCATCCTTTACAAAGCTCTTCAGTCTATAACTTTCTTTCCAACTTTAGACCTCTTAATCCTTAAGGTCTGGTAAGCTGGAAGTTCTGAATGCGGAGGCTAATGTACATCACTTCAAGAAATCCTTCTCCTCAATGATTGAAAACACCAATTTCCATTCTGTGATCTGTCAAGGGTGTCAGCAGAAGTCTGTTCTCACTGGTCTGGCTATATATCCTGAAATGAAAAAGCCATAAATAGCTAGTTCTCCATCAAAACTTCTTGACTAAGCTCATTTTTTCTGTAGACTGGAAAGCATCCTTCTGTTTCTTCTAAGATTTCACAGTTTTTGGTCATGGTCGAGTTCAACCTGTGAGCAATTATGCAAATTTACCCTGAAAAATTGTTTTCCTAGCACAAGGGAGCTAGGTATTTGAAAAGATGTTTGAATTTCTTGACAGCTCTAAGTTGTAAGTGCAAAGGGTAGATTTGTTGGTAACTACCATGATAAACAGAAATAAATATTTATCTGAAGAGGAGAGAGAAGTGTTGAAGGGTTTCTAATTTGTGTCTACCCTTTTAGCATGAATCAGCAAGTGATCACTTACACCTTGAACTGAGAAGAATGAAACCTATTGCATTGCAAGCTGATACCTGAAAAATAGACATTGAAAACTGCTGGGCAGTATGTTATAATGAATTATATGTTACAAACTAGCTTCAAGGCAGCTAGAAGCAGCTTCTTGGAAATTATCTGAGGTTGTTAGCCCTTGCTAATTGTGTGATATTTACAATTTACTCACTAGGAACCTGCCTTTTATTTATGCTTTAAATAAGCATGATATTGGTGATGTGCTCCACATTTATTTGCCTTTTGTATGTCTTTCCCTGCCAGGAATACAAGGTGTTGTGGAGGCTTATCAGAGCTGCCTTCCAAAGCTGCAGCTGTATGGGCCAACAAACATTGCTCCCATCATCCAGAAGGTGGCAAAATCAGCATCGGAGGAGACCAACACCAAGGAAGCCTCAGTAAGGGCATAATGCTATGTTTGCCTTTTTTCTTGCCTTGTCTCTTGTAGGCCAGCACAACAGGGCCTTTCAGTGTATGTGAGTCAAGCCTTAACAGTTTTTACTAACTGCCTTCACAGAAGTCAACGTGAGTTTGTGTTGGTAGGAGTAGTGTATCTAACCTTTACCTCTTCGATAGTCACGACTGTGAACTCTTCCCTCACTGTTCTGTTCCCTGCTTTTAGCACTCTTTGACTGTAACACACCCAGGTCTTCACAGAGGAAACACAAATGGCAGGACTAGAGTTACAAAAATTTAGGGGTCAAGCCCCAGCAGTGTTGATTATACCAGCAGAGGAGTTTGAATGTTTCCCTACGCAGACTACCCATTTTCAAGTATCTTGCAGAGACTGTGTAAAAACTTCGTTGTTGTTGTTCAGCTAGGGCTTTTTCTAACCATTCCTCTTAAAACAGTAGTGATACAGTTTTCAATTTACTCTTACTGACATGTAGTATTATGTGCCTTCAGGAAATCAGGAGACAAGCCTGTTAGTCTGCATCTGATACAAACACCATGCCAGATTTCTTGGGCTATAAGATTTAAACGTAGATGATGTTTTTAATGTACACCTTTGAAATGCATTAGGCTGACTTTTCTCCTGCCTTCCAGACAAATGTGAGAAAAGAAGAGTAAGAGAAAGGGAGAAAGTACATGAGTGAGTAGGTTTGAGACATTTACAATTGTAGAGCAGTGCTGTGGTAGTCAAGGATGTAAGAGACAACTCGTACACTGTAGCAAGAAGAATGATTATGCATAGGAACAGAACAGAGCTGCACATGGACGTGCATCTCATCAATTCTGGAGCTTTCCCTAAGATTTCTTCATGTTGCGAGCTTTTTTTTTTTTTTTTCTTTTTTCTTTTTTTTAATAAGTCCTGTTAAGGCAGAAGTTTTGAAGTTCCCAAACTATTCTGTTCATGAATTTGGGTTTGTGATTGTCACTTTATTACAATTTACAGTATATTGTTACTATTTAGGTTCTCGTTCCTACGTTGGGGAATTGCTATATTTGTATTTTCATACCTACTTAATCTTGAGGTGGCTCACTCTGTTCCCAGTGCTGTCTCTGAACTATTATGTCACATCGAATAAATTGTTTCATTTTCCTAAACCTAAGCTTCCCCACTTTCTGTTTGTTTGAAGATCAAATTAGTTTATATCACAATTCTTCAAGGTAAAGCTATCTTGCCTAATGTTTTGTTTTACTTACGGCAGAAGACAATGAACAGAACTCCGTGTGAGTTTATATAGCTGCATATAAATAAACTGTAATGATGCTTTGTGTGTTGGTTTTGCTCATGCAGAGTGACCAAATTCTATGAACTGTACATTTTTCTTATTAATGTACATTTGTTAAATGACTCCAGCTGCCTAGCTATTCATAAAGGACCCAAGTGAGAGTTACTTTTCCCCATTACTGAGTGAAGATGTAATAGCCCATTTGATTCCAGTCCGGTGAGCCTTGGAGTATTGGGAAAGAAATGACAGGTGCAGAAAATTGCTTGATCTCCTTTAGAGAATGAGAAAGCCTCTCTTAAGGGCTCCATATAAAGTGTTTGAAAATGGATATATTCCTTCCTGAATGTGACCTTCCTCTCCTCAGGGATCCCATTGCTCTACAGAATACAACCTGCCGTGGTGGGTGCTTCTCCCGCAGGCACCAGTGGGTCACCCTCCAGTTTGCAGATGGCTGCACCCATCCCACTTGCCTGTTAGCAAAGCTCCTCTGCAAAGCGCTGTCATAACCTCCCTGACAGCTCTGCTACAAGCCTGTAACGCTTCAATACCCCATTCCTCCCTGCCTCCCACTGGTTCCCAAGGGGAAAAAATGTAATCAGAAACTGTCAGCAGAAGTGATTGTGCAGCAGATGGAAAATAGGGCTAGTGAGGATCTCAGGTCTATTCCAGACTTGCGAGCCAAAGTCCACACTTCCCCTGCCCTAGCAGCCAGAATCCCCCTTTTCTGCACTGTGCATCCCTTGGCTCCCTCCAGCTCCTGGAACTGATGTGAAGTACAGCCAAACTGCAGCAGAGGAGAAATTAGTAGCTGAGGAGGTTTGCATGGCAAGTGCACTTAACACTTGAGTCACAGTAATCGCTCTTTTCTATTTAAAAAAGTCCGTGTTTGACAGTTATCAGAAGCACTTTTATATAAAAGGCAGGCAGCTTTGGAAGACTAACTAATGATCTGATTTTTACTTCTCACCCAACAACTTCAGCAATATTTCATCTTGCTGATCCTGACGGATGGCGTCATCACAGACATGGCTGACACCAGGGAGGCCATTGTCCACGCCTCTCACCTTCCCATGTCAGTCATCATCGTCGGGGTGGGGAACGCCGATTTTAGTGACATGCAGATGCTGGATGGCGATGATGGGATCCTGAGGTCTCCCAAGGGCGAGCCTGTGCTTCGAGACATTGTCCAGTTTGTGCCATTTAGGAACTTCAAACATGTAAGCTGACTTTTCCATCCATTCTGCAGAAGGGTGAACGTGTAGACATGTAGTTAATGGTCCCTGGGGCTGGGCCTAACTGGATGAAAATGGAGTGTTCAGTAAGTCAATGGCATTATTGTGTCAGAAGTGGGGAAGAAGAAATACAGAATGAAATGTGCTCCATCAGTGAGATGGTGAAGGTGGGGAGGGGGAAGAAGGTAAAGATGAGGGAAAATTGTGCTTCTTGTGGTGCCGGTCCTGACTTTCATTTCCTCCATGATTTTAGTTTGATTTCTGTGACTTGCTTTTCCTGATGTCTCTTTTCCATTCTCTTTTCATCTGTTCTGTTAGGGCTGTTGCATTCCATTTCCATATGTGTACGCTGTCCCTTCATTTCCACCAAGCCCTGAAGTGGCTGTGAATTTGTACTCGCAGTGTTCACCAGGAGGCTGTTTCCTTATTGAAATTCAGATCTCTAAGTCCTCAAAGACAGAACTATCCACCCAGAGCATCCTGGTTTCCTCCAAACCTTGCCCCAAACTCTGCAAAAGAACACAGTCAAAAAAGTGGTGTTACTAAAAGTTTCCCTGCGCCTTCAGCCAGCTGTTCCTGTGTGAGCCCATCATGTTATAGGAGACACTCTGGAGGAGGAATAGTGACAGACCCAGCACTAACTTACCAAATTTGAAATAATCCCTTGGCCGTGTACTTTTCTCCTCAGTCACCTGCCCTACATTGCAGCATCTGTCCCAGGGACTTTTTCAGCAGCCAGGTACAGACAGTGTTCACCCATAGAAGCTTTCCCCTACATGGCCTGGTTTTTCAGGGTCCTTTTCCTCTATATAGAGATGTGGAACTGCCATTGTGTTCCTTTACAATGCTGATCCCATCCTTTTCCCTCTGTTTTTTCCATCTTTCTCTGCCCTTCTTTCCCTCATTCCTTCCGTTATATTCAAGCGGTTTTTACTCTCTCGTGTGTAAGAAGGATATTCTCAGTATTGGATTTGAAAATTCCTTTATGTGTCTGGCTCATTTTCATCATGAGAGTGCCCTTCCCAAACTGCTCTCATTCCCTACTGATCGTTAGCTCTGGATTTGTTACACAGAAGTTTTCAGTTCTGGGTTGGTTTTGGTCTGCATATGGGTTTACAGTGCTTACATTTCTTTATTTTTTTCTGGACTCTTTGTTACCACATGACATTATTTTTTTCTTTTTGCCACTTCCAAAACTTCACTTTATTTTCCTCTTCTCAAGTGTTGTTCTTTTTTCTCTCTTCAAAATAAATTTTGCCATATTTGTCATAGATCTAGACACCCTTCTTATTTTCACAAACTCCACTGAGGTATAAGAGAAAGAGACTTGTTCCTCCTTGCCCTCACCTTTATGTAAAGAATGGATCCTCGCGTGATGTAAAACTCACCTTGTGCTATTAGATCAGTGATGCCACACCAAATGGCTGCGGAGCTGCCTCCCAATTGTAGATATGTACATTTCTGTGTTGACAGTGCTGCTCAGTCACCTAGTAAGTATCTGCTGGAACAAAGTATGAGCATGACCTGCTCATAGCTCACGATGCTCCTTCATCAGATAATCACAAGTGTGTAGTGCTGCACTGTAGTCTACAGCAAAAGTGTCAAAAGGCAAGTTATTTATGAACCAGTGCTAGACCTGCCTTCAATTAGTTGAAAAATATGTTTCTGCAAGGAACTGGCAAAGCCAGTTGCATTTGTTATTTTTAGTTTTGCTTTGCGACTTTATTACAAAGCTGAAATAATCCTTGATTGAATAGGTTTAACACTGACAGGCGCAGTTCTCTTGGGGTGCCAAATATATTGTGCCTATGGTGTTAACTTGCGAGTGATCCTACGTGTGGTTTTAATTGCAAGCATTGGTCAAATGAAGAGTATATCTTATTTTAAGTTGGTTTAGATTAACTACCCCAGTACTGAGAGAGGATAGCGATCTTAAAAAATTATTGCTCTTATTAAATAGAGATATTTTACTGCCCCTTTGTCTCAGTAATGGAGATAATAGACATTTAGAGATAGATAATGTATATGGTATATCACAAAAGACGATATATCTTATGCAACTTGATATTTAGTCTGTTTATTGTGATCTTCCAGCATTTCAATAAATGTCAGTGTAATGGATGAGTGCCCATAACAACAGCCACTTCTGGTTGAATTTCTTTGTTGTGGAAGTATCCCAAATAATATCTCTCTAAACAAAGTGACATTCACAGCTATCTTGCGTGCTTATCCTCAGCACAAACAAAAGGCTATGTCTTTTCTACCAACTAGTGAGATAATTTTTCACGGTAGAAATGAGTATGGTGTTTTGATTCAAATTTATTTTTTTTTTCTCACAGAAAAATGCAGATTTAACCCCAAATTTGGGAGATTTTTGTCAGATCGGTTCTGATCAGATACAGGAATTACCATAAAACAGAGTATTACAATTGACAGCTTTAAGTAAAAGATATATTTGGTTAAAAATCACATCCCTTTTGTAAATTTTGTACCTTGTGTTTAGTTTTGCTACTTTGGATGTTCAGCTATTGAGTAGAAAAAAAAAAAAAAAGTTGAAAGATCTCATTAGAAAGACTACAAGTCAAGTTGTATAGGGTTTATAGATTTTTCTGCTAAATCAAGTATTTATTTATGCCTAAATCCATATTGCCTCTACTATTGACGGAAGGAGGGATGTTACGTGTGAGCAATTTTATTTGTTTTTCTGGAATAGTAAACCAGAATTCATTTGGAGTCAACCCAAACAATATTTTTTTCATTACTTCAGTTCTCATCTCAGCCTGCAGCTCAAAAGCTCGTATCTATTGAAAGAGATCAGAAATAATATATCCAAAAGCTGCCCCTCTGAGAAAATCAAAATGAGGGGAAAGGATGTTCTAAAAAATAACCTGTAGAGAGAATACCTTTTATTTTGTAAGACTGACTTTAGGGAAGGTTCTGATCCTCCACAGCACTCATACAGGTATTTTACTCAGATAGTTACAAATAATCACATACTTTAAACTTCAGACCCGCTTCAGTGTTTTACTAGCTCAAGACCCAAGACAGAGAGAGTTTTATTATTTGGGTTTAATCTTATACACGATGTAGTGTGTCAGGAGTACTTCAGTAAAGCTTTAATAATTGTATTGATTCTTAGCAAATCTGTAGTTGCAGAGGCTTGAAAAATGAAGGTAACCATTACTGTTTAAAATAATTGTCCCATATCATATTAGGTGATATGTGCATTTCACTACAGGGGAGCATCATAAAAAAGAAAGGAAAAATATTTTCTCTGAACCCAAATGAGTTTCTTCCCTCTATAATTATCACCACCCCAGCAATGTGAGCATCCTTCACTTGAAACTGTAGAACAGTGATGCTCACAGTTACCGAAATGCAGATGAAGAAAACCACCTGTCTCAATTAATTCACAGTTTTATTTTAAGAGCTGATTTTTTTCCCTTAAAATTTATTTTTACTGTGCACAATTGTGATGCGGCAACAAGACTGTATTGCGCTCTGCATTGTGTTTAATTACAAAGCCTAACAACTGTGACTTAATAACACATATCACAAATGAGTGTGGAAAGCATAGTTCTTCACCACTGCAAGAGGCAATGTTTTGCACTATTCACCGTAATTAAAGATTAAGCATGGTGAAGCTATAGAACTGAATCAACAGCCATTTGTAATATATACCAATTATCATCATAGGGGATTATTTTCCTGCTGCTGGGTGATCTGATTGTTGTGTATTAGCCATCAGTTGAGAGCTATTCATCTTGAGGTGTTTATTGCTAGGATGCTCTTCAAGCATAGCATTTAAACAGGGGCAAAAACATTATAGCAAAACACTCACCAAGTGAAGTTCACTTGGGCAGCACTGCTGAACTGAGACTGGTTTTTAGCTCAGAAGGTATTGGTCCAATTCTTACCTACACAAATGCTGCTTTGCACCATCTGGTCTAGAAATAAGAGTGCTTTACCACAAAAACATACAGAAGGTACAAGTTACCCAAACTGTTAAACGGGAAATCACCTTTAACCCCATTTTGGGGATGCTACCTATTAAAAAGAGCCTCAGGCCCAAGAGACATCATGGGCATGGTGAAATATTTTAATGGCAACAGTTGTCCATCTACTGGTGGCCCCTGCCCAGCATTTTTAAACATAGAGAAAGGTTTCCTGATTGCTAGGGTTTGTGTGTGCAGTGATGGCCCAGGATTCTTCTTTCCCTACTCTGTTTTCACCCTTTTTTTTTTTAGGGTTGTATTTCTAGTAAAATGGCACAAAGGCAAGTTAAGGTATATAAGTTTTGCCACACCTGGGAGGGAGATTTAAAAAAAAAAACACAGGAATTCTCAGTGGTAACATAGAAATGAGTTATTTGCCTGACTCCAAGGAGCATTTTCTGCTGATTTCAGTGCAGAGAGGTTTAGGCAAGAACAGGGCAACTGTGAAAAAACATGCATTTCACTTTGAAGAATTAAAATAAATGGGTTCTGTTGCTGTGTAACACCTGGGAACAGTTGTTGTGCTGTTGCACAAAATATGGGTTCTGCTTTGCCAGTTTGTTTATGCAGAAATGTTCCGGACTTTTGCTTACTCAAATATTTTGGTATAAATGTCTCATTCTGGAAATACTGTTTCTTTTTTTTTTTTCATTGCTAATCATTTGTGACTCAAAATACCAAAATACAAAAGACAAAAATAATTGTATTTCTAATTTTGCTAGCATGATCTTTGTATTTGTAGTACTGTAACATTTAATAGCAGAACTTATAACACCCCATGGGCTTTCTGCACCTCTGGCTTAGCATGCCTGTGAAATATTTACCATGTACATCCTATGTAACCCTAATCGTAAGACTCTGAAGTCATAAGGATCCAACCCCATGAAAGAAAGCAGGGCAATAAGTCAGTCAATACAACTTTGCAACATGCTAGTTTTGAATCCCGGCTGAAAATATTACAGACAGAAAGAAGGAAAGTGTTCATTAGTGGAGGGAAAAAGGACTTGGTGTGCAGAAGAAATGGGATCCAGCCACAGGGCAAGGAGTTCCCGTGCATCAGTTGAGCTGCACTGTGTGAGCCGTGTGTTGTACCTGGAGATAAACACAGCAGTTTCAGCATGTGCATTTTTCCTGTGTTTTTATGGTGGGCTCAGAGGGAATGTAGTCAGGCAGGCTGGGTCTGGGGACCTCGATCATCTCTAACCCAAATTTCTAGAAACAAGCAAATCCAAAACACAGGGCAGAGGGGTGCTTTGGGGCTCCATGGAGGAACAGGGCTCCAGTTCTATCACTGCTGGGTACAGGGTCTGAAGAAAATCCCTGCAGCACGTGTAGGTTAATGGTTGCCCATAAAACATCCACAGGCCCCACTGAAGCATTGTCAGGGTGTGTGTGAGGCAGCAACTCACTGTCAACAGAGGGCACAGGGTCTCATGTGGCCAAGGGGTACCCCTCCTTCCCAGCTGGGGCAAAAGCCCCTGGCCATCTCTGCATCTCAGGGCCATCAGTTCGTAAAGGAGCTGCCTCTGGGTGACACACAGCATTTATATGTTGGTGAAAGAGCTTTAAAACCTTCTCAAAGCCTAGGCACGAAACATTTTCTTGACAGTTATTTAATTCCAATGCAAACTAAATATTTTTATGTAAATGGAGAGCAGAGACGTGACGAAGGCCTCCCTTCTACCCATGTTCATTGTAAAGTTGTACAGGGTCCCTTACTGGGTACAGATGAAGGAAGTCTTTGCAGACTATCACATCATGATGTGGTGCTCTCTCAGAGTGCAGAGAAGTTTGGGACAAGAGTTGCCCTAGCCCTGAATTTAGAAGAGTCCAAATTGTATCTGAAATACATGCAGAGCACTTTTGGCTTTAATGTACTTTGGGCAGCTACAGGTACATGCCCCAAGCAGCCTACAAAATGAGTTTCCAGCGATAGTGCCACTCACTTTGAGTCTTTTTTACCTTCCATTTCTGTACCATACTTCTTGCCTTGATCTCATGGCACCAATGCCTCTGAAAGCCCTGGCATTTCTGGCACAGACACAGGTTAACACTTGTGTTTTCTACCATTTCCTGCAGGCATCCCCAGCTGCTCTAGCAAAAAGCGTTTTGGCTGAAGTTCCAAACCAAGTCGTGGACTATTACAATGGCAAGGGGATAAAACCAAAATGTGTGTCAGAGTACGAGTCTTCCAGGACACTAGCTCCATGAACCTGCCTGCACTCTTTTACAAAATTAAAAAAAAAAAAAAAGAGAAATGCTACTGTCTACAACTACTGTACTTAAAAATGAAACAAAAAATAGCACGTTTTGGTGATTTTTAACTACAATAACCATTTTTTTTGCATGTGTAGCCCGAAGGCTTAAATCTGTTAAGCGGTTGTATTGTTGAAAACTTTTTATGAGGAAAAAGACATCCAGAAAAAAAAAGTGAACTCTTTACATTACAGCATGTCGCCTTGAAATAAAAAGTTATCTGTATCTGTTTTTTATACAGGTTTGTTGAAATTTTGCTAAATTTCTTATCTTTACACTGTAAAGCATTTTGAAATATTTATTGAGAGTCGATAGCCAAAATGTCTTTGGTTTACTCTGCTATGAACTGAAAGATTTTTCGAAATGGCAGATGCATGAACTGTATTTTGCATGTTTAAAATAAAAACAACACAGTTTTGCAGTTGTTGTCTTTATTTCTCTCTCTGCCACAAAGCTGCCTGCTTTCGACTTCCGTCTCCCAAGAAAGGAGTAATAAATTATTTCAAGAGATAGCTGGCTCTAAGCATGGGCATTTCTGACATTAGCGGTTTGCAACATGGGTGTCCAAACATGCCCACTCACTATGTGGCCTGAGCAGCAATTTGTCAAAAGCCTAACACATCCACCTGTTACGAAGCGTTCAGATCTGGCTTGGAGGGCATGATCCACCAGGACTGCATGTCATAAAATGTATCTACTTAATCCAAAGGATCTGGCTGGCTTTCTAATGGGTTGTATTTTGGCTACCCACGTTTAGAGTCTATTATGCTTGGAAATTCTTTTTTTTTTTGTTTCATTTGTGTGTTGTGGTTTTTTAATCTCACACCCAATATCCAACTCTGCGTGACACATTTTCCAGCAGAAATTTTACGTGGCCTGATTTTGTGACAACTAATAATTTGAAACTTCTCACACACACATCATTCGTCTGTGGTAGAAAAACTGATTTTGTACCAAAAGAATAGTCAAGACACTTTTTTAAAGAGGACAAACAAGAACATGATAGCAGTGGGTTGTTTTTTCCATTGAAATATGCATATATATAAATAAACAAATTTGATCAGCATTATTCTTAGTGATTGAATTCAGGCTTCCTCGTTTGCTAAAAGACAATAGTGAAAGATATAGCTTGTTAGAAGTTAAAGAAAACATTTGACCAAAAATAATTTGTGTGGGATTGTCCAAAGTGCATGGTTTTGGATGAGTTGTGTTCCCACTGAAGCAAATATATTCTTGTTGCAAATTCCAGAAGAAGGCATTTCGGGCCAGCGTTGAATATTTTGGAAAATCTCACCCGTGGGCAGGCTTTTTTGGTTTTAGATATATGTATTTTTCAATGACTTTGCAGATAGTGTAGAACTCTAATTCCCTTGTTCTCATTTAGAAGCAACTTCCACGGGATCAGCTTTGATGGATGATTTTGTACCATAAAGTGAAGGCAGCCAAGATGCATGGGGCTGTCTTCACTGCACATTCAGTTCCTCTCCATCCATATCCTGCAGTGCAGTCTTTCACACTTGCTAGTAAAGATTTCTTCAGGTGATCGGATATTGAACAGCAGCCAAGTATTACTTGGTCATAGGTATAAATTGTGTGAAGATGTCCCAACTGATAGATCTCAAATCCACATTTTCATTTAATGGCTGACTGTTCATTTGAGCAGGAGGATGCACATTTCCCAGATTTCCCCTCTGTGGATGTATTTCAGCTTTCAGCTGGAAGATGCTTTGATTTCCCCTTATATCTCATATACCACTTTGCCAATGTATCTTAATTCTTATCTAAGACATCTCTAGTTTCTTGTTCCCATTTCCCCCCTTTTTTCTTTCCTCTCCTATTCTCCGGAGGAGCATTTTTTCTACTCTTAAAGCACATGACTGAAAAAATCAATGGCTCCATGTTCTTTGCTCTTCATATCTTTTTTTGCAATCCTGGGCAAGTTGTTTAACTTTTCTGTACATCAGATTCCTCATCTGTACGATGAAGATCACTGCCATGTATTCATGAATATCTCTTAATGGTACTGGGGGAGTTTTGTATTTGAAACATGATTTAAGTTCCTCAAAGGCATGATGGTGCTCTTCCAACATAAAGGATGTTGCTTTACCCTGGCATGCATTTAGGCTTCTAAAGAGCAGCTGAGGAGGGGCTAGCCTTTACTGTTTGCCAGACTGAAGGAAAATAATAGAAAATTTTCAGCAAGACAACTAGGAAACTGAGAAATTGTTCTTCTGGTACATACAATCCTCAGCTAAATTATTTGTGAAGTGTTCGTGGTTGCATGGAATTGGGCAGTTGCAGCTTGTCCTCAGCAGAGGTGTTGCAAGGAGCTTTTATAATGCAGCACCACACAAAATGCAGTGATTAAGGGGTGGTTTCAATGGTTATTGCGTGCTGAGCTAGATAACCCATCAGTCATTTTCACGTACGTAGATGGTCTATATAAGTGTCCCAAGAGAATCACAGTTGCTGCAGATCTTTCTGTTTGAAATCCGTGTTATAAATGCAGTCTGCTTAAAACCAAATCATCATCAGTGGTGATATAGATCAGCAATCCTGCACCAGCCCTCAAAGTAATTGAAAGGACACTTCTATGATATTGAAAACTCAATTGGAAATCTTCTTCAATCTATATAGACTCCAGCATGCCAAACAAACACATAATAGTGCGGTGAGATGATGTAGGAAAATGAACAGAAGATAAAACTAGTCATATGGTAAAGGATTTCTAATGAGGCTCTGAATGTTATTTTCATTGCTCCAGGTTACTCAGTGCAATAAGATAGTATGGGCTTTGTGCATAGTAATATCTTTAAATATATGAATATATCACTGAAATGGCTTTTTTCCTGTTTTTTTCTAGTTAGGGCTTAGAAAGGCCATTCTCCCTTTAGGCTTAACTGTGGTCATTTCTCTTGTAGATATTTTATGCAAATTTAAACTTCTACTGACTTTTGATGGATCATTTCAAATTCTGAAAACTCCTTTATAATAAATTATACATTGTCCTTTTGAGGTAATTGATGATATAAAGTATCTTCTCTGCCTACTGCATTCCTGCCTTCCTTTTTATTGTTACTCAAATCCAATCCAATATCCCAAAGTCTCAGAATACTCAAAAGATATTCATCATCCCTATTAGCGCAAAATATATTAACATCCATAATTCTTGAGCTAGATACTGAGCTGAGTTACATTTTTAGTTATGTAGGGTAAACTAAGTCTATTAATAAAAAGAAAAAAAGTGTTAATACACCGCTAATTGCTTATTATGGTAAGGTAAAACCTATCCATGTAAAATTCTTACTGTGATCAGCAATATCGTATTCGATAGCATTTGATGAAAGAGTCTACAGGTATGAGAAGAAAATTAAATATTAATAATTGTACACCTTTAAAACACGTCTTTTACTTTAGTCTGCACATATCAAAGTTACACAACTGATGACAGCCAAAAGGTCTACAGTTTCACCTGTCTGAAAGCCAGCCAAAAGTGGGCTAAGCCAAGGCTTGCTCCAGGTTGCAGAGGTGACACTGCAACAAATGCACAGGTGGAAGGCCCTGGCTCTGAGCAGATGTGCCCAACAGAGCCCTACAAGTCCGCAGCACCCAACTGCATCCCATAGGTTTACCTACCCATGGGGTGTTGTGATGGAAGGTCATCTGGCTTATCGAGCCTCAATATTGTACTGCAGTAAAATGGTTGCTGATGAGTTAGAACAGAGCTGCCTCCTTCAGCACAGCTCTCCGGCTGCACAAACAGAACATGGCTTACCCCCAGGAAGCACCCGACTGCTTATTCAGTGAACTTTCTCACCTGGGATTGTGGGTCTTGCAGTCACACCTAGTGTGCAAATATAAACATATCTCCATCCTTTCCAGAGTGAAAGAGGCACTATACACACTCCCTTTACGGCTAAGTGGCATGGACATCATGTAACATCAGTACATTTACATTAACATTTCTTGGAATAGAAGGGATAAGCTGGAGGACTCCTGAGATAAGGTTACACTTATTAGGTTGTTTTTTCCCCCTTAACTTACAGGAAGTGCCATTTGCTACAGGGAAAATACAGTTTATCACACCATCCAACCTCCTTGGCTTGTAGATCTTGTACCTGCAGCCCTGGGCTGAGAAGGGGGAGTCGCATGTCAGTGGAGGATATTCCTGGAGTCAGAGAGCTCTGCAGGTGGTACTGGTCAGGCCAGCAGCCCATTTGGTTGTAACATCCACTGCAAACCTTTAGCTGGCTGCACTCAGCCCCACTTTCTGTTTTCCCCATTTCATTGCACAGCTAGGGAGCTCCCCAGCACAGACCAGGTGAAACCTAGGTGCCTTCTCTCTTGTGGAGGTTGCCAGTTCAAAAGTGGTGCTTCAATTTCCTTGGTCCTGCAGTTCTGAGGACTGCTCGAGGCAGCAGACTAGCAGGGAAGGTTATTTTGTAATGGGCACTCTTTCTTTCTCTTCCTTCTTCAAAAACGTGTTAGTAATTCCTGCTGCTGAAAGAATTTTACACTGTGCTCAGGAGGCACTTGAATTCTCGTCCCACTGATTACTGTGCAGGCAGTTTGCCATCTGATTGCCCTTCCCACACACAAATTGACAGAGTCAAATTCTTGTTTATCATCATGAAAAAGAGAAAAGAAAAAAAAAAAAAAAAAAGTTTTGATGTTGCATCATGTCCAAAAGAAGGTGAAAAGAAGTACAGCATTAAACTTTTTCTCTCCAGAAACATATTACTTGCGAATTGCTGGCACACGAAATCCTCAGCCACTTCAGCTGTGCAGCATGCTAGATAAGAAAAGCACCAAACCGTGGCAGCAAGGCTAGTGAGCATCGAGGGAGCCCTCTTCTCTGGCTGCAAACATCCATCACGACTCGGCAGTCACTTAATCTTGCTGTGTGCCTTGGTTCCCCGACTTTAAAATGGGGATAAATAGTATTTTGCTACTCCCTGAGGACTTTGGTAGGGTGGGCACCACTGTAGGGTTGTCACGGTGCTTAGAAATTGGGAAGAGATTGAGACCCCTCACTCCTGCTGGCATAGAAGTCTTTGTCGGAGCAAAGGTGCTGACATGAGGTACTGGTGGGCCCCACTAGGACACACAAATTTAGCAGTACCCCTGTGGGGTTGATGCTTTTGATGCCAGGGAGAGAAGACCCAGCGGTCCCTGTGTCAGTGCAGATGAGCAGTTGGCTTCAGGGAGGGGGACACCAGCGGGACGGGGTGCCTGGGGGATGTGCTTCTGCTCACACTGCCTGCCTTGGAGGAGGGCAAGAAGTAAACACAAGGGCAGGAAATCAAGCGTGAACGCTGTGGGTGGTTTTCTGGGTCAGAGTTATGGGGGCGAACGCCAAATTTCCGCCACACACACCCAGCCGGGCGCACACAGACACCACAACGGCGAGGCAAAACGGAGACACAGGCTTAAAAAAAAAAAAAAGAACCCAGGCGGGACAGCAGCTGGCAACGGCGACTGATGCCTCTTCCCCTCGGCTCCCGGCCTCACACGGGCAGCCCGGAGCTGACAGGAGCCGCAGCGGCCCCGCCCCGCCCAGCGCCTCCCGCCCGCCATCTGCCTTCCGCGGCGGCCCGGAAGGGTTTGGGCGCGGGGCGGGGCGGGGCGGCGGCATGGCGGGCTGGGCGCTGCTGGCCCGCCTCGGGGCCCGGCTCAGGGCGGCGGGGGCGGCCGGACACAGGTAGTGGGGACGGGCGGGATGAGGGGGGGGAGGTTGGGGCAGGGGAGGGTGGCTGCGGCTCTGGGGGTCGCCGCAGCTCCGGCCGCTGATTAAGTTATCGTTATCTTTGCGACTGTGCTGGTGGCTGGGGATTTTGGGGTGCTTTGGAGTTACGGCGGTGCAGCTGGGCTGCTGCAGGTGCTCAGCAGCGAGCCTGGCACGGGGGAGTTGTCCCCAGTCCCTCTGTCCTGCCTCCTGCTCACAGCAGCGTGGTCAGCACAGAGGTGGCGCGGCCCCTCTGGGACCCTGTGCCAGCATCTGGCTGTCCTCAGGCTGAGCACATCTTCCTTGCCCTAAATCAAAACCTCTTTATTTGGTTTATACTTTCATTTCATTTAATCTTTCATTCTTCTGCCTTTGCCTCAGTAAGCGTGGCCTGGCACTGTCTTGTCAGTGACCTCCTTGTAGGTATTGGAAAGGTCAAGTCTTTGCCCAGAGAGCTAAAGACAGGGTGGTAATCGCTGTCCTTGATTTCCTGACCAGCCCATACAGACTGGCAGCTTTGCCCTTGAGCGTTGTCAGCTGCACCCTCCCGTTCAGTTGTATTCACAATCACCCACTCGTAAGGTCATTGATAAAGATATTAAACAGGATAAGCCATCACACAGCTTCTTATGAAACTCTGCATGTAGTTGGTAGAGTGACAATGGTTGTTGGTGGTTGAATAGCTTACTACGGTAATTTCAGTCTTTGTGACAATACACTGTATTACATAATGATATAATCTTGTAGTATGTACATTACAAACGTACATGTTATGAGTCACTATTTGAGCTGATCAGACGCTTGAACTTTTTCCCCTCACTGGAAAGGGGGCAGCTGGGCCTTGTAGCCAGGCATGGCAACGATGCAACGTGGTGGCACGAGCATCTTTCTGAAGAGAACGTCCAGTTCCTCAAGAAGACAACTGCGGAGGAATACAAAGCACAGACGGCCAGCAAGCTCTGCCCTCTGAAGGATGAGCCATGGCCACTGAATGAGTGGAAACCAGGTAAGAAAGCCTCTCATCTGAAATAACTACAATTATGATGAAATTATCGTTGTTGCATTCAGTAACACTGGGGTTCTGTCTTACATTTCCCTCTTTGCTGCTACCTCAGTCACCTTGCCCTCTGCAAGGAACAAAATGCTTGTTACAATTTCTGTCCTCATCCATGAGGAAGTTCTCATGGATTTGCAGACTGTATCGCGTTGTTGTTTAATGTCAGATATTGTGCCCCTTTTAAAGAGTCAAAAATTAATGTGTTCTAGTCCATAAGACTTTGGAATCACTGAATAGAATTGGGATGTATTCTGCAACAGGTTTTTCTTCAGCCCAGCAATATTTACAAGAACACTTTCAAGTTCATGTATTTTACATTCTAGGAGGTCTTTTTGATGGGTCCTTTTTTCATTTTGTTGGCATTGAGTGGCACTGACCAGGTGCTGACTAGGACTGAATGAATGCTAAGTTTTCACAAAGTTAAGAACTTGTTTTAAATGCTTTTTTAGAGAACTGATATATAATGTTTACTTTACTAGGAAGCGTGTTGGATTTTTCAAGCTTTGAAGTATTTATTCTTTATTTGAAGTGTTCTATTTTTCAAGCTCTGGGCTGTCAAAGGCCAGAATTGACAGGGTGTTTTTGCTGTACAGTTACAGTGTCAAAAATATGCAAAGGTTGGGATAGGAGAAACCTACAACAGAAGACTTTAATAGTTGTTTTGGTTCTAGGATTCTGCATGGGTGTCATGATTTCACAAACGAATGAGTCTGAAGCATAGATCTTAATGATGAACTGGTTTGCATGCTCCATCAAACAGAACTGGAACAAACAGAACTTTACTGCTAATAGGATTAAAAGCAATGAACAGGTTATTTCCAGCCCACCCGCAGCGAGTCAGCGATGTTTTCTCTCCATCTTCAGCTCCGTAGGAAAGGTCTGAGTTGATGAGACTTTGCAGGGAGTTCTGTAGGTTATGAGATAGATTCTTTCAAATATTAAGCATGGAGTTGCATCTGTCTTTCCTTCCGACCTACAGATTCCGTCAGAGTTGGCGTTGTTGCAGTGAAACTGGGAATGATGCCAATATGGACCAAGTCAGGAAAGAAACACGCTGTCACGCTACTTAAGGTGAAATAAATCATGTAGAATTTCATCCTCTTTACTGTATTCAGATCGTTAACCAGAAGTTTCAGGCAGAAGTGAAATTTATCATTTTACATAGCAGGAAATTACTTTAAAACCAATCTTTCAGCCCTGCATAGCACTCTGTGCCTATTCTGTTTATTTGCTAAACTTTCTAGAAGTGGTCTGTCTTCTGCCTTGAGTATTCAAGTGCTGCAGAACTGTAGGCAGTATGCCTTGCCCAGGGAAGATGGGAAGACAACGTAAAGTTGGGTTTTGCTCCCCAGCTTTTCTTTTTTTGTCATGTGCAGGCACTTTGGGATTAGCTTCACTCCGGTTGCTGAGCCTTTGTATGCTTGAAGCTATTTCTTTGTATTCTCTGGCAGATGTTCACTGTGGTGAAGCTCTTTTGCTCACCTTTTGCTGCCACGTGACAAACAGGGACTGTGAGGACACCAGGTTTACAGGGTGAGGGAGTTGGAGTCCGAAATGTAGTCTCATTGTATGCTTTGCAGCTACATGCAGCAGGGGTTTTGCGCATTTTGCATGTAAAAGATAGCTATAAGAGTTCATTCAATTTCTAGAGTATTCTTGAAAGTACAGTTTGCATTTTAGGAGTATTTTTTTTCTAAGATAAACCTTTAATTGATTGTGAGAAGAGTGTCTGTGGTAAAAGGGTAACACACTGCCCTATGTGCACCAAATCTTGTGTGGATCTTTGTGAATACAAATGAAACAGACTGGCTTTGTTTGACTTGTTTTGACAGCACCTTACTAGGTACTCAAACTGTGCACATCTGCTTATACTTAAGTAACCACTATTCCTTTTTTCTTAAGGTGCAAGACTGTCACGTTTTAAGGTACATTTCAAAGGAAGAATCAGAAGGAAAAACAGCTAAGCTGATTGTTGGAGGAAAAAACGTATCTCCGTTTTTTGTAAGTGAACTGCTTTGGGTGTTTCTGTTAGAGAAGTTGTTTCTCTTGTGGTTACAGCACAACAGCAACATGAACAGAGTATTTTGGAACTGATCTTTTGTCACATCCATCCTTGATTGTTTCCCTACTGCTAGTCTTGATTTTTGGTTAAGAGAAGAGCAAGAACAACTGCTTGAATTTCTTGTCCCTTGGTTCCCCAGGAAAGCTGTGGGTTTAGGAAGTTGCTGTGATGAGCAGTGTCCTGTACTGGTAAGAGTCTGAAGGGCTTTTAGCTGTGTTCCCATGTCTGTGGAGGGACAATGGAAGACAAACATCTTAGTGACGTGCTGTAAATTCATTCAGTTTCATAACTTGTTTAGATGACAGTGTTCTATATCTTACTCTTCCATACCATTTTATTAGATGTGGTTGTAATTCTTCCACAAGTCTCTTGAGATTGATAATTTGCATATAGTTTTACTGACGAAAAAGTTCAAGACCAATTTTCAGGAAGATGGCTTCGTGATTGTAGCTCATCAACAGTGATGTCAAAACCACTCACTTGTTTAGACACCCCAAATGCCTGATGTGGAATTCCCAGCCACCTTCAATGGCTGTGGCTGTCTAGCAGAGCTGTCACTCCTGACAAGGAAAATTGAATTATAGATCAAAGCAGGAGCAAAGCTTTCCCTCAAAGGATTGCAGTTTTGTGATCCATTATTTCTATAAAGTATCACTTTTCATTTCTTGCAATATCCTGAGACTGACTTGTTTGATTTAAGCAAGAAAAAATAGGGCTCGTGATTATTAACCAGATTATCTCAGTTTGTGATATTGGTCTTTCAAGGACACACATTTCCTTTTTTTTTTTTTTTTTTTTAAAAAAGAAGGTTTTCCCAGAGCCTCTATATGAGTACTTGTCTGTGCTTTAGGGGAGGTGAGGGAGTTGGAGCTTTTTCATTTGGTAAATGGTAAATGTTGGCTTTTACGGGGTATTCTAGTGATTTCTTTTTTGAACAGGCTCATACTTTTAGGTGTCTTCCTTTCATTCAGTGCATTTATGCCATATTTTACCATCGTTGCATCTGTTTTTTTGTGTCATTTTGGCCCATTTCTATTTTCCAATGGTGACATCTTTCCTGGAGAAATTACATTAGTGTTTTTTCTTTACTGTAGCCTTGGTTTAAGATGTGCAACAATCATAAGAATCTAGTAATCTTCAAGTTTTATTTTGCTCATTAGACCTCACACAATGAATCTTTTAATGAAAGTGATGTTAGTAGTGATTCTTTGATTGTCAGAGTCAAAATGTACAATGAACAAGGAGAAATAGAAACTACATATAAAAGAACTAATGATTCAAGGGCTTTTTTAGCAATTTGCACTATGTCAATGCTTCTCTTGCATATAACTTTTTCCAAGTTAGCACCTGTTAATTTGGTTGAACTTAGGCTTATTTTAATAAAGAAATTGACTAAATATCCTTGGGCAAATCCATGGTGAGGACCTAGCCTAGAACAGAGCTCTGTGTTACCATCATCTCTGTATAAGCTACGTAGTTTCCAAGAAAGAATTTGGCATACAGTTTCTGCACAATTTTACTTGCCAAGGCACCAGCAAGTGATGTGTTTTTCTGGCTTAGCTCAGGTTTGAATCCATGCTTTCCTATGTTATCAGTCTTTTTATGTGTTTCATTCCTTTCTGAAGTATCCAAATAGGAGAATTAAAAGAGAGCTGAAAGATGCTGTATTGTATTAGCGTTGTAAGCAGTTTATCTTCTGTTAATTCCTCGTAGGAACACCTGTCTTCTCAGATTCCTCAAGCTACTGATTTTTTAATGAATTCAGTCTAGTGATTCCCTCAGTAATTTTACTAACAAAGAGTAACTCCTGTATTTGAGTGTCAAATTGCTTTTTTAAGAAAAACGTATTTACATCTTACATCAGCAATATTTTTTTTTCTTTTTAGCTCGATGTCAGCCCATTACGAGTTGACAGAGGTTTTTCATGATTTTTAATACAAGATTATTCTCCAAAGCACTACTCTGTCAGTGCTATAACAGTTTTTGTAAAAATATTTTCTTTCCTTAAGTAAGAGCATATTGATCATTTTCCTATAATGAAGATATTGTTGGTCTTTTTAAAAATCAGAACATCTGAGAATTTGTTTAATATTCTCTTCAGCATTGCCTTGTAGGAAGGTTTTAGAAAAACTGCAGTGTTTTGTTAGTAGAAATACATCTCTGTGACTTTACTGCTTGAGGAAACCTTGTTGCTGAAGTAGAATGGTGAAAGGCTATTGTAGGGTGTTTTTGAGGAATAAGGGATTTTCACCCTTTGGTTTTCATCTACTTTTCTTCAACTGTGGTAGCTCTTCCCAGGCACTCCTGCAGAGCCCAGAGCTCCACTCGATGTTGTCCAAGGAGGCAGTTTTACACAGCAGTGGAAATAAAGGGTGAATGTGAAGGCATTTATAGAGGGGGAGTCTGCTTTATTTTTCGTCCAAACGTATGGCACTACAGTTTAGTGCAGCTGTCTCACTGATGCCTCAAATTTTTCCATTTTTTTGGGAGATTTTGTATTTAATTGAAGAACTTTTATTTAAAAAAAATGTTATTTGAAGTCTTTTGTACTGTGAAATCAAGTTAACAAATCACTTAATAATAATAATAAAGAAATAACCTTCAAAGACTCTATATCCATGTTTCCTCCTCAAGTAAGGACAGATCCATAAAGATAATAGTTGTGTGTCTAAGTCAGAGATGCTACTTCTTGCTTCCTCATTCTTAAGAAAACTTCCTCTCATAACACTTTTTTTTTTTTTACGTTTTTTTAAAACAAGGGGAAGAACAGCATGCATATTTTCTAAATAAACTAAATGTTTTAAAGGCTTTCAGATTATTGTGTCTAAAAATGCAAAGTTTTTTTTTGTTGTTGTTTGAGAGAGAATTTCACAGAACAGTTGAGAAGTGAACCTCGGAGATGTGACTACCCAAGTGTGACAGTATTGTCAGATGCTTAAATTGCTTTCTAGAAGTCATTTGAAGAAAAATCAGCTGCATCATCTTTTCCTGCAGCCTCAGTTTTCCTGCACTTCTGTTTCCATTGGCGGGATTTTCTTAGTGGTCAGCTGTGCTGTGAATTGTCTCGTTTAAAATAGCTGAGAACGTTTTTTTTTTTTGTTTGTTTGTTTGTTTTTAAGTGTTTTTAACATTATGTGAGGGTTGTGAGCTTCCTAAATAAGGGCTCTTCTTTTTCAATAGCGCTTTGGCACCGAGTGTGCTTGCTGTATCTTAAAAACACATGAATTGTAAACTTGTTCTTCATCCTTTTTCCCTTTTAGTTTATTGAAGCTAGATTCTCTTCTGTAGAAGTTTCTGCAAGACTGGGCTTTATTGGTCTGGTTTTGTTAAATGGAACAAATGTTATTTATGGTGCTGTGGAACTAAGTCATTAGCAGCTTTGAAAAGGGAAAAATGCTTTTCAATGATTATGAAACTTTTTTCAAGAGTTAAACTGATGAAAAACACATTTTATGTACATTCTAAATGACTGCTTGCTTTCTTGTGATCTTGGAAATCTTCATCTCTCTTGTCTATATGATGTAATTAGGGTAATTACTTGACAGAAAATAAAATGCAGACCTGGGAATTTTAAATTAATTTTATAGAGTTAAAATGCTACTCTCGAGATAAAAATGTAGTATGCTATGTCTGAGTGATGTTGACAGTCTGTAAAATCACTTTCTGTGCTATGCTGATCACAGAGTATTTTAAAATAACTTTGTTATGCTTTTTTTTTCTTTATGGCTATGCTTTGTTACAGAAATCAGAGGCAGCAATGGACATTTTTAAAGAAGCTGGAGTACCACGGAAGCAGAAAGTTACAGCATTTAATGTAACAGATGATGCCATAATTAAACCAGGTAGTCTTTTTGATTTACTGAACATTATATGCATAGTTAATGCCTGCTGCTTCTTCTAGATCTAAACCAAGTAAAGTTGATTTCATTCTTGTTTTGCCCCGAACTTGCTGAATTCTTATTTTTTTGTCACTGAACACAAATAAGCTTTAAATGTGGCTGCCTGTTGTCATATATGATGCTTTTTTTCTGGCAGTTTGCAAAGTAAAACACGTAACAAATGTCCTCGCTGAAAATCAGTACCAGAAGTTAAGAGACTTAATTAAAAAGTTCTTTGTTTTTAGGTGTTAGTAGCTTTTGTATATAGGCTGCTTTTATTTTGTACTTTTCTGACAGTTAACTGTCAATATTTTGACATGAGTTATATATGGTAGGAGATTCTAACGTCTTGCATCTTCGTTTGATATTAGAGAAGGCTCCTGCAAGAGGTTTTAAGATAGTGTGGTAACTGATAAAAATAAAGTCTGATGTGTGGAAGGAGCATGGGCTAATTAATTGAAGCAAAAACTTGAGATGTAGCAGAATTGCAAATTTTCAACAAAAATATGCTGAAAACAATAAAAGAGCATATATTTTGTCCATAGCATGCTTCATGTACCTCATATTATATCAGTTGCTTGCTGCTAACAGGCACATTACCCCAGGTTTGTATGGATCATACAAACAACATTAAATAATATGAGGAATTTATGCCTGAGATGAGACTCAGATGAGTGATGTCCCTGACATATGGCAGCATTACTTCTACTAAAAAGTAGTGTCTGGGTAATTCCCTGTGCTTGTAGTTCTATCTTCTGTCTTTAGTTTGGAAACACTGTCTTAACAAAGAGGAAGCATTGTACAACTTCTTTTCATTTTAAAAAAATTCACTTTGTGAGGTTCTAGTAGATAAAGGGGGAGCATGGTTCTGTTTTCTTGCCAGGTTTGTTTATTGTGAGTGCCTTAAATAATTTAAGTATTTTGGGCTTTGTTCTACTTAGAAACGATCCAGATACTGGATCGTTTCTAAGTAGAGCCCAAACTCTTCTTTCCAACGTGTTTCAAATTGGGCTAGTAACTGGGAAATGTGACTAAGTTGCAATTTCAAAGAGTCAAGTTTAGTCATTGAGAACTATAAAAAAAGAACAAATAACATTTGTACAAAAAAAAAAAAACAAAAGTTGCTTTCTTTCCTATGACTGCAGTCCACTCTGGATGGTAATGACTGGAGAGTGATTTGAGGATTTTGGCACTTAAACGTTATCTGTCCTCTTCTTTTGCAGGTACTCCGTTGTATGCCGCTCACTTCCGCCCAGGGCAGTTCGTGGATGTTACTGCAAAAACGTAGGTTCCCAGCATTTTAATGCATATGGCTTCTCTTTCAAATAGACTAGTTGACTTTTTTTTTTTTTTCTTTTTTTTTTTTTGTCCTCTGCTTTGGCTTGAGAAGAGCTTTATGGGTATCAAAAGCTGAAATACAGCTGCAAGGGGAGGGGCAGAATCTAGAAATCTGCTCATTGGATCAAAAATATCAGATTGTCTTCCTTTGAGGCTCTTCTATTTCAACATTGTTGGTAAACAAACTCTGTTAGGGCTGTGGTCGTCTGTCATGCACATGTGATTATTGCTGGAGCACTTGATATACAGCTTGAGAAAGAGGTGCTCGAGCTAAGCACAGGTCAGGAAGTCTATAATGTGCCTGTGGTATGTGGAAGCAAGGAATAAATGCTGAAGGGCCTCAGCTCTCAGAAAAGCTGTTTAATTTTGATTTGAGGAAGAGATGAATCATGATGACAGCAGAGCAAAAAATAAAATAAAATTAGAGAATACATTTAGCAAGACAATAGAACTGTCAAGTTCCTGTATTGTTTTCTCTCGTATTTCAGCTCATCTCGTTTGCCAGCAACTGCTGATACCTTTCACTTTACCGTGGGAGGAATGATTTCCTCTTGGACTACTGCAAATGCCAGATTAGGGCTCAAGTGGTAGAGGGTGTCAAAAGAGGAGCTGGCATCTTGCCACGGAGACTCGTCATGCCTCATTTGTTACGTGCATGATTTCCACTGCCCAAGAGAGTTGAGAACTCCTATCGCCGTCTTTTAGTGAAGTATATTTTGGTTGCCTTGTGCTACCAAGATAATGTTCTCCATTTGATGTTTAATTTTTTGTGTAATGGAGATAATACCAAAATGGCTTTGTTGAAATACCATCCATTCTAATTGCCTCATGTGTCATAGTTACAAATGTCTGATATTTTTCACAGGGCTCTGCATGTAGGGGGAAATGTACCACAGCAGTACAGCAGAATAGTCAGCTCCAACATAGCTCCACCTGAAAACACTTATAAATGCATCTTATTTGGAACAGGAGGTCAAGGACTGGAATTAGTGTTTTTCTATGTTGAATGTGCTTATGTAAGACTTCAACCTGGTGTATTATTCATTCAACTTCTAAATTGTGTTTAATGAACAGCCTATGAGAGACAGCAGCTTGTCTGTAAAGCTAAGTACCGCATAATCAGGAGTACAGGCATACCATGCAGAGAGAGTGTCACACTTTGTTAATGCAGAAGATCCCTGTTCTTGTAGAAGTACTTCCAAGTACCAGGAAAGTTTGTTGGCAGTTGAATAGATACTGGTAAGCAGCCATAGGGTATCAATTTGTATCTTGCAATGTGTATTTGAAGTAGTAGCAAGCTGAGAACAGTCTGGGTTCCTGGCTGTATTTGGTGAATCCATCCCATCTTCTAAGTCAGTATTTTTAATCTGTGTGGACAATCCCAGTTTGGAAATTACCTATTTGTACCACCGATTTTAGTAGTATGATGCATATGTGCCTAGTATAAATGGAGAAGAAAAAATTCTTAAACAAAAGGGACGTCGGGATTTTCTTCATCATATTTTTTTCCTGTTAATATGATCCCCTAATCATCCCAGTCTTTCTAGATCTGATTTTATTTTTAAACCTTTTTCTGTGCTTTATTCTTATTCTGGTTACTGCTTTTTTTTTTTTTTCCTTAACTACCAATTTTTTGGAACACTGCATTTATCATTACATTACCTTAATTCTTGGGCAATAATTAAATTATTTGCGTGTACTCCAGTTTTTCTGTGGATCTTTTAATTTATTCCATGCAATTTTGTGCAGTGTTGCTTAGTCCCATACTTGGTGGAGTTTTGTTTCTACTTATTTTTCAAAGTACCATATACATCATTCTTTGTTACTGTACATGTAAAAAAAATACAGCTTTCACGATGTCACAAAAACATCCAAGAAATGCTTTGGTGAAGGGTAAACAAGTTACCTAGGAGTGATTTACAGCATTGGGGCATAGCATTTGGGTTGCACTTTGGGAAAGAGATGAGAACATACTTCATGTTAAACTTATGTTCTGAACCACACTGAAAAGGAGCCAGCTTCCACCTGCTGAAGAAAGAGGGAACCTGTGGAGGTTTGGTCTGCTGGCTGATATTAGCCTTTGTGTATTACTTTTAAGAGTTGTATTGAAGCCATGGGGACATCTTGAAAAGCAACATAAGAGTATTACGCTGAGTCATAGCAGGGAGCAACTTCCATTTTCCTGATTTAAACTGTTATGGACTTAAAAGCCAATAATTCCTAAAATGTTCTATCGCTGCTAGTAAAGTTTTTAGAAATATTTTTACGTGAATGTGTTCTTCACATTTTTAAGATTATCAGGAAACTTGTTTTATCAGAGAAAACAACAAAGTGTGCAATGCTGGAAATCACATAAATAATAAAGACTTGGTTAGTATCTTGATTAGACTTGGATAATAAAATGTCGGGTGTTTTTTTGTTTGTTTTTCTTAGGACTATCTGCTTTTAAACTTTCATTGGAAATGCATTTGCCTGTCTTTTGAAATATTTTGATTCATTTATTCCTGTGAAGAAAAACACACAGAAAGAAGAAGGGTCAGTTAGAGATGTGTACAGTTTGCTTTTATTTGAAGTTGCTTATTTTGTTCAACACAATATGCATGGCTTTTACAACACTGACAGTAGACAGTGTGTCTGCAAGCTGCCGGTTTTGTTTAGTGCTGATTTTTTCCTTAATACTCATTTTCAGCAATTTAAAAGTCCAGTCCTTAAATTTCATAGCTATTTTTAATTATAAGACTTGCCCTTTGTTTTCAGAGGTATGTTTCAAATATGTCTGAAAGTTTAGGCAGCCAAAATGTGAGGATGGGAGGAGGTGGGACTGTGCTTTGCATGGCAGCCTGAATGCTGGATGGAGCTTGAGTTGTAGTTGACTACATCTCAAAAGAAAGTAGACTTCCTGCCACTTCGTGGCCTTTTTCATGAACATTTCAGGAAACCAGTGATGTGTCAGAAATGTTGCCTCTCCAAAGAAAAAGCCAATGGTAGTTGTCTTTGAAATGTGCAAGTGGTAATTCTGTTGTGCTTAGTGGCTTCTTTGAGTTTTGCTAGGTTTAGAGACTAATCTGAGCCTGAAAGTACACTTTACAGTTGTCTGAAATTATTTGGCTAAGTAGTTGGGATATTTTTCCTCTACAGTATCTAAGTGATCGTCCTTTAAACGAGCTAAATTTGAAAAGCTAATAGCAAACTGAAGTGTGGTTTAATTACAGTGCTTTATTTCAGTAGTTCTCTAAATGATGGTTGGCTCATTAGCTACTGGCATTTTGCTTCTGTCAAACCTGGAAATTGAGGTTCTGTACAAAATTGTGTGGTTGACTTGAACAGCTGCTTTCCAGCAGGTGAGACCAGAACTACTGTGTCTAATTAAACTCTTAATTCCTCAGAATGATTATTTTCATTTCATTTAATGCTTATGTTAGTTTTGCATATGCTTGATTGTTGCCTGTGGTTCCTTTATGGGACCCAGGTAATCATGCTTCGATGGAGCTAAGTAAAGTAAGTGACTAAATTCCATGTATTACAGAAAAGTGGTGTTATGTCTATACATATCTAGTCTGCTAAAGATAAACCTGATGCGTGCTTGTTCAGATATTGTGTTTAATGTTGCCATGGTCAGAACAAAATTGGAGTCCTTGATTCAAGCCAAGACAACAGGTAGTAGATGTCTTATCAAGAAATCTCAACAGTATAAGTAGGATGACAAATGTTATACTTTAATGTAGGCTTTTGGTAGCCATCTCTCAGATACTGCACATGTGACTTGATTCTTTCAGACTAGAGTCTAGACATTAATTCTGTTTAATGGTTCTGGATTGAGGTCCTACTGTGACAAACCATAATGTTTTGAAAATATCTGAATTCATCAGAGCTATGCCTATTAAAAGGTTTTAGAGTTGTACCTTTTCTTATGTATGTTTGAGTTTGTTCTAAATTAGAATTGTATCATGTTTATTTTTAAAGATTCCATAAAATTTAATATAGGGGGATGTCAGCATTTCTGACCTTAATGGGAGAAATCACTTTTGATGTATTCTTAAATAACGTGGTGATGTAGATCAAAAGAAAAGTAACTCCAGGAGAGATGCATGTGTTGTTGGTATCTTTTATGCATAATTTGGCTAATGTGAAATTACATGAAATAGTACATATATAGTATGGTAAAAATTGTGCATAAATATGTAGTAACTATGTGTTCTAATCTTTTGATTTTTGGCTAGATTAATGTTAAGAAAAGTCACAAGACTTTTTAAGTAATTGAAGATGCAGTATTCTTATGTGGAATATGTTCTTACAAGCATTCGTTGTTGGCAGAGTTATGAAAGTTTAATATAAATGTAAACTCGTTATAAATCTCTGATTTTTTTTTCCATACTATTTGTTGAACAGCATGCATCTCAAGTTTGCTTCCAAATGCAAAATAAATTTCATACAGTTGGAAAAATAGAGAAATCCATTACCTATATGAGAACAGATCAGTCACGTCAAGAAGGACCTAGGTTGGAAGTTTCTTCTTCTAGAGGGTTAGAGGTCTATTGGCTGAGCTAGCAAATGCCTACATGAACAGTCCTTCTTTTAAGTTTGATCTAAAGAGATGCCAGTAGTTCCTTTATTTTAATTTTTTATATTTGATTTGCATGTGTTTTTTACTCTGGCTCTGGCTTCCTTTCAGATAAAGGATGAGACTAGGAGGAAACATATACTATCTGTGTAATTGTTCTTCATCTTGATGTGTGCCTAAAGAACACCATACGTGGTTTATTCTTTCTTAAAAAAAAAAATTAAATGAATGAAACAAGGCTGTAGTTTCTTCTTATTATAAATTATTTAACTGAATTTATATGATTTATAAATCTTTTAAATCATGGTATTGATTGAGAATCGTGTTGGATGGGAAACTAATGTTGGATGGAAAACTAATAAAGAATCATAAGATAAAGTGTATTTGTAATTCAGAGACCTTCGTTCAGTTCTTCACCCAGGAAAAATGAAACTATTCTAAAAAAGCATTGAATAAATATGATGAAAGGGTGTTAGTAAAGCTTTAAACTGTATGTTATATTCTAGTTTCACAGTTGAGATCTTTCTTGACCTTTGCCATAATATTTCAGATATTGGAGACAGTTTTTGTATTCCAGATTAACCAGAAATGTCTAAAGAAATCTGTTCTTCAGCATGCTCTTTTTTCAGTCAGTCCAGACTTACTATATATTTCCTAAGCCTTCAGTATTATAAACTCTGAATCTTTGTTCACATTAAAATGTGTGTGTAACTGGAAAAGACCAAAAAGTAGTTGAGCATTTTCTATTGCATAAATCATTAAACACTAGCAACTCTTATCATTCGATATAATCACTCCTTTTTGAAGGTAGAGCATTTGATGAGGTAAATATTTTCTCAAAATGCATCTCTTACAAATATTAACCGTTTCTAGCAACATTGTTTATTTATATTTTATTGAAAAGTACAATTTATGGGACTAAAAGTTGTTGATGTTTAAGAATGAACCACCTGAATGAAGTATTGAGGTGATTCATGATGTCAGGGATTTTGCTTCTTGATTAAAGTTGACGGTAGTGTTTTCTCTTGAAACGGTAGCTTTAGTTGGTTGTCTGGTTTTCTGTGAATTGCAAGTACATTTCTGCAGCTGAAGAATTAATCATGCCCCCAGTCTGCTCTCTGGTAACTGCACAGCTGCTGTTACGTGACCCGCTCGTGGTTTGGTTTTGGAGAGTTTGCTGATTCTATCTTCCAGCTAGAGATGCCAGGAGTAGTCCACTTGGAAAACATGGCCAACATAGATAGCTTTAAACAAGTAGCAGTGGTTTTGCAGAGCAGGTACGAGTTTTCCTATGGCTCTAGTTTCTGTTCTGTATTTCCAAAGTTATTAACATCTACAGATGGCTGAAGGATTCAAAAAAGAAGTAAAAACGAGCCACTCAAAGCATAAACGGAAGCAAACTTTTCCAACCTTCAATGCTCAAGCTATTGCTTGCTGGCTTGCCTTTTTTTTTTTTTTTCTCTCCAACTGTTGCTGCTTGCCCTGTGTACAGGCTTTTAAAATAAGCTGATACGTGTGTCCCTGATTTGGGGAGCCCTGCTCCTCCCTCCCATAGATACCCTCAGGTCCCTGTTACACCTCTCTAGTTTTTAGTGGCATTACTTTTGTGATCAGGGAGTAGGTAAGATGTTGTCCATATGTCCAGCACACAGTGTGCATGCTCGTTCCCAGTTTTATTTTCCTATGTCTAATGCTGGAACTAATAGGACTGTGGCATTGCAAAGTGCGTTAGCAGAGAAAGGGTTTCTGTAAATTGGATCATCTCGTTACATTAATTAATCAGTGCGGTCACAAACCCTGTGGACAGACTTCTCCTTTTGGAAAATGACAATGCGGGTTTAAACACGCACTGAATCTACTTTTCTCATGCAATGATGAGCCAGTTTTTCCTATTGAGCCTTTCCTTGCAATAAATTGAACTCCAGAGCCAGTAATGATATTTGCTTGAAATATTAAGGCAGTGAAGATGCATTTATTTTGTCTTAGAGCTTATTTGTCAGATGGATCCAGATCAAATATGTTAACTGCTTTTATTACACACACACAATTGTGTTCAAGAGACAAACCTACTGTAGTTTGGAAAATAAATGTTCCGTGGCTTATTTTAATGATAGTCTAAGCAGCCATCCCTTCCCTCTCTCGATGCTTACTGCCTTTCATTAAGTTTTGGTATGTGTTGTTATACAGTTACTTTTCTTTTTTTTGTTTGATACTAGTTGAAGTTTTATCATAGTACTATGTACTGAGGACCATCACAGCAAGGAACATTTGATATCAGGCTTTTTGTATATTTGACTCCCTTCTAGTGCTTCTTATTCTCTAAAGCAACATTAAAATATTGTTCTAAAATACGTTTGTGGTATAAAATGCAGATATTTAAAAAATATTTTCAGGAACTTTGCTAAAAGTAAAAAGTTGATGAGCCTGACTGAAGTTGTTTATTGCTAAAACCTTTATTTTAAGGCAGACTAACCTAGGTTTGTTTCTGTCTTCCTTTTAGAATTGGTAAAGGATTTCAAGGTGTTATGAAAAGGTGGGGGTTTAAAGGCCAGCCTGCAAGCCACGGCCAAACTAAAACTCACAGACGTCCTGGAGCAATATCTACCAATGTGAGGATTCTTATTTCTTCTCACTTTCTGATGTAAATATTTGTCTGTGTCTTTAGAACTAATTACTAAAAATGAATTACTTCACAACAGCAAGCTGTTACCATCTACTCTGTGGTAGGAGAGAATCCCAAATGTTTTAAAGGAGGTTCAGAAACCTGTATAGTAAACGATCCAGATAGCTGTTCTTGTATGTCTTAAGTTATGAATATTTATTGTTGGTAAGTAATCAGATGTTTTAACTGAGCAAATTGCAGTATCGTACTATAGCGGAGAGAAATAGTCTTAAAGCTTCAAAGAGAGTTCTAAAAATCTTTTACCACAGCATTTATACATTGGAAAGGATTTACGCTTTATACTGCAGATATTGTGCTAGTCTTTGAAGAAGTAGGTGGTTGTACTGTGGAACCCCAGTTTGTTTTATCACCTTTCCTGGTTTGTGTAACTGCTTTACTGTGTTCAGTTTTGGGCCCCTCGCTACAAGAAGGACATGGAGGTGCTTGAGCGGGTGCAGAGAAGGGCGACAAAGCTGGTGAGGGGCCTGGAGAACAAGTCCTACGAGGAGCGGCTGAGGGAGCTGGGCTTGTTCAGCCTGGAGAAGAGGAGGCTCAGGGGCGACCTTATCGCTCTCTATGGGTACCTCAAGGGAGGCTGTAGCGAGGTGGGGGTTGGCCTGTTCTCCCACGTGCCTGGTGACAGGACGAGGGGGAATGGGCTTAAGTTGAGCCAGGGGAGTTTTAGGTTAGATGTTAGGAAGAACTTCTTTACTGAAAGGGTTGTGAGGCACTGGAACAGGCTGCCCAGGGAAGTGGTGGAGTCACCATCCCTGGAAGTCTTTAAAAGACGTTTAGATGTAGAGCTTAGGGATATGGTTTAGTGGAGGGCTGTTAGCGTTAGGTTGGAGGTTGGACTCGATGACCTTGAGGTCTCTTCCAACCTAGAAAATTCTGTGATTCTGTTAATGAACTCTTTCATCCCCAAAATAGCTTCTTGGATACTTAGCATTTTTAAGCAGAGTATGGAATATTTTAAAGTTTCAAACTATAAACAATATTGCTTTAGAAGTTCTTTGGAACACATGCTTCAAAACTTTGTCCCTATAAAGCTTGCATAACATATAGACTGAATGAGGACTTTTTTTTAAACTAGCTTCACTGTGCAGAATGAAAACCGAGTCACAGTACTGAACCTGATTTGTCTGATATTTTCCAGTTTAGTATTTTTGTGATCCTGCATTGTGTAGTACAGAATCTTACCCCTAGAACTTGCTGTTAATTTCCTGAAATCAAGACTTGCGTAGAAGTTAAATAAATAAACATAATTAATAATTAAGAGTGGTGCAGGAGACTGAGTCAAATCCTGGCTAATGCTATAGAACCGAAAATTATTTTGATTATTCCTGCCCCCTCCTTTTTTTTTTTTCACACTTGTTCTGCAAGTTATACTTAGCCAAACAAAAATCGGATACAGAAATCGCACAATAGCAGGACATGTATTTTTCAGAACAGAATTTAAAATGACACACTTTAAAAAAAAATAATAAATAATCTGTTATCACTATAAAACTTGTGGACTGGAGGGAAGGGAGAAACTACAGTGTATCTTAACTTTGGCAGGGTTGCACTGGAGCTCTGTGCAGGCATCCCTAAGTATTTCAAGGGAATTTGACAATTGCTACTGACTGTGATATAATTGAGAGTTGTGTTTTGACAGTAGTTTTAGAGAACTGTACCTTTTTCTGTTTTTCATGTTTTTCTCTAAATGAAAACATGAAGATTTTGATCTGAATCTATAACCATTACATATTAAGAAAAGCTATAATCCCTTTGTTACAGTACTGTTACTTATAGTGATTTTTATGATTGAGGTCAAGAGTTTAAGATAACAAATAGAGTAATACCTAGCATCCATCAGGTAAGAATTTACATTTAAAATGCTAATCAATATTAGATGTTTTCAACATTATAAATACCAGCATATTTTCTTGCTGCTACACTCAAGTTTGAAAGTACTGCTTGAAGTTACATAATTTTGGGGCCTGTTTTTTATCTAGAAAGCTGCAAAAGTTTACCGTGGAAAGAAAATGCCTGGGAAAATGGGTAACGTCTACAGGACATCTTATGGGTTAAAGGTAGGTACCAACATACTAGAATGTGTATAAGGTGGTTGCATTGCCAAGCAATGGACTAAGCCATACATCACTGTTGCGGGATACGGTCTGCCATTTGTTAGAGGTATGCAAGTTGGAAAGACGAGTAGCAAATATGTGCTCCTGTCTTGTGGCTTACAAAGAAGGTATCTAAACTCCCTTTGTGTATATATAGTCCTGGGGATTAGGATTTCAGGTGGCACTGCACATCTCGTGTGTTTTTCACTGTTTACCTAGACTTCTGCTTTGCAGTAGGAAAAGCCTCTGGCATCCTATAATGCATATTTTTATGTCTGTTCAGGTGTTCAAACCCAGATTAAGTCTAAGTTGTCTGAAGTCATCGTTACTTTATTGTGTCCTTTCACTTTCCTGTGTGAAAAGGGGACTATAGTTTCTGTCTAGATTCTGATGTGTGCATACCTGCAGGAGTTCTTGGGCTATTACACCCACTGTCTCTGCAGGCAACCTCCTTAGTTTGCACAAAAGCATATTAGCCTCTAGGTTGTGAAAAAGTGTGCTGCTGCTCTCTAACCAGAACTAATGTTTCGTAACGAGAAAATGTGCGTGTTCAGTTGAGCACCTCATAGAATTAAGAAATTAACAAATGGTTTCAATAATATTTGCATGAACATATTTGTCTTAATTTGTCACAAACGTATTCTACAACAGCTCTTGCTGTTAGAGGGGAAAAGAGAGTTAGGAATTTCAGTTGGTGTTATGCTGAGCGAAGGGCTGACCATGAGCCTTTTAAAACTGTTCAATGTACTCCTGCAGTAGAAAGCTATGCACTCAAAATAGCGTGTAACCAAATTTTGTGGCACATCTAGGTCTCTGCAGAACATTGTTCTTCTTCAGAATGCCTCCTCCATTTAATCAGTTCGTGCTTTGCTTGGCTACTCTTTGTGAAGCTGGGAATAGTCTGTAAAATGAGTTCATTAATTATTTTTTTGGCTCCTAGGTGTGGAGGATCAACACAAAACATGACATTATCTATGTAAATGGCTCTGTTCCAGGTCACACGAATTGTCTGGTGAAGGTATGTTTGATAGTTTCAATTTACCTAGTATTAGTGACTGCTAAGCTTTTTACAGCTCTCTTAAAAGAGGAAAAACGGTGGTGGAATGCAATCTTCATTTCTTTAGGGTTCAATCTTGTACTATAGAATTAAAGCAAGTAGGATCAACTCTGTAGACATGTGATTAATAGGAGCCGTGGTTTACTGCTTTTTCTAAATAATCTGTTCATAGCTTTGCTCTGGCGCTGTGCATCCATGTAGCATATGATAAGCCAGCAGTCACTGGATCCTTACGGAAAGTGCCTCAGGGCTAGGTCCATCCCCTTTTAACCTGAGTCCATAGTGTGTTGGTGAGATCTGGGCTGTATTCATGAACAGAATACAGAAATACACAGCAAGCACTGCTTTAAAAATTATTCAAGGCATTCACATACACAGTGGCAGTTACCTTTCTAAGAAGTAATCGAGAAGACAGCTGGAGTTCACAATAATGATATGAGTTCCCTTTGCAATCAGTATAAATGTATCAGTGTCATCTTCTGTGACATTTTACAAAATTAATTGTTAATTGCAAATTTTATGGAGATTGTTTCAGGATTGTCTATGAAAAGCTGGAACAGTGAGAAGTAGTATACCCATCAAAGTACGAAAAATAGCGCTAAGGATTTTTTTCAAAATAGATTTTTCCTCTAATTAAGTATATTCTACACATCTGCAAACATTCTTTGGAATTTGTTTCCTTTCTGACTTAACAGATTACAGGGCATCAAACATCTTTAGTATCACTGATTATAAAGATTGTCAGATGCATAGATATACATATAACATATTGTTTAAAATCCTCAGAAATATTGTAGGGATTTAAATGGTCCAATTCAGAAAGTTCTGATGTTTTGAACAAGCTTATTATGTTCTTGGCATATTTTGCTATGAGCAGTCTGTTTCTATGTATTTTCTAGCTGTGGAGCACAAGTCCACAGTTACTGGGCAGTAAGTAAAGCAGAGCTGTTTTTAGAAGAGGTGATGTCTTACAGAAAAATGAAGCTTCTTTTTATGTTTGTCTCATTGGAAATAAGTCCTTTTTTTCTCAGTGAGGTGTCTCTAACTTGATCTGACTGTCATGTCCACTCCAAGCCTGGAGAATACATCACACATTTCTTTCCTGAGATTTAAAAGTTAAAATGAGTTAAATGTCCAAGAGAAGAAGTTCTCAGGGTTATTTTTCTGCAGAATTTCTGGGCATGACGTCAGTGACATAGAATTAAGACCAGTTTGATTGGCTTTTCATCTGTATATCAGACTGAATGAACTTTTCTTTGACTGTGTTCAAAGTATCTTGCCTAACCCTGAGACACGAAACTGGTAGGTAGCTGTATGTTAGTCCTAGGTTTAATTATGAATTTGTTGTTGGATAATACTTAACTCATGTGTATACAAGCAATATAATGTGGCTGAAAAAATGAATAACATTTGATGCCCTGTCCTTTTTGCTTGATCTTAATGGTACTCTTAAGCAAGAACAAACTTGTTAAGAGGAGACTGCTGGGCTGAGCCATCTGAGCATATCCAGTAAACAACTGTTGACATCAGTAATATGAAGAGGATAATAGACTTTGATTGTCATGGTGGTCTGCTGCATTACCATTTAAGTGCTTGCCATTTCTAGTGGCAAGTTCAGTTCACTCCCCATAGATGATGATTGGAGCTTTATCCTAATATCAGAAGAAAAAATGCCTTCGTTGCCTTCTTTTTGTCAATGCTCTTTTTTTGCTCATTATTAACTAAGTGACACAAGGCACTGTTCTGTCCTCTTTGCTAAGTCTTTTGTTTGATGTGTAGAATCTGTGTTAATCGTATTTGCAAGTTACCTTTTTGAAAACGTTTCAAGACACAGCTGGATTTTTAAATTGATAACTACCTTTGTATGCTTTGTGGCATACACATTTCAGAGTTGCAGCTAATTCCATTATTAGAAATGAGGATTGAGGATCCATGGGAAGAGTTACAGGGATTTCATCCCTTAGATCTGCCTGATTAACATAACATAATATTTGGAAGAACTTCTAGCCAAAGTGCTACAAACTCAAATTTTCATGGGTTTTTAGTTTTAAATAACCCTGTAGTTAAATTTTAAGTTTTTTAGAAATTGCCTCCACTCACATATTTGGTGATACGAAGGAGTCTGTAGTTTGCAACAGCATATTCAAAATCCTTGAGCTGGTGAATCCATTCTGTATTTTTTATTGTCCTTCATAAGACACATGAATTACTGGAGTGGCTTTACCCTGCTGGCAGCTGAACTCCACCACAACCGCTCTTTCACTCCCTTTCCTCAAAGGGGAGAAAATACGAAAAAGGGCTCAGGGGCTGAGACAAGAACAGGGAGATCACTCACCAGTTATCATCGCAGACAAAATGGAGACTCAACATAGGAAGTTTGATTTATTGCCTACCACTAGCAGATTAGAGCAGTGAGAAACTAATACCAGACTGAAAAGGCCTTCCCCCCAGTCCACCCTTGTCTGCCTCCCCACCATGAGCAGCACAGGAGAATGGGGAATGGGGGCTGCAGTCGGTCCCTGTCGCTTCACCTCTGCCACTCCCTCACGGTCCCTCTGCCCCTGCTCCCCGTGGGGTCTGTCCCACGGGATGCCATCCTTCCCCAACTGAGCCTACATGGGCCTCCCACAGGCAGCAGCCCTCCAAGCACTGCTCCCACACAGCTCCGTCCCACGGGGTCCATCCATCCCCCAGGAGCAAACTGCTCCAGCACGGGTCCCCCACGGGTGGGGGCAGCTCCCCCCAGACCCCTGCTCCTGCGTGGGCTCCTCTCCATGGGCTGCAGCTCCGGCCCGGGGCCTGCTCCTGCGGGGGCTCTCCATGGGCCGCAGCCTCCTCCAGGCCACATCCACCTGCTCCACCGGGGGCTCCTCCACCCATGGGGGGGCTGCAGCGTGGAGATCTGCTCCATGTGGGACCCATGGGCTGCAGGGGGACAGCCTGCTGTGATCTGACATGGGGCAGCTGCTGGGCTCTGCTGGGCTCTGCTCACAGAGGCCACCCTGCAGCCACCCTGCAGCCCCCCTGCTACCAAGCCCTTGCCACGTAAACCCAAGACAATTACACATATTCATTAAAAAATATAAGGGAAGATTTTTTAATGTATCTCTGAAGAGAAAAATTTAATTAAAAAAGCGTATTCCGCAATACGGTACAATGTGTGTTCTCTAATTTCTTGGAGGAAAAAAAAAATCTTCATTTAATCTTGCTGCAGTCATCTGTGGTATTTTTAGCTTGTTTTGAGCTGAGCCTTCCTTCCATGGTGTTTTCTTGTTTACGTGCAGACTGACTTTCTATACATTGATATATGGCTGTTTGTATCTGTAGCCGAGGAGGGAAATTACGGGATATTAGCTTCCATTATTACTGTTTGTTCCACTAAATACCTGCCTGAAACTGGGTAGGAGTAATGTCTAGGGGCTGTGGGACCATCTGTCTTTGAGCTCGAGAAGTGGAATACCACATAATACTCCTCTCTGTGCGTGCCTCTAAGAGGAAGGCATTTTTTGTTCAGTAACTGTTCTTTGTTGCCTGGTAACCATTAAAACCACAGTGCACCTTAAAGCGTGTATTTATTTTATGTTATGTATTTTTGGAAACTTCGTGCATCAGCACTGTATCCAGACGGAGATGAAGCACTTAGATTTTTCAAGTTTCATCTTCCCCGTGGAAGGTGCAGAAGACTGGGATTGATGGACTCCTGGCTTAATTAGGAATCGGGTTCTGTTTGATGTTGCATGCTGAACCACGCAGTTAAATAACTGACACAAGTAATGTTTCTAGCCAACTGGAAAATTAATCAAAAAGGCTGCTTTAGCATGGATTTCTGCCTCAGTGGCAAGGTCTAATAAAATTAAGAAAATTTAGGAGTATGCTAGAATGTACAGAACTTCTCTGCTGTAAGCGTAGCATCACAGTGAACATTTGTCAATTGGGTTACACTGTTGAGATCACCTACCTCTTGTGATACCTATTACTCTTGGTGAATCCTCTTAAATTACAGGTTTTAGACTTACTGTGGTGCTCATCGTCTAGGAGAATAAAGCTAATAGTTTTTTGTTTGTTGTTTTTTTTTTTCCTTTGGAACCTTATGATGCTTGATTTGTCTCCCCAGTAGATTATCAAAAAGTTCTCCCTTCAGTTATCATTCCATGGACAAGCATAAGACTAATCCCTTTTTTTAAAGGGATGCTTTATAATGGAGTTGATATTGTAATAGGGCATAATACAGGATGCTATCGTTCAGACTTGATAATGTTTTATACATGTCCTATTTTTAAGACACCTGATATGCAGTCTTGATTACCAAGCTGCCTTTTTGCAAGCTAGAATTAAACTTGAAGCAAACTATTGCTATAGTGTCGTACTGTGCTTGAGCTAAGAAACTTAACTTCTAAGTCTTCCACTACTGCTTCTTTCTCCCTCTTTTTTTTTTTTTTTTTTTTTTTTTTTTTTTTTTTTTTTTTTTAAGAGAAGTCTGTAGTACTTCACATCCTACTTATCTCACTGGCCAATATTGCTGTCTGTGTTTTTAGCTGCTGACACCTGTGCTAGGTGTGCTGTGCTCAAACTGAGGATGTGTAGGAGTAGTATGACACCTTGACTTTATTTTTGTTCCATATCCTGGGCCTTGATAGATAGGTGTGAGGGTTTTTTTGTTTCGTTTTGTTTTAAGACAACATAAAACTGGTCAGAAATGGCTATAATTCTTGAAGTAAATTTTCTGCCTAACTTCAAAAAATAGCATAGAAACTGAGCTGGGTAATGCATGACACTTGAGATTATTTCTAAAATTGAGAGTATTGAAACACATTTTTCTGTCTAGCAAACAGTTTGCATTCTTGGCTGTGGTTGCTAACACAGCCCGAAGCCCTGTTAAACAGCAAATGTGAATTGTGACTTCAGCGTTAAGTTTTGATGCCTGTTTAAGACCATATTATTTTGTGTTTAAGACCATATTATTTTGTGTTGATAGATTTCTGAATTTGTATATACTACCTATTTTTGCTGTTAATATATAGGACACGCATACGTGCAGTTTATTAAGTATCAGCAAAATTATTTGACTGTTTTAAATATCTAGTGACAAAATCATGACCAGGTCCAATTTCAACTTTCTCATATGATTTTCTCATTTACAAAACTCCACAGAGAATATACTATAGTGTATTTATACTACTATGTATAATGTCTATCCATAGGATTGTGTACTGTGATATATAGAAATATTAACAGTAGTTAAGCAAGTCAAGTGGCAATGTTATATTGAGTTATACAGTGAATGTGCTTATATGGATCATAACAGCTAGCTGGTTGCTCAGCCCAGTTCCTTCTTTGAGTGAGAGCTAAGTACACTGGATTTTAATAACACAGAGCATTAAAACTTACACAAATGTCATGGTGTTCTTCTGTTTTGTTTTGGTTGTTTTTTTTTTTTGTTTCTTTTTCCTTTGAGAATTGTCATGAAGAGAGTTGAAAGGGATCAGCGCTGTCAGTTGTGAACATCTTGGATTTATACTGCCAGAAAACCTGCAGAAGACTACTTAAAATCTTAGACATGACATCATTAAACTTTTGAGTTGTAGCCTGTTTTCTCTTAGGGACTAAACACGGTTATGAGAGAAGTTTATATATTAATTATTTCTACATAATTACACAACTGTTAGAGACTACAGCCTTATTGTAAAAGGTTACCAAAGCATTTGTTTTTACACAGTTTCAGTTTAGAATGTAAAATATATTTTGTGAACTTTGGGAAGGAAGGAAGTGAAATGTTACTTGATACAGCTTTGGATTCTTTGCTCTAAAGCATAGTTTTGCAGCTGTGGGATTTTGACTCTGAGGAGTAAGGTGAAAGACATTCAGTGGTATTTTTCCCTTTATTAGGGATGCTCTCAGAAGATCACTGTGAGAACAGGAAGAGCTGTGCTGGGTCATGCACAGTACAATGCTAATGCAAACAAATGTAACTGTGGCTGTGTACTGTCTAGCCTCCTTACTATGCTGCAAAGTTGTGCAGCAGAGATAATAAATACAGAAAACTTTTGGTGTGTTGCATCCTTCCTAAATAAAAAGTAGGCCATCCATTAATTCTCTTGAAAATGCAGAGAAATTGTATCATGTTTTAAGTTGCTAATTGTAGTTTGCAGATGTAAAATGAAATTGGATTACTCTTTTGATTGGAATGATTATACCTGTCTAACAACTTTGGGAACTTTGAATGAACGTGCCTCTTTCTGCCTTCTATCTGGTATCGATGCTTCAGGACCAGAACTTCACTTGCACTTGAAAGCTTTGCATGTAGAAGAAGACAGAAAAAGAGCTAGAGTTTTCACTAGTCAGAAAACATACTGTATCAGTTATAGTGATCAAAAGAAAGAGCATAGCAGAAGAAAATAACTTTAACACCTGCCAGGGCTCATGCTTTTGGGATCTGCCAAGCTTCTGAGGAGTTTAAAAGGGGCAAAATGAAATATTACTGTACAGTGGCCTGCTGAAAAGGTCCCTTAGGAGTCTTGAAGCTTCTTTAAGATCATTTCTTATTGCACAAAATGCGCTATCCCCAACAGCGTTAAGGTTGAACAGAAATCTTACGTTTACTTAGATAAACTAATGCAAGAGAAAGATTAGGGTCTTGTGTTTGCCTTCAGTTAAGAACAGATGTCTCACTCATATGTCCTAGGATATTAAATATCTGCTTTAAGAAAATAAAAGGAAGAAAAAAAAGGGGGGAGGGGAGAAGGAAACAAACATTTAAGTTCCTTTCACTTTCCAGGTGTCCAAAACAACCTGTATTGTAGAACCACAGAATGGTTTGCATTGGAAGGGACCTTAAAGATCACCTCATTCCAACCCCCTGCCATGGGCAGGGACACCTCCCACCAGACCAGGTTGTCCAAAGCCCCATCCAGCCTGGCCTTGAACACCTCCAGGGATGGGGCATCCACAGCTTCTCTGGGCAGCCAGTGCCAGGGCCTCACCACCCTCACAGTAAAGCATTTCTTCCAAATATCTAATCTAAATCCACCCTCCTTTAATTTAAAGGAGAGGCCCTTTAAAAAGAGGCCCTCCCCAAATATGTATTACTACATATTTATTTCAAAATGAGAATAAACCAAAGTAACAAAAAATAAATAAGAAAAACACTCTAGTAAGATGCATATGAAATAAATAAGATATCAGAAATAAAGCAATTTATTTTCATCTTCCTAATATATTGTGGCTAGTGAAGAGACCATGTATACTTTCACTGTACTTCAGAAGAGAGGTAGCAAAGAAGGCTTATGCTGTGTCGCGGGATGAGGGATTAAGAGAAAAAGGAAGAAGGGAAATAACGGGTAACTGGTGAGGTTACTAAAACATGTTTATCTAGTAAAAGAAATAACAGCAGTCTATTGAAAAGGAAATGTGACTTCTCAGCCTCAGCAGTTCAGATGGCATGGTTGGAGCTGTTTGATTTTGTTTCCCGTGAGCTCGCTATTGCTGGAGCTGTTGCAGCAAAGGTCTTTGGAGCCATGCCTCAGCCTAGTTTATTCCACGTAGATACGTAGCATGAAGTGCTGTCTGCCCTGGGCACGGGTGCTTCAATAGTTAAGCATGGCAATTGACAAGTGAGCAGGTGTCTGGTGGAAGAGGAATGATCTACTCAAAAAGCCAAGTAGCCATCCTAACCAGTACGATGTGTTGAGCTTTTCTCTCTCTCATTCTTAGCAGAAGGCTTTCTTTTGTTTAATAAACCTTCATTTAGAAAGCTGTTGGAACTTCTTTGGATAAAATAAATAGCAGTTTTTAAAAGCTCCAGTTTGTCTTTTATTGTGCATTTCATCCACAGGAATCCTCATGGACTTCTGCAAAGGCTCAAGTAATAACAGATATGAATCTGGTAAAATCAGGGCTGTCAGAAGAGAACTGTCAGCAGGCATAAGATTGTTTTATTTAATTTCTGCTGTAAATCACAGTTGTCTTATGTGAGGCTTTTTCCAACCAAGTAGAAACAAGCTTCCAGCTCTTAAGAAGCTCTTAAGAAGACAACAAAAAAAAGGGGGGGGGAGAGGTAAGGGGAAACACAAGTTATCTTCACTACACGAAAATTTTCCCTAATCTAGTTGTACTTTTTTTAATCCAATTGGGTATGGTGGCTGGAAGGGATTATTACAGCTCCAGGAGGAAGATCGTATGTAACAATATAAAAATGAAGAACCTTATTTTAAATGAAATTTCATTATTTGAAAATTTGTAGCTCTTTTTTTCTTCTTCAGAGATACCACCTCTCTATCTCCCACCGCAGACAAACTGCTTTTTGCTGATAACTCTAGCTACTAATTTTCTTCAAAGATTGGAGTTTCAAGGGCTAGATTTTAAATCTTTTCACCACGTAGAGAGGTCAGTAAAGGAAAGTTATTTCTGTATGGCACTACAGTTATTGGAAATTAACTTTTCTTAAAGGCTCATATTCCACAAACCTGTGTACTGATTCCTAGGTGAAGAAGTCTACATACTTAACTCTGTAGTCCCTGATTAGCCCTGCAGTAGCCAGAGGGACCCCATACAGCTCATATGTGTACCTTCATAGGATTGGTTGCCAGAATTAGTTTGTATTGTAAATACATGTCTTGGTTGTTGAAGAGGTGATTACACTTCATAATATAACTTGATATGTCACGTAGGAAAGTAATGTGGGATATAAACACAGTTAAAACAAGCCCTGCTCGCATACATTTATGTTAATAACATCTTACAATATTGAGCAATGAATTCCTAAGAGTAGATTTCCATTCTGTCAGCATGGTACAAGTGATAAATTCTCCTTGAGCTTTTTTGTTTGCAGTGTTTATTTTTGTTGTTGTTATTTTGTTTTTAACTCCTCAATGACTTTGGTACAAAAAATATTAAATTCAGTAGTGGGGTTGATACTAAAGTAACTGGTGATTATACTGGATACACAAGTATGATGCAAATACATTCAAGGTAATTTCTTTGATTTTTAGTGCATTGCTGTCTGAAAGTTCTCTGTAAGATTTATTAATCATCCTTTTCTTCCCTTGCTTTTTAGGTCAAAGATACAAAATTGCCTAATTACAAAGACTGCAATAAAAACCCTCCATTCCCCACATTCTTTGCTGATGGAGATGAAAAACTACCCGAAGACTTGTACGATGAGGAAGTTTTCCAGTTCACAGATCCATCTGTCACATATGCATAATGTTCTTGACATCTTTGAAAATGTACAGTTTTGTTATTTTCATGAATTTTGCAATGCTATGTAAGAATAAACCTATGACTTGCAATCTGGCCAACTGACGTGAACACTTCAGATATCACTGTTTCGGTTGGGTAATAAGACCTAAGACTCAATTGCAAATCTGCATAAATCAGCAGGTGAGTCAGAGGGACAGGTTTCAAAGCACATCAGTTTGTCTTCGGTGATCTTCTGTACTCTGTCACGGGCTGTGAAAGCTTAGACATTTCTGAAAAACTGTTTTGAAAATGGGTCTATTTGATTTTTTTTTTTTTTTTTAATACTACCATATTCTGCATTTCTCTTCTGTGGAAGGTATTCTGGCCAACTGATCAATCAAAAAAAAAAAAAACAACCTTTCAAATCTGCATGGACATCTGAGAGAGGAATAAATCAGATGCAAATCCAGATTCACAAAGCGTAATAACCTGAAATAAAAAATACATTGATTTGCATGGATTGATTTTTATTTCCTTCTTTTCACTAGAGCTCTTTTCTTTTGCTTTAATGTTGTGTTGAGTTTAATATAGCAGATACCCATCAAATTTCCTAGAGTAAAGATCCTGTTGACCACTGGCTATCTCTTCAGAGCGTGCTGGCAGTGTGAACAGTGAAGGGGTATTTGGATGAGAAATGTTCAGTAGCAGAGAAGCACTAAGACTATTTGTTGCCTTTGCTGACAGTTTTTTCTGAACTTCACAGAGGATCCCTTGCATGCTCTCTGGAGAAATACCACTCCCTCTACAGTTGTCTCTGTATCGGATTCTCATGCTGTTACAGGAGAGCTCTTACAAAGAAACCAGGCCAAATGTGAAGGATTTGTCTTTATACTAATGCTTGTTTTCCTTCTACGCCACCTTTTAATAGTTGGTATCTGTACACTTCTTTCATTCTTCATGTGATTTACTATTTATAAGTCTGGTCTTTGAACACTGTAAATCCTCTCACATACCAGAAGCGCAAGTATCTGCATAACTTTCAGTGCCATCTGAACACTTATTTACAAGCCCTGCAGTAGTTGAAGAATTTACATATCTTAAGCTGTTATTAATACTGTAGTAGAGCTGTCTATTCATCTTTGCAGCTTCATCACAAGGCGTCAAATATCTTGAAAAAAATTCTGAAGACCTTACTAATACCAATTTAAAAGTGATGTTCTTGTCTTTATGATATCTCTCAGCCACTGAGGATGTTTTGAATTTTTTTAATAGCTTGAAGAAACCACATACTAAAGAAGCTGCATAGAGCTAGCACATAGAAGTACACTGGGAGAGATCATTAGAGAGGCACTGGTATGAAAATTTCTGCAAATATCCTCTTAGCTGGATTCAGTCAAATTTAAAAATTAAATATGTGATTCAAATGAGTTAATCAGAATGCTGAATAACAGCACTCCCTTCCTGCTTCCCCTTCTCTTCAGTAACACTGGCTCTGCAAGTGCAGGTATCACGCAGCAGGTGTGGTGCAAAAAGCCCATATCCTGTAGCAAACACCCAGTGGGGTGTCGTGTTTTGGTTGTGAGACTACCAAGGAGTGCAACTTGTCACCTGTACGGGGTAGCTGCCATTTCCTGAAGGGGTGTTTGTTGTTCCACCTCCTGATAATGCAACAGGTTTTAGAAGTTGCAGCATTTCAAGTGTACTTGCTGCTGAACACGTGTAAATCGGGGTGTTTTCAACTGCATAGCTTGCTGTCCTGCTCTGGTTTATGGGATAACGCTAGCACACGTGTACTTCACATAAGGAGAAGGTTTCTTGCCTATATTGAAACGGCATCACAAGTAGAGGAGAGTGAGTCGTGATTGTGGTGCCACACCAAGGAGGCTGTGGGGCTGGACTTGTGCTGCTGCCACTGGGGGAGGATGGAAATGGTGGGGAGCTGCTTGCCTGGGGCAGGAGCTACTCCTGTGAGCTGTTTATTAATTCGGAGTTAAACATCTTCTGTTTCAATTACTTTGTTACTAAATGTATTATTACTTTAATTTCTAATGGCCCTGGACTATCACTGGGGAGGTTGTCACAGACAGATGTGCTTTCTCCTACTTGGTTTCTCAGCCTGAAGCTCCAGAACTCAGTGATCCCCTCCAGTTACTCCTGCTCACTTTACTTTTTAGCTTCAATATCTAGCTTCCGTTGCCTGAGTAGAAAGTGACATCCTGAAGGTACTATCCTGAAGGTAGTCTTTTGTCCAATCTAAGGATTAGAAACAGGCAAAATTAGGCAAATACAGAGTCCCCCTGTCCCAGATGAACCAGCAGTGCCTTGTGCTAAGGGATATGTACATGTAAGGAACATGTACACAGGCAACATCACTACCGTAAAATAAAAAAGCTTTTAGTCCATGTTACCTGTAGGTTATCAAAGGAAGAACTGAACATGTTACAAGGAGACTTGAATCCCATAAAGGAGGGTCCTACTCTACATTGTAGTCTGTTTTGCTGTATAGGGAATTAATTGTTGGCAAGCTCTGCTGCCACTGGTATTAGTGGTGAAGCAGTTGAGAATTCAATTGTCTGTGAATTGTGTCCCTGTTTCAGCACAGAGAGAGCAAATTATTGATCTCCACTTAGAATATAATGCTTGAAAGTCATGTGTGCTCTCCTCAGGCTCTTCCATGTCCTTGGGTTGGGAAATGGCCTGTGCTGTCCCTAGCACATACCATGTTGCTTTGCGATGCTCAGAAATCACGTGGGGGTGCAGCAGAAAGCAGGAGTGCTTTTAAAACCAGGAGCACAAGTAGGTTTATTGACTCCTCTACTTTATTACCATCTCATCAGAAAACATGCAGCTCTTCTTATGATTTCCAGCAAAACACTGACATTCACCAGTGCATCCATCCCCTGCACATTCAGCTGTGCCTGGAGCTGCCTGTGACACGGGGCAAAAGCCTGACTCCAAGCACTTCTATCGTACTGAGCCTGTTTTTGGTAGGCATTTGTGAACATAAGGGCTGTGGGTGCTCCGTGTCCAGGAGCACGTTACCCCATCCTTAGGCTGTTTGGGGAGGGGATGTTTTTAACATCGACACTCTGCTTTGGAGGAGGATGTAGGGTTAAGCGTCAGCTGTATCCATGACTGCATGGCGTGACTGCTCTGAAAAATAAATACTCTTGATTAATAACCCCTCTCAGTGGTTCTGTAACGGTACATGAATAAACAGTGGCAAGCATACAATATAAGTTGAAGGTAAAAAGACAGCAGGAAGTGGAAATCAAAACACTCATCTTTCACTTGACAACATAATTGCAGCCATTGATGATAAACAAGGAGAGTTTATTTCCCGCAAATCCATACTTCTAAATACCATTGCTCTGTCATTATGTGAGACTGATAAACATTTTCCTTTGCTATTTTCACTTGATGTGGAAAAAAATTGTTGTGTTATGTTAGCATTTAAGAAATATTGTGCTAGTAAGCTGAAGGGATGACAGAAGTTTGTGTGTAGAGTTTCACCTTCCTCCACCTTCCCTGTGGATTTCAGAGTCTGGTATGGTCTGAGCTTTTCTTAAAATAATAAAATTATTTTTTTCTTTATTGATTTTAACAATCTAACTCATGAGTTGTGTTTGCTAATGTAGCATTTCGTAACCAGCTACACCTCCGAAAGGTGAGGTATAGCACAATCAGATAGATGTCCATGAAATCATGATGATGGAATGGGAAGTGACAAAGCTCCAGGAGGACTTTTGGCCATAGAAAACCTTCCAGCACAGAAAGACAGTTGCTGGGCAGATCTTCCCAAAACTGCGAACTGCTGAATTACATCTTTATATCACTACACTGATAGCAATACAAACCACGAGGGAGGCTGACTGGTGCCCTCCAGCTGCTTCCATAACACGCAGCAGCGGTGAGCCTGACACTCCTGCCAGTGCAATGGGATTTATGCTGCCCTGTGCTGGTGAGCAGAGAGGTGCTTCCTGCCCTGATAACCTCAGCGGAGAACAGTGGTGGGTTCATTCATTTCATGAGTGCAGTATTCGTAGTGCTGCTCAGCTTGGCTCACTCTCCTGATTTATTTCATTCCCATATCTCCTTGAAATTTCATGTGGGAATGCCTCTGTACCCAGTGTCTTCTAATAATTAGCTCTTATGCCCTTCAGTGCACAGACATTGCTTATTAATTGCACTCTAATGAGCATCTCTCACCTGCAGCAAGTTGCTCTGCACTGTTGCACACCACAGTGTGCAACACAGCATAGTACAGTTTATTGTGTTTGTATAGCACACTTGATGGCTCTTAACAGCTGTAAATGCATGCAAAAATGCTGACCTTGATCTTGGGGTTTTATTGGTTTTGGAGAAAGTGTTCAGCTTCTGGTGGAGGAATTTAAGTCAATTACATGTAGCGTTCTCATTATAAATAAATCACACCAGCAAAGAGAATTAATTTCAATTAATTCTCTGCTGTGCTTGAAGCAAGGCAGCAAAATGAACCCATATAAAGCTGGCAGTTTTCTCTGGGGACTGTGCAGGTATGGCAGCAAGGTGTGCTGTCAGGTAGTAAAGGCATATGTTAAGGCTGATGGTCTCTAAATTAATGCAGCCTGCTGACCTACCTCGGGAAGCATCAGTGAAGATAGGAAGATGTGATACAAACTGGGGAGAACTGCTGTGTAAATAGCACTGGTTCAGCCCCCTACCCCTCTGTCAATAAGCTTCTCCTTGCATCTCTCCCCTCATTTTAGAGGGGTGTGTGTGCGCGCATGTAGGCATCACAAGAAGGATTTCCAGCAGCACCATTGTCCATTATGATATTAAGACTAATAATGCCATAGTTCTCTATTTGCCCTGCTTTCCTCATTCCTGTAGGATGCCATAGGTGGACTCCCACCTACATGGATGGTTGACATGCCACAGCAGACTCATTTCTGAGTTTGAATACTGAGCCCCCATGGTATTTTCTTGCTTTCTGATCTAAGTGGGCAACCAGTGATTTGGAATTAGACACCCCATGTAGCCACTGCCCATGATGCATTGAAAATCACTGATTGTGAATAATTTGATTTTTGGACTAAATTAATATGCATTTTCATGGCAATAAATTTGAATACTAAAACAGAACTCAAAAGAGGCAATCAGCTAAGAAAGCAAATGCAGTTTCCAGGGTGAATGCAGAAAATGGCTTAAATTATTTGCTGTGATCTAATGAGCGTCCGCTGGAGATTGAGCCTTCTGTGCTCCAGTGCTCACTGCTGCATCTCAGAGTCTGGTGTGTAAATTCTTCTGCCAAAGAACCTGTACATACTGGACTCACACCATGAATGAAGCCAGCTTTTGGGGATTTGAGAGGAATGGGCTTGGAAAGGGAGGTTGTTAGCAAAAAATCTGTTTGAACCAATTTCCTATTGTTCAGTTTGTGCTCTGTAATTTGCTTCACATTTTTCTGGGTGACACAGGATTGCAGCCAGCTAAGTCGAGTTTTCATCTGTCTGTTTTCATTTCCTTTCTCATTTCCTTTCTAAATAGTAGAAAAACTTTTTTTTTTTTTTTTAATGTAGTTTTTGCAGGTGTTCAAAACAATAACCTTGAAGAGGGTCCCTTGGCAACCTGCTTCTCTACTGAAAAGCGCTATGATTCATCTTTCATAAGCAAGGCACAGTAATTTTATAAATATTTCTCTCTTTTTTTTTTTTTATTATTATTATTTTATTTCTAGAAGATTGAAATGGAAGACCAACATTGCTGGAGCAGAGGCTTTTCTGCATGTGGCCTCTGTGAAAGCAGAGTTACACAGATTCTCACCAAATCCTGAAATCCTGTCTGCAACAATGTGTTGTTGCTACATGCAGGAATGAACTCACAGCGGCACGTTCAGATTTGGTGCCTTAGTCGTGTAAAGAGTTTGAATGCATGTGCCCAGTGTCACACAAAACATGCATGAGAGAATTTGGCAGAGGGTGATAGGAGAGTTACCTCATGGTGCACATGGTTCAAAATCCCTCTACCTTTCTCTGCAGTTACCAAGAAATGCATTTTTGTCTGCTGGTTTGTTCTCTGCAAGAGGTTTGTTAACTGCAAGATCTGTTTCCAAAGGGAGATCTTTCCTCAGGAGCTTCCATAGCCTTCCTTAGTCTAGCCTCAAAATTTTCTTTATTTGGCCTAAAAGTTTAGCACTACATATGGAGAAGGAGCCTGATAGACAAGGAACAGATTTGATTTCTCTTCCCCCGTCTTCCATTTCCCTTGATAACAGGTCAACAGAAAACTTCTTTCCCTGTATGCCACTTAAAGAGAAAAATCAATCATTTTCTGTGAAATTGCCAGTTGATTTCTAAACTGCAATTTCAACCCTGCAGAAAAGGTGCCACGGAAAGTCCTTCAGCTCTCTCTCACCCAGCTTTGGAGACATGAGGGCATGGCTCTGAGCCCAAAGGCTATCAGCCTGGGGCAGGATTTCTCCAGCTCTGCTCCGTGAATCTGATGAGGCTGTGGCGTTGCTGCTCGGCCTGCACCCGCCACCCACCCCTGCTGCACTCACGGCCTGGAAGTTGTCTCAGGGAGGCTTTTTCTTTTCATGTTGTTGAAAAATACCTGGCCCAGCAGCTCTTATATCTGTGAACGTCTGCAGTTATGTGTGTGCTAAGAGTGTGCCCGGTGAAGGCTCATTTTACTGCTCCACTGCTGTTTGCTTGTTTCTGATGGGAGGCCCAGTGACAGGCTTTCAAGCACTGTCTGTTTACAGTTCAGTGAAACTGCTCCAGTTGGCAAAGCAGTCTGTTCCCTTCACTCTTTGAAGGGGAAAATCAAATGGAGTCCTGAAACTTCACTGGCGATGAGGCAGGGAAAGCACTGGCCTGCTCCCCCACTGCGCGTCTCCCACCAGCAGACCCGTTGTGTTTACTGGTGTCCAAAACGTGAGCTTTGATGCGAACACAGGACTTGCTCTTGTCTGAAATGCAGCCTGTATCAGAAATACAATCATACGCTGTCATCCGCTCTTGTTGAAGCCAGCGTTTTAACTGGTCACCTTGTCTAAACCACTTAATGAGCTTCATTGTGGATTATTAAAAGTAATTGCTTATTTGCAAGCACAGGGAGATAGCAACAAAACAATTTCATAGTTAGTAAACATCGACGTTAAAATAATTGCTGTTTTGTAAATATGTAAGTGTCCCATCTATTCAAACATATTTAGGAAAACTAATGAATTATTAGTGCCCAGCTCTTTGTTTATGAAGTATTTTTACAACCACCAACTACGCTGTTACATGCGTACAAGTTTAAGCTGGTAAGCAGAACCTTCAAGAGAGCACAAGTTCATCAGCTGCTGATAAAGTACAAGATTTATCCTCCATTCCACAGCCTGTGGGTTTTAAATTGAAACACCACAGAGGACAAGCATTTGGTGAGGTGCTGGAGACACAGGGACTACACAGAAGGAGGCTTTGAAGAAGAAGAGCTGAGCTCCACACCTGCATGCTGATGGCAAAAGAGAGAGGAGCAATGAGGGAATGAGGACAAAGATGTGTGGGGTGAGTGAGGAACCCTGGAAAAACTCCTAGGAAGGGCAAGGCTGGAGGAAGAATAAATGAGCTTGTTTTGCCATGAGCTTGTTTTAACCCCAGCTGGTAAGATAAACAGCCTCCTTGAAAGGGGAAATTCAGGCACAAATTTTCAGAAGAGGCATCGGGACTCTCCATTATTTTCTGAGGAGAGTGCCTGCTGGTTGCTCGCAGCTGGGCCTTAATTCCCAAACTAAGAGCAGGATTAAATCCAAGCCCTGTCTTCAGTGACTCCTATGAGCTGTCCTAAACAGTCCCCTAAACAGCAGTCCTCTGTGCTGGCTGCTGAACACTCAGTGCTGAGAGTATTTTGGTCTGGGGCTAGCAGGACCTGGGAATTTCTCATGTTGAAAGCTGAGGATCTGCACTGAGGTGTCCATCAGCCTCTGCCCCTCTGCCCTTATCTCATTTGTCTCCATTTGCCTCCCTGTGGCAGCGGCTGTCAGTTGTTTAATGACAAACTAAATTACTGCTGGTGACCTGTTGGGTATGTTACGGCCTCACCACAACAGCCTCCAGGACGTGGAGAAAGAAGTAAGATGCAGTGCATTGGATCGAGGGAGGGAGAGAAAGGAGTGGAAGGAGCTTGGCAGAGGAAACACTTCATTCTGCACCTCATACACACCCACGGCACAATACACATTACACCATACACAGCCTACAGTGAAACTTTTGAGTGGGGGGAGAGCACAGGATCAGACCTAGATGTAATCACACCCCTGCTACTTGACGTCTGTGGTGTGACGGGTTTCATAGTTCCACTCCTGGTACTCTGACAGGTTTGCCTGGAATTTAACATGTGTCTGGCAGTGCCTGTGACTGATCACATCTGCAGCTCCCCGACAGTTCTGCACAGCATAGATGATGTTAACATCTCCAGAAAGCTGTTGACAGACAAAATCCTAAATGGTGATAATAACAGCTAAGCTTTATTCTCCCTCTCTTTTTATCCTTCCTCCTTTTTTTTTTTTTTTTTTTCATTTTTTTCTTAATTATTTATTTATTCTCCATACCTCATATTAACCGCCAGCATAGGCTATAGATCCTGATTATCTCTGCATGTGGAATTCCACTGGTTCAAGTTTCTTCTGTGTGAAACAAAATATATGGCTCCTTCACTGCAGAGAGATGGAGAATAAATTTAATTTCATGTAAATCTAACCTGCTTTTCCTCAATCACCTCTTTCCCTCTCCACTTCATTCAGTTTTTCTTTCTGTTTAGATAGGGAAGAGCAGGGCAGGATCTGACCATTTTTCCCTTTGTGGGTTAGAGCATGAGTACTCGAAGAAAAACTTAAATTCCCCCAAAGTTATTTAGTTTACAGATTGGACCCCATAAAATCTAGCTCCAGTTTTTATAGGTTCACATATTAAGTGGGCAAATTGTCAAAATTAACTAAAATGTACCTTGTAGATATAAATCCTAATTTCATAGCATTTCAGTGCAAAGCCATGCTTTAAATATATATATATATATATATATATATATATATATATATAATCCCTGAATATAGAAATGTACAGTTTTGTATGATCTGCTGCAAAGCCTGACCCAAGGGAACCTCTGTGGAATGAGTGTGTGTGGGTGTGCTGTCTCCACAGCGACAATAACTCGGAAGAAAGCGGAGGGCAGGCTTTGCCAAGGGAGCTTGCCACCTGAAGGACTGGCTGTGTGGGGGTGGCAGGGAAGGCAGTGGCTGTAGGGCATGGCCTGTGTTGGAGGACTGCGGGACTGAGTGTGCTTCCAGCTCTGGAGAAGGTGTGCTCCTGCCCTGCCAAACTCTTCCTGTCCTCCAGAGGTAACAACAGGGTTATGCCTTCAACCTCAAAATTGATCTCTGTCATCTCCAGTGAGCCCTGCAGACCCAGATTTCCCGAGCCTTGTCACAGCCGTCACTGCTTTAGCACAGGGAAGCCTTTGAACCTGAGGATAACTCCAGCCTGAGGGGCTCTGAGGGCTCTGCTGATGTGGTAAGTGTTGCAGCAAGTTACAGAAACCTCCATTTTTGCTCCCCTGCAGCTTCCCATACTCAGGTTAATGTATTTAACATGTCTGTGCTTGGCCCAGGGCACAGCTGAAGGCTGCTAGCTCATTTTGTTTACTATTTTTTAGGTTTATTTAGAGGACTTATTTTGGGAATATAATGAGGGACATGGACCACAGGGTGCTGCACCCTTCAGTTCCTTTTTGTCAGTGAAACATCCATTGATTTCCCCTGGGAACTCGAGTATGGTGATGCTGAGTACCTTGGAGAAGTCTCTGCCCTAAGCGACATTAATTATGCCCCCAAAAGTAAATGTGCAATAGAGAATTTGGATTAAATTCGGGCTGGAATGAATAAATAAATAAATAAATAAATAAAAGCCTGAAAAAGTTTTGTTTGTATCCAGGAAAATTAACTTACTTTAATGTTAAAAAATTCAATACTTTCCTACCTTCCTTCAGTAATTCTCATCATGAAGTTTCGTGCAGTTACTGCAAAGTGCTGTGGGCTACGATATTAAATTGAACTAAGTGTTCAGGTGCTAAGATTTTCAATAAGTTCACCCATCTGTAAACCAGCCATCCCTTTATGAGAAATAAAGTAAGAACTTATCTTGCTGATAATTTATTACTAACAAAAGCAGGAAGACCTTGTATATGTATTTTGCATGGACAAGTGCAGTTCAGCTCTCCTTTGTGTGCTGAGCAGATGTAGCACAGGTTTCAAATGAGTTGCAGTGGCACAGTTTGCAAAGCAACAAAGCCAAGCAAGTCCTCGGGGACTTCAAATCACTATTCAGAAAGTCAGAGCAAAGCTATTCTTCGGCGTGAAAAATTCCAGGTCATCTAATTACAGGGTGTGCACCAGTGGCCCTGATGGTAGGAAACTAAGTGCTTGTTGAAAACTTTTCCTCACCTCTATCTTCCCCTTCAAGATTAGTTGTGTTTTGCCCAGCATTTCAGTGTGTGATGATTCAGGTGGGATGTGCAGGAGCTGGTGTTAGCTGCACTGCCCTTGCAGTGCAGCTGCTGCTAGATATTGACTTTATGGGGAGTGCTGATAACTCTTCTCCGAGCTCAGAGCTATTTCCTATTCCTTGCAGCCCACAGAGGGTTTCCACTGCCCTGCAGGTTCTCTCGAGGGTCACCGGCAAATTACAGCAGCCAAACACAATCTCATTTACTGTGTCCATTGGACAAACAGAGAGGAGCCAACCAAGCCATTTCGGCTGTTTCAGGTGGTTTTTTTTTGCAGCAGCTCCTGGTCAAACACAAGGACTGAGGGCTCCCAGTGAGCAGGCAGGACAACCCACCCTGCACTGGCTATGCTAGGAGGGTTTGTGCAGTTGTCTTGGTTTGTGCCTTGGACCACAAATTCCTTTGGCAGAGCAGGCAGCAATGCTGCCTCTCTTACACAGGGAAAATCAAATAGGTGTTTGCTGATACCTTAGCAAAACCACCTTACTGGAACTGCTATACACTTACATATTGAGATCTGTTCGACTCCTGGAAAGAATCAGAAAGCAAAAATAAGAAGTTAATAATTAGCTTCTTTTCTTATAAAAAGAAACTGTTAGCAGCTTCTCTTTGTCTTTCCCTTTAATTAGTCTCATGCTCACACAAACACTGTGAAATTCAAACAGCACGCAAAGTCACTTGTAAATGTAAGTTGCATCCAACCCTTGTTCCCCATTCCCACAAGTGTCCATGCCAGGAAAATAAGAGAGCAGGAGATGAGCTCCATTTGTGAATTTTATTATCAAAACAAATCTTACTAATTCACCCCTTTTCATTTTGGATTGACTACATTTTTTTTTTTTTCTTGCAATCCTATATGTCAGTGTTTAATTAGGGTGCAAAGCAAGGTGGAGAAAGTGGCCCTATGCTTTCAGACATTTGCTTTACATATGTTTTTTTTTTTTGCTAAATTGAATGGGCTTCCCTTTCAGAAAAGACAATACCTCTGCCTCTGGGAGAGGTAACTCTGAGAGGTCATAGATTAAGCAAAGTTCAGACGAATGTCTGAGGGAGAGTCAGAGGTGTGCAGATGATAGGAAGGCAACTGAGGCACATTGGCACCAGTGACACTCTGGGACTCTGTGAAGACCACCTTAATCTGTCTATATTTCAGCTACAGGCCAGCAAGTTGATCTTCATGGCTGTGAAAGGGTCAAAAATGAATATGATAAAAGACAGCACAATTTTGGTCTGCTCTTTGTTCAGAAAGGACAAGGATTTTTTTCTAATTTATTTATAGTTTAAGCACTAGCTGTGTTTCATGCTGGAGCAAACCATGTCACTGTAAACACATTTTCAAGCAAAAACTCCATCAAAGTTATCTTTATTTTTGCCAATAATCTTTAGCTACAATAGATGGACCTGCCTATTTCCATGGGCTCTGTCTTCAGTTTTTCACTGGCCCATCCTCATCCAGGCTCTTGCTGGATGCATGACACCCATTGCAAACAGCCCTGTTGCACTGCACAACATGGGGCCGAACAGAAAAGCTTGGGTTGCTGTGAATTGTCTGAGTACATTGCACATTAGATACAGCCTTAGCAATATGGGCTGTCCTTGCTCTAGCAGTGCCTCCAAGTAAAGATATTCCTTGATAAGGTTTCTAGCACCAGACATTTACCTCTGCATCTTTAGTGAAGGGTAAGCTGGTTTTGTCACATCAGTTCCTCTTCCTATGCTTCCTCCGTACTTCCAAAAATATTATTTCACCCTCTCCTGATAGATGACTTAGGTTCAACATATGGTGGCTGAAGATTCAGCCTCTCTGATTTTCACCAGTGTTGGATAAAACTGGCTGTGAATTATTTATAGCATCAATCTGAGTCCTTTATTTTTTTTTTCCCTTTTAAATTCGTGAATTAAGCGGAGTTCAAATGAGTGTCTGAGAGAGAGGTGGTGGGAGGCTTTAAAGAGGTGAAAATAACAGGAAGACAGCTGCTGCACATTGGCTCGATCAGTGTGGTTCAGCACCCCCGTGTCGATCTGGGGATGGATTGACTTGCATTAATCAGAATACAGTTAATATTAAAAAAGCAGAGAAACTCTTCTGACTGGGTGCTGGGTTTCCATTAGTTCTGCAGTTTAGCTTTCTCCACAGGCTCATCAAAAATAGAAAGAGCCATTGTTACAATGATTGCTAGGTTTCTTTTCAGAGAAACGGAAGAAGGGAAACGAGACACAATTTAGGCTTTTCAATGTGGAGATTCAGGAAGGGAAGTCCAAATGGTTGCTGTTCCTGTTATTACCAAAAATCCTTTCAGCCTCTCTGCAGAAGCCTATCCTGCCAAGTGGCAGGACTGGAGATAGCCCTGGGAAGTGCTGAGCTCCCCCGGCCTCACAGTTTCTCTACAGAGCCCAAAAGGAGCACAGCATGGGCATGGTGCTGAAGTATCCCAGGAAGATGCTGGATAAAAGCTCCCACAGGTTGATGGAGGGCCACAATCCACTCCTTTCTCCAGAGCACACCAGAAATCTGTCCTGGGATGGGGGGGGCACTGGTTCCCTCCAGAAAACCTTGGCTGAACTCTGAACAGCTAGTCTCTTCCTACCTGAGCTGTAAACACTTTGGTGTAGGTATTTTTTTGTCCTCAGTTGCTTGTAAAAGCCCTCCATAGTTTTGTTGCTCTGTCAATAGCAATAACATTTGCATCCTGCTGAGAAGTGTGCTCAGCACAAAGTCATGCAGGAAAATGTGCCCACTGTCAAGTCCATGCAGGGGGTCTCAAAGGGGACATCAGCTCTCCAAACAAAGCTCTGAGGGAAAGGGAGCAGCTCTGTGTTGTGGGACAGGAATCTGACCTGAAGGAATAGCAGAGGACGTGGACAGAGGGAGGGAACCAAGGAAACCTGTGAATGGCCTGCATGGATGCAAGCCACTGTTACAGGGTGGCTCACTGTGGGCCCTTGGGCACAGGAGTATTTTCCATTACAGTGCTTAATTTATTTAACCAGGAGAAGCAAATAATGAGGAAGGAACTTGAGCAAATGAGAGGTTTCCAGATAAAGGTGCAATGGACAGAAGTAGACAGATGTAGCAAGACTGACAGCACATCTAACACCTCAGACCAAGTGAAGCCCACATGAGTGGGCACACAGGGGCAGTGAAACTGCTGCTCACTGCCAGGCATGGACAGCTGGGGCCAGAGAAGAGAAAACAACCTAGCAGGACACAAGTGGGGATGTAGTTCATCATTTTAGTCACTGATAACCAGCAGTTCCTGCCCTGGGTCAGTAGAAGCACAAGGCAGCGCACTGGGCCCAGGGCCTGCAGCGCGCAGGGAACATGTCTGCTCTGACCACGCCAGCCTGCAGTGCTGCAAAGCACTGCCTGGAACCCACTACAAAATGTTTTTGTTTTCCTTTCCCAAGATGATTTTCACCAGCCAGTTCGGTTATGTTGAAGATGCCTATGGTTTTTTTGGGGTGTGGGGTGGGCTGGTGTTTGTGAAGAGGAATTGTGACGAAGCCCAGGGAATTTCCTAGCCTTGTAAGGTGCTGACATATCTGATCTGCCAGCAACCAAACAACACTCAGCAGTGCAAAACGAACAAATGAGAACAAGACCAGAGAGAAAAGTGTGGTAGTACCAAAGGAGCCATTAGTTTTCTCAGTTACTTTTGTATTGCTAGTAATTTCCCCACCTAATTATAATTGCTCCATGTGTGTCCAAAGATTTTTTCCTTTCCTCTGCTTCCATTAGTAACAACCTTCTTCTGTGGAGAAACATTTAAAGACAACACAAAATGCACCATGGGATTCTTGTAAGATTTTTGCCAGGCTCCCTCAGGTGAGAGTGAGGTTTCACCAATCTGTCCCAAAATAAGTGACTGTCACCCCCATGTAGTGCAAATACCTTAAAACTGTACCCATCTTCAGTTAGAGGACTCCGGACACAGGTGTGTCAGGGAAGGTGCATGAAGGTCTCTCTGCTGTGCTACAAAGCCTCTGCTTCATGTGGTATTAACTTCTTGAGTTTTAGTTGTGCTCAATTCTTTGGCGTGGGGGTTGATTTTTACCATGTCCTTATCTGGCAGCTCAAGCTAACTTGTGAGCAAAGCTGAAATTAGAGCCATGTTGTGACATTTGGAAAGGACATAGTGAAAACTCTGAATGTTATTGGGTCACTGAGAAAGGATGGGGTTGGCATTGATGCAGACACAGCACTTAAGAAGCTTGTGTGCTTCTAAATAGGCTTGTGCCCTCTTTTTTCCCTTTTTACAAACAGCATTTGACCCCACTATTGTACAGCCATCTGGGAAAGTGTGGATGAAGGAGAGCTCTTTCCAAAAGCTCTGTTTCAGGAACCCACCCACTCAGGTCAGAAGTTGAGAGAAACTTACTTTACAGTAAAGGGTCACCTGAATGGGCACAAAACCATCCCTGTGCTTGCCAGCATGAAGGGCTGTCCTTAAGGAAGCCCTTTTACATAGGATTGTGACTAAAGGGCCATATTAATCCATAAAACTTCTGTGAGGATAGCAGTATTATTATTTACATGTGTTTCTTAACCACATCATGTTTTTTTATAAGTGAGGATGTTCTTTGGGGGACTATACAATTTTCTCCCAAACACTGAAAAGCTACTATTTTCCATCTAATGTGATAGCATTTTTTCTCTACACGTTTTGAAATAACTATTTGTTTCTAGTAGTTCTGAACTCCACCTTGTTAGTTTTCCTCTGCACAAATGTTTTGTTATGGCTGCCTTTAAAAAGCTCTTATCATTATGGGCCTGCTTTATGCTCTTATATGGGCCATTATAAAGAAAGAGGATTGTTTGAGAAAAATATGTATTTTCTATTCTCATGATTTGCAGTCACAAACTTGCTGGATTTTATCACTGGTGGTTATGAAACTAGTTCCAGGAATACCAGTTTAAAATAAATGCCAAATCCAAAGGATTGAGTTTTTCATTGTTGTTGACTTTTTTTTTTTTTTTTTCTCTTCATTATTCTGTATTTATCAAGGCAAGGTTTATTTTCACCCTAGAGTGCAGTCACACTCCCACTTTAAGTCTGCCAGGGTCAGCAACACTCATGGAAGTGACCCAACTGTGCAGATTCTCCATAAAGATGGAAAGAGGCTTCAGGAATAAAAAGATTCAGTGATGAATGTGGCCCCCACCTGACTGGGGCAACCAGCTGGTTGCATTCAACCACATAATGTGAAAAGGTGATTTTTCACTGGGTAATGTTAACCACAAAGAAACAAAGCCCTCATGTCCCCCACATGTATTTCCTGGATTTGGTCTAGGATATCTGCAAAATCAGTGAGTCTGGGTGGATTCATCATGCTCAAGGACATGTTATGTTCTGGCTTGATAAAGAAGCTCAGTTCTGGTCAGAAGGGGCAAGGATATTCCCAACAGCATGTCCCAAAGACTCTCAAAAATATAGGATAAATAAAGGCAAACTGGGGTGGAAATCCACAGAGACTGCCAGGGCTGTAAGCTAGGGCAGCTCCTTTGACACCAATAAACTGTACCCAGGTTTGGCTCAGGCAGAGCTGTGTGAAGCATCCAGCTCCCTTTCCACCACCCCTGGCCACCCGTTATACTCGGCAGGTTGATGAGAGCACTGAGCCTGAGGATTGGCACTGCTCATCAGCCTGGGACAGCGTATTAACAAAAACAGACATATTAAAGGAAGGACTCAACTTTTTCCTGGGGAGCACTGAAATTTGAACAATCATTTTTAGGCAGCCCTTTTCAGGAAGCCCAGCTGGGAAGACCACCTGCCTTCTCTGGGCCATTGTGATAAGACAGCAAACTACCTTGGAGTGCCTTCCCACTGCAGGCAGCCGCACAGCTGGGTCCTCCGTGAGCCTTTTGATGTGTTGGGGAATCAAAGGGGAAGACAAAGAATAGGCAGAAGTCATGCATATGAATGTTCACATGCATAGACAGTAACCTTTCCTCCTCTGATTACCCTAGCTATAAATGCTTGTGATATCAATACTTGATGAGAACGAACCATGCGTGATTACCAAATCCTGCTTTGGAATTGCAGATGGAGGGAAAGGTGTTACTCTCTTAGTTTAATTTAGTTTAAGTAACTATAAAACTCATAAACTCAAATTTTATGAAGTTACAGAAGCTGGAGTGATTGAATGGCAGGATAAGCCATTACATCTGCAAGGTAGTTTTCAGTTATAAAACGCATTATATATGAACTTGTTGCATGGCTATTCTTTTTGTATGTTCTATTTCATTTAAAATAGTATATATGTTTATATTTGTGTATACATGTATATGCATATATATACACATATATATATGTCTGTTTAGAAATTTTTATACATTTTACATGTGTGTGTATATATAATAAATATGTATGTGTGCATATAGAGAGATTTATATAATACGTGCATAGACATATATCTACATATATGCACACATAGAGAATGCAAACATGATGGGATGCTTTGACACTGACAGCTATTTTTAGTTGAGTAAATAAGAACAGGAAACATTTCTCGCGTCTGAGTTTTTGCCAGCTGTTAAGCTCTAGCCAAGAATAAGAGGAGCGTGTGTGTGTAGGTTTTGAAACTAGATTAATTAACGTCACATTTTAACTTCCAAATTATGCTTGATTTTGGTTGATTTTTGTACTTCTCTACATTTTATGCCATTCAACAGGATTAAGCTTCCAGGTGTTTTCAGTAGGGAGGGCAAAGCCTGGAGTACTTTGTGCAGCTCTGATTGCTGGTGTTGAAGATGCAGTTCAGAGGATGCAGGTGCAGAGGGGGCACAAGGATGAGGGGTGGGGAACTTGCCATCCAAGAGAAGAAGGGCCTTTTTACCAAGGAGATATGCTTGTTCTCTCATAAAGATGCCAGAAAATGGAGAGATAAACACCAGGAAATAAAATTGATTTAAAAGGGCCAGGGATAAAGTTTAGTCTAAAACAGGCTTGAGAAGTACAGACTGAAGTAATTATTGAATTTAACACGGAGCTTTCCCAGTTTATGAAGCTGACCTGGCCAGGAGTGATGGCTACCAAGCCTATGCAGCCTCTTCCCAGTCTGTGTTCTCAGCTAGTCACCTCTATTTCTGCTACATTAGTGATGGGGATTTAGCACCTGAACACAGTTAAAAAGCTGAGGAGATGGCAGCATACAGAGAAGATGAAAACAAACTGCAGAGCCTTGTACTCACAGGGCTCTCCTGGGAATGAGGAATATCACTGGCTCCTGAGATCATGTCAGCTCTGACTGACTGCACAGATGTGCATTGTTTATCCTACCAAAGAAGTTGTTCCCTTTTAAAACGGTAAGCTACATCACTTCTCTGAAGCTGGAGCATCCTCTGCAAGGGAAGATCAGGCTCTTTAAAATGAGGCATTTGGTTTATTTAAATGTGGCTGGAAAAAAAACGAAATTGCACATCAGTTGGGGCCACCTGCCTGTGACCTCCCAGAGATGCCAAGGACTTAAATAAGCACCAGCAGCCTTCCTCCTCAGGGGCAGTGCACCCAGCCACCACCCCATCCGTACGCTTGTTTTCCTTGGGGCTGTCAGGGAAGTGCCCTTGCCTGCAGCCACAAGGAGCAGGCAGGCTGGAAGCCAGGATCTGCACAGGTGGTCATCACAGCTGGAAGCTGCCAAGCACAGGGGCGCCCTGAGCACCAGGCACACACACAGGTGGAAAATTTATATTGGAAATTGTATTCTTCGATAAAAAAGTAATTGGCGGACCCAACAACTTCCTTTTAGAAAACCTTTTGAAAATAAATCCCCGTCAACGATGCAATTTATTCCGATATTTTAATAAAATGGTTAACGGAATAGCTCTTGAGTAATGTGCTGCAAACAAGCAGGTACATAACAAATCTTCAGAGCAGCAAAGATGCAAGATGCACTGTATTGTGCCATATTTAAAGGATCTGAATGCTGAGAGAGGAAAAAGAGCAAGAACTCAAAGAAACGATAAAATATTAAAGCTTCGAGAGACAATGTTGTAGGCAGCAGTTTTTGTAGACATTGCTATCAAAAGATAGACAGCAAGCTCTGAAAAAAAAAAAAATAATCTGGTTGACTGTGATGAAATGCCTGGTAATTGTCTGTCAGTTTTAGCTGAGGAAATTAGCAAATGACTCATGGGCTGCAAGCAGTGGGGAGCGCAGGGAGCCTCATCCATCATCTCCAGAACAGCCATCACTTTCATGCACTCTCTGCTGTTGCTTAACTGAAGGACAATATAAAATAAAATGCGAAAGGTCATAAATAAAATGTTTCAGGAGCTTAGGGGTTTAATCCAAACAGACGCAATGAAAGGCAATATGTTGGGCTGGTGGTGGTGGTTTGTATTTTTGTTGTTTGTTCGGCTGGTTTGGTTTGTTTTTTCATAGCTGATGTTCAGAGAGGATTTCCTGGAAGCTTGGTCCCTGCCACAGGGCTGGAGAGGTTTGGCAGGGTGAGAGTCACAATGCATGAAGTCACAATGAGCAGAAGGAGCTCGTGCAGAGGAGCATCAAACAGGACTGAATGCCAGGGGCCCATCTCCTTCCAGATCTGTGAGAATTTGGTACATAATTAATTTGGATGTTACTGTAATCACAGCGGGAATTTCCTTGGATCTTTAGGGGAAAAGGTAAAGCCTGAACAACCCATCCAAATGTTTCTTACCATGAAAAACGAAATGGGGTTTCTCAAATGATCCAGTAGATTTTGGAAGGTAAGTGACCCATTGCTTTTGATAAGATATGAACCTCTGCTCTTATCCAGGATAATATGGGGAGTATCCTGGAGTGGAGGAAGAAAAGGAAGCCCTAAAATAAATAATTTTATTAGAAGAAGGAAAAAAATGCATTTTGTACTAATAGACTACAACAAGCATGATTCTCCCTTGATAAAACCAGTGCTGTTCTGTTTTAACTCCATTGACAAAACAGAGTGTAGGTGGACTGGTGAATCAAACCTTGTGTTTATTTATAATAACAACTGAACGATAAAATGTTTTCCCTGGCAAAGCAACTGCTGTGAATTCAATCTCTGAAATTGTGACTAGCTCTGTTTATGGGAAACATATCAACCAGATGAAGCAAAGACCCTTTTGAACCCCCTGAAAACCCAGAACAGAAGCAGTTGAGTTGAGCCTTATTCACTTTCTCAAAAAAATAACAAATTGGGATGAAATTAATGATAGCATTTTCTGCTAAAGAATTTTCCGAGAAATGGAAATACACAAGCAGTCAAGTAAACGTGGTCTCAAGCAATATGGCAGCAAATCAGTCACTCCTACGTTGAATGGCAGAGCAGTTTTACGATATTGAAAACTGAAGTTGAAAAGAACAGTTTTTCAGCTAAATTCCCTCAAGAAAAAGAGCTCAAAATGTGCTTCAAATTATCACCTTTCTTTACAAACCAGCAGTAATTATTCTGTTTCACACCAAGACTGATAGACCTGGAAATTGGATTAAAAAAAAAACACCAAACCATGATCAGACAATGTGTTGAAGACAACTCCTTTGATAGCAGACTACTTTGCTTTTTTTTTTCTGCTGAAAAGGGACTAAATGTTATGTTGTCTTCTGAACTGACTGCTAAATTACCAAGAAAATGGCTGAATGTCTGTGCATTAGCTTTCTACATGACCTAGATCCATATTTTTTAATATTCTGTGTTTATATTGTGCTCTTATTTTTTTTTTTTTAATTTATATTGTTAAATTACAGTCAGACTTCTGAGTAAGAAGTTTATAGATCCCTGTTGGGAAGCTGTATTTTTGATAATTATATATGATTATGGGAAAAACAGCATTTTCACTGCTTTTTCACAGATGATATACTTCCTACCCTTTCAAGAGAAAACCGTTTTTACAGCAGATCCCATTGAATTCCCCCCAAACTAGTGGCGAAAATGAGAGTGCATTAGTATGAGAGCTAACAAGTGATGCTCAAATGTTGCATGAATCCTATTGATCCGGGATATCTTTAATGTGCTTTTTCAGTTCTCTGCCCAGAACACAATTCAAAATTATTTGACAAAGCCTCATTGATTTTCCTCTGTTCTTAGAGATTGGGAGAAAGTCAACCACGGAGTGAATGGCAGGAGGTCAAGGTCAACCCGCTGCAAAGGGAGTTGCTGAGAGCAAATTATGTGCTCCTTCACTAAAGCTGCCCTCACAGTTGCCTTGTCCAGTTCATGGCACATCAGAGGAAAGGAGAGGCCCAGAGAGGTGGTGTTTAATCCTCAGGGCAACAGCTGGGGATTCACCCGACATGGAGAACAGTATGAGGATGGTTAGCGGTACGAGGTTTGTTAAGGCAGCCCTATGCATTGTAGCCTTCATGCCAGCCCTCTTGTTTTGGGTGTCTCCCAGTTCCACTACAGAGTTACCTCCCTTTGCTGCTCCCCAGGGTTGCAGCAGTCCCTTCCAGCCCACACAGCTGTCTGACTTGCCATAGCCTCATGGATGGTTGTTCCCTTCAGCCCCTGCAATAACCTCATCTTGTGCCCTCTCAGAGTCTCCTAAGATACCACCCAGAGTTAAGCAAAGACAGAAAAAGCCACAGTCAATAAATGAAACATCGGAGAGGGTGGCAGTACAGCATTATTCAGAAAGACTGGAAAAAAACCTTCTTAAGCGGTGGTATTTCTGGCAGCACAATTTAAGGCACCTGAACAAACCTGTATCCTAAGGTAGAACAGGCTCTTGGATAGCCACAAGCCCAAAGACACACATTGCTTAGCCAAACTTCAGTCTCATTCCTGGCCAGATGCTTCCTCAGACTTTTCAACACCTCACTGAAGCAGAAGACTGAGCATATGGGTGGGAATGGTCCGTCCCCCTCCCAGGTACAGCAGTGAGCAGCTCGCCTGGCTGCGTGGCACTTGCCTTTGACAGGCATCGATTCTTGCAAGCAGCAGGTTTGTCACCTCCTGGTTTTTCAGAGGCAGAATACGAATGTTATTTGGTAAGTGCAGGCAGAGCAGCTGCCAACCGGAGGAAGAAGATGCTTGGAAATGACTGTAAACAGAAAGTGATGAACACGTACAAAGTGTGCTCAGGGGACTGGGAGGAGCGAGGAACCCGCAGCTGAGCCCATGGGGAAGGGGAATGAACAATTCCAGGATGGTGGGGCATGAACCAGGTCAAACCATCATCAGAGGTATGGGCTGCCTTTGTCCACTCTCTGCTGCCCCAGGCTCCACCTGCTGCCCAGGGACTGGTCTCTAAAAGCATTGCCTTCGGGTATCACCCCCCTCCAAATGAGACAAGCCACTCTGCAATCAAGACAGCATTTCTATAACACTGCCAGAAATTCAAAGCAGGTACTGTAAGTCAACAAAATGCTGATTCCCAAAAGGTTAATTAAACTGAGCAGGACGTCTAGATGAAATGCAACAGCTGACTGCTGCAATTAACTCTGGCGTCGTGGTTAGCATTAGGTGGCAATCCCATGGGGGGGAGCTCCTCAGATGAGCTATTTTGGCAGTTACTCTCTTGGGGGCTTCTGCATATATCAGTCACCTTGTTCTTGCCAGCCTTTGGGTGAAATCAGTGAAATCCAATTCAGACAACTGGGGGGAAATGCATTGTCAATCTACAACCCCTCTTAACAGAAACTCATGAACATTACTGATAAAATATGAGTCTCTGAAGTCAGTTTTTAATCTAAATACAATATGTAAGTACTCTGTATTACTTCATATCCTCTATCATCCTTTACAGGTAACGTTAGAGATGACAAGACTGAAATACAGTTTTGTGGGCTGGGGAAGGATGGGCATTGCAGCCAATGGCAGGAAATCATAGAATCACAGAATGCTTTGGGTTGGAAGGAACCTTAAAGATCACCCAGTTCCAACCCCCTGCCATGGGCAGGGACACCTCCCACCAGACCAGGTTGCTCAAAGCCCCATCCAGCCTGGCCTTGGACACCTCCAAGGATGGGGCATCCACAGCTTCTCTGGGCAGCCTGTGCCAGTGCCTCACCAACCTTGTAATAAAGATTTTTTTCTGAATATCTAATCTAAATCTACCTTCTTTTAGTTCAAGATCATTACTTCTTGTCCCGTCACTACACTCCCTGTAATAACGAGTCCCTCTCCAGCTTTCCTGAAGGCCCCCTTTAGGTACTGGCAGGCCTCTATAAGCTCTCCCCAGAGCCTTGTCTTCTCCAGGCTGAACAACCCCAACTCCCTCAGCTTGTCTCCATACGAGAGGTGCTCCAGCCCTTTGAGCATCCTCGTGGCCTCCTCTGGACTCGCTCCAGCAGCTCCACGTCCTTCTTGTGCTGGGGTCCCCAGAGCAGAATGCAGTACTAGAGGTGGGGTTTCAAGAAAGGAGCAATACAAGGAGGGTCATATATTGTTATTTATTCCCATGTGAATGTTCCAGAAAACAGGGATTCAGAGCCCCAGACCTTTTCTTCTCCATCCCATGAGGACACAGGGTCCAATGCAGGCCCTTTGGGCAAGTCTGGCAGGAAAGTCAAGCCAGGCAGTGCTGGCTGCTGGCCCTCACAGGTGGAGCTTTTCTGATCCTGGTCCTGAGGAGAGGGACAGTGTGTGCACGCGTGTGCTGCTTTCCGAGCTGACTCACTGAGCCTGTGAGACAGATGGAGCCGACAAAGTTCATCTGCCCACGCTCCGCTCTTGTCTTCATGGCGAAGAGACGGAGCACGTAACTTCCCCAGGTCCACAGCAGCTCCCACGGGCAGCTCTGAGCTCCCTGTGGGGGACTGTTGCCTCCAGATGAATAGCTATTGTTGTTGTCCCCAGGAAGTATCTGCCACATAATAACTTTCAAGAAACTCTTCCAATTACTGCCTTTTATAGAAATATGAGGAACAATTACATAACAGCTGCATGCAATTACTACATCAGGTGATATGACCTTTTCAAAACCAAGAAGTAATATAATTTTACAGGTAGAACAGGAAAAAAAGTTGTTTTTTTTTTTTTTTTTTTTTTTTTCTCTCTTTGAATACGAAAAATGAAACCTAAGAGTTCAAAACAAAACCTATTCCTTTTTTTTTTTTTTTTTTTTTTTTTTTTTTTTTTTTTTGTAGGTTTTCCTTTTCAAATATGGGTAATGGTTGTTCTTTCAATCGCATCTCATGCCACAGTCTCTGGACGTCTGGAAAAAATGGAATACAAGTCATAAAATCAGTAAGTATTCCTATGTATCATGAAAAATATGCAGCCTGTACTAAGACCTTGTGCTTTGAGGTAAAGCCCTCTTTTCTGTAAGATGAGCTGAGTTCAGCCTGCAGCCTGGAACATCCTTTGGCATTTTTGTACCTACCTGCACTTTCATAGAATCACAGAATGGTTTGGGTTGGAAGGCACCTTGAAGATCATCTAATTCTAACCCCCTGCCATGGGCAAGGACACCTCCCACCAGACCAGATTGCTCAAAGTCCCATCCAGCCTGGCCCTAAACACCTCCAGGGATGGGACATCTCTGAGCAACCTGTTCCATTGCCTCACCACCCTCATAATAAAGATGGTGATTAAAGTAAGTAGAACAAACTTCTGCCTGCCAAATGTAATTACAATTGACCTATGGTTTCAGAAGTTATTGGTAGCACCCAGACAGCACTTGTGCATTCAGATTGGGTCCTTGGGCTAACATACATTGTAGTTTTTCAGATGAGTCTGTAAAAAAACAAACAAACAAAAACTGTAGAAGAATACAGTGGATAAATACATAAAAAATAAAATAAAATATGTAATGCATGTGTTCAAGACAAGAGCTTAGAATATTTTTTTCCTTTCCTACTTTGTCTCCAAATAAATTTTTGTATGGTTTGTGGGTTTCTTTCTCCATCAAGGGCTTTTCCCTTTGCAAAAGGTTATATCCATGATTCTGATAAATACTTCTGTGCTTTTCTCCTTCATTCCCTTGATATCTTTCAGGGCTGGCATAAAACCAGTTTGTCCTGAGTTGTTCTGGGTATGCAGGGAAGGGATGGTTGTCAGGGGGACAGGGAGATGCCTGGCTGGAACATGGGAGAAGGGTGAGCAGGGAGCTCTATTTTATACCCACAGAAGACCATAACACCTGTGGTCCTGCTCTGACTTTGAACTGGACCAAAGGAGAGCTGTTTCTGTAACTGTCCAGCCCAACAGCCCGGGAAGAGCAGCACAGGCTCTGAAGTCCTCAACTCCTGATCATTTTATATAAATCTCCATGTGTATCACTGCAATGTTATTTAACAGTGAACAGTTATCACTTTGCTAACTCACACAAAAATTGATTATATTCATGAGCAATGCCTTGCTCCTGAACCTAGCCTATGTCATTCAGAGCAGTCTCCAGGAAACCATGAACCTCTTTCCTTGGACTGAAAAAGACATCAGACCACAGCACAAGTCTCCACTGAAGCACTCCATCCTGTCCTGCTAGTCTTTATCCATATACCATAGCTAGACAGAGATGTGAATAAAGAAGAAAACAGCATGGGCAGGTGCTCAGAGAGAGCACATTCCGGCTGTCACAGTTGCAAATCACACTCAGCATTTTGTTTTACTCATCCCAAAAGGCTGGAAGGTCATGAGATCCCAACAAACAGGCTTCATGCTACGTTAGTGGCTTGTTTTCTCCATTTAATTTGCTCTCTGGTATCGTATTTCCTTGGGATTACAAAGAAATCTTGTTCTGATATAAATCTGGAATTACATATGTTTATCTGATGGGGAGCTGGGCAGGAACAGATATAGAACAGCACATAGATGCCATCAAATATTCTAAAATATTACTGTTCCATGTGTGATCCCTTTGGGAAAAAAAAAAAAAAACAAAAAACAAAACAAAACAAAACTTCCTGAATGGCCTCACAAAGACCTGTAAATGCCAAGTTCAGCCAATTTATATACATGCGTCTTCCAATGGATGTGATCTGATGTAGCTTATTAGCCAAATTAATTCAGCTCCTATTTTTTGAAAGCTCTAATAAGTTAATAAATAATGCATTTGTTATTTTTAGATCTATCCATTAACACTCTACATAGCTTAAATGACATATGGATGCCCAGGACTACAAAACATTCAGGAGTCATTCCTCTGTTTTTTGATAATCCCTTCTCTTCCTGCTGAGCACTTTTCCATCCTTGTGATTGCTTTTATGTGGCCCCATCCTCTTGGATGAAAGCAGATACCACAAATACTATTTGAGGAGGCTGAAGGACCAGTGATGTGAAAATTGTTTCAGTACTAATTCTACTTTCTAAACATAGGCACATTTTTCTTGAATACAAGGACAAGACAACACAAGGTGAATGGTGCTGATATCTACCTACTCCTTCACAACAGCTTCTGCAATGCACAGCTGAGACTACTGGAAGGAGGCTGTTTTTTATGCCATGAGGCTTTATTATCAGGTATTTTACCTAAAGACTATTCCACCTGCTGAGGAAAGAAATATATGTTTGTATCTGTGTGTGTTTATATAAATATGTATATGAAGAGAGTGAGAAAAAGACATACACAGATATGCATTACAAAATGAGCTCATTTTAAAAGCTACATGGGTTTAATGTTCTTGTTTTGTCACTTGTCTATTCAGAAGAAAGATTTGTTATGGGCAGGAGGCACAATGTTTACTATCATTGTTCTGTCATGCATTCATCCTGTCCCTAGCCCCAGGTGGAGTCTTTCCAAGCTTATTCTTACAGTCAAGTGTCATTATAAGCTGGACTTGTTGTTGTTGTATTTCAATATGCATAGCAATGATGTCACTGCTGTCATTAGCTATTATTTTTTGATTTATTGGTTTATTTGACAGTGTACCTGCTGACATGAAAACTTTGTTTCAGGCATCTGCTCCTATTTGCTCGCTGAATGCTTCTGCTGACTCCCAGGTTTCCTTGCCAGGATATAAGATGCATTTTGATAACTTCTCCTTTACGTGCCATGGACCTGATGGATGGAGCAGTCTTTGCATTTTGATGTGGACAAGAAATAAATCCACCTGAGGGAAAAAAAGGAACACAAATTAGAGCTCATAATGCAACATTGCTGCCAAAATACCAGCACTATTCCCTAGCATGCATGGAGATGAATTACAAGTAAAATCAACGGGTTGTGTTGTCAATTTCCATAGGCTTGTAGCAATCATTTTTGAAACTTAAACAGCATTTTAAAGGAAACCTGACCCATGTCTTGCCTTTTTTCCTTCAAGGAAGGGCCTTTGCAAAACCCATTTTGCCCATAACTCATCCACAGATTACAACTCAGTAAAACTGGAGAGTAAGGTATGCTGTGTTATTTGTAGCAGCTAGGTAAGCATTACGTGTAACTCTCTTATTTAGTTTGTTCTGTATCCCCTTGTCTCTTACCTTGACTCACAGTTTTCTTTCTTCCTCACTCACTCTTGTCATGTGTAGGATACCAAAGTCCTTCAGAGATGAGCTCACTGTGGGCACATGATCCCACCACCCTCACACAAAGTCACTGAGGTGGTTGATGTGCAAGATATCCTCAGACTGAACAGGTTTTGCCTAGTCTTACACAGTCCCATTAGGAGAGGCAGCATTTCTTGTGGGATACAAGTTTGAGAAGTCTCCTGGCTATATGGAGAAATCTTTACTTTATCGTAAATCCCATGGGCTAAAAAACTAGGACAAATCTCTGAGTTTTCTACTGGAATCATAATGCTCCAGAAAGTGCTGGTTTAACATAACAGTAGTAGTTGGATTTCATGAGAAGGGAGAAAATAGTATCTGGGTCGTAGGGAGAGGGAGTTGTGGTGAGGGGATGAGGGAAGAAGGGACTGTATTGAAAATGTGACTAATATCTGAGTATCTCTATAACCACGAGCTCCTGATTTCCTGTGACTTATAAGTTATTTCCTATAACTCTCTCTTCTGTCAAGTCTTTAATGTTTAAAATAGAGATACTGGTCTTGGACCCAATGACAATTTTGTGGGCCAATAAGTTTATTTTTTCCTGCTATACCAGTTGATTTCATAAAAAGATATCACTTCTCTACCCATTTCCATGACTGTTTTCTGCCTATTTTCACACAACCTGTAGAAAGTTAATGTTAAGACATCTGAACAGCTATCAAATCTGCTTGAAACTGAGACACACATAACCAAAAGTCATCAAGGGGGACAGACTAAACACAACTACAGCAAAATATTGCAAGACTTTCCTTGGAAGCTAAATTAAATAAAATTTAAATCTGGGACAGTAGCACTCAACACTTTCTGACCCAACAGATTTAGCATTATAGAAAAAAGAAGAGAGAGGTTCCAGTTAAAACACTCCTAAAATGTTTATATAATCTGCTGGCTCTTAGTGCACGTAATCTTGGCTCCCTCAAGTGGCTGGTCATAGAGACAGGACAGCTTTCCTCATGTTTCAAATCTTAGCAGAAGTGTTAGAAGTCTCTGTTTCAGGGATCGTGGCTTCAGACCCTCCTAAGGTGCAGTGTATGTCTATGTGCAGCTATGGTTTGTTAGAAATTGGTATCAAGTGAATAAACGCCACAAAGGTCTGAGGTCTCATCATCTGAGGAATGAGCGAAAGGACTAGAACTGCCTTTATGTTTCTCATGTACTTTTTTCTTTTTCTTGCCATCCTCCAGAGGATTTCCTTGCTGTTATTACTTTTCTATAAAATCAGCAAGAGATCCTAATGGTTTTGTTGCTGATTGCAGTACTCTTCATTAGCTATACTAGCTGAGGTCTGCTCTAAAAAAGGCTGGCTGTGGGTCCATGGGACCACATCCTGACCAGAGCATCCCAGTGTTCAGCAAAGATGAATGCAAAATTCTGTACTTGAGACAGCCCTGGGACTGTGAGGCGCTGCACAGAGAGTCAGGTTTTATCCTGAGTGCCTCAGCCAGGTTTTGACTAAAATATACTCCTACCAAAAAAGGCCGAGGCCACAACATTGTGCCTTAGGTGGCTCATATTAAAATTGAGATTCTGTTAACCATGTGGAGCTTGGTATTCACCGACCCCCTCAGAAGTGACTTAGCTGCTACAGCCAGTTTTTTTGTACACAGTGCATGTAAGTCTGCCTTAGCACCTGGCAGCACCTACTTTACAGGAGCTGCTACAATGGAGAAATAACTAAGCCCCGAGGGAAGTTTTATCACAGGAAATGTGAGGATGCAAAGCAAATTCGCGAGGGTGTACGTCTAGCTTTGTTGCAAGAGATTGCAGTGCAAGAAGATGGAGACACATTGCCTCTGTGCTCATCAGCAGGCAGGCTCTTTGAATTCCCTGGTACACACACTTCTTGTGAGACAGATCTCTGAATTTATCTCCTTCAAAAGGAAAGCTTTTGTAAGTCACCTTTAATTTATTAGGTCTTTCTTCAAAGAGAGGCCTCATCCTGCAGCCCATTGTCAGCCACAATTTATCATCTTCTCTGTTTTAACAGTTTTTCATGTCCTTACAGGCAGAAATTTTTTGGGTTTCTTCAAGGACATGTAAAGATTGCTATTTAATGCTCACCAGTGCAGTACATGTTGCTTCAGTCTCATAAAGTAGGAATGCAACTTCACCTGTTTAGTTCTGAGATCAGCTGGGTAGTTACAGGAATGGGAACATAAAGCCAAGGGAGAAATATTAATACAAACGCCGAACCTAAACCTAAATTACACTTTTCATATAATAGAGTAAGACCTCTAGAGTATTTACTGATTAGTCATACTTTAAAGCTAAAAAGCCACTGTCACAGATTATCCCTGCCTGTGAAATACTGCAACAAGCTCCTTGACTTCAGCATGCCAATTCACATGTGCATGACTCTCCAGTACCTCTTTAAATGAAGGCTTCCCACTTCATTTATGCATCAGAAAAAATAGCTGATGCTGCAACAGGTGCTGAACAAACTTGGAAATTTTCTCTCTCTCTCTCTTTTTTTTTTTTTTTTTTTTTTGTGCTTCTTTAATTGGTGTGGGTTTTTCCTGTTTTGAGCCAAATCTCTGTTCAAATCAGGAGAGCACTTTTAAAACAAATCTGTTTATGTTAACTTCCTGCTCTTTGGTTTTCATCACAACATGACTACAGCATGCAAAACATGGAGTTTTTCCAATGCAAATAAACTGGAAGATGTGGGACATCCACAATGAGTTGTTCCAGTCCCTACTGGCCATTGACAGGACTGGACAGGAGATCTTCCAAAGGGAAGTGTCCTGATGCATGAATAGCGCTGGCATTGGATGTTGGTGCTAACTCTGTTACTCTACAAAACTACTGCTGTTGGACTACATTAGTTATTAATACAGACACAGCCTTTTCTGCATTGATGTTCTGCCTTTGGGTCCTTGTGCACCGTAACAGGGGATATCTTCTCTTACTCAAATTGTAAAGGTAGAAGAATACATATTATTTACCTTTCTTTTCTATTCTCAGGACAAACATATGCTGACAGATCAATTAATTTAAAAATGTAATGAAGATATTCAGGTCCCATACTCTGGAAGAAAAAAACAAAAAAAGTCAGGACTCACAAATAATAACACCAGGGTATTTTCAGATATAAGTTTATCTTCTCATGCTTATTGAGACAACTAATAAAATTGACTTGAGGTTAACCAGCCTGCTGCCCAACTTAGCCAATACTTGGTTAATCTCTGCTAAGCTGAAAAAAAAAAATCATGTTTCTGCTCCTCCAGATGTGAGGGAATTTCAGCAGATGGACACTACTGGCTCTTTGGAAAGACCAAAGGAAACATTTAATGTTCCCAGCAGCCTTGACCTGCCTAGGTAAGGGTTTAAAGTGCATTGGAATCAGGAAATCATCACGGATATTCTCTGAAAACACTTTCCTGGCTGACGCACCTTCCTTGAAAGGCAGGCTGCTAGGGAGAGACAGAGTGATAGCGTTGAATATTGTCATGCAGGAACTGTAATAAAGCTGAACTACATCTATAACGCAGCCCAATATTACTCTCGTGTTTGTCATGAGATTAGATTCCTGCCGAGCCATTTCTCACCCCCATTTATATCCTTGTGGTGAGAACAAAGCAAAGACAAATGATGGCTCCCAGTGGTGGCCAGGGGAGAGTATCAGTCCCCTCTCTGCCAAATAATTCTTCCAGGGCTTTGTGTGAGAATACACCTCTGTGTGTCTTTGATTTGGTTTAAATGCCATCTCAATCACTTATTTCTGAATGACTTCTTTTTTATTACCTGCTCCCTATTCCAACGTGAGAAGGTAATTTACCTCCTTCCTCCTGCTCATCCCTCCTTCCTGAGCTGTCACAGAAGGACTGCTGGCTGTTCAATCTCCTTGCTAATGCAGCTGGGCAGCCCATGCTTTGTTGTGTCTTGGTGGGTCAAGAGGAATATGTCACTCACTTATAAGCAGTCAATATACATGCAAAAATAAAATCACTAAAATAAAATTTATTCCAATGCCTGAAAACAACATGAATGTCAGTGATACTATCCAGTCCACACAAACCAGGGGAGCAGCAGTGCTTTAAGACAGTGGACTGAATGCACACTGAGCAAGACTTATACCAAGTATGAGAGAAAATGCCTCCAATTTTCACCCAAGGAGACTCATTCAAGGCTTACTTCTGAAACCGTTTAACTACCTTAGACTTGAGTGGGCTCCTCAATACACATCTGTAGCATCCAGGATGGTTGCTGACATCAGAAAAACAAGGAGAGCAGCAATTGTGAAAATCTGCCTATTACAGGGACCCAGAGGAGAGAAGGGCTGACAGCAGTGGAGGCAGTGGTGAGCTGGACAGGAGGCCAGCCCCCTTCAGGGTGAAAGCCCACACAGTGAATTTGGGTCCCCTCTCTCCCCTGTCTGTTCCAAGAGACAGGGTGAAGGGCAGGGATGAGCACAGAAATCAGTTATTATGGCTGGCCGTCATGTGAGCTAGGCCAGAGAGAAGAGCCCCCAAGGCCAATCCATATTAAAGAACTACTGAGAAATAGTCACAGGGTGTACAAAAAGCTCCTGGAAGCTGAACCAGTCTGAATATGAACACCCTGTTTCATTATAACCAAAAATAACAATATTTCGAATGAAAAGCAGAAGGAAAACACAAGTGGATCTTTGCATACTGCCCAAACACACTTTTCTTCTGTCAGCTAAAGGCATGTTTTTCTTTCCTGTGGTGATTCAGATGACAGCAAAACCTGACCCAGGCCTGACACGTTAAGAGGTAGGTCTCATTAAAATTCACACCGGGTACCATTAAACAACATCAAGTTAATTAATATCTATGAGGCACCTGGGATTTTAGGCAGACTGCAGTTTCAGCTCAGGAACTTGCCCCAGAGTCTCCGTGCACATCCATCAACTGTTGTTGGAGGCCTGGGAGAAAAGAACATTGCTCTGCTGCAGGAACAGCGCTGCTGACCATGCCTGTGCTGTACGGTGCTGAAACATGAAGACGGTGGTATCACAAACACCCTTCTACAGCCTTATTGGTACTCAGTAAAAGACAGACTACAAAAAAATACAGTTTTTAGTGTACCAGCCCAGAGGTGTTATCCTCAAGAAGTGAGAAAGAAGGAGGAACTGCTGTTCATCGCAAATTTGTAAGTACATTTTTAGGAAAAGGGGGTCAAGGTTAAGATGCACATAAGAGCCACGTGAAGGCAGAACTAGCCAAGCTTTTAGGTGGAGATGAGGTGATAAATGCACTTTATTAAGTTGTTGCTAAAATTGGAGCAGATGAGATAAGCTTTGAAGGAGATACTCATTTAAGATTGATGTGGAGTAAGCGTGGAGAGATAGCTGTTGAAAAGACTGCCATAAACCAGCTCTCCAAGTTGTCATTCACTAACACTCCCCAGTGTTTTCTAATAAAAATAATCTGTTAAAATCAGACTCTGGAGACAGCTTGTCTTTGGCTGCTACTGCCATTTCTCATCATCGTTTCATGTAGCAAAACTTTTTGGAATAAAAGAGTGATTGAAGAAGTGAAAACTTAGATTTGGATTTTTAAGGTACTGATATTTATACTAGCAAAACGCTTCGTACAGCTTTAAAACAGAAATAATGGTTTCACATTCTGAAAGAACAAGAAAAGTCTTTTTGTTTTAAAAAATTGCAAGCAGCTAGCTAGAACCACTTAAGTTACAGACAAATAATCCTTCCATGTACAGGTCTGCGCTATCATACAGCCGTGGAGGGCCGTAGCCTTGTGCTAGCAGGGGACCACAGAAGCGTTGGTGATAATGAAATGCTGTAAGCGAACAGGATAAACCAATAACTAGGAACTGCAAAGTACTGCAGAGACCTCATGCCGACATGTTCCTAAAATACCTGCTTACACAATTACTGTGTAGTCAGCTATCTAAGGCAGCAAATGCAGCATCGCACGTAAGAGAGCAGAGACCACGAGCAGCCCGGCTGGGGCAGGCTGTGCACACAGGAGTGTCCTGGACCCGAGCACAGGGCCAAGGTTAAGGCACCTCTGCTGGAAGCAGGGATGCAGAGCTGCAGATCTTGGGATACATCCAGTACCCGGGGGTGGTAGGCTCTTACTGTCTCCTCTCCTGAGTTTCCAAGAAAACTTCTTGGAGGGGAAAGATCAGACCTCTCTTCCTACATATTATCATCTCCCAATTCCACAATGCCTCCCCAGTAAAGTAAGAGTTCAGTGACATTTGCTTTTCAAACTAGAGCTGAAAGGAGACTAGAAAACCTTCAGGACTCCACCGTGTCCACTTCTTGTATGTGCCATAAACTTTTACTCACTATTTGGCCATTAGGTTTGAGAGATGGATGGTAGAGTGTCTCTTCATTAGTGACGACCCTGTGCCAGGACAGGCCCGGTGCAGCCAGGCCTGGGGGAGCAGTTAATAGTCATTTTTCTCAGATGACAGCTTGAAATTCCAAGCTGCTTTCACTAGCGAGCCATGAAAGTCATCTTTAACTCTTCTGCATAAGTCGTGATTTTGAAACTTATAGGTTGAAAAAACATCCTCCTGCCGTGCAGAGCCTCAGAGTACTTACCAGCAGTGTTCATCTACAGGAAGATTTTCAACCACAGAACTGTGCAACAACCATGTTTCATAAAAATAAAAATAAAAAAAAAACTTTAATTTGTTGATAAGGTTGATATAAAACATAGCTACTTGGAAACAATTCTGCTATTTATAATAATAAAAAAAAAAACAAAAACACAACACCTCATAACCTATTAAAATATTATTACCAATTCTAAATGGGACTTCTAGGAGCTTCCCTCAAGTGCAGATTGTTGCCTTCCTGCTGTAGCAGAGGTCATTTAAATATAAAGAAGCTGTTATATGCATTTTGCTGAAGCACTGGCTCATTCTGGCCTCTTCATGGCCCACTCTGTCCCAGCTTGTTATGGACCCAACTTTCATATGGCCCATGTGACGTTTGCAAAGTGCCGTGCCCTGGTGTGAGGATGAAAAGGAGCTATATAAATGCAAATGTAATGTATTCATTTATTCTATACTGAAGGTTGCACTGAAGGCCAGGTAAATTACTCCCACGGCATCTGCCTGTCAGCTCTTAAGTTCACCCACTTCAGCAACAGCAAGTTTCCGTATAATTTGTTAAGCATGATTTTCTATTGTTAGTCCTTGCAGACCATTTTTAATCAAGTTACACTTCTCCAGGTGTTTTCCATCCAGCTGGACCCACAAGCTGCCAAAGTCAAGGAGCCTGATTCATCGCTACCTGCATCACTTGCCTGACCTTGGCACCAGACCGAGCAGCAGCCTAAAAAGGGAGGTCTGCCCATCCAGCACAGCCTTGTCTTTGCTGAGATCCTCGGGACTCCAGGATAAACCCAGGATAACCACCTGCAACAAGAGCGAGCCCTTTATCCCTTTCTCTAGCATTACCTGGATTCCCTTCATCATTTCTTTCACTCCCCTTGAAAGTGTATGGCTGTCGCTGGCATCTCTCTCATTATCACCCTCTGAACACTGGAAGAGGAGCGTATTTGCATTTTCTGAAGTACTTCATATTCTTGTCATCGCCCTTTCCCTGAGACTGCCCTGACCTTTGCGGTCACCTTTTGCACCAGCTATATTGCAAACACTTTTTCTTTTCGCTGCTATTTCCTGTGTGATTTTGCCTTCTTTTTTCCAGCTCTATTTTTTATGTTATTTTCCCATTTTGCTCTTTTGTGCTCTCCCATACATATCCCTTGCTGCAGTGATGACCCTGTGGCCCTTCCAGATATCACTTTCTGGCCTCTGACACCCCCACTGCAAGCCCCATTGTGGGCTGTAATGCTACTGAATCCCGAACACAGAGAAATTAAGGTCAGCCATAAGTGAGGATCAGTACACACGAGGAAGTTTTGCTTGTGAAACTTTGAAAAGCTCAGCGATTCCACAGCTGGATGCATGTGCAGCTGGCCTCTTGCAGAGATGGTGTGCCCAGAGAAAGGACAAGGATTGCAAATGCCAGCATCACTAGCACCGGTGCTTTAGCCTCAGAAGTTTTTTAAAACTAGCTGCAAGATCTAGACCTGTGTGCACCTGTGCCCCAGCTCCATCCAGAAACAAATGGTGGTTTCTGTCACCTTGATCTGTGTTCTAGCTCCAGATTTAGCCCCCACATTTGGAAGATCATTTGTGCTGGTGTGGACTTCTTTTTTTTTTTTTTTTTTTTTTTTTTTTTTTCCCGAATCACCTCAATAAGAAGCTGCAGATTCATGAAACGTATCAAGCTAGTTCTTGTATTTTTCTGTAGAGTCAGTAAGGACCAGACCTTCAGCTGCCAGCGATCTAAAACTTCAGTGAAGGCAGAGGATTGGCACTGATTTACATTGGCATAACTTACAATCAGCAAGAACACAGTTTATTCGATTTCCGAAACGGAAAGAAATATTCCCTTGAAAGAAGATACAAAAGCTAGTGGTTACTAACTAGAATATCCTTATCACCTCCATCCATGAGTCATCCATCCTCCTTTATGGGTGTAACAAGATTGGTGTGGTTCAAAATGGCAAAATGGTACCTATTAATTCTTTCTTTTCTTTCTTTTTTTTTTTTTTTTTTTTAAATACTTTCTTTTCCCTAGCAGACATTATTTACGTGGTAGCACTGAGGTTCTGTACCATCAGCAGGTGATTTCCAGGCTGATTAGAGAGAAATGAATGCTGCTCCTGTGAAAGTCTATCCAAAGCCTTGCAAGAAACACCCAGCTGGTCACCCTTCACCTCTGGAAGTGTTCTGGGGAAGCAGCCCGAGGAAGACAGATGCAGAGCAAACTGAACAGTAAAGATTTTAGCAAAGGCTGATGCTTATCCCACACTGAAAGCTGACATCATGGTGTGGAGGCTAGCAGGGCAAGCCATTTCTCTCCCCTGGAACCAAACAAAATGCTTTAGGCTTTGTTTTTGCAGCCTCACAGAGTTTTTTCTTTATTTTGGGGAACAGATGGAGTGCAAAACTGCTAGTAGCAGTTCATACACCTGACTACTGCTATGGGAAATAGCTGGGGGGTGGGGGTAGGTAAACTGGTTGAGGGACATAGGGAATTTGTCAAACAGTTCCTTGGGAAGAGGCAAATATCTCCAACAAATCCAATAGAGCTAATGGATCCACCTAACCTGTCATTCTACCCGAGCACTTTGTCCTTCATTATATGACTGTTTTTGTCTTTGGATGGGAATGCAGTGTCCTCCCTCTCACTCTGGATTAGGAAGGGGGGTCTTGTGCTCTTGGCCACATATCCTATACCCATCCCCTCACATGGCTGAGATGCACAGATCAGGTACATCATGCTGACACGGCTCGGTGAGATACCTACAGCTTTCCATGCCAGCTCCAACCTTTCCCGGGGACCCACCATGGCATCACCAGCACCACACAGCCCTTCTTTCCTAGGAGTCCCCATGGGAGGAACCATGAAGAAGGGCCCTGTTGGCATCTGCTCAGGCAGAGAGCCATGGGTGTGAAGGACTGGCAGTAGGGTTCCAGACACACCTGTTTTGCACAGGTATCAGGGTGCCCATGGGTTGGCCAAACAGAGGTGCTAGCAGGGCAAGGATCAGCTCACAGGGTCAAGTTGCAAAGGTCAGAGCAGGTCTTGTAACTCAACAGAATGAATCTTAATTTCTTCAGATATGTCAGCGCAAGAAATCAGGGGAAGAAATCATCTGCCTCACCAGGAGAAAGCAGAGTGAAAATTGTTTTAGTTCTAGATATACTTCAGAAATCAATTGCAATTGTAACTGCTCGCCTATCTTGTTAGAGCGCCTTGTCCCCTTTAAAAAAATAACGTTCATTAAGCCACCTGATTTCTCTTTGCAACTGGGGAGAACTAACTCACCAAGCACAACAAAATTTCATATAACTTCTGCTTCTTCCTGGCTCACACCATTAAGCCTGAACGCAGCCCTTGTTGTTGCCAGTTGAGTTCTAGCAGATGGGCTGCGCTTGGGAAGTGAGGAGAGAGTGTGAACACTGAGGTTTGGAATCAGGCACTGAATGTTTTGGAGGCAGCTGCCCCTAAAGATTGACTCGTTCTTTACTGGAGCGGTGTGAGAGGATGCAAACTTGATGCTGGGAACCAGATGCACGGCAGGTCCCCTGCCCAACTGGCCAAATCCATGCTGCAGGCTCTCCACACACGCTAATGCATTGACAGATGACTTACCAGTCTGATACGCAGCTGTGTACCAGCTGCCCTTTCCAGTTGCCCATTACAGAGCGAGAAGGAGGAGTTGTGTAGAGCCCAGTTGCTCAGCTGCTGAAAGCAGGCCTTATATAGTGTAATAAGTCTATGTAGTGTAATAAGAGCACGTATATAGTGTACAGGTCTATACAGTGTAATAAGAGCATGAGAACCAGAGTGTGCGCCGTCATCCCACACTGGGAATCCTAAAACAGTTATAGTTTCTCAAATTTTGGGGAGTCTAGGAAGATGTTGTGCAGTGAGACCTCTGTACAACTGAGCACATCAGAAGTGAAGTCTGGCAATTTACTCAGTTTTTCCAACATACCTGTGGCAAAAAAAAATTGCTGTCTCTACAGCCCGTCCACATCAAAACTTCAACAAGTCCTTCAGTGCCTGTGCTGCAGTGCCCCCAGCCTTCCTTTCCAGTGGGTGGATCTGGAGCTGTAACCACGTCTTTCCAGCAGTGGCTTATACTTCCCATGAAAATGAGCACGAGAGGAAAATTAATAAGAAGAATCAGCACCTCCCACTCTGGGGTCTGAAGCCAGGGGAAAGAGGACCATCTGGTGGGTGAGGCACTTGCTTTCTTGGGCTCTTTTGCTTCTCTCAGAGGATGCTTTAAACATGCTGCCTCGAATCCAGATACCAGTGTGGGGAGGAGTGTTTGTGTGTTTGACACCACGAAGATCCTTTTTCTTTGGGTGGTGAGGAAAGGACGACCATCACCTTTCTGCAGATAGAGCCACGGGGCTGAGAAGGAACTGAAATGCTATGGGTCAGGGAAGGACAAGTAGTGGATAAATAGCCTGATGCTGCCATCAGTAGCCTGATGCATACATAGAGTAGAGACAGCAAATATTTGATAATGTGTGTTTGTCACATGTAATTTCCAGGTCCTTCTTGCCTCCCACACATCCTTACACTCTACCCCCCTGGGCTGGTGTACTCTTTACCCCGGCTGCAGGAAATGCTCAACCTGTGCATTAGCAACAGATTCAGCTCCCAGCATCTGGTCAAGACCCTGTCTTGAGGCATAGCCATATCCTGTGGTTTTAGTCAGTTTCTCAGCCTGCCCATGAGCAGTGGGCATATTCTGGCAGTCTATTAAAAATAACCATTTTGGCCTCCACAATGTGTGCTCCATCCTTTCTCCATTGTTTCTGTACAGAGCCAGGGACAGTTGTAGGTGGCAGCTGGTCTGAATCACTGGAACTAAGATGTCAGAAGAACTCCTTCATAGTCTGAATAGGCTTGATCAAATCAATTACTGGAAATTAATTTCAGTAGATAAATGAAACAAGTAGTAGGAAGGTAACAAAAACAGCATACCTGGATCCAGTTAGTAGCTCTGAAATGCTTTTCAAAGGCTGAGTCATGCACAGGGTGCAGATATTGGATGTAAAGTTGTTAGCAAGGGGACGCTGCCTCTGGCAGACCGTCAGTGTGCAGCTACCCACAGGTCTTTCTGTGTGCACCCTGCTGAGACCTGCTTGCCTCTCTCCTCCGTCCTGGGTGAGCTCAGACACATCTTCCTGCTCCTTTCCAGAGTATCTGCATGTCTGTGGCAACATGTATTCATGTGCTGTCACCTCTGCATGCCTTCCTTCTCCAGTATGCTCCTGAAGCTCAGGCTTGCATACTCCTCAGCATGCTGTCTTCTCAAGCAAAACTGTCAGTGAGCTTTGTTCTGAGGGGGTCCACCTGCTAAAGTGAAGGAGAAAACCATTTCTTGCACCCCTGTCATTTCAACTTTGAAAAGTTGTTTTGTTTCCCCCAGTCAGCCTCTGGGGAATTAAGCCAATTAAACAGCAATCTGTCAAGCCTATTAGGCATCCCCTCCTTCCAATAAAAGCCCTTTTCTGAGTGGCATCAGCTGACTGGGGGAAGACTAAACAGACAGGAGCAGCAGCGAGTTGTTTCTAACTGAATAATTGCAGTGTCTCATATTCTGATGCACTTTCAATGGGAGGTGATGATCTTTTCAGAAGCAAATACACTTCAGCTGAAACTAGAGAAGACTGATTTCAGCTTTTGCAATCAGATGTGGTAACACCTCTGACGGTTTTTTTTTTTTTTTCCCTGATTACCTAAAAGATTCTGTAGCAGAAGTCAGAAATTCTCTGCATCGTTTTGCTTGGAAAAGAAAACCAAGTGCCATGGCTGACACTCCCAGTGTGATGTTCCTGAAGAGGACACCTCTCCAATCAGCTGACATTCCCCCAAGCACTTTCAAACACAGTGCTGATCATGCTGATGGAACCAACTACTTTTTGCTTGTATTGATGCATAAAAACATACCTGCAAGAGCTGCACGGGAAGCCAGAAAGGCTATCACTCTCTGTATATCACCAGTCCTTTTATTTCACCTATGAAACTCCACACTGAGCTGAGACTTGAACCCCATAGTTGCACTGTTCTTACCCACAACAGCAGAGGGCTATCTCCAAATACTGATTTGCAGATCACCAGAGGCTGAGAATCAGCCTTTTCCCTGGTCCTCATGGTTAAATGTGTAAACCTGAACACGGCTGGATTCCTTACTCAGCGGCAGGTTTTAGCACATATTTTTTTTCAAAATATGGCATTTTCCCCAACATGATGGATCAACAAAGTCACCTTTTAATCCTCCATCTGCCCATGGCAGGGGTGTTGGAATGAGGCGATCGTTAGGGTCCCTTCCAACCCAAACCGTTCTGAGATTCTAAAATAAACTGAGCTCTGTGTCTCAGCATAAGTGCTTGTACACTGTTTTGGACCTTTTTTGTCCCTCTCCATTTTCTTCAGAGATGTTCTCAAAGTCAGGCCTATGAAACTATAGGCAAGCAGTCAATATTTCCCACTCTCCTATTTATATTTGCCAGTCCTTCACCTGTGCCTTAGGAGATTCCATTAGCAAAGGTTTTATCACATCACTACATTAAAAATGCTCATTCCATTGTACAACCACTGTACAGGTTCTTGACATGTAATTTCAAGTGGTGAACAAAATTCCTCCCTGAGGAAATAAGCTCATTGGGTACTGCACAGAGCTACCCAAAAGGCAAAGGCGTGCTCAGTGCAAGTCTTTCTGAGTCAAGCCATGCTTGTGATTAGCTATCATGCACGCCCACACACATACTGATTGAAGAACTTAGTCAACACTCCTCTTGGCGTATCAAAACCATAAAGCATATCAGACTCAAACCTCATCTGGCTCCTGGATTTAGCTCAATTCCTTCGTTACCACCTCAGTTTCTTGCCTTCTCTCTCTATCAGTGAGAGCATACACGTTTGTCTAATTTTCTAACTTTCACTATTACAAACATCACTACTCTGACTTCCCTTCCACCTTCATCCTTGTGCACTAAATGCTCTCACAAGATAATAACTCAGTGCTTCTCTGGGGCTGCGTGGTGCATATGGGCTTACCTTTGGTGATGTGTCCCACTGGTTTGTCCTCTTGCCACTTCTCATTTTGTGTCAGCCACCAGTCACAGATTGTTTTTTCACCTCCACACCCTTTGGAGATGCCTGTGCTGCCAAAGAGGTATGCTGCTGGTAAGCCAGCCTGGCTGACAGCTCTGGGTAAAACCACAGCACAAAGCTTATACAAGAATAGCATCTCGGAGAACAACGCTTGCACATGGCACCTTTTCCATAATTTTCCTTAATGAAGGAGTTTATATTTCATCAGCAACCATTTGCTGAAGAACATGAGCTTCACCATCACATTGATAAATCTTAAAACAATGGCGTAATTCAAATAACCGATGTTCAGCCTGCTGACAGATCAAGGGCTTTATTCTGAATTGAGTTCAAATTCCTCATGGTGCCAATGCAATGAAAGGCACTCAGTCAGTTTATTAACATGAAAAGAATTATTTCTACTTCAGTATATCTTATTATCCCAGGAAGGGAATTCAGACAGTCTGCTCTATTATGTTTGATGGTTGATATTAAACTCATTAGACCCAGCTGTAAACTCGGACACTTTTAGCAATACTCAGATATTAAAGCAGGCCTCACATTGTGAGATCTCTTATTCATGTTTGATTTGCTGTGTAGGACAAGGAACATTGCCTCCTCTCCAGTGCTCCCCAGTGCCCTGCTCTGACTGGAATCAGATGACTGAAGGGATGTGCCCTGGCAATGGCAGCTACGGGAAACATGAGTTCAGCCCTGCCAGTCCCATCTGAATTTGCAAAGGCTAGCATATTTACGGTGCTGTTGGTTCTCAAACTATGTAATTGCTGTTTTGTTTGAGAGCTCCTATAAAGTTGATGTATACCCACAGGGATAGTAGGGACTCCTTTCTTCTCTCTTCAGAAATGTATCTCTTTTCCAGGGCTTCCTACCTTCTGAGGAGATGAATTTATCCTTATATACTACATTAGGTTTGAGGTCTGCTGCCTCTTCCCCTCTTTGTCCTGTGCTCATTTGGAGTCTCTGCATGTCCCTTCATGCATCCCAGTCCCAGAAATAGTTTGCTCAAATATCAGCCACAGATCATCCAGTGGGTCTGGGGGGGCTGCATGGCCATTGTGGGATGAAATTAAGGATTCCCTCCCACCCAACCCACCACGGACAGAGAAGTGTCACGACCAGCAGCAGTGACTGAAGAGTCGCTGCTCCACCTGGACAGTCAGCAACTGCTGCACTGCTTGTGCAGGGAATGAAGAGAAGGAAGGAAAAGTGAAAAGTCACAAATCCAAGTGAGAGAACTCTTTTAGAGAATAAACGCCTGAAGCTCACGTCACCACCAAATGAGTTTTTGTCCCGCTTCCACGACAGGTGTTGAAGCAAGTGGGTTTTAATGGACATTTAAAGGCCACATCCAGGGGCAACTGCACAGAGCATTTGAAGGCACAGTGTACTTCTTTCAGGCTCCATCCCTGCAGGCTCATCAGTTCTTTCCCTGTTCCCACTGGGAGCACACATCTACCCCTCAGGACTGCTGCACTGGTTCCCAAAACAGAAGCCAGGATACTAGCAGATCCGCTGCCGACATACAGAGCATAATTGGAACCCCTCAGCCTAGCTGCTTGCTCATTAATAAAAACAGATTCATAATGTACCTGGCTCCTTCTGCCCGCTCCTTGTCTATAATTAGCTACTTGTGCGTAGGTGGCGGTAAATTGCTTCCAGTCTTCAGTGACTGTAACTCATAGCTGAGAGAAGGGTATGACAAAGGCACCAGGAATAGGGATAAATGGCTACAATAATGCAGAAAGTTATTACCACTAACCAGCAGCAATAACCCTTCACATCTCAATCCTAGCTCCACCACCATTTAGATGAGTCTCCTTTGCCTTGTTGGCTCTGCAGACAGATGTTACCAGCTGGGCGAGGCAGGCACCTTGCAGCAGTCCAGCAGGCTCCTCTTATGAAAGTAGCCACGGTGCTTAAGTTTTACCCTCTTTGTCCTTTGTGAAGTGGGTGCTCAAATCTCCATGCTCCTCCAGGATCACACCCTGCCTGAGGTGTGCCACCAGTCACGTTGTTGCCCATGCAATGGTCCCACATTCCTGTCCCCACAGATCCAGGGAGAGGCCCAGAGAGCCACAAGAGGAGCCCTCGATCCATGTCCTGCATCAAGGCGTTGGAGCAGCCAGGCCAGATGCAGCTGTGGGCCCTGGGCAAGGGCTGACCTCTCTCACGCTCCTCTGTCACTGCTGAGTTACGGCACGAGGAGTAGATTGAGAGGGCTCTCTGGAGGTCTCTTTTACTAGATTAAATGCCTGAGGTATACCCAGCTCAGTATGGATTGCTTCCTGAGCTCTGAATTTAGCACAGTGAGCTCTACCACTAGAAAAGAGCTTGTGCTGAGGTGAAGCAGATTTATGGACAAAATTGCCATACTGAGGGCTCAGCTGCTTACCGCCTACAGATCATGGCTAAGGATTAATGTTCCTCTCCCTGGAAAAGCCCTGGTGTTAAGGCACCTTTTCACACCTCTGTTTCTGCCAGAGGTTGTTTCTTCTGTTGTTTCAGGGGCCGAATATAGATGAAATACCCATGGGGGCTCCCACAGGTGGAGAAGAGACCAAGATCCCTGCTTTGGCCTAAGATTCATCTGCTACTCATCCTTTCCAGGCCCTGCCACCATGCGCCTGAGATGTGATCCCAACAAGGAACTCTGTGTTTCTCCCAGTTAGTGGTGGTATGGGGGACAATTTCTCCCTGCTCTTGGGCAGCTTTAATTGCTCTTGTACTCCTCACCATGGAGAAATAGGAATTTCCATGGTTGTGAGAACACCACTCATTATAATTCGTGGGAATTGTTATTAAATCGACACTTCCTCGGGCTTTACAAATCCCTGATTGTGTTGATGAAAAAGAAAAAAAAAAAAAAAGAAAGGAAAGAAAGAAAGGTAGAAAGAAAGAAAAAAAAATATGAAGTCATTTCTGTCTAGTCTTTTTGATTGCAACTGAATATACTGCAAGTTCAAAATGTGTCTCTTTTTTTGGGGGAAATCAAAGCTCGTTTGATTGAAGCTCATTTTCACACAATCAGCTGATACAGTTCACACTTCAGACATGTTCAAATTCCTTTTACTTTTCTAGAAAAAGACATTGGTCCTGAAGAAAAGTATCTTTCTCCAAAGTCATCTGTCCAGGCCTTTTGGTTCTTGCATTTTTTGCTGCCAACCTTTTGGTTTATAAGTTGAAAAACTGCATTTTCTTAGATGACAATAATGATAGGACCATCCTCTATTCTCTTCTGATTATTAATGCAGCTATAAAACAAGCATTTTGATGGCAAAGAGTTAGATTCAGGTGCTGATGATAGTAAAATACTGTAGATTTATTTTGTAAGAACGCTTAAATCATGCTTTCTCTTTTTAATACCTCTTTCTTTACATGGCAAGAATTCTGAAAGCCTGTTCCTTCTTTTGGTAGCTGAAAACCCAGTCCTTTTCTAACCTGTCCTTCTGATGTTTGGCTTTGTGGAGTCTCTTCAGCCGGAACGATATTTTTGTCTTGCTGTGAAGTATTGCTTGATGCTTCGCTTTCATCCCCAGGAAGAATTCTTATTCATAATTATTTCAAACATTCAAAACTAATCTAAAATGACAGCAACATTTGGAAAGGGTAGAGAAAAAGTTCAGCTCTTTAAAAAAAAGGAAAGGAAAGCAAGAGGAGGGGATGTGACACTAATATAGTTCTGGTGTCACTTAATAAGTAGCTGTTAATAAACAAATTAAAAATGCAAAAATTGATCCAAAGTTTCTGAAAAATTATACCCGTAGACTTTACACCTATTATCACAATTGTAAAGGGAGAATTTTCTGAAATATTGCAAGGACCTGGAAATAGCTGTGACACCTGACACCAAACTCACAAGGAAGCTTCTTTGAGCCAAATACACAGAGAAGAGGAGTTGGTTTTCTTTCTGTAAACATTGGAGCACAACATATTTCATTAAGAGTTACGAGAAACTGAAGCAGAGATGAAGCAGAAAGAGAAGCTGTACCAGAGAGACCTGTCAGTTTAGTGACTAGTGAAAAAATGTGTGATATGGAAAGAGAAGGAAACTATCAAAATGAATGGATATAGTTACAGATATCAATACCAGGCCAGAGTTTTCCTTTGGTTCAGGTTAAAGTACCCCAGAACTGCACACTCCTCAGAGCTGAAAGAAACAGAACTAAATGAAGGTGTGCCTGCTGGTTGCATGTCCCTCAAATACTTCATCTTCTGCCATCTCACTTTTGGGGGATTTTTTTTTCCAGCTCATTTTCTGGAATTAAGAAGAAGCTAATTACAGACATACCTGCAGATCTTCTTTAGGCACTGGGATGTCACTGTAAGGTCTCCCTGGTGCCTTGTATTCTTCAGGCTTAACAACCCCAGCTCTCTCAGCTGTCTTCTTAGGAGAGGTGCTCCAGCCCTCTGAGCATCCTTGTGTCCTGCTCTGGACTCGTTCTAATACTTCCATGTTCTTCTTGTGCTGGGGGCCCCAGAGCTGAACACAGTGCTCCAGGTGGGGACATCTGAATGCCTGTTGCTTCGAAGCTAGGGCTCCTGAAGACCTACCTGATGAGCAAAAAAGTACCTGCACTGTGTTTCTCTCAGTACTATGCACATATATTCCCAGCAGCACAACCTGGCAGCAGCGGGACTGGTCCACAAAGCTAACTACATGCTTAAATGTTTGATGGATTTAGGGCTTATTTTGTCTCCTTTCGTTTGGGCCTTCCTTCTGTCTCCTGATCAAAGTAATACTTGCACATTCAATCTGATGGAAAATAATCTAGGCAGACATCAATAAGGACAGAAAACTAAAGAGCAACCTTTAAAAACCCCATTTGCACTGACCCGGTGATGTGAATTAGATTTTCCATACTTTAATAATTAACCCATATTTCATACAATATAACTTTAATTACCTCATTGATACAGAATAATCTATTATTCTACTAAATTAGGCTGAAAATAACTTAAATTTTTAACAATTGTAAAAACGTACTTTTTATCCAAAGAGGCAGCAAGCACACAGCAGTGTTGCTTTCTCTCATTACATTATTCTTGTGGTCTTTTCCACAAATGCCTGGGTGTCTCTTAGGTATTACTTTTTAATCATCCACCCTCATTACATGTAGTGTTTTCTCTTTTTTCATTTTACAGCACAAAGCCAGAAAGAAGGCAATTAAAATTCAATAATGGTGCAGTGCTTAGACACTCATTAAGTAGTCATTAGGTAGTCTGGAGACTCATTGTCTTCATGAGAGTTCGTTTTCTTGCTCTGGGTGAATCTCGTCAGCACACTGTTAGCTCAATACAGCAAACACGTCATGAATGTGAATCCAGAAGGGTTCGTGAGCCTCCTGGCCCCACCACAAGTTCTCTGCTGCCTCTGGGACACGGGACACCCACCCACCTCAGATGGAGCAAGCCCCTGGGCTACTCAGCAGCACCTTGGAGATGCCCAGGCCTTGACCTGGCTGGGGCTGGTGCCCCCTGGCAGTGATTCCTGTCCTCCTCCACAGGTGATCTAATGCCTACTTCCACATCCTTGCTTGAGTAACATCTCCCCCCGTCCCAGAAACACAGCCCCCAGTTAGCAAGACAGCTTATAGAAGAATGTGCTTCTCATCACGAGAAATTGGCAAAATCAGGTCAGCAGGGAGTGAGGAGCAGTCACTGTCAGCATCAGGAGCCAAGCTCCTGCCAAAAGAGCATTCAAAACAAGCAGACTCCATTTTGAGGTGGGAAAAATCTTGCTGGCAGAGAAAGGATGGTGACAGCATGCCGCTGATCGTCAGATGCGCAAAGGCATCAATAAAATAATGCTCGCTCTCAAAAACTGTGTTACAACATGAGAGGAGCAGCCTCTCTCAATAACAGGGACTGGCCCTGGACAAGAAATAACAGCTTCTGTTCTCCAGGCTCTGAGCATCTTGAGTTTGCTTTGCTTTCTGTCCTTGAGGAGAGAGGATGAGATGAGCCAGCTGAGACAGCTCACGCTAGGGAGGCTCCACAGCAGCTTTATGGAGGAGTTCACTGGAGCTCACAGAGAGCAGTGGGAACGAACTCCAATGCATTATTTAAGACTATCCTCACTCTGCTGACCCTTGTTAGATGTAGATCAATACAGCGGCCTCTGCCAGAGGCTGCAATATGAAAAAAAAATTAAAATAAAATTCACATTAGAGATGCTGAGGGAAAATAATACAGCCCAAGGGACTATCCAGGTGCAACGGCACAGTAAGACAATCCCTCAGGGGTCAACAGGGAGCAATTGAAGGATCAGTATGATCCAGATTCCCAGCTTGTTTGTCACACCTAGTCACCTATGGGGCATAAGGCTCTGGCACAGAATCACTTTGTCAATAGTCTGTCACCTAAGCACTCGCTTGCACGAGCCACAGAGTCGTATTTCATGAAATAACAGATTTCCTTATTAAAACTTATTTCACCTCTCACTAAACATTGCATTGTTCCTAAGCCTTGCCTTCCCATGACACTACAAATAACTGCTGCTGGTTGGCACCATGTCAGGCGCAGAGCAAGCGCAACATGTCTCTGTAGGCTGCTTTTTATATTTCACTGGACATACTCAAGCTACTTCTCTGTGCCATCCTCTGTTCGCCTTGCTGCTTGCTGCTTCAGCTGTGAGGTCTCTGAGACAGGGGTTACCTTGGGGCTGTTTTGTACAGCCCCTGGTCCAGTCAGTCATCGCTGGCTGGAGTTTGCTGTGGTGCCATTGTACAAATAACACACAAGTACAAACATTTATACACAAGTTTTGATGTTTGGATGTTTCCAAACATGCAAAGGCCAAGATAGTAATCAGGGCTAGCATAAATTTACCACGGACAAAATATGTTTGACCCACCTTCTATGGCGAGACAGCTGGCTATGTGGAGGAAGGGAGAAAGGTGGGTGTTATACACCCTGACTTTAATAAGACTTTTTTATTCTCTGTCAGTGTTGTTTATTTGGACATTGCAGTGATATGGAATGGATGATCGGACACTTAAGTGAGTTAAAAATTTCCAGTCTCAAAGCACTGTAGTCAGTGGCAACTAGCAGCAAGTGGGTTGACCCAGGGGTTCAACATCTTGGCAGCAACTTCAGTAATGACACTGATAAACTCAGCAAATCTGTGGATGATACTAAATTAGAGGAAGTGGATGAGAAGACAAACCTGAGGACTGATCCAACAGAAATGTCGTGAAGTTCAACAGAAGAATACAGAATCCTGCATCTGGGTGGGAATAACCCCATAATCTGGCACAACTGCAAGGGAGGACTTACAACTTGTAGTGGCTGTAAGATTGAGTATAAACTAGAAAATCCATTCTCTTTATCATTCTCAAGTGATACAAATCAGGAGGAACGTGGCCACCAGATGGAGTGGAGTTATATTCATAACTCAGGTCAGCTGAAACAACATGTGGAAGTATCCAGGTTTCGGCCCCTTAACCTCTCTCTACCAAAATAACACAGTATTCAGAAGAGACTGACTAAAGGGTTTTCACTTTATGACGTGATGTGAACACATTATGAACAAAATATGAAATCACTTGATTTCATATTTTCATACAAAATGTATGAAATAGACATGTCTACATGCCTATTGCTCCTGTCTCCAAATGAATCTCCTGTATTTCTTCTCCTGCATAATAAACTCTTTCAGATAACACTCATCACACCTACAGTGCACCAAAAGGTCAGTCTTAGAAGTAGCTGTAAACATATTTTGCGGTCTCCTAGCTTTTTTTCACTTATGTGTTTTCTCATTGCTCAATCACTCCAGTTTTATGTGGGCTAGCAGAGCTCTGGCCATGCCAGGTGCAGGTTTGTGGTCTGGCCCTGAATGCGTCTCAGAGCTGGTCACCACAAAGCAGCACCCACAGAGCCATGTCCTGTAGGAAGGATGGCCCTTTCCTGCAGGCAGGATTTTCAGACACTGGAAACCTTTGACAATTCATTTTATAGAGAGATGCCTTCTGGGGCCTTGTGAGGGATTATCTGGCAAGCCAGTCACCTCTAAGAAAGGACTTCTTGTTTACTGTGACAAGTACAATTAGTCTGCCTCCTGATTCAGGTGTGGACAAGATGTTGACAACTCCTTATCAAAAGACTCAAATGCTCTTTCTTGCTTTACAGTTCAAGCACTCTTTTACCAGGCTCAAGGCCCCAAACCATTAAATAATTATTCACCTCACTTCCTTTGTTTGCAATATCTCTGCATCAAGTAATACAGATCGTAGCATGTTTAGAGGAGTCAATGAAAAAGCAGTGAGGTTGCCTGATGCTTCTGAAGATTTTGGTACAAATATGTAGGTCAAATGGGACCTTTTATGAAGCCCTATGCACAGCAATCTAATGTCTTTTAATTTATTTTCTCACATTTACTTCCAGCTGCTCTTCTGTTTCTTCTTTATTGCTGAAGATCCATGATACTAACAGTTCTCCTCTTTCAAGATGTCTACTGCTAAATACCAACAGTGGGATTTTGCTGGAAGTGAATTTGCTTTTACGAAAGTGAATGTTTTCATGTATAAAATGCATTTCATATATAAAAGATAGGGATTCAGTCTTTCCTTCATCATAAGCCCTTTTTCCCAGGAAGCAGAATAAACCTGTACATTAAAAACATAAAATGTATCTTATACAAGATCTGATCTTTTAGGAAAAGGGTGCTTTTCCTTTCCTTTCCTTTCCTTTCCTTTCCTTTCCTTTCCTTTCCTTTCCTTTCCTTTCCTTTCCTTTCCTTTCCTTTCCTTTCCTTTCCTCTCCTTTTCCTTTTCCTTTCTTTTCTTCTTCTTCCTTTTCTTTTTTCTTTTATGGTCATTTGTTGCATTTGCCTAATAAATCTCCATATACATGTAATATGATGAATTTGATCTATGTATACCCTTCTGTCAATGTTTTATTAGGTTAGAAAAGGACTCTGCGCTTCTACCTTTGTACATAGACTTGTTTGTAGAAGAGTGAGGCCTGCTTACAGCCTGATGGAGCAAGACCATCAGGCTTAATGGACTTTGTGATGCAGCAGCCATTTTATCTGCTCCTACTTTCTTGGGATTTTTTACATTTTTAAGGACTTACTCATTTCTAAGGATTAAGTTCTGTACTTCTTTTGCTAATTTAAAATTCACTATTCATTTTATTATAGTAAACTTGATTACAGAAAAATAATTAATCTAATAACCGTATACAGAGATTATCAGCATGGCATCAAATGCACACTAAGCTTAATAGACTCAGTCTATCTGGCAGCATGGGACCAATCTCTCTACACTAAGATGTGTAAATTGTTCCGTGTCACAATATTTGTCTCACATGTCCATCTCTGCAAGCCTGGGGATAGCATACAAAATCCCCACTGATGGCTACTTACTGCGCAGCTGCAAGAATGCAGGAGAAAACTCAAAGGCCTTTAAACACCACTAAAAGGAACCCAAAACCCAGCTACAGAAATAAATAAACTGCAGAATTGAGTTTAACTCCTCATGTATATCCTCCCCCCAGGACACCGAAGACAGAATGACAGAAGACATTCAATGAGTTTTATAAATTTTAGAGGGGATAGACCTCACTGTCTTTGAGAACTGGTCGTGACCTGGGTTATGCAATTTCAGGGCTCTTTGGAAAGCCCAGCAATTTGCTGAGAACTCTGTAGCAGATGCAATCTGTAAAGGGCTGGAGTTATTGGAAGATAAGAGTAGTTTTGCCTTTTTTTTTTTTTTTTTTTTTTTCAATTCCTTGATTACTTTATTTGAGTATGCTTACATCTTGATATTCAAGATTTTGCTTCTGTTTTCTAGGCTTGTACCGTTAGCAATTGTAGAAGTGCCCAGATTCTCAGGACTGAAATCTTTTGTTTTCAAGGGAACAAATAAACCATTTAGAAAATAACACAAAGAAAACATTTTCAAAGGGACTTCAAGACTGTTTTCAAGTGTGCTTATAATTATTATGTATGACATTTTTCACAAACACATTGCTAATTCTACTACAATAATATACAGTCGCAGGCATGCTATTCAAAACACTCCATAATGTATTCAGCAGACAGTTTGTGCTCTTCATAAGCAACAAATTATGGAAATCCTTAAAAATAAAACATAGCCCAAACTATGATATGTCCTTGAATTGAGATAGCTTTGATCTGTGAGCAAGCCCTGGATTAGAGACAAAGGCATATAATGCCACCTAGTGCTTTTGGAAAGTGACCCTCAATTTAAACAGGGATGCAAGAATCTCTGTCAAACTCATGGGATTTATCACTATGCTCTTACTACAGCTCAAAGAAAAAAAGCCTCCTGCTGAGTTTAACATGCATATCATGTCACATAATTGTCATATGATTGACAGGAGAAAAACAAACAAACAAAAACAACACCAAAACCTAAACACAGTTTGAAGCATATAACTAGTAAAGCAGTAACCTCCAGATCCTCACATCATTTGAAGGTCATATCCTGCAGGGAGAATAAAGCAACTGAGTAACCGTAAAAGATGCTATGATTCCTTCCTTGCGTGCACCAAGCAAATGTACTGCTCATCAGAGAGCAACCACTTCCCTGAGGGCAATCTGCATGGCTAACCCATGCTTTCCAGGCTTTAAAGGTTGCCCTTTAATGATTTCCCTGGTACCTGACTGCTCTAGAGAGCTCGACCCATTCCTGTGCAGTTCTTTTTTCTTGCATGCTCCAGGAAAAAGTCTGATGAGGTATTGCTCATTAATAAAAAGCAACTGCTTGCTTACAGAGTTTGTTTTTTGAATATTTTTTTTTTGATAAATCAGTCTGAATCATAGCCAGAGGTAAATGAAGTAGTCAAGGCTGTATCTGGCTGAGATTATTCCCACCATATGCCACTTACTTTTTGCTTTTTGAACATCCAAACACTCGTCTTCTTTTTTTTTAAGTGTCCTTAAATGACATTGTGTGTAAAAAACATGGAACCAAGTACACAGACACAACACTAAGAAGGATGAAAACTGAAGCCTGACTGAGAATCTATGCTTCAGGCTGCCTCTCCTATGGGATCTGAACCACCACACGGAATTAAAATAAGTCTCCCTACCTCAGTGAACATCATGTTGGATTTCAGCCTCCAGTTTGTTACACCATGTACTCCCAACAGAAGCCGAAGTCAGATGTGTCAGGATCTTCTGTAACTTTGGTTGGAAGTGTAGCGCCACATCTTCCTAAGCCGGGCATGTCCTTTGATTCTGCTGCTTGTATTGCTGCTGAGGTAGATTAGGGTGACTACTTACCTTTCCCTTTGAGTCTCTTAAAGCATGTCAAAAAGATGGATCAGTAGTACTGCTTAATTTACTACCAATCCCACTATCCTTAGTTGTAGTCCAAGTCAAGCAGCAACATTTTTTGATATTTACATTACGAATTTGCATTCATTTATTTGATTCAGTCCCTGAGTACTTGAAGAGTTGTGGCACAAAAGCAGAAATCATAGGTAATGGCTAGATGCCTGAAATAAACTTGGTGCACAATTCACTTGAGATTCTTCCATACATCATACCAATTAATTTTTTGTTACTGTTTTACATGGATGAAGGAGCTCAGAATGCAGAATAAAGAAGGAACAGGGAGAAGGAAATAATCAGGTATATTATCAGAGCATGATACATGTATATACTTGAAATCAGCAAAAGTATGATGCATATGAAGAAGGGAATATAAATGCTATGAAAAAAAGAAAGCAATATCCACGTGCAAGCCAAAAAAAAACCCAAAAAACTAGTTTATTGTTCCATGTGTGTACAGTGAATTTGATTTAAAACTCTCAAAAGCCACAATAAGGATTCTTACCTACCACAATCATCTACAGCTCAGACCTCATGTCTCTATCTCTATACACATAAAAATATATGATGATGTGGCCAAATATCTTTCTGTCTCTATGCATATATGTAAACAATTATACATGTATGCTTGTATCTGTACAGTTTCATTGGAAGGCACATGGATTAAATGCAGTCTTTTGAACAATGAATGATAACAAGACAATTTCTGGCTGAGTAGCCCAATGCATAGATACGTGTGTTCAAGGGTAAGTCTGACAAAGCACAAAAAAGACGTGCTTAAATGCCATGACGACCAGTTAGCACAGGAATCAACAGCAGCTGGAGTCTAATCCTGCACCATTTCCATCCCAGACAGCTTCACCAGTGACTGAGTGCAGGATTAAGCCTGCCCAGTGCCCAGGAGAATAGCTTTCTTAATGCTCTTAGTGGTGAAAAGGGGATGTTGATAACTGTGAATCCCCCACTCCACTGCCACAAACTGTTTTAATTCCTGCCCCTGCAAATGATACCATATTTACCCACTTCTCACTGTACAGACTGGACTCTCCATGAGTTTGCCCACCTGTTTGTGTACTGAGTTACCTCAGTAGTTTCCTCCAAATACCTCTAGGATTTGCTTGCTGGCCTGAAGAAGGCAGCTCACCACTTTCAGTCCTCCTTTCTGCTTCCCACACTGTTACTGTCAAACATTTTACAGCTGAAGATGTGCTTCTGAATCCTGTAGCTGTTCCTCAAAGTAGAGAAGCTGATCCACCTCAAAGCAATCACTTGCTCTGGAAACCATTTTCTCCAGGTATCTCCTGATTTCCTCCTCACTGGCCTTCTGCTGTCTTGCTTGCTTCAGATAGGTGTACACTTTCTCAAACACCTCTGCTCCCAGCTTCTGGATGGCAGATCTAAGAATACATATTACAAAAAGGTCAAGTCAAAGTTATCTCACATTACATATTAATACAAGCAATTGCTAGAACTTTTTTTTTTTCTATGTTGTGGCTACTTTTGATTAAAATCATTAAAGAATACACCTTATTTGTGTGACAGTACAAGAAATATAAATTTCCTGTGCAATTTCTCTATGGCTGTGTTATACAAATAGCCCAGGAGTAAAAACCTGGACATAGTAAGTCCTGGGACATGCAGACATCATCGCTGCTAAAAAACAAAACCATTCTCACACCAAATCTGACATACTGCTTTAACCACAGCAAGTCCAGTACACGTCCATATATTATTGCCTCTGTATTTCGTCAAAAACAAGAGAAGCAACCTTATACAGCCATAAACCAGCAGACTTTCATGAGAACAAACACATTTCAGAATTCATTGCTTTATTTTAGCTTCTATCTAATAACAAGGAACCTGTTGTACCAGATCAGCATGAGCTTACTGACATTTCTGTCTTTTCCTACAGCACTATCCTTTTATCAGTAGACAGGTCTGTAATTCAGTGACAAAGAGTACACTCACAGGAACTTAATGTTGATTTATAAAGATTCAACTGAGAACTGCAAGACAATGAACAGAACTTGTTTTTCTAAAGGCAAACATCTTTAAATTCGTATGTCAGAAGCCCTGACTAATGTAAAACATTCCAATCAGTGCTGGGTTCATAATATTTTGATGAAAATATTGGAGTAATTTTCCTTCAGCATATCAGAAAGTCTCTTCACATATGTCTGCCACAGCAACTGCGTTCACTTCCCTGTTTAAACAAACTGGCTTTGTCACAAGCACACCAAGCCAGTTTTCCTCCAGTTTCCTGCTGGATCTCAATGGTGCCAATCTATACAATGTCCACGGCAGGACTGGGATCCTGAATGGCATCAAGCAAGAGGGTTTCCTGGCAAACGTGCTGTGCAGTGCTATGCAGACCTGATAGTGCTTATCTGGAAGAATTTATAGAATATAGCGGATGAGAGAATTTTGGGGTGAAGGGATTTCAAAAACAGCTCCTTGAGTGTGATTTATCCAAGAAATTCAAGGGTGTGAGCCAATTACTGGATGCAATGGCACCGCAATGCAGTGTAATGCTGACACACAAACGGCATGGCTGGCTGTGCAGCCTCATCCCTGATTTTTTCTTTTACTGATTTTTTGTGTTAGGGCAGCTGAGATTTGTTTTTCTTTTAGTGTCGAACTTGCATGTTCCAGAGGTAATGATGCCCTTCACTTAGTCAGGAAGTGAGTTGGGCTAACTGGGATCTCCTTACGTAGACATCAGCAATTTGTATTGAAAAACATCTTGTTTTGGTTAGGCAAACTCCTGGTAGGCAGCCTTTCCTCCCACCAGCATTTTGCTAGAGTTTCAAGAGCATTTGGGTGGTGCAATCATTTCTTTTTCAGGAAATCTATTGTGGCACGGAGACCTCTTCAATAAAGCTTCTTAGCGTAGCTAACAATGTTTCTCCGAAAAATGACTCTTACCTACAAAAAAATAAAAAACCAAACAACTGACGATATCTGTGATTCTAATGCTGTAGTGTATTTTTCAAGGATTAAACATACTGTGTGTCTAGCATGTGAAAGCATTTGATGCCTTAGAACTTTGCTTCGTGGAAATTCTTTTAGACAAAAAGGAAGTACTAGGAAATTCGCTGTATAGTTTTATAACATTTCAGCCTGAGTATCTGTGCTTTTGTTCCCCTTTCACTGACTTTCTGTTACGTGCTGTTTTCTATAAATTTAGACTATGGTGAACTGGGAGGATGGACCCCAGAGTTGTCCCAGGATGGGAACTGTCACATTTATCATCACAGCAGCAAGCTACCTAGTATTTATAAGGGATTAGCAAGGTTCCTGAAAAATCCTAACATTAAGAACAGTAGGGCCTGCAGCTGATAAAAATGGACAATATACCCAATACATTTTCTTGCCTGAAAGAGAGCCTTGACGACTGCTCTGATCGCACAAGGAGGAAGCACTTCTCCTCACATCCCACACACTGTCACTGTTTTGCAGCTTGGTCATACGCAGCCGTGGTTCACCTTTTGTCCATACACTACATATACGTCCTGCTGACTCCTGACAGGTCGGGAACTGGCAGCAGAGGCAGCTGAGACTCAGTGTGAGAAGCCATGGGGCCAGGCTGGGTTCTCTGCAAGTCCAAAGGTGACTCAGTCCTGCTTCCCATAACTAGAAACAGATTTTATTATTATTATTTTTTTCTTCAAATACTGCCTTCTAGGGGAAAACACAAACTGCTGAAAGTGATCAATTGCCAGAATCTGGCAACCTAAGGATTAGCTTAGTACAGAAGTCTAAATAGGGATTTGTTTGTCAAATAATGTACACTTCTTCACCAAACCTGAACATAAATATTATATTTCTCTTCAATGGTTAAAAATCAATACCTGAGAAGCTACCTTGAAACAACTACTGCTTCATTTGTGCCTTTACTGACCCCCCTCCATCCCTCCTAAACAAATATATTTTTTGTCAGTCCTTTCTATTTAAAAATGAAAAGTTAACCAAAGAAATACTCCCGAGGTATGTGTTTGCTTAATAAATGTGACCTGAAGATGGGAATCTTTTCAGTTTAGTTTGGCAGAACATGCAAATCAGCTAATCTGTATAATTGCTGGTACAATAAAATTAGGGAAAAAGTATTCATAGGTTGAAAATTAAGGGGTAGGTAACAAAAATTATAACCTCCTATTACAAAAGAACACATCAGACTCTATTTGGGCTTGAAAGCTGCATTAATGTGAGTCTGCTACCACATAATACATTTTCTGTGATGGGGACAGAAAAGCAGCAGCTAAGACAGTAAATTTTAAAGAGACATTACTGACTGAATCTTTTAGTATACCAATGGGGGATGAAGGGGTAAGTGACTTCCTAGAAAGCAAGGATTGCCCATTACCGCTCCGATTCTGTGCTAGTGGTTATTTTCCCATTCATGATAAGACCTACAGAGGCATAATTATGGATTTTTCACTATCCTTCTGTTCATAGTTCCTATTTCACAGGAGGTGTGGAACACCTGTATTTACAGCTCTGAAATAACTAACAGCCTCACTTTGGAATGCACTGTGAGAACCAGTACAGAGATCCCACTTACATTCCCACGTTTTCTGATTATCTGGTATTTACTCTCGTTATAGCTCACACACCTACAAACTCACTATTTTCTCCCAGAAATGAGCCATGATCCCTTTCTCAGTGCAGATACACAAGCTAAGGGGATACTCGACATCTGAGGTTGCATTACTCAGACAAGTTTTGTTGGCCAGAATCCCACCCTACGCTGTCCTAAATTGCTTTTCACTATGCTGAAATCAAAGCAGTTATGTCAGCTTCTACCATCCAAGGAGCTAGTCCAGGATGATAAACAGTAATGTGCTTAAATGAGGTATCTCAGATCCTCCTCGTGCAAACGAGCTCATGAGCAACTTCTGTGTTGCTTCACCGAGTTACAAAGACATACATATACCAAGGGATTCTTTGCTGGCATTTGAGCCCTGCAGTTCCTAACTTTTAGGCACCTCCTTCATGCAATAGCATTCACAGCTCTGTGGCTGAACCCTAAGCTCCCTGTACAATGCAGACACCGCAGAAAGGCATCCATGCAAAATATCAGCCCACCACAACTGAGGAAAGGGAAATCTCAAATCTGATGTCTGTCTGGCTTTAGTAAAGTTTGGAAGCACCTCTTCCCCTACAGGACTTGCAGCAGTTCAACATGACCACATAGGTACTCACTTGTTCTTTATCCCAGGTTAGAGCTTTCAGCCAGAGTCCTAAAAACCTAGGGGTAAAAAGAGATTTAAAACTACAACTCCCAGAGCTAATCACCAGGGGCACTGGGGAAAGAAGGACTCTCCTTCACCCTCATTTTGAATTGTATAAAAGTAGATGTATTGTGCCAGAAAAGAATGAGGAAGGATAAGTGTAGATAGATTGAGGACCAAGGACAACCAACACTGGAGGTGTGTGCAAATGTTGTTATCTGCGTGAAACAGTCCCTGGATAAAACACTGCCAGCACTCCTTGGAGTCTTTCAATCTTTGGGACTGAAATCCAGGTTACCATGTGTGAGTGCCCTGTGTGCCTACCTTCTCGCTGCAAATGGCAAGAAATTCAACAGTGAGCCCAACTTCCCCCACTCCTCCTGGCTGCAGAGGGCAGCCCCAATGCTCCAGGCAGAGGTGGAACAAGGCTGGGGACTTCCATAGCCTGGAGGCACGCTCTGACCACCTGCCTATTGGCTGGATAGCAGATATTGCCAGACTCCACACTGTCATCCTTGGAAGCTGTGCTTTGGAATAAAAAGCCTCATGCTGTCAGCTTCTGTTCAGCACAAAATCTAGAGAAAATTAACTAGAACAAGCCTCAAAGGCCACAGAGGCAGACAGATATCTGATTTGTGGCTAATGATATGGTTTTGGCATGAGATTAGCAGTTGGTTCTATCAAGGATAAGGTGCTTCGGAGCATGTGAGAAGCAGTATCAATATCAGCTAAATCATAGGTACTTAGTGCTTTGACTCACTGCCAGTGTTAGAGGGGAGCTAAATAGGAGCCTTCAGAACTGCAATTTTATACTCAGGGTGTCTAACTGTGCCTAAAAATGTGCCAAGTCATTTAGTAGATCTGGGCTCAAACGAATTTATCAGGATATCTGGTGATTTCCTACACATCAGTGCAAAATTACTAAAATTTGACAATATAATAATGTTGTGTTCTCAACTGGCTGATGAAGTTGTAAATCTTTCCCTGGGTGAACAAAGAATTTTCTATTATCCCGCGGGCCTTTATTTTGACTCTACTGCTACTAGCTATGTATTAATGTTTCTTTTCTGGTCTAGAGATCAATTACAATACACCTACCTTTATGCAGCACCAACAAAAGCCACAAAACAAGATTAATGCTTGAGTTTGCACTCTTCCATGCGCGTTAGCAGCTGGGTTAATATCTCTCAACAGCTTGTCATTGCCTGCCTTAAAGGATAACTATGACACAAATCAGCAGCTAAGGGGGTTTTCAGCTTCTCACTTGAGAATGTCATTCAGCATGATAGCAACTATCATTTAAAACCATTCTGCTCTCCCTCCTCCATCCCCAGAGGGAAGGAGCACTCTTCACAGAGCATTTTCACCGGTGCTTCAGGGAGTGGTGGTGTGGGTTATTCCTGGGAGCATGGAGGCTCGGCAGTTGCTGAGCCACCACATTCTGCACGAGACACAACTGAGCACACCACAGTGATACCATGGAAGTCCCCCTGGACCAGACATCAGCGATAACACATCATCCCTGCCATAGCAGACATCTAACATGCAGCTCCTAAGTCAATCACAGTAAAATTATTTGTTTATAAATCCTCACAGCTACCTCAATATCAACCTTAAAAAAATAAGCTTTCTGGACAAGGAGCATCTGTCCAAGTGGGCATTTATTTATCCTTTCACACATGTTGTTTGCATCCTATACTGACAAGCATATTGTAAAGTAGGAGGCAAATCTATTGTGATTAGGGATCATGGGGCATAAAAGCCTGTGCAGAGATCTTTGAAATAATAATTTCAGCAGACTTCACTAAACTCTCCCTAAGTCAAATGTACTCTCATGGAGTCCAGCAGTGTTATTTAGGATTCCCATCAATACATCCAATTCTGATTTGTCCCTGAACATGCTTTCTAAACATTCATTTATCAACCTTATATTTCTATTTACAACAATGCAATCTTGCCACTTTGCAGCTAAACATTAGCAACATGAACCTTGGTGAAAATGATTGTTATATTTATCTCCTGAAATAACTTTCTGAAAAACAATCAGGAAATTACATATCTTTGATCTCATACAAAATACTGTTTTCTAACTGTACTAGAAAATCTTAAGAGTACCTGCTACAGCATCTCATGGTTCAGTAAATAGGTTTAACTCAATTACAACACAAAAGGTCCTTGTTCTCTCAAGTTACCTTCCTTTCATTCAGGATATTGACATTACTGACTGAATCGCTACAACCTTTCTGGAACTTGAAAGAAGCTGCCCTGGGCTCAAAACTTCATTTGCAGCAAAGCTTGTTGGTTGCTCTGAAAAGACCCCTGGAGACCTGCAAAGAGAGGTGCACTATAAGCTCCATGATTTATTTTGTAGGAATTTACTTCTAAAGGTAGGGCACTTTCTAGTTCTAGCTGACAGATGTTTGGTCTTGGGAATGTGACATATATAGCAAAGTCTAAGAAAAGTGCGTATTAGAATAATAACAATAAAAAAGGTCAGAATTATTATATAAAAAGGTAGTAAAATAAAATCTGAATTATTAAGATTAGCCCCTACCTTCCACCTTCAAGCCTCAATGGACTTTGACTTTCATCGTATTACTGCTGAATGAAAATTTCTTCACTTGAAGACACAACGATAATTTTCATAATTCATCCTTAATTACTTCATAATTCCTGAATTAAAGCATCTTAATTTGATTGCAAACAAAACTCTCTGATGTCCTACTTCAAAGACTTGCAAAATCTAAAGCATATTTAGGACATGTTTTCCCATGAGATAAGAAGAATCTTATTATTTAAAGCTGTAGACACAGCTGAAGAAATATCAACAATAATATTCTCCATGCATTTCATTTTCTGAGATAAATGAATTTGTAAAATAGTAATTGAAGTTGACACCAGCTCTTGGAAGAACTGTGAATTAGAATTTAGAGCTGTTAGTTGAATACTAACTACTGAAATCAGAATAAAGTTTATGAGAAGGGGAAATTGCTTTTTGCTTTGTACTTCATGCACAATACCTAAGCCAAAACCCACAAGAAACTTACCCCATTAATTAATTTACACTGAGCATTTAAATCTTCATTGAATGTGAATGACTGAAAAAGTGGAATACTATCATAGGCCAATCACTTAGGGATAAAACCTTTATTCTGGGACAAACTGGTGGAAATTATAAGCCAAATCCTCACTGATCTAAAATAGACTTCATGACTCGGTGGGAGATAGGAGGAATTTCAGCAGAGTATTTCTCTCCCTCTGGAGCTGTGTGCCTAACCAATTTCCCACAGGAAAAAACAACAACAGCAACAAAACAACATACAACAACACATGGTGTCTTACATTTCTCTGAAAAAAGGCTTTGATTTTTCAGTGAAACAAGAAGCAGAAAAAAAGTAAATTTCATGATAAATAAAGAAGTACTCTGTGAGCCTATTCAAACTGTTTCAGCATTTCCCATTTTCCGTGCCAATCCTGTTCTCAGTGGGTAAATATACAAAATTATCTTAAACGATATCCTGTTTTTCACCAGCATCACAACATCCAGAGTCTCTGGCAGAACCACACAAGTCAATGAGTACTTCATACTAGAGAGAAAAAAGAAGAATTTACAATAATGGACAATAGACCTACAATTTTCAGAAAGGCCTAGGAAGGTTTATGTATTCAACTTCCTCTAGATCTCTATCAGGACAAGACAAGCTCTGTAAAGCTATTGAGATATTTAAAGAGGCAGATAGAGGTTTAGTCCCTTTTTTTCCCCTCACAAATAATAAATATATGGCACCTAAACACTTTTCAAAACAGCACCCTGGTTATTTCTCTATCTCAAATCTCTTGGAAAATCAAATATTACTGCATCTAACTGCCTGGAAATATGTCTTGTAAAAGACTAATGAAGATTTCTATTAACACTTACAGAAACACAGGAAGCATAATGTAGTATCTAAATAAGTTGTTTCACCTAGAAGACTCACAGAGACAAAACCCAAACTTGCTCTGAAACATTACCGAACCAGAGTAACTACCTCTTCTCTTCAGGATCAAAATCATACTTCTGCAGAAAAAAAAAGTTAATGTAGATACAAGTGTTACCTTACAACTAAGAGCTAGGTTAGGTGTTGCCTCAGTATCCTCTATTTTTGTCACAACTTTTGTCTGTGTCTGGTTAATGATTACACTGCAAATGGTTTGGTATCTCTACTCCCTGAAGGCCCACAGCTCAGGAAAACAAGCCACTCAGCAGGGAGCTTTACTGAAGAAGACGGATCTGTGAAAAAGCCACCCCTGTGGCTGCTTTACCCTCAGAAGTGGCGGTTGCTTCCTTTGGAGCCATGAGAAATGTGGTGTTTTGGGTCTGCTAACCTCTCTTTCACACGGGATTGTTTGCACATTGCCCCGCTCTCTGCTATTTTACCCTGTGAGCTATTTTTTGTTATACCAGTTCTGCATTGCTCACCTCCTTCAACATGGGAATATGAGATTTATACCTTAACGACTCACAGATGTGTAAGAAAGAAATTACTGTATGATGACTGAGGAAAAAAATGGTTAAGGAAAGAAGGAAATGGACTGATTTTTCTTCCAAATAATTACACTACTGCAGTTGCAAGCAGATGAGGACAAAAACAATACAGGAAACAGTAAACATCAGCAGTCCTAGCAAAGGTTTGCTGAAAGCCCTTTGTGTATTCACTACCTGTATTCACTACCTGTATTACTTCCTCTGTGAACCTTCCAAGGTCACTGTGCTGCATCTAGCAAACACTGCCAAGATTCTGCAAGTGTTTCTATATTGAAAACAGACTACATAATTAATGTCACGTGAGCTCATTCTCACATTTGGAAACTATTGACGAAATCAAGGCACTAGAAAACAGAACAGCTCAATCCATGTATTAAAAATGCAAAGCATGAGGAACTAGGGAAATCATGCTTTTTGTGCAAAACAAAAAGATGTATTAGTATAATTGTAATGTTTTGAGTGTTTGGGGATACTTGACATTTTAAAATGAATGAGTCTATACTTATAATTATGTGTTTTATAACTTGAATACAATTTTCAGACTGGATGAAAACTCTCTACTGCTAAAGCAATTATGACATTACTCTCCACTTAAAAAAAAAAAAAATCCTTAGAAATTTAGGATAACAGAAAGGCTTATGGATCTATGAAATGCAGCTCAGTAAAGAAGCTGAAAAAGTCTGGTTCCAAGTAAAAAAAAAAGTCTGTATCCAAGTAAATTCACAAAATCTTATACTTAATTTCAAGGGTTGGGCCTGAGGCTTAATATTGGGCAAACAGAGCACCAGGATGAGCATCCCAATACAATACATTACAGTTTAATTGTACCCTTTTGTATATCAGCTAATAGATCCACTACCAAGTTCATTCTCTTTATGTATTCAAAGTGAATCACAGCAAATGCAAAGCTGCTAAGAACAGCTAAAGAGATGGCATTGGCAGCTGGCATGTTCTTCCCATCCCCAGTTGCAGGATGGGAAGGAATAAGAATAATCTATGAAAGAATAATCTATGGCTTTCAAGAAGTGAAAGTACCAGCAAAAGCACAGTGAATGGTCACCCGCCCTAACTTTATACACTTACCTTAGTTGGCTACCACCATAGGCACCAGCATGACAGAAATGAAATTTATCTTCCAAGGAAATTCAGAATAGGAGCTTACAACATATGTCTTGAACTATCCTGTGTCTTTCCACACAGAGAGCCCAGAGAAGTTTGCAGGCTCCCCGGAAAGGTTTTTAAAACTGGGCACTGTGAATATCCTCCTTTGTGGCTACTCTGTTCAATGCCTGATTAAGCCAGGCAGTTGAATATTTGCATAACTTTAAGCATCTGTTGTCTTTCTGAAGACAAAGGACTACCTGTGTTTAATAGTATTTATATGCTGAATTACTTTGCTAAACTGGGACTTCAATCTTTGGCACCTTTACTAGGACAACAAGAGCAACTAAACATAACATTTGTGGCCAGTTTTATGACATATAGCAAATAGGGCTACAAAATGGTGAAGGGTCTAGAGGGGAAGATGTGTGAGGAGTGGCTAAAGTCACTTAGTTTGTTCAGCCCAGAGAAGACAAGAATGAGTGGTGGCCTCATGGTGGCCTGCAGCTCATGAGTGGAGTGGAGGAGAAGGCACTGAGCTCTTCTCTCTGGTGACAGGCTGGATGTTAGGAAAAGGCTCTTAACCCAAAAGGTGATTGGGCCCTGGAACAGGCTTCCCAGGGAAGTGGTCATGGTACCGAGTCTGCTGGAGTTCAAGAAGCATTTGGACAACACTCTCAGATATATGGTCTGATTTTTGGGTGGTCCTGTGTGGCCCCAGGATTTGGACTTGATGATCCTGGTGAGTCCCTTCAAAGCTGGGATATTCTGTGATTCTATAATTCTAAATAACCTAGTATTGATTTAATGTACACTACATGGCTGAAGGTTTTGTACTGGAGACAACTTCAGAGAAGCCAACACACATCCTATTCTACAGACTGGGTAAAAATTCCAAGACCATTTACATTAGTGACCTGCAACTTCAAAATGTAATCCCGCTTTCCAAAATCATCAGGCTGGAGAGATACATACACAGTATCTCCAAAAGCAAACAAAAATAATGGTAAAAACACACTGTTCTTGCCAAATACTTGTCAGTAGCATCTGTTCAGTTCCTACATTGCTCATAGCTGGCAGGGCTGCACATTACAATCTATATAATCAGTACATCCCCATCTAACAAATTATGGATCACTTGCAATTTTCACTTAGCTCAGATGCACTGGAGAACTAGCACAACTTTCCATCTTTTCCTTCCAACAGATACCGCTAGGATGAAACGTTCTTGAGAATAATAAGAGGTCCTAAACCTGAACAGCCACTAAAATTGAAGGCAAACAATTATAATATTCTGCATGTGGGATGAGTGCTCTTGACTGTTTTAAAGACAATATCATTTCCAAATTAACAGTACAGAACTTATGTCTCATTACAGTGCAGAATTTCTGTCCCATTACAGCACAGAAACACACATTCAACCTGCAGGTGTGAAATCTGAGGCTTGCTAATTATTTTGCCATTGCTCTCTGTGTGATTCTGTGTGTATTAGAAAAGGAGAAGCCACTAGTAATGAACTATTTCTAGAGAAAATTGGATCTAATCAAATATTTTTATTTATTTCCTGTATGGAAGCTAGGCAAGGTCTAAATGAACATGATGGGTTTTCCAAGATTTACAAAATTTCACTTCTCTCCAGACCTACCACTCTAATCTTGAAGATGTGATTTGATGCAACTGGATACCAGGCATCACATTGGTCTAGATGTGAGGACAAAATGCTATGAGCATGCAGACTGAATAAGAACCAGGAGAGTATCCCAGAGGAGTCCTGGAGATTAGGACCCTATCATGCCCTAAATGCTTAAGAGATGGAGACTGGTCTTTGAAAACGAAGTGTGAGAAAATCTGTGGCAAGGACGATGAATATGATACTAATATGTTGTCTTAGCCCACAGAAAGCAAAAAGCTACTATTATGCTGTAAGCTGTCTTGGGATCACCACACAGAAATTACTACCAGAAAATGGAGTGTTGAACAGAGTAGCTGAAGTGTGTATAAGAGGAAATCTCATGCTCAAAAACATGGATCAATATCCTCCAGAATAATATCCTCTACCTGGCTGCAAAAATCAGTCATAGCTCAGCCAATGACAATACCAAATTTGTCTCTTGCCTGCAGGAAAACATCTTAGTCCTCATGCATATTTACATCATGATTCCTTCAACATGACAGTCAATAGCAATCAAGGTCTCTGTGATTTTTTAATTTTGGTCTAAAACCCCAAATAACTTTTCTATATTTACTGCATTTTGCTTCACCTAAAGGTATCTTCAGTGATGTCAATAACTAAAACAGTTTCAGTAGGCTAAGAGTTGGTCCTGATGAAGGGCCACCCAACATTTAATAAAACACTAAATCTAATAGTTTCTTTACAGCAATACTTCAAAAATATGTGGAAATAAACATATACAAAGTCTTCTATGCTTTAGGCGTTTTAGGACTACTTATCTTACAGAATATCCACTGCCTATTCAATCACTTCAGGATGACCTTTCTTTCTGAATTTTTAAGATGAATGATACATTTGATGCCAATGTCACAAGCAAAAGAAGGATATATGCATACAGCTCATGAGCCTAAGCCAATAGTGTTATAAGCATTCACAGGAATAGAATAAAAATATCACTAAATGCCTTTCGTCTATGACTTCTGAAAGACAACTTTACTTACACTCAGCGGGTGATGATGAAGCCTTTTGCCTGATCATGGTATGCAGCTGTGTATAAGACTTCAGGGACTGACTAAGAGGTGCTTACTGCTGTGCTAAAGGATTTTAATTTACTTAAAAATTGGGGCATAAAAGACTTTTCCTTTTACTGGCATGCATTTTATTGAATTCTAAATTGCATATTAAAGTTCACTGCTATTAAAATGACTCATTGTATGTATTCATGGATACCTCCACAAAGGAGCACAAAGTATGCTGTACTAACATTTTTTTTCCTGCATTTTCTACATTTTTATTTCTTTTCATATTTTCAGGACAGAGAGGACAAGACATAAATTTTATTCTATAGATATTCAATTATGAAAAAAAAAACAAACAAACAGACTTACTCTGTAAAACACAAATTCTCATTTTATAAAGCTCAAGAAATGAATTTTTACTACAGTGATGAGAAGGCTTCAAAGGGAAGCCTCTACTCACTGGACACTTGGGAAACAAATGCTACTTAATAAAGGGAGGTGAAACTGTGAATATAATCACTGTACCAAAACTTGAATAAGGCTTTTTCTTTTCCACAAATTTCAGCACACGCCTGTCTAATTTCTCACCATCTCTTTTCCATTTTAGGTCATGAAACCCTGCAGTCAGATCTCAAGCATGCATCGTAAGACTTTCCACGGAGCTGTGAAGAGCCATCTGAGATGGTCACATACTTGGAAAGAAGTAAGACACAGCAAGATGAAAAGAAGCAGAAAAGTATTTTCAGTTCCACATCTAAACATGCTGGGTCTGTCTCTTTTTATGCGGATTTTGACCTCTTTAGCCTCTTATAAGCTACAACAGCTATCAGTGCTGTTAGTTTATAACTGAAGAAAGCACTTGGTTTTGTCCACCAAGCTTTTCAGACACTGGCAGAATGCAAGCAGCATTTGCTACAACTCCTCTAGGTTTTCCCTAGGGACAAAGCCAATCTTTCAGGCAATTAGTACTAACAAAGCTCCTGATATCTTGCAAAGAAGGCTTTTCCAAGCTTTATGAACCTCAATGAAAAAAAAAATAGAAAATGAAAAAAGGAATAGGTGGTATAACAATTTTATATGATGGAAACAAATGCTTGGCTACAGGAGTTGTTTCTGAAGAACAGCGTGGCTCTCTTCTGAGTTGCATTGTTGGAAATTCTCTGTAGAGGAGCATCACTGGAACTGCCACTAATTTTTCCTCATTTATCTCTGTGGTGAAGACAATATGGCTCTACATAGCATGTGAGAGTATAGCTTATTAGACTGCAGCATGCAATACTGTCAGGAATAGGAACCACCGTGAAAATGAGATGGTGGCCGGGACAGAAAATACTCCTCCTGTTTCCTGCATCTAACAAGATTCCTAAGCCTAAAAACCCAATATGAGGGATATGAGTCACAGAACTCTGATTTATCTACTTGGCTGACTTCCCACCATTAGCAGGCAAAGCTGTGAAGGAGCATAATAAGAAAAAGCTCGGATAACCTTTGCAGGAACTAGTTCAAAAAACTGAGATTTCTCATCAACACTGTAGAAGATCCTAATACTGAAATTGTTAGCACCGAGGTAGAAATTTTTGCTGAGAGCATGAACTACACTTGAAAGATAAAGTTAAATTTCTGCTGCTATAAACTTTATAATGAATACTGATACCAATTATAACAAGCTAGAAATTATTGTCAACCAGAGTAGGTGATTTTACCATAACTTTTACAGAGAGGACAGCAATTCAAAATGTTGGAACAGGGTGTGCAATAGGGATTGGAAAAAAGATGTTAGAGGAAACATTCAGGGACTTAAGTGAAGGAAGCTGGTGACTGTATCATAAACACTATCAGGCTGCCTATAGATTCAGCCCTGAGCAACTTGTTTTATTTAAAATAGGAGATGAAGGACACCTACCTACCTTATTCAAGAACATTAGTGGCTTCCTTCTATACTCCTGTAAAGGCTTTTAGCACAACTTCCTGATACCTTCTCACATGAATATATGTATGAAGCCCTGCACAAGAATACACTTGAAGCTACCTAAATTGGCACTCTGAAATCCAGCAATTCTCTGCACTGTCAAAGAACACATTCAGTGCAACACACTGCGATGACTCAAGCAATGAGCACATCACACCTTGTCAGGAGAATGTCCTTCTGCAGCTGTTTGCAAGCCCACATCATTCACGTGTCAAAAATAGTTAAAGGCCCATTTGCTGTTAAACCTTATGTTCATTTTATACGAATCTACCATTTTATCAGAGCTAATGAAAGAGTTTTTTTTCTTGTTAATGTTATTTGTAATATTTAGGTATAATGATTACTTTCTGAGCAATTCATGACATAAAGAAGAGTTTCCCTCATCACCATCTATTGTTGTTGGTGCCAATCCCAAACTTTTATATTTCTGTTTCTGCACTTCCACATTGTTTCCACTGCTCTTCTCCATTTCCTTGCAAGAACTCCAGCTACTCATTTCCTATGAAACAACAACAAAGAAAAAACATATTCTCTCTTTCACTAGAAGATGTCAACTCAAGACCCCAAAATAAGTCTATGGTTTCCTGAGTGAAACTGAATAGCACAAATCTAAATTATTTAAGCCTTGCCTAAGTGGCTCTGCTGTGCAGATGAAGTACAACACATCATGTGAAGTTTGCTGAGGAATGAACAGAGCAGCTGAGGCTACATGCATCATCCTGCACTCAGATGTACTCCCTTCTTACCGCTAAAAAATCCTCCACTGTGCTATACATGCAGTATGGTCACATGTGAGAATTTGTAAAGATCTCCTTGTGTATGGGTGTACTGGGTAACGTGCCTGTGCTCACTCACTTGTTCCTTAACACTAACTTTCAAGCATGCTAGCTCACCTTTAGATATTTAGATATCTAGATATTCAGGTATCACACAGCCATACTACATCTAGAAGAAAGAAAAATAACCTGAGTAGATATTTTGATAGAGTTATTTAAACTAGCTATTATAGTTCACAAGAAGAGATCTGCAGTCTTATTTAAAAAAAAAAAAAAAAAAAAAAAAGCAAAACCAAAACATTCTTCCTTCTCCCCTTGCCCCTCTCTTCCTCCCTTCCTCCACCCCCCAAGTTTTTCTCTTAATAAATTTAATTTTAAAATGGTGCACAGGTATGGCTCACAGATACAGTCTGCCAGATGTTCTCAAGATGCCAGCTGGGTGGGCATTGTGGCCCACACACCCAGCTGACTGTTCAGGAATTAAATGACTAGGAAAGTGTTCCAAAACTGTGAGGTCTAATGCATTAAATGTGAATTACTGAAGTTAATCAGCCTTTTCATTAGCATATGACTGTTTTATAAATTATGCTGAGGCATGTCATTTCCAAAGGATCATACAACAGAACTCCCAATTTTTTCATTATTTAACTGCTGCTACATGCTGATCCTCTCAGAACCAACAAACTTTGAAAACTGAGAAAGAGCACTGAAAAATAGACTTTGATAAAAGTAATTTAATCATACCTGATCCCTAAAGATGATGACCGTGAAGTTCAAATGGTTTGTCCTGTAACTCTGAAAACACAAGGTGAAGGTTGGAAGACAGGTGTTTGACTAAACAAACTCGCCTTGCAACTAGCTGGTGCAACATGATGTGGGTTTTTGGATTTTAAAAGTACTTCCCATGAAAAGAGAATGGAAAAGAATCAGGCTGGCAGACTGTGAAGCCTGCTGACTGGTTTCACAGTAAAGACTAAGCCATGAAGTGAAACACTAAGAACAGCTGCTTCTTGAAATACCATAAAACTGAAAACCTTCAATCTGGAGTAAATCTGATTGGTATTTCTCTTCAATACATGGTGCATTTTGCACTGTGATGTATTTTACACAGTGATTGGCATCCATGCTGTTACAGTTGCATTAATTTTCTTTAGTGGACTGACTCAAATAACCACCAGCATTAACTGTTTGGACTCACTTGTATTCTGACAACATGCACCACGTACCTGACACTGCCCACCCACACCACAGAGAAGTGCCCTTTTTTTAAAACAGCTTGCAATCTGAAATCAGTTGAATGTTGCAACACTGCAAAGAAAACCTGAGTTCAGACATAATGCATAGCATTATGATTATCAGGTAAGTATCTAAATTAGAGTGCAGTAAATCTTGGAAGGCCAGAAATTACTGTCAATTTACTGGAAGATGCTCAAGATAGATTAACCAGTACATTATAGAAAGGAAGCACGGATCTTTGTTTTACCGAGACACTGAAATCTTTATTAATAAAGTTTGGGCTTTAATGATGATGAAAGCAATCAGACAGAGTTTCAAAGATAGCTGCACATGTAACTTCCCTTGTCTCATTTGACAATCAAAGGCAGCAGCAATCACATTTGGTTTTAAACAGCATATCATCATGAAAAACAAACCTTAGCCTTTCCATGCAAGAATGAAGTGTGGGTGGAGGAGCAAACATGATGGGAACATGGAGATCAGCAACTGATTTATGATTTATGGGCATGAGTTGAGCTAATAAAGAAAGAGAAGTTGAGAATGATCTAGACAGCAGTGAAGACATACCGGAAAGGATGACCATACTCGTGCAGATTATAAGAAAATAATCAGAAGTGACAGTCAACCTTCATCCTCTGTTGAGGCAAGTATGCATCTGATTTGGAAAGAATAGTTTAGCATCCACTTCATGTTGTTGCAGGAACATTTGTTTTGTTGTGTTTTTTTTTTTTTTTTTTTTTTTTTGGGGGGGGGGGCAACACATGTTTTTATTTAGTGTGTTCTGCTGTTTTTCAAATCCCCCCTCTTTCCCTAGACATTGGTAACACAAAAATATGTTACTTACTCCCTCATGCGTTTCAGTTTGGTCTCAGCCATAGTGCTGTTGAGAGCTCTGAATCCCTGGGGAGTCCCTGGAGCCACTCTGGTGACAGTTCCCGAGCCTACAAATCAATGCAGACACACAACCTTATTCACCTTCATCCCCTGAGCACTACTGCAGAGTCAAGGGCAGTTGGGAGGAGGAACACTATTCCTGTTCCTCACAAGGTGCCACATTAATTAAATATGAATTAGATTATTAAATGCCTATTAAAAACAACTCCTTTCTTAGGGACGTGTAGATTTATAGCTCAAAGGCAACAAAATTGTAATGTGAATTTTCCTGCTGTGTAGCAAACAGAGAATTACATTACAACGGAAGAGACAGTTACCCAAGGAAGTGCTGGCACTGATAAATATTCAACAAAATGAAGTTGACTAGGACAATATTTATTTTTCTCCATTGTTCTTTCCCTTATTTGTAAGAGAAAGAACCATCTTCCTAACAGGCAAGTCTCTGCTTTGGCTTGCTTACAATGTAAAATGACAGTATTTTACCAATCAGACAGTAAATTGACTTACGACATCACTTTTCCTTTCAGATGAAGGTAGTCCTTAAATCCTTTATATATATATACAGACATACATATATACATATGAGGAATATGAGAAATATACATATGCCCCTCTCTCCCCCTACTTTCTGTTCACTTCACTTGCCTTGTGGGTTGTTGCAACATTTAATGACCTAATAGTCATATTAGGCTCCTCGTAGGACTTGTTCTCCAGGCCCCTCACCAGCTTTGTCGCCCTTCTCTGCACCCGCTCAAGCACCTCCATGTCCTTCTTGTAGCGAGGGGCCCAAAACTGAACACAGTACTCGAGGTGCGGCCTCACCAGAGCTGAGTACAGGGGGACGATCACCTCCCTAGCCCTGCTGGTCACACTGTTCCTGATACAAGCCAGGATGCCGTTGGCCTTCTTGGCCACCTGAGCACACTGCTGGCTCATATTCAGCCGACTATCCACCATCACTCCCAGGTCCTTCTCTGCCTGGCAGCTCTCCAACCATTCCTCTCCCAGCCTGTAGCTCTGCTTGGGGTTATTGCGCCCCAGGTGCAGGACCCGGCACTTGGCCTTGTTGAACTTCATGCAGTTGACCTCAGCCCATCGGTGCAGCCTATCCAGATCCTCCTGCAGAGCCTTCCTACCCTCAAGCAGATCGACACACGCACCTAGCTTGGTGTCATCTGCAAACTTACTGAGGGTGCACTCAATGCCCTCGTCCAGATCATCGATGAAGATATTAAAGAGGACCGGCCCCAGCACCGAGCCCTGGGGGACGCCACTAGTGACTGGCCTCCAACTGGACTTGGCTCCATTCACCATGACTCTTTGGGCCCGGCTATCCAGCCAGTTAGATCAAATATCCAGTCAGATCAAATATCCTGCAATTTTATGTCACCATTACATCACACAAGCCCCTGCCTAACCTGACCAACCTTCAGGTTCAAGTTAGTGATTTATTTATTTATTGCCCCTACTGCCTCCATTGGAAGACAATTTCAGAGCCTCACTGTGACCTACTGGCTAAAACCCCTCCTCCAACTTCAAACCAAAATTTATTTACTGGCCAGCTTGTGCTCATTTTTCTCCTGTGTCAGTCTTTTTTTTTTTTTTTGACTTGGTTCTTCCCTTCCCTTTAACATATTCCTTTCATTTATTTGTATTTGGAAAAATAAAGAACCTGCTTTCAGCTTTCACTTCCTAAACCAAGCAAAGCAGCTTTTTTTTTTTTTTTTTTTTTTTTTTTTCCTTGCAGATTATTTGATATTAGGATTACACTTCCAAGCTCTGAGCAGACACAGCGGGGCTCTGCATAGGGTATGAATAAGCCAAAAGTCACACAAACAAGTTAATGCAATGCCTGGTCAGCATGAACACACTCTTCCCTCCTGGCAGGGGGTTTTTAGCTTGGACTCCACTGGGTTTTAGCTTGAATTTCATTAACATTGATCATGTACAGCCAGAAGGAGTTTGCAGCTACTTTTCCTCTATGAGCAATGCAGACACCCCCATAGAGTACTGAAGGCTTCTCGTGCATGCATAACCATAACCTTCCCAGGAGTTAAGCTCCTATGTCTTACATGGTTATAGATCCCGACCATAGAAATTTGAACACTGAGAGTAAACTTTCCATCCTGAAGGACCCAACTGAATCCCTCACAGTGAGCATCTGCTGGATTTAGAGCTTTACAAGTGAACATAGGAAGCTGGCATGGAGAGAGACTACAGAAGAAATGGATTCCTGACTCCATTGTCTAGCTATGGAAAAAAATGTTTGACTTTTTAAAATATTTTCTTAACTTCTCTGACTACTTAATGTCTAATAGTTGTCTGGTATTACAACTGAGGTATAGATAAGATAAAAAATGACAAGCTCAGTTCTTATGACCAGCCAATAACTTCAGACACCACTCTATTTACTCTAATACCACACATGTGTATCCATACATTTTAACATGTGGTCTTTAAGCATTCAACTACTTTAGCAGTACTGAAGAATTCAGATATCCACAGAGTGGCCCCAAGGAAGCTTCAAGTACTGCAAAGCGATGTTCATGACTTACCAGATGGCTCACTCCTCATTGAGTTGGTAGAGAATTAGGGTCCAGATGTGAGGATTTGGGCTTTGATATCATTGTCAGACTTCAAAAGCATTAAAAAAAGTTTTGCCCTGAGCACCAATGGTCTAAGCAAAATGTAGTTTTTGCATTCATTCAAGACAGAGTATATTTAATAACAGACCCCACCTAAATTCTGATATTACTATTATTACAGGATATATCATTGTGGTAAGAGCTCAGCATACTCTTTCTGCTTAGTGGGTTCAGTCTATTTATTGCTACAATACTTTATCTCCCTCTCCTCTGACATTTCATTATTAAAGACATCCTTCTTGTTTTTTTGTCTTTTTTTTCTTTTTTTTTTTTTTTTCTCCCCCCCCCCCCCCCCCCGGGATTCCAGGCTAAATAATTCGTACTTTGTCTACTCTCCACATTGGCAGTTGGCCAAACAAACCTTCCTCTCTAAATACAAACTAATATCTATCTTTCTGTCCATTAAATATGATCTTCTGGGTACTGTGAAGTAGCTGAAAGGACTACAGATTGTAGGATGCTGCAAAGCTGTGGTTAGTCATAAAAAATGAGTTCTCGGTGAAAACCACTAAGAGCTTTTCACATTGTTGCTATGAAAAATGTCAAAACTTTTTCTAGAATGATTCATAACCCACACCAACTTCTATATCACAGGCATTTTCGTAGAAGCATTTACTTGATTAATAATATATTTTGCACCCAGCTTTCAGCAGTTTGCCTACCCATACATCAACACAGAACATGTAACTATGCTTCTTCAAAAAGTGGCCAAGTAACTATTTGCATTTTTATGCAATTTATCATTCTTAATTCTTTAAACAAAATCAAATAAAACAACAATAACATTGATGTTTTAAAACCAAGTACTGGCACTTTCTAAACGTGCTTAAAAGATGAATACTCTCCCAGTCTTTAGCCTAATACAACATAAAACAACATAGGGCAAAATTGTTCTCTTGGGTCACAGAGCGCCATTTTCAAGGCCCTCATTGCATCCTTTCCACTCTGTCTAAGGGAAAAAAGACGAAAGGTTCTGTAGGGAAAGAAATACTGTGTCTCACATTTATTCACAGATACAGTTAAAAAGGATGATTATGATTAGCCAATGAGACTTCTATACATTATGTCCCAAAGGAATTCCTACCTACATTTCTACTAAAAACCCAGTAAGTGGTGATAGACATCTCTTGGTAAGTCATTATATGTTAAGAAACTATTAAATCCACTGAATCATACATTTCTAGTTTGGATTTGTTTTTTTCAGCTTTCACTTCTACATTAAGATCCTCCAATGCCTTTTCCTACAAGATCGAAAAACTCCTTAGAAACAGATGTATTTTCCTGAGTTTAAAATATTTATAATAATACAAAGTGACCAAATTGCCTCTAACTTTCTCCTCTTTTAAACTAAGCAGACTTAATACATTTTAAAGACAGTTTTTCAAACTTTCTTTCATTTTGAAGCTCTGTTCTGGGATCTCTCCAGTTTTTCAAACTTTACCGGTGTGTACTGTGATATTTCAAATCTACCCCCCACAGAGCTGTGTAGCTAACCCCAAATGAACCTTGTACTGCACTGAAGTGCTGGTATTCACAGTGATTCAGTGGGAACTCCTGGGGAGAAAACTCAGTTACTTTAAAAAATCCCAGGCTTTTACCATTCAGTACTGAGGTTTTATACAGAAGAAACTTCACCTGTGGAAAAACAATGCATATTTATTGCATTCTCTTTATCACAGCCCTTGCAGACATAAAAAAAAAAAAAAAATCTATTTTTTTCTCTACGCAGATGTTGTCTAAGATCTGCTATAAATGGCACATAATTTTTTTCACAATTCCTTTAACAATGAAAAATGCTATGAGAAATTCTGTCCAGGCCAAACTTCTACATCCAGCTTACTGCAATGAAATTTCTACTGTTTTCAGGAGTAGCTGTTACAATAACGGGGGTCTGTAGCCCAGCAAGGTGGTATTGCTACTGCTAGTACCAGGCCACAGGCTTGGGCCTGGGTTTGCAAGACCTCAGCACTAAGGTATGTCAGACTTTGTCTGACCTTGTCTTGGCCGTTGGCCTGGTGGGAGATCTGATTTAATTGCTTAAACTGTAACTTCAGTTCTTCTAATAACCTTGTGGTTATTTTGCTTTATTTCCACTTATTTTTGTATTGTACAAACAGAGGTTTTAGATTAATAATGAGCATTTATTCATGTAGAATAACATCTTTTTAACTAACATAATTAAAGAAGAAATGTAGAGAAATAGACGCCCGATACACCAGAATAAACCTTCAAAAGTTGAAACATGGGATGAGGCTATAGGTATGGGACTATAAGAGGTGAGGCATGAGCTGGCACTGGGGACGCCATGGCTATAAACAACTCACCAATTCCTAAAGAAATGCTGACGATGAAATGCACAGAATTAGGTTTAGGGTTAACAGAGATAACAACTAAACTATGTAAAATGCACATAACGTTTTTGATGTAACATGAATTTACAGGCCAGTGAAGGAAAAGCGAGGTGTAAATGCATGTTGGCAAACACACAAAAATGATACCAAGTGGAGGAAGAAGTAACCATGATCACCATTCCTGGTGAAGGACTGCAGATGCTGAGGGCTCATCACATCCCCCGACATGTCAGGCTGAAGCTACCAGTGCTAGGATCATCAGGAAGGTGAGCAGAGCACCAAGCAAAGTGGGAGTTAGGAGGAAATGCATGTATTTAAAATTAAGACCTTTTCTTACAGTAGTAGTCATTCACTTATTTCCTTTATCTTTCTTTTATGTAATTATTAATTCTGAACTAACAATAATTCTTTGATTAGACTGTTAAGATTTCAATAAGACTAATACAAAGTTATTGGCTTTACATGTAGATGCATTTTCTTTTTGACTATAACAAGACTTTGAGATTACATCTACCTAAATTCATGACCAATAGATATGTTATGTGACATGTGGTGACTATATATATATGTTATGTGAAAACTAAGCTAATGCAAAGCTGACAATTAGCCTTATGAATTTCATGTAGGATGTTGGAAAATATTCAAACAATCCAGAAACAAAAATAATAGGGAAAGGAGCAGATAGTATGTGCAGAATCTCACATTCAATTACCTATTTTTTTGGTTTCCAAAAGGTCAAGATATTTGTAATATTTTTTTACCTGTATGTTTTTAAATATTTTCAGAAATATGTCTATGAATTAGTTCAAGAAGTTTAAACTTCAGGAGATGTTCTCCCTTTGGTGAAATGCTCACTTCCTTGTCACAAGTATGAACCATAGAAATCTTTCATACAGAAAGTTGTGATACGAAAGATATCCCACAAAGAACAAAAGCTTACAAAAATGTTCTCCATGTATTTTGCAGAGTTCCTTTGAACTATACAACTGAAATATCTTTTCATATCACAGATAGACTTTTTAAATGAAAAATGAGTAAGTTTTTCTCACTTCAGAAAACAAACAAACAACAAAAACAACACCTCTTTTCTTTATGATACAGGAATTGCTAGTTGATAAATATGATACTTCTAGATTTTACATCCTGGCTCAAAAAGAAATCCTGTTTTATAGGATTTAAGATGTGCATCTAATTAAGATGCACATTAATAAGATGGGAGATATATTAAATTTATTTTAAAGATAGTTTGTACTCTGTTCAGCTTTGTAGCTAGACATTGGAAGAACTTAAAACAGTAAATGTTTAAAGCTCCTCAGTGATACCGAGCATACAAAGATAAAAGGGACCCTCACAGACTCCTCTCTTACTATCATCAGATTTATTTGTTTGGAACAGATCACACAAGCCTAATTACTAGCTCAGCTTGGAGGAAGGCTTTAAGTTTCAGTACAGAGTAGTCAGATGTTTTTCTAATAATTAAAGCATAATTTAATTCTTTAATATAATAATTTTCAAAGGCATCTTCATGTTCTTTGTACTGAAAAAAAAAAAAAAAAAGCAGCCAAGAGTGTCTTCAATACTATGAGTTTTTTTTTTTTTTTTTAAATGACACTGTTTGGTTTTGACTAATACCAGAGTATTATTCTTTTACATTAACATAGAACATTAAAGTGTAGAGATAAATTTTGCCCTCTTTTCTACTTCTACAAACCCACTGCAGGCAAACGTAATGCAAATTTTTAAAGGATATTCCACAACTCTGGTCATCATGTTTTATGATTCTATTATTTTCAGCAAAAGCAATTAATTGTGTATGACAGTGTATTTGGCATACTTACACTTCTGTGCAGTAGATTAAGGAAGCAATTTTTAAGAAGATCACTTTTTTTGAGTTGTTCTTTTGCAAAATGGAAGTAATTGGATTGTGATGAATAAGGACTATTAATAAGTGCTGCTATTACATTTAGAGAAGAGATGCCATCTTACCCAATGAGCTGTTATTCAGGACACTCTCCAAATACTTGACCATTGCCTCAACATCACTGTCCTAAGGATAAATGAAATAATGAATAGCATTAGTGTGTGCAAAATCTTAAATCTGGTACACAAATCATTGTGTACCAGAGGTATGATCCCACAAGCAAAAGTGACATTATTTACAACAGTGAACATCAACGCTAACTACAGTTAAGGGAATACGTTGCTCAGAACTTTGTATGTTTTATTCCCCTAAAATAGTAGGCTTGGGAATAATATTATATACAAACAATTATTTAAGTCAGATTCCTTGCAGAACACAAATATGTAGGACAGCTATGCATGGAGCTTAAATAATATGTTTCTTGTTGAGAGTGGTGTGCAGTCTTTGAAATAAAACCAGCATTTCATCATTGGTTAGTCCTGAAATATCTAAAACAATACCAGATTGAAAATGGAAAGTATGTACTTTGTAACTATCCCAAAAATTCTTAGTTATGATATTTGCCTCTGTAAATTAATACTTATGTTTCATTTAATCACATCTACCTACATATCTAGTAGCAATGAATAATTAAAATTTTAATTAAGAAAAGATTTGAGCAGTTTTCCATTATGAGCTTTCTGTTACCAGACAAATAATTAAGAGTTTTGCTATATCTTTCACTTGAAATGTTATTTGTGTATACTGATGAAATTTAAGATCTAACCATTTAGCAAAGATTGTGCTGCAGGAAGGAGAGCAAATTTCATTCAAGTCTATGAGACAAGCCTGAGTTTCTAGAAGCTCCCATTTGACAACATGGTGACATGGCATTCCTTGACTGAAAGTCAAACTCCTGACTTTGCTGAAAAATCCACCCAAATCCTGTATTTTTAAAATACTGAGCAGCCTATGGTTTTAAAAGCCCTGCAGAACAGGTAAGGAAGTTTGACAGATGCACAGAAAAGAGGCACACCCACACATAAGAGGCAGCACGGAAGAATACTTGGACATTTCAAATTCTGAATAAGTGAACCCCTTTCTAACAGCAACAGATCATGCCAAGGATGACAAGGCAGGCATTAGGAACTTAGTGGAGCAGTTTTGGGGTGATAACACAGACCACCTACAGCCACTGATGAAACACTGGAGCTATAATTCACTAGAGCTATGATAATTTATGCAATATCACCAGAATTATGATAATTTATGTCAGCTGATTATGTTGCTTGACAATCTCAGAAGCGACCTGGAAATTGAAAATATGGAGATAATGTACCGTATGGCTAGACTTTGTCATAATGAGGAAGGCTAATTTGCTATTATTATTGTCACTAAAATAAAACACAAAGAGCAAGGTGATAAACTGAAGTAAAAAGCACCCATTAGCATCTCAGCTAAATCAAAGCCAATGTGAAACTTTCGCTGTTCACTAACTTTTCAAGATGAAGCCTCTTCTATACAACGTATTTTCTAATTTATATTTAGAAACAGTTTCTTATTCTCTTTCATGTTTTCCCCTTAATTAGCTATTATACAATTAGAAATTACTGTTCAAGGAAGGAAGGAAAAATGACACTGAGCTCAAACTCTACAACCAATACAAACAAGATGAGAGGTTAGATGTGGTTAGGGTGGTAACTCCACAAGTGGGCAATGTAACTGAGAGCACATGGGCTGTATTGAAAAGTTATCAGCAAAGGGAAAGTACTTGTGTCAGCTCCCATCCTAAAGCTTTAAATTACACTAATGGAGTGCATGACTGTATTTTCTTAACTGAAGAAGGGTTGATTCCCAAGTAAGACCACTACTTCTCTTTCTGTCTTAAAAACCATGGGAGCTTAATATGACTGGAATACTTAGCTCAGGTCCCATTCTACATTATGCACCCCATTGTGTAGTTCAGTTAATCTGTGACCCCATGCTACTGCATATCAGTCTTTATTTTTTGTTTGAAGTAATGGAGTCACCATGGAGTACTGCTAGAGGTAGACTTTCTGCACTGACTGCACAAAAGTAACTAGTGTTTCAATCTTGGCATTGGAAAATTGAGAGGTTTGCACAGATTAGGGTGGTAAATAACTTACAAATCTTTAACACTGCAATGCAGTGGAATGACTCCTTTATTCACACAGTCCTCCAAAAGCTTAATTTATAGAAGTATTTTTTAAAGAAAGAGTTAAAGTGTATGAATCCTATCATAGAAATAGGTGTAGGAGTTTTGGTATTAAGTAGATGACTGCTGAAGCAATCCCCTGCTATATACTAGCAAGATCAAATCTATTCTGGTAGGTTTTGAAGCTTATTATTATTGTTGAGCATGACACCACCTACCTTTGAGTGGGATTCATCTCACATAACTGTTGACATCCAGAATGAAGAAGTCCCATGCATGCTAATAACTGTACATCCCTTTACAATCACCAGAGAGAAAGAGGTACCTCCTAGCATATTCTATCTGACCCATCCATTAGAGGTTTTTGCCAAGATAATATTACTCCCAAAAATGTTTACTTCCCCTAACTGTACAGAGTTTATATTCAGTTAGGTCAGATGTAGGTGCACAGCTAAGTCCAGCCTGCTTTGCCTTCACATTCATTTCAGAATTTTTCACTAGAGAAAGGGAAAATTGAAAATTCTGCTCACTTCCCAAGAAAAAGAAAAGGTGATTGTGGCAATACCTGCAAACACAGTCCTGTCTTATCTAAGGTGCTGGTCAATATGAGTGAAAACAAAGACTTGCTATTTGCTTCTTTGATGGAGGAAGTCCTGAAAGGCAAATGCTCAGAGAGGGTATGCTTTCCAGTCAGTCTGTGTAGGCCAATTTGCAGAGGGGTAATGATTACGTGCACACGGACTGCTGGTAAAGCAAAGCCACCCAGCCTGTAGGGCTGGATCCTGGCAAGAGATGTCAGTGGGACAGCTCTTCCAACACACAGTGTCAGTTCTTGTCACCACTGTATACTGAATCACTACAAAATGACAGAAGGTTGTTGTTCAAATCTGGCTGCCAACACCTAATTTATTCTGCATTATTGAGAAACCTATTTTTATCTTCTGCCCTTCATTAATTCTAAGCAGCAGTCTGCCTGTTCAAAAGCAGTATTGATTGACACTTAATTATATTGTCAATGAAATCTGAATGAAAATTTTAAAAGTCATTCTAAAAAAGAGATTAAAAAAAAAGTCTGATAAAAGTGAGCAATAATTTCTTTTCAAGAGTACATTATGGTAGATTTTTCTGGCAACAGAGTGTTTGCATGTCTATGTGTTGTGAGTAAACACAGACCCAGCAAATTGCAACAAATCACTGCCTTAGATATTCTAACGACCTACAACTATTTGTTTATATTACTACTATATTAACTGTTAAAGCATGTTATATGTTTAGTTTGAAAACTAGGAGGACATTTCTAGACTGCATGAGACTGTCTATGAGTAAACTTCAAGTTTAACTGGTTGAGAGAATTTCAGGATTCCCTGCCAATGTGGTAAAAGTAGTGCTCTGACTTATCATATAAACATTTAACTTCTGCTTTAAAACTACAAGAAACTTAAAGAAACTATTAGCTCACAAATTTTAAGCAATATCACAAGTGATTTATAATTTAATAAAGAGGTTTTAGCAAACCTGGTTGGTTCCACAAAACGCAAAAAACCATCATCCTCTTCCCTGAATTTTTCACACATGAACTCAGACTAACATTTGTGATCCTAAACAAAAGCAGACAGTACTGTTCAGAAGCACTGTAACACAATGCCTTACGTTGATGACACAGGGTAGAAAGTAATTGTTGCTGAATACCTTAGGAAGATCGATTTTCAGAACTGACTTGGGCATTTTGGTTCATTGATTTCACTGAGACTTGATCACTGAAGACAAGGTTCATCTTGGTTCATTCTGATCAGATCTAAATTAGGTGCCTTTTCCAATCATCTTCAACATCCTACAAACTGCAATCACTAAAACTTTCTTGTGGCAGCCTCACCCAATAAAGCTTCTTTAAGCCTTTCAATAATAAGTTTTCTTTTTATTTACACTGTCTAAGATTCTTGGATAAGTCTACAGATATGCTGGTCAAGACTTGCTGTTGTTTAGGCTCATGCTAGAAAATACATCTAATACAGGCTGGAAGAAGTGGCATCTAGAGGTGCCTATCTATCCCCAGGAAATAAATCTGGAATTTAGATCTTATTCTTGAAGTATTCTTTCAGCTTTAACTTAAATAACACATAGCTAACATTACGTATAAGAAACCTACTCAGAGCATGTGGTGGCCACAAGGGAGTTTACTGACAACAATCCATGCTAAGGCAATCATAGGAGCATTATTGTTAATCTTGAAGGAATGCAAGCATCTTTTTCATCAGTGTATCAGATTAATTATACATATGCATACTCACATAACTAATTCGTGATACTGCTATACACACAAATTCCTGACAAAAGCAAATTGCAGTAATGTCACTAGGACAAAATCTTAGAAGTAGTTTCATTTTCCCTCGGAAAATGAGCATCAAATGTGTACTGTTTTCCCAAAGGTCACACACACCTGGTGATTTGTCTTGGAGACAGTCTGTGATGCTTCCACATCCTCCTCTTCTTCACTGCTTTCTGAACAGGACTCAAACTCATCATTATAATATTCTTCTGCAATTTGTGGGTCTTCAGGGATCTCTAAAGGCAATTAAGAGTTTATAGTATATTGACGACTATATGCGTAATCTTAAAAAGATGCAGTGGATTTTGTATCACCAATGTTATGTCACTAACAATGCATTCTGTAATTGAAGTCACTGGATAGATTCTCAGCTTAAAAAGTGATCTTATGACATGATAAGCAGCGCTAAAGCTGTCTCTGCCAAAAGGTCAGATCCTCATATTTAAATTAATGACCTCAAAGAATCTATATTCATTTCAGGCTGAAATCACTAAATAATAGAATAATTCAAGCTGGAAAGGACCTCAGGGGATCCTCTAATTCAACCTCACTCAAAGCAAACAAAAGTTTAAATTTACAGGAAAGAAAATCTGCATGTCTTGCCAAACTCTCCCAAAACAAAAACATTGAAAAATGAAAGAAAGTAGTGAAAAGTCAAGCTCCATATATCTAGCTGTCATGCTCACTCAATTTATTACTATCACTTGAAAAGTTATAGAAATAGCAGTGAGTGCAATATTAAAATAGACAATGAGCCTCTGAAGCCCAGGAACTGTTACTAAAACTCAACATATTCATCACAGCATAAAAAACATCACTTCTCTGCTCCAGGAGAAATCTTTGAGCATCCCTGACTCCATAAGAAATGAGTTAGTAAAATAACTTGATGTTTGATTGCACCTGCTTCAGCGAGCTGACCTTTCTAAGCAAAAGCCCTTAAGCACTTGTTCAGTTTTAAGCAGAGGCTGGTCTGTGGTGACTATCAGAATTAACAGCAGGATCCCTGTTTTTCTAGATAGAAAACTGCAGTGCAAAGGGCTGCCCATGGGAAGCACAGGTCAGTGGCAGAGATGGGATCAGAGCTCGGGGAAGCCTGGCTCAGCAACTGTCCCATCACCTTCAGCATTTGTGCAGGGGGATGCTCTAGGAGTGCTTCCTTACTTCCTTACTGAGTTATTTTCAATGCTATGTACAACATTTTTTGTCCTTGGCTAATTTTATTACAACAAATGCTATTTGAAGACAAAAACAATCTAATATTAACCTGTCATAAACCACTGTGGTCTTAACATGAGCTCATGCTGACTTCTCCCATTCTCCCAATTGTCTACGTCTTTAAATAAATTAAAACTGATTTATCTTAAATATTACTGCATTGAAATCAATTAAATTCAAACGATATGTTATAAAAATTAAGAATGTTTAATATATTATTTTTATTCATTTCACATGGATAAAAAGAAAACAAACATACAACAACAACAACCGAAGTTTTTAAACAAGTGAATATAATTAAAGATGCCCGTGGATATTAGGCAGAAGGAATGATTCTAATCTTTAAGGCATAATAAACTCAGGGGAAAAGAAAAAAATACAGAAAATGTATTTATCTGCAGCACTAGGTGGTTGAAGTTCTCCTGCTGAGATATTATCTCTGCTATTATTTACTGTCTCCGGAGCATTTTCAAAAATACTTCCTTTCTTTATAAATTTGATTTACCTCCAAAATACTGACACATTTTCACTTAGTTTTCTATTTTTAGGATATTTGTACAAGCTCCATTGCCACAATTTCTAATAAGAAAAAAAAAAAAAAAGATAACTTGTGCTTCCGTAGGAATCTTCCCCAATCCCCCAAAAAGCTTTTCCCACAAAAGAAAGCATTTACTATTGCATCTAATTGAATTCTCTGAAGTGCTATTTGACAGAAAAGCCTAAAATTTCATCCTAAACAAATAAACAAACAACAAAAAAACACCCTCAAATATCATTCATTTTTAGCATGGAAAGAACGCTACTAAATGAAGACATGTCTCCATTTCCAGACAGAGTAAACATTTATTTTTCTTTCTTTCAGGGACATTGTCATTCCTGTGATTACTATAATTTTATTAGGTTCATCTGCATGCTATCCGTGTGTGTATAAGTATTCACAAGCATATGAATCAGGTTATTTGTTATATTATAATGCAAGCATTGGACTACACCAGTGTTTTCAGAGTTGTTTTCTCCTCCCACGTTCTGCTTTTTTTTTTTTTTTTTTTTTTTTTTTTTTTTTTTTTTACTGTTATACTAAAAAACACAATCCGCCCCTTTCCGACAGAACTAGGTACAAAAATCAGTCATTTACTCACAGTTGTAACCTCAAACTATGTTCTCTGGCTACGGTAAAGCTGTATACCATGTGAGTAGCCAGGCTGAACTGAGGCTGATGCATCTGAACTACATGGAGGGGCTGGCACCGTCCAAAGCCCACTTCCATGCCAGCTTCTGCATCCTTTCCAGAATTTCTCACTTTACCATTTCTGATATTGCTTTGACAGCTGCAGAAAGACAGCCAGTTAATCCGAGTTCAGTAACACAATTTTAAATGTTAGTTCACACACTAGAGATACTCCAGGATACAGATGTTTCCTGGCCCCAGTTCAGAGGCTGTTCCAAGTGACATTTCTCCAACAAAGACAACGTGTCCAGTGAAGCTTAGGAGCTAACAATGAGTCTTTAGAACTTTTCTTGCTATGACACGCATCTTTTAGGCAGGCACTTTCAAAACATCAACATATTCATTTAGAATACATGGTTTGGTGTAACAGTTTCTACTAAGTAGAGCCAGCTCCCCATTGCCCATATGCTACAGATGCAGAGACACAGCTCTGCTTCTCTGCCGATCTAATTTGGATACAGAAGAGCTTATTTAGCTGAGGCAGGATCAGGAACGAATTTCAGGAACACATATGCTGGCTTTAGCACAGCAGATATCAAAAGTCCTCACAGTGAGCTGTGCCTGTGCTGGCTGCCCACAGAAACCCTCTGAATATTGTAGCATTGTAGTATGGTGCAGTATAGCTCCACAGAGTGAGGCACCAAAGAAACAGCTGAGACTGACTCACCTCTGCTAGAGCCAGTGTGAAGAAACCTAGTAAAATTCAAGTTAACCCCCCAATAATGACATGCTTGTCTCAATCCTTAAGTGAAGTGCAGATAACTTGAGTGAGCTGGGGTATGGATTCCAGGAAGACACTGTTAGGGGAGGCTGGGCCCCATATGCTGCCATTTCCACATCTGCAGTCCATCCTTTAGGACATTTACTACCTGAATTTTCCCATGATTCTCAATATTTCAACTCTTCCCCTTTCCACCAGCCAAACAGCAAAGCTGTTGCAGAGTAAGCAGAGCTGGTTACTGCCACCATCTCCTGAACGTCCTTGGCGCAGTTCCACATCTCAGCAATGTATTACAGAAAGAAAAACCTTAGTTTGTGCTTTCACATGACTAACTTTAACAAAAATGTTCTTTGGGCTAGGTCTGTTTGACTCATTTATGCACTTTTGCAAAGCCTAGCATGGACTCCAGGACCAGAACCTTGACTGTCCTTTCTGAGAGAAAACAGAAATTAAACCTGTGTGTGCCTGGAAGGTACTTTGGGAAAATAAATAAATAAATAATAAAAATAAAAACAAAGTAATAAATGATGCTAGTGAGGTGAACACAAGTCTATCGTATCATATCATATCATACCAAACTTCTGCTGCAGCACCCAGGATATACAGGACCAGAACAGCACTATATTTCAGAAGGTCCTGACACCAACTGCAGCCCATTGGACCCACTTGCTCACACAGCACTCCTCGTCTTCCCAAGAACAGCAGGTCCAAATCCACCCATTCCTTCCATGCAAGAAAGTTACCCTGTGCAGCATATGCCAGGGGCTCTGCCTTCTTCACAGAGCCTTGGAAAACAAATGTTGCAATAACATCCAGTGTAAAGTTTTGTAATACTGTGTCAGATAAAACATGGCCCTAACACCATTGTAATACACTTGTCCCTCGGTCACCTGTTCTTCCTCTGATACAGCCCACTTACACACTCCTGATGGAGCACAAAGCAAGGTCTCTATTGCTGTTTCCTCACATTCATGATCCCAATCTGTCAGCTGGTATCTGAAAATACATGACATTTTACCTAGCTTTGTGTATTTCGCTAAAGACGGTCACAGCACCTTTTATGTGCTCACAAAGCACTCCATTCAGAACAAACTCAGCTATTGCTTACATACCACTAGGCACCTTAGGTACAGCATTGAGAGATTCAATATTTGTAAAGTGTATTATATATTCAAAATAAAAAAGCTCTGAATAATATCCTTCCCCTTTAGATTTCTTTCTATATATTACCATGACGTTAATAGTAGAAAGAAGGGTAAAACCCCATTATCTAATGATCATAAAAGCCCAGCTATTTCCCAAGAAGACAAGCTACGCAGAAAAAAAAGAAATGCAATACTTGCAATATTTTGTTTAAATCCACCAAGAGCTTTTTCCATGTAACATAGTATCTTGGCGACAACAACGGTTTTCTCCAAAGAGACTAAAATACTTTGATAAATATCTTTAATTTTCTCTTGCCTTGAAGTCATAATTGTAATCAGTGTATTAATGCAGCATTCTTACATTGCAGTGCATGCAGAAGACAATGAGTAAGGCCCTTTTTATTTTATTAAGAAAGAGGGAAGAGAAAAAAAAAAAAAAAGAAAACTGAAAACTGACTTGTATAACATATGCTCATTTTCACCACCTGTATTCACAATAATGAAGGCACACTCGGCACTTAAGGACTATTGCACTTTTTTTTTTTCTTTTTGTTAATCCCAAACTTTAGCACACCCCTGGAAAAAAAACTAGATTATCTCAGCAGTCACTTTCTGAACTTAAGGAAAAAAGTAGTTCTTGTTCAAACAGCACACTCCTCTGCCTGCACAGTACGACAGACAGAAAAGCAAGGAGCAAAGCATTCTACTACTCTGACATACATGTGCTCTTCAGAATAGCATATCATTTATTACAGAGCTTTCACAAGAGAGAAAACAGAATGAGCTGAGGCATTGTATCTAGGAGAGAGGTTTGAAACACAGATGTGAAACACGAAACACGTGAGTTTCATAATCCCAAATGAGAGCAAGGGCTCCGTGCTCCCCAGGGCTCAGGTCAATACTCATTTGATTAAGAAAAATAAGATAACTCCATTATTATAATTTAGGATCACATAGATTATTTATTTTCCCTAGGGTGGGATAACTTCAACAGTTTCCATAAAACAGAACTGCCATCCATTGCTTAGCTATAAACAAGATAAACGTTATTAAGCTCTGAAGATTCACTGCTCGGCAAATCAGTTGAAGCTTTTGTCCAACTAAACTAGGCTGAAAATGACTTTGGAAAATGCATTGTTTAGGAAATGAACTAAGGGATATAACAGGACTTCTGTGTCCCAAAGCGTCTTGTATGATCCTTTTGCCTAAACACAAAAAGATTACTTTTTAATGACAGAAGTCATTAAAAGAACTACTTTCTGACACAACCATGTACAGCATAGCTGTAATAAAAAATGATTTGTTCTAAAATGAGAGCCAGAAATATAGCCAAAATGAAACATTAATACTTTATACTTCTGTTTTTACCATTATAAAAAAGAAAAAAGCATGATTTACCTGTGGACTTCACTGAGTAAATTAAACTATTGTGAAACGTCTAGGAAAAATGGAGATAAAGAGAACAGAAATCAGAATGCAGGTTGTCTATTACTCGATGTTAGAAATGAAGTAATTACTTCAAAGTGTTTTTCCATAGGGGGAAAAAAAATCTCTTTCTTTTAAACCCAAATGAGATTTCCAGGAAAAATGTTTTATTTCATGAACATAGCTCTTTTCCTCAGACCTTCTATATCTTGTCATTTTATCTGTATATCCACAGGCAGAGCATGAAAGAAAAAAAAAGGAGTTGCTAAAAGGAGCTGTTAACAAAAAGGAACAGCAAGAAAGCATACTTTTATTACATTTTTCCCTTAATTTTCAGTGTTTTTTTTTTTTTTTCTTCCAATTTTCTAATGGTCATGCATAGAGAAAAGGGAGCTTTGGCAGGCAGTGACAATGACATGATGCCATACTGCCTTTCATGAACAGTTTAAATTTCATCAACTCTAGAAGCTTTCCAGATATTCAGAAATCCTTTTAATTCTGATGGGTGAACGAAGAGAAAAAGCAAAATAACAATGTAGTCAATAACAGGGAGCACTTACTGAGTCCTGGAAGCCATTTCATTTACGCACAAAGAGGGTTGCTTTATGCACTGCTACTGTAAGGGTTGCTCTATTACTTGCACAACATCCAGCAGAAACAGAGTAAGAGCTGTACATTACAGGAAAAAATGACCATGAAGCTACCTTACAACATCAGCTTAAAACTACCTTAGCCCTTGCTTTATTTCAAACTTTTTGATCGGTCAAAGCATCCTGTCAAATAAAAATTCAGTTTTCGGGTTGAATCTGGCAGAGACTGCCTGATACTTTCTCTCTCAGTGCTGGGGAGGAAAGAGTTCATGTATTAACTAACACAAAAAGCTGCCGCTTAAGGAAGCCACTTCCTTCACCCCAAGGTTCAGTAGCAAGAGATAAAATGGGACCGTTTTCACAATGAGAGTAGAAAACATGGAATGGTTCAGATCAGAACTCGGTGTAAGCAGTGTGCACATGAGATTCTGGATGTAGTAAAGATACATGTAAAATACATTTAATTTGGGTATAAGTAGTAACATAAATTATATGTTTGACATGTACGAAAACAAGTAAATGACTGCAGCCAAGCAAATCTACAAACAAAATATTGAGACCCCCAACACCCAGATGTAATTAACTGGTGAAACTCGATGTATTTTCCTAGACTGAATGGGTACAATTTGCTTCACGTAGCAGATGAAATAGCAGGAGAACATAAACTCAGTGTCTTTATTGCTGTCACCTTCTCATTCCCTCCAGCTAGTTGTCTGACAGACACACACACCACTCAAAGCTAAGCTAGTAGAAACTGTAAACTAATTCAGTATATTTCAGAGCAAATTCTCACTCACTTGGAATTGGCTCCAGTCACCGTATAATTTGGCCCAGCTTCCCAGAAATGCTGTTTAGTTTGATAAGTAAGCCAGAATACTACAACTGGGGGCAGACTGGCATTCCTTCTGCAGTGCTTTTCAATGCCATCCTGTTCACAGATGCTTTGTTTGCAAGTAAATGCCTGGTGTGTCTTCATTTCCATCGGTTTGAGCTAGAGTCTAAAGTGCAGTGTAGAGTTATATTGCCCACTAAGCAAAACAACTTAGAAAGGTACTAGTTTTTGTTCCAACAAAGATTTCCAATACTGAAATTGTAACAATATCTGCCATAGGATCTAATATAAAATATTTTGTACATATACAAATTTGGTGCATTTGCCTCCTTCCTCAATTCATGCAGTGTTTTATAATTGGGTTTTAGCATAAGGCTTTGGGATGAGTGAAGGTGTTTCCAGTGCAGACTTTAAAATGACTCAGTCAGAATCGTTTTAACTATTGCCATTGACCAAGGTGACTTAGGAGGTAGCCTTTATTTATCAATGCCAAACCAAATCAATATGAAAAAGAAATCAGAAAAAAAGTAGGAACTATAGAGTAGCATGGTTTGTTTTCCCCAAATGTTCAGTGTTCGTAGAAGAGGACAACACTCTTCTACATAAAAAAGACAATGCTATTCTACAAAGATGCTTCTAAATTACCCTCAATACTAGACAATCTGAAACTTCATAAAATTTCCAAGAATAGTTCTTTAATTGTATGGCTACCCTCATGGAAAAAGGATTTAAATAGGGAGCAATAACCAAAGCAAGAGATCAGTTCTCCAAAGGCAATACTTCTAGGGAAGAACCATTTAGACAAGGAGAATATTCAGTCAGTAAGATAATAATAATAAATAAATAAAAATAACAAAGTATAGATTCCTTTTCCTATTTGTGTCTAAAACTTGAAAATTTTGTTATACCTTAATCCTGCCAGAATAAATCAGATTTACTATTCCTTTAATTGAATCTGGAACAAAGTGGGATCTCAACATGAAACCAAGCAATGAAAACATGAGACAGATGAGCATGCTCCCAGTGTGCCTATGCTCTCAAACCCTGTGAGAGCTGCAGGAGTTTTGGCAGCCCATGTGCAAAGGACAGGTGAAGGACTGGTAGCTGTAAATTTCAGAATTAAACGGGCAAGATTCTCTCAGCAAGCACCCCATAGTGTCATTTCAGCCAGTAGGAAGTTGGGTAATACGCCTTATGATTCTGGAAATATTCCTGCTTATGACACAGATCTGTATTTTTACAGCTACTATGACATTATTCTTGTGTGCTAATTTACTCACTTGTTAGCTGTTATGGTCCTCACCTTCCTACTGAAGAAACAGCAATGTAAATCAGTATGCACAAATTATCCCTCAAGAATAAATACACTTTGCTGTGACTCCAGTAAAGATACACATTATGTCTCAGATGAGTTTCTCTAATTATTTTTATTCCCCTTTTGCTTTTCCTAATTTGCATAATTTAATTTAATTTTGACGTGCAAAATTTAGCTTTCTGGCCTACCTGCTGCAAGAGTGGGTCTGAGCAAGTATTATAGAAGAATTTTTCATCTTTCTTCACAGAGGGGATCCATGGCAGAAACTCATCCAAGCCTTAATTCTTAGCTCAAGAAAAGCTGTTTCCTTTAGGGCTACTAGGTTTAGGGCTACTAGGTTTACTGGTTTTGAGGAGACCAGCGGATAACCCACAGCAGAAATTACTGCAATGTTATCTTCTTGCAACAAGTCTTTCTGGTTACAAAGGATACTACAACAACAGTAATAATAATAATAATAATAATAATAATAATAATAATAATGCAGAAAGGTTCTTACTGCCTCCTATGATAAATATTATTCTACTCTATCTTGACCTGCCAGACTGAAAAACAAAAGAAGACATGATTTTCCTAAAAGACTAAAATATAAATATGTGCAGAGATGCTTAAAGATGCATTCAGAAATATTTCATGGTTTTTATCTTATAGGATGAAAACAATCCTGTCAATTTTTCAGAAAAGCTTGTAAAAATAACAGTAGAAAAATACTATAATATTTTGTAATGAGTGAACATTTCCTACTTGAGAGTCAGCTGAACTTTACCTACTTGAAATTCAAAGCAATATGTCCATAACTTACAATTAGCAATGGAAATATAGAAATAGCCTATTCAATTACTGTAATGTATTTAGCTATTTTAGAATTGTAATGAAATCAGGGGTTTGCCAGATGTAACATATTGCAACATATTAAGGTCAGGAATTTAACATGATGATAATCTTTGGAGTATAAAGAAATAAAAAGAATAGAACACAAACCAGAAGGATTGTGTGATATGTCCCTTTAATTTATGTCTTTAGTTTTTGTTTTCCTTTTTTTTTTTTTTTCTGTACAAATAATTTAAATACAGCAAGTAGTTAGTTTAAGTTATTTTGCTCCTTTAACTTCACTCCCTCCCACACACAAACAAGGCTAGTAAGGGCAGAAGAGTAGCTTACGTGGAACTAGCACTCTTATAGGAAGGGAATGAAATGGATGCGAATACAGGTGAAGTCCCAACTAGTAATGTACTGATGATCCAAAAATGCAAGACATAATATTTTATTGGTAGCCCATAAGTCCGGTGTTGTTTTGCTGTGTGGTCTTTTTCATTCTAGTCACTTAAGTACAATGCAGACAAGCCCTTAGAAATTAGATGTAGTATATATATTAGTATATATATATATGTAGTATATATAATTTCTTGAATGCTTAAAAATCTTTCTCACTCTAATTTACTATGTATTATCAACTGTGAAGTTGATATGAATGTCGAGTAGCATATTTAGCCACAAATGCCAGTGTGTGGCTTTAACTTTTCATGCTTGTTAGACTGTAGCTTGTTGAATTTAATACTCCTTATGGCCCTTGTAAAAAGTATGGGATTCTGATAACTGAGATAGCTTTCAGCCCAATATCTTTCAACTGCAAAAATTGATCCAAATCAGTATCAAAGATAAGGAAAAGGTAGTTTTTGTTGCACGTGTAATTGCACTGAGCTTTCTGGGAGCACTTTTAGATATAGTTTATGAATTTGCAGCCAATTTCAAGGTAACTTCTACTGTAGAAATTGAATCAGAAACTTTGAACATTTAGCTATTACAGTTGTGTAACAGGATTATATCTTGTTCTTCATGCTTCATGCCACTGCAAAGACTGAGCTTCTCTACCTAGAGGATTTTCTGTGTAGTAAACTAAGAAACTGTAGATTTTCCATACTAATTTCTCACATGGATAAGTATAGTGCATGCTCTGACAAAGATTTATCTGGTTTCATTACAAATAAATCCCCATAACTAGTCTTTCCTATTTATTAAATACATCTGCAAACTTAGAGCCAGCCAATGGGAATCAAGTTGTATACAGAGTTGAGAGGAATTATGCTGTAAAATGTGGCTTCATTAGATAATGCTGCAACTGAAGCAAAAGGTATTGCACACAAATAATTAATGTGATATAGTGACAGAGCTGCAACTTTCCATCCCAGCCCAGCATGAGGTAGTCCACAGAGAAAAGCTGAAGTGATCTACCAGTACAACAAAAATCTGTGGAAAAGATGACCCTCGGCACCAGAACCTTTTCTCAATACCTGGACATCTGCTCATCTGATTACATTTTTTGTATAATCAGAAAAATAGACTATGAGCTCAACAAAGTTAATCAGCGTATCATCATGAGGTATATTGATATATTAGAAAGTAATGCATGACAATGCATGATGTTTTGTGATGTTTCCAATAGCTTTTCAAAAGGAGGCCATATCAGAAGGAACAATAAACATCTAATGAACTCCACCCAGCTGGAACAGACTTGTTCTAGCTGCCATAGGAAGGCACTGACCGTATAGGTCCATAACATCAAGGCTGGGTATAGCTTATGGATACTTGTATCTTTTCAGTGATAATTTTTCCTGATGTTTCATAAAGTAAATCATTTATTCCACCTGAGCTTAATACCTTTAATGGAAAAGAGCAGTTAAATATGGGCAGTCCTTCTTCTTTACAGCCTTTTTTTCTTTCTGATAAATAAAAGTGACATCGAGTTGTCCAGCCCTATGATAGAATTTGCCTTGTCATTATTCTCATATGACCACTACTGAAACAAAGTACATGCCCTGGAACAGGTCAAGAGACAGGAAAACAAACAAACAAAACAAACAAATGTGCTGTCACCAAATTCATTGCAAAGTAGCTTTTTTTTTTTTTTTTTGATGACAGTCAGAGAGGATGAGTGACTAATTTCCTAGATAAGTGTTAACAAAAATAGGAAATATAGATACAGGTTTATCCTGACACATTTTTAATTTTCAGAATGTGCTTTTTAATATTCAGAAAAAAAATAAAATGAGCTGGAGAAATGTATCAAAAAAAAAAAAAAAAAGGGAAAAAATCAAAGCACAAAGGGAACTTATTTATAAAACATTAGCAATTTTATGCTATTCTTTATAAATAAATGAAAGAACATCTGTAAATGAATACACATACATGTATATTTTTGACACACATATTTGCATTTAATACTGACAATGACTCCGTGTCTCTGAGTACCATCTCAATGTGCGATTTACTTCAGCTCCTTTATGTGTCTTGCTTGTACTTGGAGAAGAGGAGATGGAAAAGATGGGAAGATATCTAGAGAAAAAGACTGTTCCCACTGGTACAATATATTCTTAACTGTTCTGTCGACCCTAGTTTTAAATTATTTTTATGATAAAAGTTCCATAACTTCCTGGATAAACAAGATGTAGACACCAACATTCTTCAATTAATATTAAATACAACTACAATACATATATCAATGAATATCTCCAGTTATCAAATACAATTTATTTTAAATTTGGTTCCCAATTAACAAATTAAAAAAAAAAAGATTTAAACTGTTGCACAAATGTTTCAAATAAGGAAAAACCGTTTTTCATTGGTTTGTATTTACAAAGGTTTGCATATCTGAGGAATGAGGCAGTGCTCTACTTAGCTGAAACAACACAGGAAAAGTATATACTACTCTAATAATATACTCAACATACCACTTCAGCCCTTTACTCAGTATGGTTAGTAATAATTAGAAAGGCAATTTTTCTAGGTGACTCTTACCAACTCTGTTGTCTGCCTTTCTACAAATAAAAGGAACATTTATTGCTCCAGACTGTATGAATAAAGATGCAAAACTTAAGAAGATGATTACAGTAACTTAAGAGAAATAGAAATGTAAAGCACATATTTAAATCTTTGCAAGTAACGTTACCTACCCACCTGCGACATCTCTTAGTAGACTTGCAATGTGCAGAAGAGTAATTACCCAAACTTGAAGAATCCTTTGCTCTAACAAGCATGCAAAATGTAGCAAAACCTAGGACCAGGAGACCTGGTCCTCCTAAGATGCAGAACCCAAAGATTTGCAGAGATATTTCTTAATAATCCACTGTGGATACCTACTTACCCTGCTGGCAGTGCACGCTAAGAGGATTCCCTACGCTTTTGTGATTATGAGTTCTCCTAACATACTGGCTGATGTTTTATGAGAGGAGACGTGATTTCCTTGCAAGCTCAGCCAGCACTGCAGAGCAGCACTTCAAATGCTTCTCAGCACTGTAAGGATGGTGACAAGAAGGGTGGGAAGGGCACAGAAGCAACACACCACTGTGCGGAAAAAGTTTCAAGGAGAAATCTAAAGAGTTAACTTAGACTAGCCAGACATCTCTGAAATAAGTTCCAGGTACTAGAATACCTACTTGATCCCTCAAGGACCTACATATCACGTGTCAAATTACGTAGGTCTGAACTGATTAATCAGCTGTGGTTTTGCTGTTACTAGATGGAATACAGGAAGGGCATGTTGATTAGATGGTATGATATGTAATCTGCAGCTGCAAATAATTGAGGAATTAGCTTGCACACTAAATCAGTGGAAGATGGTTTGCATCAGGTCTTGCACATAGCAGTTTATGTAACAGTAGCAAACTTTTATGGTCCAGGCCATTTTTACCCTTTCATCTTGGGAAAGGTGTCTTAATACAATTAAAACATGCAGTTACCACTTCACACACAGGTTATATAAATCTATATAACCAGGAACAACACAGCAAAGCTGGCAAGGGAGAGGTTTGCCCTGCTGGAGTCAGTATGTATGGAACCACCTTCCAGAAGCTAAGCTAAAGTGAATCACCAATACAAAGAAAGACAAGAATATTATAACAACATACACTGGATGACCCCGAGAACTGGAATCATGGAAAAGGAAAATTCAAAGAACAGAGTTGTAGCAGAGTGCAAGCATTAAAACAAAAATAATCTGTTGTAAACTGGAAGATGACAGCTGGGAAGCGTCTTAAGGAAGGAGGGTTCAGGTATGCTGTGAGTGGCCAGTGTTAAAAGGTATGAAAAATACAGAAGTATTTCATAGAAGTGTTACACAGAAGGATATTAACGGTGCCACGCTGCTTATGAAATCATGAGGAGACTAAGCAAAGGAAGGAAAATCACTATTTAAGCTGCAAGTCAACAGAGTAATGCATCCTGCAAATGCTGGCATGGAACAGCCAAGGGTAAATCTAAGGCAGAAATAAGAAGGTTCAAAAGCCCTGAAATATTTTGGCCCAGAAACAACTTTCTACACAGAGTAGCAGAGGGATCTTGCCAGAATATATCAAACGTGTCAAATTCTTTAGGAAAAGGAAGTATGAATAGATACCTATGGCAGCCACGCACTGGACTCATTGGTGAGAAGGAAGCTTGTAGTTTTTCTATGGAAGAAAAGCAAATGGTGGGGAAATGATGTCACTGTGGATAGCACTTCTCTAGCAAAGCACCGAGCACAGCCAAGATAACAGCTCTGAAAATGTGTGTTCTCAATGCACAGCTTCCTCTCCTGGGTCACTGAAACAAAAATAGCATAACTTGCTATTCACGTAACTTTTCACTGTTGCCCACTCCCATGTTAAAACTGGACCCTTCTTGAGGTAGATTAATCACAGAATCACCTAGGTTGGAAGAAACCTCCAAGATCACCTAGTCCAACCTCTGACCTAACACTAACCAGCCCTCCACTAAACCATATCACCGAGCTCTACATCTCAATGTCTTTTCAAGACCTCCAAGGATGGTGACTCAACCACTTCCCTGGGCAGCCCATTCCAATGCCCAACAACCCTTTCAGTAAAGAAGTTCTTCCTAATATCCAACCTAATCCTCCCCTAGTACAACTTTATCCCATTCCCCCTCATTCTGTCACCAGGCACATGGGAGCATAGACTAATCCCCACCTTGCTACAGCCTCCTTTAAGGTACCTATGGAGAGCCTATAAGGTTGCCCCTGAGCCTCATCCAGGCTAAACAACCCCAGCTCCCTCAGCTGTTCCTCGTAAGACATATGTTCCAGGCCCTTCACCAGCTTCGTAGCCCTTTTCTGGATACACTCCAGGACCTTGATGTCTGTCTTGTAGTGAGGGGCCCAAAACTGAACACAGTACTTGAGGTGAGACCTCACCAGAGTACAGGGGGACGATCACCTCCCTAGACCTGCTTGCCACACTGTTTCTTATACAAGCCAAGATGCCGTTGGCCTTCTTGGCCACCTGAGCACACTGCTGGCTCATGTTCAGCCGACTATCAACCAATATGCCAAGGTCAGTCTCTGCCAGACAGCTTTACAGCCACTCATCTGCCAGCCTGTAGTGCTGCTTGGGGTTGTTGTGCAGTGGCAGATGAGCAGCTCCAGGTACTGATCCCACAACATCCTGCCCAGGCGCAGGGAGTGCAGCCCCACCACAGCGCGACATCCTCATTTTCTCTAAACAACCCTAGGTTTCTCATGCATGTTCCCACTGTCTCTGGCCAATTTCCACCTTCACAGCTGATAAGCTGTTCCTCAGTTTCTTGTTCTGTCCTTATCAATGGTGGAATGCAAAAAGCAATGTAGCTTTCCAAGACTTCTTTTGGAGAAACAGAGAGCATATATTCTTTATTAACACCACTGGGTTATGTGGGGAATAATTCCATTTGACATGTACATGTAAGCAAGACAAGTAGTAGTTATTTCTGGTACGGTGATATCCATATTCATGCAATTCTTAAGAAAGGGCAGGACTTATCCTAATGGTTTCTCAGACCTAATTATCATATTGTCCCTCCTGCTATCGCAGGCATAGTAAACTGTGGTGGTAGCACTTGGGGGCTTTCTGATGAAGGCTCATAATCTTCTTCATTTTGTACTTCGGTCTGTTCTGTTTTGCACATGCTCAGTCATTTTTTAGCTGCTTCAGCACTTTTGATCTTTTGCAAACTCAGCTAATTTAATTAAGTTCTACTTTGGGCACCACGTTCCTTCTTCAGCATGGATTTTGTGGATAGAGCTGAATCTTCTTATCATGCGAGGCCAATACAACAACTGAGCAATTTAAACTTTTGTAGCTGCTCCTGTCCCGAACACTTCCCATTCCCATGACGACTCCTCACCCCCAAATGACTTCTCACCCCCAAGTCTCACTCACAGACCCGCCACCCACAGCCATTCCCCATCAGGAGCAGACATCCCCAAACCAATTTGTGGTGCGGGCAGCAGGAGAGGGCTGTGTTCAGCCCCCTTCATCCCCCCTCCCCACTGACCGATGAGGGAATAAGTGCAAGCAGAGGCTTTGCAGGGTGGAAGAGTGGTAATTTATTCTTCCTGGGGGAATCGTGGCTGCCACCCCCAGCCCGTCCCCAGGTGAGGCCCGGCCGCCTGCTCAGGCAGGGGGCCCGGCCTGCCGGCCCGCGTGGTCCCCGTGTCCCGGCTCCTCCTGCCGCACCCTGTGCAGCCAGGATGTGTCCCCGACGTCGGCGTCCTGCGGGGAGCGTGGCAGTCTGCGCCCGACCTGCCCCGCGTGCCAGGAGAAGCTTCTCTCAAGGCTGCGCTCCGTGGAGGGGCTGCGCGCCCTGCGCCGGGGCGAGACGCTGCGGGAGCGGTAGATGGAGGGGCTCCTCTGCCCCTGCCCCCGCTGCTGCTGCTGCCGCCGCCCCAGCCGCGCGTTCCGCTGGAATCTTCCGCGGGGTCTTCGGGCCAGGCGCACCACTGCAACAATGGGCCCGCGGCACATCGGGCAGGTGTTTCTTGCCTCCGCCCAGACGTGGATGCACTCCAGGCAAAAGGAGTGCCTGCAGGGGTTCACACGAGCTGCGCTGGACAGCGGGCCCAGGCAGATGGGGCACATCTCGTCCCCGGGGGCCTCCTCAGGCTGCTCCTGCCGCCAGCTCATGGTTCCTGCAGCTTCCGCGATGTGGAACCGGTCGTCCTGTGGGGGAGGCTGCCCTGGTGCTGGGCGCTCAGCAGTTGCCCGGGGTCTTCAGCACCTCGATGTCTCGCGGGTTGCAGGCAGGACCTCAACGATTCACGTGCCACCAGGAGGACTACTGCAGAGAGAAGCAGGAAGAAAATGTTGTATCAGCAAGCAGACATTCACTTTCTAGGTTCAACCAAGTTGTCTAGAGTACTGTAGCTGTCAGCAGTGTGTGTATGGATTGCAAACACAGACTACGCTTAGGCCAGATGAGGTACACGGATGTCTATAGGTGTGAGAGCATTACCGAAGGCCCTTGATGGCTTGCGTGCAACAACAATGGCTTCGCGTATGCCTATAGCACTAGCTCCACCTCTCTATCTCCTTCCAGCCGTGGAGACTCGAGCACTCGCCTACCACCAGCCGGACTGGCCGCAGGCGCCCTGCGCAGGGCTTTTATAGGCAGCCCCCTTCTGTGAGGACACCCCAGATCCTGCTGATGTCACCTATGGCCTCACAGAAGGGGGCTGCCTATAAAAGCCCTGCGCGGGGCGCCTGCGGCCAGTCCGGCTGGTGGTAGGCGAGAGCTCGAGTCTCCACGGCTGGAAAGAGAGAGACGGGCGGAGCTGGTGCTAGAGGCATTTGCGAAGCCAATCTTGTTGTACGCAAGCCATCATCAAGGGCCTTCGGTAATGTTCTCCAATCTACAGACATCCATGTGCCTCATCTGTCCTCAGCGTAGTCTTGCCAAGTATAACCGATCATAAGCATATTTGCTGCTCTAACAGCCATGTTAGCAATCCATACACAGAACAGTTACTGCTACAGTACTCTAGACAACTTGGTTGAACCTAGAAAGTGAATGTCTGCTTGCTGATACAACATTTTCTTCCTGCTTCTCTCTGCAGTAGTCCTCCTGGTGGCACGTGAGGCGTTGAGGTCCTGCCGGCGACCCGCGAGACATCGAGGTGCTGAAGACCCCGGGCAACTGCTGAGCGCCCAGCACCAGGGCAGCCTCCCCCACAGGACGACCGGTTCCACGTCGCGGAAGCTGCAGGAACCATGAGCCGGCGGCAGGAGCAGCCCGAGGAGGCCCCCGGGGACGAGATGTGCCCCATCTGCCTGGGCCCGCTGTCCAGCGCAGCTCGTGTGGACCCCTGCAGGCACTCCTTTTGCCTGGAGTGCATCCACGTCTGGGCGGAGGCAAGAAACACCTGCCCGATGTGCCGCGGGCCCATTGTTGCAGTGGTGCGCCTGGCCCGAAGACCCCGCGGAAGATTCCAGCGGAACGCGCGGCTGGGGCGGCGGCAGCAGCAGCAGCGGGGGCAGGGGCAGAGGAGCCCCTCCATCTACCGCTCCCGCAGCGTCTCGCCCCGGCGCAGGGCGCGCAGCCCCTCCACGGAGCGCAGCCTTGAGAGAAGCTTCTCCTGGCACGCGGGGCAGGTCGGGCGCAGACTGCCACGCTCCCCGCAGGACGCCGACGTCGGGGACACATCCTGGCTGCACAGGGTGCGGCAGGAGGAGCCGGGACATGGGGACCACGCGGGCCGGCAGGCCGGGCCCCCCGCCTGAGCAGGCGGCCGGGCCTCACCTGGGGACGGGCTGGGGGTGGCAGCCACGATTCCCCCAGGAAGAATAAATTACCACTCTTCCACCCTGCAAAGCCTCTGCTTGCACTTATTCCCTCATCGGTCAGTGGGGAGGGGGGATGAAGGGGGCTGAACACAGCCCTCTCCTGCTGCCCGCACCACAAATTGGTTTGGGGATGTCTGCTCCTGATGGGGAATGGCTGTGGGTGGCGGGTCTGTGAGTGAGACTTGGGGGTGAGAAGTCATTTGGGGGTGAGGAGTCGTCATGGGAATGGGAAGTGTTCGGGACAGGAGCAGGCACAAAGGTGACCTGGCCCGACTGGAAAAAAGGCTGACAGCAAAAGTCTCCTAAAAGCCTGGCAGCAGAGAATGCCTGCCAGCTGCGGAACCGGGCCTGGCAACCTGCAGCATCCCTGGAAGGCGCTGCTGGCCTCCTGCAAGTGCAGCCTAAGAACCAGAGGCTGTCTCTAGGTACCACCACCAACGGCAAAGGCAGGGAACTAAAAGAGCAATGGGCTGTCTGAGAAGGAGAAACCGCTCTGGGAAAGGTGCCATTCTCAGAGACTAGGAAGCATCAGTGTCTTTCGCTCGTCTCAGGTGAAACACAGAAATTAGCAGCAGCTTTTGGCTGCTCAAAGGAGGTGGTGTCCTCTGCCCTCTTCTGTCTCTCTTGATAGAAAAAGGACTCCTTCTCGACCCTAAATGGATCATCTCTCTACCTCAGAACCTCCTGTGTGGCACAAATTGTTCTTGCCTACAGAACATCCTAAATCCAGTGAACCTGTGCTGGGGATTCCCGGCTGACTCTGAACTCTGATGGGAGCCTCACGTCTTTGCAGTGACACTGTGTTCTTGATTCCTCGGGGCCCACTCCTGGGTTTGGTCTCTTCCAAGATGGCTTTTCTTAATTAGCCTGACACCTCTCTCCATGCTTGCCTTGAATCACAGAATATTGCCCAGTGGTGGTTTGTGGCCATGTGTAATAACGAGAACTTTTCAGCAAAGAAAGCCTCCGTGTATCGCAGCACCCTACCAACTCCCACTTGCCGTCTCTCCACACCCGCAGGCAGGGGGGCATCCCTGAAGGGCTCAACCCTTTGGAAGGTCACGGCATGAGCTTCGTTGTCAGAAGCAGGGTTCTGTAAAATGCGCACTCAGCGATGCTTTTGAGGAGATGGTAGAAGAACACTGGAAAGTGCACGAGGCTGTCCTGGTTTCAGCTGGGACAGAGTTTGTTGTCTTCCCAGTAGCTGGTATGGAGCTGGGTTCTGGATTTCAGAAGAGAGTGATGCTGACAACACACCGACCTTTTAGTTGTCGCAGAGCACTGCTTACACAGAGCCAAGGAGGTTTCATCTGCCCACACCGCCCTGCCAGCCAGGAGGCTGCAGGTGCACCAGGAGCTGGACAGGGTCGCAGTCTGGAGAGCTGGCCCAAACTGGCCAGAGTCATGTCCCATACCCTATGGGGTTGTGCTGAAGACTAGGACTGGGCAGCAATCTGATGTGATAAGTCAGACTTCCGCTGCTTGAGTTCTGGCTGAGCATTATTTGGCAACTGGTGAGCAATTGCTTTGTGCATCATTTGTTTCTTGTACTCTTTTTTCATTACTTTTTTTTTTTTTTCTTTTTTCTTTTCCTTTCTTTTCTGTCCTATGGAGCTATCTTTCTCTCAGTCCTTGAGTTTTACTTTTTTTCCACTTCTCTCTCCCATACCACCACAGGGCAGTGAGGGTACATATGTGTGGTGCTTATCTGTCTTTGGAGGGGAGCCACAACAAAAATATAGCTAGATGGTTTAATAAGGAACATAGTGTTGAAAAACTAACAATTTTGTTACTTAAAACAGTATTTATATTGCCCGCAGCATTTACCTGTAAGTACTGTAAGAATCAGGTTATTTCTTTAAGTTTCTGAAGAAGTTTTTGTACAATCTGTGAACAGTCTGAATGGACCTCTTCTGTAATAGACTGAGTTCTCCTCAACATCAAAAGCACGGTGTCTGCTTAGATCTCTTTCACATTCCCCAAAAGTAAACCCTTTTGAAGACTAACAGATTGGTCAGCTATTTGTTATTTCAGACAACTCTTTTAAATGTCCCTCAAGTGTACAGAGGTGTTAATTAGAATGAATAATATTCAAAAGATCATCGCTGATTACATAAAACAAACATGGAGAGAAGCTTGTGTTTCCCAGAGAACTCTTCAGCAGTTAAATGTTCTTGACTTTGCTGAAACTTGTCCACCATGAAATTCTGAACTCCAAACCCTGATCTTGATTTTAATTCATCTATCTACACTGCCTTTTTTCCCCCAGCTTTCAATAAATGTGCATACTACTACTAAAATTGGAGCGGATGCCATGTTTTTTAAATCTACTTACTAAAACCAACCTCAAGCTTTGTATCTGACACCTTCCCCAACCACATACACCCGTGTTTCATAATGCTTTAGGTAATTTTCAGTTAAAGCACAGTATAAAGTGTTTTATTTTCTATACCTCTCCCTAACCTTTAAAAGCCTCATCCTGTCCTCCAAGTCCTATTCTTTTCTTCACATTGCAAATTTTTCAAGGACTTCAGGATATGAGCTGAAAATAACTTGAACTTTCCTTCCTACTTGTTGGGATTGGGATGCTATCCTTAGCTGTTCCCAACCAGCTTTTCCTACTCAAAGGATTTTTAGGTCTGCCCTGAAGGAGCTTAAAGGCTGCTGTTGCTGAGCCTCCCTGGTATTCATGTACAGACTCCCTCCCCTGCCTTTTTGCCCCTTCCTCATTTGCTTTTAGTTCTTAGTTATAACTAGGGAGCTTGTTAGTCGCATTCATCAAACTACTTCTGCTAACCTGGTATACGTTAGCCAAATTTATTCACATGTAAGACTACTTTACAAAATCATTTTATAGCCTTGCTTCTAGATTTCTTGTTTTTCTATTGTATAGTCCATTGATTGAGAACCAAATTCTACTGAAAATCAATAGCTGGAACTGTTTCTACATTTTCAGATACACAGACTCCATTAATAACTTAATTAATAGCATGTGGAACATGTATGGTTGCACTGAAATTTTTGATGAAGAGAATGAATACTGCATAGAATAAGTAAGAGCTTTGACATCAGGTTCAGAAACAACAAGGTATTCAGGAAGCAAGGAAGAGAAGCCATGTAATTCCCTTTGCTTATCCATAAGCCCTTTTTCTCATGAATCTGCCACTTCAGAGAGTCTGACAAAAGAAGTGTCACTAAACACACATCCAGTTTTGTATAGCTTTGGATTGTCCAAACTTTTCTATCACACATATAAATGTACCTTATTTCCATCATCATAGTTTAACAATTAAATGACCTCTAAAGACAGAAACATCAGTTTCTCTCCTTTCTTGCATGTTGTCCTGTTTCTATTTAGGTTTCTTTGTATGCTTTGCCCAGTACATCTCCCACACACATTTACTGCTTTCTCTCAGTCTCCTACTTGCAAGCTTCTCCACCCTCCCCTCAGGATGTATTTCTAGCAGCTGGGTTCTCTCCTACACAGATCATCCCTCCTTGTACTGTGAAATAGCAAGCTAACCACATCGACATAAATGAGGCTACATTGAAAGAAAAAAGCCATTTGCTATTAAAAAAACCACCTCCATCTCAAACAAACTGATTTTGATGCCTTTGATTTAATGACACATGCCTTCACAGACACACATAAAACAACACTAAAACACGGAGCTATTAGTTTCTAAATTTTAAATGATATTAATGCCTACTTTCAAGACTAATCTGAATAAAAATCTTCCACCATAATAGCAATTATACAACAATTCTTAAATATTAAAGGGTATGACATTATGCCAGAAGACTGTAGAAACAAAACGTATATACGTGGTCTGAAAAATATTTTCCTAATTAAGTACATCTCTGCAGTCTGACTCTTTTTTTCAAAAGCCTGACTATTTGCTTGTCTGTGTACAGTTAAGCATGTTTTATAGTATTCATATCCTCTAAACAGTAGCTACGTATCTGAGGACAGTATAGGTAACAGTTTAAAGTGTTTCCATCTGCTTCTCTCATTGCTATAGGTAATGAAATGGTATCAAAGTGTACCGAAGGTGCAAAATGCTCTACATTCTTGTACTGTTTTTTTGCCCTGATGAGGTAATCTAGGAAATGCATTTCTAACGCAAGTCATTTAATCTGTGCAAAGGTTAAAGCTATTTTCTTCTAACTCTCCATCTCTTTTGGAGAAGGTGTGTTCACCTTCTTTGCTGCTCAGATGCCACTCCAACTCTGGACACCCAGACCTCCTGCCACATAACCATGCTGTACATCCAGTCTACATGCATCCACCTAGATTCCAGTTCTCTTTGTGAATTATTTCACTACTGTACAAATCTGACTGGTTTTTATTCTGCAGTTTCTGCACCATAGATTAAGTATAGGGGACAAAATCAAATCTTGGTTTGTTTACTTGAAGTTTCATTTCAATATAAGATTTTTATTCTTACCGTGGTCTGTAAGCTTAGACATGCAGAGTTGACTTGATCTCTCATTTCCACTTTGTGTATCGCATCCTATGGACACAGAGTCACATGTAATGACTGGCTCAGAATGAATTAGTTTTGAAGTCTGCTCATCAGATTCCTTAATCAAACAAAGCAGCACAGAGAAAAAGGTACAGTTAGAGCTTTCAGCAGGATCACGATACAATGGCTGCCCTGATCCACACAACTGCTGGGACTCATATTAAACAACAACAACAAAACAAAACAAAACAACAACAACAACAAAAAAACACCCTCCTACCTCTTTTCTAAATGATAGCAGTGACTCAGCCACAAGCTAACACAGATTTAACATGCTTTTTTTTTTTCTCCAGAGATAATGAGAAATAGAAACTAGAGTACACGCTACAGAAAAGATAGAAAACAAAACACTAAAACAAATCTTATTGTTGCTGTGATGCTTTTACTGACTATTTCCAAACTGATGCTGTTCACTGTATGATAAAATGTAGTACTAGTCCTGAACAGGACTATCTTATGTTGCAGATATCCTAAAAGCAAAGGTTACATTATACTGGGAAGCATTCTAAGACTTTATTCTTACTAAGAAGACAGTTTAAATGTTAGTATTCTTTACTACTCAAATGAAAAGAACCCACAGCCATGCCAAATAAGAGTGTTTAAAGGATTAAAAATCCTGAAAATGAATGTATTTTGAACTCCGATATCACAAAAAAGATCAGTAAGTCCATTTCAGAGAGCAGATTTAGATTTATGGGTGTCTAAATAGAAAATTGTTCAATGAATAGAGAATTGTTAATCTCTGGACTGGACTGTCTGTCCAGTCCTAAAGAAAGTGTGTGGAGAACAGAAAAGAGGTACATTGAAAGTGCATAAATAAGGTATCTGAAACAACAGCTCATACTTACATGAAGGACATCGACATTCAGCTGCTGAAAATTACGGGACCTGAATTCTTGCATTCTTTTGATATTTTCTTGATATTTTTCTTCTGCCAGCTGTCTGTAAATACAGAATATTTGTGATTAAGATGTGCTATCAGGGATTGCGCAAAGGGATCTTCTAACAGTAGATGTGGAAAAGCAGTTTCCATAATTAGAGTGCTATGGTGCCAAATATTCATGGCATCTGCTCAAGTTGAGGTTAGTTTTAGTGAACTCAGAAACAGATCTCAGGCCTTATTTCCAGCTATTATATTTATCTTTCACAACCTGCATAATTAATTGAAAAATAGTAAATTATCCATCCCAGACTCTTTTGTCTCTTCCAAAGATCTTAAATATGTCAGATTTTATTCCACTGTGTAGTCAGGGGAACTTTCAGATAAAGACAGGCGCACAATACTTGTGTGCTATGAACACTTCTCCTAGGGTAGAGTTGGTAATTGTGCTTTTTCTGTGCAGGACTACTTATGCTAGGTCCTACATTACGCAAATCCTCCAGTTTCCATCACTAAATACCCTAATCTCTTCTATGTCTAGATTTGCACTGCTGAGAGTAGATCTCCAGTGTGAGAAGGTACTATGTTTTTGCACTATTTCATGTTTTCAGGCAGAATCAGCTTGCAAGTACCCAGGGTTGAAATTGAATAGATCAATTTTGAAGATTCATGATTGAGAATAAGGTTAATTTTTAATTTTAACCTAAGATTGCAGATTAATATGTTGCCTTTGTATTACAAAATAAATATATTTACTTTTGTTGCTGGGAAAAAATGTGAAAAATAAATAGAAAATGTTAAAATGAAAGAAAGCAAAGAAAATGAAAAGCAAACGACAAATATCCTGTAACTAGTATTACTTCCTAATTTCCATCCATTAAAAAAAAAAAGAAAGAGAGAGACTTCCTATATATAAATTTCATATAAGAATGAGCCTACCATATTATTGTAAAAACCATGTAGAAGAGGTGTTACATTTTATATAGTGGTATCATTTCAAGGAGTTTTTTTTTTCTTTTGTTTTGTTTTTTAATGAGAATAAACTTGCATACCATCTCCAGTCTCAAACAAAAGAGTTGGTGTCAAACAGACATAAATGATGATCAGACATGTTTTTCAAAAGGAAATTAAAGCCTTTGTTGTTTGTTTTTTTTATTTCCAGTTTTTGGGTATGGACACAACAGGCTGGCACAAGTAACGCTAGTGATTTTATAGAAACTGAATTTACTATTGAACTTACAACTGAAATTACTATTCATTTGCAGATATATGCAACAGCTTCAAAGTTACTGAGGCCACAAATTCAGGCTTCATTTTACTTTCCAATATTTCTCTGTAGTAAGATGTCATCGCTTTACTGAACTGCTAGCTTGCTTTGGCATAACAGTGTTAAGATGCTGATTCTCATGATCAGAAATACTTATTCCTCTATTATCCCTTATAAATAGCTGAGTAAACATTTGTTAATTTACATTGCACTTTGCAAAACACTTTTGAAGAAAATGTTAAAAATGAATGTGCAGCTTTTCTGATTTTCATTCACATCATATGAAACACTGAACATTTTTAATGGGCAAAAACTCAAGTGTGTCATCAAAACAGTATTTTCTTTCTATTGAAAAATGCAATTCATGCACAGATACATAGCCTTCAAGATGTTTCCCACATGCCACTTGGAAATGGTACTTAAAATCCTCTCTTTCCTTATAACTTTCTTAATAAAATGATAAACTGTAAAGCCCTTATAATATGTTGATTACCCCATGGCTTGGTCATTTGATAAGACTATTTTTTCTGAGCTATTAACTTCCATTGACAAATCTCTTGGGCCAAAAGAATTGAAAAAAGCTGCACTGTAACTAAATGTCTGACTCCTCAGAATATGCAATCCTTAACATGACAAGTCATTAACAAAATCCCCTATTGTAATGAATCTGTTAATCTCTCATGTAGTTATTTAACCCAAAATACATAATTTTACATTATGTATTATGTATTTTGTATTTTTTTTATTAAAATACATTATTTTTCTACATAAATAATTACTATGATTTAACTCATCAAAGTGAATGGGGATTCACATTAAGTAGCTGAAGACTCTTTTTTTTTAATTTAATATTATTTTTATTTTTAACTTGACTGTTCGAGTTCTCTCGTTAGACTGCTGAAAGAGGAAAACTGCACGGTTAGGGCACAAAACTAACGTTATGCACAACTTACTTCAACTTCTTTGCTTTCTCATCTGCTGCATTTAACTTCCTCAGCCTCATTCTTTCCCGTGGTGTCATTTTCTGAACTTCAGACAGTTCCTGTAGAGTCTGCAAATGAACTTTCCTCTGCCTGAAATTGAATGCATGCCAGCTTATTTTCATATAAAAATGTAAATATTGGTATTTTGATTTGATATTGAAACATACTGACATTTCAAATGGAATAATTAGAAAGTCACAGGTACTATAACAGACTAAACAGACCTTAGTGTGGAAAGCAAACGCTTCTTTTACACTGAAACTTAGACTTAGATTAATGAAGAACATGAATCATTTCAGGCATTTCATGTGAGAACAGAAAAACGTAAACTCAGCTCCTTAGAAGAATAAATGTTGAAGCACAGTGAAATATTTACCCTGTCAAGATTCATTATTGAGCATATTACAAATCCAAAGGCAGTTTTCAAATGAGAACCACAGGAAAAAAAAAAAAAAAAAAAAAAAAAAATACCATTCATACATTTTGCATTGGTTGTTACAAATTGGCTGCAATAAAAGATAGCATTAATGCATCTTCAATGAAAGTCATAATTATCATGTCATCCTCTTGAGTTTCTAGTCCTAATCAATAAAAACAATTCACTGGTAAAATGGACTTATCAATACAGGAGAGCAATACTAGACCTGTATCAGAAAAAGGATATTAATTTCAGATTTTACCTCACATCATATAGTAATTGCAAAAATTGAACCATAGTTTGCAATGACATAGCACTCATATTTCACTCACACCAAAATTTTGCAATCTTTTTATTCATGATAAAAAGTTCTGAATTTAAAATGTCTATTTTTGCTCTTATGAGATAAACTCACTTACCATCTAAGAGCCCAGTTTTGTAAGCATACAAATAGCAACACTCCTTGCAGACTACCATTTTGAAATCAGTATTTTAATAACTGAGAAGCTTTCATTATGCTTTTCAAATGTTGACTATGGAGGGAAATAGTGTAAAGATATGAAAATTACTGTGAAATATGAAAGACTAAGGACAAAGACAAGAAGATTTTAATTATTAATAAGAATGGAACTAACTCCTCAAGTATGAATAATGCAGACTTATTTCTTGTCCCCTGTTAAAAAAAAAAACTTCTGATTTAAATTATAAGAACCTCATGGGAAAAAAAGTCATTTTTCATCCAATTTGAAACTGAATTCATAGAGTTTTCTTCTTAGTTAAATATTTAAAATGTATGACTTGCCTGGGACTGGAATAAACTAAGCCATTAGAGGTTTTTACTAGAAGAAACCGGACTCAACTATACACACCAAAAATAATTTCTGGTGAGGAAAAAAAATCATAAATTTAAAGTAGTGATGACTGGGGAGGACGCCATAACAAGCAGCTCCCTGTGCACACACCGACTACAGCACATGCGGGAAACTCCCTATGTTTAAATTATTTTTCCACCACTTTTCTCTTTGTATAACACCATTTTTCAGATATTTTTACTTCATTGTACCTACCTCTTTAAATATGGGCTTGAAAAAAATGTTTGTCACTTTGCTTACCAGTAGCAATACAGAAGCTAACATTCTCATAAATGTAATAAAAGTCATAATAGAATTATGCATGTATGTGTATTCTAAACATTTAATCAAAAAAGAATCAGACTCCAGTACATTCATCTCCTAGGACGACTTTTTATATATTTTTTTTTTTCCTCAAACTGATGCTCTGAAAAGTTCAAGGTAACTTTCTGTGCTCTAACAAATATAGCTCTTATCCAGTTTTTACGATTCTGGACCTCAGCACAGAGAAGCTGACTTTTTAATGCTTTTAACCGAAGTATAAGAAAAAGATGTTTGTAGTTAGAACTTGCTCTTCATCTTACACACTTGAGACTTCCTTTTGAAAAAAAATAATTGTAGACCCTGGGATATGCAATCATGTCCTGCTTGGGTGTTAGCTCTGTCAATAAGCGATGTCCGCTTGGAAGGTGAAAAGACTTGATATATTCAAACTAATGACAAAGGAACATAGTATATTTTATGGATAATATAAAATGGTTTCATCAATCTGTTCTAGAAACACAGGGATGTTTGAGGTCTAGATATATATTTTGCAGGTAAAAATACTGCTTCCTGAAAGCTTCTATAATTTTTTGATGCATATGGATAGTTTGAAATTCGATATGGAACGTAGGTGAAAACCCACAAAATAAAGGCATGAATTAAACATTTTTTGAAGATTCTCATAGTGTATGTTTTAATAAGCATTTAACATTCAATATTATTTATAGAGAGTTGGCATAATATTTGGGCAAGATTTCAGTGCCTCAAAACTAGTTAAGGTATATCTCTGAGGAACATCTCTGCAGTTAACTATAATTCATTTGAATAAACAGGAATCCACTCAAGAATTAATTAATTCAACCTGAACACAGCAACAATAAGCAAAAGGTATGTCTAATATTTCCTGAGTACAGCACATCTGCCCGTGTAACTGTAGTGTTTCCGCTATACTAGCAAAGAGCTATTTGTAGCAGAAACAAGAATAGTAGAATATTAAGAATACCAAGAATTAGACAATACAGGCATCATTTGTTATTGCCTCTTATATCTATTGTTGCAAAGTTCAACAATGTGTTTATACTAAAGTGGAAACCTAAACAGAGAACTCTTGTCTGATAAGAGGACAGAGACTCATCTGACAATGAGAGAAAGCAAGAACAGAAGTGACGGGGTGGAAACTCCAACCACAATTTCAAGCTATGAGAGCTTTACAGAAATATTCTAAGCAGTCACACCAGGTAACAAAAACGTACAGAATATTTTTCTGTGTTGAATCCAGTGTCCTTATTTCACATTCCTCCTATCACTGTTATTAAACAACCCTTTCTTTTGCAAAGTTGCAGTTGACCAGCTCTCCTAAAGGAACACTAGCAAGCAGCAGTCTTGGTAACAACTGCAAAGTGACCATAGCTGAAAAACTGCAGGCCTACACTGAGAACAGAGATTACAAAAAGGGGAAAGGCAAATTCCCTTGAATCTACTGTTAATTCTGAATTGGTGCATGGGCTTTTTCATTGCTACTATTTATTCATTAACAAATAAATAAATAAATAAATCAGATAGCTGTTGAAGTCTTGAAAGTTATTCAGAGGAAATAAAAAATGGAGATGACTGCTACGTCTGTACAGGATCACAAACTCCTGATTTTGAATGTGCTATCTCCTAACAGAGCAAAACCACATCAAGAAAACTCAGGGACAGCAAGCAAAGAGGAATGGAAGCTGCCATTGAAACCACGCAGATAATTTACAAAGACAAAATGAAATTGCCCGTGTTGACATTTGCTTTAATCACTGCCGCACCGTAATTTGACACAATTAATTAATTTAATATATATTCGGTGCCTAAAAGAGAGATCATGTGCAAAGGCAGCACTGATTTAAAAGTCAAGAAACACCACTAGTCTTAATTTCTCACAAGAAAGTTACAAGACAAATATAATAGCATCCTATGGATGTATTAGATGAACCGTTTAAGTGTTTATGTCTTCATTTGGATGTCATTTAGGAAACATAGCCTTCACATTCAACAATTAGTCAGTACACAAACTAAGTCAGTACACAAATGACCACTACTTAACTAAAATGATGATCTAAGCCTTCAAAATATACAGACAAAGGTCCTAACTTAATTGCACTCTCACTGTTACTAAATTAATTCATGCATGTGCTACATACACACTCACAATTTATGGCTCCAGAATAAAAATATTTAATTATTACATCAATTTTTTACCCTAAATTCTGATTATGCAACTCATTAATGTGGTTGTCTTGTATTTCTGGGGAATGGCAAAATCCCTTTAAATGCAAAGCATGAGGAGATTAACACAAACATTTGTTTACAACAGCATAGTATTTGGCAACACCATAATTGTTTATAGTTCTGCCCACAAAACACTTAAAAATACTTACACAGCATCAAAAATGGGAGCAGCTTCTTTCTGCCAGTTAAGCCCCTTGTCTTTCACATTCATATTTGTGTATTTGTACTGCATATTCTGTAAAGAAATAAAATAGAAGCAGTATCAATGCTTGAGGCTGAAGTGATCCAGATTCCAATATGACACAAAACAGCCCTAATGCAAAAAATGATCAAGCAGTTTCCTTCCCTACTTCCTTACAAAGTCAAATAATAAATACGTTGGAACCAGGGACCAAAAAAGAAAGATGCACTGTTTTTTGTTAAAATTATGACTAACTAGAACAGTTAGAGATGACACGTACCCAGCCCAAATGATCTGCACTCGTTATGCATAAATATCCATTCCCCTTATTACTCATAAGATTTTAAAGGGGGGTACATTCAGCATGTAGAGTGAGAAAGGCTTAATTTCTCACTGCCTCTCTGCCTCAGTCATACTGTTAGCTTAAAAAATCCCCTAGATTAATGTTCCCACTGGCTGCGCTCTAAGTTATTTTTTCTCTACACATTTCCTCTGTCTCCACTCTACTTCTGTAAAATACATACTCAAGTGGCAAGTGTACAGCTATCGCTTTTTCTTCTTAGATACCTTTAGTTGTTCATCAACATAAGGGATTTTTAGGATCTCTGCTGCTGCTGGTCTCATCGAAGGATTCTTACTTAACATGCTGAAACGTGAAGAAAACAAAACTGAAAATTCAGTGATTTTCCAAATTAACTTAAGTAACTGATAAACAAGAGAGCAACATACCTGCTCAGCACTGCATTCAGTTTGCTCGGATACCTATCAGGAAGAGAAGGCGTATCACCTTCTACAATTTTTAGCACAACTGACAAAAAATTGTGTCCAGAAAATGCATGGTCCATACAGCACATCTCGTATAAAATGCATCCCAGAGACCTTGAAGGATAAAATAATCAGAATAGCATAGATGTTATTTTTACAAGTAGCATGCATAATGACATTACGATAAGAAAAATTACAAGTGCATATACGTTTTTCCTGAGAATAGTATATTTTACTATTACGCTATTCTTTTCATCTGAAAAGATTATGATTCATTACTCAGATCACCAATTGACATCATATTAAACAGGGGCAATCATCATTCAATTTTGATAAATGCACGCAAAAACCTACAATCTGTATATATATTTTACACATATATGCAGGTATATAAACACTCATTTAGCCACACGTTCAAAATAGATTCCAAAACTGGTTTGGACTCAAAGAATTATCAAATTTTAGATGACTGCATCATGTTGTAACACATAAACCCAAATTTCCTCAATTTTTTATTTGGAGATGAAAAAAAAGCTGAATATGCCAGGCTGGAGACCTAGCTGAGAACCAGTGTCAGATTTTATTTATCAGGCTCTTATTCCTCAGTCCTAACACAGATAGCAAAGACCACCAAGTTGAATATTTTAAGAAAAACACTCTCATAATGATTTATGTAATGACTACTCATAATAGCTTGCACTTCGATTGGCCTCTATCTAATATATATATTTTTAAAATAGAGATGCTGAGCTTTCCAGGCTTTGAAGTGTGCCCAGTATCAACTCCAGTTGATACTGGAGTGCAGGAGAATACTGATACTGATATTCAGGAGAACAGAGGCAGTGCGAAGTGACTTGATCAAGGTCATAAAAGATGTTGGTGAGAGCAAGCTACAGGACCAGACTCACCTAGGTAACCAACTTAAATAGCACAGCAACTTTACTTGTCACGTAATATTTGATCGGGGTACTTATCATTTACAGCAGTATGAAAATAAAGCATACTGGTAATACGTAGAAGCATGTATAGGTGAATGGCTTTGGTAAAAAGGGTATAAACATTATCTTTGAAAGCAAATAATGAATAAATTTAAATAATTCATTTTGGTTAAAGAAGAGGAATAAGTTCAGTCCATCTGACAATAAAAGAGCACAAGCAAATAATTTTAGAGCTGAAACTCATGCTCTCTGTATAATGTAAATAAACCCAAGGAGAGAGAACAGAAGGGTTCTCTCACTGGTTCTTTATGAAGATCTATTTGAAAACAACTATGAGAACATTTTTGCTAAAAACTGCCTAACTATAGAGGTACCTAAATAATTGCCTAGCTTCTGGAAGTTTTAACTGTCAACCAGCTTTCAAACTTCCAAAATCTACTGATCCTGGAAGTTTGAAAGCTGGTTGACAGGTAAAACTTCAAGTAACAGTAACACACAGATGATGCTCTACATTTACAATCTATGTTCAAACTCTGAAACAAGATAATGACCACATGAGAAAATACTTTACAACCAAAGTGCAGACGTGGCATCTGAAAGCATCAAACAAAAAAGGAAACCAGCCAGAGGGAAGAAAAAAAAGGAAAATCCCAACTTGATAGACTGTACTAAAACTGTTGTGTTTTTGTTTTTTTTTTTCAGAATCAATCTGTTTTCGGAGGCTGCTTAATTCTGGCAGCTAAAAATTGCTTAATGAGCCATTAAGAGAACAGGATTTACCACATGAGGGAAGCCCATTTATTCAGCTAGCTGAGTCCTCTGACTACACCTGAGACTTTGGAGAAAGATGAAAAAGAACACCCGAGGCATTCTGGTGAAGCTGGGGCAGCAAACAGGCTGCCCAGGGAAAACCCCATCTGTCCCATCACAGAAAAAAATAACAGAAAGAAAAAATAAATAAATAAAAAGCAGGGAAAAAAAGAAAAAGTAGATTATTTATTTATTTATTATTATTATTATTATTTTTTACTGCAAAATACAACTCTTTGAAATGACGTAAGTAGTTCTAAGCTGAGAAAGGTTGTCCTGAATCCTAGAGCAAGGCCACTTCTTCTCAGGACAGCTGCTGAGCTGTAGTTGCCTAAGGAAGTTACGAAGTTTTTGCCTCGAGACTGCATTTCTCAGAGCAGTTGTGTTTCTACAGTTCCAGCCTAAGCATGTTGTAAGAAGCAAAGTCAGCAAGAGAAGATTGCTTCCTGATTCCCATGAGCAATTTGCCAATGACCAAAACATATCATTTAATTACTTTTATAATCCTAGCTTGTATAACTGCCAGCGTTATAAAATTCTACAATGGCCATGAAAGTATCCAGCCAGAGCATTTGGTTTGACAGCTGTTTGTGAATAGGTTCAAAAAATGTGCTAAACAGCACTTCATTTCATCAAAACTGATGCAAGATCGTTTCACATTGAAGCCACTTATGCTCAATTATATAATAAAAAGGAGCATCTGCACAGGTTTCAGTATATTCTCTACAATATCAAAGGACAGACTTCTACGTTCTCAGGAGAAACCACCCTGTGGTTTTTGGTGCTACTTGTTTACATAAGCATTGCTGTCCCATTCACATCTTCTGGTCTATTATAGAAATTTCTAAACTTCACTACAGTCCTTCAAAGGCTGTAAGGTGCACATTAACTTTTTAATGAAATGCTAAAAGCCAGACAATATAAATGCCTATACCTTTGTGGCTTGTGCATCTCAGTCTGACTGTACCAAGTCTTAAGAATTTGCTGACCCCAAGGTCTATGAGGAATACATACATGTACATACATCTGACCCCAAGGTCTATGAGGAATACATACATGTACATACATCATGACACTCTCATCCACGGCTTTTCAGATCTTCATGTCAGGGTTTATCCAGCTGTAGGTGTGCAGCGTTTATCATTAATCTTCCTGCCTACTTCTTTCTAATAGTTGTTGGTGTCTAATGGACACAAATAGATCCAGATCGTATGGCTCAGTCTTTTAAACAGTGAACCAATTGGATAGAATGGCAGCATCCTAATTCTCATAGTAATTAATTTCTGTGGGGTCTTGTTGTGGGAAAAGATCAAGGTAGTCTGTGCACCCAAAACTTCACTGGATTTTTAAATACCTCCATATACTTCATGGATACTTCCATTGAATTATCGCAAAAGACTCTCCTGTCTGTCCTCTCAAGGAGCGATTAAAGCTGAGCACGCAGCAGCTTTTGAAAACAAAACAAAACAAACAGAAACCAAACATACAGAGATTACAATATTGCTATATATATTATTTATCAGATTTACTTTTCATGTGCCATTATGCTGACTATGCATCTCCCCAGCACTTTCAAACATTTTGAGTGTTCAGGAATCCTTCCAGCTTCTATCAGCTATTTCCAAACACAAAGCCAGTAACACTTGGGAAATTCAGAAAGACTGGGGAGTCTCCCAGAATCACGTATACTCTGTGTACACTTTGTACAAACTCTCTTTACAGCGTTAGTCATTCATCCAGTCAATAAACAATATTTTATATTACGTATCATAGAATAGGCAGATTTAGAGTTAGCAGCAAACCATTTATATTATTTTAATAAACTTCCTTTCAATACAAAATCCCATTCCAAAATGTTCCTCACTACGAGATTGATTCAAGTTATAACCTCAAATGCTGTGGACACTATTATTAGTTATATAGATTGCCTAGTTTAGAAATAAATTTGGATACCTCCAAACCTTTATATTTGGGTGAGCAGCCCACTTACGTGGGTGAAGTTATATACAGCAATAGGGGCCAAAAGCATGACAAAGATTGCCTGGCTTGGGTCACTGTAAAAAGAACATCACTGTACTCTTTTCAGTAAAGGAAAGGTTCTTCCTCTTTTTTTCTCTCTCATTCATGGGGTGGAAAGGGCTTGGCTGACTCTTGGTACATGTATATAATAGCAATTATAAAAAGGGTTTTGGTCAGCACAGACATTTAATAGTCTTACAACCATCTAGCATTTCTACGGTACAAAGAAGTGGAAAAAATAAAATAATAATTCCTTCTGAATGTTTTATTCGTTCTTATCACAAGATACATAATCTCAGCAAAACCAGCTATGAAATGTTTTCAGTAACAGCTGTTTGAATTCAGCTAAGATGCACTGAATTTCCACTGGGTGATGATATAACTGCCTTTATTATTGAACTGAAATAGCTCTCACTTAAAACAACATAGGTATGTATTTGTTTCTTGCTATCTGTATCTGGGATGGTGAAAATAATTAAAAATAAATACTTGCCACATTCTGTTAAGAATCCATTACAATCAACACTATTGCAATAAAAAAAAAATCGAAATCAAATACTTGTGCCAAAATTATTCTTAATAAGAGTATCGCACCAGCATAATCAGCTATAGGGATCTTCTTTTTCTAATTGTCTTGGGACTAGATAGAGGAATATGGGAGGAAAAGATATTTTAGACACCATTATTAACCCAAATTACAATTTGTGCTTTACTTGAAGACCCATAGTTTGGAAACTCTGGGACAAAATCTTACAGAGACAGAGTAGGCTGAAATTTTCTCCCATGAGTCACATATTGGCAATTTCTTTCTACCTTAAGTTCCATAAAATAAAAATATTGATGAGAACATAGCTTACAAATCGCAACTCACATTGCTTTGAAGAAGTTTTTGTTCTGCATTTATCTCTGAATTAAAACCAGGGATCATTTCAGTGGAGCTTTGCTGATTCATAACAATGAGGATCTAGCACACCTTTTCAGCATAGATGAGAAATCTGTGATGTCTGCTTCAACCCTTGCTTTCATATAAAACTGCACTTTAAAAAAAATCCATCGGTTAAACATTACTCAAAAGACCAATGCATGAATTTTATGGCTGCTTTTGGTAATTATTCGACATAAAATTTGGCACTAAAAATAATTATTTTTGGATTGTTATTATTAAAAGAAAAGACAAACTGGGGCAAAAGTACAGACAAGCAAGCACAATTAAAATGAAAGTCCCAAGATGTGTGGCATTCTTGTAAAGAATTTGCTTTGCTTCCAAATGACAAATAGATGTGTTTTTCAACCGAATTGTTTCTGTTATCATTTCTGCCTCTGAGATAATTTGTGTTACATATTATGCAGAAATTCTTTGTGAAGTTCATGGGTGGAGTTTGCCAAATATGCTCATAGCTTTGAAAAGGAAAGAGAAATATCATTGTTCATAACTGTTTGCTTACACTTTATCACATCTACTCAGAAACAAAGTAAGATGGTTTTAATAGCCGGTACAATGGAAGCACTCAATATTTGCACTGAGGATTTATACTGATCCTGGGCAGACTACAAACCAGTGCAGATTACAGCCTCATTTTAAGCAACCCCAAACTCTCAGGGTTAGAAAACCTGAAAAAAATTGCAGTTGTGCTAACAACTAGTGGCAGGCAAATGTTGTTAACTTTACTGGAGACGTGAACACAGAGACAGTTGCAAGTGTGACGAGAAAGTGACGCTCATTCCCCAGTATGAAAAAAGCAGAATCTAAACTGGTTGGGAGCCCGTGTGACAAGGGAACCTCCAATTTTCTTACATAAAGAAGACCTCTGGGAAAGCTACAACAGTCCACTTAAACTTTAGGACCATCTGTGGGAATTATCATTGACCTCCTTGGTAAGTTTAGGCTTTCTAGGTTGCATGAGGACAGTGGAAAGTACAAAGGTTTCTCTGTTCTTCAGAGATCCTTAGATATCGGATATGTATTCCAACATCTAGCCTCACTAACACTCTTGCTATTATCACTACTTGTGCAAAACTAGCAGTTCTGAGTGATGACTTGCTTTATCATTAGAAATATTTCTATTTCATTATATTTCAACTAATTTTAGAAAAAGCAACCTGATCTAAAAAGTTGTGGAATGAATACTGATGGATGGGACATGTATTTGGTAGATCTATGTTAGGCACAACAAATATCATAGAATCAAAGTTGACCAGAAGGTCTCACTCCCCTCAGCGTGGTGCAATTCCTACAGCCATGTTTGGTCCCCAGTAACAGAAATGGCACAGTTTCGCTGCACGTGGTAGGGCTGAGGGTAATGTTTATGAAGTTTATATATGGAGTTCACCTTTACCAGGGCTTCTTATGTGTCATTGCATAAAAATTGTGTGAAATGGGAACAGGCTGCTCCACAGCTCATCTGATCTTTCTGTCCTTTCCTCCTCTCTCACAGATGGATGCATTTGGGCTGTAGAATATTCCATAGTTTGAAGGACACAAGAGCAGCCTCATCAAATCTGAGCTCAGATATAAGAATAAATAACCAGACAAGGAATAACAGTTCTTTCTAACATTCCTACGTATTCCTCTACTGAAGTCAGAATTGAAGAGAAAATATCATTCCTCAAATTTCAAAAATACCAGGTCATTTTAGCTATCTCCTGGGTTTTTCATTCTATGAAAGGAATAAAGATATTATGCTACATAGGTGCAATTGCATAGGCCATGTTTATATATAGATATTACTGTTATAAGCAATGATGACAATATAGACATATTTAGACGTAGTGAAATAAAGCTGGGATCAAAAGAACTCAAAAAAAAATCCCAAGCCATTTTAATAATGCTAAGATTTTACACTCCTTGTAAGCAAGGGAACTAAGAATGCTAGCAGGATGGTGTGTTCCTTTAGGTAGAAACTCGCTATCACTTTTTGAAGGAAACCAATTTATTTAATGAATTGAAGTTACTGACTCCTGGAAAATGAGCTGTCACACTTAAAAAAAAAAAATAGCCCTTAAAAAACAAAAAGACTGAAACAATAGCAGAACTTGAGCTCTCACATGTCAAGCAATTAAAAAATGAGCTTCCTTGAGCTTTATCAAAAAGCATTTATATCTCATAACTAGAGAAGTTTCTCAACAAGAAGAGACATTCAAATTTACCAGCCTTTGTACTAACTTGATAACAAAAAGCTGCAGAGAAACCCAGCAAGCTTCAGTTAACTGGTCATGATTGGCTAAAAACTGTTGTAAAATGAACTTGGAACACAATCCGTCTTCTACATACTTTCAGATAAATAAAAGTGACTTTGGTTTTTAGAGCCAACACCTTAACAAATGTCTTCCATGGCATGTTCACCTCAATCATCAAATTCTGTGTCAGGGAATAGAGTTAAGATTGTCCTTGGAGAAAATATGCTTTCCATTGAATGCATGGAAAACAGCCTTCTCCCTAGCTCTCCCAAAATCAGACGAAGGACATCTGTTCAAAGACGTGGCACACTGATTGCTGATCAGCAATATCTTTCTCTCACATGCACACTTGTTAAAGCTTTTGGCTTTGAACTTTCTAGGCATCACAGGGAATAAGTAGAAAAACAAACATGAACAGAATTGATGGTCATGACTTCCCCAAATGTTTAGCAAGAAGTGCCCTAATTTCAGAATCAAAAAACATATGCAAGGTTGCAAAAAGTTTCAGAACCTCGGCACACCCAACTATAGAAAAAGGATAAAGTATGAGACAGTGCATTATAAAATGAAAATGTGAAATGATATAAAAGTGTTGGTGCTTACTACTATGCAACTATCACAAAACCAAGGGCTGGAAGCAGATGTGCAGCTGGTGGGCCAAGACAGTTCACAAACAAGATTGGGGATGGACAATTCAAACTCAGATGGTCTAGTGACTCCTTACAAGGCCAGCAAGTGCAAAATAAACTCAGAGTCACTATTAAAATAGTAAATGAAGGAATTAAACCACCAATGTGTCAATTCAATGTATGACCCTTCATAGTTGAAAAGTCCTTACAGAAAGAGAGTTTCTTGGCTCAGAAAGATTTTGTGGGCCAGGGTTCTAGTGAGACAGGGCACATCTCTTCCTTTGTGCCCCCACCACAAAGGGCCAAGAACCTCCTCGTGAAAGCAGTTCCACCCTTGGCTGAGTACTCTGGGTATTAGTTTGGAAAGATAACAAAATGCATCAAGTATAGCAAAAAGCCAGTAGCTAGTGACTTGCTCTAGGGGCTTTTCTCTGCTATTTCGTAGATTTTAAAAGAGTGATCAACACATCATTTATAAAAATGCTGACAAAATCTGGTTTCATTTACTCTGTAATGCTGCAGTGACATATGGATTGACACATGTAAGCATGAATAGAACTTAAACATATATTTTACATCCAGTGTCAACTGCAATAGAAATTATTCTTTACAGTAATAGTGCACAAAAGTCATGTTTTCCTGTCTGTTCAGTTGTTTTCACATCTTTTGAAATGTTCTCTCAATATATTTTTATTGACTACATGTATTAACTCATATTTATTTTGATACAGATGAACAAGATCGAATCTGACATTAAATCCATCTCTGTTCAGCTATAAAGACCATGAGATGAGTTTCCTGACACATCTGTTGACTGGATTGAAGATGTTAACCGTGAAAAATGGTTGTTAGCAGTTAAAGGTACAGATGACTGTTCTGAACTTCCAGAATTATATCCTGCACTCCCAAATATATTTTGAAAAGTCAGAACAGAGCAGAATTTAGAGTAAATTATCAAGTAAACAAACTACATTCCAGTGGTCAAATGTTTTATACAGGAAACTTCCTGGATTGAAATATTCTTTAAAACAAAACAAAACAAAACAAAACAGTCAGATGTGCATAACTACAGAAACAAATACGTTTTAAGAGAAGAAACAAAGTATTTTATAAAAAACACTATGACAGAATTAAAAAACAAACAAACAAACAATAGTTTTAACAGTCACCATGAAATACAATGGGTGTTTTAGAACATAAACAAGACAGGTATTTTCTCCACTCCAAAAATCATTCCTCATCTTAGTTTGAAAAAATACCTGCACTACTAAAATTTTCCTTTAAAAAAAAAAGACTTTAAAGACTTGTTTTTTAAAATCTTTCAACAGATCTCAGGTTCTCAACTTGATTCTTTAATTATTACCTCAGAAGTCAGTATTTTGTGCTATCTAAGTGCAGAACTGACACTTCTCTTTCTACCTTTGAGCCTTTTATGAAACCGTTTGCCTCTTTGCTTCTGTCCAGTTATTCTCGTATTCAGCTCTCCTTCCAAGTATCTTCTTCCTTTTGCCATGTTCCAATGCTTTTCAATTCAGTTCCTAAGAAAGTTCTCCTGTTTCCCTCTCAGCCAGGAATTGGTCCTTCCATGGCAATTTCACAGACAACTGTCTCTTTCTATTTATCTTTCACTATAAGAGAAAGATTTCCCCCTTCCTAGCAGAACTCAAGATTAATCCATCATCATCTTGTGTCACTGCAGAGACTGGACCTGAATATTCTTCTCTTTTGAAGTCCAACATAGCCCCATATAATAGTAACCACATGCTTCTCAACACAAAGAGCAAATCTTCAAATTGCAATACATGATGCAAATATCCTGGAATAGTTTTAGAGGAGTAGTGTGAGCACCCTACCGAGGAAGCCCTGCTTCCTTTTTCATTAAACCCCGTTGGTTTGCTTTTTAAAAAACAAACAAACAAACAATTGAGAGTAGTTCCTAAATATAGTCAAATGCTGATCTTGACAATATATGACATTTTACCTTTCATGACATTTTCTTTTCAATAAATGTATAATCCTACTGAAATAGCATGCTGACTACTCACCAAATATCAGATTTTGTGTTATAGCCCTGGTGTTTCAGTGCCTCTGGACTCATGTAGTACGGTGTCCCAGTAAATGTAGTTGCCAGATCACATGAACCCATCAAAAGACGAGAAACTCCGAAGTCCCCTAAAAGTGACAACAGAAAGATCCGCCCCCAAACAATTAAGCACAATAAGACTAAAATTCTTACAAAGAACTTAACCATTAACGCAGCTTTCACATGCTTCTGTTCACTCTCCATTTTTAAATTAAGATCCACATTCTCAGTTTGTATAAGTGGTCAAAATTCCAGACATGTCAACACAAAAACATTGTTTTACAGAGAACCAAGAATATTGGTAATGAGATAGAGATTTTTTTTTAATTCCTGCTTATCACTTCAAAGTCAACCCAAGTTGACTGTAATTAGTAGGAATTTCTTATCTAGGTGTCCATCTTATTTAAAATTATGTGGAATAATGGGCTGACCTACTTCCCCATTTCTACCTACAGTCCATTTCAAAGGGAGGGATCAGCCTTTGCCAACTCTACTTATATTTCCAGGAAATGGCCCAAGGGATTAAACAAAAAAGGTTTTGTCCACATCTTCTGGTAACTTCTACAGATAAAAAAATAACGATGCTGTTGGGATACTAAGAAAGGTTTTGCCCTGTCAATGTGTATGTAGTGAATAGCTCTAGGCATCAGAGTTTGATACTTCGGTACCACTGTGATTAATAATACAAAAAAAAAAAAAATCAGAATTGTGTTTAAACCAACCTGTTATAATAAATGCTTGGAACTCTTTATGAAAGTGAAATTAATACAAAATAATTTCAGTGGCAACAAAGAACTTAACCTGTAAGTACTGCTTTTTGTAAATAAAGAGGATGAATTAGAACATCCTAACATCCTAACATGGATCGGGAAAACCATGTTCAATTAGAAGCACAGGTAACAAAAAGGCAAGATACTAATTAAATATTTATATTTCAAGGGCATATGCAAATATTTATCTATTTGTATAAACTACTGTTAGACACAATACAGTAACTGAACATTAAAAAATTTAATAACTTTTAAATATGGTTATTCATCCAAAATTCTGTGGTTTTTCAAAATAAGAACACCACATAGAAGAACATAGTTTCAAGAGGTCTCAGGAGGTCATCTGATTCAAACCCAAGTCAAATCAGGGCCACCTTCAAAGCTACATGAGGGTGCTCAGGTCTAGGTCCAGGTGAGCTCTGAGCACCCTCAAGGCTGGGATTTCAGTGCCTGTATGGGTCCCTGTTTCTGTGTATGCCTGTCAGGTAAATGTTTGACCACAAATCAAACACTACATCAGACATCACTTTATGTAAATCTCCTTATTCACAGAATGTCTGCTGGACTGTTCTATCATAGTAAAACATATCTTTAAAAAGTATGCAAGTCTCACCGATTTTAAGAAGATTATTCTTCAAAAATATATTCTTGGCTTTCAAATCTCTGTGAAGTATTCGCCTGGAATACAAAAAGAAGTTCAACCTCATCTGACTTGAATGATTCAAAGTCACGTACCAAGTATTTCAAGTATTTATCTTCATTCCTTGCTAGGAAGGCCAGCCTACTGCTGCTACAAGTCTAACCCTGTAAGTGACAATGCACAGAGACTGGCATTAAGGAGCTTCACAAAAACACAGAGGTACATTCACAGACACCCACATGTGGGATGAGAGCCTAAGCAGCCAGGATAATAAAAATGCACCCAGGGATCCCAGCTTGAGAATACAGATACAGGCTTAACATGAGCTGCAGAGCAAAAGAGAAAAGCATGTCTTCCTGTCTGGCTCTTCTTAAAAGCATGACATCCTATTTTCAGCTAGAAGAATAAGATGTGTCACAATAGAATAGGGGATGAGAAAAAACCGCAATAAGAGCAATAAGCTCAGGTAAGCCTCCTGCAGAGAAAACGTATTAACTTGAAAGACAAACATGTATATAGACTAGGCTACTTGTACAAATTTTTACGGTAATGGTCTGGTAGATGAAAGAACTTTACAAAGACAGAGATCAAAAGGAAAAGAAATAGAACAACTAGCTTTCACAGATATATTCTTCCATCAAAGACTGAAGCAGCATCAGAAGATACACACCATGCCAGGACAAACAGCATCTCCTCCATTTCTAGAGATTTTAAAGCTCATTAGGAAAAAAAAAAAAAATCTCTACAGTACACAAAGCATCTTCTCAATTAATTCTTATTAATAACACTTCCAAGAGGGTTCCCTACAACCTCAGCCAAACTTGAATTCAACCACTTTTAAGTTCCTTATAACTAACACTGTGTGTTATCAAGCCACCATCTCTGCTCAGGAGGAGCTTAGAATAGCTTCAGTACATAATGACTACTGAAACTGTGTTTGGTATTACAAATACACTACTTGTTTAGTCATTTAGAACAGATAAAGAAAGCAACAGAGGCTCTAAGATTCTTGAGATGTGGGCAGAAAAACTCAATATGGTAATAGATTTTATTTGTTCTTGAGCAATCCTCAAGTATTACGTCAAATTTTATTGAATTATTATAGCCTAATGCATTTAATGCATTGAGATACTGAAATGATTTCCAAAACAGCTTCCATATTAAGTCCAGAAAATACGTATTCTACAGCACAATTAAAATAAGCAATTTAGTCCATGTCTCATTGGAAAATATTTTTTGCAAGAAAAGAAAAAAATTATTTAATTCAATATACTTAGTTCATAAATTGCGGGGGGGGGGGGAGGGGGGGGAGAGAAAAATAGCAATTAGAAGATATTGTAGTACACACGTAGCTGAACAAGGAAACATTTTTCTTTATGTCCCATAAAAATAGAAGAGTTCTTTATACATTATGGATTTTTTTTTTCCAATTTTTGTCCTGAAAATAATACTTCTAGTGAGAGATTGCACATTTGCAAAAATGAAAGTTGTATTCAGCATGTCTCCACTGATGTCTATAAATAGTTTATTCTCTACTTGGCAACTTTCTTGAGCAATATACATACATTTATCATGCATACATCAGTAAGGAAATTAAGCTAAGATTATATTCCTTATTATTTTATAAGCCTATGTACACACAGTTGTATATAAATTTTGCTCTGTCAATTTAGATTCATAAAGTATTTCCTTACCATTCATCACACAGAGCTTTGAAAGAACTTCACTTCACTGTCTTAGATTTTCATTTTTTGTATTATTATTTTGTTGTTGTTGTTTTTAGTTTTGTAGAAACATAATCTTGAACCTAAAAGTTAGCTGGGCGACTGTGATTTGAATGACAAGTATCTTGCTGTATAAAAAATATGCAAAAAACTTTCAGTAACTTACTATATGAGATAAAGAGAAGTATTTTGGCTACAGTGGTTTGAAATGGAATATAATGCTAATATAAACGTGCAACATAACAATGAAAATATGATGCAAATTATTTGTGTTGCCAATAATTATAAGATGCTTTTATGCATTAATATGAGTAAAAAATTTTGCGGGTAATTTTTTTGGAACTTCCCATGATGATAACTCTTGACAACAGCCACTTCAATCTGCCAGGATACGTCAGAAGATTAACAAGTTACAAGCTGAAACCTTAACTGAAACAACTACTTTAATTCTAGCAAGAAATAAATATATGTTGCCAATAAAGGTAACATGAATTAACTGGACTCCAGCAAATCTTAATCTAACTTGACAGTTAGTGAAGTGGTTATTGATATTTTGGGTAGAAATTAACACTTCAGGATGGTTTTAAATTTAGACTATAAATACACCCGTACCTGTGTTCTACAGATTACCTGCTTGCTGTCTCATACTTATAAAAAAGCAGCACGGATCACTGAGCAGTAGGCAGCCTCCTTCAAAAAAGATGCCTCTGCAACATACCAGCAAGTGAAGCTGATTGAAGCTGAAGTAGTTTGCTTCTGCAAAATATTCAGCAATAAATTTCTCTTTCCTTTGTCTGAAGAACTATTCTGAGAAGAGGTTCTGGGCAACTGTGAATCCTGTACTAGGAAAGACAATGTGAAATCCAGATAGACTTGGACAGCATGTGCTACCCTATAGATTGAAAGCAACAAACTTGTTTGAAAAAATGGTAACCTCATCAAAATCTCTGTGTTGGCATATTGTTCATAAAGATTAGCAAAGTGATGGATAACATAATGGTCAGCTATATTCAAATTGAGGTTAAATGAATCAATGGCTTCATTGCCTGAGTGCTGTGGGATCAATTTTGTGCACTAATATGTGATGGACTACAAGTATGCCAGAGAGACCAGATGATGGTTTCACGCTAACTCTCTCTGTCTAGATAAGACCACTGAACTATGCTGCCTGTCCTCTACTTGTTTCTTTCGTTATATCAATGACAGATGAGGATTGCATCTATTTAATTCTAGATAATTTAGCTTTCAAGTTTAAATTCAAAAATCCTTCAATTATGTAAAATAGACAGTAGATAGCAGAGTCACCGGGAGATATTCATAACTCCTTTGGGATTTATGAAGCATAAGTAAAAGACATGAATGCCTAATCTGTACAACCTGCCTTATTTGGGGGGAAGAGAGCAACATAAGGTAGAAAAACAGTTCTTTCTGGAGGTAAATCTCAATGAGAGTTTTCAAAAAGCGTAGTTTTCAAAAGTTCAACTAATGGTGCACAAGAAACAGATCCACACAGTAATTTATGTCTAGAACCAGAAATTATCATTTTTGCTGTTCTGGGATAAAAACTCCCACCCAAAGCAGCTAGATTTTCTAAGAAATGGCATGAGGAAGTCCAACCCACAGATAATGAACATTTCAAGATTCTAACTCTAGGGCAAAGTTTTTTTGCATTAAAACATAGTTCAAATATGTAGTAAACCTTTTTTTTCCCTTATCAGTATAGAAGAAATCACATACAACTCCTTTACACATAAACAGAGGGCTGTTATTCTATGTTTGTATTTCAGTAATTCCAACAGATTTCTGTAGGTACTTTTAAAGCCTTTTAAGCCTAAGCTTTGCCATTTAAGCTATTGTTTGGCTCTATAATAATAAGACAGAGAATAGTTTTCTAATGTGAATACAGTTAAAACCACGATATAATAAACGAAATACAAATAAAACTGTCAAGTCATTTCTATGTGTCTGGAGCGGTGCTATTAAATAGCTCTAATTCAAAGAGAGAAAATGAAATGCTGTTTGGAAAATCAAATTGTTATTTTCACTGAAGAATTCAACTGTACTTTTCAGGAAACCCAGTAATTTAACATACACATTTATCAAAGTGTTTATTTATAAGAATTTTTTAAAGATTTGAGAACAAATAGAAGATGAGAAAAATAAAGGAGAGAAAAAAAGAGTAGACAAAGGGACCTGTGAGAAAAGTGCAGATAACAGAGGCATAAGGAAATACAGAAGATAAAAGACAAAAAGAATGAACAACTTATACAATACATTATTATTATTACTCTGCATTAGTCTACACAATACATCCTCTAAACACACAGGTTAAACAAAGGATTTTACCAAAAGTGGACCTTCCAGATTAGTAACATTTTTATGATAAATTATTAAACCAGAATTCAAGAAGGGGGAAAAAAGCCACTAATGGTTCAGTTAAACAGTCAGGATTTTTATTTCAATTTTCCTCTGTCCTTTCCGCCTGAGGTGAGTGCTGAAAAACACAGCATCCCAAGAGATCTCTCTTTGTGCTCCCATCACTGCAGTCTGTGGGGATGGCATGGTGCATCACGTACAACCCCCAGATAAATTGGCATTTAGGAACCAAAATGTTCTGAGTCACAGACAGTAATTCACTCTGCCCTTTTCCCTCTACAGTCTGACTCTGCAGGTGCAAAAACTCATTAGGCATCTCTCAGTTTAGGTCAAATGTATCCTACATACTTCACTTCAGCTCAACTGAGAAACAGTTGTTCTTGTTGACCGGTGACTATCTCCACCTGCTCCTCTCTTGAAACTCAAGTTCAAGCAACCAAATTTGGCCCAAGCTACTGTGAGATAAATTTGAAACAGCTACATCAACGTGGTGCTGTTTTCAGCCTCAATTTAGCAGATAATAATCTTTATTTTTTTAACTACTCATGCAGAATTGAAGACTAATTATTCTAGTTTATATTCTGAGTAGAAAAAAAGAAAAAGACAAGAAAAAAAGAAAAAAGGAAAAAGAAAAAGAAGAGAAAATAGAAGAGAGAGAAGAAAAAGGTAAAGAGAAAAAAAAAAAAAAAAAAGAGAAAAAAAGAATTCTCATCTCCAGACTCTGGATGTAACCTAACTTTTCTCTCTTTCTCTCTCCCCTCACTAGCTGTGCTAATAATTTAAGCCATTATTCTTGGCAAAATTATTATTATTTTAATTTTTCATCTCTTGAAAACATGCATCTAAATCTGAGTGAGGTAGTGTGCAGATTAGTTATTTACAATTGGCAAAGTAGGTGTTACACAAGGTGAAAGCAGAGAAATATCCTTAACCTATGCTAAGACAGTCCTTGCAGCAACGACATTCTTATTTCTGAAAGTTCAATAGGAATTATAGCCCAAACAGTTCATCTTGGCAGGATGAAACACCTTGCAAATCACACTGGAGGCAAGAACTACACTCGCAGAGATTACCAGGTAACTATTCACCTGTTATTATCCCTGTTCTAAACAAGTGAGGTCTCCACAGCTGTTCAAAAGTCTGCAAACCAGAGCAAGCATCTTGTGTGGAGTGTGCTACCAGCAAATCCAAGGGATGGTCAAGAATGTTGGATCCCTAAGGCTCACAAAAAGCCTTTTTAAGCCTTGCATTGAGACCTTATTAGACCAATGCTCTACCACTCTCCATCAGATGACCAACTTGACACATGTGGTGTCATGGAATCTTAAACTATTAGTTATGAAATGTGTTAATCAATCATAGTCTCATGAAATCACTGTCTTAATGATCTGTAGTAATTTTTTAGGTTAATCTTTGATGTGTTGTTAAAAGTAATGTCAGTTTTCAAAGAATGTAAGCATATAAGATTTTAAGGGGATTACATCAAGCACTTATATTTGATTCTTCGCATTAAACATCTGCAAGAGCTCTTTGCTGAATCCCCTTAAAAGTTGTCTTTATTTTAAACTTTAAAACTATTTTATTCTAACAATATTGAGCAATTTCTATCATGTTAAATTTTTCACTTGGCTCTTAGAGAATTTGTCTCACACAAAGACATTTATCACTGCACTGTTAAAGATATAACATACAATATCCTTGCATGGTAGACAATTAATTACACTTTATGTATACTACACATACACTACAGCAGTTCGTTGACTAGGATTTTATTCCAATAAAAAATAATCAATATGGTTCAATTTCTATTTGAATAAATACAAGTCAGTAAAAGCTTACTCACTTCCCTCACGAGTTAAATGCTCTTGTATTAAAGCAAATGACTGTACCTTTCATGCATATAGTTGACTCCAAGTAACAACTGTATAAACCAGTCTATTATTTGTCTTTGAGTGAATACTTTCCCAGATTGTTTGTACTCTTGAATTTTGAAGTCTAGATCTCCACCCTGAAAAACATCACAACATTTTTAAATTTAAAGTAAGTACATTTAAAGTTAGTTTTTTAAAATGTCTTCTCTTTCATGAAATCACAGGATGCCATTTTCTTACACCTTCAGGCTCCGCAGAACACAGGCAGTAAAATTAATGCTGGCACATGAATTCTGAACTCTCACAGCACCAAAAGCATACAGAACTGAGGATCAAAATGAGATCAAGCTGTCTGGCTGCAGAAGGAAATTAGGTCAGTTCTCTCACAAGAGTTACATAAAATCACAAAAGTTTTCAATAGTTCTCACTTCATGTCACCCAACTTTAGACATGTACTTCTGAGCTAGTCACCTCAAACTCCCTTAATTATAATTAAGGCAAAGGAACAGTCACTTACATAGTGCAATTAGCTCTGCCATGTCTGTCTTAGGAAGGGATGGATCATGTTGTACAAATGCAGTTTCTCTATAAAGGTTTATGAGGTCTACATTGTCCAGCCCAGATGTAAACAGCTAAGTTGAAGGAAATTAATCTGCCCCTGAATGGTCCGAACAATAGTTTGTAAATCTAGGGAAAACATTTCCACTTAAGTTGAACAATGCACAGTCAAGAGGCATTCTCATTTTTTACACTGAATAAGCATATCAGCAGTGAAGAAACTGTGCTGTTCTCTTAAGAATTAAAATACAGACTCTTAAATTATGATATTTTGTCTCTCTTTAAATTCTCTTTTGTCAGAAACAAAGCAGAATTAAACTGTCTATAATCTGTGGCATGTGTTATTGTAGATACTTCATTAAAATTCCAAGTGAATCTAGAAGTAACACTAAAAATGGAGCAGTATGATACATAGCAAGCACTGCCAAATAAACTAGAAAATATATACAGAAAAAGACTACTCGAAAACTATAAAGGCAGATATTTGTAAAAATCAGTCAAACAGCATGATAAAAGAGGCTCTCAAAGAAGCTTAAAGGAAAACCATTTATTTTGCTAAAAAAGAGAGAAATGGTTGTTTATCCACTTTATAAAATAAATGGATTTTGTTTACAAGAATGCACATTAGTGGCAAGTACTATGTTGAGGTAACTAATCCCAGAGCAAAGGGATGGTGAGTCTAATTCTATACTAGTGATTAATTACCTTACATCAGGACAACCTACTCTGCATAAATCATTACTTCTGCATAAAATCAGAAGTATTACGTGCCACATACAAGAAAATAGTTTAACCTGCACCACTGTCCTAAGTGTATAGAAAACAGACCACTAGCTATGCTGATACATTCCATTTACCATGATCAACCCTTCCCTGTGCTGTTGACTCCAAAAGGTTATGGTCTCTTCAATATTCCTTGTTTTTCTGTTCCCCAAACCACAGTGCTTCATACTGACGTTACAAAATAAGCAGGTTCTGTCCTTGCAGATCTATACATTTCTATTTCAGCATGAGTTTACAATAGTGTTTGTGGTTCTTCAGGCTCTAAAAGTTGCAAAATTCAAGAGTGATTGTGTTGAAAAAGAATATATTTTGTCATACATTAAAAATGTGTTCCCTGACAATGTCCTGCAATTTCTAAATTGAAATGTCTGAGTCATCTTGTTCACTAGGGATGGGAATAGGGCTTCGACTCTCCATCTGCATCCCTGCTGCAGCCCAGAGAGAAGCTCTTCTGGGAACTTGGAGCTCTGAGCAGCTGCTTCCCCTTTGCAACTCCAAATGTTCAACAGCTTCCCAATGGCTGCTCACAGCGGAGCAGAGGAAGGGAAGAAAAGGTATTGCTGGGTACTTTGCTGCATGGCAACCAGATGGGCTGTGTCTGAGCCTACACACCTCAAAAAAGTAGTGACTCACCTACTCCAGATGGCTGCCCCAGACCATTGAGAGGCAATAGTAGCAGTAGCCCAAGATTCAAGGGCTGCTCTGACACGTGCTGCTGCAGGCTACTGTCCCCAGGGGACTGTCCCAGTAAGGAAAGCTGAGGTGCAATAAGTGCTGATCACCATATCTCACTGTCCCAATATGAAATCTCTCAATCACATGTTGACACACACAGGAAAAAAAGCAAAGAAAATAAACATAGGACGTGAAGAGTTAGGCTGGTGGGTGCTCTCAAGTAGGGGGAGGTTTCTTTCAGGTGGTCGAAGAAGAAAAGCAGCCAAATAACTACATGTGCCCTTAGGTTAACTGTATTGCTTTTCACAAGACCAGTCTCAATGTCCCACAGACAATTTAACCTTAATTTTGTGTCTAAAAAGGGAAAACAAAAGTGTATCATAAAAAAAAATGCTGAAATACTGCTGCCCAATTTTACATTCTGGAGGCCAGTTACAATGAAGTTCATAAGGAAGTTAACAAATGAAATACAAATGAAATAGGAAGTTTCCAAGCTGCAGTTTCTATTTAAATGTCAAAAGCATCAAATACACCAGTAACTTATTTAAAACAGCTTAGTACCTAGCACTGATAATGTGAACAGGCATTCATTGCTCTAGTTATTGCTTCCCCTCAGATTTCCTTAGCATATGTATACTCACATCACAGCGAGACTGCAGTGAAGAGACAGAAATAATTATCTGGGGGAAGGTGCAACTAGTTCTGTTTTATGATGTACTAAAATGATACAACATTTAAAGGAACTACATTATTTTAATTTATAAAAACTATTTTATTGAAGTCCGATTTACATCACAAAATTAAATCCAAGGTTCATGAAACCAAAGGTTCATTTTTGTTTCAAATCTCACTTAAATGACAAAGTTTAGATTGCCTATACGACTCTGAATGAGGGCAACTGCCAAAGAAGCTCAACGAGAAAACTGAAACTGAATACATGTACTTCCTTTCTATAAATTTGATAGAATTCAGTTATAATAAAAGATGTCAAGCTTTTTGTTCACAGGACAGGTTTAGCACAGGGCAGCTGCATTGGAGGCTCACTCTGAACGAGTCAAGCAATAATGAACAAAGTACAGTAGCTAATGAATAAGTCACAGTACTTTGGAGAAAACAGAATAAGGCTGAAAGGGTAGTTCTGTTTCCATGCCAACTGGATGTTTATTCTTTATTCTGAGTCTGCCCAAGAGTACAAATTACTGCCAATGTGGTAATTATTCTATGCATGAGAAACTGAATGTACTAGACTTCCATACAAGGATTGGACTGGAGAGCAATACATTTTTCTTATTCTCAATTGAAACTGACATATTTTTCATAAAAAGATCCTATTCCCACCACATTAAAAAATGTAGAAAGAGAAATAAATACAAAGATGCTATAGAGAAATAAATACAAAGGTATAACTTCTAGAAATACCCAAGGTAAGATAGAAAAGAATCTTTATAGCAGTATGAAATACCTTGCTTTGTACTTCCCTTGCCTGAGTATTTGATTAAATACATCCTAATTGCTTAAATGCAGTGATACAACATCGCCTGTCCTTTTGGAAAAATCAGAAGCAAATCCTAGTGGAGCCAGTGTCATTTTTGCCTGACCTAGCAAACTCAAAACTGAAAAGATTCAGCTGCACAGCCAGCACATCTATTTCCACCTTCTTTATTTGCCCTGTTCTAATACATTCTCATGTGTTTGAGTATATGTCTCCTGGATCCTCGGGCAACTCCACACTGAAACACTCATTCAGTTTACCTGAACAGAAAAAGGCTCTAGGGGGTGTTGCAGCAGCTGTTGATTATTATTGATTACTATCATGCCCTTTTTCATTCACCACTAACTTTATTTCAGATGGAAAAATAAAAAATAAAAAGCAGTGGACCAAAGCCACCTCCTTAATGCCACTAAAAGAGATTCCTTTATTCCTATAGGATCAACTGACCTGGTTTTGGGCGACTTTCTACCACTGATAGAGAGAAAGTGATTCACCATGCACAGGAATATCTGGGCAGTTAGGAAAATGTTTCAGTTATCAGGTCTGGAATTCCAATGAGAGTTGGCAATATAAAATTTCTACAAAGCCTCAGCTGTCAGATATTCAGGGCATGTAGCAAAGTAGCTTCTCCATGGGTGTTAAAATAGGATGTTAACAAATGTTTAGATTCTATAACAGAATCAAACATTTCAGATTTAATAAAAATAAATAAATACCAGCTAAAATCTGCATTTAAGTGTCACCGAAGAAGGCAAGGAAGCAATGACTGGCAGGAATTGTACTTCTTTAATTATTCACGCCAAAGCTGGATGCTTGGAGAAACGTGATTACAAGTCTGATGGTGGACAGATAACCCAGTGGTCCAATGTCATTAGCTTTCAAAGCATTTTAAATGTCTAGCAGAGCATGACTGAAAATTCTGCTTCACAGTTTCATAAAAAGCGCACTACATGTACAACAGATGTTTTTAGAATAGTACATCTATATTTAAGACAAAAGTAGGGACTTGTTTCATATAAACTCTTAAAAAGTTGGCTTAAATATGTTTAAATACTTCTTTTAAAAATGCCTTAAAACAGATTTCATCAACATGTTTTTAAACCAAATGCTGCAGTCAAAAAAACTGGCAACAATACTGTCATATAGCCTGTTTTAGTATTTATTGTATCCTCTACACTCTGGTCTTTGACTCATACAGTGTTCTCCAATTTATAAAGCAAATTCTGCTACCAAATTCATGGTTCATATGATCAGGCTTAAGCTTCTTGTAATCAGCTCCAAATCATGAAAGAGTTTTCCCTCCCTGATTTACATCAAATTTCACACTGCTTCCCCACAGACCCGGCCTCATCTTCTCTTATCCCTTAGTAGTACATATATGGCACAAACTTTCTAGGCTCACCTGGAGACCTCATAATGTGTTTGCCTTTAAGTCTGACTTGAAATACTGATTACAGTGAACAAAATGAACTGGTATTTAAATCACCTGTTTTCTCTTCTCTGGTTTGTTTGTCTATAAGCTATGAATCTGTGAGCTCAAGGTGACCAGGTAAATATTGTGTTTATGAAATATGCCTAACAAATAGCAAGTGATACCACAATTAAAGAATAAGTTGAGAGTAAAATTCAAATTAGAATACTAACAAACAAACAAACAAAAAAAACCTGAGCTATGTTTCTTTTAAGACCCTATTTTAAATCACGCATTCTGTCAAATTTCTTCCAAGTAACCTAAAAGTCTCACCTCACAGTACTCGGTGATAATGCAGAAACTATCTCGCTCCACAAAGCTTGCATAAAATTTGACAATGGATGGATGGTCTAATTTGGAGAGTAGTTGTGCTTCCAGATTTGCTTCAACTGTTTCATTAGGCTTTAGGTCTCCAACAGAGATCTCCTTCAGGACCTTTCTAGAGGAAAAAATAAATCTTCATATTAATAAAACCAGAAAAATAGAAAATCACATAATGCTCATAAACCCACCATAATTTCTTAAAATGTAAAATAATAACATTAACCACGTATTTGGCAATACAAAATAATGAGGCAAATATGGGTAAACAAAGAGAATGCATTTAAATGCCATAAATATGCTAGTCACCATAGTGATTAAGCAACATTTTAAAGATGAGATTTTGAAGGATTGTTCACACCAATTCCCTAATGCACTGTTTTCTTCATGACATGTTTTCAGAGCTATGGATTACTGTATAATGATAAACATAAATAAAAAAACAAATCTAAGTGTTTTCAAACCCACTCAGAGCATATGTTCAAGATTCATACAAGAAATAAGAAGTGGCAAGAAACAGTCTGGTTTTGCTGCTTCTTCCAAAGTCTCTCCATGGATGCATGAGAAAAATCATAGGCTAGAATTTCTGTGACTGTTTTTCTGATTAAAAGTCAGGACAAGGATTTATTTTATTGGGTAAAAACACCAGGAGATGTGTATAGATAAACAAGGAGCTCCTGACCAAGCTTGAACAGAAAAAGAAGGCATATAGAGAGTGGAAGAAAGGACAGATAGCCTGGGAGGGATACTAAGCATTGTCTGAGCAGTCAGGGTTTGGGTTGGGAAAGCCAAAGCCCGTTTAGAACTAAATTTGGCCAGAGGCGTAAAGGGCACTAAGAAAGGGCTCTATAGGTTTGTTGGTGATAAAGGGAAGATTAAGAAAATCGTGGGCTTCCTCCAGAAGGAAATGGGAGAGCTGGGATATGGAGAAGGCTGAGGTATTTAATGACTATTTTGCCTCAGTCTTAAGAGACGCTTAGAAATGGCTCATTGATCTTTATCTGAAAGTCATTCGAAACTACTAGAGAATATCACAGTAATTTATTGAAACAAAGTGAAGAACTTCCAATAACTTGAATACATGAAAGGTAAGTTTGACATTGAAGGAATGTCTTCACAGTGCTTTTGATGATTTCCCATTCGATACTGCATGGTTGTAAAGTCACAATATTTAAAAATGACAGGGATAAAACTACAGTTTCGATTGATTTAAGGAAAAAACGGTGTATTCCTTCATAAGAAAAATTCTTCCTAAATCTCAACCATCAGTTACTAACAACGCATGAATTTTTACTTAAACTTGCCTAGTCCTCATCTGGCAGTGTGATGAAAAACTGTGCCACTTCATTTGTCTGCATCTCAACAGACAAGCCTCATACTGCAAAAACAGGTAATACCTACTACAATCTTCTCATCTTCAGCTGGCATGGGGACATTATTCTTTCCTTCACACAGATCACATCACAGAACTGACAAACAGAATGATTCCTTGTTAAACATCACTTAATGCAACTTCCTTGTATGCCCAGGACAGCAATAAAAGCCTGATGTGTTGATGTTGTGGGATAGCTTGTCATCTTAGTCACTCGGTGATTTTGATGCTGTCATCAGCTGTCAGACAACAAGACGGGTGTTTTTCTTATTAAAATTCATTCCCAGCGGAACAAATCAGGAAAATGTGCTTTTGTAAATAAGTTCCTAGCTTTCTGCTACATAATGCTAATTCATAGCCAGAATTGGAAGGCGTTTGCATCTAGAAAGAAAACTTTTGTCATGAAACCAAGATTAAGCATATTTGCATGCCACTGGTATGTGTACTGCTTCTGCTGGTGAGTTTGATTTTGCCACATTTAATATAAAGATAGGTAAGGGAGTTTATGCCTTTTGCAAAACTTTTTTTTTTTTTTTTTATCTACTTCAGTAAATAAACTCAAAATTATATTTAAAGGACTCTGTATTGGTTCAGTATTGGCAAAGAAGTTATGTGAGGGTCTCAGAAGTCTCACAGAGAAAATGGGCAATAGTCTCTAGATCTAACGTGGCTCCTTCCTGATAACCTTAGAAGAAAATATACTGAAGCTAAAAGCACTCAGATAGAATTTCATCTATGTAAATTAACTGGATTTTACAACACATAAAACACATTCATGTGCTTAAATTCACTCTAACCCATCCTTCCCTGCGATTTAAGATATATATCCCAAATTTGGCAGTGATATCAAACAAGCTTATAGATCTATAAAGCTGATAGTATTTCTGCCTATCAAAAAAAAAAAAAAAAAAAAAAAAGAAAAGAAAAAAAAGGCAATCTTAAGGAAAGCACAAACTTCTCTTAGCCAAACATTCCTGAATGGATTTCCCCTCAACCAAAAGAACCTAGCTCTACACTTTGAAAGAGATGAAGTGTTTCTGTTTATGTGATACAACCTGCATTTTCAGATTGGTTGATAATAGAGTTACCTCTGCACATAATTCAGCTACGGTACCTGTGTATCATCTGCTGAAAATCTGTATGCACTGAACAGTTTAGAAATATGTAGTTAGGTTACACAATGCATTTTAAACAAATCTTTTGAAGCATGTTATCAGAACATATAGTACGAGTATCAGAATTAATAGACTGTCCTACTAAGATTTTGCTGGGTATCCATCTAGAGTATACCAGCCCATCTGAAAGTCAAACTTTTCATAAAAGCTACTCCTGTCTTTTCTGCCACTAAGGCTCAAATATTAACAAGACTTAAAAGGTCCAAAACTATTTGAATGAACTAAGAAATCATAGATTTGAGTGGCACATACAAAAAAAAGATGGGTAAAACACTTAAATGTGGATGTCCTCCAAATGCAGTATTTAGAACTACTCCTTCTGATATGTCAAAAAAAAAAAAGTGCTAGTTAAGATTTATTATTATAATTGCACTTAACTTAGAATAGAAACAGAAGCACATTAGATACAATGTCAGTAACCACACAACTTGAAAACTTAGTTATTGAAGGACTAGCAGGTATCTTAAAGTTCAATACAAAATAACAGCCTCCAGATTTTAACTGCATGAATAGAAAGCTAGCCCTGTGATTTGATACCATGAAGACACTTTGAACTTGATCTTGAACTGACTGTAACTGAAAGGGCCTTTGAAGTGAATGCATTCACATCTAAAGAATAAAAACCACCGCCTGTCACTGTTTGTATCCATCCTAGAGAAAAATGGATGTGGTGCCAACAGCAGCAATCCCCTCTGGGGTGGGAAAACAACACCAGAGGCAAGCCCACTCCCCAAAACACAGAAACCAGCTGTCTCATCTCTGAAGTCCCCTTGCTCACTGGACTTCCCAGGGAATACTGCCTGGCTTTCATCAGCAAAACCTCGCCGGCTTGCATTGTCACGCTTTGAAACGCAGCCAGGCCAGCACACCGTGCCTCCAAGTGCAGTAATGCGGAGCAATTGGGGAGAAATAGAGCAAGACCTAAAACAAGAGAAAACAAGCACATAGGTGGAATCCTCGAGGATACGGACACCCGGTGGGAATCCTTTCTCGAGCTTTACTAGTGACTGACAATATGCCACAGCAGTGTTTATCGCAGTCTATTTGCACTGATCTAAAATTAAATGTTTTACAACCCATCTGGTATTTGTTTACATTGATGGCGTGCTTTATTATTATATAATTTGGTTTATTGGATCAGATGCAATTTTTAAAAGACAACAGCCTATCTCAAAAGGCACTCTGTTTATTGAGTAAACTGCAACATGAATTATTGACTAGGTACATTTGCTAGCTGATAATGAAGTAAAAGGAATACAACACTCTTTTCATGTCAAGAGTAAGAATGTTTAATAAACTACCACCGAGAGGGTGTGCGCTAGGAATAAATGAACCAAATTTGAAGGTTTTAATTAAATAGAAATTTCATTTCATGCAGGCAGTTGTTCAGTTAATTGCACCCTGAGATTACCAAGACCTGCTAGCACATAATCAGTGTGCAAAGCTGGAAATTCATTATTCCAAATATATTTCTGAATCACCCCAACTTCAATATGGAGAGTTGTGGCAAGACCCATATCTGTAGATTGTCTTTACATCTACTCTGACCTTCATAAAACCACCTCTTCATGCTGATAACTCTTCAGTGCAAGGACCACATGCAATTCTATCAAAACGTACCACCTTGTACTGCGTCTGTAACTGGGTATGAAATTGGTCATAAACATCAAAATTAGGGGACTGCCTATCTAATTAATGATTTCTTAAATACTATTTATTAAATGGCAAATTGAGAAGGCACAGTACTACAAACAGGGACTAAAACAAAGAACAGGCCACAACCTTCATGCACAAGTCCTGTCTACACAACAGCTTCCACTGTATTAACACTGCTTCTTTGGGAAATTCAGTAACAAGAATACAAGCTGCATACAGACAAGACGAAGACATCCATCATTACTGCTTCTCAAAGCCAGCTGCCTTCTAGAACATTGTACAGTTGATGCAGTTGATGAGATTTGCATATTACAGCCAGTGGCACAGTTCTAAAATCACAATTTTAGATTTCTGTTGATAGCTTTCATGCTGAAAACACTGTATCTCACTGGAATCTAACTTTTCATACATAGTCTTGCCTGTCCCTAGCTCAAATTCCCCTTCCTGTCCACTTTACATCCTGCTACTGCAGGTTCCCTTTGATTTGACATTGCCCTCTGTGCATGAGGCACTCCTCACATCAAGCTACTTGCCCACTGCTCCAGTTGCCACATGCTTTCTTTCAGGCCTCACACTTTTGTACTTTGGCAAATCCAGGTTTTACTTCCAATTAATATTTACTGATTTTATGTAACACCCTATTATCTGGAATCTATTTCCCTCACTTAGGTTGGTCTTCTGGTTCCACTGTAATTTTCACCCACCACATATATAGCTATCCTTTTACTAGTAATCTTAACAGATTTCTTTGCCTGCTGTCAGTGACAGGCTTCCCTGCAGCTTACAACTTACTATTAAAAATTTAAATAATTCTTCACTTTTTACCCATTGTGCATGGAGCACCAGTATCTGCTTGCTCAAATAATTTAAAAACATCCTTTCACCTGTTAGGGAAAAAAGAAGCTGGTGAAAACATAAAATGAAAAAAGTAAACATACACAAACAAGTTCTACCTAGAATGAATACTTGATTTTATTTAAGGAAAAAAAAAAAAAAAACACCTATAGGACATTAACACCACTTGATATCTGTGGGAAAATCAAGAAGATGTATAGTCACTTACCACACTTCCAATAAAAAACAAATGAGGAGTGCAATTTGTTATTTTGACTTACATATATAGGTCTACTTATTAGCCAAAACATTTCAAACCAAATATTACTGCACGACTTTTTAAATCAAGTGCTGTGCTCCTTTTATCATTCCCATGGCCATTACTGATTTATCAGTCAAGTCATAAACCCATTTCACACCTCAGAACTACAGCGTAACTTCTTAAATCAAATGCCGGGCTTCTTCTGTCATCCCCACAGCCATTGGGATATTGATTTATTAGACAAACCACAAACACATCACTTCATCACCAGTTGTCCAAAATAGTCTATTTTTGCTATTCATGAACATTCACAAGCATGCACCATGGAGAACTAATCCCAAAGTTAACTAAGAATTCAATTGCTGTATGAGCACTGTACTGTGATGTCCACAGATGGATTATTTAAAGATTATTTCAGTTTCTGAATAAACATCGTAAGGAATTTAACAGTGCTTAAACTATCTTCAAATGGTGATGAGATTTCACAAGCGAAATGGATGATTCACTTTTCATTTCCAACAAGTCACAATGATATCACCTACAAATATTTTTCAAGATGTTTAATTTTTAAATGCCCTAACATATGCAGTAACGCTGAACAGCTTAGCTCCTGATGTAAACAGTTTGTGGTTATTTGAAAATCAACAGTTCCTAATTAGTATCCCACAGAACCACAGAATACATTTGCTGGGACAAGCATATGAAAGAAGACATTGTTGAAATAAATTAGCTCTGAGCTTATATAGTTTTCTTCTGCACTTGGCAATTTCTCATATATACAAAGGGGCATATTCCAAATTATTCTTGGACAACCATATGTGCCAATACTGGAAAAAAATCTGTAATTATAAAGCAAAGCAGAGGATTTCTGCGATCCTCCATAGAACTGAACAAGCCATATTACTATTATGCATTAAATCATTATTAACATTATTTATTGAAATATTCAAATGTATTTACTTTTAATGACTCTATGAAACATTTTGGGCTGGGACATTTCAGCTCTAAATCAAATACTGACAGACTGTGATTAAACTGAAGAGAGTTGTGTCTACTCGGGAAATTTATTAAAGACATCATTGGGTACAGTCTAAATACCTGCATAGGTAGATTTTTTTTTTTCCTAGCAATACTTCGTCTCTAAGTGTTGCATTATCACCATCTACTGTTCATTCACCTTTTTTTTCCTACAGCCTAGTCTTGTTTACGAATGTAATTAAATGTAATACTGCTACTAACCTAAGTGGATTTTTAGAGAGGAATGAGACAAGGACTAAGTATTTGTTTATCCTCTCTGTCTTTGAAGACTTAATTTCACCAAACACCAAATTGTTTAAAACAAACATTTTACTGTTGTGTTTTTATTACACACGCCTGATACATTTCATTATTAACTGTTCTCTGCTAATTAATACTCCCTTTCAGGAAAAGGAGATACCATCAGAGTAATAAAGCTTGGGTGCAGCACTTTTTTTTCAGGCACTATAACGTTATCGAACATCTCACAATTGATGTTCTACATTTCTTCAACTTGCATTCTTGGGCTACAGCATCTGCCGAAAAGAGTCTTCATTTATAGGGATTACTTTGAATTTTGAAATTAGTTTGAAATTAGAAATTGCGAAGAAAGACCCACACACCACTTCATCTGTATGCATCAGTTTACCAAAAAGAGAGACAATTTGGAGAGCAGGAAGTTGCGAAGGAAAACCAGACACTCTAACAATTGCTGTAAGAATTCATTCCATAGAAATTCAAACTACAACATTTTCTGATGTAAAATGTAATTGGTTCTTCTCTGAATATAAACAAATTTGTAAGCAGACTTATGTTCCTTTCAATGTTGCAAGGATATTTATGTCAACAGTATTGTCTCTTCTGTGAAACTAATTCCCATAAGTAATTTAAATACTAATTGCTTCAACTTTAATGAGAAAACTCTTTCTTCCTATGTCTCTTTCCAGCAGGCATCTCCTTCAGTGTTTATTTCTGATATGCATTGAATTATCTATGGTACCAAAAAAAAAAAAAAAAAAGGTTGGGTGGGGTGGGAAGACAGAGACAAAAGGACAGCTTACATCTTTGTAAAGCATAAAGTTTATAGACTTTGCTAAATAGTCTACAAGCAAAGGCAAAGCCAATCAAGCAACTGGGGAAATCAACTGTGTGTAATATCTATTGTTAGATAAAAATCTTTTAATACTTCCTAGGCTTCCCAAATAAGATACTGTGGTCTTAGAAGCCTGTGAAATACGTGCAAATCAAACCCAAAGCAACTACCCAGCAACACTGAAAAGTTATTTTAGAACACATGAAGGGCACACCATGCATGTAACAGAAACAGTGAACTAGGAATTCATTTACAAATGTGTCAGATAAGCACAACCTAAAAACAGAAAAAAGGAAAGAAAAATACACCAACTGTCCAGCAAATCCAGATTTTATTTCACTCACTGCAGTGGTTTTCTCATTACAATGTGCTGACTGCAACAAAGAGCCAGAGGCTAGTTCTGCATGGAAGAAACCACCATATCCTTGAAGCAAACTTAAGAGAAAACATCTTGTCAACAAGGCTATACTGCAACGAGATACAATAGGCAGGCATATACAAATATTGCAAAAACGTACAGTATCTTTGAGGTAGGTGGTCACAGTTCAACCTGATGTAATGATATTGTAACCTTCCATTTTCATACTAAAATTAGCTTACAAATGCATAAAAATTGAACTTCAGTTAAAAAAAAGGAAAAAAAAAAAAAAAAGAAAAAAAGAACGTGATGTGATCTCAAGGCATTGGCTTAATTACAAAATCATTAAATTCTGTCTGTGCTGTTCACCTCAAAGCACCAGTAATTCACCAGCAATGCCTTAAGCACATTTCTCTGCTCAATGTTGAAAGTACTGCTGGTAAACATTATGAAAAAGGATTAAGTCAACCAGCAGCACCACTCACTGCCTGCACACAAGATCGCAACCTGGCGGGTGCTGCAGCACTGAGCTTATGGGAGATCAGCTCTGTCAGGGATGAAATTTAGAGTAAACCCAAGCAATATTTTCTTTAAGGAGCTCTGCCTCCCACTCACGTAAATTAAAGACAGTTAGAATGCACCCCCGTCAAATGGACAAATCGCACTGAAAATGAAAAAGCTGGCAACTTAGCCAAAGTCAGTCAAACTGCCAACTGTGGTGTTCTACCAATTTTATCAGCAAAGATGTGTGAGTGCATTGGTTTCCAGAGCTTTGTGGCAGCTGTGGCACCATCACGTTCTCACTGCAAGGTGGGTCTGCAGGTCCTTAACGCCATGCTGGGATGCAGGAAAGGCTGGGCACTGGCAGGGATGGAGGAGGCAGGGATGAAAGCACCTCTCCACAGAGTCTCTAGTGAGAACTGGAGAATTGCTTTGACTGAGCCCAGAGTTATCGAACCAGTCTCTAAACAACTACTGGCCTGAACTGGAAATGATCTGAAAAAATTCTGGCCATCATTGCAACTGCCTACCAAAAATGAAACAACACATTTAGAATTTCACTCCACAGCAATTTACATTTGCAGGAGTGCTCTTACACTAAAACACCTGAGCATTAGCCACTGCTACAGAGGTTTCAGCAAGGACTTGCACATTTACTCAGGTCTTGAGTCCTCCAGCATTGCTCACGGAATAGGAAAGTCATGTTCAGCCACTTGAGTGGAAAGCTGGTGAAGGCCAACCTCTTAAGCTGCCCTAGTGAAATCAGCAAGACCTCTCTGTCCCTATTTTGTTGTGTTATTCCTTACATCTGGGGCCGAGAGTGGCTGCGGACCTAAGAAGCGATGGCAGCTCAGCTGACACACGGTAGCCTAAGCCCCACATCAAGGAGCAACAGCACACCTGCCTGAAACCAGTGAAAGATGTTTCACTAAGAAAAGCTTATTTAAAAATAGCCAGCAATCAGGAAGGTCCTCGAGGAACCGCACCTTCGTTCAGTTTCCAAGGAGATCATGAGTGTCTGTTCACACGTCTAAAACAACCTGAAGAATTTTAATCTTTTTTTTTTTTTTTTTTCTTTTTTAAGCAAATGAGGGAGTTGAAAAACGGCCAACAAGCACACGGCAACTGGCAGGGAGTCATTTGTTATTGTTTTAATCGATTCGGTTTCAAACGAGCATTCCCTTGAAATACCTTCAGAGAAGCAAACAGGCAGCAAACGCGGGGATTTAACGACACAGTGATCTGCTGACTCTTGCTTGGATATTCATAAGTTACAAAACTCTTCCACCTTTAGCTTTTATTTCATTTGTAATAAGCATTCATAAATAATTGAAGGCCATGCGATAAATTATTCAGCTAAGTGCACAGTTTCCAAGGCATCATAGCATGAGTCTGGATTAATGGTATAATGCAAGCCAGACGCAGAAGTTGGGCTGACACCCCACAATTACCACACACAGGAGCAGTCCAGGGAGTTTGGTGCTTCTCAGCATGTGCCTTCCACCACGGAGACGTGCAAGCACCTGCTGAATATTTATGAGGCAGAAGTCCCTGTCGCCTACTGTGTACTTCGGCTGCTTGCCTATGCATGGTTATGAATTAATGAAACTTAAGCCAGAGCTTCACTCTGCACAACTGATTAGGGCATTCACTATCTATCAGGGACTGTCTATAAGCACTGTCCTCCAAGAATACTGCTGAACATAAATCTGTTACAAAAAGACTTTGTCCTTAATCATAATTGCCTGTTGTAATAAACCTATTTGGGGGACAGGGATAGAAGTGACTGCAGGGACATTAACATGTTGGCTGTTATAAAATGCTGGTACAACCCTGCTATTTTTTTTGTACAAATCATGTTATTTAATTATTTTGGGTAGGTCAAGAAACACCAGTCCATGATTGCCAGAAACAAAAGCAAATGCCTCAAAATTTGAGATACACTTTTGCATAATAAAACACAAGTCACGAATCTGAAAAAAAAAAAAAAAAGACCTGCATTTATAAGGTGATTTGCAAATTTACTGAGTCAATTTTCTCTGAATATACCAGTAAACTTAAAGCCAGACTGACACTTCATTTGTAAGAATCCATATAAGCCTATGGTTTCTTAGAAATCCCTTCCTTGTCTCTCCTATTAGAGATTGTATTTGAACAAATCGATGAGAGCTTTATAAATTGGTACTGGCTTGATAACTTCTGAGCTGCTTCACTTGTACCTTTGCCAATAAAATTGGTGTTGTATTCACACACAAGAGTGACTTGAGTTTCCTAGCAAATAAGATCAAATATGCCCCAAAGCATTTATATTGTATGTAAATAATAAGTGAACTGACAATGAGCTGAATGTAAATAATAAATATCAAGTAAATTGGAAAGTTGCAGAAGAATTCTTCGAGTAATTGTTCCACCAGATTTTTTTTTAATTTTTCCAAATGTCCTAGGTTTATAAACCTCATTTACAAAGGAAAGAACTGTTCATCTAACAATCACTACTCAACCTATGGACTTCCCATCCAATTTCAACCAGATCTGTCAGAAGAGCAGCAATTTCAAGGATGACATTATGCAATAATCTAAGTAGAAGGTGTAAGAGCCTTAGATTAGTGACCTTGGATCTCAGAAGTTCTGTATTTAATAAGCTATGTAACTTCTGTGTTTCTTGCATGTTTGCCTTGGGTAAAAATATTTCACAGCTTTGAAAAGTGCTTTGAGGTCCCAGAACACTAAATGCATGCAAAACATCATTCTTAATAGACTGTATTCCATAGCAGGTATCCATGGGTCTGGAAAAAGTGACTGAGTAGCACTCTTTGTCCCTTGCTGCTAACGTTTAAGCTATACAAATGTAAAGAAAAAAGATGGCACAAATCCAACTTCTCTACTTCTGAAACTTTTATAGAAGAAAAAGAGGAGAACAAACAAAACTACATACAGAAATAATTTTTACCCTAATTAAAGCTATCATTTTTTCTTATTAAAAGAGTCAAACCCAGAGCCTCTGAAAAATATGAAACTCCACTAGGAGGCAACCTAGTTTGCAACTAGATTTGCATCCCCATCTACCATGCCTAAATACAGTTCAACCCCTGGAAAAGACTTAAAACCACAGCAAATATTTGCAGGAGCATGCAATCCTTACTTGGACCCCAGTTACATAAAGCCTAAACCAGTCTGCAATTTGAAAGAAAGATTTATATAAGCTCATTAGAAGCCACTAGAACAGAAAGGTAGTGTCAATATTATGCAATTCAATTTCACTTTAAATGAATGTACAGTACCTGGCTCTAAACCAGAAGATTTGCATATATATAATGGGGAAAATATCAAATAACACACAAAAGCCATTCTGCATAAACTGGAACTAAGAAGCTTGCTTTCCTACAAACATGCCTCTTGTGTTTACCTGACCTTGGAGTCTAAGGTGATAGAAATTCTAACCATAGCTTCTTACAGAACAGCGAGAAATCTGTGATGACTCCCCTGTACAGGTTGTCCAGTACAGGAGAAACAGTCTTTCACAGTGAAGTCACCCCAGGTTCTGGCTTCTGTCTTTAAGAGGGCATTTATTTTCTATTTTTATTTCTCTGCTATATATATATTTTTTTATTTTTCTACTCTGCTACTTTCACTTAAATTGTACGAATTTCTATCTTTGTGCAACCCTCTGTCATATTTGGTGAGAATCATCCAACAGGATCAAAGGTTCTTGTAGGAGATGGAGAACAGATGGCAGAACTTTCTACACAAACAAAGAGGACAAAAGTCACCTTCTTCCCTAGCCACAAATCTAAACCTAGAAACTTGCACTTTTCTTTTTAGGACATTATTATGAAACTCAGAAAAATTATTCATCACATGGCTACACAGAGCAGTCATCAGAAGTGTGATCCTGATCCTGGCTAATGGCCAGCGTCAAATGCCTACACAGGGCACCATGTAGATTCACTTCAGCATCCTAATCGCTGGTTTGGTTTTCTCCCTCTTCATTTTGGATAATATACCTTGGGAAAAGACAGTATGCAAGTCATCTGGGCAGAGAAGCTATTGCTAAGTAAACTAAAATGTAAGCAGGTCCTATGACAGCATATCAAAGAATATATGACAATTAGCAACTACTATTTTTTAAAGGAAAACAAAGTTCATTGACGTTAGAAAATGTGTTTTATAACCAGGGATTTTACCTGTAACTGATAGCTGTTTACAGCAGTACGTAATTTTCTTGTTGAGAGAGGGCGGAAGGCAAAATTAAAGTGAAAAAGGTTTACAGAATCACCCAATACAAAAGAAGGCGCACAGGACCATGAACATAAAAAGCGATATAAAATAATACGAATTATAAATAATACAAATTAGGAGGCTAAAGCAACAGGCAAGGAATGAGTCACTCAACACAGCACTTAAGAGCAATGTACAGCACGAGACCTCCATACAGCACCACACTGGCAGTGCAATGCAGCCATTTCACACTTGATTTCTGTGATCTCGTGTGATCTCGGAAAGCCAGCAGTCCTGATCCCATCCAAGTTGCATGTACTTCAGCAAAAGATGGGTATTGTTGGCCTGAACAGCTCTACGTGGAGACTTTCACGTGAAGTAACTGTTAACTTGAGACATGCCCCAAATAATCAGCCCTCTCTCTGTCCTACCTGAACCAACCATCAGCATAATACTTTGCTCTCCACAACTAAGATCTTTTAGGGGTATCTTACAAGGCATGCCCCAAAATTACTAGAGTCATGCACAAGCTATGCTGAGCATACATTAAATTACATGACAAGCATTGTTAGTCTCTGCATTAACTCATTCTGTAGATTACACTAATGGAAAATTGAAAAAGATCCCTGAACAGCTTCTGTACCCATATCCAAGATTTCACTTATCCTGGGAATTTGTACTCTTGCGATTTACTCCTATGCTCTTTCGTAGTGCTTTAGACCTTAACAATTTTCAGCAACCTATCTGAGGCTGAGTTCATGCTGTGTGTAACTTTTTTCTCAGTACATTTTAGACCATCTCTGAAACAATAAAAACAGAATCGTAAGTCTGTTGAGGTCATTTAGGACCTAAGTATCTCAGTTCTTTTTTTTCTGCCACAGTGCTTTCAGAACTCCGAGGTTTTTGTTTTTTTTTTTTTTTTAAAGAGTAAGAAACAATTTGAAACATACTCTGAAAAAGTAAGAAACATAATGAGAAAAAAATAATTTGAAAATATATATATTTCCCAAAGGAAAATATACTGGTTATTGCTTCTGTTACATTTTATCACCTTAAGAAATCGATATTGTTAAGTAGAAAAAAGTGGCTACACTCTATCTCAGTATGCTACTCGGGGTTTCACATTCACCATGTATTTTTGTAATCTTTAAGCATATAAATAATACAAAGTTGGGGGAATCCACTCGTCAATCCACCTTTGAGGCTCAGAAGGAATGGAGAATAACTGTGATACACAAGTACCCCCTAGTGATGAAATGATGAACTACTTAATAGCATCAGCACTAGCTCGTTAAATAGCGTAGCTGTAAGAAGAGACTAATAAAACAAAAAAGAATATGCTATTTGATACTCAGCATCTGTCCTCAGTAGGGTTGAGAACAAATTCAGGCTCATCCCTGACAAAACACATACATGAAATACAGCAAATGCTTGTTTAAATACAGTTACTAATATTTAAAGTTCTCAAACATAAATTCCAAAGGAAAAAAAAAAATAGAAACAACAACTACTTAAAGCAAAACACACTTTCCTGGTAAAATTGAAATTTTGAAGTTTGGCGTTGTTTCTATAGCAGGAAAAACAAAAACTGAAGACACACATTTCAATATCCTGTTAATATTGTAAGACTGAATTCAGTAATAGCTGAATTCTGAAAGGTCTTATAAGCTCAAAGGGTTCCTGTCATCCTATTTGCACTATAACTGATACTACAAGAAAAATAAAATCCTGGAAATATTATATTTCTAAGTTTTCATTACAGAATGTTTTTGTAGCAAACCATAGCTAGGCCTAAAAGAGATCCAAAAGCCAGATAGAAAAAAGTAAGAGCTTAGCAGCCTCTAACCCTGATCCAAGGTTACAGCTGTAAATTGATGTAGAAGGAAAATAAAGGAAAGATTAGTACGTCTTTGCTGCATATTTATTAAAGCAGCATCGCCAAGAATGCATTGTCATAACCAGCAAAACTGAGGCATACATAAATCAGAAAAATCTCTTTTGATCATGTAAGTGGCTCATTAACACACCCATCAGTAAGGACAGGCAGACTCCCAGACTCCCATATTTAAAGGAAGAATATATTTCTGGCTGAAAACCACATCGATTGGATGTTGAAGACTTTAAACAAAAAGCTTCACAAACTTTAATAGATTAAAACAAAGCCATTCACATTCAAATTACATTTGCTCTAAGTATTAAAACCAATGAACAACCACAGTTCTTTACAGAGGAAGTCCAGCCAGGATTGCATTACCCAGGTACCCAACTTCAAGCTCACATACAGAGATGCCAGCACTCTGAAAATGTCCTTCAGTCTTTATGGCTTCAGAATCCTGAGGGGACTCTCAGCCAAACTTTTGAGACCTGTCCTACTTCAGGCAGGTATAAAAATCAAGATTTGCTGTCAGTAAGGTCCATAGCAAATGGAAATGTTTTTTACTGGAATTACTGTAACTATTCCTCTCAAGTTGTGTTTATACAACTCAAATATAATATAAAATAATAACAGTACTGTAAAGTTTCTTTTGTGACACCTCACTAACTGTCCTTACAGTGACATAGAATCAATTCCTGAAAACAACTAACTAGGTGTTTGCAAAAAATTCACCTAGAGTAAATAAAAGATCATCATAAATGAAGAGGGAAGTCCATTAAAATACATTCAGAAATTCTGGTATTTTCATGCTCATGATTAATATTTAAAAGCTTTAACAAGCATGTAGAACTGGCTGAAACATTATAGAGACAGATAAAGTATCATCTGGAGTTGATTAAAAAATAGATTCTCCTTCTCTGTGTTTTTTAAGACAAAAATGGCACATTCGTCAAGAGGGAGGAGCAGGGAATGGAACACAAACCTCCAGCATTTCATTAAGCGTTCTGAAGAAAGAACTCAAAGAACAGGATTTATTTACAAGATGCAAGGCCTTCAAAAATAAACAACACAATTACACTATATGCATACATACTTAATACATCTATAAAATAATAGTTTATAATTTATACAGCTTTAAGACTTTATTAAACAATTTTGTTACAAAGAATAATGGAGAATTTGTGAAAACTGGCATACACCTTTGCCCTGCTGCTTATCATTGTAAATTTCACAAGGATGAAATTCAGTTCTGCATAAACAAAGGGGTCCTTTACACAGTGTGCATCTTACATCAGCAACTTGTCCAAGGCATGACACTGGGGAATAGGTAAGTTAGGTATATTTTTCTTGTTCTAATCATTAGTTAGAAAGCTTCACAGGTATACATGTACATTACATGGAGAGGATCAGAGATTTGCTACCTACCTCCACTCTGTCTTACACAGTAAGTTGTAAAGGATCTAGATGAAAGCACAGTAAGAGAGACATATCTAATGAACTATTTTAAAAAGAAATGAAGTTGGAATGCTGAGTCAGCATAAAGTCTGCTCCTGTCACATGCCCTCACTAAAGAAAACATTAAGGCTGCAAAATAATACCAAAATCAGAGATAGGACACAAATTAATGCAAAGAAAACATCTAGAGTGCAAGAAATATAGTCCAGTTTTGCTTGAAGCATGTGAAGAGCTTACTTACAATTTGTCTCCTTGTTTTGCTTTCTTGTCAGAAACCAGATACACGCTTCCAAAGCTTCCATTGCCAAGTTTCCTCTCAATAGTGTATCTTCTCGCAATCATAGCATCTGAGCAAGCAGAATTAGATCTGCCAACAGTGACATGCTTCGCAGTTTCTTGAAATTTCAGCATTGTTTGCGTAACGGAAACGACAAATTTCTCTAGAATGCAGCTTTCAAATCCTTTTACTCTTCCATGGATGTTCAGAGGCAATACTTCAAATAGAAAAAAAAAAAAAAAAGTCAACGATTGTTCTTATGAAAATGTTCACTTAATTCTATTGCAGTGTTTATAGTGCTCAGCTTGTAGCACAACAAAATTAAGCGTAATCATTAGTTGCTAAACTGTGGGCAGCAGACTTGATACAGACACTCCAGATAATGCAGATGTGATATAGCCAACCTTCCTCTAAAACAACCTTAAATGAATTCAGTGAACTTATAACACAGGAAAAATGAAACACAGGTGTATATACATTCATTTATTAAAAAGTTAAGGCACTTTTTGCAAGAACAAGTACACCTGTTATTTCATCTGAGAGTTCCCTTCAGATATGGTACTCTTCTTTACCTTTTATACCCTTTTTATACCCTTTATACCACTACAGTATCTGGCACCAAAATGTTTTGGGATTCATTTTTCATGGTTTTTGTATATAATGAAGCACGATCTCCACCCATAATTTGAGTTCGCTCACATGAATAACTACAAAGCTGTTTTCTTTGCTCTTGCATTTGCTGCTCAAATTTCACCTTTTTTCTCCTACCTTTCAGTGTTGACCTTATAGCTTCTGTGGGATTCACTGCTATCTTCTGAAAATTAGAGCTTCCTGGCTACCTACAAACCTATAAGATTTTTATTAAAACACACTTCTTTCAAAAGTTCTGCCTTTCTCTTTTGCTATAACAGTACAAACAGCTTAACTTTGATTTGTAACTCTTATATAACTGAGGTCCTAATTCTGCAAACCCACGGACTGCATAAGCAACCCCCTGGTGTTTCTATGGCTTTCAATAATTGAAAATGGTTTTAGAATGACTTTGTTTTACCCTCCTCATTCCAAATGATAAAGTGTAGGTGCTTCACTACCCATAATAAAACAATATTGCTTTCATTACCTTGCCTTTTTATTTGCATTAGTTGCACTTGAGGATCCTTTGGAACAAATAAAGATGTGGCAAGGCCCTTCAATCAGCAGAGCTATTACAACTGTCTAATCAGCACTGCCTGCTGCAGTGCAGTATGACCACACTGCATTTGCTCACCATAGCATTTCAAAGTCAACATGTGCATATGAAAATGCTTTGTTCTGGAAAAGAGAAAATGTTTAATTTTAAAAGACACATAACTACTAGTTCCAAGTGATTGTCTTCACCTCCTAAAAATGCAGAACCTAAATGAAAATTAGGCCAGTCCAAGTTGGACGAGGCCCTGGTCAACCTTATCTAGTGGGTGGCATCCTCCATGGCAGGTGGTTGGAAATGGATGGTCTTTAAGGTCCCTTCCAACCCAAGCCATTCTATTATTCTATGAGTTTGTATTTTATAGTAGTGTGTGTGTGTGTGTGTGTAAGAACCTATTTTAACAGCCATCTGCTGACCTGCTGTCAACGCTCTACCAATGAGCTTGACTTTGCAGTGTCACCATATCATGAAAAACAGCCAAACTGTAATTACCAGAAGCCACCTTGACAACGATATAGATCACGTACTTTTTTAAAGCAAAAACACTCTTGAAGGTCTGTTTCTGTGTTCTCCTTCAGGAGGGACAAAAAAAAAATTGAATTGCAAAGAATGTCAGCTAAAAAAATCTACTGCTTCAGTAACTCCAAATCTGTTTTAGAAAGCATAAATGGACCGTGTTGAGGGTTGGGGGGGGGGAGGTGAGGGGGACACATGACAGGAAGATGAGTTCCATAAAATATTATATTGCCAGTTCCATAAAGTTTCCATATTTTTCATTTATTATTCTCCCAGGAAGTTGTTGTTTTATGGATGCCTTCATAAATCCCAGATACAGTCAGTAGTTTTAAAATACATACTTTTTAGAAATAACTACACTTAGAAAAACTGCTAAACCATCTGGTCTTTTTTTTCAGAAGAGTTACTTAACACCTCTCACCTTCTGATTTTGATACCTACCTGGCCCTAGGGATGGGTTATAACCCTTAATATCACAGTATCACCCTTGAGCTAGAGTGCCCTACTGCGACTAATTGCTGTGCTTTATTTCTAACCTTGCCTTGCACCTGCTACTCCCCGTGCTTCAATTCCCCCTATATATAATGAGAGTAATGATGTAACTTTGCAAATGCTTTGATACCTACCTCTGAGTGATGTTACAAGGCAGGGGCCAGTGGCTGTAGTTGTGGTCAGATTTTAAGGGCACACAACAGACAAATTGCTGAGCCCCTGGTGTTTTGAAAGAAACATCCCATCAGAATTGATAAACCCTACAGCCTGACTTCATTGTAAGAATGATTTTTCTAGAAGTCCGTCAGCTGGCAGCCTCTCCTACCTCAAACCTTTCAGCCCAGCCTTCCTGAATTTTTTTTGCCAGTTTCCATATTCTCCAACTTCAAGCTCCATTAAAGTTCTTCAGAACAACTAGAGATAATTCAAAGCAAACAACTGGCAAGCCTCATTTTCTTCAAAAAAACTCAGCACGCTCTATCTGATAATACTTTGGAAAACAGTTTATTTTCCTTTCTTCCCCATCAAACCCCATTCTATGGCATGGTGTATCGATGACGCTGAACTAATACAATTACATTGTCTAGATTACCCTTTATCTTTATTTTTTCCTTCTCCCTTGGCTGTGGGTAGATCTCTCCCCTTCATTACTGCGAGGTAAGGCAGAGCAGTGCTTCCAGGTTTCCGTGCACAGCACCGCACTCCCCCCAGCCCCCATTTGTTTACGTATGATGCTGGTTTTAAAATTCCTTCAGGTCTCTTTAGCAACACCTACCATATTCTGGCACTTTCTGACCTGCAGGATAAACTTTTCCAGACACTAAAGTTTTCCCAATCTGTCAGATTTTCTCTTCATTCCCTAAGAACCCCGGTACTACACCAATTACCGTTTCCCACCTCAGAATCAAAACCTATACTTTTTTATATTTAAACTCCAAATATCACCAATATATACTACCCCGTATTTATTTCTTTTCCTGCCTATGACTTCACTGGCCTGATTTTTAACCGTTTCAAAGCATTTTTTTGGAAAATAAAATCAAAGGCATTTGCGTTTATTTTTATCCCTTCGTTTAAAAAACAAAAACAAAAAACAACAACCAAACCTCCTGAACGCCGGCTGCACAGCCGATTCCTCCAACAACTTCACGAGGCTGTTAGGAGTCCTTCAGCCGAGTTTAAAGCAAATTATTGCTCCTCACTGCTGCCGGGGGGGGGAGGACGCCCAGGGTTTTACCAGCAGCGCGGGTACCCCAGACCAAACAGCGACCAACCGGGCACCGACCAACACCTCCCTGAGGCGCTTTGGGGACACCAGGACCCCAAAAGACAGCACGGGCAGCCCCAAAATCATGCTCTGAGGGGCCAGGACCTCCCTTCCACGACCCGTTTCTCCTCCCCGCGTCCCGCCTCGCCCAGCCCCGTCGCTAGGAGCTGGCGGCGCAGGCGCCCTGTGAGGGAAGCCGGGCGCCATCATGGGCGTCCCGGGGCTGACGGGCTTCGTGGGCGAGCGCGGGGCGTTCTTCAGCGAGCTGCGGCTGCGGGACAGCAAGCTGGTCATCGACGGCAGCAGCCTCTACCACCGCCTCTGCTTCTCCTCCTCCTCCGCCACCGAGCTCCGCCGCGGCGGCGACTACGGGGTGCTAGCGGCCACCGTGCGCCGCTTCTTCGGCAGCCTGCGGGCTTGCGGCGTCGCCGCCGTGGTGGTGCTGGACGGCGGGCGAGGCGCTGCCGATCGCAAGCTGCCCACCCTGCGGGACCGTGCTGCCGAGAGGCTGCGGGTTGCCCACGGGCTGTCCCGGGGGCAGGGCGGCTGCCTGCTGCCGCTGCTCGCCCGCCACACCTTCGTGCAGGCGCTGCGCCGGCTGCGCGTCCCCTTCGTGCAGTGCTTCGCCGAGGCTGACCGCGAGATCGCCGCCCTGGCCAGGCGCTGGGGCTGCCCGGTGCTGTCCCTCGACAGCGATTTCTGCGTCTTCGACCTGCCGGGGGGCTACTGCCCGCTCAGCCGCTTCCAGTGGCAGGAGGTGTGCCCCGGCGAGGGGGCACCCGGCTGCTTCATCCCCGCGCTCTGCTTCTCCGCCGACGGCTTCTGCAGCCGCTTCGGCCGCCTGCAGAAGAGCCTGCTGCCGCTCTTCGCTGCCCTCTGTGGGAACGATTACGGCGAGGTGCCGGCCCTGCAGGGCTTCTTCGGCAAGCTGCCTGTCCGGGCTGGCAGCCCCGGGGGGCGGCGAGGCAAGCACGGCTTCATGAGGGGGCTGCTGGAGTGGCTGGCGCAGTTTGGGGAGCCCGCCGAGGCTGTGGAGGACGTCGTGAGGCACCTGAAGGCGCAGCGGAGGGAAGAGGTGAGGCAGCTCCTGCACAGCTCCATGGAGGACTACGCGCCGTCCGACGTCAACCTGGAGGACTTCTTCCAGCTGGGGAAGTACGAGAGCGAGGAGGCCAGCAGCTCGGGGTTGCCGCAGTGGGTGCTGGATGGCTTGGCCAAAGGGGAGCTGTCCCCGTTCCTCAGCGATGCCCTGATGCTGAGGAGCACCTTCCTCCACGTTCAGGTGGAGAACATGCAGAGGCCTAGCGCGCACAGCGCGGCGCTGCCCATCCGGCAGGTTATCTACGGGCTGCTCCTCAAGGCAGCTCGCAGCTCGGAAGCTGCTGCTGCGAGCAAGCAGGCCAGCAAGCCTCCAGGCGTGTTTGAATTCGACAGAAGCCAAAAGACGCTTACAAAAACGTTTGTTCAAGCAGCAGCAAACCTACCCCCGCGTTTTTGCGATGATCGTTTTGCTTTGGAGAAGTTAACGGAGGTAAATGGTTGGCGCCACAGATCGTGGTTAACAGTGTTTCATGAGTAACAAATAGTTGGGACTCGTGTTTGCCAGCTGGTCACTAAAGGCGATGCCTGAGCCAAACACCTTCAGTAAGTAAATACCCAATGAGCTTGGCTTCTGATAGTTGAGAAGCTACACAGACCTCATTACTTTTTTATTTTCTCCTACTGTACCAAGACAAATTATATGAAAAGCTGGCGTTGAGTACATATTAGCATTGTCTGAGTTTTCCATTATACACACTCCTTTCATCCTGTGTGTTACGTTAAACTATTTGCTTTTGTCATTTCAGGAGAGAATTCATAGCTTTATGAAGTTTAGGTGCAATTCAACACTACAAAACTTAATTTACATTTGACCAAGCTATAGCTATTTCGGATCAAAGTCAGAAACAAAATCTGACACATGCTTTTTACTAAAAATCACCATTTTTTCATCTGTGAACCTTGCAGCTGTCCAGCAGTTCCTCCTGCCACGAGTATGCATCCTGCTAACGTGGTTCCCTGCTGCTTGCCAGACAGAACAGCACCTGAAAAACGCAGCTTGTAATCAAAGGAAGCTTGTACTAGGTTAGTTCTAGTCACCATCAGCAATTCTGTATGTTTAAATTCTAGTGATTAAGACTTTGCAACTCACCCTCTGAATGGGAAATAATATCTTGTTCCCAAAGTTGCATAACTGATTTTATATGCTTTTTTTTTTTAACTTCTGGAAATACAATCTATGTCTTTTAATACTGCATATAATTAAGTCATATGATCTGTCCACTCTGGCATTCAGATCAGCTGTAACACATTGTGTTTTTATCACCTGCTGGTGGCTATTTCATTAAGAACCTGGTCCATCACTGTGATACAGGTTTATTGTTGTTTAAATGAGCAACATGCAGACATTCAAGAGTTTGAGAAGTCATGGTTTGGGGTTTTAAGAAACTTTAATGACACCTTAATTTGACCCTAGTATGTATCCTCTACCAAATTTGAGTTTCTGCTATTACAACAACTCTCCTCACTAAATAAATGTGAATTATCAGTTCAACAGAAGGTTGCAAGAAGAAAGGTTCCCCTGCATTCTAATCACTCTTGGCAAAACTGATTTCAGTTTACTTCCTGTTCAGAGTATCTGTGAAACTTACTCAAATAACTTTTTTTTTTTTTTTTTTTTAATTGAAAACATGAAGTATTAGCTAGCTTAAACACAAGCTTCTTTGCATTTTGGAAATCAGTTGCAGCAAATAAAGTCTGTTCCCTTATTTTTTCTACTCCACTTTTTTTTTTTTTTCAGGTGCCTATGTCATGCCGTCAGATGCTTTTGCTGGAGACTTTAGGAGTGAAAATGAGTTTTCTAGAATCTTTCCCCAGTCACTTACAGCTTCCTGTTGCTGTAACTTGTTATTGGACACGTTGTTCAGAACCAAAAGTAAAATTGCTTCAATTAAAGGCTCTACTTCTAATGATAGTATCCGGAGAACTTGACAGGATAACTAATGATCCAGGTACGTCTCTAAAAAATACAATTTTAGATGTTTAACTACTGTGAAAATCTGTACCGTAACTTGATTTTCCCCATTTATGGTGAGTTGTGCAAATTCAGATGAATTAGCTTTGATTCACACTATGTCCTGAAGTATTGCATTCTTTGCATTGATACAGAGCAGAGAAGCAGTGCTAACTATGAATTTAACACTCTAAATAGGTAAAACAGTGCTATTCTATCATGTAAAACGTTAAAAAAAAAATAAATCAAGGACTAAAAGATTAATTAGGTGTAATTAGGCTACAGAAATTTTGTTGACATGCTCATGCATCAGAAAAGATTGACTACTACTGATGCATTCTGATAACTTTTTACTTCTCAGTTTTTCTAAAATCAGCTGTACCAAAAAATTGCACAGATCCCTGTTACCTTCCTGTGCACTTAGAAAACTTGAAACAATTTCTGTGCTGACTTAATACTTTCAGGACTATTTATACATAATAGGATGCAAGGTGGCATTTCCTTCAAGAAGTCGTCTTGATGTGATGCCAAAGATTATACATGCTAGGGTTATTTAGTTTATTTAGGTTCTGAACTATAAAAGCAGGTTGAAAATTGCCGCTACTTGCTTCCCAAGTAGGCTGGAGTGAGATGGCAATTTATTTCTTATTTTCAAATTAATCCACTCACAGAACAGCACAGTGACTTACCTGACAAGTAGAATTATTGATTTCACAGTTTTAGATTCTCGTGGATATTGATACTTTTGTAACTTTATATACTTTGAGATTTTAAAACATTACCATGTAGGCTTCCTGAGCTACAACTGGGCGTTTGAGGTTTGTAGACCCTATACATTGCATTTAGCTTTCATACTGTTCACAGCAGAACGTTTGTCTGTCCTTTTCTATTCATAACCTAGATTGCACAGCTTTACACGATGAAGATGACAGTATTGCATATAATCAATTTCTGAAATGGAAGGAAAAGAAATCACAAAGTAAAGACTTCGACTTAGATGCTGCACACAGTTTTTGCCAGTGGCAGTGCTGCCTTCAGATGGGATTGTATCTCAACCAGCTACTCTCCACTCCTCTCTCTGAGCCAGACTTAAGTAGGTAAGGATATTCCAGAGATCTGTTTTCCACGTAAGCTCTTAATGAAATCTTTTCATATACTCCTTTGGCCAGTTTGACTATTTTTAGACTCCTTTCTTTAAAGATGGGAATATGGAAAAAAATACTGATTAGAATAGGTATTCTTTAGGAGCCCACTGTTGAATATAGTATGTAGTTGAGATTTTTTTTTCACTGAACAGCATATTTCTGTACTTCTGCTGAAGTGTGGTTCTAAATGAGGATTCTCTCCTTCCTTTGAACAGGCTTTATAGTGGGACCCTTGTGCACAGTCTGTATCAAGAGCTTAAATCAACACCTTCCGTGGAAAATATGTTTAGTTCATCTCCAAAAATGACTCAGCTTTATCAGGTTTTGTTGAATACAGTGAAGTCAAGTGTATCTCCAGACTTCTTTCAGAAGGTGACAGAGACCAAGTCTGAGTCCCGCAAAAAGAAGAAAGCATCTAAGAAGACAAAGGCCGTCAAGCGTCCCATACCAGAAACTCAGAATTCATGTGATTTTAACAGGTTTGCATCACTTGGAGTGGATGACTGAAAGCATTATTCCTAGAATAATTTCATCTATGAAGATAGAAATTATATTTCAATATGTGACTGTGTTGGAATTTGCTTTGCTGTTTTTTTATACAAGTTCCCATTTTATCTTTACCAAGAAGTCTTCCTTCAGGGATTTAGTATTTTTGTAACTGAGGCTCTTATAAAAGAGGTGCTATATGTAAGTTGTGGTGGTTTCTGTTTCTTTGTGTGTGTGGTTTTGTTTGTTTCTATAAAAGATATTAATCGAAAAGGAGGGTAAAGAAGTCTAGCATTTCAAATCTGGAGTATTTTAAACGAATTGTCTTCCTGAAAATTTATAGTTCACTATCTCTGCATCTCCCTGAACACTTTAAAAATGAATTTTTTCAAAGTTTGCATTTGAGGAACAGTTGTCTATGCTGTTACACGTTTACAACCTTACATATCAGAGCAAAATGGAAATTGACTTTTTAAAAAATAGTGTCTTTACAGGTAGAATATTTGTTTTCATCAGTGAAAACTGATGAAGTTGGTGTTGCATCATTATAGGTAGTGAAGCAGGCTGAGAAGCTTCAGCAGAAGCAGCTATTTTCTCCTTTCCATTTGGCATATTTAAATAACAGTTAAATGCCTACACGTGGCATTTACGTATATAAAGTTACATGGTAACAAACTATAGCAGGCTTGCTAATTTGGAGTAATTGTGTACAATCTGCTGTCATTTGCATTAACCTTTCTCTAAGAGCTATACTAAAATTACAGACCTGCTTTAAGTTGCCCCAGTGTACGCTAAGTGCCTTTGCAAACCCTTACTCTCCGTATGCTAATGCTGAAAAAACAGTTAATATACAAAATCCTACATCATCAGTATTTCTCAGTGGGTTTGTATCAGCTAACTTTGCAACACAATTAGTTGCTTTACAGAAATGTTTTTCTTGTAAAACTGATGTTTTCCTGGTGTCTTCCCTATGTGAAATCTACATTTTATTTATTTTTTTTTTTCTCAAGACTCAGTACACTATTTCTTACATCCAGGAAAATCATGATTTAATCACTACTCACCAGAATTCAAGTTTGACTCCTGCATCATTTTGTGCTCAATTTTCAGTCCAGCTTATGTAAGCTTTTTCTCACATTTAAACTAGAAGAGAGACCGGTGTGTGAGGAAAACAAGATGAACTCCCCCCCTATCCTCACAGTAATACAAATGCGTTCAGGTTAAAGCATTTTTACTCTTAGAGGCATGACACTGCTCTGAAACATGCTTTTTCCACAGACTACAGCAAAGGACATTTTCTTAAATTTTAGTCATCACACATTGCAAAAAAAACGTATTTTTATTTGGAAGGTAAGCTATACCTAAGATGGTTGCATCTGCCCCTTTAAAGAGTGTACTTTAGCGCTCCAGTTATGGTAGCAGAAAAAGAGCACTTGACTTGCTTCTAAAGGGGAAACAGAAGAAAATTCATAGCCACAGATTACATGTCCTTCAGGCTGTTCTTGCATCTGACAGTCATTGTTACCTAGGTAGTGTTCTTGCATGTAGAATGATCACAAACTGACAAATTAAAAAGTAAAATTAGCTAGCTGGAATAACCAAGGCAACACATGCCTTTGCTCAGTGTGATCAGGAGCACTTGTACTAATGATGAAAAATATTCCAGGCATGAAGAAATCCACTAAAAGTCATGGCGCACCAAGAACTGAGTACAAAGCTTCTCTAAAGATCTTGTGCTACCAACAGAATTAGGTGACACAATCTTTACTGCCATGGAAGATAACATTGTAGTTACTCTATGGTCTCAATAGATGTAGAGACTGTTCTTGTTAAAAATTAAGTCCTTGTCCAAGTAGGTGACACAGACTGGCAGAGACCACTATCACAAAGGCTTTCCTGAAGTGCTACTTCATTTTACATAGAAATAAATATGCAACAGAAAGTAATCCACCACCAAGGCAAATGAACTATTTCACAATGATTTTTAAGTAACTCAATCAAGGAAAAAGTGTTTTACAGAGTTCTAGTCACGAACAACCATAATGTTTCTGATTCAGAACTGTAACACTAGTGCTTAAGTATCAGATGCTGTTAATACTTACTGTTGCAAGTTTTGTAGGGCACTCAGTACATAACGGATGTATCAAAATGCAAAGAATATGACAGGTTGTCGCTGACTTGAAGTTTAACTAGGGCAAGTTCCAGGCAAGGATGAAAACTAACAAGCTGACCCTTGCTCAAATTTCAGAAGTCCTAAATTTGAGGGAAAAACCCCAAACCCAACACCTTCTAAAAAGGAAACATTGAAGTATACAGTATGAAGACCTATGAATAAGCCTGGGGAAAAACAAAATAAAACTTCACTTTCTTTAAGCTCATTACTATACGCTGTAATAAGTGTTTTCTACAGGGAAGTAACTCATTAGACCTTATGAACTACAGGAGTGCTCTCATAGAGCTGAGTCTTAATACTGCCATAATAAAGTCAATGAGAAAATACATTTACAACATCTTTCAATTCATAGGAAAACTATTTTTGAGATACAGCCCAAGATGGTAGGTAACTGAAATAGTAGGTAATAAATAACATTTCTTCCAGTACAGAACTGCTACTTACTATATTACCAGCAGATGGCACCCATACTCAACCACACAGCAAGTCAGGAGCACTTTACAAGCCCTTTCTAAGTAGCCTATTTGCACGTTTCCACCAGGTGACTTTATTGAAGTTGAAAGGGGTTAAATTTAAGTTCTTGATTTTAGTGATTTAAGAGTTAAATCCTTCAAATCATTACCATCTCATGTGTTTCATTTTCCCAAGCTTGTAGTTCCTTATGGTTTTTATAATCAACACTAATTGTCCCATTTCAAGTAAGCTTTAAATAAGAAAATGCAGGTATGTTTATGTTTGATTCCACTTTGTTACTGCTCTAAGGGAGATCTTCACTGGTCCAACTGCCATGCTGGGGGAACACCAGAAAGCAAATTCTTGAATTAGTTCTGAAGTAAAAACTCAAATGTTTCATTTTTTCATCAAAAGGCTGCTGTGATCACATGGCATTTTGGGAATACCTTTGGGACTGCTGACTTGGTGATTACAGATTACCCCACTGGAAACATGTTCTAAGTGCAGAAGTCAGCAGCTCTTTGCTCCTGGTAAAATGAAATATGCCTCAATGGAAATACCATTTCTGTATACTGAAGAAAATTAGCCAGTCTAGGATCACTATTCACAGTTTATTTAAACTGAAAACCTATAATGACTCAAGAAATAAAACTGAAGCAATCTTTCCCTGAGAGAAAAACATCCCCAAACAATAAAAGGCTCTTGCTAGTTAAAACTTAGATGTTCTCTATTCCATGCTTTAATAAGAGAAACTAAATTCCTTGGTTGCTATTTTCACACCACATAAATGCTTCGAAATTTTTGAGGAAAAAAAAAAAAAATCACCATTGACTGAATTGCTCTGAAGAAAGTCTCCAAGCTAGGTGGTAACGATCAGGAATGGATCTAAAAAACAGCAATGGAATTCAGACAGCTGGTCCAGGCATTTCTTACAAATAATGAGGTTGAGCTCGTTACTGTTTCATCTTCCAGACGAAAACAGCAAAATTGCCTTTGGCATATTTAAAGTGAATTACATGCAATTAAGCTTATCCTTCAAGAAGGCAGAATTGTTCTTCAGTAAACACAATTTTATATCTTGTCTACGCTGACATACCTTATTCAGAAAGTGAGACAACTTTGTGCTGCTTCATAAAATTTGTTTAAAGACTAGGCAATAAGAATTCTTTGTTAAAAGAACAAATCATTATTCATCTGCACTTCTCTACATATCTGGATTTCTAGGATTTTAATACCAAATGCAGAGCTGTACTTTCTCAAAACCCAGGCTGGCGCAAGAGATTCTTCATCAGCATGCATTGTCATAGTTTTTATTATGTCTTTACCGGAATCTGAAGACTTCTAAATATTTTATTAAGGAGCTTTTAAATGTTCTGAAATTGCATTGAAATACTGAATGCATTAGTACTACGGCTTCACTTGTCAAAGACACTCCAACAGGAAGAACATTGACGAATTTGTTCAACTTTTGATAGGCAGAGCTGCTGGAAATTAGACTTGTGCTTGAAGAGAAGAGCATTTCTGTATGAAGTCATCTTGTTTGAGCCCTATTAGCTTGGTGGTTCATATAGCAGCCTGCAGAAGAGCTGAATGCCATACGCTACAGTCTTTCCCCTTACACTGTTAGTTCTCCTGCACATTGGTAGTTCAGGTAATAAGTGCACATTCAGCAGGCACAGGGTCAGCCAGAGCAACGGCTGAATTGCGTGCATACAGCAGACTCAGTGGATCCTGTATAGCAAATGAACTCATTTCCTGTGTGCTGCCACACTTCTGACCAAGTCTACAAATCTCCAGGGGAAAAAATAAATAACTTAGCAGAGAGATTCATATAACACTTTCCAAACTGCCTTACTTTCATAAACTCCCCAGATTTTGAGTGTGGCAGATGGGGCAAGCCACAAAGAAATGTGCAAAAATATCCTGGTTGGTGCCCATTTAAAATCCCTCATTAATGTTTGAGACAGGATGACCATCTTCTGACAGCACGTCCCCCAGCTAATACCAAGACAAAACACTATTTTCAGGCTTCAGTGTGAAAAGTTGTGTATCCACACACTGAAACAAAAGATCCACCATTCCATCGCCAACTCCCCCTAGAAATCTTGCACATCCTCTTTTCAAGATTCCCTGGGTGACTGATCCTTGCATTTTTCCTCAGGAGAATAAGGAGTCCTATTCTAAAGACACTGATGACACCACCTTCAAGTCTATTTTGAGGGAGAAAACTCTAATTGCTGAATATTAAGAGTATTTAGGCATTATTGTATATGAAAAACTAATTTTAACATATCAAGACATCAATCTACTATAACACTTTTCCAGCCACAAAAAAGGCATTCTGAAGGTTAAAATTTTAAGTTACTCTAAAAGCAAACAGTTTATTTTTATGATGGGAAGAAGAAAGAACAGGAGGGGCACAAAAGGAAAAAATAAGCTTCTTTCAAACAAGGGTGGGATTTTTTGCCATTAGAGTGAGAATGAGTGCATTCCTTTTCTAATTTAGTATACTAAAAATATTTCAATAATAGTACTTACTTATAACCACTGAAGTGTTCTGGCATTTGTAAGCTAAAATGGAACAAAATGTGAAATAAAGCTAGCATCTGAAATGATCAAAACAAGCCTGACAATCTGGTGTAAATGCCAGTTTCTTTTAAAGCAAAAGAGACACCACACTTTTAAGAAAAGCAAACATTTACTTCAAATTGCAGTATAGGCTTTTCAATCACAGAAAAAGAAAAGAAAAACAGTGATCCGACAGCGGTCACATCCTGTGCAAAAGAACTCAGGATACAAAAAAACTGTAGCACAAGGTACTTGAGCCGCTTACACATTGCAGGATAAAGTAAATAAATACAGTAGCTAGAATATGGCACTCTTGTGACAGACTCTAAACCCAGTGGAATGCCTCTGAAATATTTTTTTTTTATCCTTGTATTAGTAGCAAAGTCCCACCACCATAAAAGTAAAATAGTACAATGTTTTAAATAAAAACAAACTAAAATATATATATCTAAGAGAAGAATTTTACACAGTTATATCTCTTAAGTGCAGAAAATGGGAGTTGGGCTTAGATCTTTCTTTAAATTAAATCCCCCACACACAAAATCCTGTTCAATCTCAAAAGTAAATTGGTTTGAGGAAAAACGTTACCAAAGTTGCATAATTTCATTTGTTACTCCCACAGCTGGAAGTTAAGTTCTGAACAGTCTTGAAACATGAATGTTCATCATTAGCCAGTGAAACAAAGGACTTGTCAAAAGCCCTCAGGATTTCTTAATCCTCCAAATATTGTTTTGCTTTCTCCTACATCTTTAGACAGCAATCCCTAAGTTTGCAAACAAAAAGAATGCAATATGCATCATACATCAAGAAAAGACGAAGTCGACGAAGAAGAACTTCCACGTTTCTGGATCTTTTCCTTGCTTCTTTCAAACTTCTTTATGATCTCAGTCACTATGCACACAGAGGAAGTGAGCCCCAGAAGAAACAATAAATCTAGAAGAGATAATTAGCCTTTTTAAAAGTTGCTACTTAAAGATTAGGACAGATTCACAAAAGAATATGACTTACAAGACCTTCAAATTGCCTCCCTATTAAGTAATTTGAGGTATTGCTTCACAATAAAGTGAAGCAAGAACCAATTTTTGCAGAACTATGCATGTTATTTGTCTGGTTTATGCACAAATCACACGGACATGCACAATATTTGAAACTTCTGGAATATTTCATAACTATTTTTATGAATACCTATGAAAGCAAAGAATCCTAAGCAACATAATTAACTTTTTACTGAAAAAATACTTAGATTCTCAGAAGTGACATTAAAAAGGCAAAGAATTATGTAAAACATGCATTTCATAGCAATAATTTATCTTTAGCTCCAGAAAACAGCAACAGCAGTAAACATAAGTCTTACTGAGGCCAACAGCACTAAGTATGTATTTAAATAGCTTCTTAAAAGCCTCATAGCTTTTTACCCTACAAAAATGCAGTTGATTTAATAAAGCATAAGATTTAAAAAAATTTTTTCCAAAGTCTATGCTTCATTTTGCCCACATCAATACTCATACTAAAAACCTTAAAATACACAAGCACTTCAGAAACCTTAGAATGCGATCATCTGTCTTGTGTATAATACGTATTTAATCATGATTTCCAAACAAAGGATCTAAAAGGATTTTCCCCCCCCCCCTTAAAACAGGTCAGCAGGATTTGTATTCCTGCTGTATGCAAGTAGGCAGAAAGAACTCTCAGAGAATCACAGAATGATAGAGGGTAGAAGAGACCCTTAAGATCACCAAGTCCAACCACCAGCCTACTAGTACCAAGTCCACCAATAAACCATGTCCCTAAATGCCATGCCCACAACCATCAGCCAATGCACTTACAAATTAATCCTTAATACACAGTTTTTAAAAATAAACTGTTCTTACCCAAGATGCTCAGGCTTTCTGTTTGGAAAACCTTCTGAAGTGGAGGAAAGTAAATGACCAGTAACTGCCCCATTATAGATCCAAGGACAGCATAGCAAAACATTTTGTTACTACAAAGTCCAATCTCAAAGACAGATTTTGTCTGTAAAATAAACAATATATCACACGTGTAAATTCCATTGTCTAGACAAGAAAAATATTCATAACTACAGTGTTTTCATCTGGACTTTCACAGAAATGTAAAAATATATTGTTGACCTTGAAGATAATCTACAACAAGTTCTTGAGAGGCTAGTTTCATGGTAAACTGAATGCGTATCTTGTCTTCACAGTCAATGATCTGTTTATTGAGCTCACTTTTCTGCAAATACAGTGCATTAGAAGGTGCACACAATACTAGAAGGACGTGTTTTCTGACTTTCATATCAGAAAACAGACTGCCAATTAGCATAAGTGCAATAGTATGTATTTTCTTCAACTAGCATAAAGTTTCAGACCTTTATTCCTTAGAGCAAAAATATAAACAGAAAGAATGGTTTAAGCCACTTTCATTAAAGTTACAAGCTAAAAAAAAAAAAATAAAAAAAAAAAGCTTCAGATTCTGAAAAAGTTGCTGAACTGACAGGATTTTCAGGAAAGAAAAAAACAAGCCTATGTAGCAATACAAAGGACTGCCACACTTCAGATTTTAATAGAATTTCCTTGCACCTGTGAGGACAGCAGCATTACAACCAGTTCTGCATCGTAAATTAAGGAAATTAACACTTACCTGTGATTTAAGAAATCCTACATAGTATTATTATTATTATTATTATTATTTAATTATTTTTAACTCCAAAGCTTAATAGTACACGTAAAGTAAGTCTGCAGGATAACATTTGAAACAAAGACAGCAAGATCCTCCTTAGAAGAAAAATACTGCTTTTGTAAATACTGTGTAAATGGCAATACAAATCACTTACCTGAGATCTAGAACTCAATGCATTGAACATATCAAAAAATACAAAACAGGTGAAAGTCATGGTTGTATCCCGAGGTGTTATTACATTGTCTCGTAACTGTCAACAAAAAATAGCATGTTTCAGCATGCTTTAGTTTAAACCCACAACAACAAAGTGTAGTTAATGCAATAATTCAAGTTTGACTAGCTAATACATGAACGCAAAAACAATTGTTTGCCCCCAAGCTGATTTTAATAAATCATACAGCAAGAATTGGACACCTGTAATTTAAAAGAATTTGTAATCCTAAACTGTAATTAAATGAAGACTCTTAACAAACATCTATGTGAGCAGATGGAATACCAAGAATTCTAGGCAGGCACTACAAGAAGTTTAAAAAAAAGAAAACAAAACACAAAACTTTCTTCTCTACATGGAAAAGAAAGGCAAATAGCTGTTTCATAATAGCCTGGCTATAAGACTTCTTACAATTAACGCCCATTTGAGTTTTCCAAAAGCTTTCCAAATATGTTTAGGTCCTGAAAAAGTCCATGGTAAAACAGATTGGGGAATAGAACTGTATTCCTCATTTCAACTACTGCTTTGAAATTCATCCCCTTCAATTTTCATTATTATTAAACAAGTATGGATAAATCTTACAACAAAGTTCATGCAAATTCCAAATCCCATCTGCTAGGATAAAAACGACTTTTAAAAATGTTTGCTACTACTTTAAGTTTTATGTTTTTGTCATACCTCTCTCCAGAAGACGAACAGTGTTCCACACACAATAATTATTGATGAAACCAGTATTTTAACGATCAGGTTTTTAGTTAAAATGCTGTCCTTCAGATTTCTCGGAGGCTTCTGAATAACATCTTTATCCACAGGCTCCACTCCAAGACTTAAAATTGAAACAACAACTTAGATTTTTATAATCACAGAAATAATTAATTGATTCCATATAAAGGCTAGATTTTACAAGTTAAAAAAAAATAAAATCATCTTCTCTGTACAGCCTAAGAATCACATAATTCAAACAAGCATTTGTGATTTTTCACCTTCAAAGCACTGAGTTATAAATGTTAGTAACAGGTAATACTCTAACACTGCAGTTTGAAAGTCTAAAATGTGATATCAGACATTATCAAAATTAGTAGATGTCAATTTTTAAAGGAATTTGCTATATCAGTAATGACCCTCATTTCTGCTACCTTAATCAGCCTAACTAAGGGATCCCCTACTATCTATCTGCAGTGAAGAGTCAGAGGAAGGACCCAGAGAGACGCCAGTATCCTGCAATCAGGTTCCACAGACATATCCATGCTGTGACCCCAACCAAGCATTGTTAGCTATTAAAGCAAACCAAAATAACGAACACTGAACTCTAATATTTGCAGTATAGTGCTAAGAAAAATGTTTGCTACGTTTCAGAAAAATATCACTGAAGCCTAACACTTCACAGAATTTCTTCTACAAACAACCCTTTTCCTTGCTGAAATAAACGGGACCACAGACCTCTAACAGAGTTTAAAGTAAAGGTAAGTAATTACTTACCTTTGAGCTGGAGGTCCATCCATAATAATATTAATCCATAAGATCTGCATGGCATTGAGAGGATTAGGAAAGTTCATTAATGTAGCCAGTGAGATTAAAGTCAATGCTGCTATACTCCTGTTGAAAGAATCCATTTTTATGACTGTCAGCACAGAACATTTCTGAAGATCCACTGATAACTGCTTTGTAAGCAAAACTTCACATATTTAAGAGTAGATATAGATTTTGACAAATTAAATCACAATTGACATAACCCTAACTTTAAAAGGCTAGTATAGTTGGAAGGGACCTTCAGAGATCAAATCCAACTGCCTGGCCACTTCAGAGATAACCAGAAGTTAAGGCTTGTTACTGAGGACATTGTCCAAATGCCTCTTGAACATTGACAGGCTTTGGGCACCAACCACCTCACTAGGAAGCCCATGACAGTGTTTGACCACCCTCACAGTAAAGAATTTTTTCTTAATATCCAGTTTGAACCTCTCCAGCACAGCTTTGCGCCCTTTCTGATTATCCTGTCATTGTTTACTAGGGAGAAGAAATTAGCACCTAACTTTGCTTCCCCTTCCTCAGGAAGCTGTAGAGAGCAGTGAGGTCACCTTTGAGACTTCTTTTCTGCAAACTAAACAGACCAAATGTCCTCAGCCTCTCCTCATAGGACATGCCTTCCAGCCCTTTTACTAACTTTGTTGCCATCCTCCAGACGTGTTCAAGTATCATAAAATCCTTTTTATATTGCAGAGCCCAGAACTGCATGCAATATTCGAGGTATGGCCACACCAACGCTAAATATAGTGGGAGAATCACCTCTTCTGACCTGTTGGCTATGCTGTGTTTTGTGCACTCTAACGTGTAGTTTGCCTTCCTGGCTGCCAGGGCACACTGCTGGCTCACGCTGAGCCTGCTCTTGACCAGTATGCTCAGATCCCTTCCACTGATCTCCCAGTCTGTACCTCTGTCAGGCATTCCTGTGTCCCAGGTGCAGAACCCGGCATTTTCCCTTGCTGAATTTCATAGTACGAAAGGGATGAATTCATTTAGAATCTGTAGTTAAAATGGTGTTCTAGCAATTAAAAGACAGCACGTTCATGTCTTAAAAACCTCCCAAACATTAAAATGGCATTCCAGATTAACACTCACCTTCAACTAATTGATTTTTTCACTATGGAACTGGGTCCTATACTTTTATTGCACATGAAGTAGAACTTCTAAACATGGTTTTGAAAAACAAACTTGTTAGACACTTTTGATATAAACACAACCAGACTGTGCACCTGTCACCAGTTTGACAAATCAATCAAAGCACACTACTCAGACTCCCTAAAAATACTCACACCACTGCTCATTAGCAAATGAGGAAGCTAGGCAGAAGACTGAAAATAGATTAGCTGTTTACAAACTTGGTATCAGAAACCTCTCTAAACAAGTTATGCACTAATCGGTTTCAGCACGAGATTAAATGTTTTCATATCCAACAAGAAGTGAGCAAAGCTTACAATAATTCTGTATTTGGCACTCTACTGAACCCTCATATGCTCTCCCTACAAAGAGAGGCAGAAAAAAGGGTAACTCATTCATGAGAAACCTAAGGCTACTATTCCCAAGGCTAGCAGGCATGCACACTTCCCTAAAATATCTATGCTTCATGATTTTTCAGAAGCAGACTAAATCTCCTACCAGTTCAGGACACCATACAAGATGGAAAGTATGCAACTCTTCTTACAGTTTATAGGCAAGTTTTAAGAGGTTGGTGATGTATATTTTCTGTGGATTTTCTTTGATAGATTTTTTTTTTTGGTTTTGTTTTTAATTTTTAAAACTTTGGTCAACCACTCCTAAAATGGCTTCAAAAAAGTTCACTAACAACACAGTGAAGAAGAAAACCACTTTCCTGAATCCTAATTCAATAAGATAGACTCAATACATTTTGAAGTGAAGCTTCGTAAACTCATCTTATATGCAGATAATTCAGGCAGCACCACAGATCCATAGGGATCCTTATATGCAAAACAAGGAAGTCAGTTTCACAGAACTCACTCCACAAAGCAGTATATGGATTACACAGAAACTGACCTCCCGTTTCCCTCATTTTCTCTGGTTGATATACATCTTCTGGTTAAGGAGGGAACTACCCACTTCTCCTTTAAACGAGCCCTAAGGCAGAGCTATCCTGTTATTCTTCATCCCCTGTTACTGACTTTTCACATCTTAATAGGAAGAACAAAGTTAGAGGTCTCTTTGTTGCACTATTTTCTGGTTCTTTAAAAATGAAACAGGCCATGAAGTGCAAAACACTGAAAATTCAGTCCTGGAAATCTTTTGCAGTTATGACCACTGGTATTTCCAGTGCAGTGTATCAGCATACTATGTAAAATCTAAAATGTTTGTGTGAATTTATACAGCATCTGCTTCATGATGTAGTTAGAACCATCCGATATCAAAGATGTTTTAGACTTACGTGCTCAGTTGAAATCTAACAAAATTTTTTATGTTATTATAAATTCCTTTACCCTCTTCAATTGCAGACCTGCAATTAAAAACCAAAGATTACACCACTTGACAAATAAGGCTACTGCCAAAAAGCTTAAAACAAACCAAAAAAGTTTGTCATTTCTGTTATTTTAATCAGAAATGCAAGTGTCAAGAAACAACTGGAGTTGACGTTCTTTACCTTTACAGTCATTGTACTTCACTATAAGATCGAACACAATGGTTCTTATTCTGGCCTGCTTAACTAAACTTTCAAAATTAAATGTCAATACTAAAATTTCCCCCTTGTGTTTTAAAATACACCACCTTCCCTGATGAGGCCTTCTGAGTCAAGGTAGATAATTTAAAAAGAAACAAAACAAACATAACACACACACTTTACAAAAATCATAGAAATACATCATGATTTCAGAAGACCATGTATTCTTACTGCACCAGAATGAAATTCGTACAAGCCATCTTTTTAACCTCTACCATATGTCACAACTTGTCTAACAAATTGAGAATTACAGCAGTAATGAGTGATTTCTAATACAGAGGCCAAGTATACTCTACTGCAAAAAAACACTCTTTCATTCACTAGGGAAAGTTTCATTAAAACTGCATAGCACAATGTATCTACATAAATGCCACCTACATTATTGTCTGAAAATCATCATCCACGAGGATCATATCTGCTGCCTCTTTACAAACATCTGTTCCAGTTTGTCCCATTGCTACACCAATATCTGCAGCCTTCAGAGCAACAGCATCATTCACTCCATCTCCTGTCATAGCTACTACTGCGCCATTATTTTGCAGGGACTAAAGAAAGGAAAAAGAATTTAGATAGTGCTATACAACTGTTCTAGACACAAGCATTTAGCTGTTTCCCCCCCTGTTTTTTATAATTCCATTATAAAATCCTAAAAAAAAAAATAAAAACGTATGTTTGTATCGTGATGGATTTTTTTATACAAGATTTTAGGTTAAATTTTAGTTCATATATTCACACAATCTAGATTTGAAAGTATATAAAAGCTGCATTTAAGAGAAAACAGAGCTATAGAGAGAATGATACTATATTTATATGTTAATGTTATCATCCTCTGATAATTCTCAAAAATATTCCAACAGTCTCATAATGTTTTACTTCCTTCTCTTTATTGTTGCTTTTCCAATTGTTATACTGAGCATGTCACTCTTTGTTAGCTTTGTTTCTAAGCTTCTGAACAGAAGCATTACCTCAGACATGACTTGAAATTCATGCCCTTTTATCCTGTTCTGAGAAGTAGCAGAAATATGGCTCTCAAGTTCTTATAGTCAACTCAACTGCAATGTGACACAGTCTCAGCTCCCAACATCCAGGAAAGCTGATGTTGACTCCCAGCAGTTGCATATCCTTTGTGGACATTATATACTTTTTCAAGTAATATTTTCAAATACACTTCACTTTCAAACCATTCATATTTCTGGTCTCATCTAGACACACTGCACCACAATGTAGTTTAAGAGAAGACACTACAAACAGTACCAGTAGTCGCTGTCCAGCACTCTAGTCTCTACTGAGACATACCTTTATAATTTTTAATTTATGTCGGGGACTGGCTCTGTAAAATACAGCAACCTGTTAAAAGCACAACAAAGAAGCAGTGAGAATTTGAGAAATTTCAAGACTTGTGCTGCATACTATAAACTATAAAGCTAGAGGATAAAAATATTATCTAAGGTGAACTACGCTCTCATTAGCTTTGAGGTTGAAGCATCAGTGAAATGTATTTTGATTAGATCGAAACCATTAATTTAAGAGAAGACTCAAAGCGTGTCCCGGTAAACAAAACTGGTGCTACTTAGTTCAAGATAGAATTTGGAGTTTAAAAACCCTCTGAAAGGGTGAAACAACTGAGTTAAAATGGCTTGCTATCATCTTTCCTGGCTAAATTCACACAGACAACTGCCATGCTAACTCAGCAAACAGTGCTGCTTTTCTTGTCAGCACTAGTGGCAAGCTACTCAGGAAATTTTAATTTTACTATTTTATGTGGCATAGCATGAACACATTGAAGTTTTAATGCTAAATAACAAAGATTCTAGCTTAGAAGGAATTATTATTTTTCAGCATTATTTTGATCCCTGGCCTAGTCTAAATTGAAATTTGAGTAAGTGGAATTCAGTTTTCAATGAAAATCCATAATGATAACACTCACATGTACTCTTCCTTTTCAAGAGGCAGGATAAGTTAGATTTCTCAGCAGACGCATTAGACCGTACACAGATATCAACCTTATTGTTTGTTTTTACTTAATTCTTAATAAGATTTTAAATATGTGCCTGAAAACAAATTGTGTCCGAGGTCAAACATGCAAAAATTAAATTTGTTGCTCTTTCTAGTTACTTAATGTGAACAGCCTGTAAGAACAAGCATTACTAAATAAATCAGATATTATCTGCCATGCAATTCTTTTCTTTTTTTTTCCAAATTTGTTTTTTGAGACTCACCAACAACAGACACAAAGCTTTCAAGTTAATGTGCTCACACCATATGCACACTTCTTGATTGTAAATACCAGCTTTTAGCTTAGTTGCATCACTCAAGCATGATGCAGTCTAATTTTGCACTCTTTTGCAAACAGAACGGTGTTTTGATGCATAAATTTTGCAAGAGATAATCTTGAATTACATATATTATGACTTTACATTTGCAACAATGATGTTGGTTAATGCATTTATTTATTTAATAAGTAAAAGGTCATAAGCAGTCAATGTAATGAACAGATCTTCTTAAAATTCTTAACTAGTGGCCTCAATCTAAAATCACTAAGCATACAGACAGCTCCTCTTATGAATTACAGAAGGATGGGCTGTCTGAACAAGCAGATTTAAAATGTTATAAGCTACTCAAAGAAATGAAATTGTCTAATTGTCTAAAAATACAAAAAGGTGATGCTCACTAAAAGGCGGCAAAATGAAAGTTCCAATATAGGTGCTGAAAGGTTAAAAAACAAAAACAAAAAATATAGCAATTTGAATCATTTAAAGTGGCAGAAGTAATGAACTCACTAAAACTTGTGAGTTGAAAGAAAAACTTCATACGATCTTGTGTTAACGTTGGATCTGTGACAGCTTAATACTCTGCACTTAAAGCTTCCACTAATGTAGAAGCTTTTCTATCATTGGTAACTCAAAAGTTAAATTTCAGCTTTCCACAGATAAAATAATTTCTCAATATAAAATATACCCTTTACTGCATTTCAGTAACATGTTAAAACAAACCTTTGGTGTTATTTGAGAAAGCTGCTGAATATCCAGATCATCTATTTCTTCTCCAGAGATTGCCTGTGAATTTTTAGAATACAATCCTAGTCGACTAGCTGGAAATAGATAATAAAAAGGTGTTACAATAATAAACTTTAAAAAACAACATGTTACCAACACTCTTCTCATCCTAATCCAAAATATAAAACCCTACTAGCTACTAGGAGGAAAATTAACTCTATCCTAAATGAAACCAGGACAAGCACATAATTATTTTTAGAACTATTATGTTCTGCAGCATTTGAGATTTGAAATGACCATAGCAGAATACCCTATTGTTAATAATAATAATCAATAACACCTTATTGACTCAGTATGCTGAAGTAAATTATGTAAATTCTTGAGAAATACAAGTTACCAAGCCTGTTCTAATCAGATATTTCCTTTAAACTTTTTAGGTCTTAAGGTCTGTATCTCACTGTGTCAGGTAAATATAAGAGCCCAGTCCTCTCTAAAGACTTTAGAATTCAGAAGTAACAAGACAGAAAATGAGATGGGGATGTGCACAGCTCTCAGCTGCAAATCTGCAACTGACGAAGTACTGATAATTTGGGGATGTACTTGTTATGTGCACATTCAGCTTTTTCATCATCATCCTGTATATAAAGAAACTATATTCTGGCTGAAGTACTACACTTTAATGTATTATATTGTAAAAATAAGTAATTTCAAAATTTATCAGTAGTATTTAAACTTCAAAGTTTGTTACATGGACACAACGGGATCAAGAAAGCATCAGTGCCATATCCATCCTAAATATTGTCAGCACCTATTTTAGTTTCTCTCTGTTGCTATAAGACAGGCATCCAAAGCTGAGGGTGGGGAGGGTGGTGTTGGGTGTGTAAGAGTAAGAATTGGAAACCAAGCATGTTGTGACAGACCACAGTAAAAAAAAAAAAAAAAAAAAAAAAAATACATAGTCTAAAACAGCAGTCATACATTACCAAATTAGAAAAACTACAATTCAAGCATCACTTCAGACTAGTTTTTTTTCTAATTCCACCACACCACAGGTTAACCTGATATACAGAACTCACAAATATTAAAGACTTAATACCCACACTTTAAACCAACTAGCTAGGCATTGTCAACACAGAAAACAAGTGAAAAATGAATAGAAGTGGACTGTTCATACCAATGGCAACTGCAGTCTCCTGTGAATCTCCAGTAATCATTTTTATTGCAACTCCCGACATAATAAGTGTAGTGACAGCTTCTTTTACACCAGTCCGTGGAGGATCAACTATTCCCACAAGCCCCAGAAAAGTCAGTTGTCCTAACTCAGGACCAGAAGCTAAGGCCAGAACTTTTAAGAGACAAAGAAAAAAATAAGATGAGAATTAAAAATAACATTTACACCATTTAAAACAACTGCTAATATTTGCTTTCTAAAATTAAAACTAAAATTAAAACAACTGTGTCTGCATATTGACCAAAAGCCTCAGAGCTGAAAACATTTATGAGTAGCAACATTCATCTGAATATTCCACTTGAAATTAGCTTAACACAAGTGGACATTCAGAAATGAGACCTAATTGAACTACTAGGTTAGAATAAAGCAAAATACAGGGATTATTTTTTCCTTAAACCTTGGTAGCAACATCTGTTACCTTAAGTATTCAGAATAGCCTACTTCTGTATTTCTTTTCTTCTGAAGTCTTTTTTATCAAACATACATATTTCATATTTTAAAGAAAAAACTTTCCCATTTGTTCTCAATTTAAAGTGTTGATGCTTCTACTGTGTGGAAAAGGAAAGGCACCTAAGCCTTGTGGTTTCTGTGTACATGCAAGGTCTTTTATGCAAGAGGACAAAGGGAGGATCAGTTAACATATTTTTATTTTCTGCCTTCTTTTTGTTTTTGAATAGAAGTAGATTTTATCAACTACGTGCTGTATATTTTCTGGAATGTCTTTTACAGTAGGAACCTTAACTCAAATATATTTAAATGACAGATTTGCAAGAGAACAGAAGATTCACTTTTTTCAAACGTTACACAAGATTTGCTGTTTGACAGTTATCCAAGGCAGGCATGTAAAGAATGACTCTCTGAAGAAAACAGGTACAAAGAGATACCACTCCTAGTGAACCCTCTTAATTTCTAGTAATTTGTATCTGAGGAACTTCCTGAGCCTTGACTGTCTTGGATTTATGTGGCAAGGATTTGGTAGCAGGGGGGCTGCAGGGGTGGCCTCTGTGAGCAGTGCCCAGCAGCTGCCCCATGTCAGATCAGAGCCAGCTCCAGCCAGCTCCAAAAGGGACCCACTGCTGGCCAGAGACAAGCCACTGAGTGACACTGGTTGGGCCTCTGGGAAAGCAGATTTAACAATGGAAAAAAAAAAAAAGAAAAAAAGAAAAAAAAAACATAGGTGAAAGGAAGGGAAGTGGTTTTAGTTTGCCTTTAGCTTCTCACTGTTCCAGTCTGCTAGTGATAGGCAATAAATTATATTAATCTCCCTACGCTGAGTCTATTTCACCTGTGACAATAATTGTTGAGTGATTTCCCTGTTCTTAACTCAACCCTTGAGCCTTTTCCATCATATATTCTCCCCTTTTCCCTTTGAAGAGGGGGAGTGAGAGCGGTTGTGGTAGAGTTCAGTTGCATAGCAGAGAAAAACCACCACAGCCACACAGTACCCATAGTTTCACATTTAAAACCTCTGGATGGACATAACAGCCCAGAGATCTCTTTACAGAAGCCAAAGACAGCTATAGTGTCCTGTATAATGCTTGCCCACAAGCCTCCTATCGATCATCTAATGAAAAATACTTCCAGCTATACTTAAAAATCTACGCAGGAGGTTAATATAAAATGTAATCTTAATGGCATCTTCTAACCTGCAATCAGTTGTGTTAGCCTAACTTACAAAGGTGCCAAGAGCCAAAGAGGAAAATAAACACATTCATATTATTCTTTTTTATTTATAATAAGATCTATACTGAGATGTGGAAGCTATCAACTAGCAATGTATTTTTCAGTTATGGTCAAATGCAGGAGATGACGGGAACCAGCAACACCGTTTCTCACCTGCTGCAATTTAATCAATGCTGTTATTCATGCCTTAAGCTACATACAGCACCTGTTTTCCACTCCCCAATTCTAATGGGAAACTAACCAACCCAGTGGCACTTACTGAACAATAATAAAAAAAATCTTGTATCTGAGGGGTTTTTGAACAAGTCAACAGTACTATGTAAAAATGGCTACTTTGAGATACTGAAAAAGTCTTACCCCTAAGTCCTGCAGAGCCCATGGATGTCTTCTCTTGCTGGTATTGCTCTCTCTGTTGCTGAGCAAGAGGTAGGGTCTGTCCCTTACAGTTATATGATGTACAGTACTTAATGACTTGTTCATAGGCACCTTTCATAAAGCAAACCTCTGGTTTGTCCTAAAAAAGAAAAGAACTATTTGCACACATGTATACATACAAGAACACACACTGCGTGCGTGCATATGTACACAATAAGAAAGAATGGCACATCTATACTTCTTGGAAAAGCCTTCAGAACATATAAGGAAGATCAAATCTATGCTTCTAAACCTAAAAATCTGTTACTTGAAGTATCTCTCTACACAGTATATATTTAAGAGTGTTAATACCAAAATAGCCAAGATAATGATCAGTATCTCATTTCAGTAGACATCATACACTTTAGACATTGTGAGGTCACAGTTTATAAACAAGAGGCCATGCAAAGGATAGCAATGAACCCTACACAGAATGTAGGACTTGGAAGATCTCTAGTTCATCATCTGACCACCTGTTTTCCTCCATAGGTCATTAAATATCACCTTTAGCCTTGTATCACATAACTCCAACATTTTTCAGAAAGACTTGTAGCCTTGAAGGCAAAGTGCTAAAAATCCACCATTTACCTTCAACATTTATTCCAGCACTAAATCAACTCATCCTTTCCCTTCCCCTCCTTTCCATTAAGAATTACTGCCTCGGCTCAATTTCCAATCACTGATTCTCATCTTCTCTCCCCTGTTGTGCTAAAAAGCTCTTTTTAATACATCTATTTTCTCCCTGTGAAGGTGTTTGTGCACAGTCATCAAGATACCTCAATTTTTCTGATAGACTTAAATGACAGAGCTCTAATTCTACTGTATCTTTTTAGCCTTTGAATAATTTATGCTCCTTTTTAAACCATTTCCAATTTTCAACAATCTTTTAAAAATGCTCATATGAAAACACATCAGACACAGTGAATCAGGGAGTAGGAACTGCTTGATGATTTTTCTACTTTTCATACAGACAAGGATTATACCACCTCATTCTCCATAAAGAAAAATGGAGTCAAATGCATTGTTTCCAAAGCAAAGATTTTGCTGCAATAATGAATGACTATTTGCAAGATATTTTTTGTCAGAAATACTATGACATTTTCCACAAATCCAGTATCTGTTGTTGAACATATCTCCGGTTACCAGACTGGCAGTGATTATGTCAATATTCTTTACAAAAATATTCAGATTGGTCTAAATGAAATATACGCGTAAATATGTACATGAAAGCACCAGAAGATGGAAAAGGAGATTTAAGAATTGCTTGTATTCATAATCCAAAACATGCTAACATAAATCCTGTGAACACTGAGCAATGTGCTGTCCACACCAAAACCAGAAAAACTATGTTTTCAAACAAAAGCATTTTTTGACTATTCAACACCTACACATCTTCTTGCTTTTAATTCTCCATGTAACTACGTAGCCCTGAAACAGCAGAAGATTCACAGACTTGCTTTAAATGTTTGATGAGGGAGGAGAATGAAGAAATGCCAGGTAGACATTCAAAGTCTCAGATATCAAAATGCTTAGAATTATTTCCCAGTATGCCTTTTATAGAAAGAATTTCTTGTCCTTCTTAATCTCTTTCAGAACTTGAAGCTGAAACTAGATAATCAAACCATATTCCCAAGACAATGCACTAACACCAGCTTGCCATAGTCTCTGAAGTGAAAAATGAGGACATTAACCAGGGTACATAACTATTCTACAGAGTCAGTGCACAAGAAAACTGTGATTGAAATTTACCTGCTGTGCTCTGTGAACACATTTAACAGCCATCCATTTTTGCTCTGAGCTGAAGGGATATTCAGCCTTCCTTACATAGTCCTCCTGGATCCCATCTAAACCCATCTGCATAGAACAGAAAAAGCAACATAATGTAAGCACCTTTATTTTCCAAACAACTAAACAATTTATTGAGACTTCTTAGTTAACAAAAAATCACTTTCATTTCCTAAATTGCTTTTCAGAACATTGCTCCACGTAGAGAAACTTCTGAAAAACAAGAACCGGAAGAACCTAGTAGTTTCTTTGAGGCTTCAGCATAAGTTAGACCATTTCAGTGTATATCTTCGATTCAAGGATCTTGATATATGTTCCAGATTATGACCATCCACAGACACAAGTTTTGCAATGACTGCCAATTTAGTTCTTTGTTTGACAAAACACATCCAAAATCCCAGTGCATTGTTTTTTTAATCTATTCAGTTTCTCTGCTAAAAGGGCCTAAAAAATTATTAGACAAGAGTGGCAGTCTGGAGGACGCAAGTCATTGATTTAAAGTTCAAATTATCTAACCTGAAATGGCTTTTTTTTTTTTTTTTTTTGCTGTTATGAATTTCCCCAAATGATTGATGTAAAACTAACCATAAAGATTCCAGGCAAAACGCATTTCATCCCCCACCCCAAAACGCAACTCAGTGAATTCCATGCTCTCTCCTTACTTAGCCAAGTCCAAGTGCCAATTAAAAAAAGAAGCTTAAGTAGCAGCCTGCCATAAGCCATTCTCAAGTACTTATGAACCTTCACATCTCCTTCACTACCTCCCTTTCCTGCCACAGATGTGAAAGAACCCCTGTTCTTCTCTGTTTCTATGGGCTCTTGACAAAATAACATCACTTTAGACCTTTCCAGTCAAAGACTGTAGACTTGGAATGAAATCTCAGCAAGACGGTATCTCAGTCCTCAGTTACACAGGGAGGAAAAAGATTGTAATGCATTCACCTTCCAGTATTTTTATGAGTCTATTTACCTTCACAGAAAAATCAAGTACTCAGATATCTTGCTATGTTTCTCAGTAACTGAGTGTCACAGCATAAAAAAAAGCATTTAACCAGTGTCCACAATTCAAACCACCTGTGCCCAGCACTTAAATGGTACCGTAAATGGTGCAGCCACCAATATATCAGTCATCAACTTATTAGTACTCCTGATGAGAACTGGGAAAGAGCACAGTCAATATGCAACAGGTAAATTAACCTATGGCAGACAAAATAGCAGTACTGCATGCAAAAAGATAAAAAATATTTTACTTCAATTCTAAATAACTTTTATCTTTCAGAATGCCCAGAGATTTCTAAATGGTAAGAAACACAAGAGATGAGCAGTTGCAATACAAATCTAGGAGATGCAAATAAGGGAAAAATGAGAAAAAAAAATACATTTCTACACACTTGCCACCTATCATGAATCAAAAAAGCACCATTAAGTACCCACCTTCATAGCAAGTGCAATTAAAGCTCCTTCTGTTGGCTTCCCCATTAAGGTGTTGTTTCTAATCACAGCATCATTACACACACATCCAGCCTAAAAGATGAGGACAGAAAGGGGAGAAAACACAATACAGAGTAAATGTCATGCATAACTGTTGTGCTATCATCAATTAAAAGAAACCTGTCTCTGCCAGTATCTCACCTCAACAATTCTGCTAATGGACGGGTTGTTATAACCATGAATAACTTCACCATCAAGCATCACTTCTCCAAACCTGTTATAACCTACTCCAGTAACCTGTAAGACAAAGAGCCAAAGGTAGCATGCAATGTAACATTTGCTGGGTTCTTAAACTGTTTTAATCTCAGCTTTTCACTACGAACTATAGAAAGCTAAAACAATGTCGTGCATAATGATGCATTTTACCCTGTGTGAATAGAATTCTCTACTTAACATCTAATGTAGCAGGTACCAGACTAGGAAAAAAACTCTGAGGCAATGGAGTTTTTCAATTAAATATTTTAGGCATTATTTTTCAAAAATTTAACAATTTTATTCCCATCTCCTTACTCAATTGGGACATTTTTTTTCTCTCCTTTACTCCTTTTGCTTTCTAATTTTTTCCTCCTATTCCTAGTTAATAATGCATACCCCCTGCAGGGGAATGGAAGTACACAGCCAAGACCTACTTTCATGCAGGAAGAAGAAAATCATAGTTGAATGGCCTCTCAGCTGAGACTTTTGAGAGGTGTTAAAAACAGTAAAACTGTATATTTAATGCATAAAATACAGGCATCCCATTAGGATCCCAGAAGTCTTCAATTCTATGGCATTAACAGCTAGTATATTTTACAGCTATTTCAAATTCTCTTTCCATTAGGACAAAGGAGTTGATTTCATGCAGCTATAAACAAATTATGCTAGTAGTAAAGAAAAAAGCAATTAAAGCATTCCTATAAAAATTTAAGAATAGAAAATAAGTACCAAGAAATATAAGCAAACATAGGTAAATAACAGGAAAGGATAAAGAAAATTCCAGTATTTACTATTCCAAAAAAAAAAAAGTAAAGCTAATGGAGGGTTTTGTCAATGTGAATAAAACCCTAAGCATGAGGAGTTCAGGAATTCATGAACTTGTTTAAAGTACACTCCCATGGAACTACATATAGAAGCATGCCTTGCTGCTTTTCCATTCCTATTGCTTTTGCTTCTCTTTTGTGCATTTACTTCAGCCTTTGCAGCAAACACCCAACCTCAATCACAGCTTTATGTCCTGCCTCTACGTTAAACTCCATCCATTATGAAAAAAGCAAGTATGATAGTGCACTCGTAAGAAGGGTTCATACTACACATCATCTTTTAGCCAAAATCTGGATACCCCTCCTATTTCAACTGTTCTTGACATATACATTTTGTTTTTATGCACCTGCTACAACAGGTGCATAAAGTCCCATTTTCCACACTGAAAAAAAATGCCAAGTCTCATTTTTGTCATGCATCTCAGCATCTTTTATTATGACCTACAGAACTTTATATATTATATAAAGCGAATTCTTCTATAACCACAGAATGCTTGGGTAATGCAACTCAAAATCTGAAATACTAGATGAAGAACAGAATTAGCTAGAAATTGAGGAACTGAGATTTGGTGCAACTAATTTACACTTCTTTAATTAATGCTTTAAATGAAGTATAATCAAGAATATCTCAGCTGATACACACAGTGAAGTAGAAGCAAAATTTAAGTCTAACAGAGCTTCAACCACATACCTCAGCATGTTGCCCATCTGAAGTAAAAATATGAGTAACGGTCATTTCATTCTTTGTCAGAGTTCCAGTTTTATCTGAACAAATTACATTGCAACAACCTGAAATAACCAATTAATACTTGTAAGACAAGGCCTGCCTAGAATAAAATGAGTGGCTAACAAGAACAAGAGCATTCAAGACATGCAAATTTCTAGAAACGCTGCAGCTGTCCTTGGGAAAAAAAAAAAAAAAAAAGATGGGATATAATAAATACAGGAAATTTTCAACTATTCGTGAATAGCTGTGCAAAGTTCTTCACAAGTTTGTCTAGTAAATTAAAAAAGCTAATTAAAAGCCCAAATTGACAAGTTGTCCCAAGTGGTTCCATTCATTACCTCCTTAATTTTACTCTGATGCATCTCAAACTATACTCCTAAAGACTCAATTGGAACTACCATTGAGGAGGAAAGTTAAGAGCCTGCTTTACAGCAGTCATTTTTCTCAATCTATAAGTGTGACTTAATACTAAAGCCACAATTTTTAATGAGATTAAAAAGATTACAGAAATGTGGAAATATATACTTGCTCTTTTAAGTCAAGAAAAGTATTTTGAAACAGTGTTGCACTGTTTTGACATTCCTTGACCCAACAGCAGAAATTGAAAAAGCAACAAAAAAGCTTGCAATATTAATTAAACTGCTAAAGGCATTAGAAAAAATATTCCTAATCTTCAAAGGAGAAATTCAACTGCAGCAGAATTACTTAAATTACGATTTCTGTTTCTTTTTCATATACTATGAATTACATGTTTCATGACTGAAACTACGTACAGAATGTTTCCAAGCTTACATCTTTTAAATATTTTAGGTTTTAATATAAGCAGCACAACGTCCTTAAGGTACATTTTGATTATAAAGATTTTTTCCGATATGCAAACTTGGATTTGTTTCCAACTGTCAAAAACACTCAAATTTACGCCAAAAAAAGTTGATTTAAAGACTGTTTCACAAATCTGTTATTTAGCAAGAACATCTCAGAGCTAGCTAAAAATACTTGTACTGACATATTTTCACTGTTCTACTGTGAACGAAGAGTACTCCATACATCTAGTTACACATGCAGGTTTGAGTGTTACTAGTGTCACATGTAATTAATCAACAGACTGCTTACTGCAATTCAAAAACCGAGTGCTGATAGGGCACACAAAAGCATAGACTTGAATTCTAACTGCTCACGTAAAAGACACTCAGTTTCAAAATGTTTTAAAGATACCCCCACACTGCCAGCAAGTAAGAACACCTGCTTCATTTACCATTAGCCACTGAGATTCTTACTGATTTTGTAAGATTTATATCCAACTACTATCTCTAAGTTAGTCTTGCCATACCTAAGGTTTCAACAATAGGGAGCTTTTTTACAATAGCCCGTTTCTTCACCATTCTCATCACACCCAGTGCCAGTGTCACTGTTACCACAATTGGGAGCCCTTCAGGGATTGCAGCTACAGCCAAGCTGAAACAAAAATAAATACACAAATCTTGTCTTAGAATGTCATAGATTAATGCATAGTAATAACGCATTCACAGCTGAGGGCGTTGCTTCTGTACTTACCTGTTAACACAGGTTAAAAGTGAAAGGAACCAAATGTCATCTGATTCTATTTGTATACCACTTAAGACACATACTGAAAACAGTAACAATGTACAATGGCTTAGACACTTCTACCCATACAAAAGAAGAAAAACTGGGAAAAAAACAATCTTACTTTTGTCTTGCATACATGAAAAAACTACTGAGGACTGTGCAAAGCAGTCCAGGTTGTGAAGAATAAGTGTAGTCATCACTAAAAAGAAAGATATGCCACCACTCTCTGCCCTATTCACTGTCCATGTAATAGCAACCCAGCAACTTTTCTGAGAGCAGAGAGCTAGAGCATAAAAACTCAGTGTTATTCTCAGCAGACAACAGCCTGGAATTAAGTTTTTGTGATGTGCTGGAAAATGAGCTAATGAAGTACACAAGTAATTCAGCTTTATTTGATGCTACTTATAATACTGCATTTTCTTTATTTACTCAGTGACTGAAATTCAAATTGCACAACTCTATTGTCTGTTTACAGATGTTCCCAAAACTCTCAGAAACCTCCACACAAACACACAATTTAAGAGACAGACAAGTACGTCCTGTATCATTAAAAACGAGTACGAATTTGCTTTTCTAAGCACAAAATCTGGTTTTACTTTGTATTACTTATCTAAAGAGACTGTGTGCAAGCACAATATACATCACTAGCTTTCACACGCATCCTGTCATGCATAATCAACACTATTTAAAAAATACATATACCTTACCTCACTCCAATTGTGAACATATCAAGAATATGTTTTCCTTGCAACCAGCCAACCAGCATAATAACTCCTATGAAAAAAACAGTTGTCATGGTAAATACAAAACCAACGTGCACTGTAGCCTATCATTAAAAAGAACTCAGCCAAACTTATCATTATGTTGCCTATAAAAATCCATTGTTTCTATCACTGTTGGAGCATGATTCCATTAGTACAGCAACGGTGAAGAAAATTTTTGCCAGTCAAGTTGCCCAATCATACCAGCAGTAAAGGACTCATGCACACCTTGAATCAGAAGAGACACTGCAACTTGAAGCACTCAGAAGGCCAAAAGAAGTCAGAAAAGCATGTTAGTGGGCAGAAGTAAACTTGCATTGTAAGGGGGTTTGTTATGTCACATCAGTAATCTTCAGATTATTACTTGCATGAACTCATTAAACACTAGCAAACAAAATCAGAAGTCAAAATATCTAAAAGGAGATCAAGTCCCTCAGTTTTCCCAAACCCATGGGTTGGTTTCAGTTACAAAGTAATTTGTAGTTGTTTTGCATAAATCTCTTACCTATGATACCAAAGGAATACAAGGAAAGCTGTTTTCCTAAGAGATCCATGCTCTTCTGCAGAGGTGTCTTTGGAGCCTTGGTGAATGGTAAACACCCAACAGTTAACAAGCAGAAGTTAAAAGCATAAACTGTATCCTATTTCTTCAGGTATGCAAGCTTCAAGGCCTTGTCTTGAAACTAACTGACCAAGATGCAGTTATACAGTATGTTTCCATGTGTTTACTTTGTGAAAGCACAAACTACTTTGTTCAATTCTCATGTAGAAATCAAGAAGTTCAAGGAATACTTCAATGAAATGAACATTTTTTTTTAGAAACATCCTTTGGGAGTTTTGTGATGTCTACAGCAAAATCTAATACAAAAGGTCATATCAAGGATTTAAAAAAAAAAAACATGGGCTAAAAAACAACTGCATTTCTTCTAGACAGAAAAGTTCTTGATAACAAGAACAAAACTGACTTTTCAAGGCAGAGGCATTAAAGCCCTGGAAGGCCAATTATATTTCAGGAGGAATTTGCTAACAAGCTGCAGAAAATACAAGTTAGCCAAATAGGAAGCTATAGAAACATTTAGTGCCAAAAAATGTATAAAAAAAGAGGAGGGGAACACCAAGAAAAAAATTAAATAAAGAGATGATAAAAATTAGGAACATAGATTTTTATATTAACATATGGTAGACCTACAGTATGGGAAGTATAGTAATAAAAGGGAAACTGCATCAGTGTAAAATCTTTGTTCTACAAGGTACGAAAAGTGCACATATTACATGGGAGTTCTGATACTGGGTTTGATTCACCCTTACCTTCAAAATCTACTTTTAAAATAAGATTACTGCAATAAGCATCATAAACGTAACTCCACAATACTCTGATACTTCAGAACGTTTGTGTAAAATGCGCACGCTTTTTGTTGCTGGTTCTTTCTTCATTAATAAATGCAATTGCTCCAATATAAACTATGTATAATAATCATATTTTCCTCACATGTGTAATAAAGTGGATTACATTCTGCATGACAGAACAGCAGTATTCCCTTGAAAGGTCTAGTAAGGCACTGCAGCTAACAACGTGAGGTCAGTGATACACCCCCAGCTGACATATTTGATGCCTCACCTAATGCCCTTAGTTGTTCTGTTCTGGCAGATTTCAGAAATGTAATTTGGAAAAAAAAAAAAAATGTACTGCCTATACTAGGCCTGATCATGCCCTGACAGCTGAAAATAGACTGTCACCTTATGACCTTATGTTGGTCAGAGAGCCAGGGAAGAAGTTAGAAGGCTGTTGAAACACAAAGTACTCCAAGAGTCTGACTTTCCATGTGGATCAGAGCACTGCAATAAAGAAAGTTACTACAGGAGTTTAGTATACTGAAGTCAAAGGGAGCTCTGTAACCTTGGAAGGATGGGCTAGAGATCATGAAGCAGTGGGAAACAAATTCATAACCCGAAAATACACCGCTCCTCAAGGGAAAACATAGTCCTGTGCATGCAGCATACAAATCTGTCATAACAAATACCTTTTGCACAAACATAGTTCCACTTGAAAAAATACACTACCACAAATTGCAGCAAGATTTGTTACATCCTTTAAACGCTTCAGAAAATTATTTTAAGAAATAACATTTTTAGGTCACCAATGGTGCATTTTTACACTGAATCCAATTAATACTTTCATGTTCAAGAGAGATTTGTTTCACTAGAGAAAAGAATTGTATTAAAACGAATGTAATTAAATCTAACAAAGTTCCTATGAAATAAACTCCAAAAATACAGTTTTAATGAATGAATAATTTAATGTTGTTTCTAAATATCCATTCTTACCTCTTCTGCTTGCATCATTTTAAAAACCTCTCCAAATTCAGAGTTTTCTCCTGTTCCAATAACAATGCCCTAAAAAAAATAAAATAAACATCACACCACCAAAAAGCAGTCATTTCAGATCTGAAGTTTTAAATTAAACGTATGTGATTGTTCTTGACAGCTTTGACTTAAGTAGTCAATGGGCAAATGCCATTTAAACCGCTACAATTGTTAGCCTTATTAAGGCAAATAGGATGTATTTTTGTTAAAAATAAAAAATAAATTTCACCCCCATGAAACAAACTGCTATTCTGTACTGCTGAAGTACAGCAACTACCTGTAACAAAATGCCAATAACGCAACATCCAGCTAGCACCAAACATATCTGTAATTTCTTTTACAGGTTTTCAAACTCTAACATATGAATGTAGTTCTGCAAGTTCACAAATACCAAATCCTAGATAGAAGGGTTTCACACCACCTATTCCCTGAAAATCTGAGGGTTCCTGGCCATGGATTTTTTCCCCCCCGTGTCTGAAAAAGCACCATTGAGAACAGCTTTGCATTGTATCACACTAAAGTCATCCTCATCCTTATTTCCAGTAAACATTTCTATTCCTACTCTATTTCTACAATTTAAGAAAAAATAAAACATACTTAGTCATTAAATAACAGTTATCAACAGGTAAGTTAAAATTAAAAATAACTGGTTTCATTCAAATAGTTAAAACACTGAATATATTGTTTCCTATCAATAATAATTTTTACCTTTGCTTTTCCACATCTGACCAACGTTCCCATGAAAGCAATATTGCTCCTTGAAGTAAGGTCTCCATTGGTTGCTGCTGGCTGAGGAGCTATAGATTTAGAGCAAGGAGCTGTCTCACCTGTGAGACTGGATTCATCAATAGAAAGGTCCGCAGCCTTTGAAAACAAAATATATAGAGTAGGTAAAAAGCATAGCAATAATCTTTCGTAAGTAGTTGAAGTCGTAATAAAAAAGTTTCCCAACTCTGGCCATGAAAAATATACCTAATTTATTCATATGACAAGAAACCATGTATCAATATTGACCATATTTTCAGAACCAGCACAGCAGCAGGCATTCCTACAGAACACTGCAGCAATAAATTTGCTTTGCAAAGTCAAAGTTTACTCCTAATTTTATGTTTATGACCTTCTCTACAAAACAGTCAAGAGGTTGTAACTGTGATGCACTCCATTACCAAATAATACAATTAACTGAGACTGTAAATGTAAATGTAATATCCTTTCAATTCTTTCTCTGTCCATTTCCTCCTATCTTGTTCATTAAGAACACATAACAAAATACATACAGTGGGTTTTTGTCCACAAAATGTCTCTAAGGAAAATGCCATTCAGGCAACAGGCAAGGCTGGATCAACTTTTTTTAGGTTTTGCTTTTGTGTTTTTTGGCAACAAGTGCACATAGTAGGAGAAGGAAAAGGGAAAAACTGAATTAACATTACTCAAATGTTTGATAGGTGAAGACAAGAAAGACTGTTTTCTATAAACAAAACATAAAACAGAGAAATATATAATAAAAATAGAAATTTAAATGTCTTTCCCCAACTGACATCACTTTTAACATTTTCTATTGACTTTAATGGATCACGAACAAAGTCAAAGCTTGAAGCATAAAATTCTACTGATGCAATCCAGGTAAAATAATTTTGCAGTATTAAAAATTATGAAGTCATTACTTGTGAATATATCACTAAATTTCAATATATCTGTATTGAGAAAAGCAGCATTAAAAGGATGCTTAATAAAACTAAATTACCAAAAAAGCTCTTTGAAAAGATATCACTTGCAAGAATCACATTGCATTTGGTACCACCATACTATAGCACACCAGTCTGAGGTTCAAAGTTATTTTTGCTTTATTCTCTTAAGTGACATGTTACTCCAGTAACTCTTGCACTCCAGTTCCAGCTGGACAACAAAATGAACAAAGGCATACTAAATCAAAAATTTAGTAAATGTTCAGAAGAGAACAGTACCCTTACTAAAGTGCTTTCTGATCACATTCCTCTAATTCTTCCTGTTCTCTCAAGTATGTACCAGGACAGTATCCATTTTTAAAAGATGGATGATTTATCAATAAAGGAAAAGGGGCACTTATCAAAAACTGCAAGGAATGTTTCAAGCAAAGCCATAAGGAATGATTAGCTCCGGAAAGTTCTATAGCAATTTTTATTTGCAACATATTCCTCAGACTCCAAACTGAAACAGGATGCTCAGATTTATCCATGAGCTCTGAAACACTTGTCATCACTACTGAAGTCAATTTTGTTCAAAACTGAAGTTGCTACAGGCATGTTAGTTGTAGTGTTCTGGATTTAAAGAGTATTACTAGAAAACTTGACAGAGGACTCATTAACCTGCACAAAACTTAGGCCAGAAAAGGTCATTCTATAATGTTTTGGAAAACAAGATTGCCCCACAAGTCCAGCAAAGAAATTTCTTCTCTTATATATATGTATACATGAAAACAATATATAGAAAAATAAGACTTCAGAAAGTAAACAGAACTTAATTAGCATTTCTATAAGTTTCTAAGACAGTATTATTTGAACACGCTAAAGAAATCTGATTTTTTATCTGAAAAGACAACCTTTTGTGATCCCACAAGAAAGGTTATCTCAAACACAAACCTTCACGGAATCATAGCAGTAGGCATTCCTGCACAGATTGTACATTTGCTTCTCCCTCCACTTTTTTCCATGTGAGAACATGAAGGCACGAGGTTAGGCCTAGCAGCTTTTAAGAATTGACTGCTTTGGCCGCAAGTCCAGAACACAAAAAATACAAATTGTCTTTTTTGTACTGTTTCTGATTATGGACTTACATTGAAATATCTATTTGCTTTGTTTATATCTCTAATGTAATATCTCCTATTTATACAGGAGGATAAATTAAGCATATCAGAGTTTTCTGGTGATCATAGTTAGCCTTTTTACAGAAGATTGGACTTGAAGTTTCCAGAAGAAGGCGTGTACATTTTGCCAAGTAAGACAGATGCATCATACACACACGTGTATATATAACAACCCCCACTGTGTGGTAGAGATTTCCAAGGCCAGAGCAAGGCAACTCCTTATGATGACATGCTCTTATTTTCAAATATCTGCAAGAATAGTTGAAACAAAGATGGTGCAAATTTTGAGGTTGTGTAGACAAACAGATTAGAAACTTTTAATTCCCCTTCTGCTTTCCATTGTAACAGGTCCAAGAATGCTGCTAACATGGTATGCTATGAGCTTACGAATGAGATAGTAAATGCTGCTGCAACAGCACTTCTACACTAACATAGACACTATACAATTGTTGTGGGAAGAAGAAAGTTTTTGAAGTCACTAACAAAGATTATTCAGAAAAACATTAAGTAGTGACTATATTACAAGGGCTAACAGATGATCCACTAACAAATGATGCAGACAAACTTCCCAAGGGCACCACAAATTTTTCTTAGACACTAGCTGGTATAGGTTTTGTCTATAAAACTAGCAGTGTTCAGAGAACACTGCAACTACACCCTAAAATTAATGCAAATATAGACACGAAATCAGCTGCTAACATATCTCACAATTCAGACTGAAAACAGCCATTTGACTTAACATTCAGAAGAAGTATTCAACTGAAGTTTTCAGTAACAGACTGCATACATAAAATTGGAAAAATACTTCTTTCATTTCCTACAATCAAAACCCACGTATATTAAGAATGCACAATTACATTTAGGAGTTTGATTATTTCAAAGTTTCTATCAAAATAGTTGCAAGATCCAAACAATAATATTTATGCAGTTCAGTATTCAGTAGCTATCTTCTCTTCCCCTCTGTCCCACAAAAAGAAATGCTATTAAATATTAAAGCAAGAGTAAGTATATACCTCAAATAATCGTAGATCAGCCGGGACTCTGTCTCCAACTGACAAGCAGACTGTATCACCTGGGACTAAATCTCTTGCAAGTGTATGTTCCACTCTACCTTCTCGTACACTGTAGGCGTAAACACAAGGTCAAGGTACATAAGAATGTCTTCTCTGGCATTTTGTCTTAGAAAAGTGAAGTGTTGACTATACGTTGCAGTGCTACTGATTCCAGAAAAATACAATTTCAATTTTGCTGTTTATTTCTCTAGAAATTACACATCAGTGATATCATTTGAAGTGTTCAAGGGGCAACAACGTGGAGTAATATTTTTTGCCAATAAAACAATCTTTAAAATGAGTCAAAATAAGTTTTCTATATCAGTGTAATGCTTGCTATAAAAGGTATTAAGTTCAGTAAAAACTTTTTCTTCTACTCATTTCACATTAAACTTATCATGACTTAATTTAGGAGAGAGAGGACATACAATTCCATACCAGTGGCATTCTGGAGGCACAAGTTTACTAAGCTCTTCAAGAGATTTTTCTGATCTGTACTCCTGCAAAGACAATAAAACAAAGAAGTGAATGTTTTTAAAACGGGCAAAACCTAAACAATAACAAGATAGATTTCAGCAGATGTGGATGTGTTCCATTAGTAAAGTTGTTATAACATTCCAACGAATCAGTTAAGATATGCCCTACAACAGCTCCTTATTAGATATACTTTAAAAAGCAAATACAGTCCAAATACTGGAAGTTTTACAGATTTAAGAACTTGCCTACACGCGTTATTTCTGAAAAACTGGTAGAGATTCTTTGCATTTTCTTTTAATACCTTCAAGGCTTTGTAATTCTTACAGTAATGCTTCTAAACACAGGGATCAAGTTCTACAGTTTAGCAAGTTTGTACCAAAACCAGTGTTCAAACTCTAAGCCCCTGGAGAACTATGGTAATACAATTCACCTCTAACTCAGATTTTATAATAAATTTCAAGATAAACAAAGATTAAAAGCACAAACAGGAAGCTATTTTGGTTTAAGCAGACACTGAATAAAGCTGGGTATTCAAAGAATGACAATAACGTTTTTATGACTTACGTTATTTAAAATATATTTTGGGGGGTAAAATTTCTGTACGACATTGCAGCCAAAGCTTTATGGTCAAAAACTGTTTTCTATGAAATCAAGTATTTTAAAGCACTTCAGCACAGTTTAATCTGAATGCTTCTTTACAAGTAGTCTTTTATTGCTGAGTATATTACCCATACAGATGCATAAATGTCAATGTAGTTAAAGCAAGAAAAATCATGCACTTTAGAAAAGGGAAAAGACTTGGATGAAAGCACAGAGCTCTTTAATCAAGCATTGTGCAGCTGCACAACATATCAGGACAACTACTTATTAAATAGAAGAGCATACATAAAAGCAATAATCTTGTTTGGACAACAGATGTCTTACCTGAACAAAGGCAACTGTAACGACGATGAGTATTGCCTGCGAGAAAACAAAAGCAGATAAGATAAAAGAATTCCAAATGGCCATGAAAGTTACTGATCATATTTGCTTTTTCTCAACCATAGTTGTTACTACACATTAGCAATATGGTTTGGAAACAGACTTTCTCATGCTCGAAATGACCAGATTTCCCTCAGGCCTTCTAAAGACAAAACAAAAAACAATGGCATTATCTCTACATCTGTTTTAGTGTCATCCAAGAACTTCAATAAGGTAATGCTACTAAAAATAAGATTGATAACTAGACAGGGACTTTGAAGTAAAATGTTAAGCGATTGTAAGCTCTCCTCTGCATTTCTAAAAGGTGAACAAGAGACAACAGTGGGGAGAGATCCAGAACACAAATAGAAAAAAAAATGTCTGAATGAAGTACGAATGGTGTTCACTGCCACAAAAACTGTTGCAAAGCATCAGATTTTGTTTCATTCAAATGACAAGATAACAGAAAGATAAAGAATAAACTGAAGACTAGAGACAGAGTTGAGGAATGGGTGTGGAGCCATAAAATATCTCAGTAAGGAAGACAAGCGGAGGAAACTTGGGAACTTTGCCCAAGACTCCCATGAAGTAAAATAATACATTGACTCAACCCCAAACAGCCAAGATCCAAACCAAAAAGGCAAATAAAAAAGTTGCCCATTAGGAATAATCCAAGAGAAGCACCAAGACCTCAATAATAAGCCTTCCCCCATATCACACACAATTCCGGGCACAACACTTCAACATGAACATCACTGGGCTTGTAAGCATGGGACGTGCAATGAGTGAATGAATGAGATCTATTAGAGAATGAGACAAAGATGAATGTTGTTTAAAGTACCATCTTCCCCCTCAATACAGTCTAGAGTTTTGCTACACTAAATACATTTGTTACTCAGACTGAGTTGTTGCACTTCTTACAATTGTATCTTAGATATGACTATGTATCTCAGAAGTGCAATAGCAATTAATTAAGCCACTGAAGTGCACCTTGTAACTTCTAAAAAATAAGATATGACCATTTTGCAAGAGAAAAACTCTTGCAATACCATTAACTAAATCAAAGATAAAGTCTGCCTGGTTGGTGACACTAACATTAGCCTCAATGACTGAGTCCTAGTAAAAAATTATATGCATTTCTTCCTCTTTCCTTGGGGTATTGCTTCCAGAGTTACATATATGCTTCCTTGGCAAGCAGTACTAACTTCTTTTCATGCTACCTGTCACAGCTTTGATATCCTAGTCTCATGTCAGTGTCTCACTTCAGGGTCTATGTGCAATGGCTTGAAACAAGAAGCCAGTATCTTCTAACTGTGAAAAGGTAGGGTGTTTTTTTGTTGTTTTGTTTTAAGATCTGAGCCCAGTTCAAGTCATCACGCAGCTATACAGTACATTTTTTAACATCTGAACTAAAAACCTTGGCAAAAGTTGCTCAAGCCAGCAATGCTATCAAAAGAAATGTATGTCATAGATATTTAGCAGCAAATTAGTTTTGTTGCTAAGGCTCTCAGCAGAAATATACAGACACAGAAGTTGCACTGTCATCTGAGAAAGAAGCAAAACATATTTACTCAGTGAAAATACAAGCCTTGATAACTACAAGACTAAATGGTAGGTCAGCTGTAAGCTAAATGAAATAAACAATTAATGAATTTTAACTGAACTGCACTTACTCTCCGTATTTCAAGACGCCTCTGCTAACATTCATGAGGCTGTTGAAGATTCCTTCTCAGATTGGAGCACAGACTACAGAAATTACTGCTCCCTTACACTGCCTTGCTGAAGGGTACAGGGAAATAGATTTAAGGGCACTACCAAAGGGCAAAAATATTCTGACTTTTGGCCACAACAGTTAAATACATTTAATGATAGAATAATTTTCCTACATCCAACATATGAGCACAACAGACTATACTACTATGAGTACAACTAACACTACACTCAAATTCAAATTGCATAATGTTTCTTAGAGGAACCATGTGTTCTACTGTGTCTGCAGAAAAAGAGGGGTCAGGAGCAAACCTCTGTTTATCTTGAATTAATTACAGAAACACAATTCCTCACAATATGGAGCGTGGAGGTCAGCTAAGACAAAAACAAACAAACCAAAATACCACCACAGCTACAAACTACCTCTGATCATACAGAAATCCCAATTTCTACTTTTCACCCCAAAAAGTAGAAAGGGAATACAAATTTCTCCTCAGTGTCATTTGCCCTGACAAATGCTTAGCAGCACTACAGTCACTCATTAGTTTAACACCCTATTTAATTGCAAACTTCTATGACAATTCCTTATTTCAGCTTCTATCTTCTTTCTGCTGTTTCTAGAGAGTTCAGATTAGATTTCTTTTACATGTTTTAGAAGATCACATTTTTCAAGTAAATTATCAGAAGACCTCTGTTGGTTTCACCTTGAAATTAAAGCATAATTTGAGATTAAAACATTAGATAGAAGGCACCAAAAATTGTTCCTCAGAACAAACTCCTAGACACAGATGTTCTAATCAACAAAACAGCAAAGATGTAAGATGTAGGCAGGTAACTATTAAGCTGATATTTTGATACGTACTATTATCAGTCAAGAAAAACAAAATCCCCTCACAAACTTAACAGCAGATTTAATGATAGCATATAAATTAGCTTCATTAATCACAATCAAGTGATACCATCCCACATTAGCATTGATGTGACGTTGAAAGCAAATGTGGTCATCCATTCTGAAGTATTGTCTCAGTAGATAAAATTTTAGTTCCTTACCACGGTGATACTGACAGCATCATCAAACTGATGCATTAAAACACTGATGACCGCAGATGCCAGGAGAAGCATAATAAGGGGATTTTTAAACTGAAATGAAACAGAACAGGAATTCAGTAATACACCACACAGAATGACTTTTTTGCCTACCCCCCAAAGAACATCCATTTTTAAAACATACTTTAATTTTTTTTTTTTTTTTTTTTTGCAATCTGCCAGCACAAACAGAATTTGACTCTCTATGGTTCAGAATTTACTTGAATTATTCTTTCTAGTATCAAAGGCTTTGAATGGACCATATTCAGTACATAACAGTAGGAAACCATTTCTTACATTCCCTGATTCACATTTTCAAGACAGAAAAAAAGGATCTTTCTTCTACATGACAGATACTTGCTGTCCCCTTTTTGAGAAATCTTACAAAAAAGTGAATCTTACAATAAAAGTAAAGGACACTAAGAGTACATATGATGAGCACATTCAAAGCAAATCCGTATCTTAATAAATCCTACCTAAAACAGGCTTGGATGATATTCCTTAGAAGTCTTCTGATGCATCTAACTGACATTATAGATGGATGGGAAAATGAAGTATTAATGCCAGAGGACAGCTAGTATGTAATGATGTTCCCACTCCTACTATCAGCAGAGAATGGAATTATCTTTGCAGCCACTTCCAAGTAAAACAGTTTCTCTAGAATTAACCACCCATTACTTCAGGGTTTACTTTAGAACTTAACTGTACTGCTGCTTAGACAGGCTGCAGGAAATACTAACCAAAATGTTTAACAAATTGATTAGGAAAATCTTCTGTGTGAAAAGTTGCTTTAAGTGTCTTTGCCAGGGAGAAGGGATGGAGGCAAAAGAGTGGCAAAGCAGGGGCATTTCCAAATATTCGTAGTAGATCGAGCTGAGAGGAAGAAATTTACACGTGACTTTTGCGGATTCTGCTTACCATCAGATTTCAAGGTGGACCCCATGCCCACCCTCACTTCAAAGGCAATATTTTTGCTTTCTTAAATTTCTTTTGCCCATCAAATTATTGACACTTCATATTCCATTTAAATATTTACCAATCATAAGCATTTGTGTCTGACTTGAGTGTGATTCATGCCTAAGTCTTTGCTTATAAGGAAGTTTATTCTACCTCCCCAGTCCTTGAGATATTACAGATGGTAGCCTTCTGCTAGCTATGAAATCATTCACAAACAAACCATATAACCTAAACACTGACGTACCTACATGAAAGTTTTTTTCAATAGGTAAGTTAGATACAAGTTACAGAAGAACTTCTTACTCTACTTCAGCTTACCCGCTTTTATCAGAGTACTTTCATGTACACAAAAGCTAAGACAGCAAAATTACTGACAGACTATTAAAACCTAAAAGCAGAAAAGACAAAAATCTTAACCTGGGAAATGTATTTTTTCCACAGTGGTTCATCTTCACTAATATCAAATTCATTCCATCCATGGAATGCCCGTCTATGACACACTTCACAGTTTTTTAAGCCATTCTGAAGATTAGCCTATTGAAATATACAAAAAATAACACAGTCAGCGATTACACTGTTAAGATAAGACTTCAAAATAAATTCCAACACCAAAATACAATGTCTTAGATTATAAAAATTTGGCCATCAGAAATACAAGCTTGGTACTGGTGTTTGTACAACAATAAATGCTAACTGTTTTAAAATAAAATTTGGCAGTAGTTAACGGATTCAACAAAAAAAAATCACAGAATTACGGAAGCAGATGCTGTTTCACATCTCTGATTGCTAATCTTCCCTGCAGAAAACTCTTTAGCAATCCAAACAGTTCAGACTGCTGAGAATTATGTTAGGAGTTCAGTTACCCAGCTAAATGACAGCCATAGCTTCAAATTTTTGAGTTATCAGTGACCAACGTTTATCATGATGTACTCCTCAAGCAGTCAAGCATGCAGAAAATGAAAATAGATCATCTATCGAGAAAGTTAACCCAAATTCAATGGCTCATATATCTGTCTATGGGTAGCTTTCTCAATCCTGTTCCTCCTCTTAAAACGGAGGCTGCCAAAATATATTAAAGACATTATGAATTCCTTCGAGAAATGGAAGCGATAGCTATGAAAAACAGGAGAGTTTTACAGGAAGAACTCAATTCTGAAACTCAAGGAGAGTTTTATTAACAAAAAACAATCTCCAAAGCATACAGAAATCTAAAGATTTTCTAGCTGAATCATACCACCCCAAATTAACAATTTTCTCAGAAACACTGCAGATTAGAGCATTTCAAGAAACAATTTAATAATTGACGTGCTTTTAAAAGTAGATGGTAGTTAATACCAAACAGCCTGATAATGCATGGACTCTTAGTAACAAGATCTGTTCTTATGAGATATCAAACATCATTTGGTAACATCAACACAGTCTAAAGCGATGCAAAATTACTTACTTGCAAAATGCTTGCAACTTCATCGACTGGCAATTCACTTGCTTTTTTTGAGGACAGTACAGGAATCATTGTCTCATTGTCACCGTCAGGGATTTGTTGAAGACGTGCAACCTATGAAACAAAACCAAAGTTTGAAGGGATAGGGAGCACTAACATTTCATTTCAAACAACATATACCAGATCGATGCAGTATTAATGCCATTAAAAGATAGATTTCAATAACCATTTGCACTTAAAAAAATAAAATCTACAGATTCAGCTTCTTTTCCACGCAGTATCATATCTGCAACTATGAAGCAAAAACACTGGACGTGCAATTGAGGGGACTATTTCTGTAATGATGTGTTAAGCAATGGCAAATACCCTTACAGTTACATATAGTGGTAATCCTTTAGCTCCACACCTGATCAGGAAGTACTCACTCCAAAATAAATTTCACTTCCTGCCCTTACTTTCTACTTCCTAATGAAGTTACTCTAAGCAAGCCTATTTGTGTTTCCTTGTAGAGAAAGAAAGGAAAAACAATACTAGGAAAACCACAAGAGCACAGACGCCAGCGAAGTCACAGAATTTGACTATAGTACAAGAACTTCAAGTCAATGTTATAAGAAGCAATGATTTCCTGTAATTTTTCAGAAATGAAAATTTTTGTGAAGTGCAGAGTAGTGCCTTAGCAACACTGACAGCCTGCGCTGACATTCAATGAAACTGAAGTTTCAGAACGCTTGCTTATTAAGTATTAGATGCTAAATACTAGACACTCTTTCATCACCCCTTGTCTCCTTTACCATCACTCCATCTCACTGCACCCACAATTCATGATTTACATTTTGTCATCTACCCCACCCTTTCCCCCTGTTTACTGGAAAACACCTAAGATACAAACGTGCACACCACTGAAATAGTTCTCCCATTACACTCCCACAGAATTTGAATTGGCGGTTTTATGCTTTTATACAAGACAATAAAGGTTTTGGAATTCCTCGGTGGATGCTGAGACAAAATATAATAAAAAAAAAAAATACTCCAGGATGATAATGTGTTACAAGATTACAGCATTTTTATACCATAAAAAATCCATGACAATCTTCATTTTCTATACTACACACCGTTTTGTCTTGTACTCAAATATGATAGCTGAGATTAACTCAATTTTTGTTCTTCCAGCTGCTTACCTAAATAAGATTACACAAAGGCTTCAACGCAGAGGCCCAAGGGAACAATGAATGAAGGTGAAAGCACCACAGTAGGCACACACGTGCTTTCTCTTGAAAGAGAAATCCTTGGAAACTCTCTGCTCACCACGTAGTTCCTAGTGGAACAGTCAACCATGACACTTGCTCCACTGTAGTGCTAAGGAAGCAAGTCTAGAGACTAAGGTGAAACTCAGGGCAATGTGCAGTGTGTGTTTGAGCTCTTGGGAGGAGGGCATGGCAGACTAAAGACCTGTTCAGTGGCTTCAAAATTGAGGGAATCCCTTGGACTTGACCCAGCCTTGTGCAGCTTGAAGCCAGCAGGATTGTGCAGCTGGGAGGGCATCAGCAAGGGACCAAGAAGCAAAGCTCAGCTATGCTCTGTCACACCTCAACTGCAATACCTCATTCTGCTGAAAGAGTTTTGGTTTGCTCTTTTCGTTGCTATCCTTTCTAGGATGCATTTAAGCAAAAACCACAACTGGAAAGCCTGCAGCCCAACTTTTAGTGTTACAAAATCTGTCCAAAATATCCTTCGGTAGTAGGTACTTACTGAAATCTTATGTATCTTATGTATATACACTGATGTAGGTCTTCATTAAAAATGATGGTGACACACATTATTATATTGCGTAATATATATATATATATATATTTGCAAAAATGTTTCAGACATGGCTCAAAATATCATGCTTTTTCTTTTCCAACACTTAACATGTATTTATAGTACTTTAAAAGAACCTCACTAATTGCTTTTAACATCAGAAAAAAAAATCAGGAGTATAATTCTATTCCTAACAAGGGGTCTCTATATGAGTCATAAAGACACCAAAATTCAATGCTTTCCAAAAACAAGAAACCCAACAAATGGTACCAAATCCTTGCACCAGCAAGGTTTCACTACTCTGCACCGGAGTAGCAAATATTTGCCCTGCAGCCTAAGGCTTCTCAGATCCCTCTTCAAAGCAGAACCACATTAGAGCAACATAAGCTGGCCATAACTGCAGCAGGAAAAAAAGGGGTTTCAGTTCAGAAGAATAGGGGCATTACAACTCTCAGCCTTAAAAAATAAATAAATAAATAAATATATATATATATACACACACACACACACAAACGCACTCTTTGGCATATACATGTTCAGCTCACTAACTAAAACTTCATCACGGGAAGAGATGCAACATCACAGCCACTCAGTCTTCCATGCAGACATGCAGCCTTTGATTAGGTGTGACACTGCTTTGAGCAGTGTCCATGAAGCACTTTATGCTCACGAGAGTCCTAGAAAGAAATACGTGCATTCAAATCTGCTTTGCAGAACCTTCAGTATGTATCGTGCCTATCTGGGGGCTACAAATACAGACAAACTCCCCTATTCTGCTATTAAGAACACACACAGTTAAGGCTGCTAAGCCTCTGCACATGAACCAACATTAAAGTTTAAACAATTCAATTCTCAGGAAATTGCCATTGGAAATTGTGACTTTTCATACTTTGAAGTTTACAGTCAATTTCCTTTGGATTTTAACCTTCCTGCTGTTTCAGTTTTCTTGGCTCACACACTTCCTTAAACCAAACATTTACCAAGAATTTTGCCACGATCTCCCCTCTTTGATACAACACTACTGAAGAACTCATGTTCTTTTCTTTACAGTTTCCTCTCCTAAGTGCTAGCTTTTGATTTTTGTTGAATGTAATGCTATGAACGTAGTATCTAGTTACTGAACGCCAGAATTTAGGGCTGGAAACAATTAAGCCTAAATGCTATTTCAAAACAAATCCACAAACACACACTTTTGTCGAAGATCACTCAACAAAAACACTGAGCAACCACGCTTTCCCAGTAAGACTAGGCAGAAATGAACTAACAGCCATTACAAATTTTAGTGCTGAGATTTTTTTTTTTGCCCTATAGCAAGTATTGTGGCTGGTAGACTCAAACACCAGCTCCAAAAAAGGGACACACCTCATCATGTCCCTAATATTAGGGAATCAATTGGGATGGCAGAATGTCTAGTAACAAGCTCTTTAAAGATATCTTAAAGAGTTAAGTATCCTTAAACACAAATGTTAAAATAAAGAGGTTTCATCCAAATAAACCTTCATCAGCACATTAGAATTGTGCTAACAAAGCCTATTTTTACAACATTTTTGTGACAGGCTCAAAAAGCCTCTGATTTTAAATGTGCGTTGCATTCAAAACATCTCCCACTCCTAGGGAGAACATTGTAGAACCTTTAGGACATGAAAAAAAAAATCTACAGAGAAAATTTGGTAAAGGATTAGCAAAACAAAGGCTCAGAGTCTTTTTATAGCCAGCTCTTTTCTCTAGGGCAAAATTACTTATGATAAGACAATTCTGGATGGATCCCTCATCTCACTTCTCAAAAAACTCTACAATCTCTGGGTAGATTAAACTACACTTACAGTTCAGAAAATAACGATATATCCAACACTTTGCCACCAATTAAATTCAATTACTTAGCCAATAAGAAACCAATCACTGTTCCCTTCAATGGAGTGGGTTACATTGACAGATTTAAGTCAAAAAAAAAAGTTGGAAAAAGCACTTGCCATCTGCTGGGACATAATAACCATATTCAAACACGTATTTTTGCCTTTACTTGAAAAGAAAGCTTTCTTATTTAGCAGTGTCAGCAAGTACTCAATAATCCTTTGCACTGGTGCCCAGACCTGCAGGCTGAATGCCTGTGCTTCTGCAACACCTGTTAGCACATCCAACAGCAGCTTACCCTAAAAACCACAGCCTTCTATATTACAGGGGTCAGTCCACCACATACAGTAAGATCTCTTCCCATCCTATGATGTAATTCGTGTTCAAACATCCAGCAGTTGGTATCTTAAAACACTTCAGAACTTTTTGCCATTGCAGGCAAAGTTTTCATATGGATAATGGGGCTAAAAAATGACACTGGCCTATTCTTTTATACCAGTGAGATAGAATATAACTGAAGTTTTTGGAGCAATGATTACAGCTTTCCCTTCCCCATTCACAGCTAAACCTACTAGGGAACAAAGAAGCAGAATACTAGCTAGTAAAAAAAAAAAAAAAAAAAAAAAGTGGCAGCTGCCACAGGAGGGACTTTTCCTGGAGCACTTCCAACATACACACCACCATTTCTATGGCAAGAAACACACATCAATCTTGTGACCACAGAACTGTGACTAAAGCATGTTTATCAAAACTAACGCAAGTTAATCTGGAAGGTTTACATTACTGGAAATTCAGAGTTCCTTCCTGTTTGCTCCAAAGGGAAACCTGTAATTTGTCTGACCAGTTAACAGTAGCACAAAGAAATTCTTCCTCCTCAGACGCTACCACGATTCTGCCTACCTTCTTTCTATATCCACTTATTGTCAAGTGCCAACATCCTACCTCCATCACTCAGTGGAGCAGCTTAGCAGGAACAGTCCATTATCCATCAGCAGGGCTCACTGACAACAAGACACTTTTTTAAAAAAAAGGTAAAAGGGAAATTTTAGCTCTAGATGCTCAGGGAATGTAAACGGCAGGACCTACATTAACTGCGAGCAATCTAAAAAAATTTGTAGAGCACTCTCACAACAAAATCTATTTTGAGATAATCTTGTGACCAAAACACTTTAGCTAATTAGCTAATACAAAGTCCTTCAAATGTTACACACAGTTACTTAATTGACCTACAAATACGAAATGCAAAGGAGATATAAAAGCGAAACTATTCAGAACCGAGAAAATGAAAGAAAAACAAAACTAAGATGTTTATAAAACAAAGAAAACAGCTACAGTAATTAAAAAGAAATGATGATTGTTTCTTTGAAAACTTCTGTCAGAAACACAAGAGAAAAGAATACATCTGGATTTGGGGACTCTTCTCTTGGAAAGGACAGTTTAGGATACCCCATGAGAAGTCTCTGTGGCAAATGGCAGGTTGAGACAACCAGTTCCTGGGAACCACGCAGTGCAACTGGAAATGGAAAAAGATGACTGGAAGCACTGGCTCAACACTCCTTCCAGTATTTGCCTGTGAACCATGCCTATCACCTCCTTCTGAGTCTTCCTACCCATCTGAACAGCTCATTCACTCAGCCTGCATCTATCCCATCAGTGTTGTCTTTTCCACTTGAAACATTACGTGCACCTGATCAGGAACTGCAGCTGTATTGCCAAAATAAGGGCATTACAGCATGTTGTCCAACACACTCTCCAAAGCTCAATTCACATTCCAGGCCTGAATGCTGTTAGCTGCATTTGTATTGCAAGCGAAACCCCATACGAGTACTAATGACCTGAGAGCTGACAAGTTCTGCAGTGTGCCGTGCCCTGACCAAAGGGCCATCCAAAACCACATCACCTCAGGGCTCCAGCATCAGAAAGGACATATGATTTTACACCACAGTATCACCTCTTCTGGGTTATTATGTCAAATGTTTGTGCTGTTCTTATTGGGATGCAGAAAGAGTCAGCACTTCAGTGTACACTGTTCCTCCCTGCCCACTGTGCATCATTAATCAGCTTCTATTTTTGATTTACCTTTCCCCCCCCCCACTGAAAAAAAAAATAGTAGATGTTTAACAATATAATAAGAAAGTGTTTCATTGAACCCATTTTCCTGAATATTCTATATGATCAAATTGTAAGTGATATAACCCCAAAAGTTTGGAAAGCTCAGATTCGGGTAAGCATGTTTGCCAGTTGAGTACAATTCAGAGCCAGGTGCAGAGGATGACGATGACAAGTAGATCGGTACTGTGACAAAGAGCAGAATTCAGGGTCTAAATCACCTGGTGGAACTGACCATCAGGAACAGAAGCAGCTTTGTGTTCATCTGTGCCCATGATCATGTAATAAAATAACAAGTGCTCACCTCTTTTGCAGTCTGGCCCCCTGAAAGCTCACAGGGCTAGAGAACAACTAGCTATCAAGGAGCACAGAGGCATGAGTTCCCATGTGCGTGGACAGAGACTTTGGAAACAATTCCTGCTAGGCAAAAACTCCTGGCTGTGAAACATGTCTTTAAGGAAAAACATACCACCCAGAAAGGAATCACAGAATCACAGAATTTTCTAGGTTGGAAGAGACTTCAAGGTCTTCGAGTCCAACCTCCAACCTAACGCTAACAGCCCTCCACTAAACCATATCCCTAAGCTCTACATCTAAACGTCTTTTGAAGACTTCCAGGGATGGTGACTCCACCACTTCCCTGGGCAGCCTGTTCCAGTGCCTCACAACCCTTTCAGTGAAGAAGTTCTTCCTAACATCTAACCTAAAACTCCCCTGGCTCAACTTAAGCCCATTCCCCCTCGTCCTGTCACCAGGCACGTGGGAGAACAGACCAACCCCCACCTCGCTACAGCCTCCCTTGAGGTACCCATAGAGAGCGATAAGGTCGCCCCTGAGCCTCCTCTTCTCCAGGCTGAACAAGCCCAGCTCCCTCAGCCGCTCCTCGTAGGACTTGTTCTCCAGGCCCCTCACCAGCTTCGTCGCCCTTCTCTGCACCCGCTCAAGCACCTCGATGTCCTTCTTGTAGCGAGGGGCCCAAAACTGAACACAGTACTCGAGGTGCGGCCTCACCAGAGCCGAGTACAGGGGGACGATCACCTCCCTAGCCCTGCTGGCCACACTGTTCCTGATACAAGCCAGGATGCCGTTGGCCTTCTTGGCCACCTGAGCACACTGCTGGCTCATATTCAGCCGACTATCCACCATCACTCCCAGGTCCTTCTCTGCCTGGCAGCTCTCCAACCATTCCTCTCCCAGCCTGTAGCTCTGCTTGGGGTTATTGCGCCCCAGGTGCAGGACCCGGCACTTGGCCTTGTTGAACTTCATGCAGTTGACCTCAGCCCATCGGTGCAGCCTATCCAGATCCTCCTGCAGAGCTTTCCTAACTGCAACTTAAATTTGTGCTGTGTTTTCAGTATATTTTGTATCACTGCTAAAACAAAAATCCTACGTAACCTCAAATACCTTCAATTTCGTACATTTAATACAAAAAAAGACACCACCCACACATGGAAAATCTAAAAGAACCTGGTCAGAGTATTGGGCTCAAATACCTCTACTGGAAATAGTGCTGCTTTCGAAGAGCAACTAGTGCATTGCAGTGCTCCTTCAGCACACAAATAATCACGACCAATTGGCAAAACATGTATTTCACTCACCCCTGCAAAAAGCTTTCCCTTCTCACCTCCAAAAGGTTGAAGTCTGCAGACTAATGAGCCACTTGTTTTCCACCAGGCACTGTTTGCTCAGGATAGGAAATATTTTTTGAAGGCTTTGAAGTTGCTGTGTACTATATTCATTTGAGCTGAATCTTTTCTGAAAGTGTGACAATTTTTCACTTCTGGGGAAACAGTTGCAGCAGCCTTGTATTCCAACACTCTGAAAAAAATTGCTCCTATTCAACAGTATTTAGTTTAGACATTTTACCAGGAGTCCCCACATCAAAGGAAGTGCACACAGAAAAGTTCTGTCTCTAAAAAGGCCAGAAGGAAAGCAAGACACTAATTTACATTAACGAGTTCTTGCAGAGCAGATTTCTGTCCTGGGAGACCACGTGGTTTCAAGCCCCTTGCTATTGTGTGTTATTTCATATGATTTCACAGATAGAGGGCAATATTTGACCTGGCACCGAGACCACACATTAACCAAAGAAATATAAATACCCAAATTGAGAGAACAACCTGCTAGGCAGCCCCAGGAGCCTGACAAAGCCTGTGCTGTAGTTGAATGCAATTTCAATGGTGCTTAGGACTGTCGCTGAAGCCAAGACCCAGCTATAACAGGAGAACCATACTTCTTGGTACACGACGCCTCTAATTCGGACCAACTAAGCAACAGAAAAGTGAATACCAACACTAAATCAAGGTCTGCCTAATTTTAAAAGCTGTAAAATGTTTAAGACCTCTCTATCCCTTACCCCATCTGCTTCAGGCAATATAATGAATACTAAGATGGCCCATTTAATATCCAACTGATTAACTCTACAGAAGTCTATAAAAGCTCAAGAACTATTTTTAAGTACCAAAACCACTAAAAATTTCGAAGAAACATTTAAGTACTAAAAATACCTTCTAAAAAAGCACTTCCCCAAGAAATACATCTTCCCATCCTCAAGTGCATTTTATTCTCAGGATGTTTCACAATGTCTTCTTTTATTTAAATACAGAAGGGAAAGTAGGGCATTTAGTTTGACTGAGGATATCGGCACAACAGCTCAGAAAGCTCAGCAATTTTCTGTAATTGTAGTATATGCTCCGTGTGGTTATCTTGCAAGCCTTGTGAATGACAACTGCCTGCTCTCTAGCTAGAGAAAATATTTCACAAAAGTACCAGCACCTTAACCTGACTGCAATGCTGTTGATTCATTTGTGAGCAGTGGCATGAAACATTCAGACTGAAGCCCCAACAGCAGCTCTGTCCAAACCACCTTACTTTTCCTTTAGTGCATTTGAATCTTTAAGGAATGCCAAATATTCAAACTGTGAATTCGATCACTGTAAGAGATTTACCATTTGGAACATTTCTGTATACTCTGGATGTGCTACAATGAATGTAAAGTCTGGTTGCTCAAATCATCGAGCTGCCATCAGAATTACCAAGATTGCATTGACTACTCGTGTATTTGGTCAAAACCCTTAACTTGAATTCTTCCCGTCTGAAAACCTCTTTGCACACTGGAAGGATCTGCTTGAACGTTTAATATGTTTTTCATTACTTATTAATCAGAAGAACAAAGACTACAGTCTCCCAAGGATTCTCTGCAATGCATCAAAACAACACTTGTGCCTTGATGAAAGCAAAGTTTATGTATAATGGCACTTGGTCAGTTCAGAAACTCATCACCCAAGCAGGAGAGCACAGATGGCCGTATCTCACTTGACTCCAAACAGCATATGCCTCTGCTTCAATCCCGATTCGCACGAGGCATTTTAGAAATTCAAGGCCAAAAGACTTTGGGTAGAAATACCAGCCATTAATCTTGCCAGAGTTGCTAACTTCCTAGAAGAGAAAATTTAAGCTTAGAAATAAGATCGTGTGGCTCCTCTCCAATATCCTGCTTCTATCTCCTAGCACTGAAATGCTGAGCTTCCCAAAATGAAGGATGGCACTTCGACAACAACTAATAAAGGATTTTAGCACCCCATGAGATACTACCAACATACCCATGATATGTGGGGATGTAGTTGCCATATAATTTTAATTAAACAAAAACTCAAAATGTTTTCTCTGCATTTATAGCTTAGATTTGTTTAAAATAATGAATGAAACTTCAGGACCTAATTGTTGATTATCTCCCTGGCAGCTATGCAGTTACTTCATAATGTGACAAAACAGAATTGTAATAAAGAAGCCAAAACATAATCCTAAGCTCATTGTTTGAAAGAGTTCTCAGGACCAAGCTGGTGTCAATGCCTTTTAAAATGCACACATAACTCACTGCATAATTACTCTACTTGTGATAATAAGGTTTCTTATAATTAGCATCAAGAAAACAGCAACGTTATATTCACCAAGTTCTTTCTGGTGAATTATGTATGCGGGAAAAAAGTTCTGCAGAAAATTTATGGCTTAAAAATATTTTAAAAGCCTTTATAAAGCAGATTCTGTAGCCTGCATCTGCTAACCCATTATCCATCTTATCCCTCCTAATTACTTAGAGTGTTTGCAAAACAAGTAACTAGAAACAGATGCTTGTCCCGAATTTATACCTTGACTATTATATTCTATTTTCCTTCTCTTCTCTGCACTGCACCTTCATCCTTCCTTCTAGCTGCTACAAACCACAGTGCATATGTCAACATTACCACCTGGTGTCAATAAGTTATGACCTGAACTTTTTCACCAACTCAAAAGCAGGTCTCGAAAAAAAAAACAAATCTACTTATCTTTGACTTATTCCAATCTTCCAAAATCCCACTGCAGTCTATGGATGAACATTAGTTATATTTATATTAAACTGATGAGTGTATTACTTTTTTTTCCCCCCTTCTAAAATCACCATCATCCCTTTCCAAGTGCATTGCAGTACGTGCCCCATTTTTTAAACAGTGGGCAGTGCTAATGTCAGCATGGCTCAGGCTTACACACCAGAGCTATGACCATGGGAAGGACTGAGCCGATCCACTGGTCTGCCAAAAGGTGGATGGAGGTCTCACTCCTTTGTCCCTCATGGAGGTTCACATGCTGACCATTCCTGACAGTAACTGGACCTTCCACAAGGCCGTTCGACTTCCTATTTCAGCAGAAAGCTGTCCAGCATGGGGCTAGGGGAAAAGAAGGACTGGGCAAGCCTTCTGCCAAGTTAGCAAGCCAGGCAAGCCCAACAACCACGACAGCCAGCACAGCACATGCTGCAGGAGCACAGCTGTGAGCAGAATCTTCTCTCAGCAGTTACGAGACCGTATCATGCAGTCCTGCATCCCAAGATAACCACTCACTTGTCAGACTGTTCACCAAAAAATAGCAAGTGGAAATGCTTGCTCCTCTGTCGTTAAGTTAGGTACTCTGAGAACTGTCTGCATTTTCCCTACGCTACTGTTTTTATGACTCACTAAGAGATTATACCATAGACGCCCCACGTAAAGGAGCTCGAAAGCAAACAAAATAACTAAACATACGTCCTGCGGCATCCGAACTCAAGCAGATCCCATGTTAAACCATTTCTACACTACTATAGATTAGTACTTCTGGTTTATCTGTATGGAAAAAAAAATACAGGAAGGAAAAGATTATAAACTATGTAACGAACCATCAGCCAACTACACAGCACTCAGAGGTGACACTGACTGAGCAATTGAAAAGGAAAATCTATATTTCTAATGCAAAACAAGTGCTGTGTTAATTTAGCAGGGCTATAACTAAAACAACTCATAACAAATGTGAAATTATCAACGAGGATTGGTCTTCAGTGAAGATCCAAACACCATGGTTTAAAAAAAGAAAGGCAAAAACCTCTTCTCTCACTTTATGCTCCAAGTCAAGCAGAAGAGATGTCACTCTTATGGCAACATAAATGTAAAGTATTGGATTCTAATTTTTGCACGGCAAGGCACAGATGGTAACCAAACAGCAATCAATGAACATCAAAATTCTTGTCTCACCTTTCAGTTAAGAAATCATCTACATATCAAAAGACATGTGAACTGCTGTGATAACACCACGTCCATTTCAGAATTTCTAATGCTTTCCATCAGAAATTTCATTCTCACTATTTTGGATATCACTTTCAAGAATAATTAACGATGCCCCTCTGGAACAACGTAAATAGTTTTCAAGTCACTGCTGCTACAGACACTCTGTCCCCTTTCTCCTCAGTTGCACATGCGCATACTCCACCCTGTCACCAGTCCTTACAAGTGCCTAGCCCATGGTGAGCTAGTCCAGGATGCTACCACCTAGCTGCCCCTAAAAACCATTCACTGATCTTAAATCTGTTCACCTTCCAACAAAGCTTATTTTCCTTATTTAAGGAATACACATGAAATTAATTAGGAACACCAACTGCACTTCAAGCACACAATAAAAACAGAAACGACGTATTTGTCATCTCAGCACGATGCGACAAACTAAAGCACCTTTTTCAGAGAAAAGAAATGCATTGACTTATCTCAGGATTCATCCAGTTATTAAAGCTATCTTGAAACTACCACTGAGAGACTATAGGTTGAAATTAACAGTCTGTGAAGATCAGCTGAAATTAACTAGGGCTCGAAACAATGATTTTGGAATCGCGATGGTTTTATTACTTACAGTGAGCCTGGTCTGAGTTGGTGTGCCAATGTTCTACATGACTTTGGGAAAATCTACAGGTGGGAAAGTGCTATCCTGACCTCTTCTGCTAGGCACACAGTGATCTGAAAACAAATGCTGCAGAAGGCCTTGGTAACAAACAGTGCTCTTATTTAACAATTTGTATTTGTAACCACAGCCTGACCTGAGAGCAAAAGGGCTCAGAGTTGATGTAACATAACCTGTATCCTTTGTTGCTTTTTTTTACTAAAGCACAGTCTTCTACAAGACAATCCTCACTGGGACAAAGAACCTGCCACAATCTGAAAAATAGTGATAAAAGAAAGAAGTCTGACTACAATCATAGAAAATTACTTAAAACAGACAAAGCATGTCAATGGGGAGATCCAAAAATTCATAATGCCTACTTTGCGCTCACGTTTATTTTCTCTAAACATCTGCAAGTTCTCTCGACTGCCCACAATCAAAAAAAAAAAAAAAAAAAAAAAAAGCTCCACTTATCAAAAGAAGTCACAAAATTCTATCTTTCCAATACAAACAACACTCCTTTAAGTCACAGTTTTACTGAATAAAGCAAAAACCTTCTTATGACGGGAAATTCTCTCACTTCCCAATTACTGTGAGATACATGAATCTGGGAGGAAGTTTAATTAACTAACTCCTCCCAATACAAGATACAGAAACCACAAAGTCTTGGGACAAAGCATTAGATAGCTTAGAACAAACATAGTACATGGTTTATGAAAACTGAATTAAGAGACAAAAACATCAGTTTTCCAAAAACACATTATCACTTCCTAACCTTGAATGTTGCTCCAAATAGAGGAAAAGAAAGAAATCCACCATTCCTTGCTCAATATCTAAACTAAAGAGACCTTTCAAACACAAACTTGGAAAAAAAATAAACAGACAGCAAATGTTGTCTTACTGCAATCTTTCTTCTACAGTTCAAACTACCTCCTGGAGAAAATACATTAAAGATTCTCTCAAGAGTGCTGAAAAAAAAATCCAAATGAAATCTGATGGCTGGCTCAAAATGTCAAATGGGTAGAAAAAAATAGGCTAGAAAATACTAAGAGGACTAATACAGACAGTAGACAGTCGTAAATATATATGCCTGTCTGGAAACCCAACTGTGAGACAGTGGAAGTGAGGGGAAAGAGTGGAGAGGAAGCCACCCAAATGTTAAGGGAATAAACCCAATCCTTTTATTCGTACTGATTTCTTCCCACCCCCAGGAAACTGCACCATTTTGAAAACTTTCAATAAACCATAGCATTTATTTCTGCCTTTGAAATACATGTCAGATCATCTTTTAAAGTACTTTTCTCCTAGATACAGCCATTTTTTATGTTGCTTCTGTCAAACAAATACACGCATTTTTAAATATAAAATATTTATTCCAAAAGAAAAACAAGAAATGACATCTTTGTGCTACGAGTATTCAGAAGAATTAGAATGGGCCAGACTCTACCATATGTAACTTGATTATAAACTACATCAATGATATCATATTTCTTTGGTAATAGAACTAAAAGGCATTAAAAGTCTTCCTGCTCTTTAGGGTTTGGCACACAAACATCAGACATACTTTTACCCTAAGTGTCTTTCTATTTAATGGCATTACATCTGCTTTGCTTTCTCCACCAAGTGCTCCTCATTCAAAAATCTTTTATTTACAATGCGGTGACTGAAATAAAAAGGCACTGACACTACTTCTGCCAGCTAACTAAGCTCCCAAAACAGAGATCAATCTGATAGAGATGTCCCCACCTCCACATACACACACTTCAAAACTTCTATCAGACTAGTTCCCTGCTCTTTATTTCAAGTATTTGCTTAGAAGACATGATCAAGAGAGTTAATAAAAAAAAAAAAAATCTAATTTCTTTAAATAAAAGAAACTTCTGAAATTCCAGATTGTAACAACCTATGTAGCTTCCAACATAGGTTGGATTTCACAATAACCACAACTTCTTAGTCACGGAAGACAACGTATTTCAAAACAGAACAACATCCAACCAGAGAAGCCAATTTAATTAGTCTACCCCACTAGTGCAACCCAGGCCACCAAGACAAGCTATTAAAAAGCACCTCCCTTCTCAGAACAGGGGGGATGGGGGAAAAAGGAGTTCCTGACGTTCACATCAACCTATAGCAAAGGAAATATAGCAGCCACTTAAAAAAAAAAAAACAAACAAAAAAAAAAAAAAAAAAAAAAAAAACACACATATATTCAAAGGATAACAATGACATAGATTGGGAGAGGCAGATTACATTTCTTACATCTATTTTATATATATATATATAAGTATATGTGTATATATATATATATATATACACACACACACACATATATACAAATTAGAGAAATTTTCAACACCCCCAGTCAACTAAAAAGGGAAATTGTCATGTTCACAGTCACTAATGCAAATTGGCTTTCAAGGTTCCCAGAGCATATCCTGAAACCCAATAAGGAAAAAAAGAAATAACTTCCTGGACTACATCATTTGCAAACTAGACAATGAAGAGAAAGCATATTAGAGCAGCTTAGTAAAAATAAATAAACTTCTTGCACTGCATGGAGATTATTACAATTTAATACCAGATCTTTGAAACAGTAGAGCTTCAAACTTCAGAGCTACTTTTTAATTAAAAAAACGGTGAAGAGGGCAAGGTTAAGTGCTTTTTTAAAAACACAGATCATGCACAAGAATATTTCAACACCAGATACAATTAATGCTTCTCAATTTGGCCGTGAAAGATTAATTCCAGGGAAATCACAGCCTCAGCAGACGCCAAGCAACTGACATCCTATATAGCTGAGAGGGAGTGTTCGCTAAATCGCTCCACAGATGCTCTGAACGTTTTTCAAGGGGGAATAAAACCTGCCTGGCAATCAGCTGGAGGAGCAGCAGTGCAAATAGAGACACACGAGAGCTTTTTCAGGGGTGAAACCCGGAACAAAATCCCTGCCACAGAGCAAACCCTGCGAACCCCTGGGACGGGAAAGCATGCACACGCACCGGTCAGGAGTTGTCACCAAATTGCATGCAAAATTCCTCTTAGCTCCAATGAAGTCAGTGACTCTGGTGAGACCTTTACCTTCATTTTCCATCGAAATCGTAACGGGGAGGCGAGAGAGTTAACTAAAGTCTTTAGCGACACCAGCACCGGCGGGGGAGCTGAAAGGTGAAGAGAGAGATGCCCCAAGATCCCAGGCAATCACACTGCTCCCTCTGCCCCCACCTGCAGCAACATCTGCAAGAGAAACCAGCGCTAAAGGAAGGAAAAAAATAAAAAATAAAAAAAAAAATAAAATAAAAGCCACTAAGGTAAGGCCCTGCCAGCCCCGAGGCCGCGCTGAGCCGCCCCAGCGCAGGGCGCAGCCGCCGCCGAGGCCGCTCCCCCCGTGCCCACACACACACACACAGAGGCTCAGGGAGCCGGGGGAGGCTAAAAATAGCCCCCAAAAAATCCCCGGGGAGGGCCGGGGAGCGGCTCCGCGGTGGTGGGCGAGCGGGGAAGGAGCGGGCGGTGGCGGCAGCGTTGTTGGTGGTGGTGGCGGCAGCAGCAGCAGCTTCCCAGCCTCGCCTCACCGCTCACCTCCGGGGCCGGGGGCGGCGCGGCCGCATCCCCGCTCCGCTCACTTCCGCGGGCGGCGGGGCAGGGACGGAGGAAGGAGGGAGGAAGGGAGGGAAGAAGGAGGAGGAGGAGGAGGAGGGAATGGGAGGGAAGGGGAGGGAGGGATGGAGGCAGCGGACGGGGCGGAGCGCGCAGGCGGAAGGGCCGGGGGTGGCCCCGAGGCTGTGGGGAGGGAGCCGCTGAGGCGCCCCAACGGCCGCTGCCCGCCCCGAGCCGCCGCGGGGAGCGGCGCTGAAGGGGTTGTGAGGAGAGCGGCGGGGAAATGTGAAACATTAATTACTGTGACACGTTTTTAGACACTCCTCGTTCCCCTGCCTTCACCAGACCCCAAAATGAGCGTTACTTGAGGCCACGAGTCCGACACAGCGGCAGGGGAAGGCTTTCAGTACCCACCTCCGCTGAGGCAGCTGTATATTTTTGGGCAGCCCGTGTTAAACAGGATGCACGGTGCGACTCAAAACAAAATGCCTTCAGCCCTCCAAGGTCACGAATCTAATCGAGATGTTCTAATTGTAGGCTTGGCACCCGGTCTCCAAAAGCAGCGTGACAAGGTGGACGGGGAAGTACTGAATGTCGCCGACAGCTCGTGATTAACGGCCTGCCGCCTCCCCCTTTGTTTTTTTTTTTTTTTCCGAGGCAGCAGCAGAAACCGAAATCAGTCTTTGTCGTTTCATAAAGAGCATTTAACGGAGCGTTGTAATTTAAAGCATTTTAATTAAGGCTCCCAGCACATCATGGCACGCTTCTCGAATCCCTCAGCCAAACGCGGTCTGCTTCAATAGCATATTTTCGCTTTTCAAGCTCTTAAAGATAATTTTTTTTGGGGGTGGTGCTAAAATAATAGACAAATAATAGACAAATTTAATGTCTATACACGGTGATAAGTGAAGAAGAATTAAAATTGCTGACTTAAAGCATGGGCCCTAAATACGTGCATTTAAAAAAATAAGGAGACAACAAACAGGCTAATTAAGATTACCTAATGCATAATTTCAGGCCTGTCCCACATATTTGCCACGTTACTTGAAAATCCCTGTGGTTACTCCATGAAATATCCCCCTACAAGTAGGTAGCACTGTCATTGTAGCAATGACTTCCCCAAATACTTTTTCTGTTAACTTGTTTTTAATGCAAGCAAAGAACTATGTTAGCTTCTTGTGACACTAGCTGTGATATTTGTGTCAACACAAAACTGATGCACAGTGACTAATTAGGAAAAACACTCGTTTACTTTGTTCAAACTGGTAAATTTTGCTCTCAATATCAGAAGTTACCATTAAATACAGTGGAATTCTGTAAATTCTTTCATGAACAAAGAACATTGGCATTGGCATTGCCTGTAGCTCCTAATACTATTTATATGTACAACAAATTTGGACTTCTTTACGCTATGGTATGAGAAGCTGTATAGAGATGCTTGGGAGTTCTTGGATGTTACTGAACTTGTTCAGAACTGCAAGTATTGAGATGTAAGTGAGGATATTGAGATGTAAGCATCTGTGACAAAGTTGGCCTAGTAAGAAATAACTTTTGTTCATGTCTTAAAAAATGAGGAAAAAAAGTCAAAAGCAAGCCCTACTGTATAATGACAACTAAAAAAACCTTCATCTCTGGGGCTTAATCTTTTCCATGTTAATGTCAATAGCCAGTCATGCACTCCTGTATGCAGCCAGACAGTTGGGAAGTACCTCCTTTGCATCATACTAGGACTGTGTCCATCCTTGGAAAAATTGTATTACATTTTCTGCCATACAGTACTCCTATGCTCAGTGACTGTTTAATAAGCAATAAAGTACTGTATCTCCATCTGATGCTGAATAAAAAAAAAAAAAATCCTGACCTTAAGTTGAGCTTGAAATGTAAAAGTATTGTAAGTGTATGGCACAGTCATTATTTAGCAAACCAAAGCATCATTATTATAATTTAATTGTAGATATAAAAGTCAAGATTAAAAAAAAAAAAAAGCTTTGCTTACCGTAACCAGCTGTAGTCAGTCGTTTTAATTGCAAGAATTTATGTTAGACTAGAATTTGTTACTTTTTTAATCTCATGTAAAAAAAAAATAATTGCAATAAAATATTAGTGTGAAGTATCTAATGAGCAAATGTTTCTGTGTCAATCCACAACATAATAATTTGAGTTGAAAATATGAAACATTTTTTTAAGATATGAATGGCCAAAAAAAATCTAAATCTTAGGGTTAAAATATCATTTAAAAGAAAGGTAGCACTTGAAATGATGTGCAATACTGACGGGTTTGAGGGAAAACAGGCTACATGCCTTGGTTGTTGTTGCATCACCATTTTTCCTTCTCATGGTTGCAGTCCTGAAACTACTTCCTAACGAATTGAGCCTGCTAGTAATAGGTTTGCATTTATGAGATCAGAGTTTCATGTCAACTTAAGCAGGGACACGTTCTTCTCATGGTGTTTTCTGTGGTTTCTCTGCCACCCAGTACTGCCTAAGTGTTCTGCATCACCAAAAAAGGAGGAATTCCTGTTATCCTGTCACCCCCTCACATCCCCTTCTCAGCCTTTTCCCCACAGAAATCCCATCATCTACCTGCTGTTGATGCCCCTCTTCTGTGAGCAGCTGTCAGCAGCAGGGAGCCGCTAGATTATCTCAGAACCACAAAGTTGGACGTTAATTAGTTTGAGGTTATGTGGGGACTAATTCACGTTGAAAATCAGTAAATACAGACTTCTCAAACCGAATCAACATTGGTTATGCTGGCACAGCCAAGAGGGTGGCACCAGCACGGGAAGCATAAATAGGTACTGCGGCTTTCAGTACTTTCTGTGCTCCCCTAGGCCTTCAGGGATGAAAACTAGTGATTTGATAGAATGAAGCAGGATATGTGGTTTTTCAGCAAAGTCAGACCAAAAAAAAAAAAAAAAGTATCCTTCTGTGTGAATCTAAAGGCAATCCAAAAACTTGTTTTTAGCTGTCTTTATAGTTATTCAGGAAAAAAAAAAAAATCATGAAAAAAAAAAAAAAAAGCACCTCTGAAAGTCTGGGAAAAAATGAAGAGGTAATAAACATGTGACATACCAGACAGAAACATTCATTAGATGGGAAGAAAGGAGAGTTCTGTCTAACGTCATTAAACAGAGAGGCCTTCACCCGCAGCCAGTTTATGAGCAAGCTTAACTTCAAGTTTTAGTCTTCGGGATCACAATCAATTCAACTTCATCTCAACTCTTCCCTTGTGCTGTATACAGCACTATCAGAAGTAGTAAAAAGGAATTTTAAACATAATAAAGATAGCTATAATGGCATGTCTCAACGGTTTGGAGATCCATTCTTTTAAGTCACTTTTCAGACCACAACAGCATTCAAAATACTCGCTGTTCTGAACTAAGCTTCCAGATCCTTTTAAAGGATCCTTTTAAAGACAGATTTATTTAAATGTTGTCAATGTTGAGTAATGCTAATGAAGTCTACTACGAGTTTTGTTGATCTCGTGAGAAGTTTATTTATAAATTGTAATAAGAGACAAGAATTTTTCTGAATCATAACATCAATATTATCTTATTATGTGACAAAGCTTTCTACAGCATTTCAATCTGGGGCAGAGGAGATTAATATGTGATCCTTCTGTCAAAACACACATCAGCTATTTTCTTACTTTGCTTTAGGCATAATTTGACCTGCCCTCAACATGCTGAGCATGAATTAGCCTTTCTGGAAGAAAAATTACTTTCTGTTAAGATGGACTTTCCTTTGATTTAATCTCATTATTTGTCTTCTTTCATCTTGGTATCAAAAACTCACCAGTGCTTTTACAGTCCTCAACAGAATCCTTACATGACTTGAGTCAGACGGGGAAGGGTAAGGCTGGATCTTCTCATGTACACACTTTTTAAATTGTTTATGTCATTCGTTAAGCCTGCATTGCATATTTTCCTCCCCACACCCTTTCCATCTGCACTGTCTGGTTGATAGCTGATAGGAAGCAATCACCTTGTCTCTGAATAGAGTTCTCCAGAGGACAATCCATGGTAATTCCAACTAAAGGTTGTTTCATATATGTGTGTGTGTGTGTGTCTATATTTTTACGTATTTTTTTAACATATAAAATGTTAAAAACAGTAAAAATGAAATTATATAGTCCTCACAGAGGAAACATACTTTTTTTTTTCATTTTATACACCTGAGCATGTTAAAATGTAAAAAACGTAGTTACATTTTCAAATTACCTTATCTCAGCTCTGTCTTGATGCTGTGCAATTATGATAATTAAAGAACCTTGGTTTATGGCAGTCTTAAATTAGATTTCGCTGATTTTTAAAACACCATTAGATTTAAACCTCTCATCCCATCCTTAAATAGTGTTCCTACATTCAGAGTGGAGGTGCAGCACTGCAGCAATTTAAGTTGATATAAAATCAGGCTTGTGTGATTCTCCTTTTGCTGACACCCAATCAGTGCTGGCTCTGGCACTGTCATCTCTTGATAATCCAGTTCAGAGGGACTGATCCAGCAAAAAAGCAAGCCTACCTCAAAAGAGGCATTACTGCTGAACTTTAAAAACTGGTGCAGGAAGAAAATGTACAGCAGTGACAAGGTTATAGGAGTACCGTCCTTACATCCACATACATGGTTGTGAATTCACACTATCAAAGAACTAAAGGCAATTTGGTTTAACCTGTCCTTTAGGGAAAGACTTGATGCATTCATTTTCTGACCATAGGACTCTGTTGTATCTCAAACCTGTGTTTCATCTGTAGTTTTCTTGATACCTTCCATTCCTCCCACATTTTCAGTACTCACCTGCCAGTCTCTTCCTTCAACTATGCTATTTTGAAACAGTTGAAAGTATTAATTACGTATTTTCTGTAGAGGTTTTCCCTCCCTTCATTTAGAGCATAACAAAGCTCTTCAGCTGTTTCTGATTTACCCTGTTTCAAAGTTGGCTACTCCAGTAAAAGCTTCACTGCTAAAGTGTGGGCTTTCAGGACATGTGCTTCTATACTATCTATTTTGGTTTCAGATTTCTTAAGACGATCCTACTCATTTTGTGAAGTAATGAGCAAGTTTCCTGTTGCCTGTAAAAGACAGCCAAGAGATGCATCCAAAGAGATTGTGCTCTGTAATTAGAATATGCTGTGAAGCAAGTTACTATTGGAAATCTCTGCTGAGGCAGGCAACACGTCTTGTCTGCTACAGGACAAATGCACCACACCTCTGCACCATCAGCTGCAGCTACAGCCACATTACAGCCCAAGTATTGCAGAAGATGGAAACAACTGCTCCCTAGTAATGTAAAGATTACACGTCCTGATGATGGATTATTGCAACTCTTTAAAGGGAAAGAACAACATCCCATTTACTTTTTAAAGATTTCAGTTGCATTACAGTAAGATGCCTGTGGTAGAGAACAAAGGCAATTCAACAATGAAACTATTAAGAGTTAAAATAATCAGTGGTAGTGAAGTAGTTTAGTTTGAATTGATTCCAGGCTAACGTGACCAGAAATTCAGGAATGCTGCATATGTTACAGACACAGCCAAGTCTCTCTGCAGTAGGAAATTCTTTTTCAAGGTTATCAGTGGGGGTAAAATGGGGTGAAGGTAATAGTCAGAAAGGAGCTGGCAGTTGCTAAACAGATGTTTACCTACTCATAAGATTTCAGCTCCAGGCAAGAATAAGATAATTTGTTTGATTAAACTGTAAAGAGTAATGTGTCAGACTGTATAATTTTATTCAGACTGGGAGCCAAAAGCTTTATCAAGTGAAAGCATGTGGTAACATTTCAGGTTGGGAGAAATTCATTATAAACTTTTGTCTTACAGGACAGCTGACATTCTATTTCCCTTTTTGCTCTGAGAACTACTATGTGTGTGTAAATGAAGGTCTAGTCTTCAGGAGATTTTCTTCCTCCCTTCTATCTTAAAAAAACGTGGCCTGAGGCCACATTTTTAAAGCTGATAGTGGTTACTGATAAAAGCAAACATAGCATGCATCTAGTGCAACCACGTGCTCTGGCGTAACCCCACCATCACCTTAAGGTAACCCCAAATGAAATGAAAGACTAAATCTGTATTCAAATGCATTCTCAAAGAATCCCAACAATTAGGCTGCAGGGAGACGAGCAAAAAGCTGTACACACAAGTTATGCAACACTTACAAACTTAAGCACACTTAGTAAAATAGCCGAGTTTAACAAGGCTGTTTTGACCTGGTTCCCTATCCAGCTACAGAAGCGTGTGCTAGGAAGCAGAGGTGAGAGCAAGTGCTCACAAGTGCTTCTCTACCACCGCTGATGAATATCAAGCTTCAGCACAAGGAATATTAAGGGGGAATTGAAAAATAAACGCTCATTTCAGGGCGGCACCAAAAGGCTCTTGTCTGGCTTGGAAATAGGTGCTGGAATATTTTCAGCAACATCATTGCCTTTAGGCTAACTGTCATTGAATAATAAATAGATCACACAGATCATTGCATAATAAATAGATCACATACTCCAGTCCATGCATCGCCAAGGGTTGGATACAGCCCCAGCTGAAGTTAGCAGGGGTGGCTACAGGAGGGACAAACCCCACAGCTATATCACATAAAGCGTGAGCATGTATTCCACCAGCCTGTCGCAATGGGAGGGCTACGAGGGCCCCGAGGTGCCCCTCTCCCTTCCAGTAAATCAGTGAACTGACGTCAGCTGCATTCTGTGCATCTGCAACAAGCCAAGAAGCACCAGAGGGGGATTTAATTTAAAAAGAGTTGAAACTTGTACCATATGCCCTCCTCCCCACCATCTGGCTAGGGGGGACATTTTGTACAAATCCAGCATGCCAACTGCCTATTCATAAGGAGAAAAGAAGTTCCTCTTTCAGTAAAAATATTAGGCAGTTCCCATTCCATCTTTAGGGGCCTCCAACGTAATCCAGATCTATGGAGGAGTTGTGCAGATGCAACCCTATTTATAGGCTTCAGAAACTGGCAATGATAGATCAGGGAAAGGCTTGTTTCCCTGTTTGAAATTCAGCCTAAAGTAAATTATAACCTGAAAGATTATATAGAATGTCTGAAAACTGCTCAGAATTTGTTTATATCTAAACAGATACACGATTTCTATCAGATATCTTACATATTTCGTATCAGATTTAAGGTCATAAGATCATATTATTACTATAAGTTGGTATTAAGTCACGATTATGAGATCATATTTATCACATCACATTAGACGGAAATAATTTAAATACATGATGCAGGATATTGTATTTTATCATACAGATTTATGATTAGGCAAATCGAAGATACATTTATATTTATCATTAGCTTATTTATCACTAGTTTCTGTCTATTCAAGTAGACATCTAGCTGTATATCTATGGCTTATTTAATATGCTGTATTGAAAAAAATATATAAACATCAAGCTATAACCGTTTCTGATTCATTACTCATTGATCTGTGAAAAATCATTTATCCAGAGAGAATAAAACAGCACAACTCTCATCGGAAGACCCTGAGATTGTAGGAGCAACGCAGATAAATTAGAAGTTGCTAATGTATGTATGCAGTGGGCATCAAAATCTTGATTTTGCTACTCTCAAGGCTGCAGAACAGGACTCCCAGAAAATTTTCTGTAGTGGATATAGATTCCAACAAACCAGGTCCTTAAGAATTTGTCTTATATATCTGCTATGAGTTTCACTCCAAATTGTTTTCTGGTTTTGACAAGTTATCTTTTGTTGTTTACAGCCTCACATCTTCAGTATGTGTATACACTCTGATGCTGTTTTTCTCTTCCTGGGACAGATGACAAAGGATTTTAAATAAGCTAACCTTAATGTTTCCAGTTTTCACAGAGTCAGAGAATGGTTGAGGTCAGAAGGGAACACTGCAGATCATCTGGTCCAACCCCCCTGCCAAGCAGGATCACTTAGCACAGTTGATCAACAGTTCCTGTTGATAAAGTTTGTTACATCCAAAGCCAAAGCCTCACTGAAATATATGAAGCGAGAACTAGGTTTGAAGAAACCATGCTTTGCAGCAGTTAAGCTATTACATCCTACAGAGTCTAATCAAGACACTTCTTCCAGGGTTGCAGCTTAACAAGTGCAGAACTGTAACAGAGAAACTGAAAATCAGTGAGAAAAAATACAGTCCATTTTTAGAGCTGACAAAACCTTTGAAATTGCATTTTTCTTCTGCAATATACATGATGCTTGTGACAAAAGGAAAAATATTGTTTTCTATACACACACACCCCAAGGCCTAGGCCATTTCATTAAAGAAGAAAGCCCATTTTGAACAAAAGAAAAGGTGACTCCATACCTTTCTACAGCCATTCACACAGTGGCTTCTGAACCCAAGCAGAACTTTTTAGCAAATATTTGCTAATGAATTCTAGCTTCACTGCAGATACACAAGCTTCTCAAAGCACTTATCGTTAAACAGAACTAATTTTTGTTAATTGTACATAATTTTGAACCAGCTTAGCCATTTGCGACAGCAATTCTATTCAACCTTTTAAAACAGTTGTGGCATGACACCTTGTCCCTCCATGCAAAATTTGTCCTGCTCAAACAGTGTCTCCTTGGCACACTGTAATTGCTCCAAGTTACTCCCGTAGTTGTAGTGACTACGTGAAATTTGTTCAGGTTTAAAAGTTTCCAACACCAATGCCAGCAACTCCAAGTCTATGTAAAGAACTGCTGCAACTGTGTTTTTAGATGTAAGCCCTCATTGAAAATACCACTCGTTGCCGTGAAAGGCAACCGCTGTTATCACTAATTCAGTTTCCTCCCTTTGTCCTAAGGACTGAGTTCAGCCTGTAGTGGCCTATAACAAGCTTCCTGTGGATGCAAAGCAAAGATCATAAAGAAAGAGGTGTGGCACAGCATGAACACCAGAGAAAGGCTACAACCAAAAGTCCAATTCCTATAATACTGCTGTATTAATAGCATTTGCTGTCCCTGGGCTTTAATATCATATTCTTTAAAATGACGTGCTAGTTACCAGAACTGTGCGATTATATCAAAGATGTTTGCCTACGCTGAAAAAAGTTTCTAATCCTTGTAGCTGCATAGAAAAACTTGAAAGCGTGAACCTTAAAACCTGAAGAATAGAAAGGCCAAATGAAATTCCCCTGAAAAGAAATCAGAATTTGAAAGGCTAAGTCATTTTTGTAATTGTTGGGATTCACAGTGCTGGAATTTGTAGCATTCAAAAGAATTTTCAAGTATTTTTTTAATGCCTCTTGAGCATTCTATGCTTTAATTTGTTTCAAAATATAGTAAAAACACGGCTGCTGTAATTCTGTCTGATTTCATGGAGAGAAGTGTTAACATATACATGTGTTACTGAGTGCACATGAGCCCAATACATCTTAATTGTAGCACATGTTCAGTACATCTGATGGAGCTCAGTAGGACAGACTGCAAACATTTTGAAATTGATCTTTGCATATAAGCTGAGCACATCCAGAATTTTTAAAAATCTGAAAATCCAGCAGGAAGAAGTTTCCAGGAGATTAAACACATAGTAAAAATAGATGCAGGCCCTGAGATGTGACTGCCTCATTCTAAACCTCAGGCTACCTCCTGTAAGGCCACAGTTTCTCATTGTTTCACGTAAGGTGAAAAACATCACTGTGATAAGCTAGTTTTGCAGGGCACAGTTTAAGAAATTCACTAAAATAAACAGGAATTACAAGCTTTTGTTTTGACTGGCTGACTCAGGACTTCCAATGTCGGTGGTTTTCTTGTCTTTACATGGCATTATGAATGCTAACATCAAGGTCCCTTAAATTAAATCCAACAGATATGCATTTGGCAGACTCACTCACAGTATGAAAAGGGAGGAAGCACTGGGATGGGACAGAGGGAATTTTTTAATTTAAAAAAAAAAAAAAGTTTCATTTGTACACAAGTACTGCATTAATGGAATATTTTAGTTTTAAAATCTTTTCTCTTGGCCTTTCATCCTTGTCATACTTTCTCGTACGTACACTGCTCCATGAGTTACTCAAATAATGCTGTGGAAGTCTCCCTTTAAGCTTGATACTGCACAGCTTATTCTGTTAAGGTTTTTCATTTTGCTAGATTTCAGAAGTGGCAGCCAACCTGCTCCATGCTCCCTTCAACCCAAATCAATAATTGTTATCAACAGCCATCCAGTCATGATACTGACCTAAAATGAAGAACCTGACAACATCTGATTGAGACAGTATCTGTCAGTGTCACTAAACAATGCCTAAGTGACAAATAATATTTCAGTAAGTGTAACACAATTCCATTTTCAATGCCAATAAGGCAAGAATTCTTCAGCGGACCATTCTGGACAGCCATAAGGTTGGGCTCCAAAAAAAATTCAAAATACCTACAAGCAGTGATAACTTAGATTAATACATTTTCTCATCTTTTTAAAATAATACCTTGAATAGTGTAAACCATTAGTCAAAAGCTGCTGCCCATGAACAGCCAGATATATTCTTCAAGATGCTAAGAAACCACAGCTTCTCTTCAGTTTTGTCAGAAAGGCAAAAGCTCAACATCTTAAGGTTATGGCTCTTATTCAGCTTAGTGCTTCCTTCAAGTGGTTTGTATTAGTTGCTGTTTTCTTATGACAATACCAAAACTTGCTCATCTTCAAGTTTCTGTGTATCTACATAGGTAGACATACCATATGCTACCGAGTAGTCATGTGTCTGACACAAAGTGGTGGAGGTCCAGTTTATATTTCAGCTTTTTATACATGAGATGGTAATTCAGCAGACTTTTATCTGAAGGGGCAAAACATCCACATTTCAATATCAGTAAGCATAATTCAAGAAGAAAATCTACTTCAGGGAAAAAAGAAAAATCTGCACACCCCTGCAAAACCTCACACAATCCTGATGGGACTTTCTACTCAACTGCAGTAGCAAGTGTAACATACAGAAATCCACATTTGCTCTCATTTGACTTCTGATGTAGGCGCTCAAATATTGATCCAAAATGGGTTTAGAACATGACTTAGAAGACCTGAGCTACCCATCTCCATTAGAAGATGCAGAAAGTTTCCAATGATTTCCAAATGAGTTTGTGAACTGCAAGTAACTGTTAGGACACAAGAATAATTTTAATATTTTATGCTTTGCACAATCATGTCAAACAACACAACACCCATCAGCCCCAGAGAATCAGGAAATATTTCTTGATTCTGGACATACCACCTCAGGGATACACCGCCATCAGTTAGCACTTTTTATGCCTCAGAACAACGAAGAATAGAAACTAGGGAAAATATTTCATTTGAGAAATGAGTCAAGCCCCTATTTAACTACAAAAAATCCTTAGCACCTTAGTCATGCAAAGCCAGCAACACTTTTAACATCATCTAAAATTTAACATATGCATAGCTTTTACATACTAATAAGTATGCCACTATTAATTAGATTTAACTTGACATTTCTAATGCCATTATAGCGCACTTTTCACTAACAGCTATATAGATTTCTTTGTTGTCCTAACAGAGAAGTACTATGTCATCTGTAATACCTGCTTAATCCAGGCAGTGCTTATATTGGAAACTTGAGGCAGCTGCACTAAATTTATATCTAGATATGGAAATCTTTATAAAGGAAGCACAAAACCAGACTACAGGTAAACCTCCACACATTATTGGTTTGTTTTTTTTGAAAAAAAAAAAAAAAAAAAAAAAAGAAAAAAAGAATAGTACTTGGATTACCACAACCATTGCTAACAAAAGTACAAGCATTACCACTGTTATAACTCTGGCAAGAATACATCACCTGTATACATTAAAAGATAGTGCAAATGGAAAAGCTTTTGGACTTTCACTCACATCATTTCCAGCTAGAGGTTAACTCGTGTGTGATGGGAGGTACTGTTAATCTCAGAGCAGAGATCAAGCGCCAGCTACATCAGCACAAGTTGCTAGAAGATCTATATACTGGGTAATGTGTCCTACTTGGGCCCTTCAGCTGCATCGGCAGTATCTCATCTCCAGGCTGACTAGATGTCTGAAATCTCTCCCACTTGGAAAGCTGATTCTTGCAAAAGTCTTGGATTGTCAGTTAAGGACATGAAACATGTCCTTTAAAATGCCTGTAGCCCTATAATTTCAGTAGCTGTGTGTCAAATGTGTATGCCAGATTCAGTTACACTAATGTTGCTTGGCATATAATAACTACATTGAAACACAAAATTCAACAGTGAATTTAGATTTAATTAATGCAGATTTTAAAGCTCTAAGGAATTATTTCTGTTATCCATGGTGACTGTATATGTAACAACTTTGTCTGTGAACTGTGCACATGTACACACCACTATTTAACGTATTTCACGTCTTTTTTAAAAGCATCTCTAACCAAAATTTCAGGGTATGGACTGGCAACAGTTAAATTGGACTTGTTGGAACTGGATGATCTTTAATGTCCCTTTCAACCCAAGCCATTCTATGAAATTATTCCAAATGTTAACTGTTTGAAATGTGCACCTTGGTTCCTATTTGCATGTAGGCTGCATGCTTTTTTTCTACTTGATTAAAGACCCATCCTTTGTGATCATTATCTTCATTTACTTCAAGATAAGACTATGACTCTACAACTGGGAAGAGTTGTCATTTCCAAAGAAACAAAAGGTAAAGTGAAAGAACAATAGGCACACAAACAAACATCTGATAAGCTCTGTTAGGAGCGGGTCCTCACAGGAGGAACCTTACTCTGTGTTCATACTCAGACCTTAGGGCAACTTACAAATCCTGCCCAGTCACAGAACAGTGATCTGAAGGAAAGAGTCTGATGCAAGTCAACAGAGGTGCTATTATGCAACACTAATAACATTAATTTAGAAAGCAGTGATTGAACCTAAAGCAGTGAACTTGAGAAAGTTAAGTATGTTTTTACAGGAGGGAATAGCTCTCCCATGAGAGCTAGGGAATATCTGGTGGCCACTTGTTGATTGACTTGTTCACTGACTAAGCTGCAGCAGGGAATCAACCACCACCACAGCTGAGAAAATCTTTGATTTATATATGTGTTCTCCAGGGTATGGGGTGTTGCTTCATTTTTTGTGTTTTAATATCCAACAAGGTGCCAACCCTGACAGGAGCTTTTCCTGTGAGTGAAGTATTCATGATCATTCTCCCTTCTCCCCTGCATGGTCTCTTTGATGTGGTGCTGGCATTAGCAGCAATTTTAATTGAATGCCTCCCATCTTACCAGCCTTATTTTTGTGAAGTGTGTAGTATTTCACATCTTTGAGACTCCTCTGCCCATGATTTCCATGGTTATTAGGGGAGAGGGACAGATACAGCTCACTTCCTTCAGAAGGGGTTCTGCCAAAGCAGCTGTTGCAGCTAATTGCTGAAGACAGACATACTCTCAATGCCAAGCACAATGTACAAATTACACCATGCTGCTTCAGTTCTGGACTCTCAGAACTCATTCTGTGCTTTCCCCCAAGGATCAAACCCCATCTGTTAACGCTCATGTATAGAAGCAGCAGCTCATTGATCATATCACTCTTACGCATGAACTATTAGCTAGAGAAATCATTTTAGCATTCAGTCTGGGGCTGGTGTGGAGCTCAAAAATAATGCTGAAGATGTGTTGGTTGGTGAGGTGTAAGTGGTGTTTATCTACTGGTAGGTTTCAGCAGGGAAGCTGGTATTTTCTCCACACAAAATGGTGGCTCTTCCCTTTTATTAAAGTTAGTCAGATGTCCTTTGGAAGCTGATTATAAAGGGGAAAAAAAGGTCCTGTGATTTCTTTCACATAAAAAAGTTTTGCCTGGGTCCAACTGGCATTTTCAACAGGAAGTATAAATTTTACTGCCATGATTTGGCAAGAGGTAACCTTAGAATACTCTTAAAAAGTCATTTTCTCAGATGTTAATTCATGTATACTCAAACTAGTAACAGAGGCAGAATTCATTTTTTCCTTTGCCAAAAGAATTGAAAAATCATTTCTTCAAAGAAAGGACATAACCCTTCCAGCATATACACAATTAAACAAGCCACATATACGCTTTCCATTGTATTTTATGGGAGCAGAGAGGTCTCTTAAACACCTTGAAATAATACATTTTATGTTTGACAAGAAAATAACTGGCATGTTTATGGCTATTCTACAGCTTTATCAGCGGGAACAAACAAAGTTTTCTGATTTATCTACTCAGAAATGGGGTTCACCGAGATTAGTTTGCCATGTCATTAAAAGCACAAACCGTTGCACAGTCACTGAGGGTATCTCATTTCCAGGGCTATTTGGTTGCTGTTTTAGGATTGCTTGCAGTCAGCTTCCAAGACTAAAATTCACAGGGCTTTGGAATTTTATTTTTTTTTTCCCCTCCCCTTGAAAGAAGCAGTAACCACGTCAATATATACACTATAATTTTAGCCTCCTCTCCAGTGTCTTCCTTTCTGTATCTTCTAAGTTCCTTCATTAACATTTGTATTTGGAGCTTATTTTTAAGGAAAAAAAAATCTATTTCATCTGTCAGTGACAGTTTCACATGCTAGGACATTGTTTCATATGTTCATTCCCTTACCAGGGCTGAATTAATATTAAATACCCCATACCTCCTAAGAATTTAATCATAACCATTTTATGGAAAAATTCAGAATTATATAAGATTGGATCTTTTTAATATATATATATACTCCCATAGGATAGCTATACAGGTCTAGATAAAAAGCCTCATTTAACCCAAATTACCTCATAAATTCAACTATGCTATTAAATCGTCACTTGCTATCAAAGAAACTCTACCATATAGCCTATGGTGTATATACAGACGTAGCTATATATATATGGTATAGCCACATTCCCATACCATTTCTATAAAGCTTGTCAAGAAGCTTTCAGAATTTTATGTTCTACAAGATTCAAAACTGAGTTGAAAGTAGGAGAGGAAACATTAAAGATCCTAAATAAAGTACATTATTGCATCATACCAACACTCCATGAAGTCCATGCTCCTGGGCCTGATATGGTCAGTAATTAATGTTTTGAGAAGGTGAGCTAAGGAAGGAGACAATGATTTAATGCATTGCCAGTATGGAAATAGTGTCCCTGAACCATAGATTACTGTATATCCTGAAGCAAGCAAGTTTATCCTTATTAGTGTAAGTCTGGATGTTCTTATCTATGTGCATGTCCTTCTTATAATCTGTTTATCTCTTGGACTTTATGAGATTCTGGGGCAATTTCCAGAATCTATCATTTCTGAACAACACATATTTATTTCACAGCTTCAGTATTTGCTGAAAAGCTGCCTTGAGATTGAAAACATTACATATATGTTTGTCGTCATAATTCACTTAATGTTTGCTCAGTGAACAAGTCTCCTAGGATGCAAATATTTTCTGGAAATCACACTGAACAGCAGTTATTCAGCAAGCCTCATGATATTCACTGCATAATATCAGGCAGTGCAAGAAGAATGAATAGTAATATCACAGTCAGTCCATTTTATATTGATAAAGCTTTGTGTTTGGGGACCAACATTCTAATAACCACGCGGATGCTTGTTCTGATTAAGTGGATTTCCTCCAGCAATTTGGAGGTGCAGTGCCAGAAGCATGTTGCACTGAAGGTACTCTCATCCTTACACGAATGGAGCTATTAAATTTAGTGTCAAGTTATGGGTTGCTCTCTAAACCATTTGATCCCACCCGTGAACATCCAGGTTATAACTCATCTGTGCACCCTCCAAAGTCCAGCTGTCAGGACAAGCCTTTGAACAACTCAAAGCTATTAGTCAACCAGCCCCATAGATACCCTCCACTTGTGATTTTAACTTCGTGGCTGTACAAGCATCTCACAAAACTATCAGAACAGTACGTGAAAACATCACAGTTAACACAGACCCATCAGCTCTCCTGAGCTTTAACTTAGTACCCATCAAGACCAGTAATGGGTGAATATTGAGAATAAAAGCAAAAAAGAAAAATCAAAGAAAAAGCACGTAGTCATCTACTGATAATATTTATTGAAAGGCATTGGGCCAATATTAAGCAAACAATCCAAAGGATTTACCCAGCTAGACAAAAGAGTATGGTCTCAGAAATAAAAGCTCATTCTGAACACCACACAGGGCAACCTGCTGAGCTCAACTGCACTTCCCACCCTGAAAGTTTGTAGAGTCAAAGAAGCTAATGTTAGTATTTGGTGAATAGCACCTATGCCAACATGGGACAGACCCAAGGAGAATGAATACAATGTTTAAGTATGCAATGTTTGAGCTGTTAGCCATTGCAAAAACATTAGGAGCAAGAAAGAAAATAATGAATGTTAGTGTACCAAAATAAAACAAAACAAAATTCCAAAATATATCATTTTAAAGGAATGTGTTTTTCTTTTTTCTTTTTTTTTCTTTTTTTTGTCTGTTGACCTCTCATCTAGAGAAGTATGCTGTTCAACATCATTTAGCACACAAAAAGGAAAAGAGTTCAACTGTTTCAAAGGAATGCACAATCTCAGCTCTTGTTGTGGGTTTCTTATGAATGTTAACCACATAGCTTAATACCAAGCACATATTGGATGAAAAAACAGTAAATCATCAGAGGTGGCCCTGTTGTAGCTTCACCCCTTCTCCCCCATGCTAAATCACTTCCAATTCCTTGTGGAACAGCAGCAGCTTCACATAAGTCAGTTCCCTTCAGAATAACCATCTGGGATTTAAGTCAAGAAATCATAATCTACTAAAAAGATTTAAAAAACTAAATTATGAGCCCAACTACAAAAAAAAATCAACTTTTTACTTAACACAGATGTAACATAACAAAGACCCTAAATGCTGACCAGTCCCTACACCTCATCCCAGAGTAATCAACATTGCTGAAGAGAGTCAAAGCCCTTACAGCACTGAGAGAACAGTAGAATGCGACATTTGTGGCTGGCAGAAAAGTTATAAGACAGGAAGTCTGTTTTGTTCTGTAGAAATATTTAGGAATTCACTTTCTCAAATGTATCTCCCTTAGTGTAACAAGCAGATTCAAGACTACCCGAAGGAATAGCAAGTGTAACAGTTTCTTCAGCCAAGGAGGATGGAGATGAAAGATTCAGGATGAACTGGCAGTACACTAAAATTGGCTCATGACAGCAGTGAAATATAGATTTTTGTGATCCTCAATAGACAGGTAACAACTAAAGCTTTATGATTTCAAGCCCCAATTGCTTTGTCTCTCATAATTACCTCAGAGTCAAAAAATATTTGTTCTCAGGGCCAGTTTTCCTCAAAGAACCCTTATAAAAACATAAACTTAGCCATTATTCCAAGATACTGACATTTAAAAAACAGTGCAGCTAAACTTCTGATCCTCTCCCTTTAAAACATAGCTAGGTCACCCACAAGGTTCCAATTTTTGTATTATTATTTTACCTTTTCTTGAATCCTCTTGTCTTTCACTCTCAATACAAGTTTCCAAATTACATGGATAGGAATCTTTATGAAATAGAAGAAGAAAGATTTATGCAGTGGATTATCCATAATTTAAGCAATTTCTGTTGCTGCACAACTAAAGAAGCTTTCACATCTGGAATTTGAGACCTCTTCCCAAAAAAAGGTAGTCTTCAAGTGTTGCACAATCCTTTTCTGCAGAGCAACCAGTGAAAAACAGAACATCAAATGCAGAGCCTAAAACAAATGACCAGTGTTAAAATGTGAGCTGGATGAATTGAGGGGAAGCTCTACCAAATGCAAATCATTTCCCTGACAGCATGCTCTAACAGTCCTACTTCTGATAAGACTATTCTGCTGCAAAATTGAATGGTAGTAACTGGATCCTGATTTTTCCTACCCTTCTTTCTGCAAAGAATAAATCCTAACGTCTCTTAAGGCTTGTTCAGCTGCAGTTAAGCTGTTAAGAAACTGCTGTTTCTAGCATACTCCCCTCCTTTGCCCCCCCCAGCTCTATTTCACCAACTGCACTGTCTGATTTCACTTTTGTTTTGCACACAATCCTGTTATGTGGATTTCAGCCAGATTAATGCATTCTTTCATTCTCCACTTCCTAAACTGGAACTGCAAGGCACCAGTCACAGGGCATAACAATGTCAGCTTATATAAAGCTTAGCTTGCAAGTGGAGCCTTTGCCTTAAATCATACTTGCAAGCTCATTTCCTTTCAAGTCATTATATTTCCTTCTTTGAGCCCTTCTCTACTTTGCACCTTTGATCAGCAGACAAGAATAAGTGTTTACCTGGATTTTGTAGTGGATGTAAAAGCAGCAGAGCACATTTCCATCGGTTATTATCCTAAATTCTTGACTTTAGAGTTAGGGAAGAGTTTTTTTCTTTTCTTTTTTTTTTTTTTCTCTTCTTCTTCTTTTCTCTTTGTTATCATTGATCTTTTAAGCAGAGGTGTCCCAGAGAGAAGCCAGGTTCTTATTACAGCTAGGTAATTCAGTTCTCACAACTCCGCAGCCATTGGAGATTAACTCAAAGTCCTTAAGTCTTTACTAAGGTTATTTCTGTCTACAGTAAATTATTTAGAGCTTGGCTAATACTATGGAATTTATCCTGAAGCTATTAAATACAGATGCCAAAGAGTAACCAGTCAGAGAGATGCTATGGGCCTCCTGTACATCAGTATCTGTGGGAGGCAAAAGAAACCATTTCTTTACCTTGTCAGCATAGTTTCTGGAAAGCAATCCATGTGGTAAGGAAATATTACTGCTTTGCAGGATTCTTCTCCCACTCATCCCTTCTAGCTTTGCACAGCTAAGGAAAAAAAATAAATCTCTCAATGGATCCAGGAAAGGATCCAAAACAGATTTTCATGTTTGTTTTCAGTGTTAGCTCATCCCACACTACTTGCACATACCCTTCCCTTTAGGTTCGGAGGCTTGACACAAGCAACCATTCCGACATTTCACGCTTGGAAACCTGCCTTCAGCAAATCCATTTTATGTTCCTAAATGACTGTTTGGCTGCTTATACTTCAGCCCATCTGTTTGGATGGCACAAGGCCCACTTACAAGGTGAACTTCCAGTTTCACTACTCTTCACATCCTGTGATGCAAACCAATTTTGTGCATTCTGTACAATTCTCCTGCCCTCACATTGTTACAAGGCCCTGCTGCATCAGAAACACTGCTTCTGTGCTTTTATCAAATTTATTGGCATTTGTGTGGCTCTGACCACCTGAACAGCAGAGGAAGAAATCTGTATTTGTCAGCACTGAAAACTGCCAAGTACACTTGTTGCTGTGAAGCCAAGGAAATGTTACGAAGCTGAGCAACACATCATAGCATGAGAATTTTAATTGCAAGCACTCTGCAAAGCCAGGATCACCATGAGCAGAAGGACAAGGACAGTAAAACTGAAGACACAGACCACAGACAGAGGAGCCAAGCAGGTGAAAGCATAAAGCTCAGCTTTGTTGTAACAGTTTTTTTTAAGATGGACAAGTACTAGGACAAATTGCTTTTGCATTACATCTAGCTTGTACCTAAGATCAATGTTACGTTTTACACCATTCACTGAAAAATCAGATGAGGTTGAAGACACGCCTTGTGAAGTTCTGAAGTACATGACCAAGCTCTTCCAGAGGAAGGGGCTGCTTGCCAGTGGGCTTGTTTCAGGCTCTGCTAACATCCGTGCTTAAGCAGCCACGTGTACACCCACCTCTTGCGCACTGCATGTGGGTACTTACTGAGCACAAAGGGAGACATCTGCAGTAATCCAGATGGCTAGAGCCTTGAAAGCGTAGGAGGACATCATCTGGTTGCTACGTAAGTTTGCCTTGGCCAGTAGCAGAGTTCTACATTTTGTTTAATAGCCCCTTAAATTCCTTACTGGAACAAAGAGAAAAAATAGTTAAGTACTGTACTGGCTTTCTTAACTAGAAAGAACTTGCTAGAACAAGAGTAAGTCAGTGGTATATAAAAAAATGTTTTTCCACCCTTCCTTTAAGAAAGGCAATAACGAGCCAAGGAAAGCAAAGACAAGCTTTCAACATACGATTATCAGCTGTCAGAATGCTTTGGTTTAAGAGTTTAGTGAAAAATTCTCATTTCCCAGTCCAAAATAATGTGTCAAAAAATTCCAAACGAGCATTCTGACACCTGAAAGAACAGTTTCTTCTTGTTGTACACTGTTTTTATTAAAGAAATCTGAACTGTTTCTTCCTGTTGTACATTGTGCTTTTATTGAAGAAATCCAATGGCTTCTCATGCCACAATATTTAAAAGGAGACGAGAATCACCCACAAATGAACTCAATTTGTACTAAAATAGTGATCCATTATGTGCTCAGAAAACAGCAAACAACAGAGAATAAGGCTCTCAGCTCTGGTATGGCAACTATCCAGCATCAGCAAGAATAACATCAACCTGTTTGTTTAACAAACGCATACAGTATCAGTCAAGGTGAATTCAGCAGCTCTCGCACAGCACTTGGAAAACTCCTGCCCTGTACGATAAAAAGTTTTAATGACAGTAATAAAAATATATCAGTAGCAGCTAACACCCACAAAGAGCAACCAGATCCTGTTGTAAAAGGGGTGAATAATTCTCTTTGGGTACAAAATATATAGAGAGAGCTATATCCATCTATGCATTTGCTATATGCATCTATGCATAGATATATAGATGCACACATACGTATTTATATATAGGCACACCCTGAAAACAGACATAAGAAGGAGCTGATCAACGAATACAGATTTTGTTCTTCTACTTCACTGCAAGGTGGTAGTAGCTGGGCAGGTAGCAAGATCTTGCTCATCATGAGCTATCTGTTTTGCCATCTTCTGTCATCCTGCTGTCTCAGACATTTAATTTCTAAGTTCGACGGGCCAACACTTCTCTGTCCCAATGAAGCCATGGCTTTTGGCTCCTCTAGGCATATCTTGTACGCATTTTGAGTTTGTGGACTGTCACAATAAGAATTTACTTCCTCCACTCTTCCCCACACCTTATTGTTTGGATAAATAGCAATGATTTCCAACATAGCTGTTAGTATAAGATTTTCAACTCATATCATTTCCTGTTCTTGCAAGCAGGATGTATTTGTTCAGTTCTAGTAAACACTTGATCCGGTTCCATTTTCATTTTGAATGATGCAAACTCTGTCTTCAATATGCATTGCTGATCTAGATTTTCTAATTTTTTAATGAAGCAGGACATTTTAGTTGTGCATCCAGTTATGGGCTCCTCAGTACAACAAAGAAATGGGGATACTGGAGCAAGCCCAGCAGACAGCCACAAAGATAATTAAGTGACTGGAGCATCTGTTGTGGGAGGAGAGGCTGAGAGAGCTGGGAATGTTCAGACTGGAGAAGAGAAGCTCACATCTCACTGATGTTCATAAATACCTGATGGGATCGGGGATGAGAGTAGAGAGGGCAATGAAGAAGAAGCCAGACTTTTCAGCAGTGCCCCATGAACAGAAAAAAGGCAATGGACATAAATCAAAATACAGAAATTTCCTTTTCTTCTTCTTTTTTCCCTTCCTCCTTTAACAATAATAGTGATGAAACACTGGAACTTGTTGCTCAGAAAGGTTCAACTCCAGAGATATTCAAAACCTCACTGGAATCAGTCCTGAGCAGCCTGACTTAGCTCTGCTTCGAGCAAATGGGGTGGGCTAGATGATTTCCAAGAGTCCTTTCCAACCTCAGCTATTCTACAGTTTTGTAAAATTACAAGCTATTACAATTAAGTCCTTAGCACATGTAAATGATAGCATCAATTCTGCATAAAAATAAGAGCTTCAAAAAATAATAAATAAATAAGATACAGTTTTAAATGTCATCACTAAATTGATACCCAAATGTATAGATTCATTGTTGGTGTAGTTCTCACATATAATGTTTACTTGAGTTTTCATAATGTTTCTCTTAAATATAATACAGTGTTTTTGTGTACAGGCATTCATATAGACACACAAATAACTATATACAGTACACATCTTGTTGCAGACTGCTAGCTTGGCATTGTTTGACCAGATAGCTAGTCTATAACTCCTCCTAAATCTCAAAGTATTTTGAAATGTTTCTGTTTCTCACCTCTTCCACACATGCATGCAGCAGTCTGCTTCCCCTCATTCTTCCTAAAGGCATCTCGTTCCCCAGGAACACCAAGTTGCAATAACCAACTGCCTGTGATGGTAGTTTGGCTTTGCCAGGGCCTCAATCTAGATGAAATCACTTTTCAAAAAAAGACCACAGCTCTAAGAAGAAATTCAACAGCAACATGCATTTCTCAAAACTTCTTTCCCTGATTAATTTACACATGTTTACCAGCCTTTCCCACCAGTCAGAAGATACTGCCAATTCAGTTTTTTAGTAGGCAGGGATGGACTGGTGAAGGGAGAGACAGAGGTTGAGACTTCTACACTAAGATAATGCTAAATTTTCCATGACCAACAAATCTCCCACCTATTGCATTTGCCAAGCACAGGAACACACAGCAGTGGATCAGATGCAGGTGCCTGGTTAGGTGCCATATGGCTGAAAGGTGGACTGTCAGCAGAGCTCGTGTGCCTCTTGGAGGCTGTATACACTTATCTCTATCAGCTCTTCACTCTTTTCAGAAACTTTACTCCTTTACCATCTACCCCTGAGGTCACAACTGCAGTTTGCTTGTTTTCTTGTTTTGTTGTTGTTTTGTTTCTTTATTTTAAACATGGACAAGAGTTTGAAGCTTTCCACTTGTGTTGCCACACTGGAAACACAGAACAGAGATCCTTGTGGCCACTGTCCTACAGGCGACCTCCCTTTTTCCTCTCTGCACAGTTAAGGAAAGCTATTTGTCTTTTTAAAGCTCCATGGTACTGGGATTTGTGCCCCATTTGTTACCCACTCTCCTAAGTTCTTTGCACTACCAATCTTTAATCAGCAGCTTTCCATTTTATAAAGTGTCACCCTCTAGTGTATTATTTAACATTTATCTAAATTAAAATCTCACCCTATTTAAATTTTGCCTCTTATTCTAAAATATCTTGATCAATCATTCTGTAGCTGGTTTGGCCTTTAAGAATTTGATCAATGCATGCTTCATTTTATCTTCCAGATTGTTTAATAGAAACCTTAATTAGCGTTTTCATTAATTAATACCAGACCCAGTACTGATCCAAGTGATATCCTGTTTGATACTTCTTTCACCACTGGTGTTCCTCTGTTAATTATTCTTGCATTGTAGCCCAGGCAATTCTGTATTCATCTTAAGGGATTATGAAGCAAATAAAGTTTTGTGTTTTTTTTTTCTTTTTTTTTTTTCCCCCTACCAAATACTTCCAGAAGGAAATCCCCACACATAGCAGCAAAAAGCTATACTAGAGTTAGATAACAACAATCCAATGTGTTTTCTTTGTCTACTAAACACATAATATGCTGGGGACTACTAACTCTGTTTGAATAGGAAAGATCAACTAATTATTTATATATGCCTTAAAGGAGCATGAAAACATCTTTCTCACTGTACTGATGGGCTGTGAGTTAGTTTTATGGTGCTTGATGGGGCTGTAGGGTTAGAAAGGACAGGCCAAAATCTGATGCTTAGGAACCTGGGAGACAGCTTGGCTGCTTTGCACCTCTAACTCGCATCCAGGGTCTAACATGTTAGAGCCCCGTGGTGTGGTCTGCCCTGCACAATTAATCTTCCTATAGAGCTGCTGTGCAGTAAGTAGCCTCAATCTGGCCTTCAAACACAGGAAAACAGACCATTAAAACCACAGTAAGTTGCTAGCAATCAGAAAACACTTGGATCCATCACCTTCTAACTACTGCAGTGAAGGGGACCTTTTCTGATTAGCCTTTTCTCTCTCACATACATAAATTTTCCAGTTCTGAAGAGGACTCATCTGAATGTTTTCCATCTCTTACTCAGAACAGTCCAATGCAAATGCACTTTCAGAGGAGGTTTGCCTCAGCTGGACAGCACTTAGAAATACAGTACAATCCTTATCTTTAATGATCCCATTCATCTAAGACCTAGTCAGAGACATACAAGGTCAGACTGTCTAGAAAACCCACTCTAGAAGACTCACTACAAGAAGGACATCAAGGCACTGGAGCGTGTCCAGAGCAGGGCTATGAAGCTGGTGAAGGGCCTGGAGCACAAGTCCTGTGAGGAGCAGCTGAGGGAACTGGGGGTGTTTTGTCTGGAGAAGAGGAGGCTCAGGGGAGACCTTATCGCTCTCTACAACTACCTGAAAGGAAGGTGTGGGGAACTGGGGGTTGGCCTCTTCTCACAGATAACTAGAGATAGGACAAGAGGGAATGGCCTCAAGTTGAGCCAGGGGAGGTTCAGGTTGGAAATTAGGAGACATTTCTTCTCAGAAAGAGTAGTCAGATAATGGAACGGGTTGCCCAGGGAGGTGATGGAGTCACCGCCCCTGGGAGTGTTTAAGGAAAGGATGGAGTTGGTGCATGCGACATGGTACTTAGGAACCTGGTTTAGCAGGTAATATAAGTGGTAGGGGTATGGTTGGATCAGGTGATCTTGGAGGTCTTTTCCAACCTTAATGATTCTATTATTTTTATGAAAGTATACAAAAACTGCATAGTGGACATCAAGGACTAAATCTGTAGATGTATTTGGGGTTAAGAGACTCATAATATCTTACTAGGATCCACGTAGAAGTTTCTACAATTATTATTATTATTATTTTAAATCTTAGCAGAACTGTTATAGTAAGAGCAAGAAATGTTTCTTGCTTTTGAGATACATTCCTTTTCTTCACACCTAAACAAGAGAGGTCTTTCTCAAACTGTGTCTGGTTCCAGCGATTCACTCTTGAACACTTTGCAGTTGCTCTTCAAAATATTTCTCATGTAAGGCTAGAGAAAGGTAGCAGGGGAATTTAACATGCATTCAGTCATACTTTACATACATTTTTCTCCTTTAAATTAAGAAGACTCAAATATAATTCACTAAACTGGAATTAGAATCCTCTAGTAAAATACCTCTGGTATTGAAACCTGCTATGCAATTGCTATTTAAATGTGCAGTATCTTTTGCTTTTTTTTCCTTATGCTTTATACGTATGCAAAACTTTTTCCTTTTTTCTTTTTTTCTTTTTTAAATACAGCTACCATTCCCAAGATAATTCAACAGCTAAGAAAAAATAACTGACCTTTTCTCCCATCTTCTCATATTCTGTAATAATTCTTTTTCTTCTCTGAAGCCTTTCCAAATGATCCCCAAGGAACACATCCCTTGAAAATATTGCTACAAACCACAGAAAAAGGGAAGGGGACTGTGACGCTGGCTTTATAAAGGGTCACCTTGCCCCCTTCCTCCCCCCTAGTTCTCTCACTTAAAGAGTCCTAAACTAGCTTACTGTTTATGGATAGTTCTGCTAGCTAATTCTTGTTTGTTTGTTTGTTTGTTTTTTTCCTCATCTTTGTGAAGACATCAGATTTGAAGGTGGTGAAGTAAGCAAGCAAAGACAGTAGATACTGTGGGCATATGAAATGTGACTTATCCTAGAGCAGAGAGTGTGAATCCTACTAATGCCAGGGTATACAGGATCTAATTGAAAGCATATATGTAATCTGAAAGCCAGTGGAGAGTAAAGACCAAGAAGTGCTGAGCACCTGGAACTCCAACTGCAATTAATAGTTCAGCTGCTTAACATCTATTGAAAAAAAACATACCTGACTTCATAAAAGACTCAATTTTTAAAGACCTACCTCCCAGGCCAGTTCATTTCTGTGTTGATCAGATGAAAAGAAGAATGTGTTAGAAACCTACATAAAGCAAAAGGAAGAATCAGCACGACAGTTTAGAGTTCAGAATAAAAGCTTGGCCAACAGGCTCCTGAATTTCATGTAGTAAATTGGCAAATGCCTGACTTGAATGGTATTTGAAAGTAAAAAGACACTCAGAAAATGTATTCTGGAAAATTATTATTGGTACAGGCTTTCTCTGCTTAAATATCAAAGGGTGCTCTTCCTCGAAGCTGCATGTCAATCTGTTCTTTCTGCTTTTTACATACTCCAAAAATTATTTTAGGATTGAATTAGCTGTCAGGTTTGGATAGCCTGGATCTCTAGTGCTGATGATATACAGCCACTTTAAAGACACCAAGCAGAGAAGATTGTTCATATTATGAGTGGATGATCAAAAAAGTGTGCCTGGAGAATGAGACGGAGCAGTGTTTTCAGTCTTATTTTCTATTTTAGAACCTAAGGATGTGTCTAACCGGGAGCACCCATAGCCAGATGTATCATCATCTCACAAAAAACAGCTGCAGAAATGCAAAGATACGACAATAATGGTCACGAGTTCAAAAGCTTTTGTATGAAGTAAGATTGAAAAGTTGCAAACTGTTTGGAGTAGGCAGGAGACAGACACAGAGGGAAATAAAAGAGTATAGAAGAATAGGGTACAGCAAAGAAAGGGTGAGCTTTTATTGCTTTTACTCCATACAGCAGAAGAACCAAGCGATGGGATATATGAAACACAGGAAAAAAGTAATTTTTTATTTTTATTTTTTTTTTTTGAATAAAATAGGAAGTGATTAAAATGTGGAATTTTTGCTGCAGGCCATCTCAGAGGTCAAATGTTAGTCAGATTCAAAAGAAGATTGGACACATAAGCATATAATGGGAACATTCATTAGAAATGGTGCAGGCTGGGATGTATGCTTCAAGGCATAAGTCCCTAATCAACTCTAAGGAATTAGAAACCAGACTTTTATAAGCAGTTATCCTTGCAGACAGGGAAAGAATCGTTAACTTATTTATAATGCTTTTGACCCAAAGTACAAGGGGAGAATATAGACACAAAAGGAAATAGGAATAGAGTTAAGAGGAAAAATACAGATGAATCAACATGTGATGATTTAAGAGGAAAAAAACAACTTGCTCTTAAAAAAAAAAAAATAATCTGAAACATCAATTCATCAGCCAGAGAGAAGCAAATGAGATTCTGAGGTTAGACCCAGTAAAATGCAAATATGAGAAGGCAGGAAAAATGTTCCAGATTTTTAAGTGGAATACAAAAAAGCATGACAGTTATAAAGAGGGTGGAAACAGAAATGCACCATATTGAAGAGATCAATAAATTGATTTTTTTTTTATTAAAACAAAAATTATAAGTGAACCAAATTACAAAGCAGATGCAACAGTAACCATTTAAAATGTTATTAACGTAAGATGCTTCTTCTCTGAGGGATGCAGTTTGTCTAAATCATTTACTATATGTACTTTCTCGTCCTGAGCCTGGACGTGGTTCAATTCTAGCACAGGCGGAAGGTAACAGAGAAATGATCCTTCACCAACAGCACTGAAACTTGTTGACAGGAAAGGGTGACGAAACCTGAATTATGTGTTTGTGCACAGAAAAGATCATTTGACAAGGTTGCTAACCTAGCTTCCTTTGACACTAAATTCTCAAGGAAGGAAGGCACGAAGAGAAAACCTGCCACAGATTTTCTTTCTCATGAGTCAAATGTGATGAACAGATTCCAACTGCAAAGCATGCAGTGTTATTAACTTTTCTCAAGTCTGAACGCTGTGTATGTTGATGGACAATCTGTTGATTGCTGGTGTGTGCTTCTTCATTAACCCAGCATCGCCTCAAATGTACCATAAGCCATGTTTCAGCCCAGGCCATTTGATTACCTTCTCCGGTGTACACTCAAAAGAAATCCCCGGAAATCTACAGAATCCCAGCAAGACATGTCGTAGTCACCATATCATCCCTTTACCATCAATGCTGGAGTTCACTGAACAGCCATGTACATACATATGTACCCCTAATGTTCGTGTTTGGCATGGTAACTTTCAACCTTATCAACTCCTGGAAGAGAATCTCTGTGAAGATGTAACTGAATTATAAGATCAAAGGCACTCTGATCAAGTATAATATTGCTATTAGACCTACTGTCTTTTCTCCCAATGTGTGGAACCACACGCGCTAGATTCATGTGGCAAGGAAGCAAGGAGGCAATGTGATGTAGAAGGTGACAGCTGGGGTGTGTGCCTGTGCCCCACAGCTGAAGATACACAAAAGACATACGGTGCAGAAAACACCAACCTTTCCATTATTTGTGGGATGCTCAATGGTCAATGGATCACAGATTGGGTCACCAAACTGGTCATGGCATATCAGACCTCACAGTGGGCTACAGACATTGGTGAGGTGCAGCAAAGAAATGAGAGAGAAAGCTAAGAGATGGGAAACTGTGAGCCATTGTGCACCCGTGGGCTGGTGGGGCACGGCCTCGCCAGACAGGCCCCATCCCACTGCCCCCATGCAGGGTGCAGGGCAGGAGAGATGGGGGGGTCGCTGGTCACAGCCTGGAGCCCAGGTCACCAGGCAAGTCCATGGTTGATGAGGCAGGTCTGGGGACAGGCTGCAAAGTCCTTTCATGTGTCAGGGCCCATGTATGCACCAGTAGGGTCCACAGCAAGTCATGGGCATGGCTGTGATGCAGCTACAACATTGATTGAGGTCCAAAGAGCCAGAGTCTGAGATTAAAACCAGATCCTGGGTGAATAAGGGGCAAGAGACCCTCACCAAGGCCTCCCAGCTCTCCACCCATGACCACCAGCTGTACAATTGCTGGACAGGGGTGAGGGCTGCCCTCAGGGCCTGACATGAGGTGAAAGGCTGCCCTCACCCATTTCTGCCAAACAGAAGGAGTATTGTTGTGTTCTTGTATCATGAGTTATGGCACGAGAAGATCTGCATTCTCTTTGTATGCCCTAGAGTTTGCCTTAAGCAATTCGTAAGAGCAGCCATACCCAGCCTGAGCACGTTTCCATCAAGACCTGCCTCCTGCAATTGCTGGTAGTGGATGCATGAAGAAACGACTCAGAGCAGACCAGGCACACACTGCCTCTTCTCCAGGATACTTCCAACAATCTTCCAACAGTCTGCATGTCATGGACCAGAAGTAGTATCTTTAGGTGTACCAACCCAGATGATTTTTTTTTCTTGCATACATTCATCTAATTCCTCTAAGCATCCATATAAATTCTTGGCACCCGCAACATCCTGTAGCAATGAGTTCTGCTACTTAGCATTCCTAATTCTGTCAAACTCCTTTATGAATCAATTTGAGTTCCTCTAAGAAGAAAAAAAAAAACCTGTATATTAGTGTAGTTAAATTACTGCTTAATTTTTATGGGTAACTGAGAACAGACCTTGATCTTGTACAGCTATAGCAGTATCAGTTGCTTTGAATGACTTCCTATTACTGTACATGCAAATATAAAATTTCAGGCTTACTCTTGCAAAGAAATGATGCAATGCTTTTGGTTTGTGTAAAATATGGAAGCCAAAATGTTGAGCAGATGAAAGGAAAAAGTAAAGGGCATAATGTTAGTAGAAATTTTATTGTAAGGAGATACCTCCGGAGACTGAACAAGCAAAGCAAGATACTTCCAGAGACTGAACAAGCAGAGCAATCACAGAGTCAGCACCATTTATCACTGTGAAAAGACTCAGTGTTCCCACTACAGCCTTCTGTTTCTATGGAAAAGGCTTTCTGTTAGCCTTCTACCCGTTGTGATCAATATGATACAATGAATATGCACAAATGCAGTTTCCAGACATAATCATATATTCATGATGGAGAAATGATACACAATTTGTCAGTCAGAAAATATTTAACATATGGTTGGAATGAAATTACCTTACAAATACTGCATTTGGTTTACTTAGTGCAACATATAATTGGGAAATTCTGCCTCACTCTATGGATTATAGAGAGAATGTGAGAAGTAGAGTTGCAGTACTGGGATAGATCAGTGTATCAAGAGAATGGTATCATCCACTGCTGGTATCAAGTGAAAGGACTTTTTCCCCTGTGTCTTTGCAATGGGAATGTGCACATGGGTGATTAGGATATTGTGCTGTTGTAACTCTGTCACACTGCCTTTTAAAGGGCAGGAAAAGTTGCCATATCCTTGAATATTGCTTCTTTGTCTTACATGCATTATATTGAAGGAGTGGCTTTCAAACTCAGCTCTCTGGAGAGCTTGTCGCCAAAGCCAGCTGGGCATAACTTACAGCACTCTTCCAGCCTATCTTGAGTTCCTTCAAGCAACTTCAAGCTGTTGCTGCTGTCTAACATCCTGTAAGAGAAGCTACCCTCTTCCCCAGCTGGCATCAGCTCATGCCAGTGATGCTCTGCTGGCTTTAAAATCATGATGAAAAAGGAAACTTCCATTTTCTTCATGTCTCCATTTTAGTTTTAGGTTGGTATTTATTTATTTATTTGGAAGAGCCATTTTAAGGGCTTCCTGTGCACAGAACAATCAACTTATTGAAAGCTCTTGAGCTGCTCTGATTGTGGGGGAATAAAGAGGTAAGTTTAATGCTTTCAGGAGAACATTTAACTAGCAGGTTTATCGTGGAGTTAGTGGTGTCACTACTGGAATTAACAGGGCACCTTACCTCCCCCCATTTTTCTATTTAAAGCCCATGCTTAGCATATGGGTCATTCTACCACCCTACAGATGCTTAAAGTGCACGTGTAAGACATAACACTTTTCTGTTTCCATTAATTTTTCCAGGTCATTCCACGAAATAACATGATGATATTACATTGTGATTTACTACTGTTCTCTTTTGCTTCTCATATCTCTCCATTCCAGAGTGCAGTAAGCTAACCTTCTGCTCTGTTGTCTCAATGCAATTTTCCTTATCACCTCATGGGAGCTAAGTCCATATCTTCTTCATAAGCCTTTGATTCTGCTTTAAATAACAATCTTCAATCTGACTTTACAAGAAGTGCACTGTGCTCCCTGCTGTCAATACAATGTTTGATTCTGTAAATAAAACTATTACGACACTCAAAAAAATTGTTAACAGTTCAAGAAAATAACATTTGCCTAAACTGTCAATTATCCACCTGGGAAGACTGAATATCAGAAACATCTGTATTTATTTTTGACTATATCACAGTTTGATTCAAAAGTACTGACTTATTTCATTCCCTTGATTAAATGGCCACACAGAGTGACTTTTAACAGAAATTAAGTAGAAGTTGTGTATAAGAGAGATGAAGGTTGCTGGAATAGAAACAAATGCTTTTGGTGAAAAGGAAAACAGTCTTTAATATCCATTTTTGTGTGGCAGGTAGAGTATTCATGTCTAATTTACCTGATGCATTTGTAAGGAGTTCTCTTCTCACAGGACATGAAGCTCAGGCAACTGGAAGTACAGACCAACCCTCAACTCAGGGTGAGAGGTTTAGGGCCCAGTCAGTCTGGTTATGGCCACTATGACGCAGTGAACACTGGTATTCTATAAAGGGGATTTTGTCACCACTGATTCATTGCATATTGATGACAGAATAGCCAAATATAAAAACAGTCTGTCCTCTGGCCTGGATTCTAACCTACAACTGTTAAAGGCTTTGTAACAGATCTATTTCAGCATATCCTGAATATGGTGCAGACAAAATAGAAATGTTTGTCTCCCAACCCCACTACCCGGACATTCATGTTTTTGGTTGCCTCCCCATGTTCCTAGTAAATAACCATGCTATAACCACAGAATGACTAGTTGTGATATTATACAAAACTGCAGTGCTCTAACAATCTAAGAAATAGGTTCAAGTTGCATCCATCATTTAGCATTTACAACAAATCATTCAAAATGTTTAGTATTAAATTGTGACTCGATTCCATCTTTCACCTATGTGCTATCCACCACAAAATTACCTCATGAATTTTGTTCAGCAATAATCAAGTATATAGAGGTAGCATAGATTAAACACATCTACAAGAAGATGGTTTACTGTGTTTTCAATGGAAAGGATGAAATCAAAGCCTTAGTTCCATTCTTAGATTCTGCTGTGATCCTCCCTACCAAAAGCTGAAGGGAGGCTAGAAAGCAAAGCAAGCACTTTATTTCTATCTTCTCTGCAAATAAAAGGCTTTAGTTTATACAGCTGACACATTACAGCACCTTTCTACAACCACAGTTAAATTTAATAACATGAAAGTTGAAACCAGGGATATCAGAGGACAATTTCCAGTGAATTTGCTCTGAGGCAAATCCAGAGTACCTCCACTGAAGTCATGCCAGGGCTTGCACTGGGATAGCACAAGATGCCATTTATTAATGTGGCCATACGTTCAAAGGAAAATACCTGTCACTTGTGATATCACTTTCAAAGGCCACAGACTACTGATTCAAAAGTTCACTTATAATGCTATAATTTTTTCACTCAAACAACATCATTCAGAATTGAAGTGCTCTCTCAGTACCTTTTAGGTTCTAAAATGACTACAATGAACAAAGATCAGTAACACTCACAAGCTCTTTCTTTCAATTTTTCACCCTGCATATCATTTACTTGATAGCACATTTGTCCTACTGTGTCGCTTCTGTTGGGTAAATACAGCAAAGACTACCCTTTATAGCAGTGTGTCATAAAAAAATATTGTCTACACATGGAAAGTAATTTTGATTGAAAGGAAAACAGAATTTTCCAAGCACTAGAAAATAATTTTCTAGGTAATAATGGGCATTCAGTCTCTGCTGTCAGAGAAGCCACTCTGAAATTATATTCCTCCCTCTGCAGCATGAAATTCCTGCTGTACGTAAGGTAATGGCAATGCCCTTACTGATTTTACAGGGATGAAGTTTTCATCCCAGTCTTTCCAAAGCATTAGGCTAGAACACCATTTACCAAGATACTCTGCTAACAGGTTCCCTTCTGAGATGGAAGCCTGGTTGGGAGTGCTTTGCCCTTAGAGCTCCCTAGAGTCAGAGATTCAACCTGAAGCAGCTCAGCTGTTGATAAAAATTACCAAATCGCAAACTTCAGCCTGGTATTAAAAAATGGTCTTTCAGTGAAATGAGTTGTCTCCTCATTTGACATGGGATGATGGGCTAAGGTCAGAACTCTTCCCACCTCTGTAAACCACTCCTGAATTTTCTAAGTCTTCTCACAGAATCACAGAATCACAGAATCACAGAATTTCTAGGTTGGAAGAGACCTCAAGATCATCGAGTCCAACCTCTGACCTAACGATAACAGTCCCCACTAAACCATTTCCCTAAGCTCTACATCTAAATGTCTTTTGAAGACTTCCAGGGATGGTGACTCCACCACTTCCCTGGGCAGCCTAGGTTACAGCAGCGACATGTTGGGCAAACCAATTTCAGTATGCATCATGGCAAGTTCCACTGAGAGCTTTATCAGCTGTTTATTAATGCTTGAGGAGAAGGTTGATAAAAACAGCTGTGCAGAAAGATTAAATATATTTCCCATGCTGACATTCATATTGACTCAGAGTTCACAAAAACCTCTCAAAATATTAGCTGTAAAGCAGCATCCATCTAGACCAAACAGATTACATGCCATTTTGTCAGTCAGGACCTTTCCTCAGAAATAAAACAGGTAGAAGTAAATGAGCATTTATAGACAATTCCCTTGCCTCAAAATTTGCTGCTTTTACAACCATTACACCCAACTACTACAAAAAAGGTCATAAAAATAATGAAATTTGGATGAATGAGCTGCAGACTGCAGCAATAAACATTTATGTTTGCCCTTGTAGCTTGTTATAGTGTATAGTGTAGCTTAGTATAGTGTATTTAAATAGGAATGTAGAATATCCTCACTGTTACTACTCTGCAGTGCATGGTGCAGGGAGGATGCCAGGTGACATCTACTTGCTAACATGTATCAGTGTTGTAAAGCAAATGGATAGAAAGGACTTATAGAAGTTACCCAGTTCGACACTTCTTCGGTTTTTCACCACTTGCTCCCCAGATCTTAGATGGCACATTCCTGAACAATTAAAAAATCTGTAACATTAGCAAAACAGAAGGCCAAACATAAGCAAAGAAGTGAATAAAAATCTTGATTAAAAAAAAAAAAAGGGGTTGCACAAACAATTCATTTTCAGCCCACATGTTGCTTGGTTATATAAGAAAACAACTATCACAAAACCTAATATATCTTTCTTTGCTTAAAGCTTGGCTTGTCCTTCCAATAAAAAAGGCTGAGAAACAAGGATAGAGCCTATTGCCCTGTCTTGAACCTAGTATAGGTCATTTCTCATAGAGTTTGTTTACTCTGTACTCAAAGACTTTCAGTGACAGACATTCTGCAACTTCCATGGAGCAATTCCAGTGGTTTGCTGATGAGTAATCTGTCAGTCAGAATGTGGCCCCTGTGATTCATTAATACAGTAGTTTCTTAAGAAAATGAAAATATGAAAATAAAAACCATGTGTTTTTAACACACGTTCTTTCATTCTTTTCTGGAAAAGTGTCTTCCTTTGCAGGGAGAAATTAACAAAGAATAATTAAAAACTAAACATAAAAGAATGAAATATTGAAAGTCATTAGTCCCTGAGACAATTTTAATTACCTTACTCAACACTGCCCTGAAAGGCTACAGAAATATTGTGGTACAAGGAAGTTAAATCGTCCAAGGACTAGCATTATATGATACTATGACACTAGAAGATACTATGACTCAAGCTTTTCACATTTGCAGATTCGAGATCATTATTCACAAGATCTGAAAGGAGGTTTGACAGTGTTATTCTAGTCCCTATCTGTAGATATCAGAGAAGAATGACTGTTGCAATTGCACAGCTGGCTAAGCCTGTTCAGAAAAAGCTTGGCACAGGAGTAGCAGTGATGCCGTACCTCAGGAGTTAGGTATCACATGCTCCTGTTACTAACACATGAAAATGTACAGCAAACTATTACAAAACCTGCCTTTGACTCTTAAGTAAGAGCCAACGTATCCCATCTGGTATGCCAGGCCTACACTAGGATATGCATGCTGCAGTTTAGGAGTTGCCAAGAAGTGCAAATGAAGGTGTGGTATGTGGGAGGTAGGTGCTGCCAGTGAAAAAAACAATTTGCTGTATGGTAATATTATTCCTTAGGAAAGCTGTAACAATGCAGTAAAAGCAGTATAAATGGTCATCTCTGGGATGCAATATTGTGATTAAAAAAAACAAATCTCTTCTCTGAAGAATACTCCAAAGAATACTCATCTTGTCTGATTACCTGAGAGAGTCCATCACTCTGCTTATTTGTTAAAATCAGCTGTGAAGTTTCTTGGTTGCAGGTATCTGGGTTGGAATGTCCAGAGCCTGGGAAGAGGTATGATCAGCGGAGATTCCTCATTCTGGAATTCAATTTTCTTTTCCATCCACCACAGTCCTGGTGCTTTGACTGAAGCAGGCTGTGAAAAATAGATTATATCAGTATAGTTTCAAAATGCATTTGCTTGTTGTCTGCACATGAATATGAATTAATAATACTTTAAAACACTTAATTGCTAGTGGAATCTAGCACAAGTGGAAGCAAACATTGGACACTCATAGATCCTCTGCAGGAAGGCAGGGATGAACCTTGTCCCTTCTTTTTATATCGAAAAGAAAGATAATTTTCTGTCAGTCTAGCTCACTGGACACGAGATGAAAGATAATCAAATAGCTAGTAAATAAGTATGGTTAGGAGACAAATTATTAGATACAAAAAGTATTTCTTCAGACAATCCTCAAAAACACCTTTCAATGCAAGTCTTGTGATGTTGAACCAAAGGTTTATCTCCTTTCTGTGTTTGTGAAGGTCAATTAATAAAAAAAAAAAATCCTTCTTAAGCAAATAGACTAATATCCCCAGATGCTGGTTATATCAAAGATTTCCTCAAGCATCAGGTTATTTTATTATCTGAATTTTTTCTTTGGTCACTTTCTGGATACAGGTAAATAAGTATATTGTACAATACAGACGTCTGCTTGTTATTTTACCCTGCAACTCCAGAAACAAGCACTAAATTTGAAGGAATACTATAGCACAATTATCTAAGTTACAGATAAAATGAAAATAATTTCTACTTCTAAGACCATGCAGCTCCTAATGACCATTTAAAATTATTCCTTACTCCTCATGAGAAATGTCTGGCCTACAGAATTATCATATTAGCCTTGACACTGTGGGCTAATTAGAAATTAAGTGTTACAGCTCAAAAAGGAAAAGACCTTCTTCCAACATTAATTCTTACAAGGATCGTTTGAAGAATTTCTACAGCAAACCTATCTTGTGCACAGTGCTCAGAGGAAGCAAAAGAAACACCGACACTGCAGATAATTTTCACCCAGCAAGACAGCCAAGCACTTTGAAAAACAAGATTCTGCCAAACCTCAGCCTGCAACAGACACACATCTTTTTTAGCAAAACGGTGGTATGAAATAGCAGTGCTCAGGAACCAGGACCATTTTGCTGACTTAGCTGTGAAAAGCAAGCTTTCCTGCTCCAGAAGATGCTGATGTGGAAACACTTCCCTGCCCACAACTCTGAAGAGCAACTACACATTCCTTTTCTTAAGTATTGCTCAGATTACTTTTTTCTGTCATGACTGCAGTATTTCTACACAGTCATCTGTGGAAACAATCTCACAGGCAAGGGCTGAATTTCTGATGTAACACGGAAGCAGAAATGACCTCCATACATCATAAAGAAAGGGGATTTTTTTTTCCTTTGTACACAATAAATACTTGAAAAGATTCAAATAAATTATTCTTCTATCAGAAATTTTACAAGTTTCATATCTTCTCTTGAACAACAATATGGCTTCCAAATACATTGGTATCCCATAATAATTATCAGTCTTATGTAGACTTCATATCCTTGGAAAATATCTACCTAAAATCAAAGTAACTATTCAGAGCAATGTCATGAAATCCAAACCATGTGTGAATGTAAACAGCCACTGGTATAGTACAAACCTTTCATCCAGGATATTCTTAACCAGGACATCTCCCTGGATGCTAGTTTAGCACAATTATACTTAATGACAGTGAAACTACTTAGCAGGGATGTATTCATTCAGTGACACAGGGAGATTAGTATTAGCAAGCTTTTAAATCAGCATGAAATGCCAAACTTCACTTCAATCACGAAAAGAGATTCCAGCAATAATAAGGAAATAAATGCCAAAGAAAAATGAAATGCTGTGAGTAATCTCCTTACTGCGGAATGTTTTCTTTAGTGGGTACTTTATGCCATGGTGAGCCTTTTCAGAAGCATTTTTGCCTCTCCTTATCAGGATAGCTGTTTAATTGAGTTGGCTGTCTACCAGTTCAGAGCGTTCTACTGAATTAATGTTCAGATTTGCTGAGCTTTACCTAAGCAGATGTGCAGATGTGGAATTCCTACAAGTCTTTCAATTAGAAAAACAAAGCTTATGCGCTGAAGAGTATAGGTTAGAGTAATGAAGATGTCTCGGGGGAGACCTGATAGTGGTCTTCCAGTAGCTAAAGGGAACCTACAAGAAAATGGGAGAGGGACTCTTTGTCAGGTAGAGTAGTAATAGGACAAGGAGTAATGGCTTTAAACAAAAAGAGGGAAGATTTAGATTAGATATAGTGAATAAATTCTTCACTCTGAGGGTGGTGAGGCACTGGCGCAGGCTGCCCAGAGAAGCTGTGGATGCCCCATCCCTGGAGGTGCTCAAGGCCAGGCTGGATGGGGCTTTGGGCAACCTGGTGTGGTGGGAGGTGTCCCTGCCCATGGCAGGGGCTTGGAACGAGGTCATCTTCAAGGTTCCTTCCAACCCAAACCATTCCGTGATTTTAAGATTCTGTAACTCTATGTGCTGCAGATATATATTCCTTAGTGTACTTATTCTTCCAGATTACCATCTTTCCTACTCAATTTTAAACCACTGTTACGAATCGGCATTGGAAGAAATCTATGTTTTGTTTACATTAAGTGATTATATATGTATAAGATGAATGTGAAAATTAAGGTAAAGAAAATAAGAAAAGAATTAAGGAATTAAAACATCAAAAAGAAGTCCAAAGTAAACAAGTAAAAAGTGGCTAAATCATTTTAAAAAATGCCTACCAACTAGGTTGGCTATGTGGCTTTTTTGTTTTCTTTTTTACCAGCGATACAACACCAATCCAAATTACTGTAGAAATAAGGGCACAAACCCAATTTCCATTTATCCCTGCAGGTTATCTTCATGCTACAGAAATAGAAGAAGAGATGTCTACTGGAAGGAGAAAAAAAAAAAAAAAAGAAAAAGGAAGATGAATAAATTACTTTCAGAAAGGAATTAATGAACAGTTAATTAGCAACCTTACTTTCAGCAGCCCACATGTAATTTCAAGACCTGAAGCCAAACCTGGCTGTTCTGTGATTTCTGGGGTGTGCAAGAACAGGGTGGTCCTCATCATGAGGTCTGTGCCTGAACACAATCCCTTACCTGCTGAGTTTTCCTCCCACTTTAGCAATCCTCTGTATTCCTCACTCCTCTGCTCTCAAAGCAGGGGGCTGTGCTGCACACCCTGACCTGGATACACATGGCCAGCCCAGAACAACACATAAAATAATGGATCTTAGTAGCAGGGCATTTATGCAGAAAACTCATTACTAGTGAAGTTTCCAGTCTGTGAAGGTGTATTTCAGATAATGAAAAGGACTGGGAGAAAAAGGTGCAGCATCATGATTTTGTTTTGTGCCTCTTGAACCTGAGAGTTTTCTTCTTTCCTTGTTGATTTTTTGTTTATCTTGTCTTGGCCACTAAGCCCTTCCATGGAGGATATGGAATTTCCTTCCTACACAGAAAAGACTTCCTCTCTTTTGGCATTTTTTGGAGTAAGCACGCAGGCCCAGCTCTGCATTGGTCAGTGAGGCTTTTACAGTACCACTGCCTTAATAAGATAGCGGCCTCATGCTGCTGGTTAAACCATAGCAAGAAGATTTTTGAAGCATGCTGAGGAAAGAAAGCATCACACAGTAACCAGCTTTAGCTATAAAAACAACTTTCCTTGTGATACTTTCTTCAGAGGAGGAGTGGGATTATTTTGTACTCAAGCTCTCCAGTCACCTAGGATCTGGCTGTATGCTCTTTGCACCTGAGCCTTTTTCCATTTTTTTCCCTTTATTTTGCCATGGCTTTTTTAGGAGCTGAATTTAGGAGCTGAATTGCACCTAAGAAATTTACAGCTTGGCACATCAGCTCCAGAAGCTGTAAGAGTGTAAGAACACTGATGGGAATTTCTTGCTTTCGAAAGTGCACAACAAACAGTATACATTGCTTTAGTAAAAACACAAACTCCAGCCCTTCTTTCTTCCTTTCCTCCACATTTCCACACCATACCAAACCTCTCCCCCACCTCCAAACCCCCAAGGACACACGGATCTGTCACTCACCTTCCCTACTAGCTTGTCTGCACCCTCTTCCTTCCACTGCATCCTCACTGTCCTGCCACCCTTCCCCAACAACCCCTCCACAAACATTAGTGTCTCTCTCTGGGAAGAAGCAAAAATGTCCCACACCTGGCCTCTGGAGTGGAAGACACTACAATCAGAAGTTTCTAAGCTTTTTTTTATATAACCTGTCCTTGCTGGTTTTGAGTGGCAAATGGAAATAAACTGAAAACAATACCGAAAACTGGGCCATACTCAACATGTATAATGTATTGACTTACAACACCTGTGTGTGTTACTCAACCTTTATTTCAGAATAGTTACACTATGCAAATGTCCCACAGAAGTAGAAAAGCACGACTTTTCTCTCTAATACAAATTTATGGAAGCATTCTGGTAAAATAAGAAAGCGTATAAACAAAAGACCAGCAAGGAATCTTAATATAAACTATTCAGGATCCCCTGAATATTTTCTTCAGCTCAGTTTCTGAAATCCCTGCCAAGCTGCTAATAATTTAGAGAATCTCAAATGATGAACAAAGTGCATGTTACTTCCAAAAAGTGAACTATTATTTATATGAAGACCGAGCAAATAAATACAAGATGTCAACTTGCTTGTAATTTTGCCCGTACTGACAGGTTACTGACAGTATACACCAGTTTTTTCTTCAGCTTATCCTGGTTTGATTTCATTCATAATTGATAACTGCATTTGTTTTTTAATATTTGCAATGAAATACTGTGAAAACAAAATTTGGGAGTATATACATGCAGTAAATCCTGTATCAACAGTGACTGGCTGCCAGATTTGGAACTGATTCACTGATTAGTTTGAGAGTGATTAATTTAAATCTCTGATTTAAAAACACATTTATGAAAAGACAACTGACAGTATAAATAGCACTTCAGACTGCTAGAACTGTTCCCTTTATGGACTCTGCTTTTGTAATGTGCATGGGCAAGTTTTTGGTCAAGTACAATACAAAATAAGGTGATGATGTTTGGATGACAAATTTTTGAGCTGTTTTTGCAAGAAGAAATAATTGTTAACATGTTTTCTGAGGAAAGACTGGAATAAAAACCACTTTTTTTTTTTTTTTTTTTTTCAACTGAGAGGACCAGCAAGAGATGGACGAATAGGATAAAACAGATGTACTTCTGATATAACTACACTTGGAAGTTCAGCATACTGTATGTATATTACTTCTAGCCAGGACACAGCAAACAAAATTGCATTTTGGGTTCAGATCATAAAAGAACTCCCTGCAGAGAACCCAGTGGTTTGCTGGTTTAAGTGTATCTTGACTAGAAGCTTCTCCCAGCACTGTGATGTCAGACTTGGCGCTTACCCTCTCTGTAAGCCTCTGTCCAAAACACATGGGAAAGCTGTAGTCCAGGTCCAGCCCTGACCTCCTAGGTCAGTACACTGTCCTGACTGCTTTGCAGTTCTCCAGGAACAGGACAGGAGGGAGCTACACAATGAACACACTAATAACCAAATGTCAGGACTAATGCTGGAACGAAGGGTTCTTGACACTATGGCTTGTTTTGAAAGACATTATGAAGAAAAGAAACCACAGCATTAAAAAAATGCTTTTTTTTTTTTTTTTTTTCCCCACAAATTAGGAAGAAAACAACCCTAGGAGATCAAATAATTTATTATTATTATTAGGACACAGCTGCATGCTTCCCCTTGAAAAGAATGAATGCATACCCTCTTGTACCTTTAAACTCATCTAATTCTGGTTGTTTGCCATGGGATACTGTCTTCTGATCCTTCTAGGGCACTTCCTTTCTTAAAATGACAGCAGCATTTCAATAGATAAATAAGTTACTGGAAGCTCTCATGTTTTAATTTATGTACATGTATAATATGATGATTATTTAGCTGACCCTTTCATCTGTTTACATCTGCCTGGACATGATAGAAGCTGCCAGTTTTTCACAGAAAATGAAACAGCCAATTGCATAATATTTTTTTTTCTCCATTCTCCACCTCCTTTCAAAAATATTTGTAAATGAAATCCAACATGCATGCAACACTGTCCACCAAGACCCAACACAGCGTATTGCCCAGGCAAATCCCCCAGATATTTGAAAGGTACACAGTTTGTAACTGGTCTCCTTGGTGAATTTATTTTGGTGAAGTGTTTCTGCAGCCCCTAGAAAATTTCATTCTATTATTTCTTATGGCCACATGCAACATGAATACCAGTACAAATTTGTTGCACTGTTCTGCCTTCCTAGGTAAGAAAAGAAAATTGCCTCTCTTTCCTATTCGATATTTCAGGCTGCCTATAAAAGTGAAAAATTGCTGTAAACATACTGTGCAGCAAGCAAACATCAAAATTTGAAAGAGATTTCATTGTTTTACAGAAGTCAGGCAACACAGAGCTGACCTAAAGTGGTTAACACTGCCTTGGATTATGTTCAAATCAACAACTGAAGGGAGAAATCCCACAGACATCATTACTCTCTCCACAGCAGCTCCACCTTGCTTTGTAGTGAATTGATCCCTACTGAACTGGTAGGTAGAATCACAGGGAATGGCTTCTGGCCCTTTATTGCCTTCCACCGAGGGAAAAAATTGATCATAATGTTTATACTTGACTAGGAGGCACATACAATAGTCAAAATTTGCTGGGCTTATTCACTGTGGTTCAAAGACACAAAAAGTACAACTTCTTGTTCAGATAGAAAGAAAGGAAGAAAGGAAGAAAGGAAGACTGTGTTGCAAGAACTTTTTCTTCATCTTTTGAAATAAACTCATAGCAATCTGTCTTCATTTAAACTGTAAGGGAGCTGGCTTGGGTCCTGGAATAGACTCTGGTTCCTTTTAAGACAGGGAAATAACTCCTAAATACATTGGTCTGCTTTTTGGAACTTATGAAGCAGAACACAAATCTAAGAGCTGGCAACATTTAATGGTAATGAGGCAATTCTTACATGAGAGAGTTCATTACAGGATCAGCTAACGATGTTTTCCAGCAGCTGGAAAATGGAATCTTCTGCAGGCTGGGAATGAAAAATCTGTCTTGAAAATTATATTCTGTATACCTCAATATACAATTATTTTAAAATGGAAGCATAGCAGAATTCATTCTGCTGCTTGTAATGCTTTTTTTTTTTTTTTACGGAAGGAAGAAAACATGTTTTGCTCATACAGTGCTGCTGTGCCAGCTGAGCTGCAGCACATGATGGAAAATGAGCCTTGCCTGTGCTTTGGTCCTCTGCAAGACAGGCACCTCTGCTCTTGTACTAGGCAAAAGCTGTCCTTGTGTTTAAAGAACACAAGGACCAGGATTGTGCCTGGCTCTGATGAAAGAAGAGGCTTTTCTTTTGCTTTCTGACTTGCGCTGGGCCCTCCTTGCCCTTGTAGACACCATTCCATTTCCCTCTTCCTCTTGCATGACTGGCTCTGTGGCATTTCCATACAAAGGCACCTTTGTTATCTGGCATAACTCCCCAAGTGGTCCTTCACACTGTATTTTTGCCATCGGTTGCTTTCACAGCACGAGTATGGCCTGGGAGGAGCTTTCCAGCCTCAGAGCTGGAGCATGGTCCCCACCAGCTCACTTTCACTATTCTTTCACTACTCGGATTTTGACCAACACGAGTTGTGATATGTTGTTTTCCAAAGTCAATGTATTGGTCAGTCAGCGGATGCTACTCCAATAGAAAATCTAGTTGCTTAGCCTCTCGCTTTGCATTTTTTTTCTGGTGGTCTACAGAGCGTGTACTGAGAGACTCTCTAAAAGATTCAGGGCTGTGCTACACGAACATCATCACCCTGGCACATGCAAGTCCCACATGAAATATTTTCCCTCTAGGTTGCTCTCAGCCGTTCTTCAAAGTATTTCTTTCCAAAGATGTTACGAGAACTATTTCACTTCGCTTGCTACCTGAACACTCTCTCTGAGTTTAAAAGAGACATAAATAAATTAAAAGCAACAGAACAACAGCAGAACAGATTAGCAGCCTTCACGGCCTTTTTAAAGGATGCAGAAGCCCAGAGGACACCTATAATTGAACCTCTCTGGAGGCACCAAGTCACTCAAAGACAGCTGTGCTTTCTCATGAGCTACTGAGCTGGCTCACACACTTGATGCTGGAGTAGAAAGGGACTGTGAAAAACTAGCACAGCAGCTGATTTCCCAGGTTAAGCTGTACACTGGGTTAGCCAGCCAGCTGAGGGAACTTTGTCATCACTATTTCCCTCCTCCCCCGTCATGCCTTAGGCAGGGCTCAGATTTACCTTTAGGAGTGAGGCCATGGAAAACAGTCAGGGAATTAGGAGGGGTGTGGGAGGAGAACAGAGGTGAATTGCAGCTGGCAGGGGTTTTTAAAAGAAGGACCTCTGTAAGAAGGAGCTGTGCACACTTTCTTGTTGAGGCTTGCAAATGTTACATTAGCAGCCCTGCTGAAGTCAAAAGATAAGCAAGCTGGGTGAGAACAGCACTATGAGTCAAAGCCAGTTTACCCTAACTTGTTGTTTCAGAAAAATGGATTAGGAGTTTCTAATGCTAGAGAGCTACATAAGTTAGACAATAAGCAATGTTTTCTTAAAACAGGTGGGTTGGGGAAGCAGAGGTCAAAGAAATTTGAAAAACCTTAGCTGGAAACAGTGTTGAGGAATCACAAAGTAAGATGTTAAGACTGCTGAACCAAGATATTTTTTGCTTCAGCTGGAACATATTAAAAAAAAAAATGCTGGCAGGAAAAGCAGCAGGTATCCCAGCTGCAAAGGCCAAACAGAGAGCAAGAAACAGATTGCTGAAGGAAGATACTCAAGTAACTCAGCCAACTATTTATTATGATTTATAGCAAAGCTTGGCCCAAAGCCCCATAGACTCTAAAATATACTAGACAAACAGTAAGAGTATGAATGAAAATGCATCTGCAACTTCTGATTAACTTTATAGCAACTTAAAATTATCATTGCCATTTAAAAGAGTCACCAGCAATGGTCTGAATTTCAGAGACAAGTGAAGGAAGGGACAGTAAGCTCTGAGTGGAATGTGCAAAAAAAAAAAAAAAGAAGAAAAAAACAAGAAAGAGAGATAAAATCTGCTCCAATAAACCAATACCAGTAGCTTTCTTGGTGACTGCACAAATGCACAGGTTTGCAGAAAGCTGCTGGCTGAATTTTAGCCTCTATCTACTAGAATTCAAAGTAGTTGTTAGCAGCCATTTCTGTTCTGAAACCCAGTCTGGAGCTCTAAGAGACTATCATGTTTTCATGGCTCAGTGAGAGCAAAAAAAGAAATTCACTGCTGTTTGCAAATATGGCTGAAAGTCTGGGTATACTCTTCTATGCTGGAGAAGATCTAATTTAACACTCTTGGACCCAATTTTACCCTCATTATAGGCAACTGACAACTTCCCAGAGAATTCAGTGAGCAGAAATCAGATCTCTTACTGTGAGCTGACAGAAAAAGAATAAGCTGCTACATGTGAGAATGTGATTTACCCAGAATGTTAAAAAGAATTGAATTTCTAATAGATCTATAAAGCAGGGATTCTTTAAGAATAGAGGAGAGGAGTATTAAGATGCATAAATGATAAAGCATCATTATGAAAAAAGCCAAGAGCTCAGAAACGTGACAAAATCTTTGGTGAACACCTTCACAATAGTGGATGCATTAGAGGCTTTTTTTTTTTTTTTTTTTTTTTTTGAATCAGTGGAGAGAACAGAACAAATGAGAAAAGCCTAAAAATGGGGGAAGACAAGCAGTAAAATGAAGTTCTCCAAAGATGAATCTGCTATTATTGTTATCGCTAGCTTAATTGTAACTGGATTTGATAGAGAGGATTCTTGCAAGCATCGTAGCACTCTGCCTTGCTCTTTCTGACTCTCTTTCTGCTCCCAGAAATGGCAGCTATGTTGCAATTCTTGAAGCACCTGCTCATAAGAGCAAAACCCACAGGGAAGCCTGGTGTGTTTCTCTTCATGACCTTTGTGTGCAAGGAGTGAAGCCTTGGTTAATTACCTGCCTCCAGCCACTCCTTAAAAGCTGAAGAGCTTTTCTTTGTATTTATATAGTTACAGTAGCCATGGCAGCTGCTCATTTATTAGTTGCAGCTTACATTAAAGCAGGCTGGGTAACTACATTGTGTGGAAGGTGAAGATGTGTGCAATTTTCTATAAAAAAAGCCAGCAACATGTTTACTGAGAGCAGGTAATGGAGATGCTAATGAAAAACAGAAACTGCCTTGTAGTTTGCCATAGAGCAAGAATGACTAATGACCATGATATTGCATCTAGGAACATAATACATGCATCTGATATGTCTAACTATCCCAGGCACCTGAAAATAAATCATTCACTAGAGATGGGCCTAAATCCACAATTTTCATCTCAAACTTAAATAACCAGGCATTGCACTCAGACTGGGATTTAGTGCTAAGCATAATGCCTGATTCCAGGAAAGCTCAAACTTGGCCAGGAAGGGTAAGAGTGGAGGAGAAAGGGCATTGTTTGATATCATAGTATAAACATGACTGCTTCTGTCTGTACCAGGACATTGTTATTAAGAGAACAAGATGCAATCATTTAAAGCGAACTAAACTCACTACCCAGGAACATCTTCAGTACAGACTGTATGTCTACATCAGGAGAACAGCAGCTATTCTGTTCTGGCTCTTTTCTCATGGGGAAAAGTCCCATGTCACAGTGGTTGCTCTGACACATGGGTCTGGAGGCAGAAATTGTTAAACTCAGATACGGGACTGGCCAGAACTATTTTCATGCCTTCTTCTCTGACATTCTCATAACTAACACCACTGGCCAAACAGGTGTTCCCAGCTCTGTATCACCTCTCCTGATGTTACCATTCCGATTCTCCTGCCAGTTGTGCACTGGGCAGGCTGATGGCTTAACAACTGATTTGCCTTGGAAGGCTTTCTCCAAACCATACATGTTCTCGAAGAGCTCACATGCCTAGCATCTGTCTTGCAAACAAACCCTTTTAATTTGATCCATATTTCACAGCAATCAAAACCACTTTCTGTTCCTTGCTTGGAAATATGTCCACCCTTGTTCTGTTCTATCTTTCCCTCTAAAATTTCTGCAAAGGGTAATTTATTAAGCATGTGCATTTACAACATAATATTTTGCCTTCTGTCAGCAGAAGACTGAACAGTTCCTTCTATCTTCTGGTAAAATTATTTCCTGCTGAGACAGAAACCTGTGGGCTATGGGAAGCCAAAGAGCTGGAAATGATGAGCTACATTTATTACGGAATGTCTCTGTTTTCCATAAATCTATCTGTATAAACAGGCTTCCAAAATGCAGTAGTATTAGTCCTTCCCCAATTCTAATCACCGCACAAAATAAACAAATGAAACTCTCAGCTTCCAGCAAAGCTGCACGAGCCCTGGAAATACTTAATGTTTTAGACGGCACGTTTCTGCATGGGAACCCCTGAGCCATGGGGCATTTTGAAGCCTTGGTTCTTCCAGGAGCAGCAAGGAAGAGGAAGCACTGCCACCCAGTGGCTACCGAGGACAACCCTCTGATGGAACTAATTTAATTTGCAGCCTCAGTTCTCTCAGCCTGGTCCTACAAAGCTGGACAGTTTAATTAGGCAAAATTTCATGTCCGCACCTGCAGATTCTAATTATACTAAGCTCAACTCATTTAGCAAACCACTGGTATTTTTAACGAAGATCAAGTTAAAGAGGTACTCACAGAGCATTGCCAAAGCATGGTATTTTGTTTTTGTACCCAGAATTTCTAAGGCAGACTAAATAGACATTCTAAAAGAAGAATAAGCATAAGGTATTTGGCTGATTTGGGGGCTGACTTAGGCCAAGAAAAGATTGTCATTAACTGAATTGTGGCTAATATGGAAGAGTAATTTCTGACTCTCAGGCAAAGGAATCAAATGTGGGCTGGGGGAAATAACATAGCTTATTCCTTGAGATTACAGAGTTACTGAATTCACACTTAGAACTCAAAGGGGCTGAAATTTCTCCCACTGAATTTCCATACTTTCATGAAACAAAAAGCACAACATTCTTCTCGCTCTACCCTCTGCTGCAAGAGAGCTGCTGGTAAGCACTATCACCAACTTACAGGTATGTTTAGGGTATAATAAAGCTTAGCTTTAAAATTTCTTGATTTGTTGTTTTAATTTTCAAAGTTAAAAGCACTGCAGACATGGAGGAAAACAGCATTAATATAATTTAACAGCAGGAATGTAAGCTAGTACAATTTAACTTATTGCATGACGTGTAGAGATTTGTATCAGAAATACTAAACTTGGTCTGAATGAATCATTAACAGAAAAATATGTAAGAAAGCAGCAGAAGAAACATCAGAGCAAGACTTAGAAGAACGGCAGGTGCTGGCAACCAACAGTGCCAACAGCAACAATACAAATGTTGAAGAATGGGCTGTCCAGAGCAGGACCAGAAATCCAGCACTCTGGTAAAAGAAAGGCAATGAGACTGCAGCACGCTGCATGTGCAGTCCTCCTCCTTGTTAACCTGACAAGAGCATGGGCTGTACTTGAAGCAAGGCAGCATGTACAAGGGGCACCAACATTTAGTGAGGATGCAGTAAGCAGTATTTTGGAGAAAAAGGACACCTGCTTGAATCCTTCAGGGTTTACATGAGCTACATCCACAAAACAACTCGTCATTGTCAAACAAGAGGAACTGCAGAGATGCAAGGAGGACTTGACAGCCAGCACCAATGTTCTCTGTATTGCAGACAAGGGACCCTACTTGGATTACTTGGACACAGACCTTGATGTTTTTAAGTACATGGTGTGGGAATGCAAGGGAGTGACATTAGAACAGCATTTGTAAGTGACTGAAATCAATGTTGTTAAAAATGAATATCACTTTCCCCTTCCATATGGTCTCTCCCTGAGTTTTGTGAAATTAATTTTGTATATGCTGTTTTGACAGAAGCATCCAGGAGCAAGCAATTCTCATTCAAAAACAATTACCATATGACTACAGAACAAATCTGTTCACGCTTCATAGCCTGAAGACTAAATTTCAGGCAATTCTACTTCAGGTGCTTGTAAATAAAGTACTCGATAAAGGTTTTCTCAGCTCAGCCTCTCTCCCATTTAAGTCCCTGGGATCACTGCCATATCATATGCAGTGAAGTAGTGCTAAATCAGTGGGACAGACTGTCAGAAGATTTGATAGGTCGCAGAAGGTTTTTAAATGTTTACACTTACTAATCAGGGGCGAGATGCACAAATCTTGACAAATTTCCTTAATTAATACTGAGAAAAATGCCATTCAGATAAAGTCAACTGGTATATTAATAAACCTCTTAAAAGGCCAAAAAAAAAATCCAAAAAACTGACATAAAGAACCCTTTTCATGAAAATCTCCCAAGCCCCTTTCAGTAAAACACATGAATTGTGTTTCAGAAGCCTTGTTCTTATTCCAAGATGCTTTAGAGGGGAGATTCATTAAACCTATGTTTTTCTTCCAAAGCAGTTTTGGTTTCATGCAGTGTAAATACCACCATAAGCCCTGGAATTAGTGAAATGTGGTTTTCTGCAGAGTTGTGTCTCCTGGTTGATCAACTCCAGTGTCAAACAAGAACTCACACTTCCTTGAAGTTCTTCACACTACTAAAACCCAGAAAAGATTGACTTCCCCTGGGGTTTCTGCCATCAAAAACCTGGGAAGTCATAGCACAGCTCCTGCTCCAGATAGGGCACCTACAGAGTTTTTTTCTTTCCCCTTTTTGCCATGTTAAGATATCTGGTGATTTTTTAGCAACTGCATTTTTCTGTTAAATTTGCTAGAAATTGGCTAGTAGGCTCAAAAGTTAGAAAGGACACATACACAAACACCCAAAATCACAAACATAAACAATCTGACTGAGCATAACTTACTTGAGCCTTTTATCTGTACAAAAGTAGGATAATAAGCATTACATTAAGTATTCCTGGTCAGTTGTATGCTCCACAACTATGAAGATTTTAAGCTTGCCAACTACCAGCCTCTATCTATCTATCTACTCATCTATTTATGTTAGTATATTTTCCTTTATTACCTAGTCTTGCATCCAACACTCTTCTTGGTTTACAGACAATTGTTCCTGCTGTTATAGGCAACCTGTTATTAAAAAAAAAAAAAAAAAAAAAAAAAAAAAACATTTTGGCCCTTTCCCACTCATTTCTAATTATGGAGTAAATCCTTGGTACTGGGTCAGGATGTTAGAAGTCCACAGGACACAATGCTGAGAACAATGAGTTTCCAGGCTATTTCTAATCCCCATCCATGATTTAAATGAGATTACTGATACCACAGTGGTTTTGCTTTTCTGCATCAATGCTCAACTCCATAGAAGCAGCAGAGTTGTGGTATTTTCAAGGCAAAAAAATGCTTTTCAGAAAGGCAAAACAGTCTGCAAAGGTACCCATGGATGTATGCTGTAAAAGGAAATCAGATTTGGGTGATGGTGGAAAACATAGTAATGTGTTTGGCAGCTTATTTCATTTTCTTTAACTTCTTATGAGATTTCTGTCTTGTGCTAGTGCTGGCTTGAGAAGTCACTCTAGCCCAGTGCTACTGTGTCCACAGAGAAGCATACATCTTAGCTAGGAGACAGTAGCTAAGAGCTTCACTGCTTGACTGGGAGCAAAGTCTGCCTACAGGAGTTACAAAAAGCCTCAGTATTAAAAAGCCCTACCCTCTTACCTTTGAAAAGTGAACTTACCTCCTATGGGCAAAGGGGAGAATGCAGATAGGCAGCAGGGGCTGACAGATGCTGGAGCTCAGCTCTGCTGTCTCTGGCATCCCTTCACAACGATGCTCAGTCATGGGGAAGTACAAGCACTCACGCACTCGGTTTTGGGAGGTGTGGGCTGGTAGGTTGTTAGGAGTAACACATTTCCTGTTCAAAGAGAATGAGAGGCATGTCAACAGGGTGGGCTGGCTCGCTTCTGACTAAACCCTGACAGTTTCAAATCCTGAATAGGGGCTGCTGTAGCTGGAGTGACAGTTTCATAATTTGAGCAGGAAGTAAGAGCACGAACGCAGGTTCTGCTCTTCATCAAACACACAGCTAGCAAATACTTAAAGTAGCTTCCATGACATTTATACATACTAAACTTGTACATTCAATTCCTTGAAATAGATTCCATACATCTGATTCGACTAAGAAAACCTTTCTGCTTTAAATCCAATAGCTATTCCCATCAGAGAGAGCAAACGTGCAGACTTCGTTTTCCAAAAAATCCAATGGAGACTTTCTGATTATCCAGTTACTAACTTTTAAGAAGACGTCCAACTTGCCAGAAGCCTGAAAAAGAGACTTTCAATGGCCACTTGGTTTTCTCCCCATACAGCTGTCCCCAGCCATGTTATGCCCTGAAAGGAAGGAATAAAGTGCAAGGGGACTAGGGGTGATCAGAAAGGAGTATCTGGCACCCACAGGCTTTTTCAGTATCAAAAAGGGAACTCAGGAGTCTTAATGTCTCTACTTGCTCTAACCAGACCTAAACAGCAATGGTCAACAGTGTTAGTTTTACAGCACAGGGCTGGCCTGCCAAGCCTCAAACAGAGCAGAAAGTTGACTCTATTTCCCTACTCAGCCAGATCTCCTTTGGCAGCATCTCATCCAAACCCTGCCCTCTTCCAGGCAAAGGGACTTGGAGTTGAACAGTTATGTCCTGTTCGTGGTTCCCAAGGGGGAAAAAGGGCACAGTGTCAAGTCACAACTCCAGAAGGAACCATGGCTAGGCATCAACCTGATGCCTATAGGTTTTGTACTTCTCACTCTCTTAACCCTAGTCCTAGCTCTACCATAACCTGAAGCCTGGGCTGGTGGGAGTCCTCCCAGCACAAAGCCCTCACTGTCACAACCTAATCTGCTTTGGAGACAACCCAATTAAATAACCTCACACATGGCTGATGGAAATTGTCTTATTTGTGTAAGTTTTCATCATCATTGCACACATGTAGGGGACCCAAATGTCGCTTCTCTAGTAATGTGAGAGTTATGGATGGCAATGAAACAACATGGGAAATGCAAAAAATAAAGGAAAGCAGGAAGACACTCTGTCCTGGGCTTCTCCTTGCTCTGAAGCATTTTCAGATCAAACTATAAGAAAGATGCCCTTTTTGTTTCATTCAGGGTTCGCTATGGAAGGCCTTTTTCTGCTGTCTCAGGTACATGAAATCCCTCCAGGACAGACCTAGTAGTGAAGCCATCTAAAAAGCTCCTCATGGGCACCCAGTGCTGAGCACAGGGAGAAAGAAGCACAGCAGCCACTCGACTGTTCACCTGGCCGAGATGTCCTGGCTGCATCTCAAGCTGCTTCTACCAACCTAGCTGGTCTCCTACAGCACTTTCTGATCCAGTTTACACCACCTCAGTACCAAGCACACAGAGGCGGATATGCTGTACCTCCCCGTGCTGCTGCAGCTTCTCCTTGACATCACAAAACAGAGACAAAAATAACATGAAAACTGCCTGAGCACTTCACTCTTGTTGCTGTCATATCCTCTTCCCATAACAAAGCAGCAGCCAAAAATAGATGCCTTTTAAGGGATTACAAGTAGCAAAAAAGTTCACCAGAAGAAAACTAGCCCAGATCACTTTAAAGGCCAAAATTACGTTACTGAGTTAGTTATTAGTCCAAAACTCTTCCCTTTACAAGTCATGGGGGACAGCCCAGCAGCCTTGTGGAAAACATCACCAGCAGGCAGCCAGCCTGACAGCAGCCAGGCCTGGCCTCATCCCTCACAGGGGAGAGAACAAGGAAGGCTGATTTTTGGACGATGAAAGTCGCTCTCCTACTGTGCATAAGCTCATTCAAACAAGAACCATGGAATGGCTCTGGGTAAATTCACCAGCAAAAAGATGCAGGGAGGAAAAATGAAATATGTCTTTGTGTATTAATTAAACAAAATTGTGGGGACTGGGGGGAGAGGGAGCTGAGTAGAAATATGAACACAATGAAGGTCCAAGGTATTGAAGTGCTTTAACAAATCCTCCTGGTGTAGAAAATGGTTCCTTTTCACCTCATAGGAAATTTTGTCATTAGTTTGTGCTGCTCCCACTGCAGCCATGCATCTTTCCAGCTACTTGGTAGGAGCAGCAGCTGCACAAAGGAAACCAAAGGGTGGATGAAAGAGAAGGGAGCAGGGTCCCTTTCCAGGAAGGATTTTGCCAAGTTTGCAATCCCTTTGAAAACTGGAAGGCAGCATTTTTAGAGCCTTATGAGTTCCCTTCTCACTCTGTCGTGCTTAGAAAGGAAGGGCTGAAACCTGGATTTTAATCCTTGGGGAGACAGAATGGGAAGGGTTTGCAAGGATGTGGCAAGTCATCCTTAGCACACCAAACCTGACCCACTCAGCCCTGCTCTCCTCCCCTGGGAATCAAACAGCCCTGTTGGCCTCAGAAACAAAACACAGGGGTAAAAACGAAGAACCCTGCAAAAGCAAAATTAAAAAAAAAATAATAACCCAGAGCCCAGCTGCCCCTATGCAAGGGACAGCAGCGATGGCGGCGCCGTGAGCTCACATCCTGCACCGCCCCTTCCCCGCCCGCCTCATGGTGCCGGTTCCGCCGCCCTGAGTCCCGCCTCGCTCCATCCCGCGGCCGGGGAGGGGGGTCCCGGCTCTGCCTGGCCAGGGCGAGCCGAGCCGGGCCGTGCCGAGCCGTGCCGGGCCGGTGAGTGCTGGGGAAGGGGCTCGGCTGATGGTGGGGGACCGCAGTGGGGGACAGCCCCAAGTGGCGCAGCCCGCAGCGGGGCCGGAGCGGCGGCGGCGGGGCCCGCTCGGGGTGTGGGGGGGGGACACGGTGGCCGCCCCGGGGCTCCGTGGGGGGAAAGGAGCAAAGTTGTGAATGCTGCCGATGTGGGCTGGGTCTGTTCGGTGTGAAATTGTGTGAATTGTGTTTTGTTTTTTTTTTTTTATTTTATTTCCTGAGGCTGGGAGGTGCCGCCCGCCGGTGCGCCGTCATGGGGAACCAGCTGGCTGGCATCGCCCCGTCGCAGATCCTGTCGGTGGACAGCTATTTCTCCGACATCCACGACTTCGAGTACGACAAGAGCCTGGGCAGCACCCGCTTCTTCAAGGTTGCCCGAGCCAAGCACCGGGAGGGCCTGGTGGTCGTGAAGGTGTTTGCCATCCAGGATCCCACTTTACCCCTGACCAGCTACAAGCAAGAGCTGGAGGAGCTGAAGATAAGGTTGCACTCGGCGCAGAACTGCCTCCCCTTTCAGAAAGCGACTTTGTCCGAAAAAGCTGCCATGCTTTTCAGGCAGTACGTACGGGACAACCTTTACGATCGGATTAGCACCAGGCCATTCCTCAATAACATCGAAAAAAGGTGGATCGCTTTCCAGATCCTTACCGCGGTGGACCAAGCCCACAAATCCGGAGTCCGCCACGGGGACATTAAAACTGAGAACATCATGGTGACCAGCTGGAACTGGGTTCTTCTCACCGACTTTGCCAGTTTTAAGCCAACCTATCTCCCCGAAGACAATCCCGCTGACTTCAATTATTTCTTTGACACGTCGCGGAGGAGAACGTGCTACATCGCTCCCGAGCGCTTCGTCGATGGAAGTATGTTTGCTACGGAGCTGGAGAACATTCGGGATCCTTCGACCCCTTTGGTGGACTTGGCAAATAGCAATCAGCGAACGAGAGGGGAGTTAAAACGGGCAATGGATATCTTTTCTGCAGGTATTTGATCCGGAGAGATCAGTGTGTTCTCCATGGCCGTGTGTCAGGGGTGCACAAAAAGTTTTGTGTGTTTTTTCTTTTATTTTTTTGGTTGTTTTTAACCAATTTTTAACTTTTTTTTTTTTTTTTCTACGGTGGGCTTAAGAGAACAGCATGTGGGAAAAACTTGCTTCCTTTAAGCATTAAGACTGAATGCCAAACCTTTCATTCACAGAAAAAGTATAGACACAATAGAGTAAGCAATAAAACTTAAGCACATCATGCTGAGGTGGCTGAGGTCCCAGGGATGCATACTGTATGTCTCATGGGAACCAAGAGGAGGAACCAGTCAGTGGCACACCTAAGATCCACCTGCCTGGGGACTGTCCCAGTTTTCAGTGCAATTTGGCGACGTTGGTTTTCAAAGCCCCTTCTTGTTTAATTTTTTTCCCACAAGTAGGAAGCTGGATAACTCAGTAAGCTCCTCTCATGGTGCTTCTCACAAATATTTGATAGAGCCCCATTGCAGGAGCTTGTCCTGAGTCTCGGGCTTGTCTTGAGTAACTTGAAAGCCATAAGTTTGGCCTATTTAAAATAATAATAATAATATTTAAAATCTGGATGTAAAGGTAATGGTTACTGCACTTTCACCAGCTGCTCTTACGGCCAAACTTCCATGCTGCTCCACTGATACAGCAGGATGCTGACCATTGGGAGTAAACTGCAGGAATGGGACACAAGCCTTTGAAGAAGACATGTATCATATACACAACAGGGGGGATGAGTTTGGCAATCTTGTCACTTCTCACTGAGCTTTTGAGCTTGTTTGAGTGAATGTATGCTGTCCCCCAGCATCACTGCGGAAGTAGAGGTTATTCCTTTGCCTTCTGTAAAAGGGCCACTTAGTTTTGACCTCCTGCCTGGTCCACACTTGATTTACTGGCAGACTTCTTCCATGTGACAGTGATGTGCGTTCCTTTTCTGGTGTTGTATTTTCCAGCTGGCAGGTGGTTGAAATCAGTGCCTCATGTTTCCTAATTGCAAACAACGCTGCTGTTGGCAGGTTTGAAATAGAATACCTGGGAGATGTTTCAGGGATCAAGTGCAAAAGCCAGGTTTTGGAGGTGGAAATGCTGACCTATTTCCACGAGCTAATTTGTCAGTTCCTTTGCCTTATTTTTAACTGAGTTAAGATTCACGTAGGTTCTGTGCTTATCCACATATAGGAAACAAAGTCAAAATGTCTGCTTATAATCCTCTGATATCTTTGACTATTTTTTTCCAGGCTGTGTAATAGCAGAGCTCTTCACAGAAGGTGTACCCATGTTTGATTTATCTCAACTTTTGGCTTACAGAAATGGCCACTTCTCCCCTGATCAAGTTCTAAACAAAATCGAAGACCGCAGTATCAGAGAACTGGTAAGGATGGACTACAGCAGTAGAATCATTTGTGTAATCTGTGTGTAGTTTTTCACCTACATTGGTGACAAATTGTTTGTTGATTTTTCTTTTTTGTTTTTTTCATTACAAATGTCTAAATCTTTAATCTTTCTCTCCCACTTCCTCCTGCTTCTGCCTTTCTCAAGGTCACTCAGATGGTCCATCGTGAGCCAGATAAACGTTTAGCAGCTGAAGATTATTTGAAACAGCAACGTAACAATGCATTTCCTGAAATATTTTACACTTTCCTTCAGCCTTACATGGCCCAGTTTGCCAAGGAAACGTTTGTATCGGCAGATGAGCGTATATTGGTCATACGTAAAGATCTGGACAACATCATTCACAATCTCTGTGGGCATGACCGCACAGAGAAAGCCGAGGGAGAGACAAAAGAGAATGGGCTGGTTATTCTAGTGTCTGTGATAACTTCCTGTTTACAGACTCTCAAATATTGTGATTCAAAACTGGCTGCTTTGGAACTGATCCTTCATTTAGCACCAAGATTAAGTGTAGAGATTCTTCTGGATCGTATTACTCCTTATCTGTTACATTTCAGCAACGACTCTGTGCCCAGGGTGAGGGCAGAATCTGTGAGGACACTAACTAAAGTTCTTGCTCTCGTCAAAGAAGTGCCACGCAATGATATTAACATTTATCCAGAATACATCCTGCCGGGCATTGCACACTTGGCCCAAGATGAAGCCACTATCGTCAGACTTGCATATGCTGGTAAGAGGAAATCCAGTCAAAACTCCAAATCTTTTTTTTTTTTTTTTCTTTTCTGTATTTCCTTAACTGTCTCGGCTACTCAAAATGATCCAGCAGCTTGCTGTTTCTATTTCAGTAATTCTCTCCAGAAGTCTCAGAAATTCCTGCAGGTAAAGATGCCCATATTCACCTGAGCTAATTGATTCAGGGGGTGGCAGCAACTTAATAATTTCTGTGAGTTGGCTTGTATTATCAAATGAGTTTCTAGTGTAGGTCTGTGCCCAAAGTAAATAATTACATGTAAAATAATTGGGAAAACTCATTTGCTCTTTGCTAGATTATTTTTTTGTTATACGTATAAATTAACATTCATTTTCCTTCGTGGTTCTGCATGTGAAAAGAACTTGCAGAATGTGTATATTCATTTTGGGTTAGGGCCTGAATGTAGCACATAGCAAGTCTGCTCACAGCTAAGGGAAGGAGTCGGAGTTTAGATCCTCATGCTCAGGGAAGCAGCTCTGCATCTCTTCCCTAAATAAAAAAGAATGTAACAAGTAAAGCCACGTGTCCAAGCAGCCATATATATCTAAGTATGTGAACAGGGCTTTCTGAGCTTACCCACCCTTTGCAGCTTTTATAAATTTATTTTAATTGATGTTTCATTAGCTCAAACTGTTTGCTTGGAGCAGCCCAACTGGAACGAATAAATATGAAACTCGATTTAAAGCATCAGTTTGTTATTATGCTTCAGACTTATTTTCCCACAGAGTGAAATTTGATATTTGGAGCTGAAATCATATTATTTGCTATGTAATAGATTGACTTTGACCTTAGCAGATGTATTCTTCATATTTTATTTAGATATCTGAATTCTGGTGGTTCAGGAAAAGTTTTGTAATGATACCTTCATTTTCTATTTACCAATTACCTTTATTTGCTATGACTAGCATTTTTTACTTTTTACTTTTTTTTTACTTTTTTTAAAAAAGTTTTTACTTTTTTAATTTACAAATCCATCATTCAGTTGAAGGTGATGGCTGGCTTATTTTTTTTTTTTTTAACTAAATAAACTGATAAAGCTCGTTATTGAAGGCAATGTATAGTAGTGAATAGAACCAGATGATTTTGTTCACGTTGGTCTTCCGCATTTAGGGCTTTATAAGAGAAACATTTTTCTCAAGCCTCACTTTTATTTGTAGACTAGGAAAAAAAAAAAAAACAACAACACAACAAAACCAAATCTTGTAAAATTCCAGTCTATTCATAATAAAATTCCAATTTAACTAATATAAAGCTGAGCTTGTTAAATAAAGTGAAATGGACAAAACCAAAATGCTATCTCTTTTCCTATAATTGCAAACAGGCTATAGATCTCACTACTCAATAGATTCCAATTGCATCTGCTTAAACAGTTTCTCTTTTTATGTTAAGTGGATTGCCTTTATTTTCAATGCAGCTAGAATATTTTCTGAAATTTGACAGTTATTTGAATTGTAGATGGTTATCTGGCTAAGTTGCCCTCAATTCAAGTAGCTTTTCTTTTAAGAAAGCAATTACATTTCAATAAGTAAATAACAAAATATGTTTTTAAAGGCAGCTTAATGCTTGAGCTACCTTGTGTTACCATCGGCCACTGGTTGGAAGTGGTCAGACTGGTGACTTACCGGATTTGACCTGGGCTGTGTACAGTCTCCATTGGCATGCTGGTGTTGTCTTGGATGAGACTCAGAATGACTGCTTAAGTGGGACTAAAGCCTTGATGGGATTATTCCTGTGCCAGCAGCGGCCTGACCCATATAGCTTGGGTTGCTTCTGCAGCTTCCAAACACAGCAGAATAGTGCCAAATCCCGTGGATAAATATGGGTACGAATGTCCTAACATTGGAATCCAGCCCTCAAGGGTAGCCCTGTTGTTATTCCCTAGGGTACATGTCCTGGCGTGCTGGTTTCTTGTTTGTTTGGGTTGTTGATTTGGGTTAATTGGCCTTTAAGTTCTATCAAGTAACTGAGTCATTAGCCTGAGATTAGGTAGTGGTTAGGGCTAGTTCTAGAAGACTAAAATTAGTTGTTGTTACATTTGATATCCTTACAGTTTTTCCACTTGCTTACATGACATTACTGTGTGATGTACTCAGTAGCTTCTCTGTGGTCAGGGACATGAGTCCCTGAAGTGGGTTAACAGAACATGTTGTGTAATTTCAGTGCTGTTTGCCTGTTGTGACTGGTGTTCTGAGTGGTTTTAATCTCTTGTAAGGGATCATCAGAAGGGTATAAATTGGCAAAACAGAACGATTCTTAACCAAAATGTTTTCCTCTGCAGAAAACATAGCGTTGTTGGCAGAAACAGCTCTGAGATTTCTGGAGTTAGTCCAGCTGAAAAACCTGAATATGGAAAATGAACCAAATGGTGAAGAAATGGATGAAACATCTCAGCCTAGTGATAACTATGACACAGGTATTGTCACGCCTGCTTACCTTGCCTGCTTATAACAGCAAATCGTAGGCCAAAGCTCCTGCTTAGTATTGATTTCACTCAACGCTTGAAGCTTTGCTTTCCTATTAAATGAGAAGAGTGCTTTGCTTCGAGCAGTATCAAAGTGTATCTGATACAGCTTCATGCAGAAACTGACACCTCTGTCCTGAACACTGTGAAAGACAAAAATAAATAAACTAGCACACTTTTCTTCTCCAGAAATTCTCAAGGTATTTGGCTCTGATGCTGACTGACTGGCTGTGTATCCTGCTTCACTCATGGTCCCATAAATAAGTTAGCTGCGTAAAAGTGGCTGTGTTCCAAATACCACTTCCTTTGAAGCGCCAGGCAGGGTTAGCTTTGAAAAATCTGACAAGTTCTAGCATAATCATAGTACTGTATTGTTCAGTCATTCTTTCCCTTCTATTCATACGCCTGGTAATTTTTGTCTGTCTTTTGTCTGAAGATGCTGAAAATGTGAATTTCATTGGACAGTAACATGGCAATCTGTGGTATAGCACAGAAAATGAATTAAAATTCTAAGGATGGCTTTTTTTTTTATTTCTCTTGGAAAGGAGGGTTAAGAAATAAGTGGCCTTTGTGTCAGCTTCAATGCCTTTTAGTGATACATAGTTTTCTTGAATAATGCTGGGCAACTTTTCTAAATTGGGAAGAGCTTTTTGGTTAAAAACGTGTCATTTTAATCTACTTAGTCCAGAATAGATCTGTGACTAATTGTAATGATAAATGTCTCGTGCGTACTCCATTTGTCAGGGAAAAATATGTGTTTCAATTATCTTTTAAATAGTTGCAGAACAATGCCTTTAAAAAAAAACAGGGGGCTCCTTTCAGTTCTTCACATAAGCCATTGGGTGTTGAGAATTGCTTAAGCGTGAAAGAAAGGTAGGTCCATCTCACAGGCTACGTTTCTGAGAGATACTGTCCTCTATTCCTCCAAAATAGCTTGGAGATAAAAGAAGTAATGCAAGGAAGAAAATTTTGATTAGTTCTGTTCTTTTCATGCTTGCAGAAACTGAGCCTGAGAAATCTGAACCCAGAAGGCAACTTTTCTATGTGACTGACAGTTGTAGAAAGCAAATTAACTGGTCTTGTGACTGCCTGTGGGCAAATGGTAATTACTCCTGCAAAGCTGGGATAGCAATATCAGAAAATTTTGCGCTATTTGCTTGAGAACCTCTCTTGTATGGTTTTCAGTATTAGCTTATGCATTAACAGTATTATTACTTCCACTTAATGGAGGTGGTTCATTTTTTAGTTGCATCATGGAATAGAAGCCAGGGGTGAGGTCACTTTCAAAGTGTTTTGTCAGTGTTGTTAGGATGACTGCTAGTATTGAATGAAATTGGAAGTACTTTTTGGAGTATTGTTTATTTCTCTCTGACCTTAATGAAGCGAATCCACACACCTAAGTAAAAATATAGCCTTGATCCGTTGTCAGTTCACACATTTGGAAACTCACAGTCAAATAAACATGTAAAGCCAGAATTGTCTTGAAGTACTTTGTTTACTGTTGTAACAGTGCTGCTTGTTCTAATGATTCTTCACATCTGCATTTCACCTATATGTGAGATGAGTTGGTTCATCCGAGTTGAAGTTATGACAAATTTAGAATTACATATATCTGGGAAGAATATCTCACATTTCTATAGTCTTTGACTTTAGCACTACCCTTTTGCTTAATCTGAAGTCTTTTGTATGCCAGTCCTTGGAACTGTTGGGATCCCGTGGCATTGTCGATCTCAGCAAGTTCTTCAGGGAGTTTTTCAGGATGGTGTATCAGTGTAACTCCTTTAGCAACAGGCAGTATATGTGCACATGCTGTTTCTCACCAATCCAAACGTTCGCTCTTGCAGAGTTGCAAGCGTTGCATGAAATGGTCCAGCAGAAAGTTGTGACTTTGCTGAGTGACCCAGAGAATATTGTGAAACAAACACTAATGGAAAATGGAATAACACGTCTCTGTGTCTTTTTTGGACGTCAAAAAGCCAATGATGTTCTTCTGTCTCATATGATCACTTTCTTAAATGATAAGAATGACTGGCATCTTCGAGGAGCTTTCTTCGACAGCATTGTAGGTAAGTGTGTTTTCAGCCAGCATAGAGAGGTAAAATGTAAAATTTATTTCTGCATATCTTGGAAACTGTTAAGTCATTTCTTATTAAAGATGTGTATAATTCTTAGGAAAGGACCTGCTGCATTATTGTGTGTAAATGTTTCTTGATGGAGTGCACAAGAGACAATGTAAATACAAATATACTTTTTTTTGGTCCAAATATTTCATACAAATGAGACTGACACATTTAAGGCTAGGTTAGATTAACATTAAAAATGAACTTTTTTTTTTTTTTTAATCCTTTCTAAAGCCACTAATTGAAAAATTTAAATTACAACAAATAAATGCTAAGATTTCTGAAAGCCTTCTAGTGGATGCATTTCTTTACACGTGTGCACGGTCCCATTAACCTCAATAGACCTGTTCATGTGATGAGAACTATGAACTGTTACAGGTTAAAATTATAATTTGAAAACTTTTGCGCTTTGAAACATCAATGAAAGATTTTAATCAGTTCATACAAATTAATGATTTTAAAAACCTTGCCAGTGACATGATGGTTTTTGTATCAACTGTCTAGTGTATTTAATATTCCACTTATGTTGAAAATTATTCCATATAACTATTGTTCAGGATTTTCAGGCCAGGAAAACTTTCCCACAGCAGACTACAGTATTTGAGTTAAAAAAAAAAATAAAAAAGGTAGTGCTGGTGCACGGCAAGAAAAAGGAGCACAGCCAAACTTCCAGCAGGGCCATTATGATATGCACATGTTCCATTACAAGCAGAAGCTACAGAATGCTGCACTGGCAAACCCTGCCAAGATGTGATGCTGATAGCTTGTCAGAATTAGTTTAGAGGGACCAAGGGGGTAGCCAAAGCACAGGTCACAGTGCCCTGGTTTCTTGCAAACGGCATGTAGAGAGATGTAGTACAACTGAGTGTAAAAACCAAGACATGCAGCCTGCATTTTTAACCCCTTTTATTTCCAGTATCTCTTCAAAATCTCCACAGATGTGTTCTAAATTTGTATTTTTGTCTTATGCTGTGTTACCCAAAGTTTGTGCACTTTTAAAAATGTGAACTAACTCATGTTTAATTATGTGCAGCCAGTGCACATAAGAGTTTAGAAGCCCTTTTTTTTTTAACTTGGGGTTAGTAGAAGATGTAGATTTAGTAATGTTAAATCATTTAACTTCCCATGTTCTATTGTGTTATTGCAAGGTGGTGCTGGTCAATCTAAAAGATTGAAATAAGATTAGAAATAAGTATGCGTCCTTCCTAGTCTTTAACAATTTTTTTTTTTTAAATCTCTGATTATAATCCGTGTCCCTGGTCTTCTAAGAAATTTTAATGCACATCCTGCGTTTAGCACATTCACGGTTTTGTAGGACTGAGGCCTAGATGTTTGTTTTCTGCATTGCTGTCTCAATATATGCACATATTTCTTGTTTAGATAACTTCCTGGAAAATGTCCTTGCCTTCCAGGGGATCGAGATTTTAAACTTTGGTGAGGAAAGGCAAGGAAGTGCTACTTTGGATTTTTATGTGTTTTCTTTTTGTTTTGTTAATGTTTCAGGTGTTGCTGCTTACGTTGGCTGGCAAAGCTCGTCCATACTGAAACCTCTGCTTCAGCAAGGTCTCAGTGATGCTGAAGAATTTGTCATTTACAAGGCCCTCAATGCTCTTACTTGTATGTGCCAGTTAGGCCTCTTGCAAAAGCCCCATATTTATGAATTTGCTTGTGATATTGGTAAGTTGGAATACTGGAGATTACCTTGTTTTGCTATTAAGGAAAACTTAGTACTGCATAAAGCTTCACAGCCAGCTTAGCTGTCCAATATGCAAACCTGTTGTACTGTTTTAGAGTCTACTTGACTTGAAATTAAGTTAATAAATTGTTGCTTATTGGACTCTGTTAGTGCTCAGAACTCTTTAAAAAATAAAAAAAAATCACTTTGGAACAAATTGAAAACATCTTCTCTGACTTTATATAGGATGGCAAAAAAAAAACACAATACTCAAACCTTAAGTCTGAAAACTTTCTGCTTTAAGATCTTTTCTTCATGTCAACCTCAGATCCCTAGTTGCTTTCTGAAAGTTGGTCAGGCACATATCTTGCAAACTGTCTTACCCATTGGCCTTTGATGAACAGGGGAATCCAGTCGTTCAGACAATACATGATCCCTTCTCATCCTGTTTTGAACACCATAAAATTACATCTCACTCATTTACAGTTTATTATAGAACTTTAAAAAATGAGTTGGCCTCTACTTGGCCTCATCAGGCTTTTCAGCTTAATTTAAGCATTCACCAGCTATTTGTAGAAAAGAAAAGACCAACTCATCTTTGAAACTGTCTGCTTCTTCCTGTTATGACTTTTCAAAAGCATTCAGAATTTGAGGCAGATGATCTGTGGTTATATCTCATGACTGGATACTGTCCCTTGATTATAACTTCTTAAAACCCACGTAATTGAGACAGACTTTTTAGTCTAACAAGGGAACTGAGAAGTAATCTTATGATATAAACAGTGACTGCACAAGGAAAAAAGTGGAAGAAGGAAGGAATAAAGTATTTAATTAAAAATGAAAAAAAAAAAAAATCACTGTTATTTCAGTGCTCTGTAACTGCCCAGATTAGGGTTAGCATTTATTTTTGGCTTAGTCTCCTTTCCAAATCTAGAGTTGACAATTAGGAAGTGAAATGAATAAACAGGAAAATCAAGCTTTTTGGCAACAGCAAGGAAGCTGAGCGCCACAGGCCCAGTAAACTCTCTGAAATAGTCTTCTCAATTCAGCTGTCAACCTTGGTGCTCTGAAGGAGGAAGGGTTGAATTTGGGGGGTGATTATAGGGAAGGAAATCATATCACAGACTGCCATATACACGATGATCCTCTCTCTTTAATTTGAATGATGTATTCTAACAGCTTAATTTTCTTTCAGCACCTTTCCTGTGCCATCCTAATCTGTGGATACGTTACGGTGCAGTGGGCTTTATCACTGTGGTAGCTCAGTATCTAAATATTGCTGATGTCTACTGCAAGCTAATGCCATACCTCAATCCTTTTATCACACAACCAATAATACAGGTAATATTTCAACTATTAATGTGAATATACCCCAAGCAGTCATAATTCTTAGGTCTGTCATTCTCATGGTTCTGGTTACTAGATTTATTTATTTTTTTCTAATAAGTGTAGAGGTGATAGAGTTTTTTGATCTCAGCAAATGTTGACTGAATGGCCATTGCCATGCATGTTTGAAAGGCTTGTCTTAAATTTGTTATTTGCAGTCACACTGCTGCGATGTTGCACTACTCTGTAGTAAAAGGCATGGAAAGTTGGCTATGACCCAAGTGTTTCTGCGCTCTGTGCTTTCATCTACAAGAGTAGTTTGCCCCGCTGGCTGAAAACATGAACAGTCTGCTAGTGTTGCTAGCCTGTGGTTTTCGCAGTGCTGCTTGTGTGCTTTGCCTAAGACTAAGAGCAGAGTGCTCAGCATGAGTAAGTTAAGCCATTTCCTAACACAGTATGTCTTGGAATGACCTGCGTGATGCTGGTAACATGAATTACCTCGACATCTTTGTGTACAACTTTAGGACCTGTAGATTTCCTCTCAGGTCTTGAAATAGATAAGAAACAGTCACAGTACTTGCATTGAAGAGTGCATCATGTGTTTAACCTTTTTTTTTTTTTTTTTTTTTTTTTTTCCGGAAATCATGCAGCTGGCACCTTAATTAAAATAATATTTTTCTCTGTTTACCTCTTCTTGACTGGCTTTTGCTGTGTTTTAGGCATTGGTTGATAAATATCTGTGTTGTTCATTTCTTGCTTCATTTTTAGTGTATGAATCTTTTCTTTGCTACGCAGTACTAAATATAGTAAGCAAGCAGGGAGTTGGGTTGTAATGAAGAAATCCTCACTCTGGACTAATGTTGAATTTGTATTTCGTGTAGACAGCCTGTTATGAGGAGTAAGTCCCAGACGTTGAATCACCACCTGCCAGAATCGAAAGTTGTTCTCTGTTTTAATAGTAACGAGCAGTCTTTATAAGGACTTCCACAGTTAATGATTCTAAATTATGCCCCAACCCATTGGTTTCTTGTGACTGTTTACTAAACTCGCAATATGCTTTTGATTATTACGTAATTACATTCTTGTGCATCCTTATACCATTGCATACACTGAAGGAAAAAGACAGTAATTGGACTGATCCAGGAGCTCTTCTATTTAATACTTTTAGAGGGTAAATGTAAGACAAAGAGTGACACAGTTTGAAATAGTGTTGCACTACTAGTGGAATTCTTAATTCCACTTAGCAATGCCAAACTAAAATTCTGAGACTGCTGGGAGAACAGGGAAAGAGAATTGAGAAAATCTGATATATCTGGAATGAACAACACAGGGAGAGATTTTATTTTCAAGAAAGCAGAGAAATTGAATTTAGATTATTGGCATAATCATGTGCAATAATTTCAATATGCTATGTGACCATTGTGTTGTTGTTATTGTAAGCTTAAAAGTATCTCTTCAGGACAGAGTTTAAAAGTAGCTTTTAGAGCAAGCCTTCATAGGAAGATATTTTTATTAATATTTGTACTTGTCCAGTTACTGATTTGTGAGCTAGGGAAAAAAAACAAACAAACACAAACTACTGTAGACATGAAACTACAGCACTTACTGTTAGATTTCTCCATATCTATATGGATATCCTCCATGTTGACTGGTTTCTTTTTTTGAATTGCAGATAGATAAAGAAATAGTTTTGCTAAGTGTACTTAAAGAGCCTGTCAGCCGTTCCATATTTGATTATGTCTTAAGATCGAAGGATATCACAAGCCTCTTTCGACACCTTCTGATGCGTCAGAAGAAGAGGAATGGTGCTCTCCCTGACTGTCCACCCCCCGAGGACCCTGCCATTGCACAGCTGCTGAAGAAGCTACTTTCACAAGTGATTGTTTTTCATTTGTAATTTGAGAGTCTTGGGCTCTGTATGTCTCTACAGTAACCCTGCAGTTGCTCTTAGAGGCTTCTGGTCTGAGGTTCTGATCCTTCAAACTGTTGACTTCACTGATTTCAGTATATGCTTGCAGGACAAACAGTTCAGAAGTCATGGAAGAGTCTTACAAGATCTACCAGAAATAGGGCGGCCTTATGTCTGGATTTCCCAAATATATCCTCTTTTTATAGACTTCAGTTGTATGTCTCAATTTCTGACGTACACAATATGTCAGTGTTACAGAATATGTGCTGTGTAGAGTGCTGTAGAGGAGAGCATGCATTTGTTGAAAAGACAAACATGCAAATAACAGTGCCAAGGCCAAAGGGAACTGAAAAGTTTTGAGGTTTACATGTGAAGAGGGGAACGCTAAGAATCACCCACACAAAGTAGTGAGAAGTGGGACGAGGAAGGACTGCAGCTATGTGTGTGTGGTTGGGTTTTGTTTGTTTTTTCCTATGTTTTGTGGGCTGTAAGAATAGCTGAGGTGGCAATTAAGCAGATTGCACCAGACAGTGATCCGATATTAAGTGCAATTCTGCTTTTTCACCATTCCTAGGCATTTACCTGAAGAAGAAAGATGTACTACAGCAACTTACCCAAAGCTCATATCATATGAATGATAGACTGGTGTCTTGAGTTCTGGGGATGTGCTGCTCTATCCCTTTGCATCTGAGACAGTCATTAGTCTTGCTGCTGCTTGCATCTTCATGCTTTGATTCATGTTCTTGCTCAAAAAAGAAATAACATCTTTTCTCTCATTCTGCAGGGGATGACTGAGGAGGAAGAAGACAAACTGTTAGCACTGAAAGATTTTATGTTAAAATCAAATAAAGCTAAAGCCAACATAGTGGATCAGAGCCACCTACACGACAGCAGTCAGAAAGGAGTGATCGACTTGTCAGCTCTGGGAATAACTGGCAGACAAGTGGATCTTGTTAAAACAAAACAGGAGCCTGATGACAAACGCGGTTGGTATATTTTGTGGTCTATATAGATAAAGTATTGTTTTTCCTTCAGAGAACGAAGTCTTTAGTTTACTCAGCAATTCATCCTACATAACTTTCACCATCCTCACAGTTTGCAATAAGGAAATCTAGTGAAGTTTCTCTGTAGTTTGCTGCTATTTGAAACATGAGGGGCTGGAATGCTCTCTGCAACAGTGAAAGATAAGAATATTGTGCTTTTAAGAGTACTTAAATAACGTTGCATTTGCAGTAGCAATATGCACAGGTTGTATGTGCTGATTGCAACAAACAGGACTAGAGACCCGTGGTAAGTAAGTGTAAATTGTGAAGGATACATTTCTACTATCTTTGTTTCCTCTTAAGAAGTGATGAGATCTTTAAAGTTGAAAATCCAGGATGCTTTCTTGAGGTGGTATGGGGAAGACTGAAGCATAGGTGTGAAACAGGCTAGCACTGAGGAGTGTTGTCATTCATCCAAGTACATACTTTTTTTGCTTTAGAGTTCATCTGCCTCTCCACCCTCATTTTACTTTGTTTCCTGCTTTCCTTTATGCTTAAAAAATAACAACAAAAATAAACACACAGAAAAACACCTCTCGTATTCCCTGGCTCACCTTTTAAATCCACTTTCTGCTAACCTTTTTCCAGTTGTCTGTATCCTCATAAGTTTTTCTTCTAGGTGATGTTTGATCTTCCTCTTAGCTCTTTCAACTTGTAGGTCCCTTCTCTGTATGCCACTGTTAAGTTCTGTGGTTTAGGTGTAAAATACAGAAGTATATGCAAACCATGTAACTATTGCCATCTTATTTCCATAACTGAGATACTCTCTGCAAATGTTTTGCATCTAATTTTAAAGGAAAGTACAAAAGTACCGGATTTTTCATTTTTGTACATCCTCTGGAGTGAGGAGTGGGCAGGATTTAAAAGTTAGTAGGTGGAGTATGTGCTTCGTGTGGTTTCTTTTATGCAAAACTCTTGTCTGCAAAGTCTTTGTGCCTTCAACTTTCCTTCACTGATTTCATCCAAATCTAATTTGTCACATGTTTTGATTTCACTTTCTGTATTTTACAATTTTAAGTGACTCCAAAAGAATGATGAAAATACATTTCCTGTTTACAGATAACATTCTTGAATCTACAGATGATGTGATTTTGATAGAAAACTGATTGTATTTGATTTATGTACTGTTCTATTACAAACTTATCCCAGACTTATGCCAATAAAGGAGTAACACTTGCAAGGAAGAATTTTTCACGTGGAGTCTAATTTTGCAGCTTTATAAATAGAAAATTTCACGATACTGGAATGAGTCAATTAGGTTTAATAAGGTGTAAACAGAGCACTTGCCACGTGCTCTGTTTGCTTCATAAAGCCCTGTCAGCCAACTTAAACCACCTAGCAGTGGTTTTTCTCCATTAACTATATAGATAATAAATTGGCATGCAGACATTAGTTTCATGTGTAGTCTGAAAGCAATGACCAGCCTAAATGAATGTTGTCATCATTGCATTTATTCTCTCTCTCCCCTCCCTCATGCCCCAACTGCTTATAGCTAGAAAACATGTAAAGCAAGATTCAAATGTAAATGAAGAATGGAAAAGCATGTTTGGGTCCCTGGAACCATCTAACATCTCCCAGCCGATACCCAAAGGACACGGGCAAACGACTGATCCTGAGTCTATCCAAGCTGGGAAACCACTTCGTTCAGAGTCCTCAGCTGGCATTTGTGCTGCTTTGTCATCCTCTCCACAGGTACTGCTGAAAAACATCATCTTTGCATCTTTCATCTTAAACTGAGATGATTCAGTTGTTTTAACGTGGAGTGGGACTATGGGAAGTAGTTTTGTTTTGTTTAGAACTTACTTTAAACTGTTGCTGTTCTCTGGTGTTTTTCTCCAGCAGAGTAGCACTTTAAACTTCTTATTTTTAAAATATGAATTAAAAGAGGAGGGAAATAAGTTTAGTCACTTAAACAAAAAAGCTTTGCTAACAAACGTATGCTTTGCATGAAGGCATGGAGCTTTGCGTAACAGCCAATTGTTAGATAAGCTGTTCTGCCAGGAAAGACTTCTCCTCAAGTTGTATGCTTGGATACATGTTGTGAGGAAGAGATGAGATACCATGACTTTAAATTGGAAAATAGGAACTAGTGTATCAAATCATAGCTGCCTGTAGACATCCTGTACCTGTAATACTTGGTACTGGCTACAGAAGGATGGGCAGGGAGCTTTGCAAGCTGGGGAAGCATCTCTTGACACTGAGCTCTGCTTTCTATTCAGTTTCTAGTTGGAAATTAACTTCTGCTAGCTTTAAATGAGTGTCCACTCTGAACTGAGGTGGAAACACTTCGCGCTTTTATTTTTCAAGCCAAATATAAGCAATTAATCATTTGGGAGCTAATCTGTAATTCTGTCAGTCTTAAGAATAACTGTTCCTGTAGTCATCACGTGGAGGTGTGTACAGCACAGCACATTAGTTCCCACAAGTAGAACACAGAACAGACTAGGCAAATGGGGTAGGGTAACTGAATGGTTACATTTTTCTATAATTTTCACTCTTTAATTGTTTTCAAAAGTGATGTTTTTGATTGAATTTGTATCATGATGGATATGAAATATGAAATTGTCAATAATGTTGTTGCTGTTGTATATTTGTATTAAAAGCAATCACTTCTGCAAACATTTACCATTGTAGAATGTAGGGCATATATTTTTAAGTGCTTATCTGTTGCAGACATCCGATGGAACAGTTGTTCAACCCAGGAAACCGACGATACAGGTACCGAGCAGTTCAGTGTCCCCATCTGCATACCAGCTACGCATCACCACTTGCAAAACCGAACTTCAGCAGCTGATCCAGCAAAAGCGAGAACAGTGTAATGCAGAAAGAATTGCCAAGCAGATGATGGAGAATGCTGAGTGGGAGAGCAAGCCTCCACCTCCAGGTAAAAAAAAAAGACACAAAAGAAGAGTAAAAACCTATTAATTCCAAGGAAAAATGCAAAACATTAAGAAAACAGGAAATTTTAGGCAATATGCCTGCTATGCAGAACACCTATTTAGTAAAACATATCTGTGACCTGTGAAAGAGGATCTGGACCCTAGATCTTTATTTTTCCAGTAGTGGACCCAAACCACTGGTGTAAAGCCCAGGGTGTGCTACCTGTTCCAGAGAGTTTTATGAAGCAGGATGTTTGCAACAGGGTACATGGCAGATAACTTGCCATCCTTTAGCAGCCTGTAGCTTGGTTTCAGCAAGGGGAGAAATGCTGTTGGAAGGTGAGAACTGTGAGTATTGTTACTCAGGGAGTGACTCCAGAATTTCAACCATCCTGTGTGAAAGTTTTAAACTCTCAGCCAGGTTTTCTTAACCAGTGGCACACATACTGGGGTGAGCTGTTTGAGCTGCCCTTGTTTACAAAGGAGCCTGTCACTTCCCACGGTTGTAATGGTGATATAGGTGCCTAGCCATAAACAGATGTGTTCCCACACTACACTTGCTTTCAGAGAGGAAGGAAAGCCGTTTTTACCTCTTCTTCCTTTTTCTTTACCAGAAAGGAGCAACGCCCAGGTTTTGCTAAACAGGGTTTTGGCGGCAACTGTGGAGGAAATGTGCACAATTTTAAATTTGTCACCTTCCTATGACCCCAACTTAAATTTTGATGCTCAAAATTAAGTTTGGAATTTACCCAGATTAGCCCTCAAAATTTTCTGCTGGTATTGTCCACTCCATGTGCTTGTTACTGGGTATCCCTTATGGAGATTCCAGGCTAAGGGGAATTCATGTGCTTAAATTCCAGATGTTAGCAGAGTCTGTACTAGCTAGGCGTGCAGTGATCAACACTACGATGCTAAAGTCTTTTGGTAAATCTAGCATAAAGGTACATACATATAGCTAGGTGTATACAGCTACCACATCAATTTAAGGGAAGTTGTTGAAAATTACAAGGAAACTGATCAAGCCAGATAGCATTTTAACTTAGCTAACTGTGATTGAGCTTGGATAAGTTATGGTTTTGTCTTTTGAAGGGAGTTTTAGAACTTATGAAATAATGTGTCCTAATACAAGTGGCTGATTTGCTCAGCCACAGAAGGGATTGAGTGCCAGAATCATAAAATCATCAAATGGTTTGTGCTGGAAGGGACCTAGAAGATCTCCTCATTGCAACTCCACTGCCATGGGCAGGGTTGCCACCCACTAGATCGGGTTGCCCAAAGCCCCATCCAACCTGGCCTTGAACACATCCAAGGGTGGGGCATCCACAGCTTCTCTGGGCAACCTCTTCCAGTGCCTGCCACACTCATAGTGAAGAATTTCCTCCTAATATCTGATCTAGATCTCCCCTCTTTTAGTTTAAAACCATTCTCCTTGTCCTATCGTTATCTGACTGAGCAAAAATGTTGCTCTCCATCTTTTTGTAAGTCCCCTTTAAGTAGCGAAGGGCTACGATGAGGTCTCACCGGAGCCTTCTCTTCTTCAGCCTGAACATCCCCAGCTCTCTCAGCCCTTCTTCACAGGAGAGGTGCTCCAGCCCTCTGATCATCTTTGTTGGCCTCCCCTGGACCCTCTCTAACACCCCCACATCCTTCTTGTGCTGGTGGCCCCAGAGCTGGATGCAGCACTCCAGGTGGGGTCTCACAAGGGCAGAGCAGAGGGGCACAATCCCCTCCCTCACCCTGCTGCCCACCCCTCTGCTGATGCAGCCCAGGATGCAGTTGGCCTTCAGGGCTGCAAGCACTCACTGCGGGCTCATGTCGAGCTTCTCATCCACCAGAACCCCCAGGTCCTTCTCTACTTCTTAATGTTTAATCTAAGCTAAATCTTTAGTTTAGTCTAAAGCCACTACCCTTGCCCTATCCCTACACTCCCTGACAAAGAATCCCTCCCCAGCTTTCCTGTAGGCCCCCTTTAGGTACTAGAAGTTCTCTATAAGGTCTCCCCAGAGCCTTCTCTTCTCCAGGCTGAACAACCCCAACTCCCTCAGCCTGTCCTCACAGGAGAGGTGCTCCAGCTCTGATCATCCTCATGGCCTACCTCTGTACTTGCTCTAACAGGTCTATGTCTGTTAATAATTTTTATATTTGAAGTTTCTGTGTTACTCTGAAATTTGCTGTAGTCTCTACTTCATTAATCTTCACCTGTTGTTAATCCTTCACTGAAGCAGACGCCTGTTAGCAGTGAAGCTCGATATGTCTGCTTTGCTTATGTCGGAGGAGGAAACATCACACAAATCTTGACAATTGCCTGGCAAGAGTTACTGCATGGCTGCTCAAGTCCTCAATTTCTTTTTGAAGGACTTGAATAAAGTTTCCTTGGGATTTAGTAGAGCTGTAACTTTGTTTTATTAGGTACATAAAGCTGATGTGTAGCATGTGCTGCAATGCTGAGCCTGTCACTTCAAGCACTACATAAGCCTGCTCAGATGTGTTGCTCGCTATGTGCATTTGGGGCATTTAAGGGATTTAATTTCTGAGCACAGAAGTATGCATAGGCTGATTACAGGTGATCTGTGCACTAGTTTCTCTATGAAAGAAAACATTTACTCAGTTCTGCCCATAGACTTTAGTTCAGAATTGAACAAGCTTTTGCCTTGAACTTTTAAAATGCATTACCTGTGTGTTTTCAGTGCCTTCTGTGCTTTGGAACTGTAATGACTGTCATCCACCAGAAGACATACTGGGATAGATCAGGGGAATTTTCTTGTTCCTATTAGGTTACAAAATTAACCCCAAACTTTCTGTTTTTGTGTTTTCCCTGTAGGATGGCGTCCCAAAGGGTTGTTGGTAGCTCACCTCCATGAACACAAGTCTGCAGTGAACCGCATTCGGGTCTCTGATGAACATTCCATTTTTGCTACTTGTTCAAATGATGGCACAGTGAAAATCTGGAACAGCCAAAAAATGGAAGGAAAAACCACTACAACCAGGTAGTTTTAAAACTCATAAGACTATGGGGGGTACTCTTTAGAGTTAAAAATTGACTAGAGCTCGGAGGAAATACAAATCACTTGTGGCTATGTTGGAGATTCTATTATTGAAATATACTGGTGTTTTTCTTGGCATGCAAGCCTAAAATAATAGTTTGCATTTGCAAACCTTTTTCTTTCATTAATTAATTGAAACAGCAGAGGGAGTGCTTCACAATTGTAATTACAGGCTCTTCATTTCTAAGCATAAACAAAAATATTTTGGTGCTGCTGTTTAAAGCCATCTGAGTTTGTTTGGCTTTTTTTTTTGTTTGTTTGTTTTGTATTGTTTTGTTTTGTTTTCAACAAAGTAGCTTTATTCTAAGCTGTCTCATCCAGATACGTGATGCGGGAAAGCTGTATTGTTGATTGAAACACAGATAGGAGGATATGAGGCTGACAGGCTCTGCCAGAAGTATCTTTGGAAGAAGAGGATATGCCTGAAAATACTTTTGAAAAAGAGGCAGTAGACTGCAGTATCAGTTACGTAACAGTAACTACAGTATGCTACTTTGATAGAGATCTAGGTTAGACTGTTATTTTTTAGTAGACAAATGTGTGCTGCTGCAGTTGGAGACTGTCATAGCCTAAAGGGTCAAAGATGGACAGTTAAGCTTGCAGAAGCAACTCTGGCTTTGTTGCTCTCTAGTTTTGCAACACTTAGTAAACATTCTCAGAGCTCTCTCAGGAGCCAGTGGTTTTAAATAGGTATTTGTGGTAATGTAAATAAAAATTAATTCTCTTAAAATACATTTCCTCTCTTTCTCCCCCTCCTCTTTTACTGTTCAGATCAATTCTGACATACTCTCGAATTGGAGGACATGTCAAGACGCTTACATTCTGCCAAGGCTCACATTATTTGGCTATAGCTTCAGATAATGGGGCCATCCAGCTTCTTGGTATTGAGGCTTCAAAGCTCCCTAAATCTCCTAAAATTCATCCAATACAAAGCAGGTATGTATTTACAGCATTTAAATCTCACCATGCAGCTCAAGCTGTTAGTGTATTCCTGACTTAACGCGTCTTTGCTCTGTGCTTCTTGCTGGCTGATCGATCCCAGGCTGTACTGGAAGGCTATAAGCAGTGATCTTACCCTGCTTCGTAAAGACAGGTTGAAAAGCAACAGTGGAGGGATGAGGATTTATAGCTCTAGGCTATTGGTATCTCCTGTATCACCGGTCTCATTATGAGCTTCAACCAGTCACTCAGTCTGAATATTTCTCAGTTCTTTTATTTATGCACTGGGATTGGTATTTTCTTACCTCCACTGTTACAATGTTAACATTTATAAAGTAAGTTTGGAGATTCTTTTTAGAGGTCATTATTCAAAATGAGCAATAAATGTGTTGGCCTCAGGCCTGCAGTGTTTTGTCCCAGGCTTTTAAGGTGAGTAAGGTCGCAAACATACATGTATGAGAGATAAGATACTATTTAGCAGAATGTTTGGGGATGATTTAGACCTTTCTTACCTGTCTCCATGTAAGTGATTTTGAATAGCTGGTACTGATTCAACAGCTTAATCTTCCTGCAACAAGAGAGGAACACATCCAGGCTCCATCAAATTTAGCCTTTGTCTCAAAGACTGTTTTTTGTCCAAAGTAAGGTTTTTGTTTCAAACGTCCTCTCTTACTGGGATTAAGTTCGTAAATGAAGTAAGCAAAATCTAATGGAGATGTAAACTACAGACCAGAGACATGTTTCCCTTTTGGTGTATGCTGTGTTTGTGTCTGAAGAAGTTTCCATTTGCACACACAGTGAGTGGCTGAGTACAATTCTGGCAGTATGACAGTGGAGAGGAAAAAAATAGAAAAGGTATGCGTTCCTGCCTGTAGACTCTGGGTAGATTCATATCTGATAAGCATGGAACATGAATCTGAGAGAAATATGTGAAACAAAGAGAGCCAGAGCACTGCAAAGAACATGCAAAGAGCTCTCGACAGTATTTTACTAGCCTGCAAAAGGCCGGCAGGTTCTTCGAGCAGAGAGTTTTCAGAGAGTGTAAGCATCCGTTGCACTAAGAGTGGAAAGTTGATCCCAAGGCAGATGCCTTGAAGTAATATGAAGAAAATGCTGGTTGGCCTCAGCTATTGAAAGGAGTCTTAAACTTGGGAGTAATATTTTTGGCAGAGGGGTTGGACCCGATGATCTTTCAAGGTCCCTTCCAACCCCTTCAATTCTGTGATTCTGTGATCTGTTTCTAATTTATTTATTTATTTTTTTAACCCAGGTCTCTAGATTTGAAGGATGATGGCTGCGTGGTAGACATGCATCACTTCAATTCCGGAGCGCAGTCAGTGCTGGCTTATGGCACAGTTAATGGGTCTCTGGTTGGATGGGATTTGCGATCTAGCAGCAACGCTTGGACGCTGAAACATGATTTGAAGTTAGGCCTCATAACTTCATTTGCTGTGGACATACACCAATGCTGGCTGTGTATTGGTAAGCCTGTATTTCTTACGAGCTGCTTTTTGTGTCCCCACTTTGGTTTTCTTTTACAATAACTGTAGCTCAAGTTTCTGCTTGATTTGATTGACTAGAATATGTTGTTCTCTAAGAAGGGGAAGGAAATACCTCCTGATCTATTTGTGGGAAGTATTCTGCTCTATAATTGTTTGAGGGTGAGGTCCCATCTCTCTAGAAACAGAGCACAACAAAGATGTTTAAACTGTGTAAAAACGCGTGTAATTGTCCCTCTGACTGTAGACAGCTGTCTCTCACCAGGCACAAGCAATGGTACCATGGCGTGCTGGGACATGAGGTTTCAGTTACCAATCTCCAGCCATTCTCATCCTTCCAAGGCCCGAATCAGACGCCTGCTCATGCATCCTGTCTATCAGTCCTGGGTAATTGCAGGTAAAGGATCTTAAACTTACCCTCATAGTTGCCATAGGTTGTTATTAAAGAAGCTTCTGTTTCAAATTCTGCTTCAATCCCTGGGTCTTCTTGTTTGTTTGTTTTCTTCTCTTGTAGTTTTTCTTGTGCTTTGCTTGGGGAAAGGAAAAAGGGGAAGTTCATACTTGTATTCTACCACTGTGCCCTTCTTGGCTTTTTAAATTTAAAAAAGAGAGAGGAAAAAAATAATAATTAGTGCTAAGCCATTATGAAAACGACAGCCTTTCCAATTCTCATCTTCTGGAGCATTACAACTCTTGTGAGTGTCCCTCCCTGTGTGCTAACACATCACTCTTTATGGACAAAATGGTATAAAAGACAAAACCCTATCTTGTGCCATACATCGAAGTTGATGGGAATTCTGCCACTGCCTTCAGTGCCTTTGTACAGCAGAGACTGGAAGGTTGTTCCATGTCCAACTGCCTCTCGAATCTGATCCAGCTGTGTCATGGGTTAGAGCTTTCTAAAAACTTCTGAGAGTCTTCATCTGGTGTATTCACAGCTGCTTCATCCTCACCGCATGTAGCCCCATCATACGCTGTGCGTAAGGAAAGGGCTTTTAAGTGTTTGTGTCAGGACCATTCTGAAGTGGATAAGTAGCTGAAACTAATCCTACAATAACAAAGCTGATGAAGTTGCTACAAAATGAGAGCGATTTGAGTTTCATATCTTACTTAAACTTGCTTCTTAGGTTTGACTACTTTTAGTAATGAACCACCCTGGGACCTAAACAAATTTCTTTAAAAACATGTAAATAAAGGCAGCTACTCTGTGCTTTCTATTTTTATTTTTTTTTCTTCTCTGATCAAGAATAAATTAGTGACAAAATTAATCATTTTGGAATATTATTCCAAATCCTTGCCTGCTAAGGTGATGCCAAGCATGAAAATATTCCCTTTAACAGAATTCTTTGCCCGTCTACACTAAACTTGGGTGTGAAACTTCATTGTAGTTACTGAACTTGATAACTTTGGATTGCTGTCTTATCTGCCCAGGAGTAATCTCCAAAGTCAGCAGTGCTGAACCAATCATCTATCATTCCTAAAGAAGTATGTGAAGTTATCTATGGAGGAAACAATGAATTTTTAACACCTTTTTAAAGGGTTGGAGATTAAAGTTCTCTTAAGGGAGGCACTGTAGTGCTATCAAGGGATAAAATCGACAAAATGCATGCATAGCTGATAAAGCAAGACTAACAAATGCTGCAGAGAGCAAGTGAAGAGCATCTCTGTGACATCCTCTCTGTCATGTTAGTAAAGTGAGTAGTGAGAGCCAAGCCACATGTTTTATTTGTATGCATTGGCATTATCTTCCCTGTAGCTGTTCAAGGCAACAATGAAGTCTCCATGTGGGATATGGAAACTGGTGATCGACGCTTCACTTTGTGGGCCAGCAGCGCACCGCCTCTTTCAGAACTGCAGGTCTGGTCTTTTTCTCTTCCCACTTCTGTTCTGTAGCTGGGGCCAGAACAACCTCAAACTCCATGCTGTGCATCAGTACAGTTACCTGTCTCCATGGCCTTGCCAGTTGCACCAGCAACTTGCCCTGGTATTTATTTTGGCACCACAATTGTTTTGCTGTCAAAATTAAATCCCCTTTGTAAAACAGTAGTGTAACTTGAATCTGCATTGGTATCTTCCCCTCTCTGTGAAATGTACTTGTGACGTTCACTTGTTATATCCAGTCACATTCTCACAAAACCAGTGAGCCAGGCAGGCCTGTACAGATTTTTAGCAAAGCCAAAATTTATGGTATGGCATTTTGTACGTACTTTTACTTGTAGTTTCTGGGATAGAGGGTACCTCATTAAGCATCTTTTCTTTTGTATGTTCATTTTGTAATATAATGCCATTGCTACACTTAACTGGCAGTTTAGAGCATGAAGTTCCTCTGCTTCCAGGAGTTAATTGGGGAAGGAGCAGTCTGGGAGATCTTTACGTACACAAAAATAACCCCATGTTCTTCTATAAGCATAGTAAATGCAGATCTGGAATCCACCTAAACTTGAATTTGTATGTACTAGAAGGACTGCAAGTTCAGTTCATTTTGGTCACCCACTTTGCAAAACCAAACAGGAAACTTTGTGATTCAGGCTAGTTTTCTGCTGTTATATTCCTTCCTTAACGACTTCGTCATGTAAAAGTTTGAGCATCCATATGCTTCTCAATACGATTCACCTGCCTGATTTTGTTAGAAATATTCTTTCTTATTTGCCACCATTGAGAATACTTCTTGGTATCTTGGAAATTACATTACAAAGGGTTTAATCCATTGCATTGATCTGTGAACTGTAAAAAACAAAAGGAAGCAATTTACTTTAATATTTTAAGATGTGGCCTGTTTACAAGGTAACTTGGCATTTGTCACAAATATTTGGAAATTGTATGGATGAATATGGTAAAGAATGCATTTACTTTGTGAAACATGGCAACAGCTTTTGATAGTACTTTTTTATATGTTCCTTTTTCCTAATAGCCTTCCCCTCACAGTATCCATGGAATATACTGTAGTCCAGCATCTGGTAATCCCATATTACTGACAGCAGGCTCAGACATGAAAATAAGGTAATGAAACCTACACCATTTTTGTTTGACACTCTCCCTTCTACCCTTGCCAGTGTATTAAGTTCTGCAAAGCATTGCATAAGTAAGCTCCAAGAAGCCAAAACAATAACGCTGAAGATGCATTCACTAGCAAGCATCAGTGAGCAGCAAAAATTGTTCTCAACAACAGCAGTGCAAAACTGTGCTTCCCTGAGATGCAGTGTGTACCATTCTGTAAATTAGTTGATAGGCTGCATGTCAAGAAACAGAAAACTAGCATGTCTAAGCATGATATGAATATTGATTTCTCTACATCTTTGTTCCACCAAGTGTGGAAAGCATGCCGTATTTGGTCTCACTCATTTTCACCATAAGAGTAAGACGGGTTTCAAACAGCCATATCGAGTTGATTAAAAATTTTAACAGCTTTTTTTTCTTCTTTCTGTTTAGGTTTTGGGATCTAGCTTACCCTGAGAGATCATACGTTGTTGCAGGAAGTTCTAATTGCCCATCTGTTTCCTACTACAGGAAGATAATTGAGGGCACAGAGGTGGTTCAGGTATTTTTGCTTTGTTTGATAGATACCTATTCAGCTTGCCTTTGGGTTGGCCCTCTGAGTTACATTAATTTCATGATGCCTTTAACTACAACTCTCTCTTAATTTTTATGGATGGTGTCAGCATTGGATTTTGACATAGTTAGGAAGAAGTTATTTTAAAAGAAAAAAAACAGTTGTTTCTGAGAAAATTAGGCTTACTAAGTAACACATGCAGGAGCCACATCATATGTTTCTTTTCTTATTTTCCTTCTGTTGAACGGGCTTTTATAAAAACTCTTGGAAAGCTCAGATGTATGTGTTGCTGTAACCTTTTTTTTCCCTTGAGGAACATCAAATCTTACTAGTTTGTGTCATTGAAATAAATATGACAAATGACCATGATTTTCCCTAATGAGCTGTTATGTCAGTTCAAATCAAGACTTGGGTTGTGTGTTATGAAAAGAAATGAACCAAGGAATAATCATAAGAGAACCATCAAAAGGTGGAAGGTTTTTTTTTTTTTTTTTTTTTTTTTTTTTTTGTTTGAAGAGGGTTTTTTTGGTCTTCATATGCTGACAAACTACTATAAGGGACAATAACTCTTTGCAAATGTCACCTTTCTCTAAATATTTTTTTTTTTTTACAGGAAATTCAAAACAAGCAAAAAATGGGGCCCACTGATGAGACCCCTCGGAAGGGTCCAGAGTCTCTACCAGTTGGACATCACGATATTATCACAGATATAGCAACTTTCCAGACCACTCAAGGGTTTATAGTAACTGCATCAAGGGATGGGATTGTTAAAGTGTGGAAATAAAAGTTGTACTAATATATAGTATGTAAATATTTGTAATAAAGAAATAGTGTTATAATGAAGTTTTCAAGGACTACTTCCAGATCATGGAATAGAATGGACTTTAAAAGACTGTAAAGGGGGTGATAAAATCAGTTACCAGTGTCCTACCACCCTGTTAAAAGCACTTCTTAATCACTTTTTTATTAAAGGTGTTTAGTATCTATGGCATTTGCTTGAAAGGCTGAGCAGTTTTTGAAGAAATTGTTTAGCCTAGTTTGTCACTGTTCTTCAAGGATCTTTCAGAAGATGATTGAAAGAAGTCCCACACATCTAAATGCACAAAAAGGAAACAGCTGGCACAATATTTCAACATCTGACTGCTGCTGCATTGAATCTGAGAAATGAAATACCAACCAGTGCACTAATGTCCCTGTATATTCTAATAACTATAATAAAGTCCACTTGAGCTTCCCTGTTTGGTACTCGGTTCTGTTCATATCCATTGTTCCTCTGCAGTAATTTTGTTATACTGTGGCTACAGTGTAAAAGGAATTTGTGTTATAAGATCCATCTCTACAGTGTTAAAACACTTTACGGTGATCATTAGAAGGTTAAAAACTGGGGCAAGCAATGATGCTTCAAAACCTGTTAAGCATAAACTGCATGTCTGTGTGTGGCTCTTGGTAGTATATAGTAATGTGGGATGACAAAATCACAGTGGCCATTTTCATAAGAAAACTTGTTGGACTTCATCAGCACTACTTGTAGGGAAAATGAGCTTTGGCCCAGCCTTTAGAAATGTCACAACTGTCAGGCAGCACAGCTGTCCCAGCAGTTCCTCCTTTGTAGATGCTGTAACATGTCTTCTGTAGACTTCTGATTTTTCCTTTTTACTTTCATTTCATTTCATTCAGTGAAGCAACTCATAACATGCGAGCCAGCTGCAAGAATTTGGAAACCTGTGTCAAAGCAATGAACCTGTGTTCTCTCGAGGTGATAGCTTTTATCACGAGTAACTGGGGGGTGGGGAGGGGGAGGTGTGATTATTTAACACTTTCCATTTACAACACAAATACACAGAAGAGATTGTGTCTCTCAGAAAACACAAAGTCAAGTAGCTTCTTGTCACAGCAGCAGCTATGTACTGAAGTGAGGAAGGAATTTTTATTACTTCCTATCTCTTAGCAGTTTGCTGAATGAAATAAGAGAAGATACTGCAGTATGGGAACACTTTGTTCTTCCCTTTTTTGTATGTTTACCAAAGGGAACATTCATATATTATATTGCATAATTGTTAACCACTTGAGTCTTTGTCTTACTAGAGTGGGGTGTGCATATATAAAATCACGAACTATTCCACTAAGACTATACAAAAATCCAAATAACTAGAAGCTATAGAGCAGCTCCTAAGGGGTTATATAGATCAAAACTCCCACCGTGTCTTAGTACTGTTAAACAATATTTCAAGAAGAAAAATTCATACATGTTCACTGTTTTCAAGTTAGCACCTCTGCTTGTTACTGCCTGCTGCAGTCCAGCTAACTCACCCAGCCTGGTCTTTGGCTGAGTCAGCAGGTTTTACGAAATAATGATTGATCTGAACGGAAACATCTTTCTCAAAGGAAAGAAGGGTGCCTATGACAAAAAGATTTCAGCTTTATCCTAGTATTTTTATATGCCTGTGCACGTTTCAGCAAAATGTTGGGCAAACAACATTTGAGACAAAGGGATAGTTAAATAGACACGGTCTCTGTGTCTAAGAATGATGAGGAGAAAATCATTTTTCTCCTAGTATTTCCCCCATATCACTCACTAACAGTTTCATTCATCATTATGCATTATTTGTCATAAGACTAGATTTGAAAGGTGGCCCAATGTTTTCCTCGGATGCTTTGTGGTGAACAATTGTCTTCCAATATCAGATACTGGGGCTTCTTCATAGCGTTGTTCCTTGTGTAGTTCACTCAGATTTTTAGAGGTTGATCTTTCAGACTACAAATTTTGTAACCACAAAACTTGCAAAATGTCTCTCTGCTTCTGATTTAACATTGTTCCTTCATATTGTTTTTATTCTAGTCCAGCTATTTTTGAAGCAGTTCATGTAACCTACCTTTATAGAAGAGTTAAGAGTGTACTATTTGCCCTGGTTTGGGGCCCAGGAGGAAAGAAGGATACCATAAAACAAGTAAATGATGGGATAATACTTTAAAACTTGCATGATTGAGGAGAACTAGTTTAGGAGAGATCTAATCAGCAAAGCAAATGACCCAAAATGGTCATTTTCACTGTCCTACGATTCCACAGATAGAAAAGCTACATGAAAAACAGCTGTTCTGGGCTTCAAGTTTCAACACAAACCTAATGGTTCAGTATGCAGTAAGCCTTGCTGCATAGAACAGAGGATAAGAGAGAGCATTCTTTCAAATGTGCGAATATGCTTCATAGGCCAAAAAGAAGCGCTGATTCCACTCAGTATTGTTTTGAGTGTGAAAATCTAGTCAGAGAAAGCAGCCACTGAATCGAATTCTGAGATAGGTCCTCGTGTGAGTAGCTGTTTGTTTTTTTTTTTTCAGTGTACCTACAGTATGCTCCCAGGCAGGGTAAGTGCTGACCCTGGCACAATATTTTGTGAGAGCATTGTGGAAAGTGGAAAGTCTTCATGTTTACTCTCTGTTGAGAGAGGGAAGGCTAAAAAGAGAGACACGACAGCACCACCACCATTTTTTTCCTACTTCATCAGCCACACTTCAAAGCATTACTCAGCAAAAAAAAAAGTTTTGTGTTTTGTCTTTTAGAGCTGCAAAGGTTGTTATGGTTCTGAATTGAGGCTGTGAGGAGCAGTTCCTTCTACGACCACTAAGTTCCTGCAAAAGATCACAGCATTAAGCAAAACACCAGCTCTCAGATTTTGTGCTGGCAGGTGCGGGAGGCTGTAAGCTGCCCTGGCAAGGCAGAAGGCCACCGTCTGGCCTGGTGGTGTTAGAAATGGAATCTGGGTATAGCTGTCATGTTGGTGCACCTGCAAACCTATCTGTGATGCACCTTGGACTTGTCTGAATGTTTGTAAGGAAAGAAGAGCCAGGGGAGAAGAGATGCTGTGCAGGGTACAAGGTAATCAGCATGTAAATACTCAAAGAGTCTTTCCTTCAGGAGAAGCAAGGAGTCAGAGGGCAAAATAAAGCTATGGCTGCTCAAAAACTTTAGGTGAACTAGCACTCCAAAAACATGAGCTGCCCATTTAGTCAGCTGTTAGAGGCCTCCAGCATCAGTGTTGATAGCTCCTGAAAAAGGCAGATGAGAAGCAACATTCATTAATGAGTGACCACTCAAAGTGTTTATCCACAAGGGCTGGAAACATCAGGACTGTATATGAAGTAATGTTTCATTTACTTAAGGGACATTCTTTCCACCATACGTGAATGCCTGGTGGTTGCAAAAATGTCTGTGTGATAGAGCATGTTTTATTTAGAATCAGTGTACACATTTGATAGAACTCCCTCAATTGTGAAAGTTAACAAAACAAGTTAACTTAACATTAATTAGAATTAAATATTACACTACTTAACTACAGCACAGAATTTTCTACATTATTTTTTTTTTATTTTAATTTTTATTTTTCACATAGGAGAGAGGTGATTGTTCCATAACAGAGCTCTCAACTAGGAGGACAATAACTGTAGGGACTGAAACACAGAGAATCTTCCACGCTGGAGAGCGTGGAAGATAGCTTCCTGACGCAGCTGGTTAGTGAGCCTACCAGGGGAGGTGCCCCGCTAGACCTTCTCTTCACAAACAGAGAAGGACTGGTGGAGGACGTGATCGTCGGGAGCTGTCTAGGGCAGAGTGACCACGCAATGGTGGAGTTCACTATTCTTGGCGAGGCCAGGAAGGGGACCAGTAAAACCGCTGTATTGGACTTTCGGAGGGCTGACTTTGAGCTGCTCAGGACACTGGTTGGTGGAGTCCCTTGGGAGGCGGTTCTGAAGGGCAGAGGGGTCCAGGAAGGCTGGGCGCTCTTCAAGAGGGAAGTCTTAATGGCGCAGGAACGGTCTGTTCCCACGTGCCCAAAGACGAGCTGGCGGGGAAGAAGACCGGCCTGGCTCAACAGAGAATTGTGGCTTGATCTTAGGAGGAAAAAGAGGGTTTATAAGCTTTGGAAAAGTGGGCAGGCCACTAAGGAGGACTTTAAAGAAGTAGCGAGGCTGTGCAGGGACAAAATTAGGAAGGCCAAAGCTCATCTGGAGCTCAATCTGGCTACTGCCGTTAAAGATAACAAAAAACGTTTCTATAAATACATCAACACAAAAAGGAGGACTAAGGAGAATCTCCATCCTTTACTGGATGCGGGGGGAAACTTAGTTACAAGAGATGAGGAAAAGGCGGAGGTGCTCAATGCCTTCTTTGCCTCAGTCTTTAGCGGCAATACCGGATGTTCTCTGGATACCCAGTACCCTGAGCTGGTGGAAGGGGATGGGGAGCAGGATGTGGCCCTCATTATCCATGAAGAACTGGTTGGTGACCTGCTACGGCACTTAGATGTGCACAAGTCGATGGGGCCAGATGGGATCCACCCAAGGATACTGAGGGAACTGGCAGAGGAGCTGGCCAAGCCACTGTCCATCATTTATCAACAGTCCTGGCTATCGGGGGAGGTCCCAATCGACTGGCGGCTAGCAAACGTGACGCCCATCTACAAGAAGGGCCGGAGGGCTGACCCAGGAAACTACAGGCCTGTCAGTTTGACCTCAGTGCCAGGAAAGCTCATGGAGCAGATCCTCCTGAGAGTCATCATGCAGCACTTGAAGGGGAAGCAGGCGATCAGGCCCAGTCAGCATGGCTTTATGAAAGGCAGGTCATGCCTGACGAACCTGATCTCCTTCTATGACAGAGTGACGCGCTGGGTGGATGAGGGAAAGGCTGTGGATGTGGTCTACCTTGACTTCAGCAAGGCTTTTGACACCGTCTCCCACAGCATTCTCCTCAAGAAACTGGCTGCTCTTGGCTTGGACTGGCGCACGCTTCGTTGGGTTAGAAACTGGCTGGATAGCCGGGCCCAAAGAGTCGTGGTGAATGGAGCCAAGTCCAGTTGGAGGCCAGTCACTAGTGGCGTCCCCCAGGGCTCGGTGCTGGGGCCGGTCCTCTTTAATATCTTCATCGATGATCTGGACGAGGGCATCGAGTGCACCCTCAGTAAGTTCGCAGATGACACCAAGTTAGGTGCGTGTGTCGATCTGCTTGAGGGTAGGAAAGCTCTGCAGGAGGATCTGGATAGGCTGCACCGATGGGCTGAGGTCAACTGCATGAAGTTTAACAAGGCCAAGTGCCGGGTCCTGCACCTGGGGCGCAATAACCCCAAGCAGAGCTACAGGCTGGGAGAGGAATGGTTGGAAAGCTGCCAGGCAGAGAAGGACCTGGGAGTGATGGTGGACAGTCGGCTGAATATGAGCCAGCAGTGTGCTCAGGTGGCCAAGAAGGCCAACGGCATCCTGGCTTGTATTAGGAACAGTGTGGCCAGCAGGGCTAGGGAGGTGATCGTCCCCCTGTACTCAGCTCTGGTGAGGCCGCACCTCGAGTACTGTGTTCAGTTTTGGGCCCCTCGCTACAAGAAGGACATCGAGGTGCTTGAGCGGGTGCAGAGAAGGGCGACGAAGCTGGTGAGGGGCCTGGAGAACAAGTCCTACGAGGAGCGGCTGAGGGAGCTGGGCTTGTTCAGCCTGGAGAAGAGGAGGCTCAGGGGCGACCTTATCGCTCTTTTTAGGTACCTCAAGGGAGGCTGTAGCGAGGTGGGGGTTGGCCTGTTCTCCCACGTGCCTGGTGACAGGACGAGGGGGAATGGGTTTAAGTTGAGCCAGGGGAGTTTTAGGCTAGATGTTAGGAAGAACTTCTTCACTGAAAGGGTTGTGAGGCATTGGAACAGGCTGCCCAGGGAAGTGGTGGAGTCACCATCCTTGGAAGTCTTCAAAAGACGTTTAGATGTAGAGCTTAGGGATATGGTTTAGTGGAGGGCTGTTAGAGTTAGGTTGGAGGTTGGACTCGATGACCTTGAGGTCTCTTCCAACCTAGAAAATTCTGTGATTCTGTGATTCTGTGAATTTAGTTTGCTGCATTGCCTTTCCCTTCTAGAGCCATCATATAGTCTACTATAGTCTACATCATATAGATACTGCAACTGTCGAGAAATGAGACTTTGAAAAAAAGTCTGAACCTCAGCTAAATTTGCCAGTGACCACATATCTAGGAAAGGGATGCCTGCACATAGGGAAATCTCTGCAGTCGATTGTACGAGGCCAGAGCTAACCAGATATTCCAGCAAGTGTAATTCCACTTAGCAACATAAAAATGAAGGAGAGAGGGACTAAGATATAACCTCTATCTTGCTGCCTTGCCTGCTTACACCTACGTCACTCTCTCTTGCACATGAGGTTGTTATGTAGTTAACATTTTCCAAGATTGTGAGAGATAACTGTTAGATGAAAAACATGGAGTAACGGGCTAGCAGGTAGACTGCCAGCATAGGAGATTCAGCAGAAAGTGCCACAGGAAATCATGTTGACAGGAACTGTATAAACAGAGCATGACTGGCAGCTACACAGCCTCCCGGCATATCTGTGGGCAGGGGCTGCAAGGCAGGCTCATGGCAGCTACCAATCTCCTGCACCCTATTCCCAGGGAAGGCTGCACTCTGGAAAACAGCCAGCCTTGCCTCGTCTGCCCTCTCCTTAGCTCACGCCGCACTTCATACCTCACCTCACACCTCACACTTCCATACCTTGCACTTCACACTTCAGCTCACCTCTCATTCTTCACCTCACCCCAAAACCTGACCTCATACCTCATACTTAACTCACCTTCATACTTCATACTCACCTCATCTTTCATACCTCACCTAAGCACTCACTCCTTAAACCTTGCCTCACACTTCACACCTCAACTCAGACTTCTTCTCAGCCCTCACCTTATCACTTACACTTCACCTCACCTCTCCTTACATCACGCTTCACCTCACACATAACCTCACTGCTCACCCCACCTCCCACCTCCAACTTCGCCTGTTCACATCCAAATCAGCTTCAGCTACTATGCACAGACATGCCGTGCACTAAATACTGAGTGTGTTTAGTGCAAAGATGTTGAGCAAAGATTTTTTTCCTGTTAACAATTGCATTAAAAACGATAATAAAATAGCAGTATGCTGGGGCATAGACGTGTATGTCTAGATAAAGAGGGTGATGAACAAAGCCAGCAGATTCTTCATCTCAAAGCAAAGTACTCTGCGCATACTCAGCGAGGAAGGTGAAAAAAAATGTGGTAGTCGGAAAGTCAAGTAAGTGTTTTTTTTAAACATACTTGTCCATGAAGAAAAGCCAGATCTTCTGAGGTGTAAATACATTCTGCACAGTTGTTGGTTTTGTTTTGTTTTGTTTTGTTTTGTTTTGTTTTGTTTTTGGGGGGGATACTGGAAAGCATGTAACTAGTAATCCATTAATCAAATTATAATTATTATTAAAACAAACAAACAAACAAACAAAATAATTCTGAACAGATATTTACCTTTAATGATAGGGCATGACTGTAATATTAGGAATGCTGGGTAGATTATATTTAACTGCTACCGTTTCCCATAAAAGGTTTTAATCTTTTATTCTTTTTTCGCTTTTTAGTAAACGGTGGTGAAAAGATGTTTACACAATACTAATAGATAATCTAACTTCTGATTTCAGAAGAGGTATTATGGATTAACCTGAAAGACAGTGAACCACCATGCAGCTACTTGTTCACTCCTTTAACAGTGGGATGGGGGAGAAAACTGAAGAAAAAAGTGAAAGAACTCATGGGCTGAGATAAGGACAGTAAAAGAAAGAAAGAGAGACAGAGAGACAGAGAGAGAGAGATGGGTGATGCAGTTAGAAAGTTACATCACTTTTTGCATTTCTCTGTTGATGAGGACACAACAAGAAACTGAGGAACAACTTATCCTCTGGAAAGGTGGAAAATGGCCAGAGACAGTGGGAACATGACTGAGAAATCTAGGGTTGTTTAGAGACAATCAAGAAACTTTCCCACCTCATGGCTGTTTCAGAAAGACGATGGAAATGAGCAGCGCCTCATTGGTTATGTGAAGTGGTGGCGTCCTCTGCCATCTTCTGTGTCAGTGGTACAAGAAGGGCCTGTTTTTTACTCAGAAGGAGGCTCACAGAAGGGATGGGAAGGAAGAGACCTCTTGAGGTCGTTCCATAAGGACCTTACTAAGTCCCATCCTTAAGGATGCTGCAGGTTGCCAGGCCCGGTTCCGCAGCTGGCAGGCATTCTTCGCTGCCAGGCTTTTTGGAGACTTTTACTGTCAGCCTTTTTTCCAGTCGGGCCAGGTCACCTTTGTGGCTGCTCCCATCCCCAACACTTTCCCATTCCCATGACAACTCCTCACCTCCCAAATGACTTCTCACCCCCACGTCTCCCTCAGGGACCTGCCACCCACAGCCGCTCCCCATCAGGAGCAGACATCCCCAAACTAATTTGTGGCGGGGGCAGCGGGAGAGGGCTACATTCAGCCCCCACTGCCAAGCGATGCGGTAAGAAGTGCAGGCAGAGGCTTTGCAGGGTGGAAGAGTGGTAATTTATTCTTCCTGGGGGAATCGTGGCTGCCACCCCCAGCCCATCCCCAGGTGAGGCCCGGCCGCCTGCTCAGGCGGGGGGCCCGGCCTGCCGGCCCGCGTGGTCCCCGTGTCCCGGCTCCTCCTGCTGCACCCTGTGCAGCCAGGATGTGTCCCCGACGTCGGCGTCCTGCGGGGAGCGTGGCAGTCTGCGCCCGACCTGCCCCGCGTGCCAGGAGAAGCTTCTCTCAAGTCTGCGCTCCGTGGAGGGGCTGCGCGCCCTGCGCCGGGGCGAGACGCTGCGGGAGCGGTAGATGGAGGGGCTCCTCTGCCCCTGCCCCCGCTGCTGCTGCTGCCGCCGCCCCAGCCGCGCGTTCCGCTGGAATCTTCCGCGGGGTCTTCGGGCCACGCGCACCACTGCTACAATGGGCCCGCGGCACATCGGGCAGGTGTTTCTTGCCTCCGCCCAGACGTGGATGCACTCCAGGCAAAAGGAGTGCCTGCAGGGGTCCACACGAGCTGCGCTGGACAGCGGGCCCAGGCAGATGGGGCACATCTCCTCCCCGGGGGCCTCCTCGGGCTGCTCCTGCCGCCAGCTCATGGTTCCTGCAGCTTCCGTGACGTGCAGATGGTCGTCCTGTGGGGGAGGCTGCCCTGGTGCTGGGCGCTCAGCAGCAGCCCGGGGTCTTCAGCACCTCGATGTCTCGCGGGTCGCCGGCAGGAACTTGACACCTCACGTGCCAGCAGCGTGCCACCAGGAGGACTACTGCAGAGAGAAGCAGGAAGAAAATGTTGTATCAGCAAGCAGACATTCGCTTTCTAGGTTCTACCAAGTTGTCTAGAGTACTGTAGCAGTAACTGTTCTGTGTATGGATTGCTAACATGGCTGTTAGAGCAGCAAATATGCTTATGATCGGTTATACTTGGCAAGACTACGCTGAGGACAGATGAGGCACATGGATGTCTGTAGATTGGAGAACATTACCGAAGGCCCTTGATGATGGCTTGCGTACAACAAGATTGGCTTCGCGAATGCCTCTAGCACCAGCTCCGCCTGTCTCTCTCTTTCCAGCTGTGAAGACTCAAGCTCTCGCCTACCACCAGCCAGACTGGCCGCAGGTGCCCCGCGCAGGGCTTTTATAGGCAGCCCCCTTCTGTGAGGCCATAGGTGACATCAGCAGGGTCTGGGGTGTCCTCACAGAGGGGGGCTGCCTATAAAAGCCCTGTGCAGGGCGCCTGCGGCCAGTCCGGCTGGTGGTAGGCGAGTGCTCGAGTCTCCACGGCTGGAAGGAGATAGAGAGGCGGAGCTATTGCTAGAAGCATACGCGAAGCCATTGTTGTTGCGCGCAAGCCATCAAGGGCCTTCGGTAATGCTCTCACACCTATAGACATCTGTGTACCTCATCTGTCCTAAGCGTAGTCTGTGTTTGCAATCCATACACACACTGCTGACAGCTACGGTACTCTAGACAACTTGGTAGAACCTAGAAAGCAAATGTCTGCTTGCTGATACAACATTTTCTTCCTGCTTCTCTCTGCAGTAGTCCTCCTGGTGGCACGCTGCTGGCACGTGAGGCGTTGAGGTCCTGCCGGCGACCCGCGAGGCGATCGAGGTGCTGAAGACCCCGGGCTGCTGCTGAACGCCCAACACCAGGGCAGCCTCCCCCACAGGACGACTGGTTCTACGTCGTGGAAGCTGCAGGAACCATGAGCTGGCGGCAGGAGCAGCCCGAGGAGGCCCCCGGGGAGGAGATGTGCCCCATCTGCCTGGGCCCGCTGTCCAGCGCAGCTCGTGTGGACCCCTGCAGGCACTCCTTTTGCCTGGAGTGCATCCACGTCTGGGCGGAGGCAAGAAACACCTGCCCGATGTGCCGCGGGCCCATTGTAGCAGTGGTGCGCGTGGCCCGAAGACCCCGCGGAAGATTCCAGCGGAACGCGCGGCTGGGGCGGCGGCAGCAGCAGCAGCGGGGGCAGGGGCAGAGGAGCCCCTCCATCTACCGCTCCCGCAGCGTCTCGCCCCGGCGCAGGGCGCGCAGCCCCTCCACGGAGCGCAGACTTGAGAGAAGCTTCTCGTGGCACGCGGGGCAGGTCGGGCGCAGACTGCCACGCTCCCCGCAGGACGCCGACGTCGGGGACACATCCTGGCTGCACAGGGTGCGGCAGGAGGAGCCGGGACACGGGGACCACGCGGGCCGGCAGGCCGGGCCCCCCGCCTGAGCAGGCGGCTGGGCCTGGGGATGGGCTGGGGGTGGCAGCCACGATTCCCCCAGGAAGAATAAATTACCACTCTTCCACCCTGCAAAGCCTCTGCCTGCACTTCTTTCTGCATTGGTCAGCAGGAGGGGGGTTGGGGGGGGGAAGGGGGCTGAACACTGCCGTCTCCTGCTGTCCCCGCCATGAGTTGGTTTGGGGATGTCTGCTCCTGATGGGGAGCAGCTGCAGGTGGTGTGTCCCCAAGGGAGACGTGGGACTGAGAAGTCATTTGGGGGGTGAAGAGTTGTCATGGGAATGGGAAAGTGTTGGGGATGGGAGCAGCCACAAATATTTAAATTGCTTAGTATCAGCCTCACATGATAAGAAGATTCATCTCTACCCACCAAATCCAGGCAGAAAAGAACACGGTGCCTAAAGTAGAACTTAATTAAGTTATCTGAGTTTGTATAAGATCGAAAGTGTTGAAGCAGTTAAACCATGAGTGAGCATATGCAAAACAGAAAGAAGTACAATATGAAGAAGACTATGAACCTGCATCAGAAAGCCCCCAAAGTGTAACCACCAGAGGTTACTACACCAGCGACAGCAGGAGGGACAATATGATAATTAGGTCTGATAATCCATTACCATAAATCCTGCCCTTTCTTGTGAACTGCACAATATGGATATCACCGTACCATAAATAAGTACTTCTTGTCTTGCTTAGGTGTACTTGTTTGGTGGAATTATCCCCCATATACCCAGTGTTGTTAATAAAGAATACCTGCTTTTTAATTCTCCCAAAGGAGTCTTGGAAAGTTGCATTGCGTTTTGTGTTTCACCATTGATGGGGACACAACGAGAAACTGAGGAACAACTTATCAGCTGGGAAAGTGGAAATTGGCCAGGGACAGTGGGAATATGCATGAGAAACCTAGTGTTGTTTGGAGAAAATCAGGAGCATTGCCACCTCTTGGCTGTCTCAGGAGGATGATAGAAATGAGCAGCGCCTCATTGGTTATGTGGTGGTGTCCTATGCCATCTTCGGTGTCAGTGGTATAAAAGGGCCCTGTTTTTTACCCAGAAGGAAGCTCCTAGAAGGGTTGGGGATGGAAGGGACCTCTGGAGGTCATCTGCTCCAAGGCCCTGCTGAAGCAGGGCCACCTAGAGCTGTATGGCCGCTGGGCACCGCTGACAAGAGCCTGGCTCCGTCTTCTTTGCATCCTCCCTTTGGGGATGTCAAGATGTTGCTAAGATCTCTCCAGCCTTATGTCTTCCCTGATAAAGAGTTGGAGCTCTCTTAGTCCTTCCTTTTTGGAGAAGTTCTCCAGGCCTTCCACCAGCTCGTCTGCTGTTCACTAGACTCTCTTCAGTATGGCTTTGGATGGGGGAGCTCAGGACTGGACATGGTCCTTCAGGTGTGGTCTATCGTAGTCTCAGGAAAGGAGAAGGATCACCTCAAGATGCTGGTAACGTTTCTCCTAATGCAGACTGGGGAAGAGTGATTGCCAGTTAAAACTGAGGCCAAAATGTTGTTGAGTACCTCTGACTTCTCCATGTCTGTTGTCACTAGTTCTCCTGTCTTATTTTTCCTTATTTTTTTTCCTGTGGGCTGGGTGTGTGCACTGCCTTTAATCTCACTTTTCTCACCAGTTTATCTGTAGAAGCCCTTCTTACCATTCCTCACCTTCCTTGTCAAAGTCACCTCCTAGGGCACTTTGGAGAGCATTGCTGGCCCTGGGCCTTTTGTGCAGAGCTGTTTTCCAGCTGGACACTCACAGCTTGCCCTGCAACCTCTGGTCGATCCTTCCCAGGGGCAGGACATTGTGCTTCCCCTTGTTGGACTGCATGAGGTTCCCGTCAGCCTGTAGAGGTGCCAACAGCAGAGCAAGAAGATGTGACCAGAAGGAAGCTGCAGCCTGTGAAGTGGCCCCACAGGATCTGATTCTTGGAAGTGCGGCCTATGGAGAGGAGCCCATGCCAGCGCTGTTCTTGAGAAACTGCCATTTGTGGGAAGCCAGAAGGAACCACGCATTGGAGAAATGCTGCTGAGGGTTAGAACAGCTGTAGGTGTCTGCAGATGATCAGTAAATCCCAAAACAGAGGAGAAGAAGGAAGAAGGAGCAGTAATTAATTGTAAAGTTGTGGTAGTCAGGGTGTTCCCCCATTCAAGGGCCATGTCAGCCCCTTATCCTGAATATGTCTGAATGGGGAACCCGGGTTTATAGAAAAAGCAAAAAGATGCAAGGCCAGGCAGAGCCTTTCCTGATCGGAAGAGACCTGAGTCTCTTCCAAGCCTCGCTGCCACCAAGTGACCCAGTTTCCAGGTGTCCACCAGACAGGTACACACCTCCAGCCATTCGGTACACACCTCCAGCCAGGTGGAGGGAAGGGACGACCGGGTTTATCTGACTGCGTGGATTTGATGGCCTGGCACATCAGACCCACAGGAGTATAAGGCTCTAGTGGGCACTGGTGTATAGTGTGCCCTGAGGCTACCAAGGGGCAGAACCCACCTCCAGTATTTATGGAATGACACGGGGATCCCAACAGCTGATGGTATTGGAGGCCGAAGTGAGCCCAGCTGGGAAGGAGTGTCAAAAACACCTCACAGTGACCAGCCCAGAGCTTCCGTGCATCCTTGGCATAGATTGCCTCAGGAAAGGATATTTCAAAGACCCCAAAAAGGAACAAGTGGGCTTTTGGCATAGCTGCCTTGGAGATGGAGGGCATTAAACAGTTGTCTGCCTTGCCCAGTCTCTCAGTGAAGTCTCCCCTTCTCTTATGGGGTTGCTGGGGGTCTAAGAACAGCAGGTACCAATTGCTACCATGACGGTGCATCGGTGGCAATATCATACCAAGTGAGATTCCCCAGTTCCCCTCCACAAGCAGATTCACTAACTGGAGAGCCAAGGAGTGATCAGCAGGACTCGCTCGCCCTTTGACAGTCCCATATGGCCAGTGCAAATGTCTAGTAGCAAGTGGATCCTCAGGATCAGTGTCCTGGGGGTACCAGCTCCATCTGCATGAGTGATATGCACTCTGAGGCTTGGTTTGTGTGAGCATTTTTAGCTGATATTCATTGTCGAACATTCAAACGATGAGTGCTTATGTTAATAAACTAACAACCAAAGGAACCAGTGCTGTCCTGAATGTTGGAGCTGCTTTTGATAGCCAGTATAAAAGGAGAAGGAAATATCCCACTTAAGAGAGAAGTTTTCTATTTGTACTACACTGAATTTGAAGAGTTGCCAGGCTACTATGCCAAACAAAGGCTATTTCCACGTGGGCTGTGTTGTGCTTCCAGCCGTCTACGGGAAATGGCTCTTAAAATGTCTCTGCGAGTGATGATTCACTGCTGGCCCTGTCTACGAAGTGAAGTCCTCCACATACCAGTGGAAAATACAGATAGTTAAAGAATCAGGACTGGGTAGAGGTCTGGATGTTCTCAGGAACTCACAGGTCATAGTGTCACAATGCAATGTGGTTTAGGAAACCTTCGGCCTTTTTCTCCGTAATGAGGGGGTGTGAGGTGAGAGTTTTTACAAGGACATAGAGTGATAGGACAAGGGGTAATGGCTTTAAACTAAAAGAAGGTAGGTTTAGATTAGAGATTAGAAAGAAATTCTTCACTCAGAAGGTGGTGAGGAACTGGAGCAGGCTGCCCAGAGAGATTGTGGATGCCCCATCCCTGGGGGTGTTCAAGGCCAGGCTGGATGAGGCTTTGGGCAACCTGATCTGATGGGAGGTGTCCCTGCCCATGGTAGGGGGTTGGAACGAAGTGAGCCTTAAGGTCCCTTCCAACCCAACCCATTCTCTGATTTTCTGATTCTGTAATACTCAGAAACACAAACATCATGTCAAAAAGTGACAGATAATACATGCTTTATGTGTCCAGATATTTTCTATAAGAATTGATGGATATATATATGGCTTGAGACAAAAGAGACTCATTTTCAGTTGTAGGCATGGTCCCTCACAATAACAGAAAACAGTATTACCCATTATTTTATTTAAATAAGAACCATAACTGCCTTCTTGGGACAAAGATGCTGACTTTACTGAAAGTAATATGAAAGGTTTTTCCCCTGCAAGTAAACAAACTAAAAAATTGATATGTTCACAAAAGCTATTGATTTAATTGACGTCTATGGCAACTGAAAAGAAACTTGAAGGATACAGGGAAGTACTGCTCTCAGAGAGGAAGACACTCAGGAAAAGAGGCTGACAAAGTAGTGCTGTCTGTCTTTACAACTTTGTCTATATGTATTAGATGGATCCCTCAAACCTCTCACCATAGTTTAAAACTAAAGTGACAGGCCTGCCTTGTCCAACAAACTTCCAGCTTTGTCTTGCCTGTATGCTTGAATCATCAAACTAAACAGCATGACTGCCCCATGTTAAAAATTTTCATCATTCATGAAGTTTAGGTGGTAATGTGCAGATTAGGAAAATGTGTTCCTTTACAACAAGAATCATAGAGCACTAAGTATATTGTTAGCTGCTGTGCCTGGGGCTTCTGTAGGAAATTTGTGATGGAAGACAAGCTTCCATACACATCTGGAGGAAAAGCCAGTCCTGTGGTGGCAGGCTGGTACCTTCCAGAGCTGACATCTCTCACTTGGGCATAGAAGGCAGAAAGAAAACAGTTGACACAGTGGTCAACTGTCAAAAAATGCTTTCCAGCTCATCCTGAGAAGTAAGTTAATTATTTAAGTTCAAAATCCACCACCATTTAAAATTTTCTCCAGTACTAATTAAGTTTAGATTTGCCTATTATATAAATACTATATATACTATGAAGCAGGAAAAGGAAAAGGAAAAGGAAAAGGAAAAGGAAAAGGAAAAGGAAAAGGAAAAGGAAAAGGAAAGGGAAAGGGAAAGGGAAAGGGAAAGGGAAAAGGAAAAGGAAAAAAGGGAAAAGGAAATGGAAAGGGAAAAGAAAAGGAAAAGGAAAAGAAAAAAGGAAAAGGAAAAGGAAAAGGAAAAGGAAAAGGAAAAGGAAAAGGAAAAGGAAAAGGAAAAGGAAAAGGAAAAGGAAAAAAGGGAAAAGGAAATGGAAAGGGAAAAGAAAAGGAAAAGGAAAAGAAAAAAGGAAAAGGAAAAGGAAAAGGAAAAGGAAAAAATGAAAAGGAAAAGGAAAAAAGGGAAAAGGAAATGGAAAGGGAAATGAAAAGGAAAAGGAAAAGAAAAAGAGGAAAAGGAAAAGGAAAAGGAAAAGGAAAAAAGAAAAGGAAAAGGAAAAGGAAAAGGAAAAGGGAAAGGAAAAGGGAAAGGGAAAGGGAAAGGGAAAGGGAAAGGGAAAGGGAAAGGGAAAGGGAAAGGGAAAGGGAAAGGGAAAGGGAAAGGGAAAGGGAAAGGGAAAAGAGAAAGAAAAAGAGAAAGAAAAAGAGAAAGAAAAAGAAAAAGAAAAAGAAAAAGAAAAAGAAAAAGAAAAAGAAAAAGAAAAAGAAAAAGAAAAAGAAAAAGAAAAAGAAAAAGAAAAAGAAAAAAAAAGAAAAAGAAAAAGAAAAAGAAAAAGAAAAAGAAAAAGAAAAAGAAAAAGAAAGAAAAAGAATTAAACCCTGTGTTCTTCCTTCATCCCTTACTGTTAGCCTCTCTTACTCCCTTGCACAGGAAACACCATTCAGCTTTCACAGTTAACATTTAACATTCTGAAAGCTTTAAAACTATGCTTTTATTTTAATAATTTATATTTAGTGGGTAAGACAAATCCGTGACTTCAGAAAGCTAGTGGAAAAACTGGTTGCATCATTGATGGTTAATGTTTGATAAGCATCAGAGTAGTGAATAATGTTGCAAGCTTAGAATCACAGGACTTTAAAGTTTTTGTCCACATTATCATTTGGCTTTCACTTTATCCTTTAGGAACTGAGTGCAAAAAAGCACAAGCTGAAAACATCACTAAAAGAGATTTTTACATATCTGAACTCTTTTCATTTTTCTCTGTTCAGAAAACCGTATCTTTGATATTTTTGTAGAAGTTCATTGCTTGCTGAATACAACATAGCTCCAATGAAAGTCTGCAATTTCTAGATACATGAGCACTCTAGAGAAGGTTAGATAATCAGTTTCTGTCTCTTGATCTCTAATAATTAAAAAAAGTTTAAAGCCTGACTTCACAAAATGCACACTGCAGCACGTTTCACCATATTTTTTTTAATATTAATTTCAATTTTTATTAATTAAGTAGTAGTCCTAAAAAGGTATGCAACCTTTTGCAGCGTGACTGGGGTCCAAAAGATGTTGTGCAGCTCTTTCACGCAGAGATTACCTCATGAATGTTCATGACTGGGAGACTGGGAATGCTTCAGTGCCTCAACCAGCATGCATTAGCACTGCAGTTGTGAAACGATACACTCTAATCTGCTCTTCACCTTCCCTCTCAGTTCTTGGAGAGCCAAAGGTGACATAAATGTGCCACAGGCTTCAAGAGCAGGATACTGAATTAGGAAGGGCCATGCCAATGCCAAGGGTTGGGCTGGAGAAGGTGAAATGTCACAGACAGCAGAGAAGACAGTTTTCAGTCTTGCGACTTGCAGAGTGAAATTTCATTTTGCATACAGTTTCACTGAGCTAAATTCAACGGTAGTTGCTAATGATGTCCCTTTTACTGTATGTCACTCCAAAAAATACACCTGCATGAGTTATATCACATTTGCAACCAGTTTTTGTATGCTATGGAACCAGTAATGCTAACACCACATACGAATGACCTTAATTGTTGATGTCTCTTCATCATTAGTCTCAGAACACAATGTGAGAGAGAATTGAAGTCAAGTTTAGTTGCCAGTTGGCAGAAATACTTCCCAGTCTTTCTTAGGAAATGTTATGCTATGTTTTATATATTCCCTCCACATTTTTATGCTATGATCTGTCCATGTCAGTAAATGTCCCATCTGATGGAAATGCTACATTCCAGCAATTCTGCAGTTTCTCCCATGCCAACAGCTGTCCTCGCTTGGAGTTGGAGCTGGTGTCCGCATCTCAGCCACTCAGGCTTCTGGGAAAACAGCTCAGCTGCAAGGAAGAGCCAAGTAAGAAATGTCTTGGAGAAGCCTTGCCTGGATCTTCTGCCCTTTCCTCCAGGGGGCTGCACTGCAGCGTGGTCTCTTGCTCTCAGAGAGCTAGTTCTCAGTCCCTGTCTCCTAAAGCAGAACATTGAAAAAACTGATATTGACCAATCTCTTTAAAATTCATGGCAGTAGTCACTGCCCAGCACCAGCAGAAAATGGGCATCTTTGAGTGCCAAGTACAAAAAGTTTTAGCAAGTGGCTCTGTAGAAGATCTTTGTCAATTCAGATAGCTGAAATGGGGTATTGTGTTTTATGTAACTTGTTATTTGTCTTTTACAGCTATTCCAATCAAGCAGCAAAATTCCAGTGTTTCTCCAACTTTCTCTGTAGATCTGCTCTTGATTCACAGCATAACTGAGGAAGTTGCTTAGGCCAAGCTTACTCTAAGAGTGTTCTTAGTATCAATGAAACCTGTAGTAATAGCTGAAATCATGACTATAAAAAGGGCTTGATTTCCTTTGCTTTCATTCTATCTGACAAGTCATAAATGTTCCATTTATTTCATCTAGAGCAATTAGTTTACTTATTAAATAACTGAATTGAAATTCTCCCACACACAGCAGAAGCGTAGCAACTGCAAGACTATTAGAAAGAACTTTAAATTTTCTCTTCTGTAAACTAAGCTAATAATTAAAGTATTCAATAAATGATGTTACTGAAAAACTTCAAAATAATTGTGCACAAGTGGCTAAAAAGTGTAATTAATTAGGAGTGTCTGCCCCTCTCAATGGACACAGAAAGAGCATTAATTCTATTACTCTTTCAAAAGATTGGTGAAGGAGAAATTCTGTATTACTGAACAATGTTTTTGTGAGACTATGAAAATAAGTATAAAGTTAGTTTTCTTATAAAACTAGGCTGTTTATAAAACCCTAGCTAATTCCGATGAACAAGGTTTTAATGAAAGTTATGTGAACTTCCGGGGAAAGACACCGAAGCATGCACATGGCACACCACAACAACTTTGTTCAATAACAAACCCACAGAAACCAGCTCTGAGCTGGCAGCAGACAACAAATGAAAAACAGCCCACACAAAGGGAAAAAAAGTTGTCATGGAACAACAGCTGTGTCTCTTGGTCAGGCAGTTGGACTCAATGATCTTTCTAAGTCCCGTCCAACTATCCTGTCTTGTCCCATTCTGTCCCGTCCCGTCCCGTCCCGTCCTGTCCTGTTTCTTTGTAATTCTATACTCGGGAGTGCACATGTCCTCTTCCTTGGCTAACCATAAAGGATCCCACATACAGTATTTCTGCACAACCAAGATGAACTTCCTCATAGTTTTTGCATGAGGAATTTCAGAGTGCTGTGGGACTGCATTCAAGATGATTCTTCCAGTAACAGAGAGGAAGAGAAACAAGAAGCACCACACCAATGCTGCTTTGTGCCCCTGGTGGGACTGGATCCATCTTCCAGGACTGGAGTTAGCAAGCCATCCAGAGAGGTAAAGAAGCTTGGGATTGCTCTTCTGAAGATCACAGCAAGCAGGTAGCTGTTCAAACAAACAAACAAACAAAACACCTAACCCAATATTTCTGAAGCCCTATCAGTCACAAGAGAGCACAAGTCTCTATGAGGCATATTCAGGAGGACATGGTCAACATACTGTATTTATTTCACTGCTACTTGTAAGTCTAAGGTTCATTGATCAGTTACAGTTCTTTTACACTTTTTTCATTCAGCTGTCTTGGAAAGTGGAACTCAAAATTGATTTTCAGGCATTAACACAAATATGTAGATTATATCTTGTTCCTCCCACTCACAGAACTAAATTTTTTCCATTTATCAAATCCACTTGGCTTTTAGTTAGATTTTAAATATGTGAATTTCCAGAAAAGGATCACCCAGCATAGTCCTCATGCCTAAGTCTTGACAGTAAACACAATTAATACCAGTAGGAGTAATACTGTTAGAGAAGATCATGTTTAAGACCATCTAAGGAATCTGAAGGTGCACAAGTCCATGGGACCTGATGAGATATATCCAGAGATCCTGATGGATCTGGCAGATAAAGTTGCTAAGCCACTATCTATCATATTTGAGAAGTCATGGCAGTCTGGTGAAGTTCCCACTGACAGAAGAGTTAAGAAAACTAATTCTTATATATCTTAACATATATTTATGTATACATGCATATCTATATTAAAGCATATGCATATATTATAATATATGAAAAGTATATGCATGACTGAGGTGTTCTGCACAGGTTGTTTTTGTTTGTTTGTTTGTTTGTTTGTTTGTTTGTTTGTTTTTTACATTGGGGATACTGGAAAGCATGTAACTAGTCATCCATTAATCAAATGGTAATTATTAAAATCAAGAGAAAAGGGAAAAAAACAAAAACAAACAGAACTGAATTCTGAACAGCTATTTATCTTTAATGAAAGGGCATGACTGTATATTAGGAACACTGGGTAGATTATATTTAACTGCTACCATTTCCCATAAAAAGTTTTAATCTTTTATTTTTGTTCTCTTTTTAGTAAACTGTGGTGAAAAGATGTTTACACAATACTAATAGATAATCTAACTTCTGATTTCAGAAGAGGCATTATCGTTTAACCTGAAAGACAGTGAACCACCATGCAGCCACTTGTTCACTCCTTTAACCTCACAGTGGGATGGGGGAGAAAACTGAAGAAAAAAGTGTAAGAACTCATGGGTTGAGTTAAGGACAGTATAAGAGAGAAAGAGAGAGAGAGATAGAGAGAGAGAGATGGGTGATTAGAAAGTTACATCACTTTTTGCATTTCACTGTTGATGAGGACACAACAAGAAACTGAGGAACAACTTATCCTCTGGAAAGGTGGAAAATGGCCAGAGACAGTGGGAACATGACTGAGAAATCTAGGGTTGTTAAGAGACAATCAAGAAACTTTCCCACCTCATGGCTGTTTCAGAAAGACGATGGAAATGAGCAGCGCCTCATTGGTTATGTGAAGTGGTGGCGTCCTATGCCATCTTCTGTGTCAGTGGTACAAGAAGGACCTGTTTTTTACTCAGAAGGAGGCTCACAGACGGGATGGGAAGGAAGGGACCTCTTGAGATCGTTCCATATGGACCTTACTAAGTCCCATCCTTAAGGATGCTGCAGGTTCCACATCTGGCAGGCATTCTTCGCTGCCAGGCTTTTTGGAGACTTTTACTGTCAGCCTTTTTTTCCAGTCAGGCCAGGTCACCTTTGTGGCTGCTTGCATTTGAGCCATTCCTCATCAGGAGCAGACATCCCCAAACTAATTTGTGGCGCAGGTGGCAGAAGAGGGCTGTGTTCAGCTCCCTCCCTCCCTCTCACCCTCGCCCCCCTCCCCCCCAGTTAACGGCTGTGGGAAGAAGTGTAGGCAGAGGCTTTGCAGGGTGGAAGAGTGGTAATTTATTCTTCCTGGAGGAATCGTGGCTGCCACCCCCAGCCCGTCCCCAGGTGAGGCCCAGCTGCCTGCTCAGGCGGGGGGCCCGGCCTGCCGGCCCGTGTGGTCCCTGTTTCCCGGCTGCCGCCGCCCCAGCCGCGCGTTGCGCTGGAACCTTCCGCGGGGTCTTCGGGCCAGGCGCACCACTGCTACAATGGGCCCGTGGCACATCGGGCAGGTGTTTCTTGCCTCCGCCCAGACGTGGATGCACTCCAGGCAAAAGGAGTGCCTGCAGGGGTCCACACGAGCTGCGCTGGACAGCGGGCCCAGGCAGATGGGGCACATCTCCTCCCCGGGGGCCTCCTCGGGCTGCTCCTGCTGCTCCTGCCGCCAGCTCATGGTTCCTGCGGCTGCCACAATGTGCAGATGGTCGTCCTGTGGGGGAGGCTGCCCTGGTGCTGGGCGCTCAGCAGCTGCCCGGGGTCTTCAGCACCTCCCTTGCTTCGCAGGTTACCGGCAGCACCTCGATGCCTCACGTGTCACTGGCTGGATCTTGATGCCTCGCAAGACACCAGCAGGACGACTGCAAAAAGAACCAGAAAGAAAATCTTCTAGCAGCAAGTAGACATTAGCTCTCTGGGTTCAACCAATTGTCTGGGGGCACTGTAGCAGTAACTGTTCTGTGTACAGTTTGAAAACATGGCTGTTAGAATGGCTAATCTTGTGATAGCTTCTACTTGGCAGGGTCACGCTGAGGACAGATGAGGTACATGGATGTCTGTAGATTGGTGAACATTATCGAAGGGCCTCGATGGCTCGCGTGCAACAAGATTGGCTTCGCGTATGCCTATAGCACCAGCTCCGCCCGTCTCTCTCCTTCCAGCCGTGGAGACTCGAGCTCTCACCTACCACCAGCCAGACTGGCCGCAGGCGCCCCACGCAGGGCATTTATAGGCAGCCCCCTTCTGTGGGCAAAGTTACATTGCTTTTTGCATTCCACCGTTAACAAGGACACAACAAGAAACTGAGGAACAACTTGTCACTTGGGAAGGCAGAAATTGGCCAGGGACAGTGGGAACATGCATAAAAATGTGATTTCATTTAGAGAAAATCAGGAACATCACCACCTCTTGGCTGTCTCAGGATGATAGAAATGAGCCGCGCCTCACTGATTACTTGAAGTGGTGACATCCTATGCCGTCTTCTGTGTCAGTGGTCTAAAAAGAGCCTGTTTTTAACTCAGGAGGAAGCTCCCAGAGGGGTTGGGGGTGGAAGGAACCTCTGGAGGTCATCTGCTCCAACCCCCTGCGCAGGCAGGTCCACCTAGAACCGTACGGCCGCTGGGCACCGCTGACCAGAGCCTGGCTCCATTTTCTTTGCATCCTCCCTTTGGGGATGTCTAGACACTGCTACGATCCCGCCGAGCCTTCTCTCCTCCAGGATGAATGCACGGTGCTGCACAGCACAATCACTCGCTACCCACTGAGTGATGATGCCCAAACAGACCCCGCGCGGTGGCAGCTACACTCCGGCCAACCTGCTCAGTCCCAGTCTTCAGCACGACCCCATAGGGTATGGGACATGGCTCTGGCCAGTTTGGGCCAGCTGTCCTGGGTGCACAGCTCCTGGTGCACCTGCAACCTCCTGGCTGGCAGGGCGGTGTGGGCAGCTGGAATGGCCTTGGCTCTGTGTAAGCAGTGCTCTGAGACAACTAAAAGAGCGGTGTGTTATCAGCATCACTCTCTTCCGAAATCAAGAAGCCAGCTCCGTAGCAGCTACTGGGAAGGCAATGAACTCTATCCCAGCTGAAACCAGGACAGCCTCGTGCACCTCCCAGTGTTCTTCTACCATCTCCTCAAAAGCATCCTGGAGTGCACGTTTTATGGAATGTCACTTCTGACAACAGTGAAGTTCATGCCGTGACCTTCTGAAGGGCTGAGCCCTGCAGGGATGTCCCCCTGCCTGCGGGTGTGGAGCGATGGCAAGTGGGAGTTGGTAGGGTGCTGCAATACACGGAGGCTTTCTTTGCTGAAAAGTTCTCGTTATTACACATGGCCACAACCCCCCACTAGGCAATATTCTGTGATTCAAGGCAAGTGTGGAGAGAGGTGTCGGGCTAATTAAGAAAAGCCATCTCGGAAGAGACCGAACCCAGGAGTGGGCCCCAAGAAATCAAGAACAAAGTGTCACTGCAAAGATGTGAGGCTCCCATCATAGAGATTCAAGTCAGCCGCGCACCCCCAGCAAAGGTTCAATGGGTTTCAGATGTCATGTAGGCAAGAACAATTTGTGCAGCACGGGAAGCTCTGAGGGAGAGAGGCGTTCCATTTTGGGTTGAAAAGGAGTCCTATTTCTGTGGAAAGAGACAGAAGAGGATACAGGACACTTCCTTAGAGCAGCCAAATGCCGCTGCTAACTTCTGTGTTTCACCTGAGACAGTCGATATACACCAATGCTTCCTAGACTCTGAGAATGGCACCCTTCCCAGAGCTGTTCCTCCTTCCCAGACATCCCATTGCTCTTGTAGTTCCCTGCTTTTGCCCTTGGTGGTTGCACCTGGAGACAGCCTCTGGTTCCTAGGTACCCTTAGGCTGCACTTGCAGGAGGCCAGCAGCGCCTTCCAGGGATACTGCAGGTTGCCAGGCCCAGTTCCGCAGCTGGCAGGCATTCTCTGCTGCCAGGCTTTTCGGAGACTTTTGCTATCAGCCTTTTTTCCAGTCGGGCCAGGTCACCTTTGGGGCTGCTCCTGTTCCCAACACCTTCCCACTCCCGTGTTGACTTCTCACCCCCAAGTCTCACTTGCGGACTCACCACCCGCAGCCATTCCCCATCAGGAGCAGACATCCCCAAACCAATTCATGGCGGGGGCAGCAGGAGAGAACTGTGTTCAGCCCCCCCCTAACCCCCTCAGTAAAACCGATGCAGGAAGAAGTGTAGGCAGAGGCTTTGCAGGGTGGAAGAGTGGTAATTTATTCTTCCTGGAGGAATCGTGGCTGCCACCCCCAGCCCGTCCCCAGGTGAGGCCCGGCCGCCTGCTCAGGCGGGGGGCCCGGCCTGCCGGCCCGCGTGGTCCCCGTGTCCCGGCTCCTCCTGCCGCACCCTGTGCAGCCAGGATGTGTCCCCGACGTCGGCGTCCTGCGGGGAGCGTGGCAGTCTGCGCCCGACCTGCCCCGCGTGCCACGAGAAGCTTCTCTCAAGTCTGCGCTCCGTGGAGGGGCTGCGCGCCCTGCGCCGGGGCGAGACGCTGCGGGAGCGGTAGATGGAGGGGCTCCTCTGCCCCTGCCCCCGCTGCTGCTGCCGCCGCCCCAGCCGCGCGTTCCGCTGGAATCTTCCGCGGGGTCTTCGGGCCACGCGCACCACTGCAACGATGGGCCCGCGGCACATCGGGCAGGTGTTTCTTGCCTCCGCCCAGACGTGGATGCACTCCAGGCAAAAGGAGTGCCTGCAGGGGTCCACACGAGCTGCGCTGGACAGTGGGCCCAGGCAGATGGGGCACATCTCGTCCCCGGCGGCCTCCTCAGGCTGCTCCTGCCGCCGGCTCATGGTTCCTGCAGCTTCCGCGACGTGCAGATGGTCGTCCTGTGGGGGAGGCTGCCCTGGTGCTGGGCGCTCAGCAGCAGCCCGGGGTCTTCAGCACCTCGATCGCCTCGCGGGTTGCAGGCAGGACCTCAACGATTCACGTGCCACCAGGAGGACTACTGCAGAGAGAAGCAGGAAGAAAATGTTGTATCAGCAAGCAGACATTTGCTTTCTAGGTTCTACCAAGTTGTCTAGAGTACCGTAGCTGTCAGCAGTGTGTGTATGGATTGCAAACACAGACTACGCTTAGGACAGATGAGGTACACAGATGTCTATAGGTGTGAGAGCATTACCGAAGGCCCTTGATGGCTTGCGCGCAACAACAATGGCTTCGCGTATGCCTATAGCACTAGCTCCGCCTCTCTATCTCCTTCCAGCCGTGAAGACTCGAGCACTCGCCTACCACCAGCCGGACTGGCTGCAGGCGCCCTGCGCAGGGCTTTTATAGGCAGCCCCCTTCTGTGAGGCCAGAGGTGACATCAGCAGGGTCTGGGGTGCCCCTGATGGCAGCATTTACTTGATGGGAGTCTCAGGTATTTCAAGTGACACTTTATTCTTGATACCTCAGGACCCACTCCTTGGCCAGTCCTGGATTCGGTCTCTTCCGAGATGGCTTTTCTTATTTAGCCTGATACCACTCTCCGCTTGGCTCCTGTCAGCGTGGTGCAGCCATCTCAAGTCTCACAACGTTCAGGTGACCTCTGTCAGTGCTGTCATCATCTGCCTGAACATGTGCAAGGATTTCTATATTGTCCCACATGACATACTTGTCTCTAAATTTGGAAGGCTTGAATTTGATGTACGGACCACTTAATGGCTAAGGAATTGGCTGGATGGTCACACTCAAAGAGTTGCAGTCAACAGTTCAATGCCCAGGTAGAGATCAGCAATGAACGATATTCCTCAGGGGTCATTACTGAGTCCAGTGCTGTTTAACGTCTTTGTTGGTGACGTGGACAGTGGGATTGAGTGCACCCTCGCAAGTCTGCTGATAGCACCAAGCTGTGTGGTGCGGTCGACACACAAGAGGGAAGGGCTGCCATCCAGAGGGACCTGGGCAGGGCTGAGAGGTGGCCCCGTGCAAACCTCATTTGGTTCAACAAGGCCAAGTGCGAGGTCCTGCATCTGGGTCGAAGCAATCCCAAGCATCTCAAGATACAGGCTGGGCAAAGAATGGATTGAGAGCAGCCCTGAGGGGAAGGACCTAGGGATGATGGTTGACAAGAAGCTCAACATGAGCCAGCAATGTGCTCTTGCAGCCTATAGAAAACCAGCTGTGTCCTGGGCTGCATCACTAGCAGTGTAGCCAGCAGGGCGAGGGACGGGATTATTTCTCTCTGTTCTGCTCCCATGAGACCCCACCTGGAGCTCTGTATTCAGCTCTGGGGGCCCCAGCACATGAAGGACACAGATGTACTGGAGAGAGTCCAGAGGAGGCCACAAGGATGATCAGAGGGCTGGAGCTCCTCTCCTGTGAGGAGCAGCTGGGGGAGTTGGGGTTATTGAGCCTGGAGATGAGAAGGCTCAAGGGAGATCTTATAATGGTCTTCCAGTAGCTAAAGGGGCTACAGGAAAGCTGGGGAGGGACTCTTGTTCAGGGAGTAGAGTGAGGGGAATGGGAAAAACAGGAAAAAAAATGGCTGTTGACCGGCATAATATAATTCCTCTCCAGAAATGAGAAAGGGCAGAGATGATCTTTGGTCAAGAAATGATGAAAAATAAAAATTAAAATTAAAAATTATTTGGTTGCAAAATATTTGAATTAGAACTTGCTAGAAAGTCCTTGTTATTGTGCAAATGATTCCTTTGAATCAAAGCAAAACGTACAATTTTAAGTGGTAATCTAAAATTTTAGGAGAAGCTAACATTTTTCTGTATTCCGTGTTGGTCATTTTTGTATATAGAGTATATGTTATTATTTCATTTTATTTCTTCAGTAGGACACATTTTGTACACGATTTTTACTGCTGTTTTTTTCCAGTGTATTGTTGCAGGGTGTTTTTTTTTTTTAGTATTATTCTTTTTTTTTTTTTTTTTTTTTTTTTTTTTTCCCAAAGAAGCACAAAAAAGCTGCTGCTAGAAGTATTCCTGTCATTTCTAGTTAAATGAGGTCAAGCCTTCTATTAATCTTTTCAGCATTACTCTTTGAAAGTGAGTTTTCCCAAAGAGAATCAGTGCTCTCATTCCTGAAAATGAAGCAAACTCAAAGCAGCTGTGTTCTTACACGCCCTTTTGTAGATGTCCATGATTAGTTCTTATTTCTTCTCCTCTTCTCCTGGGTAGCATAGCACTGGGTGTGGCACTACTCTGCTGTGCAGGTTTACCAGGCTTAACAACACATTGTTATGTCAATGGATCCAATCTCAGAGGAGGCTGACAACCCTTCACTTCTGCCACTGACTCCATGCAGCCAATAACACAGCATACCCCCTGCAGATTCCTGCTGACTTAAGGGAAAGCTAAGGTTTGTCACGGTGCTAGTGGCATTCCCTCAACAAGCACACACTGAGAGGGCCACACTGCTAAAGTCACAGTTGAAGACTTTGTTTTGTCTGCCAACAAAGTATAAGAGATCCAGGGGAAGAGATTCAGGGAAGGGTGTAGCTCCACGCATCTGCCAGCTAAGCTTCCATCTGCAGCTAAGCTGCCTTCACCCAGGAGTTCTGTGCATGGGGTCAGTCACGTCCCTCCACTGTCATCTCTGAGTTTGGACTGTCACACTGCACTGAAATCTTGCAGCCTCGTGGATTTTGTGATGTGTCCAGCTTCTGCCTGTTCAGTTACAGAAAGTCCTGCTACAACCAATTGATTTGGCAATGTGTGCAGAACATTTCTTGAGTGAAGAGGAACCAAGTAATTTGAATTCTTTGCTGGCTATCATTAAAACTTCTTATTTAACAAGAAATTTATACATTTCTTTTATGGCAGCGGGTGAGTGCCCGCTTAGAGTTGTCCACATAGAGTTGCTGCTGGAAGCTTGTTTTCCAGCTGGATTCACTCATGCAATCTGACTGCAGGCAGCAGTCACACACAAAGGTTTACTGTAGCAAAACTAAATTGCTCCCTATGTAGATTTGTAAGTGTGTGGCTTGACTCTCTAACCATGACCTCTGGCATCATCCATAAAGAAGCCACTTCTTTGTTACTTCTGAGAGATTCGTGTGTTTTCTTTTATACTTTGGGAGGAAAGTGGGATTGAGCAGGTAGAGGTTGTATTATATTCACACAATTGAGCAGTAGGTACATCTTCAGAAGACTTTAATCCTTAGAGGACAGGATGTTATCTCAGGACGAACAGCCATATCCCAGTACAAACAGTCACACCTCAGTTTTTATTCTGTTAATGGGCAGCTATTCCTATATCAGTTATTCTTCTTTAAAATGCTGAGCTTATTAGCATGCACAGAAAGGCTTTAATCTGCAGTGTCTAAACTGCTTTCAGATTGAAGCCAGCTGTAGGTGCAAACATATGGCTTACATATGCAAGCATAGCTGCAGAAAGGCAGCTGGGGAAAGGGAGTGGCAGGAAGGCTGATCCCTGACCCAAGATCACCACAAGCAACACAGACCACCAGAGATCCTTGTACAGATCCACCATTTGCTTACACCATGGCCATTCAAAAAAATGCCAAGGGTTTAAAAATGTAGGTGCTCCATTACCTAGAACAATGTTTTGAAGTTTAAGCACCAAGAACACCGAAAAAAAAAAAAAAAGTATAAATTCAGACAATGTGTGACATTCAGAATCTAGATTGCTCACAAAAGCTTGTTAAGTGCCTAGAAATAGCAACAGAACTAGAACTAGAACTCAGTGCTTTACCGAAACATTTCACCATCTGCTGAACACTGAAACTCATTCCTCAGTGAAATGCAGCAGCCCGAGAATTATGGTCGGTTGCCTACAGAATAATCCTTTTTATGGTTTACTTTGTGTAACTGCTTCAAATTTCTAGAGTATTCCATGTGCTTGAAAAGGGGAAAAAAATAGTCAGCAAATGCTACTTGCTGATCATCTGACACAACCAGAAGGATGAGACAGCTGTTAGACATCTAAACATCCTGTGGTAGCTAGAATATTCCTCCTTTCAGGGAAAAGTCAAGGGATTTATGCTAGGGATGAAAGAAAAAAAAAAAATAGGAGGCTTTGAGAATCATTCTTTGAGGAGGGCCAGCTAGTTGGTCTTATCCTGCATTGCTCTGGAAGGAGGTTCATCAACCAGCCTGTCTGATGGAAGACAGCTTGTGCTTCTGTGTGAAGAATGAACAGTTCAGTCCACACAGGCATACACATTTCCTTATCAAGGAGCAAGGATCCTACACACTAAGACTCTCCCATTGCTGAAAAAAAAACAAGAAGTTTGAGCCAGCATCGAGACTAACTAGCCCCAGACAGCAAGCAAGAGCCAGCTGAAAGGAAGAGATGGATTGCAAGCAGCTGAGATCCCCCAGGGGACTCCACATCTCCTGGGCCAAAGAGAACATGAGGTAACAGAAACAGCCTCTGCTACAAAGAGTAGATGTTTGACTTTCGACTTGTGTCTTCCAAGAAAAGTAATTATTTACTTGCCTGAACAAAAACATTACTTCTAAATATATTAGGAGTTCAGATTGCCAAACTGCCCTGTATTAGAGGCAGAATTTCTGTCAGTCTCTCATAAAAAAACTGAACCAGCTTTCCAAACAAGGCGAATTACCTTCCCCACGTACACCTGACTTAAGGAGAGGAAACCATTCATTTTGGAAGAGGAACGAAACCATCGCCAGCTGGCAGCATATGTAAAGAAATACCCATTACACAGAGAGAGGCAATTTGGATGTCAATTACTAATCACTTCAAAATTATAACACTGTTCATATTGTGGCAAAAAACAAACCCCGGTTTGATCTATTACTCCAAAATTGCTAGACCAGGTCAGCGTTGGGGCCCATCCTCTTTAATATCTTTATTGATGATTTGGGTGAGGGAACTCAGTAGGTCTGCAGATGACACCAAGCTGGGGAGAAGTGTTGATCTGCTGGAGGGTAGGAAGGCCCTGCAGAGGGACCTGGACAGGTTGGGTCAATGGGCAGAGGCCAATGGGATGAGATTCAACATGGCTAAGGGCTGGGTCCTGCACTTTGGCCACAACAACGCCATGCAGTGCTACAGGCTTGGGGCAGGGTGGCTGGAAAGCTGTGCAGAGGAAAAGATCTGTGGGTGCTGGTTGATGATCACTTGAACATGACCCAGCAGTTTGCGCAGAAGGGCAATGGCATCCTGGCTTGTATCAGGAGTAGTGTTGCTAGCAGGACCAGGGAGATGATCGTGCTCCTGTACTCTGCTGTGATTAGGCTGCACCTCGAGAACTGTGTTCAGTTTTAGGCCCCTCACTACAAGGACATCAAGGCCCTGGAGCATGTTCAGAGTCGGGCTACAAAGCTGGTGAAGGGTCTGGAGCACAAGTCCTGTGAGGAGCAGCTGAGGGAACTGGGGTTGTTTACTCTGGAGAAGAGGAGGCTTAGGGGAGACCTTAGCATGCACTACAACTATCTCTAAGGAGGTTATAGGAGAATGGGGATTGGTCTCTTCTCCCAAGCAACAGCGAGAGAACAAGAGGAAATAGCCTCAAAGTTGTGCAGGGGAGGTTTGGGTTGTATATTAGTAAAAATTCTTCACTGAAGGGATTGTGAGGCATTGGAGTAGGCTGCCCAGGGAAGTAACTGAGTCTTCATCCCTGGAGGTATTCAAAAGATGTGTTGTATAGGGACGTGGTTTTGTAGTAGACTTGTCACTGCTAGATTAATGGTTGGACTTGATGATCTTAGAGTTCTTTTCCAAACTTTTCAAAGAACCAATGGCAGAAGTGAAATATTTGAGAAAGAATGACTTTATTTATATATTGTATTATTCAGGAAAAAAAAAGAAAAAGAAAAAGCTGAAAACGATTCTATGGTAGAAAATCCTCCACACCAAAGTGAAGTACATTCTGGTAATTCAGTGACTGCAGAGAAAATTAACTCCATCCCAACCAGACCCAGCAGACCCTTGCTTTTCAGTATTATTCTGTATATAAGGCAAATACAAACAAATTAACTAAAACATTTTGACTTTAGTGTCTCGCATCTAACATAATTTCATCAAAATATCTGAAGAGTTATTTCATTTTATTCATTCCATTTTAAAAGTGCACATTTTTGTGTTTTAGAAGAACATTTACAATATTTTAAACAGTAGGGTGTTTGCTAACAGAAGTTTCTCAGTTCTCAACATCTCAGATAAACAGAGCAATAATTTTAATTTTCTTTTCACTATTAAATTACTAGATAAGAACTTCTCTAACAAGTATTTCAGCTGAAATCTGGGGGCTGAAATGCTGTGTAAACCTTTCCCTTCAATGTCTTTTGCTCATCATCTTGATAGTGTAACCAAAGATACAAAGGAATTTAAGTTTCTCTGCACTAAAAAGACTTTATACACAATAATTCACATTCCTTTTGAGTTTCAAATCTGTTTCTGTTGCCTCCACAGCCCCCATACCAGAACCAAGTACACGTTTTCTGCTCTTTGTTGTAGTACCACTTCAGATCATAATTCTGACATTCTCCGCTATCTTGAGGCAGGTCACATGCATCTGGAAAAGGCAAATAAGAGAGAGTTTTAATGAAAGGTTCCACACTGTCATTGCAATTTCAGGGAAAATAATGTTCAGCACAAATTAGCAGTTGAGAGAGGTAGTCAGTGTTCAAAGTCTTAAAAGGAGTCGCTAAGTATCCACACACAAACCTACAGTGTCAGTGTGGCCAGAGGTGCCACTTATGATCAATTTGATAAGAAGGAATGTCTGAAACTAGATTTTCAGAGGCAAAAACAGAAGAACTGCTAGAAGGTGTTTAGTCTTCTCACATGGACAATTACCAACATTGTTGTAAAATAATTATACCCATTCTATAAAGCACGGGCAAACAAAGTTAGCACAAACCACTCTTGAAACTTTTCTGAATGTCCCTCTGCTTTACACCAGTAGCCTTCAGTAAAATTTCACAGTTGAACATACGCAGATGGTTAAATTATCCATAAGAGTCCCTTAGCCAAATCACAGAGCAATACAGAGTTGAACTGTATAAATGAGCCAAAAAGTAGGTGAAAGTTGCACACTTTGTAGCAATCTGGTATTAGGTGAGTACAGATCACTACAAAGCACATTTCTCGAAAAGCAAATTCTCACACTGTGCTACATATTTTTAGAAGTAAATTGTTGGGTCACTAATTACAAATCAGGATTGAGAACTGCAGTTCACACCTCTCCTGTAAGTGCCTTATGTCACTGCTCCCATGAGTGCAATGAGCCTGACTGCTTCGTCACAGGAAACACTTCATTTGCAAAGTGAAAACAGTAATGTATCTTCATTATTAATGGAGAGCAGTGATCCAATAATGTAGACAGGTAGTTAGGCCATGGGACCAATTCTGTCTGTGCAGAGCAAGCCAGTCATGCACTGTGGATGTCTGGGATTTCAGAGGTATGTTAGCTCTTCATTAAAAGATCCATTGTTTAAAAAGTTTTGCAAAAGCACTAGCCATCTCATTCGGGATGGGGCTACCAGACGTTCTGCAGAATCCTTTTTGACCAGAAAGATGTAAAACAGAGGGATGGGAGCTGTATTAATGAGCAACAACTCCCAAAGTTATGCAGACACCATTGGATTTTTCCACAGTAATTATTTCCAAGTACAGTCTACACAATAGAAACACTTAAAGGATGTTGTTGGATGTTGTTAAAAGGATGTTGGTAAGAAAACTGATCTCACAATCAGATTCACCTTTCAGCCTTTAATTACAATCTCTTACTGTACAGATCTGGACCAAATACAGACATGGCAACAAAAAAGTTTGGAAAATGTAATTAATGGAAATGCTTCATACTGAGTAAATATTCAACCAAGTCCTTCACAATTTAGGGTCTTTCTACAGAATTCAAAGAGAGTTTTGTACTCTAAAATCATACCATAAACACTATAGTCAGCTCCAGTTTCCAGTGTTGCCTCTAGGTTTTCCTTTTTCTCCTGAGCTCCTCTATACTCTTGTGGTTTTTCTCCTTTAGCATCTTCCTCTGTGAAATACTCCATCTCAGAATGATATTCCGTTTCTGGAACCATGTATACAGGTTCTGTGCTAATCTCTCTAACTGTTTCCAGGACTCTACTTTCCGTTGTTTCAACGTCTTTTAAATAGCCACTGTAATCAGTTTCATCAGTTTTGGGAAAAGGCATCCTGTGAAGGAGGGAGGGGGGAAAAAAAACAACAAAGAAAACAAAAATTAAAAAAATGTTTAAGCACCAGTACAGCTATTAAAACTACACATGGCTCATTCCTTCTGAATATTGCAAGATTTTTTTTTTTCTGTCAAAGATGATTTGACTATATCTAGTAATCCAAAGGGAGATTTTATGTTTGGAGATAATTGTAAATATATCATTTAATCCCATACCCATACAACAGGTTTAATAGGCAGTTCCAAACCTTTCAATGACAGGCACTCGCTCTCCAGCATCACCTCGATCTAATCTTTCACACTCTTCTTGAAGTTCAGGAGGAGGATAAGCGTTAATTTGTTCTGTGGGGAAAGAATATGTGCCACAGGTAAATTTTAAATTCCTCTAAACCCTAGTAGGTTTAATGGAATGGAATGGAAAGGAAAGGAAATGTTTAGTCTGAAGAAGAGGAGGCTCAGGGGAGACCTTATTGATCTCTGCAACTGCCTGAAAGGAAGGTGTGGGGAGCTGAGTGGCGGCCTCTTCTCACAGATAACCAGTGACAGGACTAGAGAGAATGGCCTCAAGTTGTGCCAGGGGAGGTTCAGGTTGGAAATGAGGAGACATTTCTTCTCAGAAAGAGCAGTCAGGCATTGGGATGGGTTGCCCGGGGGGGTGGTGGTGTCACTGTCCCTGGGGGTGTTCAAGGAAAGGTTGGACGTGGTGCTTAGGGACATGGTTTAGTGGTGACATTGGTGCTAGGGGGATGGTTGGACCAGGTGATCTTGGAGGTCTTTTCCAGCCTTAATAATTTTGTGATTCTAGTGTCCAGCATCTGCTGCAAACTATAGATGAAAGACAGACTAGCTAGGTTATGACTAGAAAGAATGATAGTGCATACACTGACTACTTTTTTCTACACAGCATTTCCGCATTCTTTCTGTAACTTATGCAAACACCATTGCATACTACTTACGTTGTAGCAGGTTTAGAAATGCCCGGCTAAACCTCTGCGCATATGCCATCTCAGATGTAGAAACCCTGCCCAATGTCAGTAAGTGCTGATCTGTGGGGAAGCTTGACAGTTCTATCAGCTCATTGTCATTTACATTACTGCCAAGTGCAAGAGTGAACACTGTAAATCCTTTGCACTTGACTCCGAGTGAAATATCTTTCAGCTTCTCTCTGTCCCATGTGCTTGTTTTGCTTCCAATTATTACAAATATAACTCTGTGTCTTCTTTGTCTGGGATTTTTAAAAAATACATTTTCAACTGTCCACTGTAGGGCAGAGGCAATGGCTGATGGCCCTTCCAGTTGGCGAACAGACTCCTGGATATGGTTCTTCATCAAATTTTTATTACTGTATGTTCCTAGATTGAACTCCAAGGCCACAGGGGTTTTTCTTCTGTTAGGCAGGAAGCCCCTGGGAGCCTGTTGTACCAATGCCACTCTGATGCCTCCACGTGATTCACTTGGCTGTGAGGCAATATCAAACTGATCTAGCATGTCGCTCACAAAGTCTTTGGCTCTCTGAAAGTCTTCACTGGTGATGCTGTGAGAGCTGTCCACAACGTAAGCAATATCCATATCCATCTGAAGAGGTAGAGAAACGGGCGCTTCACATGGCGTACTGGGCTTGCATTTATCTAGAGAAGAAGAGCCAATATCCAGCAAACTATTTGGCAACATAGCAAAAACAATAGTTTAGAAAAAGACATTTTTGAATCCTATTTATCTACTTTTTCTTATTTTTTTTTTAATTAAAAAAAATCAGTTTAGCAATCAGAAATCTTGTTGTTCTTATTAATAAAAACGGATGAATTTTGTTAAATAAGGTTTTGAGATACTACGGGAAATTACTCAAGTATGACATCAAAAAGTGTTCATGAGGTAAAAACAGGTCAGAGTTCCCCTGAGAATTTTTCTATCAAAAACTAAACATGGCAAAGGACACTGGAGCAAAATTCTATGTTTTACATCAGACCACTGTTCAACATTCCGAAATGTTATCATCATTTCGCAATCTCTCTCCACCTCAAAATACAGAATTTATAGTATACGAACATGTTTTCCTAGAACTATGACATTATTTCAAGCGCATTTCTGTTATAATTAAATAGCAATTGGATAGCAATTAAATAGCTTTTGTGGTATTGAGACTCTAATTCTTACTATTCATATTGCCCAGAAGAATTATTTTATTCAAAAACATAGGATATGTCATTGAAAGTGTAAAAAGACCAATACAACAGCTGGAATATGTAAAACGTCTTACCAAAGCAAAGTACACAATATATGATGCTGTCCAAATTCTCATTCTGTTGTCTTTCCCAAACAAATAATTGAAATCTTCCAGTATTATCAGTCTAGGTTTTAAAGCAGACATAAAAGTAATGTTAAAATGTATATACAGCAAACACAGATCACGTTTTCTCTTTGTTCTTAATTCTTAGTATCATTACTACAATAGATTTTGTCCCTAACTGGGTGGTTTCACTGCTATTGTAATACTGAACAGGTACACAGAAGGCTTCAGTTGCCACCTGGAGCATTACTATCTGCCCTGGAGCATTACAAGAAGATCTCCATGCTCCTAAAGATTTAGTACCATGCAGTACATAGATTGCTAAACCTTTGCAACTCCTAAGGACAATCAACTGGTATCAATGCTTTTATTAGCCAGTTTAAGACAGTCATAATAGATCATTCAAAGCTAGCTCAAATATTTCTGAATGGTGTTGAACTTAACTCCTATGTACACATTAATTTTATACTTTGCCTTTCTACTCTTCATAGAATCTAGATTAGGTAGGGATTCAACTTTTATTCTCTGTACGCATAAGGTGACCCATATCTTGATTAGGGTGGCTGTGTGCTACTATACTACAAATGAGGGGAAAAATGAGACATCATGTGATTGCAAGTTAATGGAAGAAAATGAATGAAAGAAAAATTTCAATTCCTGTCATAAAATCTTTTCTGTGCAGGTCACCATAGCCTCCCCTTGACAATGAAGAGCGTATATTCTGGCCTGAGTAACACAGTCTTTCAAAAAATAATGTGGGAGGAGGCATCTTTATAGATGTCAGTGGAAATCTCAGCACAGGCAAAACATACTATCACTTTTTGCCAGTGAAAGCCCATAACCTTTGTTCTTTTCTTAGTAGGTTGCTACAGAGAAAAAAGACATGATTTTCTGTCTCAGCTCTTTTTGAGAAAGAAAAATCCTCCTTAGTGAAAATGCTTTCTTGGGAGATAAACTTCTAGCATTAGAACAACAAATGTTTTGCCTGTGACCAACTGAAGAAATATATATTCTCCAGCAGAAAAAAAGTTCATCACACAAAGGCTTGAGGAATCCTGAAGATGCTTCACCAGCATCTTACCATTTCACTGACCATCCAACCCCATCTAGATATGATTCAAGAGAAAATATACTTCCTTGTCGATTAAGCTAAATAAAAATGGCTGTATGATAGCATCTCATTGCAGGAAGTATAACCTTCTATTTATTTCTGGGGGAAGTTTAAAATGCTGAGTCTAACTGTTCTTCCAGCCAATGGGAAATATGGATTAACTGGAAAACGTGGGTGTTCTTTTTCTAATCTTTTCTACTCTTAAAACTGACTTACAGAAAATTGGCACCTTTGTAAGTAACACGTTATATGCATTCAGATTCATAATCTGCTTGTACTAATAAAACAAAATAATGATGTTTGCTCTTATTTAACCAGTGAAGCAGCCCAGGGAATAATTTTCCTTCTCATATGCCAACTGAATTCTTTCATTCAGATTAATTAACAGTCAAACAAATATGTGAATTGTCTAATAGATAAAAGGCTACATGAGAAAAATTGCAATACAAAATATTAAAGGACTGACTTAGATGCTACTAAATCACAATTTAGCCTCCAACTCTTACATTTTTCATTACATGTAACACAATTTCCTTCTATAAGGATGATCCAATTTTTTATAGTCAATCTACTTACTGAAAAGGCACGTTTCACATTTGGCACTTCACTGAAGGCAATAACCACTGGAGTGATATCCAAGGCACTCAACTCCAGTACAGCTGTGTTGATAACCATATCATTCTGAGATGGACCATTGGCAAAAAATATAGCAATTTTTCTTGTGAGGATACCCTGACGAACCCGTTTGAAGACATTTCTTGCAACAAATCTCATGGCTGCCCCAATATTACGTTTGCCAGTGGATCTCTCCAGTGGTATTTTCTGGACTGCTTGGACCAGCAAGTCGTTTCTTTTGAATTCTGAGAAACGGATGAGATAACGCGTGTTGGTATTGTAAGAAACAATGGAGACACGAGCGCCTGTTGGGCAATTGCTTTCACTGATCTTAATGCTCTTCAGCAATGACATAGCAATGTTTCTCATTCTTTCAAATGCAGCTGGAGTAACATCTTCAGACATATCAAAGGCAAACACCACTTCAGTTGGATAAGCTGGACATGTGCCTGTATCTTGAAACAAAACATTTGTGTCAAAGTATTTCCACAACTCAAATTTTGTTAGTATTTTTCAAGTCTATGAAGAATGGGCATGCAGATGCCTGATGGGCTTACCTGATGAGCAAGCTGGAATGAAGAGATGGAGAGGAGATCAATTATTTTGGAATCACATTCATGAAAATAGAGACATATTCACTCACTTTAAGGAGCCTGATCTAAAACTCAGACAAGTATCAGAAACCATCACAAGGGACAACACTTCTCTTCAACAAATACTCAAAACAGTGCAATTTGACTGGGTTAGATTTAAAGAGGTTGTTCTAGGTTGAGAGAGAATGAATACTTCCAAACAGGAGGACAGATGATATAAAAATATTCTCTTCTCTGAGAAGTCACCAAAGGGGGATTGGCACAATGCCAAATAATTTAATTGTAAATGAAGAGAAGAGAAATTTGTTACGATTTTTGTAATTACAAGGTAGGAAAAACAAGCAGAAAGTATAAATCTGCTTTACATACCTGCTGAAAAATTCTGACAATTAAAAGCTACTAGTCAACATTAACCCAAGCCCTGATACAAACAGTTTACAGGGCTTCCAGTGGAGGCTTTTTCTTTTAAGGGTGACTAGGTGGAGTCAGAGTAAAAGAATATGCTCCCTACTTACGGCAGTTTTTTCGTGAAAAATTCACAAGATCACAAGGCTGCAGGAGCAAAAAGAAAAAGCAATTAACAGCAAATCCTAGACCATCCCAGACCGGGAATCTTACTTCTAGTTTGAGTTGAAGGTCAGATCTAAGCTGCTGAACTTGGACTTGGAGTCCAGATTCATACATTCCAGTTCCTCTCTATTTCAAATTGTACAGGGACTTTGTCCCTGGTGCCTGATGCAGAAATTAATTTTTTTTTTTTTTTTTTTTTTTTTCCAGACATGCTCTGTTGGCATTTAGCCACAATTTGGAGTATGAAACAACTATTTAGCCATTCTTTATTTTGTGTAATAATCATACCTAGGAGGTCACTGAGCAATGACACTTCCAAAGGAAAATGAGCAGCAACTTGCAGAGGAAGAGGGAGGTCTGTGAAGAAGGAGTGGACTTGTCCTCCCCTCCTTGGAAGGCAGAATATACCTGCAGTAGTATTGCCTGCACCTAGTTGTCCATGCAAGGGTTAGATGAAGCCTTTGCTTAGGAATGTTCATCCTATATGGGTTAGGATTCTGAAGAAATCCTGCCCTGCTATTCCCAGTTAAAATAGCTATTGCTGAGGAAATGTCTTTCTTTACAACAGGGTGAGAAATAACCCTAAACCTGAGCTGGTGTTTAAACTGATGTGAATAGGGTAACAAATAAAGGAGTATTAATGGCCCAAAAGTTTGTAAATAGTGTAAATCCATCTGCGTATTTTTTTCTTTATTTGCCAAACAGAAGGACTGGCCATACTCACTGTACTCTGACCAGTATTTGAGAAGGATACTGTTTTCTAACAATTAAATGTGCTCATTGCATTCAGTGCATACAAATAGATGATGACTAAAACTTAGTTCCATGTACAATGCAGTTATCTGTGAGGTAATTACTTACTTCCATAAAAATGGAGCCTCTTGGTCCCTTCGCACCCTGAAATAAATTAAATACAGATCCAGAAAATCAGACTCTGATAACATATTTCCATCTGTGACTCTGTAGGCCAAAGAAAATGCAGGCATACAGTGTTTCCCCAATAATCATTTGCTGATTTGAAATATGAGGAGACAAAATTGCACAGCATGGATTTCTCTGACCTGTTTCTGAAAGAGTTGCAGACCACTAGTCTGACTTTTCTCAGCACATTTTCCTTCCAGTTCTTTTAAATATTCACTACCTGTTGCTCTTGAGGATCTCCGTTCTTGTGCCCCCAGGTTAATTAAGTATTGTTTATCATATGAAACACTATCAAATATTCCATTAATCTAATCACAAATTTAAGATCAATCTAAGAGCAATTTATTACTATTATTTTTTAATAAAAGTACATTACCATAGGTCCTGGTGGCCCTCTGTCCCCTGGATCTCCCACGGAACCTGGTCTTCCAGCATTACCCTGTAAATAGAAACAAAAGTTTTATTCTTTATAATCCCACATTCAAGTGTAGAATTTCAGCACAGAAAAACCTCTAAAACTGCACTGTGAGCTGGAAACACTCAGGACATATGGGCTTTACTTACAGAACTCTTCATAAAATTTAACAGATTTATCATTCTTACCCTTCTACCCCTAACTCCTTTGGGTCCTTTAGCTCCTGGAATACCCGGGTTTCCATCTTCTCCCTAAAAATTAATGAAATCTAGAACTTTATATGAAGGGAGAAAACAGACAGATTTCAAATGAGAACAGAGTAAAACAAGAAATAATGAGAGCAAGCATGTCCATTTAATCATACCTCTGGACCAGGATACCCTATGAATCCAGGTTCTCCCTGCCAGAAGAAAGAAAATAAGACTTCATAAGAATCTAGAACTTTGTGATCTGCTTAGCATTTGATTTCTTTAAACCAAAAAGAATTTCAAAATTATTCTTGGTGTTCCAGCCCATTCAAGTAGCAGCGGCGACTCTCAGATGACTTCTTTTTAGATTAACAACTTTTTCACATGAAGCAAGAGCATTGTAAATCATTCCAACAGTTTCCGAATTTTCAACAATCCCATTTCTCAAAAAAAGTGTTTTAACAAAAATTATTTATGACTCCTAGTAAAATACAGCAGAAATCTTATTCAGTGATCATCACTAAAACAAAATATTCAAAGCAGTGTTTAAAAGCAGTTTCGGAATGTTGTACATTCCATACTGAGCAGTGATAACATATTATTGGCATATTAGAAGCCACTTCATTAATTGTTTTGGGTTACTTCAGTTCTTGGCATACTCTTTAACTGTGCATCAAAAATGAGAACTGTCAGGAAGACTGATCAGAAGGGAAGCATATCTTTCCTTGACATTAGAGTAACTAGCAGAATTCACACTACTTATGTATGTCCTTGTTTTAAGAGTTCTTTCCTATGAAACTAGACTTGGTTGCCAAACATCACAAAGCAATCAAGGTTTGCCCAGCAGATTTTTATCACATGACTTTATCTTATTATTTCTGGAAAGTTACATGCACATAGATCCCCCATTATAAATAAGAGTGTAATTTAACTTGTGTACCTCTGTGATTTATAGCAACATTAAGCCTATGCACTTAGCTATTAGGGGAAAACCCATTCTTTCTGGATCATCATACTGGGCTGAATTATTTTTATTTTATTTTTAGTTTTTTAATCTAAGCCCTGCCAAACCTTGGGCAAAAATATCAGTGTTTAAGAAGGGCTTTAAGTCAATCCTTAAAAACAATGAATAACAACAAGGAGATTTAGCAGAAACCTTTTCTCCTTGCTTGTAACAGGGAGGATCTTCCCTGAAATAAACAAGTACTCCTCCTTATTTTATTTGAAGAGATTAAAAGAACCAGTCTTTTATATAACATATGTGTAACCTGTGAGAATCTCCCATTAAAGGAAATTGTTGGGCCTAAGAAGGCAAGAAAACAGATTTATTTTATTTATTTATTTATTTATTTTTTGCATAGCAAGAAGTATCGAGAGTTGTTTTTATAATAAGCCATTTGAGAAAAACAAGAGATCATCAGTTGGAGAGCCTCCTGGAAAGCCTTTCATACCTTTTCTGCAGCTTCTGCAGCATTATTTTTCTCCCACAAAAAGATCAGAGAGTGAAACAGATGGACCTCCAGTGAATCCACTGGTTTGCTTCTGTTTCCCAAACAAGAGGAAACAACTCAGTTGAAAACAAGAGTGGCTAGTCAAGCAGACTGGAGCAGGGAGAAAGCACTGGGTACTCCAAAAAAGTTCAACTTACACCCCCATATTCATACACACCAAGGAAAGGGTGAGTGGATCTCAAAAGAGCAGCTCCTTCCCATTCTTTTTCATGTGTTACCATCATAAGTCACCACTTGTTCAGAATGGGAGCATAATTCTCTCTCCAGTCTTCAGTGATCACCAGAGTCAACCTGTGTTTGTATCAAACCACATTCCTAAACTCCCATGAAACAGAGTTGGAGGTCACAGCCACATTTGTTTCAGTTTCAGATAACCCTTTTCAGAATTTCTCACAAGGATGGATATGGGAAAGCTAAACCTTTTCCTGAACCTCAGGAGCACATTGTGGCCACATCTTACATCCCCCTTGAATCAACTTTGATGGTCCCATTAAAAGTGACCTTGTGCAATGGAGACTGAGAGACATTCTGACTCCCAACACTTACCTTTGCTCCTTTGCTCCCTACAGGACCATCCACGTGTCTGCCATCCATGCCCTGCAAAGGTTGAATATAATCAGTAAGCTTTTAATAAAGGATTGGATTTATATCCATGCCCATTTTGGAAAAGAGACCTCCCATTACAGTGCTGTGTCCAGGTTGCTGATACTGACAAAGTAGGACAAGCTATCATGACACCTTCTAAATGATGGCAAAATCCATACAGAGAAAAAAGGGATTAAGGCCATTCTCCCCTGTGTGACATACCTCTAGCATATTCTCTTTAGTGCATATAGAGGACTTGAGTGAAAAGATATTATCTCTAGACAACAAGGAATCTGGTTTCCATAAGGAAACTGAGAACCAAATGTGAAATTATTTTAACTGTGTCAAACAGTGAAAATAGAATAAACTGAACTGATCCAGCTGAATGAATATTAAATTACAGGGGTCCAGAACTAGGGCAGAAATACTCACTCGTACACCTCTCTGTCCAGTTGGTCCCAGAGGACCTTTCTTTCCAGGATCACCAGGTTCACCCTGTCATAATTGAAATGTAACAAACATTATTTTGGCTCATTCAGGAGAACTTGTTTCTGAAATGTAAACATGTCTGCTAGATTGAAATGTGCTTATACTTTTTACAGGCTACGTGATGCAGATTAAAACACTGTGTTACAGATGATATTTGAGAGAAGGTTTCTTGGGTATGTAACTGGAAAGTACTGGGCAAATCAGAAGACAATGAGAAAACCTCATGGGCTTTCCTCAAAAAACCTCCCATTGTTACACAGAACTTCCTATTGGCAAGAGTGTTTTCTAGGAAAATTTATATTAACGTAGGCGGGACATATCTTGGAATTTTACCAGCATGAAAGCATCTGATGGTAGCAGAGGATATTTCTCAGGAAGGCTATTTTCTTTTCTTTCATTCCTTTTTTTTTTTTTTTTTTTTTTTTGGTTTTCACTTTCTTATTGAACAAGAACCCCAGATGTAAAGAGCACAGAACCAGACTCTGACTCTGAGTGATTCCAGTAAAAAACAGTTAATATGGTAGCTACAGCAAAAGACAGGGTGATTACATCCAGTGTTTCAGTGTTTCTTCCTAACTTTGTCACTGCGTCTTTTCACACAGCAACTCTTTTCACAGCAGCACTCTGACATTCTGACACCTCTCTGTACTGAACGTAATAATTCTTCAAAAAGACTAAAAAGGCTTTGTTAACTGGTATTCGTTATGCCTTCTAGATGCAGAAATACAACAACACCTAACATCACGTATTTTTATTTAATAGTCTCCTGTATCAATGCACATTAATTACAGGAAAGCAAGGGATAACATTTATTACAAGTAATTGAGCCATAATATATGTGGACCATGCATTCAGGATAAGCCTTTATGTTGAGAAGAACTAAATTAATTAATTCCTTTATAATAGCCATCCTAACAGTCAGGGGTCTTTGAACTGGCTAGGAATCTTCGGAACAAAAAGGTTAAAATGAACAGCTATGCTTCATTAACTGGTACTTATTTTCAATAGGTTGGAAGGAGTTTAAGAATCTTAAAACAAGCTCAAGGGTCGCCACTGCCATACCCCTACTACAGCTTGTGAGAAGCCAGGTCCCATCAAGAACCATGATCACAACAGCAATTAGAACAGCTGTTATGCTGACTAATAGCTTCGTAGTGTAGCTCTGACACTGGTAAGTGACCTTGAACATATTGCTTGCCTTCCCATGCAATCTAAAAATTCTTACAAAACTTAACAATTTTTACATATTCCACATCAACAACACAAGTGTTAGTTAATGCTTTTTCAGTCAGATTCTTAAATGACGCACTCATATTGCTGCGATCACATGCTTTAAAAATGTTTACCTTTGCTCCTTTTGCACCTAGCTTTCCAGCAGAGCCAGGCAGACCTGCGGGACCTGGACTACCCTGTAATCAGAAATATCAGTAAAATGGTATACGATGAAGAATTCAAGGCTTCATTACACTCAAGGTTCATTCACTGCCACTTTAAATTATTGTAGAATCAATATACACACTAGAACATAAACAGACTTTGCCAAAGCTTTTGAGGACCACAGTAAGTTATGGATCAAGCTATCATTCAAGTTATTTCCTGGTGTCTGTGTGACTACTCTAAAATTTCCAAAATGTTATTAAGTATGATATAAATATTTTCCATCTACATAGCTATTACAAGTATGACAGTGAAAGCACAAGCAATATGAATATATATATATATATACACACACACACACGTATAAATGGGTACATAAACTTGAACATGACTAAAGTAGATATCCAAAACTGACATAGTCAGATGTTCTAATGCTGAGTTATACTGGTTTAATTCCAGAATAAGAGCCCCAAAATCAACAGCGTCACACAAATGCAAGAAAGATCAGCAGTCAGTGCTCAATAGTTAAAACCTCATCATACCTTAGCATTAAATCTTACAGGTCATATTTTAATGAAACCACTGACAAGCTGAGTATCTAACTATGCCCTCAACTCATCCAGTGTACATCTGGACCTGTAGGTGCTGCAAGCCATGGTGTTATTCCTGATACTATGGAACTGAGAAAGGAATCTAAAGCTAACTCTGAAGTTCTCTTCCTATTCACCCACCTAAACTTATTTCTCGAGATTTGTAGCCTCATATGACCATCAGTTTGCTCAAGAAATATACTGAAAAATCTTCAGTTTCTTTGCTCTTTTACATTTGTTAAAAACTCTTTAGAAAAATAACACAAACATTGAAAAATGAAAAGCCCTAAGGTGTGCAGCAAGGATATATTATTTATTTAAGGCTAACCTGAAGGCCTGGCATGCCCTGTGGTCCTGGAAGTCCTTTGATCCCTTGTAGTCCTTTTGGGCCCTGACATAAACAGGCATTGAAAGAAAAGTCAGTTCAGTGTTCACAGCCTTTCAACGAAGATTAGTTCACTGCAATGAGCAGAATTCAAGGGCCTGTTTTGCAAGCCTCAATGCACAGGTGAAACTTCTGGCTGTTTGTTTGTAGGAATTAGGTGAAGCAGCTGAGAAGGTCACTGCCTGAGGGCTATACTCAGAGAGCCTCTATGGTGTCTATGAAACCAATAATGCATTACACAACACACTACTAGGTCTGCTTTCTCCAGATGCTGATATTATCAGTGGATGGAGAATATTAAAGCTGGAATCTACAATAAGCATTCTACCACTATGGTTCTCTTTAAAATAACTCCACAAACACTATTTTTTTTTTTTTTAACAGAAGGATTTTCTCATTGTTTTTGTCAGTAAGTATATCATTTTCACAATTCCAACACATTTTGGAAATAGAGTACATTCAAAAATGCAATGAAATTATGTACTTATTACTAGCAATTTCTAATGAAAATCTTCATTTTGAAGATCTGCTTGACATTATCCTGGAAGCTGGAGACATCTTGACTAAATTATTTATTCTGGCTACTCATTTTCCTCTTGATTTCACTAGAAGACTCATTTGCATAAACAGAAAGAGAAACTTGGCCCATTTAATTCCTCAGGGCCACAGAGATCTGCCAAGGATTTTTCCTCATAATATTCACTAGTTGAAGAAAACAAGGAGTTCCAAAAGAAAAACAAAAGATTAAGACTGACAACTCATTTTCTCCACAGCGAACACGTAGACCATCTCTAAAGTTCTTTTAGCTACCTGTGGGCCTTTAAAACCAGGATTTCCTGGGTAACCTGCTTCCCCCAGATCTCCTTCTCCACCCTGCCAGAACAAAAGCAAACATTAAAAACAGAAAGGGGGGAGGGGGTAAGAAAAGAAATTAACACCTGCCATATGCATATCAACAGGTAATCATTTCATGTCTGCACAGAGTATTAGCTGACAGAATGTTTTCCAGAGTTTCCAAGCAGTTTTCAATCTGCTTCAACTTCCAGTTAAGAAAACTCAGTTGAAAAGCAAAAGAATTTATTTTTTTTTTTTTGGTATACGGTGTGTGATGAACTCTTGAGGTACAGAGCAAAATGTCAGTTCCATTTGCTTCACATTTTACACCACAGTCTCAGAAATATTCCTGCATTTCTGTAGCCTTTCCATTCATTCCTCATCTTTAGCAAGTCTTTCCTCTACTTGTGTTCCCAAATTCGCCTTAAAATAAAAGAGACTGTCCTTTTATTTCAACAAAAGCTGTCTTTCTCTTTCCCAGTTCTAAATCTTTCAAGCCAGGAGTGCCCCTAATACATTCACCCGAGGCTGTCTTGGCTTGAAATAGACTTTTTGTTGCTGAATACTTGTGTCTTGGATCACACTGAAATTTTTCCTGTAAAGAGGAACAAATGCTCAGGCTGGACATGTAAACAGGCAGCAGCAGGGTTAGCCACTCACCTCTGGACCTGGAGGGCCTATCCAACCTTTTGCTCCCTAAGAAGGAATGGCATGAGATTACATCCAGAACACCAAGCAATGTGAAACAACAACTTATAATTAAGTAAATACATTCAACTTACAGAGACCAGAGACTATTTCCAAAGAAATAAAAATCCCGTTTGTTTAAGGTAAAAATGAAAAAAAAAGAATGGATTTGGGACAGAAATCCTTACACAAGTATTACCCTCATCAAAGAAAAGGCCCTTAGTGAGTGAAGAGGGAAGACATCTCAACAGAATTCTGGAAAACATCTTCCCAGTCAGTGGCTCCTTGGCTAAAATAAAAAGAGCCATCTCCTCTACCTCTGAGCTAAAAGGTTTGCACTACTTCCTTCTGCACACTGTTCATAAGCACTAGTGAACATGATTGTTAAACTTAACACCACTAGCAACCTTCAGAATGCTTCTGCAGCTTGGATGAAAAGCGATCACAATCTTATACATTAGCATTAGGAACCTTTCTAACAGACTAGAAGAGGTGATTTCACAGGTTCCAGTCCCCAGTGGATGAAAAAGAGCAGCAGGCATATGGAACTTACTGTCACAGGGTGGAAGGAGGGATAAAAATATCTATGGCAAAATTACCAGGCTATTAAGCCTCACAGAAAAGTCTGCACTGAATTTAAGGCTTGCAATTTCACATGAATCAGACCTGAAATTAATTTTATAGCAAATTCCTGATTAAAAAACAAACAACAAAAACAAACAAAACAACAACAAAAACCAGTACAATGCACATAAGATAGTAAATTTGAAGCCAAGTATATTGAACTATGAAAATTGTAGAAGATTTATGTTCCCTCTCATTGCAGGAGTTTGACGTGTGGGATAAAAGGAAGAAGAGAAAAATTGGTTGTCTGAATGGGAACCCCACTGCATCTTAGATCAGTTATTTTCAACATGTATTGATTACTGTTCTTACAGGAAGGCCTTTATGACCCTGCTCTCCTTGGAGTCCACGTGGTCCCGGTTCTCCCTACAAAACAAAGTAAAGAACAAGCATTTTAAATACTGTTTCTTTTTTCTTGTAATTACATATTTTTATTTTTCTGATCCTTGTTTTATTCTTCTCCTAAGTAATTTCACTTCAATCAGTGAAAACGCTAAACGCTGACTTGTTTTCTGCAAACAATTCCTGATCATCAATTATAAATGAGACAGACTATGCTTGTTTTGAATTTCAAACCATCATCCACCATCAACTACAGATACTTCCCTACTACTTATTTTTGCTTATTGTTCTAAGTTAAGTGTGACAGTCAATAGTCTGTGCTCTTGTGTTAGACTTACTTTCTTGCACTATGGCTCAAAAACCTAGTAAAAATTCAGACATCACTTTATCTGCACATAACCAAGTTCTTATGTTCTACAGGTCAAAATGGAATTTATCCATCACCACAAGAAAACAGCAGTTACATAGTAAAGTGGGTACAGCATGGTGATATCCAACACATTTTTCCCAGTAAGATTTTTTTTTTAAATTCCTGCAACTCATAACCAGGAATCTATCTGATGATATAAGATTGAGCTAGAATGATACATTTATACTAAATTCATATCTTCCCTTAGCTCAAGCCCAGTTTGATGGTGTATTCCATGAGAATATTACCACAGTCTTCATTAACTGTTTTTTAAAGCTTTTTTTTTTTTTTAAATAAAAAAATAAAACAAAACCCAACATCATGTGCATTTTAAAGCTTTCTGTGTTGCATACATACACTGAAGGCAAACTGCAACATGAAAAAAAAAAAAAGAGCTGCTTTGTCAATGGACAGCCAATACAGCTTGGCAATTATCCAAACTGTTGCTCTTAATGCAGAATTACTTGCTTACCTGCCATGCTGAGTTTCCCTTTTCACCCTTAGGACCACGAACATTATTGTTAATCCCAGGATCTCCCTGGAAAAGCAAAGCAGAAAGTTCAGCATATTCAGTGACTATACCTTTGTTACTCTAACTACAGGCACAAGATATGGAAATAAGATTAATGACATTTATCTTTGCAGCCAAAAAGGAATATAGATGTTATTCTGAATGAACACACTTGCAAGAACAGTATATAAGCACTTCTGCAAAGTCCACAGATTTCTTCTGCAAAGAGGTAAAAATAAATATTTCCAATGGGCAACAAAGCAAACCTTGAAAATGTGAAGCTGTTCTGGTTGTTTGGGTATTGTTAACTGAATTAAGATCACACCTAGTCACCAATTCTCATATGGGATCATGCTAGAATGGAGTTTCATTTAGCCACTTAATGCTAGACACATATGAAATCCCAATCCCTCAAAGAGGCCAAGTTACCATGGCACCTGATTTCTTTTAAAAGCTTTAGAAGACAGGAGTCATCACATAATCCTTGACTCTTTAGAACGAAGATCTTTGGAATACGTATACGACAGTTGTGATACAAGAAGATAACATCTCCACTGAAATTTTAGCCCTCAGAGTCTGCATATATATAGGGAGCTCTAAAGCATGCATAGAAGAAATGTCAGCATGAAAAAGTAATTTGCCTTTGCATCATTATAAATTTATAACAAAGGATCAGTTCACTTGGGTTTTAAGTGATAGAGAAATCCCTCTATTAGGTGAGAACCACAAGGTAGGACTAAACAGCTCCAAAAGGAGTTATTTGTCCATGGTAAAAAGAAATAAATAAAACAAAAATGCAAGGAACAAGTTGGAGACCTGAAGCTTAAACATCTACTTCCAAGCAACGCATCAAAACACACAAGTCCATCTGCATCTGAAGAGCAGATGGAGTACGCCATACTCTTTGGAAAGTATTGCACCATCTAGGATCATGAAAAACTCTTCAAATAACTTATATCTCAGGCAGCTCCTTCAGAAAATACAGGCACAAATCAGTGCAACCTAACAAAAATGAAGAAATACACTTACATGATCCCCTCTTAGACCAGGTTGTCCTCGTTCACCTGGTTCTCCTCTGGGGCCTTTTCTGCCCTAAAGTTATAAAAAGAGTACAAACAATTCTGGTGTGGGTAGAGACAGTATCTGTGGTAGAGAGAAGCCAGACAAGATAACACATATCTGTTTAAATCAGTGGAGCTACACTGATTTGCAGCAGAGGCCTCATCATGTATGAGAACAGGCAGCTATATATATTAGATATTATATTAGAGAAAAAATCACAGGCATTACACTTCAGAAAGACATTTTTGTAAAATCTTGTTGCTATAAATGATACTTCACCCGTATTCCAGGGCTGCCTTTCTCTCCAGAAAGCCCAGGAGGTCCTTTGTCTCCCTAGACTCAGAAAGAGGGAAGAAAGAAATTATAAAAAATAATGAATGTTCTTTCCAATAAATGCGGTTCACAAATTCTGTTTGACAGGATCCAACTTCTATCAGACATGCAACTCCAAACACTAAGCTGATTTTCTGTTCAGATTTAAAGCCCATTCAAAGAGGCAGAAATCTGTGCTTTTGAATCTTGAAATGGATTCAAACTAGGTTCAAAATTAGGTTTTTAATTGAACTACATGTTTGAAGCATAGCTTACCTGCTCTCCATCAATGCCATCTAGTCCACTGTCGCCGTGTTCACCCTATAGCAATAAGCAAAAAGCCATCATATTAGCATCAGTTCACTTGTGTCCTTGATTGAGGAAAGAGGTGTTGACCCTGCTTTTGGATACTTGAAAAAGAATAGTTTTTTTTAATGGCTAGCAGGAATAATTAAGAATAATAACTAGGAACTAATAATTAAGAATTTTAAAAGAATTATTAACTTCTAAAAGAGTTCATAGTTAAGAACAGTTAATAAGAACAATTGTTAAAACTACAGATCTTATCCAGGATTTAAATTGTGCTTTGCTGTATGCTAGTTTTTCACAACTGCAGCACCTTCAAAAACTAGGTATATTCTGAAATACAACTACCTTAGATGTCTGAATTGTTGGTTTGTTTTTAAAACTCATTTTATTACTGTGAATGGTGTAATGAAAAGCTAAAAGGAATAATCATGATAAGAACAATTATAGAAAATATATCTTAGGCTTTGGGACATTTTAAAAAAAAAATCATTGTTTTGGCAATGTAATGCTTGTTTCCATCAGGATCAGTCCTGACATCTGTGGTATAAAATAGTATTATTCAAAACGTTAACACCTCCAAAACTACTGAAGGCACTATTTGCCAAGGTGTTCATGGAATCAATGAAGCAGCTGTACAATTAGCACAAGACTAATTGTAGTCTTGCATAGCAAGCTTGAGAGGACAACACTATAAATACAAGTAAGAGGGCTGCTTCTGGCTGAGCTAAGAAAAGAGATTAAAGAAAAAGTTGGTCTCTCTTGCCTTTTGTGCCACATAAAGAGCAACCCTGTTCCCATGCAAACAAGCCCTGCTCTTCTTTTCCCTTTGCAGAAATCAATCACCACATTGCAGCCATTTATGGAAGTCATTTTCTCATAAAAATACCTACTCAAACCTGAGGGAGTTAGTGATGTTAACTTGCTCTGGAAATAAAGAATGAAGCTGCTGAGTAGAGTTACAGCTGTCAGAACCTCCCTTCATTTATGCATCCTCCACAATTTTTCAGATCTGGCCATGCAATATATTCATTTTTAAAGATATTTTGAAGTGTTTCCCTCTTTCATTGCTGGATATAAGAAAAGAATTAACTGTGATGTTCTTATTTTTACTAATAAATGAAATTTGCTGAGGCCACAGTCATTTTACTACCTGAGAGCTGAAAAAGTATTCAACAAATCACTGAATGTGACACAACAGCATGCTCTAAATGTCAGCTAAACCAACTGGAGCCTCAGTCTGACAGAGTCTACAGATGCAATAGTTTTGTACGTTTTGTTGTTAAATTGAATTTTCAAAACCACCAAGGTAAAGTTCCTGAGAAAAAGTGTTACTCATTTTTAACAGTTTTAAATGTACTACAAGAAAAATCAAGTGGCTGTACCTTCTGGCAAAATTAACATCATAAACAAAAATTTCTTGAATAAGTATTCAGCAAGCCTTGACTCTTGAATCCAAGACTCTTGCTCAAGTCTTATTTTCTCCCTCACCCATTTCCTACCTCAGACAGCCTGATCTAAACTTCATTGTGTTAAATATTCTGTATTGCCTTTTTTTTTTTCAAATAGTTGTACTAAAATGTCTTGCAGACTTCAATAAACATCTTCAGCCTTACTGAGCTAACAGTATTGAATTCATTTTTTTATATGCTGAAAGTTTAATATTTTTATTTGAAATAAAAAGTGGATTTGATGACACAACATACTGAAATATTCACATTTTTATTAGATTTCAGTAGGGTTTTTGCTCCTGGTAAACCAATTCCGACTGTACAATTCAAGTTGAACAAATCAAAATCATCAGTAAGTACTCTCCCTTCTCTATAATGAGATGTTTCAGATACTTAAAGGAGGACAAATTATTTTGAATATAAATGGAATAGGAAAGAAAAATACGTAGGAGGATTTAAAAAGTCAGTTGAGAGCAGTACTTTAAACAGAGCTAAGGTATCAAAAAACACACTCAGAACTTCCTCACGCATGCAGATTCTCAGGATGGAAGTAAATGTTTTCCAAGTCTCTGAGGCTCCTAAATCTTTTCTAGGAGTGTTTTTGTCATGAAAGCATGTCATAAAATTTAAATTCCATTTAAACTGCTCTAGCTTGGAAACTAATACTGCCATTCTGATCACTGTCTTCCAGAATTCACTTTTTATTAACAAATTGGTAACAATCTCTCTTTGATGAACAGGTATATTTGAAAGGTTAAATAAGTAGACTTGCAATATCAGTGAGTGACAAAAATAGCTGAAAAGAAGTTTGGATATTGAAAAAGTGTCAATAATGACTGAAAAATACTGCTTAAATCCGCAATAAGTATCGGGCAGTCTTCTCCCCTCCCCTTTCTTCTCTGCTTCCTCAGCATTTAGAATATGAAATTCAGCCAATCTGAATTACTCCCTTGACAGATGACTAAAATAAGAAGTAAATTCCTTTCTTGTCAATTAGAGTAAATCAATTATGACTGCAACCGTCCTAAACTCTCAATACAAATAAGACTTAACATCTCATACTTAAATCCACTCTTATACAATCATGTCAATAGTATATTAAATATTCTAAGGTTTTTATGCTATTCCTTCCTTGCTTTCGTGTTTATCTTACAAAGTAATAATGAATTAAAATTAAGCAGAGCACAGTTGTCCTGAAATAAAATTGATTACACATGAAAACACATACCTGACTTCCCCGATAACCTCTGTAGCCCTGAAATTGAAAATAAACATGAATGAAATTTAGTGACAATATTTTATTTTTATCTTTTAAATCAAGCTTCAGAAGCAGGACACAATTTTGCTATGCAGAGGCCTGATGGGCTCAGTATTTGTAACCCCTATTGAAAACCATCCCCCTCCTACCACACAGGGGATTGACCCCCTTCCTTTATGAAGATGGTAAAGACTTCATTTTCATTCTCTTTCTGTAAAGCTTAGGAGTTTTACCTGCAGCCAATCTGGAGCTTGTGATAGTAAAGACATTGGCAATTATTGAGTCAGCAAAATCCCATTCCATTTGACCAGACTTTGAATACGCAAAGAACCTCTCAAAAAGTTCTTTTGAGACAGCAAAAATTGCCTGTTCTTACAGCTGGAGGTCTTGCTCTCCATCTGTACCTCAGGAAGACAGCACAGTACAAAAAACAGTTCAGTGGAAAACAAGATTAGGAAATGCTTCCAAGTAACATACTTGCCTTAAGGCCTCTGGCACCTGTACATCCCCTGTCTCCTCGAGTTCCATTGATACCAATTGGACCTCTGCCCCCCTTAAGAAGCAAAAGGGAATGTTAAAATTCATCCATACGAAGATTGTTACCAGTGATAACATAAAATTGTGTATCTTAAATATTTCTGTGGAAATTTTCTCTAGAAATTAGTTACAACCAGTGATTTCCAAAGAAATTGTTAAACCACCATCCCAATGAAGTTTCTGGATAAACTTAGATGACAGCTGCTTTTCTCCATTACTGTCCTCCTCTTAACAGAGGGTTGGCTTAGGTAGTTTCACCAAAGGCAAATTCAGGCTGACTAATCTACTGTGAGAATTGGAACTACTCCAATGCAGACTTTACAATTAGGTGCAGATAGAAATCCTTGGCTTGTTCTTGGCTTGCAGGCTTCTGACCCGTAGTTAGGAGTGATATTTATGTAATGGGTGCAGTGCTGTAAACCTAGTTCTGTGCTTTTAGTGCTAAGGAAGTTACTTATTCTTCATGGGATTTACTTTTTGACAGCGAAAGAAGAAATACTCCTAGGGGACTGGACTTTGGCATATGCACATTATGCTGAATTCTATGAAAGGAACATGCACACTGCAACACACTGCACACAACACACTGCAAATGATTTAGAGCGTCACCAAAACACTAAAAAAATTAATTTTGTTACCCAGTTATAAGATACTCAGTCATGCTAAGAAGGGAAGAGATGGCTCTGAGATTATCACACAATCTGGGTAGAGTCTGTCACAGAAAATGATCATATAAATTACTCAAAAATATACCACATAAGATGCTGTTGTATGTTTCTTTCTAACTGGTTCCGTTCTTACATAAAAAGCTATTAGTTATTATGGTGAAGTACAGATACATAGAGAATTAAGTCCATACATTTACCTTAAGATGCATTTTGCTTAAATACATTTTAGGTTATTATTGATGATGCTGTGTGAATGAGTAAATGCAGACAGATTTAGGCACCAACAAACATGATTGCAGCAGGAAAGAGTGTTTACTTACAATCCCACCTTCCTCGCCAGGATGACCAGGAATTCCTCTGTAACCCGTACTTCCCTGAAAAAATGGGAACATACAAGATAATAAACTATTCTCCAAGAACATGGGTTCATTAGTATTGGATTAATCTGCACATGCAGATAGAAAACATTTATTGGAAACTAGATCTGGTTATGCTGGAGAGGGCAGGCTTCTCCACTTGCAGTTATACAGCCACTCTGCACAATTCCAGAATACTTCACGTGGTTGTGGGAAAAAAACCCACAGTGTAACAATGTCCAATATAAGAGTTCAGTATACCATTTCATGAAACTGCTTAATGAATTAACAAACCCAGTGGGTTTTTGATCAAACTAAGTATCTTTCTTTGTCATTTTGACATGGAAATATTATACAGTAATGAAATTCTAAGGTGAAATGAAAAATATAAGGAAGTATATATATATTGCAACTTTGTATTTGAAGTGATGCAAGCCTCATATCCTCAGGTTAAAAAAAAAAAAAAATCTCTCAGGGAAATTAGAACAGACAGAATTTCTAGGAATGAAAATGAACAAGAATGAGACAAATTTGTGCTGCAAGAACATGCTTTTAAAATTGTAAATTGTGCAACCCAAGGCATCATGCCTGTCTACCTGCAGTACAATTACATGTGCATTCTGAATACTGCTTTGTCTGAGCACTATAATCCAGACATTTCAATAAAGCAGGTGTAAGAATGTCAACAAGACTAATAGAAGAGATCGAAAAACTGTTTTATGAATACCTATTGCAAGACTATAGCCTTGCTAAGAGATAACCAAAAATGGATTTAACTGAAACCAGATAATTGAAGAGTGTAAACTACAAATACAAGTTATGTAGTGTGTTACTGGAATAAGCTGAAGTAAAGGAATGAAAAGAACACAAGAGAAATGGTAACTACATACACCAAGAGCTTTAATAATGAGGTCTACTATTATGCTGTAGAAGTGGTGAAAAATGCAATATTTAAAACTAACAATAAAGGAGACAATATAAAAGCTTAAAGGAAATACTGTATATTAGTGCTGTATTGATCAGTAGAAACTCACAATAGAGAATATTCAGAATAACCAGAACACACAAAAGGACAAAGTTCACATCTAATGAAGAAGAATTTTCTACTCCTAGCTTGGCAACTGTTTATTATTTAAAAGTTTATTATTCACAGTTATCTAAAAAAGCTTGGTTAATCAGAAACCATTTTGAAATCTCTCTCTGCCTTCTGCTGAATTCTGCAAAGAAGAGTGCTTAAAGACTTTTATGTGTCTGAATGATTTTCATTACAAAAATACTTTTGCAATAGGAACATGCAGCAGAGAAATGACCACATTGCATGTTTCTTCTTCATCTACCCTAACAGCAAGGGCTGTGGGCACCTGCATGCATGCTTCAGATTACCACAAAAAACACAAATAAACCTTGAAATAATAAAGAAATTCTTATGTAGCATCTACTGCAGCTCTCCTACCTTATTTCCAGGAATTCCCCGGGCACCACGTTCACCTGTTTCTCCAACGCATTTACAAAAAACATCACAGCATTTTCTTTCTGCTATATTATCCTGAAAAAATGGCAAGTAATGTAGCATTTGTGTAAAGCTGATTATAAAAAAAAACAAAAAAGACTGTTTCCCCCATTTTGTTTATATCAAAAAAGGACTTACAAGGTTTTTCTGCAAGATGCGTGGAATATCCTGAAGTTCAATACTAAGAGGTTCGTTGTTTTCAAAACCTCTGCCAAACTCTATTTCTCGAAGTTCATTCAAGTTCTGTGTATTGTCCAGCCCAACTAGTAGAAGTGCATCAAGGCCTTCAACATAAGCATAGATTGAAGTTTGTGAATGCCTGGATTATATTATTTAACCAACAACATGATTGTGAATAATAGTAATTCTCTAAAACTTAAATTTTATAGCATGTTGAAAGAAATCAAGCCATTGAGAACAACATATGAGACAAAAACTAAGATTAGTTGTCTTCCAGTTAAGTTCTCTCCCAGATGACAGACTAAACTGCTACTTCTGCTCAAGAGGTGTGCAAAGAGAAGTGTAAAACTGTTCTCTTCTGTAGAAGACAGATTTGGGTCTAACATCTGGCACTACATTTGTCAGTAAGAGGGACTGCTCTAGCTGCTGAAGCTGCCCTCCAGAAAGCAGGATAATCTCAGGCCCTCTGCACCCTTGGAAGTGTTTCTTCAAACATCTATCAACCCATGAATGGAATGGTTCATGGGGGTAACAGTGGGAAGAGGGAACTAAAGCTTGCTCAAGCCATTTCTTCAGCTGGAGGCCAGTCTCAGATAATCTGTCTAACTTTACCTACTAAATTATATATTCATATAGATTGATTTCAGGGTTCCTCAGCTTCCATTTATTTGATCTTTCCTGCTGACAAATAAAGTCAGGATTCCTCTTTAGGTCACAAGAGAATTATATTCTATTTTACATCACACATTTTAATCAGTCATTAAAATTTCCTTCTTATTGTAGATACATCTTTGGCCTATCTTACAGTAGAATGAAGTTCAGTTCTTCCCTTCCTCAAATGCTACTTTTTTGAGGAAATCTCTATCCTCCTGTCTTCCTCTTAGGTGGAAATATTTTTTCCTCACTTTCCACTCTTTCTACCACTTGCATTTAAAGTAGTGGGTATCTTGGAACATGCAGTGGTGTGATAGAAAATGTTCTGACCAACAGGCTCTGTTTGATGGCAAAGCTACAGAAAAGGAACACAGTAAAAGGAAGGTATTTTGTACCGAAAGAGTAATTTTCTGCAGTGGAATTCATCCTGAAATACTTCCAGAAGCTAAGTGTCTATCCTATGCTTAGAACCAGCCTCTGCATTATTTCTGCTTTAGATCAGTAGTGAAAAAAATTTTTGACATAGATCAAACCCAGAAAAGAAAATATCTGTAGCTTAAAATAATAAATAATAAAAATAATAATAATTAAAAACAGTCTTCATTTACTACATTAAAATATTAGCTCAAGAGTATAACTGAAGATGAAAAACCCCATGCAAATACCCTAGAATGGATAATAATTCTGAACTTCACAAACATTGATGCACATGGAGAAGCAAACACTCTCCCAGTGACTTCCAAGGAATACCCTCAACGTGGAGAGTCATGTTATTTAGGAAAGTTGTAGTGGCAGAACAATACATTGGTTCATGTGTCAGTAGGAGCATTGATGTAGTGCTCTCATACCTTTGAGGTAAAAGGAATTTGCTGCTTTTCTGAGATCTTCAGGTGAATCGTCCAGTCCATCTGAAAACACTAACACAACCTGTCAGGAAAGGGAATAACACTGAATCACTTAAGAGATATTAAAAGCTGTGCCAGTGTGAAAAGTACAGTTTGCATTGAAAACTGACTACGAGGTAGTTCAAATTCCACTACTTGTGGTAGACCTAAAACATGCACAGTGGAAAAAGAGCAAGAAGAATAGAACACAAAACTCTCTTCTCTCTGACAGCACTCCAGTGTGAGGGATCTGTCTTGCCACCCATTTCCTAACATTGCTATTATTGTATTATATGTGTCATTTTCTTAGTATACTAGCCTGAAGACCAGCTCTGCTGTGACTTAAACAATGAAGAGTTTTCGCTGGTGTCAGAGGAGTTCTCCTATATGTGAATGTGGAAAAAAAGTTTGAAGAAGCAAAGATTTTATTTTCTGTAAGATCACCTTCAGTTGAATGCCATATGAGCTGCATCTACTGCATCATCTCTGGGTAACAGCTGGGACAGCTGAGCCTCAACTGGCCAGAGGGATGTCCCATACCAAAGAATCACAGAATGCTAGGGATTGGAAGGGATCTTAAAAGACCATCTAGTCCAATCCCCCTGCCAGAGCAGGAATGCCTAAATCAAGTCATACAGGAATGTGTCCAGGTGGGTTTTGAAAGTCTCCAGAGAAGGAGACTGCACAACTCCCCTGGGCAGCCTGTTCCAGTGCTCTGTCACCCTCACCGTAAAGAAGTTTTGTCTCATATTTAAGCAGAACCTCCTATGTTCCAGCTTTCACCCCTTGTCCCTTGTGCTATCATTGGATGTCACTGAGAAGAGCCTGCCCCCATCCTCCTGACACTTACCATTTACATATTTATAAACGTTAATAAGGTCACCCCTTGGTCTCTTCTTCTGATGTATTTACCCTTACAAGGGCAAACACGTCCTTCCTCAGTAAGGTGTTCCTCAACAGAGACCTTAGCAAGTGAAAATATTCAAACAGCTACTATACAACATGCCCAGTGCCTTACTGAGTCAGCACTTTATTAAAGGTAAACTGTCAAGGCAATGATCCTGAAACATTCCAATGAGATTTTTTTTATTTTTTATTTTTCACTTAAATGGAATGATTCCTTTCCCTTCAGAAGAGATTAGGCCAAGCCTTTGAGACCACCAATTCCTGAGCTACCTTTTTGCTTCCCTGCAGTAGTCAGCATCAGAGTCAACAAATTTTACACTACATATTTTTTCCAACTTGTATATTTACACCATTAAATTACCTTTACTTTAGCAGAGGCTGCACTAAAGAACTTCTCTTGAAATGTCTGTAAGAAGTCCACATTCAGGTACGTGTCCACTGTGGCCTGTGCATCTAAGAACTTCTGGATGATCCCTTCATTATAGCCCTCAAAATCAGACTCAAAGATTATTTTTTTGGCCTGTGTCAATACTTGAAATTTGAACCTAATGTTGACTGGAGTGTCAGGTTTACAACAGACACCTAGCCGTGATTTCATATGTTGTAAAAGTTCGGGGAGGGATGTTTGCAATTTCTGTTTCAGAAGCAGTGAAGATGCTGGCCGTGTATGCCTTGAAATATCAATTGCTATAAAAAGGTCCATATCACAATCTGTGAAGAAAGCAGAGGAAGCAGGAAATTATAAACATACAACGTTTATGAACTTTGTCTCTCATCAGGATCATGGGAGTGGAACAAAAATCAACATGGTAGATTTAAAACCAGAAGTCGGAGTCAGTGAGATGGTGTTTTATATTTCCTGAAAACCTGTCAGACCACCAGTTTCAGTGGGGCTACATAAACTTGCAGCTACTAAGGCCTGATCCTATATTACCAGACACATGCACACACAAAAACTGCAAAACAGTGAAGAAGAGCTTACTGTTCTTCTTCAGCTGCCAAATGACCTCAAAGGTCTTAATTTTGCAAGTATTTCCATATGCTTTACTACCAACAGAAAATACACAGTACATATTCCAATTGCAATGATGGCTGACTGTGCTTTATCATTTTGCCACAAGATCAGATACTACATGCAAACGTAGAACAACAGGCCAAAGAAACAAAAGAGATAGTGGCAGCATCCTCTACAGGCAATATCTGATAGCCACCGTGAATAACAGCTGCTGTAAGGTGAGGGCTACCTCAGTTACAGAATTGCTTGCATAGTTCCTGATAATAACAGCAAATGTTGTGATGTGGCCTCTTACTCCTCTTGCCCTAGTCAAACAGCCCAACTACTTGGCTTATTTCTTCTGTACCTTGATTCTTCATGTGTTATGCCGGATTTTATTGTGTCCCTAGATGCATCACCATCCATCACTGTAGTTCTGCAAGGTAGTCTGTGACATGCAATTTTTCCAAATGACATTCAGACCTTGGAACAGCATAAGAAATCTACACAGCTTTTCTGCGTAGTTCACAGCAAGTAAATATTTTTCTTAAACAGTTAAATATATCTACACACACACATACATATAAAAACACAACACGGTCATGCCCCTTAGCCAGAGTTTATGAGGTTGCCCATCTGATTTCAAGATTCACAGAACACCTGTGATGCCACCATCAGCTCAGGAACAGCATTTTTTCTAATTGTGTTTGGATTTTCTGATGAGACATTTCCATGGGCGTTAAACTTACAAGATATTTTTTCCAGTAAGTGTTCACATCCAGCACACAGAAGATATGTTTTCAAAACGAGATATATTTATTTATTTTTTATTTTTTTTAACCACATCCTTTGGAGGAAACGCAAAGGGCAGCCATGGACTCACCAGTTTAGCCCCGATCATCCACACTGCTTAGCTCTTAGAAGCGTTACCTGCAAACTCCTCATGTACCAGCGACAACAGTACCAAAACAGCAGTAAAGCATCCACTTCTGTTTTGTTGTGTTGCATATGAGAATGCATAAAACATTTTCCATACTCTGCCAATAGTCCGTTTATTTGCAGGGCTAAATAATTCTGTGTAGCTAACCTGTTTTCCTAATCACCTGTTCTCCCCACACATATCCACTTTGTTAAACTGGCCTATCTTTGTGCTGCAAAGGTATCTTTTTCCCCCCTGTTGACTTTCCATACCTGGAATACAGTTCTTAAATTAAAAGTCTGGCAGTTTAGAAGATGGTGACTGGAGAAAGGGGAGTTAAGAATTGTTATGGGAAAGAAGATTAGTGAATACAGGAAAACAGATTCCCAGCCAAGATAACACAGGCTTCATAGGAAATTCATCATTGGTTTATGAGACAAGTTGATCTAAATCTTAAAAGCATATAAACCAGTAAGATCAGAACCAACATGCTTTCCTTAATTTTGTTCTCTCTAAACTTAAAAAGCATGTCTGTAGATATATACATCGAGTTTACTGTTCCATCTTCCATTAAATCTCCCTGTTCTCTGGCCATGAGACACCAGGAGATGCTAGTGCCTCACTCATGGTATTTCACATCCGTGTACTCTGCTTCCCCAGCAGCCCTTTGTTTGTTTTCAGGAGCCAGGGGTTGCCTTTTCAGGTGGAGGTTTGCTCTGTTTTTGATGGGGAAAAAAGGGCTAGGGCCAGGCTATCCTCTCTGAAAACCACCTGAGCAGACAGCATTAACATAGACAGCAGCTTCTGGCTTTGGGAGGGAAGATTCAACACTTTTTTTTTGGACCCCACCATTCCAGCAAACATCAGCCAGTTTTGCTGTGTTTAAGATCTCTCGAGCCCAGGGTGCAGCAGAGTTAACTTTATTTGTTCAATGATTTTGTGAAGTTATTTCTATTTGTTTAACCATTGTTACAAAAAGCCTTAGACAAGGAGTGTGGTCATCACAGTGTGCCTTCCTCACAGTGAGTTTCTGATCACTAGGGGAATTAAACATGGAGGGCTAGGTATGATCAGTTTTATGGTATAACAAAGACAATAAACAGTGTGTATCTGACTCTTTTAAGATGTTATCTTTATGGTAAATACTCAGGGAAGAGAAGGAGCTTTAAGGACAGTCACAGTCCCTGTAAAAATGGGATCACAGAAAGAGAACTGCTCCAGCACATTTTCTTCCCGCTGTCCCTAATCAATCCCACCCATTTACACCCCAGCAGGTCCCTTCTTTACATTCAGTGGAAAAAAAATCATCTTTTTGATTTGTCATTTGCCACCTTTTCTATTGCAATTTAAGAAACACCTACAGTATTATCCTTCTGTGTAACTGGCATGAGTACCTAATTTTAAAGAACAATTTTATGGGTTTTCTGCCTCCATCTTCCCACAACTAGGTGACTGATACTGCAGCACCATGTTAGAATAAGCTCAGATACAAAAACAGGATCCAACACCTGATAAAAGTTGCTACATTTATCAAAGGCACAACTGAACCTTTTCCTCGATTTGGGGTTGAGAGCTTCTCAGGCTGTGCAGCATCCCTGGAAGGGCATCCAATCTACTGTTGCCACCAATCAGATGTAGTAGGAAATACTGCCTCCTGTTTCTTATGTAGGGAAAGCTTTTGGGTAGCATCTCAGCATTACTGTGAATTTGCTGCTCACACCATGCCAATACTTCCCGCATAACCAAGGCTGCATTTTCCCACACTCCCTTCTCAACAGTGCCGGTGTAGGACTTTTGTCAACAGCTGCTACTGACAGACCCTTTGGAGCAGGATGGTCATGGTCAGCTGTAGATGGAAAAGTTAGTTTTTTTGAAAGGCTCTTTTATAAATATCACCAAATTGCATTTTTTTTTTCTTTTCTTTTGTGATTAGAATATTGAGGGCATGTCTTCTCTGTCTCCTTTTAGACACTGAGGAGATATGAATGTGAATGCTAGATGTGAAGCATTGTCTCACCTCAGAAGCTATATAGCTAAAAGCATAATAGTTCTTGACTGAAGAAAGTGCACATTTAGAAAGACACAAAACTGAGTAACCTGAGCAGAGTTCTTTGGTAAAACAGCTGCATTGCTTCTTAGATAGTTTTGTTACTTCTGACAGGGTGTGCATGCAGCCATGTAGATATTTACCGTTATATACCCAACAAAACATTTACATTGCTTACCCTCGATAGGACGGTCTTCGGATTCACAGAGCTCATTGACAACAGTCCTCTCGATGTTTTTCAGGGCATCAAAGTTCTCCACTGTGAACACTCTCCTTGAATCACCAGCTGTTCGAAGCAGATCAAAGGAATTTATAAGCCCTATGCCAACTGCAAAGACATGCACCCCATCACCTCTCAAAGCCACGGCTGCATCCTCCACATCGTCATGAGAGTTCCCGTCTGTAATCACAACGAGGTTCTGTGAAACTCCTCTCTTCTTGCGGCCTCCATGGGCAGGCTCAAAAAGACTATGAACAAACCTCAGTGCTTTCCCAGTGTATGTAGTGGATTGCATTTGTTCGATTCTGTCGATGCGTTCCTTTATGATGATGTCATTATAGAACTCATTAAGAGAAAATTCTTTCTGGGGTTCAGCACTGTACTGGACTACCCCAACATGCACTCCGTTCTTAGAAATAACAAAACTGCCCAAAACATCTTTCACGAAGGTCTTCATGACAGAAAAGTTACTGTTTGATATGCTTCCTGATCCATCCATCAAGAACATCAGGTCTGCCACTTGTTTGTTGCAAACTTAGGGAAAAAGCAGGGAAGGAACACAAAACAACAAAATTATTGAGGAACATAATTTTGGCACTGTTTAACCTTTCCTTTTTCTCTTCAGTGTAAGCTTTTACTCACAAAAGCTGTTCACAGAGAGGTCATGCAAAGACATCATCTATCCATCATCTAACTTCAACCCTGTGACCTTCCATGAGATAAAAGTAATTTTTTCCCAGCATTAACTTGCAGAAAGAAACACAGTTCTTTACATAACAGCTAAACGACTGCCTGGGGGAGTCATAACAAAACAGAACTTGTAACCACTGTCAACCCCTCAGCTGAGAAATGTCAGAATTTACCTACCAATAAAGTTAAATCAGTATGACTACCTCACTCAAAATATTCATCCTCTCTTGGTACCTGAAAGGCCACTTTGGGGAAAAAGCACTTGAACTGCATGACTTCTGTGGAGAAAGTTTCTCCCTGAAGTGGAGAAATTTCTTGCCTGTCATTTTCATTGCCTAAGCAGAGTTCCAAATATGTTATAAGCAGAGTTGCAAATATGCAAGATTTATTGGCAGCTTCTATTCAAGGTGTCGAAGGTGTATTTCACTGGATCTAATTGCTTGGTAGAGAGAACCTGATACTGTTTGTTGTGCAGCAAGAAAAAAGGATGGACAAGAAGCCATCTTTCCAGCCATCGTGGACAATTATTGAGCTGGTCTGCCTGATTAGCGGGAAGTTTACCCTTCCAGCATAGCCACGGTGCCTGTCTTTACCCTGGAAGCACTACAATTTGTGTCCTTTACATTTTTTTCCACACAGAATAAAGCAAAAGTTTTATTACAATAGCTGTCCCTTGCTGGGACCTAACAGTGTACCATCTGAATGCTGTATCATATCCATCCTAACACTTGAGGGAATGCAGAAGACATTACTGCACAGAATCTTACTGATTTGGGTGAATACAAGAAAGAAATCAGAAAAGGGAAATGAGTGGAGGGAAGTGGAAACTCTTTGCCTTTACGAAGTAAATCTATCACCAACTACTTTTCCATGCATAAATCAAGAATACTTAACTGTGCCCCATAACAGAATAGATGCAGGGATAAACACCATCTCACTTTTAACGAAGCTTTAACAATAAACTAAAGACCCTGACTGTAAACTACCTATCTTCTAGACAGAAAATGAGAGAAAGAAGAGTAGAAGGGATCACAGAGAAACAGGATCCTCAAGAGAGAATGGCCTCAATATATGGGGGAGCCAGGGCACTGCTCAAGTGTAGAGAATTGCTTTGTGTTAAAGAAAATTAGTTGCTAGGACTTAGAAAAAATCTGCCTCCATTTATCAGTGTAAGAAGCCTCTTGAAAATAGCTGATGGAAGCCCATCAGTAGAAGGTAACTTTTGAGATTGCATTTAATATGTACTGCATTTTAAGCAGAGAACTGTCACCAGACTTTTCCACTTATCCTCCTATTACGTCCACAAAATATGTTTAACACCAATCTTTGCTTTTAACAGTCTGCATAAGTGGTAGAAAAAGACCTAGTAGATCTATTCAAAAGTATCTTTACCTGGCTTAGATTTCTCACACACATTTTGAGCAAGGTTTTTATGTATGCTTTCCAGTGCATCATAGTTCTGTGCAAAGTATAATCTTTCTTGATCTTCAGTAATCTCTTTAAGTTCTGCTCTGTCTGCTTTGCTTATTCCAACAGCAATTAAGTTGATTTCATTCTCCTTCAAAGCTCTTATGGCCATGGGAAGGTTGGCTTTATCTGATGGTACAGTTGGTTCATCAGTAATAAGAACAAGGATCCTAGTGACAGCGAGATACGATGGACGTCCACCATGATTCACATCAAATCTTTGCCGGGCAAAGTTCAAAGCTCTTGCAGTAAAGGGCTTGCCTGGCAGAGGCTTCAAGTTGAATATTTTTTTTCTAATCTGAGATTTGGAGGTATATGAATTCAATGGGAAATACACCTCCGGCGTAGAGCTATAGACCACAACACCAAACCGAACTTTGTCCAACCCAACCACTGAGGTATTAACTACTGCTTCTATAAGATGATGCACATTTTTAAACTGCAGGTCTGTAACACCAGATGATCCATGCACTAGAAAGATGATATCAGCAACTTCTGCTCTCTTGCACACTGTTAGTGGAAACAAAAAAACAAACAAAAAAAAAAAAAAAAAAAAAGTTATAATTCTGTCTCTCTTCCTCAGCCCTTTTCTTGCATACTATTATGGAAAACAGAAGAAACAAAGAAACAAGGTTATAATTCTGTCTCTCTCCTTCACCCCTTTCTCTCTTTCAACCCTTTGTGTAGGGATTTTTGTTTCCATATTCCAGCTGTAACCTTAAAATGCAAAGACACCGCAGAAGCCTGAAAGCAAAAGCTTGGGTGTCTTCCTGAAAGAAGGGGAAATATTTACCTACCTTCTCGTAAGAAAAAGAATGAGATCACACCCTATAAAAAGAACAAGTCTATGTTTTTATACTGCTTTTCATTCCACTGCCACTGTGTATCATTATGGAGAACAGAGCTTTATATCATACCATGAACAGAAAAAAAAAATGTTGCCTTACAAAGAATTAACGGGAAAGAAAAAAATAAAATAAAAAAAAAAAAAAAAACAAAAACAAAAACAAAAGAAAAATACAGAGATGGATATCATCACTACTTACAATCCTGTAGATTACAAATTTCAAAGAGAATCTGCTTTTGTATGAAGTGAAAGTCATTCTCAAAGAACACTCTGTCTTGACTGCCGGTAATCTCCAAAAGCTGCGAATTGTTGGCACGGAGCATGTCGATAGCAAATATAGTTACGCCTTTCTTCCGTATGGCCCTGGCTGGTTTTGTTACAGAATCGTGGGATTCCCCATCAGTGATCACTATTAGGTATTGTTTCAATTCAGGACGTCCTCCTTTAGGTCGATCAAAGTAAGGGGCAGCAAGGTTCAGTGCTTTCCCAGTCTGTGTTCCTGTTCTAATCTGCTTCATTTTCTGAATGGCTTTCCCCATATCATCTGCAGTGTTATATCTGTCAAGCTGGAACTCTTCTCTCATTTTAGAGCTGAACTGAAGCAAGCCAATTCGAACATTATCAAGCCCAACATCTATGTTGTTCACAAATGACTGCATGAAATCCTTTACCTTCTGAAAGTCATCTGAACGGACACTCTCTGAGCCATCCACGAGGAAAACAACATCAACTTTCACGTTTTTACAGACTAAGAAAAAAGGAAAAAAGAAAAAAAAAAAAGAATAGGCTAAAACCACAAATCTCTTCTCACCTGCTCTTTTAACATTTCAGCTGGATCAAAACCCAAAAGACAGTAAATGATAGAATGGGCGGGTAGATGTCGTCAGTAGATCTGTCAAAAAATAACTGACTGCAGAAGATGAACGTGAGGCTTAACAGCTAACATGTAAACAAAGGCTGGAGAGTGCTCGAGATGCCTTTGTTCATCCCCCAACTTCAAGAGAAAGAATTCTGCTACTTGATACAGCCGCTTTCCTCCAAGCTATTATGTGGTGCAGAAAGAGACATACACAATCCCTGGATAAGAGTAGCTTGCACATGTCGGAAAAACATCCCCTGACTTGGGTATTGAAAAATCAGAATTTATCTCCTTGTGAAAGACAAGTGTTCTGCAGTGCTCAGACTGCTTACCTGTTGAGAACCACAAGTACCCGGTGTTAGACTGCAGGCAATTATCACTGGGTTCTTTGTCTCTTCTCACAAAATGTGGTTGGGTCAAGACAAAGAACAAGTACTTAGACTTTTACTATAGGGCACTTTCCCAGTTGAAGAATTTCAATTTCTGCTACTTAGCTTTATTTTATATTGCTCATTGACTAGTAAAATCTGTACATTGAAAGAAGGTGACCTAGTCTTGAAATGGCAAAGTATGAGATTACCAACACACAAGTCTTTATTTCTGATATGTAGCAATATCATTTTCAGTATTAACAAAACATGTAAGTACATTCTAATACTAGCTGCTTGGAAAGGATCAGGCTTAGGAGATGCTCTTACCATTTTTTGAACAGATATTTTGCACAATTCCTTCTTTAATATTTTTCAGGGAATCAAAGTCATTCACGAAATACACTCTCTCTCCTGTTTCTGCTATTTCCTCCAACTGTTGTTGAACAGCTTCCTTGATGCCGATGGCGTAGATAGTGATCCCTTGTTGCCTCAGCTCACCTGCTGCTTGCTTCACCTCATCTTCAGATTTACCATCTGTAATCACTACCAGGATCTGTGGAACATTTTCCCTAGATGCCATTTGGAACAGACTTTTCATATATATTAATGCATCTCCAGTTCTTGTACCTCCACCTATTTGTTCAATATTACTAATTGCCTTTGTTAAATCATCCATTTGGTTGTGCTGGCCAATCACGAATTCTGTCCTTGACTCAGATGCATACTGAACCACACCAATACGAACATTGTTGGCACCAACTTGGAACATTCTGGTAGTCTCATTCACAAATGTTTTAATGTCTACAAAATCAGTTGGTTGTATGCTGCCAGAGCCATCGATCAAGAAATAAATGTCAGCTTCCTCTGTGTTCACGCAACCTAATTAGTAAGAAAAAAAGACAAGGGCGGGGGGGGGGGGGGGGGGGGGGGAGGAGGAGGGTAGGGGATGGAAAGGGGGAGTTACAAAAGTTTTGACACTTCCAAGAGTAAGAAAAATCACTTAACAACTTTGCAATCCTCACAAATAGGTACCTAAACAACAAAAGTAATTTTATTTGAGAAAAGCCTTTCAGTCCAAAAATCTTGTAAAATCTTGGGTGTTCAATAAATAGGATAAGAGATGTCCAAACTTCTCTACACAAATAAAATGTGTCGAGAAGATAAAATGGAGTAATGAAACCCATTGTTACTGGTACTGTTACTTGTAAAAGGATAGCAAGCAGGATGAAATAGAAGTCAGGACTGCAACAGTTATTAAAGTGAGAAAAATAGAATAAAAGTAGATAAGATGAGGTACAGTAACAGTGTGACAGCCTGCAAAGACAAAAAAAAAAAAAAAAAAAGGAAGTGTATCTAGAAACAAAGCTAATTTGAAAAAGAATGGTAAGAGACTTTACTGGGAGAGACTGGGTAGAATTTAGGTGTGAAAATAAAAATATTACTAGGATTTGTATCATTATGAGACTAGCCTCCTGAACTGGTATTAACAGCATGGCCTAGCTACTCCTAGAGGTGAGAGATGACAATATTTCATCAGTGTCAGAATTCAGAATTGCTATAAACTTCAGATGGTTTTGACAAGTGCAAAGAACATTAAAAGAGAGATGTCATGGAAAAAATAACCTAGATTCAAGTAACTAAGACATGACTCAGTCTACCTGTAAATGTTGTTAAGCTGTAGGAACCACTACCACTACCACTATCATGCTCACCTGAATGTGAGGGAGCCTTGGAATTTGCTCAAGTGAAAGCAGCAAAGGCTTCCTGACACTTGCTTCCCCCAAAAGGTAGGAATAAATAGGGGAGGGTTCCAAGCAGGGCAAATCTCAGCTGGAGGACATTCAGGTCCATCAGCAACAGAATTTTATAAACATCTCTAAAATCTGTCTGAATTTTTATTTCCTCTTGAATTAAGTACAGATGGTGTACACATCAGCAACAAGCCTGGCACCACTGAAATGGCATTTTTATTCATGCTTCTTACCTTCTTTCACATTCTGCGATTGTAATGGGACTACAAATGTACTTTTCACAATGTCATTACAAAGCCGTTTCTTTATTTTCCATCTGATATTTGACAACTGTAGAAAATTCTTCAGGGTGGTGACATGATTCATTGGGGGATATGTTGCAATTTTATCAAGCTTGCTGCTCTCTGTGGTATTCTGGATGCCCACAACATAGACAGTGACACCTTTACGTCTTAGTTTAGATGCTGGTTTAGTATAATCATCCAAGGACTGACCATCAGTGATAACCACAGCAATTTGTTGCACTCCTTTTCTCTTCCTGCTGCCTGCCTCTCGAGTAAAAACCTTATTCCTTAGAAATTCAATGGCTGCTCCAGTGTATGTTCGTCCACCTCGATATGGTAAATTCTTTAGGTAGTTCAGGATTTCCAGTTTATCCTTGAATGTGTTCAGGGTGAACTCTAGTCTTGGTTCATCACTGTACAGCACTAGCCCAACTCTTACATTCCTTGGACCAATATCCAGGGCATTAACAACTTTTAAGAGAAATGCCCTGATCAGCTGGAAGTTTTTTGACCCAACTTTGCTGGATTCATCCACAAGAAATGCAATGTCTGCAACAGTTGCACTGGAACACACTAAAAGTAAAATAAACAAAAGGAAGATAAGATTAATGTAGGTCACACTGTGGGATAATTGGTGAGACAGTCAGAACACTGTTACAGATGAGACTCAAGGTAATATGCAAGATGCTGCTACAATAACACATGAAATCCAAATCCTAAAAGTGCTGAAGAGCAGAGATTTATGTATTGATTTTCAGTCAAGAGATCATGTTTATTTCAGTGATTTCTTTAACTGCCCCCTTTTGCCCACTACAGCAAACTTTGCAAGACAGGTGGCTTTCCTCACTGTACTGTAGAGTGACTGCAAATCAGGAAAACTCAGGATATTAGGGAAGTTATTCTGTGGTTAAATTCAAACTCTCCTATGGCCATTTTTTGGAAACAAAATCTAAGGAAAATCCAAGGAAAATTGTTCCCTCAGTCAGAAAAGGCAACTCCAGTGCAGCCAACCCTTCAAGACTACCAAAGTTTTGCTCTTTTGATGCACCATACCTGCTGGCACTATTTGATCAAGTTCATAAAGATCCTGGAGTGAGGTTTCCACACCAGTAACAATTTTCTGTTGCACAAACTCAATGTTCTTTACTCCGTGAAGACGGTAAGTTGCATTAGAGGGGTAGCTCTCCGTTGTTTCTACCCTGTCAAAGCGTTCAACTTCAACTGTGAAATTTTTCACTCCCATCTCCTCTAACATCCGGATTGCCCCCATGATATTTTTACTGAATCCAGAGGATGTGAAGATCACTACAACCTGTGGAGTGCCTTCGTTGATCCGGCTTCCAAAAGTATCCGTAAATAAGGTTTCCAGCAAAGACTCCAAGGCAATTCCATCCTGTGATGAGTCTCCAGTGAGAACGATGCGCTGAATGTGGTCAAGGATCTCTTCTTTCTTTTCATAAGAGTTCAGCGCAAACCCCACCTCTCCCACACCATTAAACTGGGCTAGGCCAATCCTATACTTGTCAGTCCCAACATCTAGCTGTTCGACTATTTGGGAGATGAAACGTTTTACTCTGTCAGATGCTGAATGCTTCGTGGTCGCAGTGGAGTCAATGAGGAAAATAATATCAGCATATTGTTTTGCAAAAGCTGCAGAGAGGAAAAAAAATGTATTAAATGAGTTGCTGAAATACTGTCAACCTATATCCAGACCTGGCTTTGAATGCAATCTAAATAAGAACCTTTTCATTGATCTTCACAGTTTTAAATTTGGACTTAAGCTCTACATCTACAACATACCATGAAACATGCTATTCAATTACTGTTGAATTATATTTTGAAAAATTAAACAAAGAATTCTAAAGAAAGCAACCGTCTAAAAAATGGCTTTAAAATGTCTTGAGAAACCTTTACACCTGACAGTATTTATACATATAGAAGTTTCATCTTCCTCCAACCAAATCTTCTACTTACTACTTTGGGAGTGAGATTGTATGTTTTATCATTCCATTCTAGTGATACTCCATTAAACAAGGTCCTCTATATCACTGCTGGAATCTAGGTTGCATTTAAGACTTTAACCCAACTGAACGCTTCAGAATAAACTCACCTTCCTAACAATCCCATGAGGAATTGTTCCAAAAGGCAGACAGACCCTTTAAATATCAGAGGAGGCACCAGAACATTAATAAAATTATTCTAACTTCACTTACAGTCATTGGAAAGAGACGCACATTTCAGGAGGGCAAGTCAGGTGCAAGTCAGATGACACTGGGCCTAAACGCACCCTTTGGTATAACAGTTTATGATGGAAAAGGGGATTAAAACCAACTGCCTAAATACCAGCACAGCCTCTAATCCCTAATTTTTCTCATTGAGAGAACCACATTGACCTCTGCAAAACTAAGAAACAACATAATGTATTTACAAATTAAATTTTATATTTTAAATATTTATAAGTGATATAAACATCATTTTTTGTTTTGATTTTAGTTTTGCTACCATGCCTCCTTATATATATATATATAAATTCCTTCAAAATACATGTTCTGTGAATTCTGCTGTTCAGCAACTATACTGAAAGGATGGGAAAATATGGTTCCCCTTCATTTTTGAACATTCTAGGAGTGACAATCTCTTAACTAGGTTTTTGGAAGAATTAAGATAGTTACCAAAAGCATAGCTTGATTGAGAAATAATTCAGTTAAACTGTTCGATGACATCAAAACAAAACATTTTCTATAAAAGTCTCTACCAGCTCTAAAAACATCAAATTGAATGTATTTCAAAGAATCTGTGAATCTGACCCTGATTTTCTTTGCAATACATTAAGGCTCTGCTTACAGAGAGCACCAAGTATAAGATCAATTTCCTTTGTTAATAATTAAACCTCAATGACTTCAACACAGGCACTGAAACATGTTAAAAAGAACAGGGATGTCCATCCTGAACAGTGACCTAATTAAAATTATCCCCATTATTTTCAAGTGTTTTATATGACAGTAACGCTGGTGTAAAATAACATCAAAACCACATCCACTTTTCTACACCTTTGCTCACAATTACACAGTATGAACAACTGAAATGGTACCACTATAAGGACAAATGCTTACCTTCAACCTGGCTTTCAATTGCAAAGCAGAAGTTTTTCAAAAGCTTTGTGGAGAGATCAGGAAGGTCATCGAAACTTTTGATGCTATACAGATATTTATCGAAAGGTTTGCTGGCTATTTGCTGAAGCTCAGATGTATTCTGGACGCCAACTCCGACAACATAAATGGAAATGCCTCTGTGTCTCAGTTTCTTGGCAGGCAATTCTACTTCATCACTGGATTCTCCACTGGTGATAAGAATCATTAACTGTGGGACATAAACCTTAGCTCTGCTACCAGCAGATTCATTGAAATATGTTGTGCTGACAAAATCCAGAGCTTTCCCTGTGTACGGTTCTCCACCTTTATATGGTAAATCCCCAATCTGCTCCAAAACATCAGTTTTTGATAAATACTGATTCAGCAAGAACACTTGGTAAGTTTCATCACTGTATTGTGCCAGCCCAACTTGGATTGCATCATGGCCGATGTCGAGATTTGAGACCAATGAGGAGAGGAATTCAATCACCTTCTGAATGTTTTCCTGGGCAACATTTGTTGAAGTATCCACTAAAAAGACAACATCTGCCAACGTGGCTTTTCTGCAAGCTGCTCAAGGAAGATGACAAAAAAGAATGAATTATTATAGTTTCTTTAGCTTTGTTCATGAGCAAGGAAGAGCCAAATGTACATTTTATAGTTCATGAAATAAATTCTGTGTTTTGTGTTTCTGCCTTTCCATTCTTCCCCTCACCTCTTCCCTTCTCTCCACTCCCCACCCCCCACCCCCATTATTTTAAATATTTTACAGGTAGACTTGTTCAAAATTCATCAGTTAAGAGTTGGTATTATTGACAACTAGTTAACAACATATGGAAGACACAGGAAGTTAAAATCTATATTTTGGCAACATAATGCAATTCTATATGCTTTATCTAATATCTTCCCTACGATATTTTAAGATTTATCTAAGATTTATCTAACATTTTCCCTAATATCTTCCCTAATATCAAACCCATTGACCATTGTGCACAAAAAGCCTTGCAAAATCTTGGAGCTCTTTGTCCCTATACTCCAAGATCCACCTGCCAGAAAGATAACGTCTGCTATAGAAGCTTTCCTACAGACTGAAGAAACATTGTTTAATTTCCCTGTTTTCCTACAGAATGTGTGATCGAATAAAATTGCAATATTGCTTCCTGTTTGCTTTTCAGAATCTGACACCTTTTGGTCTTTTGCAGAAAAATCTTCCATCTATCCTAGTAAATTTTCAGCATTCATTAACTCCTTCTTTTCCCCTGTTCTTCATATAGAGTGTCTGAGGCTAAAAACAAATTTTAATGAGCTATTGCACATTATTTTTCTGTTTTTCAGACAATTCTCCTAACCTAGTATAAATATGTGCTTCATAAAAATATATAATATCATCCCTAGTTAAACAAAGGATAAACTATCACCAATTCTTCATCTTTCTCTTCAGAACTGGATGCACCTGGGAAAAAGAATTGCTATGAGTTTGAAGAGACTTTTCTTTCATGTATTACCAGTCTGCTGTGCATCCATAGAGCAGAAGGTGGATACAAAGAGAAGAACAAGAAGAAGTTTCCAGTTATCCATTTTGAATGTCTCCCTAGAAAAACAAACACAGTAAGAAATACAGAGCATTATTTCCTCAGAAGAAGTTTATTAATTGTGGGGAAAACGTAAAAGCACATTTTATTAACATCATGGAGGCTTTCTAGCTGTATACATTCAAAGCAACACTTCAAATTCATGTTTTCTTCCCTCAGGTTGTAACAAACGTGTTTTGAACACAGAGCTGTTAGTTTGGACACTGATGTACAGGATATAACTGAAATGAACAGTTCACAGACATACCGTGTTCTGATTTATACAGCTATATTTACCGCAATCCCAAATTCAGCTGAAAGTAAGTTATTCACAAGGCAAGATTAATGGGAATTAAGCTTCCAAGATTCCCTGCTAGCCTTGGAAATCCCCACCCACATATTATTTAAAAGAAAATTTTGGTGGCTTCCTCTGTATAAGATAGACATAAATAAGAACAAGCATTCATTTACAAATTAAACATGCCAGTTGACCAGTAATGAAGACACACGGCGTATAATAGAGCCAAAACTCAATGCTAATGGAAATGGGAATGAAAAATCTCAGCAAAAAAAGTACAAAATTAAGCCACACTAAGCTTAAGAATACTAAACAATGAAGAACACAGTTTTGAAAGGCTTTCAATTGTAGAACACATGTATACTAAATAGTTTAAAGAATAAAATAAAATAAGCCAGGGCATAATGATGGTTTCTGTTTCATTTCTTATGTCTTTCTTAATAATAGCTAGCACTTGCTTGTATTTTTTAAATGTTACTTAGCTGACATGTTAATGGGAATACCCACCCTAATCCTCAGATTTTTCTTCTGGGAAGAGGTCTTACATCCTATCTGTCAGCTGACATAATTCAGATATCATGATCAAGCATGTGTTTGAAAAAGACATTCCATTAAATAACTGAATTGACTGAAAAAGGCATTCCAGGCATTGGGGTTTCACTAAGAATCTCATACTTAATATACAGCTTGCACTAGAGGCATATTTGAAAAATGCATGGCTACTTATCTTTATGTTCTACTGTTCTACCATCTGTATAGAACAAATTTTATACGAAGCACTGCTGAACTACTAGAAGTATAGAATGATCCAAACTCTGCTTTGTCTCAGGCTATTGTTTGAACACCTTGGCTCATCCTGGCAGACACTCAGAACAAAGAGATAGCTTGAGCTACTTATATTTGAGGCTCAAGTTTGACACAGAGCATAACTTCAGTAGACTCTGGATCCTGCCTTTTTTTTTCTTTTTTCTTTTTTTTTTTTTCTTTAAAAAAATAAAATCAGGACTTCTGGAACCCTGATGAGAACAATTCTTCTATAATCTAATTTCAGAGCTGACTTGAACACAAATTTCTCCAGCATCTGTCTCTCTGACATTGCTTTAAGGCCTAATATCTATGCTGGATTGGATACTGCCTAGACTTATTAGTAGCAGAGACAAAAATGTATGAGAAATTACACAAAAGCAATCAAACAGCAGGCAAAAAACAAGCCAGATCATTCTCCCAGCAGCTGGAGGGATTCCTAGGCACACTCGTTGGAATCGAAAAGCATCTTTCTCAGAAGCAACCCCTCTCAGTCATGGGTAAATTCCTGTGGTGAAATGATGAGGAACTGAATCTATAAAGAGGAAGAGGATATCCAAGATACTGCTACAGCATAAGCTGTTATGGGTATACAAGATATGGCTACAGCATAACAGCTTAATCCACACATTAGATTTCTCAATATCTTCAGGGTATATGCTGGGTGCAGGATATGTACATTCCCACGCATATTATTTCTCTTTATTTCTGTCACTTTTGTTTGATGAACATCTGCTTGCCACTAGTGTCCAAAAAAGTCGTATCAGAACAAAGATCCATCTTGCCCAATCCCTTATCTTTGACAATGGCTACTAGATTAAGGAAAGAGTATAAAAACAAAGTTAAGCAATGCAGGGATATTCTCCCTTCTCCACGGACTGTTTCAAAGGTTTTCAGGTTACATTTGGGTGAAGAACACACTTTCCACAAGTTCTAATTTCTTTTGAAACCAGCTGCAGTTTTGTATTACTGAGCCAATTTGATTGTTTATCATATTCTCAACATCAACATCAGTTATGTTCTACTGGAAAGCAAGTCAAGTATTTGTGAAGATAAAGTTAATGACCAAATTCTGCTGTTAACACTTCATTACACTGGCTTTTAAATTATATCTTGGATCAGCAAACACAGTTCGTTGGAAAAACCGTAGCCGGTCTTACATCATAGCATGAGATTAAGTTCCAAGTTCCTAAATTAATGGCATGCAGTACTATTGTAGGTCTTGTAAATAACAAAAAACAATGAATAAAAATAATCTGCTTGAGTTTGTGTTCTACCCTTAGGCAAGGACAGAACATCATTTCCAAGTATCATGACATTAAGCCACGTTCTAGTTCTTGGAGGGTTCTTTGGAATGTCTTGGAGGAGGAAAAAGCCACATCTGCTGTATTTCAAGGAAGATATCACATAGGGACACTTTACCTCTTACTAGTACTGCAGTACTACACCAGCAGGTGGTCCAGGTACCATACGGTCCTTAAAAAGGACAAGGGGAAAGCAAAACTTGATTTTGCACTTTGTGGAAAACTTCATCAATGTCTCTGCACATTGCAGTTTTCTTTAATAAGCACTTCTAAGAAAAGGAAAAACTGTGATATATACTGTCATATACAAAACCATACCAAATAAAAATGTTTTGCCATCAAAAAGCCATCTTCATATTTAAATTTTACTTAAATTTTCTCTATATATCCCTGATAGTTACAGACCCTCTTGAGTTCTCCCTGATCACTTTGACAGACTTTATTACTGGTTATCTATGTTCACTACTTTGCATCATTACATCAGCCTTTTTTACATGTTAATCAGCAAAAAACTTAAATGGAGGTAGATAAATATTTTAATGACTTCCAAAATAAAAAGAATCGGTATTCATTAGTGTATTGTGTATACCTCCTTTTATAGCAAAGTAAATGCACCAAAGCAGTAAGCATCTAGAAATATACGATTTTAACAAAGCATAAACGTGTCTCTCAACACAGCCAGAAAATACCTATTCAAGGGCAGAAAATTAAAATGCTGCCACTAATTCCAAAGTTTTACTTTCCTGTAACAACAGTGGTGGAAATTTTTAGAGCAAAATACTGAGTTTGTGAAAAACTCAAGGGCACTAATATCACTGTGTTTCGGGTGTGTATGACTGCCTGCAGTCATATATGCAAAACAGAGTTGATGTTTTAGCAAGGGGCTTGACTTTCCACAGTAATGTAACTATTTAACCATTCAAATTTTGTACCAAAGTCTAGCCCTTGCTGTTACACAGTAAGATACACAATAATTGGTGGTTATTGAGCTATGCAACTATTTCTACACTTCCTAGCAGCTTTAGTCTCTGTTGAAATCCTCCAGCTTCTTCCAACTTTATGACTCACAATCTTCCCTGCTCTTACGGTCAGATACCCTGTGCCTGAAAAACTCCTACTCTCATTAAACAGCGGGAGCAGAAGAGAACCTGTTACCCACTTGATCTTTATTTTTCCCTTCAGTAACCCATACTGAGATCAGTCCACTATAGGCAACTTCTTTAAATACACAGAGAAACTGCAATTTTAAAATACATGCAGACTGATTTCCCTACTTGCACTGTTTATTTGTCTTTATCTTCATAAAACCACATGAACTTCCAGTCATAGGCTACATGCTGCATAAACAGAAGTACTTTTTGCCTCTTATGTGCATTCTTCAATATTAGCTAAACAAAAATGAAACTAACGTAATGGAAACCAAGTCATACAGCTCAGATACTACAGTTCAAACCTTAAATTACTCAGAGACATGCAGTGTCACAGAGCATTACCAATTCTACATATTAAGCTAGCAAAATATTAAGATGAAAACGTATTTGAACGTAACACTGCATATCTTTGGCTACCTAAACACATATATCAGTAGTTAATTATATAAATACATATAGGTATAATCTATGTAAGATGTTAAGACAGCAATTACCACTTTAATCTTATTTTGTGAAAAGGCAGGGTGACAATTATTAAAATCCCTTAGAAACCAGCATAAAAAGTTACGTATTTTACAGCATACTTTAATGTCAGCATTTTTCCTTCTTGTTTGTTTTCAGAGACCCACCCATACATATACAATAAATCTCAGAGGAAGAAACAGATCAACAGTGCTTCTAAATTCTTTAAAGTCTTCATGAGGATTAAAAACAAAAACAAAAACAACAACAACAACAACAAAATATAATATAATCAGCTACTGTCCCAGTTTAATCTTCAGTTGCTTCAATGTTTTAATGTTTTATGCACTTAAAGGAAACGATTCTCTAGATTATTGCTGCCAGAGAGAAATGCACAATTAGATGTAAATATACACCTGAAGTGCATTTATCATAGATATTTTGAGGCAACATCTGTTTTTCACCTATGATTTATAATAACCATGCTGCATGCATGATCTCTGAAACACCCTGGTGTAGGGGTATTTTCCCTCTTCTGTTTGCATATATTAAGAGAAAGAACACAATTTCCTTGTGATAACTTCAAATTCCACCTCTATCAGTGCAAATGAATATGATCATGTAGCTTTTTCTTACCTACTGAAGCACCCCTGATAGATTTCTCCAGATTTTCACTCTGGTTTCATTTCTTCTGAAGTCTTTGGGGAAAAAAAAGAGTCCTGGAGTAGAGCAGACAGACAGCTTTGCCTCACACGCCCCTTGGTTACTCCTTTCTTCCTAACCCTTTTCTCTCACTGAAGAGAATTTAAAGCCTACTGATTTGTATGAGTTCCCAGTATCACCAAACAGCAAAGCCAAGGGAAATTCATCCCGCCCCCACACCTGACTACTCTCCTCATATGTCCACATACTGAACTTTAACCACTAAGACACAGTAATACCAGAAGAAAGATAAATGTAGTTGTAGGAGTTATGTAAAATATTTACAGTGAGCTGGCATTTGGAAAACAAAGAAATCTTATCAGTTTATCAGTTATTTCCTCTCTACACATCTTTTTTTTTTTTTTCTTTTTTTTTTTTTTTTTTCTCCTATATCTTTTTGTTAGCATTGAAATGTCTCAGGAAAGATGCAGCTTCACCTATTCTAGATTTTTCACAGGAAAGCTGGGTTTTCTAATGATTCCAGCTACAGTCCCATGGCCAGACACTGATTCAAGCACGGAGTCCCAGGGTGACTTACCTGACTTTGGAGGTCAGTGTGATCAGCACAAAGTTCCAGATGTTCCAAAAGGTGCTTTCATTCAGGGCTTAGAAGCCATAGCTGTAAAATATGTGGCTATAAGAATTGAATACCTCCCATGTACACACACACAGGGCGCTAATTTATGGTTGTAATCAATAACATCTATATATATATTTACATGTATTTCACAGCAAGGTGGATTTGTCTCCTACTCCAGGATTTATTAAGAGAGAGTAAAGGAGGTCACAATAAAAAAGCATTAAATTGACCAATAAAAAAGCATTAAAGCAGGAAACTAAAACCATTTGTCAGGTCTTGTAAAACATGCCAGCTAAACTCCAGGAATGATACAAATAATTTGTAATATCTTTGTAAGTTCCTTTGACTGGAAGGTAGACAAAGGTGAACAGCGTAAGGACTAAAAATATCAACTCTTTACCTGCACATGCTTCACTAACTCATTTAGTAAAGGATATTAAGTGATCTAAACACAAACTTTTCATTCATAAAAGCAGCTCTGCAAAGCCAAAAGTGCTTAGGAGACCTAGCAGATGTGACTCTTGCTCCCAAGAATACTGAGTGGGAAAGTATCTTATACACGAGACTAAATACTCAAACCCAGTCTCAGCTGGAAAAAATTATTTTTACAAAAAGTCTTGCTTTGGAATAGCAATAACATAAATCACCTCAAAATAAAAGGCAACATTTGATTTCAGTTCAGAATGCTAGAACACTAGCTCAGTTCACAATGAATGCTACAGAAGTCTTTGAGCCACCAATACATTACCTACTAACATACGTACCTTTGAAGTAGGACCCTACAATAGCAGGATGCAGATTCTTACTTTTAAAAAGCTTTAAGCAAGAGAACTGTGACCTTGCAACAGGCATAGATGTAAAACTTACGTATATATCACACGGCTTTAAAAAAAAAAAGGCCAGAAGTCCTTTCATTTCTAATTATGGAAATCATGTTGTTTTTACCAGAATCTACCACTTTTGATAGGAGGAAAACACAAAGCTAGAGATAATCAAGACTTGTATCTTCACAAGATTTGCCCTGAAAACAACTGAAAAACTGTTGTTTTGTAGCTAAAGATGTGAAACGTATCTCATCTTTCTCGACAGTTCTAGGCACTGATTTTAAAGTAAATAAAATGTAAGTAAAACTTTCACCAAGATGCAAAAAATGCATACACTGAAATAGGAAACAAAGTAGAATGCTGTTAATTTTAATAGCTCCTCTGCAACTTTACAGTGTTTTTCTCATTGTAACAACTCTGGAAAGCTGAGAAAGCAACAGTCCTATTTTTCCTTAGTGCAAACCACCAAAGCTACCACATCATCTGTAATTAGTTCAAAACTCATCATGTCTTGCCAAATGAAATGTCTTTCTGATAGCAACAGAGATTTTAGCCCAAGGATATTACAAATGCAGTGTCCACTTTTTTTTTTTTTCTTTTTTTTAAACATTTGTTATACTGCAAAGCCAAGCTTTTAAACACTGAAATAAGCTAAAAACAAACAAAAACATTACTTCAAAGAGATAAAAATATATATCAGTGTTCTCTAAAAAACATATCAACATTCTCATTCTCTTAAAAAAAAAAAAAAGGAAAAGAAAAAAGAAAAAAAAAAAAACTAATTACTTGAAGCATTTTTATTTAAATGGAAGATGGCATTCTGACAGCATATAGTCCTGCCATGCTTCTTCCAATCTAGTCTAACTGATATTGTCTCCAAGAGTAAAATAACGAAGCAACACAATCTTAGGTCTCCCTTTTTTAGAGAAAGGTCAGTACGGTGAGTCAGGGAAACAGAGAAAGCTCCCAAGTTATCTGAATGAGGAAGAACAGCTCTTTTACCTAAAAGTGAAAATCCTTGGCCCAGAGCGTACTCCACATCTACCTGCATGACTTCACACTGGCTCGTAGCTGCTAGGTGATTAAGCTAGAAACCAGAAGAAAGAGCAGACCCTGCCACAGACTTTAAGAGAAAAGATGTGCTCTGTTAAAGTTTGTTCCATTGATACATACTTGGCAGGCTGACCGTAGCATAGGATCTGACTCCAAATGCCTTGTAAACAATTAGGGAAAGTAGAGTAACTCAAAGGCAGGAAGTTGCTGGTAGTCAGCACGAGCCACAGAGGGTGGCTTAAAGCAAAGAAGCGCGCCACAATTTGGGCTACTTGGAAAGTCTTCCTGCTCCATTTTAAAGTCCACAGGAGTTTTAAAATTTGTTTCCAACTGTAAATACAGAAACAATATAGTATAACACTATAGAGTTTGAATACAAGAACTCAAAATTACTCTAATCTCTGAACCTTACATAAGAAACCTGATCCAATAACCTGCCAAGGCGATTAATGTGTTGTTCTAATCTGTTGTAGTATAAAAGTGCCTGATTACTTGACATGCATCTCCCCGCTGTTTTGTTTAGAATCTAATGACTCTGTACTAAACATTTTCACCCAAATATTTAGACTTCCATATAACACAGCACTTATTTGCCTGGAAAACTACCTAAACAATGTATCTGATACCTATCGTATCTAAACTACCTGAACAGTGTATCTGATAATTCTCCTTAGCTGCAGGTTATGAACTTCATTCCAGAACTCTGAAGAGTCTTCCCTGCACTGTAATTCAGGTACAGCCTGCTCTAAGGTCAAATCCTTTGGAAAGGCAATTGCATGACCACTTTAGAGTTTTGCTACCACTGAGCCACACATCTAGATATTGCTGTTCTTGTTCCATTCCAGAAGGATTCTTCTGCATGGATTAGACTTAAAATATATAAATTAAAATGTATACAAGCACTAGCCAGCCCATGTTATACTTTTTGCATAGCTTGCCAAGGTTATTACACACAATCCTGTACAGGAATTTTCCTAGTTGGAAGATAAAATACAATATTGAAGGACCGATGAGAAATCTTTTATTGCAAGTACTTTACAGTACCCACCTGAACTACTAACCAAAGACTGCCTCATCTTATGCCCACTGACACCAACTAGAGTTTCAGTCTTGAAGTAACAGGAAAGTCCTGAACACTTCTCAAGGAATAAAAGCTTTCTTTATGCCAGCCCCATTTCAACTGCAAAAACGCCCAATTCCATATTTCCAACATTATAACACTTTGGTATTAGTGTGAATATGTAATATTACATTAAAGCGTATTTTATTCTTCCCTCTATAGGAATGGTAAAGTTCTGCAGCAGTGCCTTACAAAAGCAGTATCCACAAGTACCCTAGAGATTTAATTCCAGGAGATTTGTTCTAAAGATGTAAATAATAGCTGTGAAACATGCTGTTTCTTTTTTCCAAAGAATGATAGAGGAAGTGTGCTATGGTTGAGATTTGTGACATTACCCAATATTGAAAGTTGCAAACATGCACAATTCAAAGCTTACTTTTTCACAGCCCTTCTCTTAGATAATATCATTTTAGAGTCTTCTTTTTTTTTTTCTTCTTTTTTCTTTTTCCTTTTTTTTTTTTTTTTTTTATTCTTTTAAATCCAATCTGCATATCTATAGTGCTTTTAAAGCATCATTCTGTGAATAAAGCAGATGTAAGCATCCTCTGGAATCACTAATTTGTAATAAAGGGCAGTTACTAAATTTCCACGTTCAGTCAGGAACAACAGAGTTGCTGTCACCTTTGTTGAAAAAGAGCTTTGAGTTTTTCACAAGATCAAGCAGAGATGGATGTGTGCTTAAATGGAATGATCAAAATGATCAAAGGAGGTTGCTTCAGTTGATTTTTGGAGGTAAAAATAGGTATTTGTTACTGAAGAACTCGTGTGAAGAGGCAAGTGTTTTCTCTTCAGAGCACTTATATAACTCAAGAAAGCTCACATAGCTTATGCAGAATTGTCCAGCATGAAATTAAATTAGTGGATCATATCTATTTATGCCAGTTTTGAAGTTTCCCCGTGCAATGTTTCCGAGAGTCTCTCTTTAAAACAATATTATGTATGTGGGATCATATCTGCTATAGCGATGTAGATTTCAGTATGGTAACTCATAGGAAGCAATATTCTCCAAAGAGGCCAACTTGACTAGAATAAATATTATTCAATGATTATGATATATCAATTATAAATGTGTGTATGTTTGTATTGCAGGGAATCCAGGGAGAAAGGGAACTGTATTCTACAGTATTCAATAGTCAACCGCCAGTGATAATGTTGTTTTCTCTGCATGTCTTCTTGCAGCCAAATCATTAGTGTTATTAATGAAACTAATAAACTGAGAACATTGTTTTAGTCCCATAGTTTTAATCGGCATTTAATGATAATATAGAAAGTACCTAAAGGTGATCGTGTCTATGGCCAGTTTCACATGCATCTCTAGAAGGAGTTAAGTGGATAAATCATTCCTGTGGATGAAAAAGAAGTCAGACTAGACTAAACACAAGCCAAGATGCAGCTGTATTGGAGAAAAAAAAAAAAAAAAAAAAAAAAAAAAAAAAAAAAAAAAGGAACAGACTGGGACATGAAAAAATTTGACTGTGCACTGCATGAGAAAAGTGTAAGCCTCCAGGATACAGAAGATGGAGCAGACAGCAAGAATTTATGAATAAAATACAGTGAAAAAGTAGATTAGGGCTAAGTGAACAAGGGAGAAAGACACAGACAAGGAACAAAACCTACTGAAACCAGTGGGACACCTAACTGTGGACTGGAGAGCTGTGGTGGCAGGGAGGATATGCTGACAGGGATTTAACTTGCAGAGTTAGAAATGGAATTGACTGGGCAAAGAGAAGGACACAGACAAAATGGGAGAAGAATGAAAACCAGAAAAAACTGCATTTAGGAGCTAAAGTGAAGAAAAACTTAGCTAGGACTAGAAGAATGAGGTGAGAAGGGGAATTTGGACCAGCTAGATAAGGAGGTTGAGATAATCAGAGAGGTGGGGAGATGGGTAAATCTGGTAGCTGCAGGGACAACCCAGAACACAGAGATCTCACTAGGCACAGAACAAGAAAAAGGGGTTTAGAATACAAAACCATAAAAGAAGAAACTATATCTAGGTGAAGAAAGATAAATTAGGCTGGTTAGGTAGGTAGAGGCAGCAGAACAACTCAAGAAACACTTCTCATTGTATACTTACAAGAAGCAAAGCCTGATTCCTGAGCAGTTGCTTAAAAAATTGTCTCTGTTGTTCAATGAGTGATTTTAGGCCTTTTTCACTAAATAAAAATTACATTCTGCCCAGAATACTACATTATTTACGCTTCTAGAAGCTTTACTGCAGCAGTGCTTTACAACAGAAATTCGTAACCATCCCTTTGTCTTGCCACATCACTTGCGAAATGCTTTTTGTTTCATTTTATAGATGGGAGCCAAAGAACCAAGTTGTTAAAGACAAAAATACCTGGCATTATGGTGCACCCAACTTCAAGTGTGACATTTCAGAATACCTAACACTCAAAGCACAGCTCTTACTGACCTCAGTTACAGTCAGACTCCAGGGTACAAAATCAGGCATGCAGAGAAGAATAAAAAAAAAAAAAAAACACCCAGAACACACAATTGATGACTATCTGCAAAGTCTGTCATATATGATTTGTCAGGATTATTCAGGAATGCCTTGGCATATACCAGAACATCATTGGAGTCTCTAAAGTAGCACCTAAGATGCTGAACTCTCCTCTTTTAGAGGCCCATTTCATTTGCAGATATAAATGAAGCAAAAATCGTGCACATAACCTCATTTTCTACATTTTTTGTGTTAATCTTCAAAGCAAGTTCTTCATGCACACTGAAACTTCTGTACAAAAAACATGTTGAGATAATGCACAGTTATACACTCACTGTGTATGTAATTCATACTGCATATGCACATGGAGTCAATCATGGAAATTTGGCCTCTACAACACCACAGACAAAAAGAACAAACTGTTGCCTTAGGATCACACAAAATAAAACAATAAATTTAGCAATGTTGTTTTTCCTCCCAAGTTTTATTAAGATTTCTCAGCCAAAGATTCAATTTAAGCTGACCATATGCCTTTGTTTATTGTCCATGTAAGAATTCTAATCAGTAAATTATGTTTCTACATTTTAATTTTGCTTTGGAAGGCTGTAGGTTCAGTTCAGTTGCAAAATGCCTTCTAAATAAATACCTCTATTACTTCTCATGCCAGAAAAGCTTAAAAAAAAAAAAAACACCATGTGAAGTCACTCTTTGTATTGCCCCAACATCGTGACATACACTGGCTACAATCCAGCCCCTTTTCACAGAATGCTAATTACTTCCAAACACTGAATTTTGAGGTAATGGGATTCTTTGAAAGCTGAGCATGAAAGTGGATCCCAGGACAACTTGGTCTCAACAGGTAGTGAATATCCCTTCAACAAAAGACATAAGCAATCATGTAGCCAAATATACCTGGAGTTGTTCTAGGTAAGAATAATGCTCGTACATGCTGTGAAAATGTTTGAGATGTCTCAAAATCAAAGAATCATGGAATATCCAAAATTGGAAGGACCTCACAAGGATCATCAAGTCTAGATGCTGGCTCCACACAGGACCATCTGAAAATTAAACCATACTATGAAAGCGCTGTCGAAATGTTTCTTGAACTCTGTCAAGCTTGGTGCTGCGATCGTTTGCCTGGGGAGCACACACAAATTTTTCTCCTACAATGGTGAATGGCATCCTTGTAGCCCTTCTGTGTCACCTGACCTTGCTTCCAACATCCAGACACTTTCTTTTTCCACCTAAGCTTTAGGAGATCCCTGTTCAGCCAAGCCAAGTTTCTGCCCCACCAGACTTTGGAATTGCCTACTCCTGCACTCTTAAGAGGTAACCAGCACTGATGGACCCCAATATCTGCAAAAGCAGTTTCCCAGGGGACCTTGCTAACTAGTTTTCTGAGCAGCCTGAAGTCTGCTCTCTCCATAGTAAAGGTCAAAGTTACGCTGGCAGTTTTTCTCTCATCACCAAACATTTTAAACTCAACTGCTTCAAGGTAGCAAAGACAGCCACCAATCACCATTTAACTCACAAGAGCCTCTCTGCTCACATACAACGGATCTATAGGGGCACCATACCTAATCAGCTCCCTTAGTACCTGTACTGAGAAGTCATCTTCAACTTTAGGAATTCCCTGGACCTATTTGTATCACTTGTATAGCATTCCCAATTAACACCTGGAAGCTCAAGTCGCCCATAAGGACAGGACAGCTGACAGAGATGTCCCTTAATCCTTTATAAAATAATTCATTGGTGTTATTACCCTGGCAAGGTGGCCTATAATAGTCTCCCACAACAACATCTGTTTTATTTGTGTGCCCCTAAACCTCTACCCAGAGGCTCTTAGTCTCGTTGCCAACTGAAAGCTCCATACAATGCAACCCCTCCATCACATACATCACTGCCCCCAGCCTTGCCTGCCCTCCTGAAGAGCTTATAACCATCCACCACAGCACAGTCACAGGACTCTTCCCAACAAGTCAGATTTAGATTGGAAGGAAAATGCTTAAAGTTCACTTGCCCAAATTGGAGATAATGACTTAAGACAAAAATCCCTGACAATAAACAAAGGAGAGAGAGCACAACCCTAGATCTTAGAGAGGAAAAAATACATTTAATTTGGAAAAAAAAAAATTGCTTTGCCTTGTATAGTATCAAAAATAACTTTCTTCCTATGCATCTTATTACTTAGTTGCACAATACCCCAAACTTGTGCTCATCAGGTATATACATGTATAGTACATAGGACTTCTCTTTCTGATTCTTTAGTTAATGGATTGGGGATGGAAAAGAACAACACTTTCATTGTTTCCATTCGGGTTTTATTTTCCCTTATCACATTTTTACAATGTGCTCATAAAATGGAACATTTAAAAGGAAAGAAGTCCTGGATTCCCACTCCCTTCTAATCGCTCTAGTCCCAGGATACAAAGTGTTTTGAGTGTTTTATGAAGGAATTCAAGGTTCATTTGGTTTTTAAAAAAATTACTTGGAAAACCTTAAACAGATTGACCAGCAGAATGGCAGCAGGCAGTGTCTAGAACTTTATGCACATCTGTTATAATAGGTATGAGTTAGCAAAGAACAGTCCAACGTCACTGCATTCTTCTCCTTCATACTCCCAGACTGCCCCCCTCTCATTACATCTAAAAATTTAGCAAGTTTACAGCTTTCATAACAGCTAAGAGATGTCCTTCCAGGATACGTCCTCTGGACTCCTCTGCTTTTTACAGTTCCAAGAACAACACACAAGTAAGAAATAAATCAACTGTGCCAGCTAAGCTATTGACATTTTTTCTGAGCATTGAAGATGCCACTAACTCAAGATCAGTCATATGCCTGATCACTGGGACCAAAAGAATACAAAGATGTTTCATGCATTGTCCTGAGCCTCACATCACCATATCCTTACCTTGGGGTACCCAGGATTAGGCTCAATTTTGGAAACTGTAATCATAAATAGAAAGAGTTGGGAGCGAACCTTCAGTCTCAAATCTGCATTTCCTACTGTAAACACTGAGCGTAGTCTAACACTGCCCTATAAATCCACTTAGGGGATTCTAATGAATGTAATACATCTCCTACTCTGCTATGATGCAGTGATATGTTTATTGTAACAACTATGCAAATACTTACACTATTTACTCCTAAGCTAAATTGTAGTCAAAATAGAGTGCAGAGGTCTAACATGCAACACTAAAACAATCAAGCCTATCCATATTGTTTTTTCAGTGCAATTCACGTTCAGTTTTTCTCTGGTATCCATGAAGATCAGCAAGATAAGGGACATCTTCAGCTTTCACTTCTCTTGTACCAGTATTGGCAGTCCAGAGGATTACAAATCATTACACGAATATCTCTGAAATCTTGAGTTCAGGTAAGTATTATTTCAAAACTCACGGTCTCCCCCACTCCAGTGATGTTCTTTTCTCAGCTAACTAAAAAGAGCAAGTTATGACAGTGCTCTACAGGACTGCCTGACCTTAGGCCCACCAAGTTCAACTTGAAATGGTGGGAGTGGGGACCTGTACTATAGAAGTAGCCTTGCAGTCAAAAATCACCTTTTTTTTTTTTTTTTTTTTTTTTTTTTTCTTGTGCAGGTATTTCTCAGCTTGATCACTTCCTTAAACCAGTTCATCACTGAGCTGCGAGATGTACCTGTGCCTAATGACACAGGATAATGAGACATAGAAGAGAGGAACTGTGGGTACCTGTGAGGAAAGGGAAGCTTTTTAAAAAAAAATAATAAATAACAATTATACCAAAAGTATTTCTCTAAAGTAACTCTAAAGTCTGCGACACAAACTATCAAAGCTTACCTTATGTGACACATTCTACACATCACCATAGGAATAAGGGAGAACACATCTCTTAAAAAAATACTGTAAAATGTTACAACAGCTTGATAACAAGGTTAATTACACACTGTACCTCTTCACAAGGCAGTGGCCCTACCATATGATAGCCTGCCATATTTTCTACTCCCTGAACAAATCCACATCTCAAGCAGCCTGTGGTGAGGCTTCTGGAATCTAACAAAAGCCTGTTTTCAATCACTAAATGTTTTGAAGGATGTAATTCTTTCTACAGTGAAAGATAAAGCTATTGACACTTCATAAATAAGTTTAACAAATTTATATGGTTGCCTTATACAGTACTCTAATTTTGAAATCGTGCCAAGAATCCAAGCATGCTGTCTGAATACAGCATTTATACAATGCATAGAAGAAGGATGGAAACCCCCTGACTTTCTCTCTTCAGTTTTTCAGTTTATTTTCAACTTGCTTTATTAACCTACAGCTGTGTCATCTTTTTTTCCAGGAATCATCTTCTGGGTCTCAGAACCCCCACACATTTTGTTCTCTTTCCTTTTATAGCAATCAGCTGTCTCAGGGAGGATCATTAGCAGCTTTTTTTTTCTTTTTCTCCACAATTATTTCCAATCCAACATATCCCTGGGGATATGAATCAGCAAAGCACCACTGACTTTAATGCCACAGTTTACAGTAGATGAGGATCTGGCCTTCAGATGAGGCTTTTATCTCAACTTTTGCAGTAATCTTTCCTTGGAAAGAAAAAAAAAAAAAAGCTATTGGAAAGGAAAAAAAAAAAAAAAAAAAAAAAAAAAAAGGACTGCCTGGCTGCTGATAATGAGTAAGTACTGTACAAAAAACTCTACTGCTCACATGATTTCAAGGAAATAGAGAGATCTTTTAGTCCAGTTCCAGTGGAATAAATATTTAATAGAGAAGTCCATCCTTCCTGAATGCAGTTTCTGAAAAAGGTGTAAGAAACAGGGCTAGATGCAGCCATGAGGTAGATGAGATGGCAATTCCACTACAACCAATGCTAATGTTAATGCTAATGATCACATAGCTGATGTTCCTGGTGAGTCTCTTTTCCAATCAAAGAGCTCTACACAGGGTGGACTACAGCATGCCAGGTTCTGGGACAATAGTTCTGTTTCTTTGATAAAATATAGGTGGCTTACATTTAAAAAACAACATCAACAAACACAATCAAACCACTTCTTCTAGTGAGCTGGCAGAAGCATGACAGTCTGAATGATAACAGCAACATGAAGTCTTATACTTTTTTTTTTTTTCATAATTGGAAAAAATCCTATCATGACATTGATTCCCGACCCCGAATTATAGGTTGTCCTTCTTCATAACTCTACTTTTATACTCTGCATAATTAATCCATCAGTGCTGTAATCCGTGACAAGTTAAATTTGGAAAAAAAAATGCCACTAAATTTATAATCCTGAGGGCTGGTCATGAGAAAAACTAGCTGATCTACTTGAAAATTTTAAGAATGCAGCGAAAGGTGACTAAATGACAGCACTTAGACAATGTCTCTGACTGAAACATCCTCCTCATGGCTGCATATGGATCACATAGGTGCACTTTTGCAAGTCTAGTATTTTTGTACTCTACTGACACCATACTGTGGGTTTTTTTCCCCACTAGTCTGAGCAGCTCTTAGATGAAAACTGCTTTCGAGGTAGATGCACAAACACTTGCATACATACACAAAGAAGTACACTTAAGCAATTTTTTTGTGCATTCTGCGGGTATTTTGCAACAAAAAACAGGTCTCAACAAACGAGGTACAGTACTGCTAAGAAATTAAATATTAGACTTAGGGATTCTGCAGTTATCCAACAAGATCTGTTCAAGATCCGTGTGAAAAAAATTTGTTGCCTTTAAATGCATAAACACTTTCTTTTTTTAATCAATGTGCAAAATAAAAACGCATCAAAACAGATGGAAGCAATAAATCACATAACTTTGAAGTTCAACAGAAACTGTCTGATTATCTGACAAAAAGCACAGATGTAAACAGGCTTACAGTAAAAACTTCTGTTAACTACTACATTTGTCTGTGATGGCAGCCTTTGCTTATACACAGAAGTACTATGTATTTCGCAAGTGGATGTGAAGACTGCCAAAAGTGTTTTGATTTAGACAGCTCATTTTAATTCATGTTCAGATTATCTCCAAGAGCATCCATTTATTAGTCAGATTTGCATCATTAAGCTCACCTAAGAAACTCTGCGTGCCTCAGCTCCCAGTATAGTTTCATGTCATTTCATAAACCCTATTTATGGAAGAAATGAAATCAATGGTAAACTAAAGGATAACTGAAAATCTCCCCACCTCTCTCCATCCCTTTGCTCGCCTTTAAAGTAGGTACTGGTCTGTCAGAGGTGGGGAAGCAAACCTCTGCCATTCACTAAATGCCAGTTTCCTACAAAAGAGTAAAATCCCCAATGAAGATTTGAACTGGCAACACTGCAGCAAGCTACAAAGTTTTCTAAAATAAATTTGACAGGTTTGCTGTACGGCAAGCTTCTCACCTGAAAGGGTAAGGACATTTAGTTTCACGAGTCTGGTGCATCCTTGTTTGCAGTCCATTGTCCTAAAAGATAAATGAAGACTCGCCTACTATTCTTTTCCTTACAAATAAACACCTTAACCTATCATTGCAAGTAGCAGGTTAAATTGTTACTGATGGACAACTTCTACTTATCGTGTCTTTCACTGAACAACTGATTTCAGGTATCAAAATACTGTAGTGGTTGGCTAATCCCTCCCATACTGGGGCAGGGTGGAAGGGGCTCACTGTATAGGACTGACACTGCTGAATGTTTGCACTTCCCAAAGGATCATTCCAGCAGTACCTATTTGCAGCATATCCGAAGAAGTTTCTAGAACACCATGTTCCTGTGGCAGAATCACAGAAACACTTAGGTTGGAAAAGACATCTGAGACCATCAAGTCCAACCACTAACACAGCAGTTCCAAGTCATGGCATAACAATACACAGCTTATGCCTTAATCCTACACAGACAAGAAATCCTCAATCCTCAGGAAAATGGCATTTGATAAGTCAGCAAAGGAAAGTGAAAATTTTTCATAAAAAAAAAAAAAAACACACACACATTTGTAAGAACTTGTCAGTTTTCTAAAATATCACTGAATCATTTTTAAACCCTGCAGTGACATCTCATGGCTCCATGGTACTATCAGCAGTGAACACGTCAAAAAACAGGGAGAAAACAGGGGAACATATGGAGATGTAGAACACCAGGTAGCTGGTATTGATGTGATCTAACCTCTTTAGTTACTTACACCCAACTCATTTATCCTCCCAAATGAAGTTAGTACAATACAAAATTCCTGTTATAAGGCAGATAAGGCTGTTTGTGCACACAGACTCGTCACATGTCAAGAAAACTAGTTTTAAATAAAAGGAAAGAATCCGTGGGGAAAATAAAATTAAATTCATGAAACTTCGTCTAGTTTCTTTCAAGGAGCAAGGCCAGAGGATTGAAACCATCACATGAATATCATTACAGGAAGCTTTATATCTGCTTTGCAAAAGCCAACAAGAAGTGAATTAATCTTTTTATTAATAAAGTTAACATGTTCTCTCAAAACAACTTATCTAAATGATCATTCAAAACCGAGATCTAGGACTAAAACCATTCCAGTCTAAGAACTCACTGCATCCTTACATTCTTCCACAATTAAATGCAAGATCAGATTTCATTCTTTAATTAACTCAAACCACAATATCTTTTTATAGGTCAGAAGAAAAACACCATATAATTGATTTCCTATGCTGAACAGCAAAGCTTCTAACTAACTACATCTCTTGGGAGTCTGGTTTCTTTCTTGCTTATGTTGCTGCAAATGTTAAGGCACCTCAAGGATAGAAACAAACCAAGAAGAAAAACGATAAGCATGTTACTTTGTTGTTGTTGTTGAGATTGGGTTTTGAGCCCAATACAATTCTGGTGTGATTATTTGGATGATCAAACTCAAGCTCTGAGTGAAAACTCAACTACTCCTACCCGTGCACTACCATGCCACCTCTGAGTCATTACATTTCACTGTAGCAAATCCTCACTGTGCATCTTTCAAATGTCTGCACTCTGTAGAAAATAATAATAATAATAATAATAATAATAATAATAATAATAATAATAATAATAATAATAATAATAATAATAATAATAATAAAAACACATTGGAAACACAGTTTATTAGCTCATTTTACTAATTTTGTGTCCCACTACAAATATTGAAAAGTGAGTATGCCAAAGCAGGAAATGTAATAAGTAAAACCTCTAAAGCCTTAATGAAGAGAAAAAATCTAAACTGGAAGACTAGACATCATTTTATCTCTAAACACTTGGCTTTTAGTGAAGTTAATTACTGAAGCCAAATTTCGCAATGGCAATTTTTGGTATTTAGTGAATATGACAGGGTTTTTTTCTAGAGGACATAAAGACAATCCTCAGAGAAAACTCCCATCTTCTATAGAAACATTTTTTCCTCGTTTGGTAACCACTGGTCCTAGTACAAAGGGAAGGAAAATAGAACATCTGGAAAAGTGACCTCTGCAATGTTCCTGAGAATAGATGGTTTACTGAGCTCCCTTATATAAACTGCAATTCTTTGCACTTGATTGCCACGTGAAGATGATATTAGATCAAGTTAATACAACTTTCAGAATTGCATATCCTTTTTCTCTTTTTTCCTTTAATGTTTCATAACCCATATCACCTTCACTTAAAAATTGATTTTGCTTGCTCTTTATGTCTGTTCTTGTGTGATGTTGTTGGTTTGGGAGATTTTTGACCTATCCTAAAGAATTTTATCACAGTGTCATACAAGAGAAACAGAAGCAGCAATGATTGCACAACTGCCTCTAATTGCAGGAGAACTTGACAGCTCAGATCTGTCAATCCCATGCTTTTTGTTGTTGTTGTTTTTAATATTCTTCCCTCCCTTGTGCTCAAAACCCCATACCCCCAGTGCAGTAAAGTAACAGTCATTTAGAAATAGACCAGCAATAATTCAGCAGATTCAGTCAAGCACAGAGCAAGGCAAAAGGGCTAATCACAGGTATGGAAAGACTTCTAAGTGAAAAATAACTGAGGAAAGATATGACAGATGTTTATGAAGTTGTAAGCAATTTGGAGACAATGTCTCGTTAACAAAAGGGTAGGAAGTCAACTAAATGCAGATGCTGGCAGATTCAGAGTAAGGAAAATGTGCATGTATTATGTACTTAAGTTATAGAACATTTCACACCATGATTTTGTGATTGCTAAGAGTTCAGATCAGCAGAGGGTGTGCAAGTCACATATATCAGAGGTCATTACATATAAAGATGCCACCTTTTAGCTTTAATAAACCCCAATCCCTGAGCTGTTGGAGGATAGGAAAAATCTGGAAGTATTACCAGATTTCTGCTTTGTTCTGTGCTTTTTATACAGCTGCATATGTGCATTATCAAACAGGATAGCAGCTTAGAGGCACATTGGTCGGATCAACTGTTGCCATTCAGGCTTTTATAGCTAGTTATCCAAATGCCAAAAGTGAAGTGATATAAAAACAAAAGCAAGCAATTAAGCCCTACAGATCAAGTGCAAGCCTGTTGCAGCATTGTTTAATTTAGTGCCTCAGAGAAGCAAAAGATTATGCCTATTAAAGAACAACTCTGATTTTAATACTTAAGGACTGGCTTAAGGACTAGAGCTCTTGTAGCAGCATTTATCCCACACGGACTTTCAGGGACAAGGGAAAATAATTTGAAACGTTTCTGCTTGACCAAGGATCTGACAATTTATCATCATACAGAACACAAGGAAAGAAGATTGCTATGTAGAGCCTGAAGTTAAGCTCTCTCTAACAGCAGGATGAACTTAATAAAAGAATGTACACAAGTCACTTATTAAGTGGAGCAGAAAGACAATTTCCTGTAATGAACACAAGGGATTTTGTCCTGAACAGTTACAGCTTCCAGACTGCTCTGTTTCCAGCTCTAAATTGCTCCTTTGTATGTCTGTAGGAAGAAAAACAGGTGAAATATTCAGCTACTAGTACTGCTGGAGGTTCCACTTCTAACTTCCAGAACACAGTCAGTACCACCTTCCTTGCCCTCAGTACCTAAAAATAAATTATAGAAATTGCTTTCATTTACAAGGACATTTTCAGATCATCCTTTTGTTCGCTGTCTTCTGATGGATACTTATCCTACTGAAAACCAAACAAGTACCCTGTTTACTTCAAACTTTAAAGCATTTAACATACAAAAAAATAGCTGTAAGAACGAGACTGTCATTTGCAAAGCCACCTCCAGGTGGAAATGTAGGATGATGATAGCCAGGTTGGAAGTGACATTTCCACCTAATATTTTTCTGTCCTTGACTCCTTCAGATTGTATTCATCCATTTCACATTAAAGAGACTGATGTCTGTAATTCAAGAGTCAGTGTGAACTCATTTTTGGAAGTTTGTAGTAGATATCCCGTAATGACGAGGGAGCTAGAACTCCATACTATATTATACTTGGTGATATTTTATCCCACAGTTAAGCACTGCACAGTGGTCCCACAGGACTAAAGGGAGATTCTGGTTATTTACAGAAAGGAAAAAATAGCTAGCTTTTAATTTGAAGAACTAAGAGTTGTTTGTTTTTTATTTTTCCACACTTGTTTTGATAATAGCTGAAGAATTATGGTTAGATTAAGGGGACTCAAACATAGTGTACACAATTACTTTTGTTCCAGCTGTGTAAACATTTATGCATGTGACCAAATTTAAGCTTGAAAATGTCACCAGCATTAATTATAAGTTTAGTACATGCAAAAACGGAATCAAGTCTATCAGTGCATAAATATTTGTGTCACAAACACTGGAGTGTCTTTACCTATTCTGACACATTCTTACGCAGCGCAAGTGGCATTATTTATGCATACATTGGGAGGTCTGCCTGCTGTCTGCCTGTTTATATGACAATAATACTGCATCTGTCCTCCTACAAAATAATAATAAAAAAATAATCACATCATTTTCTGATATTTAAAAATAGAGATAATCTATAGGTAAAAATGGCTCGACTGAACACAAACATATTTGTACACAACAGGAAAGACTGGGGAAGTTTAAGATGCAGGCTACATCTTTACTCAGAATACTATGAAATTTGTTTTCTGCATCAATTGATGAGGACAAACTTTCTCACTAGAGTGACACTTACCATGATCAAGAAAAATAGTCTTGAAGGAGTTCTTCAGTATCCTAGTGCCCTCCCATTACAGGTGTGTTTTTTTTTCCCCTTTTCCTCATTCCCTCACATACGTTTGTTCTTCCCACCTAGATCTTATGGCATAAGGACATGAAAACACTTTTACTATAAAGGTTCCTCCATAATTATTAAAGTCCAATGCCATTAGTATAGTAATGAAGTTCATTTGTGAAAGAAAAACAACTTTGACAATCCAAAAATCTTGCTAGCCCCAAAATGTCCCCAGAAAGGGACATAATAGACACAATACCAGTCTTGTCACTGGGTATATACAGCACAGACCGTTGAATTCCACCTGCCCAGATTCAGCTGCAAGGTTAGGAAGCACTAAATAATAATCTCACCTTACATGTAAGTGTTTCTAAAGACAGTTACAGATGCAATTCAGAAACGGATGTTTGATTGAATTTCTTTGTGCCACGGCGTTTCCAGGAAGCAGAAGCTCCAAAAACATCTGCTCCAGATGTTTGAGCACATCATACTACATGCTTTGCTCCAACCTAAAGCTATGAATTTCAGCCTCAGATGTTGCTCTACAGAAAAGACCATCCTTGCCAAGCGTCTCAAAATGACTTGGAATTGATAAACAACTCTGATGAACCTACCATCTAATTAGACACGTGTTTCAGAAGAATCAAACAAAAAGGGGTCAAAGCCCTGTAATGCATTTGAAGGACTCTGTCAATTAAGATATGCAAATAAAATTACTGTTTGGGAAGATCCAGTGTAAACTAAATCAGCAGCTGCCCCACACATGACATTCCTGAGTACAGTATGCACAAACTAGTTTCTTTCTCACTGATCTCACGCTTACTATTTCATATCTCAGGGTGAAAGCATTTACATGGTACTTGGCACAGAGCAGCTGATACTCCTCAAGGTCACACCATGTGGTGAAAACACATGAGCACCCTTACAATATGAGCAATCAACACTTAATATCCAAATGTTCACAGGACCAGCAGCCGCAGGAGGGTACAAAGCACTTGGAGGTGTCAGTGGTTCTAACTTTTGTCCCCTTGATAAACAACATGTTACAACTGGGTCTCCGACAATGGCTATCCCTGTGTGATTTCAACATCAAGTTAGGCAGACCCTGTTGCCTAACTTCCTTCTGCAGTTGTGGTTGTAGTTTAATCGACAAACTTCACTTTGGGGTACACCTGTTACCAATAGCACAAGGCAACCCCAGAAAGGGAACCTGAACTGCTTGTACCATAAGATCAATTAGCAACTAACCCAGCCCAACTGACTACTGCAGCAGTAGTTTCTCTCATTTTCCATACAAATTTTATCAGCCCAATGCACATGATCGGTTATATATATCTATATATGCATAAATACTATGTGCAGACCTCTTAATGCAATTATTCATTCAGTGGAAGTCATTGGTACCTTCCACTCTAACATTAGTTTCATATAAAGCTTTATTTAATAAAACTTCCTGTTGTTAATCTCATTTTCCCAGTCAACACAGTCAGATGAAAGGATCTGCAGATGCAATTCTAAAAGGAAGTGCACTTACTAAGGTGAAGAATAATCTTTCTAACAAAATACACTTTTCACTTTCTTCCTTTATTTCATAGTTAGGATCACAGTCCCTATCATCATAACTGTTTACTTCCAAACAGATGCCAAAAATTACAGCCTCTAAAAAAGCTGAGAGACAGCATTTTAACTGTATAAAGAGGGATTCCTTACTTTCAGTGATCAAAGTACTTTTTCTAAGAAACTAATCTAAAGCATTTTCAGAGGAATCCAATCTCTGGTGAAACAGCTCTATTTAATCAAAAATTATCTACAGAATGACAGTAGCATCATTTTATATGAACCAAAGCAACTTAAGACACATCTGTAACTAAACCAGAGCCAAAATAAACTTCTGCCTTTCTCACCATGCAAAAACTTCTAGTGCTAGTTCTATCTAACAGTAGATGGACATCTAGTGGTGCAATGTAATTGACTCCTTTTATTAAGTAGCTTCATACATTAAAAGCCCCATCAACAGAAGTGCTTCCTAACATACTAATAAGTGCAATAGTATGACCTCTTAAAGGTTTTATTTGTTCTTTAGCTGCCTTTCAATAATCCTTGGGATAGTGTTCTCCGGAACTTTTCTAGGGACTGAGGAACAGGTCTGTAGCTTCTGGGGCCTTTTCTCGTGTCTTTTCTGTAAATGGGTGTAACATGGCAGGGGGGTGGAACTCGATGATCTTTAAGGTCCCTTCCAACCCAAGTCGTTCTATGGTTCTGTGGGCTAACCTCTGGCTGGTAGAAACCTCCCCAGACTCCCAAGGCCTTCAGTAAATTGTTGATAGGGAACTAGTTAGCTGTAGCTAGCAAACTGTAACATCCACTAACTCCCTCAGTACTCTGGGGTGAACCCCATCAGGCCCCATGGACTTATGAATGTTTAGCCTATACAACAGGTCCCTTACAATTCCAGTGACCACAGGCAGAAAGTCACTGTTCCCTCAGTCAGGGTCCTCCAAATCTGAGGACCAGGCAGATGATGAGAAGCAAGTCATCTTTTACATAGAATATTACTGCATTTTATATCACTGCAGTCTGTAAAGTTTAAAAAGCATAAGGCAGAAAAGAAGATAGAATGAGAACAGTATCTCTATACGTATGAAATTTGGAGATGAAAAATGATAGATTTTAGTATTTCAGTACTTAGTATTCCAACATTTATCTGCACCTCTTATTAAGTCTATTCAGAATCAAAGAATGGGTTGGGTTGGAAGGGACCTTAAAGATCACCCCAATCCATCTTCCTGCCATGGGCAGGGACACTTCCCACCAGGCCAAGTTGCCCAAAGCCCCATCCAGCCTGGCCTTGAACACCTCCAGGGCTGGGGCATCCACAGCTTCTCTGGGCAACCTGTTCCTGTGCCTCACCACCATCACAGTAAAGAATTTCTTCCTTATATATAATCTAAATCTACTCTCTTTTAGTCTAAAACTGTTCCCTGTTGCACTATCATTGTCTGCCTGAGCAAAAAGTTGCTTTGTATCTTTTTTATAAGCCCCCTTTAAGTATTGAAAAGCTGCAATAAGGTCTCCCCAGAGCCTTCTCTTCTCTAGGCTGAACATCCCCAGCTTGTGAGAAACACTCCATAGCCAATAACTTAGGCTCAGGCGAGGATCTCAGTGAAGTAGTAATTTATTCGCGATTGCAATGGCGGGCGCCCCACAAGCAGGAGAGAGCGCATCTACTAGTTCCAAAACACAGTTTATATACCTTTTGATGGCAGGACCCTCCCCTGTTTCCCCACTGAGTGGGTAATCCAGATTCACAATCTATCTGATGCTTCACAAACAATGCATGGCCTTCAGTCGCCGGCCTGTTAACTTTCAAATTTCTTTTGACATTTTTACTGCTTGAAGTGGTAATGTTTCTTCACTTATCTGACTTGACTTGACACCGTGATTTTCACCTAATTGTCCTAAGGAGTCTGATTGTCTGCATTTTACAAGGTCGCCTGCTAAACTTTCTTATCACTGTAAGCATATCTCAGTACCACATTCCCTCCTTCTAAACAATGTAACTCTGCAAAAACAACATTTCTATTCCCACAATTCCCCCCTTTTCTTTTTTTTTTATAAACTGTTGATTTTTGCAAAAACTCTTTTTATTTTTATTTATTTATTTATTTTAAGTGTAATTTGGTAAATATCTTCCTCTTCTTCACTTTCTTTGCTCTCCATTTCCTCTAATATCATTTTATCTGAATAGGGTGGTGGATCTATGGTCATTTGTTTCAATAATGTGGTTTCAATTAACCGCTGGACAAGTCCCCTTACACAGGGGATAACGCAACAGCCAATAGCTGTCAAAACTCCTGCTACTATAATCAAGGATGTAAATATGGACATTACCATCCCTTTCCATTTACCAAACCAAGATTTCAACCATCCTGTGATGGAAGTGTCTGCTCCCGAATTTTCTGCTAATTCATTGGCAAGGGTGGTAAGCCCTTGCAATGCTCTTGTTACTGTGCCATCCGGGGCAGTATTGTTACGGATAAAAGTACAATGGTTGCCCAGCATCACGCATACACCACCCTTCTCCACAAGCATCATATCTAATGCTATCCTGTTTTCCCAAGCCATTTTGCTGATGGCATCTAGTTGTTCAGCGATTCCTCTCATCGCATCCTTGGTATAATTGATGAATCTCTGCTGATTATAATAGAAATAATTAATCCAATCCACATTTTTATTGATTGTTACCCACCAGAACAGTAACTCAAACCCTGCAGCAATTTAATTTCTGGCTTTATATTCATCCCGAACTCCTCTAGGTACCCCAACAGAATCTATGTATACTCTATCATCAAATGATATTCCTAAGCCTCCTTTACTTCTTCTGGGTATTTGTGATGTTTCTCTTTCAAATGCCAGGGTGAAGGGTATAGCTGATTGAACAAGTGCACAAGTGCCTTCCCAATTAGATGGTAGGGTGGACCGTAAGATCTTCCCTCCACTGTACCACCAGAGATCTGCCCTGGGGATCTCTAGTCTTGAGCAGTTTCCCATCAAGTCTTTGGTAGCACAAGGCAAATTCTCCCAGATGCCAGGTAGCACTCACACCCTGCTGTGAGAGGCAAGCTGTATGGTTACCTATAGCTGTAGAGAATGCAGGGGGAACTGTGATATTGTTATCATGCAAGAAACAGCAAAGAGAGACTTACAGGCCTCATTTCCCCAGGCAGTCTTTTCTTGGTACAATGCAATCATACATCGCATCCCTTGGGAGTCTTTGGTCCACCCCCATGGGAAGGGCACTATCTGGGCAATCGGTCATCCCGAGGCACAAGCATAGCAGTAGCTACGATTGAGACTCTGGACAGTATGTTTGACCCATTCTATCCAGGCATTCACATCCCCATACCCTGTTTGAATCTCAAATGTTTGAACTGCCACATTTCAGAGGGCCTCCTGTTTACTCTCCTGTTTTCTCCTTGAGTTTCTCCCTTTCTCTGATGGCAATAGAGGATTGTTTCCATACAGCTATTCTCAATCTGGCTGTTGTGTCTCTCCCAGTTATTTGTTCTTTCTGCTCAATTGTCATTGGGCATTTAAATCTCCACAAGCTAACACCTCACAAGCATCAAACTTGACGGCTTGTGGTACATAACCCTCTGTCACAGTCACCCATATTTTGATGGGGTATCCCGTTTTTGCTATTATCTGGTCATGCCTTTTCCAAGTTACCAATTGACCAAGGCCTTCTCTGAGGCCTAGAATCACTAAAAACAAAATTAGTAATCAATTTTTCCCTGTCATTATTTTTAAACCTTAGGTTTCCAAATAATTATCGATACAAAAATAAGATGTACACTACTACTATAACAACCCCCCCCTTGGGAGCACTGCAGTTCACTATAGGTCTGTCCTTTCTCTCAATCACAAGTCACACTCATTAGTTACCTGTGAAAATAAAAGGTTAGTTTACAATTGTAAGCTCTTATCCTGCTCAGAGTCCACTACGAAATTTTTCTCTTCAATTTCAACTTCCAACAAGTCTTTTGTAGGAACAGCTTCCCAGGTACTAGCGTCGACAGATGCCTTCACTCGAGTATAGTGAGTCCAACCTTTTTCCGCAGTTCTTACGGCTGTTTCAGTGGTCAGTAATTGTCCTTCCCATTCAGGCCAGAGTTGACTCTTTCCAGGTCCGAATCAGGACCCAGTTTCCTGGATGATGGTGGTGAATGGGGAATTCCAAAGGTGGGGTTTGAGCCAACAACCCACAGGTCCTGAGAGATGACAAAGAAGAAGACAACCCCAGAATACAGCTCTTAAGGAAACTCTCTTATTTTGAATTGTGGTATCTCATCCCTTCTGCCCAGATAGGGCAATCTGAACAGCATCTCATATGGTGAAATTCCTATATCCTTTCTTGGTGCTGTTTAAACCTGTAGGAGTAAGCATTTTACCAAAGGAAGTTGGGTTTCTAACACTAGTTTAGTTAATTGCTTCTTTAATGTCTGATTCATTCGCTCCACCTTCCCAGAAGAGGAGGGGTGCCAGGGGCTGTGAAAATCCCACTCAATCTCTAAGGCCTGCTTTAACCCTTGCAGTAAAGCTTACACCCATCTAGTCACGTGGTCAATTAGGACAAACAAGTAACTCAGTAAAGTTTACCTGTATACTTTGGAAAGGTCAAACCCCTGGCTCCCGTCCCCCTCTAGATGGGTTACAGAACACCTTTTTATTTACCTTTTGACATATGGTACACCCGCTACATATGTGCTTCCCTAAAGTGTATATTCCTACACAGACATACTTTCTTAGCACAACATCACACATTGCTTGCACCTCCTAATGACTCTTCTGATGTAAAACAGTTAATATTTGCCTCATTATCACTTTATTCAGCATTTCTCTCCCATCAGGGAGTATCGATTTTCCTTCAGACTTCATGGCTCCTGATTCCTTAAAAAAATCTTTCTTTTAAAACTTTTTAGTTCTTTCTTAATTTTCAACAATTCCCTGAATCCTCTCTGCATTTATTCTGTTTTCCTTCAGACATTAGATGCCTTAAATACCTGACTTCTCTTTCTCCATATTGTAATTTATTTATTTATTTATTTATTAATACTCCCAAGCCCTGCTTTCCCAGAAAGTTGAATAGCTTGTTAGTAGCTTTCTTCACAACTCTTTTCTCCTGTCCTGACAATAGAAAACGATCCACATATTTGTTAACATTAATACCTCCTTGGGAGGTTGTAATTGCTCCAAAATCTTTTGTTATTTAAACTGACCCAAATAGATAGGTGGCCCTGTAAACCCCTGAGGTAAAATTGTCCACCTATATTGTTGCTTCCGCCCCCATTTAAGGGTCTTTCCAGTCAGAGGTGAATATACATGTATGTTTGCTCTCAGGGCCAGAGAGCACTCCATTAATAACACTGTTATTCCAGTCTAACAATTTACTATTTGAATGCCCAATTTAATCATCAAATCCCTTCCCAACAAATTAGTCCTTGCCTTGGGTACATACAATAATTACCCAGTGATCATTTTATCCCCTAGTCTCAGCTTGGTATCCCCCCCAAAGTGGCACTGTTATCCCAGCCCCACTTTTTAGGGTTTCATTAGTTAATTTAATCCCTGATACTTTACAGGTCAGTAATGACCTAGCTGTTCCCCAGTGTATTGGGTTTGATGGCAAGGTTCGGGGGCTGCGAGTAGGGGGGTGGGAAACTGCAGTGGCAGCCCCCGTGAGAAAAAAAAACCCGGAAGCCTCCCCGTGGCAGATAAGGGACAATTTCATCTGGCCCTAAGGGGCCCACTGCTGCCCAGAGCCAAGCCATGAGCAATACAGTCAGTGCCTCTGTGAGAGCACATCCACGAAAACAAACAAACAAAGAAACAAACAAAAACCTGCTTCTCAACAGCAGTTGAGAGAGCGAGAAACCCCCCCGCAGACACCAAAGTCAGTGCAGAAGGAGGGGGAGGAGGCGCTCCAGGCGCTGGAGCCGAAACCCCCCTGCGGCCGCTGGAGAGGCCCCTGGTGGAGCAGGCTGTTCCCCCCTCCCCGATGCTTGGGAAACTGACCAAACACCACAGCAAATACGCAAATATACCATAACTTCTAGACTGTTACTTAGATAATGCCTACATCCTCTTTCCCTGCTCATTCAACTTCAAACAGCTCTGTTAAATATTACATGCCACACCTTTAACACCTTCAGCAACTCTTTTAACACTTCCTTTATCTTTTTCCAGCCTGTACTTTTCTAATACCAGCACCAAAGGCTCAGTCAGGGTCCAACTTAATTCCATACCTTTTCCCTCCAAGATACTGAAACAACATATCAATATAGCATATTTCATCCCATATTCCTTCTTTCCTCCTTCTTCCACTCCAGATATTCCCATTCGAAGTGGCCAGCCTGGCCACACTTAAAACATCTTATCAAAGCCTGTCTCTGCTAGGACTCAGGCCACAACACAGGCAGCCTTCTTTGCCTGCCATTCCTTCATCTCTCTTCCTCTCCTTTCCATCCTGGCCCTGACTCCCCCTGAAGATTTTCTTCATCTTTCTCCAACCCTCTGCCTCACTACCCGCTGCACTGTCAATACCATTAGTTTCGATCTTTTTTTTTTTTTTTTTTTTTTTTTTTTTTTTTTTTTTTTTTTTTTTTTTTTTTCCCTTCTTATCTCCCCTCCAGACACACCCCTCCAGGGCCTCCCGCAGGAGGGTCCCCCAGTGACTGTTCACTACATTCCCCCACCTTCTGAAGCATTTTCTGCGTATTTTGCAAGGCTTTAATCACACAATGAACTTTCAAGAGCCCTTGGGATACTGGGTCCTCAGGTCTCATCCCCAAGTACTTTCTCATTCTAACCCGAAGTCTCTCATATGATTTCTGTGTTGCACACTATTATTATTCCAGCCAGGATTGGCAAGTGGGTATTTCTGCCCTGCCGGTATTACCCCTGGTCCTGGAGGATGAGCTCTTTCCCATTCTTGTATAGCAGCTCTCCTCCTGATCATTCACATTTCTTTCCCTGTAAACAACATACTTATAGACATAATTCCCTCCCCCAAGAGTATAAATCAGGTCGTAGGAACTGGTCTAATTGTTCAGCTAGGCTGTTGGGGTCCTTGAATAAAGACTTCCTCTCCTTCTTAAAAAGTCCTAACCTCTCTGCTGGTAAGGAGGAGGGGGTAGTTCACCTAAGAGGATACACAGTTAGTGTTAGTACTGTTAGTATCAGGGAAGGCAAAATTCTCAACATATCTTCTACCTTGTTCTAATTCTTGCCAGAGCCTAGAGTACAATCCTTCTTTAGGGACAGTGTTAATTACAGTCCCTGTCTCCCTTCCCGGAGTGACTGCTGCTGCCACCAGTTCAATATTAAGATTATAGGGAGCATAACTTGGCTCCTTCTCTGAAAAAGGAATCTTATTGTTTACACATAAATTTAAAGCCTGAATTTTCATCAGACCCGTATTTTGGCCAAAATACTGCTGTTTCCTTAATTGATTGTTTTGTCCAGACTGATACACAATGTTTAACCTTTTTTTTTTTTTTTAATTACTTTTCTTTTACAATCCCTCTAATTTTGGGATTATGTTTCCAATTTCTTATCATTTTTCAGGAAGAACTATTAGTAGGCACTCCCCCAGGGATATCTCCCTGTCCCCTGGAACTCATATTTTCCCATTTTTCCTAACCCTCGCCAGTATGTGCTACAGAAATTTCCCTTCTGCAGTGTACCACACACCAACGTACTGAAAAATGGGGGTGTACCGCCAAGCACTTCCCCGTGCCAGCGTTACCGCACACCTATGAGTTTACCAGATTCCCTGGAACTCGTACTTCCCATCTTTCCTAACCCTCGCCAGTATGTGCTACAGAAATTTCCCTTCTGCAGTGTACCACACACCAACGTACTGAAAGATGGGGGTGTACCGCCAAGCACTTCCCCATGCCAGCGTTACCGCACACCTGAGTTTACCAGATTCCCTGGTGTACTTCCAAGCACTTCCCCGTGCAAGGATTACCGTACACCAGATTCCCCTGGTGTAGTGCCAGCACTTCCCCGTGCAAGGGCTTACCATACACCAGATCACCCGACCCCCAAGGCAATACTTAATATTTCTTACCTTGGTCTGTGCACAGAGTTACCGGATCGATTCTTACAAACCCGGAGTGCCTACCTTCTTCCTTTCCCCACTACTTCACGGATCCTGCCTCTTTAACCAGTCTCGGGCCCTCTGTCAGCTTTCCGCAGAACCGCCACCGTCGATGCACAGGACCGCTGAAATCAGCGGGGCATGCCTTCCTGCTGCTGCGGCGGTGGGGCTCCCCAGCAGGTGACTGGCTCCCGGACGAGCCCCCAAATTGTGAGAAACACTCCATAGCCAATAACTTAGGCTCAGGCGAGGATCTCAGTGAAGTAGTAATTTATTCGCGATTGCAATGGCGGGCGCCCCACAAGCAGGAGAGAGCGCATCTACTAGTTCCAAAACACAGTTTATATACCTTTTGATGGCAGGACCCTCCCCTGTTTCCCCACTGAGTGGGTAATCCAGATTCACAATCTATCTGATGCTTCACAAACAATGCATGGCCTTCAGTCGCCGGCCTGTTAACTTTCAAATTTCTTTTGACATTTTTACTGCTTGAAGTGGTAATGTTTCTTCACTTATCTGACTTGACTTGACACCGTGATTTTCACCTAATTGTCCTAAGGAGTCTGATTGTCTGCATTTTACAAGGTCGCCTGCTAAACTTTCTTATCACTGTAAGCATATCTCAGTACCACATTCCCTCCTTCTAAACAATGTAACTCTGCAAAAACAACATTTCTATTCCCACAAGCTCTCTCAGACTTTCTGCATAGGAGAGGTGCTCCAAAAGCCTCCATATAAATTTCCAGGGCATATTTTCATATCTCCTGAAATATGACATATTTTCGTATCTCCTGAGATATGACAGGAGACTGTCACAAGTCCATGGAGCCATACGGGATCCACTCGAGGGTGCTGAGGGTGGATGTGATTGCTGGGTCACTTTCCATCGTCAATCAGCGGTCATGGTCATCTGGAGAGGTCCCAGATGACTGGAGGCTTGCTAATGTGACGCCCATCTATAAGAAGGGCTGTGAGGAGGACCTGGGGAACTACAGGTCTGTCAGCCTGACCTTGGTACCAGGAAAGGTGATGGTACAGGTCATCTTGAATGCAATCATGCAGCATATGTGGGACAACCGTGGGATCAAGCCCAGTCAGCACAGATTCATTAAATCTCATCTCATTCTATGACTGGGTGAGCCACCTGGTGGATGAGGAACAGCCTGTTGAAATAGGTTACCTAGACTTCAGCAAAGCCTTTGATACGGTCTCCCACAGTATTCTCCTAGAGAAGCAGGCAGCCCATGGTTTGGACAGGTACACTTTTTGCTGGGTTAACAACTGGCTGGATGGCTGGGCTCAGAGATTGGTGGTGAATGGAGTGAAATCCAGCTGGTGACCGGTCACCAGTGGTGTTCCCCAGGGGTCGGTGTTGGGGCCATCCGCTTTAATATCTTTATCGATTATTTGGATGAGGGAATTGAGTGCACGCTCAGTAAGTCTGCAGACAACACCAAGCTGGGGGGGAGTGTTGATCTGCCGGAGGGTAGGAAGGCTCTGCAGAGGGACCTGGACAGGTTGGGTCGATGGGCAGAGGCCAATGGGATGAGATTCAACATGGCTCTGTGTTGGGTGCTGCACTCTGGCCTCAACAACCCTATGCAGTGCTACTGGCTTGGGGCAGGGTGGCTGGAAAGCTGTGCAGAGGAAGGGATCTGTGGGTGCTGGCTGACGCTCGCCTGAACACGATCGTCTGGGGGTGCTGGCTGATGCTCACCTGAACACGATCCAGCAGTGTGCCCAGGTGGCCAAGAAGGGCAACGGCATCCTGGCTTGTATCAGGAATAGTGTAGCCAGCAGGACCAGGGAGGTGATCGTCCCCCTGTACTCTGCTCTGGTGAGGCCACACCTTGAGTGCTGTGTTCAGCTTTGGGCCCCTCACTACCAGAAGGACATCGAGGCCCTGGAGAGTATCCAGAGAAGGACTACAAAGCTGGTGAAGGGCCTGGAGCACAAGTACTGTGAGGAGTGGCTGAGGGAACTGGGGTTGTTTAGCCTGGAGGAGGCTCAGGGGAGACCTTATTGCTCTCTACAACTACCTGAAAGGAAGGTGAGGGGAGCTGGGGTTGCCCTCTTCTCACAGATAACTAGCGATAGGACTAGAGGGAATGGCCTCAAGTTGCGCCAGGGGAGGTTCAGACTGGAAATGAGGAGACATTTCTTCTCAGAAAGAGCTGTCGGGCATTGGGACGGGTTGCCCAGGGAGATGGTAAAGTCATTGTCTCTGGGGGTGTTTAATGTGGTTGGACGTGGTGCTTGGGGACATGGTTTAGTGGGTGACATTGGTGGTAGGGGGATGTTTGGACCAGGTGATCTTGGAGGGCTTTTCCAACCATAATGATTCTGTGAGCGCATGATTCTATAAACTCAAAGAGCCACCTGCACAGCACACGGTTTTGCAGAACCTACTGCCTTGAACACCTCTATTAAAAAATAAAAAATAAAAAGCAGAAAACAAACAAACAAACTACGCGGGAGCGCACTCCCCACCGCCACACCGCAGGCGGGCGCCATCTCAGGCGCCCTGCCCGGGGCGCGCATGCTCCGCCCGGCTTCCGCGTCAGGGCGGGGAGGGGAAGGGAAGGGAAGGGACGGGACGAGAGGGGCCGGGGAAGGGGCGGCAGGGCCCGGCCATGGACGCCAGCACTTTGGAGCTGGACGCGGTGAAGTTCGCGCAGCTGGCGGTGCAGCGGGACCAGAGCGGGCGCTACCAGGAGGCCGTCTTCTACTACAGGGTATGGGGCGGGGGGGGAAGCGCCGGGGGCGGTGGGGTCCCTTCCCCGGGGCTCTGAAGTGGGTGAGCGCAGTGTTAGGGTGCCTGCGGGCAGCAGAGGGGTGGAAAAGGTCTTAAACTGCTCATGTGGGGTGAACTGAGTGTGTTTGTGGGAAGTGGGTGCTGTTGTGCAACGTTGTTGGTCGTAAATGCCAGCTCTGACCTGTGCTTCCGTCATGTCACCGTAAACAGCCGGTGTGCTGGCTCTGCAGGCATTTGCTCAGCTGCTTCTGCCCTTTGGAGGGTTAATGTGTGGAAATCTGTTGTCACTCTGCCTCTTAAAGCCAGGTAGAGCAGTTGTGCTTGAAACAAACCGCAGGAGAAGCATCAATTATGCATGTTTTTTTGATGTACTGGGTTGAAGATCCACATTTGTTTTGTGCGTCATACACAGACAGCTTACAAGGGGGATACAACATCTGTACTTCTGGTATGCCACAAACATGCATATGGTCCTTCAGCAGGTATCTGTAGAGTGTTTTTTCTCATAAATAGCTGTCTGCTAGACCTTAGCAGTAGTTAATTGCTACGCATAAAAGGAGCAGCACTTCTGTTTTCCTTTGTAATGTGGTGATGGATGTTGACCATGAGCATGAAGCTCTTGGTTCTGCGATGCCCATCGGTAAAATATTTATCCTGATAAGTACAGGCTGTATTTAAGCTTGGGCAAACTAGGCAGGTGCCTATGGGAATAAACCGATAAGCTTGACAACATCATAGCCACAAGAGCAAGAGATGCCAGCTGTGACTGCTTGCCCTGTAAGGAGCAGCCTTTCTGGAGACCATCTTTATGGAGCAGCTCTCAGGGAGTTACTGCTCTGCTTCCTACAAACACAGCCTGCTACGTGACAGCCACCTTCTCATCTGCTGCTGCTAGGAAGAAAAGCACTGCTGCAGAAGTCTGTCTGTTCCTTGCTTTTCCCCCTGTGACAATAATGAGGACAAAGTAAGGTTTTTATCCTCGTTTTTAGGAGTGACAAATTTCAGTTTTCTGTATGCTTGTGAGACTGCGTCAGCTGTGGCTGTTGATTACAACCCTGCCAAACCTTAATGTGTTTTTCATAAATTTAGTGAATGGATAGACAGCTTATGCAACTGAAAACATTTTTTCTACATAGATTTGTGCAGTATAGGAAAAGCCTTAATGCGGATAAACATGCTCTGCATCTGAGCTGGAGACCTACACTCAGTCCTTAATGTACTTTGATTAATATCCAGTGTTTTATGTGCTTACAAACATTTAAAGATCAAAGTCTGAGGAGCTAGGAAACTTTAATTTTATAGAATTTCAAGATTTGATAGCATTATATGAGTAACGCTAATAGAAAAGACTTCATAAACCAAAATTCTAAGGGTTTGATTTCGAAAAGTTTTTATATTGGTTTTCTTCTCATTATTATCAAATTCAATGTGAATAAGTTCAGTAGCATCTTTTTTTTTTTTTTTTTTTTTTTTTAAACCATAAATCTGAAGCTTTAAAAATAAAAGACAGCTTGCAACCTGTGAGCTTTACTTAAATGATTTTGGTGCATGCTCGAGAAAGTTCATTTAACGTTTCTGAGTTCGTGGATTAAACTATACATGCAGATCTAAGATCAGGCCTTAAAGAACTTCAGAAGGTTTATTATAGTTTTATGGGTTGTCTCATGTGTGAGAAATTGAACGTAGGAGACTAGATCTCATTTATAACTTCCTTGCAACAGATTTTTCCCTCTAGCCACTGAGTCATTCTGTAGATGTCAGGTCCTGTTTTCATGCAACTTACGGCACTTAGAGGCCCTCTGTTCATTGAGGATAATTTTCCAGGCAGCAAATATTATCTTTGTTTCAAATTCTTTTCCTTTCAGGAAGCTGCACAAGCCTTGATTTATGCTGGGATGGCAGGGTCAAGCTTGGAAAACATTCAAGAAAAAATAAATGAGTACTTGGAGAGAGTTCAAGCTCTCCATTCAGCAGGTGGGTAAGGAGCTTTCTAATTAAACCTTTGTTTAAATTGAGCAGTGCTGTGAAATATGTGATGTTCGCTCTGCTTTTCATGTTTCTAATTTTTTTTTTATACTGTGTAACAGACCATAAATACAATAAGCACATCAGTGTTTTGACTTCTGTAATACCTCAGAAGTGAAGCACTTATTTCCTAAGCACTTGAGTGTGGATATTCTTTCCTTTTAAATATTCCTAGGAACCATATCTGCACAGCAAATCTGAGAAAATAATTAAATGTAAAAACAGAAAACAACAACAATAAAAAACAATCAGGAACTAATCAAAACTTCCATCTAAGCCTCAGCAGCCTGATGGGTTCAAAGCAGGTGTGCTTGGATATTTATGTAGAATTATTAACTTCAAGAGGGTGAAATAACACAAGAAGTGTTTGGACATAAATAAAAATCTCCAGTTATTGTACACCTGTAATTCTCATTTAGAATCTCAGCCCAAGTGGGATGGTGGGAGGTTTATAGACCAGTCTCCTGCTCAAATCAGGGTAGATGCTGATTTTTGGACCAGGTTGCTTGGGTCTGGTCAAGTCCAGGAGATCACTACAGACAGAAATTCCCCAATGTATCTGGGCTTGTGTTCCAGGGTGCAATTATCATTCTTGTATGCTTGTTATTTTGTGTCTAGTTGAACTGTCCATTTCAGTCTGTAGGCAGTTCTCTCACTCCCTTGCTTTGCACCACGCTGAAGAGGCTGAATCCATTTCCTTGTTACACTGATGATTACCAGCAGATTGCTATTAGGTAGCAGGACAAATTCTCCTGCTCCTGACCATGATTAAGGACCCCGGTGATTGGACACTGTATTCCAGATGCAGCCTACTGGGCCCTGAGTAGGGACGTACTCAGGGACCCCCCATGCCCTTTTCTGCAGAGCTGTTCCCCAGCTGGGCAATCCCAGTCTGTCTGGTGTTGGTCTGTCCCAGGTGTGGGGCACGGCACATCTCCTGGTAGAACTTTCTGTGGTTTGTGTCACCCTGTTTCTTTAGTTTGTCTGTGTCCTTCTGAATACCAGCTGTGCCCTGGAATAAATTGGTTTGGTGGGGTCTGCAGTTTTGATGAAGATGCACTACATGTTCTCCTTCAGGTCATTAATAAAAATATTAAATGAGAGGGACACCTAAGGATCATGTATATTGCAGCAGGTGATACATTTTCACAAAGGATGCAATATTTCATATAATGGAACAATCTTGTCTTTAGTGTAATATGAAAGATTCTGTGTACGTTACTTGGCATGTGAAATATCCTGAGAGCATGTCCCTGCTTTTGGGGAGAGCGTTTGTTTTTCATCGTTGCAGAGAGGTCTGTAGCAAAGTTTTTGTTTCCAGTCAAAAAGTAGATAATGCTCATCTGCTAGAACTGCTAGGACTTCAGTACTGTGTTAAGGATGCTTTGACGTGTCTGCTGCTGTCGAATGCTAAATACTCTTTTTCATTTAGTTCAATCACAGAAAACAGATCCTCTGAAGTCAAAGCAACAGTTGGACTTGGAGCGTGCTCACTTCCTCGTTACGCAGGCTTTTGATGAAGATGACAAAGGCAACGCAGAAGAAGCTATAGAGTTGTACACAGAAGCGGTGGAACTCTGTTTGAAAACAGTATGTTAAGCTACAAGTTAACTTGGTGGAATTATGTGATGGTAAGAAATTCTTCCACTTACACAAGTGACTGACCCCTAAAGACTGGCTTAAAAATGGAGTACCTGTATTTCTAAAAACTGCTTTTGGATCTTTTTTCCATTGTTTTTTTTTATGTAATGTTTCTTCCAGTCATTGTGTTGTTCAACGCTAAATTCATGGGGACTTGTGATTTGTGTATTTTTCTCTGAATCAGATTATACTAAAAACTAGAAATATTCTGGAATTTTTTTCTTGTTAATTTCTGCACTAGAGTGAATGCAATGTTAAAGCAGAAATTAAGAACAGTTAAGATTGAAGATGACTTGCCAGTATGTCAGCTGTATTACTTTATGAGTATATTAAAGGAAGTAATTTTTTATATTAAAGGAAGAAATTTTTCATATAACACTTCCTGAAAACATAAGTCCCCGATACCAAAACTAGTAAGAAAAAAATGTATCACTTGATTACTCAGTGCTCAACATTAAAACTGTTATGAGTGAATTTGATTCACGTTGAAGTTAATGGTAGGGATAAATTGGCTGTAATATAAGAAGAATATAATTACAGGTACTGCTTTTTTCTCTTAAGTCCAGTTGTCATAACTAACTCATTATAGGAAGAGCTCACCATCATAATGTAACTCCACCAAGTCTGTTTCTCTTTTTTCCTCTTCTCTTCCCTTTTTATAGTGTGAATATATATGGGTTGTTGGGAGGGGGACATCACTATTGCTGCGTACTAGAGTAAAACCTTTTTTCTGCTTTTTGCAAACCAGTTTTAGGTAGCCTGAAAAACCTTGGCGATGCACATAATCAGACCAAGAGCTCTAGTAGAACAGCTCTGTTTTGTTTTTGTTTTGTTTTTGTTTTTTCCATTTGAGCTGTTGCATCAGAACTTCCTCAGTCTATTATATAAAACTTACTGCAGCAGCATACTTTTTTCCTCTGCTGCATTCCTCTTTCTGTTCTGTCAGTGCATGCAAATATTACTTACCTATGTAGGAGTTACTCTGAAATTATCTCATGTTAACAACTGATGTTACCTGATCTTTTATTGTGTGCAGATACTACTGAACTTTTCCTTTGGTCTTGATTAGCATCTTGTTTTATTAAGGTGACTGTAGGCTTTATCCCTCAAGGGGATCAAAAAGTGCCTTCCTAGGATGAAAGACGATTGAAGGAACTCTGCTATCTTGAAGCAGTACTATTTCATTTTCTGCTCTGTGTATTCAGGTGGAGAGTTTTACTTTCTTACCTTTGGAGCAGTCAGAGATCAGCCATTCCTTTTCTTCTGTGGCTGTCTCCTGGATGAGTCTGTAGGAGTACCACATCCACTGCTTACCTTCATGGATCTTTCAAAGTCTTTTTCAACCAGGAACTCTTAAGAGTAATTTATTACCAGATAAAAGTAGTTCCTTATAAAGAGTGCTTCTAGTTTCATTTCTTATGGTGATAGTAGCTTGCTTTTTGTTTCCTCAATTGACCTAGAATCAGTCAAGGTACGAAGCCAAACCCTGAAACCTGCTTGTGGGTGTCACAGAAAGAGCCACACCTCATGCTGTGTCTCTTGCAGATTACCTAGTTCCACTAGTAATGCTTCACTTGGAAGGAAAAAAAAAAAGTGTAAACTGGTTGTACGAGTAATCTATTATGGCCTACCTCCCAACTGGGAATAGAAGTTAGCGCACTTGATAACTGTTTTGGTGTCGTGATGTGGATAATGTTATGCATAACATCTGCAAGAACAAGATTTTTATCTTTCAAGTAGACTCTTTCAATGAAAGCAAACATCCAAATCTATCTCTTCCTAAGTTACTATGATTATTTTTGACTTGGTTGTAGGGAAAAAAAATAAAAGGAACACATCTAAGTTCAGTAGTGTACATAACATTTGCTTTTTAATATTTTTTCCTGTTCAGAATTTTAGTATGGTTAATCCTTCTGGCAGTTTTTTGCATATAGTATTTCCAACACTGAAGAATTTTAAATAACGCTTTCATTCTACAAGCATTTGCTAGGATTGCAAAATGATATTCACTTAGTATGCTTTTTATGCTGAGATTTTTAAAAAACACATCTGCTCGTTTCAAAGGAGAATTGGAAAAAATGGGTAGTTACTGTTGGCTGTAATTTAAAAGTGTGGAATTGTACCAACTGAGCTTATAAAACCTGTGTTTTCTTTGGATGTGTAGCTTTTCTGTTTTGTTTTGAATTTAAGGCTACTGAAACTTCAGAAGCAGGCCTGCAGTCAAAACTGAAACAGCTGGCTCGGCAAGCACTGGATCGGTGAGTATAATACTTAGCTCAAGGCAGCAATTTAATTGTATGGGTAAATGGTGCACGGGAGTCTATATCTAAAACAAGTTACGTGAGCGTGAGTTCGATGTAAGTCCTTTAAAATCAACAGTATGATGGAAAATAATGGACTGTGCTGGGCTGTTTCAGTATAAGCTGTTTTCCAGCACTTTTTCAGTCTGTGTTTAAAAAAAAAGTACTGATTTGAATGTGTAGCAAGCCAGCAGTTCAATGCAACAACAAAAAATATGTCTCTTGAATACGTGGTCTTCAAGCAGTTGAAATGCTGGGTTGTGGTAAAGGTAGTAGGTTTTTCTGCTATGATAGTTTTTAGACAAATTAAATCCTGAATTTCTGAGAGAAGGCAAAGCAGTAGGTGGTGCTGAAGCCAATGTTGGTGATCCTGCTATGATCACCATGTAGGGTCGGTCTGATCCTACTATGTCCTGCCAGTGAATTACTCTTAAGAGGGAATTTTTTCTCTCAGAGTTTGGGGTCTTTTTCTGAGGTTCCAGATAATGAATGTTTACCCAAATTCTCCTATTAGCATAGTCTTAAAGGTGACAAAATCTGATGAGTTCTGCTGGAAGTAGTTTATATTTGAGTTGCAAATGGTGGATTTTCATTTATTCTAGAATGGGAAAATAAAGAAGTACTGGCATCAGTACTGAACGTTTTCTAAAACACCTATCTTCTATCGATATTATTTGTGAATTGATTTTTCATAGGAAAAGTGGTATTGGTCAATTTGAGCATTTGTTCATCCCATTTAACAAATATGGGAGCATGAACAAGGAAGTAAATGACTGAAACATAACTTTATTTTTATTACAATTGTAAATAGAATGCGTTTTTATTTGCTTTAGAGCAGAGGCACTGAAGGTATCGATGTCAAAGTCATCTCAGAAGGAGAAGTCAAATGCAGCTAAACCAATTCAGCCAGTCAGAACGTTTTTTCCATTGGGACCTGATTTTTCTTTAAACGATAAACCACAGACAATCAGAGCAGTACAAGCTAGTGAATCTCAAGGTCAGAGATACACTGCAGAGGAGATTGAAGTACTCAGGTAAGTTGAAGCCAAGCTTTTCCAAAGTTTTAAAATTTGTGCACGCATCCTTTGTGTATCTTAGACAGTAAATTATTATACACAGAACAGTCTTGGAAAAACACTACTTATTAACTCTGTTGTTGTCATTATATAGATGTTAAATTGTTTTCTCTGTGGTCATGCAATCAGTAGCTTTTATTCACAGAGCATACTTCCTGGAGTGTATTTACAAGACAATTTTTTATAACTGACTGCAGAATTATTTTTTTATAGCTTTATTTTTGTATATACCTGATTGAATTCATGAAAGATCCAACTCTGAGATGCCAAGGTACAATGTTGTTTTTACAGATGATACAATTAATATTTCATTGGAAATTGAGGAAGCATAATATATTTCAGGATTATGCCTTTTATTATATCTTGTTCTTTTTGCATTGATTTTTTTTATTATAGGAGTCATAATATACGAATAGTAAGGAATCCATAAACACTTTAGCCTAAATTGTGAATTTTGAAAAATATCAATTATATGCAAAAATTCATTGTTTGATAGGTGTTTCAGCATTATTCCTTCTACCTTCATGGTAAATAAGACTGTGTTCAGGGTGATGTTCAACACTGTCCAGGATTTGATCTTAAAATATTTTGTCTGTTACTTCAGTTTCAGGGACTTAAATGGACTAAGGATGTAGTCCTAAAGATGGAAGTGTATGTGCATCTGAAAAGTTGCAGACCATGTAGAATTGCCTTATTAAAATTGCATTTGTTTGTGCAGTATATATTTCTGTTCTGTGGATTTTGGGGGGAGTGTTAAGTCTTGCCAGATAAATTAGTTGTGTCTTATCTTTCATTATAATTTGATTTTTAAAATATTTCACGTATCTTTTTCAGCTAAATTCTTGACTACAACTTAATTGCATTCACATTTAAGTATGATTCTCTTTTTAAAAAAAAAAAAAAAAAGTTCTATGTACTTCAATCAAAAATGTACTAATTAACATATGCAGTGTGTTTATTGGTTTTTGTTTGACAAAGCATTCCAAAATACTCCCCAATTAGATGAAATTTCATGTCCCTAAGTGTTAATTGTTGTCAATTTACCCTAAAATTCTCTTCAACGAGTTGCTGAAGGGACTTGAGAAATTCTATTTAGAATAAGGTGTTTTTTACATGTTACTTCTAGACCTATGAAGAGGTTTGTGGCTTAGTCATTTCTCTGCTGGCATGGTGGCTTGCCCACAGGTATGTACATGTGGGATTAGTGACTAAGCCACCCAGTGCTGCACACCACAAAATCAAATGAATGGCAGTGCTTGTTGCGTTTTCAAGAGGTGGTCATCTTGTCTTCAAAGGCACCGTTTGTTTTTTTTTTTGTTTGCTTGTTTGTTTTAAAAACTAATTTGATTGTCACTTCTATGAATTTAGTCTTGAAAAGATGATAGATAAGTTTGTAACTGTATTTTTCTCTTACGATTTACAGAAAGACTTCAAAAATTAATGGTATTGAATATGTCCCTTTCATGAGTGTTGATCTGAGGGAACGTTTTGCCTTCCCTATGCCATTTTCGTAAGTGCTATTCAATTACTGATCTTGTTTTGTTTTTATTTCCAAAGCTTTCCCATATTATTGCTGTGTTTTTCTTCCTCAGAATTTAAAACTGCTTAAGTAGGATATTAAGCATAATTCACACTGAGTTATTTCAATACTGTGGCCTCCTTTTTCCAGTCTGGTCTTTGAACTTTAATGTAAGCAGATCCTGCTTTGCTTTTGCAGTTGTTTCTTCAAGCCTACCAGCAGAACATTTTATTTGGCTTTTTGGAGTATTGGACTGAGCTGGAAGTTTGGGTCCACTTCCTGACTGCTGTATATATCACTCCACCTCAGTTATCCCCCCTGTAAAATGAAGGTGATAGCTGTTTCTTCTATAAAGAACTATTCAGAGGATGAGTGATATAAACTGCTAGATGTTTATTCATGGGCCATGATAAACATGTCATAATAGACAAGACATCTGGTTGGTAGGGTTTTTTTTTCAGTTTTCTACTGAAAGCTTGACAGTCAGATAAACCTTCATGTTTTCTGAACTAAAGAAATTTTTTAGTATTAGTTCATCCTGTTGAAGTAAAGGAAGTAATTTGGGTTTCTGCTAGTATAGATGGCTTTTTGCAATTCCTTTTTCCTGTTCAGTCTTGTGAAGGAACCTCCTGGGTTTTATTTCAAGTTTTCAATATTTTTGCTTTTTTCACCCCAAATCATCAACTTCGGAGTACTGTTCTTTGAAGTTGTCTTACAGCTGTGTACCTGTTCTATGCATATTTTGTACCATCTGTCAGAAGTACAAGATCTGGATATACCATGAGAAGTTTTTCTAAGCTCTTGACTTATTTCTACTTCCTTCCTCTCTCAAATCTAGTGATAAATGTGGGAAGTTACCGTTATCCCCCAAACAGAAAGCAATGTTTGCCAAGTGGGTACGGCCAGATGACATAACAAATAACCCTACGATGATTTATACCGTATCAAGTTTCAGCATAAAACAGGTAAGTTGTTCCCAAAGAGAAATGTATGCTGCTAGAGTTGATTGCAGGGAATGTGAGACCTTATAAAGGAGAAAAGGAGCACTTTTTCAGAAATGAACCTCTAAATGTGAGAGAGCTTTCCTTAACTCTCTCGAGACTAAGTAAACAAATCAAAAAATAGTACCACCTCAGATTCCATGCGTTTTCTAGCCATGAAAATGAAGAGGTATGTCATCAATGGAAATGAAAACTGGAATTTGAATTCCAGCTGAAAATCCTTTCTTCCAAAAACAGTAGTAAAGTTAGCATGAAAAAAGGCAAGGTGTACTCTGTGGCAAACAGTTTATTTCATGCAAAAAGTAACGGGCAAGATTTTAATTTTTGTATTTAAAGCACAAGTGGCCCACTGAGAATAGTGGAAATGTTTTTGTGTAGTGTTAAGTTGCAGATGGCCTTAGCTATTCTGAAGTGGGCAACAGATTTTGCCATTGAGTATAGTTTACGCTACGGAGTGTGTTTTGGGCAAAAAAAGAGGGTAAGTGTGAGTGAATGATGAAGTAGCTGCACTTGTCTCTCATTACCTTTATTAAATCTTTTAAATGTGGTTTGCTCAGTATAGGAAGCAACATGTTTCCTGCCTTTTTGTAGTAACTCTTGTTTCTCTCAGTTTAAGTCCTTTCCCTTTTGAAGGGCATAAGCAACGATAACATTTTTTCACCTCTCCACACACCCTGTTTGTTTTTTTTTTCAGTATCTAAGTGTTAGTAAATCACATCGTTGTTCTCTTTTCTTTATAGACAATAGTGTCAGACTGTTCTTTTGTGGCATCACTAGCTATCAGTGCAGCATATGAAAGAAGATATAACAAAAAGTTGATTACAAGGTAAATAGCTACTGTTCTCTATGATTTTGTCAGATTTAATACTGCTGAGCTTTGGCAGTATGTTCTGCAGTGGTGGTATTTAAATTGATACCTGTTAAGTTGTATAGTTATATGACTAACGGAAAAATATTTGGATTAGTATTCTCTACTTTCATCAACTTTAGCTGAGATTCTATATTTGTATGACTGTACACAGTAAAAGTTAGTGTTTGTTTCACCTTCATCTCTGTGGGACTCGTGTGGCTTTAGCATTTCCAAAAATGAAAACAATTTGAGGTAGATGAGTATAAAGACATTGGAGTCTAATTTCAGATGTGCTTTGAGAAGAAGAAATAGTTTGGAAGGCTTGCTTTGTTTTTAATAGAAATGTTACTTAAAACATGTTATAGGTTTGTTTTCTTCATTTGCTGTACTAAAGGCTGCCAGATGGTCTATCTTGAATCTCACTGCAGAGTTAATGTTAACAACACTATCTCAATTCAGTTTAACTAGCATACTACAATAAATTTAGCATGGGTTTGGCTGTCTGTCTGTCAGGAGCCCATTGCCAGACCAGTGTGTGAATGTTGTGCCTGGAATTTTGTTTCAGCCTATACTTCTTGAAGTGAAGATGCATTCTTTTCATCAACATTGAGTTCTGTAGCATTGCAGTCTTCCAACCTTTGACTATCATTCAGGCAGTTACTGTATTTAAATGGTATTTGCATATCTTCAGTATGTGTAATAGTAAGATAAAGGTGTTTGCATTGCTTCTGTTGGAGAAATGATTAGGTTACTTGTGTACTTTTTCTTAGTCTATTAAGGGAGGAACTGCAGCAAGAGTAAGGTATGAAAATAAAGCCTACTTAAACACTATTATCACTTTTACTAAATTTGAGTGACTTTTTCATATAAAATTTCACATTTATCCTTAGCATGAATTCTATAAACAGACCATATTAATCCCACTTCTCATGTTATCAGTGTATCTACAGCTATATACTTTGTCACAATTTCTTATTTTTTTTTTTTTTATTTTTTTTTTAACAGTATCATTTACCCTCAGAATAAGAAAGGGGAACCAGAGTACAATCCATGTGGCAAATACATGGTGAAACTTCATATCAATGGCGTACCTAGAAAGGTAAATGATTAGGGGGGAAACTTAATACTGTTACTGTTTAAACCATATATTTTGAAGGATTGGTCTGCTTTACTGTGAAGCTGTGCTTTCAAAGCAAAAAATTTAGGAACATTTTGACGGAAAGTGATTTTTAATTGTTAAACTTTTTGGGATTCACTTTGGTAGTGAAATATGTAACAATAGAGATTTTATCTGCAGACGATCATGAGAATAGCTTTACTCCCATTCAATTCAAAAAAAAGAAGTTTACATTGCATAAAGGAGTTATGAAAACCATACAGGAAAAAAAATGCATCCCATATTCATGAATGAGTATTCCTTTTCTCAACCCCATCTCAGAAAAAAAAGTTACAGAACTAGAAAACTACCAAGAAGAACTTCCAAGGAAGGCTATAGGCCTGGAATGGTCAAAGGACTAAATTGGATGACCAAAGACTTCTAGTAAAGAGAGGAGATGCCTGAAGATAAATAACAGAGCTTTATGACCTCACAAGTATAATTTTCTTAGTGCATATAAATAAGGACATAAAATTGTGTAGCAGTCACTATTGCAGATCATTGTGGGTGATGAATGTTTATGGGAGTTCAAAAATCAAGTGGTTCTATTTAGAGAGAAAGGGCTGCGGGGGTGAGTCTTCAAATGCTATTAAATGCTAAGATACAACCTCTGGGTCAGGAAGTCTGTTGGCAACCCAACAGATACTTCATGGAAGTATCATTTACGTACTTGACAAGCTCTTCATACTCTTTCCAAAAGATCTCCTAATCGCTGCTTTCTGTTAGGATTAATGACTGTGTTTTGTGGAAAAGATTGTCTATTCTTAAATGAATAGGATTTGACCAGAAATGTTGCTTTGACATTATTTTTCCTTTCAAGAGAGAAGAAATTTAAATCTGGAACTAGAGACTGTGAAAGTAATACGACATGTTTTGTTTTGCTGTAGATATGTAACTTTATTTTCCTGCTGGCTACTGAACATAGTATACATTCTTTTTCCTAATTAGATGAGGGATATTTGTGGCTTTTTTTTCTTTCTTCTACTGCTGGTAATTACCGAGCTTTTCTGTAGCTGCCTTCAGTAGATGTTAAACACTTTGTGAGCGAGTACTGTCAACATCTCCATTTTATATAGGGGAAACTGAGGCAGGTGCTTACTGGTCACCTGGTGGACCAGCATATGCAACACCTGGCGACACAATTTCTTGTTCACAAGGGCAAATCACTGCAGGATTGATATGGGTGTCCACATCTAAGAGTGGTCAGGTCTGGCTGTGTCTCAGAAGATACGTATTGCTGAGAGTTTGGTTTTGTTATGGTTCTAGAAGTATTTCCAGAACACTGCATTAGCTTTAGGATGACTTTTTCATTTGTTTATTTTACGCAGGTAATCATAGATGACCAGTTACCTGTTGATCATAGTGGGGAACTCCTCTGCTCTTATTCTAACAATAAGAATGAATTGTGGGTATCACTAATAGAAAAGGCCTACATGAAGGTCATGGGAGGATATGATTTTCCTGGATCAAATTCTGTAAGTAGTAGATTATTTCTAACAAGCAAAAAAAAAAAATCCAGTTAGATAACCTGTCAAATAACTTTCCTTCTAGTGAGATCAAAATTAATTATTTGTAGAGGCAAGTCTTTGATTCCTTCTGTTTGTTTGTTTTTTTCCTGTTTCTTCATTCCACAAGTGTACTTAACTATGCTTGATGAGATCTCTGCCCATGAAAGTGTCTTACTCATTCTAGTTTGATGGAGTTAATCTTGGTACTCGGACTGTAGGACTGGAATGTATGGTTGGAAAGTATTTGTGTTCTTATTGAGTCTAGGTGAAAATTTTGGGCAAAGTTATAACTTCTTTTGCCTGCATCAATAATGCTGATTTGTGATTCAACCGTTATTCTATCAATAGGGCAGTTTTTCCTTTTTAGGTCAAAGAGTCGGATAGGAAAGGAACAGACTGAAGTATTCCATGTATATGGAGGGAGCAAGTACTTCTGGTCTGTGCAAGTTTACCACGTTGTTCCGTGCATTTATATGTTTCAGGTTCCTATAGTTTAGCTACTGATATTAATTAATAATTAATAATTAATAATTAATAATAATGATGCAGCTAACTTGACATGCAAACTATTCTTTCAAAGAGGCTACTTGACTCAAATGAGTTGCCCAAATAATCTTCATTCATTAATTAAGAAGTATTTCTGATCTTTTTTTTTTTTCCATTCAAACTTCTTAAGAGTGTTAATAGTGTATTTTTGATTCCATGGTGCTGTTTGTGTTCTAGTTGGTGTCTTGATAATTACATTTTTTGTGGGTATGACAGGTAATCATCACCTTTGGAAATATACAAAGCCACGTTTGTCTTGATAAGCAAAAGGAGTAAATGTAGCGTGCTTTTGTATGCTATAAAAACATGTATGTTTATGTCAGTGGTGGGCTGACGTTTTGCAGAGCAAAAAATCATGAGACAATAGCTGTGTTATCTACATTGTCCTCCTTTAACTTGCTATCTGGAAAAACAGCTTGACTCATGACATTTAATCTCCACCCATCCCACGTCTTTTGACTATATTATAGCTTCCTTGTCTGTTCAGGTTTACTTACTGTCTGTGTTGTGTTTGTAATTCCTGAAAATCCTACCCACCAGTGCTGTTTATTGACCCTTCAAGCATTTATAGTTCCTGCTTTTCCTTTGAGGAGTACAAAGCAAAAGAAGCAGTATTTTAAGGAGATGAAATGGAGAGATTAAAGCATCTTTTAACAGGAAAACATGAAAGGCCTTACCAAAAAGAATAAAAAACCTAAACCCTGAGCCTTAGAAATAAAAGTTAAATAATTAAAAATGCATTTATAATATCGAGGTTCTAAATATTTCTTCTGAGATTGTGCTTTAAAAGTGTATGAATCAAAGAAGTAAATGCAACACTTCATAGAACTGCGCATGATTGATCACTTTTTAATGCTTATGTAGCTTTGAAATTCTGGTTCTTCATCAGTTCATTTTCTAATTCTATATAGTCTAAATCTTGAGCCTTTTATGTATGGAACTATATTGTAGCACATATACTTGGTTTCTTTCAAGGCACTTATAATTTATGTGCAGGGCATTGTAAGCTTATAGATGGGTTATCTGTTATGATTTTTTTGGATATTTGTATTTCAGAATATTGATCTCCATGCACTGACTGGTTGGATACCGGAAAGAATCGCCATGCACTCTGACAATCAAGCTTTCGATAAAGATAGCACTTTCAGAATGCTCTATCAGAGGTAGATATTCTCTCTTAGCTAATTAAAATGATTAGTATTTGAGCAACTACGCAGCAAAGAGCAGGTCGGAACCACTGTATAAGTTCAGTCTTTAATAGGTAGAAGGAAGTATAGGAAGCGTATCCCCTGGAATTTGATCTGCTGTCTCTAGCAAGTGGATACAGTATGGTGTTAATCACATCACAAGATCTTGGTTATGTTCCACTAGTAAATCTGGAGGAGCAGCAGAAAGCTGGTCAAAACTGTGATACTGATCTTCAGGCTTACTGTAACAATTCTACTTCTAGTGCAAGATACAGCTGTCAGCTGTATTAAACATCAACTAGCAGGTACTTTGATTTATTTCAAAACTTTCTGTGCAACCAGTTTCTTATGCATTTCACAGCAGTGAAAGGGGGATATTCTATTGACTGAAACAACTCCATTCATGATGAGAGTGCGTGACTATTTTTCTACAGTGCTTTTTCAGTAGGTTAGGAACTCTCACTTAATTGCTAATAGCTTTTCAGATATTCTGGCATTGCAGTTTGGAGATGTGGCTGCAATTAGGATGAGATCATAGCTTCACAGTTGTTGTTGATCTGTGCTAGACTGACAATCCGTAGTGCAATGACCCTGTAAACCACGTAGGAACCCTGAATGCATACTTGCTTTTTTAGCATGTGCTAGAAAGCATGTTAGTAGGTCTTCACAGCCATGCTTGCTGTGAAGTTAATGACTGCAATTCAAAACAATTGCAGAACTGAGTTGTTGATGTTCAGACCCTATAGGCCTGTGCTGAATAAGACAAAACCTTAGCGTAAATATTTGCAAAAGCCTAGAAGGATTAATTTTTCTTTCTTGTTTGGGAAAGCCACCTCAAAACCCTGGCGTCAGTGGAGTTGTTGATTTACTCTATGTAGTGATTTAGCTAAGTGTTGATGAAACCATGTTTGTGTTCAGCTGAAGATCTGTGAAGAGTCACTTTAATAAGTGCTACAGATTGAACTTCAGGTTGACAGATGATGATTTTTTTTGTTTGTAACAAAAGTAATAATTTTTTTTTTACGTGCAGCCTGTACTTAAATACTGTAAGAAAATAGTTCCACTGTGATTTCTGACTACAAAAAATGTATTTCTGTTTTTTTTTAAGCATTGTCACACAAATAGTGTACAAACATACCATTGCAGTGTCTGTCAAAAGTGAGTTTGCAACTGGTAACGTTTTAAGTTATTTTTCACCTCTTTTTGAACAGATTTCACAAGGGGGATGTCCTTATCACAACAGCAACAGGTGTGATGTCTGAAGAGGAAGGAGAAAAATGGGGTTTAGTTCCAACCCATGCCTATGCAGTCTTGGATATAAGAGAATATAAGGTACCGAGTGAAACTGAAAGATTTATCAGATACCTGCTTGAAATTTGTGTCTGAGATAGGTATCTACTGATTTTTGTTCTAATGGCTTATACAGTTTATTTTGTCTGAGCTTCACTGGGAAATTCCAGAAGCCTTAATGATGATGTATTTCCTTAAGATATTGGTCTGTATTCCGTATTCATATATTTAAAAAAGGTATCTTGACAAGATGAATCCAGCAATTTTATTTTGTATTTCTTTAGGGACTTAGATTCCTTCAGTTGAAAAACCCCTGGAGCCACTTACGTTGGAAGGGAAGATACAGTGAAAATGACACAAGAAATTGGACCCCAGATTTACAAAAATATTTGAACTTTGATCCGAGAACAGCTCAGAAAATAGACAATGGTAATAAGCATAAAAAGTAGCTATATAATTAAATAACGTAGATCTTTGTGGTTTATCCCTGAAGAAAGGTAGAAAGAAATACAGAAAAAATAGCAGTCCTGTTTTTTCTGATACTTATGAATGATTAGCTCATTATTTACTTGGTGATTCATTTAGTAAGGAGTTATGTATCTGTAGAATCTAATAGTTAAAATTATTCATGTAGTTTTATATACATTTTAAGGGAGCTAATTTTTCAGACTGTATTGACATACTGCTTTTGTTTTCTAAGTGCAGCTATTCTCTGTATAGTTTTTTTTAGTGCTGCGAGATATGCAGCTGCCTGTATCAGGGACTTGCATTATGATGGTGTTACCTTTTTTGAGAGTTCACTTCCATCAGGAATCTGTCAGTTTGCAGGTGGTGTTGGTTGGAGTTGTAATTAAGCAAGCTATAGAGAATTAAAACAAATCCATGAGAATTGTAAAGACGAAGCAGATTGGGGGTGCCAAAACAAAATCCCATGGATATTGGATGAAGTACCTTAGAAATACATTTAAACATACTCAAGTTTATTGAATGTTTTACTGAGCTACTAAACTAGGTCTCTGAACTAGAGGAGCCTATTTGACTATGTATTTTTTTTTCTCAGAAACTTAGGAAATAGGCAGTTCAGAATCAATAAGTGATGTATTTTTTTTGGCTACAACAAAGATTTTCTCATGTTCCTGATTAGAGCTTGAGAATGAAAAATGTCCCGACAGCTTCAGGTTGAGAATTTGGAGATGTGCAGTTATTCTTTGCTTTTCTTGTTTCAACTTGTTTGTTTTAGGGATTAAGTTTAAATTTAGGAACATGGGCAATGCAAAATTATGACTATTTTTACAGAAATGTGGGTTTATATAACCTCTATTATTTGCCTAGAAAGAGACTTCTGAAAAAAAGAGTAAAAGCAAGGTGTCTGGTAAGCAAACAGTAACAGCAGTCCCTTTTTAGGGATCTTCTGGATTGCCTGGGAGGACCTGTGCCAGTACTATGATGTTGTCTATTTGAGTTGGAACCCAAGTCTTTTTAAAGAGTCTACGTGTATTCACAGGTTGGTCCAAGAGAAATTTTTTGTCAATATAGCATTAAAATGTTTTGAGGTGTTTGCTTCCGTCCATTCTTCCCAGTTACAGCTGAAGAGCTTGGACTCTGACCATGGTCCCAAGCCTGCCTTTATATTTCTAAATTCAGAACTCAGGCTTGGAGCGTTTCTGTAATGTTCTTACAACTCCTGTGACCTTTACGATGATGCTGTGGACATAAGGTTGTGTAAGCAGCTTCTGACCTCAGTCCTTTATCTCTGTATGGGAACAGAAATCAGATTTTTGTGCACTCCGTGTTTGTTTAATCAGTCACTAGGCTATGCTTGAGTAACCTAGCTTTTATTTGAAATTGTTTTTCCTGGACAGTTGCAAGTCATTTGTGCAGTGCCTGTTGTCTTTACAAGGTGTGTTCACTCACACCAGAACGGTCAAATTCCATTTTTCACCAGTGTTAGTTGTCTTGTGTTAACTTCCTTGGCTGTTGATTTTTCTGAACACAATACCTATCTCCCACCTAGTACCCAGCACATTCAGCCTTTCCGTTACCCATTTTGAGGAGAAATGCCTCAGTTTCTGGTAGTGAGGGTTCCTCTCTCTTCCCACTCCAGTATGCTGTACCACACCCCCATATTCTCCTCAGGGCTACTCTCATCCATTCTCTGAGGCAGAATGATAGTAATAATTTGAAGCTCAGCTGATAATGCAGCCAGCCATTCACACATGCTGCCCAGTTAAAAAGGGTGGGAGCGTCAACGGGACTTAAGAATGGCTTCATCCATTTTTGTTCCTAGTTTGCCATGTTTTGCATCGTCGCCAATACTTCGTGTTTTTCCCCACCGTATTTTTCTTGTCTGGACAGTTCATGAGGCAGGTTTTGTAACAGGGTACCTAAAGGATTTAAGACTTCATGCAGGCACCTTTCCAAACATGAAAGAGATTAATTTTAATTTTAAAGTTTACCTGAATAAAAAACGATGGGGAAAAAATTGGCAATAGTGACAATATTTGGCTAGCTCATAATCCATGAATTGTTCACCTTTTCCTGTGCTTTGTGTGGTTGCAGTCACCATACCAAACAAGCTGTTTGCATTTAGCATTGCTGATAACCATGCTTGTATAGTAGCAAAGTCATTTATAAAAACAAATATAAGATAAAGCTTCTGACATGGCAATTACGAATACAGTAGTTGTAGATACCAGTAGAAAATTAGCCTTTGGTAATTTTGTTAGTGATAATAGATAGCTCTGTATGCATGTAGGATTTTCAGTTGGTTTTCAAAATGCAAATCAATATCCTACTGATCTAACGAAGTGTCTGCATTGCTTCTAGTACTTGGGATGCAAAACAAGGTCCAGTGAAGGATGCTTACAGCCTGGCTAATAATCCTCAGTACAAACTGGAGGTCCACTGTCCACAAGGTGGTGCTGCAGTCTGGGTGCTGCTTAGCAGACACATCACAGATAAGGTGCCAAGTTCTTTCTAGATTGAATTCTATGATGTCTTCTGTAAATTTTTCGATACTGCTGTCTCTGGTATGAGCTTATATTTTCACGTTCAGGTATGTGTGCATGTATGTGTATATATATATAGATTTTAAATTCAGTGGGTATAGATACCTGCATACAAGATTGTTGAAACGGACCCAGAGTAAAAAATTGAGAGAGTACACCGTAAGGGTACTGAAGTAATTCTAAATCCTGAGGGCCTGAACTTTTTTTCCGTGAGATTGTTCATAGTTTATATCAGATGTTTTAAAAGGAATTGGTCAGGTATTTCAGTAAATACAGCTATGAGACCATACCGTGTGATGATTGAAGGGTTTGAGAGAATGTTATACTTGATTTAATGTTAGTTACATTCCACAGAAATATATATCTCTACTTAATTTGTGTTTTTATAGGATGACTTTGCACACAATCGGGAATTCATTACAATGGTTGTATACAAGACTGATGGCAAAAAAGTTTACTATCCAGGTTAGTATACTGTGATTGTCAAAAAGATGATGTTTAAAAGTAAATGAATTCTTGCAAAGGATTTTGTAGGAAAGAGAGGCACAGTTTGTTTTAAAACTGGATGTCTCATTCTAAGAGGTCAGTCTTTTGAAATAGTTGTTCGAGCATTTGACCATCTTTGATAGACTACACTGAAGGAATAAAACAAACTGCAAGCATTAGAAGCGCTGAGCCCTATTTAGAACTTTACCATAGTGCTGCTAACACTTGATTTTGCCACAGCATTTTCTTTATTGACCTGTTTATTTTGCAGTGGCAGTAGTTAATGTTTAAAGAGACACTGCTTCTGTTTATCAGATAGCATGGTTATTTCCCACATTGGTGAAATGATTTTGGTTTACAGCTTCTCCTAAATGAAAATGATCAATGTTAACTGTTCTGTGAGCATGGCTTTGCAAAGTATCTAAAGTAAGTTCATGAGATACTCTAAAATATTTTGAAGTGTTCAGCTGCATCGGGTATGTAATGTTTAAGAAAATATTTAGATGTTTAATTTTATCCAAGCATTACATTACTCTTGGTCATTATAGGTCAGATTCTGCTTACCCTAAGAAGAAGGGGATTGATTTTTGGAGCTTTGTTGTAGCTGCAGAAAAGCCATGCATGTTTTATTTCAAGACAAATAGCAGATCTGAGACACAGGAAGTAAAGGTAATGGCTAGGTAGACTGCAACCTTAAGGTAGAACTGATAACACCATGGTTTTATTTGTTCTCTATGTCACCATAGAGGTCTTGGCATTTTAAAAAACAAACAAACAACAACAGCAACAAAAGACCTCCTTGAATTAATTCAGTGAAAATGCATCCTATCATAAGCAGGATTTGGTTTGTTTCTTTTACAGTTAGAGAACCCCTTCAGAACTAGGGTTGTGTTCAGATAGCTGTTCACACAACAGGTAATAGCAGGAGTTAATCAGAGAGCAGCTTCTAAAACTCTTCTGAACAAAGAGAGTGGAATTTGTGCTTGTTTGTTATTATTTTCTGTGCATTTTTTTAATTCTCCTACTGGAATGGCTGATAAGTGTTATGGTGTTCTCTGGTCTTGTTTCAGTTAACTATGCCAACCAGTTTGCCTAAAATCCAAATGCTCTTTGAACAGAAAGCATCCACTGAGACCTTACCAAATAATCACCACTTGTTGCAAGAGCTGATCTTGTTAAAGAATTTGCTCCACCTTAGTGCCCAAGACATGCTTGTGATTTTGCTGGTTCTTGTAGCAATGCTTTTGCATGTGTGTTATACTGAAAACATTCTCAAGTGGGCAAAAAACATATTTGTACAGTGAAGGAACTGTTCAGTTGTGCTTGAAACAGTCTTCCAGCAAGACTATTAACAAGAGCTGGATAATTCATCTGCTTTCTCTTGCTACCCAAACTCTTTTATAAACTTTTAATCTCACGAGCTCAAACTCATTTAAAACCCTTTTCCATGGAAATAGATTTGTCAAGCTGCAGTATTATTTTTACCATCTGTTGAAATGAGATCAGAACAAAGCAGGTTAATCCTTTGGCACAGAGGCAGGGCTTTCCCATTCCTAAGCTTCTCATTGTTTTATATTAATCCTTTCCCCTCTCCCATGTTGCTTTGTAGAACAAAGGACCTGATCCTGGGTCTGTTGAAGTAATTGGCTAGGTTTGTTCTTGCTTCGCTAAAATTAAAAGAAGTCTGGAAATAACCAATTAGAGGCTGAATAACGAACTGTATTGTGTAATTGTAAAAGAAAATGTTTGGGATGTTTATAACAAATGCTGCATTTGCATTGCTACTGGGATGCAACTACATGTACGTGTGCAATGATACCAAGGGGGAGGGAAAAAGATGGAGATAGTGTTTTTTTTGTTGCTTTTTTGTTGTCTCCTGAAGACATCAAGATTGTTGCAGAATCTCATTTACCAACTGGAACTGTCCTATCAATAGAGAAGGGAGCATCTCTAGAAGATGCTTCATAGATTTATTTGTATAGAATACTCAAACATTCTTCATTCTTTTCTTTAAACTTCAACATAATCCCAGTAGGTCTCCTCTGGATAGAGAGATGGTAGGAGATGGGCAAGCATTTCTTGTAAGTCATGGGATCTAAGCTGAACTTTTAAGTGCAGAATTTGTCCTGACATGTGATGTACCTCTCCTGAAAATGATAGTTGTTCTTAATATTATTTGTCCTTTTTTATGAGCAAATCTTGAGGCTTTCTTTTGAGAGCACTGAAGTCTGCATATAGTCTGACCTTAGTACCAACAATCTGACTTTCTGGGTAAAATTCGCTGATTATAAAATGGCTAAGAAGTTTACCAAGCTGGGGAATTTTTTTGATGTGCAAAAAGTCCTTTTCCTTTTCAGCTGATCCTCCTCCATATATTGATGGTATTCGGATCAACAGCCCCCATTATCTGACCAAGATAAAGTTGACCTCTCCAGGGACCCATACGTTTACCTTAGTGGTGTCCCAGTACGAGAAACAAAACACTATCCATTACACCATCAGGGTACGTACTGTTGGCTTCAAATGTAATGTAATGTAAGTAGTTATAGCATAAAATGTAATGTATTTGTTAATTTGATGAACAAGAATGCTTTTGGGTTGATATTGTTACTTTGAGGGAGGCTATGAATGATGGAGCAGAACCACTGAATAATGTGCTTGATAATGTTCTCCCCTGTAGTTAAGACAATGTATTGTGTCTATGCAATATAGTTGGGGGACAGGGACAGGACTCGCCTGCCTTGGCAGTCAGCCACTACTTTTCCCCTGAGATCTCTTCTGATTAGAGATGGGCTCCAATGACCTCCATCCTTCTTACCCAAGTATTAAAGCTGCATTTCCTTTTGTGGTGATTTTTCAAAGCACGTAAAGTGAACAACTATCTAAAAACTGCGTGTGTAGGCAATTTTCCTTTTTTTTTCTTTTCTAATATGTTATGATTTCATGTGAAAAGTGCCAGATGAATGCATAACCAACTTCTGCTTTTACAACACAGGTGTATTCCTTGTGCAAGTTTACCTTTTCCAAGATTCCTACACCTTACACCATTTCCAAACGGGTAAAGAAATATTTTCTTTTATGGGTCACTGTATATAATTCTGTTTTGGCTTTTCCATATGTGAGATATGTAAGGTTTCTAAATACATTTTTACACTAATGCCCAGAAATGCCAGCTTAGGCTATTGTCTTGCAAACAAAACTTCTTAGCGAGGTCAACTGAAGCTTAATCTAAGTAATCTGAGCATACCTAGTATAACACCAATCCTGTACTTTTGTTATATATAACATGCCAAAGCTGCTCTTTAGGTATTGTTCGTACCAACATAAAAGCCTTGGGTGGTTGACTCACTCTGTTCACACCACTCTGTAAGAATAGTTGCTTAACTTTTATCGGCATAAAAATCCTATTTGGTACGTAAACTCCATCTTTGTAGTAGTGTTACAGCTGTACCAGTGCAGATAGTACTATAAAACCTTTGTAGAATAGGCAGACCTTTGGAGTAACAGCCTGTACCCTAATATGCAATTATTGTGCGGAGATCAGATTGTGCCAATGCTACTGTAGAGTAAAAACTCAGCCAAGAATGTCACTCGTTTTCCTTTGTTAGAAGTGCATGGTTTTCTTGAAAAATTCTTGGCATGACGGGGCAAAATCAGCAATGGCAAAGTAAAAGCACCAATACCAAGACTGTGACAAATGGACTTAGCATGGCAATATCATGATACTTTACTGGTCTTCAATTTTGCTAAGGCATCTCGAAAGTCTTTAATCACTGGGATAAGCAGTTGCACTGCAAAATAGGAATGAGGTGATATATGGATGGTACGTTTCATATAGAAATGGTCCCTAAGAGTAGAGCAGCGGGGGCAAGAGCAAAAAACTTGACTAAAACTAGCAAGAAGCCCAGGCGGTTTGGGGGCCGGCTGCTGGTAGTATTTCAGATGTTAACATGAGCTGCAGTTATGCGTTCAGCTGAGGTATAAATATAGACAGGAGATCACAGGATGATGTTTATTTTCAGAGCTATACCTGGTATTAGCAATTTCATCCTCAAGAAAGAATAAATTACCAGCTGTTAACTTTCATCTCTCTACTTGATCTGTACGTACCCTGGGAAATCCTAATATAGACAGAAGTTTTCTGTGCAAAGAAGCAGTGTCTTCAGGAAAAGAGAAACGGGGCTACGCTGAGCCACAGTGGAACGGTCCATTTTCTAGGATGCTTGTGCCTGAAGTTGAGGATTATGTTGCTTCATGTAGCCAAGGCACCATACCATCTTGCAGCTAGGCTCTTAAGTTTGGACAGTGTTTTGTAACAGCCCCTTGAATCTAGCTTGTTTGGGAGAGTAGTGAGTGGCTCGAGAGATTCCTGGGAACAATGTGAACACTCAGTGCAGAAAATTGTCACTTCTAGCTCTTAAAAACTGAGTTGGGAGAATGGTTTAAGAAGGCAAAAACACACTGAAGGTGACACAGCTGTTTGAGGCAGGTCATCTGTTTGATGTTGTAACATGTTTAAAGAGAGAATTAAGTATGTGGAAACCTGTTAATTATTTGAAGCTGTGTCTAGTCTTCAACCAAAAAGCATGTTCTATCTGTAGGATTACATGCAAAAAGCAAGTTGCCTTTCTTTAATGCTTACTTGTTATTTGTTTAGTAGTTACCGCAGTTAAAAACAAGCAGATAACTAATTCACAGTTTGCCAGCAAAAGGAAGCTCTGTTAGATATCTCATACTAAAATTGAGAGGTCAACCTCTGGCACTAGCCTAGCTGTAGTGGGGCTCCTGGAGCAAAGTCCAGCTGAGCTGGTTTTTGGACAGCGAGCAGAAAAACTAAATCACAAGAAAAAAATCTTGTTCCCTGCTGGTTTGACGGAAAGGGGAGGGAAGTAACATCCAAGGAATGTATCTCAGCCATAAATTTGTGCGAATGCCTGGCATGTCTTGCAAGTCTAAGCTTTCACTTTAATGACTAGCAGGGGAACTCGCAAACAGATGGCCTGTTTTCTCCACGTCTGAGCAGCATGCTTTTTCTTGTATTTCTTTGTCCCTTTGGAATCTGTCCTCACGGATACCTTTCTTGTCCCTGCAGTGCTGTTTCTCAGAGTGCATGGATGTGAATGGACTAGTAGTGGGAGGAGTGATTTCCAAAGCAAAGGCTATAACACAAGCAATGTTGTCACTCTTACGCTGTTTCTGCTTCTCATTTGGTACAACAGAGGAGATTTTGGGAGAGGAGGGAAACAACAACAAAAACATGACAAACCAAACACAACAAAAAACCTTGAAGCAGATACAGGATAGATGGGAATACAGGTTCTTCCTTAGATACAATTGCTCATAGTCAAAAACATTCACTGGGTCCTGTTACTAAATGTAAGCTGAAATAGCCTACCTTTACAAGGGATTGAAGGCTTTGAGTGAGGTAGGTGGAGGACTGCAGTGAAACTTTCTGAATGCTAACACATTCTGCATTTCACTTACACTTAAAAAATAAAAATAAAAATACAGAGATTCCTTCAATCAGTGACATCTGAACTGAGAGGATTTTCTAGTCTTATATTGCTTTTCTATACACACAAACCCTCAGGATATAAACATTTCTGTATTTCTCATTTCTTAGGTTAATGGACAATGGAAAGGTCACAGTGCTGGAGGATGTGGAAACTTCAGAGACAGCTACAAAAATAACCCCATTTATCAGTTCCAGATGGACAAGAGTGGGCCATTACTAATTGAACTACGTGGACCAAGGTTTGTAGAATAAGCATGTACCAACACAGTGGGAGTATTATGTGCTGTGGACAAGTGTGGTCAGTATTTTCCAAGGAGCGGGTGGGAAGTGCCCTGAAAACCCAGAAGACGAGATCCAGGAGGCAGCTCAGATAAATAATACTATTTGTTTCTAGCTTCACCAGCAGTAGCAATTTAAACTTCCATTTTTTGCTACGAAGGAAATCCTTGATGTACAGGAAAAGCAGGAGTCTTCTTTCGTTTTAGTTCTGGGGTCTGAGCAGAGCTAGGTCTCGCAGAGTAGGGAAGAGGGTACAAAGGACTTGTTTCCTCATATAATTATGTTATGATCATACTTCCTTTTCTTTTATAGCAGAGCTAATATGCAGGATACTAAACACTAACTTAAGGGGTTCTTAAATAATGGCCTGGGCAGTAGCTTGAGCTCTGAAAGTGCATTAACTCTGCGACCTGCAGATCAGGAGGAAAAAATGGATGTCAGTGCCCTGTGGAGTATCTTTCACATTAAAAGCTTCTCCCTGGTGTTGCAAGTGATATTTATAAGTTTATGGGCACTCAGCTGTTGCTCTGGTAGAATATACCTGTATCAACTACTGCGTCCTGTTCCTGGAAGGGCTTAAGAGGACTGAGAGTTGGAGGGGAGATTTGAGAAAGCAGAACATAAAATAGGCTTAACTTATAAACGTAGCTCAAAGCTTTTGACCCTCACAGCCCCATTTGCACACAAAGTAGTGTCAGTATGTTTTGTTTTTTTTTAAATAATGTTTTCTCATAACTGGTATTCTGACTACTGAGGTTATGCAGGTCAAATTCCTACAGCAAAATTCATTCTCTACCTCAAAATGCCAGCATACGGAGCTTCTAACTAGCAATGTATCTCTTAACGTGCAGTCAAGTGTTGTGATGGTTCTTTCGTCTTTTTTTTTTTTTTTTGCAAAGCTGTACACTGTGAAATAGCAGCACATCTTTTTCCTCCCCTTTTGAGGAAACTCCTCTTGTGAAATGAAGATGAGTACAGATGTGTTTCTATGAAGGTGTGGCTCTCCTGCTCCACTAATGAAGCATTTCTTTTTCTGTATGCATTTTCTGCATTTTTAGTTTGTTCTTGGGCACTTTGAATGACAGGGCCAGCTGTGCCTGTTGCATGTATTAAGATGTAGTAGACAAATTGTCCCAAGTTGTAACGCAACATGAGAAGTTCTGCTGAGATGACCAACATTCCCATTCCTCTGACAGTGATCAGATCACAGCCCAGGATCTGTGCCACTCAGCACAGAAATATGTCACCACAAGCTTAACCACTTGAAGGCTGTTTTGGTGCAGAGACAAAACTAGCAGTAATTTTCCATGGAGTACAGCTCTGAAATGGATGTGCGTGTCTTCCTCCAAACTGTGCAGTCGTGTTGTGGTAATTTTCATTAGCAGTTCTGTCACAAATGTTACAAAACTTTAAAATGTGTTCCAGCTGTACTATGCAGTGTTTTTTGGTTCTTTTTTTTTTTTTTTTTTTTTTTTAACAAAAATTGCTCTCCTTATGGTAGTCCTGGTGACCCAAATGACTAAAATGTCACTTTACTTGCAGGCAATACAGTGTTGGCTTTGAACTTGTCACAGTCTCAACAGTAGGAGATCCTGGTTCCTATGGCTTTCAGAAGAAGAGCAGCGGTGACTACAGGTAATAATAGTTCATTCAATGAAGTGTTAGCAGTCTGAAACATTTCAGATCTTATAACGGGTCACTTCTTTTATCGTAGGTGTGGATTTTGCTACTTGGAAGTGGAAAACATACTTGCTGGAGTTTACAACATTATCCCCACCACATTCTTGCCTCAACAAGAGGGTCCTTTTTTCTTAGATTTCAACAGTACTACTCCTCTTAAAGTATCACAGCTTCAGTAAGGAGACAGACTTGTGCACTACTCTTTCAAGAAGTCATTTTGTCCTGTCCTACAGCCTGTGAAGAGGTGAATAACTCTTACTACACAAAGAACGCAATTTTATTTTATGCATAAGTCATAGCCAAAAGCATGGAGTCACCCATTTGCTGATTAATTGTGGTAGACAGCTGTGGTTTTTGCTGCTATGGTATGAGAGTGAGCACTGTTCAATAGGCCTGTGAGCAGGCTAAAATGCTTACGTTCAAATGAACTGGCAGGACATAATTTACTGGAATTTTTCTACATTTCAAATCAAAATATAGTGGGTCTATGTAAGAGAAAAATTAACACTGAAATTCACTTCTCCTGAAATATAGGGCCTATGGGTTTAGGATATCATTCTTAAAACTAAACATCTAGGAAAATGTTATTGTGCATTCTGCTTATTCAGCCTCAGGACCAAATATGTATTGATTGCTATTTGTACTGAATGTCTTGAATGTTTTCAGCACTGAAGTAGCTCTCACATTTCAATGTGAACTTACTACTGCTGAGCATGTTGTCCAGGCTGCCTCTAACATGTTCAGCTTATCTAGAGTGTGTACATAGAAGTAAAAGATAAGGAAGATTCCAGCTTCAGCTATTTCTAGAAGAGGAGCAATGGATTCACCCATATGACATGTGCTTTAAGAGCTGTTATTTTGTATTAGTATTACTTTAATACATATCCTAACACAAGGTACTGTATGGTTTTCTTCCTACTAGCTGCAAAACCTAGCCTGATCACAGTCAGCACTAAAATCAAAAGTTAACCAATAGTCGTGTACAGAGAGCAGAGCATGCCATTCACTTATTAGACGTGAAATGTTTTCAGCTGGAGGTGCACTGTAAGATTCTCTGTATCTACTGAAGTAGTCTCACTGGTGCTAGGGGGTAGTTCACTCCCTCCCATCAGCATCCTAACAAAAATAACAAGGATAAAGCACTTCTTTCCAAATACTTGGCCTGCATAGGAAGGGTCATTTTTAAATTGAAACTGATGAATAAAAGGTAGCACTTAACCCATGCCATCAATAGAAATAAGGTTCAAGTTCCTAAGAAAATAGTGGAAGTGGAATTACTCCAGGGGAGGAAAAAAAAAGTAAAGTCTACTATATCTGCTCTATCTCTAGCCTGTAAGATATATATAAAAATATAAATATCTGAAAAGGATTTAAAGGTTAACTTTTTTTTAAACAAATGACAGGAAAAACTCTATGTGACAAGAGGAGAGGGTACTTTTAAAACAGCCATAGGAAGTTCTTTGCCATTCAGGTTTACCTGGCAGTTTTTTGACCAAAAAGATGTTACTTAAATAGTACCTGTGCTCTAAAAAATAAGATTTGTTCATTAGGAAAGCAAGCACGTAGTACAGGAGAACAAGAAATATCTGTGGCCTCAAGTCACTTTCCTGGGAGTCTGCTATTTACCTTCTCCATAAAGTAAGTCCCTTTTTGTTTCATCTCCTTCATTGGACAGCTTTTTAACAACTGCCTAGCTTTCAAAGGACACTGAAAACATGTCTTTAGACTGCACTTTTCTCAAAGACTGTCTGGGCTTTGTGACAAGTTTGTCACAGTGTGACTTACCTTCTTTTGCAGGGAAGATTCTGATGATTATTGCAATGAATCAACACAGGAAATTGTATGGGCACAAGATGAGCAAAAAGCAAGTCCTTTTTGGTTATCCTTGGCTTTTGGGAGTAGGCAGTTGTGCCAAGGACTACTTCCTCTCTACAAAATTAAAATTTCACTTAGCACAGATTTATAGAGGAAAATATAAATCTTAGCACAGGCTAAACCAGAATATATTGCATCTATTTTTAACACCTATGAAGTTAGAGGTAGTTACGAAGTCTAAATAATATATTCTTGACTGTATAAAAGGCAGATGCCAGAACTAAGTTTTTGCATGTCCTCTGCTGTTTGAGATCAAGCTCATATCTTGTCTGCAGTAAAACCTGATTTTCTTTTGTAGTCTGTTTCTGCTCTGTAGGAAGTTGTCCCCTCCCCTTTTTTGTTTCTCTCTCCAAGCACAAGCTAGTGCCAAAGCTTATGTTGGATGAAATACACATGCAAGGCTCAGCTTCCATATTGTACTGAAGCAAAAGCAAGGAATACTAGACAAAGCTGTCTCTATCCAGACACAGTAACAGTTTGTACATACACAGTACAGTCAGTGCATTGGGTTTAGGCCCATAAATACACAGGATTTAAGTTCAGTATCACTGTCCTTTTTAAGACAAGTCCTGTTCGAATACTGTACCTGCAGAGTTGGTAGAATCCCATCACCGTACATTTCCTTTCACAGGTAGGACAAAACATTCATGTGGAGCATCTCAAAAGAAATACACAAGCTATTCTTGTAAAGTTTGGTCTCTGCCAGTTCTGGTTGTGGCAAATCACTTCTACAATATTATTTTTTGCCATTTTTTATTAGGAAATTAGTCACGATTACTTCTGATATTTTCTGTCAAATGCATACTTTATCACTTTTTTCTGCAAATCTAGAAAAATAATCAGAGATTAAACTGCTCCTTAAGTTTTAGTGCAGCCTCAGCTCAAGATGTAAGTTAAGCTCTTCTTTCCCCTACATCAGTTGTCATTTTTGATCTGTAATGACAATACTAGATTGAGTCAAGCTGGGAAATGCTGCACAGAAAATACTTCTAGAAAAGAGCAAGGCCTGCGTGGGCAAAAATTGAAATAGGTGCACAACAGCTTAGATTGTAACGAGGGTACATTGGTCATGTTACTTTACTCCCACTCATGCAACTCTTGACCATTAAGTGTTCTCTGCCTGTAAACATTCATTTAAAGCCTTTAAAGATTAAACTACAAAGCCTTAGAAAGTTGATTGACCAACAAGCAGACTGTATTGCTAAGTTGTCACATACTGTACAGTTGTAAACTGTCTAAGCTGCAGCTAAATGACAACGAAAGGCAGTTGTTGTAAGGGGCTTTAAGAGGATTTATCGTTTCTTTGATTTACTTAGGCTACTATAAAGAAATTATTTTTTAATTAATATATAATATAATAATATCATAATATCATTGGTGCTGAGGGATAACTGGACTTACTCTTTTAAAAAGTTTGGATGTTCTCCTTGTGTATGTGCTGAAACATCTTTTCTGAGTTTTTTTGTTTTGTTTTTTTAAATCCTACCTTAGAGCTCCGTACACAACACCATATGCTGCTGTTTATAGCTCAGGGTGAGATGCCCCCCCATGCACACACATCTGTTTGTTTTGTTAGGAAGGAATGGGGTTAGTCCTTCATTAATCTAATCCATCAATTTTCAAAGACTTACCAAGAGTTAGAAACTTGATATCATTCATCCATGTACTATGTCATCTGTCCCAAGTCTGAGGTTCAGTCCTAGTTTCCTGATGCAAGTTTCATGAAACTATTTGTACAGTAATTTTTATGCACTTGACCATGTGAACCATAAGGTGTTTGAACAAGCAGCTGCTTAGAATTAAGTTTGTGTACATACAACAGAGGTTTTTATCACTTAGTGAAAAAAATGACATTGAAGTTGTGTGATAATACCAAAGAGTAGTAAAAGGCCTAGATTAAATTTTGCTTTATACATTCTCACTGATCACGTATACTTTGATACACCAGAGGCTTATTTTTATACCCATAAAGGTGGCTACCATCATGTTACACTTCAGAATACATCAAGAATTCCTACAAACAGTAACCAGAGAAAGCTTGTTCGTTTGCCTGTACTCCACAGTGATGTATGTTCATTTAAGTTTGTCATATTTATAATTATGCCTTTTATGGAGTTTAAAATAAAATGAGTTTTCCATTAATTTATTAGACACGCTGTCGTGCCTGCTTGCTTGCACAACTGGAGTGTAATTTACCTGCTGAGCACTGGGGTTGCTGAAGAAGGCGGCTGGAGCAAGATCTTTGAACAAATACTGGAGAAACACAGTGTAACAGGAAGGGTTTGTTGGGTCCCACACCCTGCCACGTTTCTGATCAGTGGCTTTCATCTGCTGGGAACTGAACCCCACCATGACATACACAAGGCAGCACATGCAACATTCTCATATCCTGCTGAACATAAGGTTATTCATTACACAAGCGCAGGGTCTTTGGGTTTCCAGTCAGAACTGGCACTAGGAGGAAATTTGATAGCAAGAGGCTTAGAAAAAAACCTCAAGTGTATTAGAGGTTGACTGGCAGGTGTACAAAAATAGATATTCAGCCTCAAGTTCCTCCATTGGTTTCTCTATCTGTATTCAATGCGGACAGTAGCTTAGTTATGAAATTTTAAGTGAGACATTTAATAGTGTGACACTGTGCTTCTGCTTTTCATCTCATATTTAACGCTGGCAGTCCCAGCTTTTCCCCAAGCAATGCTCACAGCAGAAGCTGGAACCAGTCTTCTTTTTCCTAACCACGTATTGGGCTGGGAAATGCTGCCAATGGTCTTTGGACCATGTAAATGCTCATATTCACTGCCACTGTGAGTTTAACAGCTACAATGTGTTGAATCGAATTTTTATGGAAACGGGGTTCTTTACCTGTGGTTCTGCACATCCTTTAAAGACTAAGCTTGCTGTGGGAAAGGATTTGGCTGAGAAACACTTAGCTTGCACAAACTCAAAATGAAATGTGGAAAACAAAAATGTTTACTGTAGTGTGAAGAATTTTACATTAACTTGGAGAATAGATACACAAGCTGTGGCAAGGACAAAATACAACAGGACTGCAAAAACATAGAATAGAAAATACTTTGGGCAATACTAAAATTCCCATCAAATTAACAATAGAAACGGACATTTTAGATAAAATGGTGCTTTCAGAAATGCTTAGCCACCAAAACTGAAGAGTCCTAGGATTTTTTACTACCACTTATTAGCATAATTACCAGACACTACTACTGCCTAACAGCTGCTGGCAAAACATGCCCGTGCCCTTTCTAGTTTTATTGAACACTTTCTCTAGGGCATACTAAAACCTCAAGTCCTTTTAACAGTTATAAAACCCCACACAGTACAACCTACGGAGCAATTTAAGAACACATCGTCAATCTACACTGGCAACTCTTTTTTTTCTTCATGCATATTTGAAGGATGAACCCCTTGTCGGAACTGTCCCGAAAACATCCATCACTCCCATTTCCGAGCAATAACACTTAAAGTGCTGAAAAATAATACTTCACTTCGCAGGGGAGGGGGAGGGCGAGGGGCCAATCAACTCTTTTGGTCACTGGATCACCCTCAGAGTCCCCGCCAGACTCAGGAAGGTGGCTAGAAAGGGCCCATCGCTGCTCTTACGCCGGTTTTTATAGGGCACGACCGATCTTTATCCTTTCTGTGAGCACCAAAGGAAGAGTGAAGGCTTTTAGACCCACACATGCAGCTTTCCTGTACACAAAATATCTCTACAGCTTCAGCGTAATACAGACAAATACAGATGTTTAAAGAATATGCCACTGATACTCAAGAGATCCGCTGTATCTAAAGAGCATTTCATTCTACAAAACTGAAGCCAAACTGCTCTCTGCAAACGTCTGGCTTGAATTTCAGACCCCCTACTGGCATGAATTTACACGGGAACATTGCTAGTTATTGCTTCAGCCAGGCTGCTACAAAACAATTTTACAAAGTCAGTGAAATAGGGGCGCAGCTTACCATTTGATAACTTGTCTGGCCTACAAAGGATTTACTGAATAAAAACTTCAGCCCTCCACATCCATTAGACTTCTTAGTGCAGTTTCAAATTCTCAGAGTAAACGCTTAAGATTTGGCATATATTATTGGCACAATGTTCTTCAAACACTTAGAAGTTCATGTATAAATATTTATACTCCCATTAAACCAGGACAGGGCACAAGGAGGACTCAGCCAATCTGGGCAGCTTTTCTGCCCGCGCATATTCCCTCTTTGATTTTCATGCACTGAAGGGAGAGCTGCTTCATTCGGTTATCCAAAGCCAGCCCCTCAGCGGAGCTGCTCCTGTTGCTGCTCCTATTCTTGTTCACTCTGTCGCTTGTCTTGTTCTCAGCCCCTTCTGCCCTATCCCCTGCAAAGAAAGGATTAAACTCGATGTTAAATCCTGATTTCATTCTGAGCAATTTAAAGGCTCAAGCGGGTCCCTCCACAGCTTCCTTTGCCAAAGCACGGAAAAATATAGGAGCAGGAGCAAGATGCCTTAAAACTGGAGTTGGCCTTCCAAGCCGTGCTCATCTTGTGCACTGCATCAGTTACAGCATGAACAGGTTTAGGTTGGAGTACACAAGAGCAGCTGTAATCCTCTAGTCTGAATACGTCAGCAAGGGCTTGCAAAGCCTGCAAGTGGTTCCTTTTGGCACCTTATTTGGTATTTTTCCCCCCCTCTGAAAAGCAGGAATTTCAGCAAGCAGGAAAAGGAATTAAAAATTAAACTCAAATTTTCCTTAAAATAAGTGTACCATCGGAATCCCACTGCTCACTGATTCTCTGAGGAACCTCGAGCCCCTCTGCTGCACTGAGGCAAACCTGGGGAAGCTGCGCAGCCAGCAGGAGAACAGTGAGAGCATTTAGGTGTCACTTAACAGGGATGCAGGGCCTTCAGGAACTGCCTTCCCCAAGGAAGCAGCCAGAGGGTCAGAGCTCAGCGAGCTTGCGACATGCCTAGGGGAGCTGAGAGGGTTTTCCTGCTCCCTTTATAAAGCTGAAAAGCATGGGCCCAGGCCGTATCCAGCTGTGCGTACCTCTTTCGGCTTCGCATTCGGGGGACGATGCGCCGCTGCACTCGCTTCGGGGGCCGAGGACGGGGAAGATCATCCCGAACTCGGAGAGGGAGACGGGGCTGGGCAGATCCAAGCTCCCAGGTCGCGTGGCAGGAGGAAACTGAGTGGGCACCTCACAGGGGCTGGTGGGGCCGGAGCTGAAGCTGGACACCGACTGAGTTTCTGAGTCTTCTTCGGATACAAAGCTGCTGCCGTTGTCATCCTCAAACACTTCGGAAGCCACTGCAACGGTGAAGGAAACATTCCCATTAGCAAACCTGTTCCCTAATTAGAAGGCAGACTGCCTCCACCTTATCTTCCCGCTTTTGCAGTTAAAAATCCAACATAAGCTCTTAATATTTCTTTTTGGATGGAGCACTACACAACAACAAGTTAAAACAACAACAACAAACCTCGCCTGCATCATTCTCCCTGATCATGTTTGCTCCTACCTGGACTCTACCTAAAGCAAAGCAACCCCAAACCGACTAGATTAAGCTGCTCGCAACAGGAGGAGGAATTGACTAATGAAAATTCTGTTTTGTACTAGATACAGGGTGCAGATTTTGCTAAAAAACAACATTTTTCAGTCTCGGCTCACTGCAGGATGGGGACCTGTGAACCAAAGGCTTTCTGCACCCCAGGAGTCTCACTGGGGTCAGAAGGTTTCTTACGTGCATCAGCCTCAAAACGTGTGCTGGAATCACACCGGCCTGAAGAAGTCCCAGAAATAGCAAGACATTTATGATGCCCTGAGGTTATTTTCAGTTACATCTCCTCGCCACTCCTGCTGTCAGAGAGGCTCAGACCCAACTCGAGAGAAGAGCAGGAGCAAAGGAAATCTTCCCAAGCAGTCCCCCCGTTATCCCTACACACCCCTCGGACACAAAGGGTGCAGATGGAGGCAGCTGCCACTGGGTTTACTTCAGAGATGTGCAGCCTCTTTCCACTGCACGTTCAGATTGCAGGGCTGCATTTACACATTGCAGAAGTGACCAAAAAGGCTTCAAAAGCACAAAGCTGATGACCAACGTTCTCCACCTTCCTGAGCCCACTTCCGTGGCATTTCGTTCTCAGAGATGGTTTGTTGTGGTTTGGATTTTATTGTTTTGCTTTTAGATGTCAAATCCAAGACCACAACGTGGCCTCTCTTGTCACTTGCTGTGTTTTATCGACACGTAGGAAGCAATACAGGTAACTGCAGGGGCGTGAAGGCAAAGAAGGTAGGGTAAAAGAGATGTTTCCCATTACAGGAGTCCTCTGCTTGGCCAGGAGCACTGACACCAGCTAGTCTACAGCAACCAAAAGTGTACCTATAGCTTATTTATTACCATCCGAGCTTACCGTGCCCCATAGGAGCATCTGCTAGGGCAGAAAAACCCTTGCTGATGCTGCTTTATTGAACTCCAGCAGACAGAAACCACATATAAAACATATAAAAGGGCCTCGGTGGAAGCTTGCCACGTTGCAATGTGAGAGCTTAACCTTTCGTGGCTATTTTGGTTTTTGTGCCTGGCAGGCTGCTAGCCCTGCCCTGCCATACCCCGGTTTTATGCTGGCACTGGACACAACCTGGAGTCCTTCCACCTGTACCACGCTGCCCCTGAAAGGAAACCCTCGACTCTGTTACACCTACGTCTCCGGGGAGGCCTTCTGCATGCTGAAGGCACACCCGTGGGCATCCCAAGAGCCAATCCCCGTCTCACTCATGGGGACACAACCTAGGGACTTGAGGGAATTCAGAAGCCGTGCTGAAACCACATCGTTCCAGCTGGCCCAGACACCAAAGTTGTTTGCTGTGCCAGGAAGGTCCCAGCTCCAAAGTACATGGGGGGGGGGGGGGGCTCTAGGGTTGTGAAATTTTGAACTCCTGCGGTCCTGATTTAGACTTTTCCCTGCAGAAATAGAGCTGAAACGCAGATCAAACTGGGATTGGTGGGACAGGATAGCAAAAAAAAAAGACTTTCTGCACCAAGAAGGGGAGGAAGTGTCCAGGAGGGAAGAAAAAATGGGGCTACATGGAATATCAATCTATCCACTTCCACCCAGAGCCAGGACAAAAGGAAACCGAACACATTCAGCTCATACATCTTCCCCTTGATAACTGGCTGTTGAAGAATACAAACTCCTGCAGTAACTGGTACGGTAAGTTCACCAGTCACACAACAGCCAACTAATTTCAACATTTCTTACAATGCCCATGGGATATTCCCAGGCACAGGAGCGCTCTGTACTCACTCGAGACGCTGTCTGACTCCAGTTTACTTGCTGACAGGTCTTCCACAGATGTATTGCTTCCTTCAGCACCCACACCACATCCTCGGGGCCCCATGGCAGTGGACCGTCTCCTCTCATGGATCTCATCTGAGATCATCTCCAGGTTTTTCAAGGCAGTCTTATACTCCCCCTTCGCCAGGGAGAGTTTTGCCTGCAGGTCATCCACTGTTTTCTTCAGTTGCTAACAAGGGAGACAGGTATTAGATGTGCTTTTGCCATGATCAACGTGGACACACAGCATGCAGCTCCACCTCACAGGCCTGGCACCCCCTGAAGCTGGATGGGCTCCACGTCCCAGGCCATGGGCTTGACATCCCACTTCTTCCAGAACCTGAAATTCACCCCTGAGTAACGTCTGAGTACTATGAGCAGCCCAGTGCATGGAACACGGGGCGGGGGAAATCCAGAGAGGAGAAGCAAAGACAGTCACACAGTGTTTTTGTTCAGCTCTGAAGATGAGCAGCAGGGCTCAAACAGAGTTGGAGCACTTTTACTGCACACAAGGAAACAAAATGTCTTTTATCTTTAAAATGTGCATAGCAAATTGTTGAAGATAAGAGGTTTGGAATGGAATTGGTCGTGTACAGACATGCAACACAGTTATTCCTGTAGCACTTGGTATGCACTTTCAATATTTACTACAGGCAGTAAATAGGCTCAGGTGGATCTGAACGAAGCACGTACCTCTAGCTGGACGTAGTACTTCGCCTTGAGTTCAAAATAAGGTCTGTGGAAAGACAAAGAGCATTTGTTTACAACCACTGGGACAAAAGGCAGAGTACTAGAGTGGGAGTTCCTCTCCTCACAGCACTAACAGAGCTATGCTGTGTTTCAGTGTAATCCTGAGAGGATTCCTATCCTATGTAGGTGATAAAACATCTACAGGTGCTCTCAGCTTTTTTTTTTTCCTCCCCTAACACATCTACTTCTTGTGGGTCTTTAACCTAAAGCCAAAGAGCAAAATTCCAATTTTTGGAGCTGACAACGTAATTCCCTCAGGCCTAGATTCTGCAATGTTTAAACACAACGTCCAGCTTCAGGCATAGACATCCTGTCTGTAACCAACAGCAACCTCTTCTGAGCAAATAGCACTTCCCTGAGCAAACAGCACTTGCCTCGGCTCTAAATCCTACTGCAGCTGCATCATGGATTGTGCACCATGGCTCAAGAATGTGAAACTCTGGCTTTCCAATCCATAAACGCTTTTTTGGGTTGAATTCAATACACGGTCATACATGAAATAACCTGTTCTCATTCCTCTGTGGTTAGGTTATTTCATAGCTCCTATTTTTTAAAGCACAAGAAGAGTGAAAGGCACTTTGCCCAAGTCACCGGAGCAGAAAGGGACTTCCAAAAACTGGCTAACACAGACTTCATCATCCTACAGCTCAGTGGTGCTGAGCCATAGATCTGGTGGATGTTAATATGCAGCTGTGTGCACATTCAGAGCTCACAAGCAAGGACCCAGAAACAAAATTAAAAGCAAAACCAAACCAAAGCAATCCAGTAATCATCCACACATCGATTTGACAGGGCAAATCACCTAAATGACTTTCCTCCAGGCTGTCCTGGTCCTACTTTAGAACAGTAATGCTTTAAGCATCTTAATTCAAACCGAAGCGTGGAGCAAACGCAAATCACTTCTTGCAGGGGAAGCAGCAATTCTTTCACCAGGTCTGCCCGGGGGTTTAGGGAGAGAGAGTCTGGACAACGTGATCCCAAAATGTCCTGCAAGACAAGCAGCTCCAAATTCAACAGCCTCAAGTCCCAGTTTATGTAGCCACTCGACAGCACTGATGTTTTCTGCTCAGTTTCAGCTTTCCTTTGTGTGAAAATTGCAATGCTGTGCGCCAGGTCACCCTTCCAGCATCCCTAGGTAGCATGACTTCAGTACACCCATGATAACACACCTGCTCACACCATTCAACACTTTAATGCGAGGTTACAATAACTGGCATTTCTCCTTTTTGGAGAGAAACTCCAACAAAACATCCTACTTAGGTGGCTCATGCTGTCAGCCCTGCTGTGAAACCACAGGGAGAACACACTGGGATCCCTCCACACATAAATGAAAATCTCCTTATTCTGAGGAAAACAACACAACAGCATCCCTACAAGGGTAGTTTCAGCAAGGAAATGGAGACAAATCACACAAGAGGCAATTGGTGCATCAAGCTCATCACCACAACCATTATAAAAAGGTATATAAGAGCCCACTGACAACTCACCAGGGTCTTTATTTTAAATCTTATTGTAAGAAGAACTCCTGGTAGCCAAACCACTTCTCAGATATTGCTCTTATCTACAGGAATCTGTCATTTTGTGATCTGGTGATATTTTTGCACAGTCCCTGTGCAGTGCCAGACAAACAGCATGCAACTCATTCGAGGAAGGCACACTGCTATACTGTTTTAGCAAACATGCCTGGATCTTCTTTCAGAAGTGCTAACCCTGTCTTGAATTGAGCAAACACCAATCAAAATAGACTTTTGGTTGACCAATTTCATGAAAAAATCATTTTTAGATAGAGGGATTAAAAGCTAAACACAGCAAGCAGATTGTTTAGACAAGCTACAGTCTGGAACTATAAAGAAAGACTGCGAAATACAAAGAGGATTAAGATTTGGTTGTAAACAGGGCCAAAATTTTAAATGGATTCCGAGCAAAAAGCTGTTTTATTTCTCTGCAACAGAGCAAAACTGCTCATCAAACGCATACACATTTATTCGTGACATTCACTGTTTAGCTATGCTCTCTGAAGTCTGTTTCTTTCTCCAGGAACAATTCTCACACAGCTTTGCTACGGCAGCGTTAGGAAGTAAACAAGTCTGATGTACAGCATGCTACTCTGATGCAGTCTCACACCTTTCAGGTTTCTGTCACTTGCCTGGTTGCCTTCCTAACTAAAAATAAGAACTAAACTGAAAAAAAATAAAAACCCTAAACTGCAAAACATCCACGCACAGAGCTCTGTGGCTCCGTAGGCAGCATCTACATGAAATCCCATATGCCTGTTTCTCTAGTCACACGCCACGAAAGGGTTCAGTGCACAAGAACACAACTAAGGACATGCCCAGGAAACTTTTCTTACCCCACTAAGTTCACCAATCTATCAAGTCAGGTGCTTCAAAATGACACTGAGGATGACAACAAATGTTGGACAAATATTCTCCTACCAATTGTCTTACAAAGGGCAACACACTCACAAGTTTCAAAAACCCCACAGAATCAGCATCTCCTACAAGCAGACTTGATCTTTAAGCTCATCTCTGAATATGAAACCTACTTGGATTTATTGATGGCTCTTTTCAGCTTCTTCTCCAGCTGTTTCATCCTTCCCATGGCGGTGTTGTACTTGGCTGCAGTCTCCTTGTGAACCAGTTCGCTTCTCGTTTTGGTTTGTTCCGCCTCCATGACCTTCAAGGGGGAAAAGACAAGGTTCAAGAGGTTGAGTAGCAAGACCCACTGACCATTTTGATTAACACTATCTTTGTAATAAATCCAACCAGGAGAGGGCTGAACCCCAACCACAGGGGTGAGAGAATTGAAATGCAATTCAGGCCGTCCCCTCACCATAACCACCAGAAGACAGCATGCCCAACGAGACAGCCTGCTTGCAGGAGGCTAGAAAGCTGACTTTTCTCCTTAAAGAGTTGGCCAGCCTCAAATCATGCTCTCAACACCGCAAACACAAAGATGTTTGGGCCATGAGCTGACCCCCTAAAACGCAGGGGGGTGATGCTATGCTGATGACCAGCCCTGTGACACACATCAGGCCCAGAGTGTCAGCCACTTTCCGTGGTGAGCAACGGGAAATGTCCTTCCACTCGCTGCTCTGCTGGCCTCTCAGAGCCATGCCTTCTCTCTCCAGGGTACTTTCAGTTTGCAAATTTGAGCTGCAAGTCAGAAAATGCGTTTTCCTTACATGCACTAGCGGACAGGATCCAGAACTGATCTGTTTATATTAAACTGGTGACACCTCTCCACGGGTCTGGCAGTAAGGAGGAAGCAGGCGATTTTCACACTCCCCCTCCTTCAACTCTGAAGGCATTTGTACAGAACAGAAAGACAGGACCTATTTTCTCCAGCATTAAGTTTTCAAATATTTCAGCCATAAGACTAACTACTTGAAGCACATTTGTTCCAGCTGGCTTCCACCGCCAGAACATGTCATCTATGCTCCTAGATGCACAGAGAGAGGGAAAAAAAAAATCAAAGTATCTGCATCTTGAAAAACCTCACTCACCGCTCTACGTTCTTGAAAGTGTCAGCCCTCAGGGTAAACTAAGTAGGGAAAAAGAGCACAGTCAACTTTCACCTGCCTGGTGTGCCAGCCTGCTCAGAGATACAGTGTTTTGTCCCTTCTGATATCTAAATGGAAGTGTGAAACAGCCACAGGGCAAAGCTGGGCTGCATCAGCTGGAAGCTCCTGCTGCCACGACTGGAGGCTACAGATGCTCACCTGCACACACCACTTACCATTAAACAAAAGTTGCTGCAGAACTAGAAGGAAGAAAGGTTTCCAGATGCTCTTCTGATTACTTAAAGTAACCTACTCAACTATAACACCCTTCAACACCCTGCCTTACATATAAATAAGGCAAACACTTTGAAAGAAAGGTCAAAAAAAAAATAATCCAGACTCCTAGCGTGCTCGCCTGCATCCTGAAAACAAGCTGCAGCCTCATCTCGAAACGTTAGAAAGCTGGGCTGATGTGAAGACTTTCCCTGGTGAAATGTGTCAGACGAGGCTGGTTTTAGCATCTAAGTGTCTGAAATGAAAACACCGTCTCCAAAGACTGCACAGAAGCTGGTTTGCCTCCTTTGTAGTGTGGTAAAGAAAGCGCAATTTAAAAGTGCTGGAAGCTACAAAATAATGGGGTGGCTGAAATTTACCCATTTTTAATTAGATGTTGATCCTTGCCATCCATTCTTGGGGCAAAATGAGCACTGACTTTGATACCTGGGATCAACCACCAGCACCAGGGACATAGAACAGGTGAGGCGCCGAGCACCGTGTTTGACTTTGCACATCTTTCATCTCAAACATCCCAGAAACACAGAACTGGGATTTGCGGATGACAGATTGTAAACACCTCAAACTCGCTGACAAAACACGGCGCTCACTGCCAGCCACACACACCCACGCTCATTACCCTTTTGGGAAAGGAAAACAGGTTGCATACCTCATCCTTTTGAAGAAATCGGGGATGTGAGGAACGCCATCCCCTCCCTGCTCCCTGGTTTTCCTATGGGTGTTCTGCTGTCGTGCTCACCTTACCCACACAATCCTGGTCGGAGGGCAGGGACAGCGCGTGCCCTGCCCAAGGGAGAGCTGCTCAAGGTGCCAGGCTGAGGGCAAAGACGCAGTTCTGCAATACTTGATGGCTGTCCCACAGAGGTATCTCCATGGAGATCCCTCTGCTGCCAAGAGGCTTTTTAAGCGTTTCATTGAGACAAGGAGAAGCCACGAGATGATCCACTCCTCCACCAAAGCCAAGCAGCCTCTAAATACAGAAACTGTCAGGGCACGTGGATAGGAAGAGACTTGTGAACCATGCAGCCAGCTCTGCATCCAGGAGGTTCACTGGAAGACAAGCTAGGGAAAAGCCTTACCTTTTAAGAGGGTCTTAATAGAAGACCAGCAAGGCTTGTGTAGGAAAGCAGCACTTCTTATGACACCCAGCAGTACTGCTGGGGGGAAAACATGTTCTTATATGGATTCCTAAACAAGGTTTTGGTCACATTTTCTGAATAAGCTGCTTTGTTTAGTAAATGTTACCGTGCTTCCACCAACAAACCTTGCTGAAGCCATCACAGATGCAATAATGTCACTTCAAAAATGTATCAATCGATTCCTCTTCCCTCCTCTGCCCTCTATTTCCAGCCCAGACTTCTAGGAAAGGAAGGTGAGCACAGAATGTATGTTATTAGTGAATAGGTCTGCACAAGCAGCTTTGTTGCTCCCAGCCAAGAAATGTGCATGAGCTGAAGTCAAAGATGAATGTTGTTACTCCAGGAAAACTGCAGTAACAACAACAGCTGCAAAAGCAACATTTATCAGGGAAATTGAGCAAAGCTGACCATCTGAGCCAGAGAATTATTCTGGACATCTGGTTCTTCCTCCAAAATTTAAATTGATGACTTTTCTAGAAGAACTAGAAATAGAAGAGGTAAGCCAATGCAGGATCAGTAAACCAGAAGGACGGAATCAACGATACAAGGGATAAAGATATTAGAGGGAGGAACAGAAACCAAACTGCATTTGACTTCCAGCACGAAGGGATGGAGAGATTAGGGCAGGGAAGGCTGTGGGTATTTTTGTTGTTTCTTTCATCGTCTTTTTTCCCCAAGTAGTTCTCTCTCTTCTCTCCACATCACGACGTACCCACGCATTTTACACTGACAGATGGTACTGCACGGTGTAATATCAAAGGGAGCTTCACAAGCCAAGTTAAACCAAGAGGGAGCATGCCTCCTTCCTCTTCGCTCTCCCCTCACCCCTTCCTTTTAAAAACGTTTCATGATCCAGAGCCAAAACATTTCTTCTCCCTGCCAGAATTTCTGAAGTGAACATATCCCAGGAAAGACTGTAAAAGCAGAGCATTTTGCAGGTTGCATCAGCAATCAGGAATTAGCAGTTCCTCTTGAAATTCATGCAGGATCTTCCTTTCTGCTCCAACTGGTCTCAAACTTCAGGTGACGCTCTGTTAATCTTCTGGTCACGCAGATTGTTCTCCAGACACCATCAGCTTGATGAGCAGACCCCCTCTGATTACAGGGGGATCTTAAATATGCCTAAAAATAGCCATATCAGAAGTACAAAGTAATGTTCTGGACACCTAAAACTGATGAGCTAAATGCCAGCCTATGTGTCATTACAGCTGCCTCAGATCTGTTGAGAAATGGACTTTTAGAAGAAAAAAAACAACACAGGAATTTATCCAAAAACATACACTCAGTTGAGAGCCAAGGTGGGAAAAGAAGCTGCCTGACTCACAGGATCACTTCACAGCCCTGCACGTCTCTGTGGTCAGCACATAGCTCAAGCACAGACACTTGCAGGGATCAGCTGCATCTTCGCAGGCAGGCTGGCATCTATTGAAACACAGCTTCCTTTGCTTTTTTGGAAACCCAGCTCAAAATGCAAGGTAAAAAAAAATACTGACTCCCTGTACGTACTCATGCTGAATGTCTGCTCTGCAAATAAAAGCGTCTTCCACACTTTCTGCTTCCAACCCATGCAGGAGAGGCAACGTCTCTGCCACACTTCCATTTCTAATCAGTTTACACAGATGACTTTTCTATTTCAGTGGATACAAAAGGCTTGTTTACCGAATCCCATTAGACTGCTGAATTAAAAATAGCAGCATTAGCAGCTTCTCGATCCATGAAGAAATCAAAAAGCAGTTACACCGTGCGGCCCACAGCTCCGCTTCCTTCCAGCAAGGGTCTGCAAATAGCATTTCCTGCTCAGTGCCCTGGAATACAAGTCTTTGTCCACATCCATTAGGTCAAGTGCAAAAGCAACCTGGCAGTATTTCCATAAACATTTATATTTAAAAAAAAAAAAAAAAAGAAAAGAAAAGAGTCTCATTTGTTCTCTTGCTTACCCTTTTCCCTTATGTTCTTGCACCGTTTGTCAGCTACCAAGCTGTTGTAGGGCTCGGATTTGTTCCAACTTTGGGATTAATTCAATAAGGCCCGCTACCTCTGCCTTAAAATAGCAAATAAAAACACTTTGCTCTTGCCTGACATCTCTACCAATATAAAAACAAGTGAATTACTAACCCTCTTCTGACATTTGGCCCAGAGACGCTTTTCTGCGCTTGATTCATTGCGGTACAAAGCACAGCACAGGATTTTTCTGTCCAATATATCTGTCACCTACAAGTACAGGCAGAAAACCTAGCAAATCCAAAAAAAAGCTCAGTGCAACTAGAGTTCAAGAACTTTCTCCAAGAGCGATTCTTCTATGTGGAAGCGGAGGAATTCTTTTTTAAAGCCCAGCCTTCACCCTTAGTAACATTACTCAGCATTAGTAATTTCTAAATGTAATTAACAGCTAATGATCCGAGTATACAAGAACACCAACAGCCAAGCACCTTTGTTCTACGAGATCTCATCTGCCAACTTGTTTTCATTCATGGCTTGGTAGGGACTGCTGATGTTTTCTGCTCCTTCAGCCCCCAGCTATTTTGTTTACCTCGCTGAACCCTAAGCACTCCGCTAATTGCACGCGCTGAAACCAAGCGTTCACTCTGCTCCTAAAAGGAGATACAAAACTCAGCCAGCGCTCCAAAAAAACGATGCCAGATCTGCTCAGTCAACACTTCCAACAGTATTTATTTATTTATTTATTTCCCCTTGTTGGCTCTGCCCCTAGCCTTGAGATCCCCAGCGTGGCTAATGAAAATCAGGAGACAAACTTCCACGTAATTCTCTTGAAACCTTCTGTATCCTGGAAAGGCACAGATACAACGTTCTGGGAACTGAGGTTACCCAGGCTATTTTAAGCACCAGAAAGAGTAGGATAATACAGTTTCCATCCGAGGAACACTCAGCTGCTCTATACAATCCAGCCCGTGCCTAGGAGATTGTACATCTGCCGTGAATAAACATAGGGTTCCTATTTACTGTTCAGCTGCAGCCATCAGAGACGTCACGGTTTGAATCTGCCCTCTAACAAGTTGATGTTCTGCACTCTGTGCTGATAAACATGAACATCACCAGCTCCACATTACACTGAGGAATCACCTTCTGCTCTAACTCACTGGGTCTGCAAACCTCAGGTGTAGTCCTCTTGGCTGCAGGCTGTCAGGGAAGCACTAAGGGTCGTAGAAGGAGACTAGGATCCCCTAGAAATATCCAAGGAAAAGAGGAATCCATTTGCACTCTCGAGATGCCCAGCACTTCTTCCTTTGTGAATCAAAAAAGGTGTAAGCATTTCTGGACTTTGAAACAAGTCCAGAACAACTGGACTTATATCAAACAAGGATAACAACTAGGGAAAAATGACAGCTGCTGGCATCTTGGCACGCGCACACAGAGCACGAAGTTGGGTCTCACTTCAAAAATGCACACAGGTACCAGATCTGCAAATACTTCGTGACAACAGGGACAGTTACACAAACAATACCCTGGATGATTTCTGTGTGTTTTATTTATTTATTTACTTATACGCCAGGTTTTTCCATCTCTCCCCTACACAGCCAACATCCTTTTTGTTCCCTGTTTCGTCTTCTGGCAGCTGGTTTTTACAATTCACTCTGAAATAGAGGCTTTTTTATAGCTGAGAAGCTTCTGCAACAGAACAGAGCTAACACATTGAGGACTGCAAGACAATGTGAGCATTGTATGGCACGCTCACTACATTTGGAATAGCAAGCTCAGCTTCGCTGCCATATCAGGGAAACTCTGACAGAACAAAGGTTTTTAACTTAGATTTTTGTTTCTTTCATGTTAAAAAAACCTTTCTGCATTTTTTTCTTAAACAGACAAGCAAAAAGGAGGCAAGGTAAATGACAGGAAAGATCATCTTGACAGCTGCTGAAATGAATACTGCCTTTCATTGTTAGTGTATATTTTCTGTAGATTCAAACAGACCATACAAAGAAGGTAAGACTTTGTCTAAATGTAAAAGCTAATTCGTGATAGAACAGCGTGCAAGCTTAAAATGCAACACACATTCTTGAGTGATTCCACATGTAGACACACACTCCAGAGGAACAGCATCTTGTTGAAATTTATTCCACGCTGCGAACAGGTTATACTAAAATTGGAACATAGCCCTGGTACTCCACGGTCAGGGTTTCCATGACAAATGCGTTCAGGAATATCCAACCCTATGCAATTAGTTTGGCATAGCTCCAAACACAGATATGCCTGAAGACTTTGTTTATTGCTATTATATAGAAAGGATTTTTTTTTTAATTTTGAGAGCTACTCCTCTAGCTACCAGTGAAGTCAGAGAGAGAACAACAGAGAACTATAGTTTGTCCCAGTAGCAGCCCAAAGCTCTCAGGCTTCATTTCCTATATGTCACACACCTGGACCAACAGAAAAATTTGGTCTTTCACAAACAAGCACCATGTCCCAAAGGAGAAAAAAAAATGTGGAAAAGAAAGATGCTGTGGCGAGCAACTTTGCATTTGTATTACCCTCTGAGTAGCATGGTTGAGCATCTCTTGCCAGGCAGAGTCAAACTGACGTTTGTCATCCTCCAGTAGCCTCTGCTCAGCCAGCGAAATGGTCTCCTTTGCAGCACGCAGCACTTCAGTAGCCCTCTGAAAATCCTGAGTCGCCCTCTGAGCTTCCAGCTGTGCCTAGGGAAGGAGAAATCGGGATTAGAGACAAAGGAAGTCAGTCATGTTTAAAGATCTACCACGGTAATCACTGAGAAATGAAAGAAAAAAAATGCAATAGCAAACTGGGAGCATGTCAAGAACACACTGAGAAAGGCACTCCCTCAGTTTGGTCAGGGGAGATTTTTATCTGGCGGACCATTAATCATGCTGAGGAAATGTTTTGCAAGTATTACATTGCTATAAAGCATAAACAGCTTTTCCAAGAAGGTAGCAGTTAGTTCTTTGGATGTTCTTTGCTGTCACTGGGACAGAAGTGGTACAGCAAGCCCCCAGGACACAGACACCAGGGTAACCAAGGGAATTTGTAACGCACGTAAAGCACTGATAAAGGCCCTGCGGTGCCCTTTGGAAACTGCTGTTATTTCAGCAAAACAGCAGTGAGTTTGAGCTTGAAGGAAGTGCTTTTGAGCATAAAAGCAGGGGAGAACAGACTCTTCTGGTGAGGAAGAGTTGCTGTGAGAGCAAACAGTGCTCCACAACAACATACAACATGCCCAACAAAGCAAGCACAGCTTAGCAGGCATCCCATCGATGAGCTGGGATCTCTCTTATTCTGAACCAAAATGTAAAATCAAACAACATCCACCAGAGATTGCATTTACAGACCACCAGCATCTCTCCCGAAAGCTTTAGAGGAGCTCTGGCAGTCTCTGAGCCCCGCTCCAAGCAGCCCTCAGGATGCTCACGCCCCATCTCTCCCAGGCTGGAGCCACCTCCGCTTCCCACAGCCAAGCGCCAGCCCCCCAGGGTCAGTAACACAGCACTAAGCCCTCGCCCATTCAACCCGAAAAGGGAGAGGAGCCAAGAAAGCAGCAATAACGCCAGACACGCCGCAGGCTTCAATAGCATCACGGTGACAAGAGTTGTAACGGAGTCTACAAAGCTCAGCAGCCTGCAGTGTTGCACTCGAGCACCAGCAACGTGTCCTAGACGTCCAAAATTGATGATTTTGTGATGAACAGACAAAGAATCTCCACGAACAAATGGCCAGCGTTGAGTGCTTGCTGGTTTTGTTGTTTTTTCTTTTTGTCTGGCTTTAAATAAGATAGAGATGTTCTCTCTTTTTAGGGTTATCACTGACTTGTCTGCAATTTCCACATTCAGGCTTTCAAACATGCACATTTCATGTTGCTTTCCTGCATCAGGTCATTTTTTTATTCAAAGTTGTGTGGTCATTTGCTATTTTTCAACTCTACCAGCAGTTTACTTCACCTCAAGTCCTTTTAAGATTGACAGACAAATGCCTCGTTTAGCTGAAAATTAAAATCTTTACCTGAGGTTTCCTACACTATATTTTATACGTTTCATAAATTTATAAATAGTGGGTTTGAGCTGTTTTGCACTGACATAAAGCCCTCCAAACATAAGCTTCACAATCGATTAACTGAACACTGAGCACAGTGAAAGCTGTTTTCATTTACACTTCAATGATTTTTATTTTTTTTAAATATACTGGAAATTACTGAGCTTATACCTATGGGAGATGTCTCTGAGCAGACATGACTGACAGAACAAGATAATGAATAAACCTTTGCATGTCATGATCCACAGAGGAGGAGGCTGAGGCTGAAGCACAGGAAAGGACTCACGTACAGAATACAAAGCTGAGGAAGATGAAGTCTCTCACGAATAAAGGAAGGGGTTTCGGTGTAAAGGAATTGGGAAGCAGCTAAAAATCCCTGACACAAAGTGCGAAGTAAAAAAAAAAAAATATCAACACATTTCTCCAGCTAACAGCTGGCTACACATCCTCAGCACCAGCTGCAACAAATACCTTCACACTTCAGACGCCATCGTTACTGGTAAAGGTAATGGAAAGAAAAACCTTCCCTCCCTGCCCCATGGCGGGGCGGAGACGAACACCTAATTCAAACACAAGTCTCGAAAGGAAATAAAGCACGCTAAGTCTCCCTTCTGATGTCCTGAAATAGCAGCAAGCTCTGCTTAACTTCCTTCCCTTACCACACAGAAAGGTATTTCGCCCCAAAGTGGCTGTGGAAAAATGAGTTCCGTGTCAGAGGTCTCTCAGCTCTTAGGAGTCAAGGGGGGGAAATCAAAGTCGTCACAGTCGGAGCAATGATTTCCTTTCAGCCTCGGTCCTTGATGCAATTCCTTCTGAAGCGGCTGTTGTTTTCCACAGAGGAGAAGTTCATCCAGCTGTGCCCTTTGCTGCTTTCAGGCAGCTTGCACATCTCCATCTTATCTGAAGTTCTCATTAGGAGCCAGAACACTGAAGTGTGGATTTCCACGCAAGTCTGCACACCCCAAAGTGGCACAGTGCTTTGGGCCACTTAATATTAGCCTAGTGCAAATCCATTAATAGGGTCTTTTAGAAATTCTCACGACAGAAAAAAAAAAAAAAAACTCGGAGATTTCCCTACCACTCCAGTCACCAGTTGTCTGTTTCCAACCTGTTAATGCAGTTTACAAATGCAGAATATACCTGGATAAAGAATATTTTGATTTAGCCACTAACATTAACCCTGGTACCCTCCAAGCTTTCTGAGGAACTTTAAACAAGGCTCAACCTAAGCTTTTAACAAAGCACACAGAAGGAGCCTAAATCCTGAATCCCCAAAATATCCTCTGCTGAACACTCTGAAAATTCATAACTCTTTTCTCTCCCAGCAAGTTCAATCCATGCTGGTAAAGGCATCAAATAAAGGTCAGAAGCTTTCCATAAAAATAGTTCGAGCCAGGATTTTAGAAGCAAAATGAAATGCGAGACTCCAGTGACAGCCTGCATCTGGGGAAGCACTGCACCAGGAGAGGACAGATTTTCACGGAAGATCATCCCAGAGGGAGCCAGGTCCCAGCAAGGAGGCTGCCAAAGCCCAGTCCTAGAGGAGGCTTCAGCTCCACGGCTCTCCCAGCGCAGGTGAGGGCCTGCCCGTGCAAGGAGCTCCTTGCAAACGCTGGTGACCCAGGGAGAACTGCACCAGCAAGTCTGTTTTCGAAACTCGAGTAAAACCAGATCCCAGGGGCAAGAGGAGCCCAGGAGAAGTGCAGTTTTCTTACCGTAACTGCATCAGCACTGCAAAGTTTCTGTTGGCACAGACAGCCGGGTCAGGGATCAACACATCTGAGCCAGCGAAGAGGCTGCAGAGCATTAGGAGCTGAGTTTCCAAATCCCCAAGGAAAACAACGCCTAATGGCAGCTTGCAGTACTAGCTGCTCTTTTGATGAAGCCTCTAAAGCACTGCAAGAAAATGTTCTTTGTGATAAGAAAACCAGAAGCTAAATCTACAACTCAGCTGGACTTTTAGTTGTTTGGTATCTCTAGCACCTGGACTTGTAGGACGTGTAAGAGCCAAAGCTGAAAACAGGCAGGCCAAACTTCTAGCCACATTCAGTTTCAGGTCCTGTAACGTGTGGGCAAATGGAAAAGTCAAACACAAACACACCTAAGTGCTCTCAGCTCTATTTGTTGAATGCTAGTCAATGAGGCCGGTTTGAAAACACTGCTCTGGAACACAAAATGTTTTCTGATTTAAGCAAAAAGAGGTAGTCCAAATAATTTCACCTCAACAGTTATCTGAAATCAGTCTGCAGTCTCACTCTAAACAGCTTGTTGAGAGCCTGGCAAAGAGAAAAGCTAAATGGTAGGGTACAGAAAGACACGTTAGTCATTAGAGAAACATCAACAGGTCTGTGGTTTTGCCGATCTGAAAAAAGATACTCAAACGCTTGTTGGTTAGTACAGTTACTCAATAATTAGCCTTCATTTAAAATTCCCTCCAGCACGTACGAGTTTTTTTCGGCACCACTACCAACAGATTGCTCCCACAGTCCCAGTCTCAGCTTGATGGAAGAGGTCACAGCCATGCTCTCCGTGTCCTTTTAAAACCAAAGAAAGCAGGAACTGGCTTCTCCAGCCAGCCTCTTAACGTTGTTCCAGTACAGTGGTCATTTCCTCTCAAAGCCCAGAACTCAAAATTCAAACAAATGGCTGAAAAAACAGGTGATTGTGCTTTAAAACACGAACTGGTATTTGAGAAGGGAGATGCTTAGCCTTGAGATAGCACAAGTGAAAATGTACCAGGAATCAGGACAAAAAGCTCCTAGGAAGGCTGGGGGCAAGTGGGATGTCGGCTTGCTGCCTGTTACCTGTATCGGTGCTGCCTGATAGAAATTACTCAGCATAAAGGCGAGCATCTCCTTCAAAACTCATGAGCTCGACCAGCAAAACCCCTTACTGCAGAGGACAAAACCTTGACGCCTTGGGAAGTGGGGAACCTGTGCCCCAGCTCTCAATCCCACAGTGACCAGGAGCTCATTGTGCCAGATCACCAGAACCTTGCGCTAGAAAATGTAAGTGAATGGTTTGACCGCTACAGACCCTTCCCCTATTAGTGTAAAACACAGGACCCCTTGAGAAATGCAATTAAGCAACCACCCAGACCTCAGCTCAGGAAAATCCCACTATCACAGCAGCCTCCTGCACTTGTCCACACCAGCAACCTCCTCTCACCAGCTCAGCCCCCTCGCAGAGCCTCAGACTTGCCAGCCAGCTCCCAGATACTCAGAAGCTACACACAGTAGTAGCAGCACTCGCAGAAGCCAGTGTGATAAAAAATGCACCAGCTTTTCAAATAAATAACAATGTAAAATTAAAGGGACACCAACGGGGGTTCATAATTACAAGCTATTGATTTATTACCGTAACGAGGTCCCTCTGGGGAGATATGATGAGCTCTCCTTTTCAGGAGATGCATCCTCATGGGCAATTCCCCTCTGAGTCTGCACAGGGCCCTGCAGAGAAGGGAGCCAGGCCCAGCTGCTGGATTGTGCTTTTAGCTAAAGATAGCGATGAAAACAGAGAAGGTAGGCTGTGGCGAGCACGTAGAAGAAAACAGAAACACCACCTTTTAAATAGGGTCATTCTGCTGGAACTGGCAGCAGCACACCTTCAGGCCAGCACAGGCACATCAACTTGTCCGTTCTCAAAGCAGAAAACCCTGCGCTCTTTAATTATGAAATACAATCTTCCCTTCAGTCCACTTGGCTTTTATTGCCCCAATCCCCACCTGCAGTCAGAGCCCTTCCCCAGCTGACCTAATAGAGGATTTTTCCACCCTACAACACACGGCTTGAATTTTCTGTTTTAACATCAATCAGGACACACCCTACTCTTCCTCTTTTTCATCTAACCTCCTAATTTTTGTTGCTGCCTACTTAGTTGTGCAAGACTGAAGTTTCCCTTTCACAATGGTGTTCAACGAAGGTGAGTTTTTTCCAAGTTTGTGCAAAATTGGCTTTTCATTTTGCAGAGGTTCACCTGCCTTACCTCATCGCTTGCTGCCAAGGTCACGACAACTGCTTTATCTCAGCATTTCTGTGCGTTGCCAATAAAAGACAGGACAAATCTCTTCTGTGAAATGATTATAAGCTGGAGCGTGAAGGGAACATTCGCTGCTCAGAACAAGGCAGCAGCAAGCCACGCGCTGGCCTAAGGCCTTTGCTCTGTACGAGTCTTTGTTAATGTGAAACCAGTGTCTCTCTCATTCAGTACTCTTTAAAACAATAGCTTAATTGCCACCAGCAAAACTTACTTGCTTACTACAAACCAGACAATGACTTCACTGGCTTCCAGTCATGCTCTTCAGAAGCAAGTTAAGTTTCAGATGCTTCCATTCTGGCTCGCTCTCCTTCGTTTAACAACATCCCATGGATAATTCACTGGGTAAAGTACAACATGCTTCAAAACAGGAACTTTCCTCCATCAGTTGCCTACCAGAAGTTACCAGTGCCCCCTACTCAGCATGGAGGTTCCACACTGTGGAATATCCAGTTTTGGGGCCCTCGGTTCAAGAGGGATGTCAAGGCACCGTTCAGGGTCCAGTGAAGATTTATGAGAACAGTCAGAGCCTATCATGGCTCCTGCAAGGAGTGCTGAGGGATAGGGGCTGGTTCCTCCCTCACTAGACTAAACTGAGTGATCGGATTAGGTGTCAGATACAATCTGAAGAGGAGCTGCCAAGATTGTTGAGTCAAATGACCACTTCTCAGCAGCAGCGTTAAGGTATAACATGAAGTAACAGCCACAGCTTGGAGGTTCGGGTTGCATGCTGAAAAAAAAAAAAAAAATCTTTTCTACACGAGGGACAGGGTGACCCTCGGGCAGGTTACCCAGAGAGGCTGTAAATCTGTCTCTGGAGGTTTTCAAAACTTGGCACAGCCACGGCGGATGTAATCCAGCGACAGTGACAGCGCAGCTTTGAGCAGGGGGTTGGATCAGATGACCTCCAGAGGTCCTGTACAACCTGCACTTCTGTCAAATATCTTTGCTATGTTCTGCTTTTCTGTCAAGCAGTGGGAAATCAACAGCACAAAGAGCACAGTTACAACAAAGACCCTACGCTGATGCTGAATGTTTTCCTAGATTCTCAGACCCACGCACACAATTTCTTGAATAATTGGAATAGTGATCGAGCTGTGACACTTTAAAGAAAAAGAAAAAAAGACCATGACCTTCCTTTCCCCTCTCCCTACAGACTAAAAACCCCAAGCCAAACCAGAACTGTGAGTTTGTCAAAAGACAGAAACCCCTTCTTGCTGTAGGCTATGTACAGATGCTTATAAACAACTTATAAAAATCCAAAGCCTCTGGAGTGACCTCATTTTGGCAGATCTGAGGCTTTTTGTGATCTATACTAATCTGTGATGACTGTCTGCATTACTGACAGAAAATGCAGTCTCTCACGAGTCTGAAACACCCTCATATTCTTTAAGCTGATTATTGAAAAGCTATGAAACCACACGGGTTAGAATTTGCTTTTTTAAGAGTAGATTTGAAGATTTTTATTCGTGTGGCAGCAGGGAAGAGGCGAGGGGAGGGGGGAAAATAAGTCTTGCTGAAGCTTTTTGAAGCACAAACCATTTCCTTCCTGCTGCATAACCAACGAAAAGCCCGTGGAATAATACAGTGACCAGATGGCTCGTAGTTTCTGCTTTCCGTTAGGTGTCTTTCTGGTGCTGTTTGTGCATCTACCTCTCTTCTTCTAACAGCTAAATTGTTACACAACCCACCTGACTCCTGGTTCTGAGTCAGTTTTGTTTTCCCTGTAAACCTGGGCTACAGAAAGGCCCAGGAGATAAGAGCAGACCTATGAAATACGTTGCTAAAGTTAGGGGATGTGCGTAGCTCCCCTAAGACAGGCTGACAAGCCGTATTATTCCAAGAGATAAAAGGCTTGGGGCGTCACCAGCAGCTCACTTCATTAACTGTTCTGCTACCAGCATGCGGACAGACGGCCTCAAGGACAGAATCCCACCTCCCTTCGTTAGGAGCTACGGAAGGAAACAAGAAAGAAAATATTTAAGCATACAATACCAAGCCTTCCATCCTTTTTTCACGAGGTTGCTGCAAGTTGCTGGTGTGTCTGGAGCTACCCAGCCTAGTTAACAGGTCTACAGCACCAGAATATCCCAAATTGTTCACGCTAACACCATCCAGACCCAGCTTTCTTGGGCACTCGTTGCCATCTGCCTGCTAGTTGTACAGAATTACAAAGCTGCTGCCTGCTGTAAGAAGGGATCACGGAACACATCCAGGTTTTTCTCTCCAACGTATAATCACCTTATTAAGAAAAATATCAAGACAAGCCCTCAGAACGAGGGTTGGGAGGAGGGTTAGGCAGTGACTCAGGGAGTCCAGGGCTTACAGCTGGTTTCTAGGTTTACAGACGCTCTGCATGCTCCTCTGCACCTGGCAGCAGCCTTCTCGGCTGAAATTAAATATAGAAGCAAGGAACAAACTCCCACAAATATACACTGCTAGATTTACACCGCCTGCTTTAATGCATCTTGCTAATTAACCAAGATAATAAATGCTTAGTGGACATGGCAGAAATATGCTGGAGAAACGCTGGATTGGTGTCTCACCTCGTTGCCTCCAAAGCAGTGATGAGGTGTTCTGGATTTGTTCTCCCCATCCCTAGAAAGCCTCACACCTATCAGCAACAACCCAACAGCAAAGACACTCTCTAGAAGGAAGGCCCAGGCTGACCTTGTGCATCTCTGGCAGATGTACAGGATGCTCAGACAACTCCTGAGGGGTCCTAGCTTAAAGGAAAAAGTTGTGAATGGTGAGCTGGGTACATGAAGGGCCAAGACCATTGCTTGAAGGAGAAAGCCTAGGTAGTAGCAGGGACAGAACTTCATTTACCCTTCTTAAATCCTCCTGTAAGAAGAACAGGCTATCAGCACCCTTTTCTAAGTGAAAAAGGAACATCAGAAGCAGACGCTGCTAAATTAGATGGCCATTTCTTCCACACCTTACCAGTGACATTTGGCTTCTAACAGAAGGACTGCAAGTTTGCTGCAACTAAGAGATTTTTTCTTACAGAAACTGAGTCAATTCAGAGCCATTCTCACACGTGCTATAGAGAAAGACTCTTCTGATAATCTTTTTCAGCAGGAACAGGCAAGAGTTCATAAATTCTTACTGTTTTACTGGAAGTCATAATGAAACGCCCCCAGAAGGCAGCAACCAACATCCATATTGGATTTGTTTTGGCAGCAGCCCATAGCACGAGCATTTTTCATTACACAATAAACTCCCACCCATTCAGACCACTGTACAGAACAAAAGTTCGGGTGGTTGAACAACTTCCCAGAAGTTGCGAGGCTCCTGCTGCCTTCCAACACTCATCACTGAGCTGCTGCCACGCACAACAGGTACACAGTATACTACCCTGACCTCGTGTCACCCAGTCTCAAATGTTGGCTACTATTTTTAACAGAGAAGCATGTCTGTGGCTTACAATCTCTTGAAATATTAGTATCAGCCAGAAGAGACTGGGAGGGGAAAAGCTGAGAGTGAACAAAGCAAGGGAGTCTTCCCTTCAAATTACCTTTTTTTTTTTTTTTAAATGCTGTAGAGTTGTGTTCTGGGGATGGCAACGCAAAGGATGTGGCTATGCCAAGGAACCCACTATCTTAAACTTTCTGGGTTTTCCAGATTGAAGAGGATGCAAAATAATTAAATCCTCAGACAACAGCAGAGGGAAAAGGGATACACCTCTGTTTTCACATCCCAGCACCTTTTGAGGAGAGCTACTTACACCTTCCTGCCAGTTCCAGCGTTTGCCATCGCGTCTGTGGCTAAGCTTGGAAGCCAGATTGCCTGCATTGCTTCTTCCTGCTGAAGGCAGCAGATATCTGACAGAGAAACAGATCTTTCCTGCACTAGCTCCCTCCCTGCTACTCCAAAGAAGGGAGGACATTTCCACACCAGCTTACACACCCCAGCATTCCCATACCCCAGACCTACTTGCACAATACTTGCAATATTTCACAATGGAAAAATGCAAGAAAAGGCGTTCTTAAAGAGCAGGAAAATAATTAGCTCATTGTATCATCGGCAATTACTGAAGGGGAGGTTGAACCGCTAGCTGGCTTTGTGTTGCTGCCATCCAGAATAGCTAAGGATTTGGGGGGGTTGGAAAAAGTAGATAAAATATCTCTTCTGGAGAAGCTCTTCAATATGTTTTGATGATAATCAGCATTTTCTTCTACGTCTGGAAGGAAAAGCAGAAGAGGAAAGAGACTAATTTACAGTGCACAACTAACCAATTTAAATAACGGAGCCCTCCAAGGCATGTCTTCTATCAATGATGATAAAACCAATCACAGTTTTCGCATCAGCAGCTTATACAAATTAGTCATCAACAGAACAGTATGCTCACATAAAGCAAAGATGTGGGGTGTATAAATGTCAACCCAGAAAGTAACTAGACCCACTCAATGAGGCACAGAAAGTACAAACAGATGCAGGAGGTCTAACCTAATCAATGCAGGTATTTCAATGGAGTGGCTAAACATTAGTTCCTACTTTCCACGGGTGGTAAGAACATCTTATTTCAAGATGGGTTTGCTACAGGTGCCATCTAGGCTGTAGGAAACACAAGTAACAGCAATATGGAACAGGTAAGGATTCGTGGAGGGTTTTTTTTAGTTAGTTTGCAAAGTAGCAGCTGCTGATGTTCCCAAACACAGGGCAGATTTCCAGCTGCTGGGGATTAAGATGGCAGAAAGCTGCCCAGCCCTGTGACCTACTATCCTGCATTAGCAGGGCTGAAGGGAAGGCAAATGCTTTGAGGAGCTTTCCTTCACAGATCTGATCTTTGGTATAACCTTCCAAATCCTACCAGGCAGCATCTGCTACCGTCTCAGCAGTTTAAAAGGCACTGTTTGAGACACTCCAACACCACAATGCTCAAGCAGCCAACAGAGGCAGAACACAGCCGTAAAACTGAAGTCTTAAAATAAATAAATAACAGCACTCTAATAAATAATAATAATATGACAGATGTCAGATTCCCTTGCTTGGCTCACTTCCTCTTCAGATGGGTGCCTGGTCCCACAGCCAGCCACACACGATGCAAGAAGGAGGGGTGAATATACTGGAAGTGCCCCTGGGGATCACAGCAATGGGAACTCCATGTTGCACAAGAGGACTAACGTCACACTGACACAGTTTCCCTAAGCCATGCCTTCTGCAACAAAAACGAAATAGTGGGAAGAAAGGGTTCAGGTCTAGAGCAGGCCCACAGGGAACAGAAAGACAGAAAGTGAAGAAGGCCACACACAACTTCTCAGGCCACTAGGTGCAACCCACAGCCTCCACGTGTCATCCTTCAAAGCCCTACTTCTGACATATCTCACCTCTACGTTTCTTCTTACCATTTCTTTACCACTCTGGGCTGACTACCCACATGGCAAGTCCATTTTTGCTTTCCCTCCAGAGAAACCCAGCCACAGCTTTCCAGGCAGGGCCTGTGCTACCTCTCTCCCTCCCATACCTGGCCTCCCCCTAGCACTGAGGCCACCACAAGTCTGCACCCCAAAGGTAGGCTATGATGTTTGAGAAATTTAAGTCCCAGTTCAAGAAGGGAGCTGTTGTCCCCCGTCTCGGTGGCCTTTCCACCCCACCAACCTCACAAAATAATCCAGAGCCTAATAGCTAATACCAGTACCTACAGGCCTACAAGAAAGCTGGAGAGGAGCTCTTGGTCAGGGAGTGTAGTTATAGCACAAAGGGGAATGGCTTTAACCCAAAAGAAGGTAGGTTTAGGCTAGATATAAGGAAGAAATTCTTTACTCTGAGGGTGGTGCTCAAGAGGCTGTAGGAGAGAGACCAGAATTAACAGCCTGTTAATTGTGATGCTGCACAGACGATCATTACTTACCAGTGATAATGCAGCGCTACAGCTGTAGAAAGCAGTCGTGTGCTTTAGGTGTTTTTTAACTTAAGGAATTTGGAAGGATTTTCTAAGGATTGGGAAGGATTTGTAGAAGGTTTGTCATAGTCAATTTTCAAGTCTCTGTATCCTTGGTTCAGAAACGGGAGTCTACCAGGCAGTTTTTTGGTTTCCAAACAGTTAACCAGAAACGCTCCTTCAGCCAGGAGGGGTCAGCTGGCTGTCCCCCTGTAACCGTGCCAATATTTTTGCTTTTTTTTTTTTTTTTTTTTACTAACTCCGTGGCACGCTGCCAAGCAGGAATTTAAGTTTGTCACAGTTCTGCTGACATTTAATTTTTGCTTCTCAAATTCCCCCTCCCTCCACCTTTTTATTTTGCCAAGATAAGCTTACTAGATAATACGAATCAATCTTAACTCCTTGCTGCCTTAAATGCGAGCATCAGGATTTCTGCTCACAAAAGCAGCCGTGTCACAAGGAACCTCTTTTCCATCCTACCTCCAAAATACCACTGATAGCACACCTAGGAACCAGAGAGGAGGACCTGGATATCCTGCGGTTGGATCCGGACCCAGGAGCTGTCGTTCACCCTCAGAGCTGCCCCCCTGCCTGCAGCCCAGCCAGCTGGTGCTGTGATCCAATTAGTTATCAGTCACTGAGCGGATTTGGATGGGAAACTAGGGTGCTGTAGGAAGCAACACTGGCAAGACAACACTTTCCAGTTCCTAATTAATTTGTTAAGAGTGATTGGCAAGTTATGTTGATGGAAAAAGCCTCCATCTTTTGAGCTAAGCAAGTTACCATCTGCAGAGCCATACTGCTTGCAGACATCTCAAGCTGAGCACCTAGAATCCGAGATGCGACGGCCACTGTGGAAAGTTTTGTTGAACTACAGGAGCTGCAATCTTCTGCACAGAATGGTTATCAGCCTCAGCAGCTGAGGAAGAGTCTTCACCATCACCATCAAGCAGCTAAATTACTCCTCAATTCCTGTTGTGCGAGGAGTTCCTCTGCGTTTAAGGAAGAGGGATGCATTTCAGAAGGCTTTTCACATGCACCTGCCTCTCACCACTGACCATGGACAGTGATTAAGGGCCTGAATGATTATTTAGACTCTAAATCCTTCGGTAGATAAAGCTAATCAAGTTAAATCCTACACACTCACTCAGTCCACTATAACCTTCTGATCCTACTGGTCAAATCCAACCAAAATCCACATTTGAAAGAGGAGATAATTGCTCAGTGGTAACCGGCTTCCCCTAAGTTTTGTGAAGACACCCAGATTAGAGACCCAGGGTCCAAATATCTGAAAGCTCACCCTTAATTCTTTACCTTGTCGGCTGACTTCTTTAAACAGATGTACCGATCCAATATAAAATATGACAGGAGAGAAAGATTATTAGTGAACTGAAGGTAAGGAGCTGTGCTATATACAAAGTGGTAGAGAGCACAGTGGCTGTCCCTGCTGGACCAAATCTACTTGTCCATCAGCTGTGTTTAATCCCAGGTACACCCAGACAGCAGCAGCGAAGACACTGTTGCACAGCCCTGCCTTCATGTTTTTCCAAGCTTTTTGTGACAAAAAGGTCCTTTTAGGTTAAGTACGCCAACAAAATGAAAGGCAGAATTAGTTGTAAAGCTAAATCAGGGAAGGTCACCCAAGGGGAAGGAAGATGAGTGCACCCTTTCAGTGTGTTGCTCTCTGAGCACTTGTTACAGATGGGTCCCTCAGTGAGTGACACACATACATATGACCTAGCATAGATCTTTCCTCTCTTTTTGCCTCAGGCAAGCTTTTCAATGCTCTTTTGTAAAAGCTAGACAGGGCAGGGGGTGGAGGGGAATACCACAAAGCAAAAACACAGTTCCTCCCAAAACAGGCTCAGCACTCAAGCTGAGCAAAGCATCCACACCTACTCCCACTCTGAGCCAGTACTAGGGACTGAAACATCACTTCTCACTCTGCAAAAAGAGCTCAGTAACGGGAGAGAAGGCTTCGTTAAGAGCAACACTCCCAGGGCTTTTATTCTGGTAAGGGTCACTACTGATGCATAGGTTTTTGTACTTGTAGAGGTGGGGAATACTTTTTTATCCGACTTTTTTTGCCATCAGAAGCAAAGCAGGGAAGTCAAGTTCTCCTCTTCGGTTTGTCCCTGAGTTCCCAAGTGATGATGTATGGGTAACAGTGTTTTAATGGCACCTTTCACCCTAAAGTGCTTTTACTGCCCTTAATGAACTCAGCCTCACAGCAGTTTGACAGCTCCATTTTATACAGAAAACGAGAGAAAAATGAAGTAACATATTTAAGCCATGCAGCAACACAAGATCAACTCTGAACAGCCCGGTGACTTACACAATAGACCACACTTGTTTTAGCACAGCATCCTGCCCCAGTGCATGATACCACTAGTGAGGTAACACACTCCTCAAGCTCTTACCACACGCTCAGACACTATTGCATAGGAGCTTTCCAGACCCAACCCTGCAAAATGCTAAGTCAACTGTGGCTTAAGACACTCCTTACCTCAGAAGCTCAAAACGTACACTTGTTTACATTATTAACGTTTGCTGGCAATGTCACCCTTCTTCCCCATTACATTTGGGGAAAAAAAGAGGCCAATTTTCAGACTAGTCACATAGGGAAGCAGGACCTTATGGATCCCTTCCAACTCGGGATATTCTGTGATGCCATTACAGCATAAGTCAAAGAACAACCTTAAAAAGAAAATATGCCAAATACAAAAGTGTCCTTGCAGTAGAAAAATAAAATTTGATTAAACAACTAATTTGCATCAAAACGCTCTGAAACAGTAGGGTACCCCTGTAGTCCACACGAGAGACCCACTGTGAGACCCAACGAGGAATCACAAAGTTGTCTTTGGAGAAGTTTCACGAAATCTTCAGGGTCAAGAGCAGCAGCTCGCTCTTGCTTCAGCCTCAGCAGAAGCTGAATATTAATGCTTTTGTGCCAACAGACAGCATCCTGATTCCCCGTGCCACCGCTTGGGAGGACAAAGCATTGGAATGGCAACACCAAGGGCCCATTGTTCTGCTAGAGCAAAGTTCCACCCTGAGACAGACCACGCTGAAATTCTCTCGGCACATGTTACACAAGCAAGATGCTACAGGACTCTCACATGGGAGAATTCATTTGTTTTGAATTCCCCACCTCCTGCCAACACAGGATTGCACAAGATGGGGAAAAGGGTGAAGAGACGAAAGGACTCACGATCCTGAAGCTCCTCCAGGGAGTACTTGACTCAAGGACGTTTTTTTTTTTCTGACCCCACATCAGTGCCCTTGTACCATTTTAATGTGTTTTATTTTAATAGTTTAAACAATATTTCCAGAAGAGAATCACGTTGGTGCCATGAGAAAGCAACCTCCTTGGTTTCACTAAATACAGCTTTTATCAGATAACTTGCCCTACAACTGGCATCTTAAATGCAAGCAACTCTGGACAACTCCCGCATTTCTGCCAAACTAGGTTTCTCTAATTATGCAGTTCTTTGTTCCCAGAAGACTTCAATTTACAGGCCTTATTTTTTACTTCCCTTTACTGAGAACAACAAACAAAAATTTACACTTCCTTTTCTCTTACAAGCACAGCAGTGCAATTTTATCCCTCATTGTTTAATTAAAGCTCTTTCAGCTACACAGAACCTTTTGTCTGGGCTTTCAGAAGCAGCCTAATGGCTCTGAAATAGCTGTAAAGACAGCAGGTAGGAAAGCAACTTCATAAGCTACGTGTTTTTCTAAACTTGAGTGGAAAGATATCGAGCTGTTGCCGTGATTTCTTCACAATTTTAGGAATCAGAGTGTAACAGAAAGATGTCAGGCTTACATCTAAACACACTAATATTCTGGTACTTCCATTTCATATCCCCACCCAATTTGCTCCCAAATAAACTGAACTTTCCTAGACTACAGACAGACTACAAAAACTCTTTGGGCAGATGCCTTACTAACAACTGATACCAATCTTTCCAATCTCCCCATTTCCAGAAAAATCCTCTGTTCACTGTCCTTCAACACCAACACTCCTCTTTGCCCTCGTAATTTGTATTTCAATGTTTTATTAGACAAGGAGCCCAAGGGAAATCAGAGGTGATCTTTCAGCTCTTTCTCCTGAGCAAATACAAAGAGGGAGCTCTGTTCCACAACTGGCTCCATAACACAAAATGCAAAAAAGTCAAATGAATGGTAGGAAGGGGAAATCAGGGATAAGTAGCACTTAAACTTAGCTAATGACAAAATGAGTTGGGAGAAAAATAGGAGAAAAAAAACGGTATTCTCTAACAAGCCCAAGGCAAGTGTAGTGATTTTGCCAGTCTCAGGACTCGAAGCTGTTTCAGCTTTTTAGTACTCTCATAAAGCACCTTTGAAGTAGTACGACCAAATTGATCTCAGAAGCAGCAAAGATGTAGGAATAAGAAATTTCACTTTTAGGACATAATCTCCTGCCAGCTTCAGGACAGATGACAAAGTTCACTGCTCTCAGTGCCTGATGTTACAAACCTCAAAGTCATCTGATTTTTTTTGTACTGCAGAGTATGGATTTCTACCATTGACTTTTCCAAGTATAACTCCTGAAGTCCTGTGCGTTCTGTACCTTCCATAGCTATTTATGGTAAAAATAAAAAAGTATGAGATCATATGTGAGACAGGGTCAGTTTTGTTTTGTTTTGACATCCTAATTAACACAATATAAACAATCAAATCCTTGTTCTTGCTTCGTTACCAACTTACTCTCTTCCTCCAGATCACTACTACTGGTTTATCTCTACCCCAGGCACTAGGCCCTGTGGGCAAGGACTGCTTGCAGAACAGTTACTGATGAGCAGTAGATACCACGCTTTGCTTGGAAGCAGACTTTACTTTTTACCATGCTTTTACTAGTCTCAAGGATTAAGTCTAATAATCCCCACACATCATCTTCACTGCTTGAGATGACAGCCCTATTTTCTTGATGAAGTCCCTATTTTCTTGTGTGACACACCTCATCAGCCCAATTCCTGCTTCATCAGCTTTCAAAGCATAAGGCCTGCATGAGGCCACCTCACTTTTCTGTGCCCTGCTCCAAGGATGTATTCTTTTCCCTCCCCCTTTTTCTATTACTTGGTGAGTTTACTTTCTGCCTCCTGGCATACACCAACACTCATCCCCTACTTATTTTTATAAGCAAAATCCTCCTCCTGTCTTTTTTTTTTTTTCTTCTCAACACCTTTCACATGTTGCCCCACCTTTCTTTCACTTTTCCCATGAACACAATCACATCCTGGTTACCCAGCTACTGATTACAACACGCACATTTCCAGCTCAGCACAGAAGCAGCAACCCCAAGCAACACTTCCCCCTCCTTCTGTCCTCCCTGCCATGAGAGAAAAATAGCAACAGCACTCGAGGACAGCCTCTCCCTGGAAGAAATAAAACATGAAAAAGCCTCAGACACCAGCAGAACCCATCAGAGATGCCAAGCAGAAGCACTCCCCAAGCTATCATGTTCAACTCTCAGCTACTTTATCCTTCAGGTGAGAAGCTGCTTGACATCTCACAAGCTTCCAGTTGCAGCTTTTTATCCGCTCAGCGTTTTGCTTTAAGGAAAAGTAGCCACACAAGGCCTACACTATATTTTCAAACAATTATAGCTGTTGATAGGACAGAGCGAGGCTCTGAAAGGCCATTCGTAATGAGGAGAGAACAGCACGAGCTTGCTGCTATTCATAGTTCACGTCTGCTGTAGCTGTCCGTGGCCTGAAGAATACGTGCAGCTGTGGCTGTGAAGAAACACACTTTGCCATCGATTCACACGGCCAACGTGCAACTCAAGACACAGACGGTGTCAGCCGAGTACATACGCTTAGGACGTTATTAATAGCAGGGGAGCGCTGCAATCGCTGTGTGCTCTCCAGCATAAGCTTATAAGGCAGAAAGTTCTCACCTGCCTGGCCACCCTCCGAGCTTCCCAGTAAGGTTTAGAGTCTTCTACAGCTTTCCCAATCTTCTTCACCAGCTCATCCAGTTTTACCGTTGCTTCGACCAGCACGGAGCGGAACTTCTGGCGTGCGTCCTTCGAAACGTTGCAGAGCAGGGAAAAGGAAAGAAAGGACAAAGATTAGAACTTTAAACTTTATTTCTGCCCGTTTGTTCCTACCTTCAGGTTGTTCTTCAGAGAGACAGCTTCCATACAGAGCCCGCAATAGCCTGTGCTAGTCGTCACCTCTGGTAGGATTTCTCAGGGAGGAATAGCTAGTAAATGACTTGGTGGGGGAGCAAATCAGGGTGTTACAACTTCTGAGAGGCAGTTAAGTGGCAAAGACATCTCATCCACTGCACCGTCTCATAGTTCAGGGTTGTTCAGGAGCATGCATAACCTTCACAGAAATGAGTCTGTCCTCACGCTTTCCAGAGGACACGTACCAGAAGTCTCCCTGAAACTGCTTTACAAATTTTTAAGCTAGATATTTACTAAGGGTTTTCAACACAATTTCCAGAATCCTTCTCGCTGAGCCTCTCCTTTCAGTAAACAGAACTGGGCCTAACCCCACTGAGCAAGCTGGCACTCAGATGGGACCAGCACCTCTTCAACCTTAGCCTGTGTCCCACCTCCAGCAGCATCCCCCAGCAGAGACACCACTTCACAACGCGGATGAGGATGGACAGGACCTGCTTTCTGCAGGAGGAAGAACCAGACCCATCCCACGTGGCAGTGGGACGTTTTCCAGTGGGCTCCTCTTTCTGTTTCACAAATGCACCCTACTTACTGCAAGAGCAGCAGCAGCTTTCAGCTTTTCATTGCAGAAAGATTTTCCAGCATCAAAGCCCATCTTTTCAGCTATACTTTGTATCAATGGATAAGGACTCCTACTTTCCATTTGATTATTATTTATTATATTTAAGTGAATTCCAGCTACTTCCAAACTAGATGAGTTGCCCTTTTTATGTAATTATCTTTTCAGCTTATCTGCAGCAACCTCCATACCCTCAAGCAGAGCGATCCTGATTTCCATCTCAGCATCCAGCACAAACTAAATCAATGGGATTGTTGCAGAGGGATGCAAATACAGGCTGGGACCTGGCCCAGAATTTAAGGAGACCAAGATGAAGGACCGTGTGAGCTCTTGACAAGCCTCGTAATTCTAATTAGAGAGCAGGATTTAGGCAGACTGCTGGACTGACACGTTGATAAATCAGGAAGCAGCTGGCTTGAAGAAGTGCTCTAATTCAGGAGGCTTTTGTCATTACTGCTGAGGATTTCTAGAATGCACAACTGTTTATTCATTGGAAGAACTAAAATACATCGGAGCCTACTACTTTGCTCACAGAAGCAGAAAAATCTGCAACAATACATTAGTTTTACAGAAAAAGAAACATACTTCAGTAAAAGCTGCTCTCATTCCATTTCAGTCTTCTCTAAAACCTTAATCAGCATCAGTCGTATTTTTTTTTTCAGTGTAAATAGCTTTGGTTTCTTAAAGTGCTCCAAATTATTCTAAGAAAACACTTAAATGGGTAGCAGGGCCAAAATGGAGAATTAAACGCACATTAACTTACTACTGACTGGATTGGAGTTCTTAAAATGAAATAGTTTCTCAGTGATAGTACGAAGCGTATCTTTCAAACAACATCTACCAAGTCAATGAGTTTCTTAATGAGAACAAGTTAGATACTTGCAATTAAAGTACTGGATGGTACACGGTTCACTGCTCAATATGAACTTCACGAGAAACTGAAACAGGACTGCACGCCTGATGACTATATTGCAAGAAAAATGCTAAGTACTGAAGTATATTTCACAAGAAAACATTTTCCTATAAATGCCTAAATAACATTTAAAAATTCATTTCTAAATGAACGTACCTAAAGCTTTGGTTTTCGGTTTGTGAAAGCTGTGTGGTTGGATACTAGTTGTGGAAAGTGAATAATTAGAGAGAAAAAGAGATATATGCAGCGATTTACCAAAAAAAAAAAAAAAAAAAAGCAGTTTACACATCTGAAGAAAAGCACTTGGCACAAAGAGATCTGTCAACAGCAACTGTGTATTATCGCTAACAAATCTGTGCTTAGAGACCTGCCCCAAAATTATTCATGTAATTACATCTACACTTAACCAACGTGAAAAAGACTTATCCAAAAGGAAGAGAGAACAGGCAATAAAACCCCAAGAATACCACGCAGAGAGCAGTCCCACAGGAACATCTGGATCCACAGATCTCCCACCAACTGGGATGAGGCGCATACGAATCACGAAGCTGTAACTAATCCTCTAACAGGCACAGGTCTTGTAAACACTTAAGCAGGAGTTAAACCACGGACACAGCCCCACCGAACAGGAGAGTTACACAGGATGGGGAGTTTCAGCTGAGGAACGCACAGGAGTGAAGCTGCAGTCCTCATTTCCCCCCAGAGACGCCAGTTTCCTATTTTGAAGCTTCACACGGGGTCTCCCATCCTCATTTTTTCCTATGGAGAGGAATAATGAGTAACAAAACGCCCCAGGAACTTTACACCCGTGTCATCCGCTACGTGATGTATTTAAAATGACATCTTTATTCCCAGGCTCCCGATTGCCACGAGCTCAAGCCTGCAGGCTCCGCCACCTTCTGCACGAGACAAAAAACAGATGCTGACGCTCTGCTTGGATCAGCCCTGCAGCCAAAGGCTCCTTCAGACACTGCAACCAGGAGCAGAGCTCTCTGAGAAGCAGCGACACCAAACCCACGAGCTGCCCTTCGCTTCAGCCCTCGCTACACCACAAGAGCGAGCGGCTCCCATCACAAAGCCACACAGCACAGCAGCCCCGCCACGTGCTGCCAGAACACCTGCAGAAGTCAGCCCCCTCGGGACAGCACAAAACTCCCCCGGTGGGCACCACCAGGGAGGTTTGAAGAAGAAATACAGGTGCAGCAGCTATTTTTTTCTCCTGACTTGAAACCAGGGGGGTCAGAAGTACCAAGGCTTCTGCACCACGTGCAGCAGGAGCCTTGGGCTTGCTGCACCTGCCTCTGGCATTGCAGTCTTACTAACCAGGCTCTGACACAGGTGTTTGTCATGCACACACTCCAGCGGGCACAGAGCTTCGTGCATCACGTGCACAACTGCAATTTACTTCTCCACGTCTTCTTCTAGCGGCCGCAAGAGCTCCGCTTCCTCCCTGGAAATCCTTCGCCTTTTTCTCCCACGTGGTTGATTTTACAGGGGCAGTTTTAGGGAGCGTGCCAGACCTCCGTCCCTTAAACGCTTTTGTTGCAAAAAAAAGGTGGAAAGAAACAAAACTAAAGTTCTGCACTTCACACGCACCTGTTGAAGGATAAAGCGTGCTTGTTTTTCCTTCCTGATGAGTGATGGTGATGAGCTGGTGTTAGGCAAATGCCAGGTGACAGGCAAATCACCATCTCTGCCCATCAAAGGAAATGGGTATCCTCAAACCCTTTTCTTTCTCTCTCCAGCTATTAATTTGCCATTTAAAAACAACATAAATCGGTATTTGGAAGTTGTTTTAACCTCCTGCTTGCGGACAGGTAGAGACTACAAATACAATCTGATTTTTTTTGCCTTTTAGTCCTCTTAAAAAAAGGCCGAGGGAGGCAGGCCGGGAGAGGAACCGGGTGCTCCTTTCAAAGCAGATTTTCTCTGCTGAACTCCTCCCTTCAGCTAGAAGCCCTTTTCTGCTTCAAGGCCGTGAATCAAGCAAAGCCCTTTGACTCACTCAGGTGACAAAATCTTTCCAGAGTCAGAGCGGAGGAAGAAGCCTTGCCTTACTCACCCACAGACAAAAAGCAAAAGGCAAAACAACAAAAGCAAAGCAGAGTCCACGTGCAGGAGCCATTTCCTAAGGAAACAAGCGAATTATAGACACGGAAAGAGCTGCTAGAGCTGCACAAATCCATCACGCATGTATATCACACTCCAAAAGACAGCAGCAAAAACGGCTACAGAGCTGCTCCTCCCTTTTCTTCTCTGGGACACTGGAAAATGCTGCACGGGGCTGCTGATAAGGCGGCGGATGTTTCTACAGATAAGCTTCCCCAGCCCGAGCAGGCGTGGTCAGAATGAGATTCCTGCAGCTGACAGGCCATTCTTCTAAAACTTGGAAGGCTGAGGGTTTAAAAAAAAAAAAAAAAAAAATTAAATTCTTATGTGGAACGCGGTCAAAATCTCGAGCTTTACCCTGAGAAAAGAAGTATATTGAGGAGGAATTTGATAAAAGGACCCTTCCCCTTTTGAGAGGAGTTTAAATGCTGACAAGGCTCGCAGGGGAAGGAGCAGCACGGCAGATAAAACCCTGTCCTGTGACTCTGTACAACACCAACCCAGAGTAACCTTTAGGGTAAACCCAGGCCTAAAATTAGCACAAAGCCTCGCAGATCAGGACCAGAGGATCTAGGCAAGCATAGAAGCAGGATCCTAACCAAGCCCTGCCTCCAACAAGCGTGGCTGAATCGAGTTTTCGTGTGCGATCACCACCCCTCAACAAACATTGGCAAGCTCGCAGCTCCAGCTGCACAAAAGCTCCCTCTGACATAAACCACACTCTGAGATTGCTGGGATTCCAGCGGTCACGTTAATGCTACGGGCAGGATTCCTCTCCCCACGATGCTGCCAGAGGGTCCCTCGATGAATCTGCTGCATCTGAACTGCACTTTGGAGAGGTGGTCGAAGGCACGGATGAGTTCACAAAAGTGCATGACTCACCCACACAGCCGAGTACATTCACAACTTCTGATCTGAGCTCTGATGGAGACACATTTCCAGCAGGCAGGAAAAAAGCCCCAATAGTAAAGTGCAGCTCTAACATGCATTTAGTCAAAACGTACTCACATCTCCACTGCAAGATGTTTCCTGCATCTCCTCACAGAGGCTTCAAACAGACAGGGACGCTAGGAAAGCCAAGTGTTAAATCCCCTGGAGGACCTTCATCACCATTTTGCTGTGTCAGTAATGCTCGGCGTTGCACTTAGCGTGAGCAGCGTTGAGGATTTTAAATGAAGGCTAATCAAAGATTCATTAACAGGCAATACATTAATGCACCATGTAACTACCAGCCACTCAGTGCCCTTTATCAGGGCCATGTGTCCTGAAGAGGCTGCGAGCATCGTCAGGTCAGGGTATTTCTCCAGGGTTTAGTGGGATAGGTCAAAAGAGCAAAAAACGAGTAATTATATCAACTAAAAGAACAGATACAGCCAGCTTCAGCATATCTCCTCAACACATTCCACACATGTAAAACTTTACAAACATTTCATACCCACAGCTCTTTTGCTGTAAATGGAAACTGGAGAGAGTGGGCACGTGCAGCAGCCCAGGTCAGAGCAACTCGTGCAAGCCTACAGAAGTCCAGGACAGTCTCACAGAAAGCAGATGCCACAAGGCTCCTCTTCCTGCTGCTCAGGGAGTACACCAAATCACAAAAACCATCATAGTTGGTTGTTTTTATTTTCCTAAACTTCCTTCAAAGACATACACCTTCCACTCAAATGCTCCAGTTGCTTTTTCAGATTATTCAGGAAATACTCAGCAGTGGGAATGAATGGACCTCGAAGTAATACCACAAGACGTCGGATGCCGGCTTCCTGTAATATAAATAGCCTAATGATATTGCGTTCCCATTAAAGTCAGCTATGATCAGGTATTATTTGCTTCGTATTTTCAATAATGGAATGGAATAGGATAGATGTAACTCCTTTGTTTGGAAGAAGAAAAATAAGCACTACTTCTAATGAAACATCTTGCAATGGCAACACCACCACAAACTAGGAATGAGCAACAAGAGGGGCCCAAAGCTGCTAGCAGCAGTCAAAACAGCAAATCTTCAAAGCCAAACTTGGTGTGGCTCTCCCCAAAGCCCACGTTCTTAAGCAGCATTCAAGGACTTGTCTTGGAAACAGAGCAATCCCCATTCTGAATTCCCCCTTCCAAGCTCTGGATTTATCCTATAGAGCTGCTTGGCAGAGCTCTCCTTTTTTTTTTGTCTGGAATGAAAATGTGGAATTTTTTATTATTATATTGTAGGGGGAGGGGTAAAATATCTTTCCTCCAGAAATGTTCAAGCCCATTTAAAACGCATGTATCAAGATGTATATAAATTTAGGCCTTACATCACCCAACTGCATTTGTCCTCAAGATCAGAGCAGATCAAAAGCAACACAAATCTTCCTGGATTAAAAATGATCCACGATGCTACAAACTGGCTTCAATCCAGTAAGACTTCAGATGAAAAGTGAAAGGGAAACTTTCATGAAAACATACTGTTGATGGTATCTTAAATTTAATCCATCAAATGTAGCTTACAGTGAGTACAATTCAGATCTGCAGTCAACATCTAATAACACAGAGGTAGAAAGCATCGTGTAATTGTTCTCTGTGCTGACACCTAGTATTTCTTAGACTAAGTAAGGTAAACAACAACATAAAACCAAGCTGATGTGGAAACGTTGCTATTTCATTTACAGTGATATATCCAAGGGCCTTTCAGCCTTTAGAGCTCAGCATGTGTCTCTCACGTAGTAGCTACAAATCTCCAGACTCTGCAAACACTTGAACACATGAATAATTTCAATCAAGCAGTAAAATCCCATCTTCAAGTCATTGGGATTTACTTCATGAGGATGCATTTGCATTACTATTACTATTCTACCTGCTTCATAATACGTCCTCAGCGCAAGGTTACGACAAGATGAATGAAATCCAGGCAACTATCCATGGCACCATCTTTCAATTTCAGTACCTCAGCATGAAATAAGGAGATTGCAAAGACTTATCTATATATAGATATATAGATATAAATATAGCTAGCACTGCTCCCGAGGAGACTCGGGGCCAATTTAATTGGGACTGTTGTGACTAAACAGATCCACTAGCATACTGTGTGTGTTTTTTTGTTTTTTTTTAAAGTTCACTCCTAAAATTTAAATCAATGTAGTGACACAGAACAGTTCTCACATCTGAAATATAGTTTAATTTTGCATAACAAATAGTCCTCCATTCCGCGAAGCTTATTTGCCAATAAATTCGTGATCTACATGCCAGAAAGCACAGAAAATGGAAAGAGGTAGGGAGAAGAAGACAGCCACGTGACAAGTTCAGGGACCGCTGCATCCTGCCCGGTCGAACAGAACAGGTCAGTTGGATGGGACCTGCAGAGATCATCGAGTCCGACCGCCTGACCACTTCAGGGCTAACCAAGAGTTAAAGCATGCTGTTGAGGGCATTGTCCAAATGCCTCTTGCACACAGACAGGCTTGGGACATCAACCACCTGGCTAGGCAGCCTGTTCCAGCGTTTGATCACCCTCACAGTGCAGAAATTTTTCCTCATGTCCAGTCCAAACCTCCCCTGGCACAGCTTTGTGCCATTCCCTCACGTCCTGTCCTCAGTGATCAGGGAGCAGAGACTGGCACCTCCCTCTCTGCTTCACCTCTTGGCCTCCTCTTCTCCAGACTGGACGACCCAAGTGTCCACAGGACGTGCCTTCCAGCCCATTTACCAGCTTTGTTGCCTTCCTCTGGACACTTTCAAGTACCTTGACATCCTTTTTATACTGTGAAGCCCAGAACTGCGTACAATATTCAAGGTGAGGCCACACCAGTGAGCTGTCACCCCACCAGCTTCCTAACTATTTATTGCCTATTTGCTGCTCTGCTTGGTGCATACAGTGGCATTACTCCAATAACTTCAAAGTGCTTCAGGTACCCATCCCATGCTTCCCATCTCAGGAAAATACACTTATAAAGAAAAAAAAAAAAAAAAAAACACAACCAAGACCTTGACATTTTTTAGATAGAGAATAGATATATATAAAGGTGTACTTTTAGAGTATATGCAATCTTTACGTGCTTTGATACAGCATTCAAAATGTTATGTTATCAAAATTATTTAGGATCTAAAGTAGCATTTTATGCTAGTTCTCCTTTAACAACATATTCACCTTATACTTCCACAGGTTTTATCTTTTGTTTTGCAGTTAACATAACTTAGATGCTCAAGTATGCCAGTTAATTCTGAGTTGGTATTAGATCAACAAACCAAGCCTTCCAGAATAACGACCAAGTGGCTCAAACTCAAACTTAGAAACAACCACTCAATAACTTACTATGGGATTTTTAAATGTCAAAAAAAAAAAAAAAAAAAAAAGGCAAAACTGACAAGCTTAAACAAACAAACAACCAAACAAAAGTCAGGAGATCCTGGCAGATACTTGGATGCCAAAGATCTTTCAAACAAACACACTTTCACTGTCCATAATCAGAAGAACACAAACCTAAAACAGTTACTTGTAAAAACAGAACTTGTCTAAGTTTAGTTTCAAAACCTAAAAATAGGGTTTGGCCATGGGGGAGGTTGTGTGCACCACTCACTGTCAGCATCCCTCTACCTCGCTCTCTCTCTCTCTCTCTCTCTCTCTCTCTGTTCCAGCTGTTATCTCAGTTTACAGCTTTGAAAATTACCAACAGTTCCTTGTAGCCAAATAACCAATCCAGATGACACAATTCAGGAGGGAACCCCCACAAAAATATTTTTCTATTGCTCACAAAACCCAGCGTGCAGAGAAGGAAAATGCAAGGATGAATTCCCTACCTCCAGTTCCGTCTCTCTCCGATTGATATCATCTGTAGATTGATTCAACTTTTCCAGCTCGCCCTGGAAAGAAAGATAGAAAATGTTAAACGTGTGTTAAGAAACCTGGGGGGAAAAATGTTTCTGAGAATGGTCATTCAGCATCCCAACAGAAAGTTCACAAGGGCCGTGGCTTACACGTTTAATGAAAACAGGAAAACTTGAGACACTTAGAATAACTTTGTCTTCTATTCTGCAGCTTACAAGAAAAATAATCAGAGAAGCTCTACAGTTTTATTTTAAGGTAGTGTGTTTCCTGTTCTGGGCTATTCCTCGCTAGAAAAAATAAACATAAGGTACAATAATGTCTGTCCTGTTGATCAACATAGTGAGCATCTGCTAGTTTCCAGTGAGATACAACCCCCCAAAAAAAAAAAAAAAATAGCATAACCTTTTTGCTGTCACAGTAAGTCCAGCTAAAGCACAGCATTCATATGAAACACATGAAAAGCGTTTTACTCTGGGTTTTGGCAAACCTTTCTGTAATAAAACCAGTCAATGGGACGTATGATTGTGTTTACTTAGCCTGCCTTCGTGCCAGCATTTTGATCTCTAGCAGCAAAAACCAGAGGTGCTAAATCCTTTGAATAAATATTTACTAGGGGTGGCGTTGGCATGAACGAAGTTACCATAAAAACAGAGCTCGCCGTTAATGACTTTCTTACCACAACAAGCAACCCTGGGGAGCAGCTTCCAGTAGCTTTAATTATTTGAGCAGCACGTTACGTGTGCGATCCTACCTGCTTCAGCAGGGGTGTCTCTATAACTAAAGGCTTACTCGATTTGCAAACAGCAAAACCGATGGGCGCTCGAGCTGGCGATCCCCTGCAAGGTTGCAGCGATGTCTCCGGCTATGATCAGAGGGGGATTAATCCAACAACCCTCCTGTTTTTGGAGGTCAGATCTCACCCCCAACCCCCAGGATTTGGGAGGCACAGCCCCGCACACCCACGTTTGCTGAAGCAGAAGCGACCTGAACCGCCTCCCGCTGCCGGGCTAGGAAAAGTTCCCGTGCTCATAGCAAGCATGGCACCCTATTTTTTTTTATTAATATTTTTTTTTTTAGCCAAAACCAGCAAAAAAATAAAAAAATAAAAAATAAAAATGAGGCCGGCAGCAGCTGAGGCAGCTCGGCTGCAGGCCTGGCTCCTCCGCCAGGCAGCCGCGGGTGAACCCCGCAAGCCAGGCTGACGGGGGAGGGAAGGGAGACGGGGTGGCTGTCAGTCTGTCCGTCTGTCTGTCTGTCGGGGATTTGGGATTTAGGATTTGGGGTCCGGCCGCTCAGGACGCGGGGCTGGCAGGCACGGAGGGCAGCCTCCGCCTGCTAAACGGCGAGAGGAGCCCGCAGCGTGCTCATTTCCCCCTCCTCTCTCCCCGCACCGCCGAGGGGACGAGCTGCCCTCCCTCACCTGGATGCGGGGGTCCACCTCTTCTTCCTCCTCCTCCTCCTCCTCCTCCTCTTCTTCTTCTTCCTCCTCTTTGGGCCGCGGGCCCTCCTCGGCGGCGGCGCCGCCGCGACCGCGCCTGGACCCCGGCTCCATGGCGGCGGCAACCGGCGGCGACACCGACAGCGACAACGACACCGACGACACCGACAGCGACAGGGACACGGCCACCACCGCCGGGGACACCTCGAGCCCGGCCCCGCCTCCGGGAAACCCCTCCCCGGCCGCAGCCCCCGGCTCTTTGTGCGAGGAGGAACTGCGGGCTGGCTTCCTTCCTTCTTCCCTTCCCTCCCTCCTCCCTCCTTCCTTCCCCCTCCTCTCTTCTTCCTTCCCCCTCCCTCCTTCCTTCCTTTCTTCCCCCTCCTCTCCTCTTCTCTTCCTTTATTTTTTATTTTTTACCTCCCCTCCCCTTAGCCCGGCACCCCCCAAGCTCCCCCAAGCCAAATTGTTGGAAGCGCAGGTGTGAGGGAATGCCGCCTGCACCTTGCGGGTCCTTTCTCTTCCTAATTATTGTTTTACTTGCAAAAATAAGGGGCTTTCGGCAAGCTGGGAAACAGGAATGAAGGCCAGGTTCCCATTGTGTGGCAGCTGGTGCACCTATGCTGGATGCGGCAGAAAAAGGCATCCCGAAGCCGTGTCCTCGTCGTGTGGGTGGGAAGGAGCTCGGTTCCTTTTTAGCCCCAGCCTTCCTCGCTTTCCTCACCTCACTTTCCTCAGGCACAGCTGAAAGCCCTTCTGTGGGCAGCAGCGAAGAAATACAAAATTAAAAACAACCCCAAAGAGAGATTCACACTGCATTCCCTCCTCATTCCAAAGGAAAACCATCTTATTTTGTCTTTTCCCTCCCAGCAGGACACACAGACCACGCTACCCATATGGGAAAAATCAGGCAAAAAGGGTCAACTGGCTCAGCTGAGGCCCTTCAAATCATACCAACTGTGCTGAACCCCTTCCTCACTGCCTTTGGGTGGGTAGCAGGTCATTTCCAACAGGTGAGGAACACATCTCCACCTCAAAAGTGTCACTTTTAAATTTAACCCTATTTTTGTTAAAAGACTCTGCAAACAATACCAACAAAATAAAAATAAGCAAGTAGTTCTTATACTCGGTGGAGAAGCTTCCTTTGAGACTGAAAATCAAAAGAAGATTTCAGCAAAGCATAAGAAGAGAAAAATTCACGTTCCTTGAGGTGAAAAAGGAGGGAAACACAAGTATTCAAGCTCTTCCAAACAATATAAAGTAACTGAGAAAAAAAAAAAAAAAAAAAGGAAAAAGAGAGTGACACAAACATTTGAAAATAGTATAAACATGGAAAGTGACACCAACAAAATAAAAAAAATCAAGGAACAGAGGAGGTGTTGCAAAAACGCAGATGGGTTGTTTGCAACATCTTCATTTCTCACAGCAAAAGAAATCATGTAAAGAACAGGAAAACATCACCAACCCCAAGTGGTTTATTCTTACTCATTTCCAACAAGGGAATTAAACTTGTGCAAACAGCCCAGAGCTTTCAGGGCCTTGGGGTGTCTCATCCCCACTGTGCTGTGGCTCATGCCAAGGCGGTGATGGTCCGACACCCTAAAAGGGGCAGAGAAAACACAAGGCAGCAAATGGAAGAGTTAATGTTGGCAATCCCACCATCACTGCTTACATTTCTAGAAAACATGGCTGTATAGAACAGATACAGTATCTTCAATATATTTCCCCAAAACCCACACAAACTGACCCACAGCAGCGACACACAAAGCGCTGCCTGCTGCTTGGGGTACCCCAGTGCTCCCATACAGACCGTGCTCTCCCCATGGGTTTTGTAATGTTTGAGCGAGGACCCTGTTGTTCCATTGCCACCGTAACGGTCCCAGTGATTGTCACAGCTCAGATAAAACCAAGCCAAATTCATCAATCTGCCACCATCGTGTCAGAGCAAGCTGTTTCTATCCGCATTCGTACTTGGAACGAGCGTGCTGGGGGAGCTGCCTGCACAGCTCAGCCCTGTGCGAGAGATGGTATGAATACACAGCCCCCTCTTCCCACATCTCCGAAAGCTCACACGCAGGCCCCAGGCCACTGAGACCATTTTATATCAAATCAACACATCAGGAAGGTTTATTTTTAAGGAACTGCTGAAGAACACACAGATCGTGAGTTTGCCATCACAAAGGTGCAAACAGAAAAGCAGCCTTGAGGGAGAGGTTTGAAGGGAACAAGAGAGACCACTCAGTACACATGAAAATCAATAAAAGACTCAAGAATATTATTTGCATGGTCAGTTTTCTCTCTTCCCCATGAAACAACTCTGGCTGAAACGGCTGTCACATGCAAAGGGCAGCAGCAGAGCCCCAGGAGCTGCGAGCAGCCATCCTGCGTGGCACGCAGGTGGGCTTCATGCTCTGCTTACGCCAATGCAGCACAAGAAGTGAACGGCAGATGATGGTGTTTGGATATTACTTTCATGAAGTCGTGAGTAATATCATCCCAGCAAATGTCCTACGCAACGTGTTAAAAGTCAGCAGCCTCCCCCAAAAAAAGAAAGCCAGTCATGCTGACCTTTTCACTTCCACCCCAGGTCCCATATGCACAAAGGCGGCTGAGTCAAGCCTGCACGAGGATGGACTGAGACAATCTGTGTGCTTTCTCTTGCATCAATATTTCAAAACCTCGGTCCAAAGCAATGTTTGCATATCAACCGCTGTGCAGTTAAGGGAGAAACAGCACTCTCTTTCACTAAGGGGATTCCAGGGCGGTCACAGCAGAGAATTAGCACCGACTCACTGGGTCGGGATGCATCTCGACAAAAGTTAGGCTGGAGATGGTACAGCTCATCTGAAAAAGCACAGGGAGATGTACTGATGCGGGGAGAGTCATGAATGAAGCTACTTCAACGACCTTTTTTATCACACCAGGCAATAAGTGGCTGCATTGCACGACACAACAGCAGCCATTTGGGGTGCAGTCCTTGTCATCAGTGCCAGATCCTGGAGCACAGAAACCTCTGGACAGGGTGATGCTCAGGCCCAACAGCAATCTTATCTTTAGGGGAAGGTGCTAGATAACCCCATTTTCTGGTCCCACAGAAATTTTCTATGTACAGGCAGCACATGACAGGAAAAACAGAGAAACTTCTGTGAGGGAGGAGTACAGAGAGGAATTTTCTCCCTTGTTCTGGAGGATGTTTTGTAGATTAGGTATTACATCTTCTGAATAGGCATTGGGGAAATACAAGTTGCATTTTAAATAAAATCAGCTGGGAAGTACTATGTATCAGTGAAGGACTGCCTGGGGAAACATACTAATGACTGTTAATAATTTAGGGGGGAGGGGGAATCAAAGCAAATGGTTAGCATAAGTTAATGTATACTTGATGATGGTAGATTTTGAATGGATTTTAAGGAAGGAGCTTTTTGTTTTTGTTTTCAAGTCTAGTCTTACATTCAAATTTCTGCTTATACATGCACTCAAAGCTTGCTTCTGCCCAGGCACTAGAGGCAAGAACATAAAATACAAATCAACGCTACATCTCCTTCCTCAGAAAAAAGACCTACTATCTCCTCTTTTTGAACATTGATACCATTTAAGTAGAGTTTGGGATTAATTAACACACATTCGATTACTGAAGACACATTTGCAGTTCATGGGAAACTTTGTGGAGGAAACTGATTGAGACTGCCTTGCTTACATAATCCCGCCTCTCTTTCCTCGAAGGGATTGGAAAAAAAATTTTGCCCTGAAAAATTCTGCTTTTGTTGATTATGGTGCTAGAGGCTAATTTCCAACTTGCCTCAAATACTGAAGCACTATTGCAATTTGTTTTAAATAATTTACTATCAAATAAACACAGAAGTAGTATAAACAATCCAATTCTAAGAAAAAATGAAGTGTGTAAAACATGGCTCCCAAAACACGTTTATGGGCATAAAATCACCTAAGTAATTGCTATAACTGAAGTAATCCTGAAGACCATACTAGTTTACCATACTAACTTTGACAATATTACACCAGAAATTAGCTTAGGCTGGGGAAATTCTCATTTAAAAACAAAGAAACCATCTCCCTCTTCCAAACTGCAGCAAAGATATTTCTCTATCAACATTCAAACCCCATATGCTTCGCTGCTTTTCAGAAGTATATTGCACATGTTCAAAACACTTTTAAGCACTAAGCAGGATCTCGCCCACAATCCCAGTAAATTCGAAGATCTGGTTCTCCAAGTCTTAATCTCACTGATAAGAGGCTAAGCCTATTTATTTATTTATTTGTTTGTTTGTTTATTTATTTATTTATTATGGAAGGTACAGACTGCATTTACAGAACATTTTAAATCCCCTGGATACACATGCAGGGTGTTGAACACTTCAGAAAGTGGTCAGAATAAAAACTTCTGGCTTATTTCTCAATCAAATTTTCACTCTTCCTTACTCACAATGGTTGCAGCGTGCTTGCACTCTGCATTTTAAGACATGTTAAGAATCAATTATTCTTTTTTACACCTTTTGTTAAGATGCAATCACCTTTTGAACTTGCATACAAATGAAGCACACAAAGATGCATTAATGGGGCCTGAGCATCTATGGTACAAACAATCAGATTTCCCCACACGCAAGGAATGTATTTAAAGAAAATGCTACATCCCAAAATACCCTTTAGTTTCACTTCTTTTTTAACAAGAACCATTTAAGGATTATTAAAAAAATACCCTCTGGGCTTTGCAAGGCTACAACGAAAGTAGGTTCATTTAAAGAGGTACAACCTATTTTCTAGCCACACTGATCTTAGTATATTTCAGAAAAACTAAATATAAGAATTATTAGCAAAATTACTAGCTTGGCTGATTTCTACTGGATATATATTTGTTCCCCATGAGCTACTGTTCTTATTATTCTGAAACCTGATCTTCTTGATGATGCTTTATACAGATAGTGTGAGTGCAATACATGTATTTTACATAAAATTTGCAAAAATCATACTATATATGGTACATGACAAACAGCTTGATGGGTTCCCTAGCTTGTTGCTGTTTCACTGGGAGATAACCACCACCACCACAGGACTTTCTCCTCCTCCAAGCTGTCCAGGCCAGGGTGGGCAGCGTGGAATTTCCCACTGGAAGTCATCGGTACAAGGACACTGTGTCTACAGAGGAGCAGAGCAGGCCCACAGCCCATCTGCCCAAAATGCAAAGTCTGCTGTTTCTGCAGATTTAGGAAATACCACAGTAACATGAGAGAGTCTTCCTTGTATCTGTTGCTGAGCGATAAGGAAGATCCCCTTTACAATGCCTGACACTTGAACAGGGAAAACCCTATACTGCATCCTTTTAAGTTGAATGTATTCACGCAGGCTCGCCGTCCTGCCATCTGCTTTCCTCGATAAGCAGTCTCCCATCAGTTTCGATGGGAGCAGGATTAAGTGCAAAGGTGTTAGTCTGTACTCAGAATAAGGCCTTAGACAAGAAGTGGTGCCTCGTGAGAGCCAAAATGAGATGCAAGAGCCATTCTCCTCCACCCAGCCTGATAATTCAGTAATGCTTCTGCAGTGATCCAGATACATCATTGCTATTCAGTACAAAAACACCCACCTTCATCTTTTATTCTTTGTTCTTATGCAAACCACTTTTAAAACATTTATTTAAAGAACAACCTATACTGTCCAAATAACATTAGCCATATGCAAGAACATATCTTGTTTTCCAGTCCTTTGTTCAGCTTAATGTTCAGGTGGGCCTGGTTCAGAGTATTCACTTGACCGATGTAGTCCAGCGAGAGTCACAGTTGCTCAAAGCTGGCAGATTTGTCACACAGGATCCCCACTCGTGCTTTCAGCACAGAGTTTCCCAGCTCAGGAGGAAGGGACTCTCACACCCCCCCACTGCATGCAACGCTCCTCCTGAGAAGTGTTTTGGGGCACGGCCCCATGCTTCTCCCTGTGACCAAGGAGGCATCGCCCGTGGAGCAAGGCTACCTTGTGTGTGCAGGATGGAAGCACAGTCCTGCACGAGAGCGACCTCGTGGCTGCTAAAAGCTCTCTGACCACAGACTTTGCTTCTCAGTAATCTTGCCACCAGACAGGAAATTCACTGATCTCTCATTTTAAGCTGATGAGCGTACAGCACTAACAACGTGAGCCTCCAGAGCACCTTTCATCAGAGGACGTCAAAGCACTCCAGCACCAGCTATTCGGGGAAGCATTCCCTTTGTTTTCCTGCGCAAATCCCACATCATAGAGATACTAATTGATTAAGTAGAGGGAAGCAGCAGAGATATTTCAAGTACAAGATGGCCCTGAGAAACACAGAAAGAGACTGAAAGTAAATTTTCAAACAGTAGGCTGAGTAGCCCAGATAGCTATAGAAAGGCAGAGGGATTTGGGACCTCATTATCGTCGTGGCCAATTAATGTGCAAAGAGAAAAGGCAGAACCCACTGTCTATCTAGAGAAATAAAAGACAGGGGCTGGCAACCACTCAGGGGAACTCCTGCCTCGGAGTTGTGGAGAAAAAACAGCAGCCAAGAGGGAAGCCCAGAGGTGGGGACAGGCCCTTCCACAGCCAAGCCCAATTAGCAAAGTATTCACCAAGGACTTTGCACAGTCTCTGTGCTTCCTAACCGTGTCTGGCTGAGCCGTAAGTCATGATAGGAGAAATGGGAAGTGTTTCTCTACCCTCTTCTTTAGTATCCTTCTGAGGCTTGTTATAGCCTAATTTACCTTGTGCCAGAAAATATGAGCTTTTGCAGCATCTAGACACAGAAACACTCGTCAGTGTAACTAATCTGAGTTTCATGCCTGCAAGATGGGTCCACGCTTTGAGTGTCTCCTTAGTAAGGAAATCCAAAAGCCATTTGAATACTCAGATGTAAAAATCCATATCAGCTTCACAGAGGTGAGATGCTTCCTGTGTACCAAGAACCTTTGCCCCCTCTCCCATCATTTATAGCGAGGTTTTCTGCCCGCCACCTGGCAGAATCGCAGTCTTCAGTGCTTCCCATTACATAAAGCCCAAGCGACTGAGCACATTGTGTGTGGGAGTGAAGCAGAGTCTGCTTTAGCACCCAACATCGTACTTCAGGAGGAAAAGCAGTGCCTGTCTGCGCTCCCTCTCCTGCCTGCCCTGCATGCTACAGGCTCCAGGAGCTGCTGCAAAGCGGCCTACATGTCCTCTGGGGTCACCAACAGCAGCCTGGCCCCCATAGGGTTGAGGTTTTTCCTCTCATATCCCTCTTTCACCCTATCTGTCACCCACTTCCTCACACCCCAACTTTCCACCACCACAACGCAGTCTCAGCGGCGCTGTCGGAGCCTTGCAGCCCAGACCACATGCCAAGCTGTGGGCTGCCATTCGCCCATCCCACCCCTCATCAGCCCTTCCCCACAGGTCCCTCAGCCACACAACTGCTGCCTCCCTAAACCAGAGGCTGGGGGTACATCTGAGCCACCCAGCAAGGAACAGAGGCAGCAGCACCCAGACATGGTGTAGGCTCTGCAAAAATGAAAGCAGAGTTGCCCGCTGCTCTGGGGACTTCTGAGGATGAGGGAATATCCCTACCGCCTCTGCAACGTGGCATTATGTTTGGAAAGTACAGCACAGATAGGGAAAAAGGTGTCTGCAGAGTTTTGTGACAGTGAGTGGTTCAGATCTCCATCAGCTGAGGAGCTCTATAGGCACAATGTCAGATCTTTAAGTTACCAGATCACAGGCACCTGCTTCTGGTCTCAGGATAAGTTGAACTGCTTCACACTTTTTTCTTTTACTAGTTCCAGACCTAGGGTTAAGAATATTAACTCAACACCACTAAAAGTCTCTTTCCAAGGCCAGGCTAGCTCTGGTCTCTCCCAGATGGCAAAAGCAAGCACTATAACGGAGAATGCTAACAGAAGTGGCTTTGGGTAAGAGACCAAGAGAAGACCTCTTATACTATTATTGTTATATTTGCTTTCCAAACAAACCTGTGAAAATACAAAGAGGCTAAATGACTGCAAAAAGGCCACACATAAGAAACTCCTGGCAAAATTCAAAGTCAGACCTCTAGTCACTTTAATTCTAGCTTCACCTCTCCTCTAGACTTTCCTTTATAGCATGCTTCACCCTTGCTCTATTCCTCTAGTTCTGCAAAAGGTCTTCTCTCATTTTGAACTAGAATTGCATATTTAGCACCCATGCCTTGCTGCATAGTTCTTGAAAAACTTACTAAAATTTCCATAGCAGAAGTTACACAGCAAAACAAATTCCCCCCAAAAAGTAAGCCTTGGTATGGCAATAAATCCTGTTGTTGTCAAAAAAAACTGTTGCATTGTTCTTACTGTTCAATATGGTTCAACACAAGTGTTTGTGCAAACGATGCGGCTACAGCATTTTGACTCCCACTTTGGGGATGTGTTTCCTTGCCTGTTGCAGATACCGGAGCCTGTAGTACTGTCTGGGATACACTTACCCTCACCAGACCAGACTCTTTTACCACAAAAAGCACACTTAACCCTAGGAAAGAATAAAGTATGATGCCGCAACTTCATCTCTACTGAAATCTCTCCCATATGAGGGCAGTTTTACAAGCCCGCTTGATAAGATTTGTAGGGTCAGGAGTGAAGCATTTTACCTTGGGAGTCCCGACAGCCCACCCATTGGTCAGAAAACTCATTTTCCATCTCTTTTTCTTTTTTTGAGACATGCTCTAGAGGGGGAGATACATAGGGTTGCTACGTGCCAGGCAACAGTGGCTTCAAAGATCTGGCTTCAAAAGCTGCTCCCTTCCCTGTCCCAAAAGACCATTCATTGTTCTGTTTCCCTTGCTCCATTGGCACAAGGAGGAAAGGTGGCATTTCCCTCATTCTCAGCCACCGACTGCGTCAGAACAGCACTTTTCCAGCTCATATGTGCAGACAGGCCATGTCCTGGCTGTAACAAGCGGTGTATATCTCAGGAGCAAGCTCCACAACAGCAGGAAGAGATAAGGGAGCATGCTTCAGCCCTCCGGAAAATCCTGCCCAAGAGGACCCTGGGGAGCCAGACAGAATGTGCTTCATTAACGTGCAGATGAACACAGATCATATTCATGAGGACCATGTTTCTCTGATCTAAAACGTGACCCTTGAGCTTCCCTTTTAGCTCCTTTGGCCTTTCCTCCAGCTGGCTTCCATCTTTCATTTCCTCCAGTCCCACAGGGTAACTCCTTGCAACTGAGCTGCTGGCAAAAGATGCTGTGCACCCCTGCACCACACATTTCCAACAAGCTGCCGAGGCACAAGCAACTCTCACATGGCCAAGTATCTGAATGCCCTGGATATGGTAGGCATGATAAATACCTGGGGCAGGTTCTGGTAGGACAGTGGGATTTGACATGTCCAAAAGTTGATTTGAAAGGGTGCCTTCAAAGCTTTTCACATTGCTTTTTGTAAAAAGGAGTATTCAGGCACTGTGTCTTGCAAACGAAAGGATGTGTGGGTGCTTTGCTGCCAGGACCATTTCAGCTAATGGACTGAACAGCTCAGGAAATCAGCAAGGTCACCAGCCAAACATGCAGATAAGGAGGAAAGTAGTTGAAAGTCTTTGCATTTGGCAGGTGTGTGAGGATCATCCAGCCCTTGTTTGGAGAGGGATACACGTATCACAAAATATTCTGAGACGCATTTGACATGCAGGTCTTCTCAGGAGCAAGCCAACCAGAAAGAAAATGGATCTTCCTCCTTGGTCATGATCACAGGAAAGGGCTCAGTGTACTCAACTCCCTGGAGATCCAGAAGGTTTTTCTCTCAGATCTCCCAAACAAAACTGCTGCCAAGAGTGTAAATGCAAGGGGGTGAAAATTGCTCTCACTCCGTCTGGCATCTGTGCTGCTCCCCAGCCCCAGCAAGCAGAACTGAGGAGCCCCAGTATAACAGCAGCTGCAGCAGTGCAATCAGCCCTCCAGCTGCCACTGCAGAGGGCCAGAGATCTGCAGTGGGATGCAAGGACAGGAACCCTCTCCAAACAGCAGGAAATACCATTGATTTTCAGATGCAGGCATTTTGCAGAGAGAGCAATAGGAACAAAGCAGATGTTGGGCAGCCTGCAGCAGAGCTCTCCCCTCGCAGGCATCCCTTTGGAGCAATAATTCCTTCAAGGGGGGCAGGGGAGAAAAATAAAACACCCAGCAGTGTACTGATCTTCACAGGCTGAGCAGCTTTAATGCTGTGTAATCCTCCAGAGGGAGGAAACAGCATTTCCTTTGTGCTAAAGACATCAAAATGGTTGAAGGTGGCAATCCCCACTGACATTACCTTTATTAAAGGAGGGATATTCCCACAAGCCCTGAGAAGGCTGGGTCAAGAGCCAGCATCTACTTGTAGTGACAGAAAATAGCAGGCAGTTGGGACCTCTTGAAAGAACATATAGGCAAACGTGCACACAGACTAGGGGCTGCATATCACAGCAGCGCACATCAATTATACAGCTATCAAACAGTAGCGTAGCAGCAGCGATACGAGCGATGTGAGCAGCTCAATAACTGCCTTTTATTCTTCTCGAATTTGGCACCTGTGTTATTTTGCAGCAGGTATATAATTAGCTCGTATTCTGAAGGGGGGAAGTGGTGCCCTAGGGTTGTTGTTACACGAGTGCCAAGCCTTCTTGAGCCACTTCCTCAGCAAAGAAACATTTTTCCATGTAAATTGGATAGAGAAGCGAAAGAAGGGAGATAGGCATTCTCAGTAAAAATCTGAGTACAATGAGACTCCTTTTAATTAAACCGTACTTTGAATAACAGTAGGATTCATGGTATTCTCACAGACACTCCCCTGCATCTAAATATCAAACAACTGTCAATTCATAGTGGCACTGAATATAAAATCAGATCCTGAGCACCTTAAGGCAACATGCAAGCCTTGCCTCCCTCTTGCTCAAAATGGGAAGTTAAAATTCTGAATAGAGGATCTGAAATACAAAGCTATATTATATTGGGAGCAAAAAAAATGCCAATGCATTCACCTCCCCTTCCTTGTGAACTGTTCAGTTATAATCATGTCCCCAAGCACATTCTGCACTGAATCACTGTGACATCTGTTAGGGAAATGAACACAAATCTATATCTGCATGCAGCAAATATATTGGCAAGGTTGCAGTGGGGGGAAGGGAGATTAGGTGTCACTTTTCACACAAACTAGAAAATGACAGCTTGTCACTTCCATGAGTAAATACCAGGAGAAGCGAGAGTAGGCAAGATGCTTCTTCACCTTTTTACCCCACCATAGCATCACAGAGATGCGGATTAAGGACAAAACCGTGGCTTCGTGTCCCCTGCCTGCAGCAATAGCATCTGGATGTGGATCGCCCCCCTGGGAACACCAACTATAATGGATTGTATCCGCCACTCACATATGTCAGCAGAGCTCCCCTGAGTGGAAGGGAGCTGTGCCCCTTCTCCAGCTGAAGAGCAAGACCAACATGGCAGTGATGGGGACAGGCCAGAAGGGACACAGGGGGTGAGGGCACAGAATAACCTCCTTTGGGTCACTTACAAAAGCAGGAGGAATTGCTCATAACTTCAGCAGCAGCAGGGACAATGTTACGGTACAGAAGCAAGGGGTTTAGTCATGACTTACCTACATGCAAAAATCACGATGTAGTATAGTATGACCCTCTTCCTACAGATGCAGACAGCTACAAGAAGGCAAAGTTAGCTAAAATCCCCATGTATTTCCCCAGGGACAGGTGTCTACCCACAAACAATTGCTGCAGAGCCACTCACACTATGTCTTGCTTGCTCACCTGAGCTGAACCATAACGCTATGGCCTCTTTTCCACCCCTGCCACAGAAGGCTGGGGATAAAGACAACATAACAGAGGATGTTCAAGACACATATTGCTCCTTCCTCTACAAGAAATGCATTGCATTAACAATTAGCAGTATATCATAGCTGGTGCAGAGCAGCACAGCGTCCTTTCATTGATTATGGGTTGTTTTTAGGAGCATCTTCCCCACACCCAAAAGCCTGTGTTAAAGGCATTGTGCATTCTGTGATTCATGTGGTGAGACTAACATGACTGTAGAAATGATTTTATTTCAATTCCCTTTTAAAGGGATGCACAGCCTCCCACCCACTCTTCCTTGTGCTTTTACAGTGAGAATTTGTTCCTAATTGGTATCCAGGCGTGCATAGTCAAATCGATTCCTCTTCAAAAAAGAGTGCTGCTTTTTATCCTGATGAGAACACACAACACTGACTTCACTTAGAGGATCTGACTTTTAAAATCACTATGAACAGGTTTTGATGGAACCATTCTTGATAACAGATGTGTAGTTAAAATACTTCCTGGTTTTATGATAATTTGACTACAACAAAGTAAATAAGTGGCTTGAAAATAAGCAAACCTTTAGGAACGTCGACACTGGAGATGAATACAAAATTCAGAGCTCAGAATTCTCCTTAGGACTGTTATTAGTCCGTAATCTCCTGATCTTCCACAATCCTAACCTGAAGCTTTAAAGATAAATGTACATAGAGAAAACTTTGACATTTGGACTCCTGACGTGCATTTGTTTTCTCATGCAAGAGATAAACTTTAAGCCTTCAGGAGTTACATATTTACAGTGTGATTTCACAACAAAGAACGTGGAAACTTCTATTTGGTAGAAAAATAGTAACACTTTCTCTGAGAAAGCTGTGCTTTATAGTTTACAGCGAGAAACCGCTTGGAAAAAAAGTAGAACAGAAAAAGGAAGGTTTTTTTTTAAGCTCCTTGAAGGACGGTTATTCTTACAACTGTAAGAAGTCTTCGCATTGAAATGATTTAGTCAGCACACTGAAATACTAACTCATACTTTTCCACCAAGCTTTTTAAATTTGTGTTTTCACAAATCCACACGGTCTGATGGGAGGGCTGTTGGCTACAGCCGTCCCACTGCCATTTTGAAGCAGAGGTGGAGGAGAAATATGTGAGCTGCCAGGCGCCTGCTCCTGTGCTTGCCACAGCCTGACCGAGAGCCACGCTGCCTCTGCTGCTGCCACCCCCGCCTCCAGCACTGGAGTGGGAGATTGCAATATGAGCGTGCACAGAGACTGCAAAGAAACACCTGGATGCCCTGTAGGGGAAAAGTAAATGCAGAGAAAGAAACAAAATGTTCGTTTTAAAATGACTTTTCCGTCAAATATGTAGCAAAAATGTCTCATCACTGTTTCACACGTAGACTGACAAGCAATAAAAAGTCCGAAAGAAGTTCAAAAGACTCTGCTTTTATCTGCCACGCAATTTGTTTTTGAGTCTGCAGTCCTGTGTGGTTTCTCAGATGAGCAGATCTCTCTTCTAGGTGTTTCTAACACACCTACTGACTTAGATCCCTATCCTGCAAACACTAATGCACACATTCTCATCTGCAGTACCCAGGATATATTTTATGTGCAGTGTATCTAGGACACCTTCAAATACTGAGGACCAAAGTCAGACATTACACATGGCACAGTTTGGTGAAATGTTACTATTAAAATAAAATGAAAAGGCCCAGGTTTTTAAGTCAAGGAATCTTAGCCAGCTTTAAGTTAGTCAAGAGTTAATAGAGCACAGCCAGCAGTAGAGCTGAAGTTGTCTTGCACTGCATGTTGACTTATGTCCATATTCAAGTTGTAGTAGGGATCCTGACCTGAAGCAACTCTCCAAACAATCATTAGCTTTACCCCACTTTTCTGGTGGTCACAAGATCTCGCAACTTTTGTTGTTTGGAACCAAAGCAGAAGCCCTTCAGCTTGTGTGCCTCTTCTCAGATACGCAGGAGCCACTCGTTCAGACAGGCTTCTCCTCTCTTTTCCCTCCCAGACAAAGATCATCCTAGTGAGGAGGCAGATCTCTCTTCCTCTCACCCTTAGTTTCAGAAGGGAACATGACCCAGAACTGGGAAATAGGCACTGGCCTTGACTCTACAGAGAACCACGCTATCTTTGCACAGATGTCCACAAGCAGCCCTTGGATGAAAAAATTTAGAACATGAAATTATAAAGAATGAGGTGTGTTGTTTTTTTTTTTTTGTCTTGCAAACCAGGTTGTGTTATATGCAGGCTCACAGATCAGTTAGTGCAATATAGGATCTTTAGTAGCCTAAGAGTTTGCTGAGATAGGAACACAGAGATGAAAGGAAGAGGTTGGACGACACAGGCTGTGTATCTGCACATGAAGAGTGGTGTCTAGTCGCATCTAGTCTGCGCACCAAGAGTGGTGCACTAGTCAGAGCAACAACGGGCCAGAGAAGGCTGTTACTGCCCATATATATATATAAAAAAATAATAACAAACTGGATTGTCAGTATTTCACTTGTGCTTAATAGAAAAAGGAGTAATTAAAAGAAAATCCAGAAAGAAGTTGAATAAGGATAAAATAAGGAGTAATTAACCGCATTTTGGGTGTAAAGCAATTTCCTCCAGCACATCCCCTTTGCAAATGAGCTGGAATTTGGACCAACGGAGGCAACACTTTTTCCACAACACATACCAATAGAGCCTGTTTTTCACAAATTATGAGGAAGAACAGGGGTGACTAAATCACAGTAAAGTCAGCCCAAATTTGCATTCCACTGTTTTAAGTACCACTTTCATACAGGAACTCAAACCTGCCCCCAAACAATTGTAGTCTAAAGACAATAAAACCAGAGGAGGAAGGAAATGTTTAGCACATACAAATAGTAAATGCTAGTTATCTGATAGCTTATATGGCTGAAGGAAAGAATGAAGTCAGGTATGTCATGCTACTGGAAGGAAGGAGAATTAGAAAGAAGGACGTTATGGAAAAGGAGGAAAAAGGGCTGGATAGAAGGTGATGTACTTATGGGCTCAGTTTCCTGGTTCAGAAATCACTCAGAGCCAAGCAGGCACGGCAGTGTGCCTCGTGCAGACTGTGCTACGACCTGAGAAGGCAATGCCCCAGGAATGCAGGTTTAAATACACACAGGCACGGTTTTTAGGCTAGGTGTGTCTTACAGAACTCTGCTGGTGCAACAAAGTAAAGAAATATTTGACATCTTCAAACATTTTTCTTATAGGGCACAGAAAAATGCTCCCATTTAAATTCTTATTAAATTCTTTGGGGTTCATGTATGAAGTGGATGATTTGGGGTTCTGCCTTCTCCCACAATAATGAGCAAGTGGGTATCTGTTTTGTTAGATCCCCTATTGATTTTTTGATTCCCAAGCATAATGAATCTGCCTGTCCCTCCCCAGACATCTGCTCTAGGGTAAGGAGATATTTACTAAGGGTGTAAATTCAGTGACAGACTGGCTCTGTTTGGTGCAGTGTTACAGATATTTCTGATCTGTGAACACATTCCCATGTTCTTTTATCACTTTGGTTTTTCTCCCCATCTCTCTAGTGAGCATAGAGGACCTCCACATGAGGAGGCCAACATCTAGGTAAGTCCCACACTCCCATAACTATTACTGCCCTGCTCCATCCCACCCCCCAGCAAACTGTCATAGTCTCAACAGTTTATCAAGATGTTCACTTCACGTCTTACCATTATCACTTAGGACTTATCCATTTCTCTTCAGACTTATCAACACTATTTTATGTTGATACTCCTGTTTCTGATATTATGTTGGTAACCTCACTGCTAACGTGTGTTATTTGCTTTAGGGAGATTAGTCTATACAGCTTTGGCTGCAACATTATCCACTTTTCCTTCCTTCCTGAAGCTCACCATTCTTCGATTCGTGCTGCACACACTGCTGGCACCAGCAAACAATACAACCCACAGGTGTTCTCGTATCCTTCTTCCAGAGCTGCATTGTCTCGGCCCACAATGTTCACCTGCCTGTGCATTGCCAAATTTTGTTCCTTGAGAACCCAGCTTTGAGATCCGGCATGCCCTTCTGCATGAGATCTCTGTACTTGTGGTACTTTAGTTTTCATTCTCTACTACATCCACAGTATTGTAGGCTTGTTCAGCCTCCATAAATTTCATAAACTGCTCTGGGTGTTCTTCTCCACTTTGCAAAGTACAATTGATCTACATAACTGGTCAGTTGTGTGTTCTCCAGTAATCTTTGTCTGATTGCTTCATCTGAGATCCCAATCAGCATATGGCAATTCATCAGGGCCTATGTTAACTCCCCCAGTTGGAAAAACTGGTTCCTCACTTTCCATCTTCATTTCGTGTTCCCATATTGAAGCCACAAATCTCCCTTCCTTGTATCTTTATTTGGTTCCTATTGCAGAGGTTGAAGCGTGCCTCAAGATTCTGGGACATGTCAACTGATTTAGAACATTGCCAGAAAAATAAATAAATAAATAAATAAATAAAAGTATCTCATGAGTGTCTTTGCTTTTCCTGGTACCCACTGTCTGCATAAAAGGCCTCTGCTTTTCCAGAGAAGGCCAGCAGTGGTGGCATTTTCAACTGTGACATTTCCCCCACTCAGAACATATTCCTAGTCCATTATACTCTGGGTACCATCTGCTCTACAAGCCGTACACGGCCAAGAAGCCTGGCCACAGTTATTTATTTATTCGGCGGATAAGCCCTAATTGCTTAGCCTGGAACAACGCGAGCTGCTGCACCGCACAGCGTCCCATTCCAGTCGCTTGTGCCGCAGCTTCTCAGGGGTACAATGCCCCAGCCCCATTTCAGAGGCAGCTGTGACCAGCGATTAGTTCCAACACGGAGCAGTCGTGCCTCCATTCAGCTCCTGTGAAGAGAGGAGGGAGCAACCACTCTGTAGGCCTGCAGAAGGCTTTTGTTCCCGTTTTCACGCTAGGAATGAAGCCATGAGGCTGGGAGCCGAGCAAGGCACCGATTGTCAGAAAAGGACATCTGGGATACAATTTGTCAGTCATCCCACCACCCCGCCCGGTGCTAGGGAGGGCTGGAGGGGTCTGTAGCTAGAAGGCTGGGGTTATGGTGTTGTCCCGAGCTGTGTTTTGGATGCAGACTCAATGAGTATGTGCCAAGATGGTCAAACCTGTTGAACAAAGGGCAGATGACAGCTTTAGTACCCCTCTTGCAGGCTGTACAGCTGCTGGCTCTAAGTATCTGGCTTGGTGCAAGCCCTGTGGAAAGAAGGCTTCCAGGCTCATCCTTAGCCCACGTGGGTTGGCCACGGCTCCTCTGAGCTGCAGGCAGTGACAAAGTCCAACCTGCCAACAGGAACATCACAGTCCAAGGTACCGCTCATCCCACTCACTTGTGCAGAAAACAAAGATAGGTTAGTCCTAAACAAAGAGAAAAGGAAACACAAGACAGGCACACAGACAAGCTGCCTTCATTTTTTATTTTTTTTTTCTTAAACAGATAGGTTTTTGCAGTGACAGATGATTAACATTTACAATAATTCAGATACTAAATATCCAAAAGAATTACTGCTGCATAAAATGTGATTGAGGCAGTTTTACACCGTGGCTTATTAGGAACCAGTTACCAGGCAGCATACTAAGCACACAGTGTTTGAAATGTGATATAAAGCCAGCAAGAGGTAAATGCAATTTTGTTCTATTTTTCCTCTTTCCCTTTAAGCAAGGAGGGCATGCTGGAGACAAAATGGGGATTACTACAGTAGAAAAAAATGCAAAATGGCAAACTAAACTACAGCTGAGTTCAACGCTGTAATTAATGAAAAAGATACAGCCTCTCTGGTCACGTGCATCTTATGCAGTTCTGATGCTGCTCAACTGGAGAGCAGCTCACCTATGAAACAAAAGAAGCAGGAAGAAAATGGGAATCATTCATATAAACAGAGTTTGGTCTAGTATTTTTGGGGGGCTAAGAAAATAGTGTATTAAGAAAATGTGCATTTCTAAGCTTTGAAAACCGTGTCTTAAATTACTGCAGTTTCTAGGGTACCAGTTTAGGGGGAATCCCATTACACAGAAACAACCTGCAAGTCATCAATGCAACCAATTATTACCTCAGGGGTAGAGGATCCCAGCTGCCATTACCAGTTAATGGTATTTCACCTCTGTCTCCTTCACATTATTCCAACAATATTGTCTAAATAACAAATACCTCTGCAATACAACTATATTTTCTTTAAATACCTGTTGTGGCCCTTCTCCAAGATCCAAGAGCTATTATAGTAAACAAAAAAGGACTTAATAGCATAAAAGAAAAGACTGTAGCTGTCTTGTCTATAGATAACCATTACCAGCTCCTCCTACCACCGTGTTAAAAGTTAAGACAGCAGCTCAGGCTGGGGTTAGAAGGAAGGCAGCTCTGTGGTTAGCAGCTGCTGCCACCTTGTGAACAAAATTCCAAACACCTTCCCTCCACCCTTTTTAGTCTATTTAACGTAACAGGGTATGAAGGGGAAAAAAATCCAATTTTTGCACAAATAAGTAACTTCGTGATAACATCTCCACATTTAGGCACAAAACATAAGACAGCTTCTGACCAAGTCTTAACAAAACAGAGACAGCTTGCAGAGAAGGAAGCTATTTTACTGGTGGTACAAGAATTCCTTTTCCACTGAATTGCAAACAATACCTAATGTTACCCTTACTCAAAAGATACACATCATACCAGCTGTATACTTTGCTAGCCAGTATTGACAGGCAAACTTTCCTTCCTTTCCTGGGTCAGATTCTTTTTTAAAACCTATGTTCCTTCTGTGCCTGCACTTCAAAGAGCAGTGCAAGACATGTTGCTCTAAAACTATCAAATATAAATGGGTTTAAAGCTACAAATCCATCAGGCTTCCAAGCACAGGGATCACCAGCTCTCTATCCTCCCTACAGACACAGTAAGGTTGGATTTGCTGTAGTTCTGACCGGGAGCAGACTGGGAAGACCAGGAGAGTTCAGGTGAAGAACAAAATATGTCAATCTTCAATCTGGAGAAGTACTTTCCAGTGTTGCCCTTTTACCCAATCCTTTTCTTTCCTGTGTAGCTTTGTAGGGTTACCTCTTCAAGCTCTAGACTCTGAAAAAGTTGATGTAGTAGTAGGAAAAATAGGAAGACAGAACTGAGACAAAAACAGCTACTGGTTTCCTATGCACCATTTTTTCACTTCAAGATCATTCTCTCCTCCCTACAGGGCAAGAAGCGAGAGGCAAAGCTTAGTGATCAATGAAACAAACATCAGAGTTGTCTGTGCTCATCTTTCCAATTCATAGGATCATGAATGGGTTGGGTTGGAAGGGATCTTGAAGATCACCTCATTCCAAACCCCTGCTATGGGCAGCAACACCTCCCACTAGACCAGGTTGCTTGAAGCCCTGTCCAGTGTGGCTAGGGATGGGGCTAACATTTCTACGGGTGGGGCATCCACAGCTTCTCTCACCCTAATAGTGAAGAATTTCTTTTTAATACCTAATCTAAATCTATTCTCTCTTAGTTTAAAGCCATTACCCCTTGCCCTATCGTTACACTCCCTGAAAAAGTCCCTCCCCAGCTTTCCTGCAGGCCTCCTTCAGGTACTGGAAGGCCACTGTGAGGTCTCCCTGGAGCCTTCTCTTCTCCAGGCTGAGCATCCCCTCCTCTCAGCCTGTCTTCATAGAAGAGGAGCTCCAGCCCTCTGAGCATCTTCATGGCCCTCCTCTGGACTTGTCCTAATACATCTGTATCCTTCTCATGCTGGGGGCCCTAGAGCTGGATATAGTGCTCCAACAAGTATGCAGTAAATGTTTCATATTGTGAACCTGTTCACAAGAATCTTCTTTGGAAGAAGCCATGTGTTAAACTTAATATTTGGGCTCCATTCACTCCAGTTCCAGGGACTCTCCTGTAGCCCTGTACAATCCAATTTTTCAACACTTTATATTTCTTTCTACCTCCTGTAATATTCAACACATTCACCATAAAAATCAATGGCAATAAAAGCATAGCTAAACTAAGGATATACAATGTTAAAGGTTCCAGGAAATGTCAAGGCAAGCCACAAAAGCGAATTTCACAGTGAGACTCACAATTCATTCATATTTATGAATGTAGTCAACAGCAGCAGATTTCCAACCAGCCACAAGACTTTATGAAAGAAAACTGTATCATCACAGTAACAGACAGTTATATGGCTGCTACCTGTGCTGCAAAACCATTTATTTGAGTGCCCCTGGAGCAAAGTCTGGCGCTGCACATCTTCAGCTTTATTTGGTACGTAAACATGAGTAATGCCACTGTTGCAGCTACAGTTTCACTTGCAAGCTTTTCAAGCTTGCCGGACACATTCTAGCTCTTTTTCATTAAATTTTTGAAAGTTACTACTTTTTTTTTTTTTTTTTAAGATATTAATCTTTGGACTTTTATTGCAGTACTAAATAATGCTGCCTGACATTGCATTTACTGCCAACAGATAGGCAGCCCTGGCATGTGAATAAATCACATTGCTGCTAGCACAGACAAAGAAGTCTTGTTCCTTCAGTTTGTCGGTGAAATTGCAGAAATAAATATTCAGTCATTCACAAGACACCTTTCTTTTTAAAAAAGTACTCACAAATCTCAAGATCTGTTGTAACTAGCAGTCATTCTCTCTCACTGATCCTGGCCAAATTAGTCAGAGATCTCACATAAGTTTGTATAGATGAAGTACAAAGCATGCATTATGAAATCAAGGTAATAACTCTCAGTATTAATTAAGAAGCTCACCCTGTCTTCAGTGAGCCTTTGAGAACATTACTCTGTTTTAAGGAATATATGTAATTTCTGTTGTAAAGTCTGCTTGTGATATTTTCTTTTCCTTTTAAGGTTTTGTGGTTTGTTTGTTTGTTTTTAACCCTTTACTTAGTGGCTTGGAAGGGTCCCTCAAGTAAAAGGAAAGGCTAATATTTGTGTATAGAGGAAAGGCTGTTTGGAAGAGGAAGATTTTTCAGTATTTCTAAAATACAGTCTGGCTCTGCAGCAGCTTGATTGTTTCAGTTTACTTTAAAGAAGGTTCTTCTCTCTTCTGAGTTTTACATTTATTTTTAATAGGCATTCTCTTGGCCATTGTGTCTCAGACAAGATCAAGAAGATCCTGATGGTTGCTGGAGGTATGCTACTGTAACAGGTCGAGACACTAGAACATCTTCATGTTCAGCTTACAACTAGTAATTCACATTTTTCCAGACAAAAGGTGACAAATTTCATGTTCCCTGGGGCCAGATCCTAATGAATATGACAGAGCAGTCCAGAAGGCAAATTGAGTGTTTAGATGCTGAAGCCAGCTGGTCACTGCTAAGAGTTTCAAAACAATGTTTCTGAAGGTAGTTCAGAAAGGGATAGTTGTAGTGGTTTTGTGGCTTCTTCACGGTATTTTACATTCCTATGAAGTTGGTTTCACTAATAAAACAAGTGGAATAGAGCATTTATTGTATTCATGCAGAAAACAACCCTCTTTTCCTCCCAACCACATGCCTTTCCTCTCTCCTTTGAACGCTAGGGTTTTAGTATAACAGCAACAGGTCTGGTATGTTTAAAAGGCTTCCTTTTGATGATAAAATATTCCAGTTAAGTATCACCTTTCATATAAAAGCTTGAAGCCAAATCTAGGGAAAAAAAATAAAGAAGGATAATGAATGAAAAGTATCATCAAAATCTTTAAATGTCAGATGTATAACAATCCCATTACGTGTGAAGATATTACCTCACTGAAGAGCACCTTTTCAGGTATTTAAGGTCTACTAGAGGGAGTAGGGGTCCGGAGAAGCTGACTGTAGACAAATACTCAGTGGAGCCCAGGCAATAGGCAGGCTGTGGCTTGTTTGCTCTCTGAATTTTCCTATGAGTACCCTCAGTTATTCCAGTTGCGGGTTTCAGTGGATGCTACAGATGTTGCAAATGTGAACTGGAGTTGATAGGACCTTCAAAATCAATCAAAATTTTCCTAAGATGAGCTTTGAGAGTTGCTGGAAAAGAGGGTAAATGTTCATAACCTAGGATTATTATTAAGTAGAGGTACACAAAATTACTTGTCTTTTGGAAAAATCACACAGGCTTTTCTTCATGCCCTTGTCTTCCCCGATTTCACAGAAGCAGTATTTTCTCTCCAGTGCAAACACAATGAATGGTGCACATCAGCTTGGGAAGAAGGAATGAAAAACAGTTCTCTAATGAAACATTTTACCTGGCTAATAGCTTTTATTTTTGCAAGCAATGCCTCTGTGTGCCTCCCCATGGTAAAGACTCACCATCTGCCTTTGCTCTAATAAACGAACTCATATTATAAATATGGAGTGCAAACATACTCATATCCTGAATCAACTGCACCCCAGAGTCAGATCTTTTTGCAGAATGTATAAATGGTAAATATTTGCTCCCAAATGTTCAAAATAGCTCGCAATGTTTCCTAATAATAACAAGCATAACCAGCAAAAAAATCATTATTGCTACACTATGGAAGGTAAAAATCCATAAACAAAGACTTACCTATTTTCAATAGCCATATCTTCACACACATCTTTCCAGTATAAAATTCTGCTGCCCAGAATATCCTGAGTGTATTGCTAATATTGTACACAATTAGATGTTGCCCTTCTGTCTGCCTGTACTGTTAGTCTAGTTTTGGAAGCTACAGGCTTTCATTCCCAAAATTTTACGTTTTAGGTGAGCAACTCATTTAATTGTATATCGTTCCTGGCCTATAAGACTCAGAAAACTTGTTTTGCCTCCTATAACCTTAGACATAATCTTACCTTTTTCCTCTGCCACACACTGGTTCTCACCACTGATTTCTTCTTCAAACACAGGTCTTTCACAGAACTCTTCCAGAAACTAAAAACAACACAAAACAAACGAGCAAACAAAGCCCAGGAACACCAGTTAGGCCTACACGTGACCTTTCAGTTCCATATACCAGTTTCTTCTCACACAACCCAGGCTGTATGTTTTACAATTCACTGCTTATGCTTATAGATGCTAGATTTTCAGGTCCTGATTTTATAGCACTTTGTTTCATAGGAATGATGCACATTCAACCATGGGGATAATGCTGTATTAACTGCTTAAATATCGCGTCTTTGGAACCGCAGGAACATTCAGATGCATGAAAGATGCACAGAAATAGTGTTTTAGCTTTCAGATGAACCACTACTTTAAAGTTCAAGTGAATTGGTCTCAGCTGCCCATATTCCTAAGGAAACAAAGCTTACCCATGCATACAATACCCATGTATTGTATGCCCAATATATGTGTGGATTTCTGTCTAGTCTTAGCCTGTCTTCAAACACATTGGCCAATATCAACCAAATTTGACAGAATAGTAAAGGTCACAGAATGACAGAAGACCCAAAAGACATTATATTTCTGTAAATTTGATGAAAATAGCCAAAAGGATCATGTCCTTACTAAGAATGGCACAGTAACATTCTCTTAATATACGCTGTTCAATTCCAGTAGAAGACATTGGAGTATCCCACAGAAGAGAGAGACTTTAGGATTCCCTGACTGCAGGAAAAGCTTTAACCAGAGTTCACACTTTATTAAACATCAGATAATGTCATCACAGCACACCAAATCTTAAACGCACACACACACAAAATCAGGCTTTCTTAGTCCCACTGTTTAGATAATTATTTCTAAGTATTGCTCAGAACAGGGTGGTAGCATGAAGTAACTTACTGATTATACTTGCTGGATCAGCAGCCAGCTCAGCTTAGGAAGGTTTTCTGCAGACAATTAATTCAGTCTCAGCAGCCCCCACTGATTGAAGACAACTTGAATCAAAGAACGATCAATACTTTCATTACAGCTTTCATTACGATGGCATAGTAGCTTGTTTGTGCAAGGTGAGCACAATTCAGTGCACGATGGTTTTTTTTCCAAGCCCTTTTGAGACTATTAACCCTGATTACCTTGCCTCCCTAAGAAGAGTTCTTCAGGTGAGGGTTCCAGGAAGAGCTGTCCTTAGCACGTTGTGCCTCTGGTGAGCTTACATAGGCTTGCAAAGGCTGAAGGGGTGGGGGTGAGTATGGACACTTTATTCAGCACCACAACAGTCACATGCATCCCTTCGGTTATCACGTCTCACAGTATGATGCAAGGACTTCTTCAAGCTCCTTCAACTTCCTCCAACTTTACCACAGCTGAAAAAGCTTGCCATGATTTGGGGTTCATGGAAGCAGAGATATAAAGACTTAATAAAGCTTTCTGACCACTCATCTCAGACTAACCTCTGCTTTATGACAACTACAGCTGGCAGACTTTCTTGTGAGTAACTGGGTACTTTGTTTTCCAGGTCTGACTGGAAATGAAAATGAATGAGAAGAAAACCAAATTCTACTACTGCTCTACTGCTTTCCTTTGAGTGTGTCCTATACAAAAAGTGACAGCAGTTCCTTCAGCAGAACCACACAGAAACACTGAAGCTACAGCCACTGAAAGGTGTATTCTTGTTCAAAAAAACATTTAGCCCAGTGTAAAAAAGGAAGTCAATTGCATTCTGCTATTAAGTCTAGCAAGTTGACTCAAAACTTTTTTTTTTTTTTTTTTTTTTTTTAATACTTGCCTACATTTCAGTTCCTTTTTTGGGATGTTCACTTCAGTGCACTTGCCGTTGCAAATGCTGAGTCACATGCCAAAGTGATCAAGAGGGCTGGCCTCATTTACGTGCTGTGTACTCTAAATGACCAAACATCCAGGCTTGTAGGACATTGATGTTGCAGGATCCAGACTGCACTAAAATCAAGAGATCTCAGGCTACCTCCAGCCATTGCAGAACTGCTGTACTAAAGATGAACATTTGCTAAGAGAAGCTACAAAATGATGATTGCTCAGATTATAATAAAGCTATCACTGTTATACCCCTCTTCTTAATATATTTTTCCATTTACTATAAATGTTACTAGACACTTATTACTCATATGGCAGAAAGTGCTAATGGGTTGCACAGTAGGGGTCAGTAATACATAAATCCCCAGGATGATGCTCTCCATAAACTAAGGAGATGTCATGTAATAACCATCCTCAAAGAATCATTAGGAGAATTGCATGGCTTAATCGCTTTTTCCTCTGAGGCCCAAGTTTGATGACACAATAAATCCAGCTTTGCGGCTCATGGTATCATTAAAAAAAAATAATAATGATTTGCTGCAAATTTATTTACAAACATCTAAACTGCATAAGACCTCTGGCAGTTTCCATTTGTTAAAAAAAAATAAAAAAATCTGGCTGGTTAACTTTGTAACAGTAGGCTTTATGCTGGAAAATTATTACTTCTTTCTCTCCGTACACAGAGCCAGTGTAAGTGCTGAAAAAAATGCAGTATCACATTACAGCCAGCTTGTCACAAGCATAGGCAAACACCTCTGATCCGTATCAGAGGAATAGGACTAGGTCATCTAGCTACACACAAGCCCAGTGGAACAACAGCCTGAGTCATACGATCACACAGCAATTTATGGTGCAAGAGATCAGCTCCCTGCTCAGAACACGGCCACTCAAACAGGTTGTTCAAGGCCTTGCCCACTCAGTTTCTCAGTATTTCCCAGGACAGAGGTTCCACAACCTCTCTGGTCCTGTCCCAGTGCCTGCCCTCCCCCTCCCCCCAAAATCCTAGTGTTTCACTGAAATCTTCCCTGTTGCAACTTGTGTGCATTACACAAGAGCAGCACTGCCCATTGCACAAGTCACCAGATACTTCTGAGCTTTCTCTGCTACAGAGCAGCTGCTCAAAATGCAGGTGAAAGATCCAGATGTGTTTGTGATATTTTTATCATCCAAGAACAAACAAGAGGTTCTGCAGTGCAAACAGATGGGGATGTCAAAGGGAAAGGACGAATTTTCTTCATGCAGTCAAGTCTGTGAGAGCCTGAGGCAGAGCATCAGTACGACGCCTTTTAGTGGTAGGAACAGCAAAGACCAACACCTTGCCTGATAGTGACAGCAAAGAGTTAAGACCTCTGCTCAGGAAAGGAGAAGCAGAATACAATTCATATAAAATAAAGTACTTCTGGCCTTCAAATTTCAGTTTCAAACAGGAAACTGACTTGGAAAACCTCAACTGTTTCTGTTCAGCAAATGAAGAACATCTGAAATTAATTAGGGATGAAGACAAACTGATCTTTTAACAACTTCCTTCAAGCATGAAATCAGATAAATTAGGAACATATTTAAAATAAACATGTGTAAACATATCAAAATGCTGAGAACATTAAGAAGATTATTATTAAAATACTGAAGCAGCTTTTAACAAAAAATACCAGTGACCAAGCCTGTTTCATTCCCATATCTGAGAAGTTATACTCAAAAGCCCTATGAGTGCTGAAAGCAGATGAAATACCGGAACATTAACAAGTCAACAATAAAAATAAATTATAGGAAACAAATTATATTTATTTTAAAATTGTTTTTAATAAAAATGGAAATGAGAACAATTATACCAGTAAATAATGAAAACTAGAGCTTAAAGTTAAAAAATATTTAGTCTGTTTTACCTGACCCTCCAACAATGCTGCATAGGTTTTACTATAAAAACAAGATGCAGATACTCAGCAGGGTCCTGCTTTGCAAAACCTCTTAAATTTTAATTAGAATTAACATCCGTATTTCATATCTGAGGGCAAAATCCACCAAGAGTTACTGGATGGAGTCACTTCTGGTTTACCAAACAGATGAGCAAGTACAAGGAAAAACTACATGCTATTGGCAATGCTATTGCTAATCAGCAAGAACTTATGTCTTACTGAAAGGCTTTTGAAATTTGCTTTGAAGAAAAACTCTTGGAACACGCAAGTCTTCTTTCCTATTCACAGTTTCTCGGTGCACGTATTCATTGACCACTTGCTCATATCCCTCAGACTTGAAGATCTTAGACAAGAACTCTAAAAGACAAAAAAAAAAGATTAAAAACCCTGTTTAAGCAACTTTTAAAACACTACTCAGCATTTATATAAGCATATGTTCTTATGTGTTAGAGCATGAAAGATCACACGTGCCTTGGGATTTCAAGCTGTTCTCTGCAAGCAGACTGCTGCACTTGTACTGAATAAAATCAATACAGGACTCCTCTGGAAACATCTACTTAAGCAAAACAGCTTGCAAAAGTGGGATGTAAGCTCAGGAAAGGAACTAAACCCAGTTTAGTTTCCAAAACTTGCCACATCTGTTATATTTTATTGTGCCTCCTCATTCTCCCTGTGACCAACAGGAGTATATTTTTGCTTTGTGCAGCTGGACTTCACTAGCTGAATACATCACCTACTCCAAATATTCCAGGGGTGATCCAGCCTTACAAATGCGTCTCTGCTTGAGAAAGAATATCACCCAAGGTTACCAGACCTTCACACGCCATTGCTCCATAGAAAGAGGAACAAAATGGCAAAGTGGGTTTGGTGGTACCAAGCCTCCACTAGGTTGCACTGAAAGTATTTCTCATAAACAAAAGAATCTCACTCAAAGCATATCTTCATTTGGAAAGGCAGAATTGCCTCACAAACAAGGTGACCTAAGCAGTTTTGAGCCAGGGGAGTTTTAGGCTAGATGTTAGGAAGAACTTCTTCACTGAAAGGGTTGTGAGGCATTGGAACAGGCTGCCCAGGGAAGTGGTGGAGTCACCATCCTTGGAGGTCTTCAAAAGACGTTTAGATGTAGAGCTTAGGGATATGGTTTAGTGGAGGGCTGTTAGCGTTAGGTTGGAGGTTGGACTCGATGACCTTGAGGTCTCTTCCAACCTAGAAAATTCTGTGATTCTGTAAGCAGCAGAGAGGGCTGCCCATACTATTGACTTGTCGTGTTAACTGTAATTCATTACCCTTCCTTTCCCACAGCTTGTTTTGTTTATTTCAGGCATGATTCCAAAGAAATTTAAGCCATGCTAAACTTGTGCTACTTTGTAGGAAATAAAAGCACACCCATTTTTTCAGTACACAGGTGGAGGAGTGTGATGAAATGGCTGATCAGGTAGGCATAGGCAGCCCAGCACTAGAAGACATGGTGTGTTGAGGGGGAAAAGGAGAACACCCACTTTGGCAGTAATGCAGGATTTTATCAACTTAAACCCACCATGAAAGCACGTGAACTGGCTGTAAACAGTGTGTGTTTAAAATGGGAGATCCACATCAACAAAATAAAAATAAACAGCTGTTAATTGTGCATCAATTGAAATCTCATTATAGGACATGTTCAATTTCTTCATGAAACAGAATTACAATCACACACTCCTCCAGAAATTTAAGATTATTTCAAACAGTGGAAGAATGGATTCGCTGCCATGGAAGACCAGTGGCGTTATCTGAGGCCAGATATGTTGCAAATGGGCATCATTCAAATCATCCCATGCAGTAATTAGCTGGTGTACCAGCGTAGCGCCTCTGCTAAATAAAAGAAAAAAGCACTGGTTCCAAACTGTGCAAGAATGATGGAGTCACATTCCCTGTGACCAAAGAATTCTCAGGCATTAAGCAACATGTATATGAAAATCAGTGAGATGAATGAGATCATAAAGGATTAGAAGCAGGAGCAGAAGTGGTCCATGAGAGAATCACAGACCAGCCCAAGGCAAAACAATTGCTAACAGATCAGTTCTCTTTCTTCTTCCTTCCTCTTCTCCCCTCCCTACCATAATTCTTCCCCCAAAGCACACATTCACACTAGCAAGGAATTTCTCATTCAGAAACAAATCCTAACACATAATAAGAATGAGTTTTAAAATTCCACTGATAGGTCGTTTTCTTTTTAATTTGGTCCCTTTAGCATCCATCCTCTTTTAAGAGCTAATTGTTTAAGTAGAACTAAAAATCACTCAGTAAATAATAGTTCTAGAAATGCTTCAATGAAGCTGGAGAACAGCCTGCATTATCTTAGATTTCATCATTGTCCCATAAAGAATAGAAAGAGCCCAGATTAATGGTTTTTATATATCAGAAGCAATTAGGTAATACATTATGTCATAAAATATGAACAACATTTGCTTGGCTTCAGATTGGTCTCTTCAGTGGCTGTATTTTGCTTTAGACTAAAAGAACAAAGAGCCCAGAGAAATAAACACACAGCTCTTATGACACAATGCCCTATATTTGATACGGGGAAGTAACAGTTCAGTAGAGTTTAGCACGAGAATTGTGAGTTAGGAGGCGAGCTATAATCTCAATTCATTTTGAGAGTCTAAGCAAATTCCTTCATGTCTCTGTGCTTCCATTTACCCACCAGTAAACTGCAACAATTACTACTCTTCCTAAAGCATTCAGAGCAATGACAGAACAAAAAGACTGTTTAAATACAGTATCAAATGGAAACGCTTTTTGCATCATTTTTATGAAGAAACAGAGGGCAGAGTGACCACAGCTATCTCAACAGGATGTCTGCACAAACTTCTCAGCACTGTAGACATGATTAAGAGAAAAGAAAACACTCTACAATATGTCTTACCTTCAGTAAAAAAATACGCTCTTGTCCCATCTTGTCTAACATAGAAGTTTTCTCCAAGTTTGCTGCCAGATTTAAACCTGAGCATTGCATGATCATACAGTCCATAGTCTCTGAACAGGACACACTTGCCTGGTTTTAATACCTGTCATGTAATACATACATGCTTTAATAAGACAGATTGATTTAGCCATATATATATATATATATATATATATGTATGTATCTAACATACATATGTATGTTTATTTACACATATAGACACACACATAACTAAGTCAAGGTATCCTAACGTGTTAAATACACAAGCAATATATATTTTGAATTCATTCCCTGTGCAACAAAAATGTTATATAAAAACTGGATTGTTAGCTCTCACAAAATTATTTTTTCCCCATGAACGCTGGGGTATGAAGTATTTTAAGATACCTGTTTGGATGCTTATCAGCTAATTGAGATTTTTGCAACGCTCTTCAAAAGCAAAGAAATAAATGTACACTTCAACAATAACAGTGAAGTCATAACAGGGCATTTTCTTTGCTGACTAGCATACAGTCTAGCACACAACGTTGCCAAATAAAATTTAGAATACAATAACATGTTTTCAATGTGAGAAGGAAAAAAAGTTGCAACATAATAAGAAATAAAAAAGGAACAATTTCAGGGAAATGGTATTGCAATATAATAAGAAATAAAAAAGGAACAATTTCAGGAAAATGGTTTGCAGGTGAGATTGTTCTTTTGTTTTGTTTTGGTTTGTTTTTTAATAGCTCTTCAATAAAGAAATCAAGCTATAAAGAGTTCAGTATTTAGAAATACACAGCCATTAGCCATTCTGACTTTAGACTTTTGATGCATGCAACTTTCCTACCTCAACAAATGCCAGCTGTAGGAATATTTACCACTTGCAGCTTTGTGCAGAAACCTACAAATGAGCCAGATATCTCCACAAAGAAACAATAATTATCCTTTTCATGTACATGAGCTATGAACCAATCCCACCTTTAGAAAATGTTTGGAGTTGCATGAAAAAAAAAATAATCTAACATTCCTTTTTCAAACTACTGATGATAAAATGAACAGGACATCTGATAACATAAAAAAAATATACACACATAAAAAAATAAGTTGGCTATGTCCCTCTGCAGTCAATATATAACTCAAGCTCACCTCAGAGAAATTAAAACATTTGAATTGTGATTGTTCTGAAACTGCCCTCTGTGAGGGCCTATCCTAGCCCATCAACCAACAAAGGCAGTCCAGAGAGCTAAATCTCTCTAGATTAACGTTAATCTCTGAGCATGCCATTTCTGAATGACCACAGGTCAAGCATGTTTAATAATAACAATAATGTTCCAACTGCAAGTCACTGTATCTTCTGGAAGTCAATTATGGTTCGCTGTCATCTGTATCTTATCAACACAGACATTTCAGCAATCCATAAACATTATTTGTATCATACAACCCTGAAGCCCAAGTCCCAGCTTCGAGATACCATTTTCTTGTGTTCATAACATACATTAGATTAGAATTCAAACCACTTCACAGTACCATGAGAAGAAAAAAACGTTGCAAAACATAGTTTAGCCCTTTTACAAGGCAAAATAACTAAATACCTTCCATGAATACGATGTTAATTACAAATCACCATTACAAGTGGGGCTATTTTCACAGAATAGAATTGTACTTTCAAGATAAACAGCATGTAAGTTCTTTAAAGGCTGTAAAATAAGATGTTAAAATACTTACCTTGTAAATGTTCTTCAAGACAAGATGCATTTTGTCAGGATGAATGGCAGAAAGAACAAATATAAGAGTGACAACATCCACTGAATCTGCTGGTATATTTTCTAGAAGGTCATCTTTGGTAAGATCACACTGGAACACTTTGCATCTTTCAGTGCTGTATAAGGAATTTTTCTGGGAGAATGAAAAGAGCATGCTTTCACTTAAAATTAGCAGCATTTGTTACTTCAAAAAAAAAGTTAAAAAAAAATTAGTAGAACAACACAAAAGATGGTGGCAAAAGAACATAAACATCCACTAAGTGACAAATACAACATGAAATTCATTGCTGAATACTGCAAGTGAAACTACAACTTCTAGAAGAGACTGTTCTCAGGAAGTCGAGAAGGAATGTGTGTTATGACAATTCAGAAAACATACCATTTCTCTTTTACTGCTGCTTCTATTTTTAAAAAATATAGAAATACTGTTAAAAGAAGGCTTTCATGACAGCCCTAGGGACAGCTGATGGCATTTGTGCTTGCAAGGGGGCTGTGGTACCCAGGTCATTCTGCAGGGCTGTGCTGGTCAGGCTGGGGGCAGAGGCAGCTGATGGGGGCCCTGCCACTGACTGTCTCCCACAGCAGCTCTTCTGTGGCCATGGAGTGCTCAGAGGTGCCTGGCCTTATTTCCAGTGCTGTGAGATAGGTTTGGGTGCTACACTGAACCCATTTGAGGAAGTTTAACTAAGGGTCAAAATCACTCGCCACACTCTCCTCTGCCTCTGGGGATGTACAGCCTTCGTTTGCCTGTTCACACCAGACTTAGGACTTTATTACTGGTCATTCAGGGTAGGTTCAGGTTGGAAATCAGGAGAAATTTCTTGTCAGATAGAGTGGTTAAGATTGGAACGGGTTGCCCAGGGTGGTGGTGGAGTCACCGTCCCTGGGGGTGTTTAAGAAAAGTTTGGTCTTAGGGATGTGGCTTAGTGGGTGACATTGGTGGTAGGAGGACAGTTGGACCAGATGATCTTGGAGGTCTTTTCCAACCTTAATCATTCCATGATTCTACAAAACAGATCAATCTAAATTTTTTGACAGATCTAGTCTACTCTTCATACATAAAGAAAGGCAAGAGAAGTCTGTCACTCCAGTCATTTGTAATTTTATAAGCTTCTAAGGACACTCTACAAGAGGTTCCAAACATTACACCAACCTTCACATACTCCACAGCTCTGGGAGAGAAATCACAGGCATACACAAAAATGTTCAGATCTTCTTCCAAGAGTGGAAACAAGCAGTTCCCAACCCCACAGCCAGCTTCCAGAATGGTCAGTTTCTGATCTGCAAACTGGGGAGGAAGAAATCCAAAACAAAGCACATCATTTTTGTTTTCCTCATAATACCAGCAGAGTCACTGTTCAATCAGCATATTAAAAGCTATAATCAAGTTTAATTACCATTGATTCAGAAACTGAAGTAGCCATCCATTGGATAATCTTGACACTACAGAAGAAGAATCCTGATTTTTGCAAAATTACAAAGCCTTTTAGAATGTATTAATGTTTCTTAATTGCTTACTTAAGGGGTAGATGACTAAACAGATTGCTGTACCATTTCTGTCATGTCTCATTCAGATAATAAAGAACAACAGATGCATCTGACTATTCCCCTTAATGATGTTTTGCAATTAGCCTGTAATTCTGGGTGCTCTTCTTTAAAGCTGTGTTCCGAAGTGCTCCAACTTGCAGCTTTAAACATCGTATTACCATATAGACATGTGTCCTAAATAGACTCTCTGTGTTCTAGATTCCATTCTTAGTATCCACATGGGTCAACTTTAAACTGACCTGATGCACCTGATTCTGAGAAGGTATCTTTGATATGAAGAGAGGCTATGCAGGTCACTGCACACTTAATGTGTGAGAGCTCCTGCCTTAAGGGCTTAATTAGAAGTATTATTAAATCATTTGAAAACAATCGATCTGTCTCTTACAGAGAAAGTGTACAGGGCTCACCTCCCGACATGCTTTTAACTCTTCAAACTCTCTGGTTGTCCAATGTCTGTCTTTAAAGAAGTTGGTGCTGTTTCTTTTGTAAAACAGATCCCAATTCTTCTGTGCCTCTTTTTCCAGTTTCAGTTGCTTGAATTCAGACACCAAAACCTGATCTTTTGCCAGTCTCTCAACCTCTTCTGGGCTAAGGATTCTTGTACTATGGCCTTTTCTTTGGAAAGCCCCATCTTCTGTACCTGTTGTTACTGTGTCTAAGGAATCAGCTGATGTGTTTTCATGGAGCATCCTTGAATCTTTCACACAGATATGAATAGCAAAGACCCAAGGGTGATTTTCATTTCTTTAACATCTATTTCCATCACTTAACTTGGGTAAAATAACCAAGGATCTAGAAGCAGAAAAAAAAAAAAAAAAAAAGGAGGAAGAGTTACAGCGTGCACTTATTTGGGCTTTATGGTGGTATCTCAAACATGATGGACTGCAAAACCACCTGACTTCTTGTAATTTCAATATTCCACCCAAACTAACAGCAATCACAATGATTTCAAAGTTAAAGAAGATAGTCTGCTGGTCTACTTTCTGCATAGTAAAAAAAAAAAAAAAAAAAAAAAGAGAGAAAGATGTGGCAGATCTAAACTTCTTTCATTAAAATGACTTTAAAAGGAGAGGAAGGGCTTTGTTTCTTGTGAACTCCAGTTAGCAACACCTCAGAAAAAAAACAGTAACCGAAAACCAGATGACATGGAGTGCCACTAGATTGGTAAAACAAGCTGCTGTACTTGTGTCAGCATTTCTCCTTCCTGTTCTCACCTCAGAGAGAAAACACTGGTTAAACCATCAGCACTCGTAACACCGCGTCACTTGGGCAACAGAGCAAAACCTGCACGGTGGCAAGGCCGGTGGCCAGCCCTTGTCAGCACTCCTTCCCCTGCCTCTTCCTGAGGATCCGCACCCGTTTGGACAATCGCAGGTGGTTTTTGTTTTTCTATGGGTTAAGAAAAACGGAGCAATGAAAAGAGCTCTTCAAAGGCTGGGGTCCAAAGCTTCTGGCTGATGTTAAGCTAGTTCTGACCTCTGCCTTGCCATTAAATAAATAAATAAATAAATAAATAAATAAATAAAATAAAAAATAAAGTAAAAACAGTACTTCAACTTACCAATGGAAAATTGGAAATGGGAAAAAAATGGAAACGAGGAAAGAGTGGAAATGGGAAAAAAATGGAAATGAGGAAAAAACAACAAAACTTAACGAAAAAAAAAAAAAAAACAGTACTTCGTTTAGATGCGTTACCATAAATGATACAAACAATGCTGCAAACAAAGCCATCAAATACAGATGTGCTAATGAGATAGAAAACTGTCAAAGTGCTGCCCGTGTTCCCGGGTGTCAGAGCACATCCCCTGCTCCAGAAAGGATGGAGAAGGTTGCAGAGAGGGGCTCCTCGTGGGTACACCCCCAAAAATAACCCTAACCAGCAAAGCTCCCACTATCTACCCGGCATGCTAAAAAGGCTCAAGGTCCATACTCCACAGATCGAGCTGCAAACCAAGCCCAGCCGGTCTCCCTGCTCACCGACCCGTCCCCTGCACCCCCAGCCCCCTGCAGCCTGCCCTGAGCGCATCCCCGGGGGGGGGGGGACCCGATCTTCGCGCACCCCACGCGGGGAAAGCCGCAGCCACCCCGGCTGCCCCTCCTCGTCCCTCCTCGTCCCTCCTCGTCCCTCTCTCCCTGCCTGCCTGCCGAGGGCGGGGAGCTGCGGGGGCCGCCCCTGCAGGCCCCGCTCCCCCTCGGCCGCCGGCGCCGCCGCCCCGGAGCGCTTTCCCGGCTGCACCGGGAGCCCGGAAGGGCGCGGGGCGGCGGCGCACGCAGCGGGGCGGAGGAGAGGAAGGGAGGAGAGCGGCGGGGCCATGAACGGCTCGGCGAACCCGCTGCTGGACAAGGAGGAGCACCCGCTGCAGCTGGGAGAGAGCTTCGAGCGCCGGCCCAAGGCCTCCTTCCACACCATCCGCTGTGAGCGCCGCTCCCCGTCCTTCCCTTCCCTTCCCTTCCCTTCCCTTCCCTTCCCTTCCCTTCCCTTCCCTTCCCTTCCCTTCCCTTCCCTTCCCTTCCCTTCCCTTCCCTTCCCTTCCCTTCCCTTCCCTTCCCTTCCCTTCCCTTCCCTTCCCTTCCCTTCCCTTCCCTTCCCTTCCCTTCCCTTCCCTTCCCTTCCCTTCCCTTCCCTTCCCTTCCCTTCCCTTCCCTTCCCTTCCCTTCCCTTCCCTTCCCTTCCCTTCCCTTCCCTTCCCTTCCCTTCCCTTCCCTTCCCTTCCCTTCCCTTCCCTTCCCTTCCCTTCCCTTCCCTGCCACAGTTTGAAATCCAGGGGTTGTGCCCATGCCGAGGCGACATGTAACCCTGCGACCTCCTAGCGATCTAGATACTAAGGCACTTTCCAGGAAAGCGAGGAGAAATGACTCAGAGCCACACAGTATTGCCACATGCCTGGTGATGCTGAAGGGGAGAGACGAAGCGTGAGGCAAGGTCTTAAGCAGTAAGAGAGTTTGGGAATAATCATCTGGTTTTGTTGGTGTTTTCTTTTCAGACACCAGGTATCATACCAGCTGCTCATTCCTAGCAATGGGTGCATTTTCAGTCCTAGCAATGGGTGCGTTTTATTTCATATTAGGAAATGGTTCTGAAGGGGAGCTCACAATGTTTCTGTACTTGAATTTTGTGGGCAAGAAATCACTATTTTCTTCCCCTAAATGAGTTCAGCATTTAAAATAAGTAGTTAATCACCAGCAGTATGTGAAAACAATACCAAAGTCATATTTCAGTAGCCTTATGTTAAGGTGGGAAACTTGTACAGTCGGTAATAGGATATTTTGTTGTATGATGTGTGATCCTAGGCACAGTGTCATGGCCTGTTTTCATGCAGTGTGAGTATGTAGTTCCAGTGAGATCATTCATCTGAGTGAGACTTGGAGGAGAAACTTTCTAGATCAAGCTTTTATTCGAGAAGATGATCAGTGTTTGAAGCAAAGCTATTTCCCTAAACAGTGATCCTCCATCTAATGCATCAACACCTAAATTTGTGTGGTTCACCCCTCTGATATGCATAATTACAGCATGTTAAGGGATACCATGCTATATGTATGGTGTATTTAACTGTTTATGCCTAATACGGAAGGCTTCTAGCCAGCACTAACACGCTAGCAAATCTTCATTTATAATTTAGTTTTCAAATAGCCTGACCATCAGATAAATGAGGTTGCAGTCTGGTACTTTCTGAATTAAACCCAAGCTGTATCCAGATAGAAATCCAGTGTATTTCTAGTATTGACAGTGCTTTCAAGTTCTGATCAAGTCCTTAAGGGGTTGCAAAGCCAAGGCACTCCAGACTACAAGTGAAAGAGGGCAGTTTTATTGCAAAGAATTTTTTGTGAGGTGTGTTTTCAGTGAGTGACACTCAAGTGAGATCTCTTGATTTTCTGGTTAAAACTTTATTTTTCTAGACATTGATCTGGAATGATTTATCTGGGATCTAAGTGCAATATTATTCCTGTAATCCTCTTCACGCAAACTACAGTAAGAGGATTTTGCAGGCTAAATTTGTCCGTGCCTTCTTAAAATGCTTTATTATTTTCTGTAATGTTTATGACATTCCATGCTGAAAAACTGGGTTACCATTGGAAAACATCTGAAACCATTTGACTTTTGGAAAAAAGGGTTGTGATTACATTTGGATAGAAATGTGTGCTCCATCTCAACAAAATTAGCCATGCACACCTAATAAGCTTTCTAAAATGAAAGCAATTAGTTGCTCTTAGCAAATATGCAACATTGTTTTACTGATACCTAAGAAAGAAGCGTGACACGATGAGCTTTTTCATTTAGTGACTGCTCTGCTGAAACTCTAGATCCCCTTTTTGGCAATGCCACTTACTCTTCTACAGCTGGTTTGTTTTGTTTAGCAAGCTTGCACATAGAATAGGTGGGTGACAATAGCTAGAAATTGACTGAGCAGATGAAAATGAGGGATGTGATTTGGTCTGGCAGTTAAGGCATGAGGATTAAGTCAAGTGTGGCCAATTCTGCTTGTTGTGCTGTCAAAGTAAAACTCAATTAGACATTAATGTCCCCTTAATGAGAATTTTTTACAAGCTGTTTTTTTTTCCCCTGCAAATATGCTTTTCATAGTGGAATTACATTTTTTTTTTTTTCTGAGATATGAATGTCTTAACTAATGCAGCAATTAATTGTCTTGGTGGTGACCATAGTTGCACTGCTTCATATCCAGAGATGCTAGAGTTTTTTATATATATATATATATATATATATATATATATATATACACACATATATATATATATATATATAATCTTATTTCACTTTGTCTAAATCCTGTCAAAATGTTACTTTTTTTTTTTTATGGCTCATCAGCATGTCAGAATTATTGAGGGGAACATACTGAAGTTAAACATACTTAAGTAAAAATGTTCTTGGTTCAAATAAATATACTAAACAGAAGCCCATTATTTGGGGGACACGGCATTCTCTACAGTGCAGCAATTTTTTTGAGACTAGGGCTAATTTAGAGCTTTAACTCTCTCAACTTAGTCATGCTCTCCATCCACAGCAGCTTTGGCCTTGTGTGGAGCTCCTCCGAGGTCTCCTCTAATCTTAAGGAGGTGTTATGAAGGCAAGATGCCTGTTAGTAGTCAGAAATATCAGTGAGGCTAAATGAACTGATTTCACTAAATTAATCTTTGCCACAGATGCAGTCCTCAGGTTTGAAACTGGCAGGAGCCACCCAGAGCCCTGGGTCTCGAAGTTGTTACCCCTTTGGGATGCTTGGCACAGTTTTGCACCTGTGTGTCAGGTCACCAAAAGCCTGGGCTTTGGAGAAGCCTTCTTTTGGTCTTCCAGACACTGTCTAGAAACTGGCTCATTTTAAAAAGCAAATGTAGAGTCTGGTATCATCACGTGGCTGGGGCTCTGAGCACAGACGCTTTGTACCGGTGCGTTATTACACCCTTGCTGTAAACTACCGTGTATTTTAGCATTCCCTGTAATCACAGTGAATGTGCAGTGACTTTTTACGGGGCAGCATTCTGACGGCTTCAAGACTCTTGGAAACATAATCACCATTATTTTCCTCTTTAGATGATTTTAAGCCGGCCTCGATCGATACATCTTGTGAAGGGGAGCTCCGAGTTGGTAAAGGAGACGATGTAACCATCACTTTGCCACATATTCCAGTAAGTGTGCTACATGTTGCCCTGTTTACTTGAAGGACTTTGCAACATAGATCTTTTACTGTACATGTTCTTTTTCTCTTTCTTTGTAAAAACAGGTGGGCTCAGTATTTGAGCAGCCGGACTAGCAGCACAGTGCGTGGGGGAAGGACTATACTATTGACTCTTTGTTAAGGGTTTTATTTGTAAGGTTCCAGTTTGAGCATTTGTTTTGATTCCTTCCTGCTGTTATTACTTGATTAACGAGAAGACTGCCTACTAGCTGAAGCTCTAGGGTGGTTTCCGTCCCTTTTAGTGCTACACCTTAAAGAATAAAGGCAGAGTAACTTTAGGTTTAGTCAACGTGTGATATTCAGAAGCCATGGGTAAGCCCGTGAGCTTGCTCATTGCAATAACGTGTACAGATAGCACAGACCATTCCCTGCCTTGAGCTTTATCAATGGAAGCAAGAGGAAATTTTCTACTGAGTGACAATGAAGTGGTTTCCCATCCGCTTCCTCCTCAAATTATGCCATAAAGATCTATAGCGTGAGGATGATGGTCAAACAGCAATAAAACAAGTGCTCAAACTCTTTATAGATGCAGTTGTTTTGTAATTGAGGGCTCGGTGGCTGCCTTCCCAAAACAAAAGAAAGTGCTTACATGCTGGAACCGGATTTATTTATTAGCTGAAGCTAATGCTACGTGTCAAGCCAATAAACCAGTGTGCACAGATGCAGATAGGTTTGGTGGTTGCAGGGGAGCACCCAGCAGTTTGGAAGCCATGTGTCAGATCCTCGTGGTGGTGTTTTTTCTAGCATGTTGGTGTTTTTAATTGGCAGGTGATGGTTCTGTGGTAATTCCCACTGAATGAGGCTTTAACCTGCTTCCCCTGCTCCTGTTTTTTATATGGCTTTGGTCACGTTTAGTGCAGCAGAAGGCTGTGTGCTTTTGTTTGGCTATAGAAGTGAAGAGCTCAGTAGTGCTGTTAGGGAGCAGGCAACAATGTTTAATAGCAATGCCATTCATCTTTGACTGGGAACTGTGTTGTTCATTCATCTTTTGTGGTGAACAACATCGCTTGTAACATCCCTTTCCAAATCTCTCTACCGACAAGTTTAATTTGTTTGTCTTCCCATGAGTATGAGTGGCTTTCAGCCTGTGCTGTGCTCCAGAGGGGTAAGAGCTAGCTGCACTAAGTGCAGCCCCTGGGTGTATGTTGTTCCATGGAAGTGGTGTGTATGTTCAGCAGAAAGAGCTGGGAAACACTGGGTATGATGAAGCAGAGTGAAAAGTTCTGGGGCCACTTCATCCTTACAAGGTTTACCAAATTTAAATTTCTTGTAGCCTAGTTTGCTTCTGAGCTCCATAACAACAAGCAAGATTCAGATTCTGGCTTTTTTTTTTTTTTTGTTTTGTTTTGTTTTGTTGTTTATTTGTTTTTTTGAAATTGCCTGATCCCTGTGGATATCTCTGTTTGATGATTTGTTCAGTGGAGATGTTTTCGTGTCCCTTGCCACTTGGGTAACTTGAAACACTATTTCTACTCGTGGCTTTTGCATTTGATAAACAGTCTTAGTTGGGGAAATGAAGGATTTGTTTGTTCTAAAAAGAAACTATACTTGAAGGGTTAAATCTGTTTTAACAAACCTGGTTAAATGTCACCTGTTCCATCTGCCGCCTTCTGTCCTGTAATCATCAGAATCCGTAACCAGCGTTGTTTAGGCACTAACATAAACTAAATATTTAATTTTAAGTAATGGATGGGACTATTGATTTGTTTAGGTAGGACTTCCATTTCTGCTTATTTTTTAGCCAAAATTGCAGTCTTTTCTGAGTTAAGAGGACTCTAGGCATCAGAATGATGGCCAACAAACTTTGATCATTTTTCATTAAATTTGTGTTTTATGTTTCCTGACTTACTTGTCAACAGGGAGCTGGCTTTGACTTTCAGCTTGCTTTTTATTCTCTTAAATGTTATTTTCCTCTCTTAAATGTAGGAATGATAAAAATGTAAAATGCCTTTGAAGACAAGACTTTCATGAGACTGATGTTTTCTGAATCGCATCTGTATATCTTACGCTTTCTTTGTTGGGAATTCAAATAGTTTGCCCTGACTATTCTGAAGCCATTTCAGAGTTAAACATATTCTACTTATTAGCAGTATTGAGAACAGGGATTTCATTCTGAGTAGATAAAATTTGTTTGTTCTGCTACTCTGAATAAAATGTATTCCTCTTGTCCCTGATTTCAGTTGCTTTCCTGCTGCGTGTATGAAGAAGCATATGAAGAAACATTTTTTAAAATTTCTTTTGTAGAATAGCATTACGTTACAGAGAAATTTGAGAAGGGCTCAAAGCTGAGAACTTATTTCAGTACGTTTCGTAGAGCAACATGTCCTGTTTTGATACGGTCAGATGCGTGTCCGTGCTGCCGTGTGCAGGTAGACCATAACTGAATCTGCCTCCTGTAACCCCAAAACCAGGTGTATGAGCCTGCCTTTGTGTGAATAAACTACAGTGTAGCTTAACCTCAGCAATATCTGTTAGCCAATGTAGAAGACCACATGAATTTGTCTTTATTGCCTCTCGGTCTAAGCCGTTAGATTTATACGGCTCTATGCAGTGTTGTGTGGACTTGAGGACTTTCTGGAAGGAGTCAGATACCCCATTTGTTTTTGAAAAAACATTTTTGTGTAATTTCTCAGCTTCTACGTGCGAATCTGAGTTTGAAGAAGGCAGCTGTTCTTACATAGTTTGTGAAGTTGCTTGTAAAACTTGTCTTCTTAAATATTGTCTTCTTTTTTCACCTCATAGAATAAATGCAAAGCATTTTAAATTATTTTTCAGTTGACCACATATTTCTTTAGGCAGTAGTTCTGCTACAAGAGTAATTAGAATTTTATTTCTTATCCAAACCCAAGATTTCTTGGGCAGAAATTTCTGACATTCGTCAGAATCAGCTATGCAAATTCAGCTATATTGCCATTTTGGGAAGAAGAACTGTAAGTAATGGCAACTAAGGAGAAGATGTTTTGTCACTGCAGAGACACTTAAAATGATGAAAGGCACCAATATTGCTGTGAGAAAATGTCTGTTTCTGCTGTGTTAACTGTATTTTTCCCTTTTCATGAATGAATATTTTCTGAAAGAACTAAATATTAGCTACTTAGTCTCCTAATTAGAAGAGTATGTGCATACATTTGTTTTAGTGTTTATAAACTTGTGGACAGGGGAATATAACCAAATAAATATGTGCTCTTTCTTTGATACCAGGGTTCAACTCCTCCAAGGACTGTGTTTAAAGGAAATAAAAGGCCGTATCAGAAGGACTGTGTGCTTATTATCAATCATGACACTGGGGAATATGTACTGGAAAAACTTAGTAGCAGCATTCAAGTCAAGAAAACAAGGTAAAGCTGGTGACAGGGCTAAGTTAAGAGGACAAATTTTTGCTGGCTTCCTGCTCACACTGTCTTTCAAACCTGAACCCCATTTTCTTTTATTTTGTAGTTATGTTTGCTTACTAAACTTTATCAGCTCTACATGGCCGTTATCTTGCCAGAAATGCAAATAGCTATTGGGAATGTGAATCCAAGAGTAAAGAATTTGTAAATTCTCAGCTGCTGAAAGGACGTAATTATAGTTTGCAATAAAACACCTCTGATGATTTGGAGGTTTGGAAGCTGGCTGAAAGATGGAATGTGTTTCAGGAATCTCTGGTTAGTTGAAATAGAAGATGGAAATGTTAGGCTGTCAAAAGGATTGTTGGACTTCATAGGTTTGTTCCCTACAGCTTCCTGTGGGAGTCATGGTGCTTTAATAATATGCTATTAAGGTGTAAGAAACACTCATCATCGTTTTGGATCAATGCTATACAGAGCAGAGCAAAAGTCCAAAGCCTCCAGCTGAGGAGAGGAAAAGAAAACTGAGGGAATTATGGTTGTGAGGTTTTGCCTGGAATTGCTGAGGCCAGAAATCCTTTCTGACCCAATATTCTGACTTCACTGCACAAATGCTACAAAGTGAGCAGTCAAAACATTTTTAGTAATCTTGCTGTTCTGCAGCTGCCTGAAGCTTCTGCACCACGTTCTTCCAGCACCACTGAGCCACAGGTTTTTTAAATCTAAAGAGAAAGCGGTTATTCAAATGTCTCACAAAGAAGAAGCTCTTAAACAATTTTACGAGTATGATACATTAAAAAAAAAAAAAATGTTTACTGCAGTGTTGAGCTTTTAGCTGCTAAAACTAATAGAAACGTGGGTTGCAGGTTGTCAAGAGTTGGCTGGAAGTTTGCCAAAAACCACCTTGAATTAAAGGTAAATGGGTTGTAACACTCTGAGTCACTGATGTGAAAACTCATCCATGTGGCATTCAGAGGCAAGGCATCTTGTCCAGTGGATATGAGCACATTATAAATGAGATGTGGAATGCCAACAATTTAAGTTCTGCTGGCTTTGTCTGGGTGAAGCTTAAGTCAGAAAGAAACACAGAAATGCAAGGAGAACTTGGGCTCAATGGGGTGTTTAGGATCCATTGAGTTTTGGCTCTGTCAAGGTTTAAAGTATTTCAACTTTTCTTAAGCAGAGGTAGGGTAGAAAAAAAATGGAGACTCGTGTTTTGAGAAATGGTTATTTTTTTTAATCTGTTCGGTATTCTAGCTCAGAAGTGGCATTTTTTCATGGCTACTTTGATCTTTAACGACCTGTGGACACCCTGTGGGAGCAGAGTTATTAGTGTTAACATCCTGATTACATTCCCAGGGAAGTAATTGCACTTTTTCTACATAAAGGCTTCTGTAGTTCCAAGAGCATGATTAATACTGGAAACAATCTTTTGCTTTTATCTTTTTATCTTTCACAGGAGACAGTATATCCCCAGATCTCCACTTCTACTGTAAATGACTAATGTAAAGTGTAGTAATGTGGTATCTAAAGGCAGCATTTCAATGATGAGTGAGAGGTGGCTCTGTTTTTTGAGGTTGCATCTATCATTCAATGTGGCATGGAGAAAGAATCACAGAATCCTGAGAGATGCCTTAGTTAACACTAAATGTACTAGCTCAGGTAACCACTAGTGGTTTAGCTGAAGTCCAAGAAGTTCCACATAGGCTAGTTTAACTTTTTTTCTTGGTGGGATTAGCTCACAGGCAGAAAATGTCATATTACTGATCTGGGACCATCCTAGAAGCAGAACTGAGCTCTTAATGTCCAGCTGGTTCTGCACTATTCTATGTACAGACATATTCCCAAAGGCTTTATGACAAATACACTACATACTTTAAACCTCATTATGGTGTATCATAGAGGGACCTGAATACATTCTGTTTTGTTTTTCTTGCAAGGATAATTGACTGTTCTACAATCTGAATCACATCATTGATTCAGAAAAATGAAGAAGCACTTGAGTTGGATTGAACAGCTAGGCTAGACATTATTCTGTGGAAGATTTTCCACTAAGGAAATATCTTAAACTGTTTTTTTTATCACTTCTATTCACTTGCAAGTGAATGAAAAATGGAGCAAATGCTTGCAAACTGATTGCTCCAGTCAGGTTGACCTCTAAGAGAGTTCAGTTTGAGACTGTACAATTGCAAGTGAGAAAATAGTTCCTTTTGCTAGGATAGTTTTAAGCAGGATTTTGTTTTGAGTGGATTTTTTTTATATATAGGTTGCTAATTGTTTTTTAACAATACAACTATTAATTGCTAAATTAAAGCCTTCATTGTTCTTCAGCTAGTGAGTTTGGCAACACTGAAAAACATCTGGGTTTGAAAATATATTTTGTAAGGATGCAGTATGCAGATTTGCTGTTGAGAGCATGTTTTGCATACAGAAACCTGTCAATCACTGTTCAGCTTTATAAAGCAATGTTCAAAAGGAAGTCACACATCATGCATTAGCACGAGGATACTGAAAAAGCTGAACACGGTTGCACAGCCCTGCTGAATGTCTCTGGTTCTTGTTTCAGAGCAGAGGGTAGCAGTAAGATCCAAGCCCGAATAGAACAACAATCTGCCCGAGCCTCTCAACCTCCTTCACAGTTCAGAGCCCCAACCAAGCCAGCAACTGGACCTAAAACTTCTCCTTTGAAAGATAACCCTTCACCTGAGCCTCAACTGGATGACATTAAGAGAGGTAAAGAAGGGTTTGTAGCTTCCTGGGTTTTGGTCGGCTTCCTTTCTTCTTTTTTTAATAAAAACTATGGCTTAGAATTTATACAAACACATTAGAACATACAGGGATTCAAAGCTGGTACTTGGCAGCTGGTTTGTTGTCTTTATATCTCATTTTAAGGTATCTTAATGAATTATTTATTCTCTTCTGCCAGCATAGGCATTTATGCTGCAATCTTCTCTGGCAGGAGAGAGCTTCTTCCTTCCAGGTTATTTTCTCTCTTCTAAACTATTTCTCTGTTCTCAGAAGAAGACAATAGGTGTGGATTCAAAAGGTAGAAGCTAGGGCAGCTGAATGCTAAAAGGCTGAAAGGGTGTCTTAGGTAACAACAACAAACGCTGATCCACGATCTCATCGGAGACCTGGAGTCTGTGTCATGCCAAGCAGTGTTAATAGGGGAGGGATGAGAGAGAAAACAACTGCACAGCTTCCATTACCACAACCACTCCTCTTTGGCTTTTATCACACCTGCCATTTAATTGTCCTTAAGAGCCTTGAAGAACTTCAAGAGATTATTGGCCCAACTTTGTCTCCTGCTCAAGCAATGCTTTGTTTCAGTGCTGCGCTGTGGGCAGGGCTCACTTTCTTGGCCCAAGTCCTTCCTTTCCTGCTGGTGTGGTACCTGGTTTTTCTGTGGTTAATACAGTCAAAATGGGGATAATTTTAAATTTTAATTTTTATTTGGTTCTCTTGGATTTCTTGTCTGGCATCAGACAGAATTATTTTATTTCAAGATTGTTCTTTCTGTCTAGTATTTTCTTTCTGGGTCTCTTCCCTTGTCCCATATAGCTATTTTTGCCTGCAGACTTAACCTATATTCATTTCCTAGCCTATGGTAAGAGCTTAGGAGGTTTTGATGTTGTTTTTGTTTTGTTTTCAGTTCTTGGTAATCACTGGGTGACGCTTTTACAGCTAAGCTGTCTGTGTGTCTGTATAGGTGCTGACTGGTCTCACGCTTTCACAGCAGTAGTATTTGCAGTACCTGGATCTGGTCAGCAGACAGAATCGAAGTCAGAGACTTTGTTAGCTACAGTTCCCTTAGCTGCATTGCCATTTTTATTTTCCGTGCAATAGGTAAGGAGAAAGATACCAGGTTATATATCAACTTAAGAATTCAGTCAGTTGTGAATTTTAAATGTCTTTACTTGTGATGTATAATAAGCTACTTAACCATGTGGGCACTCTTTCACATACTTACAGCAATTTATAGAGGTCATGTTGTCACAACAGAATTTCTGTATTCGTCTGGTGCAACATCTGTTCTGCAATGACCATTTTCTAGTGGTCTAAAATAATAAGTCACATTATTTAAAACTGTTCTAGTGATTTTTTTTTCCACATGATTGTTTTTTATTGGGAAGTACTTCCAAACAAATAACCTGTAGAGTTTGGTTTCCAAAATCAAGCCAAACAACACCTGACTCACACTAAAAATAGAATTTTGAGTTGGCATATCATAGAGACTTCTTCAAGGTCCATAAAGGAAGAAAGCAAAAATACCCAGGCAGTTTTCTTTCTGCTTATGGTATATATTATTTTTAACTTCTAAAGCACTCCTCAATTCTAAGCAATCCTCAAGCTTTTGGTACCCTTGAAAATAATCATTGATTATCCACAGTGTCAGCATTACTAAACAATTTATGTCGTGAGAAACTACTTGGGAAAGGTAGAACTAAAATGGCACCATTGTACAATGAAAATAATAAAACTTAAATATAAAGCTGTGAGATAGTCTCTTCAGAACTTGAAAATCTTTGGCCATAAAGATGCACATTAAAGGAAAACTAGCAGGAGTGAAGACTATATTCTTTCCAATCAAGCAGTGGTTTTCCTTTTGGATGAATTAGCTCCTTTCTATTAAAAATAAATAAACATATAGCTGAAATTCTCTGTTGTTTCTTCAATGGACACAGCACAGAACTTACAGTCCTCAGAGGAGGTGGTTAAAAGCATCTCTGTGGCACTATGGCACTCTTTTTGTTCCCAGTATGCCCTACTCAAGGGTGTGGTAAGATGCATAGCCCTTGTGATGTTTAACAATGGTTTTAAGCAAACCTCAGTGCAGGCTTTTGCTTACCTCCACTACACTCAGCTGTGCGTTCCCACAGCTCCCCTTACAGATGAGCTGGGAAGTGAACTTCCAGGTAGGTCAGTCCTCTCATCCATCCCGTTACACAGCTGTCCAAACAGCAGTGCCTGAGGAGAGAAGCAGAGCACGTGGGAGTTGAGCCAGTACTTTCCTCCGTGCAGGAGACCTTTGGGAGGCTGTCTCCAGGGTCCCACACTAGCAGAGTCTTTTCCTGTGCAAGCTTTTATATTGTCCTCCTGCTTGAAGGGAACAACAGAGAGGGTAAGAGCTTGTTTGTTCAAATACTTGGCTGCCTATGATCAAGTTTCATTAAGCAGTGAATGTTTAGACACACACACCACAATACAGTCATTTATGTTCATGAAATTACTGGCATTTATCAGATATACTTGACCACAACAGAAATGTTTTTAATAACATTGACGTAATTTAAGTGTGCGGTACCTGAAACAACACCAAAATGTATTTCTGGTTTGGAAACTATAAATTCAGTGCTTAAAAATCTGAGCAGATCTTGTTTATTTAAAATGCAGCCGTAGTCCTGGAAGTATTATTCCACAGAACTGTATTTGTCTCTCAAGGACTTCTCAATCAAATTTGCACTTCACTGTAAAATACTGCATCTTCTAGCTGCCATCTCTGCATACTCAAAATGCCAGTATCAAGTTGATTTCTATCCACCCTGCATACCATTATTAACAGTGATTATTCTGCTATGAATGTACAGCCTCATACTTCATAAAGCTGAGTGACTTTATTTCCAAAAGTCCTTAGTGTTCTTGCAGCCCAAGGTTAGGACTTCAGTTAAAAATCCTGCAGAGCCTTTTGGAGTCGAGAGAAGAGGCAAGAACACTTAGCCATGATTACTGAAAGAGATTAGGACATTTGATACAAAATACGTAGAAAAAAAAGAGCCCTGTTGAGAAAGGCTGTTCTGTGTTTCTGTGATGATTTCTGACCTTGAATTTTTTTCTTACTCTAAAACTGCACGGACTGCCAGTATAAGACAGTAAGCTGTTTTCTTTTCCTGAAAGAAAGCCTACAGTGCTATCATGAAATATGCAAAAGTTAAGGTTCCCGTGGCAATGTCAGGCTTTTCAGATTATGTAGACTCATTTAAAGTAAATGTACAAAAACATACTGTATGAAAAGCTTTCTTAAAACTAACTGTGGCACATCCTGACTCTTGTCATCTTTTAAGCCTTAAAGGTTCATCAACAAGGTGTTTGATCTTGCAGAGCGAAAAGTGATAAGACTTTTTCATTGTTCAGCTTAGGGTATATGTACACACACATACACGCACAACTATTTTAATTGGAGGCACCACAAGGAAGCATTTAGCCAAGGCTTCAATACCTGTAACTGCACTAAGTGTAACAGGCAAATTGGAAATGCAAAATCTGACAGTTTTAAAGTAGATGTGTTCTTCCTGGAAGGCTTTGGTGTCATTGTTGGCTTAACCATTGTCTTTGGCAGGGTGACATGAGGGATTTGAACAAACTTTCTTAGTAGTCCTGCTGGAGTTGTGCCTGAAACTTTCAATGATGCAGTAACTACCATAACACTTCTGGAAACAATTATGTTTTTCTCATCTGCCCATAGATTAGACATTCACAATTCTAGACTCGATGATTTAAGAGACAAGACACCTGAAAGAAAGCGAAGGAACAGCCTCTGTGAGGCGACAGTTGATTAGAAAATGGTGTCAGAACTGAGTTTTCATCCCTAACCACTGTCATGGACAACACCCTTGTGTGTATATATATTATAAGGGAAAGAGCTATTTTTCCCCATTTTCTTCTGTGACTTTCTTAGTCCTGAACTCAGAGAACGTTTATAATTTGAAATCTTAGCTATGGTTAGGCTGAGAGCAGTGACTTACAAGTGCTCATTTGTATGTGTATCAGATTCCAGCCATGAAATGGATTTTTTAAGGCCTGCAAGGCTGTTTTGGGAGGGACAGAGGGAGAAAGGCATTACAGTACAAAATTGTATCTTCTGTTGGCCTAATCATATATTCTTCATCCCTCTTCCAGTAGTCTCTTATGTCTTAAGAGATGAAAGAGTAAGCTTTGCTTGGCATACTAATAAAGCACAAAAAACACAGGTGCTCTAGTCAGGGATCTAGCTTCAGGAAGTTAAGTTGGGGCAACAGCCCCACTATCCCTAAATACCCAGCCAGACTTAGTCACATGGTTGTTCTTTTTCAATATGCCTCTAATTCAATATAACTATAACATTTGAAATTGAGCTCTGAACTTTGAAATTGAAAAGTTGGAGGTTTAAAATTGGCAACTCTGAATAACTCACAAGCTTGATCGAAGGTGAATTTTGCCTGGTATCAGTTCCCCATTTGTTGGGTAGAGATGATAGTACATGTGTTGTCTCTCACTTCTTTCATTCTTGTCTCTTTGGGCTGTGAGTTCTCACAACGTGGATTTAGAGCTACTACCACAACGATGGGCTGGCTACGTTTTGAGTGTTTCTCGTACTTTGTATGGCATGCGTGTGGATATGGTTCCCTCTTGGAAACCGGCCTAGGCGAACTGAGTCATTAGATACTTGACTTTTTGGGTGGATACAAAAAATGTCTTCTAATAGTATTTAGGACACTTGTAATGATGACAAGTTTAACAATGTGGATTGGTTTGGGGTGACTTACCTTAATGGCTGTTTGGTAACTGGCTGTTCAGCCAGCATCACCTCTTGCCGATGAGGCTGTCATGGTATTCCCCTATTTCTCTGCACTGGCAACCCTAAAGTGAGGTGTGGCTGACTTGAATGACTTCCCAGTTTCAGAATAGTCTGTTTTTCCTGGCTACTTGTGAGCTCTGTAGCAGGTTAGGGTACTGTTACTAGTCCAACATGTGAATATTCTCATGTATTCTCATCTGCTGCACTGCAGAGTTTATCTGGTGTTGTTTGTCTGTTTCTCAGGTTTGATTAGAGTGAGTTGTGTGCCTTTGTGCTGGAGCAGTTTCATACATTATCTTAAGGCAGTTCCCTTTGTGGCCTCTCTCTCTCATTGCATTTTCCAAAAGCCTAAATGTCAGTGATGTCTAACAGAATTTAAATTCCTGCATGTTTAAAAGTTTGTTTGTTTTGTTTTGTTTTTAATAAAAGAAGGGCTTGCTGTTGGCCTGTAAAATTTGATCAGAAAATTTATTTACTTTGTATGTAGAGCATATAACTTGTGGAAAATAATGAAGCAGGAAGCACTTTCATGAGCATAAAGTGTATAGATAGTAAGTGAAGGTTTTTATAATACTATCTTTGCTGCTCTTTAAATTCAGCTGCAACAATTAGGTTGAAAAGTTGTCATAATTTCTTGTTTTTCCTTCCTGACTCTCCCTTTCATGTGAGGTATTTTGATGTGATAAATTATGTTCAAGAAAACTCTTGCATTTTCACATTCTTTGCCCAGATTCCGTGGGGCCCTATTCATGGTTTCAACCAGATGAATGTCCTTTTCTTTCAGAGCTGAGAGCAGAGGTTGAAATTATCGAGCAGATGAGCAGCAGCAGTGGAAGCAGCTCATCGGATTCAGAAAGCTCATCGGGGAGTGAAGATGAAAGCTCCAGCAGTGAGGGGGAAGAGCCAGCACATGTTTCCCCTTCCCAGCCACCTCACCAGCAGTATAACAACAGGAATGCTGTTGCTAACGGCACCAGCAGGCCACAAGGAAGCAATCAGCTCATGAACACGCTCCGTAAGTAAATCCTTGCATCCTATCACTGCTGAAGCTGCTTGAGAGCACTCATTTTCTTAGCATGTTAAGCGAACTCCGTGAAGTACAGCTGGTTGAACAGTAGTCCCAGGGAGGTGCGCTGGCTGAAATATGTGGACAGATTTTTTGAACAGAAGGCTGAGACCTATCTGAAGGTGTGGAGATTGCTTCAGTCTGGTCTAGAGCCCATGGGCATCAATGTGATGGCCCCCATCGGCCATGCTGAGCCTTGATTCAGGCCTCCAGCTGGAAAGAGTGGGTAGCAGAGCATCAGTGCAGGGGATATGGGGCACTGGAGGATGGGAACCACTTTAGTGTGAAAACACAGATTAGGTATAAATAGTGGGATTGCCACATGTGTCAGTGAAAGGCCTGTGGAGAATTGTGAATGACACAAGGCTGTCCTGTGATCACAAATGCACGGTCTCTTTGTTTTTGCTATTAGCAGTGTTGCTTTGTCAGAGGATTTGCTCTATACTGTGCTGTTTTCAGTTGTGTTTTCATGAATACCACGATTTGGATATTTTGAATATTTGCCAAATACTCACTTAAAAACATCACAGCTCTAATGTTTGAAGGCACTGAATCACTACAAACTCACTCCATCATTTAAAAAGTATTTCTGTCATATTGGACTCTCCCTGGGCAGATGGTATACATCTGTGTTGCTCTTCCCTTCTGCTAGATCAGGTTCAGTGCATTTACATGAAACTAGAGCTTAGTTATCATAAATTGTTCTTAATTCCTCCTGAGGCATTTCTGAGTACATCTCTTGGCATCCACGCACAGTGAACTGGTGGAGTTTAAATGCAGATAAATACAGGGTTTCCAGCTTCAAGAAGACAAGTTAGATGTTATATAGACAATACTGAAAAGGCCTGCTGGAAAACTGGAGAGGCCAGTCAGTGTTTCTGTCAGTACTGTATGCTAGAGGAGACCCTTGGGTGAATTCCAAAGTTCAGCAGTGTCAGTGGGACTCTTTCATGTCCCTGTTTCTGAGTGTGAGCTGCCCCTGCCCTGCTTCTTTCGGCCATGACTACAATACTGCATAGGTCACTAAATTTCAAGAAGCCTTTGACCCCAGGAGAATGTAGGAGCTGTTGAGGTAGCTACTTCTCTTTTCAGGCAGTGGTTTCTGCCTGACCTTGAGTATTCAAGTCACTGGTAACCCTAAACCACATTTCCCCAAGAGGGGAAAGGAGATTAAGAAATCCAAGGCATAGCTGCTGCATACCTGCTTTGCCGAGGACCTGTGTTTGAGGCAGGGTCAGGGGAGAACATTCAAGGGGCTAGGTTTGGTTACCAGCATACAAACGTGATTATTGCACCCTTTTACCTCCTCTTTGTCCCCAAATCACAGATGCTCTGCAGGATGGGCTCTGAGACTGGAGGTTTGCTCCACATCCAGTACTCTCTGCACTTTGGAGGGGTGCCCCTGGCCTTCCTTCACCTTCACGCCCTGTGTCAGCTCAGTTCAGCCAGCAGCCTTGAGTTGCAACAGCTTTAACATTCCTGCTGCCTTATTGACACACGGAGACCTTGCCTTGGCTGCCCAATCCTCCTTAAAACAACAACAGCAACAAAATCTATTTTAATTGGGTCGAGAAAGCCAGGGAATTCCCCAGTGCCTCGTCCTGGAGCCATGCACAGGAGCTTGGCCGGGTGGAGGCTGTGAACTCCTCCTGCAGCTGCTAGTGAGGGGAGTTCTGCCCTCCCGTGGGGAGCAGCCTTGGTGGCTGTGGAGCCAAGGAGGCTCCGTCTGGCCTGGATCAGGCCATGATGCAGCTCTTGGTGCTCTCGGGCACGGAGAGCAATTCCATTAGACTGAGGTGATGCTAGCGTTCAGTTCTTGTGTTCTTACTTAAATCTTCCAGCGTGCATGTTGACTGTTCTTTGGTTTCATTGCAGTGAAATGCGAATTAACGCCTACCTGCGCCTTGTGTTTTGTTGTTTTCTTGTTTTCCAAAGGAAATGACTTGCAGTTGAGTGAGTCTGGGAGCGACAGCGATGACTAGAGGCTGAGCTTTTGCTGTTTTATACATGGAAGAACTAATTTACCTTGAAGTGATCAAATTGCTTACAAGAGGATCTGGCACAGGAACAGTTCCACGTGTGGAATTTGAGTAGAAGGAATGTATAACCCTGCAAAATATTGGATGTCGAGGGCTGTTTTACTTTGTGAATCAAGTGTATATTTTGTCCATATTCTTATTCTTTAAAAGCTTTAAATAGCTATGTACAATAGGTAAGCCAATATATGGCGCTATGTTCCGGTCTGTTCATCATCTGTAAGCTTTTAATGTGTAACTTCATCATGTCATCTAAAAATTTCTTGTCTGTAGAAGATATTCAGAAGATAATCAGCCCAGTGTGTCTTCAGGGATAGGGGAGGGGGGCGAGGGGGTTGTATATAGGGTGAGCATGAGTCAACAATGAGATTTAAGAAAATAATGGTAAGAATTCAGGAGCTAGAGTGTGCACTGAAGTGGGACTGTTATAAATTATGTTTCAACACTAAGTTGATTTATTTGATTTGGGACTTTTCTAATGTGTTTTTATTGCTATTTATGATTGATTTAATGGACATGCTTTTAAACAGTTGGGAAGGAGAAATCACAAAACCATGTTTGTCACAAACCTTGCTGCACCAGTGCCTTATAAGCAGTTTTTTTAAACAGAGCTTCAATTCCTGCCATCTTTTGTATGGGGAGCAATACTGAAGCCCCTTCAGATTGCTTTTTCAAAGAAGAGCTGTATTTCATGTACGGGCCAACTGCACTCTCAGGGCAGTTGCTCCAGTAAGATAAAGGATCTACATCACTCACCTGAACACACCAAACAGGAACCAAATCAGCATTTTCTCATGCAACTGAAGCATCTCATTTAATCCAGACCTTCAGACCTACATCTTCAGAAATACATAGGAGCCTGTTTTGCTCGTGAAATTGCAAGGTCACAAATGCAAGATATTGGACTTAACGAAATTGTAGGACCACAGCTGTGTTTGCAGTTTCCTAGAGGATGCAGAAAGAAGAGATTCCTAAGCAACTGTGCAACGGCAGAAGTCTCTCTCCCACCACAGATGTCCAGGTAGACTTTAGTCCATATCGTTTGTTGGATGTGATCTCCGTGCTTGGCAGGATTACACAGAACAAGAAATATTTGCCTACGATGAAATTCACCCCTGTTTAAGGGGGTTTAAAGGGTGCTTAGCTGGATTATCATTAACTTATTTTTTTGCTCCAATGGAAAATGAGTGCCACGGGTAGCCTCTTAAGGTTGAACACAAGGCTGACTTTTTAAGCCCAAATTTAGTAACATAGGCCAAGTGACGCCACAGTTGTGGTGTAATCCGGGGGAACGTGAAGCTGAATTGGATGCCTCTCCATTCTTACGTGTCTGCTTTGCACTGCTTTTGTCCGTCTGATCATTTGTGTTTTAACTCCTGTTTCTTTAATGAGGAAAAGAAATGGGAAACTTTCATTTTTTTTAAGGTATTGAAGAGCAGGGGGACATTGGAAGGGAGATTTTATTAAATGGTTTATTTTTTTTGCATTCGATACATATTTAGGCATATTTTTGCATTATTGTACATACATTTAAAAATACTTCTTTTTTTAAAGTGTTTTATGATGTGGGTACATATTTTAACATACAATTACGAAATATACTTGATGTAAAACCACAATTGATCTCTCTTGTGTTTTTTTTTGTTGTTGTGTTGTTTTTTTCCCCGTTCCTTCTCTGAGAGTAAAAGTGCTGTGCTCTGACAAGCTTGTACCACTCTGGGATTTTACACTTCGGTGCAGGACATGTGCATGGTAGTTGGCGGCCTAATTAATGCTATTACTGCTCCTGACTTCCCAGCTTAAGATTTGAATGAGCAGGGAGGCGTTTCTGTTACCATTTCCACATTACTGATGCTTATTGCTGAGTTCTGCTGACATTATTACTTGTGGCTAAATGGAAAAGCAGCAGTGTAACATTTTCATTGCTTCCTTCACTGGCTTCACATGCACTCTGATTGCCAGGACACGTCATAGGAAGTTCACTAATTCTGTGTAAATAAAATATATGGAATATTCTTAAGAGGATAAGACAACACTAGGCTACATTGATTCAAATCACCACATGAATTATGGTTTAAATCAGCGAGTGGGCAAGCTTTATTCACACAGGAAGTTTCTGCCTTGTTTGTACTTGAGGTCATGTTTCCCTGCTCTCCCACCCCAAAAGATTTCTTCCCTTCCACATCTGTTGGTGACCAAATGAACCAATTTTTGTGAGACTGTGTATTGCTTCTAAAGGGCATTTGGTCATCTTTTGTGCTCCCTAGAGAGGCGTCATGTCAGGGGTGGCCAACCTCTGGTTTGTGAGCTCTTCAGACACGTGTTGCTAACCCAGGCTCTGACATGGGGCTGGTGAGTAACGTGGTGTCCTGCAGCCTGTTTGTGGGCATAAGCAAGCCAGTCCTTGTGGGTGACCAGCCCATCCTTTCCTTGCCACTGTGGTACGAGTGGCTCCTGGCATCTCCCTGAGAAGCTGTCTGGGATCTCTGCCCTTCTCACAGGTATGTGGTGTGTGTTTGGTGAAGGTCAGCCATGTGGAGACCAGAAGGCAACTCATAGAGACACAAAATCTGGCTACCTCAGTTATGTTTTTCTTAACAAATATAAGTGTGGGGTAAAGCCATTGCCGGCCTGAAGTTTTGACTTGGGGCTCCTGAAGTTTGATGTTTTGTATGCTGAGAAATTGTAAATGTTACTTCTTCGTTGTTTGTAATTTGCAGTGAGTTCTATTCAGATGGAAATGGGAATTGAAATAACTTGCAGAAAAGCAGTTATTTAGCATTCTTTTAATTAGTTGACTGGCCGTATCTTTAACGTGCTGGAGAAATAAATTGACTAAAATATGTTTTGATAAAAACGTCTTAATGAAACAAGGTGTTCCTGAGTTTCTGGTACCTTCTAGTCCTGCAGGATTTTAGCACTAGCAGATCTTAACCACCTTAGGCTAATTTTTTTTTTTTTTACACACAAAGTAGGAACACTTTTTATATGCCAATTAGTTTAAATGGGAATAAACAGCACATATGGAATGCAATTATCGGAATGAACTGAAACTAAGTAAATATTTCACATTGAAGGGAAAGCTGCCTGCTGGCTGCGGTGAGGTTAGTGGCTCAGGACAGCTTCGGTTTCTGGTGGTTTCTTCTTCAGAGACTTCATCTAGTGCAGTGGTTTGACTTCCCTTAAAGCTCCACCAGCAAACACAGCCTGCTGATGATTTCTCCCATAATTAGAATTGTTTCTGTATTAATAGTCAATAATGACTTAAAGTGGTTCAATTAGACTGTCATAATTTACAATATAGTTACTATTTTTCTTTAGTATTAAAGGTTGGCTTCCAAGGGGACAACTTCAGTCGTGTCATCCGTCTCAGATGCCCTAAAATACGATTGTACCAGCACCCAACCTCATGCTTGAAGCCTCAGTCATGGGCAGAAAGGCAAAACGTGTCCCAGGCCCCAGCTGAGTGCTGTGAGTTTGCAAGAACATGCAGCATCACCCTTGCTCCTTCCACCAGAGCATCCCCCTGCTGTCACAAGTCTCGGCTGTGCCGATTTTGTTGAGGAGGCAGACTGACGGGAGAAGGTCAGTTTTGCTGAGTGTTGGTTAGAATAGCTCTAAGCTTCACTGATGGGTGATACACCTATTCTGAAGATATTTTGCCTAGCTTGATTTGCACAATTTGCTTTATCACAGACTGGCCATGTGCCTGTTTATAGTTATGTATAAGATTAGTTTGCTCTGCAAAGCTTTATAATCTTTTTTTTCCCCCCTTCTTTCAAAGTCCATTTATATGAATAAAAATGAGGTTCAACAATCCTTGTGCGCTTTTATTTTATTTTATTTTTAATTTGGAAGCTAAAAAGAAATGTAGCCTGGAATTACTTGTAATGGAGAACACATTTTCAGTAATTGCCTGTGCTTCATTGTTCAGCGTGTTGTGCATTTCCTGCTAGCAGCTGAGTCATGGAGTTCGCATGGATAACGCAGCTGCCGAGTTGCCTTCTTCATGGGATGAAGGCTTGTGCTAGCAACTTTGAGGGTCTCGTGTTCAGCTGGTAAAAATGAATGATTAACATTAAATCTACCTGGTTATTTATAGTTTGTTTTTGTTTTTGTTTTTTTTTTTACACACAAATCCATAAATAGGAAAGGAAAAGGGAAGTGTTGTTGCTTGCCTTAAAAACAGAAGCTGAGATGTTGGGGAGCCATTAGGATGGGCATATAAATGTAAAGTAACTGAATGTCAGTGCACATTGTACACCCAGATCCTGCTCTCAGGAGATAAGCTAACTGAATCCTAGCTCTGGTTTACGTGAGAAGGGTGGGCATATAAATTGAAAGGCATCTGTTTAGCTATTTCTTCCTATTCCAGCTGCTTATACTCCCTTTCCTTGTTTTGTAATTCCATTATTTCTAGCACGGGTGCTATCTGCAGCCAAAGTCCAGCAGGAATTTTACAGGAAAAGTTGAAGGATGTTGAAGTGTTACCAATGCATTAGCTGTATTTACCCTTGCCCTAAATTTATTCTGTATGACCAAGACCTCATGAATGGATCCATCTTCCTTGTTGGCCTTGCCTTTATGAGGACTAAATGCTGTTATGCTGGACAACCACCAAAAAAGTGGCAAAGTATGAGGGGGAAATACCTAAAGATGCTGTTGCTTATTATAGAGGGTGCTCTCTAGCTGAGCATCATGGTTGAAAATAAAACTCGTTACTAATACTGTGCTGTGGCTGGGAGAGAAGCTTGGAGAAAGTCATTAAAAATATCTTGCTAAGGGCATTTGCACTTTGTAGCAGCTTTGAGGGTAGTACTCAGGAGCCTGCATCTCCTGGCCTTGTGGCATCATGAGCGAAGCCTGGGTACGATTTGGAAACAGCAGGTTAGGAGCATATTGACACTCACAGAAACATGGGTTTCCAATTCACTTGGACACTCCTGAACATCTCACTCTGTGTCTCTTGAGAAATGTTTCCATTTGGAAAATTAATTTGGATGTATTTCCTCTGTGATTTAATTCTCCTGAACTTCTGCAAAAACAGGGCTTTCTGAAGGGTGGAGTGCAGAAATGCACTAAATATAATGTTGATTCATGCGTGAACCTTGCATGAAAATTTTGACCTGAATTTCTTTCCAGACCAGCTAGCTTTGTGGTAGGTGTCTATGTGAAAACCTTTGGGGCACTGTTGTACATGGCCTGGGCTGAAGGAAAGCTTTCCCTGCACACTGCAAATATGATATAACATCCACTTCTGTGCAGCCCCAGCCAGCCCCTGAACTCTGCCATTGCCCCTTTGTAACTTGGGGCTTGGCTTTTTCCTCCACAGCTCCGATACTTCCTTAGCATTTTCCTACTGCCACACTTTATAATCATTAACAAAAACAACCAAGCATATGCTCAGAAAAACAGCTACAAAATACCATTGTGAGCAGCACATTCGGGTCAGTCAGGGGATTGTCATGGTCTGTTGTCCTGGCTTCTGTCAGGCTCTGGCCATACAAGACCTGGGCACTCATCACGCCTAAAAAAAACACCACAGGTGGCCAAAATTTTGTAAGCATATAGGTAAAGCATCTTTGTCTTTTGCATAAATCTGAAAGAATTAATCTGTGCAGTAAACCAGGGTTACCATAGAGCTGGTTTTTGGAAGGGACTGTTCTGAGGGTCAGGTTCAATTGGTATCTTTTCCCACAGCAGAAACTGGTGCTCTCCTTTGCCTTAAGACAAGACGCAGATTGAACCTGACCTGCTACTGAGGCTGGAGGCAGGATCACATATAAACCGGTGTCAACAAGACTAAAAAGCCCCTAATTAAACATTAGCCAGTCAAGACAGCAGGTTTGATGGTTGGTTAATCCAGCCCGTCCACTCGCTTCCCAAATGCCCCAAGAGATTTTGAGGTGCAGTAAATATCCCATAGCTGTGCCTGCGTTAGCAAGTCGCACGGCCTGGGAGTGGAACCATAATGCAGAAGGGTGCTGAGTTTACACTGCTCACACTGTGTGCCTTTCACCCGAGAGGAATCCACTTCGTGTGCCCTCTCCGTGATGCAAACCAAAGCATGGTAAGTGGGGGATGATTGGGGCATTCACTGGGTGAGAGCTCTGCTGACCTGAGCTGAACACTAATGTGGAGGCACCCTCTGTGAGCTGGCCCCCTGCCAGCTTCTCTGCAAAAATACCAGGATAAGGAGCACATTAAGAAATACTGCTTAATCCCAGGAGCATAACGTTAAGCTTTATAGCTAGGACATTAATATATGAATCATGCTGAATAATAGCACGCCATCAACGAGCTGAGAAGCTCATATTTCCACGAATGTTAAGGCATGAACAGCGTTCCTATGTTGTACACACAAATAAATCTCCAGCTGACGGTTAAGTAAGGCGTGAAGTGACCGTGGCAAATCAAAAGGCAGAGCTAGGACCAGGCTGCAGGTTTTCTCACCCAACACCAGCCTCGTTCCCTTGCCATCAGCACAGGACTGTCCCACACAGGACAGTTTCCAAACAGAGTTAAGTTCCCAAACATGCCTGACTTTCAGAGAAGAGCTTTCAATTGCAGATAAATGATGGATGGTTTTTGCTTTTAGCAGCTGAGGCTACGTTGTGGGGGGACACAACTTCCTTTTCCATGGGGTGTGATGTCTTCATTTGGCTAAATTTAATGGCAGTCACTGCTGGTGCTCAGTTTTCCATCGTTCTTCCCCTAAAGCAAGCGACCGTGCCCCCGATGTTATTTCTAGCATCGCTGTGGCCCTGCTGGCAGAGCAACAGCAACCCAAGTTTGGACAAGGTCTGGGCCAGCATCTGTGCTTGGGAGGAGACCCTCGGGGTACAACGTGCCACATCCTGCTGTATCTGTGTCAGTTCACACCAGTGCTCATATCGGTATCTTTTTTTTTTCCCCTCTGTAGACAATGCAGCCAGTCTTCCTCTGCTTCTGCCAGCCTTTAGAAGGAAAATAAATCTCTGTAGTTAAAATCACAAGTCCTCGTAAAAAACTGCTTGTGCCCAGAAAGCTAAGCGTCGGAGCTTGCCTGAAGCTTAGGAAGAAGTGGCATTTTTTTCAATAAATTTACATCTCTAAATAGATGATAAGTGTTGAATCAATTTCCATATGTTTAAAATAGCAGAGCATTAAGTATTCTGGCACTTCAAGCAATCAACTAATTTGGGACTATTATGAGAATATCTTTTATACTAGTGGAGCAATTCATCTGAAAAACAGGGACAGCATGCATCTCTGTGCCCTTTCGATATCATAAAGGACAGCAAATCGACAAGAAATCCTATTTGTTTGCCTGAGGAGGTTACAGTGTCTTATGACATTTGGGTCTTTGCAAAATCAACTTCCAGCTCTTCACAAAGTGAGAGAGAGCAAGACAAGATGCAAGGGCAGAGGCTGTCCAGGGCTCTCCGCCTGGTTTCTCCCATCCCTGCCTCCAGGCTGGGACGGATCTCTGGCCACATCCAGCTGGCTGTGTGCTGACCCTCAGCCTGAAACAAAGCTCAGCACTTTGTTCCTACTGTCACGTTCATGTATGAGATGACAGTCATAGTGTCACGAGCATTAAATGCATAAAGCCAGTGCTTCGGAAAGTTTCAAGGAAAATGAATGCCTTTAAAATCAGCTGGTGTTTTTTACCACGGTGCTGCTGGTCTGGATGTCAAGGGCAGCAGAGCCTTGAAAACTGCCTGCCTGCAGGGCTAGGAAGATAACAGTGCATCACATTGCATTCTCCCTCACACTTAGCACACGATCTTTCTAGTCCCAAAAAACAGGGGCTTGGATGAGGACAGATTTGGGGTTGTTTGATGACTTTTTTCATTTAAGTTCTTGTCCTGGAAAAGGCGATCCCACTGGGGAGAGCTGCTAACTAGCAAGTGGATTGTTCTTGCCCAGACCTTCTTCACTATTTACGTGTTGATTTCTTACTGCCAAAGCGATAAGAAGTTCAGCCACTGACTTCAAAAGGGGGATGTCAGGACTCATGGGAGCAGCAGGATCTTAATTCTTACAGCTTTTTAGCTAACATTTTTGGGTAGTTTAAAACTTAATTGGGAAACCATGCATTTCTAATTCACCTTCCCTCCGCAACAGCTTCTTGGCTTGGATCACTCTTCACAGTTTTCTTGCTCTTTCCTCGACTCCATTTACCATGGTGATGGGATAAGGAAAGAAAATCACAAATCCCTGTCTAGATGCTCTGGAAAGCTGGGCATCCTCAGGAGCAGGAAAACCAGGTGGGAAAAAAAATCACAAGGCACCATCCAGGGATTTTTCACTTTCTACCTCAATGTTGGCTGTCGCTGCTAGGTGCTCACCATCTAAAAATCAATCTCTTGGGCAATACTCAGCTTGAGGCCCTGGAAGACCCATTGCACTGCTGTGGTAAGACATTTAATGCTCTTACAAACGTGTGTTTGTGATGGTGGATGAGACTCTGGACATAGAAAAACCATGTTGAGAATGAGCTTGTAGCAGCAACAGTAAGAAACTTTTTGTTTTTCAAGGTCCGTGGTGTGAACAAAGTCTGTGAGGGGTTGGCCATGAGCCCTAATGGGACCAGCCTCCCTTACCAACTTTTTTTTCCCCAAGGGATTTTCTTTTTTGGAGTTAGGGCAGCAGTCTTTCCTTAAGAGACCAATCTGCAGAGGCAGCGTAAAGATGTACGAGAACGGTCTGACACAGCACAGCAATTACGGGTCCCATCTCTAATAATTTACTGGAGCTCGCCCTACTGCCCTTTCTGCATTTAGATCGGCAGAAGGGTGCATAATGAGGGCCACAGGAGGACAATCGGGTTCTTAGAGCTGGTCAAGCGAATTAAAGTGAATTACTTGGCAGTTCACCAAAAGCAGACCAAAGAGGGCTCTTCAGGAGGGAAAAAAAAAAAAATGAGAGAGAGAGAGAGAGAAAGAAAAATACTCTTGAAAGTGGCCAGTCCACAGGCTGCATTTGTCAGATTTAAGACCTGTCGTAGAGGAGGACAGTGGCTCAGTGTTTTGTAGAGACACCAAACCTGTGTATTACCAGAATTCACCTGTAAAATGCAAGTATTTATAACCATGCCAGTTGAATCAGAACTATAGCAGTCCCATGCTCTTTGTTCCTGATACTCTCCACATGCAGTTGAAGGTTGAGATGCTGTTTCCAGCAGGAGGTGGTTACTGGTGAGCAGCATCCTTTTAGGACGACCTCGCAGCATTGCCCTGATCTCATGAAGGCCTGGCTCGGGGTGATGGAAAGCCCTGGGGCTGCTGCATCCCGGAGGGAGATGGAAGTGGCCCTATAGTGTGGGGGGAAATACTTTCCACAAGACTTTTGCCACCGCCCCACAGCCCAGCACCTCCTCAGGTCTCCTCCTAGCATCACCAGCATCACTATTTGTACTGCCTGCTGCTGGGGTACAGGTGGGAAGGGCAGAGAGAGCTGTCACACATGCAAAAATAAATAAGCAAGGCTGCTGGATTTGAGTGGCTATGCTGCCAGGCATGACAAAGGCTGCTGCAGCGTGTGCTGCAAGATCCTTAAAGCCTCATTCGAAACCTGCCAGCTTCCCTACCCCACAGAAGGGAGATAACGCACAATGCATTCTTCAAAGTGGCATTTTAAGGGCTAAAATGATGTTCATATGGGGCTTTGAAAATGCACATAAATCACAGGTGCTAACACCATGAAGCAGCAAGGACAAGCACCGTTTGTACCCTGCATTCTCCACAAGCTTTGGGGGGGGACCCAAAAAGAGGTCTGTGGTGCTGGCACCCTGCCCACAGGTTGCAGGCATGCTGCCACCCAGGCCAAGAGTTTGGGAAGATTTGGTGTTTTCACTGCACCTTGGAGGCCCAGAGCACAGCTCCAGGTGGGCGAGAAGTGCTTGGCACCTTCTGCCCATAGAGTGACATCCGTAGCGCCCCAGAGCATCCTCGTGAGAGTGCCAGTGGTGGGTTTTGCTGCCCTGCTTGGCATCACCGGTTGCTTTTGCAGCGGTTGTGTGATTTATTTGTCACCTAGCTGATGTGTGCTGTGTGTGACACTGACCCCGTTGGCTCGGCGTTGGGTGCCCACTACGGAAAGCAGTTAAACACCTCTCCGGGGACGAGCAGCAGCCGCTGGGTGGTATTTAGGTGGCGTTGCCTTCACCGGTGCAGCCACGTCTACCAGATGCTGGGACCAGGCTCCGTGCTGCCAGATCACCTCCCTGAGCCCCAAACCCACCCAGTGCTGCGGGGATTCCTTCTTCCTCGTGATGCAAACCCAAGGCCGCTCTGCCACGCACAGCTCAGCTCTCGCATCCCGTACGCCTTGCCAGACGTGCAGACGGCCACCTGGGACCGGCGAGAGGTTGGCGAGGGGAACCCAACCTCATCGCCCAGGCTCCGAGGCTTCCCCACGTCACGGGACACGGGACGGGGACGGCCGGCGTGGCGTGGCAGCCACCAGCAACTCGCAGCCAGGAGCTCAGGCAGGACGCGCAGGAGGGGACCCTTTTAAAAGGCTTTCTCTTTAAAACACAGAAAGGGGAAGGAAAAAAAATAATTAAAAATCTGGAAAGACAGAAAAAAGAAAAGGAAAAGAGCGAGGAAGCGGCTTGCTGGGCGTCCTCCTCCCCCAAGCAGCGCTGCTTTTTGGGGGTACCCCCTCCCCTCCCCTAGGGTCTCGCTGCCTCCGGGGGCCACCCCGGTCCCCTCGGCCGGGGCGGGGGCGCGGCGGGGGCGGGGGCGCGGGGCGGGGGCGCGGCTCTGGTCGGCGGCGCTGCCGCTGCCGGGGGCTCGCCGGCGATGGCTTTCGAGGCGCTGGCGGAGGCTGCGGAGCGGTGGTGCGCCCGCACGCCCTTCCAGCTCATCGCCGCCGAGGAGACGGAGAGGCGCATGGACTTCTACGCCGAGCCCGGGGTCTCTTTCTACGTCCTCTGCCCGGAGGCCGCCTGCGGCGACAATTTCGTGAGTGACCCGCGGGGGCGCGGGGAGGGGGGCTCGGGGAGCGAGGTGGCACGGAAGGGAATGGGGAGACTCCCCCCCCTTCTCCTCAAGTCCTGCCGGCTTCGGGACGGGGATGTGCCGGGGGCTGGGGGTGGCCCCCGGAGGGCTGCGGGGCCCGGAGCCTCCCCTGCGCGCAGGGAGAGCCGCAAAATGGAGTCCGCGGCCGGTGCGGGGCGGCCCCGCGGGCAGGGACCAGCCATCGACCCCCCCTCCCCATCCCCGGACCCCTTTCTTCATCCCCGGACCCCCTTCTCCATCCCCGGACTCCCCTCTCCATCCCCGGCCCCCCCTTTTTCTTCTGCCCCCCATCCCCCGGGGGCGCGATGCTCCCCGCCTCGCCGCCGCTGCTGCTGCCTCCGCCCCCCCTGTCACCCCCTCCGGGGGGCTGGGGGCTTGCAGGGCTGTCACGGCAAATGGAGAATGGGCAGGGATAAAATGGAGTCGGGATGACAGCAGGGCCCCCCCCCCCCCCCCTCCCCGCAGCTCCACACAGGGGCAAAAGGAGGGGGGGACCCGGCTGTCGCCCCCCCCAGTGGCAGGGGGCAGCGGGCAGGTGGCGGTGCCCTCCCCGCCGGGCTCCCGGAGGAGTTGAGCAGCAAGTTTGTGCCGAAGGAAGCAAGGGGGGGGCTCTCCTCCTTGTCCCCGTGGGCAGCAGGAGGGCAGCGGGTCCCAAAGTGGCCCCTCGCCACGGGGGCTGCAGGAGCAGGGCGCTGGTGAAGCGCTGCCGAAGGCTTTTCGACCTCGGTGATGGTTGGGGCGTCGTGGCTCGCGCCCCGCCTGCGGTGACTTCCATCCCTGGGCCCGCTTGAAATGTGCCTCATAATCCCCGTCGTGGCAGGTGAGAGGAGGGAGGTTTGACAGCTGGGCTAACGGGAACAAAGAGTGGCAAAGGGTCGACCCCGAGACCTCAAATCCCAGTGAGCGGGGACGTTCGTTTGTGTCGGGCTGAGTTATGAAGGAAGGGATCCGCAGCTGCCTTACACATCTGCCCAGGGATACACGAGACCTTCAACTGCAGGCCTGGATATGCCAAAGCGACACCTCAGGGCATGGGGGACAGCCCAGCACCCACATCCCTGCACCAAACCCATGCTCATTCCCTTCTGGAGATGCCCCTGCCCAGACAGAGCCATGCCTGCTGGACCCTCAGGCAGGGATGCGCGTGAAGCCAGCTGCAGGGCACGGCTGAAGTTGTTGTTGGCTGCTAATGGTGTTGGAAATAGCAAAGCAAGCTCGTTATTTTTCTTAGACGTGCCTTGTTTCATCCTATACTGCTCGGTAATTGAGAGAACCCTCTCAAAACAAAACCTAGTCAGCTTAAAAAAAACCAACCCAAAGCTCAAGCAGTTTCAGACCCTGCTTCCCTGCTTCCATCACAGGCCAATTTCTGTGGGTTTGCAACCATGTTTTCCCTTTTTTTTTGTTTGGCAAATATTTTCATTCCAGGGTTGCTGCGGGAAGGACTCCCCACCCAAAGCCACCAGTAATAAAACTGAGCAGAGGGGCCAAATTCTGCCATTTTGGGCATTATTATTTGAGGCACTTTTCTCTAGTGATTAGGCTTTGAAGATAGGCAGGTAGGTGTCGTTCTTAATTCTTTTCCTCTTGATGGTGTCTCTAATGCGATTAAGAACCACTAATGAACTGGTTCACCAGCATCATCTTTTCTGCTCCTGGTGCACTGTGAGGCTGCATTTATGGTCCCAGCTTGGCCGTCTTGTTTTATGCAGTCATTTTCTTTCTCTTTTTTATTTTTTATTTCCTTAGAAGGTAAGTTTACTTTCTCTACATGCAATTACAGGCTAAAGTTTATTTTAAGGAGACTTAATGCAAGCCAAGGGACTGATTCTCCTTTGCACTTGAGCCTCGTTTTGTGGCCCTGGTAACATGGAGGAGAGTGAAGGTAAAAGGAAATGTAACTACAGTTCACAGTGGCACGCTTTATGGTCTTTTTGCACCCTGTAACTCTTATAAAGGAGCCTCACATTTAATAAGCATCTGGTGCCTGGTACCCTTGTTCTCTTTCTTTATGTCCTATTTCATAATAATGTGACTTAAAAAAACTATGTAGGAGGTGCCAGAGAAGTCCATGATAACTCCCTCGTAAGGAGGAAATGATGAGCATGGTGAGTTTAAAAGGGAGGAGGAGAAAGACCGAGAAAGCTTGCCAAGAAGTAACCTGGGAGATAAAAACTGATTTTTGTATAATACCAGAGATTCCAGATCACAACGGCCATAATATTGATTTCCTGAGAAGGTGTCTTTGGGCCAGGTCTTTTAACATGTAGAAGACCCGTCTAGATGCCTACTGCCATTTTCAGTACCACCTGGACACTAAAACTCTTTGAATCAGCATTTTGGATAGCTGAATTATGTACAGGTTAGATCCTGAGGTTCATGGAGGTTCATAATCCCAAAGGATTAATTGGATTTGTATAGCCATAGCCAGTGAGGGTTGAGGTGCTGTTCCTTACAGCCCATCATTTGTTTTGTCACCTTGTTATTGCTAGTATTCAGAGTGAGCAATAAAGCAAATAAAAATACTATGCCACCTTGTTGCAAGATTTCCTGCAAAATAGTTTCTAACAGAGGTCGTGAATCTGAATACTCACCATTAAAAAATAATAATAATAAAAAATAAGGCTTTGCTGGCGTGTTCCACAGGCTAGAACAAGGCGGTCCAGCATCACCGAATCATCCAAGGACACGAGGGGAAGCAAGCCCCTCGAGCTGCAGCTCCGTGGATAACCTCAGCTCTGCGCTGTGCACGGCTGCTGAACGGAGTAACTCAGCCACAACCCTGGGTCAGCTGAGGTGGATGCTGGTGGCTGGGTGTGCTTTTGTAGTGACACAAAGCAACCGTGAGCAAAACAGGGCAAGCTTGGAAAACGCATACTCTAGTGATGAGGTTAATATGTTTTTTTTTTTAATTGCACAGCCACGGACGAGTGCTGTGGTCCACCAGAGTGCCAGCAGCCTGCTGCAAAGAGGTTCTCAGGCGCCAGGGTTTTTCCAGGAAAAGCATCTCCGTACGTGCAGTCTCACTGCCTGCTCTGGCTTTCTAAGCAGGAGCTGAATCCTCAAATTGTTTTCCTTGTTTGATTTCGAGCAGCCAAAATTCCTTTTGCAGCTCCTGTGCTGCCTCGGGGCAGCACTGAACGTCCACGGAGATCTGAAGATGCAGCTGAATTTATAGGTGTTATAACACCAGCCATTATTGCGGGTGAGGTGTTTCCTTGGGGGGAGGAGATGTGGTCAAGCCATTCAGGGGCTGATTTTCATTTGTAAGGAAGCTCCCTCCCCCGTGTATAGCTCTGATAGTCGAAGGAGGCCACAATTTACACAAGAATCAGGATGTTAACACTCGTGGTCATTTCATACATATAAACAATTAAAGCAGGATTAGCATGAGTCATGAATTGCCAATCTGGAACATCCAGCCCTCAAGTTTGGCACAAGGACTAGAAGTAATAAAAAGGTTATTGCTAACCCTGCTTATTAAGAGATCATGGGCCAGACCTCCACAATTTTGAGGCTGTTCTTACAACGCTGCGATTTTGAAGAGAGTTCATCTGGTATTTTGAAGAGGGTTCATTTGAGTCCATTTGATGTATCTTCTGCCTTTTTAGGCCATAAAAATCATGAAGCCAGATTTATTTGTTTTTTTAAAAGAGAAGCTGAGATTTGGTTATCTATTTATAGGATTCCGAGGCCCATGGCTGTAAGATGGCATGAAATACCATGAGACTTGTGGTATGTGTCTTTCAGAGCTGGCAAGGCTGTAAAGAACCCGATTGATTGCCAGACTGGTAAGAGATACATGGGTACATGGAAAGAGCAGGACCTACTCGGTAAGACAGGGCTTTTTCTGAGCAAAACATTTTGCTATGGTTATGCTTGCAAATGCAACAAGCAGCAAAGAAAATGCAGGTTCAGTGAGGTGAGTAGCACATCAGTGACAGTTTTTTGTCTTAAAGACACAACTTAGGTGATATTGAGTAGTGTTTCCTTTAGCCAGATGTAAAACTGCACCCCTGGCAGGTGTTCACCACGGAGCAGGCAGGCAACGTGGAAGCCTTATGTTGGGGATGGAAATGTCTGTTATTCTTGCTCTTTCCCTGAATGTTAGTTAAGCTGCAGGGTAACCCACCCCTGTCCCCGCTGAAGCATAACTTGCTGTTTATAGCACAGTAAAAAGCTGCACAGCACTTTGGGGAAAAGAATTGCCGTGCAAAAATAGAGGTATAAGAGTCTCTAACCATTCTTGCAGCATTAGGCTTCCCTGTTTAGCAGGCTGTCTGAGACAGTCCTGTGCACCACGTCTCCAAAAAGAAGGTCTTTAAAAGCGCATGTTAAATTGTGCTGCACGAAGCAGTGTTATCTGAGTGCTTCCTCCATTGCTCACCAGCTCCCTGTTTCAAACAACATCGTACCAGCAGAAGAAGCATCATTTTGCAGAGAGGCTTCCCAGAGCCAGGCTGGGGAAATGGCCTCTCTCAAGCAAGAGCAAGATGAGAGGAAATATCCCAAATGGGTTTACTTGTGGCTGCCAAGGTCTAGGAGGAGCAAACCTCAAAACAGAGAGAGGAAGGGAGGGAAGTGTGAAGTGTCCGGATGTTGTGGGTGCCCAAACATCTCTCCTTGGCTCTGTGTCCAGTCCATGGTTTTATTTTGCATCTTGTTTTCTTCTGCATCATCGACAGAGTTAGACACCAAATTCCACCTCCAGGGTCACATAGCGCTTGCACCAACACCCGGAGGACAAAGAGCTGCTTTAGCTCTTCCTGAGGGCTTTATGGCAGCAGATGATGCAGAAGGAAAGAAAACCCAGTGTGACTTCCAGGTCTAAGCAGGGCTAGTATCAAACAAAAACACCTCTACTTGTAAAACGTGCGTGTGATTTCCCTCCCTGCCTTCTGTTTCGTGGTGTCAGTAACATCAAAGTTCCTCCTCAGAAGCTTGGCCTCTGAAACAGCCCACAGTGCGAGTCCGAACCAAGGGGGGCCCAGTGTACTTTGGCAGATGTTTACAACCTGTCACCTTATAAAACCATGTGGAGAGGTCAGCGTGGGTTCCTGTTAACACCTTCTCTTTCTTGTGTTGCTGTTGGCTTCCAGCACGTGTGGAGTGAAAGCGAGGACTGCTTACCTTTCCTGCAGCTCGCGCAGGACTACATCTCCTCCTGTGGGAAAAAGACGCTCCATGAAATACTGGAAAAAGTCTTCAAGTCCTTCAGACCCGTAAGCGCTTCTTATTTACTTCTAAATTTCAGTTGTCTGTGACTGTCGGTACAGTAGTAGTGGATGGGGCAAAGCAGTTCTTCTCCTTACTTCTCCAGTCAGTGCCCATGTGCAGGGGTGTTAGCACATCAGTCTCTATCAGGCATTTGCAGATTGCTTCTCAGAAGCCATCTGCCTTCTTATTTCCAGCTATGAATGTGAGAGAATGAGATGCCTGCCTGGGGTGGGAAGCCAACTGGTGCTGCAGCCGGTGGCATGCAGTCTCTGCATGGGGATGGCATCGCTGCCTCCCAGGAACGGGGCACGAGTCAGGCACTTTGCACCAGAGTGATTTCCCGGTACTGTAAGTTGGGAATTTTGCAAGGACACCAGTGATGGTTCAGCTTTTGCTCTTAGGATGGCTGCCACTTGATACTTGCTAACGCCATTTTAGTCAAAGCTTGGGAAGAGGCCGGAGCCAGAGCTGGGTTTGGTGCGGAGGGGGGCTTATATTCTTGTCTTTCACTAGTTTGTGGCTGCTCAGCTTTCTCTGTCCTTGTTTGACACTAAGATTTGGGTGGAAGCCTGTTTTTTGTCAGGGTGAGGTGACTTTGTTGGGCTGGCTGTTGTGCTCCATCTGGTTTGCCAAACCCTCCTCTTGCACAGCCTCTCCTTTGGGAAGGACGACTCAAATGCAATAATTACAGTAAATGCAGCAGTCAGATACAATAACTGAAGCTTGACTGCTGGTAACTCACTGATTTTGACATGACCTGGGCTGAACGGACAGGCTGGTGCAGACGAGAGAGGAGCTTCATCACTAGGCCCATGCTTCATCCCTGCATCTCCCTTGGTGTCTGTGGCAAAGCTGACCAAAAACTTAAGTGAACATGCAGACAGCTTCCCCTCCTCTGTTTTTCTGGCTGACTAATCACGAAGACTGAAAATTTATCCCAAGTATTTGGAGCGAAAGGGAGTGGTGATATGAAAACACTGGGCCTCCCCACGTTGCACCCTTGCGTTGCCGTGGAAAGCCACAGCTGGTTGACATGAAAGAGCATAATTTTAAAAAATCCTCTGAGAGACTGGAAATAAATAGAACAGATGCACACTTTTCTTAGAAAAATCTGGAAATCTGATCCTTCAGAACAGCTGCTTGTAATTGTGAAAACATACAAAAATATAAATATGTTTCCCAGAACAATATTCGGCTCATGGATCTTCATAGCTGTTTTCTCCCCCTCTGAAAAGCTGTGTCTTTGAGGAGAGACTTCCATTGGTCTAAGTAAAGAGGACTTCAAAAAGACTTAATTAAATTGGTACAGATCACTTACTTCATTTTAAACCGCATTTATTTCAGTGTAGCTTATGTTGCTGAGAAATTGGCTTCAGTCAAACCAAGTTAAGCTACTTCAGGATAAAAGGGTTCAAAGCCAGGGGAACCATTATGCTAATTCAGTCTGGGCGCTTCGTTAACATGTCAGATTTTACCCAATGACTCCTGTAACCAAGCACACAGGCTGTGGCTGAGCTGGAACATATCTTTACCAGAGACATCCAGTCTGGATGTGAAGGCCTCAGATGATTTCAAGGGTACAATACTACTGGGCACAAATCATTAGTTACACTCTTCTGAAAAAAAAAAATCTTTTATTTATAATTTTATTTATAATTTTTCTAGTTTTGCTTCTAGTCTGTTGAATTTCGTTGTGTTTTTGTCTGCTCAAGAATAACATCCTCAGTTACCAGAGCCCTCCTGCAGACTGCAAAGTCCCGCTTCATTTTCTCTTTGAGGTACCACAAAGATAGTGTATGAGATTCTCCTTTGACTTAGTACCAAGGGGTTTGCATTGGTTGTAACGAAGCTGGTTTTATCATTCAGTGAATAGTTGTGTGTTGACAAGTCTAATGAGAAATGTATTGACATTTTTCCTGTCTTGTAATTATTAAAAACAGCACACACATGGTAGGATAGATTTTAAGAAGTGAGGAATAGTACAGTAGGTATATGGAAACTGTTATTTTACACCATTTTTCAGTTTTATTTTTTTACACCATTTTTTCAGTTTTTTTCAGGTTTATTTTTCAGTGTGGTTGTATGCCAGCTTTTGGTAAGAGGCATTGCCACACTGGTTTCACGAGTCTGTGCCTTTAAAAGTACTAGGTTATTTGTATCAGGGCACTTTGAAAGAGTTAAGAAAGACATAAAAATAAAAAAATGCCTGAGGGAAATGGCACTAACCTGAAGAGTTTGCAGAGAACCAGAAAGTGAGTCATAAAACTTAGCAGGATTCCTGCACTGAGCTTACCGCTGGTCTAAAAGCCTGCGTCCAAAGTGGGGAGTCTGCAGCGTAAAAGCCATTTACCCCAAGTTCGTTGGATTTGTATATGTCCCATTGGCCTCCCTGTACTTCCAAAAAATACCTAGCAGATGGGTATTTTGGCCAGCAGGAATAAGGAGATGTAGTTCACGCTGTGCAGCTACTGGTTGTCCTTCTTCCCTCCTCACCACCCTTCTGTTGTCCTTCTCCCCATGTCCCCACCTGACAGTTTTGTTCTCTTTGCCTATTTGGCTAATGGATCAGCTCTCTCTTTTCCACACCTTTTTTTTTTTTTTTTTTTTTTTTTTTTCTTTCAATTAAAGTCCTTCCCAGTCCGCCATAGAGATGATACTTTAGTGAACGAAGTAGATATGGACTAGAAGCAGACATGAGAGTTGGTCTGGGGTCAGCTCACACCTTCATCATCTTATCTTGTCCCCAACTTTTACTTTACCTCCTCCTGTTTTGACCAAATTTGTTTGTAGAGCTCTCTTTACCTGATCCTTCCTCCTTGGGGTCAAGATCTTGGCTGATTTGCCACTGCAGTGCAGAGACCAGTAAGTGTTTAAGGGTGGTGAGGGACAGCAGAGGTGCCAGGTGTCCTTGAAAATCCTACCTCGAAAGCATCCACGAGAGAGCAAAACTGTGCCTCCCTTGGAGGAGCATCCCATCCTGTCCCCATCCTTCCTACCCTCAGTAAAACTTAACTGAGGTGGGTGGTGGCTTTGATCCTGATGTTCACCATGCCAGGGAGGGGAGAGCTGGGTGTCCTGAGGATGAAACTAAGGGGGATGTGTGAAAAACAGAGACCTGTAGGCTTGAGAGCCTTTTTGGTTCTTGCGGTGTATGTTGTGGATTTTATTATTTTTTTTGTGCTAGTTTTGCACATAAAAGGCTTCCAGCATCCCGTAAAATGAAAATGGGGCTCTCAATCCTGTGGCTCATTTCCCTGCAAATGAGGGAGGAATTATTAGTGGAGCTGGGCAAAAAAAAAATGTGATCAAAGCTCTTTCTGCCGGTTGATGTAAACGGAGCAGTACGACACACAAATCTAATTTGAATACACCAAATCAGTTGAGCGACGATAATACTGAGGGAAAAAAGAGAGAAGTCTAGAGGCCTTGCTTTTACATTTTAAAAACTGTTTTAATTTTAGCTTAAAAATGAAAGAAAGCCCCCACATCCTGAAAATGAACCGTGTCATTTCGCGTTCACATTCTGCAGTTCAACATAGGATTTGAAAAATACGTATGCATGGGAGTATTTTTTTCTGTTTGTTCTGCTCAGAAGACAAGAACGCTTCAGCTGGGGTCTCTCTGTAAGTATTTTTAAAATGCGAAGGAGGGATGTAGTCAGCAAATTCTCCTTCCATTTTGCTGCTGAGAAACCCTGCAACTAAAAAAATGTTTTTCTCACAGTGACGGTGAAGAATACATGGACCTGGAAGCTAATTCTCTGTAATTGTCCACCAAATCATTTTGAAGGTTAATCGTGGACTAAATTAGTGTAGATCCCTAAAAATCTGCCTCGTCACAACCATCTGATTTTTATACTACCACCGAGCAAGCATCACTCGTGATTTTTCTGGTTTTGTCTCCTTTGAGAGATAGCAGCTGTGTCGCACTCCAAACAGGGTGTTGCACACACGTGTCTGTGCTGCTCCTCCAGCCCTGGCAAGCTAAATACGCAGTATTCCCAGTAATGACTGGCATGTGGTTTTGCTTTGCGGATATTAACAGCTGGTAGTATAGGATTCTAATACGAGATTTCCAGAGCAGATCCATTATTTTGGTTATCGTTTGGTTTATCTGTCTTCTTGACTTCTGTTGGCTTGGCAGCCTTTTGGAAGAGATGGGAAAAGTTCAAGCACTGTTATTTGCTCCTTCTCCTGTGGCAAGCAAATGCCATGGCAGTGATCTGAGCTGTCAGATGGAGGCATCCAAACATCCTCCAAGGAAAATGAACTGGCAGTTCTTCAGAAGCCCAAATCTAATTTGCAGAAATTTAAAGGGATTTGGGCAACTTTCAGTTGAGCACACAGTATTTGTTACGGAGGTTGCTTCACCCGGCAAGCAAGCAAGTCTTCATCTAGTGTGGTGGAGTGAAGAGTTCAGGAAAAAGCAGCTAACGTGGTGGGATCCTTGGGGTTTTAGGGACACCGCCTACTCCCCACTAGCCAGTTCTGCATGAGGATGCTTTAATTTTTGCCCTGTGGATGGTTACAGAACACAATCTTAAATCAAGTTAACTACTGCTACACTATAATCATGGTTTGTTCTGAAGTTAAACCACTGCCAGGTCTAAACACTCAAAAAATTGTGATATGACCTCAGGGACAAAGGCAGAGCTTTTCGAAAGCGCTTTGCTTTGGTTTTATTTATCTTCTGGTCTCTGAGCACTTAATTTGGTGTGAGGATGCATTTTCAAACCTTTCTCTATCACATGAGGGAGAGAAAGGGAGTCGAGATTGTTATGTAATGCTGTTATTCTAGGATTTGAGGTTTCCAAGAAGTGACATCTAGGTATTGTGGGAAGATTTAAAGCGAAACTGCACGAGTGGGTAACTCACTGTTACATGGTCTTTTCTCTTCTTTGTAGCTTCTTGGGCTTCCAGATGTTGACGATGATGCATTTGAAGAATATAACGCAGATGTGGAAGAAGAGGAACCAGAAGCCGATCACCAACAAATGGGTGTCAGTCAGCAGTAATTTGCAGAGAAGCTGAAAAATGGGGAATCTTTTGGTACCAGGTGGGATCAGGTGGTCCCACACTAGCCTGTTCGATTTAGCACATTACATGGGGATATCTGGCTCCCAGGATAAAAGTTTTCCTCTTTTTTTTTTTTTTTTTTAAAGAAATAATAATAATCTGTGATGAGCTTTGCTAAGAAGCGACCTGAATTTTGCTCCTGCTTCAGTGGGGTTTCTATGGAGTTGTCTTGGTAGCATTCTGCCATTGCCAGTCTAGAAGTAGTTTCGTTGCTGACTGTCTCCTTGATTTGTGCTCGAGAGTAACATTCACTGACACGAATGTAGGGTACTTTGAATGTAGGAACCATGGGGCTGGGGTACCGAGTACTCACACGTAACCTCTCGGGGGAAGTCTGTGCAGAGAGTAGATGCAAGCCTCACTTTTAGTTTGACAGCTTTGTTTTTTGACTCTACTACCAGACAGAACGCCAAATTTTGAGAGGTTTCTCCTGAAAAAAGCACACATTAGTTTAACAGTGGTCAGTACTGCAGAAGTGCTCGTGAAGGCTTGACAAAAATGATGGGAAGTGGGAAATCCAAGGGAGTATTTGTGTCAGACGTGTTAATGTCATTTTACTGACACCTGAGTTTACAAGAGATTGGATTAATAACTGGGAGTAATTAGAGCTGTGGTATCAACAGTACACATCATAATGAACCTGGGTAGTCTCACACCATATAATCCAAAGCCAAATACTGTTTTTATACAAATTCAATCAATTAAATCAGCCATTGCATATCCCACTTCTGCATGAAAACCAACTCTAAGCTTCATGGTTTTTAAATAACCGGTTAATTATTATGTCAATCTTGCAGCATTGTCAATTGAAGTGCAACTTAACTTGGAAGCCATAAGGGTATAAACCAGCATCTGGCTCTTAACGTTATGCTGGACTTTTTCCTCACGCTGGGCCTTTGAGCTGATCTGGGCATTTCCACCTCTGCGGAGGGGAGCTAAAATACTACCCAAGCAGGAAGGCCCCTCGTATTTTGTACCTACTTTGCATGGGGTTAAGTGGCTCCAATGAGTGCCAGACTGTGAAGATGCAGGGTCTCTTATTTACATGCCTTTTGTACCGAAAATATAAGAAGCAAAGCGATTCTGTTGTAAGACAGATATTTTCCGTGATAGATCAAAATGTTTCTAAATTAATTCCTTTTTTTTTTTTTTTTCCATTTTTTAATGGCAAAATGAAGGCCACACGGTTCAAGAGCCCTTTTATACAGAATTAGCTTTATAAAATCAAAAAGTGAGTGAAGAGAAAATGCTTGGACAACTCCCAGAAACAACTCATGCCATTTTGAAAACCCTGTTGGTAGCAACAGCTCCTTGTCCATAGACTTTTTAAAGACTTCTTTTTTTCAAAGTTACTTAAGAGAGTAAGTTTTCTTGGGGGTTTACATTTCTGATGATGGGTTGAGAGATGCATAGCTCTTGATTTTTCCAATCTGGGGCAAAGACCTTCCATAGCCAGGATGGTGTGCGGTACCTGATTACACACAGAAGTGTCTGCAATGCTTTAAAATTCCAAGTTTAAAAATATTATAAAAAAAAAAAAAAAGTGGAAGAGAAACAGAGCTTAATGAAACTTTGTACATTCTTTCGGCATGCAGGCATAAACATGATAGTTGCAACACGTTTTCTATGGACTAGTGACGTGAGAACTGTGGCAGTTCATTGTATAGCACTGTACAGCAGCAATAGGCTTTTCGCTTACGGAAATAAAGTGCAAGAACAGTGGTTTCCATCCCTGCTTTAAATCCCTACGTTTCTGTTCCTCTCCATCTCAAAAAGATGCCATAACCTTAAGAACCTTGCTTCAGGAGAAGCTTTCTCTTTGTAGCATCCAGTCCTCCAGCTGTGGCTCGTGCAAATGGAAGCGAATGGGGCCGGCTTTCCCCTGCTGCAATGCCAAGCAAGAAATAATTTACAGTAGCACAAGCTATCGATTGAATTGTTAATGAGCGGTTGAGCATTAATATGGTTGTATGCAAACATAAAGCTGTAAATTATGTAGATACATTATTTCCTGCATCCACTAACTCACTTTTTTTGTTGGAATGCCATATGCCGTTGGAGTGACCTCTGCACCAGAATGCAAGTGCGTGGTAGCTGGGGACCCTCCTGCAGCTCCCAGCCCTGCAAAATCCCCACTGCAGCCAGCAAGATTTCGTTGAAGCAAAACTCCAGAGGGTGCACGAGGCTCGGCCCTGCAGAGAGCTGCACGCTCGTGTCCCCTGTCACGCTGCTGGGAGCCGAATGCGTGCGACCCCCACCGCCGAACTGAAGCACTACCAGGCAGCACTAACAATAAACTGGAATTTTATACGTAGAAAACGTAATTGACGTGTGTATTAAATGTGAATGAGCATTAATATAGAATGTATTTTATCAAAAAATATTGATTGCTTACTTTGACCAAATACATTTCTGTATTACCATGTTACTTGTTCCATACTTAACCAAACGACACAGGAGATGCGGAGCTGGCTTCATTGTATCACAAAGTGTTTATATATTTTATTTGTATTTTATTTTTTCCTCACTGCCCCCTGTATTTTGAGGTTAGTAGCCTTTCGATAATTAACCAAGGGCAGCATGACCCCTGGCTGGGCTGCCAGACCGAGGTACTGGATTTGTGAACACGTGCGTGAATGCTCATGCATCTAGGGGCTTGGTGAGAAAATGTGGGCAGCTCTGCCACTGCCTTGCTCTGAGCTTTGGGCACATCTCAGCAGCTGGGCCTCCGTGAAATCCAGGAGGAGCAGAGGAGCTTCTTTGAAAGTCCCACCAGCAGGGCAGCCCTTTGTAAAAGGGGCTGTTCGTATTATTTGCCCACCAGTGAATGCATCACTTTTAGATCTGTGGGTGAGAAGAGGTACGCTGAGCACAGCCAGCACAGTGCAGCCTGGGGGCTCAGAAAAACGAGGGATGCCAGGGGGAAGAGCAGACCTCCAAGATGTGACAGCTGGTCTGGGGAGCAGGGGAAAGCATGGAAAAGTGCCCTTTCAGGGAGGTGCTGAGATTTCTGAGAGCACCCCGATGACCCTGCCAAGTATCCACTTATTGAACCTCTGCAGTGTGTAAGAAAGCTGCTCTGGATGTTACAAGTCGTTTTTCTATGTTAGCATCCTGCCTGAGGAATGCATTGGGATGGTGATGGAGGAAGGGGTGGAGAAAAGGCAAAATGAAAAGCCTCCTCCTCTCTTCTCTAGCGTTATTATTTATGATACCGTGTGGGTAGGTGGGAGCAACAGGCAGGGAGCAGGAAGCTGCTTCATAAAACGCACAGTAAAAAAAAAGAAACTCTTAGAAGGATTTGCTCATGATGGCAGCCAATTTAAGAGAAAATGTTGGCAAAATGTCTCCTGACAGAGATGCAAGGAATAAGGCACCCCTGAGCGCGATGGCCTGAATCTGACTGGATTTCTCCAGCCTCACCTCCTGCTGTGGGCCATTTCCCTCTGCACAGAGCCTGCCTTTGGAAGATACATGCCTCTGGAAATGCCACTTGGGATGGGAACAGGCAAAGATAGTTCTCCTACATCAGTGACCTGACCACGCCAGCTGCTGCGTTTCTGTGCTTTGCCACCTGTAGGGTGTGCTGAGCGAGACTTGATTGCATGGTTGGTATCTGATGTGGAAGGAGACCTGTTCGCTCACCTACAGCCACCCCTTCAGTGTGCCGAGTGATCATTTACAGGCTGTAGGTTTGGCTTTTTTCTCATCGCTAGATTGTTTTATGGAAGGAAATACCTACAGGTGCATCCGTGTTATTACAAAGCCCAGTTTCCACAGAGCCACGTAACACTGCTCAGTCTGTACGAGCCTGGTCGGAAAAGCACAGATGAACAAAGAGGGAGTTCATTTGTCTGAATAAACCTTTCTGAATGAATTAACTAGACTACTATAAAGTTTTCTGTTTTCATGTGAAATACATTGAACTTTGAAATTCCCTTTCTGTGCTGACCTGCTGCTGCTTATGTGGGCAAAGATCTGTGGCAGCCCTCCATGATAGGATAGCTACTTGTGTTTTCAGGGGTGGTGGTGGAAACACCAGCTCTGGATTTCAGTCAATACCATTTTTTCTGTTGTCAAGATTTCCTTTACTGATGCCGGGATCAGTCAGAGCTCAGCCCGTTGAGCAGAAATGGTGTTGTGCCACACCAGGCAAAGACTGCCCTTTGTGTGCTTTCCACCATTTGTTTTCTGGCTGGAAGATCTCTGTCTCTCTGGGACTACAAAACCGTGAAACGGGTTGCCAAAGGATGTTGCCCTTTTGTTCAATGCTTTAAAAGGTGTAAGCCTCCAGTGGAGCCCTGCATATTTTTCTGTTCCTCCTCCCGCTCCCACCACCGAGGCACCAAATCCAACAGTGTAGTTATACCAGAAGCTTGCCATTAAAGAGCTTACCAAATGCTGACGACTGATGGAGTCTTTTCTCTGTGAGCAAAATGAATTAAACAGGGGCTCTGGCAGGATAAAGTGTAGCTAAAATGTCTGTGGTGAAGGGAACGAGAGGCTTATATTCCTCAAGCAGTGTCAGAGCAGGGTGGGATAAACCCAGAGTTTGCGGGTGTAAGGAGGAGGAAATGATTCCATCTGAGCTTTGGGTACAGCAGAATAATCCATGCTTTGCAGGGCAGGATCCAGAGGGGCCAGGTCTTTCCATTCAGTGCAGTCTGGGGCAGTGGATTTGCTGTTGGAACAGGGGAATTAGCGGTAATATTTGTGGATAAGCAAGTATTTCAGACCTCCCAGGCCCTGTTTCTGTTTTGCACGGATTAGGGAGACATCTGTTCTAATTAAGAGACACGTAACAATGTTGAAATGAAAATTGGTGGTTCTGCTCAATTCATTTGTCTCTTTTGCTTAAACACCACACTTTTAATTGTCACCGTGACATCTCCTCACTCTGATTTAGTTGAAGGAACGCTGCCAGTCGCTGCCTTTTGTCATGAGCCTCTGTCGGTGGGTTGAAGAACATTTTCCAACCCGTGGAAGAGCGAATTCTTTAACCGAGCACTTCATGTTTCATTTTTTTTGGCAATTTAAATGGCATGAACATGCTGTAGGAGGACTGTGGCAGTGATATACCCTGTGGTGGCTCTGTGCCCTCAGCAGCAGCTCTGAAGCCATTCCTGATGGGGTGCCTGCCAGGACTAACCCCCTTCTGTTGGTAAACAGTCCCAGCAGCACAAGCCCCACAGCCTTTTGAGGGACACCTGGGGACAGTGGAAGCCACTGTGGCAATTGGGCTTTGACTACTGCCCTCCTGCAGATAGAGCTCTCTCATGGAAGAGGCAATGGAGCCAGCCTGCCTTCAGCTGTGTGGAGCCCCCTGCTCAGGCCTGCTGGATGGACTTCTCCCTGCTTCAGAAGTTCAAGTGAACTTAGCAGTTTGGACAGCTGATCCCTGCTGAAATAGGCCCCAGCTGCCCTGCTCTGGGGGCTGGGGAGGCCCACAGAAGGCGGTGGCTGCAACTGGGGGCACTCTGCTCCATGCCACGGCCCGGGACTGTCCGCACTCCACCTCTCCAGAGTTGCATCACTCGTTCCCCAATTTGAGAAATCAGGCTGTCCCAGGGCTTTGATGGATTTTGGCTTTGTACCAAGGAAAACAGAGCCACTGGAGGTCTGCACTTTGTGTTGTCTCTGTGAGCTCCTGCCTAATGCAGTGTTTCTCCCACCAGAGCTGTCACCGAGCAGAATAGGCTGAGAAATGCAGTTACACCCCCTTTAGCAGGTCCATGTTCTGTTTTAAGGGGCACATCATAATCAATGCTTTCTTTCTCCAAATCCTCATGTTCTTTCTTCCCTGAAAAAAAAGATTCATGCTCCCACTACGTGCTTAGTGAGTGCTGAAAGGCAATGTAAGTTTAACTTCACTTCCAGTGCCTAGGTGTACGCATCTGTGCGTTTCACTGAGTAGTGCTCCTGTTGTGCAAATAAAACTGAGGCAAGATTTGTAGAAAATAGTATAGTACCTTTTATTACCCAAACTAATCCAGTGGGGAGAGAAAGCAAACAAGCATTGAAGCTCCCAGGTGCTTCTCCAAGCTGAAATAAAAGTAGAAATGATGTGGGGCAGTCTGGTAGCAGGTAATCTCTCTCTGTAACGACCTTACCTTGCTTGTACACTTTTCTCAAGATACTTCAGCTGTAATGGTGTGGTGAAAGAGGGAGTGTTTGGGCCAGGTTTTATTTACAGCCTGTAGCAGTGCTGGAGTGCCCAGAGGTGGATGTCAGCGCTGTTACACCCACCGCAGGGCTCCTTGACAGAGCGTGTGAATGTGTTGTAGTATACGGCCAGCTTTCAAGGCTTTGGGGTTTTATGGTAGTCCCCTAGAGGTCAGCAGAGCCTAAATTTTCAATCGACTTGAGCACTGAAGGGATGATAAACACAACTTCGCTGCCAGCGTGCAAGACTCTGCTTTTGCTTTCCTGCGACCTCAATTCGTGCTGGAGAAGAGGTCAGCACCTGGGATGGAAAGCCCTGCTTTGGAGATGGATGGCCTCAGAGCTTATCATGGAGAAAAAACACACGGAGGAGGCTGGAGCGACCTGCGGATGGGTGCTGGTGTTGTCGAAGTTGCACAGTGGGAGCTGGTGCCCCCCATCCTTCCTGGGACTGCAGCTGGAGCGCACCCTGGCCACATCCATGGAGAAGACCTGTCTCACACCATGAGCAGGGCTGGTGCTTCATGCAAGGCACCCAGGAAGGCAGGAGAGCTTGCTCTTACACACCTTGAAAAAGCATTGAGCCAAAGTGTTTCACTGGTGTTTAAATAGAGAGCAATAAAAGCCCCCTTGCTGTTCATTAGGATATCATCACCTCTGCATAGGGGAGAAATATGCTTTAAAAACAAGCTTCATTCACCAAAGGGTGTGAGCAAAAAACTTAAGCTGATGCTTAAAGGCCAGTGCTTGATGAAGTGGTGCCCCTGCAGATTAAAACCCTGACTCAGTCCCCCCACGTACACACGGCGAGGTCTCTGAGCTGTGTGGTTGGGTGGCTTTGGGTTGAAGTGGCCATGGAAGGGAGCCAGAGGGTGCCACATTCATTGCCAACGTGAGGCTGACATGCCAGTCACAAACAGGTCCTACCTTATCCCAGTCACCTTTCCATGGTGCCAGGAGAGGCACAAGATCTTGGCACAAGGCACCCAGGCTAGAGGGCATTGAGGAGACCATGAGTGATGAGTCCCAATATTGTGAGTGCCAGAAATACCAGAGCTGGGACAGGCCCCAGACCAAACCTTCAACCAGCCCCTGGAAACACTTGGCCTTGCAGCCAGCAGCCTTGGAGGGGAGAGCAGACATCAGCTCTATATTCACCTGCAGGACACTGCCCTTGCACGCATGGTTTTGGTGCTGGCACTACATTTCTCAGCAAGCAGTAGCATTATCTTGAGGTGGATGTCAGCTTGCATTCACCCTACATCCCACTCGCCCCCTCCCAGCTCCAGCTGCACGCTAGATAATTGTGGGTGCAGTTACCAAAAATGGCCTCTTTCTCCCCAGTTTTTCTCCTGGTCAATGTGCCCAGGACTGTGGCTGCTTTTTTTCCCCATTGTTTTGCTGGCCACCCTCCAAGCACGGGGCTCCATTTTTCTCTGCCTCTTTACAGACAATATGCTCAGCTCCAGCAAAGGCGTTTGTGGAGAACTGAGCCTCGTGTGCTTTGTTAGGCAGGACATATTGTGCTTGAAACGCAGAGGACTCACACAGAAAAAGCAGTGCCAGCTTTTATGCCACCACACTGTCTCTTCAGGTTAATAACAGTCAGGAAATGTTTATATTGGCTCCTTGTGAAGGTTTTTATCGTTCTATCGCTTCTTGTTTGCTGTCTTCCTCTTTGTCTTTGCAAAGCCTTTATCGGGGAAGGTTTCGAGCGGGCTGTGAGTCATGCAGCAGCAATGGGGAGTGGCAGCACCGGGCTGTGCCTGCCAAGCCTGCCAGTTTGGGCCCCGCTCAGGGCTCATGACAAAGGATGCTGGCAGGTCATCCTGCTCCAAACAGGCTTCCCAGCTGCACAGCCTGAGGTGGACACATCTCTCCTGAAGATTTGTATTGTTTCTGTAGCAGAACATGCCAGAATGATTTATGTAAAGGATGAATTGCAAAGCACAGACCCCTGGGCCCTTTCTCACCTCCATGAAATGTCTGAACCTGAGTGCAAAGCGGTTTCATGGGTGAGCTGGAGGTGTACAATGGGATAGTGAAGTGTTTGCTGTGGCCTCTCCAGGACCTGCTGCAGCAGGACGTCCTTCTTCTGGTCCCGGAGCAGGGGTGCATGTTTATCCAGCTCTGCCAGATAGCAGGAGGCACCTTCTGGGAAATACCACCATATGGCTCTTGCTAAATTCCTTTAGGCTTTGTAAATGTGTAGTTTCTTGGTTGCGTCATCCAAAAAAAATATGGAGGGAAGGCATTACCTGCAGAACCAGTAATACAATCACCAGCCAGGATTCATCAGCACTCGCCAAACCATCCCCAGCACATGTGAGCAGTTAATTAGATAGCTGGCCCCATGCAGCACCCCTTGGAATAGGTTGCAGATCAGCAAAGGCGCGTGCCACGAGCCTGGGTTTGTGCATCAGCACACAAAAGAGCTCAAGAGGGCAAGTAGGGATAGACTGACCATCCCCAGGGGCTTCAGAAACTGCTATGAGGTGGTGGAGCTAGCATCTCAAAACTGAGAGGGGGGTGTTTTTGAAAAAGGTGCCTTCTCTGTTACGTTTGGAACCAAGCAATGAAACATTTCAGTTCCTTCTCTTGCTTTATAGGGGTGGCTCTGGAGGAGCAGCCACATCAACCTCTGGCCCACAGACTGCAGCTTGAGGTGGAGGGAAGGAGCCAAGGAGGAGGCACCTGGAAGGTCACAGACCCCACCTCACTGCAGGCTGTGGATCAGGAGCTGGCAGTGCACCTGAGACGAAGGGAATGGAATGGGAAAGAGGAGAAACGGAGGGACTGGCACAACATTGTGTCACAGGACTGAGGGAGAAGGGGGTCAGTTTGACCTGAGATGGGACGGAAGAAAGCTTTGTGGCCTTGTGAAGAAGGCTTGGCCAGAAGTGGACATGGAGACAGAGCAGTCACTGATGGAGAGACATGCAGGCAAACAAGGCTGTAGCAAGTACTTCAGAGCAGCAGTAACTCTCCTGCACGTCTTCTTCCTCCTCACCTCTCCACGCCTGGTCCCGCACAGGCTTTGCTGCAGCCCTGTGGCTAAAGTTCCCCATACCTTCGTGCACCTTCTCACCTCATCCGTTTGCATGGTTCATGAACTTACACGTGTTATTGCACTGCTGGTGCTTTCACCACCAGCTCTTCTTCCCGAACAGTAAAATCATGTTTTCCTTCCTATTAAAGTTTCTTTCCTGCCACTGGCCCTGTGGCATGGCTGTTTGTACGATGTATGGCAAGCCAGGCCTATAGACATGAGACCTGCCCAGGCCTGCAGCTCCTGGTGCTCACCCAGGCTGAGACCTGGGAATTAGTGGGACAACAATGCTGAGAGTTATTGCAATCAAAGCAAAAGTAACAAATGCTGCTGTTTGGTCACCTGCAGTGACTTGACACATGCTGTTGCACTGAACGTTTAGACAAGCAAGGGAATTACACAAGAGGTATTACAACCTCGAGTCCCCAGTCGCCATGTAGAAATGCTTTTCTTATCATAAAAGTGGAAGGGCTACTGGATAACACGTTTCGGAGCACTGCCACTGAAGCCAGGATGTCCAACATGTGGCTCCTACAGACTTGAGTGTCCTTGAACCTCTGCCTCAATAAGCTGCTCTCCAGCTTGGTCTGCCGCGTGTGCAACGTGGGCCCTCCTGGCTATTTTCTCTTTCGTATCCTTTTGGTACCATATGAGAGGCTCCATGTGAATCAGTTCTGACTCACCCCTTGCAGGAAAACCCTACATGTGGAGGAAACAACAATCCACTGACTGTTTCTGTGTGGAAGCAGCAAAAGCCTCGTATAATATCCCTCCTGTGCTGTGACTGCATTCCTTCAGCACCACGTGAGGTGCTCTTGCGTGAGGGTTGCCTCGGGAATGGAAGTGCTTTCTTTGCTTCCCAAAGTGAGGAAATTCGTGCTTTGTGGGGGAGTGCAGGGAGTGGAAGCACCCCAGGCTGGGCTGTTCCTGGGGAAACCCACTGGCACGCTGGGTTTGTATCAGCTGAGGGTGCACTGAGCTCAGCTCCTCTGCAGTGGCTCTGTCCCCTTGGCAAGCTAGTGCTCAGGGTATTAAGCATGCCACTGCTTTTATTTACTGATAAACATGCTGAGATGTGAAATCTGTGTGAGAAGAGAGCATGTGGTTAAAGCTGATTTTACTGAGGTAGCTCAGCAGTTACAAGAGCCTCGTAGAAGCGTGGAGAGCAAAACCCCAGCCTCCTCTTCAGCTTAACCAGTGAGCTGATTTTCAGCCAGTTCCTGCTCTTTTTGGCTGTCTAACCAACCTGTGCTGCTGCACAGAAAACTCCTAAAGGTGTTCTGGTGAAGCCTTTTCCTTCTGCAGGCAAGAGCTGGGGGTTCGTGGGGTCCCCTGCCCTGGCCCTCTCTGCAAGCACGTGTGTGACTGCCAGAGGTGCCCTAGACAGGGATGCTCCTACAGATGTGCCACCTTCAGAAGGCTGTTTTAACCCTCCATGGTTTCAGGAGCTCATTTACCAATGGGACACTTCAACATGGGGAGCAGGGGACTGCAGCACAAGGGGCCAGGGATAGGGGTCCATGGGTGGGAGCGTCTTTGGTGGGTTTTGCTGCCAAAGCTGGCAGAGCAACATCACTGAGGCTCATCCCTGCCAGGAGCTCCCTCCGCCCTTCTCAGGCTCCCATCGCTTTGCTGTCAGATTCCTACATTGCTTGAAGGAGTCGCATTTCCCTTTAGGGAGCGAGTGGTTCACATAGTTTGGTATTTATTCTGTCACGGCATTTGAGGGACTATCACTAACATTAAGAGGAAACACACATATCCATCCAGCAGAGAATAATCTGCTTAATGGCTAAATAGGAAAGCTGTATGTGTAACATGGCAGGCAGCTAGTCAGCTCCACAGGGCAATTCTCCCTTTGATAAAATTGAGAATCATTTCAAAACAGGAAATGAACTTTCCCTCTTTTTTTTTTTCAATGAGTCCCATAAACACAAACACGCCCCTTGACATCCATAGAAGTTTCCACTGTAAATGATGTATTTATAGGAACGGACGTGCCATGGATGCCTTAATGTAACTCCAGCTTCCAGCTTTGTTAGAGACAGATCCTGAAGTGACAGATAGCCTGGGACAAAATTTATCTCAGCTCACACCCTGTGCCAAACCATGAACAGAACAGCTTTACAGGAGAAACTTCAGCATTCAAACTTTCTATACTGGAAAGCAGGAGAGCAAGGCGATTTGAAAGGAGGATGAAAAAATTCAGGTGGATGATAGCAACTCGATTTGTAAAAGCGATTCTCCAGAAGAGATTGAAATCTGGGTGTATTTCATCAGAAAAAAAAAATACAGATCAGTTATTCTTAAACCTATGCTACTCTTTCAATAATTAAAGTTGTGGCTACACACTTGCATGGATAAGGTAGAAATTCTTTGTTATATGGTTTAATACGTGAAATGGAAGTAAAATGAGAGAAAATTGGAAATAGGGAAAAGAATCACTGGGTTGTTTCTAACCCAGGCTGGTCTCCAGGCTGGTTCTCCCTTTGGCCCCAAACCAGGAGCTGGTGGAACAACGGGGGATGTTTCTAAGGGGCAATGTGTAGAAAGGGAAGGAGCCACTGCTGAAGGAAATGCAAGCCAAATCACTGCCTGTGATGATGGTCTGCCAGGCCTCCTGTACCTGCTTCACTGGTGTCTGCCTATGGTCTCAAGGTCACAGAAGGACCTGGAGAAAATAGGAGAAAGTGTGTTTCTTTGCCTCTCCCTACAACTTCCCACATTGCCATCCCCATCACTCACTCCAGTAAGCTTTTCTCTAGCTGTCAGCCATCAAGCAGCTCTTGAATGATAAAAAAAAGCCATTCAGGCCAAATGGGTGGGACCTAGGTCTGAGTTAAAATAAGCCCCTCAGCCTGAGCAGCTCACCTGGAGCCTGGGGATGGTGAGATTCAGCTTTCCTTGTTCCCACTAAAGCCCCAGCAGTCCTGGGGTCTAGGCTTTGGGTGACTGGCAGAGTACCAGGCTCATGCTAACATCCAGGCAAACTGCAAGACAAAGGAATATCATCCCTGATATTTTGTTTAAATAACAGTTTCCCATATAAGCCACATAAGCTACAGCTGTATATGTTTCAGCCCAATAATTAACAGCCTGTTGATTATGCCTGGGATATATAATAAATACATTGTGGCCTGCCTTCTCCTCTCCCTGTCCCAAATAAGGACTTACTGTGAACATCTTCCAGGGGAGTGAGGGATGATGCTAACTCCCAACATGGGCTATCTCCAGCACAGGTTACCGCAGAAGCTGGGTAACAAATCCCCACCAGCACGTCCTGCCCCTACCCCATTGCCTCCATCCACCTTTGCAGTTTCTGACCTCTCATGGGGAAAGGAGATGTTGTGCAACCCTTCCCTCTTCCCCCAGTCTGGCTGTTTGGGGTAAGACAGAGCCCATGTGGTCCCCCTGGCCTCTCCTCGCCCTGCCCTTGGGCAAAGAGGAGAAATCGGTGCCCTGCAAGACTTTGTGTTAGTATGCAACCTGGCTTCTGTGATTTCCTGAAAATGTCATCTCAGACAGTAACTCCTCTTTCATCTGCTTTTGAAAGCAAGTAATTCTCCTGGAAAGCACTTTTCTGTCTGGTGTCAGGACAGCAAAGCTCACCCCCCAAATGGAGGCTTGTTCAAGCTTGACAGTACGAGCAGTGGCTGCTCTTCACTTAAGAAAGAGGCAGTGTTCATGAAAAAGCTTAGCATGGGGCAAGGGTCAAAAAAAAAAACAACATGAATATTCTGCTGTTGCAGGAGTCCTGGCCTGGTGCAGACTATTCCTAGCTTTTGTGCCTGCCCAATGTTATCTGAAGAGATAAAGGGGGAAGGTCTGGTGAGGAAGGCTGGCTGGTGGAGACGGGATGCAAGAAAGCTTTGCAAATGTTGCTGCTTGTTCTTGGAGGAGAAGGAGCCCAGGGCTGTGGCTGGCTTTGGGCAGTTTGCAAATGTGGGGGATCATATTTTATTTTTCGCTCACGGCCAAGCCAGCTGCTGCATTAAAACATGACCATGGGCAAAATCAGCGCTGGATGCAGCCATGACATGGGGCAGCAGTGCATCTGCGTCCCTGGCATGCAGCCCAGCACACAAACTGGCAGCACAGCAAAAGGGGGGGAAGAGCTGCAGCCTCCAGAGCCTCCCACGGTCTGGTGGTCATTCCTTCTTGGGCTAAATCTTCCTGAGCAGCAACCTCCCATTGCCATGGGGAAGCAGGTCCCAGCAGGCTGCCTCTGCTCTCCAGGCTCCACATCATCCCACTTGCCCTGCCAGCTGCTTGTGGTGGCAGCCAGGGCAATCCCAAAAGCAGCAATTTGGGGTCAGGAGACTCCCCTAAATCTGTGCCAGCTTCCCCAGATGCGAGCAGCCCCCAGGGGACATTAACTCCAGGGTGGATTGGGGTCTTATGGTGTCAGTGCTCTGGGAGCCGTTCCTCTGCCTGGCTTTCACTGCTGCTGCCACAGAGGGGCACGGATCTGTGCTGAGAGCTCTGTGTGCACTCACTGTGTCAATATTTAATAATGGTAATTAGTAACAGGCTGGGTGGCTCAGGAATTCACAGCTCAGCATTTACCCCATTCACCTCTCCCATCTTTCAGGGATATGTCTGCAGCAAAGAGAAGCAGGGGCTCAAAGGTTGAGCTCTCCTTGGGGACATTGTCAAATGGGTCCCAGGCCTCCTGCTCTGAAGTGGCTTGACATCAGAAAACACTCTCACTTGCCATGTATGTGAGCTAAGTTTCTGATTCTTCAGCTCTGAAGGTTCAAGCTGCAGTAAAGTGAAAGCCAAACGCAAAGAGTTGCAGAGGGAATGGGCAATAAAACAGCAGCTAAAACTTAATGCTGATAAATGTTCCTGGGACTCCTTTTCTCTCTGCAAAAGAGGAAACACATGGGGGGATACTGAAGGTCTATAAAGTCTTTATGATATTAAGGAGTTGAATGGGAAAAGGTTTTCATTTTGTCCTCCAATAAAAGAGATACAGACCAATAAATGAAACTAACAAGAGGCAGGTTCAAATAAATTTCACTTTATTTTAATATAAAAAAAATATTTTAATAAAACACAATCAAGTGGTGGAATACCTTACCTAACAAATGTGGATGCGGGTGCCCACAGTGCAGCTCAATTAGCCAAATTTGTAGAAGAACAGATTTATCGAGGGACCAGAAATGGCTGCAGTGCCCATGTTAGTTCTCATTTTAGTGAGAGAGGAGAAGCTGCATGCAGCCATCAGAACTGGAGCTGCATTGAGCCCTAACCTGTGGAGACTATAGTCCCAGGGAGCAATAGTCACTGTTCATATAACAAAACAGTGATGGATTCACAATACACCTCTCCGTCACATCTTGAAGGCTCTGCTGTCAGCACTTACTGCCCAACACAAGACAAAATGCTGTGCCATGTCTAGCAGGGCAGTGGCTACACTACTTCGCGCATCTGGGGTGTTAGGATGTAAAAGTTTGGGTTGGACACACCTCTCACCAGTCCCAGCTCCCCCCCAGAAGGCAAAGTACTGGTAGCAGCGCTCCAAGACCCATGGTGAAAGGAGTGAGCTCCTTCCCATGTCTTCTCTGCAGAGAAGCCTAAACCTCCTGCTTTTTTTTTTTTTTTTTTTTTTTTTAAAACATGAACACTGCAAAAAAAATACAGGCTGATTGCTCTCTCCTGCGCCCTGCCCCAAAGTGCCAACACCTGGGAGCAGGTGGAGATCACTGTTGTGTTGTTTTTTTTTTTTCCCCAGAGGAAGCAATTAGGTGGTCTACCTATTTTAACGAGGGTGGTGTCCCATCCTCCTGGTGTTTTCCCTAAAACAACTGCCACGACAGCCATGTGGTACAAGAGGCAAGCATTTGGCTTCATCATTTTTCAGTGCAACCCGGTCTCTGTGGCACGTTCATAAATAATTACCCTGCTGGGGCTTTGGGAATCGGCTCACTGCTGCAGATGGGCCTTGGGGGGACAAAAAGAGATGGGAAGACAAAACCCAAACCAAGACCCAAGGCTTGTCTAATTAGTGCTGGGAAGCTTCCTACTGAAGCCAGCTCAAAGCAGAGCTCCTTGTTCATGCGAGGGAGCAATTTGCCGGAGCTGACAGGGCACGGCATTAGCATTCCCGGCGGCTCCCCAGCGACAAGCAGAGGGAGGAGGAAATATCTCTCTCCCTGATGAGAGCAGGAGGTGCATGAGCAGGGAGCATCACTGCGAGCCTGACAGCTGCAGGGCTCCACGTCCCCTCCGCTGCTGACAGCGGTGCCTCCCGCTGCTTTGTGTCCCCGCCGCCAGGATGACAGCCCGCCGGGGTACGCCTTCCTCCCAGACGTGGATGCTGTGCACGTGGGAGCAGGCTTTGTTAGAGCCTGGCAAACAATAGGGAAAAAAAAAAAAATCAAAAAAAAAGGAGAAGGAAAAAAAAAAAAAAAAAAAAAAAAAAAAGAAGGTGGCTTTCTTCAAACCCAGACTTTCTCACTTGGAACTGATTTGGTTTTCAAGGAGACGGTGAGAGCAGCTTGCCTAACCAGACCTCTCCTTGGAGAGGGAAACAGATGGGGAATATGCCCCGTGTTGGAAGAGATTAGAAAAAAAAAAAAGAGCTGCCTTCTCAATATAAGTGGAAATTGGTAACAAAGGAGCATTATGCTCAGAGCTTTCAGGGCCCTGAATGCTCATCCCCCTTCTGCCACCCTCTTCTGGACACTGCTCCAGCACAGGCTGGACAAAACCATCCGTGAAGGACTCCAGGTGTGCCTCCGAGTGAGGTCCTGATTTAGGGTGGTGCTGTACGGCCTTCATCACCTAGCGGGCTTCTGAAGGATGTAAAAGCTCGAACAGTTTGCTTTGGTTTTGCAAGGAGCAGGCAATGAAAGCTCCTGGTTGGGATGGGATGCTGGGAGATGGTTTGGAAACTGGCTGCAGCTCTGACGCTAAGAAACCCTACAGTTAGCCCACAGGCTTTTCTCTTCGTCCCCATTGCTTGCATCCTTGCCTCTTTTCCCTGCTTTTGACACAGAAAGGAAAATGGGAGACAGAGATAAATTAGGACTGCAGCCTTCAGCCACATTTCTGTGGAGCAGTGACCTTCACTTGCAGCAAGCAAGGCTTAGACCAGAAAGTAGGTAAAATTTGCTAACTCCAGGCACTGTGGGACACTGAATGGGACTGCCTGGGGTGCTTATTGAATCCCTGTCTCTGGAGGTTTCCAGGAACAGACAAGGCAGACATCTGTTACAAATGGTTTACATCTAATTGATACTGCCTTGGAGCAGGAGGACAGACTAGATGGCTACTAAAGGCCCGAGGCAGTCCGATTTCCTGAGGTGCTTTTAGATGTGCTAATGATCTAAGCTGTTCATAAGAGCTAGGTATTTGCTTTTAGTACTAAATTGGCACATTTGGCGTGCTCTTAACCAAGCAGCATATTCATCATGGTGCTGGGAGAGCAGGAACTGGCCTGGCTTGGCCTACAGTGCTCACCACAAACACATATATCCAGATGAGGCAGGACGCCAAAACCCACTGCTAGCCTGACATCCATGGGAAAATGATACCTGCACCTGAGGATGGAGCATGTCACAAGCTGAGGTGGTGTGCCCAGCTGTGGGTGACAGGCGAGCATCCTCACAGAGTGGTTTTGCAGCACCTATCAACCAGTTTTTGACAGAATCAGGAAGGAGGAGGAGATGGGCAGGCCTTCTCCTGAGGGACAGCCCCATAGCAGGCTCAAGCACAGTGCACAGTCTACGCTCCTCATCCCAGCCATGGGCCTTGCTCCCAGAGTCTCTTCAGAGGGCTGCAAGAGAAATAAGTACGTGTGGGGTGCTGCAAAGCCAGACATCTGCTTGAGGGGCCAGCCTGCTCCCCCAGAGTGTGTGGACCCCACCGAAATGGGAGGAAGAGAAGCAAACACAACTGTAGTGGGAATTACTTCCCATGCTTCTGAAGGAAGCCTGTCTCCAAAGCCATGGGATAAGAAGATGCTAAGCTCTGCCCTAAGTCTCCTTTTGTGTGGAGCACCCTGGCAGGATCCGGATCAGGCGTTCTGTGGGAACCCAATTTAAATATGAAAACGCACGGAATCAGCATGAAAATTATTACACAATTCAGAGCCTTCAGTCCTGGTCTAAGGCTCACTTCTGACAAGCTTACACTAAGAAGCAATTAACTTTGAAAACGACCCTATTGGATCAAGAAAGCAAGGCAAAATGTTTTGTCTGACAGCCATTTCAATTCTGTTACGCTTTCAATGTATTCCCATATTTCATCTGCTATTATTGTGTTTTTCCCCCAAACTGAGCACAACCTTGAAGTCCCCAGGCTGTGGGGATCTTTGTGGCTTGGGAGGATGCAGGTTAAGATGAGTTCACTGATGCTGTTACGGATTCGCCAGCCACTGATAGCAACTGGAGTGGACATGGCTTTGAAGAGCCTCTTGGACGATCTATTCTGGTACCTTTATCTCAGTAATAAACTACAGTTCCTGAACAGGTGTATAGAGTATTTCAAGTGGACAGAACAATGCACGATACCTGTACCTATGATTGAAAACTTATTTAATACATGTACATTAGAGTCATAGAGTCAGAAAATAGTTTGGATTGGAAGGGACCTTAAAGATGACCTTGTTCCAACCCCTGCCATGGGCAGGGACACCTCCCACCAGCCCAGGTTGCCCTTGAACACCTCCAGGGATGGGGCACCCACAACGTCTCTGGGCAGCCTGTGCCAGTGCCTCACCACCCTCTGAGTGAAGAGTTTCTTCCTTACATCTAATATAAATCTACCCTCTTTTAGTTTAAAACCATTACTCCTTGTCCTATTGATCATTATGTGCATTACGTGCACTTTAATTATACTGTTAAATATATAGTATATTACAGTATATTATACTCAGGGTTAGAATTAGATGATCTCTAGGGTCCCTTCTGACCCAAACCATTCTATGAACCAATTTATGGATCAGATACACCTTGATTAAATGGCAGTCTCACAGTACCCGTGACATGGGGGCATACCCCCGGGCAGGCACAGTGCTACACCGTTGCTGGCTGGCCATGGGTTACGCAGCCTGCACCTGCACACATGTGAGGGCACAAAGTGTGCGGGCTGCTCCTCATGCAACAACTGTACCCCGCTGAAGTGACTTCTGGCTCCCCCACTACACACAGAAATAGCTAAGCAAGCAGTCATTTCTCTATACGAGATGAAAAGACAATAAGGAAAACTAAAAATACAGCGGTGGCACTTGTAAAACTTCACACGCTCAAGGACGCGGGTGTCAGGCAGGGCTGGCAGCTCTGCTGAACCGAAGGGCTTTCTTGGCACTTAATGTGTACGTGTGAGCTGCACCCCCACGGACTGCTCACTTGTGCTTTACGAGTGCGTTAGACGAGTAAGATCATAAAATGAGAGCTGGTGCCCCTTTGAAGCACTGCCTTGCTTTTGTGCTCTTCTGTCTGTACGTTATCACAGTGTCTTTTGTGAAGCTTTATTATCACTGATAATGAAGAACTAAGAGGAAAAAAAATATATTCAAGTATTGAGTAGTCAAAAAAAAAAAAAAAATACTTCCCAGGATACTGGAAAATCAAATAGAAGACTCCAGGGCAGAAGGGCTAATTAAAAAAAAAAAAAAAAAAAAGGAAAAAAACAACCACAAAAGCCTGCCTTACTATGAAAACCCTTGAGGGGAGATAAAAGCTGAAGGGAGGTGCATGCTTGAATAATAAGGCCTTAATGGGTCTAGGTCCGTGTCTAATACAAAGCATTGATTTTGGCTGCTTGATGAGGTTAGTTATTTGATTAGAAAAATCTAATTTAAAGGGACGCTGCCCACTAAAGATCACTCTGTTAGAGAAATATGTATTGAAGTCATAATTAACTATTAATTTTTATGAAAAACAACAAAAAAGGAAGATTAAAAAAAAAAAAAGTCTTTGGGTACTCAGTTTATTTATTTCATACAGCTGGCAGAATTTGTGTTGCATCTTAGCTTCTCTCTTTGGTGTGTCCAGTCCTTTGGTCTCCCATTGGCTCTTTGAGAGTACAAGAAGGAAGGAGAAATATATCTATTTTTTAAAATAGCGAGATGTGAGTCTAGAAATGCAATGAAAGAAGATAAAAGCCAGGGTCAGAAGGCATTTCCGTAAGATATTTTAAACAATTTATTTGAAACTCAGCTGTTTCCAGTTTGAAAGTGCTCAGTTAAGTAGGGATCAGCAAGAGATAATGACCGAGGTGTTTGGAAGGAGCCCAGGTTATGCAGGGAGGAGAGGAGAGAAAAAAATGAGGGAAAGGGCAGTTTGGCCACCAAAATACTGTGCTCTGACTCTGCTTCTTAAATGCAAGCTCAAGCCCTGTCCCTACAGCTGCTGCTTTCTAGGAGCCCAGCAGCAGCAGTGAGGGATTTGCCCACACGCAATAAAAACCAACACTGGAGTCCCAGTCTTCTTACCCAAGTCTGGACTGGTAAGGCAGTGTCCTCTCTTTAATGCCACATCCCCATGCTGACCCCAGAGAACTCATTCCAGATCTCTGTATTCACAGGGGCGGAAGCAGGTGGGGATTAGACGTGTCATTCTCAGGGCACATGTATTGTTTTATTTAGAAATGACAGATCAGGGGTGAGACAGGGCCAGTGACACACCTCAAATTATTAAGAAAAGTACTCATCTAACCTTAGACATGACAGTATTAAATGTCTTTACAGAAGCTTGCCAGTTGGACTCCCTTTGTAGTCATTGTGAGGCATATGAGTCATCTCACCCCAATGCAGACATCCAAAAGAGGGCAGATGACTCACATCTTACAAGTACCTACTTCTCTTCTCTGATTATAAAGGCCAGCTCAGACGGAGACATCTGATGCCAGGTGAGATGACTCCCATCTTGACAGGCTAGACCGCTGCAAGATGCAAAACGTGAACATAGACAAAGAACAACAGATGCAGGCTGCTCAGCACCCATCTGATATCCTACCCTAGTGGGTGACTTGGTGAGAAATATTGTGTCTGATTCCTTTCTCGCATCGATGTAGATCAGCTGGAGAAGAAAGCCACCAGGAGAGGAAAGTAGCCAGCTGGAGAAATAAGTCACAAATGGTGACATGGCTCATCCATAACTGGTGTGATCAAACTGCAAGGGTCACTGAAGAGCTCACCCAGAAACTCCCATTTGTTGGTGACTTGTAGCACTGTTGCATGCTCAGGAGGCAACCTTTGTAGCATCACCTGGAGCCCAGCCTAACTGCTAATATTGAAAAAGCATGTTATCCCCGCTGGCAGTGTTACAATCTCCCTGAGAGGACATCTAACTAGCGGTTAGCAAGTTTATTGATCCTGGTACCCTTCCTTCAAATCAGCAGTAATTTCCACATTTCAGAAGCAAACGTGTCATTTAGTCATCTACAGAGTTGTCTTTGGAATGAATGAAGGATTCAGGGCTCAAACAAGATGACTGCATGTCTGACTCTTGCAATCTCTGTTCTCCTCCCAGGATGTTAATCCTGGACTCTGTATAGCTGCCTAACCCAGCTCCTGCAAATGCTGCCAGGACTGGATTCTGGGTATGTGCCGCATGGACTTGTCATTAACACTGAGACAGTCTTGCAACAGTTTCTTCAGTGTCACAACCTGATTATTAAGATCTCAGCAGCACTGGGACATGCATTCAGTGACAATGGACAGCCCTGGGATTCCTGAGCAGTACTTTTACAGCTACTTAATTAGGGGCAAAAAACAGCTATAGTCAGATATCATGCTTTCAGGTTATTCTGAAATCATGCTGTAGAGCTAGCCAGTCAAAATTAACAACTGGGAGTGGAAAACTTTGGACACAGACATTTAGAGACAAATCTATGACCATAGCTTTTGAGGCAGAGGATACAGCCAGCCTGGAGAACAGAAGAGAGAAGATGATGCTTAAAGAGAAGTAGTTAGCCACTTTTACAGACATTTAAAAGTCTCTTCTACAAGCTCAGCACATTCTTTATAGGCATGTGTATTTTCATGTGAATGCACGAAGAGTTGGTGCATTGGTTAAAATTAGCTACAATACATTTAGGAAATGGGCATTATGACAGCACCCATTAATAATAATAATACTTGTCATACTTCTTTGGAACAGAAAACACTTACCCATTGAAATGTTGCAGGAAAAAAAAATCATCTGTTACCTCTCTCCATCACTACAAGGCAGAACCTAGTGCTGCAGCTCATTACAAGTGTCGTCCCAGGTAATCACATTGCTCTATGAGCAGCAAAACAAATGAGTATTGAGTTCCGACGGATTTGTGTCCTATTTCCCCTCATCTGCCTCCAGCTATGCCCTCTACTGTACTCCCAGCTTCCATGTAGGTCATCTGATAAAATACCAGTGTCTTCGATGCTGTTCCTTCTGTCTCCTGCACTGAAGGAAACTAGGATTACAGAGGTCTGATCTCTAGATCACTCTTTATCCATACAGGTTGAAATTTCACCAGCTGTGGAAGGGCAGGACAAAGTGAAGGGAAATGACACGGGATTTTGCTCTACAGCAAAATCTGATATGGTGGTCTAGGACTGCAGATACAAAGGCTTTGCCTCAGAGACCAGAGGGGCAGTAGTTGGTCAAGCTGTCAGTCCTGATGTCACTAGCAAGTGTTTTGAACTCCTCTCTATGGCAAATTTGAACCAATTTGCCATATTTGTTTTTTATCTTTTTTTGGGGATGTCCAGTTTTGAAGCCAATTCTCAGCTTCCTCTGTCCCTGGCAACTACCAAGTCCCACCTGTGTTCCAGCTTCTGCACCTGCTATGGGCAAAGGGCTCAGAAACTGACCTCGCCAAGTCCTACATTGCTTCAGTTCAGGGGCTATAAATTTTTACAAGCTCTCACAGCCAGATTGTTTGGATCAGTTTTCTTGACTACGCAAGCTCCCAATCAGCAATATTATTATTTATATCTGTCAAGTCTCTCATTAATCCTAATCATAAATCCTGCCCTCTAACAAAAAACATTTTATGCCTCCTAAGGGAGGAGGTTCCTTCTGAGTCACTGGCAGAACAGCGTGTTCTCTGGTCTCATGGGCTCTCCAGCATGTCTGTCTTTTATTTCTCCCTCTTTCTAGTTTTACGAGTCCTCTCTTGGATTGCAACCATCCATCAGAGCCCTGCAAGGTGGCAAGAAATGAACAGGAATGTCTGGGCGTTTCTCCTACAGCTGCCAATCAGTATCAGTGTTGACTAAACGAGTTGGCACTCGTTCACACAGCCAAGTAGCATTGAACATGAGTTTTGGGTATGTTTTGGCAAAGAACATTAAAGATGTGTGATCTGTCCTTATTTTGGTAATTGGCTATTGGTCAGAACTGATTAGGCATTGAAGTTTGCATGTTATCACATGGCATGACAACTTGGCTAGCAATTCAAAGGCCTAGTTAATGAGGAAAGATGATCTCAGTCTGCTTACAGGAAACAAAGTCCTTCCAGCAGTGTCCAAACGGCAAAAACAAGTGAGTGTGTGGTAGCATTTCACTTCCGCGTGTCCAGACCTGTGTGGGAACCAACAATGTTGGGCCTGGGTCCTGGAAATGGTCCCAAAAGTGCTACAATATCAGCAAAAGGGCAGTGCTGTTGGGGCCAAGAACGTAGTTCTGGCTACTCCTTCAAATGTTGTAGCCAAGCTCATGACTGCCTACAACGGCAGGTTGTATTCAAGTTGTGCTTGCTGTTGGAAGAGAAGGACCATCGTGAGTCATTGCTGTTGTGGTGTGAAGGCTTGCCATTCTCTTGTGACTGTGATGAATGTTGGTAATGAACATTAGAGCTGCTCCCTCCCCTTCAGATGAAGGCAAAGAGCACGCCTGACCAGAAACATTAGCATCACTGCTCGCTTTGTGGCGAGCAGGCCATTAACTCATTGTGACAATAAGAAAATAAGGCCGGGCTTGTGTTTTTTCCTTGTTTGTTTTATTGTTTAAGTTGAGAGAACTGTAACAAGATAAAGCGCCCTCTGGTTAAAAAGTTTATTGGATTTGAATAGCTTAATTGATGGAGATAGGCACCTACGTGAAACCATTTTTTCTTTCCTTTTTTCCTTCAGTCTACGGATTTTCTGCTTCTGTTTCTCAAAATCTGTGCAAAATGTGAGCATGAAGTTACACTTTTTTTGCTGAAGTAAGGTTTTGTACTAATTTGGAAAGGTATAAATTATAATCTGCAAGACTAGAAAGAGTCAAACAGCACGTGTTCTGCGATACAGTGCTCAGATACTGGTTAACTCTACAGTTATTAATGGTTGATCAGGAACTGGGCATAGTTCCTCTGTTAAGGCTGTTATCGTTCAGTCAGACTGTAAGTACATTCAAGTGTCATGAGCCATATAGCAAAACATTTACCACTAAGGCCAAGAGAACTAATTTTCTAGTGTTTTCTTTCTTTTTTTTTTTCCTCCTTCAAAAATTATAATTTGGTTATAACAGAATGACCAAAAAAATATAAAAAAATATGACAAAACGAACAATCAAATGATATTAATATTTACGGTTTACTGTCATCAGAGGAAAAAACATTTCTTAATGAACCTATGGAAATTATTCTTGCAATTACTGTTAACATAGGTTGAGCTGATGAATTTACAGTTGTAGTGTTCTTGGCTGCAGTTTAGAAACACAACACAACAGCGAAAGAACATTTGTGTCACATTCCTGCTGCCTGTTAGAGCAGGAAAAAGATCTAGTCTCATGGGAGGAGAGGCATGGCTGCCCTCTAAACTCCCACCTCCCATAGCCTCCAGGAATTACCCGAACTGCGTAATGCTTAACCAAGAGTAAATTTGATAAAAGTCTTTCTCAGAATATCTCAGGAGTTCACAAAGCAGTAGCAGAATTTGCCCTCCCTGGGACTCCACAGGAAAAGGGTACTGGAGGAGAAAGATTACTGCTTTGGAGGGTTGGGTCAGACTGGTTGGGGCGGACTTGAGAGATGCAGAGAGAAATGCCACAAGATATGTCTTAATGGAAGCTGTAGGCCTTCCAGGATTTCCTTTCAGGCAGTTTCTTATCTTTAAGTGTGCACTGCCAGACTGACACTGGGACAGACTAAGGGGCAGAGTTAAGGTTACAACGCTGACATTTCTAGTGCTTGGTCATGATGCTCTGTAGCATTCTCTTAATGTTAGCTGGGACCTTCCTGTGAAACACAGCTGTTCCTTTAAGTTTCAGCAGGGTCTTCCTTAAAAAGGAAGCCCATGCTCCTAATTTTAACATCTCATTGGACCTACTCCTTCAGCACCTTCTGAACTCCCTGCTGGAATCAAGGGAGCTTCAGGCTGCTGAGCCAGCTGTAAAGCTCCTGAGAAGTTTCTGACTATGTTTGAAACCTCCTAAGAAGTTTCTGGACATGTCTGTGGTGAGGGGTTGCTCAGCAGAATGGAAACAGACTCTTGTTTTGGCACTTACACATCAATAGCAGTGGTGCTGACAGACTAGCTCTATCATAATGTTGTGAAATTAGACATCACCTTAATTGTCTTGCAGGGTTTAGATTTTTTAAGTGCTCAGGGCTTATCTCCTCTGCATTGGTCTCTTTGGGGATCAGGTTTATCTGGAAGATCAAGATCTCCTCTTTCAAGTGAGAAGTACAAAAACAAGCTACCGTGCAACAATAACAGGGCATCTCCTCCCATTCTTTCCACTTGGACCAGGAGACAAAGGAATCAATGTCTGAATTTCTTCAACTTGCTAATAGTCTTTTTAGCTATCCTGGTAAGCAGGACACGGTACTTAGATTTTCTTCTTCTTTTTCCAGTTATCATGGGCTAGTAGCTCTTGAATCTGTTTGTTCAGGGTATCTCCAGACAACACAAAAAATGCTTTGTGAAAAGTGACATTGAACTGACGAGGTGTGACCAAGGTGTTTTAATGTCATTCTAATGTTTCAGACCTCTGCAAGTCTGTTGAAATTTTATCCTCTTTCAGACAAGCTCAGAATCTCTTCAACCAACTTTACAGCTGTTTGAGACAACAGACACAGTTTCTTACATATGTGTAATCTAACCTTGACTCTTAATTGTTTTAATTTTTTTTTCAAATATCCTTATTCGTTTTACCAGAACCACCTGAACATTTAATGCATTGATCCTGAATATCCTTATCAGAGAAAATATGTTTAATGTGTTGTGCTCTTGAAGAACATATCGCAAAGAGATTTTTCTTGAAATATAAATGGCACCTTCAAATTTGTCTTCTTTCCATAAATAAACCTATTCTAATGAGGTCGTTCGTGCCAAGAGCATTTTCTGTTCTCCAGTGTTAATCCCCTGGCAAGTCTCTTCAGGCCTTCGGAGTAATCAGTCACATCATTCTCAGTAATCAGTCACAGCTCTCCTGAACAAACACAGGCTGTGGTGGCACACGGTCCCACACACCAGTGCCAGGCTAATGAGACGGCATGAGCAGGGCTCGTCTGATTGAACTCCAGGAATGTGAATTCCCTTCACGCCATCCTTGAGCAATTTGGGTTTTGACGGAGATGGCAGAGAACCTCTGTCCCAGAGGTACAGCTCACTATGAAATAGTACCCGTACTTAAATCACTGTATCATGAACATTTGCCTGCCAGAACATCCAGTTTTTCTATTGTATTATGAAAGTATAAAAATGGACAATCCACTATGGGGCAAGAAACCCAATTGTACAGAAAGGCACTCAAGCACCCTGTTAAGTATAGATGAATTGCCAAGAGGTAAGTGTATCGTAACTCATGATCTTGATAGGAATAGATGTAAATTATCTGGGGCTGAATATGCTTTTCCTGTAAAAAAACATATTTTATAAAAGATTTTGTTTCCTGTGCCCTTTGGGAAAAGAGCAAAAGTTGCCACAAATGCTAAATATTTCTGCCTACCTCATTCTGACCTAACCTATTATAAAGTATATAAAAAAAAAAGGTACTGAGCTGCCATAAGTTGTGGTTAATAGATTACTTAAGCCTACTGTTGCTGTTGCTAGATGTGAAAACAAAGAGAAATAATAAACTGCACCCATATGAATGATGCAACTAGCCTGAATAATTAGAATTGCATTGTGCAGAAGATTTTTGTTAATGGTTCATCAGAGAAGACAATTTCATGGAGCTTCTCAAACCTTGCACGTGTCTAATGAACTACAGCTCCATGGCACCAAAATGCAGAATCCAGTTTCTCTTTCTTTCCTTTATTTCATTAACACAAGGTTCTCCTGCAATGAGTGGCTGAAAACATCATTATCACACCTGGCAATCACACTGGCAATGGGGATAAAGGGATTTAAGAGATAAGTAGAGCCTGAAGGGGACAGACAGCTAACCGGGAATTGTAGAGAGCATTCCCAGCAGATGTCTGCTTCCCAGACAAAACAGAAAACCTTGGAAAGCAGAAGATAGCACAGACTTGAAGCTCCTCTGTCTTGCCCTAGAGGGCTGGAAAGTGCAAAATTAGAGCTTTTCCCTCAGCCTCAGGCCTGGGAGCAGATTCAGTAAGAACGGAGCCCAGGTTTTACTTATGTTAAGCCTGATCAATGAATGCATATAATTATTTTGCAAAATTTATAGTCACAGAAATTAACACGACCTAAAGGGTGACAAAAGTATGCAAATCAAACTCTTCCTCAGCAAACATAAAAGCTACTGCTTTTCAAATGAAAAATGTAGGAGTACATACTTGACTATGTTTAAGTATATACAAAAATAGGTGCCGTGTCTGCAAAATGTGCATTTGCAAAAAAGCCAGCTCCTCTTCCGAGGACTGTTATAACAGGAAACTACTAAAATAAAACACAAAGTAAATGAATAATTTAGAGATCTCGTTTGTATAAATCCTCTTCAAAAATACATGTATGTGCGAAGGGGGAGCCAAGTGACCATTAGATAAAATACAGATCAGTGAGCTCACCGTGGAAGGAAAGCTATTTTTAGTCAATTTTTTTTAAATGTTTTCTGAATATGGCTTCATATCATACTGTATTAAATTATAAGAGTGAAAACTGGTTCTGATTTAAGAAGAGATGGCATAGCAAGATGTAATGTGTCAGAAATGTAATTGTATGTTGCATGCTGATGCTCTGCTTGTCTTCTATTTGTTGGAGGCTGACCAAATTGGGAAGCTCATCTTTGCCAGGAGAATCTTAACCCTCAAGAGCCCAACCTGCAGCTCTCATACGCAGCAGTAATATTTTTCCCTTGTGTCAGTAATAAGACAATTAATGTTAAGATTTACAGGGACTAAATCCCCAAAGTATAGTTACAGCCACTGGGGCTGTGAGAGAGAGCCCCCTCTGAAAATTAGGCCATAAAGATAAAACCTGCAAATAATATGGGCTGTTGTAATTTTTAGGATGTGCAAAAATCATCTGTTGAGGGTCCTCCCCACTGTAAAGGGTCTCTCTCAATGGCAAATGGGGCCTGAGTGTCTTGCAGTTAAGCATTCATTGCAAATCTGGCTCTGATGCTGGTAACATCCATTTCCACTTCACCATACCAATGTTCCAGCATAATTACTGGCCCTGGTTCATTAAAACACTTTCCTGCCTCCAAAGAACTTGATTTGTCCCTAAGATGCTCCTGACTTCTTGTGTGAGACATCAGGCTCTTCCACTCCCAGCCCCACCAGCTTCTTTTGTGTCTTGGTGGCCAAAACCTGCCCTCAAGGCTACTGAGGCAAAGAAATGTATGTATAAAGAAAAAATGAAAGCTGTGCAGCAAATCAATTTAAACGCTATCGCAGACATAAAGTTTGACAGTTTTTGTGTTTGAAAGGAGGAAAGAGAGGCAGGTTTTGACTGCTGTGATCCAAAACTTCCAGCTTCTGGCAGTCCATGTCCATGCAAAAATGCAGTGCCTGAGAAGCAGAGGCTGTGACACCAAAGGGGAGGTTACAGCGGCCAAGCTGGATGTAGCCTCTGGTGATTACGTGTAAACTTCTAAGAAAATTGAGTCATGTAGGAGGGCATTCATTTTACCAGGACTTGAACGTGTTTGTATGCATAAGCTGTACTGCTTTAACCATTCCAACACAAACACAAACCGATATCACCAGGATGGAGAGGACACCCAGGATAGGCACCTATGCTGAACTAAAGAACACAGAAAAAAAAACAAAAAAAAACAACAAAAAAAAAAACACCACAAAACTCCACGGCTTTATAGGTTGTCCCTGTGTCTCTTTTCATTGTCAAATCAGAAAAACAACTCATTATTGCCCTTCCTACAGCAACAAGTGACTTATGATTGAAGAACAGATGCCTGGTGAGCTCATATCTTAAAGGTCTGAGAGGGTCAAAGAAAAATGTTGAGAAACCAGCAGCAAGTCCTCCGTATTCATGATCCTATATCCAGAGAGAGGAAGACCTGAGAGAGATTCTCACCATGCCAAAAAAAAAAAAAAAAGTATCTATCTACATTGTTCAGAAATTAGGATATCTTCTATCTAGAGAGGAGTTGCATAATGGACTCAAAACTTTAAGTCTCAATGCCTTGCTACTGAATTTTAATGGTCAAGGAACTGTTCAGGAAGTCACCAAGAAAAGCCAGTACTTGTCTCCAAAGTAGTCCTATTTACTGAAAGAGGAATGAATGACTATTCTGAATGGGTGACAAACCCAAAGGCAACATGTCACTCAGCAAACATCTCAGGAGGCATACCTGAGACCAGCTGATGAATACATGAGCTGTTTGGTGCTGTACTTACTTCAACCCCTACCTTTTCCTCCAGGCTCTTCCTCTTAACCCATAATTTGACTGTCAGATTTATGTGATGTTGTCTACCGGGCTAAAGGGCATTTGATGGTGGATAAAAAATTGAGAGAAATATTTGAGAGATGCCAGATGCAATCTGAGAGGAGAAATAACAGAGTGACTGCCCTTGAGACCAGTGAACTTTCCAAGCCACTACAAGATGCCCTCTGTCCATTTACCTGGAGGTCTGATGTAGCTGGTCATGGCTACTAAACCTTGATTGTGAAGGTTTTCTGACTTGCAGAGATCCAGGACAACGATTCGGAGGCAAAAGCAAATTAGCTGGTATATTCTTCTCTTGAATTCATGCTGCCAATGGAAAATGTGAAAGAAACATGCAAAACCTCATAGGAGTCCGCTGGTTCCCTACAAATGGCTTTGTGCTTTGCAGTGTCGTTCTGCAAGTCATCTGCTGTATGTGTATATTGGTTCATACATTATGTATGCTACAGAATACAATTTTTAGATCCCTTGAATTTCTCTCTTGTCAAAGGCTTCATCATTCCTCTGAAATTGCTCACAGGCTTTGAATGCACACAGTGCCCTGCACTGCTGCATTGGACATAGGGCAGTCCTAGGGATATAATGGGACTGTAATGGGACAGCAGATTAGCCAGAATGCACACAGATTTACAATTGCTCATTTCTGCCTCCTCTGGAAACAGTGGAGGAACAGAAGCAGCTGGTATGCAGAGGAGATGAGGTGCAATATCTGCCTAGGAGTGCTGGTTGCCCAAGCACCTCTGGTGCATGCTGGGGAGCACAGGCAAGCCCCGATGGCTCTTTTCAAGGCTGCAGCCTATTGATGACTCTTTGCCCTTTGTTAGCATCTCCCAGCACAGGCAGTTTGTCTCAGTCCATGGTGTGCTGTTGGCTGCTCACTGCAGCGCTTCTCCACATGTCAGCTCGGAGCGTGATGGCAAGGATGCTGAAATGGGCAGCATTAGAAACGTGTTGGCAACACGGAGAGCCACATGTGGCCTTTAAACAGTGTGTTATGGGCGGAAAACAGCGTGGAAAGCACCAAAGTGCTGCTTACACAGGCAGGCTTCATAAAGAAGCATCTTCCTCCAAGTCCTCAGCTGGACTTGCTGGCCTCATTGACTTTATGGTGGAGTTATCCCAGCCTACACCAGCTGAGAATACAGCCCACTAGGCTGCACATTGCCGTGTGAAGTTCCTGTGAGTGGCACAGTTTATTTTCTCATTTGTTGGCGCTGCCATCTGGCACAGCCCTCGTATATCGTTCTCCATTCGCTGTCCTCTGAAAACATCTTTTGTGTTGTCTATAGACATTTCACTTTTCCCTTGCCAAATATTAGCTTTATGACTGAATACATCCTTTGACTCCTTTTGAAATATCTTCAACACATTACTTTTTTCCTCATACATCGCCCTCAGGTTTCTATTATGCAGTGTTGTATTGTGCGTGCAGGTGTAGCATGGGTTAAAAGAATACAAGCCTAGCTTTGCAAACACTTGTGCAGCTTCACAGCTTTAATGGGTTCCAGTGGTTATAAATAATAAAGGAAAACTAAATAATACACTCCTTCCTGTGAGTCACACGTAGGCTGGCTACATTTTGGAATTCACCTCCTGAAAAAAGGACTTTGCCTTTGTTACAGGACAAACTTGTATCATCCTATGATGGCATGTCAGGATTAGACTGTAGCCTGCAGAAAATCATGGATGTACCAGAAAGATATGTTCAAACTCAAACCCTGGTGACTGATACAGAAAGCAGCCTCCCAGCGATGCTTGTAGACAGGTCCATCCCACCAAGGTCTGCTCTAATGAGGGATGAAATTAGCTCGTTTGACTGGGTAGCTACAGGAGGTTGTTCCTGAAGACCGAGATGCAGAACTCAAGGAAACCTCCTGGGCTCCCTCTCCACCCTCACTTCTCCCTGACTTCAGAGACACTTAGGGCTGCTCACCCTGCTCACCTTCAAGACTTGGTGGGTTTGGACTGTGGACTTTCAGGCTTTGGACTTTGGGGCTGATAAAATGCTAGGTTATAGCCTTCCACCCTCAGAATGAATGGCAACCTGCTCCACAGGTGGTCCCACTGATGTCCATGGGAGTACCTAAAAACTAATATTTGCCATGATAGAGGGCATTGATTCTGATGGGAAATTACACCAGATTTCCTTCCTTCCCTTCTGATAGGCAACAACTAGCTCCTCCTTCTCACTTATGCTCTGTGGTCTACGGAACATGACAAAACTTTTCTAACATATAAAAACCATCTACCTCAACCAATTAAGCATAGGGTACCCTTCCCACTGAAAATACATCCAAACTTTTAACAAGCCTGCACTAGTTGGCCTTCATGGCATTGTTCTCATGGCCCTTGGGACACTGCACATGACTCTGGAAAGGACAGAAGGAAAGATGCAACAAGGACCTGGTTTTGGCTAGACAGAGCTTGGCTTTCATCAGAGGTAAGATATCTGCTGAGGAAAAACTTGCCAACTAATGATTTCCAGCGTGAGAGGAAGGTGATCTAAGACAGGGCCTTGAAAGCTGGTCTCTTCTGCTAGTGACCTTTTTTTGTTCCTGCAACACACAGCCATCGGGAAGGAAGACAATTTTACCAGTGTGGCTATGCCATGTTCCACCTCAAGTACAGCAGCTTTTTGGAAAGAGATCACTGAGAGTTTCAATCAGCTCTGTTTGCAGCTCCCTGCCTGACTTTGCCCTCCTATTTTGGCTAACTTTTGACCCCTGGGAAGAGGATGGAAACAATCACAGCTCCTTCTCCAGGCTCAGAGTGCCACCATACAGAGCAGTGAATAGCAGACAATTTTTAAAAGGCTCCCACATCACGTAGCACTGCAGGAGCAGGTTTGCTTTTTCCTATAGTTACTGCCGAGTGAACAGAGAATATATTAAAAAGTGCTACGTATCAAAACCTGCTGCTGAACATTTCTCTCTTTGAGACATCTGAAGAAATGTATTGCTCTGGTGTGTGTCTATAAACTGATGGTCAGCAAACAGAAACAGTGAGAAGCAGATGCACCAGGGCAAAGTTTCTCGGTGCTGCTCTGACCAGGGAAGTTAAAGCACAGCACAGGGAGTTATTTTGAAATAAATCAAAAATACTCAAAAATGAATGGTGAATGTGATGTGCAGGGCAGGTGACCTCTAACAGCAAACAAAGCAGAACTTTTGATCTTAAGACAAGTTGTTTCTCCCCTGGAGGGTGTCATTTGACTCAGTCTGCTCTTGTACAGTTATTAAAGATAGTGTGATGTATTGCAAAAGATCAGGAGCTACAAGAGCCAACCACAAAAGAAAACATTTAAACACAAAAGCAAGGGTGGCAGTGGGAGAGAGCTCTCATACAGAGAGAGCTCTTCTCCATTTTGCTCCTGCTTCTCTCTTGCTTGTAAACACACTGCCTGTAGATTAACCGAATGAGGAGAAAAAAAAGGTGTAATGCAGAAAGAGCTGTGATTGATTTTGGTGACTCCCTAGTCACTGACTGGCAAGCTGGCATAGCTGGTCACTAGATGCCATGAACCATCCGCAGACCAAGATCAGAGAGTAAAGAGGACATAGTTCACCCAGCTCAGCATACGTGCAGGGCTTTGAATGCCTGAAGCCTTCAGAAAACCATTATTTTTTCCTCTTTTCACCTGTTTCCTTCCAGACTCTGCCACTTACTTCCTACACTATCATCTTGTGTAGTTCTCACTTACTTCATAATGTTAGTCAAGGAGAAGAATTTCATCTAGTTCCTTTTCTCTCTCTCTCTCTTTTTTTTTTTTTTTTTTTTTTTTTTTTTTTTTTTTCCCCTAGAGAAAATAAATTCTAAGGATTTCTGATACTCTTTGTTCCCTTCCTTCCAAGTGCTGAACCTTGTACTGGGTGAAATAGGAAAAATGTGCCTTTGGGAAAAATAAGTATTGGCTGGTCCTGTGCCTTGATCCTATTTCATATTTTGCCTCCATCTGAATATAGTGTCTTGGAATTGGAAGACCTGTGAAACTGGCAATCAAATTATTCTAGTGTATATGTAGTTCAGATCCAAATAGCCATCTATGGGCATCCAATAAAAGTAATTCAAATAAATATGTACAGTGGGAGAAATTCATCTTACTCTGAAGATATCCAGAGCTGACAAAATATGTCTGAGACCTCTACTAAAATTAATGTATGGTGCACAGCAAAGAGCTTGGAGAAACAGCAGCAAGCAATACATTGAAGACAAGAAATCCAAAACAGAGCTGTAAATTTAAGCGTCCCTAATGCCACAATACTTCTGAAGGAAGTTTGACAGACTTATGGTGCTTTTATGGATACATCAAAGTCATGCCTGGCATTCTCAAAATCCCAAAAGCTGCAGTTTGGTAAGAGTTTAAGCTGATCTCAGTTGCTGCTACCTCTGGACTACCTGCCTCACTGCACTGCTGGCTGGACTTTCCTGCTCTCCCTCACATTGGTGTTACTTCTAATCCTGCAGTGAATTGGTTCAGAGAATAAAATTGCAAGGAAATGTCTCTTTATTTTTCCATAAAATTAGTTGCTAAGCTTCTCTCCCTTAACTGGCTCATTGTAAGATCAGGTAAATGTCAATAAGAATGAGGGAGAGTGCATCTAAAGAAAGGAGGATGGCACCCTTACATTAGATCTTAATAAATTTGCTGTGGACTTGCAGCCTTAAGCACACAGCCCCACTCCCAGTCATGCATGTGGATGTTTCAGAAGACCTACACTTTAGCTGCACCACAGTTGCATATGTTTTCTTTGATGCATAATCCTTGAAACACGGGGTTCACTTGTTTTATGAGTTAACTACATGGATCCACCATACTCTTTGGAATTTACATATCCATTTTAAAAAGAAAAAAAAAAAAGAAAAAAGAAAAAGAAAGAAAAAAAAAAAAAAGGCACCTATCCATCATGGTTGTTCAGAAAATCATCCCAGTAGGACCCAGCCGTGTGGTGTTTCCTTACTTGTGTCTGAAAACAGCCTTAAATGATAGTGGTGAGAGAGGTAAACTGTTCGAACTGCTTGTTTCCATTCAGGTTTTGACTCAAAACCTTATTGACACCATTATAAATGTCAACATTTGATACATAATACATGAATACATTTTAGCAGATGGAGTGGAATAGAAATGAAGCCAATATGCAGTTGAGGCTGGGTTTTGAATTGCTGGAAGGAGGAGAATGGAGAGAGGAAAGATGCCAAGGAGGAAGTGGAGCAGAAACAGAGATAGGAAGATGGGGAGGGAAGAGAAATCACTCCCACTGAGTTCTGTTGAATTGAACACTAACAGAGTGAAAGAACAATAAACAATGCATTACCTGCTGCAGCAAAAGATGATATTTTGCCTTTTCACATTGTATAAAGCTCTCTTGGAGACTAGCAAGAGTTGCGGTATGGACAGAAGGCAATATGCTTGCGTAGACCCATGCCACAGCCCATCCTCCACATCCAGGCACATGCAGTTTGCTCTCTCCACAGGATGGACAGGATATCCCTAATATCAGAAACAGTTTAACTAAAACAGCCTATTAACCAGCTGCTTCAGATTAACAAGAGCAACTCACAACATAAACCCCATAGCTGTATCAGAGCTACAAAATTGCACTAAACTTCTGAAAGGGTTTTGTCGTAACTAAAAGTTATGATTCTTATAGATTAAATAGTTACGGGAAGCGACCGCACATCACTCTGTAAATAAATGAGTACCTTTAGAAAACAAAACAAAACAAAACAAAACAAAAAACTCATAATTACACAGAAGAAACACATACAGTAGGAATGAGGTGTTAGCAAAATAACCCTTCCAACCTGCAAATGATAACTATATTTCTAGAGTCTAATAAAATGATGCCAGAAGACAGAGAAGAGCATAAATGTATAAACAAGAGGTAAACTTAAGATTTTGCACTCGAATGACCAGGTTACCAAAAACTATTATAGTTTACCATGTATCAAACAGGCCCAGAAAATGATTTTCACAAACTCCTTTACATTTCCTAAGGAGGAGCTTGTATGAATTTTTTCCTTTCCCTATGTTGTTTATGCACTGAATACTTGCACTTCTTTTCTTAGAGACAGAGGTGATTAGTCACAAAGTCTCTGCATTTAAAAGATCACTGTATTAATCCATGATATTTGCTTTTCTTGTGCTTCTCTTTCTCAAAATATAAAAGAAAAACCAACATTCAATACTCAAATTTCTCTAGGAAAGCATGGGATCTTCTCTGCACCAGAGCTGTGATAGCTCCATTTTTATAGAGCAGATCAGTTTATCTGCTTTTGGTCTCAGATTTGCTTATTTAGCCTTCAGCAAGTGCTATGCACAAGCATAAGTCTGACAAACTTAATTTATGTTAAGAAATAATTTTTCTGTTGTCATAGAAACTGCTGCAAGACGATCCAGGCATGAGTAAAAAGTAACAAAGGTAAGCCGGCTGATGTTTCTGCTAGTGAAATTCCCCTCATTGTTTATGTCCCACCAGTAATTTCCCTGTACCCTAAGGCATAAAGGGCCAAAAGATCGCATCTGGCAGGATTGCTGAGAGGAAAAATTTGCCTAGGGGGTGACTGCAGTGTCATAAGGCATCCACATTTCTCTGTCCTAAGTCCTAAAGAGGGTGTGCAGCCGGCACAACTGCTCCTGCAAGGTTGCACCATGGGGATCAAAGAAAAGGTTTTCTTTCAACTGTGGAGAAAAAATGGACTAGAAATCCCCAAAGCCAGTTACAGAGATCTCCCTGACACCATAGGGAGAGAGGGAATAACTTGCTTCCGTTATGCCAGGGGTTTGCTTCCATGCACAGGAATTAATCGTGCCCACATTTTAATGTTTGTGCAGCTCTCGTCATACATTGACAATTTCTGCTTCAGACAGAGGGAACTTCCACTTGGGCAGAACATTAATAGGAGGTGAATCAATGAACATTGGTCATCGTGGCATGCCTGTTTCCAGTTGCCTTCACCCACCCCCAGCACGCCCTGTCCAAGAGCTCGGTGCCACGGCGTAGGCAGTGACACCCTACCCAATGTAGATGATCACTCAGCGACATTTTGATGCGATGAGAGCATGGGAACACAGCCTGTGCTACAACACTCACACTACTCAACCTCAGCCATCAGTCGGTGACATCTTAGGGACATTTATACCCAATACTGGTAATGGCAATGAACGTCACTCATCCTTGCCACTGCTGCTCTTGGGCTGTCTTCATGTTCTCTCCCGAAGGAAATTGCTCTGTGCATCTGCTACCATTGGTTCAGCTAGCAACAGGCTTTCAGCTAAAGGGTCATTGCTGTGGATCCATGGCCTTGCAAAAAGGCAGAAGGACAAAATATTACTACAAAAAGGCAGAAAACCTGTAATGCTTTGTGCACGCTTCAAGTTCCTCTAAGCAATAACTGGAAAAGGAGGAGAATTCCCGCCCGGAACCCTCCTCTGGTGCAATTAGTACTGGAAACGCTCCAAAAAGATAAGGACATTACAGCTTCTTCTTGCCTCTCATGCTGATTAGTTGCAATATGTCAATAAGTAGAAGAGAGTTTAGTAAACAAATGTTGCCTCTTTTTCTGCTGGTGCACTGTCCAGAGAGTTTTATTTTTCCCCTATTTTTTATCATTTGTAAATATTTGCCAAACAATGTCTCCAAATCCTTTCTGATCTGAAGCTTGCTCGCATTTATTTTGCAAGTGTTGGAAATAGAGGCAGGTCTGGCATTGCTTCTGATTCCTGATAAGGTAAATGCAGTTTTCAGTACTGGGTGTGCCAGTGAATTCCAAATTGATAATTTCCAAAATTCTCCGTAAAATGCACCCTTGTAGGCTTTCCATGCAGCTTTGTCTTTGCTAATAAGGAAAAAAAAAAAAAGCAGAACACAAGGGCAGGAAGTCAGTTAAAGTATAATTGTCTCGTGATTTATATGGATCTTAGTAGACATTTTTAACAGAGCTTACTGGAGTCTAGTTACAAGAATCTGAATAGAAAGTTTACCTTTTGCTTACACATTTCTGGCATTATGTATTTTTCAACAGACACAGAGGTGAGCAAGGGATGGAAAATGAAAACAAAACTTAATTATTATCGTGATTGTTGTTGCTAGATTATAAGAAAATGTCTATCTGCCACTTCCTCCCTGTGAGCACATGTACACTTCTCTTTTTATGTTCACTGCCTGTCCACAGCTTGTCTCATACATGCATCTCGTTATGTCTCATTATCACATCTCATTCCCATGATCTTTATAGTGCAAAACAAGGTGTGTATTTGGTTATGAAAATGCTGGAGGGGGTGAGTGCATTTTGCATGGGAGATGCTGTATTACCATGTCAATCATTGCTCCTTCTTTTTTCTTAGTCTTTGCAGATTAATCCTGGATGAGCCCCAGCTGGAATGCTTCTGGCACCAGGGAAGCTCAGATTCAGACACCAAATTCTCAGCCCAGGTCCACTGGCATGCGAATCACATCCTGTTATCAAACTTGCACCAAGGGGCCCAAAGCTTTCCTCCCACGGTGCTGAAAATCTGTTTTAGGGCGAAGCATATCTTATGGGCTGCTGGGGGAAGATTGTCTTTGCCAGTTGAACTTCTACTCTGAGATCTGTTTTTATTATTATTTATTTTTCCCATAAGAAAGGCTGCTGTCTATCAGTCTAGCTACTGAAAGAGGAGCAGAGGAGGAAGACTACAGGGGCCTGGTCCATAGCACCCACTGACACAGGCTGTTTCTACACGTTGTCCAGGCTCCTGCAGCAGTTTGTCCTCTGTGAGTGTGAATGCTGATGAACTTTTCTGCTGTTGTAGCCTGCTGCTGAGATGCTTCTCTGTTTCTTTTATGAGGTGAGCTGAGAGTTTTGACATACCTTCAGCTAAACACGGGGACCTGAAGGCTACCAGGGTCTCCTGGAGGAAGCAGAGCTTTTCAACAGTGCAACCTACACTGCCACAAAGGCAGTGATCCCTGAAAACAAGTGCTTAGGTCACCTACATCCTCAGAAAACACTGCCTGGACTGCTGCTTCCCAGGGTGATTGCAGATCCAGCCTGTTTATCTGCTGGTGGAGGCTCTGTGGTGGGTTAAAGAGGGAGAGGTAGGACAGGGGCACGGCTGTGGGATTAGGAGGAAGGAGGAGAAAAGTCACAGAGGCAGCAGGTCCGTGGGAGAGAAGGGATGTTGTACTGCCTTGGATATGAAAATAAACCTTGTCTTGCTGCCAAATGAAGCGGTTCCATGTGTTTGTTTCCTTTCTTTCCTATTTTTTTTTTTAACAGATAACACTGACTTAAAGACGGAAAAATATAACAGTGTGCCCTCGTTTATATTCTATAGCTTGGCCCTTCTCCCTGCTGCTTGGCGCCTTGCCCATCTCCAGTAGGCACTTTCAGATGCAGATTTCTCCCTGAATAGGTAGGGAGGGTCTCTTTGTCCTCAGTCTCCCTCTGCTCCCCAGGGGCTGTGGGCCTTACTGGGCTACCCCAGGGAGCAGGACTGGGTAGGGAGCTGGCAGAAAGGGCCCCCCCCCCGGTTGGGGTGCATTACCATAAGATGAAGGAACACCCCAGCCATGCAGCTCCAGGCAGGGGCGGTATCTTTAAAAAACACCCGTAAATACCATGCAGAACAATGAATGTAGGTTGCCTACACACCAGTTAAAATTCATACTGGACAGGCTGGATAACGCATATCCCCATACACTAAAATGGATTTATTCAGTATCTGCAAATGGTTTATAGATTTTGCCCGAGATCGGGGCATTGCCTGGGGCATGGCAGACGTATTTGAAGGGTAGGATATCAGCAAGCACCTCCGTTGTGACAAGAAGACAGATTACAACAGGGGACTGAAGATGACCCCCCATTTGTCTGCCATGTGTGTGACTCAAAGGCCAGCCTTCCCTGAGGATTCGCTCATGCTCTTAGCTAGGTGCTACGCCCATATCTCTGCTTTGTCCACAGATTTGGACCACCTCATCTGAGTATTTCCTTCATGCTGGCGTGGGCTGGGTTATAACCTGAAATCCTTGTGCTATTTGCAGTCCCAGTGGTAAGCTATAGAGAACTATTCTGCAGGATAATCACTTAGAGTGGTGGGCCCTCCTAGGTATGGGCCTGTGGTTTAGTGGAAAGGGATCACAGAGCAGATTGGATTAGTATAATGGTGAAATTTGTGGGATATAAATAAACATATAAATAAAAATATATATGTATATGTATATATGTATGTATATATATATACACATAGGGTTAACAGCTCTACAAAAAAAAAAATAAAAAAATTCTTCTACCTCCATTCGTCACTGCTCTCTCTTGGGAAGGGGCTGGGATGGAGATGGATGGTGACACCAGGATACAGCTCCACAGTGACTGCACCTTTTTGGGCAGGGAAGACACATCCTGAAGGGCAAACACGAAGAGTGGCTGTCTTTGGCCTTGTAAAACTCAGTTAGTAAGTTCCCACCTGTTTCTTGCCACCATGGGGAAGTTTTCTGGAAGTATTATGCAATGTCTGCCTACACAAATGGCCACATAACATGGGTTTACTGCTGTATAATTACACCCTCCAAAATATGTATTGTAACCCTCTAAACACCTGAAGAGGTAGCTAACAGGTACTTTGATGACAAGTACTCTAGAAGGACTTCGGAAATGCTGCCTGCTGTGGAGAAGAAGAGGAGCTAACCACCTCTTCTCAATCCTCTTTGGTTTGTGGCAACAAAAACCTTCACTTTTCTTCAAAAATCAGTATAAGGCAATATTGTTTACCAAAGTCTGTTGTCTATCTTTACAGGTTCTCACTTCTGAAATACATCCATTTGCTGGTATGTAAAACATATCCAAGCCTTGCATCATCAGCTGTGCTTTCAGACCTTTATTAATCAGTAGAACTGGGAGGTTAGTATATCCCAGATCTGGAAGAGGAGGATGGCGAAAAGATTTTTATGCTCTGTAATAACCAAAATTTGAGATATAATTCAGAAAATGTTGACCAATTGACCTGCCCATTAGACATGTGCTAGGCTGCAGTCTCATTAAGAGATTCCAGATTAATCATATGCCTCTTAGAAAGGTGTCTCACTGAGCTTTTTCTGCAAAGACTATTGGTGTGCTTCCAGGTATGCTGGACTCTGGTAAATATACGGGCAGGATTTTTAGCATGTATGTTACAAAAGAGGTGAAGAGGTATTTCAGGCTTTTTTAAACACAATTTCAGCACCAGTCTGACTAAATCTGTTTCTCCATCGATCTATTTCTGCTGCTTCCATGATCAAACCATGCGTAGAAAGGCCTTAAGAACAGAAATAATAAAACCCCAAGGAAGAGCAGTTTATAATGAAAACAACAGGGCTGATAATTAAACTTCCACCAACAGTGTGAGCTGGCAATCAACTCAGTTAACAGAGAGAGAGAAAGAGAGAAAATTCTTTGCTGTCTGCCTTTGGGACTGACCAACCTTAAAAATATCTCACCCTACCTCTTAAAAATGGTGTGAAAGGCTCTGTTCTGGCAGCAGGCAAAGATGTTTCCATTTGGCATACTTCTCCTTTCTTGTGAGTATCCCTCAATTGATTTTTAAGAAGCTGTTCTACATAAAAGCCCCCCGTTTGCCTCTGGGCTCCCAGCTTATTCCTGTCTCATTACCTCAGTTTTGATGCCTGCAAGACATTTTAATAAGAATTCATTCCCTACCTGAGAAAGCCCTAATACGCACCGTGCAGTGATGTTAATGAAAAACAGTAGGTGCTGTAGTATCTGATTCCTGAGATCTCGTGATTAATTTTGACAGCAGCATTAGCAGTCAAACATATTTACTTTATGTCAGCTGCTGATTGACAAAATATTTATCTATTGTACTCAAGTATAGGTCATAACTATAAATCCCCAAGTGAACTCAAAAGAGGCTTCTTTAGCCACTACAATCCCTACATAATAAAGTATTTCTGGGACTCATTTTTTAAGATATATCCTGCTGTATCTGAACTTATGGGGTATTTTTGCAGAAATGCTTATTGCATGCTGTGGGCTTCATGGTTCTGCTTATCAGCCTAGCATCAATAACGTGTGTATGTGTGTGTGTGTGTGTGTGTGTGTGTGTGTAAATGGCATTTGCTTGGATAACTTCTGTAAGAGTTCTGTATTTCCAAAGCTCTTCTTATCATCAGGATCCAGTATAAAACGTATTGACCTTCCATGCTTATTAAGGTCCTTTTAACTTGCCCGTTGAGCTTCTTACAATTCATAATGTGTTTTAACCTGACAAGATGATAAAGAGGTAGGAGGTAGAAAGGGAGGAACTGAATCAACAAGAAACAAAGTGACTTATAAGTTGCCCAAACAATCAAACCAGATAGCTGAAAAGCAAGGACACGTTTCTTCATGATCTATGTTGTTTCTCTCCAAGCACTGTACCCTCTTTCCAGTTTCTTCCACTGGGAAAGAATTCTTGATGTGAATATTTTTGGATTCAACAACACTTTTTTTTTTTATTTTTTTATTTTTTAGCATCCTTATTCAGTTTTACTTTTTCAACTGCCTTTGCATAAAGCCTTTTATAAAACCAGAAGTGCATTAAGATCTTTCCTTCGATCTCCATTGCAAATAGGAACCTGAGTCAAAGACACAGAGTGAGTGTTAGCAGCAGAGGCACTTCAGTTCAGGTGAGTTACCATTTATGACAACCGCACTGGGATTTTGTTGGACAGAGCAAACTATCAGACAATAAAGTGCGATTTTAATTGAAATATGAAGCCCAAAAGGATTCTGGAAACAGTCGTTTTCAGATAAAAGAAAGGACAATTATTCAAAATATAAGGATGAAGTTGCCAAAGGAAGGAAGGAAGGAAGGAAGGAAGGAAGGAAGGAAGGAAGGAAGGAAGGAAGGAAGGAAGGAAGGAAGGAAGGAAGGAAGGAAAAAAAAAAAAAAATGTTCTTCCGTTCAAGTTTTTTTGTTTTGTTTTGTGAAATTTCTAAAGCATTATTTTCCTTCACTATCACAGACTAAAGCACTGCTCTCCATAACTGCCCTCCTGCATTTACATTTTCCTTTGTCTCTGAGGACGGCCAGCTGGAGCTGGGAGCTGTTGGTAGCCAAATCTGAAGAACAGGATGCGAGCACGCAGGCGGCACTGGATGAAAGCAGGGCTGCTCACATTTTTTGAGCTTTCCATATCCTTCTGGCAGCTCCAGGCAAGGGTGCCAGCCCCTAGGACAAGGGCAGCATGACCCGGCAGGGCTGGTGGCTGTGTCAGCCTCCTCGGCTTAAGCTGTTACCGCAGGAGGCCGTACGCTGCCAAAATCCTGTCAGTCCCCGCTCACGGGTAGCAACTGTTTGTAAAACAGCCTACAAGAGCACCGACTCTACAAGGGCTGTTCCTGCACCCCAGGCAGGGGATTTGTAAGAGCCCTGAGCCACTGAGTAAATAAGAGGCCATGGACGGGCACTGTGCCTCGGTGGTGGTCCCACAGGCCTCCCTGAGCGGCAGCCGGTGCTCACGCTGGCGAACCAGGCCTGTAATGAATTTAATATTAATTACTCTATGCTGAATTATTGCCATTCAGCCTAACTCACTGCTCCCCTAAATTTAACTCAGATTTCATACACGTAGCCCAAAGCAAGTCCATGCTCCTAGTTGGGATTACATCCATCATTGCTCGGTCTCGTACCGAAAAAGGCATTGCTTTTGTTACACACTGCAACGTTCCCAAAAGCTTAGGGACTGATGGCAGCCGAATATATTTATTCTGGATGTTCCGCCACTGCACCAAATATAATCTGCAACCTGGTCACCTTTAACCTGTTAATTTCCTATTGGCCATCCTGAAAGTTGGAAGGGGAAGGATGGACAAGACATGATATGATGACATCAATGTTGAAGTGTTTTAATTCAGTGTTATTACTGTAGATATTTTTTTTGTGTGCATGTTTTTAAATTTCATCGATTTTCTTAAATACCTATGTTTTTTCTTTTCCTTTCCCTTTCATTTTCCCTTACCCTTTCCCTTTCCTTTTCCCTCTTTCCTTCTCCTTCTCGCTCTTTTCCTCTTTCTCCTTCCCCTACCCCTTCTTCTCCAGCTCCTTCTTCCTCTCCCTCTGGTATTACTTCTTGCTACAAGAAGATACTCAACATGTGATGCAGTTTCACATGCTTTTGCTCCTAGTAATAAATACGGGCCAAGTTTTGCACCCTATAAATTTGGGTGTATGAATTTGGCCTGATTCCACTGATATTAATGGAATTTAAACTGACATCAGACTCTAACCTTACTTTTTTAATGCTTGATTTGCATGGTCTCAGCTGTGAGACAATTCATCTATAGACTACTCTAAGCCCCCATTAAATCAGAAAAAGAACGTTTCTGACTGAGCATGCCAATCATTACAGCTTATCTAGTGAGAGATGCCACATGCTTTCTCCTGCTCTATCCTTATTTTTGACAGCTACTTATGCTACTCATTGTCTAATTGGGCCTGCCAATCCTCCCTGCTCATCCCAATCTGTCCATCCCAGACACAAGAATCTGAATCGTTTTTTTAAAATCTGCATATGGTTGTTGATTACAAGAGATGGGAAAAAATGCAGCCTAGATGTTGCAATATGCTTATTTCTTTGTGATTATCGTTAAAGAATAAATAAAGAACTGCAAAATTAAAAGAGGAAATTGCACTTTAATACTTGGGATTACTGACTCTAAGGATGGGAAGGGTACTAATGACAAGATACATGCCATATTTCTTCTCGAGGCTTGCACACTCACAAAGCAGTCAGGGCTAAATCCTGACATTTGCTGCTTGCTGTGCTGTGAGGAGGAGGTAAAAGCTATTCTCAGGTGGCACCAAACGGCAGGAGATAGCTTGCCAATGCACCACAGAGACCAGCACAGGGCTTCTGGAGGATGAGGATGTCATCACGAGCAGCAGGGCCTGGTAGGTCAGGACCCACTTTGCCTCCACGCAGAGAAACAACAAGCACACTGTGCTGGGTCCCGCTGGGAAATTCAGTTTATGAACAAGAGGATTCCCTCTGTGGAGCATGCATCTGCCAGCCGCTGCTGAACCTTGCTGCCGGGGCTTGCCAAGCAGCACGCCGGCATTTGGACAGCAGCATCTCAGTGGGGCTGGCAGAGCTCTGACATTCCCCTGGGACCTGATCCAAAGCTCATGGGATTCAATGGGGGACGAAAAAAAAAAAAGTCCATTGATCTCAGCGGTTTTGGATCCGTCCTTTCTGCTCTTCTCCTTTGATGATTTATCCAATGCTGACATGCATATATCACTTCTGAAGCACACAGAGCACTTGGTTTTAATCTCACAATTTCCCTGGTGACAGGAGAAGAAGTATGCTGGCAGCTGACATTGAAAAATACTCATTATTCTGTACATTATTATTGCTTTTTACCTCCCCACGGTAGATAGAAATCACAATGAAAAATCACAAATATTTTGTTTTTCAGCCTCTGCCTGCCCTTAAAGGCACAGCAAAATATTACAAAGGGCAATTTTGTATGCATGTGGGAAAGCAACGAGAATGTTTTGTGTTGAAATAGGAGGTAAGAGAACATTAACGACTAAAAGCCACTGTTAAGCAAATGATGCCTTTCTCTAGAAAAAGCTTAGAGAGGGAGATATGCTTTCTGATTTACCAGGGAATTGAATTCTCTTCTTGGATCGGGAAGTAAGAACATTTTATACCTGTGAAAGCTTCATTTGAAAAAATCGAGATTACTGGGCCATTGGCAGCACTGCTCTGCTGAGTCCCATAGTGCCAGTGGCTGCAAAACAGACTCACGATTCCTCGCGTCCTGAAGAGAGGTTTGCAGGGACACCAAGGGGTTGCCACATGGAGCATCTGGCTGTGGGCTTCTCCAAGGGATGCTTCTCCAAGGGATGCTTCTCCAAGGGGTGCCTCCAAAGCACCCAGGTTCATAGAGCCATGACACCTCCTTCCCACTGGGAGGGCCACTCACTGGCAGTCACTTTCCTAAAGCAGGAGGAATGCTTTGCTATATTTTTTAATTTCTCATTCCAGTCCAACACCTTTTTGCCTTTGTTTCCCCACTGGCTAGTGCAGTTTTTTCAGCACTAGATGTCAGTGTGGACATATGATACCAGACTGCTCTGCATTTTTTCCATTCACAAGCGAGGAAGAATTGCTATTCAGAGTGAAACCGAGTCTCTCCCCAGCCTCGTGATGTGCTTCCAACCAAACAGGTCTTTCCTTTCCTGTTTGACCTTCACAAGAAATGTGTAGAGCTGTCTGTCCTTGGTATGGGTTCGTCTAGCTGTAAAGGGGCCCTCTTCATTTTGTGATCACATTGCGTGTGAGTTTAAGAGGAGCTACCATGACTCTGAAGGAAAAGCTTTGCTTAGGAAGTAATGGGGACAAAGAAAAGGTTCTGAATTATCTTGATGAATTGTGACCCTGCTAAAGGGGTACAGGTACTCTACAGAAGTGGCTAATCCTGTAACTAGCAGTACTCATCCCAATGAGAACCTCCTGATGAGGCTGAGTTCATGCAGTCCCATTGTCTAGGACATTTCATCATCTAGAAATGTTTTGCTACAACAAACTCTTACAAGCACTGTTCTAACTTGAACCTGATTTGTTATTTGCCTGGCATTTTCTCAATGCAGAAACGAAACCAGCTAAGAGCAGAGCAACCAACCAGGAAGTGTATGCTGGGTTCCCAAAATGGTAAAATGACTCTTGTTTTTCTTTCACTCTTTAGAAAACATTTTGCTTCTTTAAGAAATGTAAACCTCTGAATCCAGACCATGAATGGTGCCTGGGCTCTTACCGAAGGGCAGAGCAAGAGGCATGAAGCACCCCAACTCCGCTATTTTATTTTTTTTTTTAAGGAAACAAGAGCAAGGACACTGCTCCTCCTGCTCCTAGTCAATATACCAGGAACAGATAGAGCGGGGAGAGGAGGAAGTGGGTTCACAATTCCCTTTCCTCATCTCTTATTTTCATGGGTTCTGTCTTCTGCCAAGTGGATCGGAGCCAGCACAACAGATGGAGCCTTTTACACCGCCCTCGTGCCTGGTTTACACCAGGCATGATGCACAGAAGCCTAGGCAAAAAACGCTTCTGGCAGATAATGGGAAGTGGAGCTCTCTGACATTCCTCCCGAGTCAGTATGGCCTTCAGAAAAATCCAGTTACAAGCTTTTATATTCTTCATTGTCCACTCATTAATGAAGTATTACCTTGATACATTTACTAGTGCACCTTGCTTTTATTGTACTTAGAAGTCCTTACTGTCCCTTTGACTTGTTGCAAGTCCCGGCAGTGCAAGCATGACTGCCCAAGCAGCTGTGCTTAAAGGCCCTTTGAATAGCTACCTGGTATGTTTTTGTTTCTTGTTATTAGGCTTATCAGTAGCAGACTGTAAGTAGGAGGATATAATATATTAAAAGAACAATACTTACAACTATCAATTGAAAATATTACCACATACCATGCAAAAATTAAGACAAAGGTATTTTTTTTCTCTTGGCTTCTGAGAATTTAAGGTCATATTTGGCAGAAAACACAGAACCTGAGAGAATACAAATTGTACTTGGCAAATCTAATGTCACATGGCTCTACCACCTGCTGTCATTCCTACATTTTGTTATTGTTTCTGTAACTCTGTTTTCCTTTTACTCATCTCTTTCAGTAGATGTCTAGCATTCAAGCAATTAGTACTGCTAATGAAAGATGTATCCTGTGAAAGAACTTGTCTGCAATCAGCTCCTGAAGACTGCTTTACCTGTGTAATATTCAGTGTGTCAGGACTCAGAGTGCTTTCTCTATTAACCCTCATGAATTGTTCAGACCAAGCTTTTTGTAAAGACTACGCCTCTCTAGGTGCAGAAGGGATTCATGGTCTAGCACTCTGAACTGCAAGACAAAACAATGTCATTCAGGAATAAACTTTAAAAGACTTGTATTATTTCCCTCTGCAGAAATAAAGAGGGCTGAAGCCATCAACACTCCTCCCCCCCAACTCCACATTCAGCTGGCATCGCTGGGCGCTGATATACGAGATCTGAAAACAAGAGAGAGTAAACACACTTCCCATCTGTTAGTTTGTCCTCCACCCCCTCTTCTTAGAAATCACAGAAACAGAAAAATCAGCTGGATGGGACCTTTATAGGTCAACTAATCCACCCCCACACTCCCATACCCACAGATCTGTGTATTAACGCCTTGCCCAAATAAACACAGATTGATGTCACTTCATTTATGAATTGGTGCAAACGCCTTTAGTGTAGGTATGGGCATGGTCTAAGACACTACTTGTCTTCAGTTATTCCTTGAGCACATAACAAAAGAGGTCTGTGCTGTAGCTTTTGAAGAAATACAGCTTTGCGGGAGCTCTAGATGCATGAAAGGTCAGGAAGTATATACAATGGGATACTGCATGCAAAGATGAAAACAAAACAAACAAGCAAACAAACAAAAAAAAACCCACTAACAAGTAGAACTAATGCAGTTTATTGGAGAACCAGTTACTGCCTGATTATGCACTCAAATGGCAAATTCAAGTGAATGGCATTTGGCCTTGGTGAGTACTGTGGTGCTCACTGGCTCCAATAATCCAACTCTGAATGTAGAACAGTTTAGAACTTATTATGGTGAATACACTTGCCCATTAGAATTGTTAGACTAAAGTGTATTTCTTATCATGCTACTTCATAGCAGATGTAGTGACATGCACAGCACAAATTGCCATTTCTTCAAGTCGATTATTTCCACGTATTTCTTCCTGTACAAAATGGTCGATCTGTAAGACAAGGAACAATGTTCATTTATTTTTAAGGCTAGGTTATCTTTTTTTTGGTGAACATTATCTTTCCACAGGGGTGACTCCAGTGTACAAAATACAGCATATTGTTTATGGTGTGACAGAAACTTCAGAAAAGCATAAACTTCAAACAAAAGGCAGAAGGTTCTAAACACAATCTCTATAAAAACAAGGATAAACTTCCTCTCATTAAAAACATAAGTAACTGCATATATCCAGGATAATTTTAGGACCCAAACCTGGAAAGACTTTCAGAGTTGCTTAGTTTTTTTATTATTATTTGGTGAAGACTGATGACAGCATAGTGCAGGACTGTTTTTACTGCACCAGTGTAAGCATATGCATAAATCTTCGCAGGATTAAAACCAACATGTGTAAAGGGTTACTCAGTGCAAATAAAAACCTAAGATATTGAATAATAAGGTCTGCTACGTATTTCAGGAGATCAGCTACCAGCTGTAGATACACTAATAGCAATACAGGGCCTTTATCTTTTAGCATAGAGATGTGAACATACCTGAAGACAGTTTGGTCAGCCAGATGGCTTAAACGACCTGCAGATGCAAGGCATGTGTATTTTACAAAACTCGTATTTTACAGGGATGAAGCAGTTCTGTTTTGCTTTCTGTTTGAGCAACTGAACACTGCTTTCACTATCTGTGGAGAGTTGTTGTGCAGTGTGATTTGTTTTAAACACCTGCAATGTACAGTAATGTAAAAACCTCGCTGATCTTTTCCAACCACAGCATGCACCCCTAGTTTGGTATCTGAACAGAAAATCTTGTTTCCCCATGTCCTACTAGGAGCCCATCTTAGTTACTTGAAAATTAAAATCTATGTTATGTTTTCTATTGTTTTTTTAACCACTGTCCATCAAAAAGGACTACCTGATTCACTCTAAACAGAATTTGAACTTCCAGCTGGCTTTTTCAGACCAGGGTCAGATGCTTTTGCCAGAGATGAAACCTTCCTTCAAACATTGTTGTAGTCACCCTATAAAAGACACCAAAGTGAGTAGGAGGGGAGAGGGAGGATGATCCATCAGCACAGCTTACCGTTAACCAAAATTCAGACCCTGTTCCATTTATACAGCACACGGTTTCCAAGATGTGCAATGTTATGAACTTATAGCCAATTTTGTGTTCTTAGGGCACACCTGCCACTTGGTATTTTTAAGGAAACTGGTGAAGAAACAAGCTTATTATTTTCAGTTGCTGATAGACAAGGTAGTGCAACCAGAACTAAAATGGAGGTATACAGCTTACAACAAAGAACAGCAAGTGTATCTGCCTGTCTAAACCAGTAATTTTTCCAGTATCCTGGACAAGGAACAAGAAGGCTAGTGCCTACTTTGTGCTTATTTAATTACGAATAAGATTCCCTAGATATGTTTCTACAGGAATAATAAGAGCATTCATCCACGTAGGCCCGTGGAAGTTAATTTTCATACAGCTATGTACTTTCTGCCGAGTCCCAGAGATCTATGGAAATTTGGTCAGCGGCAATATGTTCTGCTTTCTCTTTGCACTGTTTCCTCTTGCCAGTGATTATTTTCTGTGCTGGGTAGGAAATTGAAAATTTTATGCAAACTACTTCTGGAGCATAGTAATGAACAAATGGGTGGAAGCTACAGTGCCAGGTACTTGCCTCTACAGGACTTGGTGCTTGTGGAGTCATTTGTTAGAAGAAACATTAGTTTGAAAACCTAACTGTACTATTGGCTATAGAGAGCAAATTTCCATACACAGAAGAAATTCTATTCAATCATTTACAAGAGGGACCAGGAAGGATGGAGGGGAGAAAGCTGGCTCAGAAGCATGCCACATCACTTTTCTGAAGATGTAGGCATTCTCTGAGGTATGGGTCCTGTTTAGATTCACACTTGATAGTGAGAGATCTGCAAATATTAAATTTAAATGCCCGAAATGCATGGAAACCAAAGAAAGAAAAGAAAGAAAATCACATCTGAGTGCTCTCTGAATACTCTCTGAGAAGGAGACAGGGCTGTCCTGTTGTTGTGACTTGCTTTCTGCAGCTGACTTCTCTTCTGTGAAATATTCTGTGCTGTTAAAGGTAATTTGCTGACTGTAACACTGAATAACTCTTTGGATGTCTTGAGGGCTTTTTTCCCCCCATAGGCTTTACTATTTAATTCTAAACTGAATAAAAGGTTAGTCATAGCCAAATAAAATCTGTATTTAATACCTGCTCAACCCTTAGAGCCACTGTAGGGAAATTACAGACGGTACTGTGTAGCAATGCAGCATTTTCAAAATGCTGCTTATCCTACCAGCCAGCCAGCTCCACTACTACTCACTAGTGGGAATTTTAATAACTCCATAACCCTATTAACACATTGTCCTCTAAACCTTCTCTGATAGGGCTGAACATGCAATGAGTGTTAAGTGAGGGGCAGAAATTATCAGTCATGTCTGCAACATCCTTTGCCCAACTGGATTCTTGGGATCAAGCAAGAGAGGAACTCCTACTGTAGCTTTTCCTTCTGTGGGAACATTAATAGGACCTTTGTCGTGTAGAAGGTAGCTTCTGCATGACTGCTTGCTATCTATACTGTTGGCATCTCTGAGAGATTTGGCTCAGGCTGTCCAAGGGTTTCAAAAGGAGCTGGCGGTATAGCAGATAGCACGATCACACTTTCTTTAGGAAACTGAGCTGTAAAGTGTCCATGCTTGTCTACCTTGGGGTATCTCCCCCTGCTAGCAGAGACTTTAGCAAGTGGGGATGGCATAGCATGGGACAGCACATTATTGACCCCAGGTGTCTGCCCTGCCCCACAAACAACCTGTCCATGAGACAGCTGCGGAATCGCTGCCTCGTACTGAAACCAGCAACAGTTTACAGCAGGATCTTCTGAATGGGGTTTGGATTACTTGCAAAGCAGCCCAGCCATTCAGGAAACCAGTGTGGGAATGAGTAGTTAGTGTTGGTAACCTCCTCTGCCATCCCAAGCGGTGGTACCTGTTCTGGCAAACTGCACTGTGAGCCGCACTAACGCCAAAAAATAGATAAATCATGGAAGCACAGAATTATGAGGGTTGGAAAAGCCCTCCAAGACCATCTGGTCCAACCACCAGTGTCACCCAGTAAACCACATCCCCAAGTGTCAGCTCCAGCTGCACGCAGGTGTAACGGAGATGGGGAAAGGAGGGGGAAAAGGGAGGCCTGTGTGCTTGTTCACGTCTGAGCGAGCATCCTCAGGTGCACCAGAGCGGCGCTTTGTGTCTGGATTAAGGTGCTGGTTTATTTTACTGTGGTAACTGTAGAATAGATGGGTACAGGGCCGAGTCCTGGGGTGGCGTGTGGCACCTGGCGGCGGGCAGCAGCCCACAACCCCCAGCAGCTCGCTGGCGGCGTGAGGAGGGCCGGCAGCGGTGCCGCCCCCAGCATGGCGACAGGGAGCGGAGGAGCGGCTGCGCCGCCCTGCCCGCCCCGTCCCGTCCCGTCCCGCCTCCCTCGCCACAGGCACAGGGCGCTGGGCGGGCGGCCTCGGGGCCGGCGCTGCTGCCGCCGCCGGTGCCCTGTTCAGAGCTGGGCGGCGGAGGATGGCGGTGGCAGCGGCAGCGGCAGCAGCAGCAGAGGCAGCAGCGGGTCGGTGCCGCCGCTCTGGGGCAGCCAGCGCCGTGCCGAGCAGCTCATGGTGGCGCCGCCGAGTCCGCGCCGGGGCCGCCCGCTGAGCCGGATCGCGGCGGGCGGCTCTCGCCTCCCCGCAGCCAGCAGCAGCAGCAGCCGCCGCCGAGCTCGCCTGCTCCCCTCCCCGCTCCTCGCAGCGCCCCCGCCGGGGCCGGACTCCCAGCGCCGCCGGGAAGGAGGCGGCGGAGGAGAAGGGCAGCCGAGGGACCATGGGGGCGAAGCAGAGCAGCCCGACCGCCGCCAACGGCCGCACCCGGGCGTACTCGGGCGGGGACCTGCCCTCCTCCTCCTCCTCCTCCAGCACTAACGGGAGGGCGGCGGGCGGCGGGCGGGCGGCTCACTCGGCAGCGGCTCCGGCTCCTCACGCCGCTCCCGGCGGCTCGGCAGCGGCAGCCGCAGCCCCGGGGGGAGCCGCGGGGTCGGCGCCCCGCAGCAGGTCCCTGGGAGCCGCCGCCGCTGCTGCTGCTGCTTCCAGCAGCGCCGGGAGCCGCGCAGCGCAGCCCGCCTTCAGCATCCCCCACAGCAGCGGCCCCTACGGCTCGCAGGACTCGGTCAGCAGCACCCCGGAGGAAGGCGGCCGGGAGAGAGCCCCCGGGGGAGGTGGAGGCTCCGGTGCTGGCTCCGGGGGTGGTGGAGGTGGAGGTGGCTCCGGGGGACCCCGGCTCGTCATCGGCTCGCTGCCCGCGCACCTCTCGCCGCACCTGTTCGGAGGTAAGGGAAAAGGGTTTTTTTTGGGGGGGGGGTTTGGGGGGAGCGCAGAGCCGGTGGCTGTGTAAATGCTCTCGCCGGCTGCTTACATAATTAGGGTTTAATTGGATCATGTGCCTGCCCCCGACCCGCTGCAGTTGCCCGTTAGGAGCTGCCCGTTCCGCTTGCGGGGCACGCTGAGGCCCTGGGGAAGGCGAGGGAAAGCAGAAGCTCAGAAAGTTTCTGTATTTATTTTACCCCCCCTAACAGAGCAGAGCAGCAGCTCTGTGCCTCGCCCTGTGCCTCTCTGGGCACAGCGCTGTCCATGGCTCCAGGGAGCAGCCTTGCAGAGACAGGAGCGAGGTGTCGAGGCAGGAGGCGAAGCCACCCCAAATTCACCAAGAAGCAGAGGCCCTCTAAACACTCACACTAAACCCAGAGCAGTCTTTTTGTCTTTCCTGCAATATTTAGATGAATTAGGTTTGCATTTCGCCACCTGGGTTCTTTACCTTGAAGTCAGAAACACTCGGCACGGAAGTTGCAGAGTGCTTCGGGTGCTGCTTATTTAAAGGTCATTGTTCCTACAAGTCAAACATTAAGGTCCAAGGTGACCTTTTCTTTTTTTTTTTAATGGATTCACTCTTTCCATAAATCTAATGCATATCAGAGAAGGTACGTGTTGTAACTACCAGCCAGCCTCCAAAAAAAAAAGCTTTATTTTTGGAAGATGGAGGGTTAATGTGAAATTTCCCCGTTGCTGTATTTCAATTAATGGGTTTGTGAATGCCGTCTGCAGCCGACTGGGTTTTTTTCTTCTCTGTAAGGCGACCTGTTGGTAGCCAAGGCAGGAGTGCCTTCGGTCCGAGCCTTGCGGGGAGCGCAGGGCTGCTGTCACGTGCCAGCCTCCATCCATCGCTGCTGTGCTGACCTGGAGGCATCAGAGCTGTTCCTGCCTGGGTCTGAAACCGTCTCCTCCCAGCGCACTGGTTGGACACAACAGAGAGCTGTCAAGCCCTATCATAATGAAGGAGTATTTGCCCTTAAGAGAGAAAACAACTGTTCTCATAGTACCAAGCTGCCGAATAGTAGTGCTTTGTTGCAGGGGTGCTTGCTATAGCATCGCAGTAGCTTGCGGGAAGAAGGTACATGCGTTCCTTTCAGTGATGAAAGGATGCCCTATCACTGGCTTGTGCAGTTCGTACTAAGCACGAGGGAATCATTAAAACATGTAGGCAATTCTTGCTCAGAGGAAGAACTTATTTCTTCTCCCTGCTTTACTGTTGTCTCACAACCCGACTTGCTGCAAGGAGGGACTGGATTAAATGTGAGTGCACTGACAAGGAGCAGCAATCTAGGAAACTGTTCAGATGCAGGAGGGTCTCTTCAGGGTAACTCTGATTATGCTTTTCTATGACAGGTCATAATGTGTTAGTTGCTGTACTACAGCATATTTTGTCTTTCACAAATCTCTGAAATTGGAATATTAAAGAGGATAGGGGCTGAGATGATGCAGAGCTTGTTGCTTCTGCTGGTGCAGGAGGAAAAGCACCAGGAGAGGCGCATGCTCTTCATCTACTCACTAATGAATAAGGAATGCCATACGTTGAGGTTTTGGGTGGCAAGTGTTAAAATGCACTGTCCTTTGGTGGTCATGAGATGATCATAAATGCTCTTTTTTTTTGTGTTCTAAAAATCTTAGTATTTCCTATCAGGATGAGTAGCTGTTTAATCATAATACTGCAATACTTGTGGAAAAAAGCCTTACTTGAAACACTTTTTTTTTCCCCCTCAATTTAAATATTCTGTGATATCAGTGATACAACTCCACGTCACATTGAATGTAGGCATCCTGATCTAGTTGCATGCTTTGTGTCTGTCTTCCTGATTCCTCATAACAAGTAGTGCTTGGAATGAGTAGCCCCTCTGAAGATCACAAATTGGTAGCATCAGCATGGTGAAAAATAACTTGAAGGATTGTTTTTGTCCTGATGGTAACTAGCTCAAGCTTGTCTAGGTGTGGTATCTGGCATTTAACTTGTGTATTAAATGCATGCTTGAAGTTCCCTCCCATGTGTTGTAACTTGCAAATTGACTGAATTGTTCCTTTTTGTCTTGAAAACTGCCTCAATTAATTTCGAGAATTAGCACAGCAATTCTATTCAAATTAAAGAAGAGCAGGAGTAACTTCAACAAGTTGCACTGAATCTTTGGCTCTTTGTGTTTTCAGGCATACTGCTTGGCTTCATCAATCAGCGGTGTGTGGGCGTTACATTAGTTACTGTAATTAATTTGCCATTAGTGAATTACAATCCATTGTCACTTTTACTGAGCAGCTTTGCATACAGAAGTAATGTATAAATATTAATTCTGTAGCGTAGCACACTGAAGCCTATACAGTGCTTATTAATATGCCATTAATGTGCTAGAAAATAGAAGGTATTATGATGTGGGATGTTAACGTATGGGAAAGTATGATGAGTTAGCTGCTCTGTTCCTTCGGTAGGAGTCTACCTACTCGTAGTAGTCTGTCTAGTCGTAGTTAGGTCGTAGTTAGGGCAGCCTCTTCTGGCTCTGAGGGCCTCGTGGTCCTGGCAGGCCTTAGGATCAGAGTGTAATGGAGGAAATACGGCCATGCACCGTACGTGTTAGCTCAGAGTTGGGTTTGCTGACAACTTGAGGCCTTGGTCCCACAGAATAAAACCAAAAGAAACCCATGCAACATAGTTGAATGTGTGACAAGCACTCCTGGGGGAAGCTGAGGGCAGAAAGCAGAGCGAGGGCCAAATTTCCTAAGACCTTATGGTGCTCCCAGACGTAGGGGCCAGGCCTGCACGTGATGTCCAAGGGGACACGGCGCCTGTAGGGTGATAACTGTGGAGCTGTGACCAGTAGCTTCCTGCTCTGGTCCTCCACAGATAGGACTTCCCCTCTCTCCCTGCCCCAAAGTAAACATGCTTACTTCTCTAAGAGCAGCCTGTAAAAGAGCTGGCCTTGGGATCCACGGTTAATTTCGTTTTTCCACTCTTTCAAGGCAGTATTTCTTCATCGACTGTCACCACTACAGCGAAGCTACTGCTGTAGTTGTAATGTAGCCTCTTTTTGTCAATGACACGTGCCACAATTGGCTCAAACTGGACCATCTCTCAGAATTTTCTTTGTTTTGGGTAACTGCTGGTGTGTTACTTCTGTCACTTGAAATGCTGACAGCTCCTTAGAGCTCCCTTTATGTTCGTGATCCTATTCCTGGGTGGTCACAACAGGGAGAATTCCTGGTGAAATCACCTGCTAGAAATACACTTGCAGTGTTCAGATTTAAATTGCTTCTTGAGGGCATTGAGAGAAGGCAAGAATAAAGACATACTTCTATGTGATTTCTCTTAGAAACAAATTTGTAAGAATCCAGCTGTAGAAAACAAATGTTTTTTAAAATTTGCCACATCAGTTCTTCATTAAGGTTGATTGAGCAGTGCAGTGTTATACAAAACCTCATGTTGTCTTACATACAATCATACACAATTTTATATGATGTGCATATATAGACAGGTTTTAAATATATAATTTCAGATACAACTGTTGACATCTTTCAGGCCTGCTTCAAGACTTGGAGTAATAATTCAGATGTTTGGTTGCTTCTCTCCAACTTTATTAGGGGAAGGAAGTTTGTTGCATTCTACTCAAGCCAAATAATTATCAGGCTATTTCATGAAGTATCTTACAGTGCAGGATTTATTGCCAGCCACTGAATGTATGTAATGCTGTATGGGTAGTATCTTGTATGCGTTTTATAGTAGTGTTTGACTGCAACAATAGCTGGTGGAGGTGATGAATGACTTCTCCTTGCTATGGAAGAAGGTTGCTTTCATCTTTCTCACACCTTTTTTTTGGGCATCAAATATCTTCTGGTCACTTCCTTGCCCTTCTCTCCCAGTGTCACGCAAGTTCAGTTGCTTTGCGAAACCATGAGTGTGAAACTTAAACACTTCAGATTTCAGTGCTGTTCCTGTTTCGCCAGCCAAAGCTGTAGCTCTGATGTCTTTGCCCCCCCCCAACTTGGGAAAAGTGTTGGGAAGCATGCTTTGCTATGAGACTATTTGGGATATCCTCCTTCATCTGTGTGTGTGTGTAGCATTTTAGAAGCAGTGAGACTTGCTGTTGAAGCTTCACCCTGTTTTTTAATGTTTGAGGAAGGCCAGCAGATATTCAGTACAAGATATACTTCTCTAAATTACTTCCCAACCATTCAGAATGAGGAAGGATTGTAAGGTTTTTGTCTAATAAGTTATTGCTTTTCCATACAAACTCTGCCTTTCTTTAGAGATATTGTAACACTGCTGTTTGCAGTTGTAAGCACACAAAAAAATCCCATGTGTGTTTTCAGATAGTCTTGCTCTTGCTGTTCATAGGTCTTCCAAGATGCAGTACAGTGAAAACTAAGGGGCTGTTTTGATTTCTTCCTCTTCACTTGGCTGCAGCAGTGAAACACAATCACATCCATGTTTGTCCTCTTTGGGAAATGAGAGCAATAACTATGAAAGGCTGACTGATTTCTGCTGATTGTAGAAGAAGGCTAAAATTGAGACAGGTTTGCAAGTTGGGAGAAATACAGACATGTCTGTACAGATGCACGCACCTTTACAACAACCACAGATTGTGAGGGAGATAGATGTGTGCCTCATTTTCTCTTCAGTTATACCTACGAGTTGACTCCAAAGTGAAAGAGAAGAGTCTTGTTAGCAGTTATTGAAGATGTTTCAATCAGATGAAGGGTTTTGGAAACATATTAGCATCCCATTAACTACAGTGCAGGTTAAAAAAAATACAATAATAAAAATTCATTGTGCTAGGAAAGCAGTCCAAGGACAAATCGAATGATAAGGAGTTCCTGAATATTTTTTATGACAGATGGGTTTGGGGAATCTGATCCCTTTTTAGGGTCTTTCTCTTCTGTATTTAGTGGGCTCTGCTGTTGTTCCTGCTGCTTACATATAGTGAGCAGCAGGGGCACAAACGCTCCTAAGGAGCAGATGGGGGACAAGAAAAAAGAAGTAGAAGGTCTGCCACCACTTGCCCCAGCTCAAAGAGTGCTTTTAGTCTCAAATGTTACATGTCCAGACAAATGAGCTAAAAGAACTAAAGGAGCACTGTCTGGATCTGCCAGCAGCTCTAGTGAAGCCCTTGGGACCTGTTTTTGGTTTCCTTCAGATGAAGAGGGAGCCAGGGCTCTGCGATGATGAGAGATCTCCTGCCTGGTAAACAAAAGGTGTTAGGGAGAAGCCAAATAATAAGAATGGCAGTACTGCGTTTAGGGAAGAAACTTAAATAGTTAATGATCTGAAGAAAGGGAAGCTGGCTTAATTGTAATGCCATATATAAATATTTCTTTTGGCTATCAAGACGGCGCTAACACCTGACCGAGCCTTTGGAGTGCCAGTTCAAACAAGGCCTTCCTCTTTAATTTCTTCTAATCCAGCCGTGATATCCTGACAGCGTGTCTCTCCTTGCGTTCTCTCACGTAATTGCAGACTCCACTCCAACAACCTTCCAAGGCATTTCTTTGTCTTGTGAAGAAAGCCTTTTGTCACTGCTAAAAATTCGAACCTATTTTTAAAACATGTTGCCTACCCATCTGCTTGAGTACATTCTCTCCTCTTCTTGCCAGCTGTTCACGGAGAAGTTCATCATGTAAATGTTCTTGATTTGCTGTTTTAGTCTTGCTCAAAACTTTCAGGTTTGGAACAATATCACCAAGGTTTTGGGGGAGGTTCTCCCTGCTATTAGCAGATGCATGAACCAAATTTATATTATTTTCAAGATTTTTCTGCAGCGTGTCTCATTAATGTTTTAATTAGTTTCAGGAGAGACCTGTGTTCATTTCTACAGATTGTATCCGTTTACTGTGGTAAAGGAGCGTGTTGTCCTTGAACCTATGCAAAGGAGGAGCGAGAAACCTCTGATTGCTAAGGGGTTTTATTTTTGGAGTATCTTTAAAGGCATGCACCTCAGAAATCAAAAATAAATGATTTGTGCTTTTAAAAAAAATAACCTGAGTAAAACCAGAGCAGCATTTCATATGCATACAAGAAATTATTTTTGCTTTCTACTCTCTTCTTAATTATCTCCGAAGCAAATGCCTGAGTTCCCAAGGCCACCTTTCTTTGTAAATGATCGTCATCGTGACTCTCTCAAGGATGTCTCAGCGTGCATCCAGAGCTCTCTGGTGCCTGTTATTTGATAGGCTTCAGATTCCTGACACCTGCAAAAATGGGAGGCTAAGCCACAGTAGGAATGAGGCTTGTTCAGCCTGGGTGCACGCTTCTGTGCCCTGCATGTAAATTGCATCGTATTGACCTGGAGAGATCAGGAAGCACACAGGGAAGTCTTGTAGGGCTTGGGATGTTTGAGTGCCTGCCAAACAGAATTAATAGTGTTGTATGTGAATCGCCTCCGTTACTCGTATACTCCTCCAGGAATTGACCTACCTGGGTGTTTTCTTCGTCCTTGTGTGCTCTGTCTAAAATTCAGACCACCGCAGACTGAGCAGTCCCCAAAGAGCGGGCGTGCTGCATACCATTGTGGATATTTTTAGGAGATTCTGTTTGCTGACTGACTTAGCGTGCTATAAATACAGAGTTCTCATCTGGCATGCACTTTGCATGTCTTCTAGTAACTTATAATAAATTCACCTAAGAATAATGGCAAGAAAAAAATGAGCTGTTACAATTTATTTGGCTTTCCATACCGAGTGTCACTTATATAAAGCAATTATTTAGCAACACCGGCTCTAAATGTTTTTTGAAACTAGTGGTGTTCCAAAACGCTTCCTAGTTGGGCTGCCATAATTAGTCCCTGTGTCAGGTTGATTTATGCTGTGATTTCATTACTGTTTCAAGAATTGAAGGTGGAGTTGTTGGATGTGAGAGGTTAGCTGAGCATCTGGAGCATTATCAATGCTAGGTGATTACATTCTTTGCTATGTCAGTGCTAGCACGTTGCCTGAACATGCACAATGGCTATTCTCTGGAGACAAATGAAGCTTTAGTTATGATTCTCCTGGATTTATTTTTTTTTTCCTGAAGTATAGGTGTACATACATTTGCTTGAGTTGAAATATAGCTAAGGCATTTCCAACATGTTTTTTGAAATTATTAAGACTCAGTGCAGGACGAGGGGAGAGCTGTGGTTCATTAAAATATAGATGCATCTGTCTTAGGATATTGAATTTGACACCAAAATAAAGGATGGATTTGTGCTGAATTTTGCCAAGCGTAACCTAAATGCAGTTCTTCTGTACTCCTAAAATAAAAACTGTGTCATAGTGCACACTAATAGCTGTGGCCCTCATGAAAGGAATTTAAAACTGGTAAAGTTTTCCATGTGCAGCCAAAGAGAAGTCAGCCCTGACGTGCTTTGTGCACGCTCCTAGAACACAGAGACAGTATTTTGAGAATCTGAAAATACTTTATTTTTTAATGAAAACTGGACCGATCTGGTGATAGTCTTTCAGAAAACTTACAAAATCAACTGTCTCCCTGCCAAGAATCTCTGCAGGGCACTGTACAGTGCCCTGAAAATCACGCCACCGTTGAATCCTGATTTCTGCGGCTATCCTGAGTTTTACTTCTTGTGGACTGAAACAGCATCGCTCCTACCTGAGTCCTGAGCGTGGGCATGGAAGGGAATCCTGCCTGGCTTCAGAAGATCCTGTGGCCCTACCAGATAGGGCAGTGCACTGTCAGTTAAGTAAATTTCAGAGGTAATGGTGGAGGATCTCCGGAGTATAAAGACTGGCGGCAGTAACAAAACGCAGCGCTCTGGTCATTTAACTGCTTTCACCTGGAGGCTGTCTTCTTTCTTCTCAGTCTTAATTGCTCTGTCAAGGGTGACTGAAGTAGCATAAGATGCCATACTCGAGGATTTGTTGGCCCTTTTCTTGGGAGTTTTGCTATTCTTTGCCAAGAATGAGTGTAAAAATCACACATCTGCATTCTGGATGTTGGATGTGCAGCAAGTGACTCAGGGCTCCTGCAGCCTCTTACTCCGGATAACCATGATTCATCTTCAGAGGTGATTTTGAAGAAGGGTGCTGAAAGACGGTATTACTGGGCTTAGGTGTGAACTGTCCAAAGATAGGGTTGTGCGTTACACCTTTCCTTTCGTTTCTCAGCATTGTGATTTTGCAACCTCAGTGGCTGATTAGGGTTAGCTTTCCTATCCCTGTTATTTGCATATGGGTATAGTTGTTAGAGGCAGTCAGATCAGTGTGGATAGATGCTAGTTTGCTTTCGATATTCAGGTCAGTATTAAATGTATGCCAAGTAGATTGCTTGTCTGACTTTAAAAACAAACCAAAAACCAACAAAAGCCCTAACCCTTTTGTTAAAGCTGTGTGGATTTATTAACGTATTGCAGTTCCAAAATAATAAAATGCAATTGTAAAACTACTTCTATATATTTAATGCGTCATGTATGTACTCCACCATCACAATAAAGCCATAAAGCTGTTGTTGGTTGATGAGAAAATGATTCCTGGATCCACATGCCAATGAAAACAGCCTGAAATTCACGTATGTAAAGGGCTGCATGCTATGAAAGAAATTCCCTTTGAATGTTTAATTCAGCTGTCCTAACATTTAAATACTAGATGACAAGTGTACAGCAATTGCTTGGCTTTTTAAGTACCAAACTGTATTGCTCTTCAGTGAGATTTAATTGTGTTTCTCCGTCAGTTCAGCCTTGGATTAGTTTATATCCAAATGTCTCATATCCATGAATTTGTCTGTTTTGTGACTGATAACATTTCAAAGACCGATGAAACTGGGCTCCTTTGTAATCATGGATGTGAAAAGCCAAAGCGTTTAAAATGTTTTTGAAGGAAACTATAATGCTGAAATAGCTTTCAGTTTAGAGGAAATACAGATTATATTGCTAGCATAATAAAGCACGTGCTAAAATAAACTGGCTTTTGTGCGCTCGATAAGTCCAAGATCCAGCGACTCATGCGGTGAGGAAGTGTTCATCGCAAATGTGGGGCTGGTTCTGCTGCAAACAAAGAAATAAGATGGCTAAAGCAAATACTGGGGCTTGTGTTGCGCAAGTGCGGGAGATGACGTGTTCAGCTCTCCTTTGTCTCCCCGCTGTGCCTCTCCACTTGTGAGGCACGCAGTTGCATTCAGCTGATGGAGTCAAAAGGAAATGATCAACACGTTTGGAGCCGCAGGGCAAGCCTTCTCATTTTGGCTTTCTTGTGGGCTTGGTGGCTATGTTGTGACTTTTCGTCTACAGGTGTCTGTCGTGCTAGCAATCAACCTTCTAAATGTCTTTAATGATTGAACATTTTGCTTTCAGAAATGTTCAAAAGAGTTTTAAGCTTGCGTTACGCCATTTCTTGACATTAAGCAGTTTAATGTGTTCATGACAGCTGTTGATCTGTGAAAAGTGGACTAGGAACTAGGCTTTATGAAGACCACTTGGGCTGACAGCACTGTTGAGATTGCCTTATCCGTGTGGATAGGATCAAGCTTATGCTGTCATGAAACCTAAGGTCTTGGAGTGGTTGTCTGTCAAAAGCTTTCTAGTTTTTAAATTCTGCCCCCTATTGGCTCTCTTTAAGGATCTGGCCATCTTTAATCTTTGGGCAAGGTAACTTTGACTACTGGCTGAATTGTTTATAAAACTCATCAAGTATTTGCCTGTTTTTTCTCTTAAGTGACAGAACAAAACATTTCCAGTGGCTCTGCTGCAGTCCTTGCTTTTAGTAGCACTAGAAAAGTCAGTGGGAATGAATTTCTCTAAGTTCTTTCCTAAGGATTCTTCTCATCACTTGGAAAAAAATATACTCTGAACAGTCTTTATAAATGTTCACTATGGCTTGCCTTATGTTTGTCACAGACATGGCAGTCTTTCTCTGCAAAATACTTGCTTATGTGTTGTTGTTGCTTGATTTTTTTTTTAATAGTGGTTTAATGATATTGACCTTAATTTTAGCTGAATTTTAACATACTGATGAAAATATTGGCATACAAATTTTATATTTTATCATTATGTTTTGCTGGTGCAAAACATGCGCTCCACAGCAAAGCTAGGAGTAGCCAAAAGTATCCAAAAAGTGTGCTGGAGTGGTGGCATTTGCATTTTACTATCCACAGATAATTTTATTTTTCCCATCTCCTCAATTGTGACGATAGTTCATTAGTTAACTAATGAAAGTGGCAGGTGTAAGCATGGTTTTGAATGACAGCATAGCATGTGGCATTGAATGCTGTTGGCTTTTCAAGTCTGAAAAGCTCCATGGCCATGTTGTCGGTTTGGTGGTGCTTCTGGCTTCCTAGCTATGCTGAGAAACAGGGTGCTGGGCTAATGTAGCTGCCTTTTAATACTGGAAATTACTCTAGCTGCAGCTCTGATATAAAGAGCTGGGAATGGGAAACCTGAAGGTATTCTGGTCCACGTGAGATGCTATAAATTTAGGGATATTCAGGTTCTTCTCTTTGCTTGCAGGTTAGACAAGCAAAAGTGATGCATAATTTGTCAACATGAGGAAGACTCTTAATTGCCTGCAAGTAGTAAAATGTCTCTACTTGATTTAACAGTGATGATTGTAAAATATTCTGAGAACAAGTGCTACAAAACTATACTAATTTTATAAGATTCATCGCTAAGGTCTCTTATTTTTCGTCCTTGTCCTGTCATGGATTTGGACTTGCTCAGCTGTTTAACAGCTGTGTCCTGCAGTAGCCTGTTCTTAATTCTGAAACTTGGTTAGCCATAGCATGCAAACAATCTTTGAAATATGTTAACATCAAATGTTTGTATCAAATGTGGCTGGCCTGACTCTATCCACAAAGATTCAGAATGAAATTGAGTGAAAAACGTAAGCACCCCAGAAAATGTTAGCTTCAAAGGGGAGTCCTGTAAAAATACACCAAATTTGTAAGCAAGAAAGAGGAGGAGGAAAATACTTGTATGGAATGGTGGTGTTTGTTATATTACTGTTTTTTAGGGGGAATCAGGGTGCACAGCTGTGAGTGTGCTAATACAAATGTTTACCAATTTCTTAAACTGTGGTCCTTAACACACAAAAGTCATGTGTGTATAGCTTATTGAGAGCCTCCCCTTTTTTATTTCCCTTTTTCTGCCCTATTGAAGTTTTCTGTGCGGATGAGTCATTTAGCTTAAACACCAATACGGAAGTGCTGTTGGGAACAAAAAAAATAAATCTGCAGAAATACTAATTTAGCCAGATTTTAAATTGTTCCTATGTTTAAAATCAAATAAATAAATAAATAAATAAAGTGTATTAGTTCAGAACTTCTTTTTTTTTTTTCTCCTGTGGAAAGAAATAATTGTGGGTATTTTATTTATATATATATGTGCATGTGTGAGTTTTCTTTTAATCCGTACCCCTAGTTTTAATGGGGGAGGAATGCTGGAGAGAAATACACTGAAATCCTTAATTTGTAGATCAAGAAGAAGAGAGGTCATTTTGATGAAATTCTTTATTTTAGGGTATCAATTTTTTGGTATTTTCTTATCTTCAGTTTTTCTAACTTGCATTTCCCCTAGCTTAAAAATTGCCGTGTAACATTTCCTTTTTGTTAGCAATATTTTTGAAATGCACACAATTAAAAATTATTTTGATTAAACTTGCTTCCTCAGAGATCCAACTGGGTACGTGTGTGTACATATAGCACGAGTCATGAAGGCCTGGAATTCAAGTGTCAACACATGAAATCCTAATCCTATCAGTTTTCTGTTTATGCCTTCCAAACGCACAAATTTACCAAATGACACAGTTGTAAGTCAATTTCTGTCATGTTAAATTTGATGCACAGTTACAAAGGGAAGGAAAGCATCAAGTCAATACCTTGTTTTTCTTGCATTTTCCCTATTGTATTTTATCTCTAAAATATTTACCTTTGTTTTCTTTCAGTCAGTGATAAACATACTAGGTATAATGTTTTTAAGATACTTGAACAGCTAAAACACTGTGAGGACAGCTGTAACTAAGTCTGTGAGTCTTGCACGTGCAAAATTTTGGGTGTACACGCAAATCTGCCTTGAAGAGCGTAATCCCATTTGTCAGGAATTGTCATATGTCACTGACAAGAATTCTTTCTTCTGCTTACATGAAAGGAACTATTTTGTAATCTCGGCATTCACCCTTGAAATTAAGACATTTCTAGTCCCTTTCCAGGAAGTTCTAAATTGTAAGCTAATTTTAATGGTGCCTTTCTAACTCTGAAAGCCAACAAACTGTATAAAAAATGGACTCTCCAAGTGAGGTTTAGGAATATCCCCAAAAGTACTTGTCCATGGAGGGATAAGAAGAGAGGAAAGATACTTTGTCAGCTCTACAGTCTGCTCCTGTCGTATACAGTATTTAAACACCGCGTTTTCCTTTTTCATGGTGTACTGGAAAGCAACAGGCCTTTCTCTCAATGTTGTAGATGAATTTTCATGATTGTTTTTAGGTTAGTAGGCATATAATGTCTTTTTCCCTAAAACAGGTACACGAAAGGGGTTACAGGAATAGATTTAAGTAATGATAATGTGTGGATGAAGGTCTCTTTGGTGGTTATAGGACTTGAAGATACCTTGAGGTTAACAGCTGCTTCCCAGTACTGCAGTGATCAGCTAGGTTTAGTCCGTTCTGAGCAGATGATGATCATCTATTCTTTGCTCATGTCTTAATGGAAAGCCACCTCATTACTTCTGAGTTTCAGTTTGACAATTAATGTTACCACTGGAAAACTTTCCCTAATAAGCAAGTTCCTCCTACTGTTTCACTGCCGGTTCCCAATTTTGAATGCATCACTTGCAAATTGGTGCATTTTTATTAACATAGTTCTCTTCATTACAAATGTCAAGGGCTCTTTTTCCTCTGTAATTATACTTGACTCTTTCTAGTTATTAGATATAATTTAAACAGTGTGTAGAGTCTTGAAATGTAGCTGAAAGCTGGTAGGGCTTAGTATCTCATTTTTATTTTTAAATTAAATTTCTTTGTAACAGGCTTGTAGAAAGCTCTCATTTGCTAGATGTCTGACAAAGAAGGACCAGGATGGTAATGAGGCAGACAACATTTAACAACCAAGTAACTGTGTTGAAACACTGAAGCTGCAGTTTCTGTCACCGACTGACTGTCTGCCTAGAAAGATTCAGGAGGATTGATGGATAACAGAATTTGTTAAAAATAAACGTGCTTAGGGAGTTGTGTGGTATTAATGTTTGTGCTAGCTGGTAAATTGTGCTAGCTGGTAAACTCGAAGCTGTTTCTTCCTGTACGAACATGGGAGCTGGCTGTGGTTGGGTTGTAAAACTGAAAGCGTCTGATGGGGCTGCGAGGACTTCCCGTGACACAGACCGAAGTACGGCTGTGACATCCTATGCAAGTTGGCCCTGGAAGTGGAGGTGGTTTGCAGTGGCTTTATGCCCCTATATGTCTCGTCGTCCTTTGCACAAACAGAAAGTAACATCTTTGCTTCTTTAAGTGGTGAGCATTGCCTAAACACCAAGCGTAAAGCCCACTGAAAGGGCTTGGTTCTGGAAGGACCTGCAGAAGACGTTCTTCAGTGTCCCTACAGCCATCGGTTTCCTCACTGTGGGGCTGTACTTAGTGTCTGGGGGCTGTCATGGAGAGCTCACCCAGGACCTTGGGCCCTTGAGGGCCTCAAGACAGGGCCGGTGCTGGTGTCTGGTGTCCATTCAGCACCCACACCCGAACAACACATTGGGACCCCACCAGCAAGAGGCTGCTGGGGGGCCCTCACCTCAGCGGTGGCCATTTGCTGAGCACAGGGGCAGCCGGAGGGGTTTCGAGGACCGCCAACCGCATACATTGGGAGTTAGGGTTAGGGAGAAGGCTTGAGCAGCAGGAGGCTCGCCAGAGGCTAGCCTTTGGAAATAACGTTAGTTTTTCTTGACGAGAGGTGAAAACCTACAAGCTGGGGTTCTGAAATATTTACTTGTGAAAAAAAAAAAATAGTTTTGCGTCCGGCGGTGCTGAGGTAACAAGATAAGATCCATCTTTTGCGTAGGGGGGAAAAGAACAAAACATGTAAATATTTAATTTCACTTAATAGCTTTCAAGGCCGCGATGGAAAACACAGTAATACTCTGATTCATGTGTGAAAACGGGGTTTGTAAATACTTCAGTGACCTTTTTCCTTTCTCTTTATGCCCCTGCCTGCAGAGAGCTATGTGGATTGAATGTTTTTTGCCCTATTGTTAAGTGCAGTTTATTTAAGATAATACATGCTTTTTTTCCCCCTGCTTACTGTTATCTTTATACAAACGTCTTGCTGGATTTTCCTTAGGGGTGGGAATCCTAAAGTAAATATTATTTCCTTTTTATGCTGCAGAGCTTTCGGTATATTACCGAAACCATTCCACTAGCTTCTGTAAGAACTTTGGCACCTTCACTCAGTTTACTAGCAAACAAATAAATGAGGAAACCACGTGCATTTCTTACTCACTCTTTTCCCATGAGAAAAAATAGTGTATTTCAGGGGGAGAAGAAAACCCTCTTTTTGCTCTTTCGATCATTGGAATAGACATTTATACATTATATACAATATACATGCATTTCAACTTGTAAATGAAATGTGGAAATACCATCGTTAAACAAAATTAGTATTAGAGTTTCCTCATTGTCCTGGAAAAGCTGCGTTTCCAAATCAGTTGTCTCTAACTTATGGCTAACTCTGCTTTATTTAGGTTGGGTCTCTGCCATATGTCTGGGAATTGAGGCAAACTATTGTACAGTTGCTGGAGGTGCCTTCCACTTGTGGGATTATTATTTTTTTCCCTTAAACTAACTTCATTGGAGGGATCATATATAACATGATTTTATTTATAAGTTCATGGTTTTTAATGAAGTCACATTCTAAAATTTATATCCCTGGTATTGTGATTCCTTAAGTTTGGTAAAAGAAACGGAGTTTTTTCCTGAGTAGCTAAAGAAATGTATGAAGATTGAATAGGGAATGAAACACTGCTAATACTTGCTTGGATGGGGAGGGAGAACGACACATATGGAACCCACCATCTATATTTACATTTTAATAAATTTAAAACTTGCTTTAACAGACTAGCCAGTGCAAGACAAAGACTAGTAGTTTTATAGGAGGCTTTTTTCCTGGCTTTGTTTTTCAAGTTCTTTCTGTAAAACTGTCCCCGAGGGAACAGAGATTGATAATAAATGTTATCATAATTGGTACTTTTATAAATTGCTTGTGTACAAACAGTTTGTCTATTAAAAAAAAAAAAAAAAGAAAAAAAAAAAGAAAAAGCTTTGTAGCTTCATATTAATGCATTTTAGAACAGAATTTTTGTGTAAATTGATCTAAAAGAGTCAGACTTGTGTGTACATGCTCTTGCCAGAATATTAATAGATTAGAGGACTGTATTGTTCTTTTAGTACTTTGAATTTATTCCAAAAGGCTTGCTATTTTATTTTGCTGGATTGTACTACCCTCAACTTTATGAGATACCTAGCTGGATCAAGAGCAACAACAACATACTTCAGGATTTATGATCCCACCTATGTTGAAGGTAATGTGCTGAATTGACATAAACACATCTGAAACTTTTTTTTTTTTTTCTGAAGGGCTTAAATGAACTTTTTTTTACCCTTGAAATGTTGCCATTGCATGTTTCTAGAGTAACTAGATGATAGTCTACCAGGATTAGTCTGTTTCAAGATATATATATAGTGCAACTTGTACGAGTTTTGTTGCACGTAGAAACTGGATGGATGAGTTGAAGTTTTTATTTTACTTTCTGAAGGTCACTGTATAGATGTTAAGTGCTGTGAACTCCCTTCCTTAACTTGACTTCTACCCAAAAACATATGCTTGTGTGTAAATATTTATATTCCCACGTGTGTGATACAGCCCTTCCAACTGCATCTGTTTTTTTCCTGGGCAGCTTTCATACGCTTTTAGCTAAGGACTGGTTTTACACCAAGAGCAGAATTTCAATCTGTCCTACCACGTTCTGCGGAAAGTACCAGACAGACAGCGTGTCGGACTAAGGCCTTTTGTTAGCAGAACAAGTCTAGCATTCACTTACTCTTCAGCCTTGAGCTGGAGGATCTCCCTGAAAGATTAGGCAGCTGTTAGTCTTCTGTAGCCTGCATACTGCCCTGGGGAGATGTCTTCCAAAACAGAAACTGCTGTTGTAGATTATGGGATTAATAGAATGAATGGTACAATGTCTGCACAGTTCTAGAAAGCAAAGAAACAAGTTTAAAGGGTATTCTTACCACACAGTGCCAGGAATTGTACTCAATATTGCTTCTTCTCAAGGATAAATAAATAAAGAAAAAAAAAAAAGAAAGAAAAAAGAATAGAAGTAGGTTTCTTTTGTTGGCAGATCTCCTGGTTTACTGATTTTTGATTTGGTACAACTGCTGTAAAAGACTGGTACAGCAAAACCTTTGCTGAAGACAGTGTGTGCTGTTGTAATGATTGACAGGACTGTTAGGCTTCTTGCAGGAGCCTTTAGGAGGTGTTCCTGAAAATGCTAGTTAAAAGCAAAATAAATTAAAAACAACAAACAAGTTTCTTTATAAAACAACAGCAACAACAATAAAAACCAACCTGGAGGCACCAATTGTGTTTTACACGCCTGTGCCTAAACGCAGATAGAGTTTACTGTGGAAGAACTGGAACAAGTCTGTTTTGTTACCAGAGTTAAATAGCTGATGGTTGGCTAAATTTATTGGTGGCCACGCTGTGAGACTTCTCAAAGTTGCTGTTATTGTACTCACCGATGTACAGTGGGCTTACCTTATGGGGCCTTTTGCCAGGTAAGGAGTAGATTCAGGTAGATGTCCATGTGGGAAAACAGTTACTTTGACCTCTTCTCCTAAAGCCCAGGATGAGAACACCTCCTGGAAAACTGGCAACAGGGTTTAAGAGTGAGGTAGCTATCCATCAAGGGCATCGTGGAGGTTTTTGTTTTATAAGCTGCTGAAATTATGTCTTCTGTCTGCTGAACGAGAAGTCTCTCTAAGAGACTAATGGGCCCCTTAGTTGAAGGAGGCAATCTAATCTGAAATGGAAAAATGCCTACAAATAATGTTAATTCTTTGCAGTTCTCAAAACCTGTTCTGTAGCCAAATATTTAAGGGTACAAATTATTTTGGGCTTGGAGGACTTTTCTTTTTTTAACTGAAAGCATTTTTGAGAACTGTTGTTTGTTTCGCAGATGATTTTGGGAAGTTGATTTTTTTTTTTTTTTTTTCAACCTAGAGCAAAAGGCTACAGTGAAAAACTGGAAGTAAATCTGTCTCTCTAATTGTTTTGGAATCAGGTTATTGGTAGTGTTTCTTACCTCCAGACTTTAGATGTCTAAGTAGCGATGGAAGATTCATAAATTATTTTTAATGAGTGCCTTACCCTTTATAAAAGCAGGAATTGGAAGAAAATGAAATCCTAGTTGTTTGAGCAGGAGTATATATACTGGGTTAGGTAGAGTGCATTATGGATTTTTTTTTTTCTTTAAAATCATTTGCTGCTGAAGTATGTACATAGCACACCTTTAGGGTGCTTTCTTCATTCTCTTGCCTTTTGTGCCAGAAGCCGCCAGTCTTTTTATTTTGATTTTGTTCTTGTTGTCATTTTGGTTTTGTTCTGTGTTAAGAAGGTAATCTGTTGTGGGGAGGCAGCGCTAATTTATGCCATGAGTTGCTCTTTCTGCTACCCTTGCCTCAATGTCATCGTGGGCAGCTAGGCATTTTTACATAAGGTAATGCCTAGTGATTTAGGAGAATCGCCTGGCCTGCTGTATAAGCTGAGGCAAGTTTTACTGCCTTTCTGGAGTGTATAATGAAGGCATTGCCCCCTTTGTACCATTACTTTTCCTCCTCTTTTTAGAGGAGTCTCTCCGAAGAGGAGAGACTAACACACACATGCAAACAAACATACTTGCAGCACTTGGCACGCTATGACCCTGCTCTTGTAAGGGCTTTCCAGGAATATGAATACTAATTGTGATTGGTCTTTATTCTGTTGTTTTAAAACAGGAAAAAAAAAAAAAAGGCTTTTTTTTTTACATAAAAATATAACTTCTTGACATGTTGTAGTTTCATGTCACCTCAGTATCCAAACAAACTCAAGACAGTGTCTTTTTTAATATACAGTGCTTATATGTATCAGCTGATAGATCGTGATTTTGTATGAATGGTGAAGACCAAGCCATACTAGTTAGTTACGACTGCTCTTAGCTTCAGTAGTGTCACGGATAAATAAAGCACTGAAAGCATGTACTGTAATAAATAGAAGCCATAATTGGATAAGTAAAAGCATTTTAGTTAACATGTCATTATTTAAACTGCTGAAAAGTCAAAACATCTGTCATCTGAATTAATTTGTTCCAATTACAGTCTAGTGTGTGTGTGTGTGTGTGCATGAATATGTGCATCTCCTTAGCATGATCTGGTTAATGTAAACGAGATGTTTCTGCTCTAAGGGTTTGACTGATAGACCAATACAGCAGTTATAACTCAAGAAAACCAGAAAATAATCAGTAGCAGTCTCTACAATGATCATTTGAAGTTCAAGTAATGCACAAAATATTTCCTAAGAGTTTGTTTGACCAGCAGTATCTTCCACATGAAAAGAGCAAGAATCACATTGCTGACTTGGTTGCTGAGGTAGGAGTGATGTGGCACGGGATTTTAAGGTTGGCTTGCGATTCGTGGATGTTTTGTGAGTAAGATTTTGCAGAATATTGCAGTTGTGTGCTCTCTTGAAGGCAAGGCAAAAGGCTGGAAATGGAGGCAGATCTGTCATGACTGGCATGTTTACAGCACGCAAGTCACCAGCTTGATTTTCCTTAGCTTTTACAGACAACAGCTGAGAAATCTTGGTTAGGGGAGTTATTTGTTCATGGGTTCAGTTCTACCTTTTTCTGAAGCAGTTATGTATCCTCTCTACTGTTGCTCCTATCAGTCATTTCGCATGCTTTCCTCACTTTGCTATTTCCCCAGATATTATCAATTGGTCCTGTCTTAGAAATAAGAGCTTTTACAGAACTAGTAATTATAAAACTTAAATATCATTCCAACTTAAGAACCTGCTCTCATTTTATTAAAATCTGCACAGAATTCATGTTTAACAGTTAAATGATGTTAATCCTGACAGATTTAACAATCTAATTCCAATATACACCTTTCTGAAGTTACAACATTTTCTAACCCTTGGTCTTCTCCCTATTTTGAAAGGTTCTCTAATGATTCTATTAAAAATCTAGCTTCTTATAAACCTATATCCTAGTTTCTGTAACTCTGTATACTAAGGTACTCGTTTTCTAAGTTGGAAGACTAGAGCAGTCACTGGAGAGTGAACTTAGTTAAATTTTCCAATTACAACCAAGAAGGCAGCTTTATGAGAAGTGAAGATATCAATAATATTTACGAGCTGTTCCTAAAGCAAAATTCCTTTGTGCTGAAGGTGAATGACTTTTTTCAGCCCAGGCCTTGCTACTGAATTCAGGCCTCATTAGTAAATCATTTATTCTGTTTTGGGGAAAAACAAAAAAAAAAACAAAAAAAAACATGCTTGACTTTCACTGGTTCCAAGTGAATGAATATCCATAGGTTAGTTTCCCCGCAGATTTAAGAAAATGGTGCCTTTTGTGGAGGACTGCTATTTTGAGAGCTCAGGAGGGAAAATACTGCATATAATGATGTAGGAAAGTCTGCTGTTGTGCTAGTCATTAAAAATTTTTGTATGTATAATTAAAAAATGGGATGAAAACAATGAGAAAACATGTATGCTGTGAAACGATTATCCTTGACTCTCTTGAAACTGAACTTTTATTACGTGTAATTCTGTTACATTGAATGATAAATGTAACCATAACTACTTTCGATATATAATTTAATGATGCTGTTAAAATAAGACATCTTTATCAAAGTTAATATTGAAACTCCTGAGAACATCCCATATAATAATTAAACTTTTTATTTACATGTATTCTTCCCAGTTGTACTCTTTAATATTTTGTATTGACTTTTTTGTCATTGATTGGTTTTCCCCTTTTTTCTTTGTCACTGCTACCTCTATTTCTGCAGGAACAAGTAGGTTACTGGTAAGTATTTCAACTAAACCAGACCTTACAAAGTTTTGCCTTAGTGAGGACGTTTTTTTTTTCTTTTCCTTTTACCCTCACTTACTTTGGTAAAAACTTTGTAGACAGCAGACCAGTTGTCTGTAAATGCTGTGCTTCCTCAGGTCTCCATTACCGCCTTGTTTGTGTAGTAGAATACTAGTTTTGAGATTCTCCAAGAGACTTTGTCTTCTGCATGCTGTCGAGCAGCATCCATATCTGTGCTGTCTTCGAAGATGCTGCCTTCTCCTGGGGCTTGCTCCCTTGTTCCCGTCTGCTGCGTTTCAAGTGCAGTGTTTACTTTGTCTCTCCCATTTTTATTTTTTTTTTTTTCCATAAGACCTTCTATGCATTTTGGCTAGTTTGCTCAGAAGACTTCTCTGCGTCTGACGAGGTGCTCTGTCTTCACGTGTTGGGTTTAGTCATCCTCGTCAACCATTACTCAGCCATTTTCCCATCACACCTCTTTCCTTTTAGCTCTCATTAAATACACTCTCAGCATGATACAGCCACCCTCCCCTCTCTTACTATCATGCTTCGTGTAATTTTAATCAGATTTGTTGCGTTGTGCAGTGCGAGTTTTCAAGATATTTATGTCCGTGCATTTTCAAAAAGTAGGACTTCATTCTTTTCTTCTCATCTTGGAGCAGCTCTTCCTATACTTACGGGATTTCTGTTGAAAGTATTTTCTTTAATCCTGCTGGATTTGTGAAAGTCCTGACTTTATGGGCACTGTGGAGAAGGGTGGTGGTGGTGTAAAAAAAAAAAAAAAAAAAACAACAAAAAAACACTGGTTCCCTCTACATAAGAATAAGGAGCTGTCTTGCCAAATTACTCAGTCACTCCAGAAGAGCCTACTTCAGCAGAACAGTGGGACACTGTTATCCTGCCTGTCTTCTCCACCTCCCATTGTGAAGCGATGAATGGGAAGAGACCTTTTTTTTCGGGTGTTGGAGGAAAATGTGGCTCCAGGGAATGCGAGAAAAGTGAGGGCGTAGGAAAATTAACAAAGAAAAACAAAAAAACCAAACACCTAGGTTTAGGGGAGAATAAGAGTGAGAAAAAAGAATACTCTGCACTTGAACTGTGGTGGGTGAGGTAGGAAAAAATGATAGGAATATGTAATGTCTACCGAGTAAGAGTTTGAAGTCATTTCATTTGCATGAAGTTTTCAGACCTCCAAGCTGCCTTGCACTGAGATATTTGGCATCATTTGGTAACGGAAAATCTAAGCTTGTTTGCCAAGTTAATCCTGCCTACAACGTGCAAATGAAATACACTTGTGCCCAGAATCACTGACCATGCTTTCTGGCATGATTTCTATGATTTCCAGCATTCATCATACACAGGAGGCTAATTTTTTTTTTAATAATTTGGATCTAGAGTCCATGTGGACCCTTTTTTTTTTTGTACAAGACAGCTGAGGCTTGTTCTTACCTTTAAACCTACTGAAAGCAACTTCCAACACAAGTTTATGCTCCTTTAAAAATTTGTCTTGTTACCGTGCTTGTGAATTTGAAAATACATAGACTCAGGAGGAGTTCAGACGAAGGAGCTTCGAGCAGTCTGTCGTCTGCGTTGACTACAGATCCCTACAGATGGTGGGCTGGGGGGATAACACCCGACCACACACCCCCTACACACAAGTGGGTCTTTTCTTCTTGTGTTCAGTGCTAGCTTTGATCTAAAATAGCGCTCCCGAAAAGCTGTCACTCTAGTAACAGCTGTTCTTATTCTTGTATTAAGAGACAAAATCACCCTTTCCACAAGTCTTTCCCACCTACAGTCGTATCTTCTGGTTTTCAAGGTATTTTAGCGCGGGGCTTTCCCCCCACCTCTACTTTCGTGGCTGTATTTATTGCTCTTCAGTTTCTAAAAACGCACAGCTGTCGATTATAGTCATTATCATGTGTTTTACATTGGTGTTAGACACCTGGAGCTGTGCAGTTGATAAAGGCTTTACTCGTGAATAAGAAAATGTCTTGTTCAATTCCTGCTCTTCGTTCTGTACTGCGTTATTTTTCAGTGATCGCTATTGAAGATAACAATTAGCAAGACCCAATTAACAAGATGAAGGGAGTTAAAGAAGTTACATAGTGAGGTGTTCCTTCTTCAGCTTTTGCTTAGGAGGTGAAGGAAGTATTATCCAAACGCATCTTCTCAAACTATTCCATGTCTCCTGTGAGTTTATCCTTAACTGAAATAAATTTCAGTCTTGTTGTTTTGTTTTTTTTCTCCCCATTTCATTTGTTCTTCTCTCTCCTGTGGGTGCTGTGCGAGCTTTAAATAAATAAAAAAAATACAGGAGAAGGTCCCTTATTCTCATCAAGGAATTCACAAGTGTATTTATTTCAGTTTTATGGCACAAGACGGGTGAAGAAACCACTATAGTTTAGGAGCGCAAAATCACAAGTGCTGAGAAGAAGAAAATACTTGTGCATAATCTGGTCGAGTTTTGTAAAATGACAGAGTTTGGTGTTTTTGTGTTGTTGTCTTTGCTAGTATATGATTTCCTACTCTCTTTCAAACTGAGGGAGGTACATCCTTATTTCTTTTCATCTCCAGAGGTCTTTCCAGATGGGTTCTCTCAGCTTAGGCCACTGGCAGTGTAAGGAAGGATGAAAGACAAACAAATAGATGTACATGTATCTTTTCTCCCGTAATAATAATAAAAAAAAAAACCTCTCTACATAAAATGACAAATTTTCTCCAAGTAGCCACTTGTATTGGGAGCTACAGCATTTAGAAATTTTCATTCAGAGGGTTCCTTGGGAACTGGTAATACTTTTTCTTTCTTCTTCTTCTCTTTATTTTATAAACCTTCAGACTTCTTAAAGACAGTTAAAAAAAATGCCAGTTCTCTGTTCTTAAATTAGTGTGAATTAATCTTATTCCCTTTGATGGTAGGGGTAAAGTTGCCAGGTAAGATGTTAGCTTTGGTAAAGCAATGTGCTTTCATGTACAAAGCTTCATGGTTTTTGTTTAAGGAATTACTCATTCTGTCTTTCCATTTCAGCTGGCTGAGGAGAAGAGAAGAGGGAATTCTGTGGCCAAATAACTCTGACGTGTGGTCTTGACTGGAGCTCTTTTTTTTTCTTTTCTTTAAGAGTTACAAATTAGATTACAAAAGAAGAGTGTGACAAAAATTTGACTTGACCAGGAGTGTTACTTCAGCAAGAATTTGAATTCTTCCCACCTATTTTTCTGCTGTTCTTACGATCTCGCTTCATAGTCCTTCACGGAGTCGAATATAAAAGGAAGGAGTGGAAGAAGTAGATGCATTGTACAGAAACATAAAATGTTGATGCTATTTGTTTGATATTCGCGTCGGTAGACTTAGAGAATATAGTCTAGATTAAAAAATAAGTAGGTGGATGCAGAAATAGTTTAGAAAAATCTTGTCTCTGTTCTAAGAAAGCAATTCAAGTGGAGCATTGCAGTGGTCCATGCTGGGTTCATTTTTAATCCTCTTGGGAGACACTTTAAAAATGGAATCTAGAGCCAGACTTGTAAGATCTGGAAGCAAAACTGACATTCATCATTAGTTTTGACATATTAGAAAAATGTTCAGAATTGATTAAAAAAGAGAAATTGAAAGTACTAAACATGTAGGGGTGGTTGTGAGTGGAATGGGACAGCAGTCCAGTGGTTTGTGTACAGGGTGAGTATGTGTACACCTATAAAGGATAAATCCTTCTCTCAACACCTGGTAAAACAGAAAAAGGTGATAAGTAACATGCATTTCTGCTTAGGACTTCTGGAGGTTTGGCCTGCAAGCTCTGCCCAATTTTTGGCAATCCAATATTAAAATGTCGGACAGAGCCCAGAAGAGAGCTACAGGAATAAAAGTTTTAGATACCAGAGCCTGTAAGGAAAGATTAGAGTAACTGGTTTTGTGCAGGCTAGTGGAAAAAGATGAAGGGTGCATTTCCTAGTTTGAGCATGCTTTTTTTTTTTTTTTTTTTTTTTACCCAAAGGACAGTTACCAGCTGTTTGCCATGTCCACTGAACCCATAAGAAGTAATAAGCCTTGTTTTGTAAGTGAAAGCTGCCAAATGAGAGAGAAGGGAAGATTTTTCTCTCTAGGAGTGGCTGTTCAGCATTGCGGGTTGGCTAGGATGGTTGTAAAGTCTTTCACTAGTTGATTTTTCAGGGCAGATTAAATCCTCTAAGTGCATTTACCCAGTTGCCCTGTGTGGGATGAACTCAGTTACCTCTTGACATCCTTTCTAACCACGTTTCTCTGTAAGGTCTTTCCTGTTTATTGGCGAAGGGCGTTTTGTTTAATAGGTTTTAGCATCATTATGCAGGCATGATTTGTGACAATATTCTTGCATACCACCCTGCATACCGTCATATTTACTGGATGCTGTGCTTCTAGACTGTCTGTACTTATTTCTCTGAATGCTGAAGAACAAGTGCAAGCATGTAAGTAACTTTTGTCAGCCTTCTTAATTGCCAAATACATTTTGCAAAAGTGTGTGTATGTAAAGCTTCATTTACAACTTGCTTAAATGTAAACCGAGATGGATTTATCTGTCTTCACTGAAAACACAAGCATACAAAAACTTGACTGCATTCGATATTTATTTGTGAAGGACAGTTAGTTTCATTATACTTTTAGTGTGTTTTTGGTGATGTTCTTGTCATCAATGACATTAACATTGACCAAAAGGACCACCCCAAAGGTATTCCAGAATAATACCAAAATATTTTTGCAAAAAAATTGCCCAGGAGTTTGTGTTATTTGTTGGATTTGAGATTTTGTTTTGTGGGATGTGGGAAACAATAGGATTTCTTGGATAACTGTAGGCCCTTTAGCAAAAGATGGCAGTCTGAATAAAGTGATACATTCAAGAGAAAATGAGAAAGAGAATTCACTTCTGAATATTGAATCCCTTACACAGGTTTAGTTATTTCAAACTTTCTGTGCCATCTTGGAATTTTCTAGTTGCTCTGCTGTAACTTTCTGTTTCTTTCTGTCCTGCCTCTTTTCTTGTAACTGCACTTCTTTCCAGGATTGTGGGTTTGGTTTAAGTAACCTCTTACTTTCGGTATTGTACTCAGGATTGTGAAACTAGGTGATGGAGTCTGAAAGAATTTGCCTCTGGTGTCTCTTAAGCCTGCACTTGCAGAAGTCAGCGAGGTGTCTGTGCGTGCTCAGTTCTTTCCTGCTCTGCAGCTTGGGATTGAGAGGTGACTGAGGTTGTGATGAGAGGTGGCTCATGCTTTTTTATCACGGGCAACGTCCTCTCTGCAATGTGAGAAGGAAGGAGAGCCTTGCAACTATGTGGTGACCCTAATGCAAAGGTGATGGTTGCTTATCTTGGATGAGGATAAGGGATGCCGAGAAACCACCAACTTCATAAGAGTTGCATTTTTGTCTAGAACTATAGGTCATCTGTTACTCTATCTTTTTGTAGATAACATTTGACAATTTTTACAGGACACTTAACCTGATGCCACCTCATCCAAGGACTACTTCTACTTTGTCACCCACATATCTGCAAAAGCAGTGTTTATCTGCGAAACCCAGGGAAACAAGTCAAGTAGAGAACAAGTTATTTTTGACCTGTTGCTGATGGTTGAAGTCATGTGGAACTTTCTTAAAGTTTATCAGAATTGTTCCTTGAAACTGGTGGTAAAAACAAACATGGGCTATCGATGTTGTTAGCCTGCTGGACAGTGGTACAATAGGGTCTTTGTTCCTGCAGAGCGCTTAATTGTGAACTGGGTCATGAAACTATTGCCTTCTGATTTGAGGTAAGGAAAACACCAAGTCGGTGACAGTGTTGGAAGCTCACTTATCTTTGAAAATACACTTAAAAATAGTGTCTACATTCAAGATAATTTGTTCTTCGGGGCTGCTAAAGGAGTTGGAAATGATAACATCCTTCACGCAAAACACGCACTGTGCATCTGTTGAGGGAGATGGCTAAGACCAGGAGCTGGTTATTGCAGCACAACTCTGGGAAGGAATAAGAAGTGGGATTTCACTTGCCTTTGCAAAACGTTTCAGTAGATATAGAGAGCTCAAGGCACTTTTTCTGTTGTAACGCTGGTCTCTGGCACTCAGCTGATGCTGGTTGGTGGAAAACCATCTTTTTCCACAAAGAAACCTTTACCACTGGCTGCTAAATTGGTCTGTAAGTCTTAGTTAAGTGTAAGTGGGGTGTTGTTCTGCATGTTGAATACAGCTACAGCAGTCATCTTCCAGGCCTGCAGTGTCAGGAGGATATTTGTATGTGCTTACCTGTTACCTCAGCTCCTCCTTGACACTGGATACGTCACGAGGTACTCTATTGTCAAAATCTGGGCTGTTTACAAGACTTAAGGACAGGCACATGATCGAATGAGCACATTCAGCTGAGTACTCCAGTGGGATAACCAATAAAGATTTTTCACAGCTGTCTATCCTTGGGCATGGTTTTAAGGAAAACCCTTTTCTTGCTTGCACTGATAAAGGCTGCTGCTATTATTATTACCATATACACAATTTCTCCTTACTGTTTTGTTTGGATTCAGGGCTTCTCTCCCCACGTTCCTGGGATAGGTACCTTTTTAATACCACTGTTAACTTCAGAAGTGGTTGTAGAGACCTAGTGGTGGTTTTCCCTGCCCCTGCCACTCCCAACTAGATGTGTTGGTGACCCTGGGGAATAGCTTGAAGAGTTCTGTCCAGAAAGCAGAGGCGACTTGTTAATGACTGCCCCAGCGCTCAACTAGCCATGAACATAATTGCTAACTTGCTGTAACACAAACGCTCCCTTCTGGCATGGTCTGCAGCGTGTAAGGAAGTTATGTGCCTTTTTACATCAAAATATGTTGTCAGTTGTGCCCGCTAGGAGCGTATAAATAAGAATAAGGCACGGGTATTGGTAGGTTTTTGGACTGTGACTAGACTTGAGAATAATCAGCTGCATTTGGCTGATAATGGCTGAGAGAGAACTTCCCCCTAGCCCAGTTTTTGGAGAAAACCATAACGAAACAGCTTCGGGTGGTTTGGGGTGTTTAGAGGACTGAGATACTAATTTAGATTTTAGTCATGTTGAGATGCAGCCTGCGGGAAAGAGGTTACGCGGTGGCTGAAGGGTCACTGACAGAGCCTCCTCCAAGTAAATGAATCCTCCCAACCTGTTCTTCAAAATACACGTTTGGTTGTTTTGTGCTTATTAATCCGTGGGTGTAACCGTGACTAGTAACCATGTGGGTTTGGGAGGGATGTCAAAAAAGGAGAGAGGAGCAATATTTAAAATAAAGTGCAAGACTGGAACAAGAGCAAGCAGATATGAAGCACTCGTAGCTAAAATGGGAAGAATCAGAGCTGTACTTTATCTCAGGAAGTGGTTTCCAGTGTACACGTTCAGTTGCTGCTCCGAGTTCCCCATGTGTGCTACCAGCTGTCTGGTTTCACTTGCTTCCTATTAGCTGTAGAAAAAAAAACAACAACTGTTGCCTCCACAAGTTCAGTGCGTTTCTTCAAGTGCTAATGCTTCAGGGCTGGTTGCTTGATCTACCTCTGGATAATAATTACCAGAAAAGATCAAAATTCTCAGGCATCAGTAACTTGAAAGTGCAACATCGAGTCACTCGATACCCTTGGCTGACTCAATTCATCATGAGCTCCTGAGGTTGGAGGTACAAAAGCAAGGGACAGCAAAGTAAAGACAATGGGAGCAGGCTGGGATGTGGATACTGGAGGTGCAATGTCCACTTATACACGCCTGTGTCATTCCTTTCCTACGGTGCCAATGAAAGAGTTGGCATTGAGCACGGATTTTGAATATTTTTATGTAGATATTTTTGCTCCGTGTTGTCCTGTAGGCATACATCTTAACAGCTCTTCTGCATCAAGATCCTTGTTGGGTGGCTTTTTGTCTCACTTGCACGTTAATTACTCAGCAGATCCAAATCAGCCTACTACTCAGACTTTTCTGTGGATCCTCAAACTTGTCCAACCAATCTTGTCCTCTTAACTGGAAGACATGGTAATGACATAAATTAAAGCATTAAGTAGTTTTGTCATGGACTATTATGCAGTTGCATCACAATCCAGACTGTCTTAATTATTCTTTATCCCGCGTTGCCTCAGGCTGTGACCTCACAAGCTAAACAAGGTCAAGCTTGGCTAGGATGAGAGAAGTCAAACAAATTCGGTGCTACAGGAAATATCAGTGATTCAGTAGGTGAGGCGACACCCCTGAGTTAATGTTGTGCCCCAGACTGGTGTAGGATGCTGCAGCTTGCCTGATGAGATGTAAAACTGAGATCCTTTGTTAACTTTTCAACGCTGTTCCTGGGAAAAGAAGCGATGCTGTTAATTCAGAGCTCCTGCCCAGGTTCAGATTTTAATGATTACGTGCTCCCTACTTTTCTAATTTCTGTTTTGGTAGAGCCGTGTTATCCTTTCTCTCCTGTCTTAAACTGCTCTTGAGGTTGTTGTGAAACTTTACATTCCAGAGGTGGTGACATGTTAACACTTGGCAACAGATCCATCTGCAGAAACAATGGTCCTTTCTGAGGTCTTTTGAAATCAAGAGAATTATATTCATGGAAGAAAAGTCAGGTCAACACTGAAAAGCTGCCAGATTTATTTATTTATTTATTTTTATTATTATTATTTTTGCTTTGAATGTGTGGAGAATGTTGTTTTGGCTTAAATGTGGATATTGGCTACGTGGTCAAGTGTACTCACGCTTACATGTTTTTGTTTTTCATAGGATTCAAGTGCCCTGTATGTTCAAAATTTGTATCTTCTGATGAAATGGATTTACACCTTGTGATGTGTTTGACAAAACCAAGGATAACCTACAATGGTAAGAAAGAAGTAAGCTGATAATTTCTTCATTTTAAACGTTAGAGTGATGATAATTATTTATTTAGTAAGATATTCAGGTAACTAATCCAATGGACTCAGAAGTGATGTTTTTTTTTTTTTGGCTTGTAGTAAATTTTTTCAAAATAATTTCTGAGAACCTGGTCTCTTTTTTTAACGTTGTATGCCAGTATAATTTATGCTGTTGACTTGTACTACAAATGTGAAATTATCCTTATCTGAGTATGTTTTATTCCATTTTTGATCACAAGGTCATATGCTAGTCATTGTCCAGTTAGGGTGCAACTGAGATAGGTGTAGCTTAAACAACCTCTCATCTAATGGCATTGAGTGATCAGAAAGATCAAGCCAGTCTCCTACTGGGGCCATTGCTAAGAGCTGTTATTGATGCACCATGTATTTATAGCTTAGTCAAAAAAGGGGCTTTCTTGAAGGAGCTGAGGAACTGCCTATTGTTTATGTGATAGCATAAGGACTTGTAGATAAGACCTTCAGTCTTTATGGGTTTAGCAAGACTTTTCCCAGTGTCAAATGAATCAACCGTGGTAGCTCTGTTCTCATACCACTAAGCTCTCCTTGTAAGCAGCCTGTGATGCAAGACAAACAGAACTTTTGCCACTTTGGGGATCAAACCCTTCTGTCGCTGTGGTTTAGGCTAACACTCAGCTCTATGTGAGAGGTTAGAAGGAAACTGAGAGGGAGTCAGACTCATTTTGGAGGTGCAGAGCAAAAAGTTGAGAGTCAGTGGTCACAATTTGCAGCAAGGATAATTCAGATTCGATGTAAGGTAGAAAGTCCTCGTAGTGAGGATGGTCCAACACAGTAGCAAGTGCCCAGAGAGGCTGTGCAACCTCATCAGAAAGTGACTGGGTAAGGCCCTGAGCAACTTAGACTAAGTCGGTCCAGCTTTGAATGAGGGACCAGAAGACCTCCAGAGGTCCCTTCCAACTTAAGTTAATGTCTAAATAACTGGTAGTGTTATGGACTCTTTGTGGTCTCCCTTCTGTTATGGTATTCTATGCTGAATTTTGTCTTGGAAGGAGTCTTGAAGGACAGTAGGGCCCATCTTATTCTTTGTCTGGATAGCAATAAGGCATCAGGGTTACAGGAACAGCGTTAATTGTGAAAATAATTTGAAATCATATACCAGCAGTTGTGAAATCCATTTCAAAGCACAGTACTCAGGTAAAATAAATATATATTTTTTTTTCTCCTGGTGTTGCACCATATATTTGAGAAGGTTGACTTTACCTAGCAGAGAATTTTTTTTTTCTTTTTGTTCTGGTATTTTTGTTTTGTTTTTGTCTTTTAAATTAGGACGAAGCAGTTTCCAAGGTGGGTCTTTAGGGTTCTGTGTACTGTGAGCTGCTGAGCATAAGAGAGAAGTGGGCTAGTCAGCCCAGTAAGGGAGAAGTAAAGCACTTGGGATCAGTTTGGGTGGAGCAGAAGGTGGCAAGCTGGCAGAGAGCAAGCTCTGGCTGTAATCCAGCTGGTGGGATGTGCACAAATTACAAGCTGACAGAGATCCTATGCTCCTGCTGCTTCCTATATGTATGTACGAGCACATTCAGCTGACTTACTTTTTTTCAAGGAAATAGCAATCACATAACACAACCTCTCAGTGGTGTTTGTGACGTTCATTTGTATTGCAGTGGTGCCATATTCAAACTTTTTTTTCTTCCTCTGCATTGTCTCTCCCAGCTGGTATGTTGTTAATTGGAGCTCTTTTGGGCCATCTCATTACTTTTGTACAGTCCCTTAAGCAAAAAAACAAACAAACAAACAAAAAAAAACTTCCCTGTAAATGAGCACAAATAAAAACCCCTGTGTGGCCCATGAAGCCACTCTCTTGATAATTTGCAACACAACAAAAGCAGTTGTGGACAATGCAATGTAAGGTATTACCTGAATCATGTAATTTGTCAAATTAGGAGCGTGTCTACAGCGTACAGAGCCTCGGATGCTCATTCTAGGAAGTGGTTATAGAAGCTTGAAAGGAGAAAACTACTAAATTGCAGAAATTGGTTTGAGAGAGACACTTACCTGGAATTACAGTCTCATTCTCATAAAACCTTAATAGAAGTGTGCATTAATCCTTTTGACGGCAGCTGGTTAGCTCCTGGAGTTGTGGACTGAATCTTAAATTAGAGAATATAGTTGGTTACTTAAGGTACTGCAGCACAGAGAAATTGAGGATATGGCTTCAGCGTTGTGCATCACTTAGTAGTTACTTTGTAGTATGATTGTGATACGTTTAATGAGGCTAAATAAAGAGGATTAACTAGCAGATCAATAACTTGACTGAATGCTGCTGTAATTACAGGCCCAGAATTGCACGCGGATGTCTAGATGCATACATTTTCCTGTATTTTTGCTGTTTGCTAGGATGAGATCAGTAAGCTATAAGAAGGGCATCTCATGTTTTGCTTTAGAGAAAAAAAAAAGATGCTGCTATCAACTCTTGATCTTCTTTTACCTCCTTTTTCTCTCTACATTTACGTTGCAAGTAGTTGAAGGGAACCTTACACTTGCAAGCGGTGGGATGTTTAAAAGTTAGGTGGTTGGGCTGAACTGTGCATATATCGAATTCTGTTTTGGATATGTTTCCTCGTGATACTGTGACTGTTTGAAGATTAGCTCTTTCTAGGAAATGTCCGGAGCAAATTGTACCTATTGTGGGATTCTGAGAAGACGAGCATTCTTTCTTCTCAATTGGAGTCTAAGGCTTTCTGAAAAATGGTGTAAGACTGTTGTGATTAGAAAGTTTTGTTTGTTTGTTTATGAAAGTCCTCCCAGGCAATGTCTAACTGCTTTCTGAACTACCTTTGTGCATTGCCTTTGGGCAGAAGGAAGGGCCAGTGCACTGCAGTCTGTGGCAGCTGCCTGATTTACACGTGTTTCCTGAAAGGCACTGGTCACAAACTTGTCCCAGTTGTGTGCTACAAGTTGTGCTGATTTTCATAGAAGTAAATCAGTACGTTTTATTAGCCTTATTCTTTTTAAAATCATGTGATTTGCCTCCAACAGAGATCTCATTGCTTACTCAGTTGGGCCTGTAAAAAGGGCTCTTTCTTTTTTCTATGGAACTTTGTTCCAAGTATCTTCAACTACTTGTGGTGTGCAGCCATGAACCAGTATATAGTCATTTTGATACAAAACCTGTTTAAATGAACTGAATTGTGCAAATTCTGTGGTGTTTGCTGTTACTGTCTTACATAGTCTTGCTTTTTTTAGCCATTAAGGACACCCTTCATACCGTTACTTGCTGAGTCGCCAAGGAGCCTGAATAGGTCCTGTGCACTTGCTAGCCATGGGCTGCTGAAAGCCAGTTTTGTGGAGAAAGTGTGTTTCTTGGTAGTCAGCCTGTTTCTTGGATGTTTTTTGAAAACCATTGCTAAACTAAATACTCTACAGCCACACCAATTTCGTTCATCATCTTCAGTGTGTTCCGTGAGGCCCCTGTCACCAGGTCTTTCCAATTTGCAATGGTGAGTGGCACACAGGGCCCACTGGAGGCCGACTCTCCCAAAGATGCTGCTCACGGAGCCGTGGTGTGTTTTGGCCAGGCAGAGCCCTTCTCTCAAGCAAGGCTTGGTGCTTTGGAAGCAACTTGCTTGGCCTCCTTGCTGTTGGGTCAGTCTACGTAAATACCAACTGCTGAACAGCAGAAGATCAGGCTTACGTGGCGAACTTCGAATGCAATTATTGTTCAGTTTGTGTTTTTACGGTATTGATGCATTTTTTCATTGGGAGATGATTAAAAAGACCCAAGAAGACACAATTGAGAGAGCTGCTTGAGACTCGAGGCAAACTACTTCTAGAGGGCCTGCAACTAATGCACCAGTTCCTTCTGAAGAAACCTCGCAGCTGGTTGTGTCTGAAGTAATTCTGTTTGTCTTCTCGCCATGCCTTTGTTTGCCTCTCGGAACACTTTGTAAGACTTTATTATTATTATTGAAGGGCCTCTCTGACAGCAGGGCCCAGCAGCCTGGCGGCCGGCCAGCTGGGGAAGCCAGTGACCCCGTGGAGCTGGGGAGAGCCAGTCGGCTCGCTGCACTGCTTGGCTGGCTCGGCGAGCCGGCCTCTCCTCTCTCCAAAGTTTTTGATTGAAGTAGCACATTCCTGCGGAATATTTTGGGTTTCAGCAAGTCAGCACTTCGCGTCGGAGCGTCGTCCTGCTGGAAGCTTTCTGAACGGGCCTCCGGGAAGCTTTGACATCGGGGCTGCTCCCGCTCAGGCCGCCCTGCCTTCAATTCAAATACGGCAGTGGGTCTGGTTAGGGGCCAACATACTGAGCGAGGCAAGTTTCCTGGAGAAAAAACTTTTGCTTGTCTAATTTCAGAGAGTTAATATTACATCTTGCAGCGAGTGTGTGAGCTGTTAGAGGAGTTTTCCTTCCTCAAGGTAACCACTTCGCAATTTTTTTTAATTACAGTAAGTGAAATTTTGAGCCCTCACACCAAAAAAGAGCAGGGGATCAAACATCATATACAGCACTGATTACATATATGGTTTATTTTTAAAGTTTATTCAGCTCTGTTTTGAGTGGAAGATTAGTACGTGGCAAAACTGTTGCAGACAGAACATTGAAAATGAAGGTAGGTGTACTGGAAGGAAGACAAGAGTGAAACTCGACGTGCTTTTCTTGTTCAGCAACATACTTTGTCTTTAAGGGTGTTTGAATCCAGTACCAGGCACAGCCAGCCAAATATTTTGGTGCCAACTAACTGAACTCAAGGTGACTTGAACCGCAGCAGTGCTCAAGCTCCAGCAGTGCTCTGATGTAGATTAGTAAGGAAGCAAAGCAGGGTTTTGTCACGAGGGTGTAAATACTCTGTTAATTCTAAATCAGTTCAAAAAGAGAAGTGGTCGCACTGCATGTTTGGTGACACCGAGGCCTGCGTGCGAGTTTCAGAGTCAGGAAATGGCATCTGTCTGAGCAATGATCCTGCTGTAGAAGTTCTCAAAATCTAAATGACAACTACAGCATGTGCATTTCAATGCATAAAGGACCCAAAGGACTGCACAAAAATATTATTGAGACATGCTTTGTGAATGGGACTGACCTGTTTTTTTTCCAGCACAAGTTGTAAGCTTATTTGATTTGTGGCTGTTTTGAAATCTTTGGGCCAAGCTACTTTTGTCAGAACTTAGTTTATATTGCTCAGTGGAAGGGAAGTGCACCACAGCCTGGCATCTGGACCACTGAGATCTGTGATGCTGGTAGTTATCCCCACTGCAGTGGCTTAATTTCCTTGATCACTTCTGTTCACTAAAAAGGGGAGAGTGGTGTTTTACTCAGCAGGGCTGATGCCATTACCTGTCTTGACTAAGGCACACAAAACTTCGTTTTCTTCATGCTGAAGAGAATTACTAATCTCAAGTTCACTTCTCTTCTAGGATTCCTGAGACCATACCCTAAAAGACCTTGCAAAAGGGCATCTTGCCAGTCTGCCAGGAAAAGCTTAAGCCTTCCTCCTTGTCCTCATCCTTTAATAGGACTAGACTTTCAGCAAAGTAGTACAAAATAATACCAAGGCAAAGCAGTTCTTTCATTCCACTTCACATGAGATACAGGATTCTCCTTAGAAATTTTCAGTTCTCCTGTTTTGGAGTTTAACAAGGTTATTGACCAAGAGTTTCTAGCTTCTTGCTCTGCCCTAGGTGGTTCTGCATTCTGTCCTCAGGGGTGCTGTGTGACAGAGGAAAGAGCATACCCTGCAGGATAATTTAACACGTAAACAGACACTTAGCCTGGGCCTGCAGTTATATAGTGACATTTCCTCCTGTTTTGATCTTGTGTACCCATGAAAACCCTCCAGATTATGTAGGAGGTTCATTCAGTTTCCCTAATGCTTTAAAACTGTTTTCCAATGTATTTCTTAAAAATAACTTGCACTGCTGAACATCTGTTGGACTTGGAGATTTTGTTTAATGTGCCAGCAGAGGAGCATTACTATTGTAAATAAATGTTTAATCTCAGACATTTGCACAGCTGTTACTCTGTGAATTGGTATAACATCAACTCGGACATTTCATAGCTTGTCGTGCAAATCATTGTCACAATTTCAGGGAGGGAAACTGTGTTTGAAGAGCTTGATTGAAGTATATTGACTAGTTTGCCCTTCATCCCTTTAGGAACTGTTTAACATTTCAGCAAGGAGAAAACTTCCACTGATTTTCACCAGCCTAGGCTGTGGGTAGCTACTCATTCAAACCAGACTGCCAAGAAGAAGAGGCAACTCTAGCTCTTGTTCCCTTTTATTCAGTAAAGCTGTTTTCCTTCCAACCATACTAAATCACCTTCAACAGGTTTTGGTGCCCCATGCAAAACCAGCCTGTTACAGTTAGGGTTTGCTGGGGAGAAGGTTTTTTATTTTAAAGAGTAGTGGTGAGAAATGTCTCTAAATAAAGCCACGTTCAAGCAGCAGTGTGGACCTGGCTCCTAAAGGAGGTGGGACATGCTTCTGTGACCCCATTTGAGCCTCAGTCAGTGGATGAAGTGGGTCAGTCTGTGATAGTGTGGAGTTGGAGCCTTTTCAGAGGCTGCAGTCTCTAATCTTTCCTCCGCACCCACAAACTGTCAACCCTTTGCTACCAGGAAAAAAAGTTGTGTATCTCTCATGGCGTGGCTGTGAAGGAGGCTCCTGAAATGGGAACACAGTGTAACTGAGAGAAAAGGGCCTCAAATGTCTGGAGCAGTTCTCAGAGCTGCAAACTGGCCCTATTTATCTTGGTAAGATACAATCTTTGGAGGCTTAGTGGTGGTGGCGGTGGCTTAGATACCAGCATTGCTCATTACCTTGTGCTTCCCTTTCTCTTACACAAAGAACAGGTTTGTAAAGCAGCTATGACACCTCATTTTCCTGGTGCAGTTTGGGGACGCTCAACAGATTATACTAAATTTTCTTGCTATGGTGAATTTGAGTCAACGTGTTTGCATCCTACCGAGGAGCACGCAACTTTGGGACATTGGACATCACGTCCATTCATCTTTTAAACTTTTCTCTGGTTTGTTGTGAACGGGACTGGCTCTTTTTAATGAACCTTTGGAGAGCAGGGTATTTTGGTGGGTGATTCTCTGCATACTTGCCCTTGAGCCAGGCCTAAATCTGCCAGACAGTTCTTCCTGCGACAGAGCCATCACAAATCACTCTTGGCCAACCTAGCTGTAATGTCACCTCATACTTCAGCTCCTGAGGGTGAGACAACAATTTTTTTCTCAGTACATTGGAATCACCATTACATAAATGCACACATGTGCCATGGGAATATTTTCTATGCAGCCCTGGATAAATACAGTAAAGCTTTTGACAACTGTAGAACAAGCCTGATTGTTTTCTGAAAGAAGGAGGGAAAACAGGATCATTCATGTGCTGAATAGCTCAAGTTGTTTCTTTTCCTTACTTCTAATCTGAGATGCTGCTCTTGTCTTGCTTCGGTACCGACAGCGCTGCTGAAGTCAAATGACAATGGTTCTTGTCCTAGAAAATCATAGATACACCTGTGAACTGGTGCCGCAGAGGAGAGCTGCAGGTGAGGAAAGGAGCGATTCAGCTCAGGTTAGGACTCGCTCTGTTCTTCTGCATGTCATTGTGCTGCTGTTATATAAAGGCAGTGCGGTGCTGCGTGCCGCAGAGAGCCGAGCAGCAGTTTGGTTTGCTCTGTAGCAAACGCTCACGGTGCTGTGACTCTGCACCATGTGATCCGGGCAGATAGGAGCTACCTTCCGTGCCTTACGCTTAATCAGTCTTTAGCTTTGAGAGGTCATTCGGAGGATGTCATAAATCGTGTCTGCAACTGCTGCAGTCTTGTGACTGCTGGGAATTTAGCTTCGGGGAAAATAATGTTCCTAGTTTTGAATAGTAATTCTGCAGCCTTTAAGTCTGATGCCTTTAAAACCTTGAGATTTTACTTGTTTGTTAGTAGCAAACCGACTTATGTTCTGTAGCTGTGCTGCAGAAACCATACCCTTGAAAACACACATCTTTCCCTAACCTTAGAGAGTATGTTTCACTGGCTGGATTTTGAAATAAAATGTACTTTAAGTCTTAGGTTTTTAAAAAATAAATGCCAAACAGCATTGCACTGAGTGGTCTTTGTAGGAATTTCACAGTGTTTCCTTCCCAAATTTCCATTCACTTTTGCAGGAACTAGGACAGATGACTTGCAGATCAGGATTTTTTTTTTTTTTCTAAGGAAATGCAAAGCAATAAGCAGCATTCCCTCCTTGCTCAGAAACTGCCCCAAGGGCAGATCAATTGCAAATATAGCCTGAAATACCATTTGTAAGGTTTCTTTGGTTTTGTTTTGTTTTTGTTTGTTTTGTTTCGTCATTATTGTTATTTTTGTTTTTCCTTCAGATTAAAATCTTGCTTTAAAACTTGCTACCCTTTAGTTATTTAAATAGTCTTGCGCTTCTGACTTGCAGACTCAAAATGCTAAAGGAATTTCGTACAATTTTTGCAGGGGGGTTCAGTGGTAGAGCAAGCCTAGCTCTTCCAAAACAAGCTGAACGAAAACACAGTGTGCTAGAGTACTCTCACGTCTAAGATGGGGATGATTGTCACTGCTTACTTAACAGAGAAAAATTTACCAGAGTCAGGTGTTTGTAGCAAAATCCAGTGATTCTAGACCAGCTTGTAAGTTGCCTATTGACAGTGACTGATCGTATACTGACAGAGCTACCGAGCTGCAAAGGCTGGAGGAACCTTCTCACTCTCTGAAGTTTGTGTCACCGTCTCTTCTGTGGCCGCAGATTTTTGCAGCTGCAAAGTAACCCTAAATTCTACCGCACAGGAAAAACTTCACTTAGGTTTGGTGGTGAGCTACGTTAACAGTTATGAAACCTTGTTAAAATTTCTTCATAAACACCGTAGGGTGGCTTCCATTTTAACCCCGCGCCAATGCCTGTCTGAAACTGAAAGCCACGTCAAACTTTAATCAGTTTTACTGCTTTCCTCATCCCCTATTTTCTTGTGCAAAGTCTAGGTAGCCTTTGTGTATAGTGCTAGGTAATGGATAACCTTCATGTGACTAAGCAATAATGTAGGATTCAGTGATAAGTTCTTAGCCCATAAACAATGCACATTTGCTTGGGGGCAGGGAGATGGGGGGAAGGAATCGTTTGATTAATGTTTTTATCTTTTTCCCTCCTGTTCTAAGCAATCTGTTTTGATCTATGGCTTTATTAGCTGAAACACCGTGTTGTCATAACAGTGCCCAATAGCTTTGATAGGCTGGAGATTTAAAAATGAGGAGAGAAATAAAACTTCAATACGGCCGTAGAAGTGCACTGCCAGATTGTCTGTGGAAAGCTGAACAAATGCTGGGGACTTGTCTTCGGGGACTTCTTTTTTTTAAATCCATCTCCTGGGTTAATCATCTTGTGTTATTATTAGGAATGATCGTGACTGATGAACGCTGAAATTATGTTTCTTTTATTTGACTTAATTACCAGGATCTAGAAGTTGATGCTGCTTGCTTTAGAAAGTAAAGGAAGGTTGTTGGAGGTAAACACCCCCACACTCCGTACCTTACTGGGACAGTAAAATCCTATAGGTACTTGCTAGCACCAGAAACACCATATTCTCTGTGCTTGCTGGAATAAATTGTTTTACTGGTTTATGGGTTAGTGTAGAGCAGAAAAATTGAGATAACTTTGAAAACTGACTCAATATTTGATGTTATCGGAAGTTTTTGCATTCAGATGTGTTCTGGGATCCATCTCTGTAGCAAAGCTAATTGCATTTAAAATAGGAATAGCTCGTAAAAAGCAGTCTGTCTGCTGTGATCAGGAAAGGAAAACAAGAGAAAATTATGCAGTGATTACATCCCTGTCCTGTGTGTGCACATTGATACCAGACATGCAATTTTTGCTTGGAGGAGACTGATCTAGACCCTGCTGGGCATGGCACCCTGTCGACCTAGCACCTGGCACTAGGGTTAATAAACCAGAATTTATGCACGCTGAGTTTTGGCACCAGCATTTTCATCGTGTGGAGCTCAGTAGCGCATCGTATCCTCCCTAAGAATAGCATCTTAGTCAGACGTGCCTGGTTTTTCTCCCCTCTTCTTGTTTTGATCTTTGGCTCACGGCTTCATCCTTCGTGCCATCTTCCTGAGTGCTCCCTGTGCATTCATTTCGCATCAGATCAAACCAACCCCCATCCCAAGCTTGCAAAGAAATGAGCCAGTTGTTTGGCCACCGTGAAAGGACTGGAGAAAAGAGCTGGGAAAATTCAGTGTGATCAGGGCATCTGTAGGAAGACTGGAATAAGAACCAGAGAAAGAACAAAGCGAACAAGACACTGAATCAAATCCTACAGCTGACTTCAAAACAAGTCACCATTAAGGTAACCCATGCTGCCCAGAGTAAAAGGACAGCTCACTACAGCTGGCCTTCATTCTCTCTGCTCTCCAGAGAAACTGTTCTCATACCCTTTCCTTCTATAAAAGTTTCTAATCTGCCTGCTTTACCTGTGTTGTGGTAAATGACAATTCTCATAGGTACCTTTCATTAAGCTAGCAGGTCCCCATCAACGCTCTCATTTTCTTACAGATCATTACTAGAATGAAACTTCCAAGTTGCTTTGTAATGATTTTCTTTTTTTTTTTTTTTTATTTCTTTCTTTCTTTGTTGTCTGGCTTCTGACCATAGTTTCATTGACAATGAATGGCTGGAACCTCACTGTTTGGAAAAAATCACTTCTGTAGTCATTTTAGTCTCCTTTCATGCTGGGGAAAAATAAGCTTAAAGTCACTTTTAAAAGCTGCCAAGGCAAGAGGGATTTCCCAGCCTTAGTGGGGATCCTTTTGTACAGTCACAGCAACGTCTTGCATTTGCCAGATCTTTGCCAGTTCAGACCGTTCCTTCAGTTTGATCAGAGACAGTCAACTTCTGTAGTACCTATTTTGCCATATCCACACTCTGTTTCCCTCTCCCAGTCTTTGTGAGCCTTCTTGGCAATAGCATCCGTTCTTGATATGGTAAAGTTGCTTGCTTTAACAGACTCCAGCATCATATTTAAGTCTTCCTTCTGACCATTAAGCTGTTTGCAGAGAACTGTCTCTGCATGACAGGAATTATTTCCCCCTCCTCCTGACCACAGCGGTATCTTTTCCTTGTTGTATCTATTTCCACATGACTTCCTACAAGAAGATGCTTCTGTAGATGGGTCTCTACTGCTCTGGGTTTTATGCCTGGTTGGTTGTGGTGGTTTTTGGTTTGTTTATTTTTATTAACTTTGCTAAAGAAGTTATCTTTGCAGAAAGCAAACTACACTACAGAATTCTCTCATTTCTTGCCTCTTGCTCTAGCAGGAGCCATACAGTTCAGCCACTTTTGGACTGGATCTCTGGATTGCAATCCCTACTTCTCAACAGACCTGAATTCATTTTACACCTGGCAGCAGTTTCTTAGCGCTGGTACAAATAGTCAAGGATGTATAAGTAGCCCTTAAATATTTTTCTTTGATTTATTCCTCAAAGATAAGCAGCATTGTGCACCAAAGAATAAAAATGATAAAAGATCTGCATGCGTGGATTTCGCAGTGATGCTCTTTCTTGCCCACATCTGTAAGTTTAATTCATCCCAAGTAACTCCCAGCTATATAAGAATCCTTTCTAACTGCTGCAGACTCGTTGTCTGTCAGCAGTACGTGCTGGTTGCCTCTGGCCACTTACTCAACCACTCCTTTTTGTAGCATATTTGTGGTATATGATCCTCTTTGATGGTAAACTCAGCCTTGAGAAGTGTAAATCATTCTTATGCAGTGGAGCCAGGGAGAGGGGAATACTCCAGTGATAGCTCTTCACGCTGTTTCCTAAGGAGTCTCATTTTTGCTGCTTTCTCATTTCTTGTGGGTTTGCCCCTTTACATGCTACTTTTGATTTAACTCCTGACAAGACCGATACAAGATTAATAACTTCTAGCTGGAGAGATCATGTGGTTTAAAAACAAAACAAAACAAAACACCAAAAAAAACACAGCCTAAAGGCAGCTTCCCTGTTCCATGAGCTGCCATAAAGAAGTTTTTGTTTCAAAATGGTGAGTGCCTGGACACAGCATTGATGATGAAGGTGTGCCTTGGGGCACTAGTTTAGTACTGCTATGTTCAAGGCTTTTTCACTCAATCCCCTACTGGTGAGAAATATTTAGAATTATTTTTTATCTCTCAAGAATAGCGTTTCTGAAGGGAGGGGGAAGCTCTGGGACAAACATGGCATCCCAAGGAAGGCTGTTCAAGAAGTTACCCCTTGAGTCAGTCGAAACATAAGGATGCATCAGTTCAGTTGCAATGGAGATGGTGTAGGATGGGTAAGTTTGGCACAAAGTCTTCTTGCATCACTCTGGAAGACGAGGCTGTTTGTGGTTCTACCGTGAAACAGGTACCTGTATCTAGACAAAAATTTGGAAGTGTAAAGACACAGTACTTAAAAATGTGGTGAACAGAACTTGTCATTAGAAGTTAGCACAAGAGGAGAAGGCTGTTTAGCTATCCTGAGATGATTTAATGTTCAAGGACATCAAACTGCGAGCAGACTGATTACGTTCAAGTTGGAAAGACTATAGATTAAGCAGATCTTTCAGAGTCAATCAGATAATTGTCTCCACTGTCTCCAGAGCAAATCTTGAATCACTGTGGAAACGCAGAGTCACTCTGGCAATAAATCTCAAGACAGGAGCACAAGGCATTTCATGTCCAATCAGGCTAATAAAATTTAACCTGTGTGAGTATCTATTTCACCATAATATTCTCTGCCAAAAGCATAAATATGGTTTGAGAAAGCTGGTACACTGATCATCATAGCTTAGGAGTAAGTGGTTACGATGTAGTTGTTTGGGGTTGAGGAGCTTTATTTCCCAGACGGCTTGGCCTTTGTTCAAAGCCTAGCTCTGCATCATGAGTCCTGGGGTGCAAACATGTTAATTTGATGTTGTCTGAAAGCCGTATCACTTGTGACTTGAAGGGTTGTTTTTTTTTGTGGTACGGTAGCTTGTATTGAGACCACATCTCTTGAAGTTGTAGATAGATTTCCACTGTGGCCACTGAGGTAAGCTACTTCACCAAAGAACTGCTTCTCTCAGTGCACAAATACCTCTCCTGTTTTTTCTTTAGTTCACCTGCTTAGAATTGTATCGAGGTAGCCAGAAGTATATAAACTTTTTTGTGGGGGAATAGGACAAATAGAAATGATGTCTATCACTGCTATTCCTGTTTTCATCTTTATTCGATACAACGTGAAGATTTTTTCACTACCAGACACACCCGATCCTTATCTGACCCAACAGGAAACATCTAGTTATTTCTGAGAAGTGGCTTCTGAAGGCTGAGACTGTTGCACAAAAAAAATCTAAATGCAGTTCTTAAAATTTGGGCTGCAGCTGAGAAGCAATGAAACTTCTACAGCCGCTTCCCTCTAGGTGTTTGTGACGCAGGTGTCGCAAACTAGGCCGTATCCCACTGCAAATATTTTTCTTATGACTTCCTTCGTTGTGTGTGGTGCCTCGGTGCTACGCTCGTGTTTAAGGAGAGGGGAAAGCCAAAGACTATAGGCAGTATTGGTGCAGGAAGCCTTTCATGATGGGTATTTATTTCTGTACAGATATCTCCGTCTTGGACCAGCGTTGAGAACATGAGAGGGAAAGGGAGAACAAGGATAACATTTGGACTTACTAACTACCACATGCTCAGCTTTCTGCTTCTGTAAATGTTGAAAACCACTTATGTGAGGCTCCAGTAAAAGCACTAGACTAACTAGACAAGACTAACAGTGTGTTAACCATATACACCTACTTGCTGGCTACCAAATGGTTCCCTGTGGAAAGTATAGGTTCAGCTGGGCTGCTTGTTTTTGTAAGTGGATGAGGAAATACTTTGGATCTTCCCAGAAGGCAATATTAGTAAAAGTGTAGAATAAATTCTGCAGTGTGAATGAATTAATGCCATTTGTGCAAAGAAATGTTGGATTCTAGATGCTTAGGGCTTGATGTAGTGCTTACCTTCATTAAAAAAAAGCACACAAAAAAAAAAAAACAAGAAACCACTGAAAGAATTTTAGTGATCAGTAACAAAAATGAATGAATGTGTAACATATGGTAATATGCTGTTTATTGAAGTTTCATCAAGGTTTTTAAACCTCTTAAGGCTCTTACTTTGCCAGTTTTAGTGCTGCTAAGATACTGTTCAGAAGGTGTATTCCAGACAGTTTCAGTCACGTTCATGGTAGGGTGTGCTTTAGTGTTCTCCTCACTGTTAAGCTACCTGTGGTGGCAACTTCCACACAAATTTAAGATTATAAGTATTTGGGAAAAAAAAAATGATATTTAAAAAATAAAAAAAATTACTTAGATCAAAGGTCTTTCTAATTTGTGTTCCACTGAATGTTTAGAGAGAAACAACATACTGCAGCTGCAAAGTGCTATCTCCCCAAGTGCAGCCTTCATGATTTGACTGAGGGTTTCCTGAGTCTAGGGCTACCTCTATCTGCATTTCCAAAAGAGAAACAGAAAGCAGTAGCACACATTTAAATGATTTCATGCATGGGGCATGTATTGCATGTGCTTTTGCAGTCCTCAGTTTAAAGACAGGCTGTTTCATCACGGGCATTGCCTATAATTTTAGCCACCACTGAGCTGGCGGCTTTGGTAATTTTTAGATGTATTTTTCAAAAGTTCTAGCAAATATTTTTAATCAAATTTATATGCAAAGTTGCCAGGATCGTTGTATTTTAGATTACTGCCTATCTAGCTACAAGTGCTCAAGCGGAATAGAAATTATTTTTCAGTAAAGACAAAAGTATGATTCTGGAAGGAAAAATTACTGACAACCAAAAGTTAAAATACTTGTACTTTTAAGCAGGGATAGAGGAGAAAGAAGTATTTGAGCAGACACAGGAGGGAAGTACTCTGCTCTTTTGCCAGATTTCATCTTTGACACCAGTCTCGGGCTTGTGAGTGCTTGTTGCAATAGCTGGGAAGGTGGAGGAGTGTTTACCTCCTGTTTGGTGCGAGGCAGATGGATGTGGGGGTGCGGTGAGTGTTTGTGTGTGTATGCATGTGTGGGCGAAATGGAAAAATGTGGCTTCTGCTCATTTCCTCTTCCCACTTCCATTTAGGTAATACACTGATATGAATGTTTTAACCATAACATCGGTGAGATCTCAAACTGTTCTTTTTTTTTCTCCTTTCTCTTTTTTCTTTTTTTTTCTCCTAAAAAAAAAAAAAAAGTAAAATGAATAGTATGCATCTGCTGAATCACTGCACTACAAGAAATTATGAAAACAACAAAATTGTTCAGACTGCAGTGGTTCTGTGTGAAATCGTGTACACATTTTTCCATAACAGAGGGCTGTGTGAAGCAAGTACAGAAGAAAGCCTGACTGGGTCCAGGTCAGACAGCTTATTTTTCCCCTCCTGTTGATCTGAGACTGGTGATCTGAATCGCATCAAATTGTGGAAATGGAGTCGGTCTAAAAGTGTGGCATGTCCTTCAACAACTTGGTCTTGGTTTTGTAGAGCAGTTGCATCAGTTTGGGCTCAGTTGGCAGGCAGTGCCAAGTTGCACTCGGGCATTCATAACAGTTGGGTATTTTGTGCCAGTTTCTTCAGTACTTACCTTTCCTCTGTCGTGACAGCCTGACAGGATTCACAAGGTGACACAAGAGGAGCAGAGTGCTAACTCGGTGGTGTTTAAGAGGAAGAAGACCATTGAAACCTATTAACAAAACCTTTCCCACCTACTCCAGCCGTGACAAAACCCTGCTGGGTTTCCGAAGCCACATTCAGTGTTCACACCAGCTCCTCCTGGCATGACTGGGACAAGCGTGGTGTGCACCCAACAGCAGCATCCCAGTGAGAAAGTCAGGGCTGAAGCCAGGGAGGGAGGCAAGGTGTTTGCCTGGGGCTTGCCCTGTAGGGCCTGGACTGGCAAGAGGGAGACTAATGGCAACCGGGGAGAGTATGGGAAGACTGGAGGAAAGAAAAGGAGTCTCAGACACTTAGGCTGGTGGGAGATAAAAATGTTTGAATTGGCATCTCGCCCCGGTGCTAGCCAAAAGGTGCAGAGTCTTGTCAAAATGCTCAGCAGGAGGTCTGACCCACACGTTGTGAAGTCTGGGGAGCGCGTGATAAGCCAGACACGTACAATGGAGAGCGATGTTAAAAGCAGCTCACAGGAATGTTTTCCTTTATAAGTTGTATTATTACTGGACAGCGTTTTAATTTTTGTCATCAAAGCTTGTCTAAATGCTTCCCTCTTGAGAGCGCTGAGGAGAGGAGCCTGAGGATTAATTCACTGGAGGTGTCTTAGTGCCGTTTTGTTTTGGGCACCAATTGCTGATAAAGTAACTCTGGAAAAAATGATTTTTATTAAGTGAGCTCTGTGTATATGGTAAGTGTTTGAATTATTTATGGCACTTCTTCCTGTAACCCGGCTGTAGGAAGAGTAGATGTGCTTATAGGACTTTTGGCAAAGTATTTGAACAAACAGGCAGTCTAAGAGGGTAGTGTCTGAGAGCCTCGGGCAAAGATTAATATCTCTGTACCAGGACAATACTGTCTGTACAGTCTTTGTCTCCTGCTGTCAGATGTTTTCACATCTTTTCATACAAAAAAAATAGTCAAGAAAGTATTTATCTGTAGCACCTTCTTCAGGGCAGGTTCTTAGTGCCAGGATTTTCTAACAACAGATAAGTTTTTAAGAGCTTTTGCATTGTTTTAAATTGCTTTTCTTCTTTGGTTCATGGATGCTTACAACTTCTGATAGAAAAAAAAAGAAGCAATTTCTTAATGCCTACAGATAATGTTAACGTGTAAAATACATTTTTTTTTAATTTTCTTCATTGTGGTATGTGTATATTATTTTTTGAGGGGGTATTTTTTCTTTATAACAGTTCACCTCATGTTAGATATTCTTCACATATCCCCATGAAGATGCCACACACGTGGCATTACACAGTATTTTTAGCATAACCAACAAATATAGCAGAGACCAAAACGAGTACCCTTTTAGAAACCCGAGCACCTGCAAGACAGCGTGGTGCAGTTCCTGGAGAAACAAGGCAGACCTGATTTCATGTGTCTTCATTTCACTTATTCTGGCGGTGATGGCTCTTTAGCTGTGTGCTTGTCATCTTCTGTCTGCTTGGAAAGTCACAGTGACAAATATTGGAGACACCGGAGAGCATACCTTAGAGCTGATGGTTTCTTGGTCGTGCCAGGGAATCAGAATCTCCACAAACGATCCCATTAAGCTCCTTTTGGTTAAAAACAGGAAACTTTTCCCCAGAAGCTGCAGCAATTCAAACACAGGGCCCTTACTTTGCCAAGTGTGCGCTGTTCTGATCTGCCAGGGATTGCCTGGATGCTGCGTGGTCCCCTTTTGGTAACAGTGCACCACGTGAGGTCGCTTCTAACCAAGACTTTTAACCTGCCTCTGGCAAACCAGGCCTTACGTGACCTCCTGCCTTGTGTTGTGCTAAGGCTGCATTGTGCATCCCGCCTTCTGGCTGAGAGCAGCGTCCAAGAGAGAAGGTTTTTATTAAAAATATTTTCCCAGAAACTTCTGTTTGAACGCCAGCTCTCATGCATTCCTAGTAACTTACTTTTTCCTCATTTCTTTCGGGACTTGGTAATGCTGCAAGAAATGAGTATTGCCTGGAATTCAGGGTCTTTAGCACCAATATTTCCCTGATGGAAAGCTTTCATTCCTGTTGCCAGCAGTCAGATAATTACACTGAGGAAAAGGTAGATGCGATGTAGTAGAACATGCTGATGTGATGTGAGAAGGAGGGGGTTGAAGGTGTGAAATAGGAGTGCTGGAGAAGCTGGTAAAAGTTAGAGAAAGCCGGATTTATAGAAGAGAGAAGAATGGGGTAGTAGAAGAAAGCAAATGACAGGCTGTGTTTAGAGGGAGGAAATTAATAAAATCTGTACCCAGTAAATTAGCTTTAGTGTCTAGCCTAGAGAAACGTTATCTTTGAGCTTGGATTTAACTTCTGTGATGACAACTGAACATGGAGAGGAGGGGACAGCTGAGCAAAACCCACCCAGAATGAACCCTCAGAGCCCTGGAGGCACCAGGTGCCATCTGGGCGATGGTACCAACTTCTTCCAGTGTTGGCTCTTGGGGTCAGCAGCACAGCTTGTGTATGCAGCAGCTGTGGGGTTCAGAGCTCAGGTTTCCCAGCTCAGATCGGAGCAATCTGTGTGGATGTCCCTCTGCTAAGAGAGTATAAATGCCAAAGGATTACTGGCTGTCAATGATAGCTACCCTTCTTCTCCATGTGGTTGTCTTCCTACAGGACTTCTTTTTGAGCTACAGCTGTGTTTAGGCAAGAAACTGAATCATAACCATATTTTAAGCTGTTAAGAAGTCTCCCATTAGGAATCTTCTGTTGCCTGGCATGTGTGAATGAACCTCACCTTGACAGGGCTTTCTGCAGGATAAGGATATCGTCTATAGCTGTCCTTGATAATATGAATAGAGAACACTTTGCTTGTTGTAGCCTGCTTTTTAACTGTTCAATCTTGTGCTCTTTCTTCAGAGGATGTGCTGAGTAAAGATACTGGGGAGTGTGCAATATGCCTGGAAGAGCTGCAGCAAGGAGATACTATAGCACGGCTGCCTTGCCTCTGCATATATCATAAAGGGTAAGTATTCAAGTATTCCTCACGGTGTAGATAAAATCCCAGAAGGTCACGTTTATGGGGTAACTTCACTGAAACCTAATTGCCTTTTACACTTCAAACAAGCAAAAAATGAACAACGACAACCCTAAAGATGAAGGTGGGAGAGGGAGTGCATTTTGAACCTGTTTCATACTTACTGTCACAAATGCCTGTAACTATGGGAAGTAAGATGTCAATGAATGATGTAAGTAAGGCAGTAACCTTCAAATCATGAAGGTTGGAAAAGACCTCCAAGATCACCTGGTCCAACCATCCCCCTACCACCAATGTCACCACTAAAGCATGTCCCCGAGCACCACGTCCAGCCTTGCCTTGAACACCCGCAGGGATGGTGACTCCACCACCTCCCTGGGCAACCCGTCCCAGTGCCTGGCTGATGGAAGCCCACAAGCCATCATCAGAGCCACGTATGCGTTTCAGTAAGAAGCAAGAGGTTGAGGATGGGTATCCATTTCCAGATAGTCCCACGGGACACGTCAGTGACTCGCCGTGATCCCAGACACTCTTCTGCTCCCCATGGTTTTCTGCGGGTTTCAGGCAAGGAAGGGCCTCATCTCTACAGGCACCACCTGACACAAAGCTGGCAGCAGCCCCAGGGAAGGTGCAGCAGGAGGTGTGACACCTCCTGCCCAGCTGAAGCTGACCTTCACCCACTTGCCATGGGAACGTACAAACTCCCCGCTACACACAGGGTGGGTTGGCTGCTGGGCCAACACAAACAGCCCAGCAGCATTGCCCTGTCTGTGCCAGGGAGAAGAGAACCAGCTGCCCGTGGCACCGTGAGCCTGGGCTGAGTGTGAATAGTGGGACCCGTTCTGGGGACAGAGGAGTCCTGCCATGAGGTGGGCACCTCACCAAGACCTCCTAGCCATAGGCATCCTCCGCAGAATTAAGTCACAAATGCTTGCTCAAATGTTTTGTCAATGCAGTTCTGGACACCAAATTCGTAATTTCAAAAGGAAACGTCCATTTCCCACAAAATAAATAACTAGATAGATAGATAAAAGAAAGTTGGGTTTCTGGTTAAGTCTGAGCAATCCCAAAGTGATTAAAGAGTTTCTCATTTTAGTTGACAAATTGAAAATGTTCAGGAGATTTGGAGAACTGAAACAAAAAAAAAAAAAGTTTTGGATGGTTGACTAAATAATTGGTGAAATACTTCCCTAGCAGATTTTAACACTTAAGATATTTAACTATTCAACAGTGTTTAATATCCAAGCACACCTGTGGTTAAGGTTATTAAGTTTTCAAGGAACGTTTAAATATATTCCTTGTTTGTGAATACATAGAGTGTGTACATGGATGTGTGTATATACATGTAATTGTGTTAATATAAAATTCTACTATTTGTGTAAATCATGAAATACCTATTAATACGCATTTATTACTGCTAAATGTTACTGTGATATTCACATCAATTGTTTTCATTTTTGTCTTGCATCCAACAGCTGCATAGATGAATGGTTTGAAGTAAATAGATCTTGCCCTGAGCATCCATCAGATTAAGAGAAGATTCATGTTTTTAGGTAATATTTCTTTTCAGACGTGTACATTTCAACAACAAATATTTTGATTATCTGAAATAACTCTCGATGCTATTTTCTTAATTTGTCAATTTGCTACCGTGTCTCAGAACAGCAACATTAATCAGTAAGTAATGACGTATATTACGATATGTAAAAGGTTTCTGCATCCTTATATGGTGTGGTCTGAAATGGTGTATTTCATTTTTAGTACTGGAAAGTGGCAAGTCAGTGCCAATGAAGTTTTAACATTAACTTCTAAAGAGTATTTTTTCCATGGAAATGAAACAAGATCAAAATAATACAATCGTTTAATTTTGGATTGTTCCACAAGTACTGGCATTTATTTCTGATGGAAAGCTTTTGGAATCATAAAAGAAAAAAAAAAAAAAGTTGAAATTAGGTATTTTCAAAACCACTTTCATTTTAATGCATTCCAGAATGTTTTTTTTTTTTTTTTTTTTTTTAACAACAAAAAAAAAGTTAACATGTTCCCATCCGTCCCATCCCAGAGAGGTTCACATTTTTCCAGCGTATGTTTGGTGTTAATCATTTCAGATCTGCAATCAGTGTCAAAGGTTTAAAGGATAGGTTTATTCTTTCAGTTGACTAGTTCTAAATCTTTATCTTGCATTAAACTATTGCCCTCAAGCATTGCAAAACACCAACACTCATCATAATTCTTAAAGGAATGGATATCTGGAATTCTGGTTAGCAAGTTAAGGTTTGTTTTTGTTATTCTGCTAGAGATGTAGGGGGGAAAAAAAGTTTGAAGACCTCATTGTTGGCATTTATCTGTTCACTTGTTTCACCTTGCTTCACAAGTCTGTGTTGCAGGTCACATTGCAGCACTACGATCATTGAAGGGGTAGCAGAGAAAACATGAGGGAAGATATCCTGCTACAGGGATGATTACTTTAACCTCAGGACCTATGTTAGCTGAAATAAATAAACCCATTTCCTGTGTTGTCCCCAACAAATGAATGGTGAAAGAAGCCCACATACTGCTTATGAGCATGTTTGTCTCTTCAGATGTTCATGGATGTGGAGTCTCACGTTAAACCCTTTCTTTTCACAGCAGAGATGGTGATAATTGGGGGTTTTAGGAAAAAGGGGAAGGAAAACACAGTGTTTGTGTTCATGCTGTTTCTGTGTGTTATATATTGAAGCAGCTGAAATGCTGATACTTTGTCTTCTGCTTTTTCAACAGCTGCTTCCACTGATCAGAAAACATCGGAGATCTGCGGTTCCCTTGCTGAACACAGCGTGCCTGGCTTGAGACTTAACTGTTCTTTGTGGCTGAAAGAGGCAAAGATGGACAGCGACATGGAAAAAGCATTGCAGACACCAGTAGTGCTCAGTATACCAAACACTCATGCAAAGGACACACAGGGATTTTGAAAATGCTGCACATTCTGTAACAATCTACTCCCCACAGACGTTATTGACACTCTTTTGTATTGAAGGCCAAAGTTCCTAATTTCAGCCCAACCTCTGGTTCTGTGAAGAAGCAGGTTATTGGACACGTTTCCTGCTGCCTCAAGTGGAAGCCGAGACGTTCGATACGTGCTCTCTGAGACCCTTGCAGGAGGGTGGCCCCATTCTCAAATGGGAACGTTTTCACCTTCTCGTTGGCTGAAGAAGAGTAAATGGCAAATTAAATGTAATCTAACAGTGTGACCTTATTTACTGAATTCACACCCTGTTTTATGTTCTTCACTTTTACAAGAACAGAAAACAAACTTCTCTGCATAGGAATACTATATTTCAAAATTTTGTAACTAAACCTTTGTCACAATGCAGTCCAAAGAGTAAAACTGGGACAGGTAACTAATTTATATTGATCAAGCTATAGGGATTGTTGAAATCTGCACATCGTATTGCTATTTAAGTAACTAAAACTTCTCTTTTACTGCTTGTGAGTAAAAACAAAACAAAAAAAAAAATGCAGCAAAGCAAAATCTTACAGCTATGCAACTTTTTTTTAAATAGGAAAAAAGAAGAATTACCAATTTTAAGTGCTGCCAGTTAAGGTAATTTGTTTAACGGGTATTTTTTTAAAAATGTTTCAGGTAATTATTTTATTGTACTACTCTCATCTCCAGGCTGCCTCCTGAGGTGGAAATGAATAACTACAAATGTGGGCACAGCAAGAATGTTGTTTTTTTAATAGGCATGGGTGAGATAACATCGAGGTGGGAATTGTGTTTAATTTTTAAAACACGTACGTGCAAGTTTTTCTTTGTTTCCTTGTTTGAATGTTTTATCTGATGGCAGGATTTGTAGTACTTTGCATCTAAACCATTGGTCTCTTCATGTGGAGGCTAGCATTTGACAGTGTGGTTTTTTGTTCTTTTTTTTTTTTTAAAGGCACCTGCATTTGTTTAATTTATTATTATTTTACTGTATTATATTAGAATAACCAGGGCTCCATGAAACACCGGTTGTCTCTGGGGGGTACACCAAGTAAAACTGTGGTTAAGTATTAGTTCCCGTAAGGTATTACAGTTCAAAAAAAAAAAAAAAAGACAAAAAAAAAAAAAAAGACAAAAAACTGGAACAGATATCAGGGCTTAGAAGAGTACTTTTTATATCAAGAATTAATCCTAGTAGTATCTGAACTTCACAGTACAGGGAAGAGTTTATGAATATTTATTCCTGACAGCAGTTTTAGTGGGTTTCAGTAGCAAAAATAAATTGCACACTTCAAACGTTTTTCTTGTACATACATAATTCTGCTGTTCTTCTTCTGTTTAAATACATATTTCTCTCTGTTGCTACTGTGATTCATATCAAAAAGGGCAAAGAGCAGGAGCAACTGCTGCTATCCAGGAGAACGAGTGCAGTGCGTGTTACTCGGCTCTCCTGTCTCGCTTGCAGAGCAATTCTTTCCTGGATAACAGTTTTCCCTGGACGTTGCACTGTAAAATGCCATTGTTATGCTGCAAATCTAAAGGAGTCCAAACTAGATCATTTCCCTAATTGACGGTGCAGTTTCTACGTTTTTGGGCTTGCATCGCTGGTTTCAGCTGAACCTGTAGCTGCGGGGCCCTGCTGTATTCTCTTTTCCAGCGGGAGCAGAGCCGTTTTGTCACAACTCCCAATCCTGTAGTCACACCACGTGTACAGTAGTTCCCTGTACAGATTCCCTTGTAGCCGAGAGTCATTGTGTCGCCTCGTCTTGTCACAGGGGCTGGGGGGTAGGAGGGGTTACAGCACCCGTAGTGCTCGAGCAGCGGTGTTGCCTGGAGGCCCACTTTTCCAATGTTTTATATTCCCGCTGTTTTCCGTGAGGAGAGCTTCCTCGTTCACGTTGATCTGATGTTTGCTGTTGGCTTCACGCCTACAGAAACTCACCTGTAATATGTAGAGCGGGTAGGTTAGCGTGTTGGTGTCCTGTGCTCCAAGGTCATAGATAGTCTTCGGCCGGGGGATTAGGTAGATAAATATTATAAACCTGTTTACAACTTCAGCTTGGTTTGGGTAGTTCATGTTTCTAGTTCATTCACTGCTGTTTTGGGCAGCTGGATTTCCTGCGTTCGGATGCAAGGAGGTGGTGCAAAGACCCCGCAGCTCTCGCTGCTGTCCCCTCGTGGTCGTGTCGACGCGGGGTGTTGCAGGCAGGAGCCGCAGTACTTTGCTTTGTTTGAGGAACTGATACAGGGCCGGTTTTGCATTGTTGGTATTTCTAAATTCCTTCTGAAAGGCTACGGTAGGTTTTCTTCTCTCGAAACCTGTAATATAGACCGAGTCAGGAATGACCCTGGAAGCATGAGACCAGTGCTTGGGTTTGAAAACGCCTGTGGATATTCACCTTCATAAGCTTTCTGTCACCGGCTGCGTTGGCCAGTTGGAGGCAACCATGCTGTAGACGTAGCTGAAATAACAGGCAACACCTTCGTTTTAAAAACATCCTCACAGTGGTCCCAAGTCCTTGCCCTTCAGAAGGGGAAAACAAACACCGAACAAGTCCTGTGTCTCAGTCAAGGAACCCCACACCTGTCCACGAGAAGCAATAACTTTAAATCACGGTGCGATATGCTTCTTTGCCTGTAAATACATTGAGATTGCCAATCCTGTGCTGTTCCGGAGTATTTTCTGTCATCTGGCCTACATCTTCCCCAAGCACGTGAGGGTGTGAAATGATTCCCATACTCAGGGCTGCCACAAACATGCTGCTTGCCGCAAGGGGAAGAGTAGACTTGACGCTGTCTTGAAAAGTGAGGTTTTTCTGAGCTCGTCACATTACCCGTGTATCTTGAGCAGCAACTTGTGTTCGGAAGCTCCTAGTGGAGGTGGCTGTGATTTGGTTTGTAGGTACCTGCCCTCTGTACAACGCTGAGAGCCGTGCTACTGGCGGCGCAGGGCTCTCTCTAATAACATTTTCCTTCGGAAGTAGTCAGCTGGGTTTCTTTCGACATGTTTTGTTAGGTGGTGAGTTCAGTGGGAAAAGGAAAAAAAAAAAAAATAATATGAAGCACACTGCAAATTCGTGGTATTTTATTTTTGGGAAGAAGAAAGCGTAAGACAGATGGTCTTATTTGTAATCAATTTAATTTTCATATTCCAGGGTAAGTGTACTGCAGTAAATTGAAACAGAAAATGTGTAAGTAATGTACAGAGATGTGGGTGGATACTTGTGACCTTTCTTTTCTCTCCATGCTCCTCCCCCTTCGTGATGTAAAGGGGTTTTTATGACTTAAACAATCTCCAAAAGTGGGAAATATCATTTTTAGTCAGCAATGTGGGTCTTTGTGCTGGTGTTTTTGGACCCGCTGAGAGGCTCCCATACACCAGGGAATGCAGAAATGCCACCGTGGGATCTTGCAGCTCACTCTGCCAGGGGAGGACTGTCTCAGTTCTCGATGAGTGTTATATTTGCTACTCCACTTTCCACCCCGCCAAGCCTAAAAGCCATTTTAGTGTAAATTTCTTCCCTTCTTCATAGCTGAAGGCATGCTACGTTTTAGGGCCATATCCCCATTGGAAATCCTTTCTTTGGCACCAGCAAAATTAGTGTAAGCTCCTGTGGTTGAAAGAGGAGGGCTCGTTATGGGTTTTGCTACAAACCAGCCAAACATGTCTTTTTTTTCCCAGCATCAGCAGCTTGTACCACTTAACCTTTTGTCACTCAAAATAATCTGTGAGAGAAACAGAGCTGTGTTCAGTGTTTGTTTCCTAAATGTAAAACCAATGTGATGCTTTTCCAATATAAATTGTTTCTAAAATCAAGTTGAGCATCGTTTAGCCAGCTGGGGGGGGAACAAAACAAAGTCTCGACTCTCTCCAGTTGCATTTGGTTATCTTCCGAGCGCTGCCCAACCCACTGTAAAATGTTCTGGAAAGTAATTCCTTACTTAAATGCGTCAGAGCTGATGATGGGGCAAACCGTAAAACAACCTCGTTGTACATACAGCGTGTCCAGTTGCTGAAGGCTTGCTCAGATAAAGCGTTGCGGGAATAGCCTGCACCTGAAAAGGGTTGGACGTGGCTCTGGCTTTGATCTATTAGGTTGCCAGTGTACAATAACTGGAAGGCAGCAAGCCAGCTAGCTGCCGATCCTTCTGGCAGCTTTTAATCTATTTATGTTTGTTTGAGAGACTTTTGCCCTTGAGTGTGCTTTGGCAAAGATTTTGCAACGATAAGTAGGATTTGCTCGATACTGGCAGAGTTTCAAATGTAAGTAACCCCGTGTTGCAAGTACATAATCTGTTGCTGAATCCTGTTCCTCTTGTTTTTCCCTCAAATCTGCCCTGTTCATTGCTAATTTGTTACACGTAGCAGTAAAAACACTTCTCCACCTAACTGGTCACGAGCTCCCAGGGTGTGAAATGCTAGCAGGAAGAGACATCAGAGCACAATTCTGTGATCTTCCTGTACGCATTACGATGAAGCTGAAGTATTTGTTACTGCACAGTCAGAACGGATATTGCCAAAGTACTCCAACTTTCAAGGAAGAAAGGAGGCAGCTCAGCTGCCGGGGGGGCTGCTTTAAGGAACTGCTTCATTTTAAAAGCTGCAGTGATCCAGCATTCACCTTCTTACTTGACTTGAGAGTCCCCTTCTGGCTCTCCCTTACCCTTTGGCAGGCGTACCTGCTGCTAGAGAGTGCAGGCTGTGTGCCCCCATCCCTACGCCTCTCCCCACAGAGCGCGGTGCTGGCTCCTGGGACGCCACACGTACGTGCAGTGGTAATGGACAAGACGTCTTCCTTCATTACCCTGAGCAGAAATCGGAATGTAATTTGCGATGTCTCATGTAAAACGTGTTTGTATTTCTTTTCTTTTTTTTTTTTTTTTTTTTTTTTAATTGAGCAGTATGATTGCAAGTTGACTTAAGTTGTTCCGAGGTACTCTTTTTTCAATGGTCTGCCAGTACGTAATCATGAATGAAAATATTTTTTTATTGATTTTTTAGGTTGTCTGTTAACATTCCATTCGTGTAAAATATGTACAAATCTATGTAATAAATCTTTTGAAGCACAGTTTTCTTCACAACTTCCAGGTGATTTGGGTCGTGAGGTAGTGGATGAGGCACCACCACGGTGGGGCAGAGCTGCCATATGTATGTCTGTGCTACAGACCAGACTGGAAATGGATGAGGAGAAATATGTAGACCCATCTAGAAGGCTCTCCTGCCTGTCTGAGACCCTGCAGGTGGGGATCTTGACCCTTGGGGCCAGAATTAAGGCTGTCAGAGCCCCTCTGCCCTTGTGAGGCTGCCCTCGTCCTGCTGGCTGCCGGCCTGCTGTTTGATGTCTCCTCCGGCGGTCGTTCACAGACATGGAGGCCTTCAAGGCCAGCCAGGTCTGGAGGTGGAAAATTCACCTGGGCAGCTTGAAAAACAACACAACTCAAAACCAGCACAAACTCAAAAACAACACAACTCAAAACCGAAGGACTGGCTGTCCTTCAGCGCTTTGCCGTGCCTGTCAGAGCAGCCGGGGTTGGATGTGGTTACCAGGGAACATGCTCCTATCTCTCGCTAGTGTAACTTCCTTTTTTTTTCTTTCTTTTTTTTTCTTTTTTTTTTTCTCCTGATTGCTTTCTGGGAAGCCTGAATTCCTTCACTGCCCGTAATTCATACGTTTTCCTCCTCCGTCTTGGGCACGTGAAATGGCAGCTGCGTTACGGGAGCAGTCGCTAATTAGGCAGCGCCGGGTTTGGCCTCGCCTCAGGAAAATCCGCTGGAAAGGAGTCCGTTTCGGTAGGTGCAGGATTTCGGGTGTGAGACATGGATCTGCGGAGCCTGTTGGTATCGTGTTCCCCTCACGGCTCTGCTGTGAGCGCTGTGCGTGTGTGGGGCCTGACGCGGGCAGGGACAGCGCTCGCTTCTGGACCTGGTGTCCCTTGGAGCAGCAAGGGGAGCAAAACGCGTGGCCAAGGAGCAAAACATGTGGCCAAGGAGCAAGGAGAGAGCAGGGAGGGTCTCCTTCAGCAGCTGGAGCTAAACAGGGACGTTGTTTTCTCTCCCCTGGGGTCCTCAGGGCCTCGTGCTCCTTCCAGGACTACCCCTGAGGAGCCATGTCTGTGCCTGAGGGGTGCGGGCCGGAGCCCTGCGCTCCTTCAGCAGCTCTGGTCGTGGATCTGGCCCCGTGTCCAGAAAGGCGAGAGCACAGCATGACCCCGCTCACACCCAGACAACGGGCAGCCCTGGCAGCAGCCGAGCAGGACAGGGTTTTCCAGGCCTGGCTTAATAAAGCGCCTGTTTTCTGAGGGGGATGAGGTCAGGGAGGCGTGGGGGCTGGGAGGAGGGGGTTGAGATAAATAAATAATTGTATGAAGCCCATCCTTGGTTGTCTCAAGATGACTCACTCCTCAAGGCGAGAGAAGGGAGGGAGGAGGCAGATGTTAAAAGGACGGGCCCTCAGCGGTGGGAGCTGCAGGTGCTTGGTGCCCCTCCAGGCTCAGCCCCCTGCGTTTTGAGCCACGCTGTGTGCCAGGCTCCTGCCCTGCTTTTCCTTTTCACCCTGGTTACAGATTTCTTTGTTTGAACAGGCGTTTAAATTTTAACCCAGGCGTCTGTCTCCTCCCCTCCCTTCCTGGCTGATCCTTTAAGCAGGCTTCAAATGCTAGGAAAAGGAACAAAGTCTCCGTCTGCCTCAAACCAGCTCCATCACTGACCAGAAAGTCCCACCACGGGTCTCCTCCCGTGCCCAGGGGGGACCCGGTGGCTTACTGGGAGGAAAGCTCTTCAAAATTCACCCATGCCAGGATTCACATCTGCTAAATTCAGCATTAAAGAGCCTGGCAGGTAGCAGGGGCATGAACACTTCATTTGAGCCAGTCCCCGAGCTCCAGTTCTGCAGCTCACGAGGCTTTCACCGCTGCTTACGTTGTGCCTCCTGTGTGCAGGCTGAAGCCCAGGCCAAGTGTCTGCTTGACACGGCTTCAGCAAGGCCAAAGAACTTGCAGCAGCCTGGTGGGGTTCTTTAAAAAGCTGTTTATTATCACAGCAGACGAGTAGAAAAAAACGTAACGCTGCATACAGAGAACGTCTTCGCAAATTACAAGCAAGTCTTAAAAAGGTTACAGCGGTGTCTGTCTCCCAGTAAACATGGCTTTTGCTGCAGACCACTAAGGTGCTGATCAAAAGCTCTCTGCAAGTAGCCTGGTGAGACTACAAAGAAAGAAATGGAGCCCACGGTGCTGTGCCAACAAAGTAGGACACTCAGGCCACCCCATGAGCAGTTCCGCCAGCCCCAGCATCCCAAAGCTGTGACGTGACTTGGGAGCGGGGTGCAGGGAAACCCCTCAGAGCCAGACCCAGCTGGACCCAGACCTGCGGGCCAGCCCAGAAGAGCTCTTGCAACCTGAAATCTCCGCTGACACCAGGGGGTGTGACTGGCACGGGAAACGAGCGAATAATTCAATGATTGGAGCAACCTGGAAGCAACACGGGCAAGTGAGGGCTCTGGGGAAGGCCCTTCTCACCCCAGTGTCTCCTCCCTTCGCAAGGTAAACCACGAGCAAGATTTTGACGAGGCACACGGGTGTCTGATTTGTTGAAGTGGCTGAGAAAGCTTTAAAGGCCTTGTTTTGGCAGATGTTTTTGCAACTGAAATCCAGCTCGTATGTAACTGTGCCCTTTTGCTTCAGTAAACAAATGGCTCAGGTGCGGAAATCATTCACTGGCTTTCCTCTGGCACAGTCTGAAAGCTTCGTCTGCCTGTCTCCCTGTAAAAAATCAGTGCTGATAGCACGGGCAGGGAGGAAAAGTCACTGAAAAATAATTACTGGGTTGTTATTAATCTTTTTTTTTTTTTTTTTTTAAATGCTGAATTGTTGAAAAGCTTTATGAGTGTCGTAAAATGTGTTAGAGAGCTGGAAAGAGCAGACAGAACTGAGGACTGGTAAAGGTGTGCTACCAAGCAGGAAAAGGAGAAAACCTACAAAGGAAGCCTTTTTTTTTTTTTTTTTTTTTTTTGGATAGTCAAGAAGTTTTGTGGCTTATTCAGCAACTGGAGAAACATTTCTCAAAATTTTAGGGGGGGCAACAGCATGGGAGAAAGAAGGAAGCTGGATCATGCTTCTCCATTTTCCGCTCTTTGTATGCAGCGTAAGGTAGAACTTGAGATTCCCCTTATGAAGAATGCCTAATTTGCACCAAAAATAAATATCAAGCACCCTGCTTCTCTGTAAACTGGTTTTGTTTAAGGCTTTCTAAAGTAACATTCTCTAAACGCTAATTATTTTGGAAGGGGGTAGTGTTTTCTTGCTGGTCCTTATCATCGCTACGAGCACCTCGCCTCGTGCTTTGCACTAGTTGAAGCATAGGATAGAAGGTTTCCCAGCAAATCTCAGTGCTTTTTTGTGCTTACACGTTGCTGGGAGAAGGGATTTCCACTTGACGCACTTGGTTTTCAATTGTCCCTTCACCCCCCCGAAGCGAGGCAATGTCATATTGGTGTATTGCCACCAGCACAGTGTCTAGGCCAAGAGCCAAGGCAATGAACAGGCTGCTAATTAATTTTTCACATTTATCTCCAGCCCCTCTCCCCAGAACAAACACTGTGAAAGCAGGAGGTGGCAGTATCTGTGCAGCCCTCAGGAGATCTTATGCAGAAGTGTTTTACTGCCAGTGTTATGATGCTACAGTGACGGTAGGAAGGTTTTCTGCTTCTGTAAAAGAACACGTATTGGTTTCAATATGGAAAAAAAAAAGATTATTGAAGGTAATCTGAATCTCACGTTTATCAAAACACGGTGTCTACGACCACTGTTTTCCAGTGGGAAAATGAAGGCCTCGTTTCTAGGCAGGAGAAAAAGATTCATGTGGATAACTTCAGTACCTCACAACTCTTACAGCCAGCTTATGTTTCCAGTAAGACCATTGTTTGCAGCTATGAAGCAGATAATACTGTCAGCTTGTGGAGCCTGGGCATCCTGCACCCCTTCTCGTGTACGCGTGCATATAAATAAGTTAGAGATTATTTACATCAGTGTACAGAATAGATCTGAACCCAGTTACCCAAATCCATCTAGCTGCTCCCGGATTTGGTCTGTTAGCACTTTGTGTTTCATCTTCAAAGCACCACACGGACATGAATTATTTACCAAGGCAACTTCCCACTCACCGAAAGGATTAAGAATAGCGAGCAGGGTAAGGGATGGAGCCGAGGGAGGGCAGCTTGTTCATAAAAACGCAGCTACTCGTGTCTCTCTCTCCTGCCACGAGTACTGCTGGTTTATGCCTTTATAAACTCTGCAGTCCAAGTGTAGGAGCAGTCTTTGTAACACGAAGCTCGTCGAAATGGCAAAGTCCTCACTCAGAAGCAAATGATCCGCTCTTCGTTTTCAAAAGCTTTGGCTTCTTCTTGGCTTATCAGGTTCCCGTTCAAGCTGTTGGAGAGGGAAAATAAAAGGGATGTGAAAGCAAGGCAGTGATTGTGCCCGGCTTCTGTTTCTCCAAGGTTTTGGAGCAGAGATCAGAACTCAGCAGTGCCGTGTGCTTCCCAAGGGTGTGCGCGTGGGAGCAGCCTCCAAAGGCTGACTGCATCTTGCTGCTCCCACTGAGCACACAAGGAGCAAGGCGACTTCTTCAGAAAGAAAAACAGAACACCTAAATTCATCTTCACAGCCTTTTGTGTCTTCCACGACAGCAAAGGAAGAAAACCCGTAAGTACTCAGACATTATTAATCTGAAATGACTTAGGGGAAAATTTTCCAATCTGGCTACGCTGATATTTACGCCCCTGAAAAAAAGCAGCCTGCTAAGTGCAGCTTTCAGAAACGATGGATACCATTAAGCCACTGAGATTTATGGAAGTATCAGGGCTAACAAACACCTCTCAAAATCCAGGCAAGAATCAAAAGACAGACTTTGGTTTGAAAATGCAGAATGACTCAAGCGGGAATTGAGGCCTCCTTTGTAGATGACAGCTGATGCTGGCCTTTGAAAAAAAATAAAATAAAAAGCATCTTTTCCACATCTCCGGGGAAGCCACTAGTCAGATAGTGAGTCATTGTCTTTCCAAGCAAGAATCCAGTGTCCTTTCACTAAAACAAATATGTATTTTTAAAAATACATTTCAGGTTCGATAATATGGGAGCAGCAGTGCTAAAACCAGCACCACTCTATTGACTCCCGAGCTCCCTGAGGTGAGGGAAGGAATGTGGTATTTGGCTTTGTGCCTTATAATGCACACGCGTGACTGGGTGATGCCTACCTAATCTAAAACAAGCAAATCTTACACAAAAAGTTAATCTCCTTGTAGCTTAGCACTTTTCAGGTGGCTGGAGCACTGCCCGAAGAAAAATCCTAGCACAAGTTGTATGAAGCAAATTAGTAATGCTAATTAAATGTAACCATCTCCTGCGCGTTGGGATTTAACTCCTGAGGAGCATGAACACGTTAAGAAGTTTGAAAAAAAAAAGTCATGAAAAGCAAACTTGTCTAGAAATTTAGACCCTAAGTCTGCAAGCACATGCATTCAGTGAGTCGGTGATACAGACAGATATGAATGTCAAAAAGTTTTGAGTTCCTAACACGCAGGGAAGTGTTTCAGTGACAGAGGCTTTTTACCTCTGTGAAACCTGCAGCTGGATCTGCAGCCCCTGCCTCACATAAACTTGATTTTTAAAAATTTTTTAAGGCTGGAAAGTGAATGCTAGATGTGTTTTTGAAGGGAAAGAAAGTTTACAAAGTGACCCTTTGAGGAGAGGATCTTTACCAGACTTCTTTAATCGCCGTGTTCTCCTTGAGAGCTTCGCTGAGGTACTTCACCCCTCTGGCTGTAATTTGATTCTGGATAAGCCTAAAAAGAAAGCGCTTCATGTCAAACTCGCATGCAAACCATTTCACAGCACACGCAGAGCCTAAGCTCAGCTTGACATCACGGAGCAGGGTTGTCAGTCTTGCCACAGGCAGACGGCTGCAATTTCCATCCAGGATGGTGCCCAGTGCTGCTCAAATGCCCCACAGGTGCACTTTCAGAACCAGAGCCCGAAGCATCAATCCCTTCCTTTTAAGCCTGCACGTGGCTGCGCTCTGTGTGGACCAGCAAGATCTTAACAAGTTGCATTTTGCTCACTTATGAGTATAAAACTACTCATCATCCTGTCCTAATTCCCTACTCACCTTTCGGTCTATCGTGGTGTGCCCCATGGCTGTACCACTTCACGTGGCTACCTGAATGAATCCTACAAGATTCATGAGGCTGAAAATCAGAAGGAAATGAAGGATCTTGTAGGGATGGAGGGAAGGAAGGAAGCAGGAGGTATCCATTGACATAACCAATCAGGCAGGAGATAAATTTGCCTACAAGCAGAAACCCTCTGACAATGCTGAGCTTTGGGAAGTTTTCTCATGACTCAAACCGAACCGTCCAGTGAAGCGTATCTGCAGCTGTGCACCAAGAAATCCAGCCCTTCCCACCCCTCTTTCATTTTCAGGGTGCTGGGCAGCAGGACTTGCACTGCTTTCACAACAGGCTGCAAGCACTCAGCCCCTCCGACAATCAGCACGCTTCCTAAGGGGCACAAACCAAGATTAATACAGGGAATGCTGAAGGGTGCTTAGCAAAGATTTTATGCAAGTCTGCAAAGGGACTCTGTTTATTACATTTTCTTGGCCACTTGGGATGAACAGATGGCTGTTTGTTTCACAGCCCACATCTGCCCAACCCCATTCATGGAGAAATTCCTGTGAACCTCTGGATTAGGACAGCCAGTGCTGTGTTTTCTTAGAAGCTTAACAAGTCCCTTTGCGATTGCTAGAAACCATAACCTCTGCTTTCCTGGAGGTTTGTGTCTCGTGGTTGAGTGTCTTGCCTCAGTGACAGAGCCTACAAGAAAACACCAGGCAAACGGGAGGTGTAAATGGCTGTCAGGTAGCTTCTTGGTGGAGGAGTCAGAGTTGAGCTTGCTACTTTGACAGTGCTGACAAAATAGCAAGAATTATAACAATGTTATTTGATTCTAGCTGTCTGCTTGTAGATTTCTGAAACTTACCTTGGAGGCCAGTGATGCTCTGCTAAAGAGAAACGAAATCAGCTGGTGGTTCGAAAGTTACCAGGACACACAAATAGCTTCAATTTTTCCCTGTAGGAAAGTAGTTTCTAGATGCTAGACACAGCTTTATTACCTTTCTATTAAAACTGTCTACAAGCAGTCAGCTGCATCCAGACCATGCACAGAAAGCTTACTGTGACCTACATAGACTTGGAAGGTGAAGCTTTAATGCGGTGACTGCCAAAGAGCCTGTGCCTCTGTGGAATGTAACTCACCATAAGTGCACCAGTTTCTTGTTGACCTTCAGCATCTCTGCAAAACTCATTGCTGCCTCATCATCCAGCTCATTTTTTGTCAGCCTAAGTGGGAGAGAAAACGTTCACTTCAGATGTTATTGTTATTTTTCATCCCCCTGCTTTTCCAGCTCGTCTGAGGCTTAGCTTTGGACAGCCAAAGGGGCGTGTGCTGTTCCTGCCCTGAGCAATTTCTAAAGTCTGGACCACAGACATGCTGAAGAGAAGCCCTGGGGTAAAAGGGACAAGAATATTAGGGATCTTCACTTCTTGGAGCAATGATCTATCTAATGCTATTCTCTCATGATGTTAAGGTGAATACAAAGCATGTGAGCTGTGGCGGAAAAAGGTGGAGAGGTAGAGACAGCACTGATGAGGTGCAAAACCTGTGAGGATGAAGAAGTGAGAGAAAATGGGGAAGGAAAGGTGGAGGGAGTAGAAATAAGCACAGACCAAAACTGCAGGTAGCCACAAGGGGAACTGAGAAGCCCAAACTCAATACTGGGCACGACAAAACCAGAAGCAGATGGGTTAAATCACTGCTTTCAGGCAGCAGTCTGCAGAGACACTAATAGGAGACTTCTTATGCCTTAAGTCAAAACCCAACCAACCTTTCTAAAGTTAACGGGTGACATAAAGAACTCAGCGTGCACACGGGAAGTGTGGCAGTGCTCCTCCAAGCAGGAAAGCTGCTCCTCATGTCCACGCTCTTCCAAAGGGTAGCAAGATACAGGGGATGGGAGAAGGGAGAGCAGGAGGCGCAGATGGGATCGGAGGAAGTAAAACTAGGCTGTGGCTTTCTCTGGAGAAGGAAGAGGAGAAGCAGAGCACGCTGTTGCTCACCAGAAGATTTTCACGGAGTCGTTGTGCTGCATGGCTTCAGCAATACTTTTGCCTCCCTCTGACGTGATGCCGTTGAACGCGAGACTGTGAAGCAAACAGACACAAAGGCTTCAGAACCAGCCAGCACTACCCGACCCCGCCGCTGCCAAACACTAATGAGTATCCTGGCGTGGTGTGTTTTGACTCCTAAACACAATACCTGCTGTTGTGCAGGGAGAGAGGAGCTTGTAAATGCATGCTTTCCATTACAGACCACAAACATTTCTGAGTCTGCTCTTCCTTCTTTGAATAGACGTCGGCAACATCATCCGGTTAAAACTTACGCTTCAGGCTTTGAGGGTTCAAAAAGCATTTCCAGCCTCAGAAGCTAGGCCAGAGCTTGAAAATAGCGCAAGGCCTCGGAAAAAAAAAAAAGAAAAAAAAGGCAGAAAGGGGATGAAACGGGGCAATGGCACAAATATGTGCTAGCATGAGCCCCTGCTAACTTCTGCTGAGACTGTGTACCCTCAGTCCCTCATGACTGGGCCTAAAAATGGCAAATGTGCTGACGTGAGCTGATGTAGCAGGCACCATCTTCTCTTAACCTTTGCATCAAGCTACCACAGTGAGCTGGTGCTAGCTGTGCATTCAAATCATGAACCAAGATGAAGCAGTGGGAGATAAGAAGGGAGCCCCAGTGCAAGGACGCTGCAGAGCAGCAGATTCACCCTGCACGGGTGCCAGCAAAGCCTGGCTGTGGCTTGCAGTTACCCCTCCTTATTTTTGCAGGCACATTCAGCAGCATATTTGTTCCTGTCCGAGCATCCCAGGTGTAGCCCAGCTGTGATTCAGGCTCAAACTGTTTGCTTTCAAGTCTGATGCACCTGGCTGGATTCTGCAATGAGGGGGAGATGGCTATTTCAGACAGCTTTTAAGTTTAAATGTATCTAGGTCACTGCACCTGCTTGGCTTTGAATTTTTTAAGGCCAGCTATAAGCTGGCAGAAAGGAGGACAGGCCACCAGCTCCGAGATCCCTGCATCTGAAGTGGCAGCAGCAAGCTCTCAGGAGATCCCCAAACTCCCCGAGCGCTGCATTTGGGAAGAAACCGGTGCCGTGTGCCACCTTGTGGGGAAACCAAGAAGCCTCATGTGTTTCCTCGCAGAGAGGCCAGTGGAAATGGGAGACAAATAGCAAGGATCACCAACGCTTCCAAGCGTGGTGGGAGAGCCAGCGCTGCGTCGAGCTGGGCTGGGGTTTTACCTCACGTTTGTTAAGGTGGGGTGGTTCCTCAGGGCCTCTGCGAACGCCTTGGCGCCTTCGTCTCCGACGTGATTACCCCACATGCTGGTGAAGACAGGAAACCAGGAGAAATCAGGCGTGTTGCCCTGCTGCCCCTCAGCATCGCGTTCTCTCCATTTCTCTCCCTCTCCCTCCCCCTGCCACCACCTCCCAGGCTTTGAGGCTTGCAAGAAAGCTGGCACGAGCCATCCCCACCGAGCCGGGCATGTTCCACTCCCTGCACACCACGCCATCAGCCTCTCTGACTCACCAGTTCCCTCAGGCCACAGCGCAGGAGACAGCCTGCTGCAGTGCCAATGCTTTTGGGATCAGCTTGCTGTGCTGGGCAAACCCTCCGCAGCCCTGTACCCTTGTGGGGTCAAGGAGTTTTGTGATCTGTGCAGCGAGCTGCTGTGACACGTAGACAAAGCCCTAAATCCTCAGCATTTGCTGTAGGTCCCCCTGCTGCAGTTTTCCTTTAGCTGTGGGGCACGGACTGGGTGTAACACAGCTCAAAGTAACGTGGCAAAAGCTGCACAGCTCTGATCGACGTTCAGCAGCAATATCTGGTCAAATCCTTGCCACGCAGACCGAGGGCTTTGACAATTCACCGGGTATTCTCAGGCTTGAAAGAGCCTCTGCTGAGTTACAATGTTTTTTTCACAGATCTCATGTCTTGATGACTCAGAGCTACACTCAGCTTGATGGGTAATTAGTTGGCAGCTCTTAAAATCAATTGAATTTTGTGGTATCTACACAGAGCCACTTCCAGTAAGTTCCCTAGAATTTCCTTCTCAAAAATAAAGCCTGAAATCTGATTGTTCAAACCTGATTTTCACATTTGTTACGGTGGCCAAACAAAAGTTTTAATTCCATGTATTTGAGTATTAGATCCTAAGAACATTTTCCTGCAGAGTGAAAAGAAAAACTGGGATTTGCCAGAGGGAAAAAATCAACCCCTCAAGTCTAGCATCTCTCCTAAGAGGACAGGGATCAAAGGTTTAGAGGACACTAAGACCTCTCTCCAGTAACAGGGGGCTCTCCAGTCCAGGACAGAAGGATGAGGAGGAGTTCCTTTTTATTCTCAGAGCTCACAAATTTATCAGGACTTGGCACAGAGTGTTTGACAACCTTAACCTTGACACTCAATAACTAGGTACATCGCCAATAGTCATAAAACCATTTTTTTTAAATAGAAAACGTGGCTGTGCTTCTGCACCGGTTTGGTCTGCAGCTGGAGGGAGACAGGAAATGGGAGAAGGAGGGCAGGTAAGAATGAAAGAAGAAATCCTAAGGGATTTATGAACACCTTGCCAAGACCAAGCCCTGAGCATTCCTCCTAAGCACTGAACTTACCCAATTTCAAACATTGTCTTGCTCTTCTGGATGGCCTGGGCGAGGCACTTCCCTCCTTCGCTAGTTATTTTGTTTGCTCCTATTCTGCACAAAACACGTGAATTGATGAGGTACCTCGCTGACAACACTACAGCTGTCAGAACACCAGCTCATGAAGCAATACAAGCATTTAAGGCTAATTAACTCTGGAGGCTAGTTACAGTTATCAAAGATTAACCCGGAGTAAAAAATCCTGCAGGCATTTGACCTTCGATTAAAGGAAGACATACTTTGTATGTTGGCCCTCCTAATATGACATATTTCTGGGTAGTGTCTTGATTTTGGTGCTCTGTGTGTCAGAAACGAGGCTTAGGAACTGGTCCCCAAGACAAGGCTCCCTGCCTGGTTTTTAATCTAACTCATAGCATCAATTGTTGCTGCAGAGTACACGAATTACATGCAGCACGATGCCAGAGGGAGCAGAGCAGTTCTTGGTAGTGTAGCTCGAGAGAAGACTAATAATTTTAGGTTTTTCTGTTCTGAGCACAGGCTACAGGTGGTGGCACAGGCCAGTCCAGCACTGGTCAGTGGCTGGTGCTGCTGGAACACCTTTTCTTTCCTTGGCTTGTGTGGGAGCATCACATGGCTGCAGTTCAAGAAAGAGGCAAGTCTCGATTGTATGCACATTGCTGTAAAGAGCAAACCAACCCCCCAAACCCCTCGAGCCACTGAATTTACATAAATGAAAACTGGTTTGGCTGACTGACTTCAGGCACACGAATATGCATTCTATCCCAAAACAAACTCTGGGATTACTAGGTAGCCTGACAGAAACTGTCTTCCAACAGGTTTTTTTGGTGGAAGTGAGAAGATGAAATAAACAAATCACTCTGTTAGAGCAGTGAAAAAAAATGGAGAGCTCTTGGCCTTCAAAAATCTGCAAGTATTTCAAGTGGGAAGTATGTGGCTTGTGTGGGGTTTCATAGCCAGTTAGTGGCAGAACAAAGCCTAGAACCCAACAACCCCTGGCTGTGGGTTGCTGCCTTCATACCAGCAGCTGGCACTGCTGTAGGTACCTCTATTTTCTGCTGCGGTCATAATTAAACCATTGGTTAATGGTTTACCTTTATGTCAAATCAGTGCTGTGCATGGCCAGACAGTTATGTGGAGAAGTTCCAGGAATTAAAGGGAACAACTTCCCAAGTGAATTTGGGTAATTCCAGCATTGAGGTATGACTCCAAAGGCCCATAAGAGGCTGGGTATAAAGAAGCCTGGTGCTAAATGCAGGTGAATTCACCCATTGCAATGGCCAGCAAGGTTTGTGCACCTCACTCAAGTGTTCAAACTGGATTTAAGTAAAAAGTTTCACCTGCTGCCACTCACTGCTAGACTACTGTAAAAAAAAAAAAATACATAAATGCAACCAAAATTATATTTTACTTGCAACAGGATTTTTGCCTTTTTTCACTCCACCTCCCTTTTCAAGTTGCTTTACCTTAATTATGATGCTGTACAAGTATAAAGGGAAAAAAAAAGCCCCACTTACTTAACATATTCAAGGCTTGAGCACTCCTCAATGAGTTTCGCAACATATTTGGCTCCAACATCAGTGATTTGATTGTTGTATAAGCTTAAAGAAAAATCACATTGGCAAAAATGGGTTATTCCTGCTGTTACTTTAATATTTACAACCTGCATGTTTTATAAAGCACACAGAGCATCAATCTTTTTTGTACGGCCCTGTACACATGCACAATTGCTTGTATTTCTATTTTGATACACAGTTAATATTGTGAAGGGCTAGATATAAAATACAAGAGACCAGGCTGTAAATCATGGAAAAATATGTATATAATTTTTTAAATGCACGGTCTCCTCAAGCAAATAAATCTTCCCTTTATTCCCGTGTCAGTACAGAAATAACACCACATAAGTCTGAAGAAAAAGAAAACACCAGCAGAATGTATTTTCATTTTTTAAAATGTCATAAAATCCCCTTGCAAATATTACTGAAGATCAGATACCTGAGCAGATGTACTTACAGTAAGGCACTGGAACAAGGAGGTAATTCTTGGTATCCACGCTCACTTCTCAAAAAATCATTTTCATTTAGCCTCTTATCCAAGAGTGGGAAGCCAGAGCTAACAGGCCTACCAGCTTTAACTTGATTAAGAATTAAAGTTTTTAAAAAAATGCTACTTTATATGTTAAAAAAGGAGGTGTCTTTGGTTCCCACCCCACCAATGCTGTGTCAGCACTGCAGTTTTATTTTCCAGTATCAATACCTCGTGCTCCCGGTTGGTACGTACCCCAAGAAAGTCACAATTTTGTACTTGGAGAGTTCTTCGTATAATATCCTGACTCCATGATCTGTGATTTGATTTACACTGAGCCTGGGATGAGAGGAAAGAAAAGAGAGTTTGAATCAACAGGGATTACATGTCTTCATCCCCCATGAGTTAAGGGATGACTGGAGGTCTGTGCAGTCCCCTCTGACATTTCAATAGGTTCTTAAATCAATAATCAAATCAGTTCTATTAAAATCAATTAAGGCAGATGTGAACTCAGTTTTACATGGTTCACTTCAGAAACAAAAGAAAACAAAAAGCCCCCGAACACCAAGGCAGCGTTCTGGAAGCTGCCCATAGGCCTGAAAACCATAAAAAGCGGTAAGTCAGAAACCAGAGACAAACACCTCATCTTCTTCCCGTGCTTAGTGATTGCAGAAATTCCCCTTGACACGAGCAACAACAAGCTTTCCAGCCCACTCTTGCAACCTTCTCTCTGGGTACCTAGTTAAAGCCAGGCGTCTGGAAAGGCACAGCACTTTCAGGCTCCACTGACTAAAGGTTGTGAAAAGCTCTGGCCAGGAAATGGAACCGCAGTCCCAGAGGCATGCTAGATGCTTCCAATTTATTGGCCCAATTACACGCAAAACAAATCAATGTCAGTCACTCACAGAATGAAAAATATGTATTTTTTTAAAACTCCTGAAGCTTTTTCATTGTTGCTAAAGGGACGTGTTCCTGTGAGACATTCCAATTCTGATGAATCGTTAAGCTCTTGGAAACCTTTAATTTCTAATGACCAAGTTCTGTAGGACAGGAGAAGTCCCAACATCAGAAAAGCCACCAAGACAACAAGGTGGGTGCCTAAAAGTCCGGTGTGGTGCTGCAGACAGCGCTGAGCTCCCCCTGAGCATCACTTGCTTTGATCTAGTTCTAGAAGATTTATAGAGGGGAAAAAAAATAAAGGCAGAGCAAAGCCAAGCAAGAGTTATCAATCCATTTGTTAAAAATAAAATAAAATCTCGTGAGGCTGAAGGAGCTTCAAAAAATAAATACTTCAAGTTCCTGTTTTTCTTCACCTGACTATTTGGACAAATAAGGCCTGGCTACATTACACAACCTCAGCAGGTGGAACAACGTGGCCTGTGATGTTAGAGGTGGAATGAGTTTGCCCCGATCACAGCAGCTCATGTCCTCCCTCCACACCACCTCAGGGAAATCCCACAACTAACACTTCAGCCACCTCCTTTCATGAAGTACTGCATGTTAGCTTTTATTCTGTGAAAGCCAGATGCTTTGGCAGGATGTAAAAGCAAGACATTCGCAGCATTTGGTCGTGGGTTACTGTGAATGGCAGATTCGCTCTCACCCTGTATGTCCAAGGGCAGAGACGGGCTCAGGCAATCTTCAGATAAAAGAGGAAGAATTTCTGTTTCCTTTCATCTCCCTTAAGCACCTTCTCCTATAAAAATCCTCTTCTGAGAAAAAAAAGTTTGTGATAGAGCTACCTAAACCTAGAGATGTAAACAGTCCTGGCTTCTAAGGACTTCTTACCACCTTTTCTGTTCGAGTTCCCAAATTCACTCACCCCTGCTCCTGCCACTGACTGAACAAATATTTCATGAGACCTGAAAGTGGCAGAGCTGGGGGTAATCAAACCTCTAATCCAAATCATGCTGCGTGGGGCTATTTCCAGGGTTTGGTCTCTGCTTTGAAGGCCAACTGCACTTTAATTTCCAGCAGCAGTGAGAATTCTGCTTCTCCACTTTGAAGATCACCTCCTCCAGCCCCGCTGCCAGTGGAATGAAGGCTAAGGGGGAACCAGCTCGTACAAACTCCTACCTGATCACGGCAAGCTTGCTGAAACAGGGCAGCAGCTGCTTTATTCCGTAGTCGTTGATGTTGTTGTTGTCCAGATCCAGAGCCAGGCGCTTCTGGAGGTGGTGCACAACAAAGGAAATGGCGCTGCAGTCAGCGGAGTAGGCATTGCAGTACGTCAGCTTGATGTAGTTGGCGTGCATGCGTTTGGCAGCCAGCTTCCCCACCTTCTCGCTCTGAGTCTCATAAAGGCACCTCAGCATCCAGACAAAGTTTGGCTGGACCTGAATCTGATTGTAGTTTAGGAGCCTGGACCGAGTAAGGCCCTTCAGGTGGGATTTCATGCTCTCCCCGAGGTAGGTGATGAGGGTCTTTCTCTTCCTCTTAATGACCGCAGGCAAAACTAAATGCCTGAAGAGCTTCTGCTTGGATCTGGAAAGCAGGCCACAGAGAAAAAGGTTGGTGAAATGGAAGTGCTCGTTGTTTCGGAAAGGATCCTCCCCTGCCAGCTGTTTCTTCAGCCAAGGGATGTGAAGGCAAGTAGGCTGGGCAGTCTCCGTGGAAGAGCATTCGTTGAAAAACTGCAGTATCTCCTTGGTGCCCGCTCTCTCTTCGATAACCAGGAACAAAGCTGTGAAAAAAGACTGAAGGGTTAAGTGCAAGAACTCATAAGTGGACTGACTGTCACAGCCGGTATAACCTTTGACTGTCCTGAGAAAACCCAGCTGCAAATCTTCTTCAGAGATGTTTGCTGCCGTGACCTCCTCCTGCTCGAAGATGAAGAAGGAGTTCCCCATCCCTCTGTAGGCAATTTTACCCAAGGCTAGCAGGGTTTCCTTTCTTGCCTTGAACATCTCTGCTTGACTCCTGGTGTTGCTCTTCAGCAAACTTGTTTTCAGAGACCGGTTCAGGTGGACCTCAATCATGAGCAGAAACACGTCTGTCAACGTAACAGAACAGTCTGGCAGCTCGTGGCTGTCATACATGGAGCGGAAGTGTTCGTAGCATTTAAAGATAATCCAGCAAAATAAAGGCACCGAGCACAAACTGCAGAGATTGGGGTTGGCTTCCAGCTGGTTCAACACCAGTGCTCGCTGCCCCTCGTCTTTGAAAAACATGGCAGTGTATTCCTTCAGGTTACTGCTGGAGAAGCCACGGAGCAAGACTTTCTTCCTAATGATGTTCCTTTGGATCTCAGTTCCCGTCCGTGCCGTAAGAACTTTCTTGGATCCCTTCAGAAGCTTTCCTCGGAGCAGGCTTACCAGCAGCACCAGGGGGTGGCTGGGCTCGTCGGGTGAACACATCTCGGGAACGCTGCTGAGATCAAAGTTGGAATAGATCTCATCAAAGCCATCGAAGGTGAAAAGAACCGTATGAGGGAACTGCAAGATGTGACGGAACACCTCCGCGGGGTCCTGGTCTGGGTAGCAGTTATATTTGAAGAGCAAGTCTTTCAAACACACGGCTTCGTCTTCCTTAAAGCAACTAAACATCCTACATCGGAAACGGAAGAAAAATTTGGCCCCTATGTCCAACTGTTTCCTGGCCCACAGGCTTTGTATCTTCTGCAGCAAGATCGATTTTCCAATTCCTGCATCGCCGAAGACATAAATCGTCTCTCCATCTTCATTAATTAGCCCGACTGCATCGTCAAAAAGGGCTTCTAATTGACACACTTCACCTAGGCTCTCGTTGGTAAAACTGACCAGCTCCATAACGCTGTTAGAGTAAGTTTCTTCAAGCAGCATCTCTTCCCTCTGAGCATACGACATAACGAACTTGGAGTCTCGTCCCAGCTCATATCTGAGCTTCTGGCAATACCTGCTAACTGAAAAGACAGGGAAGTGTTATTAAAAAGCCCATTGCATATGATCACCCGTCTCTGTGGGAACTGTGAGGGGCAATAAGTTAAAATAATTCTTCTGTAAAATCAGTTCTTTGGCAGACTGATGCTATGGATTTGGGCTGCCATCATTAGTCTCTTGGAAAAATCAGAGATTTGCTAATGACCTTGCTAATGAAAGAGGTAACGAGTAAGTCACCATCTCCTGAAAACCAGTACTGACTTCAAGACACCGCACTGCATTACGAGGCTTCCGTCTTTCAGCTGAGACTCAAAGTCAAGCCCTTGAACCTTTGTTAAAGATTTGTCTCTGCAAAGGCAGGGGGTTTTGGTCACAGATTGGTTTTGGCATCTGCCTTTTCCCTCTGTTTATATTCTACTTGTTACTTCTATTGGGTAGGTGGTGATTCTTTCCTAACTTGTTTGGTAATTTTTATTATTGCAAACGCATGAAAGCACGTCCTTTAGAAAGCAGGCATCTCAAAAGACCTTTTTTAGGCTTTGTTAGGACACAGAAAATTAAAATTGTGCAATGTTGCACTGGGTTTTTATTGCAAGAGAAGCTTTACTGCTGATGGAGGCAAAGTAATTCTTGTATTTATACACAGTGGGGCAGGTCTAACGAAAGGGATATGGATGCACGGCCTTACCTGGATCTGTATTTACCACAGGTCTGCTACAAATATTCTCCGAAGGCTCATAAGCTATTTCATCCAGCCAAGGCTGAAGTTCATAGTAAGCATCAGTGACTTTCTGTAGGACACGGATGAAATATTCCGAAACTTCTTCTCCCTTGCTTTGGACCAAGTCTAGGATTTTGCGAACCTGAAGAAACAACACGTGGAAGATCGGTGATGCATAGTGATGACTGTTGTACTGCTGGGCTGCTTTAGGATCCCTTTTGGACTGGGACAAGATCCTGAAATCAAAACTGGTGCTTAAAGAACTTGAATTCAAAATCTACCTCTGAATTTCAACCATCAAAACCCTCACTTTCTGTCTGTATTGGGATGTTGCAAGAAAGTCAGCTCTGCAGATTAAGGTCCCAACTTTTAGCTAAATCATATGCTAAAAAAAAAAACCAACAAACAGCGTGGATAAATACTTCTCCTCAACAGGGAAACTAAAGGATTAGCCCAGCCTGGCTGAGTATATTTTAAACCCCAGGCTGGTTAAAACAAAAAAGATGGAGGGGTTTTCTCAGTGCCCTAAATTAATTTCTCTTATTTGTAGATATTCCGGTCACTTTTAGATTTACCTCTGGCTCCTGCTAGAACCAGAGTGTGGCAGGCAGAATCTCTCTCTGGATCTTAATGCAGATCCAAAAAAACTGCAATTCTTTCTTTTAGCACAGCAACTCACTACAGCAAGCTATCTCTGTACAATTTACTTGTTGCCTGCAACTGTTGCTGAAGCTAATGGCTACCAAACAGTGTCTGGAGCAGCTCAAGGTGAATCCTTCCAAAGGCAAACCAGAGCCTGATCTCTGTGCAACCAGCACAAGGCAACCCCAGTACCGAATCCTCCTCAGGACAGAGCAATCCTTTTGGGGTTCAGTTTGAATGTTTGGATCCTCTTCTTGCTGAGAATGAATCAAGAATTCAGTTCAAGCAAGGGGTTTCGAGAGACTATGGCCTTGTGTGAGTAAAGCAGGGCGAGTTACATGGGACACAGCAAAATCATGGTATTTTTTTTGACATTTTGTGTGCTCTGAAAAACAACTTTAACCCTTCCAGACAAGCACCCACAGAGTCCAGTTCACTTACTGTTGTGGCCTGCTCCCTGTCTCTGCTTAGAGTCCTGGTGCACAGCCTCCCCTTCAGCTTTGCTACAACAAGCATGTATATTATGCTGAACAAAAAGAAAAGGGGATGATGGTACAGTGTGCATTTATTCAGCTTTGACCTTGCACACAGTGAGCACTGTGTTAGCGTCTCAGCTCGCCAGCAAGAACGATTATTTTATGAAAATCTGCACTGTTAGGCAAGTCCAAGCTCTCTGAATTCTTTACGGTTTGCCTGCCCCTAATTGTGACACTATTCTGAAGCTGCACGACTGGTCGGGGAATGAGGAGTTTGTGTTGGGTCACGACTCACAGAGCAACTGTGCACACCTGATGATTTTCTCCTATCAAAAGAACAGGAATTAATTTTTCCTCCTGATGCCCACAGATGAATTCCAAACCCCAACGTGCCAGGATATATCAGTTTCACAAACATTTACCATGTCCAAACATTTCCTAAAGTAAATTTTCCTTAAAATACTTTACATTATAATGAAGGCTCTTGTGCAGCAAGCTGCACTGACAGCCACGGTGGCCACCTCTTTATCCGAGGACAAAGCTGCAGCTGGGGACACAGAGCAGCAATTACCAACCTGCTCGTTTTGGCAGCTGCCAGCAGGCTTACGAGCAGTGCCAGCAGGGCTGGAAAGAGATGTGGTGGAGATGCTTGTCCAGAAGGAACGGGGTGGGGAGTCTCCAAAATAACAAAGATTGGGAAAGACATAAAGCCCATAAAACCCAACAGTAAAGTAGAAAGTAACAGAAAGTTCAGGTTGGCTAGTGAAATGAAAACAATACCTTGTCTGCTTGAGTTGGAAACTGAACAACAATCTCGGCATCCTCGGTGGAGAAGTACTCATTGTAAAGCAAGTTGTCGATCAAACACTGCGTGTTTCGGATCTTACTGACCAGAAGCTCTCGGTAGATCTTCAGCAAAGCAATGCAGGACGGCGGGCTTGCTGCTGGAGGTTTTTCCAAGGAAATCTCCCAGTTAGCACAAAGTTGGCCTTCCATAGTCGAGACAGCAAGAAGCTGCTCCGTCTAGCCTCATCTTCGGCAAGCTGGCGGTCTGCAGTGAGGAGTCAGCTCGGGGTTAGCTTCAGGGAAACGGGCGATCTGTCCTTCACGTTACCGAGCCTGTAAAAGGAATTGCACAGAGCCTCAATGTAAACGCTATCCTGTGCAGATACATCCTGCAGGTAGCCATCACAGAGTAATTCCAGCCTCTGCAAAACACCACTGACAACTTTATCCCAAAAAAAACCCACACCCTGTTATCTTCCTCATGTACTTCCAGACATTTATTCAGCTTTTGGAAAAGAAACAAACCAAAAACTGCTGCAGGCAGTCTCCCCTGTAATATAAATACTACGGTGCAGCTTGCCTCAAACAACAACGCTTGCATCTGCTTTAACTGCCCATTCCTCGTGCATAATTGAATATTTTTATTAGCTTTTCGTGTTTCAACAGACAAAGCAGGGCATCTGTCCAAAAGCAGCTCGACAAGGAAATAAAGGGGAATCAAATTCTATTTCGTAGCGATTAATTCTGTAGGAGGAATTAATTTCTACTAGCAATTCCTTTTGTCTTCGGTCGCAACGAAAGCCTCTGTGTAAAATAATTTTGCCAGGAGGGCGACTGTCCTCAGAAGTGAAGCTTTGTGAACTCTCCAACAGCCCTGGCTGAAGGAAAGCAAAGCACATCCCCAGCACAACTGTCTGGGGTCGCAGCCAACCCCAAAACGGCAGAGCTCTTCCGACCAAACGCGACGTGACCCAGTGAGCTGGCTTTCCGACCACGAGTGAGTGACTGCATCTGTTCAGACAACTCAGCCCTGCAGTGCACCACGCGCATGACCCAGCGGATCGAGTGGCTGACTCCTGAGTCACCCCGCTGCCTAGGAGCCACGCAGGCACATCCCTTCCTTTGAGAAAACTCATTTCAGAACTGAACTCCATCACCGAGACCAAACAAATGTTGAAAACATCGTTTCCTCCAGAGCTTTTGCAAGTTAAAGAGATCGAGTCGCCTCTAAAACACAGGCAACACAGACACTAGCACTTTTCTTTCAAGCCACTGCACCCACCCAACATCTCCTGCTTGCTTTGGTTGCTCTAGGATCACCTTATCCTAAAGCACATTTTCTTCCTAGTTTGGGAGGGCTAAGGCAAACGTCCAGGAGCCCGTAACACTGGACCAAGTGCTGCCACGGGTACAAAATAAAGAGAAATATTGTCTTTACTCTTTCAGATCCATCCATAAAGAAGGTTTTTTTTTTTAAAAAAAAAGACAAAAACATGGAAAACATGGAAAGTTCAGATGGTCTGAAACATGCGTGCCCCCCATTTGAGTGAGTCTATGTCAGCAGAGAACATGGTTGCTGTTGGAAGGGGTTGGCATATGGATGCTGCAAGACAGTGGAGAAACGAGAGGATTCAGAAAAGCATTTAAGGTGAAGGCAAGCAGCAGGGGAGAAAGGGAGAAAAAGCACAAAGGCAGAACGGGGAAGCTACAGCTGGCAATATTAAATCCGCGCACAATGACGTACTCAGTGATATTTTCTGTAGTAATATTAACTTCAGGATTAAAAAAAAAAGAAAGAAAAAAAAGAAAAAAAAAGATATTCAGTATTGGAGAAAACAGTAACTTTCACCGGTATCTTTTATAAGAAAAATGGAAAATTTCCACCATCCCCAGACAAAGAAAATGTCACGTCAGATGAAGAGCTGAGCGCCTGAAGTTAGAACAGCCCTATCTCCTGGCACAGGCAGCTAATAGCAAGGCAGGTACCTGCATGTTTGTAACAAAGTGGATCGGCTACATGAGGAAACTTCGGGTCCTACCCAGACTAAAGCAAACACAAAAATGTTTTACAGTAGCTGGTTTAGGTGCAGCAGCACCTACAGGTCCTTGTCAGTGTGGGAATGTGCTTAGTTTTTCAGAAAAACTCTCCACAGGACTCCGACATGCACAGTTTTGCTTTGCTAGCTTCAGGTTTTTGAAGCAGGAGACCAATGTGCTGACACTATGAGGTATCAGACTTATCTGCAAGTCTATCGTCTCCTTCTGGAAAGAGTCCCAGCTTCCACGGTGCTTTACAATGGCCTCTTTGAGTGATGGATCACAGGGTTACAACATACTGAGTCTCCCCTTACAAGGTTCTGTTAGCTTTACAATGCTGGCTTACACAGCTAGCATGTTTAAAGGTAAACGCTTATGTGGCTTAGAAATCTATGTTGAAAGCAACCACTTGCTAGACCACAGAGCATGTACAATGTTTTCTTTCTTATCTCAGGCACTCCAGCTGCTGGATCCAATTCCCATGCATCAGTCGTGGGGATGCTGGAAAAAAAGGCTGAGGCATACATTCATGTGGGGGCACCTCCGTGCACTAAGGTCTAAAAACATCCTCTGTTGAGAACTGCTGCCTCATTTAACAGCCATTCCATTTCTGAAAGGCCTAATGAATGAAATCGTTTCTAAAAGCCACCCTGAGCTTCTTACAGTCCTTTTTAAGGTATCGCTAAGTTACGATAAAGAGAGATCTAACAGAGATGCTAACAGCAACAGCTGAAGATGAGCACTGAGGTTTGTACAAAGGGCACACACACGGGGAGGAACAGAAAGATTTGCCTGCTCTGTAAAGCACCTGAACCAGCAGACCACCTAAGAAGGAAGGGAGAGAGGCAAGAACAGTGATACCTGGGCAAAGCAGGAGCCTGGTATAGGGGGACAAGGAGACAGACACATATGGGGCAAAGCTTCATATCTGGGAACAGAATGGGCTTCTTGTTCCTGCTGGGAAAAAGAAAAAATAAAGGTTTACTCGAGAGGCTGCCAATGATACTGTAGAGGAAATTAAGTGAGCCTCTTTGAGAACAGCTTCAGCCGAGTGGAGAGGACAGAAAACAGACTATCAGGAATTAAAAGGAGCCAGAGAGCAGAGTGCTCACCCATCAATTGCAAAAGCAAATGAGACAGAAGACAGTCTTGGCCAAATGAAGCATCAGTGGGGACTGAAGCGATGTGAGAAGCAACAGCAACACTAGCAAGGGCTGCTTATCACAGGCCTGCAAAACTGAGAGTAACAAAGAGGAAGCAAGATGGGGATCAGGCCAGGAATAAAGAGGGAAATGAAAAAGGGAAATGAAATTCGTCATAGTAAGAGATACAGCAGAAGTATCAGTGCTCACAGCAAAGTTTTATGTCAATAACCTGCAGCAGTGCCGATAGCTTCCGAGAAAAGGTATTGGCACTTTTATTTAGTGGCTCTTCTGACTTCCCTCTGTTTAAACTCTCGGCATTGCACAAGCATATATAGTTATATTTCCTGGCCCTGCCCTTCTCATATCCTCTTTTCTCGAAGATTGCCTGCTTTCCTTCTAACAAAACCGCTGTGCCTGTTCAATTTCCAGTGCCGCAAGTCCTCTGGCAGCGAAGAATACTCTGTTTTACTGGTAGGAGCAACATTTATCACAAAAAAGTCTTACTCAATGTAAATGCTGTGTATAGAGGGGCTGAAGGGTCTTAAAGAGTAGCTAAAAAGAATTCCACATTTGGGTAAACTTAATAATTAACTCCTTATTGAGCTCGCTGCTCCCAAGGAGATTGTGTAGGAAGAAGCAGCAAAGCCAATACAAGGAACAAATTAATTAGGAGCTGTCCTTTGAAGCAGCTAATTTAAGACCAGACAAGTGTATTTCTAAAGACCTGAAAAACTCAGTCAATAGAAAGTTTCTTCTGTAGTTATCAAAACGACTATTTTGTAGTATTCAAAGTGTGGTTACTCTTAGGAGGTGGCTCTACGAAAACAGTGCCCCCTTTCACAAGAAAATCTGAGCCCTTTGAGTCTTCAAGTCAGCTTTGTCTCCTGAGAAAAGCTGTCCTACAGTGCTCACCATCCCAGTGCAGGGTTGTTACAGCAAAGGGAGAACTGGAGATCCTGGCATGCTTTTTCATTAATTGCTGTAATCTTGACTCAGTCAGGCCAGTCCAAACTCAAGTACTTGCTACCACTGGGAGAAACAGAAAACAGACTGCTTATCCACATCTTATTTCATCCGTGCCATAACTTTTTTGAACATAGCAAATACACAAGAACTTATTTCCACACAGCGTTAATTTCAGAGTTGTTTCTGATTGAAACCTCACCTTTAAAAGACACTTAACTATTTTACGGGGTATGAGAACAGTAAAACCGTGCAGATGTTAGAAGCAAATGGGCATGTATACTACATGGAAAGTCTGCATGTTTTGACAAGAAGTGATGTAATTCATTTATTTCCCAGAGGTAAGGAAAAACACCCTTTATTTTTATAGCACAAATTGTGCATTTCTTGAGGTTGCAGAGAGTCCCTGTACTGATCTTAAAATGATAATCTGTATCCATGAGTTAAAACCCATTAATCATACTCCCATTTACAACTATCATAATCAATGCTACAGAATATCAATACATGTCTTGGGAGCCATACATTAACATCACACTAGTGTAAATCCATTACAATTCTTGTGGTTTTGGGGTCACTGAGATCAGCACCTTTCAGTGATTCCCCCCCCCCCTTTACGCTTTGACTTATTAGTGTAAGCTTTTATTGCCCCTTCTAGTTGTTTGAAGAGCAACAGGTAATAAAGAACACGTAAGAAATAATTTCTAACTCCATCTGGTAACCCGACAAGCTTTTGCTTAAAAGGCGGAGGCTTTTAAAGAAATATTTATATCCTTCACGAGTTTTGCTGCTGCATTTCCCAACAGCATACTTTTAAACAAATGGAGCTTTAGCTACCAGGCTTGGAGTCCCTGGTACCAAGTCCTTGCCAAAAAAGATGCTATGGGGCTCCCTGAAAACTCCTTTATGGCATGTTTCAGGAAAAAGATTTAATAAACAAGAAGGAGGCACGATTTGGCAGGACACTGCGGGTGCTCCGACACCAAGGTGCGGGCGTGGCAGACCCCCCCACACACACCCTTCTGCAAGCAGCTCCCACCTCCCCCGCTCGTTTTTTGCCTTATTTTTGCCTCAATTGGGCAAAACAGCGAGGCCTAAACGACTCCCGTGTGAGTCAGCGGGACTCACAGCCCTTCGGGCAGCTGCGGCAAGCAAAAGGCTTTCTAATTATCCCCCCCCCCCTCGACCGCCCCCCATCACCCGCCGCGACATGGCGGCCGCCCCCACAGGGGGCGCGGGGAGGGAGCGATGCCGCCGGCGGCGCCGAGCCCCCTTTCCCCTCTCCGTCCCCTGCACTCACCGCGGCGAGCCGGGACGGAGGGCAGGCAGGGAGGAGCGGTGCTTCCCCCGCCCCCGGCCCGCCTGAGGCGGCTCCCGCCCCGCACACGGTGCCCCCTCCCCGGCCAGAAGCGGCTCCTCCCCGCACGGCCATGGCCGGAGGCTGCTTCTCCCTCACAGCCATCGCCGTGCCTCCCGCTGGCTCCTCAGGGAGGGAGGAGGCTTTCACCGTCCCCCCAAGTTCCCCCTTTTCCTCAGCAGCAGGCATAAAGTATCCCTCCTAACTCCCTCCAGGTGTTTACTTTCCCTTTGCTTCTTGCAACAGTAAAATACCCCCTCAAAAGTGCCCAAGGAGCCTGGTGAGGACACAGTAAAACAAGCGGTCGTGGCATCGAGGAGCTGAGCTTCACACGCTTTTACCTCTTAATACTGCACTTTCACTTATTAAAAGTGCAAAGAGAATGAAATTGTCAGGTACAGTTTCACATCGTCAGCTCCAGCTTATGTAAGTGACACATTCTTGAAGCACGCATTGAATAGGCATGGAAGAGGTTTGGTAATTGCAATTTTATTTACTCCAATCTCAGATTGTGCTAATTAACAGTGCAAATATAGAAAGTATCATGTTTTGCTTTAGAGCTGTGGTGCCCAACTCCAGGAACAGTCATATGACATCAGGATAGCAACTACAGATCCCTGGCAGAAGTTTACAGAAGACAAAATATGCAGAGAAGACATGGTAAGTTTATTGCTTTCTCATTTCTCCATCTAAGCAGTCACACAGTGACACTGGATATACCTTACAGTACAGAAAATAAACCAAAGTTCAGTTGTTTCACATATTCCAGGTTGTCTGTTTTTCCCTGTCCCCGAAGACTAACTATAGGGGTTGCCAAGTACCGTAAAGATTGGTAAGTACTGTAAACCTTACAAGTGCTTCCAGTTTTGTAGGAAATTGTCACAGCTGTGGAAAAAAAAAGGCTGAGTCTGTTAATCTGTGATTTAACAGTCAAAACATGCTAAGATGAGTTCACAGAAGTCTTGCTGATTTCTCTGGACTTTAGACCAAATCCTAGAAAAGTACCAAGACAGTTAAAGTAATTTTTAAAACCTCAAATATCTAAAATGTTTTCTTTAAAATCTGCTGGTTGTACTTCACTAGTACACCTATGCTGATTATCAGCTATAGAAAGAGGGAGGCTGTTCTACTTTGAGTAAGTTTCTCTACTGAATGCAATCTTCAGGCCTGCGTTGCCTTTCAGGCTAACACTTAAAAACATGGAGCTAGTTAATAGAAGAGGAATATTTTTACCTATGTAAATGGGGACTCCACAGCTTCAGACAGGTTGGGCTTTAAGACCATTACAAGAAGCAGCGAAGAAAAAAAGTTTAGTATTGCTTTAGCGTTGAGTCTACCTTACACTCTAGTAAGTCTTTGAAATTCTTGGTAATTTAAGAACAAAGGGCCTGATCCCGCAGCCCTTATTCCTTAGAAGGTAACAGATGCCAAAACCTAGGAAGATGACCTTTTTCTTTTAAAAAAGTCTGTAAACATAGTGTAAGTTTGTGTGCAGAGCTCCATGAGAGTTACAGAAAGATAATTTACAAGTCTGCAAAAGCTTCAGCGTGTACTTAAGCTATACATACAAAGCAAAGAAGTTATCAATGTCAGTTTGTCTTCAGATGGCAAATTATATCTAACAGCTTCCTGTAGATGCACAGCAAACTCAGATTTTCTTGATAAACAAAGAAACCGCTGATCAGCACAGTGAGAAGAAGGATCCAAATCAAGGTGAATGGCCAAGCAAGTGCAGAGGTATTCTATGCAAAATTTGCTTTACTTGCTTTAAGAGCAGCTTCAATTTCTTCAAAGATTGGTACTGGTCCTGCGTAGTTATTAGTTTCAATAGCTTCTAATTTCTTTTGATATTCAGTTGGCAAGCCGTTCTGTTTTGCACCCATGCAGATAACCTATAGTCAAAAGGGGAAAAAAAAAAAAAAAAAAAAAAAAGATTCAATAATAATGTTAGGAGGGATAGATCCCTCCAAACATTTAGTCATACAGAAAGGACCAAGAGAAAAACAGGTACCACCAAGGGAGACCCCTAAGATTTTGAAATGCTGCCAAAGTGCCCCAGACACAATTAACTTGCCAATTCAGTCATTCGGATCAAATCCAAAGCACAACAGTGAATACCTAAACAGGTTATAGGAGTAATAGAAACAGATACTTAGCTTAGTGAAAACAGATTCCTTAGAGTTTGTTACTGCAGCTTTCCTTCTACATACCCCAAACCCTCAAGTTTTAGTGCAAGAGAACCTAAGTGACAGGGAGAGGAAAAGAGGAGGCTGTAGGAGCCAAGGCTTGAAAGAGGCACTAGCAAGTTGCCAAATAGAAATGAAGAAAGATAAATACAGAGGCTTTAAAAGCTGACACCAGTGTAAATATTCTTTCACACATTCAACAACCAGGAAATGCAAGGATGTGGTGTCTGGAAGGGATAAACTTTGCCACAAAAAGTACCTTGCAGTAGATGGATGTAGCTCATTGTGTACAGATACCTGTACTAAATTTTTAGACCTCTTGTCTGGTTAACTTAGGTTAAACAAATAACCCAGGGCAGGGTGGGGGGAGAAAAAGAGAACTACAAACCAACGGTGGCAACAGCGGGAGAGAATATTTAACTAGATAAAGTTGCCAATATTGGAAGTCTGCTCTCACGGCATCCTAGTGAGAGCTCACATGCAGCAGCAGTTTCCACGTACTAATTCCTTGAAAAACCCTAAAGATCTGTTTTGACAGGAAGCAGCAAAGCTTGCTTTCTAAGCAAGCTTTCTCTTAAGAAATCCTGCAGCAGCAAGCCTTCACTATGCTCCTGGAAGCTGATTTGTGGGAGCTGAGAGAGGAACGTGGGATTTCACAGGCTCAAGCCCCGTTTCTTTGCTTTTGGCCAACCTGTTACAGCGATGTCTGCCTGCAGTTGCTAGTAACTGCATAATTCACAGTTCCAGACACGCAGCCGTGCCACCTGAGGCTAGTCCTGCATCAGATCTCACAGGCTAAGCAGGTCAGGCCTGCTCCGTGACTGGGCCGTGTGTGTCTCTACAGAGTCAGTGAGTTGCAGAACGGTGTTGAAACACTTCTGCCTCCCCAGCTGTCAAGTGAGAACCCTGCAGTGCCTTACAGTGGTGCTAGAGATCCTGTGAATCTACTGATCTGGTAAAACGAGGCAGCTGGACTCATGCATTAGAAGATAGTAAGATAATTTATAAGGCAATAGGAATAACCCATGTCCTTAGGACTACAAGCCAGGTGCTGTATGCTCCCCACAGAAGCTTCCCTCTGTCCTTTCAGTGGAGTGCATTAATTTTTCATTCCCAAACAGAGAATTGCTGCATGTATGGAAAGGAGCTGGCATCCTTCAGAAATCCTGGTGTCAGTCATAACTAATTCATGAGTTAAACAGAGGCTTCATGTAAAGCAGAACTAAAGCAGAAAATAAAACTGATTTAGTGGATCTTTACGAGCTGGCAGTCCTCAGTAAGCATCATTACACTAGTAGATTGCACAAGGATGAAGTTACACCTCTACATTAGAATTATTCATGCCTTTTATCTACCGAAAATAAGGTCCTTATTAAACAGGCCAGAAGTACTGCATTACGTGTTTCTGTTCATTCTCTCCACACGCAACACCTACGTTTTTATACTGGGGAGAAGGGGGACCACGGACGTAGTCCCTCATCTGGTAGCTTCGACAGGTCAGAACCTTTCCTGCTGGAGTGTGGACGTTAACTTCTATTGGGACATAAATTCCATCTGCAACTCCCTCTTGCCTGCAAAGGACATATATTCCTTTCATGGTCAATAATTGAGGCACGGGTAAAAGGCATCTTACATCTTTCAAACTGTGCAATTAAACCTGTACATTTAACATAACAGAATTCAGGGCAGAACACTCATCTTCATGGTTAAATGACTTACAGAAAAATAATTAAAGCAAAACATATTCCGGTACTTTTTGTGCTAACTGCTTTCACATCCAAAAATAAGCTTCTAAAAGCGAATGCTGCTCCCTAGTCATCATTTTAGCAATGTAAGAAAGATGACCAGCAGATAACTTGTGAGATTAGAGAGTATTGCTTGTGATTCAGGTACTGTGCAAGTCTTGTAATCCACAAGAGAAATCCAACCAAGATTATCAGAATTAATAAATACTCCTGTGTGGAGCCAGGAGTTGGACTCGATGATCCTTGTGGAATCCTTCCAGCTTGGGATAGCCTATGATTCTATTATCATTACAAAAGGCAAAAAATAGCCCTAAATTAGCTTTTGCTTGAAAACAAGGCACTTTTAATCTCAAATATTTTAGAAGCCGATAAATGCACTACAGAGTGAAATTCACATATTAAAATCCAGTGTCTTCTTGATCCCAGCAAAAGCTTCCATCCTGCTTTTTACAAAAAGCAAACAAACAACGCCACTACTTTTAAATTGCTTTCTAAAGTAACAGAAGACAGCAAAGTTAAGTCACCTACTTATCCAGTGAACTTAAATTGCTAGTGTTCATTTTCCACACTACTCCCCACACTTCGTCTCCAGGGCTCTGAACAATGGTAGCTGTACCTCCATGCCAGACGGAACTTGTCCTGCCTTGATGATGGCCAAAATCAAGCTTAAAGTCCTGCAAATGAAACCAATGCAGAAAAATCAATTTCCACTTATGATACGGGTTGGTGGCTATCCCTGACAAGAAGGGGGCACCTACAGCAGAGCCTACAAGAAGTCAGCTGGAGCCATAGAAGGAAGAACTCAGAGTCACGCAGCCAGGATCTGATCCAGCTTCAGCTCATGAGGTTTTGGTGCTGTTCTAAGACATAAATGCTACCATGATGGGTCCAGGAAAACAGTGATGGTAAGACTCAAAAATGTAAGTCTTTTCCTCACGTGCTAATAGAAGTGCCCATGCATACAATACCATTCTGTGTATTTTCCAGTGTTATATGCCATCTCCTCACTCAACTGGAACACTTTTGGGTATTTTTAAGTCAAGGTATATGCCTCTTTCAGTAAGCTTATTCAAGTGCTGCAAGTCAAAACATTGCTTTCAAAAACAAGTATTTCTTTTTCATATAAGCAATACCAAATATTATCATACAGGCAAAATACAGTAACTCGTTCTTGCATTTTTTCCAGTGTAATTTCATGTCTGACTTCAGAGAGGCCCAGTTTCCTTTCCAACTTGTACACCTTTCACTGGCTGTAGAGGAGGGGAAGAAAAAAGCCTGAAGGAAGACTACCTGATCGATAACAGCAACAAACCAAAAAGCTGGCAAAGGCAGAAGTCATTATAAAACCAAACCAAACAATAATAATAATAACAATAATAATAATAAAACAACTATGAAACCTCACGGCTTTGCTTACTTCTGTTCATCCCCTTTTTAAGCTGTAAGAAAAACTTTGATTTGAAACACACGCCTCCTGTGCACATTAACATATTTGCTTTCTGACATGTTACCTTCTTGTGACGTGCCCTAACACATACGGGAAAAGGATGCAGAAATTGAGCAACTGGAGGCTTACAAAAAAAAAAAAAAAACAGAGGCTTTGCAGTCTATTTTCACGTTATTAAGCCTCCAACCACCAAGACTACAGTATCCAACCCCTGACCCAACACCAACCAGCCCTCCACCAACCCACACCACCCAGCTCTACACCTAAACCTCTTTTCAACACCTCCAGGGCTGCTGCCTCCACCCTGGGCAGCCCACCCCAATACCCCCAGACCCCTCCCCAGACCCCCCAGCCGTCCCCCCGCACCGGCAGCCTGGCGGTGCCGCAGGGCGCGGCGGCGGAGCCCAGCAGCAGGCGCTCCCGCAGCAGGTTGCTGCCATAGGCGAAGTACAGCGCCTCCATCGCGCCCGCGGGACGCTCCCCCTCCCCCCGCCCCGCCGGCCACGCCCATTTCCCCGCCCTAACCACGCCCGTTTTCCGCCTTGGCCACGCCCGTTTTTTACTTTGGCCACGCCCACCCCCGCGCAGCCCGGCCCTGCTATTGGCTGCCCGCCCGCGCGGGGGTGACGTCGCCATGGGTTGGGAGGGGAGGGGATGCGGGGGGGGGGGCGCCGCCATTTTGGGGCGGTGCTGGGGAGGGAGGGAGGGAAGAGGGGGGGGCTACAGGGGTCATTGTAAAAATTGCAATTCGTCATTAAATGCATTAAACGAAAAGCGTGGTTCTGAGCCTTCCTGTCCAGCAGTTTTACATTTATTTTATTTATTTATTGTTTTCCCCTAAGCAGTATTAAATAGGGATAAGTTGCCTTGGAGCGCTGCGTTCGGCTCTGGGGTCCCAGCACAAGAAGGACGTGGGCTTAACTACAAGTCCGGAGGAGGGCACAGGGGTGCTCAGAGCTGGAGCTGCTCTCCTATATGGACAGGCTGAGGGCGTTGGGGTCGTTCAGCCTGGAGAAGAGAAGGCTCCAGGGAGATCCTATAGTGGTCTTCCTGTGCCTAAAGGGGGCTACAGGACAGCTGGGGAGGGACTCTGTCAGGGGGTGTAGGGATAGGATGAGGGGTAATGGCTTTAAACTAAAAGAGGGTATGTTTAGATTAGATACCAGAAAAAAAAAAATCTTTACTCAGAGGGTGGTGAGGCCCTGGCACAGGCTGCCCAGAGAAGCTGTGGATGCCCCATCCCTGGAGGTGTTCAAGGCCAGGCTGGATGGGGTTTTGGGCAACCTGGGCTGGTGGGAGGTGTCCCTGCTTACTCTGAACTCTGCATAGAGATACCTGCCTCCGTCTTCTGCCAGTAGCATCAGGAATGCTGATTTCAACCAGACATGACAAAAAGCAAAGCGATTTCGAAGTCACTAACTTTCTGCTGGGTTTCAAGAAAACAGGCAGAGATGGCTGTGATACCTGTCCTTCAGAAAAGGCTGCTGTGTGAGCGCAGCTGTGGGACAGCACACATCCCAGTGGAAGAGCTTGCTGTGAGCCTCCTGGCTTCATCCACCCCATAGTTCTGCCTCGGGGAGCGTCCCTGGAGGACACCAGGTTCCCCACACAATAGTGCTTGCTGAACAACCCCTAAGGTTTTGTGTAGGAATAGTGTAGGAATTGTAGTGATGCATGTAGCAATTTTCACTTTTTAATCTCAAAATGATGTTCAAAAAACAAAAAAAACACCAGCCTTTCATAACACTTTTTAACAAGGAGTCTTTCATAACACTTTTTAAATTATTGGAACCTGAAATTCTGTACAAAAATGCTATTTTCCCAACACCTAGTTTTTCAACAGCAGTTCCAATGATTTTTTTATTCAAATAGCGTATATATTTTTGAACAAAAAGAAACAGTTTTCTCCTAAATCTTGTGTTCTTTTTAATGCTATTCAAATCTAGGCATGAGAGTTACAAACAAAGTCAGATGACTGACAAAATGAGGAGGCTGTCCCCGAGCTTTTGGCTGGATTTGTGCACAGTTAGCAAAATTACAGTCAAACATACAGAGGGAAAATCAATTTAAAACACTGCCACATGCAATTCTAAGTATTTAATCACTCAGGAAGGTATTTCCAAAGAGGTCTATTGAGGTTTCCAGTTTTTTACAGTATGTAATGAATATTGAGCCTTCTCTAGAGTGAAGGAGCAGTGGCAGGAGCAGGGTTCTGTTGTGCATGGTAAAAGTTGATCTTGCCTATTCCAGATATAACATACTGCTAATTCTGATGCTATTGAAGTAAACCCTGGATTTATAGTGTTTAATTTTTAATTAATTGAATGAGTCGATCAATTTGCACTTCTGAAGCCCATTTCTTCCCCCGCGCACAGCCCACAGTGGCACAGAAACATCACGTTTAGCCTGTCAGCTATTCATAAGGGTGACGGATGGCAGAGCTGAATTGGAAGGGCCAACACTGAGGGTATGGGACAGTGCTTTTTCCCCATGAGAGTCACAGTAAGCTTTGGTTTTAAACTAGCTGGAAAATACAAACCTCATCTCCCAACAGAGTGTTAAAGACCACCCCCCTCCCCTAATATTTAAAATAATTTAAACTTTTATGAATTTTTAATAAAACTTTTTTTTTTTTCTTAAAAGCTTTCTTAAAATTATTATTGATAAAGCACCCACATGTGCACTATCTGCTCTGAGATCACCAACATCTAATGAAGAGCACTGAGCAGCTCGTAGAAATTAGGCCTCCCTAGCAGGCAAAACACACTTTAAAGAGGGGATGTTAATGCTGAAGCCTACCATCACAACAACTAAGTTTTCCTGGCTGATCCAAGCACACAGATACAGTGTTCATGCTCCCTAGGAATTAGTCTCTGCATTTTCTGTATCTTCTCACCACAGCACCAGGAGGTGGTGCCTGGGTGCAACTCAGCAGCAGTGTGGCCGTGCTGATGGCGAGACAGCACAGGAGAAAAGGGAGTCAGGGAGGGAAAGCTTTGCAAGCCTATCAGAGAATCATGAAGGCTGGAAAAGACCTCCAAGATCATCTGGTCCAACCACCCCCCTACCACCATGTCACCACCAAACCGTGTCCCCAAGCACCGCGTCCAACCTTGCCTTGAACACCCCCGGGGACGGTGACTCCACCACCTCCCTGGGCAACCCTGATTGCTCTTTCTGAGAAGAAATGTCTCCTCATTTCCAACCTGAACCTCCCCTGGTGCAACTTGAGGCCATTCCCTCTAGTCCTATCACTCGTCAGCTGTGAGAAGAGGCCGCCCCCCAGCTCCCCACATCTTCCCTTCAGGTAGTTGCAGAGAGCAATAAGGCCTCCCCTGAGCCTCCTCTTCCCCAGACTAAACACCCCCAGTTCCCTCAGCCGCTCCTCACAGGACTTGTGCTCCAGGCCCTTCACCAGCTTCGTAGCCCTTCTCTGGACACGTTCCAGGGCCTCGATGTCCTTCTTGTAGTGACGGGCCCAAAGCTGAACACAGTATTCGAGGTGCGGCCTCATAACTGCACCCTTCCCACTGAGGTACATCCAAACCATGGTAGTGCATACATTGAATGCTTGGGCACTACGGGCAGACCTTGGCTTGAAACCATGTTCCCAACTGACAAAAAATAACAAAAAACACAAAAAAATGGAGATGGGTGGAAGGCCTTTTCCTGTCAGAATTTGAGAGAAGCCTTCAGGGCTCTGACGGTTGTGCTACATTTTGCAGTTCTGCTGGTTCAAGACCTCACGGAGAGCAGGGCATTAAAATAAACCCTGTTTTTGGAAGGTAAATCAGTGCTGGGGCTGTCAGAGCAGCTGACATGAGCCCTGTGTTAACCTGTCAGAGGCCCCAAACAGTTGGGAGCCATTGTTTCCCTTCACTGCAGACACAAAACCTGTGCCCAGTAAGCAGTCAGCAGCACGCCTCGTTTTTGGGAGGCTCCCAAGGGCTGGGCACGGGGAAAGCTCTGGATGCACGCTGTGGTTTGTGCATTGTCCCAGGGGTACTTCAGCAGGGTTATTTGTGCAATGAAAACCTGTTTTTTTTTTCCCCATCGTGTTTTATCCCTAGACACAGTTTATTCCTCAGCAGTCTCATATCCCACATAGGATTTCGGGATCTGGAAAAAAGGTTTTCTAGTGGGATGAGTTAAACCTGCCAAAGCACATGGCAGTCATTCAGTGTGCCTCCCTCCCCGTCACTGCACGAGCTTTAATTAATACCCAAGAAAAAGAAAGCACTTGGAGGAATAATAAGGGCAACCGATGCAAATGAGCCACTTGTACAGTCCTCCCCATGGCTTTTCTCTCCTTCTCCCCACGGAGCCCTAGCAGGACGTGCTCTGCAATTAGTATTTTGTGGAAATGGTAGCGAGACGGTTGCAGCTGATGGTAGCTTCCTGATGCAGCGTGCAAGGTCTGGGGGTCCGCAGAGATTTCACATTCATGCAGATGAATGCAAACCACTTCACAACGTGCTGTGGTGTTGCTGCGCTTCTTCTTTCCCTACAAAGCAGGGACCACGAAATCCTGTGCAAAGCCAGCCTCCCACTCTGCCCTCTCCAACAGAACAGCCCCTGGCCCACGGGGCTCTGACCAGGGGGAACATCCATCATTCATTTTGCAGTTCTGTTTTCACATGTTTCTGCAAATAGCACGTGCAGTCATTTAGGAGAGATGAGCTGTTAAAGCGCCTGTGTCTGTGCATGTATCCACCTGCCTTTTTTTTTTTTTTTTTTTTTTTTTTTTTTAGCTCGGGATGATGCCAAAGTGAGTTTGGGGCCCTTTCTGAGGCAGCCTGGAGGTCTCCCTGGATGCTTCACCTTCAGTGTGGTCCTGAGATGTCTCTGCATGGTCTGTGCCTTTTGGGGTTGAGGAAGGTGGACGGGGAAAGGAGAGCCATGCGACTCCCCGCTCCTAATCAGACATTGGGAAGAGGAGGATGTGAATCTCTGCCTTGCTTTAGTGTGGACCTCCTGCGACCCAGGTTTGTGCAGACGGACTGTGACGAGCTCCTCGAGTCCCTTCTAACTCTTGTAGGGGCAAGACATATGGGATCTATGTAAAAAGAAAAATGCTAACAACTTGACGTGCATGAAATCTGGAGACATGAAAAGGGGGAGGGAGCTTTTGCAAACAGCTCCCGGTGGGCACAGTCACAGCATGCAGCTGGCTGGAGTCAGTTTGGCTCGTGAGTGCCTCTGCTCCGCTCACAGGACTGCAGGCGCTTGCAGGTGTGACTTCAGCAACCGGTTTGAAAATCTTGCCAAACATTACCTCAGATTTCAAAGGAAGAATGCTGGGGTTTGCTGTGCAGGCTGTACCTGGAGCCTAATTTTTATCCCTTGTGTACAAGTGTACAGTGGGAACCGCCTGAAGTTGAATTTCTGCTCATCTTTGGGCAAATAAATTCAAAATCTGGCTTTTCTCCTGTCACCGATTGTTTTACTTCTCTCATTGTAAAGCTGCTCTGAATGAAAACAATTCTCTAGTGAGACAAAGCAAATGGTTACATGGGATTTTGTCAAGATAGTTTCCATTCTTACTGAAGTCCTGTGGTTTTCCTGCATCAAGGAGGATTTTGTTAGCATGACATTTCTGTGGTGCTGGGCATCTCCCACCGCAGACGTGGCTGTCCCTTCAGAGGACCAGTTCACATCGCTGTCCTTCTCCAGCTGAGACTTCATCTCACCAAACACCCAGCAGGTTGTCTCTGCAGCCTGTTGAGTACTTGAGATTTTTTTTTTTTTCCATGAGTGAGATGACTGTTGAATGCAGAGTGGTGAATGAAAGGGCTCTGTTCTGCTGTCTTTAGGCAGCCCTGCTATTTAATGTCCATTTCATTTATGATTTTTATTATATTTACTATTTATTGTTATTTACACTGTGTTTGCTTTCTTCTCATCCTTTTACCTTCTGTAGGCTAGGAGCACAGCAAGACCCAGTCTGTCTCAGTTGCATTTACCCTCTTTACCTCTTTCTTTACCTCTTTACCCTCACTTACCTCTTTCCTCTACTGCATCAGGGATGCAAGCCTTTGAGTGGGGCAGGAGAGCAAGCCTGCTGGAGGGAAGGGTGCTAACACTCTGCTTCCTTCACCAGATGAGCCTTCCAGGATACAGCAGAGATGCATCAAGGAGTATCCCATTTCTGATCCCTCAGGGGCCTCTTGGGTAAAAAAGGCAGAGAAGCCACCCACAAGCTGCACCCACAGATCTCACTCGTCATTAAAATCAATTGTGGTGTTCACATTATGTCACCCTTTCTTCACTTTCACAATGTCCATCCTAGTGACTTTTGGGCAATTCCTACCAAACCTGCAGAGAGGTACCAATCACTCTCAGTGACTCCATGTTTCAATGAGTTTTAGGAAAGGGAACAGCTAGGCAAAAAGTAGGTTTCAGACAGGGAAAGGCAGCAGCTTGAGATCAGTCACTCTTATGCAGCAAAGGAGGGAGACCGTGGCCCAGCTGCAGAAAACCTTCCAGGAGGAGTTCATGTTTATCAGAGCTAAGGGGACAACCCCTCAGTCTCTGTTCTCTAATGAGCCGTAAAAAAATCACTCACCTGCAAGATAAGAATCCAAACCCAGGCTGTCTTATGTTCAGTGCTTTGCGTGGGCTTGTTTTCCTATTCATCTTTCAGACACAGCCCTTCTGCACCAAAACTTCTGCTTGCCAGACACGTCAGTGCTGTGAGGAGCACCGTTGGCAGAAATTCAGCCTCCGAGCACACCCAATGTTCACAGGGTTTGCAGGGTACAGGGACTTACAGAAGTCGTGTCCTGCCAGGGGCAGCGAATGTCTGATAAACAGGCAGAAGGAGAATAACAAACTTTTATTCCAAGAAACATGTGGCCCTAAGCATCTCTAGGGATGCACATTCGGTAGCTGATTGGAAACAAGTTTATTTTATCTCTACTCTCATAGCAAGCCCTGATGTTGACGATTATTTTTTCTAAGCAGTTGGAAAAAAAAAAAAAATAAAATATGCCTTCAGCAAGATAGAACAGGTCCTCATTCCTCTCTTCCCACTTGCAGAAGCGTAACGATGTACTTACTATATACATATAGTGTATATATCATATATATGAGTGTATACCTCATCTGTTTGTGATGAGTGCTAGGGGGATCTGACCACCAGATGCCACTCGTGCTCCACAGGGAATACAGAGCAGCTGTGTGGCTAAGTGTAGTTTGTAGGAGAAGCCAGAACAGCCAGGCATCACTCATTTTGTCCGTATCTGGACTGGACTGAACAGTCACCCTTCAGTTCTGGCCATGGCATTCAAGCCTAAGGTTTCTGCTCCGTAACCCATCTGGTCTGGCTCATCTGCACACAGTTTGGTGTGTAGGAAAGTGACTGTCCTAGGGAGCGGGGTCCTCAGTTCATTTGTGAGTGAAACCAGCACCTTCTGGAGCCACAGCCACCACAGGCTCTCTGGGGCTCTGAGCACACTTTGGTTTTCATGGAAAAAAGCAGGATTTCCTCCCCGCTTGTCACCACGAGAGCTGCCCTTACCAGTGGCCCCAGGGGAAGATTTGTGCCAAGGTGCCATAATCACCTTCATTTTTTCAGGGGGAAGGGAGTGGAAAAGGCACCATTTGCACCTCAGCCCATGTTTTTCCAGTCTTGGCTGATGTTCGGGTGCAGTGGTGGTTGAGAAGCAAAGATCTTCTGGACCTGGTAGGTTCAGAGGGCTTTGGGGCACCATGTGGGCTTCTGATGTGACCCTACATCACATCAACAAACTCAAATTTTCCTCCGATTCTGCTGGCCCTTGCTGCCCTTCCTTTAACCCCAGATGACTCAGTAGACTTGGTTTTTAAGACAGGCTGCAACGTCTTGCTTGAGGTGTCTGATCAGACCCCTTTCTGTTCGAGTTCCCCATGGGCTTAACAAGCCTGACATTGTTGGTGTCTTCTTCAGCTGGGGGCCCTTCTGGTTTATCCTCCATGCTCTTTCCTTTTTGTTTTCCCAGATCATGAATAAAGATGTTAGATGTTGAATTGCAATCCCCAGAGCCACTGATATTTCACAAACAATTCCATTATGTGGTTTTGTTATGGTCCCTTACTGGGTTTTCTCAGGGACACCAATCATGGAACAGCAGGGCTCAGCTTCCTGCAACCCTCTTAAATCAATCCCATGGCATCGCAGAAGCCTTATTTTAATATCTTCTGTTCTAATTGTGTAATTGTTTGCTTGAAGAGGTCTTCCTGATGTCTTTAGCAGCAATCAGGTTTTTCAACAGATCACCATTTTAAAAGACAGGAGCTAAAAATAACACTCCACCTATGGTGTTGTTTTCTCCCAACTGGAGAAAAGTAGATCAGTGGTCTCCAGAACCAAGCTGAATCTTCTCTTACATGTACATCAAGCTGAGCCTGTGCTCCCGTTAGGACAGAGTGGTGTGTATCTTAATCTCAAATTGGTATTTCCTAGGAAAAAAAGAAGTAGTTTCAAGAAGTCCAAGTCCCTGGCATTGGGCTCTGCTTCACAGCTGACGTGAGGGATGCATGCCAGTGCAAGGGAGAAGCAACTAAGTTGTGGCCTTGCAAAAAATGTCCAACTGCAGCTGTATGAGGATGAAAAATTGCTGCCATTGCTACAATAGCTGTCTGTGGAGGGTTTGGAAGCAGCTCTTATTTGTGCCAGTGACAAAGACCATCCTGGCTCCGGCAATTTTGCTTAGCTGGAATGTTTCACCCATCAGTGACCACTTTTGATTTGTACCTAGAGGGTCAAAATCCTTCCACAGGCCAGTCTGCTGGCATGTTGCAGTACCTGCAGATTTGTCTGCTCCTGCAGGTGGCCCTGGTTTGCAGAACAAGTTCTTCCTGCAGAAGATGGTACCTGCTTGGCAGGTGCCATCGGTGTGGTGCAAGAAGGGCAGTAGTGGAAATAACTGCTCATGCCCCTGTCTCAGAGCTAGGGAAAATGCAATATGCCATCACTGGAAAGACACAGGCGGGGTGCACTTTATAGCTCTGATTGCATTAAGCAAACCGAGTTTTCAGAAGTACCTTTTCTGTCCAGGCAAAAATCCAGCTTGGATCACGTCATAGGGAAAAAATTGTGACTGTAGCTCCAGAAAGAACCAATAGGTGCTTTCTGAAAAACAACAGCAACAACAAAAACACAAACCAAAAACCAAACCAACAAACACCACACACACTCACACAAAGCAACAACAATAAAAATCAACCCCAATGCATGTAGGTGACTCGCTGCACGTCCAACGTTGCCTTGGTCTGCCTGCTTGAATGTCTTTCCTAAAGCAGAGCATCCCCTCACTCTGTTCTGAATGAACTACAGTCATTATTCTTAGCTCTCTCGAGGGCTGCACGCACTCCTAGAGCTAATTTAAATGAGCCATCCCTACTAATTAATACATTCTAATTCATGGAAAAATACTGAGCCTTTATCAGGCACTCCCTGGCTGGAATACAGACTAAGATACTGGAGCCAAGCAGGAGAGCTGTTCTCTCTTATGCTTTAAATAGCTTGCTAATGTGAAAATGTGGTTATAACCAAACTCTCCTGAGGAAGAAATTAAAGCCCAAATCTGGACTGTGTCTCCATTTCCACTCAAACCCCATGCCACGCAAAGTGGTGTTACTGTCACTTTTGCTCCTGTGGTGTTTGCAGGCCAGTGCCCCAGAGGACAAGAAATGTTCCCCCTTGTGAACACTTTGCTGTGCAAACACTGTTGAAGATTAATAATCTCTTGACCATTAAATCAACGTAACAGATAATTTATTCCATTCTTCTTGAAGGCACCGTGAGCTTCTTTGTGCCTTAATCAGATCAGATTCCTCTCTTCTCATTTGCCTTCGTTTTTCTCTCCTGTCCTGGTTTTTGCTAGGACTGGAAAATTATCTGATAGCCAGCTGGTGCCCCCCTATTCCTCAGTGAATTTCTGTGAATTAAACAAACAGAAGCAAACAGAACAAAACAAAAACAAAAACCCATCAACTGGTGAGGGATGTTAATGTAAAGATCAGAAAGCTCTATGTAGACACAGAGTAGGCTTTAGCAAAATGTTAAAAAAAATGAACCGAGTGAAAAAAGAAATCAAGTTGAGGATATTTTAATCCAAGAGATCTGGGTGTGATATTCTGCTGGCTGGTTTGGGTATTGGCCATTATTCAAGGTGTCTTGGCATATGCTTCTGACTCTTGTCATTTTTCCATTTTTAAGGGAATAAACATAAAAGAGGAAGGAGGCCCTCAGATAACACCACCACAATGCATGGACTCTACAAGTCATTCACTCTTATATCTTATATCACAAGGTCAAGCCCTTGCCTTGGGAGGACTCCCTGGCAGGGGATGACAAGAGATTTTCCTCTGAATCCCAGTAAATATGGGACGGCCATTGCTAGCAGCAGGCCAAGGGATTTTGTGGGTAGATATGAATGTATTTTGCTGTAATTGCAAGGCATTGCTCAAGAATCAGGAAAGCATCAGGAGGCTTTCGCCTAAACTCTGCTCTGGCTCAATGCTGGTTGTGCAATGGTGTGGCCTGGCCACGTGTGATAAGAGCCTAATGAAACCAAGTGAAAGTCTAACACATGAGTAGTCATTGTAACTAACTTGTGAGCCAGGGAGGAAGGAATGAATGACCACAAAAACCCAAAGTGTTTGAGAGCACAGAAAATAGTTATTAGTGGACACAAAACTGAACAGGAACAGATGACCCGCCCCAGCCCAAAACGAAACAAGTAGACACGTCTCATAGCGATATATCTAGCTACGTGAAGAATATTTATATAAATATATTTATGTGTATGTATGTCTATATGTGTATGAGATGTACATGAGCTGTTCTCTCATAATTGTTCCAAGAACAGAGGTTGCCTGAAGGTCAAAGGGAATATGGAGAATTAAAGGCAATAAAGCAGTGAACTCCATCAGCTCTTCCACCTCAAACTGTGCAGCACTGGCACAGACACACAGAGGTGTTGAGAGTTGTCTTGTCTGAAGACCAAATCAAAGAGATCCCACCAAAGAGACCCTGTCAATCTGGGCAAAGGAGAGAGGATGGGGCACCTCCTGATCAGATTATGATAACAAAACCAGACTTTTAAACATAAGGCCAATCCATTCTCCTTTAGTCCTTGGAACAAGTAATCTTCTCTGGATGAACTATTAGGAGCTCCTTTGACTATGCTGGATTATTTAAAACCTGTTCAATTTTGCAGAAAAGTCCCTGGAATTAATATTTTAAGCACTCCTGTGGTGAGCAAAACAAAATTCAGCAGAGGTCATTTCTGCCCTGTTTGATATTGATTTCTGCCCGATGAAGAAGCATTTTAACTGGGTTACAAAGTGTTCTTCCCCAAGATGCTTAAAATAGGACCGAGGAACCATTACGATATAAACTAATCAGCTGGACATCAAATTCAGAGATGATCCTGAAATTGCTTAAACATTGATTCTTTGTTATCTTTTCCCGTGGAGCCACATAGCTCTCAATTCTCTTATCATTGAGCTGGTGCCAGAAGCAGGAAATTTCAGAGAGCACCAGCAATATAGGGAACTAAGGTGATTTATTTATTTATTTATTTATTTATTTCTACAGAAGATTTTGGTCTTCTCAGGACTTTCACAGTAAGTGTATGTGATCAGAGAAATGGTAGCTTTTGTGCCTTTTTACTGCTTCCCAGTGGAACGATGTTATTACTCATGATTACAAAGCCGGCCAGGTGGGAGGAAATTGGTGTTGCAAGTACATCATAGTAACCCTCTCAATACTGTAAAAAAATAAAATACATCGAATTAAAAGACCTCAGATTGTTGACCTACCCCCTGAAAGTCCCATTGAACCTGTCCTTGTGAAAAAGAGGGCAAAGCTGGGACCTTTCTTTCCTGTTTTAAGTTCCTCCCTGTTTGTTTTGTGCATTTAAGAGCCTAGGATGAAAGGAATAATCCACAGCATGTGCAGGGTGGGCTTTAGCCAAAGCCAGTAGAAATCAACTGGAAAATGTCTTTACTGGGAGCTGGGCTAAGCTTGATAACAATCAGAAGCTGCCAAACCTCAAGGAGTTGTTTCTGCACTAATGCAGCATTGTGTCCCATCGCAGCCCCAGATCTGATTTGTATCTCTTTATTCTTCCTGGAAGGGGTAGGTCTCTTTTATATTTGTAAGTGCCATTGGCATGAGGGTAGCAGAGGAGGCTCCCAAGAGCTTGTGGGAAAATGCTTTGGGAAGCTTTTTGTATCTACGTATGGTCGGGTGCTAGGAGGAGGTCGCAGCAGTGATACGAGTGCACAGGCACAATTCTGCACAGTTGGGATGCTGAAAAAATAAACATACACAAAGAAGGATGAGCCACCACGAATGCTTGCAAGATAAGTATATGTTAAGAGACAAAATCTTGCTCATTAATTTAAAAATAAGTGTTTTTAGCCAGGAACTGTCCTCTGGAAGTCCTCTAGGCAGGACTCCTGGCAGACACAGATAAGGGAGGGCAAAATACCAAGCAGTGACTCTTGGATCCTGTTTGACCTGGGGACAGAAGGGCCTTAAGTGGGGTCCCAGAGGAGCACCCTTTTCCTCTCGGGATGTGTGCCTTGTCCTTCTTCCCTTGAAATGGGTGCCAGGGTCTTATTTGGAAACTGGCAGAGGAAAATCACCCTTTAAAGCTCAGCTGATGTCAGGCGTTTTACCCTTTTTTGCCAATAATAAGCTCTGTTAAAAACACTCTTCCCTGATACAAGAGACCATTTCAGTCCTTCTCTGGGGATTCACAAACACACTTTCCATTTCACACACAAATGTTGGGACCGACAGGCTACCAACTACAGTGAGGGGACGGTCAGTGGGTATTTTCAGTCCGTCCTGTTGAACCATTCCAATTTCTGCAAGCTCCCTGTTGTCTTTGAGGACTGATTTAATGTCATCCAGTGCTGAAATAAGCTGAAATAGAATGTTTTGGAATGAAAATTTTGATCAAAAACATCCATTCCTGTGCCAAATTTTCATTTTCTAGCAGCAGATTGATTTTTAAAAACTCATTTAGGTGGTGAGGTTTTTAAAAGTCTCTGCAGTGAGCAGATTCCTGGTCAATAACCAAAATTTCACATTATGGAGAGTCCCAGCGTGTTATTTATGTCACGAGTGCTATGAAGAATACATGAGACTTTTCTTTTGTCTCATTTTCAGCCTTAGAAGGAGAGAAGGCTTCTTGATGGAATTGTAACTATCACTAAATAAAAATAATAGGAATTCATTGCGCGAGCCATTGCATCAGTTGAAATCGTTAGCTTCAACGTACGGAAAAATTCTGCGAAGAATGAGTATTTTAATTTTGTCTGAGAAGTTTAATTTCGTAAAATGTATGACTGTGCAATTCAATTAAAGCCAGTGGAGTTGAGCTAATAGAGAATTTGACCTCAGAAGAATAAATCTCTCTCGTGTTCTTTTAGCGGAGTTCCAACAGATCAGTCTGTTAGTGGGGCTGTCAGTTCCTAGAAGTCAATTGCATTTGCTCTGGAAAAGAGTGAAGAAATAATTGTAAACACCTGTACCCGAAGCTCTTTTTAAATATACTTTTCTTTCATGGCTGGATTTTCTATTTCTTTGTGGGGTAAATGTATAGAGTATCTGAATTACCAGCAAAGAGTATCTGAAATATCAGGAAAAGGTTCTGCACCAAGAAGATGGTCGGGCGCTGGGACAGGCTCCCCAGGGCAGTGGTCATGGCACTGAGCCTGCTGGAGCTCAAGAAGCATTTGGACAGCGCTCTCAGACACATGGTCTGGTTTTGGGATGGTCCTTAGGGGACCCAGGAGTTGGACTTGATGATCCTTGGGGGTTCCTTCCAGCTCGGATATTCTGTGACTCTATGACTTTATGAATTAGGCAAAATTTCCCTTCTGACCTATTGCAGTTTGTAAAGTGTATTGGGATGTCTCCAGGTAAGAGGGATGAGATGGGCATTGCTTGGAGGAAGAGGGAAAATAGGCAAAATAACTGAGTGCAAACAGTTTGCTGTATATTTTTTGTAGTGTTTATGTTAGAAATAGCAGGTTCCTAATGAAAGCCACTTCTCTTATTACCACGTTTCCTTGCCCTTGGCAGCAGCACAGAGGTCAGACGTTCACACACAGCTATTCTTTGGTGACCTCTCTGATGTGCTGAGCACAAACACACTGTTCTTTGCCCCGGGCATGCTGTACTTCTATTCCCACTTGTTTCTTCAATAAACCTACTTATTTTGTCAGCTATAGAAAACCGCCACTGGCCTCACTTCTGCACGCTGCCTCTCTGGCTCAATATATCTCTCCGAGGAGCCTGGCAGTTCAGGAGAGCAATTGGAGTGTTCCCTTAATTTCCAGTCTATACCTTTGGCAATTAGTGGCAGGAGAGTGGACAGCCCCTGGGGGCAGACATGGAAGCAGGATGTATAACGTATGACCCTTTCCAGGTTACAGCAGCAAGCTCCTGTTTGATAGACACCAGAATGGAATCAACCAGGTTTTGTTTCAGTTTTGGACTTTCCTAACTTTTTTTTTTTTTTTCCTTGTATTTAGGATGAGGCAGCACTAACAGTTACTTCTCCTGCTGGATTTTTCCTGTATGCATGAATGGATGCAATTTCCCCATAGGGTCAGGTTGTTCAAAGAGTCTATGCAGCCCTACAAATTTATGTAAATTAACACAAAAGTGAACATTATGTTTCTCACAGTATATAGGCAGGTCTTTAATTCTCATTACATCTTAAATTCTGGCTCCAAAAGCCCCTAATTCACATGTTTTCTTACGTGTTTGATTCTTGTTGAAAAGACAGGTTCCTTCAGATGTTCCACAGAATGAGGGTTTATAATTACATATAAAGTATACATATATAATATATATATAATATAAATAATAAATATAAAATAAAAATACAAAATACAAATAACATATAATAAATATAAATAAAAATACATGTATAGTATATATATTATATTTATGTGTATGTATGCCTATATATCTATGAGATGTACATGAGCTATTCTCTCACGATAGTTCCAGGATCAGAGGTTGCCTGAAGATCAAAGGGAATATGGAGAATTAAAGGCAATAGAGCAGTGAACTCCATCAGCTCTTCCACCTCAAACTGTGCAGCACTGGCACAGACACACGGAGGTGTTGAGAGTTGTCTTGTCTCAAGACCAAGTCAAAGAGGCTCTGCCAAACAGACTCTGTCAATCTGGGTGAAGGAGAGAGGATGGAGCACCTCCTGATCAGATTATGATGATAAAACCAAAATTTTAATTTTAATTTAATTCTCTTCTATGGAAAGCATCTGTCAAGCATGCTACACATGGATTAGACACTTGTTCAATGCTACACCACCTGTGGTTCCCAGCAGCTAGAGGGATGCAAGATTATCTATACCATTCTCTCCTTTGGTGCTAGCTCTAATAAATCTCATTTTAAAGGATACCTCTTAGAGTCTGAGTACCTTTTTTACTGTTATCGTAATGGGCCCACACCTCAGGGTGCAAAACATTCATCCTCTAGGATGAAAGGCTAGATGCCTGCACACTGTAATTGCCATCATTACCATTATGACTGCCTTAGGCTTTTCCACTCCTATTTGGGCTTACATGTGTAGACTTCGGAATTTGAAACACTAACATCTGAGCATTTCATGATCTCATTTCTCATCATTATTCTAAAACAATCTAATCCTAAGCAGTAGGTGAGCATAAATACACTCTAAAGCAACTACAGTTGTAACACTGGAGAAATATACCTCATTTTATAAAAGAATTAAGCACTGTCTCATGAAATTAAAAAGGACATATTGTTTGGGCAAGGTTTCTCTGTGCAAGTCTGGACTTTACTGAGAGATCCAAGCCGATTAAACCAGACCACTTCTAGCATTGAGGCTGCTGTGGAACTTTTACGAAACAGGCAGACACCTTGTGGGTTTGCCTGCTGCACGTGCTCAAAAAGCAATCAAATGCATTCGGGGACAGAGAGATCCATGAGGCACTATTAGATCAGATATGACATCTGGCTCATGGAGTCTCTAAGGCCTGAGATGGCAGCAACTGAGAAGGTAGTTTTGAGGAATTAACAGGGTGTGGTAGCTCAGTCCCGATAGACTTCTCATAAACATCTGCTCCTATTGATGCTTAGGGACAAGAGGCATCGACCTTCTGCCTGATCCAGTCCATCTGTTAGTTCCTCTGCATTAGTATTGGGGAAGCAGGGCTGAATTACTGAAGTGAAGAAAGAGAAACAAACTGGAAAAGACAACATCAAAGTATGCAGGTTCCTGAAATACAGTTTATTAACGCTGTTCAGCAGATAGAAGTCAAAATGAAACTGCCTGTCTGGAAGTCTCTAAAATTTGAAACTTTGCAGATACAGGTTTATGTAAAAAGCTTTAAATATACAGAACAATATGAAGCTAATTTGTTCCTGGCAAATAAAATAGCTTGCAAACCATAGATCAGTGATGTGTTTTTGTGTGGGTGATGGCTGTTTGCACTGAAGTGAAGTGACCCGAGGGAGGTCAACCTTTGTGTTCATAAACAAGTCATTTGGGCCAAGTTCACATGCAGCTTCATTGAGCCCCGTTTCAGGTTTTTGGTGGTTAATGTCCTTTGTCACAGTTCTGTCCTGTACCCTGGGCAAATGAGGGCCCTGCTGTTGTTGGCACCTTGCCTCTTCCACTTCGGAGATAATCCCTCCCTCGGGAACTCACAGGACAGACCGTGACTGGAGGGAAAGTGGAGGAAATGCTGTGTCCATTGCCACAGACTGGCTGACTGGGGTTGAAACCCAGTGCATTGAATTCCTGCCTATTATCCAGTGCTACCAAAGTGTGTAGACAGCTAACCATGGCTCCCATGAACCAGTGGCTCTTAGGACCTTTACCTTTTGGTCACTAGGTACTGAGCAGTCATCCAAAGACTGCCACACATGCTTTTTAAAGGAGATTTTTTTGTCCTGAACTTATTTAAAGGAATCTGCCACAACTGGAAACATTTTGGATAGTGGCCTTCTGTGCACGAGTTGTTAGAGGAGGAATACCATTTCCCCAGAACAGCAGGACCAGCGCTGAAGAAGACTGAACACGGAGCAAATCAGGAGAGTTCAGGAGGAGCAGAATGATTGTCACACTGGATTTGGCTCTGGAGGAGGAAAAACAGGACAGGATACTGTTAGGCCTGATTTGGGGAGACAGGAAGAAATGAATACCGAGCCAGACTGACACCGATTTTCAAAATATTCATATGAAATCTGCACCCTTCGTATTTTGTGCTCATACTGCTGATGTGGCCAAGCAAGTAACCGCAGTATTTCTGTCTGAGAGAGACGGCCCTCTTGGGCATGGCTGGTGCATATATCAGCTGCCTTTAACATGCCTGGCTCTGCTGTGCATGTACAATGAATCCTGTGGCTGGCACGGGCCTGTTGCTGACTGACATAATAGACCCAAGCTGCAGGCAGTATCTCTGTCACTTAGGTTTTATATTGCCTTTGTCACTCATACTTAACACCCAAGGCTGACTGAAGGCACAAGTCTACCCGACATAAACCAGAGGCACTGCCTTGAGTGGGGTCATAAATCCATCAGCCCGTGCTCAAATGGTGTGTGTGATACGGGTTTATGCAGGTCATCGACGTTCAGGGCACCAAAACAGAGACAGGCCCAAAGTGTGAGCATGTGGATATATGAAAAAATAAACATATGATCCCACAAAATGCCAAACAAACCCATGTTGACTCAGACACTGCTATCACAGCAGCTTCTGTGTTTAAAAAAAGCAATCTATCCATGACATAGTCCCTTTAATGCTGTAGGAGATACACCATGAGCTCAGCCCAGCCCTGTCGCTGCTTGTTTTTAAAAGGGCATATACGTATAGCTGGTGTTTGAAAGCTGGTAGCTTGCTGCTGCTTCATTTAGCATCTGTCCATGCCTTGCGTATGATGAAACATGCATGCAACTGGAAGAGCAAGAAAGGGGAAAAAAAAAAGCCGAACAAAGAGAAAAATCACAGATCTACCCAAACTGAATGCGTTTTTCACATCAGGTAGATTAATTACCACCACTGTCATGAACTGGTGATATGTCATGAAGAGGTGATAGCATGCTTGTGACTGCAAAGATTAACGAAGGTAACGAGACGTACCGAAGATTGGAGGAACATCCTGATCAACATGAATCTCATGCCCTCTACCCAGGCCAGCTTTGTAAGCCAGTGAGTAAGACATTCCCTCCCCACTACTGGATAAGAAAAGGCTTCTCAATATCACAGAATCAAAACTGCGGTTTTATAAAGTCTCAGTATTTATTCATCTGGTGAACAAACAAGCTACCAGTGCAGGCTGTTTTCAAGCAGGAACTACATCATGGTGAATCTGCAAATTACAAATGGTTGTTCTAATTAATCACTATTGCAGGGATCATTCCACTCTTCCGTATGCTGGTTGTTTTCTCCCACAGGCTTTTTTGCTCTGTACAACTAACTTTAATGGCTGTAATTGCATTTCTGAGCCTACGGGCGATCCCGAACACTTGCAGTTTAATGTTAGTGTATAGAAAGCAGCAAAAAGAACTTGTTCTATTGACTCGGAGTTAGCGAAGCAATGCAACAGTGAATAACAATACTGGCAGGTGGACTTGGAGAGAATTATAATAGAACTTTTTTCATCCACAGATCTTGTACTCAAGGAGATAAACTGACTGTGGAAATGCATTGGAAAAGTTCTTATCTAGGAATTTTAGAGTGACTCATATGATTTGATCCATTCTTGGAAGATCATAAAAAGGTGATAGAAATGCTGCTACAAATGACTTCTTCGCACTTTTTTTGAAAACATGGTGTGTGTGTGAATCTACTCTCCTGAACAAGCATTTTGTCTGCAATTACTTCTGAACCAAGAAAAATGCAATATTATTGACTTAGAGTTGTCAGTGTCACAGAAATATTCCATGTTGATTTTTTTCTTTTTTTTTTTTTTTTTTACACAACAAATTTTGAAGGATTAAGTCCCACTGCGTGGTTTCTGGAATGTATCCGCATTCACTGGAGATGGTGGATCTGAGCACAACAGTGAATTTCTTGTAAAAGCATCTTATTTCTTTATGAGATTTCCGTGGCCAGTTGTATGACAATGGCAATGTAATATATATGTCAAGTCATAACACCTGCTTGCAGGCATGGCTAAAAAAAATGTACAAGTTTCCTGCAAAGCTCTGTGAGCTTGGCTTGCAGCTTGAGAGCACAGAGCAAGAAGGATGGGAGCACTGTTACTCCTGGAGAGCTTCTCTCCTTACAACAGTGTAGTGAGACCATCCAACACCCTCTCCTGCAGCAGCAGCAGCTAGTTTGGCTTTCTAAAACTAGGGCATAGGCAAAATAGACAGAAGGCTGTGTATTTCTGCTGTTCCAGCAATCCGCTGCCCTAATTATGTGATTATTTTGCCGCTGCCTACAACTTGTCCTGGCTCATAAGCATGTGATCAAGGCTGTCCCTGAGGGTTTTTAAGTGATTAAAGCAGCTCTTGATTCTTTGGACAAGAAATGCAAGGTATAAAGCTTTAAGTCTCAGGAAGGGAAATAAATAGATTAAAAAGCATTTGGTTTAAACTCTTATCTGTTTTAAGACCTCACAAGAAGATGATGTGGACTAGAAAACTTTTATCACAGTCATGTGTATGAGACAACATTCAGAAACTGCATCTGAGACACTTTGTTAGCTTTAGAGCTGTGGTAAAGGAATAGAAACATAAACCAACAAGTAGATGTGTAAGGAATTTTGAAGAAGCCATCAGGGAAACTCTGATGCAGAAAATGCACTGCACATATCCAGACATTCTTCAAAACAAAGAGGGACAAAATGAACTTTTATGCCCTAGCTGTGAATTTGATTTGTTGTTTTTTGTTTTTGATTTGTTGTTTGGTTTGTTTTTGGCCATATTTATAGAAAACTAATGATGCTTTTAAAGCTGATGAAAAATTAGTTTTGTAACTGTGCACTAAAAGCAAAAAACTGCATCCTTGAACTCTGAGGAGAATCACATTCTTCTGACATTCTTCAATATGTAGCTTACAGATGTGGTTGGTGACTTCCTTGCTTGAAACCCTAGGATCCTCACCCCATAAATTAGCCAGCTAACAAGGTGTACAGCTCTATGTAGAACGTTCATCTCAGGCAATCAGAGAAAGTGCTTTTTGGCTTTGAATAAAATGTTAAGCATGTGATTGCCTCAGAAACTTCCTTTAATTTTCTGTAGTTGTGTCATTGACCAGACCCCTGCTGCACACAGTAGTCCCAGATCCATAATTTGGCTCTGCCTGCAGTTCTCACAGTTGATCTTGAGACAGAGAGGTGAATGTGAACAAAGCAGGTCTTTGGGCGCAGCAGCCTAGTGAATGAAGTGTCTTTACAACACTGGTGAAAAGTCTCCAGGAAGATTGACAGAAGTGATGAACTTGAGCTAAAGGACATCACACACTTTGGCTGATATCAACACAAAGCGTAAAAAAGGCAGTGAAAACTTAGGAAGAATGGGAGAGCCCCTCTGTTTATTGGACCTTGCAAAGCACGCACAGAAACTGGGGGTGGACCTTGTTCCTATGAACCGATGAGGTACCAGGCAAGAAGACAAACTCATCTTATTGCAACCACCAGTATCTTCGTAACGTCCATTATTATATTGACATTTCTCTCCATTTCACCCTATCTCTCTCTCATCAGAGGATATTTTGAGACCTCTTAATATTGCACCATCAAACGCTGTATGAGTGTTGGAACAGATGCAATTCTGTGGTCTCTTGAGATGTATAATCATCCGTTCCCTCTGCTGCTGTGACTGTACAGGGAAATGAAGCAGTGTCTGCTGCGTATCCTGTGTAGATGTGATATGATAAATGTATTGCAAAAACGTGTCTGTAATGAACACTTTATTCATGTCCACAATATTTTAGTTTCTGGAGATTTGTTATTGATCATAGCAACTAGTATTCATCTGTGAATCTGACAATATCAGTCACTGTATTTTAAATCCACATATTTGTGCTCAATGGTACCAAAAGCAATAAACTTTTCCTCGGGGCTGTCAGCAATCCAGCTCATTTGTCATTTTTAAATGGACACCTGAGATAGATTCTGTCCAAGCAAAGCAAATCAATACAGTCAGTTACACTAAATGTATTAAAACAAGGATACTTGAAGGGGGAAAAAAAAAAGTTGTTGCAGCAAAGGAAACGATGGAGAGGTGTGCATGCTACAGGCATGGTGAAAGGTGGGGAAATGGCAGCAAATTTAAGCTGTGCCTTGGGAGTGAAGAAGGGATGGAGGATCAGATGAAGGGAGCTATAAAAGGAAAGGTAGGGCTAAGGAAGGAACTGAAGAAAAGCCAAAGAGATAGGCTTAGGAAAGAAAAAGAAGACAAAGTAGTGGATCTAAGATGAGCCCTGAGCTGAATCAGAGGAACTGGTCAAGAAACCAGTTACCTACCATGCCACAGATGCTGGGCTGGCCTGGAGGGGAATCTTGCTTCTAGACCATTTGATTTAGGACCACTGTTCTGGGCTCTAAAAGCAGCTGGGGGATTTTACAGCTCATATCACTTACACTGCTATCCTGGCTTTAGCACAGCAATAAATGTCACAAGAAAAGCAGCTTGTGCAACAGCCAAGCTCTTGCAAATGGTGAAGAAAGAAAAAGAATCTCTCATACCTATTTTTATGGAAGAAAATGAATGCTTTGGAAGGTCAGGTTTTACTTTCTTTGTAAGCATTACACTGTGGTCACTGGTGGAAGGAGGTTGTAGAACTAGCTGAAGTGATGGTGGATGCCAGTGCTTTATTTTTTACTTCAAAGTGTTTTCATTTGATGGTAGCAAAAAGAGTATGCTTTACCATGGGGTTGTAAGCAATCCAGCTTCTCTGACATTTAAAAGGGACATTTGAGACAGATTCTCTCCCAGCAGAGCAGACTAATACAGTCTGTTGGACTAAATGAATTAAAACAAATGTACTTGGATGGAAGAAGAAAAAGATGCCTTGGGAAGGGAAATGGCATAGAAGCAAGGAAGTACATGTAGCAGCCAGGGAATCAGGATGGATGGGAGGCTTTGTCTTTAACCAGAAATAGCCAAACTGATCTGTGAAGATCACCATTAATCCAACTTTAATAACATGTTGTGATCAAAAGAAATGACCTCTGCTCCTAATCGTAAAGCTCAGTAGAGCAGAGGTCCTGAAATGGGTAGGCTATGCAAGGAACCTTATAGGTGAGTCACTAGGCTGCAGCTGGTTGCTTGTTCTCCTTTCTTTATTCATAAATCAGAGATAGTGTAATTCATCAAGATCAATACAAGGAAAGAAAGCAACTGAGTGTATTTTTATTTTATTTTATTTACATTATGTGAATCTGAATCCGAGCGGAATAGGCAAATGATGACAAAGTGCTTAAGGTATCTCAGTGTGATTCCAGAGCTCGTGTCTCTGGCAAACCCATCCTCTAGGCTGTTGTGTGATCCCTGTCTGGAGCTGATCACACAGGTCGGACAAGTGATGGGAGCCTCATCTTTGTGACACTGCTTTTACACATGCATCTGTGTCTGTGCTAACCCCGCTGCTCAGTCTAGGTTTGGTGAGGAATCCAGCAAAACTACAAACCCAGGGGTGCTAAAATGTTTGAACCTGAATGGAAAGGAAGCCTTGAAACTGTAGGGCTGCCGGTTTGTGAGGACTTAGAAAAATCCTGCTGAGGAAACACTTGTTTCCTACAGAGAAGGGAGGGCTATACCCACAGCGTCACCTCTAGGCAGCACACTCCTCCTGCCTTTGCTCTGGGGCAGAACCCAAGAACATTTAGGGACACGCAGCTCCTTAAAGTAGTCAAAGCCAGATCTATTTCCGGAAAGAGGGCAGCAGCTGGAGGGGAAAGGGAAATTTAATTTTATTTATTTATCTTTCCCTGCGAGGGCCGGGCGGAGGGGCGGTTTCCCGCCCAGCGGCCGCCCCGCTGAGGGGAGGGAGATGGCGGGCGGGCGGGTTCCCCCTGTGGGCTCTCCCCTTCGGCTCCTTCCCTCGGCTTTTCCCGTGCAAAGGGGGAAATTTGGGGCTTTGTCGGAAACCACAAGCGGTGCTCGAAGCCTTCTCACCCGGGGCGGTGAGCAGAGGGAAAGCTCAGCGGGTTCGGCCTCTCCCTTTAGGCTCCGTGTGCTTGTTTCACTTCTTTTCTCCTCCTCCTCCTGCTCCGAAGGCAGGTCTGCGAAAGCTTCTCTCGCAGGTTTGAAAATGCTGTGGTTTGGGTTTTTTTGCATCGCTTGAAAAGCGTTCACCTGCAGACCACTTCTAAATAAACGCTAATGTCTGCGTATCTCCAGTTACTGTGTGAAGGAAGGTACGCTGCTTGCCCATCCGCCCTATGAACAAACAGGTCAGTACCTAAAATAAGCGGGTTTGATGTTACAGGTAACTCGGAGGAAGGGATCTCAACATATAATATGCACTGGCATTCGTACAGATGTATATTTAATCTGGTTAAACTCAAAATGTTGGTGGCATGAAGTTTAGTCAGCTTTCCTTTGCATTCCTTTTGCTTGAACTGGGGCGTAGAAAATGATCTTCCAGTATATCTGTGTGGTCCACGATACTCAACTGGCTGTGAAAAATACACGGCTGTGTTTCTGTCTTGCTTCAGGAGAATGTTTTAATAATGGGTTTCAACTGCTTTTTGATACTTAATTGAAATCTTATTTGGCTTTTTGTTAGCAAGCACGGGATGTTAGCTCCAGCGAGCTACTTGCCTTACACCTCTCTTCAACCCCTCTTTGATACCTCTGTAGATTTCAGTGAATGCAATAAAAATTACTGTGTTGCCTAGGATGTGTGAGACCTGGGTGAGGCTAGCTGAAGTTGGGTGCAGCCCTGCACTTCTGACCCAGTTATGTGAAATCTTCCACCGACGTGGGCAGTTCAGATGGTAAGGTGTTACCTGCGGGGTGACTTCAGGAGGGCATGGAGTGTAAGGTGTCCTCCTTCTGACACAAAGCCTACTGCTGAAATGGGAAAATACATGTTATTCTCTGATGAAGTTGTCCTATTTGTCTTGTCCTACTAATGGGACAAGATTGTAGGAGGAATGTCTTAAGAGAAGCTCCTTTACCCAATATGCTCCCTATCAGAAAAGGTTTTTGAAATGAGAAAATGTGTCTAACGAAGATGAATCCCAATACAAGGAAAGCACGTGATAAAAAGGATATAGCAGAAAACATCTCAGCAGTCATCACGGGTGTTCTTGAGTGTTAATAGTATAATAATTATAATTGCTTCTCTCTTTAGTAGTGCTTTAGTTTTTCAAAGACTTCTTTGCCCTGAGTTGTTTTTTTCCCCCTTGATAATAACTTTTCTTTTCCAGCACTGTCAGTGCTTTGATCCAGGAGTGAATGGTATAAATTAGGTTGCAAGTAGGTAACTTCTCTTTCAGTCACCTTTCAATTATGGATAACACAGGCTGAAGAACTCACAGGGCTTAGAATATGGAAGCTGTGTGAAGAAGCACTTTATTCTGCCCTTCTTCCTCGGTCCTCTGGCTCTGGTTGGAGCTAAGGGGACAGACGATGTGCTGCAGGTACAGTGGGACTAACGGGATGCCAGGACTAACCTGATATTTATATGCCAAAGTAACTAGTTTCTGGAAATGAGAAAGACAGGAAAGTTCTTCTTTTTGTGTTCCTCTGAAACTTCAATGCTTATCACCTACCACTTCTTTCCTCCTCAGCCCTGTGGAATGTAAAAATTTTTAATACGGGGTTTTCAGACTTGAAGGCCTTTTGAAGTGAAAAGCTGTCAGGCTAGGGACATGCAAAAATAAAGGATGAGTAGGAATAACAGGAAACCTCAAATGCATTTGAATTCTGGAAAACATTTCTAGAGGTTATAAGCACCCTTACCTTCAGTGTGCATGCTTCGTGTCACGTTTACATTGGTCTAGTATAACTACACTTTAGATTTATGTAGATTCAGTGCTTTTCATGGCAAGATTTTTGAGTTAAACTGTATATTTTTACTTTTTGAGTAGTACAGAAAGATAGTACCAGGCTCTGCATTAATACGTGTACAGACATACACACAAACCTACTTCATGATTGCATTGGCAGTTAGAATAAAGATGCCTGCTTCGATGTTCCTGAAACCTTCCTAGTTTCTTGCTAAAACAGCCTGTATCTAGTACAGACCATGACCTTGCATCTCTGGCAGGAACCTGCATTCATCTTCATTGAGCAGCTGCCAGCATCGTGTCTATGTGGCTGTGTCTCTGTCACAGGCACACGTGGGATGGGTGAGGGTGCTCTAGCCCCAGCCTGCCCGTTGCCCTCATCTCCTGAGGCAATAGCAGGTGGGGAGCCTGCATCTACATGTCGGCACGGTGGGAGACGAGCAGACTGGCAGCTAAGGATGAAATCTGGCACCACGGGTACAACCGTACGCACACCCAGACAATGGCAAGTTAGTGATAGCAAAACACCAAGCAGTTCTTGGGAAGAATTTTCATGTAGCACAATTTACATTTTCATGTAGCACAATTTATTTGATGCAATGTGATTTTTTGAGGAGTCTTGACTGGGCCCCATATCTTAAACACAATCACTGAATCCTTTCACATTCCTTAAGCGTTTCCCCTTTTGTTGTTACAGGATGCTCACCAGAACTCCAAGCGTTGTTGCCCAGGTGTTCCTGCTCCTGAGCATAATTCTTGTCATTGCTATTGCAGTGATTCAGATAAATCAGCAAAAGATCCTCTCCCCGGGGCTTAAGGTAAGCCTTAAAATAGGTAAGGAGAGAGAACAATGTTTTGAATTGATATTTAATAATGTTCCTTTCTAAATGGCATTTTAATGCGAGTGACTTTACAGCCACAAATTAATGATTCATCACATCTTTGTCACGGGAAAACCGAGGCTGAGATAAAAAGAGAATTGGCCAAGATGACAGAGTAAGTCACTTGCAAAGCAGGAAAAGCATTCCTCGGTTCAGTGTCTGTGATGCCTATCGCACAAAGGCTTCTCCAGGACTGAAAGGCCAAACACAAAAAAATGCCGCTGCTTTTTATTTTTTTTTTGTCTGAGATTGGAAGTAGTTTTAAAATAATTTTGAAGTTATTTGAAGTATATCCTGGAGTTGAAATTCTGCTCTCAAACACAGCTTGAGAGGAAGGTTGTGCTGAAATCATTGCAAACCACTCCTGAGGCTCATAAAAGCATTCAGGCTGTAAGTGTGCATTTTCTGATTTACCACACGTTGGGACTTGCTGGCTATTGACAGAAGCAAAGTAGCTTCATGAGGAGGGGCAGAGCAAGCTGAAAAAGACAAACACAAAGAATCTGGGAAGTAGGTTCAGGCTTTGCCTTGTGCTGCAGATTCTTCAATGAGAGAAAACTGAAGGCAAAGCTGTAGAAAGTGGCCTTCTGGAGCTGTTCAAGTGAATATCCCTGACCTGTTTTGGCCACAGCCAGGTTGGTTGAGTGGGAACGGTGTAAAACTGCCTGTGAGGCCTCACAGAAGTGCTCACACAGGGCATTTTGCATTGGTTCAGGAAATTGTACTGCTCTTTGTGTTGTAATTTTGTTACTTTCAGGAAGCAGGATGGGAAATGCAGGGGAATCCTGAAGCAGGAGGATGGAAATGGGTCAAAAAGCCTCAGGGTTAGCTGAGGTAAAAATATTATTTTCCAGCTCTCCTTGGGCGTGATAGTTAGCACTAAAAATAGCCAAGTTAAAAGCTTCTGGTTGGCACTCGGGGCTGACTGAGGCTGGATTTAATTAATAGCCCTTGAGTAAATTTACCATTAGTGCGTTATGTGTGTGCAGAGCGCTCATCTGTCTGTTGAGGAGGGGGAATACGCCTCAGGTGTCTTTGCTCGAACAGAACCTGCCGGCCTAGCGGATTGATAGTGGCCGAGGAACCTTTTGCTCTGTGGTTGATCGAGTTAAATACCAGCTGGGTAAATACGAGTGAGATTTTCATTATCCAGCAGCCCTCTGGGAGACAGGCTGATATTAGAGGTGACGCTGTGAGGGCCGTGAGTTTGCAGGTTTACGGTGGGAAGCCGGGAACTAACGAGGTGCAGAGGCTGAACGGTCTGCCACCTGGAGCAGCGACCTTCCTCGGTCAGATCTGAGGCTCTCCGGGGAGGCAGTGTGATGAAATGGATCGGGCTGCTGCTGCTGCAGCTGCTGATACTGCTCTGCAGCCAGATGGAGGCTCTCATTTTGCAGTATTGTTCGGCTCCTTCTGTCTTTTTTTAAAAAAAAAAAAAAGAAAAAATGCTGACTAAGAAATGAGCCCTGTTAATGTGCACTTCCTACCAGTCAGATGATTTTGGAAGAGAGGGACAGCTGAGCTTACTTTCGGGAATCCCAAGGGGGATAAACAAATTTGCAGTTTACTTCCACAAAATCCCAGAAGGCTGGGGTGGGATGGGACCTCCGGAGGCTGCCTGGCCCAGCTCACTGCTCAAGCAAGGCCACGTGGTGCAGGTTGCCCAGGGCACATCCAGGCAGATTTTGGAGATCCAAGGAGGGAGACTGGGCAGTCTCTGCTAGTGCCCCATCACCCACACAGCACAGAAGTGCTGCCTGGTGTTCAGAGGGAACCTTCTGTGTTCAGTTCATGCCCACTGCCTCTTGTCCTGGCACTGGGCACCACCAAAAAGAGCCTGGCTCCATCTTCTTTGCAAAATCCTTTTAGGTATTTATCAACACTGATGAGATCCCCCCTGAGCTGCCTTTTCTCCAGCCCGAACAGTCCCAGCTCCCTCAGAGGAGAGGTGCTTGGGTCCTTTCATCACTTGGTAGCCCCACACTGGACTCTCCCCAGTACGTCCAGGGCTCTCTTGTACCAGAACTGGACACAACATTGCAGGTGCAGCCTCACCAGCTTTCCTTCATGCTGTTTGCCTGCCTGGTTGCCAGTTTTCTGCTGCCACAGAAGGAGGGGAAGAGGGTAAGAGTGATCTGGTGGGCAGTGGAGTGAGATGGAGAAGCCTGTACTTTAATCCTACAGAGAGCCCACGGGGAGAGAGAGCCTACTTTGGGCAGGTCACAGTAATGTTTTTCATTTATTTCATAAATAAAAGTGGCATAATATCAATTCTCTTTCCCTCCCTTGTTGTCTCGCACTCTGGCACAGGCTGTTTTCAGAGCTAGACTCTCAGGTGGGCTGCCTAAGCCGCTCAAAGGGAAAGGTTTATGGCAGAATTAGAAAAGAACCAGGCTTGTTTCATCAATCTTCTCGTGGGCTATTACACATTTTTACCTCTCTGCTCATGACTTTATGGATCCCTGGGGCACCCTTGAATCTAAAGCCGGTGCTTAGGCACCAAGCCCTTCGTTGCGCAGCGAGTGTAGTTGGGATAATGGGAAAGCAATTTGCTGCAAAATTGGGTCTTAACACAGTGCTATAAATGTGTCTGTGTGGGTTTTGGACCCGATGCGGAAAGGAGATGAGCACTCTCCATTCCCAGTGCATTTGTGATTGAGGACATGTAGCATGCTCTTTGTGTTACACCCTTTGTTTTGCTTCTCTGATGGATTTCTGCCTAAACACCTGACGCTAGCCAGGTAAATATTTACTCCTGTAAATATTTACAAGAGTGTGCTTGCACTTCCTAAAGGGTTTGATGAAGAAAAGTACGGCTGCACACAGGCCCTTATGGAGTCACTGTTTGCCTCTTGTTGCTTGTCTCCTAAGCTGTTATTTTTTCTCCCCAGTACGGAATAGTTCTCGATGCTGGATCCTCACGGACTACGGTCTATGTCTATGAATGGCCAGCAGAAAAAGAAAACAACACGGGAGTAGTCAGCCAAACCTTCAAGTGCAACGTGAAAGGTATGCTCGGACTGCAGTTCCTTGTTTCTTTCTAGCCTCCAAGAAGAAGTTAGCTGAAAGCTTATATTGCTTTTTGTTTTGTTTTGTTTTTTTCACTGTGTTTCCTTTTCAGTGCTGGGGAGCAAGCACTTCAGACTGTATCTGTATCTCTCTCTTGTCCTCTTGAGACAGTAGGGTGCTCTAATTTCCAGTAGGGTGCTCTGCTATTAAAATTTGACAAATTAGCTTTTATTTTCCAGCGGTGTTAGTGGTGTTCAAAGAAACCTTTGCTGATTGAGTCAGGTTTCCTAGAGAAGCAGGGCTGGTGCAGTTTATCTGGCGTTATTCAGCGATTACTTTGAAAGAGGCAGCTGAGGGGGGGTTGTGCAAGGCACGCAGAAGCTGAACAGGAAGAGCTTGTCCTGGAGCTACGGAGACTAGAAAGCTAGGAAGCGTCTAATGAAATTATCAAGTAAAATAGCTCCATTGCAGAACTGCTTCTGACAGGATGTTGCAGCTGTGTCAGATATCCCTGTGTAGGTGGGCCTTTGACTCAGGAAGACCTGGAGTTGTGCGGTGCAGTTTGTTGTGGATTCCTTCATCATAACTTCCGAAACTCTTGGTCACCAGATGGCTCAGGCACAATCTGCCCTTAGGGAAGCCAGGTTGGCTGTCAGCAATCACCTCTTTATTTTCCATGTGCCATAGTTTACTTTCCAGGAGAATCTGCCCCATGATCCTGCTGGGCATCTCAGCTGGCCCCATAAAGTCTCAGTGCAAGTATTGTTGATCTCTGCTAATAACTGTGGCACTTGAGGACATTTTTTTCCTTCTCTCTGAATCATAATCATGTAAAATCCTGCATCCTGGTGTGTGTTTGGAGGTGGATGTTCAACCTGCAGCCCTGGGGGTCCATAAGTAGCTTGGGGATGTGCAGGAGCAAATGGTTTCGTAACACTGCCAACATTTCTATCATCAGCATTAAGCACCTGTGGCCATTCTCTGCAATTTTAGAGCAAGGAAAGGAAAACAAAAGTAATATGCAGAGAAGAAATGTGCTGTCACGTGCCTGGTGGTGTGTCCTCACAGGCTGCAGGAGTGGCAGCCTGCCTGCCGAGGTGTTGCCTGGAGGGATAGTGGTGTGAGAAAGATGCACAGAGAAACTGAGTTACTGTTCTCCTCTAAAACTGACAGAGCAGTTCTTTGTGAATTGGCCTTAATTGCTTTAGGTTTTGTTTTTACCTTGAGGGGGAAAACAAAACATTGCAAAACAGAGGAGTCCAAGTTGCTGTGAACTGCCCTTGTTAGTTTCTGCCCTTGTTAGGTACTTCTGCCTTGTCTGTTCAAGCCAGCCCCAAATGAAAACCCTCTCATTATCTTGCAGTTAGCCTGTCCTGGTCAGGCCCTAAGCATCAGCAAAGCAGGTGCCTGCCCAGAAGAAATGGTCACAGCCCCGTGTCCTGCTCTGCCTGTTCCTAAACCAAGAGACCCAGGCTGCTGCCACCAAGAGGGAGTTTGGGGGCTGTTAGATGACAGCAGCTGCTGCCGAGTTTTCCTCTGACAGCTATTTTTCCAGCTTGAGGCCTGCCTGTGCTAGATTTAAAACTTTTTAAAAGCCTTATTCCAAAGCAGGACTGGAATATCTAATGAAGACGTGGTGATGTCTGTGTGTAAATTCATACTCTGGAAGGAGAAGTGGTGGAAAGTGGAGGCTGTAGAGTCTCCTTTTGTATTTTTTCCTTTATTTTCTTCTTTACCAATGCAGGGGCGCATGTGGCTGAAGAGAAAAGGTTCCTCATTTAACTCGGAGAGCTGCCCTCTGCTTAGCTTGGGGTCGGGCTGCGGGGAGGGGTGGCTGTGGCGAGAGAAGTGGATGGGGATCCGGCAGGGTTGTTCTCCGTGTGGGGCAGTGGCTCCGTGGGAATGCCTGGGGTTTCCCCGTGCGCCGCTTCCCGAGCTGGGGAAATTTGGTGAGGAATGTTGTGATTCACACCCGAGTTAAGCCTGAACAAGTTGAGGTCCTGCTGGTCCTCGGGGCGTTGAGCAATGGAGGAAAGCCTTTGATGTCAGGTGTTGAAGCAGGGACGCTTTGCGCTGACTCACTCCGGATATTGTAAGGCCTTGGAAGCTGGGAGGGCTGTGGAATACCAAGCACCAACCTGGACTTGTACCTCCGGGAGCCCAAGAGCCTTTTGTGTGCATCTGGGAACTTCACCAGCAGTTCCCTGCAGAAGCCTCTTTGTTTTATTGTCAGCTGAGAGCAATGAGCTGTAGAGGTGCCGTGGTTCCCACAACAACTGCGGCAAAACAGGTTGGGAAATCTTCGCCTTAGGTTGTGGAAGGAGGGATTTTCTCTAGTTTGGCAGATCAGGGGGATTTTACGTTCATTAGACATCTTAGTTTCTACAACATCTGCCAAAAGTAAACCTATTTTCCTCAGGAATGCAGCACTATTGCCATTATGGCATTAGATGGTTGTACTTACATATTTTATATACCATTTATATATAAAATGCAAGCAGTTTCAAATGTCTTCTCTGTCTCACCCAGCTGAGCCAGTCACGACCCTGTTTATTCCTGAAGCAGCCCTAGCTTTCCGCCACCCTGTCCTTGTTTACAACTACAGGAGGAAAGGTGGAGCCTCTTTCTCATCACAACTGTTTGCATAATTAGGCTAATTTGGAGTTGGCAGAGCAGAATGCAATCAATCTACTTGTTCTCTTTTAGGCCCTGGTATATCCAGCTATGAGAATAACCCAGGAGCCCTTGCCAAACCCCTTGATGACTGTCTGAGTAAAGTCAAGGAGCGAATCCCCGTTCATCTGCATAAAACCACTTCTGTTTATCTGGGGGCTACAGCTGGCATGAGACTGCTGAGGTATCGTGCAAACCTGAACTCCCCTGCATGCGTCCTCGCGTAGCAGGCTGTGCAGAAAGGAGGAGAAAAATGTCTTGGACAGGTTTCTGTCCACTGGAAATTGCTCTTTGGAAAAGGAAATGGAGCCCAGCCAATTGAATTCAATTAATTTTCTTTATAGGGAATGGAGGGCTGTACAAAAGGGGAGGGCTCTGCTGTGCCATATTGAAAAGAAATGCTTGCTTTACTCTGGAGAAGGCAAGCGTTTAATTCTCTCTTCCAAAGCTACCTTAAAATCCAGCGTTGTGTAAGCAGATGATGTTTGTGCCTGTCTGAGGGCAGCAAAAGCAGCTTAAAGCTACACACCGCAGAGGTTTCTTAGCGTGAATGCGGTGTAATGGGGCTTTTGGGGTCTCTCTGTGGTTTTAGCCATCGCACAAACTGTGTTTTACATGTTTGGTCTGTGACTGAACAGAGTGGGAGGAAAAATTTAGGGCTGTTCCAGCTCAGTTCACTAAAAAGTGTGTGTAAGAAACAAAATACCCATGAGCTCCTATGATAAAGAGTGAAGTTGGTACTCAGTGGGTGAGTTGCCAGCTTCAGTGAGGCTGGGTACCTGGCTGTTCCCTACACTAAATGAATGAAGTTCCCTTTGGGCTAAAACAATGTCCATTTTTTGTTAGGGGCTTCTTGAATTTCTAGTTAGTGAGGAATAAACATGGAATTGTCTTTCTAGATGCTCAGTGTCTCGTGTTTTGTGACTCGCTTAGGTTGCAAAATGAAACAGCAGCCAACGAAGTCCTTGCAAGCGTTCAGCACTACTTCAGAGCCCAACCTTTTGAATTTAGGGGCGCGCAAATCATAACTGGAACAGAGGAAGGGGTGTACGGATGGATAACAGCCAACTATTTAATGGGCAATTTCTTGGAGGTGTGTGGAAAAAAAATGCATGCTTTTCTTTTCGCTGTTGTCTCTGTTATAAAGGGAAAGCTTCATTTGTAGTTTCATGTATATAGAGAGAGGGAAATGCCTGTTGAAACATGAGCTGTAACTAATTTCACACTGTAACATCTTGTCCTGGCAGTAACTGAACAAAGCAAACGTAAAGGATACGATGTGACAGGGATGTGATACAGGTAAAATTGTTGAGCCACAAAGCAGGGCTCTTCCACAAATGACTTCAAGATGCCTCACACAGGAGAGGAGTTGCCTTGCCCTTAAGTGCATTGGTATGTTAAAATGTGCCAGGTGATGACTGTCAGGCAGGTGCTCCATGGCAGGCAGCGTTTTCTCTGGGATTTTTTTCATTCCCAGTAAAAACAGTCCCAAGATGACCAGCAACTGCTCGTCCTGTCTGTGTTTATGGCAGTCGTGTGCTGCTCTTAGCATTATTGTGCTTCTTCCAGATAGTCTTGCTAGGCTGTCATAAATTTCAAGCAGACCCCTGGGTGTTGCTCACTGTCTGGGCAGCATGGTTCCTGTTCAGTCCTGGCCATTAATAAGCAGGAATTGGGTGCTGGTGATCCAGGTGATAGCTCATGATCAACGTGCTGTTGGTTCCCACAAAATTAAGAAAAATTACATTAGAATCATGTGTTTTGGCACAGCTTTCCTCATTTCATGCAATAATGATGGCTTCGTCAACGTCAGGGCGGTGCCAGTCTTCCACCACCTGAATTTTAATCGTGACAAGAATGGTGCTAAGAGTGGAATTAGGCTGGGGGCTGTTAAAGGGAATCTTTCACTGTAGGTTTTTCTCACGAGCATGTTTGCTAGTCCATAAAGTTTCTTTTCCCTTCTTCTGCATACATATTACCCTCGGTAAATAATACTACCGTAAATAAGGAGGTAGATAATGATGCAGAAATATATTCTGCTCTGTGGCTGTGTGGATCGAATAAAGAATTTGGGGAATGTTTTGGGTAGCAGGGAGAAGCACCAGCTGTGAATGGATGAGATTTATTGCCACTGCAGCTTCAGTGAAGGAAATGCAGATTAGGGGTTCTCGTTCCTTTTGACTTTGATGGAGATTTTGTTTGACTACTGTTTTTTTTTCACCCTATTTTCATTCTCTTTTCCTGTGTGATCTTTTAGTGTTTTATTCCTTTAATAATTCCTCTTGCCTTGAAGCAAGCAAATCTTCATGCTGCTTCCATCCAGATTTGTTCAAGATCTCACGGGTACCCAGAGACTTCAATTTCCTGCATTCTAGTACAGATATTGATCTGGCTAGTGCTTTGATTATTGTGCTGTCTTCTTTTTCCATCTTTCAACCTCCTTTTACTCTGTGAAAGTACATCCCTCACATCTAAAAAAACACAGAGCTAGGATTTTTCAGAAAGGACGAAGGACAAAGGGTGGGGGGAATCTAAAATAGTTAAGTGAGAAGTAGAAAAGCTCGAAGGGAGAACAAGCAGATGATATTTCTAATTAGCTTTGCTTTTCTTTTTACATGTAGAGAAACCTTTGGAGGACATGGGTCCATCCATACAGAAAGGAGACCATGGGTGCCCTGGACCTTGGAGGAGCTTCCACCCAAATTTCATTTATCCCGGAGGTCTCTCAGGAGAACTTCAATAGCACCTTGCAAGTGAAGTTGTATGGTTACAACTACAATGTCTACACTCACAGCTTCCAGTGCTACGGGAGGGATGAAGCAGAGAAAAGGCTTTTAGCATTGTTGCTCCAGGTCTGTTTGAGACCCATTGCTGTGATGCTCTTGCAGCCATTTGCTAATTGTCCAAGAAGGTTCTGAGGCTCGTGTTCTCTTCCCCTTGGTGAAGTTCAGAGACCCCAGTAAAAGCTCTGTGGTGCTTACTCGTGGACAAATGCACTTAGGCTTCAAAGATCTTTGAATTTGTTAAAATCTGGTTTGAGTTTTGTGTCATTTAACAAAAAGACCCAACAAGTCCTGTAGGTGTTTTGCTGATCTTGCCAATGCGTTTTTTGGGGAAAGGAGTTTCTATGAATTACGATGTTCAGCAACATTGTATGGATCAGCCGTGACAGAGAAGAGAAGAAGAATACATGCATATGTGGGTTAAAAGATGCCTATAGCTATTGTTCCAATAGGTCTTTCTTGCTTTTGAGTTGCCTTTATTGTTTTCCTTCAGAAATCAAGCACCAGCTCCAGCGTGGAAAATCCGTGTTACCCTCGGAATTACAACACTGCATTAACGGTGAAGTACTTTTGTGGCAGCCTCTGCACACAGTCCCTGAGACCAGCAAATTATTACCCAAACCAGTCAGTGAGCTTCCGTGGAACTGGAGACCCAGGTCTGTGCCAGGAGATGGTTTCGTTATTGTTCAACTTCACTGCTTGCAGGAACCGAGAAGATTGTCCATTTGATAGAGTCCATCAGCCAAAAGTTAAAGGGAATTTTGTGGTAGGTTTGCAAACAAGCATTTCTTTTTTGAGCTTTTGATTTCTGTAGTTCTGAAAGTAACAGGCCTTTTCATCTACTCCTTTTCCATAGGCTTTCTCAGGATTCTACTATACAATTAATGCTTTGAATTTATCCGATCATTTTTCTCTAGCTGACTTCAATACAAGTATGTGGTTTTTCTGTTCACAGAACTGGACCCAGGTACGTCGTTTTCTTTATTTTTTTTGTATCTGTGAAATAGAGAGATAAAATAGACTGGAAAGTATTCAAAACTTTTCTGATCTATAGCAATGTTAACATTTGTTTTCCCACTGTGTTTCAAACCATGTGGTATTTCTGGCATGCTTAAAGCTTGGAAGAGGTTTGAAAATTCCACTCACCACAACTCTAAGCCGAGTTTCTGGGCTGTAGCGAAGCATGGCCAAGCAGTGCATGCTTTTTCCTGTTGTGATCTCTGAGCTTTATACATCTGAGATGTCTCTGAGGAAGCAAGGGGTGCTGCAGCTGAATTCACACTTGGGTGTAAATTTATGCATTTTGGGGAATTGGAGATTGCTGTGATAGAAGCATTTTGAAGGCTGATAGAACGGGCCAGCTTAAACCTTAAAACAAAACTTAGCTAGACATTCATTAGCAACACATTTCAATCGCACACATTATCAGTGTTATCGCTATATATTCGAAGCACTTAGCAGCTAACAATTGTGTCCTGTGTTATCAACAAGCACACAGAACCACAGAGCTGATGCACTGTAGGTGGAACGCGAGCTAAACGGGAGCTAATGCTGCCCGCGAAGAACTTGTTCTGGTGGAAGGCAAATTGATTTCTCATTATCATCCCTGCAGAGTTCATATGAGGAAAAGACATAGCCTTTTTCTTTTCTTTTCTTTTTTTTTTTTTTTTTTTAAACCTAGAGTATATTGATGGACCTGTTTTAAAATTGAAGGAAAGTGCCTCAGATCACCAAGCAGGCTCCTTGTTTGCATTCATTTTGTTGCTGGCATTTCCTGCTGTAATTTGCCATCATCACAGCGTGATAGCTGACTGCCACATGCAAGGTGCACTCCATCTGTGATCCTCTTTAAGAGATTTGTGGCTGCAGTTTACTACCACAGTTTTAACCACGCTGTAAAGATGACATGGAAAATTTAGGAACCATAACATCCTCAATCTTTTATCTGCAGTTTATGTTTATTTTATTCTATTTTATTTTTCCACCACATAAGCTATGTCACTGTCTTTGCACACTAAATCTTTATGTCTAGTTGCCCACGGTTTTACTTGCTGTTTCTGAACAATGCAAATAAATTTGAGTTAGAATCCAAAGTATTCTTATTTATAAAAACCCCAAAGTATTTATGTTTCACAATTTACGTGTTTAAACAAACCCCTTTTGCTTTCAGCTCCAATTCATGCTTCCTAAATTTGAAGAAACATATGCTAGATCCTACTGTTTTTCAGCCAATTTCATTTACTACTTGCTCGTACATGGCTACAACTTTGATGAAGGAAATTGGGCACAGATACATTTTCAAAAGGAGGTGAGTAATAATCATGGCCTCTTATGGTTACTTTAATCTAAAAATGTTTAGAAGAAGACCAAAGATGCAGCAGCTACAAAAATATAATGGTTGTAAATAGCCTTTATAAACAGTTGTCAAATGTTTGGCATAAAACAAAGCCACTTCTCAAGCCTCGATACCAATTTCAGTGTGGTTTCAGAGGCTGCAATATTACTTGGTGATGCTGGCTAGATTCTTTTTAAAAGCTTTAAGAATGGGTCGAATAATACTGTTTTAAACCTTGCCCCAGTTTGTTAAAGTACTGGCTCGCTCAAGGCCTGAAACACCTCTCCAGTCAAGGTCAGTGAGCTAACCCTGCCAAGCTGAACAGAACTCCCACGTTTCTCTCTTCCCTGACCTCCAATTTTCCTCCTTAAAAAAAAAAAAAAAAAAGTATTTGGGGTGAAGTAGTATACATCCATTCTAAAGCTACCTCTGAGAAATCCTTCCTTCCAAATCAGAAGGCGTGGCCGCTGGGTAAATCTGGCTGCTACATCAGGAAGCGTCGTCCCTACAGTGCTCTGGGACTCCATCCTTTCCCCTCTGCTGCTGTACAGAGCATTCTGGTAAAACCCTCTCCCAGGCTGCCTCTTGATCTCCGTACAGTCTGGAGATGCCTCAGCACTGGCACGTGAAAACGACAAATGAATGGTTGTGGATCTTCACGTGGGAGGCTCTTAAATGCGGGCTATGCTGACAAGCTGTTGCCGAGAAATCACAAGCAGTGCTTTCTGAACAGTCACACTCGATTATTGGCATACCGAAGAATTAAATAGGATTATCTAGACTTATTTGGTCCTCTAGAGGGGTGTTCAACGTTTAGCCCTTCTGCCAGGAAATCAGCGAAGCTTACTTTGGGATCTTAATCTGGACCAGGAGAAGGGTGGGTTTGTAATCTTCTTTACATATCTTTTGTTGCCCCCAGCAAGTGGGAGCAGCCAAACACGGCAGTATTTTGCTGTATTTTGCCAAGACTGTAAAAATACTGAGCAAAAGGAAAACCCAAAGGGCTTATCTGAAATGAACACTCCCGTTACCCACAATTTGCACAAGGGAAATCATGAATCTCCAAGAGGCAAGACTGCATCCTCTTAATCAGAGCTGCCCCTCAAAGAACTGAAAATAGTAAGATTAAGATATCTCTGAGATGGTATATTCTAAGAGAATATATTGAGAAGCGTGGAGAGCTTTTTGGTCTTTGCTAAAAGCATATTTGCTTTTAGTTAGTGACCACAAATCAATGAAAGAATCTTAACCAATGCTAAGCTCTGGGCCAAATCTAGAACTAGATGATTTGCAGAAGTCCTGAACCCCATAATGAGAGCTTTTTCCCCTCTCCTAGCAATGAGGAATTACCTCAGTCCATCTCACTGCTTTTCTCAGTCATATTTTAGTTCCTGTTGCTGTAGCTTTCTCAATATCAGTTAAGCAAAAGGTATTGGGGTACACATCACTACAGAAATGAGCTAACGTTATAGGCCCTAATGGTCTGCTTCCTACAACCAGTAGCTGACTGGTTAAAACAGTTCATTTAAGACATTAACCTTACTCAGGCCTCCTCTTTGTCCATGTCAGTTGGACTCTTTTTTTTTTTTTTTAATTATTTATTATTTTTATTTGTTTGAATTAAATAACATTTTAGGATTTGGCTGAGATGGCTGCTAATTCTAGGAATTAACACAATAGTTCTGACGTGTTTCATGCACAGAACATCCCATAATTGGCTGCCTGCTGATGTATCACACATCCTTGCTCCAGTCCATCTCATCTCATACCTGTGTCTCATGTCTTTAGCCCAGTGATCATTACTTTTTTTTTTTCAGTTCCAGAAAATGCTAATCTAAAGTGGTTCTATATTTCTCCATACACCCCACTATTATTTTTTTCTCTGATAACTTAAAAGACAGTTGACAGCAGGAGCCGTTCAGCTTTTGGAACCTCTCTTTGAACATTTAACGGGACTGGGACTCTTTTATCTGTATTTCAGGTTGGTAACAGCAGCATAACCTGGTCACTTGGTTACATGCTGAGCCTCACAAACATGATTCCAGCAGAAAGCAAGATGATCCAGCTACCTCTGAAACCTCCTTTGTTTGCTGGGCTCCTCATCCTCCTCACAGCTACGGCCCTGTTGTGTCTTCTCTTCCTTGTTTACGTGTGTATCGTGTCACGTAATCAGAAGGACATCAGTCGTGTGGAATACGTGTTTACTCCAGAATGAGTGAACTTGACTACAGGCTGAAAGAAGAATCTTCCATGCCATGAAGTTCTGTAGGACTTTGTTGTTGAAGAACACAGGGAGAGGTTAAGACAGGCAACAAGCCCTGAAAAGACCAGAAGCGTAAATAAAGGAGACAAAAGGCACTCAGGAATCTGTGATATGGCGAACTGGAGTGCTTTTGAAATGTTTTGGCAGTTGTTTCTGTAAAACTAGTTTGTCCAGTGCGAGGCAGATAAAGCAAGGGCAGCTATGCCACTTTGCTTGTTGAGGTTTAAATAGCCTCTTCTTGTCAGGTCTGTCTGAATTTTTGCCCATTAACTCCGTGCTAACAGGTAAAATCAGATGGGGATGTACTGGATCAATGATGGCAGTTGTTTAAGATAAAACTGAAGAGTGAGTCAGTGAAAACTGTGGGAGAAGAGAACGTTGTGGCTGTTCTCGTGTAGTGCTGACACAAATCCCCCAAACAATCCAACTTCTGAAACTGGAACAAAGGCTGGGTAATCACACAGACCGAGGGGAACAGCACAGCTGGGACAGAATTGTTTTTATTGCTATTCCAAACCGATTGAGCCCCGCCACATGAAGGTGTAGTAAATTGCCAACATCTGCCAAGCCCATGTTAAAGCTGAGCTATATTTTTGGTACCACTGAGACCTCAGAATGCCTCTGTGACTGCACTTAAGGTTTGCTTTGAAGGCGGAACAAAATCTTTTCAGGCTTCAGTAATGAAACCTAATTTAAATGCATCGCAGTTACCTCCAGAAACCTGGAGTGTTTTTAGTGTCTTTTTTTCTCTAATATCCTCAACAGAAACATTTCTTGTAGTTCCTCCTGCCGGCTTGTATTTCCCGTGGCCTGTGCTCTCAGTTGCAGTCTGTACCAGCTCATCACGTACGTATCATTTTGTCTGCCTTGGATCTTCTTAAGCATTAGCATGAGTACGCCAAAATTTAAGCCCTTCATTCCTGGCCAAGAGGATTGGGAGCCAAGCTGTAGGCCAGCAGAGCTCCCTTTGTGTAGCGGGTTCAGGAACGTGTAGCTGCAGTCCCAGCTGCTGCCCTCAGCTGTAGTGCCTTCATCAGCCCCTCCACAGTGTTTCCACCACAATTTTGCCTCCTGGTCCTTCACGGGCAGTGCCTCTTTCCTCTCTCTGACTTTTGTAGCTTTGGCTTTCCTCAGCTGGCTTCTGAACAAAGCCTCCGAAAAGACTCCTGTGTCATCTGCCATCTCTTCCACTGGCACAGTGTTTTTATTCTGTTTTTATTCATTCCTCTTAACACTGCCTTGACGTCATCTGTGGAGCTGTGAGGGGGACGTTTCTGAAGGGCTTTGGAGTTTCATTTTGGCAATGAAGAGATTGTTGTGCTGTTCAGGACCTGCAAGAAGAGAAAAAGCACCTCCACTTCTCTTCTGTCCTTCTACAACCTCCTTTTGCCCAGGTTCACTACCTGCACGGAGCTGCGTTCACCCACCATATTCCCCCAACTATCCTACAGACAGCCGCTGCCAAACGTTTTGATACATCCCTCCTTTTCCAGCCTCTCCAGGATTGCTCTCCTCTTCGTGTATTTACCCTTGCATCTCTGCTTCTCTGAAGGTACGGCTACCCCTTTCTTGCACTGAAATTTTCAGCGTGAGGAAGTGTAAACTAAAAGGGAGGTTGCTGTACTCAGCATCTATTGGGAACTGGCTAAAGCCACGAGTCCTCATGGGTTGCAGCTTCCACGCAGATATTTTGCATGTAAGAGATCTTATGTGCTGATGCGTATGCTCAAAATTCAAATTAACATTGAATGATGAATTCTGGTGGCATATTGGCTGTTTTCTATCCCGACTTCAAGTATTTCCAGTGTTGATTTGGTTGTGAGACGCTCAGAATTCAGCCTTCTTATATGCCTTTACTGTATCGGTGTGACAGCCACCTGATTGAGAACTCAGCCTTGTGTCTCCTACCAGTTTTAGCTGGGAAAGTTGACAAGGTTGACCTTCAGCACCGCTGTAGCTTGCAGCTTCTTCTCAGCCAGCACCACGATCACCGTTCAGTGTCACAGCAAAAAAAAAATTGCTCAGACACGGCCAGCTTGGCTCTCCTTGGCTGTGGTGGCTACGTCTGGAGGAGTGGTGGAGCAGTGGGGCTGGTCGCCCTACCTAAATCCGCCCCGATCAGCGGGTGTAACACCCGGTCACCTGGAAATGAACAGGTCCCGTGGGGAGCCAGTGAAGTGAACAGCGTTTACAAGCATGTACAAACTCCAGCTCGTGTATCTTTTGTACTCTTTACTGCTTGCTTACAAAGATTAATAAAATAAAATGGTGAAAAGCTAAGCCAACTGGACTTTTTTCCCACCTTTTGCCAGTCCCGGTACTTTCACATCCTGCCAGACAAGTTATTAGAGTGACGGGAAGACTCTGACAATAGCAATTTTCAGAGCTTGCTTCAGAGGCACTTCCTAATTAGCACAGGCAGTAGATGAAGACACAAATTGATTACAAAAAGAATCCTCAAGTGTTGGGAATAGGGACGGGAATGTGTAATGTGAAGCAGAACTTTAAGCAAGCCCCAAAAAATTAATCCACCAGAAGAAACAGCTGAGAGAGGAAATACCCACGGACATTTCTGAAGGGGGAAAAAGTGAGAAACTTCTCCTAAAGCAACACGCAAACGTGGCAAAAGAAAGCAGTAACTGGTAGTGCATGGCATAATTCAGCATTGATGGAGGAGAAAAGCCATCAAGAGAACAGAAAAAGAAAACCACTGAGTGTAATAGTCAATCATACCCCAATTTAGGGAGTTCTTATTTATTTTTTTTTTTAATTATTATTCAATTATTTCAGAAACAATTTATGTTCAGTTGAGTGGAAATGAAGATAAATATATCACAAATTGTGCTCGCCTGTACTTTATGTGTTTTCCTTCTGTGCAATAAGAAACACAAAATCTGACTTTGTGATTTTTGACTCCGCTGCATTTTTGCTCTTGAATTGTTTCCATTGCTTGGTGTCCGGGCACAGCCCAACTTTGGTGTTTTCTGTGATGCCTCTTCTATGCGTTTGTGATCCGAACAGGTGCAGGAGCGCACCCGTGCAGGTTGGAGTTATGCAGAGCAGATGCAGCCCTCACGTACTCAACAAGTCGTCAGTGCAATCACCACTGGCATTTGAGTCTCTCTGCCGTAAAACCAGCAGAGATCATTAAAAAGAGCAAGGTTTTAGGTAGCCTCCCTTCCTTCCAATTACTAAATCCCAGCAGGTTTGTTGCACCGAATGAGGAGAAGGATTTTTCCGGATCACTACAGAAGAGAAGAATCCAAAAGCCATTACCTACTGCCTCGACCCAGAGCAAAAATAATGGGATTAATACAGGCAGTAAAGTATCACTATCATAAAGCACACAGTGAATTCTTGTTGTAATGGTATTCTAGATGGGACTTTCAAACATCCCTGATGGAGTTAAGTGCTCTTTAATGTTTTTATGATCCGTTCCCCAGGCGCTTGCATAATAAATACAACAATTAAGTGCATTTTTTTTTTACCTGCTCTATTTTACTGTACAAACAACATCATACACGCAATAAACACTGCACCTTTAGACAGCTCACACTTCCTACAGCCCAGTTGGGATATTTATTTCCACTGTTGACAGCAGACCTCGTGGAATGCAGGTCAGACCGACTTGCCATCTGCGATCTGCCGTACGTTGTGCTTACACTTTGCTGCTCTGAAAAATTTCCTTACAGCAAACGCTTTTGGCCAAAATCTTTGGATGCTCTTGGGCTGGTCACGCCTCAGGACACCTCTCCAACTCGATCATGACATTGGCAGCGCCACTTCAACAGTGTCAGGCTGGGGAAGACCCGTTCTGCAGGATCGCCGAGCGTGCCCTTGCATCTTCACTCTCTAGGAAATGTGGCAAGAGGTGCGGAGAGATACAGTAAGAGCAGCCCAACGCTTGTCTCTGGGGGTGCCAAGGTCCAAGAAGAGAACGAATGCATCCTCCTGGCCACCAGGTGACACTAAACTGAAGCATAAAGCTGCTTTTACCCTAGGAGGTTGTCCTGAACACGCTCTCCTACCTACAAGTTCATTCTGCATTTCTCTATGGTGCCTAGGGTAGGGCAGTGCGTACCGCCACGGAGCCATTCTTCCAAATTCGGGCTCAGCTCTGCACTACGATACGAAAACATACATAATTTATTATTATTTTTTTAATCTATGCCCTTGTTAAAGCGCTCTGCCTTCCGAAGAGCAGGGTCACTTCATCTAGGGGTCTTGGTGGGGCACGTTCCATTGCACTCTACTATCTTGGTATCATCTGATATCTCCTCCGGAGCTCAAACCCAACCAGATCAGCCTCTGGCACAGCACGAGCACGTCCCCTGGCTGTGCTGCGTCCCTGCAGCACCACTCTGCCATCGGTGCCACCCCTCGGGGGGTCCTACCCCCAAACTCCCCCTATGCCCCTATAACCCAAGACAGTAGCACAGCCTCCATTTCCCGCGCCGCCTCGCGCCGGCGCGCCGGCGCCACCTTAGCCACGCCCCCCCGCCTACAGAGTGATGATGCGGGCTGCGCGCATGCGCAGTGCCCCCTCCGCCGTGAGGGCCCATCCGGTGGCGCCGAGCCAGCCCTTTCCTTTCTGCCGCCGGCCGCCATCATGGTACGGGCGGGCGGTGCCGGGGCCCGGCGGCTTCGGGGCTCCCCCGCGCCTCAACCGCCGCTGTGGGGGCCGTGAGGGGACCGTGAGGGGGCCGTGAGGGGGCCGTGAGGGATGGGGCGGCCGTTAGGGGGGTGTGGGGGTCGAGGGGTGTCGTTAAACGGTGACTAACGGCTGCCCCCACCCCCCCCCCCTTCTTTCTCCTCCGTCCCTCAGGTGTTCAAGCGCTTTGTGGAGATCGGGCGCGTCGCCTTCGTCGCCTTCGGGCCGCACGCCGGCAAGCTGGTGGCCATCGTGGATGTCATCGACCAGAATAGGGTGAGTGGAGTGGGGGGGGGGGGTCCCGGCACGCTGCCCCTGCGCTGGGGGTGGGGGAGTGGTCGGAGAGTGGTCCTGGGGAGAGGGGTGAGAAAAAGGAGCAAATGGTGAAAAAAATGAGGTTTGGGAGTGTTCAGTGTGGGTGAGAGGGGAAGGAGCACGTGTTGGGGCTGCCAGGGTGAGCGCCGCCCCGTGTGGGGCCTCAGAGCACGTGGCTGATGGGCATAAAGCTGAAAAATGCACAAGATCACCCAGGTTGGAAGAGACCTCCGAGATCACTGAGCCCAACCTCTGACCTGACACTAACCAGCCCTCCACTAACACACATCACTGAGCTCTACGTCTAAACGCTTTTTAAAGACCTCCAGGGATGGTGACTCCACCACTTCCCTGGGCAGCCTGTTCCAATGCCCAACAACCCTTTCCATAAAGAAGTTCTTCCTAAGTGGCACTTACGTGTGCTGAAAATAAATGCTTGATCCTGGAAAAGCTAAAAATAAAAAATAAAAAAAAATACGAATTATGAGATTAAAACCAAACATTTTCTCCTCCTTTCCAGGCCCTGGTCGATGGCCCCTGCAGCGGTGTCAGGAGGCAGGCCATGCCCTTCAAGTGCATGCAGCTGACTGACTTTGTGATCAAGTTCCCGCACAGGTGAGTGTTCGTTTTGTAGGCAACAAGCTCTCACTTCACTCCTGAATTATGTGATCTGATGAAGAGCACTTGTACGTTGTTAAATCAATGCATTAGTGTGTATGCAGCTAAAATTGGGCAGACTGCGTTAGGACAGTTGAGTACGTTTAAGTTTTCATTTTCACTGCTGGCTAATAACTGGAGAGAAGGAAACAGCAGACTGGCCTAGGCAACTTGCAGGTAGGTGTGGGCTGCAAGGATTTTGGGGAAGCAGTTACAGTAATACTGGGCAGCTTTGCTTTTGCTGTTGCACAGGTTGCCTTCAGACATTAAATAAGTTACCTCCCCGCAGAGCTACACTGGAATTGTAGGAGGCCGAATCTGCCCTCTTCTCTCCAGTGTAGGTACTATTTAAATTTGTAATTTAGAAACAAAAAATGTTGCCTCTGTGATTCAGGAGTGTTGCTAGGAGCGTTAATATGCCTCTTGAAATCACTTATATGCTTAGTTCTAGCAAAGCAGTTACATAAAATATTAATCAGGCCACAGAGAGTTATGTGGCATTGGCTTAAACTAGGCATCTGAAGGAATGTAGAGGGATGATCTTGGGTGTAATTTGATGGACTAGCTTTAGAGATTCTTTTTTTGGAAAGACTGTGAATATAACTGTGACTGTTGTAATGCAGTGCTCGTCAGAAGTGTGTGCGACGTGCCTGGGAGAAGGAAAATATAAATGAAAAATGGGCAGCAACAAGATGGGCAAAGAAGATTGAAGCCAGGGAAAAGGTACGGAATTTGATTGGATGTGTAATGTACTTTGTACTGCTTCTACTCATGAAAATTAGGTGCTGGTAAATTATGTATTTTTTGTTGCTTAGATTAAAAAAAAAAAAGGTGTAGATTAAAATCTCTATCAGTTTTAATTTCTTGTAGTTTTATTGTAAAGGTTTGTTTTGTTCAGTGATCACAACTTGTAGCTTCACATCCTCGCTTCCCAGTGAAGGCCTGTAGTGAACCCCTGGTAGGTGTGTAGCTAGACCTTGTTTGCAGATGCTCAGAGTTACTTGTGGAATGTTTTGAAATTCTGAGTTTTATAACTTATGCATGTGTGGATCAGAGCCTCATTTTTTTTTTTTTTTTTTTTTTCTAAACAGAAAGCCAAAATGACCGACTTCGATCGTTACAAGGTTATGAAAGCAAAGAAAATGGTAAGTGCTTGAGTGTGGTTTCCTTACAGGGTTTCTGCTTGTAGGCTTCGCTTTAGAGTCATACACAGATGTTAGTAGCCTTGCTTTTACAGTTGGTTGGCACAAAGCATGTGAGTGCCTTGAATTCCGATGGCTCTTGGGCCACCAGTTCAGTCACTGATCAAAGCTGAGTTGATATGATCTGTGCATCGGTGTTCCTGGTTATAGCTGAGGAAGGAGATGAAATAGAATATTCTTGATTGGCACTGATAATATTTCATTCTGTAACAAACTCCTCATTCATAGGATATCGGGATGCCCAAGTTGCCAGCCAGTGATGTTGGCCACTTTGTAGAACAGTTTTAGGTAGGATTTGACACTTAGGATGTAACACACGTTAAATCTTTTAACATAACTAAAATATAATCAGGTTAGCAAAGGGTGATCATCAAAAAGGGCAGATCATGAAAGATCAGAATTAAAATCAAGGAATAATACTTTTGAACTGTTAAGAGTCTTCATTTTGATTGATAGTATTTTTGTTTCTTCTTGCAGAGAAACAGGATCATTAAGCATGAAATCAGGAAGCTCCAGATGAAGACTTCTAAAAAAGTCAAGAAGACAGAGAAGAAACAGAAATAAAATGAGCTTCTAGTTATGTTTTACTTTGTGTCCATGTTCTGATTCTTCAGAAATGACAAATGGATATAAATTGTAAACATAAGTTCATTTTGCTCCTGACCAAGAATTGTCTGTCTCGTTTATTAATGTCCCAAGGGTTGGGCTCAAGGGTTTCTCTGAAGCACACAGGAATGTTTTTGTCACGTCATGTTGACCATACAGTCTGTGCTCAGTACTCTGTGCTCAGTACTGTTTGAAATATTTGCATACTTTGGTATTCAAAATAGTTCAGGTCCTTAGACATTTTTAAAGTAATCTGCTATTGGATAAACAAAATTTCGAGCACAGTCCTTGGTGTGAGAAATGATCAATTAAACCAATTTTTCTGTGTAATTTCAGGCCAATTGGAAATGCATCTTCTGGTTAGAATGCAGGTATGTCAGAGCTTGAGAGATTAACAAATTGCTGTTCTTAACTACTTAAAAAAACACATCCCACAACCAAAAACTTTGTATAAGCAGTTTCCTGGGATACTTCCATACCCCAGAAGTCTAAAAGCATACAAGTTGTACTGTAAGTACAGTCGTAATAATGAGAGGTATATTAACAAGACAAAAATTGGTGACTTCCTTTACCGTGCTTGCTTTTCAGAATGTTTGAAGTTGATGGCTTACATCGATACCTTATACCTTGCCCTAATTACAGTTCCTTAAACTATGCAGCACATAATTACTACTTTTTAATCAAAACCAATAAGCAAAAAGGGGCATGACCTAAAAACTAATTAATTTGAAACACTGTAATGATGGGTTGAGTCTCCATGCTTTAAAGTCTACATCTAAATGTCAGCATCCGTTTCTTCCATATGTTTTCTTGTGTGCAGTTTGTTGAGAAGATGTATTTTCTTCGTGTTGAATGAAGAAACTGTAGAAGTCTGAGATCTCTTGTAGTCAAAAAGCAAATTATTGTTACTGTCATAACATTGAAGAGGGAAAATATTAAGATGAAGGTTGTAAGACCTTCAAATATATTACCAAATACATCAGTATATTTAACAATATATGAGCACGAGCATATGCTTCTAAAAATGTATGCTCCAAAGTCGTTATGTGCCTAATGTTGCTTATTTAAGCCAAAATTGGGCATCTGCTTGCTCAAGCACTTTATGTTGTCTTGAGCTATTTATAAGCTGTGGAAATTGAGTTCAAGCACATGGTTGATAATGAATGGCTAAAGCTAAGGAAAAAAAGCCTAAGAAATGATGCAAATTGAGATTAAAATTGAGAATGATCACTGTGTTCAAGCACCTGGAGATTTTGAGTTACACTGGATTTCAAAGTGATTAAATCCACCTACTCCGAAACTCAAGCTTCAGATTAATTTGAAAGGCATATCACTCATAACCAATTCACAAGTGATTTTTCTTTCATCCTTGCCCATTTTGGAAGCGCTCGCTTCCAAGGAATTTGTCCACTGTGTCCGTTCCCCCCTATACCACTTTACATGACCTGGAAGAAACTTGGTTCTGTAACACCACGACTGTCCTCAATTGCTTCTGTGGAAACATCCTTTTTTACTCTTAGGAGGAAAGGGGGACAGAGAAACAAGAGAATTTACCAGTCTTTGGTAACTACGCTGTGTTTCGGACAGTGTGCTGTGCATCAGCAGCAAGTGGTGGTCCTCACAAGTCAACAAAACCTTTCTGAAACTTTTTGGGGCTTTGCGTCATGTCAGTAGTCTACCTGCTTTCCAAACAACGGGTGCTGTGCCGCCTGTGCTGCTTCGTCTGTTTTTTATTTTTGATTTTTTTAAAGATACTTGGATATAGAAAAAATGCAAAGTATCGCTTTGTTTCTAATGCTTACCACACGATGGCAATGTTAGCTCTTCACTACTATATTCCTGAGGCTTACCCTAACCAGACAACTGCTGCCCTTCAGTGAGGGAACGCTGCCAAACAGAGGTGATGGCACAAATATTTCAAAACAATGGGTTTGCTTTATCTGTATCTTAATTTTGCATTCCTAGTTGACTAAGATGTAGTTTGCCCATCAGGATATACTTCTTTCATTTACGTCGTGGAGCTGAATGTAAAGAAACAGGATCTGCTGTACAGAAACAGCTGAAGGTGAAGTCCTGGTGTTAATTTTCTTACCTGATTTCACACAGAGCATGTATGGGACTTACTGGGAGCAGAGGGGAGTATGCTCTGCTCCAGTTTCCTCCTGAGATCAGCAGGTAAATTTTCCTGAACTGATATCAACAGCAGGAAAAAACAGTATTAATCTTTTTTTTTTTTTCCCTGCAAAGTCTGGGCAATGTGAGCAATGATAGGAGCAGGACTGGGCCCCTTGGCATAACCTACAGCTAAAAGGTGTAAAACCTACTGCTGCTTCCGTGAACCAGCCGCGGTTCTGGGCTGAGTGATTTGCTGGTTATGCAGATATCTTCAAAGACAAAACCAAAACAAATCTATATTTAAGTGCTCTTGTTTCTTGTCTAAACACTTCTCTTGATCCCATGCTTGGCATCTGAATGTATTTTGGTTTTATTAGAGATGAAATGCACTGGGAAGAGGGATCTCTGGATTCACTGAACCTCCTTTTCAAGTGCTGGTGTCCAAACTGACCTCCGGTCAAGGTTTGCTTAGGCACATTGACCATTACATTTTCAAATTATTTGATCTTGTAATTACCTATAGCTTAATCTTTGTATTGAAAAATTGGGGGCATCCTGCTGAAACTTTGGGGACATTTTGTCTTGTTCTGGGAGTGCTGCTTCATGCGTGTGGCAAGGAGAGGCCCGGCCTGCTGGTGGTGGCCCTCCTGCTCGTGCTGGGCCCCACACAGCTGGTGGGGGTTGTATGGGCAGCTCTCATCGGGGGCTCTGCTCTGATGGAAAGGTGGATTTTTTTTGGAAAAGTAGCAGTGTTCAGATTTAAACAGCACAAAAAGAGAGCAGCTTTCAGATCGGCTGGAGATTTACCTACAGAGACACCCAGCGGGAGGGCACAACTTCTGAGTGCTTTTCACAATAACTCAGCAGCCGAGACTTCCTAGAGCCACTGTTTGAACCTCGTGTTTACAAAAGCCATCAAATAAAAGAAGCAATGGGAAAAAAAAAAAAAAAAAAAGAGCTTGCTATCTGTATTACTGCATGAAGGTGATCTAAAGAAAGGATGGGAAATAGGCTTGTGGGCTTCTTCCTTTCCTTCCCCCTTCTCTTCCTCCCTGGAGCCCCTGAATAACTTTAAATGATTATTTTTTTCCTTTAGTTGTTTATCTTTTATTTTTACTGCTTATCTCATTCACATTGCACATGTGAGCCTTAGCTCATCCTGCAAGTCTCTGTGGGTAATGAAAAAAATCCGAGAGTTTATGGCATAATGAAGCAAATTAAGCCTGACTAGCTGAAAGTGGCATCGTTTTTGCTCTGCTTGCTTGGAGCATTTTTCAAGGCCCAGGGGGAGGCTGGCAAGCTGCTGCTCTTTGCAGGGCATGCAAGTCCTCGTCCCAAATGGGAGCAGGCCGCCTCGGCTCCCCACCACCTGAACGTGACCTTGGAGGGGAAAATGTGTTTGCTCAGAGGCAGTGTCTGCCATCTGCTAACAACACCACGCTTCTGCTTTAGTGGGGAGCAGGTATCTGGCCCCGAGGGTGCTGGAGGGAGACGCTGTGAAAGGAGTGGACATGAGTTTGGGCCTTCCTTTTCCAGCTCCACAGCGCCTACCACAGCAGGAATAAGGGTGCTGGAGGATGCCCCCCTGTCCATCACCTTCAGTATCTCCTTTAGACTCATTTGGGGCTCATTTTGACTCAAAGCCTGCAAAGAGCCTGGCTCCAGGGCTGTTTTGAGTGATTAGGAGAGCAGCGCTGATACATAATAAAGAGGGAGGAGAGATGCTCCCTCTCAACGAGTGGGGTAAAAAAAAAATTCCTCACAGACCTCAGAGGCAACCTGTCCTGAAGTATGGGACAAGCCTGAGAGAAACATGACACAGAAAGCACCATGGGCAAACCTCAGCTGGGTCTGCTCCTATCTCCTTCCCTGGGGGAGCCAAAAAGCTTTTGGCCAAAAGGCCAAAACCCCCAAGCCTTCCCTCTTCAATATCCCACCCTCCTGCCCTACATTTCCCTATAGTGGTTCAGCAGAGGCTCCCAGCCAGCTCCCTCTGGTCTATCCGGAAGCTTCCAGAACTTCATGCCTCTGATTATCAGAAACTTTCTAATTACCAGCCTAAATTTATTCATGACCGATTTACAACCAGGAAGCTCTGCTCCCTGCTTCTGCCACCGCAGGGCTGTCAGGAAAGATTCATGAGCCCATATGTCGGCCAGGCCCCGTGTTCAGCAGGCGTGAGGACGAAGTGCCGCTGCGGTGCCGGGTGTCTGTCTCCCCGTGTTCATGTGTAAGCTTCCTTCCATCCCAGCCCACCCTCGCAGCAACAGAGCACAGCACAGAGGTATGTAAATGGCCAATATAGCGTCTTTGTGGACCCAATTCAAGCATACGCCAGTAAGTTTCTTCCAGGAAAAGAAACAGATTGCTTCTGTCTCATTTTCTCTCTTTCTTCACTCACCCCCCAGAAAACAGCAGCGTGTCCATATCCCCTGGGGGAGGTGCGAGCAGGCATCTGTGGCCCCAGAGAGCTCAAGGACTGCACGTTGATCCCGAGGAATCCCACAGGCACCACGTGTGGGGCAGCTCAGGTTATTAAGCCACGGGGATGGTTTCCAGCGATAAGGTGCTAGTGAAGCAGCTTGGTCCTGGACATGGCCTCCGCACACCCACTTGCCCACCTGAGAAATCAAAAAATGGAAAGAAAACCCTAATTCAATTGAAGCATTACTGTGCCTGTCCCACAAAAGCAAGGCCATGGTCTGAAAAGCGATGCAGAGTTCCCATCCCTCACCTAAAAGGCAAACTGGAGGAATGAGCAATCACCTCTGGAGGCCCATTTACCAGAAGATACAGGAGAGAGCAGGGGGAAAAGGAGAAGTCCGAAGGCTTTCTGAGCAGCTCATTTCTAATCAGTGGCTGATAGGCAGTGATTTATCTGGGTAGAGCTTGGGCCTCAGAAATCCATTCAAACTTCTCCAGGGGAAGGAGGAGGGAGTGGGAATCAGATCGAAATTTCCAAGTGCTGAGGTCGAAGCATCTGTTTGCAGGCTCTGTGGCCTTATCCCGGCAGTTTGGCCACTGATCCCTGAAGTCTGCCTCCTGCAGCAGCCATCCGTGCCTCTTTCTGACGGCGAATTCATCAGATGTCAGGCGTGCATTTTAAAGGGTTATTTGTGAGGAGAAGCAAGCCGGAGAGAGGAGCCGGAGCGCCTGGCCTGTCAGTCAAGGCGCACGGTGCTGTTGCACCAACAGGAGTCATTTTGACAGAAAATTGCATATCAATTGGCTCACTTCAGAATTACCAGAAGGAGAGGAAAGCAGAAGCCTCAGAAATGGGAGAAACTCCTCCCACCTGAGGCTGGCACAGAGATGCTCAACGTGCAGCCTTTGGACCTAACCTTCCATCCGTGTATTTTCTTAGGGAGAGTTTTGAGGGGCAACAAAAGGTGCTGGGAGACACAAAAAGGGGAAAATAAATGCACTCAACGTGCCAAGGGTGTGTGGGGGAGCTGGGACTGGTAGAAGCCCGTGCTGGGCAGAGCATTACACTGCAACCATTTCTTGCACCTAGCACACAGTCCTGGGCAATGTCACCACAGGGCTGTGCGTGGTCAGCGGGCTAGAGGGGCTTGGGGACACAGGAGCCACCTCCCACCACTACTGAAAGGCAGCAGCTCAATGCTGTTAAAAACCCCAGAAGGGCGCTTTTTGGGGCACCCATCAGCAGACCTGGGGCTCCCTTTCCCAGCTGCAGTGGAGCAAGACCAACGAGGTCCCTGGGGCTCTGCCTGTCCCCTGCTTGTCCCAGACTCAGGAGGAGCACGTGTCATTCCAGCCTCCTTTACCTCTGCCTCCCATATCGAACTCGCCCTCTGTATTTAAAAAAAAAAAAAAAAGAAAAAGGCAGCAAGAAGGGCTTTTATTGTGAAAAAGAGACTCTTCAAATGCCTGCTCCCCCCTTCCCAGCCTCAGGGAGGTGGGTCTGGGCTGCTGCAGAGTTGGAAAACTGGCGGCCAAAGTTGGCCGGGCGTCCGCCCGCCGGGAGCGGAGAGCCCACGCGGAGGCTGCCCCGAGCCCCAAGGGACACGGGGGTGACAGTGCCTCGGGGAGAGGAGCCACGTGGATTGGACTTTTAAAAAAAACTTTCATTTATTTTATTTATTTTTCTCTCTCTTTTTTAATTTTTTTATTTCCATTTTATGGTTTGCGATGTTCTGGTTTTCTATGGAAGCGCTGCCAGGAGCTGGTGCCCAGCCCGGGAGGTGACCGCGTGCCGCCTCTGCTGCACGTGAGGAGCAGGACATCAGTTGCTGCTGGGAGCCATGGTATGATTTTGGGGTTTTCCTCCTCGAGATGGTGCTGGGAAGGGATGCTGGGTCTATGGGATGTGTTGCAAGGCCATCCCCCAGTTGCCTCCATGGGACAAGTCCAGAGGGATCCCTCGTGGGGCTGGAGCATGCAGGCAAGACTCCAGCATGGATCTGTCCTTAGTAACACAAGGGATGGGCAAAGCGAATGGTTAACAATCAAGGGAGTGTATTTAATTATCTCAAAGCAGTTAATTAAAAAGCTGAGGAAGCGAGCAGTGCTTTACCCACCTCTGCTCTGCCACCCCTGCAAAAACCCGTGTCGGGCAGCGGCTGCAGATGCACGTGCTGGGCGAGAAGGGAGGTGCTGCTGCCAAAAACTGTTCTGGTGTCACCCACATATGTCACTGAAATGCTTTTAAGTCCCAGGAGCATGGCTGGGGGTGCTCAGGGGGCTGGTGCACGCTGTGGGGCCAGTGGTGCTGGTGAGCAGCAGGACTCACGGCAGGGCACATGCATGGGCTACTCTGAGTTCCCTGATTAATGATGCCGGTTTCCTACCAGCATCAAAAAGTGTTTTTTTTGGGGGGTTGTTGTTGGGTTTTAAAGCACGGCGAGGCCAGGGCTTGGGGCTGCTCCCCTGTGTCCCCAGCTCCAGCTGAAAACACACCGAATGCCAGCAGCGGGCTGGGGGAAGGCTGCGTGAGGGAAATGCCTCCTCGCTTCTGGCTCCAAAATCTGCCGGTGAGTAATTTCCAGCTACTCTGCCGCTCTCCCAGTACGAGGCAGCACACATAAGAGGGGCTGACGGCGCTTTATTAATGCTCTCGCAGAGATGCCAAATGCCATAATTACCCCTCCAAAGGCTCAGTAACCCCGTGGCTGCTTGCCTTCCCCAAAGGCAAAGCCCCTCCAGAGCCGGGCTGCGATCATTCACCCGGTGGGGTCGGCTGGGAGAAGGAAAAGCAGGATGCAGGAGGCAAAGACAGGCAGGGAGCAGATTCCTTTCCCTTTTTATTTTTATTTTTTCCCTGCATAGGAACTAAAGGAACGGGTTAAACCTAGGGAAACGGTTACCTTCCTGAAGCTGAGGATGGGCACGAATGAACAATTCTGTTTTCAATAAAGGCAAGGGGATGAATGGCCCCGCTGTCCCTCCCCTCCCGGCCACAGCTGTGGAATCCCACGAATGCGTTCCTCCGCTCTTCAGGAAGAAAAAAAAAAAACCCTTAGAGCAAGAGAGGGGAGACTGAGCCAGCCGACTTGTCCATCCTCCACCAAAAAGCGTCCAAGGGAATCTGGAGCCAGTTGTGCAAAGCCCCCGCAGGGCACTGAGCACGTGTGCCTCTTCTCCGGGGCTGGTGCGCCAGCTCAACATGAAGACTGGAAATAAATGGATCAAAGCCCACCTCCCCAGCCCATCTATAAGAAAAATGTGACCCCCAATAAAAGGAATAAGACCGGATCAGGTGCCAAAAATGTGTAAGAGAGTTTTAGTGGTTCTTCAGGCACTCATCAACAGGATCGGTAAGCTCATCAAGAGCAAGAAGGGAATAAAACTTGATTTTATTTAAATGTATTCATCCCCGTGTAGCCCAGAACACGCTACAAAATAAGATGTCACTTCCCAGCACCTTTGCTCTTTGCTGCAGCGATGCAGGAGGCAGCACAACCCTGCTGGAGATGCAGGGCTGAAGCTGGTGAGCGGCTCAGGAGTACACAGGGAGAAGCTTTTAGGGTGGGGGACATTGTGAGGAAGGGAACTTTAGAGGAACCCCTGGGCTCCTCGCTGCTGTCACTGTCCTAGCTTTGGGCATCCTATGGAAATTATTCGTGTGAGCAGAAAAGCAGCCGTGTCCTTTGCTGCGGCTGCAAGCGAGCTGCTGAAGAGCAGGACTTCTGATTCCTGAAGAAGGTGGGGAAGAAAAAAATCACGTTGTTTTCCAGCAGAAGGAAGCCAGGCGTGCAGAGGCTGTGCGTGTGAGGGGTTAGCAGCGAAGGACCCCGGCATGTGGTCTGCAGGCTGCTGCCCTCCTCCGGAGCATCCTCCGCGCAGTCCCCGAGGCACAAAGGCAGCACTGTTGGAAGGGAGCGGGCGCGCAGATGTTGCACGAGGGGATGGAGCAGAGCACAGCAAGTTTCAAAGCCCCATCCCGGGCAATTGAGCTTTGTCGTGTTCAGGTTTGGTTTGGACATGCTCTTGGGAAGAGCTCAGTGAGCCAGCCTGGGGGGTTCTGCTGGCTCTGTGGGACAGACCCAGCACCACCTGGCAGCAGGTCTGGCTTCTGGGGGTTTTTCAAGCAATTTTTATTAAAATTGGTCACAGTGGGCTGCGTTGCCTGCTGTCCACTCGGTTCTGTGTTTATCTGGCAGGCTCCAGAGGAGAGCAGGGATGGATCCCGCTTTCAAAGGCCACGTATTTCTATGGCATCTTCTTGAGTTTGAGGGCTGTTCCTCACATTCCTGGATAATGAAGTTTTGGGTTTGTTTTTCTTTTCTTCCACGCTCGACAAAGCCAGTTCGATGCACTTTGTGAAGCAATTGGAAACAGGCTCCTCCGCTTCAAATTCCGCCAAGCTTCGAGCACCCCGGGAACAAAGTGTCGGGGATAAAATCCTCTGAGCCACACTTAGAAAATCTCACCCCCGAGTGGCCAGGCCATGCCCCCGGGAGCCCGGGCTGTGCTGTATGTCCATCTGAGCAGTGAGCAGATGTATTGTTTACTCCTTGGCATCCTGGCCGTACCTCTCCGAAGCGTTTTTTATGGGTTTTTCTTCAGCTTGCCTGCTGGGAAATGTACCTAATTTCTAGAGAAGACGTGCTGTACTGTCAGTTTGTCAAGCTGGCAAAGCAGAGCGGTATGTATGGTTTTCATTTCAGGCTGAATTGAAGCCATAGCTTAAAGTGCAGCATTTTTTTTACAGCCTAGACTCGGAGAAAGTCTCTTTGGAAAAGGATTTACCCTGGGTTTATAAATACAGCGCCATTTCTGCAGTGTTATATCATCTAGATTATTATTAAGTTTGTAATATTGACTGCCAGAAATAACGTAGAGGCTGTACTTGCACTTTTTTTCCCCCTTATTATTGTCGATGTGGCAGTGAAATCCAGGCTCCCCGAGCCGAGCAGGGAAAGGGCTGCGGTGGCCCTGGTCCAGGAGCAGGATTCAGCCCCGGCTGTAACCAAACCGAGCCTGCCCACAGAGGGGACAAAGTGGTTCCAGGCACTGAGGATGCTTCAACCACTCGCCCTGCAAACCACCTTGACGTAAAAAATAAATAAATTGTAATTGTTCCCATCCGCTTGGCTCCCCGTGGCCAGCGTTGCTCTCCAGCTGTGGATTAAAAAGGGGTTTTCCCTCTGTGTTCGCCATGCTCCCCGTGTGGCTCTTGTTTGCTCCCCCAAGGGTGTGAGTTCTGCTAATTAAAGCCAGTCTCGGCTGCTGTGCCTGGACAAGTGCTTTCCGCACCATTACAATAAGGGGAAGAGTTCCCAAGTGTGTTCATGAATGTTGGCAGCAGAGCTCGAGGTCTGGTTTCAGGGACCCAAAAAGCAGCAGAGGTGTTGTTATTTGGGTTGCTTTGGGCAGGGCTCTGAAAAACACTCGGATGGGTGTGAGATTTCTGGGCAGCCCCTCTATTTTTGCCGTGCGGGTCTGACACACACCTGGAGCTGCACAGGAGGAGGCTGGCACAAGCTGAGTGTGAGCGAAGCGTTCCTCCCAGCAGCTCCATTTTGCTGTGCTGTGCTGTATTTCTGGGAGAGAAACAATTAAATGAGAGCTATAAAGCTAAATCACTCCAAATGCACCATCACAGGCTCTTGGAAGCTGCTTTAAATCTGCTCAGTCCTTGAGACCTTGAAGGAAAACCCACTTGGGCCCTCACAGGTTTTCGGATAGTGCTCGATCAGCTGATGAGGTACAGATGAAACATTTCTCCTGGCACAGGCTGCCCAGAGAAGCTGTGGATGCCCCATCCCTGGAGGTGCTCAAGGCCAGGCTGGATGGGGCTTTGGGCAGCCTGGGCTGGTGGGAGGTGTCCCTGCCCATGGTAGTTGGTTGGAGTTGGGTGATCTTTAAGGCTCCTTCCAACCCAAACCGTCCCGTGATTCTCATGAGCTGCCTTCTGGAAGTCACTCTGGCCGCTGGCTCTCACCCCCAGAGCGTTTGAGCTCTTGCTTTTTCAAGCTTTTCCTCTTACAAACAATTCCTTATCCCTTCCTTGGCAATACACCACCCCGCTATGTCCGCTGTGGATGTGCTTGTGCTTCCAAAATAAATAATGGCAAAGCGAAGAGGAACAAGGCCCTGTTCCCTGCTTGTTGTCCTGAGCCTCATCGCCGAATTGCTTGGAAATGTCTCTGTAAAGCACGAGAGCAGTGCTGGGCTGGAAAGCTTATAAAGAGACTATAAAATACGTTGGCCACCAGGCAGGTCACAGCCAGTGAGGTGGTCTTTGAGCAGAACCAGCGCTGTGATGCCAGGGAGGGCTTTAGGGCAAAGCAGACACGTTGGCCAACGTGTCTGTGACACCAGTGACACTCTCCTTTCTCCTTTCTGACCCACAGGCCCAGCGACCGTGGCGAAGGACGGGGCTGAAGCACCCTCCCCTGCTGGCCCTGGGGGTCCTGCTGGCCCTGGCCCTGCTGGCGCTCACCCATCTGCCCCCACCACCAAGCGGGGACCATGGCCGGGCCCGGTCCCTTCGCATGGCACCAGCACCCATATCACCATCCCCACCCCCTTGGCCTCGGCAGGACACAGCCACCACACTTTGTGGGGACAAGCCGTCCTCCCGGGGGACAAGGAGGCGTCATGGGGACAGCCGGCGGCTGCGGGAGCTGGGCACCCGTTCCCCTTCGCCTTGTGTGGAGCGGCCGTGTTGGCGGGGCGGCCCCCAGCATGGGGACAGGCTGCGTTTTGGTGGGACGGCCCCGCCGTGGCTCTCTGATGATGACATCCAGAAGATGAAGCTGCTGGCCCAGGGGCAGGTGGTCTCCAAAACCCGTGTGCCGGCCCACGGGCAGGTCCTGCGTGTCCGCCTGCACGCCGAAGGGGACCCCCAGCCCCCCAGTCCTGGGGGGGACTGCAGGGATGGGCGCTGCGGGCTCATCAAGCGCCCTGGGGACCTCTACGAGGTGGTGGCTTTCCACCTGGACAGGGTCTTGGGGCTGAACAGGAGCCTGCCCGCCGTGGCCCGCCGCTTCTCCAGCCCCATCCTGCCCTATAGCTACACCAATGGCGCTACGAGGCCCATCATCTGGTGGGCACCCGATGTCCAGCACCTGGAGGACACCAACAACGACCAGAACTCCTGCGCCATGGGGTGGCTGCAGTACCAGGAGATGCTGAGGACTCACGGCAAGGCCCCGGTGGTGGTGGGGACACCCTGCAAGAGCATCCAGCACGGCGAGTGGGGCCGCCTGGCGCTCTTCGACTTCCTTCTGCAGGTAGGGTTGAGGTGAGGGAGGCTGCCTGGCATGCCTGGTGGGACACGGCGTCCTCCTGTGCACACCTCTGTCACCTCTTTCTCTTCTGTGAGTTGTGTAGGCTGTGTTGTCCAGGGAGAACATGCCAAAATGTGAGTCAAAAATTACTGATTTTTGCTGCTGGAGTAACTTTTGCACCCAGAAGGGACATCTCGGTGATTGCATTTAGCTGGATCATTGGTGAAAATCAGAGAAGCCTGAGGAGCTGAAGCCTCATCTGTATCATTCAAAAGCTCTTTGCTGGCTGAAGATTTTCAAGTCTGGTGGGTGATCCATGGCACTACCAAGTGCCTCAGGACCTCGATCCAGCCTCCAGGCTGGTGAAGCTCAGCTGCAAGTTGGGGTGGGAGGAGGCTGGAGCTTCTCTTGCTGTAGATGCTGAAGAGACAAGTGAATGCAAAGGGTTCAATTTTTCTGCTCAGCCCTCAACATTTCAAGAATTCCTCAACTTTCAAGCCCAGGCAAAGTTTCTCTGACAAAAGAAAAATAAATAAATAAAAATCCCTGCCACCAGGCAACTTTCCTTCATCTCCTCAGCACAGGGTGAAGGCAGCATCTCCTGCACCAGCCCCGTGGCTTTGATGCAGTCACTCCAGAGACGTGCTGCTGGTGTGGGGAGTCTTCATCCCTACCCCTCTGTGTGGTAGTGTTTTCCTCCTCCTCCTCCTCAGGGTTAACAGGCTGATCTGTCTGGAAAACCATAGCCTGCTGCTGCAAGGGATTACCGCAGCGTAACAGGCAGTTATCATTTATTAGGGAGTAATCTTGAGGAGGAAAAAGGGGTTTCTGTGGAAAAAAAAAAAAAAAAAGGAAAAAAAAATAAAAAAAGAAAAAAAAAAAGAAAAAAAAAAAAAAAAAAGAAAAAAAAAAAAAAAAAAAAAAAAAAAAAAACTGTTTATGTACCTCAGGGCTGCAAGTTTCATTATTAGACAAGGGGAAACTACCTGAAATGACAATTTTATATATATAAATACATATACTTAAAAAAAAAAGGAGGAAGAAAAAAATACTATTGAAATGTGTGTTCTCATTACTCTTTCTGTTTTTTTGGCACGGCCTGGCCATTAATCTTTATAACCTCAGACTATGGCTGGCAAAGGAGACGCAGTCATGGTTGGGCTTGGAAATATTTTAGATGAAACAGCCAAACAAATGAGAAGATTAACCAGTCCCTTTCCCTCCCCCAGGCCAAAATACCATTGAATGCAATGGAAAAGCTGCATCTCCAGGAGAAAAAAAGCATCCAGTTTTAAGGAGACTTTCCTGCAGATGGCCAAAACAGAGGAGTAATAAATCAAGGAGCAATCCACTGGCTTTTTCTCAATAACTCAGTGGGATCCTCCCATGTGGAAAAATCACATAAAGAGGCATGAAGCCAGCAGGATACTGTAGTAATGAAATAATGTCTCTAGCATCCTGCAGCATGCACTGAGGAGAGTGGGAAGCCGCAAACTTTGAGCCTTCCCGTGCAGCCCTGAGCCAGGCATTGAGATCTTCATCAGCTTCTTCTAAAGGGTTTTAAAATTTGGCTTCTTCTGCATTATTCACGCCTTACATCACACACACACAGTGTTTGCAAGTAGGAGAGTTTCAGGCTGCTGGCTGTCCCCTACAACCTATGTTCACCTGAGTCCCATAGGTCTGAGGTGTCAGGAGACAGAGATGTCTCCTTTACCATGGGTAAAACGCAGAGCCCTGTTGAAAGGGAGCAGCTACTGGCTTCATCCCGTGCCTTAAAAAGAGCCCAAACCACCAGCACACTCAGGCTTCACCCCTGCAGCAGCATCCCTGTCTCCTTCTGAGGTTGTCCCATCCTTCCTGGGAGCTGCTTGGTCTGGAAATTGGCTCAACTCCCCCAAAATGAAGGCTGTGAGGGTGGCTGCCCCCCTCCCTTGTTCAAGCATTTCAGCACACGGACACTTTCCTGTTTGCTTTCTCTCTGTGTTTCAGAGCCTTTTTTGCTGACAGCTGGGGAATGCAGAAGCTGAGGACTTCACCCAGGCGCTGTGGTGATGGCCACAGGCATTTTTGGGGCTGCTCTGCAAGCCCAGGAGTCTCACACGTGGCTCTCCCAGCCCCCTTCCTTCTCTTTTCCGTGACGCGAGAGTTAGTCAGGCTCTTTGGTGCCCTACTTGAGAGCTTCAGCAATCACAGACTACCCCGATGGATGCTTTCCCATCAACAACACACAGAAAGACCAAAAAAAGGAAACTTCTGGTGTTTCATCACCTATTTGACCCCCAGATGACTTTGCAGGCTCAGGCCTTCAGGATGTAGCAGTCCTTGCAGGCCCAACTTCTTCCAGAGGACAGTCACCCCTAGCTTAAATGCTTAAAAGCATTTTATTTTCCTCTGAGCAAGAAAAGCTCCATGTGAGGATCCCCGGGACCTGCCCACCCCAGCTGTCTGCCCCAGCTGAGGACCCCAAAATATCTCCCACAGGTTCACGACCGCCTGGACCGATACTGCTGCGGGTTCGAGCCCGACCCCTCGGAGCCCTGCGTGGAGGAGATGCTCCACGAGAAGTGCCGAAACCCAGCCGAGCTGCTCCTGGTGCACATCCTGGTACGTCCCCAGCCCTTGTGACCCTTTCCCCTGTCCCATGTCCCAGCGACATGGCCAAAAATGAAGGTTTCTGGGAAGTACTGGCTGCTTCTGGCCCCCAGAGGCTCTCGGGGTTACTCAGTACCCCAAACACCCAGCCTAAAGCACCGGGCTGGTGACTGCCCGTGGTATCTGAGCTGCTCCTTCCCGTCCCCACCGGCAGGTCCGGAGCAGCGCCCCGTCCCAGCTCGTGTTCATCGACAACGCCGGCCAGCCACAGCAGCCGGAGGCAAAGCTCAACTTCAGGCTCCTGCAGGGCATAGACAGGTAAGGCAGGCAAGGCGCACGCTCCTGGTGGGACATCCCTCCCCTCCTGCAGAGCCTTTGGTGATCTCTGCACACCCGCTGGGTGTTGCAGCGAGATGAAGCCTGACAGGGAGAAGACCCATCCGTTTTCACGTGTCCCGGTGAAGCGGGTGGGGGTGGCTGATGGCAGTCTCCATCCTGAATCTGTTTCAGCTTCCCGGAGGCGGCCGTGGCCGTGCTGAGGTCGGGCTGCTTGGGCCGCCGGCTGCTGGAGTCGCTGTACGTGGACCGGGAGCTGTGGGACAGCCAGGGAGGTGACGAGGGGCTGAGACCTCTGCTGCGGACCCTGGAGAGAAGGGGGCAGGTCCTGCTGCGGTACCTCCAGCAGCACAACCTGACGGCGAGGGGCACGCCACGCTGAACCCCGTGGTGGTGGCTGGGCCTCTCATGTCCTCAGTTTTTGTGATGTGGAGCTGCGGGTGGGTTCTTGCTGCTCCAAAAGGTGTTTTTGTTTTTTTAATTTTATTTAACCCCCCCATTGGTGGGATGTCTTGGAAAAGGAGAAGGGATTGTAGGAAAGATAAGGAGACCTTCTCCAGAGACATCCCACGAATGCTTGAGAAAGGCACTAAGCAAGGCTTATCATGCAACGATCACAACTTGGGATTTTCATCAGATGTCCACCAGATTTTGGGTGCCTTCACTCCCCTCTCCTCCCCAGCACCTTTGAAAACTGCAGTTTTGACCAGCTGAACTGACAGAGAGCCTGGGAAAGGTTAGCCAAGCACTGAGAGGCACCGCTCAGGGCTGAGGGAAGTCACTGACAATCTTCCCATGGTTTGCATCAGGCTTTTTTTGATGATGCCTTCATCGTTCCCAAAATATTAAAAGCAGAGAGTCTGGAGCGGTGTGAGGAAAAGCAGAGGAGACTTTCCTAACAAGTCACCAGAGCTGAGCTCTGTCTTCCCCCAAGGAAGAGGTGACACGTGCCTGATGTCTGCATGAAGCTTTCTCTAAGGTTAGCAGAAAAAAGAAAATAAAAATCCTTTAACAAACATGCAGGGTTACCTCAGCAGAAGGCAACTGGGTGCAAAATGCATTCTGTGAGTGCTGACACCCCCAGCAGCCAGGCAGTGAGAGCGCACAGCAGCATCCTGGCTAAATTGGGCCTCAGGAGTCAGGGCAGAGAGCAAAACGAGCAGGAGGACACATGGGTGCCTGCAGAGAGGCAGGGAAGCGGGCTCCTGTGCTGTCCCCGAGCCATCCATCTCGGCCGTCTGTCAGTTTTAGAGCCTGCGAGGGGGTACTTCCACAGCCACGCTGATAAGTGCAAGCAATTACCTTTCCCTCTTGCTTAAGAGAAGATGAAGTGAGGCTGGAGTGACATTAATCAGCCAGTGTGAGTGCTCTCCGAAAGCATCGGCACACGACATCGTGTGTGCCTCAGCATCCGGAGCACCGGCAGCATCTTGCTGCACTCCTGCCCTTGAGGTGATAAAGGAAACCCTTCACCCCATCCCGTCTCCACCAAGAAACCCCACTGAAGCCCAACTCACGGGGATTCATTATCAAGAGGTGACCTTTGCCTGTGAACTTGGAGAATGAAACGACTCATCCTGGGTCCAAAATAACTCAGCCATGCCTGGGCACTGCCTTATGTGAGTAAATGAGAATAATAATATAACACAACGAAACCCAGAAAATAGTTTGCTGGCTGAACACATGTGGGAGCATCTGTAAACCCTTATGCGCGTGAATAAAAGTCACTCCTGAATTAACAAAGAGTCACGTATGGATAAATGGGAGAAGCAAAAGCCATGATCTTGCTCAGATTGATCATTAGTTTCCTCTAATTATTATTTTTTTCCCCACGTGTATTTATGCATGTAGAAAGCAGAACGCACAGGCCCTGAGATGTGGCCGCAGTGGTTCAGAGAAACCCCTGGGGACTGCTCCAGCCCCATCAGCCTTCACCAGCATCAGGTCCCGTTCACTCCAGCTACAAACATGGTTCATTTCCTATTATATTTATGCTCTTATACCAGGATAAGGCACCTTCCCTGGGCTTGTAGAGCCTAAATTGCAGGAGGCTCCCACGGGGGCAATTGGAGCAACCCCTGGTCCTAACCAGGCACCTGCCTGTCTTCAGCCAGGGGAGCTGGGAAGGGGAACCGCCTTTGGGGCATGCCCGTGTGCTTGCTGGCACCTTGACGGGATGGAGGAGAGCAGCAGCAAGGAGGTAGGACCACGGGGAAAGCACTGCTGAAACCATAAGACACCAACACCTTCACCTTTGCCCCACGCAGATCCTGCAAAGCACCCACTGAAGACGATGAAGGCCCTGCTCATGCAAAGGCAAACCCAGCTGGAAGGGAGCCACAAGCCCTGGAAGCCCAGCCCCACACAAATTTATTGTTAAATCACTGGATATAAAACTAATCTGCCTTTTAGAAAGCAATTTATTTCTGCTTTAGGTACTTGCTTAAATATTTATGTGTAAAACGAAAAAAAAAAATCCTCTCCGACGTAGGAATATCATCGTGGCAACGGCCTTTAAGATTAATGGGAGTAAATTAGCCTGACGTTTTGTTTGCATCCAGCAAAGAAACAGATAAACTCCCCCCCGTGATGGATTTTCTTCATTAGTGGGGAGAACGCCTAAGGTGCTGCTTTTGACATTGTTTCCTTCAAATGGTTAGACAAACAGTTCATCAAAAGAGTGTAAAATTGTCGGGAAATGAAGCAGATTAATGGTCGGTGGAGGGAAGATCGTGGAATTTATGGGGTAAGTAGCAGCATCGCCGGAGCTTATTAGATGAGCAACGTGTGCCTGCAAGCGCAACCCCAGGGCTGCAGCGGCGCGCGGCAGATTTACAGCTCACGGAGACAAAACGAGGCTGAAACAACGAGGCAGTGCTCAGCTCCTTCCCGAGCTGGTGCTCAGGTGAAATATCCCCATAAAACACCGTGCCGACTCGCAACCCAGCCTGCCCCCGCTGAGCTCACGGGTGCAGCAGTCAAAACTCGTTTCCATGTCTAAACACCCAGCACAAGATGCCCTGCCCGGAGAGGAGCTTTTCCCAAAGTGGGTGCTCTGCTCCGGCAGGAAAAGGCTCTGCCTCCAATTGCTTCCCCAGCAATTACCTCTGGAATGATAATTAGCTGTCAGATGGGGCCAACGGGGGAAAGGAAACCGTGAGCCAACCCCTTCCCCGTGGTGGCTCCCAGCCAGACCCCACAGGCATGTGCTCAGCTCTTCAAGCTCCAAAGAGGGGCTTTGGGTGTACGGATGCCTATGAAAGTCCAATTTACATGGTCCCACAAATCCCAGCCTCCACGTTTTTTTTTCTCCAGCAGGTGGCATTGGCTCAACAGGGCTCCGAATATAGAATTGGGATCATCTAGGTTGGAGAAGACCTTCACGATCACACCATGTTAGCTGGAGCTGCTGAGCGTTCCCCTTCCTCCCCAAAAATGCCAGCTGCCCTTCTGCAAGGTGGAAGTGATGGAGGCCACCAGGAGCCCTTCAGGGCAGGCTCCCTCCAGCACACGGGCAGTGAGGCAGGGAAAGGAAGTCAAACCTTTCTCTAAACCCGTGAGCTTATCTCCCTGGTCCCCCTTTGAAGAACAATTTTGCTCCATGGTGCCACGGTTTGTTGGTGGCATCTCCCCCACAGCGCTTCCCCAGCCTTGTATCTGCTCCCTGCTCCAGCAGGCAAGGGAATACGTCTCCCAGTCCTGCTTTTGGGGCAGATTTTGCTCCATTTGGTTCTTTTTTTTTGGCTGTATCCACTGTGGATACAGTGGCACAGGCTTCGCTGCGAGTATTTATGCAGGTGTTGGGCTTTAATTGACCATCCTGGCTGCATCGCACAAGTCCCAGGGCTGATTATATATATAAACAAATGAATTTTTTATTGCTTTGACCTCTTCTGGAGACAGAGGAAGATGAAAGCCAAGGATGTGGACATCAGCTGTCTCTTTTCCCTCTCTGCTTCCACCGAAGCCCAGCACAACGTGGTAAAGGAGCTGCTCAGAAGCTGGCTGTCACACCAGGCTGGTGGCCCCTGTGGTAATGCTGTTAGGGGCTGGGGTGCGACTAAACGGAGGGGTTTGGTGGTAAGGGAACAAAGGGAGATGCTGCCACAGCGCGTGAGGCTGCTTCAGAGGCAGCCCGAAGGAACGTTTCGCTGTGATTCTCTGGCTCTGGCACGATCTGTGTCAAAATCTAATAAAATGTGGATGTTCCCGAACAAACAGCTTTTAAGACTTCAGAGACCCGGGCTCACAGCAGCTGAGAGAGAGTACAGCTGTTATTTCTCGGTCTTAAGCAGCAGCATTAGTCATTACCTCCAGCTGGGCTCCAATAATTGCCTCCATAAAACCGGCGGTTTCACAACAACCCAATGCAGATGATGGGTTGCTGCCCAGAGCTGGGGGCTTGCTGTGCATGATCCCATGGGGATGGCCAGCCCCTGCCCATGCACGGGCCTCCACAACACCTTTTTGGTGCCAACGTGAGATGCAGCCTCCCTCATCAGCCTCCACTGGGCTGGAAAATTAGGCTGGGGGGAGAAATGTGAGGTCAAATCAACCTGCGTGGACCGCTGTGGCCACCAGCCCCATGCACACCTCACCAGAGCCCCCCGGAGATGTTGGCACTGCCATACACTTTGCGCTCGAAGAAGCCTTTTGGTAGTGGTGATGAGGCAATGTTTGTTCTGTTTTCTGCCTCCCTAAAAGCAGGATGGGGGCATCAGCAAGTCCTGCTGCTTCGTCTTCCTTTGGAGGGAAGAGATGGAAGCAGTGGAGGAGCGCAGTGCTGAGAGCAGGCAGGTGATGGGAACGGATGCAGAAGAGGAAAACGTGAGGGTAAAGAAGCTGAGCTTGTCCTTTGTGATCATGGGGCATGCTCAGAGACTAAACCTGCACTGTCAAAACATGGTATTTTTAGCACAAGGTGGGAAACCTGATTCCAGGCCTCTGCTGCAGTCCCTGCAGCCAAAACCTGGGGTTTCTACAGCCAAAATTACCTGGCTGGGACCACAGGCTGCAAGGCCACCTGGCTGCGGGGCAGGAATATAGGGAATATTTGGGTGTTGGGAGGCAGAGAAATGGGGGGCAGAGGACTGACCTTTGAGCCAGCTGTCTGCTGTGCCTTGTAAATCAGATTTTAATCATCTCGGGGAGACAGCTGTCTGCTGCTGCGGGCTGCTAACCAGGTCTGCAGGAGTTACCCTGCAAAAGGTACATTTGTGGGGTGTCTTGGTGATCAGGGCCCCAGCTCCATCCTTCGGAGACCGAAATGCAACCTGAGCAGGTGGGTGCAGACCTGGCCCATATCAGCCCCCATGCAACTCCTAAGACAAGCAGCATGTTCCTGACACTAAGACAGGCTGTGGAGGATGCTTTAAAATATGCTGAACTGCTCTAACTGTTCTCATTCTTTTTTTTTTTTACTTTTTTTTTTTTTCTCAGTCATTATATTTGGAAAAGACATTGCCAGTGTTACTGGGAGACTGGAAGTCTACCTCTTTGTGAGCAGAGAATCGATGATTTGCTAGCTTCTTCCCTCTGTGAGAACAACACCACTAAATCACGTTGCTTTATGAAAAAGGCAATGCCCTCGGAGGACAGGCAAGGTGGCTGATCACAGGCTGCCTGCAGGGAGGCACAGCTCTCTCAGGCGGACTGAATTTCCAAAAAAGAAGGTAGCAAGGCCTCTCTGAACGTGGCTGCTAGCTGCATGGCCAGGCTTTGGCCCACATGGACGTGCCCGCAGGTACAGTCAGACACAGCCCAGCACTGTCTGCTGGAGGCAAGGAAGGGAATGACAGGATCAGTGCTTGAAGAAAAAAGACTGAGAAGGTTTTAGCTGCTGCAATGATCCATTAATATTTTTAATCTGGTGGCACTAGAGTTTAAAATGTTGAAAGGGCACAGGAGAACAAAGGTGCATCATGCCAGCATCTCCTGGTGGGCTGCAGAAGCCAACCAGCACCTGCACCAGTGGCTGAGGTGTCCTTAATGTCACACAAAAACTCCTCGCCCACCTCTCTGTGGTGCTGTGGCTGCTGGGCTTATATGGTGCCCTAATTTCTAAGCCAGTTTTGGGGACTCAGCTCTGGCCTTGCGATGTGGCAGGTTTTGGATGAGCTGCTGCCAGCCACCTGGTTTGGCTAAAACCCATGATGGAGGTGGTCTCTGCCACAGCTTCAGCAGGCAGATCAAAGAAAGTAAAAGCCTGTGGGGAAAAAAAATTAAAAAAATTATATATATAAATATATATACATTTCCATTAGACCCCTCATCGACCTTCCTTACCCCAGCTCTCCCTCCAAAATCCTACATGCTGGGGGAGCTTGGCCAGACCCCACACCAGCAGATGTCCATGGGACTGTCCCGGTGGAGAAGTGGTGTCCTCAGCCAGGAGAGGACACCTAGGGCAGAGCCCCAGCACCCGTGGACCTTGGGAGCCTGCGGGCTCCCAAAAACCAGCAGGATGAGGTCACCCCAATGCAACCTTACTGGAGACTGGGGAGCTACAGGCAAGGTTGGCCATGTCCAAAAATCCTTGATGGGATCCTTCACCCCATGCCCAGCTTACGAGCACATTCATTTCTCCCTTAATTCACCACCTGCAAAGGCAGAGAATTTAAAAATTAAACCCTGCTGGGAAATAAAATAATCGTGGGTCACTTGAGACACGAGTTACAGCTACAACCCAGCACCAGGAGTGTGGAAACAGCCTCGCTACGTATTGTGGGGTTTAAAAGGTAGGAAAATATTTCTCAGCTGAGCGTTCCCCCTCCAGTTTGGCTCCAGCTTTAGGGAGAAATTCCTGCCTTTCCCAGAACAAATAAATTTTAAAACGTAACCAGCCAGAGAGAAGAACTATCTGCTGGATGTCTGATTAATGCTGAATTCCTTCCCTCTGTACAGAGTTCCTCTTTTGAAAGCACTCTGGTTCTTCACAGCTCCTCTCTTTCAGACTTTGCGGAGATGCCTGTGCTGAGGACAAGCAGGGAGTTCAGTTTTCGTGTTGTTTTTAACGTGGCAACGCACGCGAGATACATGCAGTAAAAAGAACAAGGGGAGCTGTTTCCAGCAAACAATTTATTTCAGCTTGTGAATTATCCAGGAGGATAACCACTACATGTTTTTACTACACAGTCAGCTGTCTGTCAGAGTTACTGGGCAAGCCACGTGAGTGTATTTTGGTGTGTGAGCTGTGCCTCGTGATGCCTGAACCGCCTGCCTCCAGGAGGAACCTGCTCCCACCAGCAGTGGGGACCAAGGTCAGCACACCCATAGGATGTCACAGACAGCTTTGTGCTGCCAAGACCAAACTTTAACCCTAATTTGATGCACCAGATTCCAGCCCACCCCACAGAGCCTGGCCACAGGCTCCCACACCCGTGGATGTGGCTGGGTAATGGGAAAAGGCAGCGAGCCCAGCTGCAGTGCTGCCTTCTGAAGAAATCCTGACATCACAGGTGGAGCTGAATTGGAAAATTAATTATCCCCATCAGGAAGCTTCAGAGCTGAGCAATAAATGGATCCCTTTCACAGCCAGCTTCAGCTTTGCCCCCCTCTGCTGTGAACCTTTGTAAATGAAGCGGTGCTCAGGGAGTGTCACGAGTCTCAGGAGCCCTGCTAGGTCTCAGCCCCAGCAAATCCGCCTGTTCCTGCATGTGGGGCAGGCGTTGCAAGGCTCTCTGCTTTGGTCTTCTTCCCGGTAAGCAATTGTATTCAAAGGCCTGATTTTTGTTTATCCCTCTGCACCCCACATGGTAATTTACATGAATGCAAAGGGTGTGAAAAAACCATCCAGGCAGAACGGGGAAAAAGAAACAAACAAACAAAAAAAAAGCTGCCTGGTGCTGCAGTTGGATGCTCTGACTACACCTGTTAGCATTTTGGCATCGTCGGCCTGCTCCTGCAACTGTTGCTCTCACCACGTCAGTAATATTTGCATAAAATTAGCGAGATGAGGTGGGACTGGTATTGCGGGTTTCTCTCCACTGAGCAGAGAGCGTTTCCAAAGTCGCTCACCCAGCCCAGAGGGGCATTACCACTGCGTGCGTGTGATTTTCTTTTTTTCTCTCCCCCATCCCAAAATGTGACTGCTCTAAAAGGCAGCCAAGAAAGCAGAGCCAAAAAAACCCTTGCCCAGGATTTTGTGGCTCGGCGTGCGCAGTGCTTACCTAAGCAGCCCTCGTCCGAGTTAATGATGAGGAAGAATCAAGCCAACCGTGAATATGCTCTGCTCTTGCATTTTAGGAGCTGAGCAGGATTTGCCAGGGATATCAGGTGTGCCCGCACAGGACAAAGCCTCCCAGGGCTGCTGATATTGCAGGTGCAATGCACTGCCTGCGTGAACAGCAAAAACCACACAGTGCTTCCTGAAAGTGCTCTAAATCCCTCATTTTCAAGCCGCAGGATCCCCTCATCTCAGCTGGAAAACACCTCCAAGGTCACTCACCAAGCCCTACCTGGTCTACCAGGTCCCATCGTGAAACCACGACCCTTGCTGTGGGGTGGGACCCACAGTGTTTGCCTTGGGTAAAACCTCGTGGTGCCTGTGCCCATCAACGGACTGGCTCGTGGAGCTGCCAGGATGCCCCATCCAAAATCCTGACTTCTTGAACGTGCTTAAATTTGGTCCTTCCTCCAGGAGGTGATGGCTCATATAGAGGCCACACACACCACAGAGGATGAAGGCAGCTGTTTTTTGGCCAGGATTTCCTTCTGCCTGCACGGGCACACCCAAGCTTTGCAAGGAGCTTTTGGGGAGAAAAGGCTCCCCTGAGGGTCCCATGAAACCTCTGCAATGCAGGTGGGGCCCTGGTGTCAGCCCGACTGATTTCACAGCCCTCCCTCTAGCTGGGAAAAGGAAAGCAGCCTAAATGAAATGCTATTTAATCAGAAAGCACCCTCCAACCCCTAAGGGATTCCTGAAAACTTTGCTTCAAAACTAGTTTCCAGTGGAAAGCTAGCACTTGAATTTCAATTCTCCCATTAAAATGACGGTCGTCTCCCTCACAGAGCTTTTATTGCGAGGGGGAGAGGGACGGAGGAGAAATTGCCAAAGAAAGCATTTTCCAGAGGAGCAGGCAGGATGTGCAGCCGCAGTGAGCATCCCCTCGGGGCTGTGGCAGACACCCCACTGTCCCCTTTCTCCAAGGAGACAGCATCTCGACGGGGCACCGCTGAGCAGAGGATCTCCTGTGGCCACCTCCTTGCCAAAACGTAGCCGCTGGGAGGTGGGGAGAGCCCGAACACCACACACCTGAGACCCTCCTGCCCAGAAAACACCTCCCAAATGAATCCTGTTTTTTTCCCCTCAGGTAATCTACCATTCATAGTGCTGCTCTGAAACACCATCATAATCCTGGGGGAGAAACGTGAAGGAAGGAAAGAAAAAGACTTCTCACACACCCCTTGCCCTGTCTGACTCTGAAGCATTCATGAGCAGGGAAAAGCATCTTTTGCTGTCTGAAGGGACCAGTGGACAAAATATGCTTGTGAAATACAGATGCAGATGGTAGTCCTGCCTCCTCCTTGCATTAAAACATTAGCTCCTGGATGCTCGCCTGGCCGTGGCTGGAGACGTGATGGTATTTTCCAGGACAGCTCTTGCCCCTGCCCAATGGCCAGCTCAAATTTCCCCTCTTCCAAAGGCAACTCTGGGGACTTGAAAGGAGGGAATAGGAATCAAAAAGCAAGGTAGAAGCGGATATAAATCCACAAAACGAGGCAAGGCAGGGTTAGGATGAGGGCTTGTACGAACAGCACATCTCCGTGCCCAGCTCTGCGGTCGCTCACCCCAGGCAGCAGCACTACGTCCTGCCTCCCTCTGCTCCTCTCTGTGGGGCTGAGGAGGGAAATGGTATTGCTGGGCTCGATTAGGCTTTAAAAGCACCACATTTACACACAGCGGGACAAAGCTATGCTTAAAGGTGACGATTCCTGCCATGTTCTTGGGAGAAAACAGGAGGCAGCAGCCAGGCCCGGTCCTGGCAGGCTGGGTCACCTTCGGCTCCACGCTGCAGGCCCCACGAGGGGCTGTGTCGAGGAGGAGGCGACTTATCTCACACAAAGACTATGATGTGCTTCGTACACACGCAGATGGTGCTGCTTCTTGTGCCACCCACAGCACAGATGGACTGTCAGTCATCACACGGAAAGCGGATCCAAGAGCGCTCCCACCCCGAGGCCACCAGGAAGGCACGAAGCGCTCCCGTACCCACCCAGCCCGATGCTGCGCGGGCATCAGAAGCAAAAATATTGTAGCAATAAGCCTGCTATTTATACAGCTCGGCAGATGAGACACGGCGATGAGGCAGAGATGCTGAAGGCACCCTTTTGTGTAACGTTAATTAAATATTGTTGTGCCTATGGGACGCCTTGCGCCCAGGCAGGCCCCGCTTCTCTCCTGAAGGTCTCAGTTGGGATCTTTGTAGGGTTCTGCCAGCCACACGCATGGACAGCCCACAGGGGCAGGGGCTGGTGCTTATGACAAACCGTTTCCTAAATGTCTTTGTCTTGTCTGGGCCCTGTGAGGCACCCCAGGAGCAAAAACATCAGGGGGAGCCAGTGCCACCCACAGGCAGCGTGGCAGAAGCCAGCAGCTGGAGAACCCCATTGGGTCAACAAATAACTAACTAAAAGAAATAAAGCAATTAAAAAATATAGCAATATTCTTAAGCAAAAGCTGGCCTGAAATAATTTCTGGTTGTCACGGGGGAGAAGCAGCACAGCCTCCCATGAGGATGGGGGCTGCACCGACGGGAAAGCGTCGCTCGCAGGAGAGCAGCACTGGCCCGATAGCAGAGCCATCTGCCTCCTGCCTGGAGCTGAGCCTCTCAAAAAATGCTGCTATTCCTGGGCACTGCTTTTGAGGGCAGGTCGGGGCTCTGTGCGACTGAAAATAACTCCGTCGGTACCCAAAGTCCCGTCCCGCATCCCTGTACGGCCTGCAGCTGCTGCTCCAACACCACACACCTGCAGGCTGGCAAATGCTCCCTTCACTTCTTCATCCTCCTCCTCCTCCTCCTGTGTTGGGAAGAGTCCTCCCGCGGCAGCTGGCTGCTCCCTGCACTCCGGCTAATTAAAATGAGATATGAAATGGCAGCCAGAGGAAATCCTCTTGGCTGATCCATCTCAGTAAGCACACCCAGGGCCGGGCGGCAGCGAGCTGCAGCCCAGCTTGCTATTAGCATCCTGCCCTGCCCCGAGAGGGTTTTGGATGTAATCCCAGCTATTTCTCTTTTTCCTGGACAGCGAGGCCTGACAGCAGCACAGAGCTTAATGCATTTGCTCTGGGAGCATCAACAGTTGATGCAGCAGTAGAAGGTGCGAGTCTCCTGAGCGGCACAGCTGCTCAAAAGGAGCTCCAAAGCTTGCCTGATGAATAAACTTGTTGGGAAATACAATAAGCCAGCCCCAGCCCTGTCCTCCTGCACATGTGAGTGATGCATCCCCAGCCCCTGTGCACAAAAAACCTGCATTTGTTACAGGACGGAGCTTTAAGCAACGCCAGGCCAGCATTCCTTTTGATCAATGCAAGAAACTTTTGATCCGAATGCAAGAAACAGTTTGATGCTAGAGTTATGAGCTCACAAACCTGCATACGTGACACCACTGCTCCATGGACGGTTTTGTTGATTAGAACCATTAGGGTAAGGGAAGAAAATAGCTCGCATGCTGTAAGCAATCTGCAAATGTGAGAAAAATTGCACTCATCTGAAACTAATTTTAAGTGCAATGGGATGCTCTACAAATTATGGGCGAAGGATTGCTAAAAAAAAGGCACCGAGAAAGATGGGGAGGAGAGAAACACACAGACCAACAGCCTGCCCATGACGAAAGGTGGCTCCGAGACCACGGGCAGCTCACACACCCGAAGAAAATCACTTCTGAACACCGATGCAAAATGAATGGTAAATAAATTTCAGGCTGCTTATGGCTTATTGAACACTGGGTTGGCAGGGCACCGACCTTACCAGCCTTGCGGCAGCCAGCAGGGGGATGGCGAGAGGCCCTAGGGCTACATGCAACTTGAATTAAACGTGGGGATGGAGGCTGCTGAAAATCCTGATGCGAGGGGAAAATAATCATCCAGTGGGAGCCACAGGTCGTGGAAGCTTTCCTACAAGCCCACTCTCTGTCTCCTGTTTATGAAGTTTTTCTCATCTCAGTTCTGATGGCTGTGGTATGTGATGTGCAAGCAAATTGGTACTTCAGGACCCCGCTCAGGCACTTGCTTCCCTTCAGCAAGAAGCCCCTTTTGTCTCAAGAAAACAACAGCTGGAGTATTCATACACCCCTTCAAGATACCAAAGCAAAAAATATTAATGGGCAAGGCTACGACGGCAAAGCAAACAGACTTTGACAGGCTTCAGGATTTTTTTTTTTCCCTTTACATCATACACAACGTTTGCAAAGAAAACAAGACATAATGAAAACGAATTCACGGAAGTAACACTAGCCTGAAGGTCCAATGTTGTACCGTGGTGTTTTACTCATTTTTCAGCCCTCCTGCTTCTCGTCTGATTTCTGTCGCAGTGTTTTTCTCTCCCCCTCACTAAAACTCATGCTATAGTCCTGCCCTGAGATGCTCACCTACCAGTCCAGCACTCAGAAAGCAAGCCATTTATCCCACCATGCGAACATCCATCCAGACCCTGGCAGGACAGTAGGAGAAAGCGCTTTTCCTGTTGCTTTAACGTTGGTTATAAACCACGGAGCATGCCAACATCAATCAACAAAATATCTCCACGCTGCTGCCCTTTTTTTCCTCTTTCCCCCAAGTCCTACACCTCTGACCCAGAGCTTTCATTTGTCACTCAGCCCAGCTCAACTGCACCCATGTAGCAGTCCCTGCCTGACTCTTCCTCTTCTCCCAGCACCATATCCAGCAAAATCTGTGCGCAAAAAGCTTCCCTTTGGGACTTTGGGATCTCAAACTTAGCAAAACACGCACCTATGAGCAGCTATTACCAACAGATTACACTAATCAAAACCAAAGAAGGATTTCCTTTGAGAGGATTTTTATCCGGACAACCTCTCTCATCCACTGTCTCTTCCAGACCAGCCCCTTCATTTCCCAAAGAAATGTACATAGCTCACACAATGAAAACAGATATTAAATCACAATAAATTATTTTACCCACTTCAACCTCCCACCTACTGCTCCAGCTTTTCATTTTACTATCGGGGTGCAGTAAAATCAGATTTTAAGCACGGTGCTGATGCTGCCATCTCCATCTCTTCAAGGAAATCTGCCATTCATATGCTACTCAGCCAAAATGTGAAAAATAAAAAGCTACCCACGTACACATTTTATCACAGCAACAGATAAATCTATCACAACATCATCCTGATAGACAATAAAATGCAAAAAAGGACCGGGGAGGTTTACAGCAGTTTAATGAAAGCTCTCATACCAAACCTTTAACTCAAACTTACAGACAGAGTTATTGGGAAAAAAAAAAAATAACTTACAGTGAAAAAGCTGATGAGAATTGCCCACCTAGCCACAGAATTAACTGCGGATTAACGCTGTGCTTAGATACTCACGACACAATAGAAACAAATTCAAATCACGACCGAGGTACACACGATTCGCTTCCATTCTGTTTTCAATTACACGTGTTCATCGCGTAATCTGACCCCTGGAAGTCCTCCGAAGAACAGTTTTCTTTGAACACTCACGGGAAATAAATACCATGGAAAGAACACACACGCACACACACAGAGTGCAATCAGATGGACGCTCAGGCACTGGTACAGCCTAGTCCTCTCGAGCCCTCTACAAAGTAGGTTTTTAGACCACGGGTGGAGCGGAGAGCAGGACAGAGCTGTCCAGGTAGAGCTCCAGGTTATGTACTACACAAGAGCACATCTGCAAAAGGTCCCAGGAGATTTTTGTTGAAGATGCAGCGTATCCACACCAGGTATATGGTGAAGGGCTTAATGTTTTCTGAGAAGGTGTGATTCTGATGGGACAATATATAAGGCATGTAAGTGTTTTCCCCTTGCTCTTGTATCCACACTTCGTATTTCACTTCTCTGACCTTCAGATACTTGAGGTTCCAGGGGATCTGCCAGGACACGGAAAGCTTGGCTTCACTCGTGCCCTGGACGGAGGCTTGACACTTGGCATCCCTCACCTTGCCGGGGTAGAGGCCCCCAGCCCACTTCTGCTTCTTGGGCCCGGGCTTAGACTTCACAGCCTGCCTGATGACCTGGAGGAGGGCAGGGATGTCCACCTTGGTGTCCTGGTAGGCACGGAACAGCCACTCGGGGTTGCGGCAGCAGAGGTGCCGCGGCACCTCGGTGCTCCTCATGATGCGCTCCTGCTCAGCTTTGTCCAGGTGAGCAATCCCCCCCTGGTCCCAAGGCCTGTCGGGGTAGGTGACGGTGTCTTCCCTGGCGGTGTTCTGCCAGGCGACGTACTGCAGGTCCATGCCGGGAAGGGTCGCCAGGGTTTTGTACGGGGTGTAGTGCTCGGGGTTGATGGCGTAAGGGAAGAGCTCCACCACCGCGGCCCCTCTGGGCAGGAAGAGCGAGGTGACTAGCTGGGCCCCGTGCATGCTGACCAGCATGGAGGCGTTGCTGATCAGCCGGACGATGTCAGGGAAGGAATGCTCCTCCAGAGAGACGGTGATGGTTTTCATCTGAAACTCCTGGGCCAGCGCCAGGATTAGTTCCGCCTCGTTGAGGATCAGCCTGTTGATCGTTCGGCTGAACACCACGATGTACTCCTCGCCGGAGCTCTCCTCCAGGCTGACGTTCAGCTTCTGCATCAGGAATTTGGTGAACTGCCTGATCTCGTTGCCGGAAACCAAGATGTTGGCCTTCGGGCCCTGCGGCTGGACAAAGCCGTACTGGTACCAGGTGGTGATTTTGGACAGCCCCACGTAGGATTTGGTAAAGCAGAGAAGCCTGCCCAAGGTTTTCAGCTGCTCCCTGAGGAGCGGCTGCTTGTTACTCAGTAACTTGTAGAGGTCAAAGTGAGCGCCTTCGCTCCACCCTTCCATGAAGAAGAGCCGCGCCTCCGCACCCAGGTCACTGAACTGCTGCATGGTGTAATAGATGGGGAGGAGGTCGTCGTGGAAGACGTGCATCAGGTTGTCTGGGTTGAACCTGTTGGCGATCAGCGCCACGTCGGGCACGAAGACCGGCTTCGGCATAAACTTCAGAGCGGCGGCAGGCAGCTCCACGAAGTTGAAGTACTGCGTGTTGTGGTCTTCCACCGAGGAGAGGTCGAGCAGAGCGGGCTGGAAGCGCCGGGAGCCCAGGTTGGGCAGCATGACCGAGGCGTTGCTGTGGAAGTAGATGAACTCCTCGGCCTCGGTGGAGTAGCAGAGGGACTGGAAGCGGCAGAGGCGGTCGGTGTGCATCCTGCCCGTGCACACCATCCTGGTCCCGTCCTCCAGCAGCGCCTGGAGAGCCGCCTGGTAGTCGATCTGCACCTGAGAGAGCTCCTGGGACTGGCGCATGAGGACCAGCTCCTCCTCGACCAGGAAGGCATGCTCTCGCAGCTTGATGTACTTCCACAGCAGGGCAGCGAGGACAGACACGAGCAGGGCGTTAAACACCGCCGCTATGTTCATTCTGGAGCTGGCTCCTAGCAGGACGACAGGCGGGGAAGGCGACGGGGAGGGAGCACATCATCAGCACCCCTTGGCATGGTGAAGGCAAAGACCTGTGGGAGATAAAAGAAGACAGGAACCATTTAAGCATCAGGTTTACAGGCTTATCGTAATTCATATTTTATGGACTACGCGAGAGGGTTTAGGCTTTTTTCAGCATTTTTTCCTTTTTTTTTTTTTGCAGCGCAGTCCAGCAGTCAGAGGAAAGACAACCTCTGGGCCACTCACAGAGGACTTGGGCGAGTCAGCTCCTTTTCCTGGTCCTTGTGCCCAGCCAGCTTTATCCAGCTCTGCCTCTCGCCTCAGCTGTAGCTAGCAGCAGGTAACAGCAGCACGAGGAGCATCGCCAAGGGCAGATTTTGATCCACGATTTGACAGGTGAGCTGGTGAACATAATGCTTGGTGTTATTTTACTGGGGGCGAGGGGGGACTTGCCGCTGTTCTCCTGTCCAGAAACACTCCTGGCTTGTGTAAGAGCATCGATTGTATTTTCTGCTGCGAACTTCAGCTGAGATATCGATCCGCCTACAGTATTCATGGGCTCCAATTTTCATTATGCATCAAGGCTCGCTGCTGGCCAGGCTGGAGATAAAACTGCAGCCATGACTCCCGGGGAGCCGCAGGAAGAGATTTCTCATCGGGACGCCCCGATTAGTCTGTTCCTAATTGCAGTTTTTAAACTCCGAGTAGCAATTTAAACTCCCTTTGATGCAAGTCGGGAGGGAGGGGAAAAAAGCAACGCGCTCTGACATCCCGAGCAGTGGTCCTTTAGGATTTTAACCCAGAGATGCTTGCTCTTACATGCCAGGGAGAAGAGAAGGAGGAGAGGAAGGTGGATTTAGGACAAATGCAAACACTTCTCTACTGCCCAGTTCAGTGGGGTTAAAAGGGATCCCTCCAGCCTGTGGGATCCCTGTCTGAAGGGAGAGCTGGAAACACCCGGGAGACTGAATAATGCCGGAGAAGCGAGCGCTCGCTGCGAGCTGTGCAGGCTCGAGCGGTGGTCCCTGGGGAGCTGAGCAACAAATTCATTTCAATTTCGGAGCAGCTGTAACGACTCCAATGAAATAGAAATGAAGTCCACCTCCTCTGGCAAGCGGTCTGAAAAACTGCTTTGTTTAGCAACGCCCTAAAAGCAAGCAGCGAATTTAAGAGGTGCTACTTCAGCCATGGACAAGGAAGGGGAAGGGACACAGAGCAGTCAGGTAGTCATCTGATTATCAGGGCAAGGTTAGCTCCCCCTAAACCATCCCCAAAAGACACTCATCTATCCCATTTTTAATGCTTATCAATCTCTCCTGCCAAGCTGTAGCAATAAAGGCACAAAGGGTTAGCACAGACCCCTTCCCAACATTCAGCCTTAATTTCCTCTGCGGCGATTTAAACCTCATCTTGTCCCGGGTGCAAGTTGCAAGAAATGGCTACAAATGCACAGCTCAGCTTAATAAAAAATAAAAAATCCCCTGCAAGGCCCTCCTCCACCTCCTCCCGGGCTGCAGCTCTCACCATCACTTCAGCTAAGTGCAAGGAAGTGAATGAGCTTTGGCTGACCAAGTGCCGGGAATAAATATTGAAAGCCAGCAGCGCTGGAGGAATTCATCTCCGCTCCTGCTTCTCGTTGCTGATCCGCGGATCTTGGCTCACGCTGCTTCGCTGAGAGCTGCTTGTGATGCAAGGGAACGGGGGGAAAAAGGACAGGAACGGGCTGTCAGGGGCAGAAATGAAGAGAGCATTTCACAGGCACTCGGGGAATGGTCTTGGATCTTTGCTTGTTTCCCCACATTTTTATCATCTGCTCTTTTTACTTGATGCCTGCAGTGAACACCTCAGGGAACTAAAACCTTGGGGAGTGGCAGAACAAGCAGGAGCACGCTGTCCCACCCGCCTGCTTTCAGGAGAGGCTGCAGCAAAGGGGCAGAGGAAAAATAATCCATCTCCAGGTCCCCTAGCTCCTCGGTGTCCCCAGGGTGAAATCAGGCAGTAAGTGCTACCAGCAGCAGCAGTCCTGGGATGGGAAACGTGCCCAGGAGGCAGCAGGTAGCTCTGCAAGAGGTGAAAGCATTCAGCCCTCCACCTAAAGCGAGCTGCTTCACAGGAAGCTGCCCTCTGGACTTATCCCAGGCACACTTATTAGTTAGGTAAGGAATTAGGAGCAAAGCTACGTTAGTTTAACATTTGTTGACTCCCAGCTCCTTCTCCTGCTCGGCTGGCTTTCCGGCGGGGAAAAAGCAAGGAGTGCCAACGTGACATTTCACACTCCCCCTGCAAAACGTCTCCCGCTCCTTCTCCCATCCCTGCTGTAGCCAGGGACGTGGTGTATGTAATGCTTGCAGTCTTAAATACCTCCTTCATTCATGCTGAAAGAAGTTGCTAGAAGGCAGCTCTCCTGATCGCGAGGAGGGGGAGTTGGGATCCAAGAACTGGCTTTTCTTCTCATCTCTGTCACAGCTTTCCTGCAGAACCACCAGCGAGTCGATCCCCGCAGCCCGAAAGGCTGTTATCATCTCATTCACTGTATTTGTTTAATGAGATACATACATCTTTCACAGCACACATCGCGTTGCAGAAAGGCTGGTACGCCGAATGATTGATATCCTGGAACATTTCCTTTGTAAAAAGCAGCCAAGTGTAGAAAGGCTGACTTTTTTTTTTTTAAAGAACAGGAAAAGAGCCGATTCTTGAAGGGAACAAATGCAGCAGTTAAAGCTACAAATAGCATTAATGAAGCCTGAGACAAAAAGAGGGTATGAAAAATAAGAATACTTTGACTCCATATCCTCGAGTGGAATTTAAGATGAACTAGAACCAGGATAAATAAAACCAAAACATAACAGCAACTGAAACCAACTGTTTCACCAAAAACTTTAGCAGTCTACGGACAGCTGTAATCAAAATTAGGTTGAACTTCAGTTCTTCTGGTACAGCAGTGTAAGGCAGGAACAGGAAGGAAAACTGTAAGCCTTCCACACAAGGAGATGGGGGCTCTGTGCCATGGTCCCTACTGCAAACATACCTTCAGTATGAGCAGGAGAATACTGGTGGCTACTGCACGCCTACCCGTGGTGTTTATGGATGGAAGGATTTACCTTTTTTACCATTTAATTTCACATTCAGTAAGAGCTGGAATAGGAAGAGACTCGGCCTGACTTTCAGGTTGATTAGAAGCCATGAATTTAACATTTGTTGACCCCACTGTCTTGACCTACAAGAGGACAGGTAATAAAATGGTAATTTCAACAGCACGCAGCCAATACTTGGAAGTAAACCACAGAACTGAGCTAAAAGTAGGAAGCGATGAAGAATACTTCTTGGGCTTTTAAGAACCACTTTTCTACACTCTCTTCTCCAGCCAGGAGAGTACTAAATCCCTTCCAGAAGCAAAATGAACCCCAATCAAGAGAAAATTCCCCCAAGTAAGGTGCATTTCTGATGAAGATAAACAAGGTTGAGGTGGGAGGACAAAAATGAGCTAATAATAATAATAATAATAATAATAATAATAATAATAATAATAATAATAAAGTATTTCCCTCAGCCCCCAAGTCTTTGCTTTCATCCACAGCTAAAGATGACACCTGAAGGTACTCAAAAAACCCACGGCCAGCCAGAGGGGGAAGCTTAGCAGACAGAGCTCATTTCAGCTGATCTCTGCACATCCGAGTATCCTACTGAAACCTCCTGGGTTATGTTGGTAACAGCACTGGCATATGAGTAAAAAAAATAAAGATATCCTTCTGTTTGGTCTCTTGCTTTCAGTCTGCAAGCCAGATGTCTTTGTCAATAAGAAAAACGTGTTGGAGAGCAGTAGTTTTACCTGAATCCAGTGGTCCACCGACAGCAAAGACTGAGTGGGGGTGGCTGAGGGTAAAATTTACAAATGCTGCAGAAGTGAATTTAAAAGAACACGAGGCAAAATCCTGGAAGTACTGAACCTGATGAGCCTTAGCCACTCCAGCCATGCCTTTGGGCTTTAGATGCAACTTGTTATTCCTCTGTATCCCTTCTTTCCTCCTCCTCTGAGGGGCAGAGTACTGGTGTTATTTGGATACTGGGACCGGTGCTTAGCAGCACGCACAGCCTGAGCTCTCCCCGCGTCCCTCCAGCACGGTCCTGAGGCCACCCCTGGGTGCTACAAATTGTAAGCAGGGGCCAAAAAGACCGGGAGCACAGCCGAGCCAGGAAGAGCAGTGAAAATCTTGGTTACCACAGGCTCTACAGTATCATATCTTTAGGGGAGAGTGAAGAGAAATTAAAATAAATCCATCCCAAAGCAGCCACTGCCCAGCAAGAAACCTATTTCTGAAAACCCACAGAATTTCGCCCAGCTCGGAGCTGTTTTTCCCCATGAGACTTTTGTTTAAAGCGACAGAGCGAGCCGCCGGCCAGACAAAGAGGGGCCACAAAGACCTGGATTACAAAAGGAACTACTGACCTCCTTCCCACGCAGCCACGGCCACCGAGGAAAGGTTTGGAGTGAAGCGTGCGAGAAGGCAGAGTGAAAGCACATGCTGGACCCCCCCCAAGAGTACACTGCAGCCAGGAGACCCGAGAGAGCTGAATTCAGAGCCACACAGCAAGCAGAGCACAGCTACAGCAGCACCCGGCGCAGAAAGACACCAATTCGGGGTGTTTTTAGCACTGGAAGCAGTACCGCTGGCAGGTCAGTGTTTCAGCACATGCACGCATACCTGGTGTTGCTAAATAAAAGGAAAGGCTATCCGCTGCTGCCCCTCTGTCACGGGAGGAAGGACAAAAGAAGACACCTTAAAGCTACGTTTTGCACGGGAACGAGCACTCCCCACTCCTCTTCTTTCCCTGCTACCCAAAAGAAAGAAAGGAAAGAAAAAAAAATGCATCCAGCAGCTCCCGGCACGGCAACCCGGGCACCATCTGCATCCCCGGCTACCTTTCTCCCCCAGGTCTGAGCATGCTCCGTGTGTGCCGGCGGTGTCCTCTCGCTCCAGCTGGCTCACCCCAATTTGTTAGCCTCCCGGAGGTCAGCCTTGCATGCAGGATGATTTGCTGCAGTGCTCCTGCAAGTCCCCAAAGAGCGGCCGCGCTGGAACCGACAGCCCCGCAGAGCAGAGCCAAGCACGTCCCGGGAGGTGGACGGACAGCACACGGGTGTGGGGACATTAATTTTAGAAACGCTGCTTTTAGGTATTATTAATGTCCCTTTTGGGGTATTATTAATGCTGGAGGACAAAACAATAGGAGAAAAATGCCCCTCGCTTGAGGATGCAAAAGCCATCCCGCATGCTTTCTAGCAATTCCCTTGGCACCGGGGAAGCAATTTCCTAGCTGTGATGGTCAGCAAATGGCTCAGTATTGAGCAGCGTTGTCAGTGCCCTCCTTCAGAGCTTGAGGGAAGTGTCATTTTGCAATGAAGTTATCCTTTACGGTGGACACGGTAATTCCTGAACGCAAAGGCACTGAAATGAGCTGGGTTTTTAAGAGAGCGTCTGCCTGCATCCACGCTGAAGGTCACTGAAGTGCCTGACACCAGCCTCAGCAGCACAGCTTGAACCCGTGGGGACCTGGGTTTTCCGAGTGCCGGTTAAAAGCCAAATACAGGAGAAAAATAAGCTGCAAGAAACAAAGAACCAACCCAAATGGCGTTCTGCAAAAATCGACAGAAGATTCTTCACAAAGCCAGACCTTCAGAAACGAGCCTGCCAGCACGGCGAATAAACAGAACGGCGGCATCTACTAAACTAGGGCACCACGGAAATAAAACAGACGTTTTCTCATCTCCTGCTCGGGAGTGCCATTTTTACACCCCTGCCTTCTCCGCACAGAACGAGCAGAACGGTTCTGGCCAACTTGGAAACATTATAAACCGCTAGGATTACGAGGACAAGGTGCCATCAACTCCAATTTTCCAGGCCTGTGCCACCTCAAGGAGGGCTCTGAACTCCAGCACGAGCTATAATAACTGATTGTTAATTACTACAACACTCTAAGTGTGGCAGTCCCGAGCTCTTTCCAAATAATCAGCACCCCCAGCCTGCTGCAAGTCAGCTCTGCGCCAAGGCAACCTATTCAAACCTCACCGAAGATCTGGCTAAATATTTAATGCACCTCAAAAGTTGCAACCTCCAAAAAAAAACAGCACCACACAAGAAAATGAGTTAACATTTTGGAACTCCTACGAAGCCATACAGAATGACCCAAACTCGTCAAGCCAGCCCAGAAGTCTGAATAGACCCCTCTGGGTGTAGGACTGACAAACAGTGGGTAAATTGGTACCTACTGAACCTTTGCCTTGCACGTGGTGTGGTGCAGGGGTGCCTGCGTCAATCCGACTTATGACATTTATTATTTATGGGCCTAGAAGCATGCTCTGGAAGAAATTGTTCTTCCTGCAGTGCTTTTCAACCAAAAGTACAGCTCAGTTTGAAAGCACAACAAAAAATAATGCCTGAGCTGGCAACAAAAGCCTTTGTACGAATAAACAGGCAAGGCAAGAAGCGTTGCATTTTTGTATACTGAGAAGATCAGGACGCCACGCTCGGAGGACAACATTTTGATTCTGCAGAAGGCAGAGCTAAAACTGATGTCAAAAGGACCAGGGCTTCAGCCAGTCACTTAAAACCCCACTACAATACATTTTGACAAGGGGAAAGGTGTTTTCTGAAGAGTAACTCAGTGTCCAAAGCCCATTCTGCTCAACTGCTTCAAACAGGACACATTCCCAGGCTTACAGGAGATGTCAGATGCAAATTTTACACCTTCACAAACCTAACACTGATGCAAGGATGATCAAACATTTCATACGTACACACTTAGGTTATACATCTCTACATCAGCCTGAAAAAATCACAGATATTTATTCTTCTCCTTCATAGGCACGTGAATATTTTACATATATAATGCATGAACCTGTCAGGGAAAGGTACACCAGCTCGTGACTGCTTGAAATTAGACAATGCTGCTATGGTTTTGGGAAAGTGAAGGGCCTCACCATGGCGTTTCCCACTGCCTGTTCAATGTTTTTGCTCAGGCAGTGGTGAGACCATCTGCCCTCTCTCAGACTAGACTTTAATATTAGGCCTTTATCACCACAACATCACCTACGAAACAGGCTTCCCAGTTTAAAGAAGTAAAGAGTGAAATTGGCAAAGAGATCAAAACCAAACAGCTCTTGAAAGGAAAAACATCTCTGAATGTGAACATCTTAGGTGGGAGGTTGGGGTATACAACAGGAGAGGAGTAACAGAGAACTAAAACTCGCCTTTTAGGCCAAGGCCTGAATTCTCAGGCACTTTGATGGATACGTAGGAGGAACACATCTAACAGCCACGTGGAAGGATCTGAAGGACAGGGGTTAAGATCTCCGGGCATTTCAGTGCCTTGGCTGGGTTATGCACTTGTTTGTAGGCGGGCTGCCCTTGTCCCAGTGCCGACGAGCACACCTCTGCTCACCAGCAGGACGGCAGCAGGACCCTTCCCTGCAGCTGCCTTTGCCCTGAGCTTCTTCTGCCTGCTAAGTTCAGAGGCTTTGTGTGTTTCTAACAACCCTGGGGAACCAAAACCCACAAAACAAAGGTACGGTGCTTCACAGAAAGAGCTCCAGAAGGAGGTCGGAGCTTGGATCCCCGCCGGAGCGCGGGCTTCAGTCAGCCAGGCCCTGACCAACGCCTGGGGGTGCCTCGCACGGCAGGAACGTAGCTCAGAGCCAAGGCAAAGGAGAATCTAAATCAAATCAGGGGAAATGGAAAGATTTACTGCCATTTTGAGTCCCCAAATGGCAAGGAGATCATTTTATGTCCAACACCCCCTTCAGGCCCACCTGCACAGCACAGCCTGCTGTTCTAACGGGAAGCTGCCAGCACGTACCCCAACCCCATATGATTGCAGCGTCACATTAACAGCTGGCAGGAGCACAGCACCACTGGATATCCCCCCCCTTTAGCATAGCCATTTCGGCTGGTGCTCTGGGAGCATAAAACATGCCCGTCCTGCGCTGGCAGCACATCCCGGAGGCGCTGATATTCACAAGATGATTCCAAACAGCGCGCGAGATCTCATCCATCACCTCAAGCACCTTGGAGCAGAAAGAGGGAGTTATCTGACAGCACGGGCCACAGGCCTGAAAAATAGCTTCTGGCCACTCTAAAGGCTTCCCCCAAATTGTTTTTTGATGAGTACTTAAATATCCGGCTCTGATTTTCCCCATGGAAAAGGCCAATCCTTACCTCGTCTCTCATCTGCTTACAGTACCATCAGAGGGCCCAGCCGAGCAGCAGCTACTCGTGGCTGTGGGCCAGGCACTTACTGCTTCAAACGCTGCTCTGAGGGCTGGCTACTGCTGCTACTGACAAGAGGGAGAGAGGAAAGCAACGTGAATCATCTTTCTCAGCTTCGATGCGAGCCGTCGCACGCAACCGGGGAAGTGTGATGAATACATCGAGCAGCTTGCAGCAAACCATTCCGGGTCCGCCAGGTGCCACACGCAGCAATTCACAGTTCAGTAGCTGGCAGGAACTTCTTCGTGCCCTCGGCAGCCAGAAAATTCATGGAAGGACTGTTGAATCTCGGCTGATTTATCAAGGGCGCAGGAGCAAGAGGAAGAAGTTCAAGCCTGATTTTTCGGCTTGTTTGTTTAAGGCTTCCTGATCCGTTTACTTGAAAGGTGGTTAATTTTCGCCCCATAAATCCCACCAGCATATCAATTTGTCATTCCCCTGCAGCCCTCCTTCCCACCCCACCTCTGTGAAGGTTACAGCAGCCACATAAATAGCTGGGATGATATTTAATACAAACAAGAGTGTGAACACTTTCTGAGATAAAGCAGAAAGCATCTGTTGGGAGGGGAACCTTCAGCCATGGGACAATCCTTACCCTGCCCTGCTGCAGTAGCTCATTTCTGCTCCCTTCCCTTCCACTGGCAAGGTCTGCTGCATCTGCTGAGCCAAAGACATGCATTTGGGAATGAGTATCCCTTAAAATAATAATTGAAGGGGTAATCTGACTGACTCAGAGAAGGGCAGCATAAGCTTAATAAACCAACTGCTGTTTAAAACAGCTGCATTTAGAAGCACCTGTTGCTGATGTACAGCTCTGGACCCCCGTGAATACATTCGTGAAGCCAAGCAGAGCAGTCTTTCAGCTCCTCTGCACTGTGTTTCAAGACATCAAGGGCACTGCAAGCAGCATCCTACATCAGGACGTGCTTCCCCACCTCTAGACTTCTGCGAGCATCACTGCTGACGCGGCCGTTCCCTGCAGAAGCTGTCAAGCCCTTCCAAAAGCCCTGCAGCAGCACCCCCAGCACGGGGAGGGTAAATATATATATAAAGCACCCAAGTCAGAGGCTAAGCATTGACTAAAAAACAGCCATTTCAGTGACTGACTCAGTTCTACACAAAATAACCAGTTTCTTTACCGTCAAGGAGACAAAACACACTAAAATAAAACCCTTCTTCTCCAACTGATTTGAATGCATTCGATGCTTAAAGACAAGCATGCATTGAAGAGCCCTTGGCTGCAACGGGACAAAGATATGCACATAAATTAAGCAAGGACTAACAGCGCTTTTTGAATAATGATGTGACTTTGTGACCTCTGTGCTAAATATGTATAAATGTATACACACGTCCATATGTATATGGGTATAATATGCAAGTATGAATAGTAGAAAGTTCATAGAAAAGTTTACAATTCATATACAGAGTATATATTGCTCTGAAGTTTGTGTCTGCATTAAAAAATGATTAATACTCAGCTTTATAAATTTAAAGAAATTTATTTTGATAAGCTGTTAGCTTTCCAGCTTATGTTTTATACCCGTGGCACAACTGTAACCCAGTCAGAAGCCAAGAAGCAGTGAAGCTGCATATAAGCATGTGTGAAGCTGTCCCAGATAACCTTACAGGAGGAAGGGGAGAGCAACTTGAGTCTTCATTTTCTATTAACTCTCAGGTCTCTGCATGAACATGAGCAATAACAGAAATATTAAAAAACTAAGAGCCAGAAGCAAGGAACACGGGTATGAACAAATCATTAAAAAGTGGTTAAGTACCAAGGGCCCTAACTTAGCTATGGGCAGTAAAAATATACGCACAAGAAACCACCTCACGTCTCCTCAAAATGAATCTGGTCGTATACTTTTAGTGCTGAGTAAGTGCCTGCCTCAGCGAGACACCAGTGTCTCTGTTCGAAGGGACAGTATTTCATCTGTGCTCGGAGGCCTGACAACCTATTTACCCAGGTGCTTCTCTCCCTCTTCCTAAAAGAGGAAATTACACAGCAAATTAACTTCTGGGCACCTTTTTTTATTTTACAGCCCTCCTCGTCTCCTCTCCCTTCACTCCTCCCATCCACTGGAATGATGAAGAAAATTGTCTGAAGTGGTCTTCCAAACAGCCAGCAGCTGAAAAAGGGGCTCCTGGATCCAGCTGCCTAGAGGAGTCCAGCTGCCAAGGACTCTCCAAAGCTCTGTTTCAATTCTATATGGCAGAGTAAAATGCCAGGGGGAGAGGAGGACGCTTGCACGGGTGTTTTGAAGGGAGAAGTCAAAATATTTGATGGTGGAAAAAGGGAAATGTCAACAGGTTCAGGTGTAAAAATTGTGCAGCATGGATTGCTGTGGGTATGACAAAGCAAGCTTTGCTGTGGGAGACAGTCAAATGGCAGTGAAAGCTGCAGGCGAGATGGGAAAAGTTGGAGAAATGCTTCAGCTCTTAGTGGAAAGCTTTAAGAGCTGAAGGGACAAATTACTGAGCTCCCCATTTACACAGCATTTCTAAGGAAAACCTCAAAGTTAAGCCCAGTCAATTGTACTTAAACTGAGGTGTGTTTCTCTCACAAACATAAATACAACAAGCAAATAAAAAGAGAATATAGAAGACACGAGACTAGAATAAAGGGAAGAAAGAAAAGAAATGGGTAAGAGAGCAAAAGAAGACCCACTTGACAAAGGATGTACACCTGAAAAACATGCAACCTTCAAGGACTGCTACAGAGAAAAAATACAAGAGTGGGAGATTATCTTTTTGATCTATATTTATCAGTAAAACACCAAGGGATTTCCAGTCATGACCCGAGGACCGCAGAAAGCAAAGAAAATCGCTTAAAACACGGGAGATGGATATGAGAATTGCAGTGCCAGCTGCAATGTTGCAGGACCAGTCAGAGGTAATTCAGGGAAAATAAATGATGCTATAAAATCAGCGCATCAGAAGTCAGCTCCCATCTCTCTTCTGGAGTCTCAAGGACACAAGAGGGATGACATCTACCTCAGCACCCCAAAAATAAATAAATCAGCAATAAAAACATTTCCATTTGAACCTGCAAATGACATCTCCCCTCCCGGTTAGAATCAAGCTCAAACCAAGCAGGAAGGGGACAGGCAGCTTCACTCCGACAGGAGCACGCAGGCAGCATCCAGAGCAGAGAACACGCTGCTTCCTTCCTCGGGAAGGGAACACGCCGTGGAATTCAAAACAGCAAGAAACATGTTATGAAAATGAACGAGGGTGGAGAAGAGAAAGCTCCAGTCTCTTCCAATGTTTCAGCCCCAGTGTGCTGAGCCAGCCTACCGCTGCCAGGGTGCTCTGCTTGTGGTTAGCAGGCATGGGTAGGGCATGAAAAGTGAGAAGGGGAAGTGCCCGGGTGCACTGCAGAGTAGCAAACACCAAACCACGAGGGGCTCATCCTCATCAGTCCACGCTATGCAGTCCAGGTCAGCGACGCCCAGGAGAAATATCTGTGCTGCTCCAGGCTGCTCCTCCGGATGGCTGCACGAAGGCTCTTTGCCTTTTCCTCCTTCAATCCGCTAAAACAAATTAGTGAGGGCTTTTGAGCCAGGGCTTTGCCCACCCCACACCGCGTGGTGCCAGGTGGATGTACGCCCAGGGGAAGCAATGCTCGTGCTGAGATTTCAGCGCGCACTTCGCTCCCCTGAAAGTGCCGGATCAGCACCTTCAATCACGCGTCCTCGTGGGCCAGGGATTTGCATTCTTCTGCATCTGTGAACTTCCCAGAGCATTTAATTTGTCATCCTGCCGGTGTTAAAGGAAGGCAACGCCGTGCTTGTTTCTCTTGCACCCGCTGCACTGCAGAAAACAACAAAGCAGGTTTCTCGACAGCAAGGTGAAGGACAGTGGTATCCCTTTTCGCCCTCTGATAATTTATCTGCAGAGTACCACCACCAGGCTTGAATGAGAAAAATGGAAAAAGGCTCGAAGGGAGAAGAAGAAAATGTTGGAGAAAGGGATATTTTACTCGCAGCAACAGGAAAAAAAATATCCATCGCAGATCACATGAAAAGAACATTTATATTAAATGTGATCTCAGAAGAACTGACAAGGATAAATCCATGTGCAGTTCCTTGTATTTCAGCCTAAATATGGAAAACACACATTACGCTGAGTTCACAGAGGGCTTGGTTTTATCAGCACTATTTATACACACGTTCCTGGTTCATTTTAGACGTGGTTTATACCGTACACAAGCTATAAAAATGAAATGCATGGCCGTGCAGTTACGTACCAAAGAAACAGGATTAAACCAACAGACCTGAGTGCTAACTGATTTTAAAAGACAACAGACCTTTATTTATTTTTTTTTACACATTTTTCTAAATTATGTATGGGCCGTGTATCCCTCCAGACAAACGAACACTGATAAATGACATTCTGTCTCTAGCCAGGCATTTGGAGCAATCTCCACCCTCCCACCTCCCCGTCGCATGAAATAAAGATGAAGCACGGCGGAGCGTCAATCACGCCCCAACTCCATCCAGCACCTGCCTCTACCTGAACCAACAGAGCAGATGTGTCAAGATTTCCATCAGGATTTGCTATCAGCTGTCCAAATTTCTGCTGCGAGGGACTCGGGCGCTCCCGGAGAGGTTGCTGCCTACCACATGCCCCACACACACATTTAGCGTGACGCTAGCCTGCATCCAGCTCTTCCTGCGGGTTTCCCGTGGTGGAACTGCTCTCCTTCCAGATAACTTTTATCTTTTTGCCTGGACGAGTGATTTGGGCTGTGTCTGTGGGCTGAGGCACGTTTAACAGCGCGCTCCATGACCCGGCTGCTCCCCAGCCACGCGCCTGCAGGAGCGCTGCCCGCCGCAGCACGAAGCCCGCTGCGTGTGCCTGAGCACACACACACCCCATTTCTGACCTTGCTTCATTACCCTTTCCCCAGCGAGCTCGCCCAGAGTTAATTTAATGTGTTTAAGGACTGACGACCAGCCTCAGCTCCCCGCAGCGCTGCCGAACGTGTTGCAAGCAGAGTTTGGCTTTATTCCACCTACGGGGTTTCTGCCCGAGCCCACTTACCTTGCCCGGCACTCAAAGTACGCAGTCGGATATCACAGCAAGACACAGGCGTTGTTCTTCCCTATATTCACACCCTAAAGTTGCTTATTGCTTTGGCACACGCCGTCTGTCTGCAAAGGTTAGTACCAATGTGCCAAAAGTCCTAGCTAGTTTTACTACAGGATGATTAGGATGTAGAACCACAAAATCAGAGAATATCCCAAGCTGGAAGGCACCCACGAGGATCATCGAGTCCAGCTCCTGGCTCCGCACAGGACCACCCGAAAATCAAACCGGATTTCTGACAGCACTGAATTGAACTCCAATTTAGGATATCAGGGCTCTGATGAAAACTGAAGCATTAAAAAAAGAGGGACTGGGGAAGTACTGAAGAGTAACAGAAGGAAAGGCAGCAATTTAAATAAGTGTGAGGGTGCCTGCAGATGGAGAGTTAAGGTCATATGAAAATTGAGAAACCCAGCAAAAAAAGATCAATGACAAAACTAGGAATGGACTACAAATCTCCCAAGTGTAATTACAGCACCCTAGGTCCACTTAAATGCACTTGGGTTCAAGTTCATTCATTCCCCTTTCTTTGTTTTAAAAAAGCCAACCACAGGCACCACAAATGAAACGCCACCGATCAAAAGCAACCAAGGCTGCATTTTTAGGGTTAACTCCGCCCCTCTCCTCTTCCTCTCGGGCTTCCAGCTTCCCATCTCAGGGCTGTCAGCAGTTGTCAGCACATCATACGAGCATACGATATCACTTGAGAGGCAATACATCAGAATACCTAGATGTGACAGCAGCAAATTCCGCCAGATGGTCTTGGGTCACATCCACTGATTAAAAAAAAAAATAATAAAATAAAAAAGGAGAAAAACACACACAGAAGAAAACAATGCCCTCCCCAACAGAACTTCTGAAGCAAAAAAAAATAAATTTGGTGTATGTACCATTTCCCCTTTTGTCCTATCCACGCCGGCAGAAGAGACGCACAAGAGCTCCACCTCTTGTCCTCACCAGCTTCTCCTGTCACCAACACAAACCCATGTATTTCATCCTCCTTCCCTAAGGAGAAGGCATCCAAATAAAGCTGTCACCCCATGAAAAGGCAGAATGTACTAGTAACAATGGTGCCTTCCACCTGAGAAAACTCTTAGCATTTTGGGCACCAGGTCCTGCTCCAGCATCCTCACTGTCTCTACCTACCCTAAACCCAAGCTCTTCATCCTGGATCACTTCCAACCCCACCATCTCCCACTTTGCCCAGCTCCTGGTTGCTCTAGCAGGAAGCTCAGACTCTTCCGATTCATGGAGCCTACAAACCCAAAAATCAGTTTCCAACAAGAAACTAGACTGATCATTCAACAAAGGAAAACATTCGGGTAACACCTTTTTAACGGGATGCCCTTTGACACCCAGAAGTTCTTGCACAAACCCTAGACTAAAGATTTTTCAAAACATCAAATTTCCACGGACAGCAAACACCACCAACCTGCTCTTTTAATTGTTTTCCACAGAAATACTGTAAAGCTGTAGGCATAAGGATAATACCTATTTAATAGAACTGGTAAAATGTCACCTTCTATTTTGATTTTTTAATTATCGCATTAGCAAAACAAAAATACTGCAAATCAAAGTCCAACAATCAGCTGTTTATTTATTTATAGCCATTTCTGTAGCGCTCATCACCATGGTAACCAGGAACCTTTTTTTTCCCTTCCTTGTTCAGAAGAAAAGTTGTAATTTGGAAATGTGATCCTCTGATGGCACAGAACCGAGGCCCTATGCTATGGACACTTAGGCAGGTGCTTAAAGTACACGGCCAGACCTAAGTCAAAGGCAGGGGGGTAGAGGAACAGAGATACCAAAAAAAAAAAAAAAAAGAAAAAAGGAAAGGAACGAGGAGCCAGTTAAAAAAGATGGAAAGAGTACAAGGCTCTCCTATGAAAATTCAGTGTACCTAGTCCTACAGCAAGTCATGACCTCCCCGGTGCTTCTTCCTGCAATAACACGTGACTGGTTCACGGAGCACAGTTCAATTAATCAAGAGCGATCAGCAAGTTCCCAATTTATGCCGAAGACACTGGTGAATACTCTCGAGCAAGGATTTCTAAGAGGAGAGCAGCTTACAAATGAGGCTGCAGAGGGCTGCCTCTCTTTTGAGAGCGGAGAAGTCAGGAGCCTCACTTTGCTGCTCACTTCTAATTCCTCAGCAATTAGCCATTATCAAATTCCTCCAGAATTAATAGAGCTTTTCAAATGCCATCTGCTTACAAAATATCAAAGAAATGAGTAAACTAGAATATTGCTATTCCATACACCATTATAAAATGAGTTACTAGATACGTCATGCAATTGCAGTTTCTCCCTGATACTCCTGGTGTGCACAAGCACACAACTACTCTTCAGACCCTCAGAAATGATTGAAATTGTCTTTATATTATTTGTCTGGTTGCTTCCCAGCACCCTATGAAAATATTAGAGATTATGCACACACACACAAACACACACACAGAGTAATATTTCAGATCCTTTGAAAGCCAATGAACTTCTAATGGGAATTATATAAAAATAAAAAAGATGAGATTTTTAACCTGTTGTCATTTTGTTATATAAGAGAAATTATCATCAAGATTTCCCCAAGACACAGGTATCAGAAGAACTGCCTTCAGCTCTGCATTTAGTTTGGTCTTGTCTCTTTGTAAACTGACACTGTCCAAGGCAGTAAAATAAGGAGCGTTTGGCTGCTCCTAACCAAACACATAAATCTTTACGCAAGACTGGTGGTTATTTCATAGTCTTTTAAGCCATTTTCTATATGGGGCAGAAGCCGAGTGTATGACAGGAGGAAAAGTGACAAGTCCCTCATCTGGGAAAGCACCAGCAGGCATTGTTACCAGAGCAGACCAGCTCTTTTAAAGTGGCCCGATGAAGCTATTTTTAAGAACACCTCATAACATCACAGAGGAGAATCTGATCTCCGCAAAGGTGAGCTGTGCGGCTCAGTACCCCTGGGAGGCAGCTAATGAAACCGAAGCTCGTCAGACACAGGCTGCCTCCAGTAATTGGCTTTGAAAACCTGCAGCTTAAATTCCGCCACGCTGAGCTCAGTGCCCTGCTCGCAGCTAGCTCCAGAGCCCAGGGCTGTGTAGCAGGACCGAGTGTGAGGAGCTGCCCTTCTCCTCCTGCTGCACAGCCAGGCACGTTTGGAGGGCAGAGGAAGAAACCTGCTTTCTTCCAACACCTTGCACCTACCAGTTCTCTGCCAGGACGGGAGAGGCAGCTGCAGGGCAGTGTTGGAGCCGGTGGTGCGCTGACACAGGAGGGAGCACGTCCTGCCACAACCAGCGAAGGTCTAAAAGGAGAAAAAGGAGAGTGCCATGTCACACGTTCACCTAACAAAGTTAGCCAAATGCAAAGTCCCTTAAGCACACCCCCTGGTTTCCTTCAGGAGATGGCTAGCAAAACTGGGGGAGCATCACCCATTTCCACCAAAATCTTCCCTAGCCCCAAAATCTTTCCTATGGACCCACCAACCCATTCTGCTCACCGCCCTGAACCACAACTCTGCTGTGATCCCAGATGACAACCCAAGCAATGAGTGTCCCACGTGGGGGAAGGCAAAATTTTGTCTGTGCAGCCCAGAACCTGTGACCGGGTTTGAGCTGCTCTCCTCTCCGGCACCTTCTTTTCACGATTCCTCCTGCCTCCCACTGCTTCCTAGAAAAAGCTGCTGCTTCGCGGCCCAGATAGGCTTTGGTTGGAGAAGACATTTAAAAAAAAAAGAGCAGGTCTTCTGCTGAGAGAAGCCGTCTGTGGCTCTGTTTATATGAATTAAATGATCACAGAATTGGAGGGGTCGGAAGGGACCTCCAGACATCATCGGGTCCAACCCCCCCGAAATGATAATTTTGCTTGTGGAGGATCTCTAATGCATGTTTTAAAACCCCTCTTGAAGACCTGTTTTAAAACACCTCTTGGATACCTTGCTCTTTTAGCGCAGGTCAGCTCTAAATCCTGCTAAAAACTTTGAGGAACAGGAATTGCACCACGGGGGCTGCAGGCACAGGGAAGCGCTTAAACCAACCGCACTTGGAAAAAAAAAAAAAAAAAAAAAAGACTTTATAGCAATGGGAACGACAATACCAATGTGTCATGGTAATGAATGAGGGGACGGAAGCGGATCCCACAGCACCCACCGGGGCCAAACTGAGAGGCACCGACGAGCTCCCAAACCCAAACCAGGTGCACCCGGGGTGTGTTCCCCTGGCTTCCCGGGACCCCTCACCCAGCAGCCCGAGGTTTCTCCCTCTCGAGGCTCCACGTCTGACCCAGCCCTGCCCGGATCCCCCCCTTCGTGCCGTGCCGTGCCCTGCTCACCTGTTTTTTGGGGCTGCCACCGAGCCGAGCCGAGCCGTGCCGCCCCGACCGCCCCCTCCGGCGGTGGCGGTGGCCCTGGAGATGGCGGCGCATGCCCGCGGCCCGAAGGGCGTTGTGGGGCTTGTAGTGCGCCGCCGCCTCACACGGCAGGCCCCACTGCACCTTCCTTGTGTGTTTTATTGTGTTTCTTTCTTCTTTTGGCAGCTTTCTGGGGTTTGTGTGGCGCTGCGGGGCTGTTGTGGGTGTTTCTTTCCACAGCAGGTGCCCCCCCTCCTCTGCATTTCTCGGCTCTTCTCTGTGCTAAAGCACAGGGCTGCCCTCTTTATTAAGCATAGCCGGCTTCAAATCCCCCAAAAACCTGATCAGTAACAGGTATCTGTACTACACCAGGGTTCCTTTCCACCGTGGAAAGTGACAGCAGGTCCCACGGCGAGTTTCAGTGAGGTCAGGACTCGCCACTGCAATTCGGAGCTTGCCACAGCTTGAGCAACCAGCTGAGAGCACGCAGAGACCAGACTCAGCCGAGCACACATATATTTATGCATTCAGCACCTGTACAAGACCCTGCTTCTCTCAAAGCCAGTGGGACTTTTCTCTTTCTCCACACCGAGGCTTTTTATTTGTCATGGGAGCTTCCCGTTTCCACCCCCCCACACCGTCCTCTAAGTGGAAGAGAAGGGCAATGTATGGCTTGGTAGCATCTCTCACGTTAGCGAGTGTTTGTGTGCATAATTAAATCCTCCCAGAGTGGCGGGACTGCTAACCATGCTCAGGAAATAATGTAAAACTCAGCCATCGAAATGTTTGCCCCTGGAAAGCAGAGAGTCATTTGGGGAAAATCAAATTTAATAGCTCAGCACTCCTTCTGCCAGTCTCCTTTCCTGTCTTGCAAATTTTTGTAGCTAACGATCCGAATAACTACCTGGTGTTACAGGAGAGATACGTGAGAACGAAGGGTTTTCAGAAATGCTCATTGTTGCACTAAATATGACTTCATTAAAGTCTATACGAATTTTAGCGTTGACCTCCCATGGACTGATGAGGCAAGCATCAGGCTTTTGAGATTCATTTTCCCGAATTCGTTCAGGAACTATTACGCTAATGAAATCTATTGCAAGAGATCCCATCTACTGAGTTTCCCATTAGCTTCGTGAGTTATACTCCAGTCTTGAAGGGACTTCAGAGTGCTAGATCTACATCCTTACAACTAAGCAATGGTGCAAAGGAATAATAATCATCATAATCATTTTCATTAACATTTGCTGGAATAAAACCTAACTATTTATTTCAACAATGTTTACAGTTCTCTATTAATTTCCCCAAAGCATTGTGAGTAGGAGACTCATCTGGAAAATAAGATTTCACAAATACCTGTTTGCATATTCACGGAAATGTCATCTGCAGTGCTACTTCTCGTCCTCGTTATGAAGTATTTAATGAACCAGTCAAAAAGTCAGACATTGCAGTAATTTGAATTAAGTGGCCAGTCACGTACTACAGACAATGAATGGCCAAGTTACAGACATAATCATTCAAAAATAAAAATAAAAAATCCAACCATAGGCTGAAACATGTTTGTGTGAAATATTCATAGGACTGTAGTGATTTACTGCCATGTCTGTTTTGGAATAATTTGCAGTAGGAAAAGAGTATAATCTGATAAACTTTTCCTGCAAAATAGTTTGTTGGTTATTCCTGGAATATCAAGCTTGTAGACTGATCTGGTACGATGTTTAAGCCTGTCACCTGTAAGGGGGAGGGAATTGTTTTCCCAAACATAAGGTTTTACAGGGGATACCTAGTGAAAGCAGCATGAGTATGCTGGTAGAGGAGACAGTCACATAGGTTCCTGGTGCCACTTTAGGCAGCTCTGGTTGCCTGAGATGTGTGTGCCAGGCTGGTAGATGTGGCATGGACCTGCAGGACACTGTCACTCATTGTAATGGCAGCTAGAGGCCTGGACTGAGCTCGAGAGCCAGCACAGTACTGCTACATGGCCGAAATCACCCCAAAAGCACTGCTCAAGGAATGAAGCAGCCTTCAGAGACACGGGCAGAGGATGGATCCACAACTAGGAGCTAGAATCATTGAGTTGCCTTTTACAGCCCAATAGACTGAGCAGTAGCTCCAACCTAAAGCAAACTTTGACATGTTCCCATTTCATTCTTCACCTTTTGTGCTCCCTTTATATGTGTAACCTCTTCTAATGAGAAAATAATAGAAGGCCTGATCCCAGAAGCTGCCCCCATCCAGCAGAGCCACTGATGTGATTTTTTTTGTTGTTGTTGAAAGCCGTAAGTGCCCTCTGCTTGCTTCCTGAGGTGCAGCCCATTATCTGGACAGAGCTGACCTGTGCTGGGAACGGGGCCCGGTGCCTGGATGTGGAGAACAGACATATCAGCAGCTCAAAGATTCAGATGGACAGCTGCCAGATGGTGGAGAGGAAGGGAAGGCTGCTTTTAGTTATTTTTACAGAGCCGTTGCGTGTTGAGGTTTCAGAGAGAACCCAGCCAGGCTGCATGCCATCCCTGCAGACCCCTGCTGCAAGGAGAGAGCACTACAGTGCTCTGGCTGAGGAGACAGCCCTGCTGCCCCGGCTGCTTGCAGTCCCCCGTGGCAGAAGGACCACGCTGCAAAGCAGCCTCAGCTACCTGCAGGAGCACGGAGAGGGATTCAGTGAGCTGTAAATTCCTCTTGGAGGAGGAAAGAATTATATTCATTCACAAGTGACCCTTTTCTCTCTGGCAAAGTTCATGCAGGTCCAACTCGCTGCTAGTTTTCACCATTTCTGTGTGTGCTGCGCAAACATTCGGTGGGCACTTGTGCTGTTAACCCTTATAAACCAGGACAGAGAGCACCATTCACACACGTTGTTGCCAAGCCACCCAGATTTTTTAAATGTCAGCTTTGCAAATTATTAGCCGGGGGGACTCACGCGAAGCCAAGGGATGCAGCAGCTTGTGTGCAGGGTAGTCACAGCTTAGCAGAGCCAGCCAGTAGGTAAAACTCAAACAATTTTGGATCAGCGCCAATGATTCAAGTCTTGTAAGAGGTATTAAGCGACATCCATGGACTGTGCTGCTGCCTGATCATCCTGCCAAAGAGCACTGTTTCAGCCAAAAACGTCAACGAAAGCATTTGGGACTAAAGGCTCCGCACATTTGCTCGGCATCCTCAAAATGCAGACAGAAGAGAGAGCAGAACTAAGGATTTTGAAAGCGCTACATGCCTCAAACCTCTCTTGCAAATTCATGTAATTCACTAAAGAAATGATACATATTAATGTCATTCTGCCTCAGGTATATGAATCTGTTTGGATGGGCTAGATGCTTTGTTCCCTCCAAAGAGCAAGACTCATTAAACTGTCTCTCATTTGGCAAATCCAAGCAGCGACTCCACTCTCTGGAGTCCCTGACAGGCAGTAATAGTTGTAGCGTGATGAGTGCCTACCCTCGGTATCAATTTTCACGTGCTGATACCAAGCACATGCAAGAGGGGAAAAAAAATATGAAATAAATCTGCTGTGGCTGCTGAGCGTGAGGCACTGAAGTGGCTGGTGTGCATGCTGGGGAGGGCACTGGCTGCCCCAAAACGAAGGGTCAGTTAAGGTTATCCGGTAATTTAGTTAGAGAACAAAAAGAAGAGCTACCAGGCTTGTTTTCTGCCCCGAGTGATCAGGTCCCACTGACCAGAGAAGTGAGCAGCACGTGGCATCTGCACTGCTGAAGGGAGAGAAGCTCTTCCCTAGCTCATCATGGAGTGGCGACAACTTCTGACTGTTTTTGGACTTCTCATCTTTTTTTAGAGGGGGTAGAGAACAGTTAAATAAGCAAACACTTTATTTATTTAGCTATTCATTGAGAAACTTGAGAAATAAGGGATTTTCCTTGTTAACGGGGTTGTATTTGGACTTTACAGAGGTGGTGCTCTTAAAGAAAGGAAAAGGCTTTTACTGACTTAATGCCGTGACACAGAGAAGGAATAGGTAGTTACCAGTGACAATGAATAAAAAAGACAGGAAAATGGAGAAATTCAGTGACAGTCAGCATCGATGAATGTGCCAAAAGCTTGTGAAAGCTCCCTTTGTATGATAAAGTGACTGTCACATGAAATATTAGCAACTATCCAGAACTGGGAAAGTGTGAAAATCTTGTTGCTGTATAAATTATCTGAGACACTCATGCCAATTATAGACTTGCTGTGAGGAAGAGAGACATTGGTAATCATGACAGCGACTGTGTTTGAGTGCCATGTGAATATTCCCAGGCAATTATTCAAATCAATCACTTCTTGTCTGGGTAGGAAGGATTCATCACTATTAGCACCTCGCGTCACGCAGCGACTGAACGGGTGATGCCTCGCTATTTCGGGTGCTCTGAAATCTGCCCGTTTGGGATGACAACACCGGGATGTGGAGCACTGAGGTGGGGACAGGCGCCCACGGGGCTGTGCACCCCACAAGGGTTGCTCTGGGGTAGGAGACATTGCTGTAAATGTGCGATGCACGTGGTTTATTCGCCAGGCTGTCACGAGCCAGGCTGACTGCTTGGATGTGGACCTTTGGTCTGGGCTGATACAGCCGGGCTGACCTCCTTGTGTACGTATCAGGAGGTATAATTTAGCCATGCACGTGGGTTGTACCGTGTCCCATCCATTCCTGCTCCCACTTCCTGCAGGCTGCTCACACACAAAGTCTGATTCCAGTTTATACACAAAGCCTGGTTCCAGTTTATACACACAAGGGAGTTACTCAGAGCTGCCAATGCATCCCTGCCAAACTTTAAGCACCTGATTTTGCATACTAAATGAAAAATTGCTTACATGTCGCTGCTGAAAGTGCCAAGGTGAGGTATCAGCTGGCCTTCAGGACCTCTCGCTGCTGTTAGAGAAACAAAACTAGCAACACAGGCGAGCGATAACTTGCAATGGCATTTGTTCTTCAATAAATTAATGAAACAAAGCCTTCACCAAGGGCTAGTTTCCTTTATTTCTGCATGGAAGTGTTTGTACCAAAACAAAGAAGTGGTTAACTCTTCAGGCTGGTGATAGCAAATAAAGATAGGGCTCACCTCTGCTTTCACACGCTCGCTCTCTTGTTCCTAAGAGCTCCTTCTCTTTATTCATGAGCTCTTCAGGGACAGGATTTTTAGCAGTGCCAACTTGTGATTAGCAGAATATTTGCTTTCCTTTTTTTTTTTTTTTTTTTTTTTTTTTTTTTATGCCTGTGTTGTGGCTCCTAGGTATCCATCTGTATCCATCTGTACCTCTCAGGAAAAATATTTATTGCTTGCTGCTAGAACATGTTTAGGATGCCCAGTTTGAGCAGGTGGCCGTGTCACTGGGTTTGAGACTGGTTCACAGGCTGGAGCTTAAGCTGCTGACATCTGAAAATCACTGAGCTGAGCAGTCCTCTGGAGACCCTCCCTTCAGCCATCTGACTCCTGCAGGTCACCCATCTGAAGTCCTGAGTCTGTCTGGTGTTGGTTGAGCTCAGGAGATAATTTTGTGACTTCCTTTTAAGAGTGCTTCTGCTGCAGATCTGCATGCAGATTTCTGCAGCTCTAATTAGCTGTGATATCCTTCCTTCACATACAGTTCTGAGGGCATATTACCTATTTTTAGGATCTTGTTCTAGGGGTAAGGAAAGCAGTTCTGTGTCTCACACCTCCATAGCAAACGTCTGAGGTCCGGACACAGAAGATGGCCATTCCCACTTCACGTGCTGGTTGGGCTGTGACAGCAGCAGCATGGTTTTTGTCAGATGTGGGCATTTTCCCCGCATGCCAGCCATAGCCTGAATTTGTCACCTTCCTTTAATGACCACAAGGTAAAATGATAAAGATTTGTGTTTGTCCCTTTGTCTGAGTGCCAGGCCATGAGGGGCAGGTGGATCCAGCTGTCCTTGCCTAGCTGGTCCTGCTCCAGACCAGCCAGATGTGAGCAAGCCCACTGCCAATCCTTGCTTTTGAAGCTTGCATCGTGTTCAAGTGACCTTGCTCACAGCTCACCAGAACCGTGCCCTCCTCAGCACCAGCCCTGGGTGTTGGAGGAGTTGTAAGAGAAGAGAGAGCTGCAAGGGCTACCAGCAGCTAAAGCCCGTGCCAGTTATTAAAGCTGGTTCCTCCCCTTGGAGTCTGCCTGCTCCGGGAGCCTATGTTGCTAGGAGCTCAGTTTTCAGATAACACAGTGAAATGAATGGAAACAAGTCCAACAGCAAGGCTCCGCTCCACCGGGAACGCAGGACCCCGAGGCTGTAACACAAATTCAGCACCTGTCTGTTTTCTGGAGGATTTATGCACAAGATGTACGGGATGGGGACTCTCCAGGGCAACAGCTCCCTGGGCACTCTTTTTTTTTTGTCTTCTTGTAGCCTAAACATGTAATGTTTATCCGTGTATTTGGGGCACAGAATTGGGCTCTTTGCGTTCATCTCACAGGAAGGCAGGGCAGCTTTCAGACAGCATCATTCTCCCCCTCTCCAACACCCAGCCTTCCCCTCCCGTGCTCTGTGCCGACAGAAGAATCCTCTCCAGACGAAGCAGCTAGAGCCCCTGGGCTGCCTTCCCCCTTCTCCCTCACTTGCAGATGCCACATCCCATCTCGCTTCCATTATTAAAATGATTTCCATGGGGTCACCTTCTGCTGCACGCCTGAAATGATGTAGGAAATTAAGCTCTTCCTTTCGGGGCGTTCGGGTGAGAATTGTGCATTTTAAACCTCTCCTCTTGATTCTTTGATTTTCCACGGATAGCAACTGCGTTGGATATCCACAAAAATATCAGAGGCACGTCGCCTCACACGACGGTACGAGGAGTGAGGTGGGTAATAACAACCACGCAGTGCGTCAGGCCCCCACTGGGTCTCTTTCCATTTCCTTCACAGCCAACCCAAGCAACCTGCTGCGAGGAGCGTGAGGAAGGTGGCATCCAAGGCACATCTGCACATCAGGGCAGTGATTAGCCCATGCGGCAGGATGCTGGTGACATGCCTTTAATCCTTTTCCCACAGACAAAAATGCTGGGTCCTGTAAAGGGATGCTCGCACTGAAGTCAGAGCTGGCAGCTGGTGTGACATCCCAAACGTTTGGTTCCTTGCAGGTGGGTTTGGATTGTTTAAGGCGAAGTGCTGGATTTCTTTAGGAAGTGTGATTCCTGTTTTCTGTGCTTTGCAGGTGAGAACACTGCCAGGAGTGAGTAATTATTCGTATGATGCAGTAAGAGACTTGGGAAATGGGTTCTTCCACCAGAGCTTGATTTACATCTGTGAATTGTTTGCAGCTTCCCAGTATTCCCCAGGCTTTACCATTGCCTTTCTTCATTATCAGCCTGGAAAAAGCCATTGCCAGATGGAGGGCTAGGACAGCCAAGCGTTACAGCCACCAGCCCCGTGCCATTCAGAGCGTGTAGAAGCTGCAAGTCCTCGTGGTCCCAGACAAGAGTTACCCTTTGTAGCAGCAGCACTGGGTTTTCTCGCATCTCTTTCCAAGTCAGATGTTGCTGGCCCCTCTCTTGGAAAGAGCACCAGCTGAGATACCCTGAAGGGTTTTTCCTGCTGGCGTTGCCTACATGAGGCTGGTGCCCCCAGCAGCACAGTCCTCTGCCCCTCTTCCCTCTGCGTGCCGCAGATCAGACAGGGTAACAGGGATAGAGGAGAGGAGCAGCCTTTGCTGCTTGTTGGAGGGGATGGCTGAGCTGTTCCTTAGAGAAGGAAATGCAGCAGAAATAGTCCCAGCCCTTTCATAGTGGCTCCTGGCTAGATACACAGCTGTGTAAAGAAGCAGGGGGCCATCTGCTCAGCCTGCCCCGCAGCGTGTCCTTTTACCCAGAGCAACCCAAGGTTACGGCCAGGGAATGAGATGTTCTGGACAATGACTCCAGGAAGATCAGAAGTATTGGATTCCTGTTTTCATTCGTGTGGCTCTAATAGAAATCTTTATTGATTAAAGCCACAGCATGAAAATTACATTTCAGCTCGAAGATGAATTGCAGTTTTAGGTTGAAATTCACCCCTCTTAATGGTCTCAGAGCTGAGGATGCAGAGAGCCCCCGTTAGTCCTATTTTCAGGGTGTTAGAGGCACACAGATCCCTCTGCTAGTTCCTCTGCACATGAATTAGCTCTATCCAGAGCACAAGCCCACAGCAGAGCACTGCTAGAGTCTGTCTGAAGATTATTTTATTAGTTCCTAAATCAAAGATCTGCAAAAGAAAACCTGCCCAGAGGAGAGACACTGAATGGATCTCTTCTTTTTAAAAAACCTGAGTGTTTCCAAAGTAAAATTGCAATCACTATCTTATGTGTAAACTCTGAGACATGTGCCCACCCTTTAATCTAATTTGCAGTAGACTATATTTCTCTTCTTCTGCTCCTTTTTAGATTAGAAAAGAAGGTGCACACAAAACTCATCTGAGCTCTAAACATCCCGACTGCTGACGGGAGCACTGTAGACACATTTACGCTACAGATTATTTATCCAAACAGCAGCTAGATTTAACACGTGGCTATGATGGTGCCAGTCTCTCAGCTGTGGCTCTCGTACTGGGATCATTAACTCCTGTTGGGGTTACCCATGGAAATGAGCTCAGTTTTCTGGTTGCCACTCGACGTGTCCGTGGGCAGGGTTTTTAGAGCAGTGTGAGAGATCTCAGGCAGCACTCTGAGAGCAGGCAGCCACAGGCAATAATGCCCCCTACTGATACTCGAGCAATTCAAGGGAAAAGCAGTCTCAAATAGCTGACAAAAGCAACGAACGAGGTCAATCCAAGCACCAAAATCCATGTGAGGAGCGCTGGCACCAAGCTCAGTGCTCCATGCCATTAAATGGCCGGGTAGCGCAGAGAAATGCCTGTGTAGCCACCACTTGAATCAAACACCTCTAATAGCAAAAGAAAGCTCTGATTTTTGAGCATCAAGGCTGCTGCTTAGCTTCCTCTTCTCCCCAGGAGCAGCACCAGCTATCCTGGTGCAGAGCCAGCCTCCCCTTACAGCAGCAACCCTGCAGCCTGCCCCTGACACGTAGCTCAGTGCAAGCTACACCTCCACCCACACACCCTCAGCAGGACTTAAAACACAGCCAGGAGCCACAGCCGTGCAAGAAGCAACTTTCCTGAGTACCTAATTTTCTCATCCCACGTGTATGTGTGCTTGAGGACAGGGAAAGAGCCCCCCATTGCCACAAAAGCAGTGTGGTTTGCTCTTGGTGCCTGGGGCAAGGACAGAAGGTGGGAGCCTCAGGGCTAGAGACAGGGCCCAGCTCTGTTCCTGGCCTTAGGTGAGTTATTTGCTACTACAGACCCAGGCAGCCTCCTCCTGCCCATGGACTTGTCTGTAGACTCAAGAAACTTTACTATCACCATCCCAAAACATGTCTGTGTCTCAGTGTGCCCTTGGGAATCCATTCAGGCAGCGCAATCCAGTTTCCATTCACAGAAAACACCAGTGTGTTAAAACCCTTGGTGGTTTCTTATGCATTTATCAGGAGAGGAGGCAACATAAGCAAATCTAAGCAGAAGTTTTGGACACGGAATGAGGCCTGCATAATGACTGCTTCCATTTCCAGCCCAATAATATAACATATTCCTCCCCACACACTGCACAGCATGCACACATTAAAACATCTTCTCAAATCCGCTTCCTTCCATACCCCTGAATACACGAAGACTTCCTGGGGTTCCTCCTTTTTGAGTTTCCCAGTCCAGGGTCAATTAAACAGTCCGGCAGAGTGGGACCAGACTCATCCTAGTGCCCAGATTTGAGCATCTGTAGCCATGGCAACTTGTGGGTGCAGCTCTCCCAGCCTTCACGCAACCTGTGATGGGCAAAGGAAGCGCTCGCACCCGGCAAGCGGCTCCGTCTGGCACCAGTGTCACGTACAGGATCTCTCAGGATGCATTTTTAATTACTCTGTTCTCTTAATTACTGCTTTTGATTTCCCTGGTGAATTGCTGTTCTGCAGTTTCTGTGACTTACCATGAAGCCAAGTTAGGCATTTTCCCTGTCAGTGCCGGGGAAAATCCAGCCCAGAGCCCTGCATCTTCTCTGGGTCGGCACTGAAAGAGCTGAGGCAGTGGGGGAAGGATGCTGGCTCCGTTTGGTTACACCCCCTGGTGCACACCATGGGCTTTTCAGGCAGAGGGAAGGATAAAGACCAGGTGTGGGATGTGCATTAGTGGCCATCTCCATCCCTTCTTCGCCCTCTCCATCTCCTCCACGGCCATCACCGGGTTGGGATGGGGACTCACCTGCCTGTGGGACATGGCGATGGAGAGAAGGTCTCAGGTATGCTCCATCATGGGGAATAAATAGCAATAAACACAATAAAATGGCACAATTTCTCTTTTTTCTCTCCTTTTTCTCCTTTTTTTCCCCCTTTTTATACCTGGGCAGTAATATGTCTTCTTTTCCTTAAGTCCCCCTTTGGTTAGCAGACCCCGAGAGGTCGAGGGGTGCTCTTCATCGCCGTCATTTCATCGGATGAAATGGGGCCGGGGGAGCTGCCCTGGCTTGATGTGCACACTCGTGTGTGATGTGGGGGGTGCTGGTGGTCAAAAAGCAGTGCCACAGAAAGAGCGCACAGCACCCGGGGATTAAGGGAAGGCAATGCAAGGCCAGTACTGCTGCATTTCTGGCAGAGGGCAGCATTGAGTTTTTTATCGTGCCAAAAAAATAATCTGCTCGGTCCTCGGGTGATTACGCAGTTCGGAGTGAAGATGAAGGGAAAACAAGGTTTTCGGGCATGGCAGAAGGAAGGATTTCGCTGCTGTCTGCTCCCAGGGATGCACAAGGTCGTGGGTGCAGAGCACCCCGCAGCAGGGCTGCCACAAGAGCCAGAAAAAGGGGGCACAACAGGCATTTCTTGGCTGTCAAAAGGTGTTTTATGCAGGACATTGGCAGCCTGTTGCTGTTCTGTGCCCGGCCCTACGGGGTGAGCAGGGCTTGCAGGACGGTGCTCGGGGAGAAGCGAGAGGCAGGGGTGCAGGGGGAGACCCAGGAACAGCCCCAGACCCCGCGGGCCAGCCAGCTGTTTGCCCCTAAACACAGGCACTGTGGATTTGGCACTGCTGGACAAGGGTTCTGTCGCATTTCAGGGTATGAAAACCTCCGGAGGCAGGTCTTGTTGGGTCCCTGGTTTTGGGGAAGCTCAGGGAGGAAAGCCACACAGAGGGAAAACAGAAAGTTTGGGAGGGACAATCTGGCTGATGCAGTGCTGGTGACAGGACAGGAGCTGTCTCCATTTCTCTCTGCCCTCCATCAGAAACAGGTCCTTCTTTCTTTTCCCTGCCAGCAAGGAACCAAGTCTTCTAATACCCAAATATTACATCCTGTGATTAGAAACAGCCCTTGATTTCGGAGTGCCCAGCAAAAGCTGCATCCGGCTCCCGAGTGCTCCTGCTGTGCCACTGCTCTGGGCTCCAGCTGCGCCTTCGTTTCTGACAGAGAGGAGCCAATTACTATATAAAATTGCTAAAAAACACCATGAACTTGGATATTATGTGTGTGTGTGTGTGTGTGTGTGTGTGTGTGTGTGCCACCTCCCTGTAGGCATTTTCATTATAACTTTCAGAAAGAAGTGCTCCGTATTCCCTCTCTGCCCGGTCTCATTGTTATTCATTCATCTTCTAGCGGGCTTAATGCTGCTGTCTGCACAGGAAGAAAAAAATCACAATAACAGACAATGAAATCGTGGAAGGAGGAGGCGATTCCCTTTAAACCCGTACTGGGGGCAAACACAAGGGTTCGTTTGTCCTGAGCCTTTTTTTGGGGTGGAGCCCTCAGCACGGTGTCGGTCAGAGCAGGTAGCAGGGATGACAGAGCTGGTTGGGAATATCCAAGGGCCCTAAAATACATCCATGGATCTGGCCAACACTTTCCTCTGCAGGGACATGCAGGGAGGAGGAGAGAGGAGCAAACAAGCAGCCTTCAGAGGAGACGTCACCCCGCGCTGATCTCTGGCGTCTCTGACAGTCCCTGTAAGCAGTTTTATTTGTCTAAATCGCGGCTGGCTCTACCCAAATATTGATGTGCCTCTTGGGTGGCTTTCAAAATATTTAAAGGCCTTTGGTCATGCCGAGCAAAGGTTTTAAAGGGAGCGCGAGGCTTGCAAGACGACACCAGCACCTATGTCACTCAGCTGCTCTGGGATAAGCTCCCCGCCGCGCGGCGCAGGCACACGCATGGATGCGATCCAGCTGTCCTTCGGGCAGGCATTGTGCAGCCCTCTGGGGCAAAGGATATTTGGACGAGGAAAGGGAAATGAGGAGATTCCTGCCTCACCCAGTCCCTCGTTGCTTTAGGAAGGATGCAGGCACGTAGAAAGTTTTACCTAGGAGCCGTGACAAATTACAGTCTTTTTATGGGTCTGGTGCGGGGCTTGTGACTGCTCTGCTTCATTTGCCCCTTGATTTTCCCCTGTCTGCCAGTGCAGGTCTGGCCCTGGGGGTCAGAGGTGGCTGAAGACAGCTCAGCCACATCACCTCCTTACATGCAGCTCTGTCTCGATGAGCCAGCCCCCCTCTGGTTGACTTCTGGCAGCTTCATTTTGAAGGGACTCACATCTCCCCAAGAAGGGGAGCAGGTAGGCCGCTTTTGTCCTTCGGGCACCACGCGTGGATGGAAAGATCAGAGTCAAAAATGGCTCGGCCAAGCATAAAACCACATCAATGGCACTAACACGTTGCTCTGTACCAGGCCCACGAGGGCTGAGCTTTGCTGAGACCAAAGCCAGGTGCTCTGTTTATCTTCTGTACAAACCCAGAACACTGCACAGTCATAGATCTTCTGCTTAGAAGGGGAAAAATCCCTCTAAAGATGGCAAGCATGGACTGCACACCACATGGTTGTAGCAGCAACCAAAGCAGGCCATTTTGTGTATGATCTACCTCCATGCTCAGGTGGGAAAAGTCTTGAAGGCTGCTCCCCAGCCCAGCCTGGCTGGGTGTTTCATCCCTCCTGGCCTCCAGGTGACCGAGCACCTGCAGGAAAGAGGATAAGGGGATTAAAGCCACAGGACTGAGCGTGCTGCTGCTTCACCCCCAGCTAATGGCACATGATGGGGCTGTGGACAGACCCATCACATGCGCCGTGCACCGCCTGGGTGGACGGGCAGGGATTTGTAGGATTTGTGGGAAAGGAGGGAAAAGAGCTTCCTGGGGAAGGAAGAATTTGTAGGATTTGTGGGAAAGAAGGGAAAAGAGCTTCCCAGGGGAAACATCTGCCCTCGCGGTACCTTTTTAATTATTGAGATGCCGAAGCTGGCAGAGGCTGCAGAGCGGATTGACTTGGTAATCATTTAGAAGAGGCCCAGCTGCTGGCGAGGATTCCCATGTAGTCATTTTCCAACTGGGTAGAGGGAGAAATAAACTCCTCACATATTTATTGTTATTACGGCCTGTCAATTACGAGGATTTATTCATTCTTGCCCAGCTACCTCAAGCCGCTGCTTTATCACTTAACTATTGCTGCCGTGACGCTGTTACGCAGGTGCCAGCGTGATGGCAAGGCACACTTTCTGAACCTATAAGCAATTCATCTTCCCAACTCTCAGCAGCACTCCACAAGGTGCTGAGCACAACACCATGAAGTGCTTTCCTTGGGTTTGATTCAGCAGAGCACCAGAGCACACACACCATAACACCTTCATGCCAGTGTGAAGTGCAACGAGACCCATCCCCTTAGCGTTTTCCAGGGCTTTACAGACTGCCGCGTTAAACAATCCCGTCCCCCAGGCTCACGTGCTAATGAGCACGCACTTAAACCCTCTGAAATTGGATTTTCAGCACGTGTAAATCCCCTGTATGCTGAGCTGGGTCCTGCATTTGAGGCAGGTTACCGAGCTCTTTAGGAAATGAGGGGAAGCTGCTGTCTTGCTGTTCACAACGCTCATTGAAGCACAGTCGAGGATGCGGCGGGGGCTTAGCACAAGGGTATTGTTTCTCGGTCCAAGGGGAAGTGGCTTGTGACGCTGTTTTCCTCAGGATCTGTAGCTACTCCAGAGGGAGGTTCTGGGATCTGCTGGTAGAGACAGGATTTCCTCCTTATTCCTCTCCTCTCCTCTCCTCTCCTCTCCTCTCCTCTCCTCTCCTCTCCTCGGTGTCACCCTGACACCTTTCCCCCAGCATGGGACAAATGCTCACTTGTCCTGACAGAGATGCTGCCTGGCTTTTCAGAAGGGATCCAGCCTTGATTCAAACCAGAAGAAAAAACACCTTTTATATATTTATTTTAATCCTTTAAACACCGCAAATAATCACCATTAGTCGTGCAGATGGAAAACCTGGCTTTCCTTCCCCCCACTGCCCCTGCTTGATAAACGTGGACAAACACTTCCCCAGCTCCCTGGGAAGCTTTGCTTTTCCAAAGCAAACCTCAAACCAGCACTTTCCAGCTGCTCTTGTTGTTTGTAGTCCCAGAGAGTGCTTTGGGGTACAAAAAAACAACCCCTGAAGACTAAAAATAAGCCTGAACTTCTTCAAGCCAGGAGGCTATATTTCGAGATAGGCAGAAAATTATCCAAGACCGGGGCTAATCTCGCTAAAGCCATGGATGTGATCCCTGCCCTCACCCTGCTCCAGGAGGTGACCACTTCTTTCCACCAGCAGTGCCACGGGCTCGTGCTTGGTGCCCTGCGTGTCCTTTGTCACCTTCTTGTTCTCCTGCACCAGAAAAATCAAATGCATTTCCACCCCCAAACCCAGCAAGGAATGGTTAAGCAAAGCAGCAGGCATTATATTTTACTGAAAAAAAAAAAAAAAAAAAAAAAAAAAGAAGAAGACCAACACCTTTATATTTTTATAAACCTGAAGGTCTTGGCTCGGGCTCTCTGACAGCGTTCCTTCCACACGAAACAAATATAGAAGAAACGCGACAGCTGGATATATTAGCAGCCCGAACGCTGCGTTCAGTCTAACGCCGTGTGTTATTGCAGGTTTGAAATGTTATTCCTGCTGCATATACAAACCCTCGCTCTTTAAGAGATTTATTCCCTCGCTCCCCTCACACTTCCCTTCCCTTCGCACCGCCTGTCTTTGCGCTTTGTCTCCTGCAGTCCAGGGCTCGCCTGCCCCTGTGAATCATCGAGATTAATAAAACAATTTATCAGGCATAAAGTGGAAATGGTCTCCTCTCTCCTTGCACACGGCGTGTCTCGGTTTGGTTCCCAGAAACATCTGTGCTTTGTGGGTCTGCTCGCTTAATGGGGTGATGCCTACGGTTTCTGCAGTGAAAAAGCATCCTGGGGGCTCTCTTTGGGAGCTTTTAGGGTTGGATGAGCTTACCTGCCTGCACCTCCTCTGACATGGTTTATAATGGGCTTTGAGAGCTTATCGATGGGTTATGAGCTGAGGGAGCCCTGCACTTGTACAGGAGGCTCTCAGCACTAACAGGGAACCGCAGAAGCAAGTCCATCCACAAGCAGCCTCTTTGAAGCACCTCAGTAAACTATCCCCCAAGTCCGTCCCTGGGACCTGCACCCAGCATGCTGCCACAGCACATGCTAGGGGAAAAACCCAAACATGCACCTAGAGCTTCGGTATGAGCCTTCCTCAAACAGAAATGGATGCAAAAATTGCTTTTCTTGGGAGACAAAGGCTTCAAGGAGACCTGAAAGATCCTGAATCCCCCCTTTGGTGCCCGAGCTGCTGCTCTCCTCTCCACGCTGGCACGGTGCAGGTAGTGGTGGTGAGCACCCAGCGGGACCCCAGCCGGCACAGCCTGCCCTCTCCTTCTGCACACTGGGATGTTCAGGGAGCTTCACCTGCGTGCTTTGGTTCGAGCTCACAATTTGTTCCCGTCTGGTTTAATTTGCACCTCTAAAATTAAAACCAACTTCCTTGCTGTTATCAGGCAGCAGGTCTGAGCACACAGCTACGAGGCTGCTATTTTTGTGTACGTGTGAGCTCAGCTGAGCGCAGGGTTCATTGCAGTGCTTGTGTTTCTCAGCCCAGAGCTACAGGACTGGGGAGCTTCAGCAGTGCCAGACAGCTTTCATGAAACATTTTTTAAAGCGTCATCGAGCTGCACAATGCAAGGGCATTTTAAGACCCCAAAAGGGAAACACCGAAGTTCGCATTTATTTATTTATTTTATTTAAGACTTGCCATTAGTTACTGCTGCTCCCAATATTCACAAAAAGCAAAATATCCATTGCAAAACCTCCATGTCCAAAGGCCACCCTGTAGTGTGGGACCCATGCGGCCAGAGGGGAAGTCCCCAGTCCCCCCAGTTTCTCCTTTCACCAGGCACATGCACAAGGGGGAATGCCAAAGCAGAGCATTCGACTGAAGGAGAAGAAAACAGTGGCCTGGAGCAGATCCGTAGCAAGGGTGTAGGAGAAGCACAGGTGTGCAGTGAGTCTTCCCCAGGGAGATCCCACCGTGATGCCCCTGTGTGCGGCAGCACTTGAAGGGTTCTTCCCTCTTGAATTTGCCAGGTTGCTTTCCGACCCCTTAGGCAGCTCCTGGCATTCGCAACATCCTGTGCCAACAACCTTAGAGGGCAACAACATGTTGAAATGCCTTTCCTCCTCCTCCTCTTCCTCCTCCTCTTCTTTCATCTTTCTCCTTCTCCTTCTCCTTCTCCTTCTCCTTCTCCTTCTCCTTCTCCTTCTCCTTCTCCTTCTCCTTCTCCTTCTTCCTCATTTTCTTCTACCTCTTCATCTTTGTCTTCTACTTCATCTTCTTCTTCTTCTTGAGGTTATCATGGCAAGCACAGGGGGGTGCAGCTCCTCCTGCTCCTGCAGGGCTCCCCTGCTGCCCCCACACCTCCCCTCCCACCCGTCAGTCCCTGAGCACATCACTGTCTTTCACTTTCCTTTAATTACTGCTCCTACCTCCTGCCACCAAGAAGCTGCCCACTCTGCAGTGCTTGAACAAGGAAGGATATTTTACCATCACTGAGGCAGGCTGGCCAGCAATACCCCATATGTTTTGGTATCCGACTGGCTTTGAATGAGGACCAGCTGTGCAGTACACTGAGGGCTGAGCACACGCAGAAGCTATCCTGTACTCCTCTGTATCAACATCGGGGCTCAACCTTCATCAATATTCTCTGCCGCATGTTGTATTCCAGTATTCCCATCCCACCTCCCACTGTTTCATGCCCTTTCTGGCTGCTCACTCAATGGGGAGCTGAATAAAATGGGTACAAAAGGAGGCTATGGCAAAATTTGCACTGACATTTGCCGGCATTGTCCTTATTTTCTGGTAAGTGCAATGAGGAATGTGCCTGATATTTATCAGGGGAAAAAAATGTCACCTCCTACCCCTTCCTCCTGATTAAAAAAAAAAAAAAAAAAAAAAAAAAAAAAAGGAGACAGAGAGAAGAAAAAAAAAAAAAAAAGCAGCCCAGGAGCTTCAGTGCCCTGTATTCTTGTACCAAAGGCACTCAGAGCCACCGTGAGTGAGGATAAGCACAGATGCGTGGTGTGCACCCCAAGGAGGAGATGATGGTATCTTCAGTATCTCCTTCCTCCCACTGGGTTACTTTAAAAGCATACGATGTGTTTCTCATCTCTGCACCCCACACCTGATGTTCTGGGATTTGCCTGGCCACTAAACTCGTACCACTGCGGACCTTTTCCATCCCCACAGTCCCCCGTGTGAAAGCCATAGTGAAGGGCTCTGTGTTCCCCCTCTTCCTTGGTCAATTCTCCCTCCTTCCCTAAGGAAAAATGCCGTAACAGGAGCTCCTGCTCAGATGGAAAAACGTGACCTGAACATCAGTCCCTCCTTCTTTTCATGTGTCTTCTCCCCTTTCCACTTCAATTTGTGCTCAGCTGTGGAACACTCAGGGGAAAAGTCTATTGATTTGAAGGGCACAAACTACAGCCATAGCTTGGACGTATGGGTGCGTTTCACGTGTGCATCGGTGCTTTTGTGTGCAAGTATGCATATATGCAAATATCCGAGTAGCTCCAAGTATTGCACCTGTATATTTATTATGCATTATAATGTATGGCATTGGAAACGATGGCACGTAGGTGTAATATGTAATGCAAATGTCATATGCAAACAATTTATTTAGTGTCACAACAGCAGGAATGGAAGACAATGAACACGACCCTCGGCAAATCCATCAGGTTTACGTTTTACATTGCACACTCGCTCAATTTGCTGGTGATGGCACGAGGAAAGCAGCTGTCATCTGCACTTTGCGTGGAAGCGGACGCAAGGCGCAGGACGGTGAGCGGGCTGATGCAGTGCCTTTTATTACCCAGATTGAGGGTGGCAGACAATTTATTTGCTAAAGGCCAACAGCAAATAATCTTTTCTCTGTGAAATGAATTTAGGCAGCTTGAGGTGGGGCCAGAAAGCAATTAAGTGTATTATTAAAGCCAGGCAGGAGATTGTAATCGTACATATGTATATTATGTACATACATATAGAAAGGCAAATATGTCTGCAGCTACCTTTGGAACCAATATTCAAGTCTGAAACGAATGCAATAAGGCTGGAAATTAAGTGCTTATCTTCCTTTGCTAATGTGTAATCTTTGCCTTTAATCATCCCTACTAATTATTCTGCCACACCGAGTTTTTGCCTTTCTGCAAAGCAGGGAAGTTAATTTTGCTGCGGTTTTTGGATATTCAGACCTCTTTGGGGCAGCAGAGGTGGGCTGCCCACGGGCAGACGCCTGTCCCCGGGCTCCTCGCCTCCTGCCCCGGGGGAGGAGAGGTTCCTGAGGCTGGTGGTGGCGGTGGGATGCGGGGCTGGATGTTGTCTGTCGTCAAGGAGACAAGCATCCAGGCCATCAGCCCCAGCCACAGGATGATAAATGTTCTCTGGAGTGCCTGCAGCTTTTGAGAAAAAGTCATCAGGAATCTTCTGCAGCACACAGAAGGGGTTTTGCCTCCCTTACTTCGGGGTCTTTTTAACGCAGGAGGAACAGAAAACAGAAGGTTTTGCATGTGGCTGTAATGGAGACACAGGCAGAGATGTTACCTCTGCACAAAATGTTAATAAATGTATGGAGAGAACATTTTCCTCTATCATAAGAGCCAAAATGACACAACTTGGTGCAACCATGCAAGAAGAGGGAGATGGGGCCAGCTGGTCCACCAGGACCTCAGGTGGCATCAAGCACCCTGGGAAGCATTGCCCTGTGTCTTCTTGCTTGTCCTGAGCAAAGCTGATAAAAAAATGTTCTGGCTAAACACTTTATTATCAGAGATTGCCCTTTTACACAAAGTCAAATCTGTATTGATTTTGATAAAAATATGCTTTTCTTCGTGTAAGCAAACTGAGGGAAAAAAAAAAAAGTGTTCTGGTCTTATTTAAACATCACAGATCCACTGTTTTATTGAAAGCCTTTCAGCTAAACCAAAATACACTTTTAAAGTGAGTTTTTAATTCCAGAGGACATTTCAATTGTTTTATTTTATTTTATTTTGGATTAGGAGTGGAATAAATAGAGGAAACTACAAGGATGGAAATCATCCTGGTAATCTCTGCATAAGCCGATACGACTGTCGCGTGTCTGCTTCAGGGCTCTATGGCAGGACCGGGCTGAGGCTCAAACCAGTGCAGTGCAATAAGATACAGCCCAAATAATGCAGCAGCTGGCACAGTGCTCAGCCAGCTAAAGGAGGTCACTGAAAACAATGCCAACCCACACCGCTTAATATAAAATGTACTTTCTCAAACTACCTAGGTGCCTTTGATGAGACGATAAATTTTGCTGAAAGAGATTAAAAAAAAACAACACACTTTGCTTGGCATTGCACGGCAATGGCTTAGAAAGCAGAATGGCACAAAATCAATGTGTCAATGTTGAACTGAATTAAGCAACTACAAGCTGCTTAATGTCTACCTCTTAAAATATATCGTGAAGAGGAATCACCTTCTCTCTGCGTATTGCTCGCAGACCACTTCAGGGATTGTTTGCTTTGTCTCCATCACAGCTAATATTTCTCCTGACTTCTCAGAGGAAAGCCTCGTATCCCCGCCGGTGATGCCTGTGGGTGGCACAGGAGCTGCTGGATGCATGGGTGACAACGAGAGGGTGTCACGGAGCAGCGACACCTGGCCAGCCACGTGTGAGCAAGAAATACTCGGTCTCCCAGAGCTGAGCATACAGCTGAGCATACAGTCTGAAGGCCAGGAGATGTCAACAAGGCAGGAGCCTTATCAGCAGTTTAACACCCTCGGATGTCCTGGCAGAGCCTCTGCACCACCCAGTGCTCAGACGCCCCTCGCCCTCTGCCCAGCTCCTTCTCCTAATGCTTGCCAACCTGCCTGCTGCTGTATTAAAGACTCACCAGAGCTGCAGAGCTCTTTAATCACCATTTTGAGGCCCTGCACGCCCTACGGAGATGGGCCTGCAGGCGTTTCATGCTCCCGGCCTCCTGGCAGGCTTCCTGCACCCAGATCATCTCCTGGGGACCAGGGGACGTGGGAGCTCGCCTGGTTGGGCCCCAGTGGCCCAGGGTCTCTGGGGGACTCAGAGGCACAAAACCTCCATCCTTCAGATGCTGCTAATAAATCGTTGGCTTAATGGCCTCGTGCCTGCGTGCCATGCTTTATGTCCTCTCAGGATGTTATATGCCACATAAAATGTGATAGGTCATTAAAGAGAGAAAGTAATTAGCTTGTATTTATACTGAGGGCTGCAATTAAATTATGTTCCTCTAATATCAGGCATCCCTTTTTACATATTGCTTGCTTGGCTAGTATCTTAGCAGGATCCTTTGGTTCTAGAGATATTGGAGGACCCTTTATCTAACACCGGCTCACCCAAATATCTGACTACCCTTCAGGTGGCACCATCACCAGGCAGGAGAAGATCACCAGCACACCATCAGAAAGGTTACACTGAGGGCATCTCTCCCTCTTCTGGAGGTTACATCCCCCTCACAGGCAGACCAAAGAGCCATGGGCCCAGAGACTGTGAGATGCTGATGTATGGCAGGGATACACCGCTGAGGATGCAGTGACAGAGGGGAGGCACTGCCTAATATCTTTGTGCCATCCGCTCCCCTGTGCAATGTGTCTGCGGCTGGCCAACAATGCAAACGCAGCGGTGGGGAATGCGGGGGGAGCGCGAGGCAGAGCTGTATTTCCTTACTGAGTAAGGCTAAAAATATCAGTGACCTTTCCGAGCTCTGTTTTTCCGTGGTTTGGAGCAGAGTTGTGAAATTTGGCAGGTGCAAGAGGCCTTTGGGGTGTGCCTTCTGCTGTTCCTGTGAAAATCTTCCCAAATTTGGGCTAGGTAGAAGCCTTTGGAAAACAAGACCATATGTTAAGACGCATGTAGGAACTTCGGTGACTTGGTGGCGATAACTGTGTCCTCGGGGAGCCCCCTTGCCCTTTCCTGTGTCAGTGCCTGGACCTGGGGTCTCCACCCCGACACTCCCAGCCCCGGGGTCCCCACAGAGTCAGGGTAGAGCCCACAGACCCACCTCTGCTCATGGGGATTGCTCTCAGGAAAAAGCTCTGTACGAGCCACGTGCATTCACCTTGGGTATGCGAGCATGGAGGCAAAATAACCCAAGTTACACGTTTTTGCCACGCACACAGCTGTGGGGAGGGAAGGTCTCGTTCCTGAGATCTGCCTGCATAACCACAATGAGGAAGAGGATGTTTTGCTTCACGGTAGCTTACTCATTTGCCTACAGTTTAATTAAGCCCCTGAGAAGTCATTGACTGACACTACTTTCTGGCTGGACAGGTAAGAGTCGCTCTCAGCTGTGCCCAAGGGATATTTGCCTCACCCAACTGGCGTGGTGAGTGGTGGCAGGCCGAGGGCTGGTGGTGACACAGGGACGTCCTTCCTGTACGAGCCATGGACTTCTCCACATCTAGAAAATAAGGGATTTTTGCTTGCTTGTAGCTCCAGCTGTCTTGTTTTGGGGGTGGGTGACCTTGAGTCAGGGGAGAGCTTTGAGGCACCCTGTTCACCCAGAAGGGACACAGCCATGAGCACTGGGAAGGACTGGGCAGGTTGTGGGTTGCAGGCAGGTGGTGATGGGGGAAAAGCTGATGGTGAATTGAATGAGAATGGGGATTACTTGGGAGAAAAAGGTGAAATTTGACTCAAAGGTAAGGAAGAGACATGGCTGGGGAGCAGGAAAATAATGTATTCAGCACTGGTCTCTCCACGCCCAAATGCAGATTGCTTCCTAATAGAAAGGCTGTTTGGTGAAGGACACTCCATCCTATTTGTGATAATGCAAAGCCCTTCTCCTCCTATTCACGGCTGGGTAACAGCCCTTGTGGCAAGCGCATCAGCTGCTCACGCAGGACAGAAATCCTGGAAAGGCTGAGTGCACGTTTAGCCAAGCCAAATGGCACATGAGCTTTCCAGAGAGCGCTGGCAGAGACCGCCGATTTTCAGAAATATCTATTCTTTTAATATCCAGCGGACACGTTCGTTAGATAGCTATTTTTAAAGGCATGAAAAGCACTGGGAAATAACGTCAGTGGCAAACGTGTCCGTCCTTGTCCATCTGTGCTGTCCGCTGTGACGACACCGTGGCTGATGTTCAGCAGTGATTACCTAGGCAGGTGCTACCTCTGGGGCCAGTTCAGGACAACTGAATTTGGTTGGGGTTTTTACTCAGGTGGCACACTGCACGGTCAACCACCGTCCCCCTGACCATGTGTGGTGCCTGTCAATGCTTTTTCTACTGCCTGATGCTTTGCAACCTAAAGAGCAGGCTAACATTTTAACAGATGCAGCCTGCCTCCCTTCCCAATCCCCTTATAGGAAGGGTTCATTGGGAGGTTAATAGGATGCTGAGGAGAGGGACTGATTAAAATGAAATTAATCTAAATTAAATTAGGGGAAAGTCGCGTAACCTACTCTGTTCATAAGATTTCATAGCCGGGGCATTACAAGGAAGATGGCTGAGAAGTGAGGGATCCAGCCCTGCGAGTGGTCCCGACTGGGTATCCCCCATCTGAACTCAGCACCGGGGTTTGCCCCAGTAAGACCAGTATGAGAAGTGGCCAGCAGTGTGAAGCACTGGCTCTGCCTCCCCGGGGACAGCATCACCAGGTGTGTCTGCTGCCACAAGATCTCATGGCCATGAAGGGGACAGGGGCTGTGCCCCAACAACAGCTTCTGTAGGGCAGCCACATCCCGGCTGTGGGGCAGGACAGGACCTGAGAGGTGTTGGGAAGCAGGGGACTGAGGGAGGTGGGTTTGCTGTGAGAGCTGGGTCACAGCCTGCAAGGTCTCCCCGGCATCCTGGAGTCTTTGAGAAAGCATTTTGCTCCTGTAAGGGTGTTTTAAAGTAATAACAATAACAATCAGCAGAGCTATGCTCGTCCCTAATGCCATTAAAGCTGTTCCATAAAACAACAAAGCTCTCCGTGGGTACCTCCAGGTTGCCCATTCCCCCAGCCTCGGGATTCAGGTGGTTGTGTGCTGCCGCATGTAGCAAGGCAAGCTCTTTTCTCAGCACGTGAAGTTTGAAAAAATGCTTCAGAAACAAATGGTCACCAAATTCTCAACCTCCCAGACTGTGTAATACAGTATCCAACACCCCCAATATACACATGCCCACGTGTGCTTCATTTCAAGGTATCCGTATTTGCCTATTTGTCTGGATTTATGCTTTTTTTTTTTTTTTTTTTTTGCTCTTACTTTACTAAGAGAGGCTCTTTAAACTCCATGGTGTGCAATATCTCCTTCTATGGAGGTATTCATCTCTTCACAAGATGAAACAATATATATGCAAATGCGCATTAATACATAAAACCTGAAGTAAGACATCCACGTCTACACTTTGATGCACTAATCTGGGCCTAGTTATATTGACACAGATGGAGTGAATTATTGGAGGAGAAAAAGCACATCTGTTAAACGTTATTGTTTAATTAAGCCATTAGCAACTGAAAGACAAGAGCCTTTAAATTGTAGCATTTTGTATTTATTTCAGGCTGTGGAACTTGTATGGCTCCTCCAGCACCTGGAGTGTGTAGCATCCTCTAGTGCCATCACCAAAAAGGAGCTATTATCTCTACCCTGCTGATGGGGAGCTGAGCTTTTTGGCTATCAGCCTTGTCAGGAATTTGGGAAACAGAGACGTGGCCTGAGGTTAACATCTTACTGCCAACTTGCTTCACCAGTTGGTGTCAGGAAGCCTTGCAGGAGCTCCAGCTAACCTGTCACCTGCAGGTGAGGGTCTCTGCACCCAGTTAGCCTGGGCATGGGGGTTGGAGCACACAAAATCTTCTCCTACCTGCCTGCCAGGCTCTGTGCACGTGGCCTAAGAAATTGGCAATAATCCTATATTACAGCTGCAGGCTCTCCCTGGAAATCTTATTCTCCCGTTCAATTTTTCAGTGAATAAATTTCCTAGCTGGAGGGAAACTTCTTCCTGCGATGGGGGACAGGATGTCTTCGTGAGACATCTTACCAATGGATTTACTGCAACGGAGAGGTAAGAAGCATAACGTTGTCTTGCTGAGAATGCCCAAGGGGAGCAGCCCATCATCACCCTGAGGACCAAAGGTGACTGCTGGACTGCTCGTTTTTGTCCTTGCCTTGTCCTCACCTTCAGAAGTGGAAAACCACGTCTTGTCTGCTCAGCGTGGGGGCATCGCTGCTGGTGCAAGGAAGAGGAGATGGTGCTTAGGTGAATGAAAATAAATAACACAAAGCTCTTCGTGCAGTGCTAAGGTGACATTCAGAGAAGCCGGGTCACCGTATGAGGCTGAGAAAAGCCCCCCTTAGAGGAAGAAAACAGCAATATCTGGCCCAGGGGATGCACCCCGCAGCCTGTGCCACCTGGTATCTGCCTCGCTGCCACCTCGTGCAGGGAATTTCAGACCCCTTTATGAGCTGTGTTTGCTGCTGAGATGGAGACTTGGGCATTTTTCTTGTTCTTATCTTGTTGCTCCTATAATAACTTTTGGATCCCTTGCTGGGGTCGACCAAATTTCACAGCGGACTAGAGAGCTTAGAGATATTAAATATCCAGGAGGAGTGCAAAAATGGGCATCTGTAAAGAAAAAGGAGACCTGTTTAGTGGCTTTAGTGTGGAAGAGGTGAATAGGATTAGCTCTTATCTTTGCAGAGGAATCCAGGCTTCGTTAGTTCTGCTGCCCAAGCAATGCCCGGCCGCTGTTGTGACGGCGGATATTAGGGTCATGAGCAGTGCCATAAATAGCTAATTTAGCTTTTATGTGCCATTTACACCACTTCTGCCAACAAAGTGACACATGATAAATACAAGCAAGAAAGGCTTTCAGCTTTAAAAATAGATTTATTTTTTTCCCCACTCTATATGCTGCAGGAGGAAGGCCTGACTCTGCTCTCACTTAGGCAGGCATAAAACAAAATTAGCTACAGAGAAATGAATGGGGATGCATCTATCAAAAATGTGCAAGTGGCAGCAGAAATGGCCTCTTCTCTTTTAAACTTCTTCCTATTCAATACTGCACAAATGTATTTATTTATTTGATGCAATAACCTTTTAGGACTGATGAAATTATACTCCTGCCCCTCGGATCAGAGCTGATGTCATTCAGGAATGAACACGGATGCATCTCAATGGAAAATCAGCCTGAATGGAAAAGTGTAAAGAATATGAAGTGTCTCCACAGAGGGCCAGCATCTACTTTGATTCCCTAGGAAGGGCTGAAGCGGTTGTGCTCAGCACTGGCAGGCTCCACTCGGCCATCCTCATCCTGAGCCTTTGGCCTCAGCCAGGCAGGGTGAAGCCCCTGTGGGACCTAGGCAGGTTGGCAGATGGTGTGGGAATGTCCCAAGGGGTATGGCAGGGAGAGGAGGAGGAAGAGCTCCCCATAGGAAAGCAGAGAATCCCTTTTCCCCAGGAGCTGGATCCCAGGGCTCTGCTCCCTGAGGCAGCGGTGATCTGAAAGCTAACCAAAAGCGTTGCTGCTATCCCAGAGTACCGCCTTAAATAATTGAAAAATGAATAATTAAATTAAAAGAGGATTATTTCCCGCAGACAAGCAGAAAATTGCTGCCTGTGGGACAAAGGGTGATGGTAAGGCTTCATTTTCTGCAGCCAGCAGCGAGGTGATGGGAACAACACCTGCGGAGGGCAGGAAGAGCCCCCCCTGGGTTACCTTGGGCTTTTTTGGCTCCTGGTTTCTCTCCCCATTGTGTTTTCCCAAATGTAGGGATGCTGATTGCTGGAGGAGGAAGCAAATCAGGAAACACGAGACGTGCCCTTATGCGTGAATGTCAGCCCTGGGGTGTGGGGGAATCTGTTTACATACAGGCACACGAGGGATTTGCACAGCCCAGTCCCGCTGACTGATGGTTAGCTGCTAGACATATCTGTGGGATACATTTCTATGTTTAGTCCCCTACGTTTATTTTACCAGTGAGTGTGAGGGGATGTGCACATGAGCTTTGTTCTGGCACCTTGTAAGAATGGTATTTCATGGCACTATTATTTTTCCCGAAGATGTATATATCTGTTTGAGCAGATGACACATCGTAAGAGTCTGTATTTCTCATGAACTATAATTAAAAATGAACAACTCCCTGCATAGGATAACAATACCATAATATACTTGCTCTCCTCACGGAAATTTAAACAAGTTGACATGCTGAGTGAATAATGATCTTACATTTATACCACACTTATTTTCCCTGAGCAACTGAAAGCCCATGGTACACGAATATCAAAACCATGTGAAATATTAGAGTGGGGTCTGAACACGTCCAGCAGGAACCGAGTTGTGCTCCTCCACCCTTCCTCCTCCCCAGTGCCTCAAGCTCTCCTTGCCCTCCCAAACCTCCCACCCAGCCGCCCCATCCCTGTGGTATCCCACTCTCATCTTTGTGCCTTTTGGATCTGGAAGGCCTCTTTTTGTTCCATGTCTTTGCCTTCTGACAGCCCTCCTCACCCCCTCCTTAAAGCTCCAGTTTCTCCAGCAAAGCACTCTCTTCGCTCACCACATCAGCACCGCTTATGAAAGGTCAGGGTACTTTGCCAAGAGCTGTGGCATTTTCTTTAAGCCCATCTTCTCATCTCTCTGGCCAGAGACTTCATGGTCCCCAAGGGGGTGGCCATGGTTGTGACCAGACTGTCAGAAACCAGATGTCCACGATGGTGTCATGGGATTCAGAGAGACACGTGCAGCCCTGTTAGTCCCCCTTCCTCCCTCCACTCCATACTCATCATCGCACCATTTATATCTGAAAAACATGAGGCTGGCCTTTCGGTAACAGATTTCTCATCCTGCACCCCTCCTGTGCCAAAGCAGATGGGCAGAGGAAGCTCAGAGAGTAAATAATATGCTTGACACCACATAGCAAGGCTGTGGCAGAACAATTTCTGGGTGCTAGCCCTGGTCTCAAACCCAGCCTCAGGAACACAGTGGTGAGTTTCCCTCCTGCCCTGATGCCTGCCTGGCCAGATGAGCACACAGCATCTTTGTCCCATGGCACTGTGACAGGGCCCAAGGACGTGAGGGATGCCAGCCACCTGTGTGGGATAAAGGCACTGGTCTGGGGCTGGCGGAGGAGGGAATTCAGCTTAGGCTTTTTGGAGAGATGTTCGCTTTCCCTGGCTTGTCTGGAAGCACTAAAGTACAGGTTTTGCAAAGGTGTGTCAGCCCTGTAGTTTAATCAGTGAGCTCTGTCCCTTTTCATCTTCAAAGCCCTGCGGGACCGGCCTGCCGGAGCCTCCTCTCATCAGCCACTGGGCAGGGGAAGAAGCAGTGGCAGAGAGCAAAGGCTCCAGGGCTCCTCAGTGCGAGACACCGACACGAGCACCAGAGCATCTGTACGGGGTCAAGCCGACGTCCTGCCTCCCCTGCACCCTGTCTGGGCACGGGTGGGTGCCGATAAAAAGGTGTAAAGCCAACGGGGCCAGCACGGAGCATCCTCCCTGCCGGCGTGCCTTGAAAAATGAGCAATTCCTTTCTACGCCCAACACCTCTCCTGGTGATTAAAGCGTTGACTCGTGCTTTTTGGCTTGTGGCGCTTGCATTGTGCAGGACCGTTCGAGTCAAAAAAAGGAAACGCTTTGATGATCTTAATCAGGACTTCCCTCCAAACACGCATTTCCGTGCCTGCTGCGGCGGGAGCCAGCAGAACACTCTGCTACCCGAGAGCCTGCATCCGAAATGCTCCTCCACAGCCAAATGTCACCAGAAATGGGGAAAAATACAGCCCTGCTCTAAAACTGTTAGCCAGAGCAAACAAAAAAGTCCTCCCACATCCCAAGAGCAAGAAGGTTTCTGGTAGGCAGCCCGGTGTCAGTGGAAGATCAATGCATTTACGCCTGGTTTCAAAGCCTTGGAAGTGTAGAGGAGCTTCTCCATCGATTTCAGAGGGGTTGGATCAGGTCCTCTGGGGGCACCCATCATCAGAAGCAAGACTGGCCATACGGATCCAAGCTCAAAACTGTGTCAGGAGAGCACGCTGCAATGCTCTGAGCAGGCGCCGAACGACTCTCCGCACGCTATCGATCCTCCCTTCTAGCTTGTGAAGATGTTCTATATACGTTGCATCAGAGGTAAAATTTACCCAAGGAATTTAATAAACTGCAAAGACAGCACGCAAACTTTGCACTACTTGCAGATTAAAAAGTCATCCGCTCCCAGCGACTTCCTCTTGCACGTACCAAAGAAGTCCAAGTGTGGATAAATTTAACGCAGCTGATTCTCATTTTTGCTTCTGGAAAATGTTGCCCTGGAAGATCTCAGAGTCAAGCTATACATCTGTCACTCCCTCCAGTCAAGTCCTTGGGAATCTATATTTATAGTCCTAGGTTTGGTACAGTTAGAGCCTGTGCCAAAGCCTACTGCAGTCAATGGAAATCTTGGGGAAAAAAAAAAAAAAAAAAAAAAAAAAAGCCTTGGAAATGTTTTAGAAAAGCACAGTTTTGACTAGAATATGTTAAAATATTAGAATGTGTACTCCCACAAAAAAAAATAAAAAATAAAACCAAAAACATTTTTCAAACATTTTAAGGAAAAAACCTAGCTGGTGATGGGCTTCCTAGAGCAGATTGTGCAATCAGCTGTGGATGTGCACTCCAGAAAATGCTCAGGGCAGGGGGATTACTTGGGCAAGATGCGTTACCTGCTGTGCACAGCACCCGGCGCTCATTGAGCTCCTCGGCCCCTGAGCCGGGTCAGAGGGAGCTGTGAATATCTGATTACCATGAACTCCAATCCCACTTTAGCTTACCTTTCTGTTAAACAAACACTGTCCTGCAGCTCTGTTATCTGCCCTTGCCAACCACGTGGCATGCACATTAATAAAAGCAGTGGGATTTTTCTCCCTGTTTAAGTTCGCAGGGAACAATAACATTTCCTGCAAGAATTTTTGGATGAGCACAACCTTCCTCTGGGACTATGCTTCAAAATATTGGCATTTTTTTTGGGTGATGGCAAAATCTTCAGTGCTGGGTTTTTCTGCTTGTGTCAGATTTCCTCTCCCCCTTGAAATCTGGCACGGAAAAGTCCAGAATGCCTGATCTGTAGGTCAGAGGTGCAGGTACCATCAAACAAACAAGCAAAAAAACACACACAAAGGCCCTTCAGGGCAATAAAAGAAGAAGGGAAAAATATATACCACAACTTTATAATGCTGGAGTAACTGAAGTTAGTTATAAGAAGCCTTATAAGCATCTTATACCCAAGAGAAAAACAATGTATTGAAATTCCTTTAAATGGCTAAACAGGAGGATTTTTAGTTAGTACAGGCTTCCCGAGATGTCTGCAGTAAAACTGGCTCCTCAAGGTTGAAGAAGGTCTAAGTCAATCCCGCTGAGGCTTGCACAGCTGGTGTAGGTCTCTAAGCTAAAGGGATCTGGCAAGCCTGGAGCCGGCTTTAGCATCACTTAGGAACAGAGCATGATGAAGCCAAATGTCTTCCTGTGGCCTCACGTGCACATAGTGTCATCTGCAGCAAACCCATGGCTGAAGATGTATAAAAGACACTGATATGGTGGCTCATGGGCTCACCACACAGCATCTGTGCCACCAAATGCCCCAGTTCCAGTATTTAGGTGCTTCTGTGATGGAAAAGCAAGGTAAGAGGTGATCCATTGCCTGTGTCCTGTCAGGATGCTGCCCACATTTTTGGGTGTAGCTTGTCTGCTGCCAGAGATAGGTAAAATGATTTACTCTCAAGAAGCTCCTCCACCACACAGGAAACCCAGGCACAATTTCCTCTCTTAAGGGAGTACAAATATGTGCATCCTAGACACATGCCACAGCTAGGCAAACAACAGGTTCTGTCCTGGGGAGGTGCTTTATGCCCCAAATAAAGCAGGGACACTTGGCAAGAGAGAGACCAAGATTTGGTGAGGGAGTCAGGAGCTGTCAGGGGAAGTTCTGCTGCAGCAGTCGTGACGAGCAGGAGACTGCAGGGTGGCAGAGGCTGCGGAGCACGGCCACTGCTAGCTTTGTCAGGCTGGTTCAGCATCCAGATACCTAGCTCCGTCTCACCCAAACACAGGATTTTTAGAAATTTCCCTACAAATTGTACGTAGTTTCTCTTCCTCCTCGTGATGCTGATGCTGTGTGCTTGCTCCTTTCGCATGCCTGGGTCTGAAACATCTATTTAACATCTATATTTTGTGGAGTTTGATGCTAGTGAGTGGCTTTTACATGCCTCATGTAGTTGGTCTGCTGCATGCTCGGGCAGATGCCTGCCCTGAACTCCAGGAACGCCTCAGTTTCCAGGACTATACACAAAGTGCCTGTTGGTTTTATAGCACGCAAATATTTGCTTTCTGTCCTTCCCAACCTAACGAAGTTATGGGCCAGTAAAATCGAGAGTAGCCTTACACTGCACAAACCCAGAGGACCGCGTGTTACGCCACGTGCTGGCCCGGCACGCACAGCAAGTAGCACTGATATTTTTGGGAAGCCTTTCGTGAGGCCAGGGGCAGAAAAACACAGCAACAACAAGAGCTTGGCAGCGCTTTAGTCCCATCGGAGCCCTGTGTCGATACCGGGGGTGCTGCAAAGGCTCTGCCCGCCCGACTGGCAGCCTTTGATTCCCGGGTGGCAGCGGCCCCTGCCCTTTGCTGCGGCTTCGAGACACGAGGGCCTTGTAAGGGGCTGGCTGCACTTCTTAGGAATACCAGCACTCGGGGCTCCCGGAGCAGCTGCGCCCTTATCCCCAGCATCTGAAAACCACTTGTACTATTGAAGTGGCAGATTTCGGAGCTGGCGCTTCCCCATAACCACAGGTATTTTAAATATTTAGCAAAATAAGATGGCACGCCGGAGCGGTTCTTACGGGTCACGGGTGGTGCTTAGGCAGGAGACAAAAAACACCAGAGCAAGCTCCATGGGAGTTCAGCACTGGAAGCCTTTCCTCTCTGCTCTCGGGTAGGACAGGCACACTGTGCTCCCAAACCACAAAGAGTCCTCCACAAGCGTCACTCTTCTTAAAACTTTTCATCTACACAAAAACGCTGCCATATTCATAACCTACTTTGGGTTCGTAATGCAAATTGGGAAATAATTGTCCGGGGAAGTGGCTGCCTGATGAAAGCTTCACTGGTGTGAATAACCAGCACGATTACAGGGGAAGGCGGCCGCCTGGAACGAACTGGTAATGGGACACTGAGCCTTTAACTATTAGATCAAAGTGTGAATGTGTCCCACAGCCATACTGATTCACGTTATTAGATGTCCTATGGGAAACATGCTAGTGAAGGTTCATTCCAGCTCCTTAACTCATTAGAGACTTTGCAAACAAAAGCGCCGGAGCCCCTCACAGACTGAGATGCCTCTGTTGGTCCTACTAGAGTCCTGTTTGCACCTTTGGAGACCTGACCCTACATGGCCACCGCTTCAGCTGACACAGGCTGTCTCAATTTTTGGCCAAGGACAGAGACAGCATGAAGACAAGAATCCCATTTTAGCACTCTTGTCAATTATTTATTCATGAATGCTGATTTATTCATCAAGATGTCTGCCTTCAGCTGTGATTTAACAGCTTTGCTAAACATGGTGTTTCATTTAAGTAACAAGGAACTTCAGTCTGGTCCTTCATCTATCTAATAAGGACCAGCAGGGGTCCTTATTTAATAAGGACTGCAAATGGACCAATCTGGGTTCTAGCTGTAATAGACAATATTAATAGCAAAGATTAATTTCCTCCACTGCAGGAATGAGCATTAGGATGAGCATTATGAGGAAGTCAGGCTAAATGATTGTCATCTCTAAGCCTTAATATCTATTTAGGTAGTCACTTTACAGTAACAAACAACTTAATCTATACAAAAGACAGATCGTGCGTGGGGAAAATGAATGCTCTATGGACCTTTGTGGACCATAAACACCTATCACCTGCTTGCCCGAGACTGTGTGGAACCACAGTCAAAAGGCCCAGCTGTCCCTCCCAGTTCTGCAGTCAGAGCGCATATAAAGTAATCCGTTTATTGGTCAGCGAAGATATATCACCGCTATCTGCAACGTAGATATAAATAAATAAATAAAAGTCCTACGACATTCACCTGGCGATGAATCACCAGGACTTTACACAGAGTGATAGCCATGTGCTGCGGTGATGACTCTGTAACGCTGGATGTGGCGCAGCAAGCCTGAGTCGGGATAAGGAATTAGTCCAAGCAAATTCACTCTGTACACTGAAAAGTTCCTACTAGATGCTGTTCCTGCACAGTAGGATGGGTAACACTGGGCTCCTGGCAGCTCCGTGAGGATATTTACTACACATGGAATAGACAGGGAGGGGTCAAGGTACCTAGAACATAGTCCAAGACCCAATAGGAAACTAAAAACAGTAAGCAAAATCATCTGATCATAAATAAGTCACCACGAGTGAGGCTGTAAATGGCTGTGGATATGGTTCTAGCCCCTGGCAGTTGTGTCCTTCTACTGATGTTCTGCCTCACAACTGCTGTGGTCCAGGAGATCTTCCTACAGTGGCTGAGGTGAAAGAAAAAATTACCAGCCCCAGCTCTGCCCCAGCCTCCACGCTGGAGTCCATGGTGCTCGGGTAAATGTTGCCAAGCTCTCCTGCCAAAAGGACTCATCTCATCAAATGGCCCAAGGGGGTTAGGAAATGCTCGGGCAACCTACTCCTCATCAGACCAGGCTGGGTAGAGGAGATGTGGGGAGCTAACAAGGAGCTACAGGTGGTGGCCTCCTAAGCTGGCCAAAAGAAGACACGCACCCACAGCCTGGTTTGCCCAAAAGCAGTATCTCTGTCACATGAAAGCCTGCGAATATACCCAAGGCCACATACTGGCCTGCTTTTTCCACTTTGGAGGTTGTTTATTAATGAATCCTCGTACCAGTTTGGGGGAAGGACTGCGGGATGGAACAAAGCATGTACCGACAGTGAGCGTGCACAGAGATTTGCTATGAGCTTTGCATGCCTTTTTAAGTGCCAGTGTTTTTCTTCTTAATATTTTTTTTTTCAAAGCCTGGCATATTACCATGACAGCTTTACAGTGAGACACCAGTCCAACGTGCTGACATCGACTAAAAAGGCATAGCAACAACCCCGCCCTTTCACATACTTTACGAGTACAATGTGTTACTGTTAAGCAATATTTGAAGAAATACTAGGCAAAACAGTTCCCAGGAAGACCTGGATTCTGTCCTCGTGCAGCCACAGAAATACACTACAGAAAAGATAAATCCTAATAACATTGCTGACGGCCCACCTAGCTTGGGAACGGCTGAGACCTGAGCGTAGGAAATGTCACGTAGAAGCCCATCCTCTGTTCCTTGCTGTGAATTAGCTCCACTTTTCGGGACTTGTTTGGTAACACTAAGCAGCATAACAGGGTGAGAGGTTTGCTCGCTTGGCACCAAAAGCAATGTCCCCTTGATGTTTTGTGGAGAAAACAGTGCTTAATCTCTGGAAAGGGACGGATAAAGGGTTCGGCTCAATCTCCGCTGACACACAGCCCTCCGCTGCGACTTCACAGCGTCTGTGTCTTATGCAATTCGCTCAGCTTCCCCCGTGCCCCCCCTCGCCTCGTTCAGCGATGGAAATATTCTGCTGGCTTGTGCGCTGCAGCAGCTGCTCCTCTTGACATTTCTGCTGCAGGCTGGGATACAGACCCTGGGAGTGAGCGCTAATGAAAGAGCTAATATAACCCTTCCTCTCCTTTCCCAATATTTCATGTGAAATAGATATTCTAATTTAGGCAATTGTTCCTCTGAGAAGTCCTCCAAGGTTAGCGGAGATTCAAAAATAGTTCGAAACAGCAACAACCAAACCGAGAGTGCTCCAGGCTTTAATTTTCTTCCAACAACTTTTGCTGCTTATTAGAAAGAAAGCAAATGTTATTTCCACCAGGTATCCTGCAGGGAACGTCACACTATTAGTTATTTGCTCCCACTCTTTAGACGGGTGCTCAGGTAAATAGAATTAGGGAGAGAAAGCTAAATTCTAGCACCGTGAGTATATAGGACATGGCACAATAAGAGAGAGCGATTTTGGCCCACGGAGTACATTTGCAGCTCAAAAAGTTTCAGGGAGAAAGTGTCCTTACAGAAATGAATACTAATGCATTTCTGTGACAGAACATGCAATCTGAGGCCTCATCTGCTGAAGGGAGAAATAGAGCCCTGCTTTCTGGGCAGGAAAATGAACACGGTGATTGCAACATGAAAAAGTGGCTTACTCGTGGCGGGCCATTTCTTTAATGGGCCTGCAAGAGCTCCTCATTAGGAGGGTTTTAATCACAACCAGTGACCTCTGAGATGCAAAGACAGCCTCCATTAGTTTCCATCACACTGAAAGCGCGCAGCCCATGCAAACATCCAGGTTTCTGCAAGCTCCACCGAGGTTCCTGGCTAACGAAACCATCAGCATCACACCGAGCAGATCTGACAAAATAAGAACAAAGCAGAGTGCCAGTCGATGAGGTCTGGGAGCAGAAACATCTATCTCGAGTTCCCCTTTGTGTGCTTCTGTCCATTAACTGAAGAAACATGGGACACCAGGCAAGGAGGAATTGCAAATGTTACGCTCTCAGCAGTGACAGACCCAGTTTGAGTTCTGGTTGTATTGCACAATAATTTCTTTAGGGAAAGGTACAATGAAGTGAAAAATGGTAATTAATTGACATACACACTCCATCTCAGCAAACAGAAAGTGTTCATTCCTGGCACTGGGAAGAGACAGCAGCCTGCTCGTCCCAGGCCATTTTTCAGCTCTATTAATCACCTGCGTTTGCTCCAATGGAAAACATGCTTACTGCAACTGCTTTCGCCTCATGCCTGCATACATTTTCTCACCCCGATTCTAGCACAGCCTGCAGGAAGCTGAGCGCAGGCAAGTTGCATCATGCAGTTCGCAGAGGCGCACGACGCCACTTGGCCAGCTCCTCTAACACCATCCCGCAGCGTATTGATACTGCTTTCTGTGCATGCAGGTATTCCAGATCAGCCTCACCACCAGTAGCTAACTAAATAAGCAGAATATTGATGGGATGGAAGATTTATCCCACAGTGAGCATTCCTCCATGCATGCAACTCGCTGCTAGGTTGCCATGGGCCTGTCCCCCAGGTTGGATTGACATGGAGCTGTTTCCCACCTCTGGCTTTTTTTTGTACACTGATCCATCCATACTGTTAAAAAAAAGGCCTGGGTGTCACAAGCCCCTGAACATTAGTGAGGGGTGGTCCATTGATCACACAGCCTCTCCCCAAACCCTCTCTCTCTCAGCTTCCTCCCCGAAACCTGTATTTCCAACAAGATCCAGTATTGATTCTTCAGGCTCAGCCCATAGATTATAAATATCCCCCATCTCCCACGTTCCAGTCAACATTTTGTGAGAAATCTGAGGAAATACAGAGACAGGGCTAGATCGTATCTGGTCCTGAAACAACTCGTTAAAACCGATCAAACAAAAAACACTCCCCAGGCCCCAAGTCCTTGTTAAATGCAGCTTCCCTTGGTGTAACACTGTTCTGCTTTAGAAGTCCCTGGGCATCCAGTGGTGGCGAGGAAGGCAGACAGGCAGTTCAAGGGCCATCTGCATCCCTTGATACAGAGCCCAGTCCAACCCCCTCATGCTCAAGCCTTCCCGTGCATCTCCTTCAGGCTTCCCCCAGGAGACCTTTTAAGCCCTCTTTTATCACCTCCTCAGCTCTGCCCAGCTGCTGGCGACTTTCCAGCGCTGCAGCTCCTGGAAACACAGGGCACTGCTTTGCATTAGGAGATAATGTGGTCAGCAGAACAAAACACAACAGGAGCAACCCAGAAAGCCTTGACGCTTTTGATACCAGGAGACGCCGCAGCTGTAAACCCCTGCGGTGCATTTATAAGGGTTTGGATGTTGCACAGGATTTTAGGGACCAGTCTCCAAGCAGAGAAGGAGCCATTTCCTGTCCCTACTCCTGGTATAAAAACAAGTAATAGAAATCTTTCTTGGACTTCTGTCAAGGGAAAAACAATACTCTGTTCGAGCAGTTCAGTTTGAATGGGTGCAAGCTATTGTGTGTCATCTGCTTTCCCAAATCCTGCCGGAGTGCTGGGGGTGGGTGAGTGCAACCAGAACCCAGCATTTGTGGGGAGGAGAGAGAAGTGGGTCTGTTTTTTCCTTAATCCACATGTACTCTTATCCCACGGGGGAAGATAGATACCGGTGCAACTAGCAGCTGAAGTTTAGAGATCGATTCTGGCAGCTGCAGAGTGCATTGTGAGCATGTGGATGCTTTCACCATGAAGCCACCAACTCACCTGAACAATTTTGTTGTTGTCTTTAAGTTTTAGGTTTCACTCTGTCGTACACTAGTCATTACGTGATCCCAAAAATCAGAGCTTGGGCTAGCAAAGGTATCAGATAACCAACAAATACAGCCTCCCCAGCAGTTCTGGAGGTGGAAGAAACTTCAAAAATTGGAAGAGGGTAAACAAAGACATGAAACATAATGTTAATTTCCATAGCTCTGGTGTTGGGAGACTTTCCCCCCAAAGTGAAGGCATGAAGAAAGAACGGGAAAGTCACATATTCTTAAAACGGAGAAAGCTGGAGTTTTATTGGAAAAGGGAAAAAATGTTCTGTGCTTCAGACATCCTGCAAGATGACACCATTCTGTAAGCCAACTACAGACTATGAATATAATTTGTTATCACATTGGTTTGGTAACTGTGTTTGTCCATCCTCTTCCAAGTCAGCTGTAAAGAATTTCTATTTTTTTTTCGAAGGCAATCAAAACATTTTTCATTATGCTTATATGCCGGCAGAATGCCCCTCAATTTTACAATGAGGTTTTCCAATAGTTTGAACAAAACTCTGAATTTGCAACTGCTGGTAGTGAATGACTGAAACATATTTCTTTATTTGTCAGTTGCAGCAAATCTGTCATTATGAAATCGGAAATTCATTGCAGAACATAGCATTGTACACTACGGGAAATGTTCCACGGCCAACAAAGGATAATTGGTTTAATCTGATTTTATTTTCTAAGCTAAGTGGCTTTTCATTTCTTCTTTTAGATTCGGCAATGAACATTGTATTCGAGAGCGTATCTCATATCTGTGCTGCTTGAAGCTGTCAAGACACAACAGCTTTTCTGTGGAGAATGAAGCCAAAGGTCAGCTCGCCTAACTTCAGGATGCGGGCCAGGTCTTGTCTCTGTTTTTCTCTCTCTCTCCCGATATCACCCTCATCCAGTGCCAGGAATAAGGATATTCATCTTCTCTAGGTAAACATCAGTTTATGAAAAGCAGAATATAATTGCAGAGAAGGAGCTATGACATGCCTTGGGATTAGTGAATGCCTCCTAATTGAGCTTTAGTGAAAGCGGCAGTTTTGGCATTATTTTTATTCACCTTGTGGAAAATTATTGGAGCATATTTCATATAATTAGGATCAAGAATGGATTTGGCATCACTTCCAGCAAATGCCCCTGAACACTAATCTGGTTTATTTGGCACCACTGCTGAGGCTTCTCTTGTGGGGAATACAATGACAACAATTAACCTGGCAGTGCAGAACAGGAATGGGAAGTGGGAAGCTGTGTTGTCTTTTATCCACATGCATAGTGAAGTGTGACCTCGTATAACAACAGAGCAGCGGTGCCTTGAATTTATTGTCTTCTTTTTTTTTTTTCCCTTCTTGAGGTGCCCTAAGGAATCTTCTCCCTTTTTTCCCCCTGTAGCTCAAAAATCCACATTTTTCCTGCTATCCAAGAAGGCCTGAACAAACGGGCACGTGGGCCCCACTTACTGTGGCAGTGTATTTTAAGATTTCTGGGTCAGGTTCGGTGACGATTCATCCACCCATGGATTTGCTTCCTTTGATGTAGTCACCACGCCAGACAACGGCGCAGTGAGACGTGGGGAAAATATCCCTGCCTAGCTGGTTTGCGGGGAGGATGCTTGGGAGAGGAGACTTTCACTAGAAGCAGGGCAAAGAGATTAGGTATTAACCTGGGATCCTAAACACTGCAGAGCTGGAGAGACTTAGAGAGATTTAGAGAGGTGCAGGGGGACTTGAGAGGAATCAGGAAGAGCAGAGAGATTTGGTTTAGCTGCTGGGCCAGCAGAGGGAAGGACACAGAAGAAAGAGGGTGTCAGCCAGCTGTGGGCCTTGGATGTAGGATTTCTCCACAAAGTCCCACTTCTTCTAGGGCAGAGACAGAGCCTGCAGCTGAGGAACGTGTGAGGGAGGCTGTGAAAAAGGCAAGTGCTGCAGCATGCTCAGAGGCTGTGGACCCAGCGTGGTGGGGCCCAGGCATAAAAGTCCTTTCAAACACATCAGGGAATGCTGTCAGGTTGTCACCCTCATCCTTTCTGAAACCCCAGGGAAAATAAAAGAGACGTGCAGCCTGTCCTGAACATCAACACCCTCTCCCCACAGCCCCCAAACCGCCTCGAGCGAGTGCTGAGGCTGAGAGCTTCTCAGCGAGTGCCTTTCCTTTGCTTTGAGCCCCAGTCTGTGTGCTGTCCTTTCCTCTGACAGCAGAAAAGGGATGTGGTAAGCAAATCCTGCGTAAGCTGTTCAAGACGGAACCAACAGCTGATCTCCTAAGATCGCTGCTTGCAGTAAAATACAGCTTAGCAAGAGGGAAGCAGCCTGCAGCTCCTGGACTGACTGGAGACGTAGCCCAAAGACCAGCTTGTTGCGGCAACTCAGCTGCAAGGTAAAGTTAAATAAGAAGTTGTATTTCTGTGTACAGATGCCATTGTATGCTATTTTTGAGCTCAGAGGCACTTAAATTCATCCCTGGATCAAATACTCACCTTCTGGCACCCACATTTCCAAAATCTGGCCTGAACCCTTGACGTCCTCTCTTATGTCAGACGTTGCACAGCCCTCTAAGCAATGATGGCTAATACACCAATACCAACTTTCTTGAGCCTCTTTTTCTTGGGGTGTCACCCTTAACCATGAATTTCCAGCTCTCTTTTTCTAAAAATCTGCATGATAGCAATTAGCATTCATTACATGCACACCTTAAATGCACACCTTACATTTTCAGCCACAAATATGTTTGCCTCCCACTAAATCTGAAGTTGAAAAATAGGGATGTTTCTCTGTCAGCACAAAGAGAAGGGAAAGATAATAAATCACTGACTTGTAAACTGAGCCTGGGAATCAATAAAATGTAAATGGCTACAAAATAGAAGGTAGAAATACATTAAATATGAATGATAAGAAAGAAGAATAAGACTGGAAAACGATAAGGCTGGGTATTTCATTACAGGAGACAGAAGTGACAGAGAATGGTCCTGGGTTGGTAAAAGAAGTTCTTCACAAACAAAATCGTATCTGACCATGGATCCCTGTCCACTCTCCCACTAATGGAGATAGAATATATCATAAGAGTGTCGACAACTTTTAGGAACTTTACACATCGCTGATTGCAAATGAAACTGTAATGCATTCTACACATGTTCTGGCTCTTATCTCGCCTCCGGGGGAAAGCATTAAAGCCTCAGCCTGCCATGGAAAATGTAGTATTCAGACATCTGTGACCAGCGCGTGTAGAGAAGACAAGATAAGGTGCATATCAAGCCTACATCTGTGACAGGGGGCTCGGAGTCTCTAGAGACAGATGAGTGAACACATGTGAAGACTGACTGAAAATTTTCTAATTAAACCTTTGCTTTCCTAAAAGTATTTGCTCTCTACCAAATATTTTGTTTTGAAAGAAAAGCTTACAAAGATTTAAGCCATAAAACAATGATTTTTTTTCCCTTTCTTTTTTTTTTTTTTCTAAGAAATAAAAGCCTATTCTTGAGCAAAGATGCTGTGTATCCATTAAAGACTCCCTGGAGAAAGTTCAGCCTGCTGGCCTACCACAGAAAGGAAGAGGTAAGCTGTTACAGCTGCAGGATGACAAGAAATAGGGGCTGTGAGAGACCTGGATCTTTGAGGAATAATTAGTTTTGAACAGTAGCAGATAAATAAATTGGATCACGGGTAGCTTCTCGGGTGAATGGTGGCCTGCCAGTCAACATAATAAGATGGAAATCAGCCGTACCAGTTAGCAGCCCATACTGGCAGCGTAGGTGAGAGGAATAAGGTATGATTTCGAGGCTTCTGAGCAAGGCTCTTGAGTTTTACAGCTAGAAGAATGCTCAGCTTTGTACGGCCAGCAATTCATTTTACCACTTTAGAAACTTAAGAATATAAAAAATGCAAATGCCCCTTTGATGTGCTGATTACTCAGGGGCGCACCAAGCCATGAACAGTGGCGGCAATGAAATGTCTCCTGGGCGCCTTGGAACATCGCAAGAGGAGCCGGGAGAGGTTCCCTAGGAAACCAGAGATGCACTCCGAGGCATGTGTGAGCCTGGCCAGCTGACAGACACTCAGCTGTGCCCTGAGCATCGCTGCTAGGCCGTACGCGATTGGGGTCCGGGGGGTAGCTGGTAGGACTGATTGTGGGAAGCCTGAAGGAGGTTGGGGTATCTTTGTTCCCGGTTACGTAAATGTTCGGAGCTCTAGAAGGATGAAAAGACTGATTGCTGTTTTACCCGAAATGGGGGAGAGAGAGGGGTGAATAACACCTTCAATTAATCTAAATATTGATCTTAGTCCCAGATTCTGCTGGCCTAAATTCCACCTAAATCCCAGTGCCTACTGTTTCCCATTGGCTGACACCCCAAAGCTTCTGAGCAATTATTCCAGGGGTCTGAGCAGGGCACTGAGCACAGAGGCACTTGTGTCTGCCAGTGGTTGGCACCGAGCAGCCAGATTTATGTGGAGTTTAGCCCTGAGGTAACCGGGCATGAGGGCAAGACTGTGTGTCCAAGGTGCTTACAAAAGGAGATGCCTACAGACCCAACACTTCTCCTGTTTCCTCTGACATTTAGGCAAGGTAACCAGTCTAGCATCTCTTGGGAGATATAATTTACCACCACCACCCCTAAAACTTGCTCTTTTTCTGTATCTCAGCACCTCCAAGCCCCATTCTCAGCCAGTTTGCTCAGGAAAGTGCCAGGACTGTGTGTCTGACCTGGGTGCAGAATAGAAAATGACAGAATCACAGAATGAGTTTGTGTTGGAAGGGACCCTTAAGGATCACTTTTTTCCAACCCCCTGCCATGGGCAGGAACACCTCCCACCAGACCAGGTTTCCCAAAGCCCCATCCAGCCTGGCCTTGAACACCTCCAGGGATGGGGCATCCACAGCTTCTCTGGGCAGCCTGTGCCAGGGCCTCACCAACCTCTGAATGAGGAATTTCTTCCTTGTATTTAATCTAAACCTACTCTCTCTTATCTTAAAGCCATCACCCCTTGTCCTATCACTACATGCCCTTGTAAAAAGTCCTTCTTCAGCTTTCCCTTTAGATACTGGAAGGTCTCCCCGGAGCCTTCTCTTATCCAGGCTGGATAAGCCCAACTCTCTCAGCTTTTCTTCACACAAAATATAAAGATAAGAAAACCATTACTTTTGCACTCCTTGGCAGCATGATTCCCAATCCTTTGCAGATCCTTTATCTCTTACCACAAGAAACGAAGACCCTTTTAGAAAGGGCAGAACAGCGGATTTTCCCATGAAAGTACAGGAGGTGTGACATGACTGAACTTTCCAGTTGCATTTCCCTGAAATTCCCTTCTTAGAACAAGCCCTTGGATCGCCCAAAGACAGCGAAGTAGTCAAAGCAATATTCAAAATACTGCCTGTGACTCAGCAGTGAGTCCTCCCCAGTGATTTCTGGATCAGACATCCCAAAGATCAAATATTTGGGGAGTGGGGTGTTTGGAGTGGAAAGGGTCTGCCAGCTATGAACTTTCCTACGAAGTTTTGCACGGATTTAAGCAGCGCTGTTGTTCTTAAACTTTGTTTTCTTGTCATGAGACAGGTGTGGCTGTAACTCCAGCACGTCATAAATACGTTCAGCAGTTAGATTAGCATAATTGCCTGCCTAGTCAGCTAGCATGCAAAGTGCACAAACAAGTAACATAACAGTTTTATTACATGTACATGCTTGTGTTTCCTTGAGACATGATAAAACAAACAGACCAGTAATTTTAAAACAAGCAGTAAAAAAAAAAAAATAAAACATGCAATGAGTAACTTAAAACAAATGTTGAGAAAATGGTGTCTTTAAGAAATCTTTTCCAAGTCGAGCCCCCGTTACAGTTCCTGGATGTGTGAAAGAAAAGATATCACGACAGAATATATTACTGGCCAAAATGGTGTACGTTTAGTTTTGCTTTTGTTTTGCTCCATTATGAAATAGATTTCACTGCAGTAATTTACACTTTGAAGTGTAAAACCATCAGGTGTGATTCCATCTGGAAACATTTTAAATGGGTGATTGGTTGAGAAATGTCCCCACCCTTTCTTAGTTCAAACAGCAGATAAGGAATGTACCTCTTAAGTAGAGTATTTAGTTCTTGCCGATAAGATTGTCCTTTTGAAGAGCTTACATATTAGTGAATTATAAATGTTTTAAATACATTTCTAATGATCCACTATAATTTCACAGATATCGCATATGATAGTAAGTTCATTAGTGAAAACAAAAAAGGTAAAACATCTTTGATGTTGCACCGGGATGTGCTCAGCTGTTAAATGAAGTAAAATAATCTGTTGGGATTTGTTCATTTTACAGACGGCACATTGTAGATGTTCCAGCGAACATCTACAGCAAGCAGTGAGCAAGATGTGACTGAAGCAGTCTGTCAAATCCTCGGTTTGATTTATAATAATGGGGTTGCGTTGACATGAGGATTAAACACAGCAAAGCATATACTCACTGTGAGTAATACAGACTCACTTACACGTTATAGCAGTACTAAATAAATAGTCTCAATCATTTTCTAAAATATTTCTGAAATGAATGTGGTCATAATGCCATGGCACAATACTGCTTTGCAGGCAGTTTTCAGAGAGAAACAAAATTCAGAACTAAAAAAGAAGGGATTGTTTTTTTTCCTTGAGTTTCCAGTCTTCCAACTGGTAGAGTGAAGGGAGTTGAAATTTCTCCTGGTTTGAGTCTAAAGAAAGACTAATTGTAGTCCTCTGGAACAGAGAACAAGCAGAACAGCAGCTTCTTGATATAACTTGCTTAGTTTCAGTCCTCAAATAATCCGGCTCCTTTGATCCTCAGCTGGACTGTTTGCAAGAAAGGGCTCGGTATGACTTCAAGTAAATGTCGACATAGTTTCAGAGATGTCAGTGACACATCCATCTCAGCTATAAAATAGTTACTGTAGGAAAACAGAGAAAGCCATGCATTTATCTTGAAGACTGGCAACGCTTTCAAATGAATGTTCTAATTAGGAACCACGACATCCTATTTCTTTTTTTAATACCCTAGTTGTAAATGGGCAACAAATGTTATTTACCAGTGGTTGAGCAAGAGAATGTCATTGTTTAAACATGGAAATGGAATTTAAAGTTCTGCATTCAATTATGTTGGGGTTTGCCTTTCATTTTGAGTTAAACCTGGAGATTTTGAAAAATGTGGCTCTAATATTTTTTCTCTTTGTTAAATGGGAAGAATGTTAAAGAACATATCCAGGCTGCCAGCAACAGTATGAAGATCGTCTAAAACACAGTAAACTTCTTGGTTGTTCAAATAATGGTGCATTGTATGAGCATAGTTATTTTGCATTGTTTGAGTTTCCAACTGCTTTATTATATGACAGATCTTATAAACCAGAGGTTTCTGAAATCTCATTTCTATTTTTTACTTTCCTTCTTCTAAAATACATTTGCTGCGAAAATGGTTCTTTCCTTTCTTTATCTCTCACAGAGACCTCAATTTCTTGTGCACCTACTTAGTGTCAAAAGCAAAATCATTATAAGAAAAGTGTGTGTGTGTTTTTTTTTTTTTCTTTCCGGCCTGAATTGAGAAATTCTATGCATCTGCTAGCAACTTTGAAAATCAGAAATCTGATAAATTAAATGCACAGCATTCTTCCCAGTCCACCTAAAGAAAAGGAAGACCGAGTACGGAAAGGAAGCCTGAGGAAAAAGTAAAATAAATAAATAAATAAATAAAAATAGGACTGTCTCCTGGGTTTTAAGACACGGGCCAGATTGAAGATGAGATGTAGGTGGATACAATTTCCGTAGTGCTCGTAGGGAAGCGCAGGCCAGAGCTGGAGCTGTGAATTCTTTTGACTGTGTAGCTTAAAATCTGCTAACACTGGAAAGTGGCTGTGCCCTTCCCATTTCAGTCCACAGGGTGAATTTAACCACGCTGCTTTAACCATTTGTTTTTACTGCACTGGCAGAGGTCATTTTGACTGCATTTCCTTCAGGAGTATAAGCAATGTGTATGTATTGAGGGCAGCATTCACCAGAATACCACCAGCACCCCCTCAAAAAAAAAAAAAAAAAAAAAAAACCAACAACCCACAAAAAAACAAAGGAACCAACATGCCGCCAAAACATTTGTTGACATGAATTTTTGAAATGAAACATTTCAAAACTAAGATGTTGTGCTTGTGAAAATTGCAACACTGCCCTTTTAGGTGAACATCAGTTATTCCATGGAAACACATTTTGCTGTGTAAAACATGATTACTGCTGTTCCATGACTACAATTGCCCTCAAAGGTGCAATTCTCAAGCTTTCCCTCCAAGAAATTGCTTATTTTTAAATCTGTGGCATTACACTGCTGAGATGTAGCTTTACGGGTCTTCAGCTACAGGTCTCCATGTTACATCGTGTTATTTTCTACAGGGCGCTGCATGCAATTAATTATTCCTATAAGTGTGTGGAAGGAACTAGTGCTGTTAAATTGGGGGTATGTATTCCTAAGGACACTTTAGTAGGTAATGTATATTTGATCAGACTTAAAAGTAAGTAGCAATGATAATACTGTAAAAAAAGCTTTTAGACCTTTGGTTTTTTTTTGGTCTTATGTCATCTGTTAGAGTGGCACTGTGGAATATAGGTCATATCCTAGCCATTAGCACTTATGCTTCAGTAGTAAACGTTGGGGTTGGGTAATTTGTCACATGATCACAATTCTAATTTTGATTTTAACACGAATTAGTTGTGTACCTTTTTATTGGAGCAGCAAGCATATGGCTGCTTTTCTGCAAGTCCTACCATTCCAAACCCATACTTGATGAAGAAATTTAAAGAATCCTTTCTGCCATTTATTTTCAGAGAGCCTCTCACTGTGGATTTGTTCCCCAGAAGTCTAAGGACAATTTTTCTCAGCTCTGCATTCCCTAGCTCTTCCAAGGTCAATGCTGCTCTCTTTATTCTCCTACCCTGGCAAGGTGGATGGGAAATGTTGAGAATCCAGTTTGTGCAAAGTCTTCACCAGCCAGTGTGACACCTGCTTGAAGAAACCTGGCACTTTGTCCCACACAAAGGCCTCCTGGCCTTTTTTTCCAGAACAGAAGAAGAAAAAACACTTCTGACTACTATAAAGGTATATGTTAGCACTGAGGACATTTTTTTTTTCTTCTGGGACTGACTCACTTTTTCCCACTCCGGCTCTCCTGGAATTGTTACTGGGAATCCCTAAATAACTTGGGCCAAGCCCAAAACCATAAGTGAAATGGAATGCAAATCACCCACCTTAGAACCACTCCTAACTTTACTATGTTTAATTAGTTTATCACCTAAAACACTAATGGCATGTCTACAGACCTTGTGTTTCTACCTTCCCTTCCAGACTCATACATTTTTATCCTTTCCAGCTGAGGTATTATGAGGCCACATCAGAGCTGACTTCATTCACCATTCCCAGTCCCGATTTTCTTTGGATGTCCTGTTCCTTCCTGAGCGGAGCGGGAGCTTTTGAACTGTGTCGTCAGCTCACAGGGGCTAGACGTGGGACAAAGGTATCAGAGGAAAGGCAGGAAGGGAAGGTATCAGAGGAAAGTCTCTGCACTACTTCTGTGCTCACCAGGACTCAGAGAAGCTTCACGCTGGGTCTCAGTCCAACGTTTTTGTCCCCCTTGCCCAGAGTAAGTCAGGTAGTGCCGCATCCAACTTTCCTCTCACTACAAGGGCCTCCAACCCCTGTCTCCTCCATCCTTGCCTGTGTTATTTGTGTCGCCAGCTGGCTTGCTTGCTTTGCTAACGAGCAAGCAGGGGATGAAGGGACACAATACGTCCTTCCTTCACAATGGGCAGCAACTTGCTAATTGACTTTGGCACCAGCGGGAATTGGTGTTCTCCACCCATAGCAGGAAGCACACACCTCCTTCCTCCACAGCCCTGAAGCACCCCTGGCCTTCCTCTGGGCCTCTCCTCACCCGGTGCAGGCTGTGTTTGAGCCCCTCTCCCCTTCCTGGAGGGAGGAGAGACCTTTTGGAAAGACCCACAGCATGATGGAGCAACCAACCGTGTGATGGTGGAAGAGAGCAGTCTTCCAGATGTGGCCTAAGCACCGAGCAAGAAATGGCAATCGCTTCCCTCCATCTTTTTACAGGCCTCCAGACTGGGTACAGCCCCTGAACCACTGCCCCCTGAGCCCTATCATCAACCAGACTTTTTTATCTATGTGGTTGTCCACTCCATAATGTCCCAATTTGGATACCAAATTGTGGGAGACGATGTCCAAAGCCTTGCTAAAGCCAAGGCAAATGATGTCTCCTGCTCTTCCCTCATCCACAAATCCAGCCATTTTATTATAGAAGGCAATCAGGCTGGTGAGGCGTGATTCACCCTTGGTTAAGGAACGCTGGCTGTCCCCCAACACCTTCTCCTCCCTGTGCCAACAGACGTGCCCCAGGAGGATGCAGATTTCCACGTAGAGTGGAGTGAGGCTGCCAGCCAACAGCTTCCCTTTGGGCTTTTTTTTCCAAGATGGGTACATCTTGCCTTTCTGCAGTCACTGGGGACCTCCCTCAGTCTCCATGATCTTTCAAAGGTAAGTGCAGCCCCACAGGGACATCAGGCAGCTCCCTCAGCACCCCTGGATGCAGCTCAATTGATCCTATGGATACTTACGGGTTGATTTCTCCCAGGTAATCACTGACTTGATCCTCATCGATTCCTGGCAGTTCTCCTTGAATCTTAAGCACATAGACCTAGGAGGCCTTGTCAGTGTATCTGATGCAAAGATGGCTTTGAGCACCACAGCCTTATTTACCTGTTTCCACTGTTACCAGATCATTTGCCCCATTCAGGAGCTGGCCCACGTTTTCCTTTTTTAATCTCTAACTGCTAAAGTTGTGGCAGAAGCTCTTCTTCTTGCCCTTGAGATCCCTTGCAAATCTCAACTCTAGCTGAGCTTTGATTTCAGAAAGGAGACTGCATGTGACTCCTTTGGACATTGGTAGCAGTTTTCTGCTTCACCTCAGAAACCTGAGTTAGCTATTCTGACGATAAGAACGTACTAAACTTTCAAATGCAAGCACTGAGACTATTAAGAAATGTAATATCTGAATGTCCTCCATAACTTTCAGTATAAATCGTACTCTTCTGTATCTGTCCAAAGGCAGCTGCTTTGTTCTGCTTTGTCAGGGAAACTGTTAATAATTTAATAATGAAAAGGAGCTAATGAGGCCTATGGATTTGAGCCTCGTGCTCAGATTATCCAGTGTCTAATGAAGTGTGAATTTTGACTGAAGCTTTTTTCCACCCTGAGGGGAAAAAGCCACTCTTATCCATGCGGATTCTCCTGTGACTAATAAAGGGTGAGCTCACACTGCAGCTTTTGCTTTACAGGGCGTACAGGTAGGGTTACTCCCCAGTACCCAGCCTTGGTTTCATGACACTTAAGAAAACAGGTAATTCTGGAGATATCTACCCCTTTAATTCAGATTCAACCAGTGGGTTCGGGAGTTATTAGGGAGAACAGACAGATTGACAAAGGTGGATCCAAAGTCATTACATAAGCCTCACTCACACTGAGACATCCTCAAAATTTCCACTGCTTTGCATTTCAAACTTCTCATTGGAGAGGTGCAAAATAATTTACATCAAATATTAGCCTAGTTTTTGAAACAGGGGAACTGTCATGATTCATCTTTTGAAAAACACATCCCTCTCCACATATTGTAGAGTAGACTAACAACTTCGTATGTGTTTATATACTCCATGCTTTTCCCAGGTGGCTTACACCTTTAGTACCCTACATAAAATAAGGTTCCTTCTAGTGTGAGCCAGGAAGACTTCTATAAAAACAAATATCATCCACCACTTTCTTTCTACAGCAGACTAAACTGGGATTTAGCAAAGAGGAATGTTGTCTGGTCTGATTTGGATGCATACACACCATGAGCAACCTCTCAGATACTCGAGGCTGTTGCTGTCACCTTGCCTAGATAAATACAGGCAGGCTATGACTGATGGATGAGGTGTGTTTCTACTGTGGCACAAGTAATGCATATTAGCTATCTCATTGTGGAGACAAGGCACTGCACTTTTATTGTGAGGTAAACCAGGTGAGGCCAAACAAAAGCAGAAGTATGGTCCTGACCTCCCCTGGCAGCCTAGCTGCAGCTTGTCTGACTTCACAGCCACAAAGCTATCACATTAATGAAGTTTTCACTGCGAAAAACACTCGCAAAAACATAACAAGGTTGTGCCACTGAAGACAAAGCCCAGTATAAGTGGCTGTATATGTGACAGGAGATTTATGTTAGACTGTTGGAGGAATTATATTGGTCTCACCCCAGCAGCAAACAACCTGCCTGGAAAAAGGCAAACTAGCCCATGCTGAATTTCAGCTATTGCATCTGCTAGACTCCTTCCAGTCCCTGTTATCTCCCCTTAGGTTTTGTCCTTGGCCTTCTCATTCTTTTTAGACTCACACATACACAGCTACAAAGACTCATTCACAGAATCCCAGTATGGCCAAGGTTGGAAGGGATCTCTGGAGATCATCTTGTCCAACCCCCCCCGCTGAGCAGGGTCACCGAGAGCGCATTGCACAGGATGGCATCCAGGTGGGTTTTGAGTATCTCCAGAGAAAGAGACTCCATCTCACTATATAGTAGTGACCCAAAGTACAGTAACTCACATCAGCAGTATCGCAGGTGAGAATATTCACATTTTCTGCAAACGTACCCTTTTCCACCCAGCTGTTCTCCCTCATAAGCCAGCACACAAAGGCACCGAGTGATTTAGAAGCTGAGTACATCTGAGCGTGATACCCCATGTGGCAGCTCAACAGATAATGTGATTTCTAAGAAATACAAGCCCTCTAGGCCAAAATATTTTGTAAAGGGAGAGTTAGTAGCACTGAACTGAAGAATCATTATAACTTTCATATGTATGTAGTCTTTGTAAGAACGTGCCTTCTCCAAAATGCAAGTGAAACATACAGAAGAACAAGTGGAAATTATAGCTTTTTAAACTAGAAAGTGTGAGAAAGAATCTAGATGTAACTTTACAGAACAGTAAACGTTAGGCTTGGTCTGGCTGTGGCAGGCTCAGAAATACAAGTGGTGCATGTTGCACACCTGTACAGACTTGAGAAACCAGTGGTGATCAGGCAGTCAGGGATGATGGGCTGGCTATTGCAATTTCTTTCATCAGATCTGTGTTGTAAATTCAGCAATCAACTGCGTGTTATTGGTGTAAAATTGGTGTAAGAGGGGAGAATCAGACCTACTGAATGGTTTAAGAGATGACAAAGTGAAAAAATCCTTGTTCTTGTTAGGAAGCATTGATGGAATCAACACAACCCAGTATATTGACCTATAACTTTCCTATTTCTATTTTTAAAGTTTAAAATATGAAATCATGAGGCCCTTTGTATTACTTATGATCACACTATTTCAGTTTAGCTTTCTAAACCATATTTGCTGGTTTAGTTTATTCACAAATGATTGGTTTCAACCCAAGAAATTCCAGGTTAATTCAATAGCCCCTGCTATGCAGTGTAACACTGGCCACTCATGAAGGGATGACACCTGAATTTTGTCAAAGCATGGGGAAAAACAGAGTGCCAATTGCCAAAGATTTTTCTTAACATTGGGCTTCAGTGTAATGATGCCCTGTATTCTGTCTCTCTCCATATACCTTGATTAGCCATTTCTACTTGAAGAAAGGGACACTTTGCAATGTACCACTTTAAAGTCTCTCCTTTCCCTGGCTATTCAAAGATTTTTTTTTTTTCCTCTTGATCTTTGGAGGAAAGTCTTGCATTATTCCTGATTCTGAGCAATTGCTTTGCTCATACCCTTTAGCACTGAGGAGCCTGAGCACTTCTGTAGTGCAATTGCTGAAGGTTTTCCCCTGCCCTTTGTTACATTAAATGTACAGCTATTTCCCTCTGACACATGTGCCAGGCTCCCTCCCTGGCCTGTAGTAGGATCCATATAGGATCCTACTGGACAAAACGTCTAGCACACAGCTAAACAAAAACATCATACGATGGGTGAGCAATTGGCTGACAGGCAGGGCTCAAAGGGTTGTGGTAAATGGGGCAACATCTGGCTGGTGGATGGTCACCGGTGGGGTCCCTCAAGGGTCCCCCATTTTAGGGCCAGTCCTCTTCAACGTTTTTATGAACGATTTGGATGTAGGACAAGGTGTTTTGAGCAGATTTGCTGATGACACTAAACTTGGAGGAGTTGTGGACTCTGCTGAGGGTGGAAAGGCCTTGCAGAGAGACCTGGACAGACTGGAGAGCTGGGCGATCACCAACCGCATGAAGATTAACAAGAGCAAGTGCCGGGTCCTGCACCTGGGATGGGGCAACCCTGGCTGCACGTACAGACTGGGCAGCCCCACAGAGAGGGATCTGGGGGTTGTGGTAGACAGCAAGCTGAATATGAGCCAGCAGTGTGCCCTGGCAGCCGGGAGAGCCAACCATACCCTGGGGTGCAGCAAGCACGGCATCGCTAGTCGGTCAAGGGAGGTGATTGTCCTGCTGTACTCTGCACTGGTGCGGCTTCCCTTCCCTTCCCTTCCCTTCCCTTCCCTTCCCTTCCCTTCCCTTCCCTTCCCTTCCCTTCCCTTCCCTTCCCTTCCCTTCCCTTCCCTTCCCTTCCCTTCCCTTCCCTTCCCCTCCCCTCCCCTCCCCTCCCCTCCCCGCGCATGCGCACCAGCCCCGTCCTCTCGGGCTGGCGCTGCCGCCCGTTGCCCCTCCCCTCCCCGCCCCCCTCCCCTCCCCAACGGCTCCCCGCGGCCGTTGTTGTCAGTTGCGCCTCAGAGCGGCCGCCGCAGCGCCGGGCCCGGTCTGTCCGTCCTTCTGTCCGTCCCTCCGTCCTTCCTCTCGCCGCCGAGCCCTCCCCACGCACACCCTGAGGCGTCCCGGAGCCCTTCCCCAGCCTCCCGGCCGCTCCCGCCGCGGGCGGGCCCGAGGGGCGCTGCCCATGAGGGGGGCGGCGCGGGGCGCGGCGGCCCGAGGAGACGCCGCCGCCGGCGGAGGCAGTAAGTTTGGGGTGGTGGTGGGGACACGCAGCACCCTTCACCCCTTTCCCTTCGCCTCCCCCGGCCCGTAGAGGCTGGGCCCTTACACGGGGGTGGGGGGGGGGCGGCGGGGGCCGCTCCTCGAAGGTCGCTGCGGTGGAGGACAGAGGGATGGGGATGGGGGGGGAAGGAGGGGATGTGGGGACGGCGACACCCCCCTGTGGGGTCACCCCCACCCTGTGGTGGCACCCCCTGTGGTGGGGGCACCCCGGAAAGCAGTTTGGGTTGGGGTGTGTGTGTCCTTTCTCCTCCCCCCCCCCCCCCCCTTCATCTCCGCCTCGTTTTTTTGTTGCTTTAAGGGGAAATTAAAAATAAAGCCCCCCCCCCGGTTAAAGGGTGGGGGATGACGGTGCATCTCGCCCCTCTGGAGCCAGGTGCTCAGCCAACAGGTTTGTGGAGGATGCAGGCTGCTGCTGCTGCTGGCTTTTCCCTGACACCAGCGTCCCCTTGTTCTTTGTCAGTGCTCGTCCTGTCAATGCGTTTACTTGCGCTGAACCGCCTTCGGGTTACTGTAAGCAGGGGCTGGGGAATGTAGGTAAGTCCCGGAGAGGTCTTTGTGCTTTCTGCCAGGTGGGTTTCAGCATCCAGATGGTGCTCCGCTGGTTGAATTCATGGGAGGTGACTTTTGGAGATGTTTGAGGTGGATTTAGGGGCTCGGGAATGGCTAAAGGACAGATGAGTGTGGCAGGTTTGTGTTTTTTGGAAGTAGGCTGAATAAAGTATTGGAGAGCATCCACTAGGGAAAAAGCCAGTGTTGGCCGGGGGATGGTTGGGGACATATGTGACCTATTTTCACATCGGATATTTTTATTGGTAAGTGGTGCCGGAACACCTGCGAAGGAGAAAAGCTTTACATGGGGTATGGAAATCCAAAAAAGCTTTGGGCTTTTGCTTATGCACAGGTAGTTTCCGACTGACCCTCTTGCTTTCAAGTGCTAGTTAAGAGGAGATATGCAAAGAAGTGGTTTCCTCAATGGTACCATTGCAGTTCCTGGAACAGCTGAATTGTATTGTATGACTTCGAGCCATCTAGCATGAATGAATTGCATGCAAATCTGCTTACTCCTGCCCTCTGTAGTGCAGTCACTACTTAGTCATATAGGCTGCTTTTTGGAGTTGTTTATGATGAGTATATTTAGATCTCCGGGCTCTGGGGAAGGACCAGTTTAATGAATCTCAGCAAAATAAAATCTATATGGAAGTGTTTACAAGCAAATGATTACTAGGGTAGAATTAGGCAGTTTTTGCAAGGCATGCACCATTAAGAACTGGGTTAATGAGTGTTTCTTTTTTTAAATACCTTTAAGTACATCTCAGAAAGTGGGAATTGAGATGATGATTATTTTTGTACAGTTGCTTACCCTTAGAAAGAAGGAACATGAAACAAGCTTGCAAGCATTAACGGTCATTGCTAACTAATGCAATCAAATTTTACCGTGCCAAATGCTGAAATATTAATTTAGATAGACTAATACTTGACTTTTTTATTTCTGGTGGATGAAAAATCCAGCTCTGAGAAGTTACCAGTCACAGCTAAGGGGAAAAAGTCCAGTCTGGTCTTACTTTTTTCCTGAATATTCTAAATGGCCAGGAAAGGGGTGGAATGGTGGTGCAGTGCTTCAGGTGACTGGGAAGAGAAGCTAAGCTGAATGCTGGGGCAGTGTTTGGTAAACAAGGTGGCTGACTCTACATCTGTCTGACTGCCTTGAGTGAATTTGGTGCTTCGTGCCTGAGGCTTCTAACAAAGATAGGGAAAGGGGGAAGTGATATCTTAAATGAACTTAGGGATAAACTTTTTTTTTATTATTATTATTCACTTGGGAAGCAGGAAGGTACAGATTGAGCCTTGCTCTGCGTGTATTTTTGGATACAGAAATTTCTGCACAGGTTACTGACGTTCCCTGAATTGTCTTGCTACGAGAACTAATATTCCCATGCAGTGTGGGTGGTGTGGCACAGTCACTGTTCCCTGTTGCACTGTAGATGCATAGTCTGCTTTCAGATTATTTTAAATAGCACGTTAAGGCTGCACGTTAATATGCTTTTGCAGATACCCGTCTACTTGCAGTAGTCAGCTTCCTTGTGCAGTGTTCTGGACAACCTGGGCTCCTCTCCGGCTCAACCTCTCTGCCTTTAATACAGTATTTGAGTAATTTTGCAGTCTATACCCTCAGTATATCACTGTTCTTTTTATCCTGCTAGGAACAGTAATGCCAAACTAGTGCTTTTGTCTTGCTTTGTTGCCTGTCCTGCTTTCAAGGGCACAGGATCCTGGTGTAGCTAGCTTGTTTTTTCCCTCTCAGAATCTCTCACAAAATAAAGAATTTCTTTTCTTAGATTTCGTCAGCTTTTAAAAATCCACTGAAATGTTTGTCTGTAAAACTTCTTCGCGAACTTCTGTCCGTTTTTACTTGGTACAGTTTTCTAATTATGTCTTAAAATACATATTAAAAAAAAAAAAACATAACAGTGAAACATGGTTCAGATCAGGGACACTGCCTCCTGGATACAGCGATGAACTGCAGCTTATGATGAATATACTAATATTAAATTGCATAAGCTGTTAACTGTAGTAACACATGAAGTCCTGCACATCTTCCTTCCCACAGTACTTTCCAGCAGTTAACTGGAATGCTGCAGCTTCTCTAATAACGTAAGGTAGCTGGTTTTTAATACACATAACAATGTTATGTAAGAGCTTTAAGAGGATTTGAAAAACTGTATTCACATACAATTCTAGGATAACTTACCCTGGCAGAGTTCTAGTACACAAGTTGATTAAGTCACCAATGGTAAGAACTTTGTGAGGAGAAAGGGCCGTGCAGTTCTCATGGCTGCAAAATATGAAATAGTGTGGGATCGTTTTCTGAGACAACCAGTCTCTCCGTTGTACAGTGATCCTCTGCAACTATGCTGGGGCGTGCATGTTGGAACTATAGGTTGGGCTAGGTGCTGTTTGTTCAAGTAGTTTGTGTCCTGGATGGAAAAGGCCAGCATAAAGTCAATTGAAGTACTTAATATTTATGTTATCAGATGTAATGCCAAACAAAGGCACCTATCTGGCATTTGAGTTCAGAGATGGTTCTTAAGAAATTTAATAGAAATCATTGCTTATACTCGATGCTAACAATACGCATATATTTGCATCTGAATATGTAACATTTGAGCTACTGTTTGATGCTTTCTCCTCTCTTTGATACAGAATCAAAATCACATTTGTGATTCCGAGTTCAAACAACAAAGCTGATGTTAGGTGTTAAATCAGTGGTAACTTGTTCAAAAATGACTTAATGTTTTAATTACTCATTGATTACTGGTGGGATATTTAGAGCTCTTGTTCATGTTTTTTGTTCTGTTGTCTAGCATAAGAAAATTATTTGGTAAACTTAATGCAGAGACTCTTAAAAAGAGTGAAACAGTTCTGAGAGGTCTTGAGCACAGAGTAGGTCTTTCTCAAAGAGTCCAGATTGGTGAGATAGAAATTTGACTTGTCTGTATGTTACGGTTTTTTTTTCTTCTTTTTTTTAAAGAAACTTCCAGCGGTAGATTTTCTGGAAATGATGACGATAAAAAAAAAAAAAAAAAAAATCCTGTCTAAAAGGTAGTGATACCATCATGAATCACAATAATGACTTCTGTCTGATACGCAAAGAATTTCTTAATCGGTTTCATGTTCCTAATTAATTTTGAAAAAAAAATGATGGAAAAAGAGAAGGGAGACGTGATGAGCTTTAGCATGTTGAAGCCTTTGAGAAGCTAAATGGGTACTGCTTATTAAGGCTGGAGAGCTGGCTGCTTGGGCTCGGGAGACCAGCTACCTGTCACAAGTTCCTTCTGTTGCTTGGAAGATAGTTGAAAAGCTTGTTGGTTTCTGTGATCTTCAGACTTTTGATATCACATCTTGATTGGAAAGGCTTATGAATATCCATAACTAAGATGTTCACGTTAATTTCCAACAGCTGAGTATTTTTTCTTTCAACAGTTACTGCAAAAAGGGCTAACTTTGAGTGAAACTAATTTATTATATAACCTGATGTCACGCTTTTGGAACAAAGTTTTCAAACTGATTTTAAAGATTAAAAAAAAAGTACTAGCAGATAGGAAATTTGGAGCAAGTCCTTTTAAAGATGCTTTTGCGTGCTACTTTGCAGAAGGCAGTTTAGGGGAGATGATCATTGGGGAAGGTCTGGTGTTCTCTTCTGCAGTAATACTTTAAGAGTGGCTTTGGATCTTAAGTGGCCTGTACTGCTGAAGCACCTGATCTGTGAACGAGGTGGTGGTGAGCGTTTCTTGGACTGCTTCTCTATTTGCTTAGCCACATGCTGGACATTGAGAGTAGGCACAAGAGGAGAACAGGCACTGTGAAATGAGCTGCTTTTGCAGCTGTGGCTGGTGTGAAGACTTTAAATGCTGTAAAGCTATTGCTGAGTTCTCAAATCCATAGGGCAGATTGCATTTGTCTTGTGTATTACCTCCTCTTAGAAACGGAAAGTGCCTGGTGAACTGTAGCTATTATCAGCATGGTTATGAAAGGATCTTGGGCTTTTAAAACATCTCACAACTAGAGGCAGTTGGGACCACTGCCAGTGGTTACTAATGATGGTTTGTCTGTGGGTCCTAGTTTGATCACTCTTAGCACAGCTGTCCCCTTAATAGCTTTGGCATCTATCCTTTGGTCACAGTCATGCTCTCACTGTTATCTCGCCGTTGCTTTGCAATGCATACCTACTTCAGTGTTGTCTGCATTTCTTTTCTTGCCTCCTTTTTGTGAAAGAAAAAGAAATAGACACAATTTTTAAATTGGGTGCCTTGAAAGACTAACTTAGATCCAGTAGCTTTGTTCACTTGACTGTATGGAAAATGATTTTTACAAAGATATCAACTGTATTGTGGAGTTTCTACAGCACAGTTGTCAAGCCTTTGTTTCCCGGTGTTCTGCAAACCATTTACCGTTCATTTGTAAGCCCATGTGAAAGAAGAAAGCTTAAACTTACCGTGTTTGATGTGACTGTACTTATCTTCAGGAAAATAGGGGGGTTGATGGCAATCTGTAGATCTAAAACTTTGGGAATATCTCACCTAAGAATGAGATCATTCATCAAAGAACAAATTTTTATCTTGCATCATATTCTTTTAAGCTTTTTATTTATTTTTGTGCATTGGAGCTGCCTCAAATCATAGAATCACAGAACGCTTTGGGTTGGAAGGGACCTTTAAGGATCACCTCATTCCAACCCCCTACCATGAGCAGGGACACCTCCCACCAGACCAGGCTGCCCAAAGCCCCATCCAGCCTGGCCTTGAGCACCTCCAGGGATGGGGCATCCACAGCTTCTCTGAGCAACCCGTTCCATTGCCTCACCACCCTCTGAGTAAAGATTTTCTTCCTTACGTTTAATCTAAACTCTTTTAGTTTAAGTCCATTACCCCTTGTCCTATCACTACACTCCCTGACAACGAGTCCCTCCCCAGCTGTCCTGTAGCCCATTAGGCACTGGAAGGCTGCTCTAAGATCTCCCCAGAGCCTTCTCTTCTCCAGGCTGAACAACCCCAACTCCCTCTGCCTGTCTTCACAGGAGAGGTGCTCCAGCCCTCTGAGCATCCTCATGGCCTCCTCTGGACTCTATACAACAGGTCCACGTCCTTCTTGTGCTGGGGGTCCTAGAGCTGAACGCAGCGCTGCAGGTGGGGTCTCAAAAGAGTGGAGGAGAGGTGGAGAATCACAGTGTCTTGCTCTCAATTCTCAGGTCGTGCAGGTTCTTGTATTTCTGTTCCAAAATAATAAGCTAGTACGCTTTGTATATCTCCCAAATCTGTAACACTAACACACCACCCATGCATCATATCCGCCCCCAAAAAACTTCTATTTATAGGTCCAGGAGCAATTTTTTTTTATTAAGCTTATTGGCCTGCCAAACACATCTGGCTGTTCACTGAATAATGGGCCTTAGATTTGAAGCATATTTGTTAGCCTTCTGGTTTTTTATTTCTAGTGTAGAATCTAAGAAGAGAGAGAGAGGGGCTTCAGTAGCTCTGGTTCCTGCAATGCATTCTAAAATAATAAAGCACTGACTCTTTACTTCAGGCTTCATAAATGCTTGCTGGCAAAACTTTAATTAACAGCTGGCAATTCTCGTACCTTTTCAGAGCAAAATTCTGGAAATTACTTAAAACTAGGGTATACCATTAAATTAATGCAGGTTAAGACTTCTTTTTATATTCGGATCATAGAGCTACTTGATAACTCCTACCTTTGCTCATCATCTTAGGTATAGCCATGCTGAATGGTAGAGGGATTTGCTGATCTGTCTTGACATTTTAGTAATAGTGCTGTGAGATGAATGCTGCAGCTGTGGGAGCTGCTGATGAGGCCTAATATGAAAACAAAATAAAGGCATGTACACCTTGGAGAAATCTGCCCTAGTGTTGTGTTGAGGAACTTGTCAGGAGCGGGAGAGCTTATGGGGTTTGTCATCAGTGAAGGGGAGGATGTGCTTGTATGCTGTGGTGCAGCATGTGTATATTAGGGCTCAGCTGTAAAACCTAGCCTGTGCTGGATCTGCAGTGTTTGGCTGTAGGGCAGGCACAGATTGCTGCCATCTCTTTGGGTATCTTTGGTAGTTGGGAAGGCTGAGGTGGCAGGAAAGCTGGGGAGGAAGGGCTTTGCTGGGCCGTGACACCCCTGTGTGGAGACAAAGGCAGATTGCAGGTGCTCCAGTTCACACGTCCCATGGTGTGCCTTTCAGAGTCAAGACACATCTGGTAGAACGAGGCTTAAAAAGTCTCAAATACTGTGGAGGAATTGAACTATGACCAGTTTTTGGAGCATGTGATATGCACGAAACATGTGCATTCTTCCCAGTTCACTCATGCAGCGCTTCGCTCCTGTTCAGAGCGTGTTGGCTTTCCCTTGAATGAAGGGAAAGGCGAGCAGAAGCCCTGTGAGGAAAGGCGATTGACACACTGTGCTATCCTCACACATAAGCAGTGGATCACGCTGTCACAAAGGTGAACTGCTTTCAGAGCCTCATAGATTAGGCTCTGAAGGTTTCTTACCATAGGGTGGGAGATTAATGTTGGCAGGAAATAGTGAAATAACATGAAAAATCAAACTTACCCAGTTTGTATACTGAGATGTTTCCTGTGATACGTGTTCAGGTTCTAACAATTTGAGCAAGTTGCTTTCCGAGTCAAAAAATTGTTTCTGGATCTCTGTGAGCAACTTGTGCCAAAGTTTGATTGACAGCTTCTAGGTAGAATAGCAAGCTAAGACTTATTCTCAACATATAGTTATTTAGTGAATAACAATGTTATACCAATTATTTAGTTATCTGAGACAAAAGAGGCCAAAAGGAGAAACAGACGGTGAAACTTATACACATCCACCAGACAGATTAAATAATGTATACATCCATGGAACTACTCATCCTAAGCTCCTGGTACAGAAAATGAAAATGTGTGCTCTTAAGAAATGATTCATTTCTTTTATTTAGCTATCTGCTTTAGGGCGCAATTTGTTTTATCACAGGCTCCTATCTGTGTTGATTGAATCTCCATTTGCCATGAAGGGGGACAGGTCTCTCGCTGGAGAGATGAGCACCAGTCAAGATTACTTCGGGTTTCATGTCTGTTAGCCTGATAATGGAGAGAAATTCTTGCTTCGATAATATTATAGCATTTTGTTGAAGTGGAGCCTTGAATCTCTGTTTTCTAAAGTTAGAAGCTAATACAGACATTAAGGTAAGATGAACTAGGCTGGTCTTGCCTGTAATGTATAATCTAATGGAAACTTTATGGACAGTATGAATTGCTTAAAGAAGAGCTAATGTCTCTGAAACATACTGGTGTTTTTTTTTTTTTCTAAACAGATCTATTAGATCTATTCATACACTTTCAGAGATGGTTGAATCACGGTACCGTTGTTAAGTCTCTTAATAAGATGCATGTGATATTACAAAACTGCTGCTGCAAATCTCTGTTACAGAAACTGCAGTACTTTGTGAGGTGGGATATACAGAATCCACCGCTGAGCCATGTCCCAAAGCGCCACATCCACACATCTCTTAAATGCCTCTGGGGTGGGGACTCCACCTCCTCCCTGGGCAGCCTGTGCCCGTGTCTGACCGCCTTTGCTGTGGAGAAATTCGTCCTGATATCCAATCTCAACCCCTGTGGTGCAACTTGAGGCTATCGCCTCGTGCCCTGTCGCTTGTGACTTGAGAAAAGAGGCACCCTTCTCACTGCAGCCTCCTTTCAGGTAGTTGTAGAGAGCAACAAGGTCCCCCCTCAGCGTCCTCTTCTCCAGGCTGAACAACCCCAGTTGTTGTCCCTTCCCCAGCTTCATTGCTCTTCCCTGCACATGCGAGAGCAAGGCACTATCATTCTTATTTAAAAAACTGGACACAGTGCTCAAGGTGTGGTCTCACCAGCACAGAGGACAACGGGACATTCGCTTCCCTGGTCCTGCTGGCCACACGATTTCTGACGGAGGCCAGGATGGCATTGGCCTTCTTGGCCACCCAGGCACGCTGCTGGCTGGTGTTCAGCTGGCTGTCACACAGCACCCTCAGGTCTGTTTCTGATGACAACTTACAAACATCTGTGGAAAGACAGATCCGTTCTGAATCTGTTAACTAGTATGTGTCTACATGGCATGAAATGAGCATCAGGGGTGTAGCTGAAAGCTGGCGGAGTTAGGGAAAGCTGCATTTTGAAAACATTAGCCACCTGGATTAAATGCTGCTCATGGTTAGTAAGTTCACCGACTAGAAAACCCAAATGCTAACAAAAGAACTTAAAAAAAAAAAAAAAAAAAAAAAAGTGACGTGAATTAAAAGAAACCTGGGCAAATATTTTCTGTGATATAATTGGCTCTCAAATATTTTTCTCTGGCTGTGGCTTGGTTTGCTGGCAAAGCATGTCTGGTTGAAGTTTGCTTTCTATCGGCTGCTGCAGTGTGCAGCTTCTTCAGTTGTGCTGGTAAAAGTGTGCAAGAGGTCACATTGTAAACTGGATCACTGAAATGATCTGTGATTAAACTAACCCTCTTTTGGAGTGTGATGGTAGCAGATGTGTTATATCTGGAAGCATTGGGTGGTTGAATTTACAGTTAGCCCCCAGAACTTTGCTGGTGTAACTAAGGAGACAATTGCAAGGAAAAAAAAAAAAAGGGTAACAGAAGCTGGCTTCAGTTTTAAAGCTGGTATCTTGGGTAACTGGACCAAAAGTTGATCCATAAGTACCATCAAAATTCTGCTTTCTGACTGTAGTGAGACGCTGAAAGAAAGAAATCCATTCTCTGGCAGGTAATGGTAGTGCTAAAAGGAAAATTTACGTTTCAACAGTCAGTGCTCTGAAAAGTATTGATACAAGAACTGCAGTCTTTTTATTGGCATATTTAAATTGTATTTAAGGTTTTAAATTGTATTTAAGGTTTGTATGCATATGCACTATATCCATTAGTTTGTACCCACTTCCTGTTGAAAAAGTTTTACTTTTGGTATCTTTACTTCAAACTGTCTGTGTGGCATCCCTGTGGTCAGCTGTGGGAGCGTTATCTCTGAAGATTTATTTTAAACCCACAGAATTAAGAGTTAGTTGGTCTGTTACTGAGCCTTTATGTTAAACTGCTAATGAATTTGCATTAATTTCAACTAATGGGACTGCACCATTAATAAGTGTATTTTAGCTTCCATTTCTGTAAGCTTTTCTCCTATTGATTACTGTCTGAATATTTCTCCGTGGCTTCAACTTAACTGATTTTTGCTGGGGTTTTGTTGGCAGGTTAATGTTTATTTGTATTCTGTCATTTAGAGATAAGTTGCGTGTTGAGTTTGTACAAACGTTGCTGAAAATGTGCCAAGTGAACAAAGTAGTTATGTACAAATTTCTCCTTACAGCTGAGTGTTGTAGATACTTAAATTCAGACAAGTTACCTTCTGTGACATCTGCCTGGATATGCTCTATCCCCTTCCCTCTGCCAGTAATAAGTTGAGCAGTGGAGTTTGTGGGGTTGGTAGCTTCTATTACATAGCAAATGGCTGCTTATTGTATTACGACACAGCTTTTACTTCTTTAATTTAAGGGTTCTAAAACTGTTAAATAATTAAGCATAAGGTATTGAGTATAGGATTCATTATGGGTAAAAACAGCTTTGCGTGGGGACGGGTGATGTCCTAGTGGCAGTTAAAAAGATTCTCTGTAATTTTCTTTTTTGCTTTTCTTTAATCTATAAGCAGGGATTAAGGTGTGGTAGAGATGGTTCTTACATTTTAGTTTTACTTTTTTGAAAATACTTGCAGTCTGTTTAGGACTGAGACTCTGGAGTCATCCAGTGGGGTGAGGCAGAGTTTTCCAGTTGTTTCATACAGATTAGGATGTTTACATGTGTTGATGGACTATTTCATTTTAGCCTGTGTTTTGAGGATCAGGTCAGTATGATGGAATATGATAGAATTATAATAAAGCATTATGTATGAAAACATTGTGAGTACTCAGCAGCAGTGTAAACAAAAACCAAAAACCCGAAGAAATTCTAAGGAAGGAGTACTGAACAAAACACAAAATGTTTAGGGTTCTTCTCACCTTCCTCTAAAGCCTATGGAATGACCTCTGCAAAAGGAATGACAAACTTGGACTTGACAAGGTTGAACTGAAGCTAGGAAGGAAGCTAAGCCTGTGAGTTGCTTCAGGCAAGGTAAATAAGGATATGATAGTTCTGGTTTGGGGACAGACAGTTAATGAGAAGATGCACAAATTATCAGGAGACTGAAAACAAACAAGAGGAAGTGGTTCTTCTCAAAGCCCATAGTTAAGTTATTAAACAACTTGCTGCAGGATGTTCTTGATGCTAAGAAATTGCATGCTTTAATAAAGCACCTGCCTGGTTTCACTGTATGCGTGGGGGTGGAATCCATCAGGCATTATTAACATCTGTAAAGAAGCTTTCTGAATCTGATAAAGATAAGTAGGGTTTCATTATTCATTGTTACGTTTGCTCTTGTCCTCTGCTCTACCCTGTGCGTTCTCTAATGGGAAACTGTTCAATGTGTGGTCTAATGTAGCACATTTTCATCTAGCTTTGTACTTTCTGGAATAAAGCTGGGATGATATAATACGCTTCAGTTGGTAGGGGAAATTCTGTAAGGCTAGTGATGTGGGATGTATTGGGAAGCAGATACCCCAACCATACTGGAGCTTCAGTCCTTTAAAGCCCTTGTGTGCAGAGAAACCCCTTGGTGTGTGATTTAAATACCGCGAAGGGCAGTTAGTAAAGTACAAAGGTTGTTGTTTTTCTCTGAATAAGTATAGAATCAAGCTCCCTGACTCAGTAATCTCAGCCTGATACACAACTTCCCAACCAGTGGGGGCTATTCTGTGCAGTTATTCTTTTGCTGTATTGCGACAACATCTGTTTAGAGGTTCCCCTGGTATTGAGCAGGAGTTGTTTGGAGCATTAGCTTTAAAACAAAAACAGAACAACCCCTTCTTCTCTTGTTTCTTCTCTTCAGTCTCCCCTCAGGTATTTCTGGAGAGTTTTTCTTCTGGGTTACATTTGCTTCCTTTCTACCTTCCCATTGATCTAAGTCCCCCCCAAATAGGTGGTCATAAAGTAGACTGAGAAGAAGCCCATGTTTGTTGGCAGCTACAGGAAGGCTAATATTTTTGAGGGGAGTTCTCTAGGCATGCTTATCAAGTGTATTATGAGGTTTCGTTCTAATCGCTCACGTATGCGGTATGTGCTGCAATATGTGGTGTGTGTTTCAAAGCAGTACTTCACCTTTCTGCATGAATAAGGATAGGTTTGCTTTGGGTTAGAGAGCGTATTATAAACTTGGTGTGTCTTAGAGACAATGTTTTGTGCATGACTTGAAAAATAGACTTTTGTTTTTGTTTTCCAGTGGGAGGCTCTAGATTTGAATGACTGTGTCCCAAGTGTCCTAGGAAACTCTTCATTTTTTTTTTACTATTGCTCTTAAGTTTTGGACACTCATTCTAGTTTTATGGGTGCCTATTGCCCTTATGTACCTTGCAAAGCCAAATCCAAACCAACTTTTCAATAGAAAAAATTAATGTGTAGAAAACTCGTTTGTAACTTCAGTGCCAGCTTTTCATGCTATGGCATCTGTAAGTGAAATAAAATTGTTTTTTGTAGGAGCATTGGAAGCGTGGTGCTTAATAGCTGAGTAGAAAGCTACAGTAACACAAGCCAATGAAGTTTTTTTCTTTTTAAAGCTTGATTAATATTCTCCCCTTCATCTGCCTCTCCCCCTCTCCCCCCCCACCCCCCAAAAAAAAAAAAAAGGAACAAAAACAAACCACCAGCAATGTTTATGTAATAGCTGCACTTGCTCTGTTCTTTGCTTCAGTTGTGAGGTTTCAGAAGTTGATTGATTTCATTCAAATTTTACAGGGGTGGAGGTGCTGAACTGAATTCCCACGGACTTTGTGGAAATAGACAGCTGGATAGAGAAGAGGTTATACCATGACTCCAGCTGAGAGAAGCAGTAAGGTGAGCTTGTTAAACATCAGAGAATCCTCACAGGACCCCCTTGTAATTGAATCCATATGAAACCAGGTTCATTAGTTTACTGCCTGTGAAATAACTTGTTTAGCAGGGAGTGTTTTTAATCTAGTGCTTACATTTTTGACTTGAGAATAGCTAATGTCAGGGGCTGTTGGCTTGCCAGCTTCCTTTTCAGAGCTTTTCTTTTTGAAGTTCCATTTTGAAACAGAGAAAATATATTCTAAAGAAAAAAAAAATATAAAGAGCTGTGTTTTCTGTGTTTTATTGAGTTGGCAATAAGCCATCTAATTTTCATATTTCTAGCTGCTTTGTACTCAATGTGGGATGAATGGTTAGCTTTTTGATAACTACAGATTGTTAAACTTGAATTTAAGTTAAAGATGTAAGAAAAGTTTTGGGGAAGTTCTGTGTGAAATAAAATGTCAGAGAGACATAAAACCTTCTAAAACGGGTTTGAATGTGAATGTTTTTTAAATTGGACCTTGCTTGCTTAACTGTCAGATCAAGTAGTAAGCAGGAGTTCAGCACAAACTCAGTTCCTGAGTTTTTGCTTTGTTCCTGTTCTTTTTCCTCTCATCCTGATTCATTCCCAGGAGTGCTGAACATAGGCAGCCTACATACAACCTTCTTATCACCAATTTTTATAACTCTAGTCAAAATATGAAATATATATATTTTGCACTAAAAGTGTGTTTAACCCAAATGTTTCATTTCAGCTTGTAAAGCTTTGGTCATTTGCAGTAATTACAGTGTAAATTGTTAGTGTTTAAGCTTACATACAAGATTTCATTCTGTTACTCTTGTATGTCAGTATGAGCTTTGTTAAACAGAAAGTTGTTTAAAAGGGAAAAGGTGAAAGTCCAAAGTCATGCCCTCAGAACATTGTATTGGAGAGAATTGTTTCATGCTGCAACACAAAAGAGTATGCCAAAATCTAAAATAAATCAAGCATGTTCTGGTCAATATTCCGTGCTGCCCAGCTGATTTCTAAAGTAGCCAGAAAAGTTGTAGGTTTTGGCTCTGTCTTTATAGTGCTGATTTTAAGTGTTGCTTGCAAGGTTTCTAGTTCAAGAACATGAATGCCATCCAGCTTTGGTGAAATTTTCATTATTGCACTGTTGAAACTCACTTTCTTCAAACATACTGATAGTATGGCTTCAGAAATCTGTTGGTCACCACAGTGTGGCTTATCAAACCCTTTGCAAAAACTCCTGAAGAATTTTGTAAGTAAACTATAATAATTACAGTAATTTTAATAACGTGCCAGTGTAACTTTAAAAGAATTACAGAATAACAATTTTGCTTTTTTTTCATACCTGTACATAATCTTGTCTCTGTTTTTTTCAGGTGTGCTTGGCAGTGACAATGGACTATTTATTTGCATCAGATACTCTTATATGAAAAGATCACAGTTCCAAAGAGCTTAAACATTATTTCATCTTCTGAAACAGAATGGCGGGCTTCAAACGAGGATATGATGGAAAAATTGCAGGGTTGTATGACTTGGATAAAACTTTGGGCAGAGGCCATTTTGCTGTGGTCAAACTTGCTCGACATGTCTTCACAGGTGAAAAAGTAGCAGTAAAAGTAATTGACAAGACCAAGCTGGATACTCTAGCTACTGGACATCTTTTTCAAGAAGTTAGATGCATGAAACTAGTGCAGCATCCCAATATTGTACGGCTGTATGAAGTGATTGACACCCAGACGAAGCTCTATCTTATCTTAGAGCTGGGCGATGGAGGAGATATGTTTGACTACATCATGAAACATGAAGAAGGTCTGAATGAGGATCTGGCAAAAAAGTACTTTGCTCAAATAGTTCACGCTATATCGTACTGCCACAAACTGCATGTAGTTCATAGAGACTTAAAACCAGAGAATGTGGTCTTCTTTGAAAAACAAGGACTTGTGAAATTAACTGATTTTGGCTTCAGCAACAAATTTCAGCCTGGAAAGAAGCTCACCACAAGCTGTGGATCTCTTGCATATTCTGCGCCTGAAATTTTACTTGGGGATGAGTATGACGCACCAGCAGTGGGTATGTCCTGTTTGAATTCAACTGTTAATCTAAATTTAAGTACCACCATGTACCACTCTGTTTCCTGTTTCAAGAGAATGCCATATGTGGAAGCCAGCTAATCAGCAAGAATTAATATTTTATCACTCAAATTACAGATGACTTAGTGTTGGATTAACTCTATTTAGAGGAGATACTCAAAAATTCTCAAAAAATGCTTGAAGTTCTTTTTATAGGGACTGATGCAGTTGCGTTTGTTGGAAATGACTTCTATAGCAAGGTGAATGCAATGCTTATGTTTGTACTTCGTTAGAGGGCGTATCTCCTTTTCTGAAAAGGGTCTGTTTATTTTTTAAAAATCCTCCCAGACAAAGTTTGTCGTTCAGGTGAGCCATGTAAGAATGACATTCTTACTGCTCACATATTCTGCTGTAAGGTGCTAGGAATCTATTTGCAGTAAGCAGGACTTAGCTTTCAAACGAGGAGACAAGAAATTAACAAGAGCTTTAACACCCGATTCCCTCTGTCCTTTTCTTGTTTGAGAACTGGAAATACTGAGTGAGTTCCAGTTGCTTTTTTGTTAAGCTATTTGGTAAAGTGTCAAATAATTGTATATGCTGACAAGGTGTTCTTGCACGCTGTTGAACTACCATTCTTGCCTTACACTTAAGGTTTTTTTTAGTTATTAGATTTTACCATTGTTGCTTGAATTTTTGAATGCCATTTCATGGCTTCTAATTTTGAATAGATATTTTACTATAGGATTTCTGGACCTGAAAGTACTTTCTCAAATATGCTATAATTAGGAATGTGACATGTCTTTGTGGTTTTGCAAATCCATGTTGATGCTACAGTTGAAAAATTATTTCTACTTGAAGTCAAATGTTTTAGAAGAGTTGGTTCTGGTTTTATCAGTGGCAAAACAGAAATCCTAATTCCTGAGTTATTCAGTGTTTTTAGGTCTTTTTAAGAATCTTCTGAAGTGTGATTGTAACTGATTGCAGTGGCCTCTGAAACTAGATGGGGAAAATACATTGCTTAGATACTCTATTCTATATAATCTATACTTCTGTGGATTATTTCTTGAAAAATGCAGCAGTCAAATTTCAGAAGATGAGCCAAAACCTGAAATTTTGATATTCCTGCCTGACTGAAAATGCTTGGAAGAAAAAGGGTATATGGGGATTTGGGGGGGTTGGAGGTATTGGGAAGAATTGGGTTATACACAGGTTAATGTATCCTCTCTCCTTAAAACCATGTAGCCAGTAGGTGAGAACAGTTAATCCATGGAGGATGGGGACTTGGGAGGAATAGGAACTTAGAATAAGTTTGTGTTTTTTGAAGGTCTGAACAAGACATGGGAACTTGGGATGCTACCTTTAAGTGGTCATCTTCTGATATTTTTTTCAAGTTTATAGCTTTTGATGCTGCATTTCGTATTCCGTGATGATAAATTATCTGTTGTCCTAGCACAGTTTTACATATAAAAAGTTGTTGTTATTGAATAAATGGTAACTGCAATGCAGATATGACATTTGTGAGGGTTACTTTTAGAAATAAATGGTAAAGTAGTGTAATCTCTCTATTCAGCTCTGTATTTGAGGGCATTACTTGAAATACAGAAACATTAGGGTTTGTCTGAAGAGCTATCTTTTTGATACTTTGCTTTGAGAGATTTTCTCCTTATCTTGGAAAGCTAAATTGAAGAGTTTAAATCTGCCTTGAGCCTAAAAGCTTTGACCAGATGGTCCAAATTGAATTCTGTAGTTAATGAAGCACACTTTGGACCTCTTAATGATAAGTGCAAGAATGGTGACATCACACAAAATGTTTCTTAGAGGAATCTGTGAGCAGTTAGGTAAACTTCTAAGTGACAGTACTGGAAGAAAATGATTTGAATCAGTTGATAGAGGTGGATCTATCTACCAGTCTGTCTTATAGATGGTGGATTGATGTGCACAGTAGAAGTTAACTGAAAGCAAATTTCTTCTAGCTTACGTTTAGTAATGCTAGTTAAGCTCTAATTACCAGAATATTTAAATACATAGCATTGGGCAGTTTTTGTTTGTTCCTCAGTGTACAGTCCCAGTTACTAGGTACTAAAATATCCTTGTCAGCAGATTGCAGTACTTCTTACTTTCTTAGAGGCAGTTTTCACCACTTTGTAACGCGCTATGAAAGGGTTGTCAGGGCAGTATTTACAGTAAACTTTGATAGTTCATATTTTCACTCTGATTTGCCAGTAAGATAATGACCTTGAACAGTCTGAATATTCCCCTCTAACCATGGGTGACAAGGTAAGATACACCATGTAAGGTTTCAAAATATGACTTATTTGCATATTTTTAATGCAAACATTGTGGAAAAAACAAATTTTAAACCCCTCTTTTCCTCGTTCAAATAGAGTTGTAGTTGGAGAATCTTACAAGAATACATGTCTGGGGAATTTATTACTAGTCCTGCAACTGAGAAATAAATTTGTGCAAACTTTTATTTTAACCTTTAAAGATAAACTGTAATGCTAAGATGAGGTCATTGCTAGAGGACTACAAGTATGTATAAATTCAGAACTAGACACTTTTAAAAGAAGTTATATCAGTTACAAGTTATTGAGGTAGTAGTTTGCAAGGTGTGTTTATATAGCTTGAAATAGTGTCAAAGTGCTGTGAACTCATTCAGTTGTTGGGCTATTCATATTTCAAGAATAATGACTGACAATAACAAAGGGATTTCGCCAGTTAGAACGAAATTACATTATAGCTGGACCAATCTAAAACTGGCTGCTGATGAGAAAGGAGGTCATGCTTTCTCAGTGTGACCGAATGATCCTGCCTCTTTGCAAGCATCTGCACACTTGATAACCAACTCAATTTACTAAAATGCCAAAGTATTAATAATAAAAAAAATTGCTTATACTCTGCTCATCTTTGGGTATGTTTCCATTCATGATAATTATTTTAAAAAAAAAAAAAAAACACTTGCATTTATGTAAAATTGTCATTAAAAAAATGTATCAAGAAAAAATAGTATGTAGGTTTCTTGCGAGAGACTTTGTGACAAAAATGGCTTTTCTCATGTCTCTTGGATAATATTAGAATGACTAAAAAAAACTGTTTACACTTTGTTGCTACAGAGAGCTGAAATATTCAGGGCAAGCCTTTTATTAAGCTATACACTTAATATTATGGAGAAGCTTGCTTTATGAAAAGTAACTGTTTCAGCTAGTTTAGAGATTAATCTCCCCTTTGTGAAGCTACTTAAAAGCTTTCACACTTGAAAAAGAGCCTAGGTAATTTAGGTCTGTCACTTCCTTTTGTGTTTAAGGCTGCAGTTAAAGTGATGCAAGAAGAGTATTAGGTAATGATCATATGTTCTCAGGGCTTTCCAAAAAGCTCGGTTAGATAATGAGAAGTTCTGTTGCTTGTAGTTTCCCATGTTGTTTTCACACTTAGTTAAAATTTGTTCTAGTCAGGGAAAAGTGAGAGGGCTCGTGTTGCACCTAAAGTTAATCTGATAAATCAAATAGATGGATTGCTTTAGATAAGACTGCCATTCTGTCTGGGGCAGTGGTGATCCAGCAAACCCCAGCAGTGGTGAAAAGTAGCTACAGATGAGGAAGAATAGGGCATGCCTCTGGTAATACTTCCACTTTTCTACCAGCATCAGCAAAGATCGGATCATTAAATAAGCAGAAATCGACTCTTTTCCATGTGGTTGTTCAATTAGCTTTTCAGTTTAGTTGGTTCTTTCAGAGGAGAGCGAGATCTGCTTTAACTGCCTGGACTCTCTACGAATGGTAAGTGCTGTGTAGGCTACAGTAATTCTGGAAGGCACTGAGGCTTCTGGCAGGATTTTGTTGTAGCCAGGTATTCATTTCATAGAGGCATGGCAACGTTTGCAGAGTAAATTCAGCCTTCTGGGGATGAGAAATGTGCAAATTCAGATGGTAGGACTGGGACTGTTTATTTAGCATAGTTGAGCGTAGGCCTCTAAAATGGTGCTGCAGTACACAAATAGCAGTGAATAATTGATGATGGTGCCTACAGTGCTGCAGGCTGTCCTGTCCTCACAGCGATGCAAAGAGGATGGGGGAAGAAGTTCTTCATAAAAACACGTGGCTAACAATACTATAGTTACTCAAACTCAGTGCCAGTTGACTTTGTAGTCCAAATCTGCTTTGCTGCCTTCTTTCAAGTTTATTTTCCCGGAGTGTGTTTGGTCTTTCAGAGCTCCAGCCAGGTTTACCTGGTGCTTGAGCATTGCTAATTAATCCTGGTGACCTTATCTGGCCTGCATGGAGCTAGTCCTGGTGGTTCTGCATGCATATAGCACTTTATTCACAAACTGAATGGCTGATGTAGGCATAACGCCCAGTGGCTGTGTACAGTGACCTCTTACCCTATAAAAATGCTGAATATAAGATTTGACAGACTTGACTCAAGGGGAAAAAAAAATAGTAAGAGGTTTGTAAACCGTACGTGGTATTGAATCACTCCACATACTTGACAGCTTTTTGGAATTTTAGTATGTTCACAATTGGATCATAGCCAGGCTTTACAGAAATAAGCAGCAAAAACTCCTTTACATTGATTGTTTTGTTTTGAAACCCCCTTTTTTAATGTAACACTGCAATGTGTTTTGGTAGTTGGATACATTATACAGTGACCTTGTTGAAGGTTTGATGGTGCAGAAAGCTAAAATACCATAGTAAGTAGCTGCTTCCAGCATAGGAGGGCTTCCCCTTTGGTACAGCTGGCATCAGTGCAGAGCTGCCTCTCCTCATGTGCTGCACTCTCTGTTGCTGACCATTTGATGAGCTGATTTGGTTAGCTAATTTGGCAGAAGACTACGTTTTTCTGCAGGCTTAACTTCTACCAGGTTAGCAAATGGAGTGGCTTGTTCACTTGTTCTGAGTGGAAGAGCTGACGCAAAGGAAGCGATGGGAGCTTCCAGAGTTCTGGGGGAAGGTGATAGGACCTGCCCCCTTTTAGTGTGAAGCAAGTTTAGGTTAGATCAGCTCAGCCTAGCTCATTTATCTTCCCGTTCCAGGCAAGAGAAACTCATTTGACTGAAAATGGGGGTCATTCATCAAGCAGTATTGCCATTGCTTTTTTTTTTTTTTTTTTTTTTCCAGGAAAATAACATGTTCTAACTGTTCAGGCTGAAGTGCTTTTTGGAGCAAAACAGGACTTGATGCAAGCACCTTGTGTGTTGCAGTGCTGCTGTCTGTGCTCTTCTTGTGCTAGTGGCCAGGGCTGCTCTACCTTCTCCCTGCAGTGCTGTGCTCCGCATGCTGCACTGCTGAAGAAATGAGTCAAATTTGAAAAAATGAGCAGAAATGAGCTTTTTGTACTTCTCAGAAGGGGCTAATTTAGAGAATTGGTTGTAGTGTGTGTTTAGAAAGCTTAAATCTTTAGCAAGCTCGTGTCATGTGAACAAACAATATACTTTTGTTCCATGCCAGCATGCAGCTAGTAACCTTTATTTTTAATGAAAGGGGAGTCCAATTTTTAGGTGATACATTGATTCTAACTTTGATTCTGCTTTTTTTTTCCCCTCAATCTAATTGCTTTATTGACAAGAAAATTACTTCAGTGCCTCAAATTAGTCAGGGGGTTATGCTACAGGTAGAGGAGCCTTGTATTCAGAAGTGAAGTTACGATGTGACAGAGCTATAATAAAGGGTGCAAGTCTGTGGTTATGATAACTTCTCAGTAAATCCATATGACTTACAATTTTTCACGCTGCCTAATATTTATGAAATAAAATTTGTATTCCATTCTGGATGACTTAATGTATGTCCTTTAATGCATTCACAAATTGCTGGATGAAGCAAAGAATAACTTCCCCAAGTGGAAGTACAGAGATGCTGTCAAGATAGGCTTTGGTTACTAGCCTCAACTAAACTGCAGCTTGAATAAGGAGATGCTTCTTAGTCATCTCCCCGTGCTCACAGGAGGACTGTTTTCACAATATTTCAAACTGCTGTTGTGGAGAAAGAATCCATTATGACAAATACGATCTCCACAAGACTGGAAGCTTCACTTCATATCTCTTGCAAACAAAGATTCAGATTACTTACGTTCAGCCCATGACTGACTAATTTGGCAGCACGGATCTGGTGGGACCTAAATCAGTGCTGTACTACTGAGTTACAAACCAGATGCTCGAGTTTTGCTTGTTTAATCATTCATGTGCAGAGCTGTACTAAGATGTTCATTTTTGTAAATAAAGCATAAATTATGCAACATACAGCTAAAACCTTGAGGAAAAGATAGTACAGTTGATTGGAAAGTATGAAGGATATCATAGGCATCGTAAGTCTTTGTGTTTTTTGATATATAAGTACTAAAGCAATGCAGTGAAATGTGTATATAAGTTGTATGTGCTATATAGACTTCAGTATAGACTTAACTATTTATACTTGTGGTTTTTTACCCTGGCTAACTTTCTTCTGGAGTGGTAGTGTTAGAAAGTTCAAGCAGATTTTGGTTTTAATTTTTTTTTTTACTGTAGATTCAGTAACTTCAGAGATGTGGCTAAGCAACAGAAACCAGAAGAGAGGATGCATTTCTAAATGCAGAACTGATGAATCGGTGAAACAGGCTATTTTGGAGTAAAGGCAGTGACGTGTGTGCAGTAAAACCTTTTACTGCTCGTGTGGGTTTCCTTGGTTTGTTAATGAAGAACATCAACAGTTTGTCTTCAATAGTTTCATGCAATCAGCAAAACGCAGATGATTATTTTGAGGGGAAAAAATAAGCAATAGTTGCCAAGCTGAATGAAAATAAAAATCATTTCCAAAGATAAGACCAGTTACTGATGATTATGTCTTAGTCAAATAAAATAACATATAGAACAGACTGTTTCATCAGACAGATGAGCTAATTATGAAAATAATTTGCTAAATGCAATTTGGTATTTAAGCTCTTTTTTTTGTTTGTTTGTTTGAGGGATAGGGGAAGGAAAAGATTTCTCTTGATTCTCTTGTCTGCTCTGTGCTCTAATAGCACTAATTGGATTTGTAGTGCTTTAAGACAGGGAGAGTACACAATTCTGCCTGTAAATTTTGGAAAGGTTGGCATTGATTGCAGATGATCTCTGCCTCGGTCTTTTGCAAGGGAGAAATAAATCCCATTTTACAAAGACTAAAGAAAAAATAGCTGAATGCTGTGGTGATGCCACAGACAGTTGCATCTCTGGAAGCTGGGGAGGTCAGTGTGTGAGCTTATTCAGAGTCTTTTTCATAAAAAGTTAAAGAACAGGAGAATATTTCAAACACTAAAAATTAAATATCCTCAGAAAATATAATCTTCCTTCCTTACCCACACTCTTCAAATTTATATTTTGTCCCGTCTGATCATCTTCCAGATTTGCCTGTGCATATAGTAGTGTAGAAGTACTTGTGGTGCACAGAAATGTTGATATTGCTAACACAGGATTATTCTGTACTCTTTTCCTGCTGACTTTTAATGGATGTGTTGCAAATCTTCTAAGCTTTTTATCATAGGCTGGAAATACTTCTCTTATCCTTTTGAAGCACAAATATATCACTGATGTAACAGGCACCCTTCAACTAGTTAGCATTATGATCCCAAGCTTTACCCTTTATTATAGTGTATAATTTTTTATCACTAAGCATATAAAAATCTATCTGCAGTGTTTGTTGTGTACTTTGACTCTGAAGCTATGTTTTGGCTTTTCAGGCAATGATCTGAAGTTGTAACAAATGTGAGTTTCCATTCTGTTTTCCATAGCCTGTGCCGTGAAAATCTTAAATTTCAGTTTGTAGCAAGCACGCTTACCACTGTTATCCTTGTGAATTATTAGTCTAGACCTATTCCTGAGCCCACTGGAAGTTCCATTCCTAAATTCCAACCCAAATAAAGTAGTTCAGGATGAGGGTTTGTGTCCACACTGAAAACAGCAGGCTTCAGAAATTGCCCAGTTGCTGTCTAACCCTGAAGATGCCTAGAGTGCAACGATATGTGTGGTTTTTACATTAGATTCTCACATTTAGCTCTGCACAGAAAAAAAACATGGTACTGGAAGAGCCTCGAATTATCAGCATTCAAGGCTTATCTTCAACACGTCTCCCCGGACTGGGCTTTCTCCCACAAACCTCCCCTGACGAGGTTGTAGCAGCAGTGGTGAGGACACTAATGTCACCAGGAATTGTCCCTGATGCTGGCACTTGGGCCCATTTCCAGCCTTCCTTTGTCCACAGGCTGTAGCTACCTTTGCAGTGGCAAAATAAACATGTAAGCATTCGTATCCTCTCCATAAAAGCTGGTTTTTGAGTTTCTTTGTTTACTGAATGAAGTGGCTTCTCGTGGAAGATAACTATGATGTTCAGCTGTCACTGGAGTGTTTATTTTAACAGCCAACTAAATCCATATTTCATATTTCTGAAGAAGCAGGCTTTCTGCAGAAAGGTCTGTTTCAGCAACTGAACAATATGTGCTGTGTAAGCTGGAAAAAATACTTGTTCCACTACAGGTCTGAAGTAAACAACTTTATTAAATGGACTCGGTTTGTGTAGCTAAATGCAAATCTGCCCGTTCCAAAAGGGGCATGGAAATTTAGCTTCTGACGATCACAAATTCACAGAGCATACAAAAAACGTGACAAGCATCTGACTGTAGCTGTAAGGATCCTCTGTAAACTGTAACTTTCTGAAATCCACAGTGCTGATTTTAGGATTAAATCATGAACTTCAGAAGGCAACAAATGCCCAAAATGCCGAAGCCCTGCTCGGTGGCTATGCAGATGAGCGTGGCTATCCTTCGTTGGACAAAACAGCTGCCTGCCTGCCCGGCGGTGAGGACAGGCGTCGCACAGGCAGCCGGTGACGTGGTTTGGTTTCCATGGCAGTGACTTCGTGTTATGTAAGGAAGTTGCGTGTACACAGCCCTGGTTGTCATGGTTCTGGGAATCCTGCTTCAACAGCCCCTTCCTGAGCAACATTAGTTAGCAGCTTTCAAAACAATCAGATATCCTCCAGTGCAGTTAGCTAGCTAATGCTTTTAAAGGCTAATCTCTCATTTCATTCAGGACATGGCAAGGGTAATTTCAAGCTCCCGGTGCCTGATTTTTAAAGGCTAATTCATATCTGAAGATCTTCACTGTGCTTTTGAAAGAGACCCTGATTTTGGCAACTGCAGTGCACAAGAGTCATGTGTCTTCCTTCAGCACCCTCACTTGAAGTTTTACACCTAAATATGCTAAAGGCATGCAACACCTCAGGCATAAATTCTATTTTTTGCATCCATTTTCTGGAGAGAGTAAATTAGGTGACCTCTGGGAGGATGAAGGAATGTAAGCTACAAATGTTGTTGACTTAGCCAAAGCCAAGTTGTGCTTACAAAAAAACCCCACCCTGCTCCATTATCTAGTTAAGTTACCTGTTAGTAAACTTACTGCAATACCTATATTTAAAAACTATAAAACTAAAAAACTATATTTACATTGAACTGAAGGTGGATTTTATTTTACTGGTGTAACTCATGTAACAGGTTTAAAAAAAACAACTAGTGTTGCTCTACATGCAGATCCTTGCCATGTAGTTCTGTCTTCTCCTTGGGGTATTTTGACTCTGCTTGTGCAAGCCCTTGGTGAACTAGTGCCACTCTACCTAGAGATGTGTTTTCTTCTCTGCTTTTAAATGTATTTCTGCAGCTTCTAATAATGTGCAAACAGTAACCTGTCTTAGCTGGGATTTTTCCTTTGAGTTGAGCCAAGTTATATAAAATTAAGAATATTTTTCTTCTTTAAGTGAAGGCCACCCTTGAAGTATGTTTTCAAAAGTGTGTGGAGATCTAAAGAAAAGCTTCTATACCTAAAACCTTTGAGTTATTATTCTTCTTTCCCAAGTTACTAGTGGGTCTAATAACAGATGTTCTTTCTGGAAACCTTGCTTTGATGAGATGTCGGGCTCCTAATTTGCTGCTGCCCCAACATCTTTCTGATCTGTATGCACAACTGTCTTGGCAAAGTTGGTGCATTTGACAAAATCAGAGCAGTAGGTCTTGACTGATGAAGTCTTGACTGATGCTTTCACTTTGTTTGATATTGTTTTCTCCCTTTGTAGCAGTGCAAGAGCACTTTTTGGGATTTAGAAATAAAAGATCAAGGTTGCCTGTTCTGCTGGTGAAAGTGATCCCCCCAGCAACAGGACCTATTCTTCTTTTGCTCTACCTCCTATGTGAACAGGAATTCACAATAGCAGGGTACCAGCACAAGAATGGACAATGTAGTAACTTTGATCGAAACACTTGATCAGTTGCATTCAAACAGCTTCCATCTTCCCTAGGTTCCTTGGGATCCAGAGAACACACTTCTCTCATAATTAACAGGAATGAATAATAGAGGAGCTCTGATTATAGCAGTACAAAGCAGTATGGTAGAGCATTCCTGTGTGACTTGGTATATCATTTGGGGAAACACTAAAATTTTGTAATCAAGCACCATAAAAAAAATAATCTCAGATTCAACTCTTACTAATGTCTCAAAGACAGCTATTCTTCAAGACCTTAAATTTTGCCTCTGTCTTAGCCAAACGGTGCTATTCTGGAAACCGTGAGTTTTTCAAAATGTATTATTATTATATTAAAGGGACAACAAACTCCATGTCTTTATTGGAAGAACGTGCTTTCTTTTTTCTCCAAACTTTTTTGCTGTATACTTTTCTGAAGTTGTTTGAAAAATACACATTTATGGATCTCCAGTGGAGGAAAGTGGAAAGCACAGAGACAGAATTGAGTTTTTTACATGTACAGAATGACTTAGGACTAATAAACCAGGTATAAACATTAACATTTCTTACATATACTATATAGTCATTTAATTGTTGGTCTGTTAAGTCTTTCAAAATGATATGTGAGTATCACCTCCTATTTTGGAAAATATGCTCTGAAGGTTTCAGCATCTTGGATTTGGATGCTGGAAATTTGCAAGCCAACATCCTTGTTTAAGATTGCGTGTAGCTGTAGAAACACCAGTGAATGATGTAGTTCTTACAAACCAGTTCTGTTTTTCCATTGTTCGTGCAGGTTTTGTGTGGTTTTAGTCAATTTACTTTGAAAACTTGCTTAATGTTTCCCTCCCATTTTTTTAACCACTTCCTTTACACTTAGGGCCATCCTTTTTACACTGTTTGGTGCGAGGAGTGAAAAATGTGATTTTTATAGCTGAGTAAAATTACCCCATGTTGGTTTGAACGGTGCGTTCAAGTTGTGCATTCGTATTATTGACACTATTTTGGTGCTTCCTGTGCTGCCTCACCCTTCCGTTTTCTCAAACACCTGCAGATGCACTGGTTCTGATGGGCAGAAAGAAGCTCTGTTTTCCTGTTGATGCTGAATACTGCAAGGAGGTACTTTGAGCCTGAGTCTGTACCTTACAAAAAGCCTCCTGGAAATCACATAATCTCAGGATAGCTCAAGTGGTCTGACCCCCCTGCTCAGGCAGGGTTACCTACAGCCTTCTGCCCATGACCGTGTCCAGGTGGCTTCTGGAGGGAGATCCCCCAGCCTCCCTGGGCAAGCTGTGCCAGTGCCTGGCAGTCCTTCCTCTAGGAGAGGTGCTCCAGTCCCTTCATCATACCAGGGAGTCCACAGCTCGACACAGCACCACTACTACTACCACTCAGAAAAGAATATCAAACAAATTTCTGCAACCCTCTGTTACTCATTTCCATGTGGGATGAAAGCTGCTGTGTGCTTCCCATTGCATCTCTAACAAGGTGACAATTTGCAGCTCACCAGAAAGAGAACCTCATTAAAGATGTTGCCTTATTCTTCTGAGGGGTTGTTTGGTTGGGTTTGGCTTAGTTGCACCTGGAGTTTCAGACAAGTGATTGGCTGTAGTTACACTGGTACAGAGAACAGGTCAGGATGTCCCTTGATTTGTGAGGCTACATATGAGGGGACAGGACAGACGTCTTGAATGTCTCCTCTTTATACACCTGCAGCCATCCAAGCACTTAGCTTGGCTATATGAGGAGACACTTGCCATTATGTGATTCTGGAGGGCTTGCAAAGATGACTCCCAGATGACATCTGTTGTGACTTGGTACAGTCTGCACTAAAATAGGGAGGGAACACGTTAAGTCTTCCAGTGGTTTTCTTCTTGTTTTCACGCACAGATTAGACTGATTTAGGCACGCTGTTCCATTGCAGTCTCGCTTCATAATTATTAGCATGCTTCAGGTCTGCTTAGACTTCTCCACTGTCTGTGATGCTGTGAGCAGAGTCATCTCAGTAGCCATGAGCATAGATGCCATGAGGCTGAAGACCTTCAGCCACAGCTGTAAAAATAGGGTGTAAATAAAAGCCATGTAATTGGTTCTGCATGGTACTACTTCTTGGCCGCATCAGAAAAATGCCTGCTATGCTCTCAGGCTAACAAAATGCACTTTTTGTCAGGAAAAAGTCTAATAGTGAATTTGCCTGTAGTGTGTGAGAATAAGAGGTGGTTGGCAACCTGGTACTCTTCGCTGGGAGTATAAAATACTTGGATTGTGTGACCAGATCAAACAAAAGGTCTTAAGCACGTTTTTAGTTTAACAAAATGTTTCTCTGCATACACGTGATGACTTTTTAGTAACACAAAATGCATGATGCAATGAAACACAGGAGCAGTTCATTGCAGGATTGATATTTCACGATGATGAATCTGCATTTTTCATGCAGTGGTATGAAAAATAGTAGGACGTTTCATCTCGCCATTAGCAGGTTGGAAAGACCTATGGATATGAAGTGCAAGATACAGCAACTAATGAAAGAAATTATGCAGAGCTCTCCGTTGTGTGTTGCACAATCAGTAACTACTCTTATTTTTTAAAGCAAACAGCAGGTTGATAGCTGACTGGATGTGACACATAGGGCAAGCTACAGCTCTTTCTTTGCATACAGAGGATGAGTTGGATTCTGCTCCTGCAAAGTTTTGTTTCTTTACGAAGTGACTGTACATACATGTTGTAGTTCTCCCCAAGTTATTTAAGCAGTAGCTGTCATCACAGATCCTTCCGAAGTGAAATCTCCCAGCGTGTGTCTCTCCAAGAAAAGCCAACCACACAGCTGGTGTGTAGTACGCTGTGTCACTGCTCTGTGTGCAAACCAGAACACTGAATGGATGCTGCCAGCTAAAAGAACGCGCGCAGGGATGCTCAGTGCCTCCTCGGCGAGGCTGAAACTCTTCAGGGCTTGCTGGAGTTTCCTATATATGGCGATTTCATGGAAATTTAGTTGTTTTACTGCGATTCTTCTCCTTTTCTTGGGACTCCTGTGATATTTTAAGCTGGTCTCTTTGACTATTCCGTTCTTCCTTCTGTTTGAACTTTTGTATGTGCTGACTTGGAATTTGTGCTTTAATTATTTCGCTTCCCTCCCCAGTATTTTTCTCCCGGCTTAAATTTAGCCAGCGTACTTTTAGTATAGCAAACATAATTTGTCTGTAATTATGAATGCTCTGCAGACTCTCCTCAAATCCTTCCTGCAGAAAGGCAACACGAAGCATTTTAGTTGGGGGGGGGGGGGGGTAGTGTTGAACAGAAAGCTGGAAGATGGGCTGGGCTGTGCCACAACATGGGTTTCTCAGAGAAAGATAAAAATCTAGGAAGGGCGTTGCTGCACAAAAGATGACTGCTTATAGAAATGCACGAACTCGCATGTTCTAGGTTTTGTTATCTGTTACGTGGTGAGAGATAATGCACCAAAACTTCTTGGCTGCTGAGGATTGAGATCCTAAAGTAGTGCAACAGAAATCAAATAATTGTTTGAGTTTACCTTTAGTACAAATCAGAGCTCCGAAGGAAATTACCCGGTAGTGTTCCTGTTTCTCTCTCAGCTAAACCGTAGGAAGTATGGGTTGTAGCCAGCAAAATAAGCGTTGTGTGGATGCATGTGCGTGATTTACGTTGTTAAATAAAGCTGTAGCCATCCTTCGGCTTTAAATGCACGTCAAGTGCTTTGAGCAGGCCCCAGAAAGCAAGATGCAGTTGGGTGGCCAGCAGTGCGGTTCACCCTTCAGCTGCTTGCAGTCCAGAGCTGGTGTGCTCTGCTTCCTGTGACCACTGCCAGCCACCACCGCCCTTCCCTCAGGAGCTTTCTGCCTTTTTATTTATCTTCCTTCAGGTGTTTGGTTTCCCGTGTACAGATCTATGAAGCGCTAGGCTTTAAGACTCAAAGTTGCTGCTGAAATTGCCATAGCATGGAGTTGTATCTGAAGTTTAAGAGCATAGATAGGATTTGATATTTTTTAATGAAATTTTAGGCGACAACATCTAAGCTTCCTGTACTGAATGCAGAGAGACTTCTGAAATATTTTCTTCTAGGCAAACTTTTAATAAAGATTTGAATTAAATGTTAGTTTTTACAGCAAGTAGAAACCAACTTGCTTCATGCCCAGCAGTGCTTCTTTTTCATATGTCATTTCAGTGGGGACTAAGGAAGTTGTTAAACGTTTTTTTATTTTACAAAAGCAGGAATTGGAAGGAAAAAAAAGAGTCTAATGGAGATCACTGTTAATTTTGTTAAAGACTTGATGGATTTCTAAAAGCAAACAGACAACGACAACAACAAAAACAGTGACCAAAACACACACTTCTAATGATTGGCCCTTAATGTGTAAGAATATAGCTTTACATAAATGGTTTAATTAGTTACTTATCTTAGTCGTATTATTTATATTCGTATCTTAATAATACTTCACAGTTTTGATGGTAGTTATGTCTGCTTTCTCAACAGTTGCTTTAAATTATGTATTTACAGATATATGGAGTTTGGGGGTCATCCTCTTTATGTTGGTGTGTGGACAACCACCATTTCAAGAAGCAAACGACAGTGAAACTTTGACTATGATAATGGACTGCAAATACACCGTGCCACCTCATGTGTCCAAAGAATGTAAAGAGTAAGTAGAGTGCTAAAGAACTTAAGCATTCATAGGAGTGGATTTTCGTTATCTTTGAGAGTCCCCATACAATTTTACCACAATAATTACTGTGCCTACTGCTTTTGCTTAGTTGTTAGTATTTCTTCACATCAATTGAGTAGCTTCTTGGGCAGCAGTATAACTTTTTTATTTTCTGCATCTGCTTTTACTAAAGGTTAATCCCATGATACTTATTGAGAGTAGGTTTTTTTCCACACTTTTCTGAAACTTTATTTTGATTTTATCCAGTGTTTCTTTCATGTCCCTCAGTTGTCATTCATTTTATAAATGATCAGAGAAGCTATTCACCACTGACTGGCTTTGGCCACCATTCCTGCTGGACAAATGACAAGGTGTTGCTTGGAGAATTTTGTGGCAGAGGTGACAAAGTTAATGATTCCTGTAGATTTCTGTTCAAAATACAAGTTGTCAAAAGCCGAGAATATCACAGCAAGTTTTGCACATCTCCTACTGAAATTGCAGCTCCAAGTCAACATTCTAGGCAATCACGGGAGGAAAATAATCTGTCTGCAAATACCATATGCCACTCGGGAATCATGACTCACTTTGATACGATGTTTTTCTGCAGTGTTCACTGCAGCTTTTTTTTTGATATGGTCCAGTATTGATATGTTCTATAGGATGATGGGTTAATGAGGTCGTTAGTCCTTTTAATATATATCCCAGCTGCATCTCTGTCCAGTCAAAAGTCTACAGCAGGACCTAGTATTCTGTTAGTCGACGTGGAAGGAAATGGATGTTACAACTGATCATACGGACTATTCCTCTCCATCTGTCATCTATGTGGTCCAGGAATCTAATACATAACATGATGCCATAGCTGGTTTTCATGTCTTGTAGTGTCTGACATTTCTGGTATTATGGTAAAGCTGCTATTAGTGCTCTTGACAGCTTGAGGAGGTTTACATAAAGGGATAGGTTTAAACTACAATACAGGAAGGGCTTTTAAAAGCTCTCATTAGTGAATTCTATCAAATCTCTTGAGATGCTGCATATGGTGCTGGGGCCAAGAAATTACTGGGGTTTTGTATCCTTTTGCTTAATATATTGGCTAACACTAATTTGCTTAAAGGCCCAAGTAGATCTGCTCCCCATATGTGGCACATCAGCAATTACTGCCAGTTACCAAAGTGCTTGATGGGTTAGGCTCTCATAGGGAAATGGCTCTCAGACTGCCTAAATGTGCTGCTTTGTGTGGAAACATTCATGGTGTTCTGGGGCGCGTAAGCAAGCCTATAGCAGGAGGCACATGTGGTGGATTTGTGGTGCACTTTACTACAGGTGTTTTAGTACAGGTGTAGTTTAAAAACAAAAAGTTTTATGAAGTGCATAATTGGTTCTCTATCTGTTGCAATATTAATAAAACTGAAGGAAATGGGCTCCCCTGTCTCACCTGAACTTTCCTTCTGGTAAAGGCAGAGATCACAGACACTATATACGTGACATTCCTTTTTTTGCAGTAAGGTTTTAAGAAGTTCAGATTAACCTCCATTTTTAATTCCCTATATCTCACACCAAAATAAAATAAAATTGCAATTACCTCTGTGATTTGTGTGGCCTTGCAGTTTTGAAGTTGCATGGTATAATGTAGTCAGTGGAGTAACTAAAGCCATATGTAAGAACTGCTGAACTTTCATTCTGTGTTTTGAAGCAATGAAGTTCCAGCAAAACCTTGGCATCAAAACTGTTACATCCATGTTCAGTTCATTGTTCAGCACCAAAAATACCTTCCCAAAGCTTTTTTTCATGATATACACTGAAACTTCACATATAGCGAGCTAGTAGTGCTAATCATGTCTTCTTTCTCTGTTTATTCTTGGAATTTATGCATTTCCCTACCCACACTTGTAAACACTCAATATCAACCCATTAGTTTGTCACTTCATCATCCCAGAGAGTGTTTTTTTCTCTAAGTGTGGAACAGATCCCTGTCCTTTCACAGATTCTGAAGAACTGAGTGTCTGATAGCTATTTCAAAACAAAACATATCTACTTATCTTGCCATTCTATAGTCCTGTTGACAGCAGCAATAATAGAAAATTATATTTCTATTATTGTGCAGACCAGCCTGTAGGCCATCTGTCACAGTTGCCATATAAACCTATTAAAAAATAATTGGAAGAATCTAAGCATAGTAAATGAAAACTATAGTGTTTATGTTATTTATAGTTTTCAATAAATAGTTTCAGCTCAGAAATATTTGAAATGTCTTTGAGAATAAAGTTCTCTTCCCATTGTTTACTGTAGACATTTCTAAGGATCTTTCTGGACTGACAGTAGAAAATTTCTTCTTAATGTTGCTCTTACAGTGGCTGCTGTTTAAACATGTGAGTGCATTTTGTTTAGCTTTATTTTTTATTCACAGTCTGATTACACGGATGTTGCAGAGAGATCCGAAGCGAAGGGCATCTTTGGAAGAGATTGAAAACCACGCGTGGCTCCAAGGAGTTGACCCTTCTCCAGCAACAAAGTACAATATTCCTCTAGTGTCATACAAAAATCTGTCTGAGGAGGAACACAACAGCATAATACAGCGCATGGTTCTTGGTGATATAGCAGACAGAGATACAATCGTGGAGTAAGTTCTCGATCTTGTATGGTTTATTTTGATCATCTGTCACTGCATTTGATTAAAGAATTTCATTAGAGCCTGGGTGTTTCGGTGTTAAAATACCAAGCCATTCAGTTAACAAAATATTACAATCTTGCTCCTCCGAAGAGGATTCTAGGATGAGAAATACTTAAGTAGACCCAGTTTGCCCTTAGGCAAAACTTCAAGAAAATCTTTTGGAGTAGTGTTCGATTCCTGTAGTAGTGTGCAATCTCGAGCAAACCTGACTGCATTGAAATCCATGCTTTGACTTGTGCTTCTGATCTGGACTAGTTAGTTAAGTCTGTTCTCATGCATATTTAGAGGTGATAAATTCTAGCATTTTTTCCCTTAGTACTCTTCTGGTATGCCTGAAACTTTGTAATTTAAAATACTGTTTCTTTTATCTGGATATTGCAAAATTGCCATTGTCACTGAGTGAGCTTGCTAGGAAGCTGCATAGTTTCTCCTAATACATTAAAACCTGCAAAACCCTAAAATATTCCATAAGTTGAAAGAGGATGTAATTGTTTTCTTTTTGTTCATGCTTAACCTGGCCTATGAACTTAATTTTATTGTAAAGTTAATGTGACAACCCTAAAACAACCTAGGTTTTTCATCCAGTTACATAAAAGTTAATACTTTGGTTGTACGTGCCAGTGTCTACTAGAAAGTCTACTATTGGTGCATAACATTAATGAAATACAATTTTATCATTTAAAGTGTTCAATAAAGGAAGATTTTTTTTGAATGATAACCTAAAAATATCCGCATTCAGCCACAGTGAAATTAATAGACTTGTTGGCTCTTTACTTTTTAGTAAGACCAAGCCACTCTTGTCAAAACATCAAAAACACACAGTTCTGTTTTCAGGTGCTGTTCCCGCTATGAGAAGTACAGCGATACGTGAGCTTGCATGTCCAGTTTTCAGCAAGCCACTGATGTATGGTTTGTTTCATGTTTTGTTTTGTACTTTCCCTAGGGCACTGGAAACTAACAAATACAATCACATCACTGCTACTTACTTCTTACTAGCTGAAAGGATCCTGCGAGAAAAACAAGAGAAAGAAATTCAGACCAGATCTGCAAGCCCTAGCAACATCAAAGCTCAGTTCAGGTAAGAATTTAGGAATCTAACTGTGTTTTTCTGTGTTGGTGAGGATGTTTTCTTGGTGGTGGTGGTGGGTTTGTTCTGTTTTGTTTTTTAAAGCTGGTTTGTTATTGAATTGCACAAGCACTACTAGTTGAAAAACTGCAACATGCTTATTCATTGCCAGTTTTAAGTGTGTTCAGAGTGCTCTGTGTGCTTCAGAATTTGTTTGGAAATCAGCTACCAATATTTTAATTTTCTACCATTTTCAGGATATGACTAAAGGATTTGAATTTCAAGTCTGTATTTGAGGTAGTAAGTTTTCCCACCTGCTAGGAAGAGGCATGTTCATTGACCTTCAGTTCCTCATAAAAATAGTGTGTGCAATATTCCTGGAAAAAATCAGTTGCATAATTCTTAAATGTGGTGATGAGGAATTAGGAAGAGATGAGAAATCATGCTGAACTTGATGTTAAGGTTTAGTTGTTAGCTTTGGTCTTAATGGGCTTGAACGCTCCCTAAATCGAGCTTAGAGCAAACATCCTTAGGTTGTGTTATTTTATTTTTAATGTAGTTCGATGTGCTTCTTATCTAAGGAAAATCATTGAAATAATTGCTTTAATCATCCATTTAAAGATATTGCCATAGAATTTTTAGTTTGACAAAAGGATTGCTAAAAACACTTATAGTAAAGGTCCCTGGAATTTTCAAAGCTCCAGCTTGTGGCAGACAGTAAAGCAAAAGTGGGGAGAGAGCGATTCTGCCACGTAGTTGGTGATTGGTATGTTCAACCAGTCCATTTGCTGTTCAATTCATTATCAAAGCATCACGTACTTTCAGTTACAGAAGCATATGCTTAAAAACAAAACAAAAAACCTCATAAGGTGAATAGTTTATTTGCACACAGATATAGGGGGTGGCAGGTTTAGAGCAGTTATTTTTCTTAAATACTTTGTTTTTAATTTGCTGGGTAAGTATTAGACTAGGACCAGAAATTGCTGGTGTTGAGAAGAATCCTCACTGGCCCGTCTTGACAATCTTTCCAGTGAAGATGGAGGTGGTACTGAGACATTTCCATTAATTTTCAACCTCCAATCTCTTCAAAAAGCTGCTTTTTAGGCTTTGTTGAAATATTACTGGTAACTGTTATTAGCAATGGTAACAGTCACTGGCAGCTAATCTCTTAATGAGAGGATATTAAGTGCTTGTGCTGATGTTCAGAGTCGCTGCCTACCTTCAGCGTTGCTGATGTGGCAGAGAAAAAGACAAGACGGCTCATCCATCCCAAAATTTCTTTGTGCAGCTTTCATGCCACACGTAAAGTCATATAATAGGAATGACAGAGGGGCCATAAATGCTGTGGTTCCCTTCTGGTGCACATCCATGTTTGACTTGGCCTAACTGATAAAAGGTACAACTACCTTTAATCTATAAAAAACAAACACTTGTTACAAATGGGTTCTAAAACTGCAAAGTCTGCTTCTAAATTGTGTGTTGTTTTTTTTTTTTTTTTCCTGCCTCGGTGTCACTGTTTCAGTAAAACAGCCGCTCCAGTTATATCAGGAACTAGGACAAATAAGTCTGTTGAATCTGAATCTTGAGATGAATTTGTAACACTGAATGGAGTGGTTAAAGCCTGCCTCCCAAGAACGAATTCTCTTTTCCTGACAAGCCCATACACAAAAAATGAGAGACTCTTGCTGTTAATAGTCCCAGGTAGCACTCAGGCTACTCCTTGTCTTCAGGATGGTTCTAAATTCAAAGGATTTATCTAGGGTGACCTCATGGAAAAGATAACAAGGAATGCATTTCTTTTATTTTGAGAGCTTAAAGCCAAACCAACACAAGCAACTGACTTGCAACCTGGAGCTTTCCTTTGGCCTGCTCTCCCCTCAGACCTACTGGGAACAACAGTGGGGGAAAGCAGGGAGGCAAACAGGGGCTGCTGTGTGATACACATACTGTAGTGAGGAGGCTTATTGCCTGGAAACTGCAGTACTCTTAGATACTATATTTACTCTTTATTGTGACAGCCGCAGAACTCGCTGCCTTTTTGCTGACAAACCAGCCTGTTCTTAAAGCACTGTGCGTGCTCGAAACATTCAGTTCTTCATTTTTGGTCGCTTCTGCAGTTACGCTTCTCATTTACCTAAGTCCCGTTTGCTAATCACTGCCAGTTGTTTGTGTTTCAAATACCCACCACAGCACAAGTCCTCAGAAACCCAGGCCAGTGGTTTCCAGCACTCCTGGAGCCAGCTGGGGCCTGAGGAAGGATGCCAACTTCTCAAACCTAGGAGGACCCCAAGCTGAGGCTCCACTTTGTGCTGGAAAGCTCGGTGCCAACTGGGTTGTCTCCCTCAGGGCCAAGCCGCTCTCTGGGGTCAACTGGTGAGAGGATACCAGCAGCTCCTGGCCCTTTTGTTATAGGTGGTGGATTTTTGTACCCAAAAGTTTTGGTACCTTTTGCAGATGGGCATTTCATACTTCAGGATCCTTTTCTATCCAGCAGTTACAGAGGGAGCCTTGGGAATGTCTTGTAGTATGCTAACCACGTGTAAAGAGAAGTCTCCTGCTACAGCTTTTCATGCGTTGTACTGGATTGTTTTAGTTATGTAAAGTCATGGGATTGGCAAACTTAAAAAAAATAAAAAAATTAAAGATAACTTAAGTGGTCAGAAAAAAACTTTCATTCTCCACAAGAAATGTGGAGCTTACACTGAATGAAGAAATCTAATTATTCAGTGTAAAGGTGCTCATCTTTCAGACTAGGCTTTCAAAATACAGCTAGAGAGGAAAGACCATCAGTCTCTGTTCTTCATTCTGTATGATGTGAAAATTCCAGTATATTTCAGGTTTTAAAGTAAAGTATAAATCATTATATTCTGGCTTAGATACTGAAGATAAAAGACATCAGCTGCTAACTGTAAAACTGATTTACTCTCGAGTGTCACCTCTTTCGTTACATTCATTACTAACACCTGAGGGAACGGCATGAAGCTGCAGAAGGGGAGCTTCAGGCTGGATATCAGGAAAAGGTTTTTCACGTGGAGGGTGGTCAGGCACTGGAACAGGCTGCCCAGGAAGTGGTCATGGCACCGAGCCTGCTGGAGTTCGAGGAGTGTTTGGACAGCGCTCAGACACGGTCTGAGTTTTTGGGTGGTCCTGTGTGGAGCCAGGAGTTGGACTCCACGATGCTTGTGGGTCCCTTCCAGCTCAGGATGTTCGATGATTTTGATTCGAGGCTAATGCTCAGTACACAGCCATACGTTTTGAACCGTGTTTATTCAAGTGTCATGGTCTTGAGCAATTTAAGATCTGAATTCATGCTAATGGATTACTCCAGTTGCTGAGTTAAGGTTAAATAAATGTTTGATCGCAATTCATGTGTTTGAAATCAAAGGTGGTTTTGTAGAACAGAGCTTAGTCTGAATGAAATTCAATGAAAATAGGGGAATATTTCTTCTGACTTACAAATTTCTTCTGCCTTCGCTTGTGTTAGTTCTAACCCGATCTTTATATTAAGAGTACTGGGGAAAAAATAACAAAAACCTCAGGCTGTAGTAGTGATGCAAACTACTTTTATTCAACCTGTGCATTAATCACCTTGTATCTTCCTGTATCTATACCTGCTTCAGATCATTTTGTTGGAAAGGCAATTATTTAAAGCTCTCTATTGCTTAATTCATTTTCTGAACAGTAATTTCTTTAAAGATTTCATTTGACTGTAACCAACACAATTTCTAAACTTTGCCTCCGACGTTCTTTTCAAATAGCAGCATTTCTAAAGGAACGCACATTCTTTGAGCACGTTTCCTTCTCAGTAACTCAGTATTGCTCCTTACAAACACGTAACTCAGCAGGCCAGTCAGTGTGGCAGTGCTTGTGCTCTTCTTGTAGAGATTGTAGATTTTCTTACGTGTTCTTACGTGCTCACCGCGATCTGACTTTCCTTTTATCTTTTGTACTTGTTTATGCAGGCAATCCTGGCCAACGAAAATCGATGTACCCCAGGATCTGGAGGATGACCTTACGGCTTCGCCTCTCTCCCACGCGACTGTTCCTCAGTCTCCAGCTCGCACGGCCGAAAATGTCCTCAATGGTCACAGAAGCAAGGCCCTCGGTGACGCAGCAAAAAAAGAAGACATCCCCGAGTTAGCTGGACCGGCAATTTCAGTGGTGCCACCTGTGAGCCTAAAACCCACTACGAGTGGCCGGAAGTGCTTGTTCAGAGTAGAAGAAGATGAGGAGGAGGATGAGGAAGATAAGAAACCGATTTCTCTTTCTACTCAAGTTGTTCTGCGCCGCAAGCCTTCGGTTACAAACCGTCTCACTTCAAGGAAGAGCGCGCCAGTCCTCAACCAGATCTTTGAGGAGGGCGAGTCCGATGATGAGTTCGACATGGATGAGAACTTACCCCCAAAGCTCAGCAGGTTAAAAATGAACATTGCTTCGCCCAGCACAGTGCACAAGCGCTACCACAGGAGGAAAAGCCAGGGCCGGGGCTCCAGCTGCAGCAGCTCCGAAACGAGCGACGATGACTCGGAAAGCAGGAGGCGCCTAGACAAGGACAGCGGCTTCACCTACTCCTGGCACAGGCGGGATAGCAGCGAAGGGCCGCCAGGCAGCCAAGGAGATGGCGGCGGGCAAAGCAAACCAAGCAACGGGAGCGGGGGAGTAGACAAAACGAGCCCAGGGGATAACAACAAAGGCGGGGGAAGTCCCTCCGGCGGCTCCGGCGGCAGCACCAACAACACTTCGGGTTCCACTCGCAGGTGCGCTGGGTCTGGGAACTCGCTGCAGTTGTCGTCTCGAAGTGCAGGGGAACTGGTGGAAAGCCTGAAGCTAATGAGCCTTTGCCTCGGCTCACAGATTCACGGCAGCACTAAATACATTATTGATCCTCAAAACACTCTGTCCTTTTCCAGTGTAAAAGTGCAGGAGAAATCCACGTGGAAAATGTGTATAAGCTCCAGCGGGAGTGCAAACCCGGCTTCGTCGCTGGGCAGCCTCAAGTTTTTTTCTGACCACATGTCAGACACGGCAAATGAGTTGGAACGGATAAAGAACAGGAACTTGAAAAATAACGTGCTACAACTACCTCTCTGTGAAAAGACGATATCTGTGAATATTCAGCGGAACCCAAAGGAGGGCCTGCTGTGTACCTCCAGTCAAACCAGCTGCTGTCATGTCATTTGACGGCGGCCTGACTTTGATAGCTCGATCTACTTGACAGCATCATTCTTCCTGTTCAGAGCTGTGAACACCTTGTCACCGAACCCCCTTTTGTTGTCTTAAGATTTTTAAGTGGGCTTTGAGCAGTTATTTATTACACTTTAATTTTGTGTTTGCTTGATGGTATGACAATGCATGGTCCTTGCATGCTGCTAGCCAATACGATTTTTCTTTTTCAACAAACCAGAATATTTTATTGTGTAATTTTTACATTTATAATTTTACTATGGAAGATCTGGATTAAATTAAAATGACTATCTGGATCCTAATGTAAATGGAGCACTTAGAAGTTTCATGTTCTGCACTTAACCTAGAGAGAGAAGCTTTTGTTTGCTTGTGAAATGTTAATTCTTGTTCTGACCTTCTGTGATATCTAAAATACGTGATATGTGGCATACTTCTATGTGTCTGAAACAGAACCAAAGCAATAATGTTTTGATGCTGAAAACTCTTCTGGGAGCTTTCAGATGTTCCAAGGCTTGTACAAAGCAAAGATGCACTGAAAATTAGTGATCTTGAAATATGATTTTAAACCCACACCTATTTGTCTTAACCTATAATGTGGATAAAGTTGTGGCTCAAAAATCAAACTGAAAAGATCTTGTTTTGCTAGAGGCAGTTGTGTTTGGTTGTTTGGGTTTGTTTTTTCGGTTTTTGCTTTTAAGGAAAAAAAAAAAAAAAGCAAGTAGATTTGTAAGGCAGCTTTTTCCCATAGAAATATGTTAATATTACAAGCAGACAATCTTCTTTTTTAATATAACAAAGGTAAATTATTAAGTCTACTTCTGAGTTTTTACATGCTGAGAATAAAGTATTTGTATGAATTACTTTTGTTATTAGTATATCACGACACTTAGTATTTTAGTTTTTTACCTTGTAAGCCTTCCTCCCTCTCTCTCCCTGCCTCCCTGAGATTTCAAAAGGCAATAAGGGATGGAAAACCTTTAAGTAATTGGATTCAAGTTTATTGCCATTTACATTTTTCATATTATTAAGTCTAACTCTTAAAATACTGCTGTTTCCCCATACATGCGCCAGTTATTTTCCCTCAGTAATCATGCTTTTTTCATAAAGTCCGTAAAAATAGCTTAGAGCAAAGTATTTATTTTACAGCTATTTGCCTTTCTGTTGGACTTCTCATTGCCATGACAAGGTCTTGATTTAGAGTATTTGTGTACAAATGGATACTTTTGACCAGATAAATTAACTTGTGGAATTTTATTATCTAGAATGAAATATATTGCAGATTCCTAGTTTTGGGAAGGGCAAGAATGTTTTATTTTTTCATGCTGTGCACTGGGTCTTCTGAGCAATGCTAGTAAAACTGGTGGTGTTATGTAGCAGCGCCCTGGCCAGACAGCGGATGGCTGAGAGAAGTTTACACTGTTGAGCATCTTGTCACATTGCAGAATGGTCACAGACGACGCATTTCACGTCCACTGTAGAGTGAGTAGAGCACCAAAGAACTGCGTTACGCTTGGTCTTAATTTCTACAGTTCATGACAGCTCTCCTTAATTAGTATAAAAAAAAAAAGAAAAAAAGAAAAAAAAAGTCTAAATTGCATGGGGTATTCTTACTGGCTAGCCTAGCCAGGGATTTTACATCCTGCATCCTAAACAAGGCAAATGATAAGCATTTTACTTTTAGTTTTAGGAGCTAGTTGCAGTTTAGTCAGCGTGATATTTATAAATCGAAAACTGCAAGGATAGACGTGTGGGTGAAGCCATAGAACATATTTGCTTGAAATTTTTTGAGCAGGGATCTTATAAAGGGCCAGAAATAAGATGTGTGGTTCACGGACAGTGAGCGTAACATCGAAGTAGGAGAAAAGTTTATAAAGGGCATTGGCAATAAACTTATTTGTTGCAGCTTTTTTTCCAAGTATTGTAAATACTCTTTCCTGATATTATGTACAGCCTTGGAATGGCACCTTTTAACTAACCCCAGGTGTATTTTGTTTCCAATGTTTTTATATACAAATGTATATATATGGTGCTCACTTTAGAACAGCAGTGTTGACCATTTATGCTGCATAGTTGTATTATAGCCTTATTAGCTGTGTATGGTTGGTTGAACCTTTGGGTGTACAAATGTTAGTCTGAGTGGTGTCCTTTATCCAGTTGTTGATAGGTGAATGATTGTGCATGTGGTGTACGTTGTATTATGTTGTCCTGTACAAGGAAGGGCGAGAATAACCACTACAGTAAGATAATATTGGACCAAACTATTATTTAGAGCAAGTAAACCAGTTTCTTGTACCCCTTAACGTGTCTTTAAAAGTTGCATATAGTTACAGTAGTGTATAAATTAAATATTGTGGAAAAACAATTAGTCTTGTATTTTTCTGTATGTGTGTATATATATATAAATATATAAAAATGTACCTCTAGCAACTTCATCTGTATTTAAGATGTGACAATCTTGACACAGAATTTTAAGAGTAGCAGTATAAATAAGCAGAATTAATGAACAGAAATATAAACATTTCTCACCAAGAAAGAATCCGTGTGTGCGTGTGTGTGTGTTACAAGGGTACCGAAATAGCAGCTGATCTTATCGCTTCCGGCAGTGTTTGGCTTTTCATTGTACAAAAGCTCACGGTGTGTGACAGAAATGGAAAATCCAGTTAATAAAAGTAATACCTTGATTGACGCAGAGCCTACGGTTCGCATGTCCGTGCGGTTTGTTACTCCGGGTGGGCACGGTGCAGTGCACCGGAGGCCGGACCTCCGGAGACGCGTTGGCTGGGAAGGAGGTCTTGACACTGAGTGGTCAGTTGAACATAGCTGAGCCCTGCCTCGCGTAACGATACGTTGAAATAGGGGATAGGAGAAAGGGGAGCGCAGTTGCTTTGGAAAAAATACAACTTTGTGTGTGGATGCATGTTTATTTGCAAACTTTCGGTTAACCTGGTACTATTCTCTAGCATAGTTAAAAATTGTTAATTTGGGCTTAAAAGGTGAGTTAAAAATTGTTAATGTGTGGTTAAAGGGTGTCTTGGTTCGCATCTGCTAAACTAGCTTTTTGCTTAAAGGTTAAGGTAGCTATTTCTTAGGCAGAACTTCAAAAGGATTTAAAGGGCTGAATGTTTAGTAAACTCTATGAGCTACTGTGCACCTAGAGAACATTTACGATAAACTTGTCCAGCTTCCCATCGTAGCAAACCTAGGTCAGCTAGCTGCTGCTTCTCTGCCTCGTGTCTGGCAGCTCTGCAGTTTACAATACCTTGGGTTTCAACATCTCAGTTAAAATACCTCACTGCATGTTTGTCCAAGTGAGCGGGAGCAGCCCTAGCCATGTGCACGTCCATGAAGTCATGGGAGGGCCACCTCACCCACCCTGCTGCTGTCACTTGGGAAAAATGAGGTGCTGCACTGGTCTCAGGTTTTTCCTGTTAGCCAAAACGGTTGTGTACCAGTTTGCCACATGGGCGGAGGTGGTGTGTAAACTGATTTTCCTGTAACGAAGTATGGGATTTGATGTTTCACCAGTGCAGAGAACGTGTTTTTCATCCAAACCTTGACTGGTACTGTTGTTCTCTGTAACATAACGTGGTAATAGTACAAAAGCAGCTGCTAACATCAGCACTGGAACACGTCAGCGCTAACCAGCAGGACGTGCTGGTGCTGGGCACAAAAGGTAAGCACCTTACAACAAAGCTGTTGGCACCCAAAGCACATAACCCACACAACCAGGCTGTAAGACGTAGCGCTCTCTGAACATAAACTCCTGCTTCGTTTCTGCTGTCAAACGTAGCAGGATGCCAGGAGTTAATTCCCCTTATTTACTGCAACTGCTTCACAGTGTACATTGTGCAGCCCAGGCCCACATTGCAGTGTTTAGGCTGCCATGTGCTGGAAAACATCTGCTCCTGAACGCTTGGGCTAAAATTAAGTGTGTCAGTGCAGAGCTGGGAGAACAACTGAAATACCTAAACTCAAATACAGGCACGGGCTGGCGCTGTCATCGCTTGAAAACATCTGTGCCTTAACCTCTAGCTCGCAGATTAACACTTTGTTTGTTTGTTTGCTTTCAAGGTACAGCGAAAAGCATTTCAAGGTGAGGGCCCTGGAGCTGGGGCAGTTCAGAGCTTGATCCTTAACTGCGCCTGTAACCCAAATCCTCACCAGAGACAGTACGGCCACATGGTGTCGAACACATTAGCGGGGGTTAACAGCATTCAACGGGCTGTGTAATTACATGCAATTAATGTTGTGGTGCTTTATGATCAGCTCCTTGCGTGACGATGTACCTGCAGGCTTCTGTAGCTGAGACCTTACCTTGCTGGGGAGCATCCAACCGGGTCAGTACAAACGGTGGTGGGACCGTATCAGCAAGGAACGCTGCAACAGAAGCCTCTTGCTATCCCCTGTTTAATGGTTAAGTCAGTTTACACGGATGAATCAGAGCCGAGCTGTCTGTCACTAATTGTGAATTATGACTTGCTTTCAGTACGAAGTGTTTGAGTAACAACATCTCGATGTGCCCGTACTTGGGGAAGCACAACTCTGACTCACGTGTTCCGCTGCCTGCCGCTCGAGCCAGCGGGATCCCTCGTCAGTCATCGCCGTGCGCCGTCCTGAGGGAGGGCCAGGTACCCTTCTTAGGAAAGAGGGTTTGGAGACGTTTTACCCTTCCCATTCTTAAAAAAGATAATCATAGTCTGTGCATTAAGTCCAAAATTGTTACAGCTTATTAAAAGTTAACTCACTTTGGCCTATCTGCATGTATTGGAAATATCAATTTCTAGGAGTCCAGAGCCCCGAATTACTGACAGATTGAAGCCTGTTACACTAGAGGAGAAAAACAAACAAAAACACAGCACTCCTACCTACCCTACTTACGTTCCCAGGTGGTAGAAGAATTGTCCTGTGGAAAAATGCATGTAGATTTGGCACCTTAGAGGACTTGAAAAGCAGGGGCCTTTTGTAAGGACTTCGCTAGGCTCTCCAGACATGCCATGTCAGCCCTCCCTAGCAGTAAATTTCAGTGAGCTCTTGTGTAACATCTTCCCCTTTCTTCCCTCTCGGTACTCCCTCTTGAGAAATGCGGGGCTGGAGGAGGTGAGGAGAGACGGGTCTGTTTCCCTCTCCACACACACTCAGCTTGAGAGCCCGAGGCCTGGGCGAGGCTCAGCTGAAGACCTGGGAGCTCAGAGGAAGGGCTGACAGGCCTCGCACCCTGCCTGGGATCACCCTCATCACGCCTCTGCTGACAGACGTGTTTTATATCAAGCAGCGGGGCACAGAGAGAGACGTTCTCCGAGTCAGGAGGCCTGCAAGGAGGTCTTCAAGGCCTGCAAGTGAGGAACCTCAGCGCGCATTCCCCTTTTCCCCTGCCTTGGACATGCAGCTACCCAGACTAGGGACAGAGAAACAGATTACACAGCTTGCAAACGGCAGTCACGGGTAAATATCTTATTTATTCTTTCCCGTATTTTCATTTGACAGCAGATTTTTGTCAGCAATTTTCATCCCTTTTTTTTTTTTTACAAATGCATCTCCAGCACAGAGAAGGAAAATAACACGGACACAGTCAGAAGCGTAGACAGAAACATTTTTCCTTTCACATGAGAAATGAAAACATGGCATCGTGAATGGGGAAAAAAAAAAAAAAAAACAAAAAACTGTATTGAACAGGCTGAAACGCAGCACATCCCCAGTAAAAGGGCAAAATGCACCGGGCAGAAAAAGAGGAGCTAAATTTCGGCTTGGTGACAAAAGATAACTTTGCATTATACAGGTAATATTACTCAAACTTAAGTGTTTGCTCTTTAAGACAGAAATGTTCTACCATGTTTGTAGAGTAGCTGTGATGCTAAAACAGGAGAACTACGCTGCACACTATGGAAGGTCATAATTCCTCCACACTTCCTAGCTTTAGGTGCAGGATCCACCTGAGGCACACCATTATCTCCATTTGTAGATACAGAAACTAAGCTGAAATGAAGGGATTTCCCCAAGGCAAGGGCAACAGCTCAATGTCCCTTACATCACCAGGTACTAAACCTTACTGCAGATCTTCCTACGAGTCTGCAGGAAACGGGAAGAATGAACCAGCCACACAGACAGCCACGAGGTCAGTTTGCACAAGTCATTACTTTTTTTTTTTTTTTTTCCACGTGATTACAGTTGAGACAGGACTTGATTCCTTTTCCAACCCATCTTGGAAAGTTGTTCCAGATACCTGATACAGTCGCTACCAGCAAAAACGTGCCCACTTCACACTCCTAAACCAGCACAAATTAACAGAAATTATGCAGTCCTAGCAGAATCCCATCAAAACAGCTGCCACAAGCCCACCAGGATATATTCCAGCAGGAACCCATCCCACAGATTCTTCTCCTGAACATGCTCAAACACACCGACTAGGCAGCGAGAGTATAACTTTAACAAATGTGAGCTACTTGAGATTAAAGTGGGCAACAAACTGCAAAGCCAGGGAGCTTTCCCAGAGAATATGCTCATCCCCTCCTCAAAATACATCTTTTTGGGGATCTCTACAGTGCTATGGGAAGCTGTGCACCCCTCCAAGATCCCTGCTGGCTGCCCAGGGCAGAGCTTCCCTATGTGCTGCCACAGCCCTGCTACAGCTTCAGGCACAGGCTGTGAAAGAGCAGCAGCCCCAGAGCTCGCCCCGAAATAGCAGCAGCGTGGGGGCTGCATGGTAGGAGAAGCAAGTACAGGGAGACAGCGGCTGTAGCACGTTTCTGCTCCTCTTCCCAAGGGAATCGAGCCATTTCTTACTGGGTCACACTTGCAGATTTTGATAAATGCTGATTTCAAACTCCAGACAAAATACATTATTTTGGCTTAGTTGTATTGTTCTTCTGTGGGGGCCCTGTGGCAGAAATCTGAAATGTGCCAAGCAGGCAAATACCTTAATTGTAGTGACAGATTTTTCCACACACCATTCCAGCAAGTATCATATAAAGTTAAGTTACATCTACCACAGATGAAGGTCACAGCTGGAGAACATAAACTGTCCGAGGCTGGGGGGATTTTGGTCCTATTACTGCCAGAAAACAATGAAATATTAGGAAAATTACCTTTTTTTGTGGAACACAAGGGAAAAAAAAGAACTATTCGCTACATACATGAGTACTAGTGTATCAAGTTTAATTGCTCTGTTAGTTCATTTAACCAGAAGACCCATTAATACAATGCCATAGTTCAAGGCCCAAGGTAGTGACACCAAAAGCTAACGTAAATCAATAAATAAATACAAATTATCTGCCACTTCATCTTCATAAATCACTGATCAGCAATCTGTATCCTACTGAATGCTTTTTACCCAGCTTTTGAGAAGACTTTAAGTCAGGTTTACTTAGGTAACGAGCACGCAGGACTGTATAAAGCATACCTTATCACATTTATGTTCTAATATTTCTCAGGTCCTATAAGGAATAATCGTGTATTTCATTATGTAGTGTATAAAACATTTAAATTAATTTGCTATGTGCAAAAAATAGCTAATAAGCAGTCTTTGAAAAAAGGAGAGGTTTAGCTATCATAATAAAGGAAGGAAAGGGGCAGTAAGCCCAAGGGACAGCACCAGCCCACCTTTATACTTCTGTTTTCTTTTACAAAGTTACAGTTGAAAACTCTAGTTCGCTTTTGGATGCTTATTCACCAGATCTGTTTTCAATCACTTCAAGTATGGTGAGTCTGGCAGATTTCAGCCAGACCTTGCATAAGCTGGAGTGCTTTATTTAGTGTTAGCTTCACAAACCCTTGTACGTAAGGAACAAGGAGAATAGGATAAATTACCTTTTTTTTTACAGCATCAAGCAGCGAATATTTACCGCGTATCACACAAGCAGGTGCCACCTACTGAATATATGGTAGAGTGCACACTGTGATCATCACAAACAAATGCTCGCGACGTGCCCACACGTCCATGTGACTGCTGTAGTCATCTTCATTTCTTCGTGTTTACTCCTTCAGTGACTCAGCCGCAAGTTTCATTTGCTGTGAGAGAAGTAAGAAAGAAAAAAAAAAAAAAAAGCACATTAAATGGAGTGGTAGCAGGATGAATTAAACGAAACGGCGGAATTTGAAAGCAGGACAGTTCTGAAGACAACCAGATAATGAAGCTATACAAAAAAAAAAATAATTTGAGCTTTGGTAACTAAAAATAAAAACGTGAGCCTGTCACGCGTGACTTTGATAAACAATAGTTTTAACAAAGGCATTGCTTTTCCCATCAAAAAATTCAGCAAATGATAATGCAATTTGTGTGTTAATTAATTCTTTTCGTGATGAATAACAACTCCTCACGCTGAAACTAATGAGCCCAACAGATACAGAAAAAAACTTCTCCTCCTGGCCAGGGGGAATTGCTTTAAGAACTGCAAAATGAAAAGCCAGGGGACATTACTGTTGTACTGAAACCCTTCTCTGCCAGTCTAGGCAATAACCATGCTCATGAAACTCTACAAGCTGGCACTGCCACCTCTGCTCTGCAGCCCCCCGAGTCCTGTCCTGGTTATGCCTGAGCACAGGGTAGCTGATGATCGCATCCCCTCGCTGTATGCAGCGCTGGCTGCTACCGCAACAATGGCACCAGGCACAGGTAGACTAGCAGACCACTGATATCCTACTTCTAGGAAGAAATCTACCAAGCTGGAATTACAAAAACTTACCCTGGAATCACAGATTTTATTTTATTTTGTCAGTTATTTTTTTTATTTTGATTGTTTTAATACAGGATAGTTCCTTAAGATGACTTCAGATGAGCAAAGCGCTCATGGCAATGAAGGGCTGCGATGACAATCTCAGACACAAAAGGAACTAAAAATATGCTAATTATCCCTTGTTACAGCAGATATTCTTTCATCAGTGGGCTAATCTATCTACTGGCCGTGCAGTGTGCACATTTGTACGGTACATTCCTTACCGATGTAAAATGTTCACTGTGAAATCTTGAATATTGTAAAAATAATTTTTTTTTTTTTTTTTTTTTTTACAACAATCATAGTAGTCATTTAGCCTTAAATATTTAACTTCCTAAGGGATCTTAAAAGGTCAATGAACTACTGACACAACACTGCCTCCAATTTCCCACTGCAAGAACGTTCAGCTCTAAGTGCTGTTCGTTTTTTCTGTATTGCCCAGCTTTTTGCTGCTGAATTGCCTGAAAACATCCTGTGGTACAAGAAAGAGGTAGAGGACTGCTCTGGTGATACGCGTTGTTTCCAGCCCTGTTGTTAACTGGTTTTGTTTTCATTATCTTGGGACGTCACCAGAGAGATTTGTACGAGAAGCCAGAGTAACAGTTCCAGGTATCGAAAATATCTGCCGAGCAGAGAAACCAAAGGTGCTCTTTGAAGCTTCGTGTTAAGGAGGAGGTTTCACTACGCAGGATTTGCAGCGGCAAGAAGAGCTGAGCTGAAACCCTGCCAGAGAAGGCACTCACACGTCACTGGTTATCAGCTAAAGGTCTTTCAATGGCTGGAAGGCTGGAAACCACCTGGTATGCTAAGAAATAGTTGCAGAGGCTTTAATTCCCCCAAGGGAAAGACTGAGGCAATAGTCAGATGAAGTCAAAGGGAGGAGACCAGACAGGGACCGACCCCAAGGACAAGGTGAGGAGCGAAGACAAGGAGAAGCACAGCACTGCTGCAATCCAGAGTCCCTAGGCTGGTGTCCAAGACCACGGCCTTCTTCTAGGAGCTTTGGCAGGCAGGAATGAAAAAACACACAAAAACGTGCAGAGATCGTATGGGTAAATGATTTTATGCAGCTTCTCTCTCCTGAGCAGCGGTGTCCTTCACCCACTGGTGCTAGGGACACACGCTTCAGAAATAAAGTTCTTTCTTTCATTCTTGTATTTGATTTTATATGAATGGCTTAGTAAACAGGCTAGCAGAAAGACAAACACCTAATAACACTATCCAAAAAATTGGAAAAGGGGGGAAAATGCAAATACAATGGATGCTTTCACTCAATTTCTACCCCAAAGCATACAGATGTCAGATTTCAACACATCACCTTCTAACTTTCGCTTGCTGCGGGTCCGTGCTCGAACCCATTCCAAAACACTGCTCTGCATGATAAAACCACCTGCAATTACTGTTCTTTACCATTTTTATCTGCATTTCCATGCCACCTATAAGAGAAGCAAAATTAGTTTGTGATACAAATATTTATATGCTTCTCCATGGCAACAGGGCAGAAAAAAACCACGGCTAAATGCAGGAATACAGATTCCTCCTCTGCGACCGGGCTCACTTCTTTGAATAAATCTCTGTGTAAAACTACAGCATCTTTAATTATTACAGTGCCTTCTATCCGTGATGTGAAAACATCAGGGAGATGCAGGACACAACAACCTCACTCAGTTCACGATTCATCAGATTCAAACCTAATTCACTTCTTTTGGAAACGATTTCTTAATTTCTGAGTGCTGTTCGACTTGCATGGGGATTGATGAGTAATGCAGAAAACTGCAACTTTTACTCTCTGCACAGTTCAACAAATTCTGGGGAAAAAAAAAAAAACAAGCAGCACATGAGTATTAATGAGGACTAGGTGATAATCTGTCCAAAGATCCTGTGCAAGTGGGACTACGGCCATTTATTTCTGAAGGCTCTCCTCGTTTTAACTGAACTAATCTTATGCTGGTATTCTTTTATTACCAGGGTAATCTTCAGCTTGCACATTTTAGATCCACGTGATGAACAAACAAATTTCCCAGATTCTTCAGTGAGCAGAAAAGCTCCTAAAATAGCTTCACACGCTGCCATGGCACAAACAGCCCAGACCAAAGCAGGCCAAGTGCAATCACTCCCATATTTCAGGAAATGAATCACAAGCAAAGCGAGAGCCCCCAAAGCTGCCGATTTCATCTCTTCTTTAATCACTGCCACGATGCCAGGACCCGTTTCACAATACCTGGCAGCACCGGGCTCCCTCAGAGCTACCACTCTGGCAACGAGGCGGGGTGGCACGGCAAGACACTGGCACTCTCTGCCAAGCTCAGGCTGAAGAATTTTTTAATTTTCTTCTCTTTCACTGTGAAAAGAAACGCTCCTTTTTCTTTTGCTGGGAAAATATTTTTCTAGGACGACATCCAGGAAAGGGAGCGTGTTTTTTTCTGATAGTGGACAGGGAACTCACCAGGCACTTTTTTTTTTTTTTTTTTTTTTTAATATGGTCACCTTTCTCCCAATGGCCCCAACAGGCTCTTTGACAAGCCTGTGGGACCGAGTTACAACTTCTCTGTCAAAAAAACATTCCTTTCTAAGCTGTATGTATTATTTTAAGGGTATTGCAAGAGGAATTTAAAGCTTCTACATCTACTGTTTAAACCTACTGGATACGAAATGACACCAAAAAACACCCGTCAGGTGAGCAGTATCCAAAACCTACCCCCACCACCTGCAGCTGTGCAGCTCAGGAATGAGTTAGCTCAGGGAACAACAACTCCTTTACCACCAGCTGAGAGCTACTCACAAAAGGTTCGTGCTTTCCTCTTGCAGAGCAGGCAGCTGATGCACAAGGGCTGGCCACGTAGCACCTACCAACACGACTCCCTTGGGTGCAGCCGCAATAACTTCGTGCCCTGCTTTAAGCAAAACTCTTAGCAGCCTGTGCATGCACAGATGCAATAATTCGGGAGTACCTTTAAACTAATATTACTTTATTTGTGTGTGTAGGGAGCTATGGTGTAGCTTATTCTAACATTCTGCTGTTCGGAATCGCTCAAAATATTTATCTGCTGTAATCCAATAGCTTTGCTATTTCCATTTCATTAAGTTTAAATTAGGTTTAATTTTCTTTTTTTTTCATACAGGATGCGTAACATAATTAAGCAGTACTTTTAGTAGAAACAGCAAAAGCTCTTCAATGCAGGTTCACAAATAGGCTTTACCGATTAATTAGATTTCACCACATTTCAACATCAAATTTTCTGAAAATACGTTAATAAAACAGAGCAGATACTTTCCCACAGTTGCACACCAAGCCTGTAGGTCAGGCTACTTTCTTTGTGTGTTTACAACCAGAAACACAAAATAAATTTTAATGCACAGAATCCTGGTTGTAGATCAACAACAGCGATGGTCACTCTCCCATTAGACGGTCTACAGAAGCCTCACTGTGTGGCTTAGTGCCACGAACACTACTGCTATGTGCAAGAACCAGCTGCAAACTAACAGAAATGCACAAAGACACTTTAGACATCTCCTAAAGACACAGCACTCGAGATGCTGAGGGCTTCAGCAGTGGCAGTGCTTGCGTTTTGTTCCAGCCACAGCCTCACTGGAAATGTTGGGCAGAAGCAATCCTCATTACGGGAACCCACCTTCATTTCCAACACCTACGTGCAGACCCTGCAGGCAGCACGCCCCAGTACGCAGCGCTTCCCACCTCGCAGGGCTGTGCTGGGCACATCCGAAGCCACAACGTGTCGTTTCACAAGCCCTATCTCACAAATACATCTGTGACCTTCTTTCCGCTTTCCACGCTAGAGGACGGTACAGATAAGCCTGCACTTCCATTATCAGTGCTCATTTCACACACATTTATATAAAATAACAGACAAAAAAAAAAACAGGTTTATCAGAAGGCTGACATTCTTCACATTCCTCGTTGCTGTTTAATGTTGATTTCTTGCATTTGAGTACTGCTTGGTCATGGCAAGCCATCCCCTAACTACTCTTAATTTTTCTGCAGGGTATGGAAACAAAACCCAGAGAAAACCAAAACTCAAGGAAAACAACTTAAAAAATTAAAAATTAACGAAACCAGTATTTAATGACTCACCAGTATGGTGCTTTTCCATACGCATACTCAACATACACGTTTGTATATGTGAACAGACACAAGTAGCCCTATAGTTCAATGCAAGAAGACCTAAAGGCAGATGTATCAAATCAGCAACTCCATCTTCTGCTTTGCCTGTATTCACCATGTGGAATGGCTCACCAGCAGTTTACTGCTTAAAGAAAGTGTGGTGCTACAGGATATCTTTCTCATTTTATCAAATTATAATTTTATTTTATATCCATCACGTTTTCTTATTATTCTTTCCTAACAGTACAAAGTCATAACAAAGACAGTTTCTTGGGTCTTGAGTTGTTTCATGACAACTGCAAGAACAATATCAATATTAATATTTAAGTGCCAGTCAATTATAGAAAAGGCAAATTAACACCTACTTTAAAACTCAGTCCAACTCTTCCATGTGTAGTATTTACTCTGTGTGGAAGTATAAAATCTCATATAGTGGAAATTTGTTATTGCTGAGTATAACAGTGAAAGGTTGTGGTACCTACTTACCTAGAACCATGGACCTTCCCTCAAGGTTTATGCATGTGGCATTTGACACTCTGCAGGGAACAGAGCTTAAGGACATCAGGTTTGGGTAACTTGTGTGCCTCATTTCTGAATCAGACACGTTTTTCAGCGACTTCTTAAGGTACAATTGCCATAACTGGAGTTGACAACTGATGTTTGTTTAGAGTAGCAGAAAACACCTCTGCACTAGTATAGTATAGAAATTCCCGTGTATAAGTCTCAGGACTTCTGTGTTATACCATATAGCTGCAATATAACACTGAATGCTTATTCTGAGCAACTCACCCAGTACAACCCTGATGTCTTCTTGAAAGATTTCCAGAACACAATTCCCCCCTGGTTAGGTAATATTTTGAAAGATTCGTTCTTTGAGACTTCTAGGAACAATCTGACAACTTTCTTATTTAGCAGAGCCAAGACCAAGGGCCCTGCGATGCTCCAAATTAGTGAAAACAACAAAATGCACACACATTAACCAACCAAAATGCAGATTTTTGATAAGGAGGTGGAAGAATTTTAAATGGAAGATTAACAGGCAAAGAAACAAATGCTGAGCTGTGTGGCTCTCATGAGAAGGACCCTGTAAATCCTCTCTGAGGACCAAAAAGTTGCTGACCACTGCAAATACCATTCTCCTCTAAACTGCATCTGGAATACTGTGTCGGGCTTTGCCTCCATTACTGATTGACTGCACGAGGTCTAGCACATGGTCTGAACTCAGCACCAACCCTGCCCTGAGGCCTCCCAAGGTCCCTTCCAGGCTGAGAGATTTTCATGCTGTTCCCACAGGATTCATGACAGAGGGGTATGTCTGCACTCCAGAGATCTTGAGTGGCAATCTGCTACGACAAATGGCAGGTAGTAGCAAAGAGCCAAAAATAATTCTCTTCTTCCCTTTTATGCATGCCTATTTCACAACAGAATACCAAGTACAAAAAGCTACTGTTAATGAAGCAAGTTTGGAAAATTAGTAAGTGCAGAGTCAGGGAAAATGTGCAGATTCACATAATATGTGCTTTGGAGTACTGTGTGATTAATAGCACTGTGAGCCATAGCAGACAAAGCAACCCCATTTGTAGTAGATTTTTCCAAGATTTTTTTCTGATCTACTTCATATTTGTCTCTGATTTAAATTGCAAAGTATTAATTAATCCTCATTACAATATTCTTATTGCATTAGTCACCCTTTGCTGAATCTTAGTTCAGTAGGTAGTACAAAAATGTAGACATAGTAGTAGAAGAAAATACTATGATACTATCTAATGTGTCCTCAAAAGTGTATCTTAAGAATTCTTCCAACCCTCAGAACACCTGAATTATTTTTATCTTAATTCATACTTTTTAAAATTCACTTCTTTCACCATTTCTGACTACACAGCTGCAAAGTGAAAGAAATATACAACGCTAACCACTATGACTAAACGCCCAAGAAGAGCACGTGCTCTGAACGTACCCACAGCACGACAACACCCCAACAAGTGCTCTCTTCTTCTTTAGGGTATGCAGTTACCCCTCTCACCCAGTAAGCTGCCGTTCAATAGATTTTGGAGTCAAACTATTGACCAGCTGAGAAAGCAATGATGCAAAAACATCCAAAGCGACGTGACCTTGATTGTGTCTCAGTGCAGAGGGATGGTCTGCACGGTCACTGGAGAAGCGTGCCCGTCAGTCATACGTTTCATTACTGTTGTGACCTGTGTCAAACTGATTTCACCACAGCTTAAGGGCGAGGTTTGTCACGGGGCTAATAGCACGTCAACAGCGTTTGGATTACTGCAGTGAGCTATGATAAAATTGTGTTTCTCGGGACTTTTGGATAGCATTAATTACCGGTTTGCAGTTGCTAGTTACAACGGAGAAAATAGGTGAAGCGAACCATTCTGGACTTGATGATCCTTATGGGTCCCTTCCGACTTGGGATATTCTATGATTCCCCCTGCCTGCCCATCTCACCTGCTGAGCTGGATGGATGCCCCGAGCACCGACTCACCTGCTGACAGCAGAGTTCACCGAGGCCTCCGTGCACGAAGCCCTGACCCGTGGGCATGCCTGAGACCGAAATGCTATTGCAGACAGCTCAGTTAGCTTTCTGCTAGCTGCAGCAGCCTGCTCAGCATAGCCTCATTTACCTCATACGTGACGTGCTTTGTGCTGGCCATGCCTCACGGTGAACCCAGGGTCTGCAGGAAGGCCGGCGGCAGAGGTGATGGTGGCCTGCGCCCTGCAGGCCCTGCTTCTGCTCCAGCGAGCAAGTTTGCAGATGGTGCTCGGACTACACTGCTTGCCGAGAGAATATGAATTTCAGACTAAAGCTACGTGAGCTCTGTGCTTCCATTCTGGGGACTGAAGACTGGAAAGGACCTGCTGGGTTATAGACACAAGCCTCCCTCTGGTGCATAAAACCTCGTAGTAAGGGCTTGGCCCAGAGGACTCCACATAACATCTATTCCGGTGGTACGCAGCCAAAACCCACACAAGTTTTGCCAACAGCCTTTAACAAGTTCTGTTGTACCAGAGGCAAAAGGCACAAAGTTAAACTATTTAATGTCACAAAAGAGAACACAGGAGAAATTAAGAGCACTAACGCGCCTCTGTAATCCTCGCTGCAGCAAGGAATAGGTTGTGTGAAAAGCCTCAAAGTCTCTCTCAATGAATTATGCCCCACACTAAGGAAAAAGGCAAAGAATACTCTATAACCCCATTGCTCTCTGACCACAGATATGGCAAACATTTCAACCCAGGCACACAAAGCCCAACAGGGAGGCACCAAAGCACTGGGGCCCTGTGCACCCTCTGGAGCGGCAGCTGGCCCAGAGAGCACAGGGGCACGCCTGTCCCTATCCCAAGCACAGCCTGCCCGGGTGGCCACCTGGGCCCAGATTTATTTCCAAATGTGTAAATTTCTGTATCAGTATACAGCCCTACCCGTTTTCCAAAAAAGAGCAATAACAACGACAACAAAGGTTGCTTATCTACACAGGGAATTACTTAAGTAATCTAGATTGGACTCCAACCCAACTTACAGTACTGGTTTGGGAAATTTCTATGACAAATTTGATATAAAAAGCAGGTAATATGGAGGACACATGGCTGTGCTCTATTGTGCTGCCATACACAAAGCAAAATGCCAGAAGTATAAAATTTCCATCTCTCCTGCAACAGGCAGCAAACTTCAGCCTGAGACCCATGTCAGATGATATTAGAGAAAACGAACAACTCAGCAGTATAAACACAAAACATTAAAATATACTTGAATTATAAACCATGTGTTTAGAAATACAGTTTTCACACCAAGTGCTGGGTAGATATGTAGCAAAAGCAATCATTCTTTTTAAGGCGTTCTTTTTGAAGCTGGAATTTGCCTTTCAGTTTATCTGCCATAACAGCATGAAAAGTGAGTTTAAAGAAACTATTCAGTATTTAAATTATTTGGTGAAGAAGGACTGCTCTCAGTTCTGCCTAAGAGATAGATAAGATCTCTTCCAAGATCAGGAAGGGAAAGGATCTGCCAGGTCACCCAATTTGGTTTTCCTCCTTGCCCTAGCTTCTTGTCCTGTCTGTATCATTTCCAGCAGCATTTTCATTCTTGTATTTCTCTTCAAAGACAAGCTTTCTTCTTGCAGGATCTCTGCTATTATCTATGCACAGCCCAGTAAAAAAATTGTCAATGTTAAGCTGGAAACCAATTGCTAATTACAATAGCTTTATTATTACTATGAGGAAATCAGTTCTACAAATTTAGAGTGTATCAAAGGTCCCTCTGCCAGTACTTTCAGAATAGCACAACTGACACAATGAATTTTGTCACCAAAGATACTTGCGATGAGGCAAGTGCCTTGTCTGCCAATCAACCCATCCCTTGGAAACAAGGAGAAAGAGGCAAGTTGTTTTCCATTAATTAAACACCACGCTAAGCATAAGTATTGATCAGTTATAGGCACTGACTTTGGTTTAAAAAAATATATTTATGCCAATACCTATCTGTCCAGATAAGTCCATACATGTACCCAGATAAGGTCAATACTTGAATTTGTTATGGTAGGTTTATGGCTTGATCTGGCTCAGGAAATTCTTGAACTGAGCACAGGCAGAGGACCAGAAAATATTACAGGGAAATAAAAACATTTGCCCTGCGCTTCACTCTACCCTAGGCACCTGCTTATTGCCACTTTGGGGCCTGGCCTAGAGAAACCCTTCATCTCACAGCCCATATGCAGACACAAACACTTGCACACAGGACACACATGGCTTGCCAACCTTTCCATTTTCATTTAAGATGCACAATTGGTTATGAACCATTACTCGCAGAGAATTGCATTAGATTGCCTGGCAAGCGTGTGTGAGAGTCAGAATAAGCTCTGAAATAGCTTGCAGACAGTTTGAAAATGAAGTAAAAGATGTTGGTTTGGTAATTTATAACTCTGCATTTCTTTCAAATAACCTAAGCTACAACAGCTGACATGGTCCTAAATTACAGATAGCACAATATTTATAAAATGACTTCGCTAACCTCTAGCAATTTTAAACAACCTAGCAAAAGATAGAGTTCTCATTTACTTCAGAATTTCAAGTCTTACACTTCCTAAGTTATGAGTGGGCAAACCCCTTTTCCTTTTTTTTTTTTTTTTTTTTTTCCACCAAAGCAGTGGGCAGGAAGCCTGTTTGCTACAGGTTGGTGACCTTTCTGTTCAGAAGCGATGCAGTGCTCTGCTGGAGAAGCTTGCAGTTTTCACTACAACAACTGTGTTCCCCTGTGAGTTACCTCAGTGTGCCTATGTGCAGTACTGCAATGCCCTAGATACTCTTTCCACAGGCCCCTTTTTCAGAACTATTGGTGTAGTTATTAGAGACCCTAACAAAATTTATGCCTGTTAGTAATCACTTTATCTGTAAGCAAGGATTTATGAAATAATTCTGCAATAAAGAGATATAGGAAATTAAAGATATATGATAGCTACTACTTCCAGGTTGAAGAGTTTGGGCATTTAAGCAGCTTTGTAACAGGAAGATAAACAATGATCTGCAGATATGCTGATTTATAGGGATTTAAGGGATATAGCACTATATCCCTTGCTGATTCCCTGTCATTTTCTGCTGTCCTAATTGCACCCTCTTCCTTTGATTTTTACTTCTTTCAACTGAGAATTGCTCATGTCTGCATCTAAATCCTGCGGCAGGTAAGGGCCAAGCTTGCAGGCAGAACTGCCTCCTCCTGTTGCTCCCACCCTGCTTTTGAGGAGCAGTGGGAAGGAGAGGAGGAACAAGTGAGCACAGCCCCACTTTGCTGTGCTGGGGGGCTGGATAAAGCCACGAGATGAAACAAAGCCAAGAAATGGATGTGGTGGGCAGATACGTAGTGCTTGAGTCCAGCCCCTGCTCTAGAGCGACCTGCTTTTGCTTCAGAGGAAATCAGAGCAAATGGTGCCAGCTTCAGCATGCACCGAGGGATTAACTATTGTGATTCATGTTCAATTGCCACACTAATTTAATTCTATCTGACCTCGAGGCTTTGCTTGGAAATGTTTCTTATACATTGTAAAGTGCTTTAATGGGTATCCTGGGTTACCAGTCCCATCACATGCTTATTTCTCAATTTCGACCTGTCGCAACAACAAATATATTCTCTAGCATGCAACCACAAATATCTAGAATAATGTCTCTTCACCACATTAGTTGTAATACATTACAAGTGTGTCCTATTGCTATAGAAACGCTGCACAACATTACCACTTGTCAGAATATGTAGTCTGTCTTATAAATTTTATAAGATGACCTGTATAAAATAGGTTGCTACATCTGTCAAACAAATCAGATTTTGAAAACACTCCAGTAAGTGCTGTCAAAGGACTCTAAACAAATGTTTAAGGCATCATATGATTTTTGCATCACTGAAGTGAGTTAATATTATCCACTGAGTCACTTAGTTAATTCGCTGTGAATTTATGTGATAGTGTAAGATGGGTGGTGAGCACGCATTTCCACAGATCCTTCAGGGCAAATCAAAAAAGCAAGCTGGGACAGGACAAATAATTACAAAATACTAACAAGGCGGAGAAATCCATTTTCTGCACTTTGAGCTTGATATGTCAGTGCTCGTGTGCTTATGTTTCCTTTTTGGTACAAACAGAGTGAAAATTCTGTATTCCATACAGGATCAACAGAACTGCAAAATGCATGGCAGCCAGTTGCATCCTTTCCTAAAAAAAATAATAATTCACAATTGCAGTGAAAGATTTGTTCAAGAATCTATAGCATACACCTCTCACACACCACAGAGCACATCATTTTCCTTATTAATAGGAAATAACAGTAATTATTACTGGTTTAAGGGACCATATCAAAAGAAAAGAGGATATCCATTAAAAGAAATGGAATCGTAGGCTGTGGTTTACAACACACTATAATGAGAATGCATCTACAAAAAGGAATTCGACAGCATCTGCACACACAGATCTCATTTCCTTTTTTCCTGTCTATATGTAAACATCAACACATACTACAAGGAAAAGAGGAGAAAGCATACTTGCAAAGATAGAAGCAAATAAAGAAGACTTTAACAATGCTAGGTCCACAACTATGAGCAGTTCCAGTAAAATGTTTATATGCAAAAGGGCGTTCTCAACAATATTAATTGGATATTAAATACAATGTTCTCAGCAATATTAATTTAGACAAAAACAAAATTTAAAAAATATTACTAATAGTTTCAAAAAATACATACAACTAGGCTGAGCAAGGAGAAAAACTGCCAGAAAAAGGGAACTTATCATATATGGAAAGGGTTATTCTGCTTCTCTCCTTACTCACCAGTAATAAACAAACAAAAAAAACCAAACACTCAACACAAAACTGAGAAATGAGAAGTTATAAAATTAAGCTTATCCCAGAGGAAAACATGGCCTTTTATTTTTAGTGCTCTGACACTCAAGGAAATTTGGAAACAAACCTGCTAACAATCTTTTTTCCAGAGTAAAGGAAAATTAATTTGCAAATTTTTCTGGAATAGTCCATTTTTTCTACCCATAATATCGCATGTAACTGTACAACCTGATTTTTTTTGCAACTATTTGCACATCATTTGAACTCATGCCACTGTTTTATTGACATTTACCTTTTGAATTGTTTTATTGATACTTACAATGTGAATAAAAAGGGCTAAGTCTGAATTCTTGCACAACTTTCTACAGCAACCCTTCCACAGGCAGTCCACTCAGGCTTGTGTTAGAGGAACGAGTGGTTAAGAGTTTCAAAACTCACGTAATTCCTTACTCAGGCAGGCATGACTGCACAAAATGAAATTTATAAAACAAAATGCATGGGAGAAAATGAACTGTCAAATCTTTTCAATATTAGAAGCTGAGTGTAGGGGTTTGAGCTGAAGGGAGATGTACTCATTATTGATAAATTAAAAGGGAGACATCCAGTAAAAAATGACAAATAAAATTGAAGACTTAGCACAAAAAGAAATTTGGCATAGGCCTGATATATACAAAATGACCCAAAGTCTCTTTAAGCAGATGTAACTTTGGGCAGGACAGACAACCTGTGGGGCAATACGAACAATTTTTAAGGACAGCCATGGTCGCAAACAACATTTCCCTTCTGATCTCACCTCAGGACTTTCTATTCTTATTGAAACACTACACTAGAAATCGATGCCACATTGATATAATTGCATTGCAACTACAGGCTAATTACCTTTCTGTAGTATAAATCTCTCCGTAATTTCTGTATATACTTAGATTTCTTTTTGCTTCCATTTCCAACACCTGTGGTAGTGTTCCCTTTTTAAGGAATAGCCTAAGATTATTGAGTAAGCAATTTCAGTCTGTCTGTACTGTCCTTGTCACAAGATATTAGAATATTATGTGTCACAGCCTGTCAGAAAAGAGAGATTAGATTTGGGAGAATAAGAGAAATAGAAAAAAAAATAAGACGTTTTGGAGGTAGATGGTGATTTAAAATCTAATTTGAGTCATGTTTTTAATTTTTGGGGGAGCATAATTTGTGTTTTCAATCTTATTTACAGGGAGACAGCTACAGAGCTCAGTAACAGGCTGTTGGTTTTCTATTATTGTCTTCCCAACTCAATAACAACTTTTACTCTGGTAATTTTATTGCAAATTTTGCCTTTTTTAATGTACCAGTATACCCACTGGGTCACTAACCTAATACCTCAAAACCTAGTATTTTTCTTTTCTTGCTAAGAGTAAAAATAAGCTCTTCTTTATTACTGAAAAAAACAATTCAGGTATTCTGTATGAGCTTCCTAACAGCAAACTGTAAGAGAGCAGCAGAAAAATTGCCAGATTTACGTATGATGATTGTTCCTTGTCCTTCTCTAGCTGCAAGACTGTAGGTAGAAGGCATACAAGAACAAAACCTGCATTTTCCAGTTTTTCTGTTCTTTTCTACTAGTTTGTGCTTGTACTCTTCTCAAGAATGCAGAAACCACCTTTGGCCCAGAAAAGCAGCAGTAGCTCAGGCCTTCTCCTGTCCCACGTACGGACAATTAACGCTATCTATGCAGATGACAAGACTCCTCCTTTGGAAGCCTCTGAGTTAACAGAAAAGAGAAATAGGGATGCTGCTAACATCACAACTTCCCTTCATACATCCCATGCTAACTGCTCCACACTCCTCATTCTTCTTGTGCATCTTTAACTCCAGGTTAAAGGGTATTTTTTAGCAGTGGTTCTGACTGTCTGCGTAACCGAACAGGATAAAACCTCTTTGGTAAGCACCCCAGGCACTCAAGCATGTGGACTGATGCAGCCTTATCAACTTTTGATAAAAGAAATGTATCCCACTGAAACTGCCGTCTGCTGAACTTGCTTCTTGATTTCGCACTGAACTTTCTGTGACATGGGAATAAGCACAATGCTGGAAGAACAATACAAACAACACCTTAACTAAACGTTCTCTCAAGGAACCTGCAGGAGTTCCACTAAAAAGAAGTCTTTGGCTTATGTTACTGAAGGAGTGAATCTCTTCTTGATTTCTGCTCATCAGTGAAAAAAGGGGAAAGACAAGAAAATCCAACTAATAATTAAATATGTCTATAAATGCTCTTGTGTGAGATTTCTATGTGACAAACAGGAGCCTTCACAGAGGCATTAAAGGTCATCTTGTTTTGGAACCAGGTATGCAAATTCTCCTGATTGATGAGATAAGCCTAATTCTTACTAACTGATACAGAAAGTAAGCAATCGCTCCTATTAATGGTTATTCCAAAGTTTTAACTGTGTTCGCCTCAGTTTCTTACACATCTTACACAAACAACAGGAATGATCGCTCCCAGAGAAGAAAGTGTATGAACTAATTAATGGTTTGGTCTGATAATTTCAACATCACCAAGACAAAAACAAGTAAGGGAAACTCTGGGCGTGCCCCACTTGCAGAAGAAAGGTGTCTTCTTACCGCATGTGAGCATAAGTTACCCACAATTTCTCAACTTGGCAGATCAGCTATATTCTAGCTTTGCCCAATACTACTTCTTCCATCAACCCAAACCCATCTATCTTTTATTTCATTAAGATTTCACCTCACTGCTAGTTATCAAATGTCAGCTAAGGGGACCAAGCCTTTTTCAAGAGACAGGCTGATTAATTTGATGGCATCTATCAGAAAAAAACAGGAAGGACAAGGAGCTGCAAGAAGCTCATCTATTTAGCAAATTTACCTCTCCTTTCGTTTATATATAACCAGGAGTGATCCATCTTAAACAAAAAACACATCACCTTAAGACAATGCTAAAAACAATTTAAAACAAAATTTCACAGACTCGGTATCCAGTTATCCAGTTCTAAACAGAGGCTCAAGAATTAAAACAATATTAAAAAATAAAACAGAGATGAAAAACAGGGCAACTAAACTCTAAATTTTAGATTCTCCAAATGCTTGCTAGGAAAGCAAATCTTTATTTTGCAATCCATTTCATAGGAAATATAGCCACGAACACCTATTACTGGTTGAATGACCTAGGAAACTACAGAGGAGCATAATGGTTTGAAACAATTTCTCAAGTTTGCTTGTTGTCAATAGAAACAAGCAGAAGAATATCACGTATTACCTGAACTTATAAAACATTCTGTTCATTTCCAGTCCTGCTCTTCCATTTAATTTTAATGCATTTTACTGAAACTTTAAAATACAATAAAGCTTTAAAAAGAGTCCGTATTTCTTTTGTCAGGTAGTTTCCTCCTGGCTTCTCTAAGCCATTTTATGTGAGCTGGCATCTCAAAAAGCATGCTTTGGTATGCAGAGACTAACAGTACCACTGAACCTTCCCGACAGCCTGCCTCCCAGAAACACACAGACGTTATCTCACCAAAAGCCCTGCTCTGAGCAGGGCTCCCTTTTGCATATCAGCTACCTCTCACGACATGCCATGCTACCTGTAGTTCACGTAATTGCACAGCAGAGAGAAACAAGGCTGAGAGGTACATGCAGAAGGACACACTCTTCTGTGTAAGCATCCAGTTATTTATATAATGGTATGACACTTTCTGTTCACATAAATGAATTTGGTTTTCACAAATTTTTTCTCTAAGTGCCGAAGACTTCAGTCTCTTATCTAACAAGGTAAACACAGAACAGCAACATAATACTGCTTCCTTAACAGAACAGTATTGAGTCTGATACTACAAGCAATGATGCAGATATATGCCCATCCGTAGAAAACTATAGCACACCTCATGATTTTAAAAATTTCCCAGCAGAACGGTACATTGATTTGACAAAAATAAAACAAACACTTCAGTTTGACACATGTTTCAGGAAGAGGAAGTTAAGGGAACTCCATTGACGTCTACTTTCTAAAGCACCTCAGAATACGTTTTAGTGCTTTATAATCTGTTTAAAACAGAACATCCTTTCCTCTGTATGGATAATCACAAATGGCCACTTTCAGATTGGAAAAATATGTTTACTGCTGCTTGTACAGCACAGCATACATTAAATTAACCACACACTAGGCAATAAGAATCTAAAATATTCTCTGTGCTAACTGATAAGGATGCTGTGTACTAATTAAACACTGACATGCTCTTTGACCGCAGCCATCTTTCTCTGAACAAAGAGCCTCCTGCACTACCCAAATGTCTTCCCGCTTTTCTACAGAAGCATGAGACCTGAAATCCAGCAGAAATACTGCATTCATGATGCACTACAGGACAATGAGAAAAAGGACGTGTGGTTATTTGTACGCTGACATTTACAGCCGTTCATGTTAAAAAATATCCTTCACGGACACGCAACATTTGATCCAGTTAACGTACTTCCTCTTTTGCTTCACACTGAAACAATCTCGTATTAGTGCCACTCTAACCTTCTTTTATTCATTTGTCTTTGTTTAATCACTTCACACTTCCATCACTCAATAGTTCAGCTGTTGTTTCAATGAGATGGCCTACAACAGATTTGCTGGCAGTCTGAACTACATGTAGGTTCTGTTCAGAATGGCATTTCCCCAGTCCTGTTCCAGGAACAAATCTGATTTAAAGAGGAAATGCAACCGTAATGAACGTATTTTATAGATCCATTTTGAGTGCATTATGATGCATCATCCTACTCTTGAGTTCTAAATATTTGCCTTCCCCTCAGGTTTGTTCTTGATATTTTCTTAACATTGTGCACACCACAAATCTCACCTTCCAGGAGGGCTAATACCAGCTATCGTTATGCAGTTTTGCACTGAGGATGCATATTCATAACAAGAAGCACAGCACAAATACTTTTTAGCTCATCCAGCCCCCTTAGAGCTTGTAGATGCCCTGTCTCCTCGTGCTAGACTAAAACAGGCTTTGAAGAAGGTAGATGATAAATCTGCATTCTGACAAAACATTTCTGACACTCCAATTATTAATGGTTTTCTCCCTTCAATGCCCATCCATACGATCATTCACATTGCCACTGACTTGAAGCAGTCTCCTCCCACATATTCACAGTTGATTAGGAGTTAGATTCGAGTCTTTCAGCAGGACTGCCACAAACAGCTTTGCTTCTGGATGTTTCTTAAGCTGAAGGGTGTGGTAACACAACAGCAAACACTAAGGTTACTTTTCAGATGTCAGGACTACAGAATTTTCTGAGGGTGACACTGTAATGAACACTGATGTGTGTACCTGGGTAAGTACCGACAGGTAGCTCTTTGCAAATTGTGATCACTTGCTATCCAGTTAGTCTCCTTCGTGACAGGCTTTTATTGAGTATAATTATCTTGAGTAACCAAACATCAAAAAGAAAAAAAGTATTGAGCCCAAGAACTTCAAGCACATGTGCATCCATCTGGACAAGCAAACAACACGACACAAAGATGCACTTGCATTGACAGGATGCATTACTACAGAATAAACATTAAGTAATTCTTTAAACCTCAAGATAGAGTCTGAATTTCAGTCGTGGCCAACTGTGTCCTAAAAGACGCAGCTTTCACGGTGACAGTTTGTCTCCCCAAAGTTACCTGGCTCAGGTGTTTGAAGGGCAGGGGCCATGGCGAGACCATGAAGTAACTTTCCAGCTAGCAGCCAATTTCAGCAAAAGTTATCAATTTGCAGAAGCCTGAAGGATATTAAATACCTTTTTTGACCTCATTTTTGAAAGTTAGTTACTTGGGAGGAAGGGAAATCCAAATCAGCACCCTGTCATTGAGAGCACAATTGTAACACAACCCCTTCTGCTAGGCAGTAAGTGGCTGCCAGGTGTTTAATCAAGCTGTATGCACAGCTGTACGTAGGCTCAGGAAAGACAGAACACAAATCCTGAGGAAATTGGTCTTCATTAGCTCTGCTAAAGCAGACTGTGGTAACACGAGTACATGAAGCTGAAGTTTATTGTATAAGAAATCGGGCCAATCGCCTTCACAATATCTGCCCCCATGCACACTTGAGAAAAATCCTTTCATTCCCTTCCCTGGTTATAACCTGCGTTTATCGGAGAGCTCTGTTATTTTCACTAGTCTCTCAGCACACAGGTATTGAATTTTCAGATTTCTTTTTTGCTTTATCTGATTTATTGGACTGTGAGGCTATATGCAAAATAAGTTTTCTCCCTTTTTGTCTCTAAACAAAAGTTATTGCTCTATCGGAGAGCAAGCAAGGTAAAAAAAAAAAAAAAAAAGTTTAGAACATTAAAAAAATTAAAGCAAGCATACGACAGAAGGAAACTGTCAACAGCAACAACAGAAATCAGAGTAACTACAGCTCACTGCTTTGATAAACTTGAGAACACTCACAGTTTATAGAAATTTAGCTCTCCAAGGAGCCAGGAGAATAATATCTGCCATGGCAACCAAACAGAGCAGTCTTCTGGCACCTTCTGAATGAGCATTTAGGAGGAGATTAATTCAATACTCCGAATGATGAAAGGGCTCTTGAGATCCATAACTGTCTCCCACAAATTACCCTTATTGTACAACTGGATGTTTAGAACAGATTGCACATTATCTATATTGAACTAGAGCTTTCACAGCAAATTTATACGAAATAGATTAAGCCCACATGATGTGTCACACTATTTTCACCCACTCTTTTCGGTGCATTTACAAAAATGAGTATTTTATTAAATGGATCGCTGCGGTTTTGCAGGATTTATTTTTAAGCTTATTTATATTTAGAAGCTATTGTAAACCTTTTTACTATACAACTTTGAAATTTCTGAAAACATGTAAAAGCATAAAAAGCTACAAGAATTATTTACAGTATAGTATATGCATAGCAGAAAGACTGCCACAGAAGTGAGCATTGTCTTTTTTTTTATGCATTTCATGTTTCACATAGATAGTAAATTCAAGTGATGGCAAACCTCAATAAATAATTATGCATCTTCCTATTCAAACCATTTATTTTTTTCAGCAAATGCAGTACCTGATGAGCGCCAGACAGCTCACTGGAGACAAGCAGCTTTTACAGAACATTTCAGAGGAGTATATTAAACATCTAGCTGCTTCATCACAATCCAAATTACTATGGAATTTAGCCTCCCAGGATTAAAGTAGTTCAGTATTTTGTTTACTGATTTCCTTATAGTACAAACAATCACACTGTATGACTTACAAAATAGAAGAAATTTGTAATAAAAGAAGATTTGTAGTGAGAATGCACTTACAAACAATTCTAGCATAAAAGATCTATTCAGATAGTTTTAGGAATGCAAAAGCATGCATTGTCTCATCTGAGACCACTATAATAAGTTCTTCTCCACAGTTGTTGTTCTGGCAACATTGAAGACATAGTACTTCACTTACTATATTAAGTGAATATCTTGCCAGTTCTTTGCAGATATGAGTAATACCCGGATTGCATCGACTGCCGCGGAAGAGATACACCTGAAAACCAGTGTTAACCAGTCTGATCTAAATTATTCAAGATTAAAGATAACAAATATAATTGATTTTGTTTTGTATCTGGCCACTAGATTACTCGATGCAACAATAAGAGGCTCCTGGCTGAATACAGAAGGCCTCCTCTCCTAATCTCTAGTACATTCTTATAAAGAGATGGTATATTATTTAGTAAGTATTGCTAACTACAGTTCAGAAACGTTTAAGATATCATGCAACGAGTAAAATACTAAATTTGTAAAGTGAAAAATCTTAAGAACAGGGGAAAATAAAGTTATTATATGCAATTTTTAAAGCAGCCTTGAAATGAAAGGTGAACTCCTCAATAATTTCCAAAGGCCACACCTAATTTTCAGTGACATACAGTGGAAGTCAGACACTTAATCTGCTAGACCATTTCTGAAAATCTTAGTTGGGTTTTTGATTTCATTCTTGTATGTTATTTCTGCAAAATCCCTACCTTCAGAACTCAGAATACGTCAGGGCGTCACCACAGAAACAAAAATTGGTGAGTACAATTACAATTCTGAAGATCCAAGTTATGGAGAACTACCATTATTTGCAAATGAGGTGAGTCTTAATTTACATTGCTTAAGTATCGACTGTACTCTAGAAGGAACTGTGTATCCTGAATAGCAAACAGCATGTAAATCAAGGAGCAACAGTCAGGCTCTAAACAGAAGGGATTTGCTTAGCCATGAAACAGCAAAAATAAAAACAAATGTAGGTAAAGCAGCCTCACTCACTATCATCTAACTTATCACAGATGGAGGTAGGAATAAAAATAAGATCAGACTGCAACTCTAAATAAGGATCCAGAGCACAAGGGGCAGAACTGTGGTTTGGCAAGTTCCCTTAGGTTTACTATTTCTCACTTGTGCCTCACTTTAAAATGACTGTATCCCATTACAAGCCTTCAGTCCCCATTTTGGTTTTGATAATTAAGACTGTCTAAGTGTTAGGTCTTTAAAAACATCACAGGGAAAAAAAAAAAAAAAAAAAAAAGCAACTGTGGGTTAGATCTCCTGGGAGGACAAGGCTCTTGAATCTAATGGAGTTAGGCTCATTGCAGCTGAAGACTTTTGTGCTTCTCAACTTGTAAAAAGTAATGAAGTGAAACAGATTTGTGCATTTCTTTAGGCTCAATGGGAACGCTACACAGGTTTTAATACCTGTATTTTAGAAAACAATTGAGGCTTTCAAAATTATTACAATGATAGCTCTCAGAGATGTATATCTGCTGATTAATAAACCTCCCAAACAAACCAATCTTTTCTGCAGAAAGAGAATTAAATAGGTTACAATTTCAAGTTAATATTTCCATGGAATTAGAAACTGTAATTTGAAAAATCTGTCTCAAAGGATTTGCAGAAGTACTTACATTATTTAGTAAACCACTTCTTCCCAATTCAACTGCCTCAAGATCATTATTTTCCAAATCTACCATTCACTTTACAAACAAGCTAGACAACCTCCAAAACATGTTAAGAATTTTAATGTGCACATTCATGAAATAAAATGTCTAAATAAAGAGCAAAGAATCGTTCACAAACTTGCAACCTGTCCCAATAACATATTGCTTTGTCCCCCCATCAGCTGAATCTTTTCTGAGTCTTTATGCCTGCATTCATCCCCCCTTCTCTTATAAAGCGAAGGGAAGGGGTGGGAAGGGATGGGAAAGGAAGGGAAAAACACAAATGTCATTGTTAAAATAATCTTTCCAGTTTGCCTCTTTGATTTTACAATCTTTCTCTCTGGCTTACTATTCCTTTGCATGAAACTAACTTCTTCTGACTTTCAGAATTTTTGTAATCAAGTCCTCCTCATCCACTTGCTCCATTATGGCATGGAGAAGCTAACTCTTCTCACCCTTTTACCAAGGAAATGCTATCTTTGCTTCTTTGCTAGCATGCTTTTCTCTCAGAAATCACTGTTCTCTCATGTCGTCACACAGGTATGAATAGCTCTCCGTGAACATCTGTAAAGTACACAGGGGAAAAAAAAAAAAAAACCACTTCTGATGTATAAAGGACATTGCATAAAACCCTGATCAGGCATTAGTGAGTCATCATGATCATATCTTCTGGGGCGACTGAGAGCTGTTCATTAGAACGAACGATGATTAGATGTGTTGAAATACCTGTTATTTTTTCTCTGCACCCTCCAGAGCCTAATTTTTGCTCTAATACTGTACTTTAATGTAATAAGTGTTAGATAATCTTAGCTATAGATATCACTACTTGTCTTCTGTAGTAGTCACAGTGAGAAATTAGACACACAGCACGAACTGCAACATATTTAGAATATGGTGTTGGGTAGGGTACGTACTTTGTAGGAGTGAGCTCTTCTCGTGACCGAGCAAAGATGTATTGAGAGTTACACAGCACATCAGGAAAGTTCTGTAGCTCCAGGTACTTTGAATGAATGCAAAAATCTACATTTAGTAAGATGTTCTCCGAAGCCAACCTTGTCACTTAAGCACCTTTCTTGTCCTTAGGATGACAGCCGATTGTTGCCTTGGAAACAAAGCCTGCTCTCTACCCTGTTCATTTAAGGGGATTCAGTCAATTTGAAGACAAAATCCCAATTGCTAATTTTATACCTGCCATGGGTACAAAAGTTCTTAAGATTAGAGCTGAAGGAGTTTGCTTGTAATAGCTGTTATCTATTTTGCCAGTTTGTTCTTCTGACAAGAGTGTACCTGTATTTTTTTCCCCACTGCTCTTTGTCAAACTCCATCATTCTCATGTGCTCCTCCACATGAAATTCAATTGCTTACTTCCCTTCTGTGTAAGGTGTTTATGATAATAGAAGAAGCAAACACAAAAGTGAAAATGAAAAGATCGTAGGCATAAACAAGCAAATACGTGGATACAAAAAATTCTGGTCCTAGCATTCTGTAAACTGAACCAAGATATTTCTAAATAAAACAAACAGGATAAGGAAAAAAAAAAAAAACACACACACACACAGAAAAAAACACCAACTATGCTCTATTTTAATGCATACAGTTTGTGTTTGTTTAGATAAAGTGCATGCAAAAAAAACGAGGAGTACCGCCTGAAGAGACATTCCAGTCAGTTATTTCAGTCAGGCCACATTGTTTAAATACAGCTTAATGAAAGACACAAGCAGACACCATAAAGCAGGACCTTTGATAGGGATGATACTCACGTTTTCTGAAACTTAAATTCAGCCTTGTGTTAATACGCCCCATTATTCACCCTTAATTAAATTATGACAGATCTCATTTCGTCCTTTATTTGCTCAAAATGTAAAGGCTTTCATTTTCAAGCAGGATTTATATTATGGCCCAAGCTCTTAGCAAACATCTCTCCGTGCAGATACTCATACTTTACCCTAAGGGAGACTCATCTCTAGATTCTCCGTGTACAGTTAACAGAGAGGGGGTAGGTGCCAGAATAGATGGCTTGTAATTCAGAACAGGAACCTAACCTTGAATTATCTTTCAGACGAAACCTTTTCAACTTATCTTTTTCAAGTAGCAGGACAGACTAGCATATCTAAAGCAAATTCTACCAGTATGCCTATATGATATTCTGTGCAGATACAGCACTGAGGATTTTTGCTTTCACTAAAGACTGTACTTCTGTTTACTTTTAATTATATTAGCCACGGTATCAAAATGCTAGTGCTATGCAAAGATTTCCAAGTAGTTACAACGCTTTTACACTGTTAAAATAATTTTTCTTCTTCACAAGCAAGAGGCTCCTGAATTGTATAACGACCCGCTGACCTCAACAAATTAGGGTGTATGGGAAATATCTGCACGTGGATACAGCAGGCATTAGGATTGTCCTTAGATGGTACAGAAATGCTGTTCTTTGTCCAACAGCCAAAGCAGCTAACAACTTTCCCATACAAAAGTGCAAGAATTTTAATCCAGTAGCATGCATCTTCTCAAAGCAGTACAAGTATCAAGCTCGTTGCATTTGTGCAATGATGCTCTTATTATTTTGGAGCCATGTTTGGAAAATAAGATTGGACTGCCTCACACGGTTTACAGATTCACAATGTTTCTGTAAAGTTATTTTTCTTTTCCCTTTTAATAGTGACAAAGCACAACCACATAGCATTCATCATCCATCCAGGCTTCAGAAACTGTGGTTTCCATTCAGCTGAAAAAAAAAAATAAAAAAATAGAAAGAAAACACAAGACACTGGTTTGGCCCTCTTACAACTGCATTCTCTACTCTCAGCCACTGAAATTAAACCAGACTCTGTAACAATATTCCAGGGCTTAATCTATCCAAATATAATAAAAAAATTTCACATGACCAGCCTAGCCTTTCTAGTCAAACTGCAGAACTTCTGTCTCAGAGCCACATGCAAGTGAAGGTTATTTTACAAGAGGCAGAACAGCCCATGCAGATAAAGCTGTGTTTCCACATAAACCTTTGCAGTACCAAGACCATAGGCTGTATATATACCCAAAGGGGGGAGCAAAACAAAAACCAACTCACAAATATTAAAGAAAGCCTGAAATTATAAATAGTATTTGAATAAAACAGCTGCAGAATGATTCAGTATCACAATTACTATCAAAATTGTTACTGACAGGTTAAGTCAGAATTACAAAAAAAAAAAAAAACAGTAATAAAGGGCATAAGGTTATGGACACAGCTATATGCACACGCAGGTGTACAAGGACATGCATACATAGAGAGGAGTCAGCACATGAGAAAAATAAAGATGCACTTCAAACAAAAATGAAAAAATTCAGAGTTAACACTTCAGCAGATGATGGCAGGAATTGCTCGTTAATTTTTCTACTGGGAAGACACTGAAATTGCTTGATTTTGGTATCAATGCAAAATTAAAAATCAAATGAAGGCATGTCTTAGAAGCATGCCATTTGCAGCTACCTTTCCTGTCACTCCTCCACCTCCCTCCACTTTGAATTTCAGGTTTGAACACTCAATTTTGTTTTCAGGAGGCTTTCTTTCCACATCAGAACATTCTGCTCTCATTGAAATGAAGGCCTTGAGAAGGGAGTATTTTGAGAGCTACAACCAAAATGTGTGTATAATGAGCGTAAAGTAAATACAATTTAATCTAGCTGAGAGGCCCGAACGTTTTATTGAAATATTGAATATTGTGATGAGTGAACAGTGCAATTCAGAACAGATTCTTTTATTCCACAGTTCTTTGTTTGTTTCCTAATAAAATCAATATAAACAAACTGCCTAGTGGATGGAGCAAGGCTAGCATGGGTACTTAAATGACTTTTTTCAGACCGTTTCTTTCCCTGGATTAATTCCATTGTCACTGCATGTAGAGCTGTGGACCACTCATAGTGGCAAATAAATGGATGTTTTCAAAACACTTGCTCTATAGGGACTTCAAAAATTCCTAACAACCAATTAGAGCTCAGGGTGAACTGCAACGAGGCAAAGAGTACATTTATTACACCAGGGTCATGAAACCCACTGTGTTACAGCCTAACAATGTCTTTTCCCATGGAGGTCATAAACATTAAGTAAAACAAAGGAATGCAAAACTGAAAATATCAATAGAGTCTACACACACAATGAATAAAGACAAACATCCTTTCAGAATAAAGCACACTGGACAGAATAAGAAGAAAAATTGGTACAAAAATTGGCAGATTAGGGCATGAATAGGAGACCATTTTTAAACCAAACAGTCTCCATATATTACATTTAATAGTCGGGGACTCTTTTTGTCAGATAAAGGTAAGTCTGGCTGCAGATTGGACAGAACTAGAACATGGACTTAACTAGTTTGGCCTTTATTTACCCACAAACTGAGTACCAAGGACACAATATTTTCCTTTACCTGGTTCTTTAACTTATATTGCATGGATTTTGCTGTCGATACACTTGACACCCATAATGTGATATGGCTGTCCTTGAGTCCCAGCTGGAGAAGGAACAACCAGCTCCCCATTTCTGTATCAATAAGGAACCAGCAAGACCTTAAACTCTGAAGTTTAAGAATTTGGGTGCATTGTAAGATGAACTTAGACTACACACCTTGAAAAACAACCCATTACTTATTACAACAGGTAAATAATTATTCTTCTTGAACTGTCCACAGAGACCCCTCTCTCAGTGACCAGCCATCAGTTATCATGTGCACTGGAGGCGTGCATGAAATGTTATATTTAGGCAGAACAGAGGCTGCAGGTTGGTTTCATGGGGCAATCTTCCTAGACACGGGAAGTCAGAACAGATTTGTGTATTTTCCTCAAGGAAAACACTCAGTTTGCACCACCCTAGCAAATCAAAAAAGGAGTCACAAACTAGTAAATGAGATCCTAACAACAGCAAGGTGACAACCCGTAAGTTTTGTGGCACTAATGCAGGAAAATGGGCTGCTTTCCTATGGCCAAATGTTCCCTCACAGAGGTAATGGAAAGCCGTGCTTGCTGCAGGACCAGCCAACAGGCTGACCCAGCAGAAAGTGCTTTTCACAGGAAGCTAGTGGTTAACACGAGACTGCCAACAGGCAGAATTGCCTGCATTTCACTTAGCAAGTCAGGCTCCATAAAATTTTGTGCTTTGTTTCATGGACAAGAAGGTTGTGAACTGAATCTCCCCCACCTTTGAGAGACATTTTGAGGAGAGGCCAAGAGATGAAAGAGAGCACTCCTTGCACGTCTGAATCAAACCTTTCCAATAACTCAAGGAGAAGAGAACACCTTGTAGAGCTATCATCTGTTTTACTTGTTAGAGTTACTGGATACAGTGATTTCAACCATTTAACTCGTAATATAAATTAAATCTGGCACATTGTGAAGAAGGTGCTACTGCTATCTGACCAAAGAATGAGAGTCATGCTCTTACTGCTACCATTAAAATGTGCTTCTCTGAGTGGAAAAGGTTCATTATTAAACACCTTTTGATCTTGCTCTTAAACCATGATGAATTAAAAAGGCCTCTGCAGATTTTTCCCACCTTAGTTTTTTTTTTCCCCCCTAGAAAAATATCTATACTTCTTTTTGCAAGAGAAGTCCAGTTAAATCTTCAGAAGATTTTACTAGCAATATCAAAAAAGCTAACAAAAGCTGAGCTGCAGTTCTCTTTTCCAAATTAAAAGCAAAGAAATGCTTAACTGGCCTGTATGTGAATAACAAGTCCCTCCGGCTGGGCCTAAAACCTCCTGACCATTTCAAACAGTATTGAAAATATATATTGAAAAATATATTTAAAAGTATATACCTCTGCAATACAAGGTATCTAAGCTGCTCTTTTAAACTGATATTCACTTTGTCAAAAGAAAATTCAATTATTTTCTTATCTGATTTTGTTGTTCTTCCATGTCACTCTATTTCTGCTGAATATAGTCGTATGTACACCTCCTGCAAAACTGCTGCTACTAGCGTAGAAGTAATTTCGATGCACATTTCTGAAGCGTGCTCTCTGTTTCTCTGCTGGCTTCAGGCGAGTGGTGGCTGGTTTTGGAAGAACAGCCAGTGACCCCGAGCACCAGGGAGCCCTTATGTAACGTGCTTATGCACCTTATGTAACTTCCATATACTGTGACAGCCAAGTGATCGCCGGGATATTTGATGAGCCGACAGCTCTTCCTTTCCAGCTCTCACTACCTGGCTTTTAAGGAGATATTCGGAAGAAAAAAAAACTACCAACAACCTCTGACCTCCCTTGATTACGTACACTAATGGCATTGCACTAACAGCTGAAACAGAAGAGTTTCTGCTTTTCTGATATTTTCATCTATATCTCCTCCAAATAGAGCCAACATTAGAAAACCACAAGTTATGTTTCCTGACAGGTATCAATGCAAAAAACAAGACACTTTGCTCTTCAGAAAGTTCTACTCGTCTTTTCTAGAGCAATTGTACAGTACACAATACTTTTTTTTTTTTTCCTATGTTTGCTTATAATTATTTACAGCTTGCAGAAAACAGAATTTGTAAAAATATTTTTTTTCAGAAAACTAAAAATGTAAATTACTTGAAATCATACATTCTGGTTAGCAAAAGCACACTGATGTAACAAAACATCCTCCTTTTGCAGCAGTATTATTATATTTACACTGACTTATAACAAAAAGTATTAAGTAATATTGTAAGTATAATACAACTAGCATTTTCTTTAAGTGTCAGCTATAAGCAAGTAGAAGTACTATCTTAATCTTGTCATCTAAATTGGGGCCTTAATTGTGAGATTACCTCTCTTTAAACTCATCAACAAAACCACAACACAGAATTTGAATTCATAAAGTAGCATTTAACTGTAGCATGCCCAGAAATACTGGACAGAGGATGTAAGATAATTTGGCCTAAAAAAACTAAGAGGCTTTGGGCATTAAAACAGACTCTCAAATGTTTATCTTAGTGCAACAGTTCTGCCCTCAGAGCTACCCACTGCGATTAATGCTTGCTGGAAAACATGATGCACACAATACACGAGTAAACAGATGGTAACTTTTAAATGCATCTACTCCAGGGAAAAGTGGCTGCTTATAATTAGCTGAACTTTTCAAAAATTGCCTATTGTGACTATAAAGATGCCTTTAAGAAAATAAGGGCACGCAGTAGTTACAAAGGAAAGATGTAACATTTCCTATGCAGAAAGCGTGGGCTGCAGGAATCTGGCTGTAGATTACAGAGGTGCTGCCAGAACTCCATAACCAAGATGTCCCCTTGAAACCCAAGAAATCCCAAACAGAAGAAAGACACAACCACTTAGGACTCGAGTCCATCCGTCATAAAACAAAGGCCTGACTCTTCTACATGTAACTGCCTAAAAAGCCAATATAGTTAATAATGGAATAATTAATTTATATTTATAAACCCATTAATATTTTAGATGTAAAATAATTTTTTATACGAGTAACAGGTGAAGATACCCAAATATATTAAGCGACATAAACTTTTCTTCATCAATACAATACTTCCTTCTACTATAAAGTCACCAGAGTTTGGAAGGTGGTCTTATAAGTGCTTCAGTCCCACGTGATAAACCTGACTTTAGGTTGGTTGGTTGGTTTTTAAAAAGAAACCAAATGTTATTTGTTATGCTGTGCTACAATGGATCTGCATTCTTCAAAAACAAAACAGGCTATGAGATTAATCACCACCAACTTCTGCATATGTCATCTAAAGATAACTACCTATTTGAAAGTTCTCAGACTTCTCAGTTTTTTGGCAGATTAAACAACTCTACCACAAAAGAAAATGAGAGACCGAAGTACGCTCAGGGCAACAACCCCGTGGTGGAAAGAAACAGAGTAGGAAAAGTGATTCATGCAGCATGCCATAGTGGAAGATCAAAAGCTAAAAGAACCTTGCCAATTTTAATTTTCCCAAATCTAGTCATCCGTCTGGCTCCCGCACTGTTATTAGAAAGGTAACCTTGCTTCCAAGAAAGATTTCAGCCACTTCACATTATTTGGCCATTTATGCATAGGAAAAAAAGGAATTATCTAAAACCCTGAAGCACAAGTTTTAAGTATACTCATTGTTTTAAAGGAAATTTGCAAGTATCATTAATAAGTTAAAAGTAAATCAGGCAGTCATATTTTCCACAAAGCCCATGAAATAAAGTTATGGAAACTCAAATTCACAGATTCCAAAAGCCAAAAGGATCTCAATGATAATTCAGTCAAACCCCTCCTCTCATATATAAAAGCTAAAGAATTTTTCTAGGAATAGGAGACCACTAAAGAATACAAGCAAATTGCACCTGGCTTAGAAATCAAAGCTAAGAAAATTCACTGGAAAGTAGAAGAATTTTAGGAGGATGCACAACACCTACTTGCCATGTTTTCCTGCTCCTTCCTGACATTTTTTGTGGCTTCTGGTAGATATTGCATGCCATCTTTGATAATTGATAAACGTTTCTTTTCCACCCAATACAACTGTTCCTGATACACTCCATTTCTAGTCTGCTCCAGCATCCATCTCTTTTCACAAATACAAAATGATACCTACTTTATGTAGGCAGGCAATTTCTAATTACAGCCACTGGGCCACGTTATGCTCTTATCAAAAACATTAAACCCCAAGCAAAAGCCCAAATGCAGTATGTTATTCAGCTGTGGGACCTGAGCAGCTTAGGACAGTAATTTGACTATGAGTCAGTCACCTGCACTGCCTGCCAGGTGGGTGTCCCTGTAAGACTCCTCAAGAGCCAGAAGCTTTCAAAGCCTGAAAGCTCTGTATAAGAACTACTCTAACATTAAAAAAAAGTGCTACTAAGTCTTATGTACAGTGTATTACTTATGGACATTGGGCAATTTAAACAAAATTTATGCATATAAAACACAACGTTACTCCTCTTGTGCTATTCAGACAAGAAACTACACATCATTTCAGAAAAAAATTGCCAATACATGTATAGCAAAGACTTGTTTAATTGGTGTGCCTGTAAACCACCCCAGTGATGTGGCAGATACAGATCAGGGTGCTATTCTTCATGCAATAAAAAGCATGAGTATTCAAGGCACCACCCGTAGGCACTGAGACTTCCCATGTTCAAGATGAATAAAAGCCCAGTGGCTGGAGACACAACATGTATCACGCTTGAAACTTGTTCTTAGAATTGCCGTGATCAGTCTGTGCAACATGTGGAGAGACTCTGTCAGGGAGCAAGTATCCTCACTAGCAACACATGGGCATCAACCCCCCTTTTATTTTTTTTGGTCTCTATTTCAGGAATTCTGTGTACTGCTTTTGATCTCCAGCTGGTCTCAGAAAGAGTTTTGCCTGTAGACAGGATGACAGAGAAGCCACCTTAAAAAAAAAAAATATAACGAAGAGTTGATTTTCTTTTTACTGGGGGTGTGAAGCAGTTTTTGCAACCAATACTCCTTTGTTTGTTTAAAAATCACCTCAAATTCTTTTGAGTATTATAAAGAGAATTTCATTATCCAATCATGGTAAGTACAATCTTTTGGAATTCTTTTCTTTTGAAGTAATTTTGACAAGATGAGATTTCATTTTGTCCCTTGCTCTATTCCTTCACCTTTTTAGCAATAGGCACAGCCATTATGCAGAAGTCTGTAAGTGCAGGCACACGAATGTCCTTTTGAAAGCTGGTTAACAGAGTTCCTGAAATCAGGTCTCACCACGCATTTCACTCTCATTTGTATGGGAAGTGAAACAGCCTCTCCCCTTGTATTCAAACCAGTTCATACGTAATTGGGGTCCCCCACAGGTTCTGAAACTCTGAAAGACGGATCTAACTGCAGCACTGTACTAGTAGGAACAACTTTAACCTAGTTTTATCCTATCCCCTTACTCCAGGTTTCCTTCTTGAGATCACTCCTTGTCAATGATCCGGGATGTCAGGCAAAAGACAAGGACTAAACTGACTGATGTTCATTCCAGCAGTAGGCTCCAGCTCAGGACATGAGAAAGCCAAAACCAGTTACCTCTCCAGGGTGGCTTGGCTGTTACAGAAACATAACTGAATGGACTATTTCACCCTGGAAACAGTCACAGAGAACAAATGGATTGCTGGAAAAGGAAATTACACCAGCATCCCAGGAGGGGTACTGTTTGCACACTCAAAGGCAAAAGAAGCAAAGGTATCAGTTACCATCAGATTATTCTCATATTTATTTAAAAGTCTGTACTGATACAGTTGACTCTCAGTGGTCACATACTCAAAAGTTTAATTAATCTATAAACCAGGCAGACACGGTGTCATCTCACTGTCAGCTGGAAAGTCACAAATGGGGACACAAAGCCTTCTCCATCAAATTAATTATAGGTTTTCTTTTTTTTCTTCCTTTTTCTTTTTTTTTTTTTTTTTTTGAAGGATCATCATTTATTTTGGTTTTGCCACACTTTTGCATTAAATGGAATTTCCAAAGAAAGGACCAGAATTAAGGAATTCGTGTTTAAAATACACTGGCAAAACTATGTGTGAAGACAGCTTGTTCTCCTATAGGGTGCAAGTCTCCCTATGTTTAAAAAAAAAAGTGCTATGAAAATATAATGAATCTTGCATTATACTTGTATTATATCCCTGCAGCTACCAACCGCATGCAAATGGCACAGTAAGACATGTTTGGAGGCATTCTGATTATTCATGGGGGAGAAGCTGCATTTGCAAAGCTAAATTAATAAGTTTGGGCTCTTATAATAACAAACCAGTAAACAATTATTAGCAATGGTGCTATTTTAACATCATCTGTGAGTTGTGTCTGATTATACAAACCAGTAAACTAGCCACACATTTTTGCTGGAAAAATGAGACTTTGTTAAAATTAGCAATGTTTCTCCCAAAAATATAATTTTAAGGTTTTGGGAGGTTAAAACGAAGTGGGTGTTTTATTTCATCTCATTCTGTTTTAACTGAAATTCATCGTTTGAGCTCAAGTTTCACCAGGCTTTCTGACTGGCTGTCTTGCACATCTTTGACTAGTTGAATGAACTCTTTTCATCTCTGCTATTTTGTCTCTCCTGACTGCCTGCAGGCTTGCATTTGCTCAGCATTGCCAGCAAGCACCGAGTAAGCTTCTGCTTTTAGTATCAGCAGTGTTTTGAGGGTAGTCCTGAAGCTACGCATCCTCCTTTTTGAGCCCTCTAATTCTAGTAATTATAACACTGAATGAGTTCCCATTTTGCAAGATAAATAAGCAGTATGTTAAGCACTAACAACTCATGTTCTGTGTTAAGTAGTAAAAAAAAGGATCTTGATCTCCTCCTCCTCCCACTATAAAAAGACATTTCTGAGGCTCACTGCTGGTTCAAGCAGCTATGTTGGCCATCACGTCCCCAGTCACATTCGGAGACATATGACATAGAAGTGGTAAAGCTCTGCAAGAACAGCTTGCAGTGGTACAAGCAGCAGCAAAGATGCTGCCCAATGCAGAAGAGCCTTAAGTTAGAAGCATTTCTGTTCTGAGCTACAGAAGGGTGTTGTCAAAGAAGCTAAGGAGTCCCACAGGACAGTGGCCAGATGGGCCAGCAGACTCAAGCTTGGTGTATACTTAACATGATTAGTGCCAGCAGGATGGACACAGGTGAACAGATGGACACACTTCTTCAGAGGGGGTGCTGAAAGACTTCACTCAGCAGAAGGAAAAGGTATTCCTGTTAAAAGACGCTGGCCACTGTGCTAGAACACCTTGAGGAAGGAAGCTGGAGCACAGGGATAACAGAATTTTTCATAGATTGGCTCCCTCCACACCTGCATTTCTGCTCAGGCTTCATCAATGTTTTTTTTTTTTGTTTTTCTTCTCTAGTTATTCTGATAAAGTGAACTCTTTTACTAATATTTATATCTACCTTTATTGTTGCTATCAGTGCTATGTTTATTCTGATGAGATAGTGAAAGAGATGCTGTAAGGAAAAGCATCTTTATCTAATTCAGAAAATTCAGACTTTCAATGCAAAAGAACCATTTAAAATTCTTTTTCCTTTTAATCTTTTAGATATCAATAAGCTTTTGTTTTCAGAATACTGATTCTGTCTAGGTAGTTGCACTTTGTGAAGAGATACACCATTCCCCACTATTTAAAACTTTCTTTTTCCTGAAAAACAATAATAAAACCTGTTAGAGTTCTCTCAGTATTTCATGCTCAGAATGCAACTGCATGAATAATTACTTTCCATCCATTTGTTTCTCATTTGGTTTCCCTGGGTCCGGTTTCAGTGGAGGTATTCCTTCTAATGTTTGTCTTTGCCAGCAGACAGTAATATTGGGAAGATCTCACAGTACCTGAAAGCATTACTGTAACCTAGCCCACCAAATAAAAGCTATGCTGTTTAATGTGTGGTTTACTTGTGTTTCTGGAACTTGATCTTTTGTAAGGATAGATTGCTGACCCATCTCCAACCATGAGGTTGGACCCTTTTGTCTATTCATCAAGCTGCATCCAGAAACCAAACTGCTTATCCACGTAGCTTTTAATGTCACTAGAACACTGCCCTGAAAAGCTGCAGCGTCGTCACACTAGTTTTAACAGCACTGAGATTCACCTACACACATGGTCATTCCTGAACCACATGAGAATTAGCTGAGCGTTCCCTTGCTGCTTGCAGGCAGACCAATATTTGGTCTCTCTTCCTTAAAATTGGATTTAGACCAAACAGCACGGCATGCTTCTGCACTTGCAAGAAATAGTTGCAACAGAGACAAGCACTGCAATGAAGCAAGGGGAGAAGAGTCTTAAGCACCTCACCCCAGTTTAGAGTTAGCTACTTCCTCATGAGGGGTCATGATGCTCACCAAAGGGCCCATCACCCCAGTAGCAGATCCAGGCTTCCGTCCAGGTGACAAAAAAACAAAGCAAAACAGAACTTTAGGGATTGCGAATCACAATGCTCCTGCTCTTTTTCCAATAATCTTTCACCATATTCTCCTTAACCATCTGTTAGTATGCTCCCATTATTTACTGCTCCCCACCCCCCAAAAAAAAAAAAAAAAAAAAAGTCTAACAAGTCTTGCCCTAGACGATGAAAGGAAGATCTGAAACAAAGCCCACAGATGTAGCACACACATTCAGTATATCACATTGTCAAAAGAGATCAAGTTATTACAACCTATTCAACAGTCCAGTCCCTTTCAACAGTCTCGACACAAACTACATAAAGAAATATTCAAAAGAAGCATTTCAGAACTTCCTAAAAACCCTCCTTACCTGAAGTTTGAGAACTTCAAAATGGTAGACATTCATTCCAATACAAAATGTCGTGTTTTTTTTGTTTTGTTTTTAATTATGGCATTTTTCACCAGTGCTTGCACTGCCTAAACGTAAGGATCCCAAACATAATCAATACATCTGTTCAAAAGTATTAAGAGATTTTCTCTCTACACGTTATATATGAAGCTCAATAATCTACTTCAGCATCTTAGAGATTTACTGTCTGATACTGTTAATACTCTTCTAATAGCTACATCCCAAGACAGTGGTATTCTAACACTTTGAAAAAGCACACATCACTTTTAACACCATGGCATGCATATCTGGATAGCATTAAAAGAGGGCTGTAATTCACACTTACATAAAAGTATGTGAGCCAGTTTCTCTCTAGCATGTCACAACACATTTGCCCCAGACATTTGCCCCATACCTGTTCTTTTAAACAGCTTTTTCTATTTTTTTTGTTTGTTGTTGGTCTTTCCTTGAAAGAAAGACTTACGCTTTAGATTACCTTGATGACTCTCAGTACCAAGAGGAAGAACCTGAACATGTGCTTCCAAAATAAATGGTTCAGTAGCTTTTTGCACTGCCCACAAATTACTTTAAAACGCAGGATTTTTGTACTGAAATTCAGGCAACAGAAGAAAAGCCCAAATCTTCACATTTCTATGAAATACACAATAGTTATCAATTACAGGAAATGTAAAAACGTGATGGTAGATACTCATGTTTGAAGTACCTACCAAGGCACTTAAAAATGAGTCAATGCTCTTGCAGGCTTCTGGTTCTTACTGAAATTGAGACCAACTTTTCGCTATTGGATTAACAAAACCCTGAAGAACCTGGGATCAGGCATACATTAGTTCAATGAATGCACAGATACAAGGGTAGGAGACAAAGTCCTAACTGCTGACACACATTTTCTTTATTAAAAGAGACTCCGTATATATTCCAGTTGGTATGCTATAACCAAAGGTGACTGTATTCACTTGAGCTTAAGGTTGTTGTGGATGACCTAGTTTTGCCTGTTTACAAAATGAAACCAGAGAAGGAACATCTAAAATTGAATTGTAGCCCTGCTCCTTTTAATATCATCTAAAGAGTACATGTGATCCACGACTAGCTCCTGGTAACTTCACACCAAAATACTAGAGAAAGGCAAAACAAAACTATCAGGCATTAGATTCAATTTCAATTTGGGTTTTATTTGTTATGGCTGATTACGGAAGACATTGCTGACCTCAATAGTAATGTTCTGCTACCACATGAGGCTTTGGGTGTGTGTAACTAGAAAAGGCAGCATGTTCTTTGCAGATTTGGTTTGTGCAGAACTGAGAGATCACTTTGTCGCAAGAAGCTACGGTAGATGTTTAAAAAAAAAATAAATTGCCAATTACACACAAGTACCACAGAATAGAGGAGGTTAACAGCTGCACCTGGAGCACACAAAGGATATGTTTTATACAATGTTAAAGGAATTTCAACATCTGGGGATTTATGTATTTATTCTTTAAAGCTAAAGCAGAATATTCCTAATTTATTTTTTCCTTCAGGCCATCAAAACCTTTCACTGCTGTACAAGTCAGTTACCCTTACCTGTTGTTTGAGAGCCTCTAGAGATTCAAATTCCAACTTGGCCAGTTTAATCTGGATGTCTCTTGGTTTATCGGGAATTACAAATGCCATGACAAACTTTATTGCTAGCAGCAAGTGCTGGAAAAAAAAAGTAAAAAGAAAAATATTATTCAATAGAGTTTGAAGCATGGATAGAATAGTATAATACTTTTTCCAAGTGTTAGCAATAGATATAAAAACAATGATTTATTGTGACAAGTACACAGATAACATAGTATAACAATATTTAGGCTCAGCTACTCCATATTTTTCTATTTACTGTCATCCATAATTTGAATATACACATATATTGTTTAGTTTATTTTCATAAAAATCCCATTTTCACTATGTACTCTTACTTTTCAACTTAAATTTGTGTTTGATTCCAGATAAACAGCTTTTTAAACATTTTATTCATGCATAGAACATGAATTATGGCACCCAGCACATAGTCATTTATAAACATTTAAACACACCAAAACCACATATAATTACACAGAATTATACACATTTATAACAACACGTATATGCATGTGCATGCCATAATAGAAATGATAGAAACGTTTTGTAAAAATGTTGAACAAACCCAGAATTTTTGCATTTAAAGAGTTATTAAAATCTAAAAACACTCCTAAGGATCAGATTAGAATAAAACACAATAAATTAATACCATCTTCAAATTGGTATTTGAGTATTTGGCAAAGTATTTGGTATTTGGCAAAGTCATGAACAGAAACTTTCCAGTAAATGGAGAAACGTTCTGAAATTAAGATGCCATATTAGTCATCATTTGTCACAAAATATTGTAAGATTATTTATTGGAAAATGTGTATGAATTTCTGTTGAACCTAGTGCTTCCCAACAAGCCTTTAAATTTCACTTCAACATGCACCATTCCCCTCATCGCACTGAATATAAGTCAATGGTTCTGTTTCTTCATGTGTTATATTTAACTATTACCTAAGCAAGAATGATTAAATCCTGTTTTATCAATGGCTGAGCTAAAAGCATGATGCATTTTTGCAATCAGGAGCTTGCCCCTAGTTGAGAAAATGCTGAGCAACATAAGGCAACATATAACATATATGCTTAATTTTAAGAGTGGCTTAGGTTCCACTGACACGATGATGGTACTCAGACATACCTAAATGTAGACTGCATGTCTGAGCTAATTATCAAATTGCCCCAAATTTTCATAAAATAGAAAAGACTATTGTTTCTTTTCCAAAAAATATTTTGCTTAATTATATGATCTTGATGCACCAAAAATCCCCAAGATCCTCGAATTAGGCGAGCAAGAAGATAGCAAAAATACTACAGATCCAGTAGCAGTGGTAGTGAAACTCTAAATTAGTCAATTCCAGTAACAAATCAGATAACAGGAACAAAGTAAGAGAACAAAAAGAGATTAATGAAGAGCCAGACATGAAATTATTTTTGAAAATCTATAACAGAAAAAAGTTAGCAGGCCCAGAAAACAGACGGATAGTGCAAGGAATACTAATTTGAAGAGCTGAGAGGAAGGCTGAAACTTAATGTGACAGTAAAACATCATCGATGAGAACCTGAATACAGATGAAGAGGTTAATGAAGCGATTAACACGTCTGCTGTGTAAAGCGATGTGCAATACCATATTATTAAAAAAAAAAGGCATGATAACAGTAAAATGTTCTCCTACTCATATAAAAGTTTTCTTTTCCCACTCAACTTAATGGTGTCCCAACAAAAAATGCTGCAGCTAACCCTCAAAAAAAATATGTATTTTTTTAAATAGAAGATTTAGGAGACTAATGTGTTTTAATTGCTTTAGCAAATGAAGAGTTTTATCATCCTATCACCTGAACAAAGCCCAGTAAGCAGTACTCCAAAGGTTTTTCATTTGTTTTGTCAACAGACCTGGTACACACACATAATGAAAACTGCTTTTGACACTGTTTGCCAGAAGTCTGTTTTCATGCTAGCACAACTGGTAGCCTTAAAAAACAAATAACACGAGGGCAGAGCCTCCCATTCAGAAAGTCTTCATGCCAGAGAGTGCTAGATGGACAGAATACAGATGGGGAACAGTCATTATTTTTGGTTGCCCTATGACTCATACAACCTCTTTAAAAGAGAATATATCTAACTTATTAACAGTTCATATTTTATTTTGGAACTGCCATTTGACTAAGGAAACGTAAGCAGTTATTCAAGAGAATTTGAGGAAAGAAGTAAGGAGATGAGTAGTTGTATTCATTTTATCATTCATATTCTGTACGGATTTCTTAATGTTGTTTTAGTATCATTTCTGTATATGAGATCCAGGAAAGGGAACCATCTGCTTTCAAAAAATAAATGTCTTAAAAGTACAGTATAAGTTGCCAGAATATACAAAAATTTCTCCTTCACAGCATAAAGTTACATTAATACTAGTATGAATATATTACAAGAAGAAACTACTTAAGCTTGTCCAAATTTGTTACACAACTAGTGCAAACGTATTTGTCCAATACTAAAACTTCTTCAGAGCTGGTTTGGGCATTTGTTTAAAGCAGGTTACAAAAACAACCACTAGTTCTAACTGCAGCCATCAAAACCCAGCGTTGTTTCCAAGAACATGCCCCTCAAAACAATTTCAAGAGGAGTATTTCACTGTGAGCAAAACCCAGGATAACGTTAACACAAGCTGTAAGCTCCCTGATGCCAGCAGCAAAGTCCCCTCCAGTTTTTCAATCTGCCAAGTGGGCACAGAGAAAAACAGCAACAAGTCCCCCCCTTGGTAAACTCGGTGCTATCAAACTCTCTGTGGTCTCGTGCCAGGTGCTCGGAGAGCTGGAGGAACTTTTCTATTCTGTGCAGCTACTGACAGGAGGAGAAGCAGCAGCTGTGTTTTGGAGCAGCGTCCCCAAGCCCGTCTCTTCTAAAATGGAAAATGCAAATTAGGGTTAAATTCCTGGAATTTTGAACAGCTAATTTGATTTCTGCAGCGGTCTGACTGCAGCAACTCCTGTCAAAATCTACTCAACTGAAGAAAAAAAAAAAAAGAAGGAAAAAAAGAACAAAAGCAGTAGCTTCGTTGCTGGTTAGTCAATAAAGCGCATGCCAAGTGTCAGCTGTGAAGGATTTCAAAACCATTTTGTAAGAAAAGCCTATTTTACAACCTAATATTTACCCCAAAAAAATCAATTAAAATCAGAAATCTGGACACAGCCCAGTCTAGAACTATGTAATATGAAGCAATGGTCTGTGGTTACTCAACTCCACATAGATAAGCAACTCTACACGAGAGCCAACATATGAGAACGGTACATCACTTTGAGCCTCTGTCCTCTACTGGTATGTGACTATTTCACATCCAAAGAAAGGCAAGGAAGCTGGTGAAGGATCTAGAAAACAAGTCTTATGAAGAGCTGCTGAGGGAGCTGGGGTTGTTTAGCCTGGAGCAGAGAAGGCTCAGGGGAGACCTCATTGTACTTTACAATTATCTTAAAAGAGGTTGTAGCCAGGTGGGGATTGGGCTCTTCTCCCAGGAGCCAAGTGATAAGACAAGAGGAAATGGCCTCAAGCTGTGCCAGGAGAGGTTGAGATTGGATGTTAGGAGAAATTTCTTCACTGCAAGGGTTGTGTGGCATTGGAACAGGCTGCCCTGGAAGGTGGTGGAGTCACCATCCCTGGAGGTCTTCAAGAAACAACGTAGAACTTTATAGCATGGTTTAGTGGTGGACTTCAGTACTGGGTTAAAGGTTGGACTAGATGATCTTCAAGGTCTTTTCCAACCTGAATGATTCTATACAAAAAGCCTTTGCAAACGTGAAGGAGAGTATCACTGCAGGACCGTGCTATTGTCAGAGCAGAATGCATGGAAATGATTAGATTTTTTGCTAGGACTCTGGTTCACAGTATGCTGACACTAAACTAAGCCAAGATCAAAGACTAGGAAGAGACCAAAGAATAAATTTACCTCTTTCTATGGCAACAGTGTTTAGCTTTGAAAGTCTTGTATCCTTCTGAGAGCAGGAAAAATGAGGAAGGGAAGTGAAAAATCATTCTGTCAAGGGAGCAATACAGGCAAAGAAAAATTTCCACGGAGCTCAGGAAGTCCTATTAAATTAAATTGTCTTTAATAGACAGCAATAAAACAAATTTATGAGAAAATATTTCTGCAATATACATAAAAAGAAAGCATGAGCAAACTTTCCTTCCCACTTTTAGTCCGAGCTAGCTTTATTAGAGTCCCACTGGTGGAATAGAATTATCGCAGCTGAGGGACTTTAAGAAAGGCCTTTCTTCTGCTACTCTGATAAATCCCGCTTTAAAACCTCACATCCCATATTATTATGGAACTTTAATAAATTTTACACAGAATCTTAGTGGGGAAAAAAAACCCTCTGATAATTCCCTTCAAAATTTCATTTTACCCACAGAAACGTTCAAATTCCTGGGAGGTTTGGATGACACAAAAGGAAGTCATTATTTCATGTTTGTCCTATTTCAAGGTTTCTTTACCTCTCCCATTCAGTTTTCAGACTGTCTTCTGCTCCCATAGACATACACATGGACACATTTACAATCTAAATGCCTGTCACAATCCGCATGTTGCATCTATCCCTTTTATCTCCAAACCAGCAAACCCATCTCTCCTGCATTTCCATGACAGTAAGCTTTCTCCGCCTTGCTGCCAAAACTCAAGGGAAACACCAAGAACAAAGTGCAATCATCCTGCCTCAGACTTAATGCCTTTTGCCACTCTAGCACTAACACGGTGACATCCATCTCTGCTCTCACCTGGAATATGCTCAGCACAGGTGAAATTTTCATGCACTTACGCCTGATGAGCTCCTGTAAGTCTCTACATAGCACATAAAAAAATGATATTTCAGACAACGATGAAAAACAATGATTTTCAGCTTAGATCTTCACCATGTTTGGGCAGTTTTCTCCTAGGAGCATCAGAAAGCACATTCTGGAGATCAGAGTAAGCCTTTTGTCAGCCTGCTTGCTGTCACTTCAAAGCACAGAAGCAGTGCATCTTTTCAGCACAACAGTAATCTATCTTTATATATTTTTTAAAAAAAATATGCATTTTCTCTTTTCTTAAACAGGACTAAGCATTTGTATAAAATGCATAAACTCCAAACTGAAACAAGCAACCTGCAGGGAGAGTTTGGTGGCAACATTTATGACAGACCATTAGAAAGGTAAGACCAGATCAGACATCTTCTATCATCTGTACCAGCAGATTTCTGAAATTGAGTCCTGCTCAACAGAGTATTTAAGCTTATGTTTAGTTTTAAGCATATCTGTAAATACATTTATGTTCAGAAAAACACATTTAAGCACGTGCTTAAAATTGGAAGATTAATAAATAATACAGTCATTTGCTGAATCTGGGTGTTAATATTCAACAGCTGAATCACGACATGTATTTCATTTTTCTGGAGCTGGTACCATGTGACATGTACTAAATCCACCTGTCTTAAGAGATGAATGCTGGCTTGCACTGTGTCCGCACATTTACATTTCTCCAACTGCTTTAATTAGTGCAGAAATCCTCCTCTGTACTTTATTACCAATCCACTATAAAGCATCACAAGTAGAAATCTACACTGAAAAAGGCACCAGGCATAATATGCAGTTTTGAGGCATATTTCAATCACATAAAAAGTATTAAGCTACACAACACGGGAGCCAGGCTTTGTTTTGTTCCTGTTAAACACACACCAGCAGCACTGGTCTCTAGCAGCACTGATACACAACCCTTTTCCAGTCAAGTCTTGGCCTTATGCCTCCAGACTATTGATTTGGTTTCTTTCAGAAGAAGCAAATTTATTCTAAACACTACAATCGCTTTGCATAGCTCTCATTACTGAAAATAAGCCAATTCCAGACCAGCGCTCCTCAGCCAGGGACTTGAGCAGATAAGACCACATAAAAGATTTCAAAAATAATCTGTAAGGAACCTTCTCTATTCATGTTTCCAGGAAGTAACAGCAAAAGCAAAAAGTGAAACAAAGCAGGAAAAAAAAAGGAAGAAAAACGAAAAAAAAATTTCAAGCGTCATCCCTTGGTGAGGGAGCTGGTGAGCAAGGGACGGTCCCTTCTGCCCTTGGGTATTTTTGGAGTTCCTGTTTTCTAAAAAGAGAGCCCAGTTGGAAAGCAAACAAAGCAACCCAGTATGCCTGCTGGAACTTGGTCCTGCTCTCTGAAAGCCTGAGGAAGAATTTAAGCCAGACACAACTTCCAACATAAATCAGCGGCAACCTGTTAAGTATATTCCACCAAGGCACATGCTAAGTGAAGCTGAAAAGTACACGCAATCTGATCAGTTGGATAGTCATGGTAGTTTTTTCCCTCTTATGGCACCATTATATTTTCTACCAATTCAGTCTTTTTTAAAAACAAAATTTCCTATTTATAGACTATTTCTTACCAGCTTTTCAACCACAGCTGCTCTACATCATATTTGGTCTAACTAATGAACTGAAGTGGTAGCCAGTTGTATTGGTTGGTTTAAGATTTAGACGCATAACAATCCTCCACAGTTTTCTCCAGCAGTGACATTTAAGAGGAGGCAGATCTGGCCCTTTCCACTGCCACTGAAATCTGTAGGAATTTTCTCCCTGACTTATTTGACGCCGCAATAAAGCCACTAGTTCCTTAATTCTCAGTATTTACATACCTGATCAGTCTTTTTATAGATCTTTTACACTGAAAATGTTAAGCCTACTTTCAGAAGACTTTTTTTGTTTGTTTGTTTTTCCCCCCAAGACCCTGAAGCATGAAAAAAAGAAGAATAAAGGCTGGTAAAATGGGAATTTTATTTATATACGTAAGCCTTGCACATTGCCATTTTTGGATCTATCACTAGAAATTAAACATTAAGCAGGTTCTGGAAACACCTGCTGAATTAAAATACTAAAAGATTGTAAAGAAAAGATCTTGTGATATCACCCTTATACAAAGGCTTCCAACTGACTGTGACTTAGGAAAAACACTTACAGGTACATAAGCTCAAACGCTAATAATCTTGTTTCATAAACACAGCATATTCTGTGATGCAAAGTACGATGCAGCACACTTACAAGACTATTTCCTACAAGCTCTCTATAAAAATACAAAGTACACAAATGAGCCTTTCAGAAATGTTCTAAGACATGATTTTTCTCTCATTTGTTTCATCCTGAATCAATTCCAAAGACATGAAAAAATGCTGTAGGTGTAAATTTGTCTCGGAGCTTTTAAATATTTGCTAATGGTTAATTTTACAGTAACCCAACAGTCTTTAAAGCAGCATGATAATGCACCCATCTCTGTGCTACCATTTGATAATCCTGAAATGTTTTGGCACAACCCTTATCTCAATTTATGGATAGTGTTTAATAGGAACTGGGATAAGAGTTGCCAAAAGCCAAATTAGCTAATGCTGAATGTAATGAACAGCAGAGCTTTGATCGTGCTCTGAAATAAATTCTAAGCGAAAAGTGGAAAGAAGGATGCCCATGGAATTGAAATTGACAGTATGATTAATACCAAGCCTTATGAAGTGCCTCTTAGCTGATTGCTAGCATTACATATAGGCTCCCACTCTGACAGGTATAGTTTATTGTCAAAATGCCCTAATGTTCCACACTGAGGAAGAAGAAGAAAAAAAAAAAGTTCACTATTTTCTATTAATCTACAAAATTTATACTTCTTTCTACCTCTATGCCATACATTTTTCTCCACCAAAAAAAAAAAAAAAAAAAAAAGAAAGAAAAAGAAAAAAAGGCAAGTTATAGTCAGAATTCAGAGGATTTCTGTTTGTCAGGACTCAAATTCATTATCCATTGCACAAGCGGATGACCTGGCATCAATAAGGAGGTAAAAAGCATTACTTTTGCCAATGGTTTAAAACTAGTGTAAGTCAATTCAGTGCTAAACAGAAATTGTCACCTGTTGTAGGCACCACGGTCCTTGAAAACTCTGTTGCCCTGCCTCAAGCCTCTTTTGCCTTAGTCCAAGCCAAAGTGGACAGGTATCTCCCAGCTGAGTTTTGGACAAGCTCAAAGTTATCAAACTGTACACATATGAAAGTAAATCCAGTATTTAATGAACCTTACAGATGGCTTTCCCAAAAAAGCAGGCTGGTTCTGGATATTGTGAGTTAATTAACAGACTTTTCAATTGGACATTTTTCTTCAATTTATGCTAGGAAAAGTTGCTGTTGCATCTACATTGGAATTTAAATGATTTTAAACATTCAAGTTGATGCTATTGTTAATTGCCTTGAGAGTATGTAGCACAAAAAAAGAAGAGTTATCTCAGCCAGCTGTTTTTCAGAGATGTTGTGCATTCAAGTTTTTACCTTTAACTGTGAATAGTAAGTTACCTGATTAAATGAATCTCTTCTTATTTACAGACATTTCCTTATCTCTCCCACAAGTACCTGGCTTTCCATACAACTGTCTTATGATGCTTTCAAAGCTGATTCACAAGAAAATTCTTCCTCCTGAAAAAAATCTGTTCACCTCACAACACCAAGATAAGAATTTTATCTGAATAAACACATTTAAAGCAAAGCAGGGTATTTAACCACACTGCAAACAAATTTTCACTGGGAGACTAATAATTTAAATGTAATTCACAGCTTTCTTCTATGTTTCTGTCCTATTTTAAGTGGCATATTTTACTCTACTTCTGTTTGAAGCTCTAGGTAAATTTAGCAGGACACAGCACATTTTTTCATCTGGACCAAAAGGTGAATCATGCAATGCTAAATAATGTACAAAATGTCATAGCCATGAGTCATGAGATAAAAATAATGGATTGTGATATATCACAAAGTAAGCTGCAGATTAATTACACTCTCTATTCCTGTGCAACTTTAATGAAATCAAATTAATTGAAATGTGTACAATAAAACTAGCTAATCTGAAACAATGGTATTCTGTAGGGAAAAATTAAATTAACAATTTTCATATTGGAAATTCATCACTTGCATTTTTCCCATAAAAAAATAGAGGTTTGGGGGTTTTGTGTTTCTAGTTTGTCTTTTTTTTTTTTTTTTCCTTTTTAGAACAATGCAGTTAAATAATCCTTTTGCTTTTCAATAAAGGTCAGAAGAGAAGCTTTCCATTCAGCTGAAGTGTTTTAATTAAACATTGCAGCAGGTGTTTGGATATGCTGCCAACTCCTGAAAAGCTTGCATAAAAAACGTATCTAAAAAAAAAAAAAAAAAAAAAAAAAAAAGCACAAAACAAACCTTTATGTCCTCAAGCCCTCTTTATCTGTCTGTTCCATGAATGGGTGTTCACAAAATTACACAAGATTTTCTTTCTTTTGGACCACCAGTACCTGCCCTAGCTATAAAAGAGTCCTTTATCAAAGCTGCTGGAAGGCAGCCATGCAGCTCTCAAGTCAACTTCCATGGCCATAGCAGACCTGTGCAGCAGAGCACAGCCCTGAGTTTAACCTTAGCTGCTGACCAGCTTGAACTTTTGGAAACATACCTGGTTTGTTCAAGCTCATGAAGAGAGAACCTTTAGCTATGAGCCAAATCTGCTTTGAGATGAATCATTGCTGCTAAAGCAGATCCCTTTTGTAGGTCATACTCTTGCAATCAAGCTTTTCCAGTGGTCACCTATCTCACAGCTGTAGGCCTTCATATACTCCCATAAAAGCAGGCTATGAAATGCTTCCAGAACTGCTTAAATTCTTAAGGAACATGAAGCTCATATTATGATGTAGACTCCAGAAGAGAAATAGGAGGAAACAGAGAGTGGAAGAGAAGAAAAGCTAGCTGTGTTCACCAGCAGTAAGTACTGCTATTGGGTACCGAGTCATTCCATCAGTTGAGAAGTCAAAATGCAAAACTGCACGTACGGGCTAGAAAGCAATAATCTCCTGTACAGTGGGACGGATACATACAGCTGCATCCATGTAGTATTGTTATTCAAAAGCAGACAGCTTCTATCGGGATAATCCAGCAATTACTCCTTGACAAATTCAGTGGGCATCTATGACATCTCCAAAACCATCACATCTGAATCAGGAAGAGGCTCTCAAGAGGCTCTGATCTCAGTTCTGATTTCTGATGTACGAGAAGAAAACCAACAAAGTTTAATCTCATTGGTGTAACAGCTCTGACAACATGCAGCGAGCACAACTTCTCACCTCCCTACAGCTCGGGAGGCTGAAAGAAAAAGAAAACAGCAGTACTCACAGCTTCAATTAGAATTGTGAGGCCATTGGGGAGTCAACTTACAGCAAGGGCTCAGCATCACTTTGTTGCTATGAAACATCACAGCTGATTATTCCTATGTGCTAAAAACTTGAAGCTGACTCATCCTCTGGCTGAAATGAACTCAGCTGAGGAGGCCATGTTCAATTTGAAATGAATTAAGTAGGAATCCTGAGCGTGGCTCCAGAAGAAGCCTCAAGCATGTCAAATAGGCAATGCTGAGATGCCAGGCAAGATCTCGGACCAGTGCTAAAACTTGAACAAGTCCTTGAGTTACTACAGTGTAGTGTGCAAGCAGAGATAGGTAGGAAGCTGAGACTTTTCAGAGATAAATCTCAGAGATGATCAGTGCTGCTGCACAGTCTTAGGGGCCCAGGGACTGAAGGAAGAAACCATCTGTACCTGTATGGGGTAACGTGGTACTGAAAGCAGTTGTTTGTCTCACTTTCAAAAGTCATTCAGGAAATTAGAGAAACCTGTGAAGAAGTGTAGATGTAGAGCTTAGAGACATAGTTTAATGGTGGACATGGCTATGGTTAAAGGTTGGACCGGATGATCCTAGAGGTTTTTTCCAACCTAAATGATTCTAGGATTTTATGACAGGAGTAACCTAGTCTCGGTGATTTGGCCCTGCTGTAAGCCAGGAAGATGGCACAATGGAAGCACACATCCTACAGACCTCCAGTTCTGAACCAGGCCTCGGTCTGGGCAGATGGAATGATGAAAAGCAAATATTTATTTCCTGAATATGGGGCCCGCTCATGTTTACTCATTTTCCTTATAACCAGACTGAAAAGGCATCCTCTTTCTTCTCTGAGTTAAGGAAATGCCAGACGCATTTCACAGTGGCTTTCTGTCCGCTTCTAGATGCAGCAAAAACGCCGTTCGTTTTTGTGCTGAGTTTGGTTAAGGTGAGTTCTTCTGGAAAAATGAGAGGAGCATACGGAGAAAGATGAAAGCGAGCAAATGTACAGGACTGAGCAAGCCTGATGCACGCGGTGAGGCTGTTGTTGGGAACAGAAGAGTGCCGGGGAACTGGCTGTGATGCTCCCCACTGCTCCAGCAGCTCTGCTGGCCCCAACCTGCAACGCAGGCCAGCTTAGCAGCCCCAAGGCCTGCTGCCTCCTGAGGTGACAAGGTGACTCCTGGGGCAAGCTGCTGGTCAGCACCTCTAAAAATAGATGCTCCTGATAAAGTCATGCAATTCCTATCTTAAAAAAAGTCTAAATGTTTAGAGAAGTGAAGATCATAGCCCTTTGATTCAAATCTTTTACCTAAACAGACTCCCTCAGTCACAGGAATCTTTGCTAGAAACAAACTAATAGCACAGCAAACAGCCAAAACATGAACAAAATTGTCTTTTTTTTTCAGAGCTGTTATTTGAGAAAAAATCCCTAAAACCTCTCACCTGAACTTTTATGAATACACATATCTCCTTGATCAATTGTTCTTTACACATTCTTTTGTGTAAAAGAAATATTTCCCATATATTCCAGAAGGTTTAAAAAAATACAATAAAAGATCTTGTCCTGGGATGTCTGAGGGATCTGGCAGTACTTGAGGTTGTACGGCTTTTCTGTGATATAATGATTAAAGAATTATCTTCTAACATAGTAAATTGCCACACAAAATCCTAAAAGGTTAAACGCCTGTCAGATAACAGGCTCATAAATCAGTTTTGCTACTTGGCACTTCTTTCCTTACATCTCATCTCATCGGTTTACTGGGAGAAGTATCAGCATGCATCAAACATAAGCAGGAATAGAAATTCTCAGTTCAACAATATTCAAAAGTATGACCTTCCAGCATGACATACAAGTATTATTTAAAAAAAAAAAAAAAAAAAGTATATTTTTCCTTCAACCCAGAAGAACATTACCATTCTTTGATAGTACTGAACAGGTTAGACAAGATGTCTTCACCATAAATAGCAATTTAAAATCAATTTCTATGATGAGTCATTTTAGCATCACAGATACCTAGCTCTCAAGCCAGAAACAATGTTTTTATTAGTCAGCAGACACAGGGTGAAGTTATACTATTTTGCTCACTTTCAGTGGGAACAAGCATATTATCCTGTCACCTCAAACCTGAAAAGCATCCAGAGCCTCCTCAGAAATGCAGGGATGCCAAATGTAAACTACAGAGGTGTCAAACTCTGTACTGCTTCTGTTTTTAAATGTTAATGCATTTTGGTTTTTATTATTATTACCTGACTTTTTCATATATTTCACATATTGTATCACTACACACATTACACATGTATATCACTGTATTTTATCTTGAGTCAGGGTTTTAGAAGTTTGCAGGTTTTCTCCTGTTGTCTTGGAGGGGGGGGGATGTTTTCAATTGATCTAAGTAACTTTGCATTTCTCCATCCTACATTTACTGATTTTTACCTGACTTCTCACACACACAAGAAGGCATTAAGTAACATGGTTTAAAACAAAAACATTTGGGGGCCAGAAGCACTCCAGATTCTTCTGAAGATATATGTCAGTCTTTACCATCATTATTCTTCAAAGATGACCACTAAGACTTTGAAACCATTTAAACTGAGATTTTTTTTGTTGTAATTTTGGTCACCTGAAGTGAATACAAACATGCTTGAAAAATCTAAAATCAGATTTCTAAAAGGAGATAATATAATTACAGTAAGGTCTCTTTATTTTTTTTTTTTTTCCACTGTGACATACAACGGAGGTTAGTTTTACAATACAAACACAATACAGTGACCTTGACCAGAGGTACTTTGTTACCCGGTTATGAGGTTTGACTCCTTGATCTCATTAAGGACTTGCTTGGTTGTTAGGACTGGTAACCTTTATGAAAATGTTTTGCTTTTAGAGGGACACAAATTTCATTTGTCCATGGTTGGGTTAAAAGTTCAAATCTCTCTTTCCCTTATTTTTATTCCCCAGCATGCCAGCAGTCTTAGCTTCACATGGCCTATTCAATTTTTTGTCCTTTTATTTATTTTTTTAAAGCTTAAATATATATAACTGACTTTTATTTTTAATATAAATTCTTCATACTTTTAGAACATTGTCAGACGTGTTATCTCTAGGTGGACTTGCTGCTGCAAGTCTTTTGTGTGCTTTTAGCAACAGGATATACTTAATAGGATCAATAACTGGGCTTCTCTCATCAATCTGGAACTTGCACAGCCAGTTCTCAACATGTTGCCTTTAAAAATGCACTGTAATACTTTTTGCTATGGGCCAACATTCCTATGGTGCTATGCCTCTAGAGCCCTCAACTCTATTCTCCATACCCAATGTTAGAGTAAGAGTATAGCCATTCACACTGGTAATTCCCAAATTTTTGGTTAATAATGCACCACTCTGTAACCCATCTGTGCATCTACTTGATGGACAAGACCACCCATTTGCATCCCACACAGGTATGTCCCAGCCCATTCCAACCTGCAGGTACTAGCAGTTTAGCATCTAGGATTACTACAAATATAATGGTTGAAACTTTCTAATTCTTATCTTACCATAAGAATTTCTACAAATAGGAAGCACTGCTTTGGCTAGGCTAGGGTGATGGCTCACATTTTGTTCTCAAGTGTGGTGTGTCTCTTCTCTTTCTTGATATTTGCACAGCAAGAGCATTTAAAAAAGATATTAATTTTAAACCATACACTTTTCCGAAGATGTTTGCAACATTACGTATGTGAATCTGTTTTTTTCAGAATACGTACTCTTCTCTCAAATGAAGAGAAATGAATAAAAGGAAATACAGCTATCATTTCCTTCAAATCTAATATGTATTTTCTCATACAACATTTAAATATGTTCTCTGAAAGTAAGACTGGTTAGACTCCGTCACTGGAAATGAAGTGATATTATTAACCCACAAAGAAAAGTAATCCCTTGTATATAAAAGTATTTACAACAGTGCAATACTCTACCATAAAAGCAAGGTTTTAAAATAGAGCAACAGCATTTTCAAGATTAGCTCTGTTTTTACCTGGAATGATTCCCAATACAGTTTCCAGTCCTGATGGGGTAGGCTTAGGCTCCCTTGTTCACTCTACTTAGCTCTACTTACACGGTGCAAATGACCCTTGCTGATTGCAGATGGTCAGCAGGTGTAGTGGGTTTACGTGGCAAGGTTTTGGTAGCAGGGGGCCATAGGGGTGGCTTCTGTGAGAAGAATCTAGAAGCTGCCCCATGTTAGGTAAGGGCCCCACCGCTGACCAGAGCTGAGCCAATAAGTGATGTTGTTTGCACCTCTGTGAGAGCAGATTTAAGACAGGAAGACAAGAAGCTTTATGAACTACTTTCGTACAGATGAAGGATGTTGAGACTATAGGACTGGAGAATGTCTTAGGAAAGATTTTCATACATGTTCTGATGTGCTCAGTCATTCTGAAATTATTCTGTTCTGATTAATGACCACTGCATTATCAGGGGATAAAATTACAAACTCCTTCATGTTTTCTACCTTCTGCCAAGGAAAAAATAAAATAACATCACACAAAGCTCTCTATTTTCACTAACTCAGACATCCTTCTCCATACAACTAAATTTGCTAAGAAAAAAGTCTACTTTAAATCTGAAGACAAAAAGTCACTAAAATAAACAGCATGTTGTTTTTGTTTTTTTTTTCTCCATTAAAATGCTAATTGCATCCTTTACAGTTGGAGAAGTCTCCAGATGACAGAGGGGAAAAAAAAGGTAAGATATCAGACACTGAATGGAGGCAGCCCAACAGCATGCACAAAAACTCCAGAGAAGAGTTACTTGATTCTGAATACACTGTTAGGTTATAAGATATAGGATGGTGTCCCATGCAGTAATACGCCTCTCTTAGGAATGAAAGGATAGTTAACAGCAACAAAAGGCCATACAGATCATTCAGAAACACTGTAACGTCAGTAACCTTGTGGTTCCATTTGGCTAAGTGTCACACAGTTCTGCCTTTCCACTCCTGACACTTTCTGAGTGATGCTAATTGGACACCAGTGGTTAACTGTGAAGTCTAGGTCTTTAAATGAATTCGTATGTTGTTTTTGAAAATGTTGGTCGTGGCTTTGTAAACCAAGATCCTAGCTCACCTTCTGGTACAGCGCAAACATTTGTATGTGCACCTCAAATGAGAACTCAGGAATGAAGCACTGTTTCCAAGCATCTGGGTTGAAGTTATTCCTTGTTTGTATACAGGAAAATTACTGACTTCATTCACTTCCCCAACATGTACAGACCATTTGGCTTGCTGGATCTCCCTCACCACTACCCAGCTATGCAGGCTACTTTATTGCTGAAGAAATACGTGCCTTTGCTTGCTGAAAAAGGAAGTTGCATCACCCTAGTGTGAGCCCCACACCAACAAACTCTTCCAGCCTGGTTTTCCTGATTGAATAGTTCCCTCAGTTACATGGCCAAGAAAACTCACTCCTTAAACTACATGAGAGCAAACACACAAAAGCTCACCTTTGCAGGACCAATGCTCACAAAATGATAAATTATTTCTATTTTTAAACAATGGAGAAAGAAATCTGGGGTTAAAGCAGTATTCTGAAACTACTGAGAATATGTTCAGATATTTTCATTGTAGTATTTTCCATCAACAAGTCAAACATGAACATTTTAAACTTCATTAGGCTTCAGTAATCTCAAATCCCAATTTCTTCATTATCTACTAGGTTGTACACCATCTCAAACTGGAAGAGCAATTAGCATTGTATCATCACTTAGCATCATAAAATAAACTATTCACATCATCCATTATAGAAGAGCTACGTTTTTCTCCCCACTCTATTGCTAAAAGAATTGAGGTTAATCGATTTCCTCAACGCTGTGCAGCAAACCAGAAGAGCAGCCTAGATTAAAACATTGAACTCTAAAGTTTCCCATTTCATGATAACTCTCACCTTTTCAAGAACCCAGATGTACAATTAGGCCAGTGTTAGTCACATTCCTTAGTTCTAGGACTCTTCTATTTCTTGAGACTGAGGTTTTTTTTCCTTTTTTTTTTTTTCTTTTTTTTTTTTTAACATTTGTATATTATTAGCCATAACATTATTACTCCAGTGCCCAGATAGTTCAGCTGGAGAATCCAGCCTCTGCACGAGATGCTTAAGACAGTTATTTCAAGTGCTTCAGGTCAATAAGCCAATACCACTGCACTCTTTTAAATGAGGCCAGGAGTTCTCCTGAGGTTTTACCAATAACTTCAGAAATACTAAATTATTCCTGTCATGCTTATTGTCTTACCTAATACTGCAGATCCCACTAAAAAAAATAAAAAAATAAAAAAAGGTGTTCCAAGAGACTCTATGCAAATAAAAATCCGAACACACATCCAGCTGTAAAATGAAATTCTTTCTACATTGCCATCTTATTGTTTGCCGAGTGCAACAATTTGAATTAATTTAGAAGTACATTAATTTCCATATCAAAAATTAAAGACAGCATTCACTACACAGGAAAATAGTTTTAATTGGCTTTCATTTACATGTTTCATTATTTTCTCACACAAATAGTTTCAGAAGCATGTGTTTCAGCCAGACACACTCTTCCTCATAGCCCAGTTTCTGATATGAGCACCAAGGTCATGAACACTGGAAAATTACAGAAGGACCTGTTAGGTCCTGTTAGGAGAATGCTGGATTTGAGCTCAAACAGAAATATCTAAAAATATGAAAATGAATATAGGACAACAGAATTAATAATGACAGCTACAAGTATTGTCTATATTAAAGATCAATACTGAGTGGAAATCCCTTTTTGAGTAGTGGCAGTAAGGTACTTAAATGGACAAATGCTTTGATGAAGAAAGAAAAGAAGAAGGGTCTTAAAGTGAAAGCTAAGACTTATTCTAGGCTTGGCCTGCTCAACTGTTTCCATAAATTTTGGAAACATTACAGATTATTTGCTTCTGTAAGTGGAGCTCCCAGCTAGTTCATATGATGCTGTGAAGTTATTTATACCCTAAACAATATAAAATTTGTTGCTGGAGAGAATTTTTAAACAAGGAAAAGACAGAAATTTCATGGCCCAGGAAAGTTCAAAGGAAAGAAAAATACCTACAATTCTTCACTGAATTATCAGAGGGGAAAAAAAATTACAACTTTTATTTTAATAAATATTTGAAGATTTGAATTCTAGTTAAGTTATTTTCAAACTTCAGTATGCCTTTTTCAGTATGATGAAAATACTAAAACTAATAAAAATATATAAATTTTCAACTACAGGCACAGAGAAAAATACAAGATAAACCTTTTAAGTACTCATCTCATCTTTTCTGCCATGCACCTTCTCAGATGTGCACAGTCCCCAACACAGATTTTTAAAATCTATCTTTACCGTAAGAAAATCAAATGCAACCACAGCCTTGCATGCATGGACCACTGATGACTTATACAAATAACTCCACCTGACTTCAATGCAAGCTTTGAGGACACAGAATGCATTTCCCCCTAAAAAGTGCAAAGCCACGTGAAAATCTTAACACTTTGCTATGGCTGCATATTAAGTTCGTCTGCACACGAGTAGGTCTCAGAGGAGTATGAGCACATCATCAGGCAATGATAAAATCTGGAACTATAACGCTATTTACCACGCCTCACATGAATCAAACCGCAGCTTTACCCAAGTGCGATAGGATTCCTATGAGACAGGAGCTCAGTGAACCATCCCGCTCTTCTAATGAGTAAATTCCTTTCTGTCTATCCTAATCTCTACAGTAAATACCAGTCCGTAAGTCTAGGCTCTCCCCACACTGAGATGTAATTCCAAAAAGATAACTGTGATTCTTTCGAAAGAATAAAAGATGGTGCAAAACAAATGGCTAATAACAACCTTCCTGTGGGATCCAGTTAGAAGGCTCCCATACTGCAAATGAAAGCTTTTTTCCAGTCTTAAGTCACAATGGGGTACACATGAAGCCTCTAACATGTAAACTATTATCAAAAATATTTTATCCACCTTAACTGCCTGATACTGAACAAACAGCACTCAAGTCTAATAAAATAAATAAGCTACTCAAGTGTATATAAATTCAGTTTGCATCTATCCAGATTTAACACACATGGATCTTCTGGTTTACCAGAACTGTAGCAATGTACAGCATTATGTTGTATTTGTTGTGTTGCTTATCAAGGTTTTTAAAAGTGTTTTAATGAAGCTGTTGTGTTGTTTGTTTTTTTTTTAAGATATATATATATTTTATTATTTTTACTTTAAAATTTACCGATGATCCTGAAATTTTCAAGATTGCTTGCTTTAACATCTTCAGAAGTTTCCTTAGTTGTTAAACTTAAGAAAATGTTGAGCATCTGATGTGCGATTAAATCTATCAAATAAGAATATTGACAGTAAAAACTACATTTTTACTGTCATTGACATTATTTTTACTTAATTAATTATTTTTACTTAATTAATTATTTATTTTTATATTTACTGTCATTGTCATTATTGACAGTAAAAACTACATTTTTACTGTCAACAAGAAACAAGCTGACGATGGCCAGTTTTTCCAGGCAGAAGATACATGCAAAATTTGATAGAAGCCTACTCTCTCTGCTGGACACAGTCTAGTTAGAGCTTTCAAAATTCATACATGCACAATATGCAGAAATATATTGCTGTAGGCTTTTACTTCTTCACTAAATGTAAGTTAAGCTCTCACTTGCAAAATTTTTCAAGCATTAATTTATTACTTAAACACAACTTATTAGAATTAATTCCAAGGTAGTTGTTCAGCCCCAGCAAGTGTTTAAGGATAACAAAACCTTTGAGCTGCTTGTTTATGCGGTACATTTCCTTTAACGATACAGCTAAACCCGTACGTACCATCAGCAGCGACAAATCTTAACAAAAGAAAGCATATTAGGACGGGGAAGCAACTTCTGAACCCAGCTAAAAATAACGTATTGTAACCTGGATACCACAGCACTAACACATGGACTGTCTATCCCTTCCCTCCACCCCTTTCAAACAAATGGGGGGTGGAGGGAGGAGTGCATGTTGCTCCAGTTATTTAACTGTGTATCACAGAACCAAGCATTTTGTCTACTGCTCATTTTAATCTTGAGTCATTCCTCCTGTTTAAGACTTCTTTGGGGCTAAAGGACTTCTTCCTCCCTAGATTCTGCCAATCTAGGGGGAATGCAGCAAAGATATTTTCACCCTCTTCCAGAAAAACTGAGGAGAGGATTTTTATTCTTATTTTCATTTTACTTATTTAAACAATTGCATATATTTATGGTCTGATTTATCTCACACACAAAAACAAACACTTAAAAAATATTACAGAAGTCAGAACCAGGTAACATGGCAAGAAGCCACTTCTAACTCCATGACTTTGTCCTTGATGGATGATGGGGGGGAAAAAAACAACAGTACTGTGCTCAAGGAAAATCTAAGGTGACATCCTACTGAAAACAAAGTAGTCCTTGGTCATTTAGGATAAAATGAATGAGCTCACCTGAATTTTGCAGGGACCAGAGCCTTGTCTTAAAACCTTCTCAAGAGTGGGTGACAAATCATGCTGAAGTTGACAACATACATACATGCTATATCACATCCGCATGCGCATGTTATTGCTTTGTACATTTAACAACCATTAACTCTACCTTTCAGTTCAAGAAACTCAGGCAGTGAGCAGACATGGGGCAGACATTTTCCAAGAACACAACAAACAAGAAAGATGAGAGTCCTGGACTCCTAAGGTTGCCTACTATAGTAAATGAACATTGCTAAATGTTAATTTGCTATATTACTACCAGATTTGCCTCCTGTCCCTCTTGTGAAGTCTTCCTCCCATCTCTGGAAGCATACGAATAAATCACTGCTCCTCTCAGGCTAGTTAAACTGTCAACACTCCACCCCAGCATGTGCTGAAGACTAATCTCCATTTGACAGACACTACATCATCATTAGATCAATTTTACAAAACTACAGGTTAGAAAAGCCAAACAAAAGTTAATGCCCCAGACATGTTTCAACTGTACCTCAAGAGCCATCCCTCCAAAATCTAGAAATTACAAAGAGGAAAAAAAAATCAGAAAAAGGAAAAGCTCTGATTCTCATAAGGTTCCGGTTCTTTTGATTAGTCTGAAGCTGAATTAATGGTTCAGCTGCAATTCCCTGTAAATAATGCTATAACTAGTACAATAGAGATATTCGTGAGTCAAATAGTTTCTACAGAACATGAAAGGTGAAAAACAGATTTCATCATCTGAAGGTCCTCTTGTCAAAAATTTACTAGCTACAGATGAGGCTCTAAGCATCCAAAATAAAGATTCCCAACAACTCCGTAACTGAACAACTGATGGGAAAACCAAGAATTGTCATTGTGCCGTAACACAGGGATCTTAGTTGCTCTCAGAAACTTCTGAAATCAATGAATCTGTACCGCATTAGCTGCTTTACTTTTACTTGTATCCTTTTACAGAATTTCTGTGTTCTGTGGATCAGTGGATCAAAACAATATTTTATTTACTTATTTTGTTAGCAACACTTCCATTTCATGTTTTTATTTTTAACTTTATTTTAAAATGAAGAGAAATACTGACCAATTTGAATACAAGTCACCTGTCCAGGCCCTCCTGGCCAGCACTCAGGAGATTAGGTGATGGGAAATGCTTAATTCTCGCTTCAAACTATACCTTCTCAGCCTTCACACATCAAAATAACTGCCTTGTAGGACACATCCACTTTACAGTCCAATTTCTATGAAGTTTTGTATTTCAAGGATTTCAAAAAAGAAAAAGAAAAGAAAGAAACAAAACCAACTTATTTCCTAACTATAAAAACACCCTATGTTGATGCACATATACTCATCCGTATAACTGATGCATATGATATTCTACTTACAATTCCAAACCTTACAATGCATTTGATATTCTACTGCAATCCCAAACTACTACTGAAAGTTTAATCTTACACCTGACCCTTGAAATTAAAAACATCTATATGCAGCAGTGATATTTTTGGTAGCGGAATCAAAATCTTCACACATAATGAAATGAAACTGGAATTGATAGGTTTTCACAAAAGGGAAATCATACAACAGAATTATTGGGGCCACGGAAGAGTTTGACCCTCTCTTCATAAAGTAGAGGTTTCCTTTTTTTTTTTTTTTTTTAAGCCAATTCAAATTTAATATCATGATCTGCTGGAACGGTCACACTTAAAGAGAGGAGGCTGGGCTTTGCTCAGGGAAGATTCAGGGAAAGGAGCTTTTATTCCAGTGGAATATTGCATTACAATCATCACCATGTGTTTACCAGCAAAGTAAAATGCTCCTGATAAGAACTAGAACCGACCATTTCACTTTACTCTACTGTTTTGTAACAGAGGAGTAAATATACAAATTAGGCCTTTCTGAAACGAAATCCTTGACACACTATTAACAAAGAATAATCTTTATGTATTATTCAAGTGTCACAGATACTTCGTGACACAAATTTTGTAATATTAAAGAGGGGGAAACAAAAAACCCACAAAACACACGCATGGGATATAACCCACTGAGCATTTTCGGAATTCATTGTGCATACAGGTATCAATCACCTGAAATTATTTTAGCAGTTCACATTTCAAAACAGTTTGTCTTACTTCCCCTCACCATGAGAAGTATTAACGCTATTGGGAAGAAGGTGCTTTCAATGTATTTGTAAGAGTGCCCCCTGTGAATCAACATCTATAATGTCTAGGAGGAAACACAGCCCATCAAGGCTGACTAGCAGCCATATAGGTCATGAAAGGAGTTGCACAGCCAAGCAGCGTGGACAGAGTTACTGTATTTAGGAAATATTACAGTGCAGCAATAAAGCAAGTGAAGTGTCTAAAATAGTAAGTGAAAATATACTGAAGTATGTAGATGTTTCTGCTCTTCAATCTTAGAGAATATATTTAAGAAGCTGAAGGTCCCAATCTTCATTCAGAAAGGCAAAAGAAGCCCAGTACCATAGGGAATGCCTGCTTGTTTTGCTTTGCTGCTCTGGTAGTTATAAATGCCACGTCTAAGGAACTGCTGCTGCTTTGTTACCATGAAGTGACAACTGAGAAAAATGCTGCTGCTGAAATATGTGTTATGAATATACAAATAGGTGAGAGCCAACTGATTCCTGCAGACAGGAGTCTAGACATTTCATTTAGGAAGTGCTACCCTCCTCCTCTTCCCTTAAGTTCAGAAACCCACCAAACCTGTAAAGTCTTACCGAATAATACCTTAAACAGTGTGCTTCTGGAATTATTTTGGTAAATAATGGAGTTGCCATTATTAGAGATTAAACACACTTGGCAGCTGTAACAACAGCATTGATCTCACTGTCATAAAAAAAAGGCTAGTCCAAGGTTTCTGAGCCTACTGGGACACCGAGTAGCCACCTCCAGACAGAGCTGCTCTGCGTGCACAGAATAAATTGAGCTATTGACAGAACCATATTTGTTATCACTCTAATGAAAAATGGTGGTGAAGAATGCAAATGTACCTATAATACAACATATAAAGAATAGCTTTCCGAAGAAGTTGACCATATTTTTAAAAATTTTTAGTAGTTTTAATACCATACAGGAGCTTCTGAACAATACTTCACTGTGCTGCATTTCTAGCCATTTGTTTATATTTGCACATATATCTGCTACAGCAAAGAGCAAAGGGTTTAAGCTACTTACCAGAGAGCAGAAAAAAAAAAAAAAAGAAAAAAAAAAAAGAAAAAAAAAAGAACTATTTTTCTTCTTCTAAACCCAAGTCAAAAGGACAGGATACAGTTTACCTGCATACTACAAGCTCATTTAATTCATGTTTGAAGGACGTAGCTTCACATAGTTAAATAATGTGTTCTTGAAGTGTGTTGACATTAAATCAAACTGATTTTTTTTCACATGGAAGAGAAATAGAGTTTCAAAATTATTGTTCATTGACACAGTGGGCATTCTGGTAGTTGAACACCGATAAAACCGAGGAGGGGGAGGTTGTTTGCTTTCTAGGGCTTGGGGTAAGCTTTCCCTACCCCACACTGCAGTATAATTGTTTCAATTATCTCTGAGAAAATAACAGGCTCCAGATGATGGATAAATTTACGCTGACAATTACCAGCCATTTCAGTTTTTGTTGTGTTTCTATTGACTTTTCAATAATCTACTTCAATACAAGTGTAGTCTTGTTTTTTAGCAGTTTCCAAGTTAATATTAAGTACAAAATTACAAAAGGAAAAATGCCACAGATCATACAATAGCTTATTAAAAGAGGCTGAACCATCTGAACTGAAATCAAGAACTACTTGTCAATAGCACTCTACATTCGATGACTACATCAGTAAATTTTAACAGAGTCCTACAGTCCTACACTGCAGGGCACAGTTGTTATAAAGGTAAACTTGATGTGGCCAGCACAATAGGAAGGAGCTACTAATCACTGAGAATCACTCTACAATACCACTCTCAGTCTCATCATCCCCTTGTATGCAAATTCCTAAATGCCAAAGGGAAGGATTAGAAGATTGTCTCTATTGGGATGGTCTCTATTTTTAGGCCAGGTATTGTTTCTGCTACATATTCATTTTTTTTCCATGTATTTACAGTCACAACTCAGTTTCCTGAATAACTTAATTCCCAAGTCATGCATTTGTTTTATGGCACATCATTCAACCTAGAAAAGAGCAAAAGGAATGGATATACACATAATACTAGCCAAGAAGGATTTGATACACAGACACAGAATCCAACACTGAAAGTTTATACCATTACTGTTTGTTTTATGCCTGAGTCAGAAATTCTTGTCAATGCTAATAATTAAGAATTAGTACCAATCAACCTGCACTGCCGTAACAAGCATTATATGAACTAGATATTGTTTTTTGAGGACAACATAAAACTTGGTTGATAAAAAGCATAAAATACCTATACCTTCTGAAAACATGAGTTTCCAAGTTAACGTTAAATACAAAATTATGAAAAGAAAAATGCCATAGATCATACAATAGCTTATTAAAAGAGGCTGAACCATCTGAACTGAAATCAAGAACTACTTGATTCTGCATAAAAAAATTGTTTTTACACAACTTTCTGATTAAATAGAATAAACCAGAACGATATAAATTAGATAGGCTTAAAAGTCAGACACGTGATACAGCTCAGAGATCATCCAAGTATGGTTGTACCTTGTCTGCAGCACTACATGAACCATGACTGCACAGTACTGACGAGAATGTTCAGTTGATGATAATTTGAAAGAAAAGTTAAATAATTTCTGGGAAAAAAAAAAGAAAAAAAAGAAAAAAAAAAAGAACCTGTGATGACTAGCAAGTGATAAATTATGAAGAAAACTGGGCATTCGTGCAGAACTTCATCTCTTCATTTACTGCATGCAGCCAAGAAATAAAACTTCAGAGCAGCCAAGTGAAATGCTGTACCTAGAAATGGTCAAAGAGATCAGGTACAAAGGGATGAGTGTCCTCAGAAGCTGTAACTCAAGAGAGATTTGGGTACTGATTTGTAATCAGTTTAATATTATTCCCTGGACAGCATGAGAACCAAGGCTAATCTTGTACTTTGTAAACAGAGGAATTGGAGAAGAAGTGAAATTACTTTGCTTCTGGTACTTGTGAGACCCATACTGGCAAAGCCACATCTTTTTCAGGCTTGTGTTAGAAAGTACTTTATTTGCAAGAGTTACTCTATTTAGAAAATAATACACAGTGCAGGAGGTTTTAAACCAATAAAGCTAGCTAAGTATGTCTAAAATTGCAAGTGAAAACATAGCAGACTGCAGGACAACAAACATCCACATACTTTAATCTTCAGGGAGGGGGGGAACACATTTAGTGTTCCTTGCTTTAGGAACAATGCCGAAAAAGTGAGAAAAGCTCGCAGAAGAATCATACGAATGAGTAAAGGATCAGAGAGACAAAGTAAAGAAGCATCTTTTTTAATTTAGGAGAAAATTAAAGGGTAATTTGATTAAAGTATGTAAACGAGATATCAAAGGCAAAAGAAGGCTCTTGAACTTAGAGGCAAAGAAAAAGAACTAATGACAAGAAATTGTAGGAAGTCAAATTCCAAATAGGTGATTTCCTTTTCTTAAATAGAAAGAATTATTTATGCTGGAAACAATGTACCAAGGATCACATTTTTTACAATTTCTGTACAAGTGTGCTACATGCTTATAAGCTGTAAGTTCAGCTACCAAATCTTTAAAAAGCAAGGACTGAAAACATGCAATCTTGTAAGCCTACGAAGGAAACCTGGCATCATGTAAGGTGTTATTACTGATGGTCTCTTACCCTGCTCTGTTCAAAATACCATAGATAAGTAGTTCAAACTATTAAGTATTATACTGCCGTATAAACAAATACTTATAAAAAATACTTTGCAGAAGCTGACCAACATAAGGCAGAGAACTGATTTTAAACCACGAAAGAAAACTCAGAAAAGTAACACCATCTTTAGCAGACCTGGACTAATATTTTGGAAAACATCCAGTAAAACATTCATCTACGTATCACATATTCACTGAATTTTTATTTAGCTGACAGTCAGATTTAAGAGGTTGTGTTACATGGCAAATTGAGTCCCAGAAGACTACAAGAAGAAGAACACTGATCATTCAATTTCCTCTCTAGTCATCTCATTTTACTTCTAATTTATATGAAATCTACTGTAACTCCATTATATCAACAAACCAAATCCTGCACACTCATTCCCAGCATTAGCAGGTACACTCTTCAAAAAGCAGCAACATAAAATGCAAGTTGCAAAAATGCTAATTCCTTGCAAACTCTTCTCAAACAACCTTTGTCATTCAACCTTTGTCACTTCACATGTGAAGGAAATATCCTCCATTTTAAGAGCAGAAACTGTCCTGGCAGGGTAGCATTTTGGTGCTAACAAAAGAATTAGCCATCAGTATGAAACATATGTTTTTGTAACTTCAAAGTGAAGAATGAAAAAAACCACAGCTATTAAGACTCATAAAAATAAATAAGAACCCTTTGAAACCAGACTCTTTACATTTCAAAAGACACCTAAATCATCTAATTAACAGTGAAATAAACTGTCCTTTCTCTGACATTGGAAACAGTGAAAACAGACTGAAAAGGATGACAGTAGGAAGGAGCCACTGAATGAACAAGCAGACTAAGAATTCATATGGTCTCCTAGTAAATGGCTCCAAAACAAGTTTAATACTTCACTTATGTTTCATAATTAGTTTTTCAGTAAGATGCAGGACCTAACAATCCTGTTATCACAAATTAAGTTGATGATGCAGAATTTTGTTTGCTGTTCAGAGAATAAAAACAGCTGACCTTGTGCTGCATCAATTCAGGAAAAGTCAGTTCTTTAGATGAGTTGTATGTCCAGTCACATCAATTCTTAAGTAGGTTTTAGCACTCAGTGGCAAAATTTCAGAGATTTGTTTTGAAACCGGCAGTATTAAGCAATGGAAGTGGTGTGGTTTGTGGTTTTTTATTTGTTTGTTGGTTTGGGCTTTTTTGGCCAGTTTTGTTTCTTCTAATTTCCCCCTACAAGTAACAAGGGCACTCACAGTATCTGAAAAGATCTTCAACAAAAGGACAGGGAACCTGCAGAGAGCACTCCTGTGGAAGATAAAAACACCTCACAGAATGAACTGTGAACTCAAGCACAGATAGCCACCCCTTACTGAAGAGCTGAATACCAAGACAAAGGCAAAATAACAAAACAAAGGTGCATTTATCAAACCATTTTAAAAGATACCAATCTCTTGAAGATACCTTACAGCCCTTCTGAGATGAAATTACCTTGGAGGGATTTAGAAAATGGTCCAGGCTCAAATTCCACCTATTCATATAACATTAACATACACACACAATATCAAGGAGTGCTCATGTGGAGTGTAAGGGGGCTAGGTAGCGTGAGAAAACACTTGACATTTCACATAGCTTAATGCAGATGATATGCTACTGTATTAGAAATATTTAGGTGTACCCCAAATGCTTTTTAACAAGCAAAGGGAACCAACATTTTCCAATTTACTTCCAAACATTTGTTAGTAAAATAGGCAATAAAGGATATTTAGGAGGAAGAAAATGCAAGTGAATAAGCACCTTTAATGTTAGTTCCCAAAATGCCTTAAAATACATGAGATAAACAAGAAGTCCTTTCTTTCTTCAGTTCCCCAATTAAGGGATTAACTGGCAAGCAGGTCAAGCTAGTTGCCTAAGGGACTTGAAAAACAAAATAAGATAAATATAACCAGTTAGAAGAAAAGAATGCAAACAGCTCCTTAACTTGGAATCACAGTAAACAACTTGTGAGACAAACAAAAATGTATCTCAAGATGTAATCAGAGAGGAAAAAAGACAGACTGAAAAGATTGGACCTCCCTACCAGAATTCAGGTGGTATTACATGCTGCTATAATTGGTGAAGGTATTTTATTTTTAACCTGGGAAATGTGACTCTGTTGTCATGGATGAACTGAAGATCCTGACAGTGAACAAGAATAGGAAATAAAGCATCTGTGAATGAAAATTATAATTTCTAAAAGCTGCTTCCATGAACAGATTTTTCTGAAGATAGAAACTTTTCATTGAAAACAAGACTTGGAATTTGCATAAAGACATCACTGACCTTCCTTAAAATGCCTATGGGAAACTGAAATATCTTTTCCTTTTAAAAAAGTGGGTAATGAGATTGAGTCATCCATTCTATTCTATATTATAAAGGGCATTACACAACTGTAAAAGACTTGCCACGCTTACTTTGAGAACAGGAAAGTAACTAAGAACAACCTTCATGGGAGTAAATTAACTCAGGAATAGCTTTAGCCTCTCTCTTCCATTTTTCTTGGGGTAATGGAAGGAGGATCACTCAAACATTTCAAAAGAATCTGATATATGAAGTGCCACAGGATCCCTCTAAGTTCTCTCAATTTCAGGTTCATGCCAGTCTGTGCTATTCTTGTCTATGCTTCTCTCAGAACTCAAGAACAGGTTTATGGAATAAATTGGTCATAAAAATGACAGTATAAAAGGAGAAATATACTTAATGATTTAACATCTGGAACTGTTCAATCCTTTGGAGATATTTTTATTGCAAATTTCCAGCAGTTAGCCCACGTAATCATTATGCACTATTTAAATAGACTAGAATTATTACTTTTCCATCTGGATTAAAAGTCAGGCTCATTTTCTTATACCACTATAAAAAATAAGATACTATCTGTTCACTTTTTTCTTACATGTATTTTCCATATGTTCATTAATTTTATCCTTAGGTTGTTTTACTACCATTTCATAAACTGTAACCACTAGTAATGTAGAAATTCAATCTAACACACACATAAATTACCTGTTACACAGCCCCAGCAGTTTACACTGGGCTATCTGGAGCAGCAGAGCATTGTAAACATGCACTGAAGTCACAAAACATAACACACTTCAGAATTTTCTCTATCATTTCCTTCCAAGAAATGGCCAACGTGCAGATGCAGATGTGGAGATGCATTTATTTCGATAAACAAGGTATTTTATTAATTGCTTTCTCTTGACTAAGATAACTACCAGCTATGCACTGGAGTATCTTTGGTTCTGGAGCAGCATGAAGGTCCCCATCTGGACCTAGATCTTCCAGCAACCATTTCTCCTCTCTTCTAAGCCATGAACTTAGGAATGGGCTCTTAAACACTGGCATATGCATTACCAGTGCTAAAGAAAAACGTGTTAACAGTCAAGCACAAAGCTGGGAGTTGCTGTCTCTACCAATCTCATTTCAAATGAAATTTGGGGTCTCCTGAAGCAATGTATTTTTACCAACAATGCCTACAACCAACATTTTCTATTACATTTTATTAACTACCAAAATCTAGGAAAACAATAGCAATGGCAATTAATCAAACTGCTCAGCTGTACTTTTAATGTCACACAGCACTGCAGAGTTGTACAAAAATAGAAATGCATGCATCTCAAAAGTCTCATCTCTATATATTGATTCAAATGGAAAAGAAGGAAGGCAAGCACTGCTATTCGCAATAGTTATCAATCACTGCATTACCTAAAAATAAACACCTAACTCAATATGCCCTCTTTGCAATCAATGGAACCTGGACTGCACAGGATATGGATCTCTCTTTCTTTTGACTGTTAGGACAGACAAGTAAGTTAAGCGTCAAATACAAAGTCAGATGGTACAGATGACGTGAATACTCTTCACAGTATAAAACAACATGCAGTGCTACTAAAAAAAAAACAGCTGAAACCCAAATGACAACAAACTATGGTAAAGATGTAGAGTTTTTCTCCTACTTGCTTGCAAAACTTTTTTATACATGTAGAAATCATTTATGCAACTACACTAACTATAAGGCCATTCCATCAACAGTCTGTAAATCCTCATTCATAAACCTAGAGGTTACCATACCACAAATATATGATCAGAATTTAAATTCTCTTGGCTCACATCATTCTACACAAAGTAATTGTTTTCTGCTGAAGGACCCTAATTTCATATCAGGAAACCTATACATTTGTCCATGCTCTTCATTCTTTCTTTAAAATTCATCACAAAACCTTGGCTGAGCTTTCCTGTGGAAAACATCCCTAAATGTATAGGGAATAACAAATAGTAACAAAAATGGATGCATGATATATATGATTTTAGTAAATATGTAAAGCTGATTTATATACCTTCCAAGGTTGTTAACTGTTATTCACCTTTAAGAATTCTATTTAACTACAATGCAAACTTTTTTTTGAGACAGAAGTATGTGAGTGACAGGTACAGTAGTGGTTCATTCTTGGAAACATAGCTGAATCCATTAAAAAAATATCCATGATGATCTTGTCATCTCCACTAGTCACTTTTTTAGCTACAACAAGATTCACCTTTAAATTACTTAGTAGGTATTACCTTGTAAATTATCTCCTATGGTAAACAAGTAACATTAAAGTGGGTAAATGCACTCGATTCTATCGACTTTTAATTAAAATCAACTGAATTTCTATTAAGCTTCCAAACAGACCTCAGACGATCTCATCAGAAGTTTAAATTGTTCTCCTTCTATCTTTAGCTAGGAGAGATGATACAGTTTTAGAAACAGAAAGATAATCTTCTTAAAAAGGAGAAAGCAATCATACTTAGCTGCAAAATAACCACGGAGATCTTAATAAGGCAAAAGTTAGCTGTTATGCCAAATTACTTTGTATTTTAATACGCACTCATAGCATATTAGATAAGAATGTTAAGTTAACTGACCCCATGCTAAAGATACACATTCTATAATGAATTGTTTTCTTAATTTTTCTTGAATCGATAGCATAGGCAGTTAAAGCAAAAATTAGTTTTGTCATCTGTGAAAACAAATTTCTTGTGAAGCCCAGAACAAGCATAATTCCAACACACCGAATAAAGTTTAAGCTGCATTTGCAATTACTGAAAGTCAAGTTTTACTTCTGTTTTGGTAAAATAAACTAAAAAAGTCCACATCTGCCAATCCAGCAGTTTCATAGTAGTTGCAGTGGTCTAAATAAATCTCAAAAGGTAGAGAAGTTCCAGGCTGACAGCACGGATTGTGTTCGCAAGAAACACATACACGCTTCTACAAATTAAAATAATCAAATACCTTCAGTCTTGTTCAACTTTCTGCCTGGCAATCTCTTTTTCAAAACAAAACCCCAACACTGAAAACAGAACACCGACACAAAAGGAAATTAAAGTGCTATTTTTCTATTAAAAGAGACGAAATAACAAATCCAGAGTTTCTCATTTCTAACGGTTACCATTTAACCATTTCACTTGTAGCTTGAAGGTGAGCAAGCAATTTTTATTACTTGGCCCATGCACTGTTCACAATATTCAGAGAGCAAATAATTCATTTTGTGGTGTGTTCCAGATATCAAACAAGAATCTCTGGCTTACATCATGTGCCTGCTTACCTGAGTAACTGATGTCGTAATTACATCACTCAGATCTTAATCTTTAGCTTCCAGAGAAATAAGACAATACAGCTCTGAGGTAAAAACTATCCTTCAGAGGATAGAAGTTCAGAGTATTCATATGTACCCATGTAGATATATAATGTGGAAAGGTCTGTACAGTAGTTGTATATTTGCAAAAGAAAAACCAAAAACTAAGGAATGCGCCATAAAGCAGTAAGTTGTGCCACTTTTTATAATGCCTAGATCCTTTCAGGTATTCAGCATGGACCATGTAAGTTCCACTCCAAATGCTCTTTCTCCATCATCACTGACTAGACTCGCAGTTAGTTCTGTGGCAATATCACAGGAATTTTAGGCAAGATACAGCAATAGTCAGCACTGCTACTGCAGAGCTTTGGCAACTATCACATGCCTTGTTCTAACTTTCTACGTGCAGAACGAGTCCTAACCAGAATAACCTAATACTAAGAAACCAGCACATGAAGTGGACCTTTGCAGATTTACATAAAGTGAGCTTGTGTGTCAGGTTAGGTAAGGTCTGAAGGCTAGGATATGAGAACTGTATACAGAAATAAACACAAAAAACAAGGCAGCTTGGGGAACAGAGGAAGGAAGGAAAGCAGAGGGGTTTGAAGTCCAACTCCAGCATGAAAAAAGAAGTAAACACAAGCCCAACAAAATTCAGGAATCAAAATTAGAGGCAGTTACTACTCTGTACACAAAGTTTTGATAAAGATAGACAAGCATGAAATTAATTTTAAGGCTGTTTACAAGGAAGGCAGTTTGAAATTTTCAGTTTATATAAGAAAACACTGTAAGATTTGTGCCTATCTTAAAAGAAAATGTATTTTGGGTAGCTGTACAAGATGTGAAAGGTTTCTCTTTGGAACTTCAGCATATTTATCTGAGTAGAAGTTTTAGCAGTAACAGTCTCACCTTCCAGACCTTGTAGAAGGTCACCACGTTTCTAGTTTAGGAACATTTTACAGCACTCTCTTCAAAGCCCTATCTATACCACTTGATGCAGATCCAGTCCTCTCTCTTCACTGTGTTCCTAAGAAAGCCATATATATTTTCTTGCCTTACATTTCCCCTTACACAATATGGATATTACAGATACAGGAGGAATGATCAAGCATTCTAAAGCACAGTTTGCTGTTTCTATCACTATCGTAAGGGACCTTTCCTTTCAAAAGCAAACTAAGGTTGCCCTTATACGTATACTTCTCACTGACCAACATGTTTATGTTGTTAGAAACAAGAAAAACACAGCCTCAGGAACTTCATTTAACCATGTGATGTGTGACCGAGTAATGGCTGAAGAAACTTTCCACTGCGATTATTTCTCATCTCCTTTTGCATCCATAAGATAACAACGAGGGCCATAGTAAGCATTTGCCTACGCCAAAACAGCTTTTCTTAATAACCACTAGGTGTTTTGTTTCCCCTTCTCTAAGATCATTGTCAAACTACAAGAAAAACATATTCTAAGCTATGCATCCAACAGTATCTAGCACAATTTGATGCTTCAAAATATTTACACCAAGCAGCTTTTAAGCTTGAGATGTGGGAGGGAATTGTGTTATCACATGTAATCATGAACGGGTTTTGCTATTATTGAATATTCCCGCAGACAGGCAAGTAGGAGAGCCTACCAGAGGTCTTTCAACCACTAATATGTAACTGTTTGAATCACTATTTATGTATCCTTGTCGAGTTTTTTAGCATCCATTCCCTTATGCTCTTAAGTATACCAAAAAAAGCAGTCAATGCATACTGCTGATCACACACTGATACAGTAAAAAACACACTTTTTTAGTAATTCCCCTAAGCACTTTGTGTAGCTTTTATTACAAGCCATTCTTGAATTAATCCCTTTGACTGCATGGACAGGGTGGATAATCAGTTTGTCACTATCTGACAAGAAACAGCTGCGCTGCCACTCTAACAAAGTTTGAAAAATCAAAAAGATGCCAGAGAAAAGAAAATGGCTTGAAAGCCTGTTTTTTGAAATCTTGGGAGGAACTTCATGCATTCCAAAGAGTTTACTATTAAATGTATAGAAACGCAAACAAAATCCCCAGCTTTTTGGGAAGAACTCCAACCCAACACTCCTGTATATCATCCCATGCACATCCTCCAACCACCCCAGCCAACTCAAAACGCCTTCACCTCTGCTCAGATTCACCTTGCTATGTATTATTCTTCTTTCCTCCTCATCATGTACCTTGCTTTGGTGTCCAGACTGTCTCAAACCCACTGTGCTTTCCCTACTCATGGCACTGCTTGGGGTAAGACAGCCACTCCTGCAGAGGCATGGCCATTCCCCAAGCTCCTGTCTTTCACTCCAAATTAGTTCTTTTGACTCCATACACTGAAACAGGAAAACTTTCCTCTTCTGCCTTCAGCCAAAGAAGCTTGCCCTGCCTAAAACAAAACGCTCTGAAGAAGTTTGTGTTGGACTGCAGACTACCAAGAACCGTGTGGGAGAAGCCCTCACCTCCTAAGTCACCTCCAGCTAGGCCTTCTCCCTGTGCCCTGCACACTTCACCGGGGTTTTAAAACAGAAGAATGTTAAAGCTGCTTTTCCAAGGTTATGAAAATAAATGCTATTGTGTTACTGAAGAACAGAACATATAAACATCCGACATCCTGCCTTTGGAAGAAAGAGCTGAAGAAAAGGCACGTAGATAATGATGGCTTCCCCAGCGCACCTCCTAGTAAACTGCTGCTTCGGGACTCCTCAAGCCAAAGACTGTATAGAAATACTCATCTACATTTGTTTTTTTTGAAAAAATTTTGAAAACCATGACTGAAAAACATAATGTTATGTTCTGAAAAACATAACATTTTGAAAAACGTAACTGAAAATGTATCCATTATTCCCCGAGGCCTGATCACTGTGCAGCACTGCTAGAGGGAGAGACCAAAAAAAGCTTCTTTTCATCAAATTACTTTTTTTAAGCCCTCACATTTGGTCTATACATGGATGAAGCACATCCCCCACCATGGGACACATCCTAACAACATATTCCAAAACTATATATCTTACCTTTAAGCAACTATTGCAAAACAACTTTGACAGTCCTGATCAAAGCTAGTACTTCTGTTTCATCATTAGCTTACTTTAAAAATAGACAAACCTGCACAATAATGATTTTGTTCTCAAAGTATCTTCTAGATGTTGAGATAAAAGGGCTAATCTGTGTTTTAATATATAAATACATTAAATCTGAACTGCGGAGGAAGAGAGCAGCTAAATTAACCCCATTGGGGTTCCCAGCTCTGTTGTTTTGCTTGTTTTGTTTGTCTTTGTTTGCTTGTATGTGATATAAATATTGAAATATTTGGCTCAAAACTCTCCTGAGTATACACAGGAGACTTACAGAGTCAGTTCAGTGTCAAGCAGAGGAAAAGGAGAGCAAATGACATCCCGTCTGCTTATGTAAGATTTTTCCAAAGTTTGCTTCCCACAGTTGGGATCTAAAATAGCATCTCAGCTGTATTATAAAAGCGTTCACAGAAACCTTATCATTTATCATAAAATGAGTACGTATCAGATAACAGGAAGGAATAAATTAATTCCCCTGTATCAACTTCTAAACCTATCATCATACATTTTTCCACGTACTTTTAAACACAGGAGAAAACATGCCTGCAAAGGGAAAATGAAACAGAGCACTGGCCCTTGTCAGACCATTTATTTGTGTTTAGGCAATTTTCCCAACTGCTGAGATAACACAGTGATGTACGTGGGATCACTACCTACTTTCATAAATGATTAAAATACTTTTCTTTGCTTAAAATGTGTTATTTACTCAAAGGATAAGCAGCCTAGTTTTCATGTCTTGCCAAACATAGTGTGTCCACACAACAACAAAATAGATCTTGTTCTGTGTGCACTGTTCAAAAAGCTTTCGATGTTGAGTGAAAAACTCTGCTGAATGCTCAGATGACTCATTTCAAGCTGTTACAGACTCTGTCTTCTCCAATGTACAAAATCATTATTTTCTTTATTCCAGCACCATACCTATGTCGTTGCTGACAATAAATATCTACCTGTTAAAACTATTTTAGGTCAAATTTCATTGAGTTTATTTTTTGCAGTCCAAACATCCTGTCACTAGGGAAACATCTGTGGAAAGGAATGCAAATTATTAATTATGTCTGTGGAGGTATAAAACAAAAAGTGTAAGAATTTGCCTTTGTTTTTCAAAAACTCTACAATTGGAACTAGTTTTCAGAACCACTTTAAAGTTCTCTTTTGAAATGATTTTAAAGTTTTGGGATTTTTTCCTTCATTTATTGTTTAAAAAAACCTTCTATAAAATTATCCTATAGATAAAGGTATGAAATGCAAGTACATTTGTCCACTGATCTGGACCAAAATCCCCACTTCCCAAACAATGCTAAGAAACTTTATATCCTGAATATGGCTAAAATGATGATGGAGAAAGAATTTAAAGTACTTAACACTAAACAGGCAGAAATTGTTTGAAGTTTTGAGCATCCTGGTAATTCAGCAGGGAGAAAGGGCAACTTCCAAAGCAACATTAGAAATGTTCAGAGCTTGTCTAATCAAGAAGTAACACTAATATGGGATAAAGCATGAATTCATACAGCTAGGGTTACTTCAGTATAATTCTTTGGAGATACTCCTATGTTGCTTTGAAGGACTGTCACAATGTTGATCTGTGCAGTGCACTGGTACAATCATTGCACCAAATCATCATGCTGGTATCATTGTAACTTCCTCAGACTAAAAGTCAGAAACAAATCAGATCAACCCAAAGAAAAATGAAACCGCTGTTTAAATTTTGAGGTAACGGCATTTGTCCAGATAAACTTTGTCTCTCTCTCATTTTAAGATTATTTTTGGAGTTGATGTAAGTAACATTCTGATTTATTCAATACTAAAAGTTGAACAATGATATATAAAAAGCAGCATTGTAACAAACTTAAAAGTCCTTATTATAAAATTAAAAATCACTATGTATTTTATACATCCTGCTTTTCAAAGTTATTTTGGAAAAAGAACTATGAACTAACTGTAGCTGAAAGACAAAACCAGCCATCTACTGAGCAAAGATTATGAACAATCCTGTGCAGCATAACTTTGCAAGTAAAGATAATGATGGATTCCTGGAGGAACCCATACAACATAAAGCCAAGTCACTAACTCCTCAATACATCTTCTAGTTAACAGGGATTATAGCTCTAAGCGCATGGGGTCACTCAGTAAGAAACGAAAGTCTTCCAGGAAGAACTCAAGAGTTTTTCAAAAGAGAAACTGTTAAAGAACAAATTGCTACAACGAAATAACATATACCAAAATGTACTTCATAAAATATTTGAAATGTCCAATTCAAACAAAACCCGACTCATTTTTTCACGTGGTAAGATTTTCACAAGGAATTATCAGTGTGAAATGACAAAACAACTTCAAAAAGATGTTTACAAAAATAGAGTTACTATTTTTTAGTAGCCCCAAAAGAACATGCTGCTATTAAGAATACATTAACTTCTTTAACTTTTTTTTTCTTAATGAACCCTAATCTTGAGAAGATGTCCTATGTTTGCACAGGTAATCACCACTCCACAAAACAGTGTTACTGATGTAAACCCATTACTGCATTTAAGTCAGAAAATATTAAGTACTAGAAGACCTATGGAGTATACACCTTCAGAAAATAAAAGATACAGTTAAAAAAAAAGGCTGCCAATTTATATCTTAGTGAGACAACCCACACTTGGACTATAAAATTATCTTTCTCATTATAAACTCCATTTTCATAATTAGCTCTGTCCTATAAAGTGGCTCTGCAATCCCACTTGCTGTATTTTCTCTTTGCTAACAGGTTGTAAACATACTACCTCTCCTTTTTATTAACCTTGACTAATTAACCATCAGCTTGACAATCTATACATCTGTCTTACAGACTTTTTTACAGTTTAAACAAACTAACATTTGTGTACCACTTTGGAATAGTATAAACTATCATTATGCAACTGAGCTAACCAAAGTTTTAACACAATTCTCACAATTTTAAATGGGAAAGAAAGAAAAGCTTATCAGTTAGGGAAAAATAGGTGGAAAAGTCATCAATACACAATTCCCTACAAACATTTTTCTGTTCACCACATACATGACCCTTTACTATCTGTGTAGAACTTTTAACAAACAGATTTATATTAATTGCAATATCATCACAATAATGAAAGTGGAAGTACAGAAGGCTTTAGTGGTCAAATATGCATTTGACCCAATATTTGAAATAACTAACTTTGTGGTGAATGTATGGAGCTTCCATTTCAAATACATGATCTCTAAGATATACGTTGTAAAAGGGCTTGCACACGAGGCTCTAATACAAAGAAAATTTCAAAATAATCTTGTGTATTAAAGGGTCTGTAATAAATTATTTCTATACAACAACAAACTTCAGCTTTCAGGATTTAATTTAAAAGATACATCAGCTAGCTAAACTCACTATATTGCTTCTGTTCTGCAACTCCTACAGTCATTAACATAATGTATATTACCTGGATCATGCACTGCACTGGGCCTCTTTTAATGATAACTATACATTTTCCAAGTATTTCAGAACTCTATCCTTTCTTTACTTTTTCTTACAGTAATTTCCCAAGGGTACTGGGGTATCTTTATGTTAGTTATTCCAAGATGACCTTTACAGAATTTGAAGGTCATATGCCCTTGTTCCATTTCAAGTTAGATAAGCAAATATATATAAAGTAACTCATTTTGACTGCTACAGATATAGAAATGCTCTCACAACTGATTAGTAGTGATACTGCCTCTGACAAAGGAGTGGAAACATGCAACTTGATCCAGAAAAATGAATTCTGTCTATAAACTTCTTGGTGGTAGAAGCGAGCGTGAGTACAAATCAGTACTGCTGATCACCTTGGGCATCTATGAGAAGAAGGCAACATTGGCTAGAATAGGCTGATCAAATTCCAAGTAAGATGTTTATATTTATTCTATAATGTAAGTTATGTAAATGAGGAATTTGAATTCCCCATGCTTGGCTCTGGTAAAAAAAAAAAAAAAAAGCATTCCTCAAGTGCAGTTCCCTAATTCATAAATACAGAAATTTGACTGTGCCAATTTCAACCAATTTCAAGAATACATGTATCAATCAAATACTTCTGGATTAAAAAACAAACAAACAAACAAACAAACAAAAAACTACATCCTTCTGTTAAAAATTTTCCCCCGTATCCGCACAAGACTGCATACTGCAATCAATTATCTCACTTCATGATTATGAAATTCTTAAAGTGTGTTGCATTACAATTTTTCCTTCAGTTACACTTTAGTTGATCCAAGGTATCTGCAGCTAATATTCTCAAATAAACCAGTTTTTACCAAACAACGTGGCAATTCACCAAGCCACAAAAACATCATGCACGGACAAGACAAATCAGTACCTCCCTTTACAATGTGTGATTCCCTCCAGCAGGAAAACCAATTAGCAGATAAAAATAGATTAGCAGAGGCCAGGATGGCTTCAAGCTAGATGAGGGTTTGAATGAGGATTGACCAAAAAAAATAAATAAATCAAGCAAACAAAAAATAACACAGCAACAAAAACAGTGGCAGACAGACTATATACAATTAGGATAGCATACATTTAGAATTGGTTGCCAACGCTCTCTGGTAGGCAACGGGAGGCAATAACACTGTAATAAAAAAGCAAGAGAAAAAGAAAACTCTGTAAGCAATATAACATTCCCCTCATATCTCAGATACAAGAGAAATCTGAAAAGAATGCCCAGCATTTATGGTATTCAGCATTAAAAAGATGTCTCCTGTGCAAAATAAAGGCAGTTTTCTGTTATGTGTCTTCATATACAGAGCTGGACCTAAACTGAAACCTACATTTAAATATGCACCAACACAGATTCAAAACCTGGAATCACATTAAAAGATTTCCAATAGTCAGTGGATCAATGCGTAGGCTATTAAGGGAATGTCTGGAACCTTGGATCGGGTGGTGGGTCTGGATGAAATTTTATTTTGGGAACTGGCAATAAAAAGAAAACTATCCAAATATGCTAGAAAATAACATTCAAAGTCCTGCAAAACTTCAGAATTTTGATGTTCGTTAAGAGACGTGAATCACTAACATTAAATTTGTTTGGGACTGATTTTGCATTTAAAGTAAAAATCTCAGCATTCCTATTTACAGTATTAAATGTACTCTTATTATTATTACTAATGTTTAAACTAAATGGTAAAAATTAGAAAGCTGCTACAGTATGGAGTTACTTGTTTAAATTACAGTGTGTATTTCTGGAGGGATTTAGAAAATTAATAGAACCCGTACAAATTATGGCAAATTATTAACTGATATGCAAATATGCTTTAATAATTCCAACCAGAAGAGCTTTGATCTAGCCCTTTCTTCCTCCAAGCCTCTGTACAGTTATGCACCTGATGCTCCCTAATTATGAAGAGCTCCAAGTATTGAAATGACTCATCCACATTTCATCTTGAAATTTTTAATTATTTTATTTAATTCTCTCTCTCTCTCTAAACTGCTGAGGCTGAGAACATGGCAAACTTTGTCTCTCTGCAGTTCACAGGAGCAAAGAACATTAACTCTGTATACAATAATATAGATTGCCTTGAGTCCCCAAAATACACGAGCATATGGAACTACCCAAATCCAACTTATCTGTACCCAAACTGTCATGTATATGGATGATCGTTGATATAAGGAGTATCTGTTTTTTTCAGTTTCCTCCAGCAAGATGGAACACTGGCCCTTCTGAAACTCTCTTTTTGTTTATTTCACAGCTATTTTGGAGTGGTTTGAGGACAAATGTTTATGTTCAAATATATTGCGAGTAGTTAGGGTCAAACCTGTTTTTCCCCCCCTCATCTTTTTAATTGAAATGCTCTGAAACAGTTTACATTCCTCTACCCAGTATTTATGACCGTCTCTTCCGCTCTGAAATAGAAGCAGATAAACATACTGACAGGTTATCTAGTTACAGCAGCTTTTCCTAAAACCCTGCACATCCTCTGCCGAAGTGCAACCATGTAATCTTCACTGAAGGATTGTATTTTGGTCCTGCTTTCTAGTTTTGCTGAAGTCATAGACAGTGTTTCACCTCTAAGATCATTAGTCCTTTATTTGTATTTTCTCACTGGTAAATCTGGCTCTAATGATCCTGCATTTCAATAGACGCTTTTGTTGGACATTAAAACTTCTGTTTTTGCTGAGATAAAAGAAAGAGAATATTGTACTTCGTGTTTTCTTTTTACAAGTTTCAGTCACCTAAATTAAGGTATAGGCTCACTACCCAGCCCTGCAGCCTGTCTGTATTCACACATTTGCCTTTTCCCCTCCCTCTAGAAACTACTGAACCTCTTTCAAGCCAGCTTAGTTTCCTTTCATGCTTAGGTGCTCATACCAAATGCATGAACAGGTAACACATTAAATACATGTTGGTCTTCAAATTAATAAGCACATCCCTTTCAAGTCTCTTCAACCACGTTCACAGACATACTTGCTCCTTTCAAAGCTGCTGAAATATTCCAATACAATGAATGTGCTGCCATTCTTTTTATCCAGAAAGCTAGTGCCAAACAAAAATGTCAGGGATGGAAAATCACTATTCCTTGTGCCATATGTTTATATGAAGAGCACTTTTACTTCCGAGTAATGCAGAGCCAAACGCTTTCTATTTGGAGCAAGAAAATTAAAAATCGGTATTTGTATCGCAGCAATTTGAGAATTCTCTTTTTGAGAATACACTTACACAGATATTTCTCACAGAGCTAAGTCTAAGAGAAGTGGCACTGCCAACAATGAAGCAGAATCTGAATGAGCTTGCTTTGCATCTATCGGCTCCAGAGACAGCTCTGCAGCTGCCACAGCAACAGGCAGAGGAGCCAGCCAAAAGACCAGACAAGAAGCCAAAGAAGAGGTCAAGGCTTGGGAGCCAGAACTTGGCATCTGGGTCTTACAGCTGTCAGAGACACTCAGTGAGAGCAGTCGCTGTTGTCCAGTTTTTGCAGACACATGGGACAACAGGAAGAAGGAAAAAAAAAAATCATCTGCAGCAATTAAAAGCAAGTCAGTGTTGAAAGGCGATACATGCTACCATTTGTTTTGCCACAGCAGTGCAACACCAAGACACTATGCCAAATGAGAAGGGCATCGTATGCACAGAAACACAGCTTTGCAGTAGTATGGACTGTTAGACCTCCAAGGAAGTGGCTTCCTCTGGAAAAGAAGTATCGATGAACAAAAAATAGACCATTAGTCTTTTTTGGGGGTGTTTCAAAATACAAATTTGCCTTTCAAAGGTTTTTGGTTTTGTTTGGGCGAGGGGGATTAAAAGGGAATATTCTTGTCCTCCTTACACCAAACTTCCCTTTAAACTCCCCATTGTGTAACTACTACCAGCACCAGTAAAACTCTGGTACATAACCAACAATTTTGCTGCCAAGTTACATGCATTTTATTTTTTACACTGTATCTAAGGAGTATTCAAACACCGTGAAGCCCTACTGCCTACATTATTCCATACCTGCTAATCACAGACTAAAAACATGCAGATGTCATTCCACATCTTCAGACTCACTAAACAAAATTTGCAGGACTTCTACACAAAAGAACAGAATCAAATCAACAACTTCAGTTTTACAAAAATTGCTTCTAAGTGCATATGCATGCAAAACCCCAAAGCTAGTAGCAGTTTTCAGGAAAGCTGTCTGCACAGATCCTGCACTGACAAGCCAAGCAACTGCCAAACAATGTTTAAAAACAAAAGAGAGGCTCTTGAAAAGTGCCAAAAGAGATGCTATATGCTGCCGTTATGATTCAGGCTTTATGAACAGGAAACAGAGAATACTTGCACTGGGATCATAGGCTCTGTGAATGAGGCACATTCCATATTAAGCACATTCCCAAGGAAATATCTTCCATGTTACTGCAAACTGTTAAAATAAATAAACGTTCATCTGTGATGAAAAGCAAAAGAAAAGCAGAAACCAAGATAATGCAACTGATGTCAAAACATACATGGTTCTGGTAAAGAGATCCTTTAAACACAGCTCAGATTCATGGCAAACCTCTTTAAAAACATATTGGATGGAATATTTTCATTTATTTTCTCCAATCGTTTCTTACTCCTAATCAGCCTCTACATCTAATTGTAGATTGAGATATAATCTCTCATTCCATTTTCCGAATTTAGAAGAACCAGCAATATCAAATTGCTAATTCATAACATTCTTAACTTCATCATCTGATACCCATTTCTTCAATGTCACACACTTCCATATGTGTTCTCTGTTTTTCTTGGATCACACGAATCACCAGAAAGCTGTCTCAAGGCAATCTTCTCGAGCATACTTTTCAGTGTTATACAAATAAGACCTCTAGTGGCAGAAGAATCACGAGAGCTACTACCATACTCAGGAGTTTTTAGCCTCCTACTCCCCAAGATAAAATCTATCCATTCAAGGTGACAAGCTCACTTTTCTTACACCTGAGTGCATGGCTTAGTTACTAAATCCAGGGACAGAAACATAATCAAGAAAGAACAGGACTGTCAACAAAGATATAAAAATAATTCCACAGATTTCACATCATGCCACAGAATTCTCCAGATTTTAAGAATTTAAGAAATATACTAATACATAAGTAATAAACTCCACCACACTAGCATTACCAGAATCCTAAGTGAATGCTTTGTGGTCTTTTCATTGGAAGCCACTGGATTTTCTTGCCCTTCCATAGGTATATTTATTCTCTAGTTTTAAACTCTAGCCAGTGACCTGAAAACAGAAACACTACCAACTGTGAGCACATCAGAAATTTCATCTGAAATTGTACATCAGCTCCAAGCACTGCCAGACCTTTGACTGTCTAATATTCTTAAATATGATGTTACCACAGATGACTAGCATGCTACCTAGTTTTGAAATAAAATAAAATAGATTTTAGATAAGAAAATATGGGTAAATCTTCCTACACACATACTTGCCTTCATCCTTTAATGCAACAATCCAGCAAATTCTAATTCCATTAACAATGGTCCAAAGGCATCATACATACAAAAAGAAAAAAAAAGCTTTTAAAATTGAAACAGTTCTTGTCTCAAAACACAAGAACCAATAATTAACTTTTTGGCCTCTGTAAACCTTTTCTGTGTGATTTTTAACCTTTCACGCACACATTTTAACACAGACATAACTTGATGTAACACTGATTGTTTATCATAGATAAAACAGTGGCAGAGGACTCATAACACATCCTTTGTTGTCATTTGTTAGATAACTAGAAACCAATCTTTTACATTAACGTACACTTCTGAAATTCCTTGTAAAACGATTCACAAAGGAAACTGTAGTGCTGAAGTGTTTACAACTTCAAACGTGGGTTGAGAAGCAACAATAAAAGTAAATGTGAGTAGTCTGACAAGATTGATAGTAGTCTCAATGTCACAACAGTCTAAATCAACCTGCTGAATAGGAAAGCACACAATTGACTGGGAAAGAAAAATCCTCCAACAGTAATCATTAGCAACTGTCAACCTGGAAGGACTGTCCTGGGGGGGCCTACAAAGATCTGTGCTGGATCAGACCCTCGTTTAATAGTTTCATCAACAATTTGTGTGACTGAAAGGGAAAACACGCTTAAAAACCGTGCAGATGACATCAAGCAAGGAGAAATCCGAGTGTTCTCAAGAGCAGGAATAGAACTCAGCAATCCTGATACACTGAAAAAATAGGCTTACTGAAAAACCCAAGATTCAGGAAAAACAAACAGCTACACATTGAAAGATGTGTACACCAAGTCAGAAGAATCAGCACGTTACTGACGATAAGACAAACCTTCTTGCATGCTAAAAAGAGCATCACAACATAGGATGTGCTTGAACTTTTCTATAGGAAATGGAGTCTGCTGTAGGAGTACATATGACAAAATGATGCTTCATAGATGTAGATGGTGCCTAGTAAGGTACAAAGAATCTAATATGAATTTACATTTTATGCCTTGACTTTATAACAAAAAAAAAAAAAAAAAAAAAGGAAAAAAAAAACAACTATGCTATCATTGTGTGTTATAAATTCTATATATACAAGGCAAAATCTCTAGACAATGCACTAATGGAAAATGACAGGACAGGAAGCTTCTTTTGTTTGAAGTAGTCGGTGAAGTTGTAAGTCTTCTCCCAAACTTTAACGAGCCACAAAGCAACTTTTTACACTTTTTACACATTAGCCACAATTCCTTTGTGGGACCAAAAGAAGTATCTGTCTCATTTTATGGCTTCTAAGATTATGCTCCTATCACTTGCAGCATCTCTGCAGTTCGGATGTCTTCGGAGGGAAGCTGAGCAAAGATGTAGCTGCAATTATTAATACAACCTGACACTGCAAGGGAAGCCGCAATCCTACCCCCTTTTTCTACAGTGTTTGTATTTGAAAGGCAGTTGTAGTAAATAGCTTTGCTAGCTAAAATTTTCAGAAATATATCATACAGCTGTATGTACTCTGACACTTGAGAAGATATCTTACAACATATGGCTTTTGAAAAATTGCTGTACTTTTTTTCTTTTTTTTTTTTTTCTCTCAACTTAAACTGCAAAACTACAGCTCTCAAAGTGTAATCTATGACCAGAGAGGGCGGCAGAGAAGAACAGGCTGCCATCACTGTTACTCACTCCACCTTAAAAAACAAGGAGAAGAGGAGATTCATAAAAAACAGAAAGACAAAATGATAAAAAGCTCTACTGCCACTCAGCAAATTCACAGCTTGCAATTTCAGCCATACTGACACAAAAACTGTGCAGTCCCCAAGAGCATGCAGTCAGTACTATTTAGGATACCAGCAATTACATTTTGTGCTACATGGAGCTTTAAAGTATCTGCTTAAATAACCCAAAGCAGAAGTCCTAAAAAGGCAGACCCACCCATCCATGCTGACGTATCCAAAGTCAGTTTTTATGTGGTCATGATAGTACCCAAACTTAGGAAGCTCAATTAACAAACTTACTAATGTTACGATGCCAGTGTCACTTTTCCATCTGCTGTCTCCAGGGGGAAGAATATGGCCACATACCATTTTTACTACCTGCTGTGCTTTTTAAGTACTCTTTGCAGTCAAAATTTAAAAGTAATTTTAGTCTCCTGTAATTATGGAGGGAAACAGAAACACAAGGACTAACAGGAACACTTCACAGTATCAGTAGTGGATTCCCTATTCACACCTAAGGAGTTAACCTTCAAATCTTTTCCATACACATGTTAGTATGCTTTAAATATATATAGATATAGATATAGAGATTCCCCCAAACTTGTTGAACTGGCATGAGAACCATTGGAAAGACATTACTGTAATACTCAATTTCTCCTACTTGCCCCTCTAGTTCCTATAATTACACAGGAAGAAAAGCAGAACTGCCAAATGCAACTGGTGTTAAACTAATACTTCAATTTTTCCAACATACTGCTCTTCACGATGCATGAATTCTTTATCTGCTAAAATACTTCTGGTGTAGTCATCTTTTTTTAAAAATTAAGCTTTTTAGAAGCTAGGACGAGAAAGTACTTGAACTCACTAACTTTATTTGCTAAGATATAATTGTAAAAATTTAAACACTTTTTTAAATGAACTGCTTATTCCTATTTCACTAGATTTTGAAACAAGTTTCACGCACAATAATTCGCAATGGTTATGAACTTCAGAACAAAATACTGGGATGAGAAACTCGAGTATTGCAAACATGATGATAATATTTCAAGTTTAATAAAAGATGCCCTCGTATTTGATATTGGTTTAGCTGTAATCCCCATCACACACACACAGACATACACGCTTACTTTATATCTTCTGATAAATCCTGACTAAAACTAACCTTGATCAAACTTATTACGGTTTATGAATTCTCAGTGGATTCTAACTATATCTTTTGTAGAAATTCACTGTAGAAATTTAGCAATTACCAATGCATTACCAATCTCCCATGACATCAAAAGCACTGTTCAAGGTATTGGAATAGAAAATAGCACATACCAGGCTACTTGCACGCTGCCACAGTTAATGAAAAATCCCTCTAAAATTTATGGATCACACCACTAATTTCTTCTGATCGTAAGAGTGACTTTCTGGATTGACACTTCCTTCCAGTATAAGATAAAGACAGTGCAAAATGAAGTAATTAAGCCCAATTCCTTTGACATTTACTTTACACCATGACTCATGACCATCTTCAGTCTGTGATCAATAAAATGTTTTCAGAGCCCAGTAAATATATATATGTACAACAGCTTTTCAGTCCAATTAGGCATTTTGTTGTACAATTTAAGTTCCAGAATCTGTTAACTGTGTCAGGTGGTTCTCAACACTTTAAATAATAATAATAATGGATTATTTATTTATTTTAATAACTCCAGATTTTAAAAAGCAAATGATGCTCTGGAACTTATTCTAAAGAGAGGCAGGAAGGGGAAAAGTATAGCAAATAATTTAGCTCATTTTTAACAAAAGGCTCCAGAATTCATGCAGCAAGTTCCCAATAAATGACTACTAATTGCATCTACAACACTGAGTAGGTGTATAATACAGCTAGCAAAATGAAAACAAAAGTGGATCCAGAAGTAATTAAGACTCCAAGACCAAACAGTGTCAGTAGTCATTGCAAAAAAAATAATAATAAATAAAAGAATATTATTCTCCAATTTTAAAACTGGAAAACATGCAAGCAATGCTATTACATCATGACAACTCTCTCAGAAGAGAGATGTTTTTATGTAACAGACAATACAGAGGCTCTAGCACAGGTATGACTGGTTTTCTCCTGATATTTTGAGACATTTTTATTGAACTTCTGTTCTCCATTCCTTTTCTAACTACAGATGCAAACCCTGCATTTTCTACTTTTGGATTTCCTTACCTGCTCAGAGCTGCTCATTTTCACTCTCAGAGGTCTAGGGAAACAAACAACAAATTGGATTTATCCTCAAATTACAAAAAAAAAAAAAAAAAAAAAAAAACTTCCCTGGTCAAAGATTTTATGTTAAACTTTGGAAATGGGAAGAACATTGCGATTCCTCAGAAGGAAATCTAGTAAGAACAATACCCCAAAAATGTGATTGCAAACTACATCACAGATATATGGAAATACGGTTTCTGAATCCTATAAGCTATACATATTCTCTAGCTAATGCCACTATCCACTATTCAGGCTTGCATTGACAACTATAAATACCACAGTAGCAAAATAAATAAATAAATACTTTAACTGAATAAGCTAATACATTATTTACAAAATAATTCAGTTTCCTGAAATGCTAAACTAACCTATGGAATAGTTGTGAAGGCAGGCAGCTTTGAATATTCATATTCCATCTTGTCATTAAACAATTAATAAACAACCAAGTAGAAGGTAAATAATGAATATTAATAGGTATCAAATTTGTCTTTTGTTTGATAGTTCAACTTCCAACTGCCAGCAAGGAAGCCATATATACTGATCACGACTGAGCTGAAAAAGAAACATTTATCCATGAAAGGAAACCTCTTTGTGGGCAATATTATGCTAAGTGGGTTTTAAAGAAATCTGAAAGTCTGATTCTTAAAGGTTCTTTAAAATGTCTTGTAATCGTCTTCAATCGCTCCCTATTCATCTTCCCTTTTGAAGTTTTGTCATTTTGGCAGCCTTATACAATCCCAGAAGGGAAAAAAAATAAAAAATATACTCCTACCCAGTCGTTTCCTGCTATTTTTCCAGGTTGACAGTTCTGAAGCATTTATTAGCGTAGTTAAGGAATATTTTCTCTTCCTGGAAGACTTCCTAAGGTATCTTTCCCCATCCAGCCTTCCATGGCTTAAAAATACAGTACTAACTACCAGCTAATGTTAGATTCATGAGGAATGGTACATGCCTAGAAGACCATAATTTCTGCTGCAATTACTGAAGGGACCCCCACATGAGCTAAAATATTGCTGTGATCCTTCTTGAAAGTTCAGGTCTTCCAGTTGAGTAGAACCTGATACCTTTTGTAGCTCCCAGTTCCTGCTCCCACCTGGCTGATGGCAAGAGAAGAGGGTTCCCCTTTTGCTACCTCTGCTTCTATGAGAAGTGTCCTTGTATTTCATTTCCAGTTAGAGTGCTTCCTATGGCACTGATTTCTTAACCTCCACTGTTATATCACCCTGACAGCATCTAGAATTGGAAAAAAAGCTAGAAAAAAACAGTAGAACCAAGATCCATGGTAATTATTTATTATGCTGGGAGTACATCAACAGTAGTTCCCTAACTTAACTAGCTTTTACTATAAAATAATCAAAGGTCTTTTGAAACAGTAGATATGCCATTCTAAAAATGCTTATATGCTTTCATAAGCAGTTCTGGCCAGTTCATTTTCAATAATGAAACGGGTCCTTAAAAAGGCTGACATCACTGAAGCCTGGGAATTAATTCTGAGGAAGAATGACTACAAACTTAGCTATACTAATATACTCTTCCCTGGGCCTCTGCCAGAATTTGGCCTAGATAGTCCTATGATCTGACCTAGCTTTGCCATGTCTTTGAGCACACTACTAGCCCATTTTGATTTATTTATTTAAAAAAAAATAAAAAAAATCTGTATTTGTAAAAACTACCAGACTACTTAAGAACAAATAGATGTTAATATGCATTTACATTTCTGTAGGAAATGCAACCAGCATCAAACTTACCCCGACCTTTGATTTTTTTTTAATGTTTGTTTTCATTTTGACAAGCTTTTGCCACTAGATGACCAAAACCAAGTTTATACTAAATCAGAATGAGTATTAAAAAAAAAAAAAAAAAAAAAGACACTAGGTGGCAATAAAAAGATCTGTGATAAAGCTTCATTTTAGAACTAAACATATTCCCTGTTCACAGACAACCAGCAAAACTGACATTTTTTTGACCTCATTGTTATGGTTGCAAGAATTTGGTTCACAGCAAGCATTTTATACAATTTTAAATAGAGAAATCTATAAATCCTCCTTCCGTCTGAAAGGAGAAGCCTCTCACTGAGGTGAGAAAAAAACACTCTGAGAAGCAATCTGTTCCCCTGTTACAAAGAAGGCTAACACATCTAAAATATCCGACATCTTTACACTCAAACTAAACCTACAATTTAAGCACAGCATATATAAAATACATAGAAATTTGAGCTCATTTTTATTCTTCAAATATTGTCAAACAAACTGAAAAACCAGTACACTTCAAGTTTTTATACTGCAGCAACCTTTAGAAACTTCCAGCAAGGTGTTACAGCAACACTACCCAGCATCTTCTGATAACTATTCACAGGGCTTCAGCTTGAAATTAAAATATCTGAAAATATTAAAAACTGTTTTTAATCGCTCACAATTGCGCATTAAGGAATAAATTGAACTGTAGTTGCTTACCTGTCTAGCATCAAATATAAAATCAAATGACCATTCTGTACAATATTAAAAATGAAAACATCCTTTTTATGTTTTTGTTTAAAGGAGGACTTTTAGATTTGATTTCTTATGTATATTAAGCCGTTCCCAACTGAGGTAGAGGTATTTGTAAATGGAAACAATATGTTAATTGAAATCACCAGTGGCTTGGATTAACCTTTTTTAACATGCAGAATTAGAAATGATGCAGAATTATTTCATGTATGTATACATCAGTGAACCAAATAATTACTCAATTTACATAAGGGAGATTTTTCCATTAATCTTTCTACATTTGCCTATTTTCATCACAATTGCAAGCATAGATGGGTCTTGGCTAAGATATCTGTGTTACTAGAATAATATACCTGACGAGTATGCTTACTAAGTATTTTCTTAAAAAAGATTTGTAAAGCTGTCAGTAACATTTGTACCTTATCATTAAACATTTCAGAAGAACCATATGCATAGCTTCCCAGATATTATTTATTCTTCAGAGCTAATAGTTTTTTCCTATAGTTAACTTCTTTATGTCAAATCAAGCTATCAGACAGAAATCTAAACCACACATCAAATATTTATCAGTAAACACTATTTACATTTGTACCTGAAAAATGACAAACTATTTATAATACACACGAAGTAGCAGCATTCCAACCAGACACTAGAAATGAAACGCCCTCGAGGCGCATACATGCGTGCATGTAAATAAGCATTATCGGTATTAAAAGGCTACAATGCCCCAGAAAATTAGATGCAGATGGAAAGGCAAATACCTGGAGACTATTGATGAAAAATTTCAGCAGTAGGGAAGTTAAGAGTTGTCCAACAGCTCCCATAAATTATTTCAATTATTTTCTCTAATTAAAGAATTACATTAAGGACAAAGAAAGAATACACACTGCAACTGACAGAAAGATACATGGAGATGAGCACACATGAAAAACACTCTTCTTGTTTCTTTGCAAGTGGCACTGGCAACTTGGAAAACAAAGACTGAAAACCTGGAGGAAGCCTGCTGGAGGGCTACCAAGATTAGAGGGCTGAAGAACGTGGCATACAAAGAAAGGCTGAAGGAGCTGGGTTTGTCTGACTCCGAAAAGAGAAGGCTGGGTGCAGGGGATCTAATCACAGTCTACCAATACCTATCAAGTAGTTTCAGAGAGGACAGAGCTGCTCTCTTCACAAGGACAAGAAGCCATGAGCCACAAGATGCTTCAGAGGTTTTTTTGTCTTGCTGTAAGAAAAAAGTAAATTCTTTGCCATAAAAACAATTAAATGCTGGAAGATGTTGCCCAGAGAAGGGGTGGACTTTCCCTCACTGGAAGTGTTCAATGAGCCTTAGGTTAGCTTGGTGAGGCCCTGGATAACCTAATCGAGGGTCCTGCTTTCAACAGAAGGTTGTGCCAAATAACCCCCACGGGGCCTTTCCAGCCTACACAATTCTGTATGTGAAACTATGCAACTAATACATTTAAAGTAGTTTCTGTCACAAATGCAGAAATAATTTAGCAAAAAATTGCTCTATGCTAAGCTGTTTTATTTGCCCTTTGCACTGTTAGAACTCCATTAGTGTCAATGGACGTATACCTGAATACACTAATGTATTTTTCTACATTTTTTATTTCTTTGCCACGTGAAGTTACCAATACATACGTGTACTTTGCATATCTGATGAACTGCAATCTCTTGAACCCTAGACAAAGCTATTTGCTCCACATATGCAGAAGGCTTCTATATGGTACCACGCCTCAGTCCCACCCTGTCATAATGCTATTCATGTATGTCATTTCTGAGAAATAGATCATAGAATCACAGAATCACAGAATCACAGAATTTTCTAGGTTGGAAGAGACCTCAAGGTCATCGAGTCCAACCTCCAACCTAACGCTAACAGCCCTCCACTAAACCATATCCCTAAGCTCTACATCTAAACGTCTTTTGAAGACTTCCAGGGATGGTGACTCCACCACTTCCCTGGGCAGCCTGTTCCAGTGCCTCACAACCCTTTCACTGAAGTTCTTCCTAACATCTAACCTAAAACTCCCCTGGCTCAACTTAAGCCCATTCCCCCTCGTCCTGTCACCAGGCACGTGGGAGAACAGACCAACCCCCACCTCGCTACAGCCTCCCTTGAGGTACCCATAGAGAGCGATAAGGTCACCCCTGAGCCTCCTCTTCTCCAGGCTGAACAAGCCCAGCTCCCTCAGCCGCTCCTCGTAGGACTTGTTCTCCAGGCCCCTCACCAGCTTCGTCGCCCTTCTCTGCACCCGCTCAAGCACCTCGATGTCCTTCTTGTAGCGAGGGGCCCAAAACTGAACACAGTACTCGAGGTGCGGCCTCACCAGAGCTGAGTACAGGGGGACGATCACCTCCCTAGCCCTGCTGGTCACGCTGTTCCTGATACAAGCCAGGATGCCGTTGGCCTTCTTGGCCACCTGAGCACACTGCTGGCTCATATTCAGCCGACTATCCACCATCACTCCCAGGTCCTTCTCTGCCTGGCAGCTTTCCAACCATTCCTCTCCCAGCCTGTAGCTCTGCTTGGGGTTATTGCGCCCCAGGTGCAGGACCCGGCACTTGGCCTTGTTGAACTTCATGCAGGCATCCCATACTGTTTCTTAAAAATAAAACACACACACACGCTTTATCACTAAAAGAACCATAAATCACTGAAGTTTGTCACAACATTTCAGGATTTTTTTTTTGAAGACTATAAGGGGAAAACTAGAAGCTAACAAGACACCTAAAACTGCTTTTGCTTAGGAAATGGATTCAAAAGATTTTCAGTTCCACTCTGGATGCTATGTTTAATAACTCCCAAGGTTATCTTGAAAGCAGATAACGATGCTACCTAGAACCAGATGATAAATATACCTTTTCATCTACTCTCTACAAGCCAAACTGCTTGGCTCTAATAGAGTTTTCCAGATCCTTTGGTATATTATTTCAGAAACAACTGCCAAGTTTACTGCTGGGCTGATTGAGTGTTGAGGCTGTAACATTAGGAGTGCTCAAAAGAGCTTCTACTGTACACCAGGATGAAGAAAAACAATAAAATTGAATGCTAGAGAATAGCTGAGGTATGAGGCACCCTTCAACCACTTTGATTTAGGATTAGCTATAACTCTTAAAAAGAACACGAACTTCTCTGCTTTATTAGCAAGCTCTGATTCCTGCTTTCAACCCTTTGATAAATGGACTGTCGGTTTTTCCTCACTGAGAAAAACAAACCCTAAGAACAGGTTGCTTCTCTTATTCTACTCCTTACCTCTTACAGAACTGACACACACACGAAGCTCATGAACAAATAATTCAAACTTTATGAGGACTCCATGAAATCAAATTCACATAGCCCGGCTGTTTATTAAACCATGTTTGCCACAAATATCCCATTCATGTACTTATGCTAGGGTTCTCATTTTCATCTATACGAGACCTGATGGCATTATACATTATTCCCAAAATCACATTTGTAGATTCTATTTGTAGACTGTAAGATCAGGTTTTATACTACAGCTATCAAAAGGGCCCTCTGTTATTACACAGCATTTCCAAGCTAATGCCTTTATGTGATGTAAAGCATCCAAACTGCATGTACCTCTGGCTGTAAGTTTTCCATTAGTTTACTACATTTGAGTGCTAAATACACGAGTTACTTTTGGAGTTCAGGATACATTGATATAAACCTGTAATTTATAGCTACTGCTTCAAAGCACCTCTATCAATGGACCATTAAAAAATATATTTATATATATATATATACACACACACAACTAGGAGTTGTACATGGAACTGATCTCTGGAACCCAGCTTTCAGAGTAGTACTGAAAGTGAATTAATTAACATTCTTCAAATTTATGAGATTCTAAATTAAAAAGAAATGGTTATCAAGAACAAAGTTCTGCACTAACAATTTTTGAAACAAAAAAAGCAAAAAGCACTGCAGAATTAAGGTTATATCATATGTTAACCTACACCCTGACTATTCACCAAATTTCTTTACGAATCTTTTTCCCCCCCACAAATCAGCGCAAGAAGAGAGAGGTGACTGGAAACAGTCTCACATGAGCACAGGCATTTGCTTGCTCAGAATGCTCAACCTTGCACCTGTGGTTCACAACAAAAGTGTGCATATACAGCTGAGCCTGAACTAAACCAACTATGGGACATAATCACTTCAACAGGATGTTAATAAGGGCTTGTTTGCTGCTTTAAGGACATACACCTACTTCTTTGTTTGAAAACAGCACTTGCTTCACTCATTTAGTGCCCGCCCATAAGTAAAAGAGGGGAGTTTCATGATTCTGCTCCTGGTTCAAAATCATGTTGCCATGGAAGCAGATGTTGGATTGATGAAAATAGGTCAACTGTTCAGAAAAAAAGATCACTGTTTTTATTATTTTTTATTTTATTATTAAATGTTATTATTTTGATGCTATTATTTATTACAAAATGCGTGATATTTTATTATATTTAATTAGCACTTACTTTGATCATGTATTGTCACAAAGAGTGTAGGCAGCAGTAGATTTAATGGTGTTAATGAAAAATTATTTTGCATAAATCTGTAAGGGCTTGGTACAGAATGCTTACAAGAATACCACATGTTCTTCATTAGATCTGTAGTGAGCGGTGTCAGACGTTGCCACATAAACACATTTCCATTTGAAAGAGTATTAGTACCATCGTTACCAAGTACTTAATAAAAAAATTAAAAATAAAAAATCTGGACATTGCTACTACTACTTATGCTTGGCTTTGGTAAGATCAGTCCTTTTTCTGTCTAGCTTTGCATCAAACAGAGGTATAATTATTCAAATGGAATCTCAATTACTTAAACCTGATTAAAATATTTAACAACAACTAAGATTGAAGTAGGCTACCCCATCAACTGAACATGTGAAAGAATATATAGTTTGCTAAGTTTCTTCTATTCCCTAACATTTTCACACCGCCTGCCAAGCCATTGTCAACATAGCATAAACACACCATAAAATTCTCACACCCACCTGCAGCAAACACCAGAAAGTAAAATAACTCATCTGTACTGTGTTTCTGTGCAGAATCTCTACTAGGTGATCTGAAATGTTCTTCTATCAACACCCTGGCACATGTGACAGATTTTTTTCCTACCTTGACACTGACGCACTTTAGATGAACCAGGTTTGTATTAAAGGCTGAGAGTGATATATTCTGTTCCTGCATTTTTTCTGAAAGTGCACAATTTAATCATTAATATAGCTTAGTAAAGGTGCATGGGAATAGTGCAAATGCATGACACTTGTGCTCCTCTCCTACTTTAGGCATGAAGCAATACTTAAAGGAAGAACAGGCTGTGGTGCTGAAGCTCTACAATTTAATCCAGCACAAACCTGCAGCACTACTATAAAGGGCAAACCTGTCTTCCACGCACTGTTGTTTCTGCCCTTCTCCCTTTCACCAGTGAACTGGGTCAGACAGCTTCTGCCAGATCAGTTTCTTAATCTGATTCATCGTGTACCAGATAAAAGAAAGTGCCAGTGTAAAAGATAAAATAGAAATAAATACCCAGGAAGAAGGCAAAAATAGACCCATCTCTTTAAGCTGCCAAAAATCCATGCTGCTGCTGAAACTGGCTGCAGTCCTACAACATCTACTCATCTTTCCTTCCTTCTACCTTTTGTAATCAGTGTTTTAACCTGAAATATGTACAACATAACTACTGATAAAAAAGAACTCCTTACTGTAACTGAGAATATGTATAACTGTCACCACAATGGAACTGTCTTCAACAGAAGTGGAAGCCATGCTTCTTGTAATCACTTTCACATGGCTTTTTGAAATAAAAACTATATATAAATGTGTTTCACTTTGGAGAACTCTTCTAGACTCCAGAAACTTCATATTTTATGTTATAAAATATCTTGCAAAATTATATGACCCATGCTATTCTGATTCTCCCAAAAAGAAACCTGTGAAGGTATTAAATATTGTTTAAAATACACTGCAGGTCTGTCCCTCAGGAGACTGCTGAAGTTTTAAATTTCACATTCAAGAGTTTTGTAATTGTTTATAAGCAGCAATATTTCAAAAGTCATATGGCTTGTTATGCTGCAGAAACGTGCATCCTTAAAGGGTACTGTAAGACTTCTATGTTTGCTTTTATTTTTTTTGTCTTCTGTTTCTCAGATAATAAACAGTTTATAACAACACAGAAACAGTAGATAGATTATAACAGAGTACTTATACAAGTATCAAGCACACTTTTGATTCAAGCTATTTTTTAACTATACCTTTTCTGACAAGAACATTATGAGGCTTATTTTTACTAACCAGAAAAATTAAGAGAAAGGTTGACTGCTCTATAACCAAACAGCTGCCTTTCCTCTCCTCTGGCTCATCCAGCATTAGTCTCTACTTGCCCCTTCATACAGTGTAGTTAATTCTAGATTCGTAGCCTTGGCCAAAGTTTCTTCTTGATATAAAACAACATTCTTGTCTTTTCTCCCCTCAGTACTAATTTACCTTTGTCCTCCACACTTTCTTCCTTTCCTTTAGTCATTTTTTAAATCCTCATTTCCATAGGATTTATAGATAATTTGTTTGCAATGCACTGTTAAAAAGGAACTCCAAGAGCTTCCAAGTTAGAATACAGGAATTGCAGCACAGTAAAGGATTACATATAAACAGAACTTAAACTGGGGGAGGAAAAATACTTGTGTTCTCCTATACCTACCAAGAAACAGAGGCCTGCCCAGATACCAGATAGCCAGCCTGACATTATAGCTTCACTCTGCTCACATTTAGTCACACAGTTTTGATATGACCTCTGGATACATTATCCAGCAATGAACTAATTATAATGTGGCATTTAAATTGCCAAATTAATTTTACATTAAAATATTTCACTGAGGTTAATGCAGATGTTCACACGTGATAGAAAAAAATCTGTCTTGTTGTCTGTAGACTCAAACTTCAGTAAACCAGTTGACAAGTGATTCACACTTAGAGTTAACTCTGCAAACTTCAAGCAAGCGCATAAGTCATTGCAGAACCTGTAACACCTGTAAGAACAACACAGCAGTACCTACCTGCTGCTGCTACACCTCTATAAAGCATTTCAGTTGAACAACTACACATAAACAACACAGATTTTTTGCCACAAGAAAAATAATTGAATTCCTAAAAGTTAAAACAGCATAATTTTTTGAAGTTGAAGCAAGGCAATACAAGAAAACTCGAACAGAAAGAGACATAAGGAAAAAGTCCTACAATTTGTTATGATATAAAATGCCCAGTCATTTGCTTGAAAAAGAAAGACACTCTAGTGTTTACTCCATAAAATTAGGAAAACACGAAGCCCAAATGTTATTATAAGCATACATACAGTCATCATACGTACTTGTTTCAGATCAGCCATTCTGGGAAACATTTATAAAGATGATGCAGGACATTTTTATAAATGTGCTGGAGTCACAAACCAGGTAGAAAAACATCCATTTCACAAAAATAAGGTTATTTTGCTTCTTGAAACAGTACTATTAAATTCTTCTTTAAAGACATGAAGCAACAAATAAACAGGATCTTGGGAATGTACAGAAAAAGTATGGCATATCATCCACAATACATGAAAACACAGAAAATAAAAAGCAGTATTTTGAAACAATTCTTTGGTTGGGAAAATGCTAAAATCCTTTTAAAATAAGGGAAGAAAATCTTCCTGGCATCATTTCCACAGTCGTCCATGTTGTTTGCTACTAACATGTTTGAATGTTATCTGAGGCCAGACTTACCTCTACCAATGCCACAGTCAGAATGAGGTCCATTTTTGAGTCTGGGAAAAGGGCATTCACTTGTGGAGACATTCCGATCAGTATGCAATTAGTAACTACCGATATTACACTCATGGTTTCAAAAGCCAACTGAAATAAAACACAAATATATTCATAGTTATGGCCATTATCTCTAATTTACCAGTCTCCAAACTGTGCTAGATATTCGCTCTCTCTTCATTAAATGCTCAGAAAACCCATTATTTCATTTTTTTTTCCTTTCATTTTTTGATTTCTATAATATAGAACTTTTTTTGGCAATTCAACTAGACTTTGTCAGCTGTAAAAACAGGCAACAGTAAGACCACAACAAGGCCTGCAGTACCACAAAGCCCACCTGGTAGCCCTGAATTTTTCTCTAATTCCACATCTCTATGTGTGTATGTGTATTTGCTGTGAAGAAGTTAAGCAGCATTCTCCCACAACACCATAGTACTGTAAAGACTTCAAGAAATTATTTAAAGACTGCTAACATCCCAGATGTAGGTAATGCCAAATCATCTCCTGAAAAAAAAAAATCAGAATAATCCTCAAAAAAAGTAGTGGTCAGGAAAACAACCTAATCCTTGGTATCTTCACAACTCATAATCTGAGCACATGAAAGATGGTGAATTCATCTACATTTACACTCCTAATACTGTATTTCTTTCAAGATAAAGGAAAAGGCAACAAAACTCCTGGAGGAACTATAGTCCCAGCATTCTGTTTTTGTTTCTTCTGAAAGTTAAGTAACGAGAAAATGCAAGGATGGTTCAGAATAGCTTTCTTAAATCACAACCAGTTATACAAGCTGAAATTTGTTGAAAGAAAGATTTACATTTAAACACATGCGGTTGCATAAGGCTGAGAAGCTCTTGCCAGCAGAGCTCCCACAAAACGTCTGAAAATATTACTACAGCATGACAATTACTTTTGCAATATAATGGCTACTTATTGCAAGGCCCTCTCTGGAATGAGCAAGACTGATACTGAAATGTAGCATTGTCACAACGAATTAGCAGCAGTAACTTTCTCTTTGACAACAAGCTGCTGGTTCAGCTCACCTGACAAAATAATTCCAGTTTTTCTTTAACAGATATCTTTCAGCCAATGCTCTAACTTCCCACATAAAACAGATGACTAAAACTTAAGTCATTTTTTTTTCATTCACAAAGCAACTGCATTTCTACTATTGCTTAAAAACCTATACTACCAAAAAAAAAAATCTCATCACTGTAGCATTAGCGTTGGAATTTCTCAGCCTATTTACTAGACTGAAACAAGCCATTCTAGCAAAACTAAATGCTATACCTGCAGCTATGCTTGGGACTTAATGACCATAGCCTCATTTAACTGGTGGTCACACCTCTGGGTCAATGCCATCAAGATGTTGGCAGCACAGAACTGGACTGTGAAAATGCATTAAATGTTACAACACAATCAGATTACAAATTACATTTTTATGACTTAGTATTATAAGACTTTTGCTATAATTTCACTTCATTATTCTCTGTGTACATGTTTAACAAACACTGCTCAGAATAGTTGGCTTGCATGTTTTCACAGTACATTTCATTCAATGTTTCCTGATTTCATCTCTCATCTTCCATTTGTTTCAACATTTACAATATCTCTAACTTAAACTGTCTATTAGTTTATTGCACCCTTCATCTTTACTATGTATTATCAGAAATCTTGAACAACACTAAACCACAGATCATCCCCTAGACATTTCCTCCAGCTTACTTCACACTCATCAGGCTACTGCTGTTACAGCCAATGTCTCTGGATACGACTAAATATCCTTCCTTTTTATCAGAAACACCTCTGGTTTTGGAGGAGTTCTGCAGGGGTATTTTTCATTAGAAATAGTTCATGGATGTACTCAACTTGGCAGGCCCCAAACTAGCTGGTGCTAACAAAATTGTATGGCTAAACAACTGAGGACAGAAAATTCTTAACCCAAGAACTACTGTAATTAATTTGTTAAAATAGAGTACACCTGTACAGGAAAGTACTGCTCCTGCATGCAGATCTACTAAGAAATTTTAAAATCAGTCAGGCCTGAGCACCAGTACCCACAAGAGCGCATAGACAAGCGTGGTTCAGGAATCCAAGTACTTACCTACCATTCCTCAATTTTCTTAAACTGCATGGGATGAGCTACATGCTTCTGAGATTGCACCAGATGTTAATATTTTTGAAAAACGTTTGCTGTAGAGCACCAGATCTGGCAGCTTTGCTTTGCTGGAATTGCAACAGGACTACAACATACACACACACACAGGGACTAATGATAGGATTTTTCTTTTCAAAGGCAATTGAAAATAATGTGTGGTTGAAAATCCTACAAAATGCAACACAGTTCAATAGTATCCTAAGGCACTGAAGATGACAAAATATTTATTAAACTTCAGAAGTGGCTGACGATCAAACACAGCTTAAATAAATTTGGTGAACTTCATTTAAAATACATGATTAAAAAGGAAACAGAAAGATTACCTGCCAAACACCAATATTCGCTGTGGGTTCTGCAAATGGGCGCTTGTAAACTCTGCACATTTTTAAGGCATCAGAATATATCTCTGTGATGTTGTTTAACACTGCAAAGACAGCTGCCAGTGGATAAACACATGAGAAGAGACTCACATAGCCAAACTGTAAAAACAACTCCAAGTAATCATCAAAAGTACCCTGAAAAACAGAGCAAAAACAACAACTTTTACCCACAAAAAAAAAAAAAAAAATATATGAAAGCAGAATTAGCAATACAACTGTAAAAATGCTTCCTCGTGCTAAATAGGTAGTTTGGGTATATCTGGCAGTACAAAACAAATGAACGAACAAAAATCCTCTAGTTAATTTGAAAATACTTAATTACTCGAAACTTCTTGATAAGGGAACGCCAAGGATTTTTCTCTTGCCTCATGCAGTTTCTGCAATGGTAACACTACTTACCCTTATGTGAAGCATGTGAATTAACTGTATAAACAGTTTCACCCTATTTACAGTCCTGACTATCTCAGTGAAACAGATACTGAAGCAACAGCACTGGATAGGAAAACAGCATCATGCATTTAAACTGGCAGAACATTTTTGGTAAGAGCATTGTGACGAGAAATGTCCTAGTATTTCAGCCTGCTCGTGAAAGACCTAACCAGAAACACAGGTTATTAAATAAGCAACTCTTCACTAGTATTGTTTATCTATTTTTAAATGAGTAGGTCTGAAATAATTGCCTATTTAAAGGCTGAAATGACAGGATGTAGCACTGACGTCTGAAAGGAACAATTAATGCAAACAAGAAGCCCTATTGTGGCAAATTTGCAATGCATCTATCACCTGATTTTTGAATCAAGAATGTGGGTACTTAAATGCTAAGTAGTCACATGTAGGTTATTATACATATTTACATACTAGTTTTGTTGTATCAATAATGGCTTTCTGTGATTGCATCAATAATTTATAAAAATGAATAACAAAACCAACTGATTTCTAAAAAGGATTCTGTTCAGTTTGTTCATTGAACAAAGGATAGTGAAATATCATTAACTACCTAAATTGGCATACGGCTATTTTCCTCTCCCTTGAAATATTCAAAATAAGGGCTTGACAGTAACAGATTATTACAAGAAATATAAAATTAGTTTTGTCTCCATGCAAACACATGATTCTCTAATCTTTTTGCTGATGATAATTAAACTGAATGCCACCTCTAGCACCTAGAGATCTTCTTCCAGCAAACAGAGATGCATTAGCAGCCTGCAAGCTCAGAAATCAACATGAGCCAGTCATTACCTACATTCCTCACTCAAGCTCATTTTCAAACCACACAGTATGGCTGGGTCCAGTGGTCTGATGTGCAGGCTAGACCTTGAGGAGCTACATAACTTATAACTAATTATTGAGATTTTTTCACAAATTTCGTGGATGAACTCTGAATTTTAGTGAGGTCTTTGTGAGGGACACTTGGGCAGCATCACTCACCAGAGTGACGGTCATGTATTTATTTGTCCCTGCTATCAGTTTCCCAGTTAAGGCAGGCAGGGTGCAGACCAATGATTCCCTTTACAATCCTCTTCCTGGTAACTGCACGATATCCCCTCTGCTTCCTCATGCTCCCTTCTCATTTCCTTGCCCAGTACCCATTGACTATCAACACAACAGAGCATGAAGAAAAAAAAAAAAAAAAAAAAAGAGTATTTTCCTCCTATTTAATTTATGACACTTTATGCAGGAAAAGAGAAGTCTGATCCAATGTCAAAGACAAATTTCAAACTGTGCTATTATCAACCTTCTGTTCTCTCCTTCTCCCAGCCACAGGAGCAGCACAAAATATGCTAGGTAACAGAATCAACAAAGAAATTCAGGATAAAAATGAACTAGAGGAGAGAAGCAGGAAAAAAAAAAAGACTGCAGAATGAAGCTTTTACATTTTAAACCGGGTTAAGGTCTCGAGAGATTTGAGGGGGAGGAAACAAACATAAAAATTAAAATTAAACATTAAAGAGTAAGTGAAAGAAGGAAAAGAAAAGAGCCTGAAATACAGCATTCTGTCAACACTCCTAAGCCCCTCTTTTACTAAACATAGTCAAATGCTTCCCCCTTGTGACAGACATAATTTTAGAAGTACTGTTGCCTGCTGACAGCTCAACACGTGCAAACAAACCAGTGGTCTAGTGCTTGTTTACTCACAGGTATAGCACAATTGAAATATTCATATTGAAAATAAAATTTAAAGTTTTGAGTACACGGTGCATTGAGCTGAAACTGAGGCTACAAATAGACACCCCCAAGGCAAAGTGATAATTCTGCAATTGACCTATTGTGTCCCCTTGGAAAATTATTCCAAGCATAACAAGCGCAGATGCAGCTCTGCACAAGAAGCACTGGACCATGTGACTCAAAACCACCACACCAGCTTTGTATTTGCCAGCTCAGACCAAGGAGTTGGTTCTGGGACAGGAGATAGAGCTTATTTGTTCAAGCATATCAACGCCTGATGCCATTCATGGCCTTTGGACCTGTGCTGGCATATTATCTGCAGGCACAGTGCTGGACTGTACTGATCTACCTGTTCAAATCACTACGTTAGGGATTTCTGCTGTGTTCTCCATTGTAAGACAGACAAGCTCTCCATCTCCAAATCTATCCCAAAATTATAATTCAGAAATACCAACACTCCCAAAGGACTGTTTATATAGTTCTTCAACTGCAAAGATTTCTTTTTCCACTTCTCATTTCACTGCACTCTCACATTTGAAAACAGATTTCAAACTCTGCTGTTCTCTACTGTTTACATAAAAGTTACATGATCTACTTATAATTCTTGCTCTGTAAAAATATAAACCACACAGCATTAAGGCTCTCGTGACTATGCTTGCAGCAGCTGATCAAGCAAGTTGTGAGCCAATCTGTGAGGCCTTAACATACACACTAATGTTTATTTTGTCAACTCCTTTAGAACACCAAGTAATGAACCACACCAAGTCTGTGAAATGCAATAAAACAAATTTAAATCAAAAAGTGTAGTGGGGATCATAATATTCCAAGAAAACTTACCAGTGCTGATAAGGCAATACAAATATATCTTAAAATTTTGCAGGTGGTGACGAGGAGGAAACTGAACTTACAACTGCTAAGTCTTAAAACCACTAAGGGAAACCAGTGACAATTTGAGGCTGCCTTGTTTGCCATGAGCTGAATTGGACGGAGGCTATCATGAACCAAACTAGGAGGACAGACTACAAATGCCAAAGCTGTATTTTCAATAAGCAAGAACTTCCAGCAGTAGTACTGGACTAAAGGGTTGGTCTCTTCTACCTGCTTCCATTTCTGGCCCCAGAAATTTAATTTAATTGGCAGTTTTAACTAGCCTAAGTGCAAAGCCAAACGAAAACGGAAACAGAACCACCCTCTCTTGCCATCCTTTCCCCATGTCACACTGCTCCTCCTTGTGCCTTGGAGATTAGGGGCCTGTTACATACATACCTCTTTCAGCAATAATACTTGTTTAAGTAGCTCCCTATACAGCTGTTCACTCCCACCCCTTTGTGCTGATGTAACTGGGACCATGTAGGTGCATAAACAACAGCACCAGCAAAACTGATGAGGCTGGAAATAACTTGCTGGGCCAACCAGCCATATATTTAGGTTGCATTGCCTGATGTCCACATCAGCTACAGCCCAGAAAACTTTTAACTGTTTCCTAGTTGTTTTTGTGTTGTCTTTGTGAACATTAAGGTGACTGTAAAGTCCAGCACAAGAGATGGCCAGAAATATAGCTGGGATCAAGAATAGGAGAGAAATACAGAAGACTGGGGCTGCTCCAGGACTGCAGCCTCTATTGTGCCACTAGAAACATTTCTAGGACAAAGCCAGAAAGCATGAACAGGCTCTGAAGAACAAGAAATCTCTACACGATGTTAAACAGAAGCAGAGGCAGCTAACAGAATGACAATCAAAACTATTAGGACAAAAAAAAAAAAAAAAAATGTTAGAAAAAGGATATGATGACTATTTCAAGCACGATGAAAGATATCAGGTATGCTTCCGCAATAGACATGCTGTAACTTAGGGAATGGTTACACATCTGTCCTCCCACCATCCTCAATTATAATACAATTTTAAACAGTCCCCATTCCTTTCCATTATGACCTTCACACTCGTATGTTCTCACCCCCACAGTAGAAACAGCTGGCTTATTTTGGCAGTTACTTTTCAGCTGGATCAGTTCCCTGACCTGATTCGCTACACCTCTGCAAGAATAGCTTAGCACAAGCAACAGACAGCACAAGCAAAGGAGTGAAAGCTAAATGAAGGGAATGTCTAAACTAGAACTGCCACACAAAAATGCATATAAAAAAATATACCCCTAGTCTCCAACAGAAGGATAAGATGGCTATGTGATCTTTACATTGAGAATGGTGGGTAGTGCCACTGATAGGAATATGGATCTCTATTTTAATAGACTGTCCCAGCTAGTGTACACCTCTTAGTAAACTAGCGTATACTGCTTAGTAGAGCAGAATGTATTTCCTTTTGTGCAAGTGTGTAAATGCTCATGTATTATAGGAAGGAAACTCTCTCTTCCCTAACTTGCTGTGCCTGGTAAACAACAAAAGTTGCATTTGGAGGAGATCAAGTCAGTAAGTACCACAAAGAGATCAAGTCAGTAAGTATCAAGAGTCACAAGGTCCCACTCATAAGAAGACACCAAGCTTTCACTTGCAAGAGAGAATGTGGGCACTAGGGAGTCTCCAAAAGTACCTTATCCTAAGGAACTGACAGAACATGATCTAATGTTTCAAAAGCAAAAATTGCTATCAGACTTTATAATGAGAATCAAGCAATTCCTTACTCTGTTCTCTCTTTGTTTCTAAAGAGCACGTTATGACTATCACCCAGGGCCCAAACTGTTCTTACCTTGTATTCAAACCTCTTAAATTAAAACAGTTATTTCTGCTCTAACGTGCCATGCTGCAGCTAACAATTAACCTGAGGCTGCTTTTCAGCAGCCTATAATCTAAAAAATTACATATTCTAACAACATTCATTCAACGTACCAAATAGGTGCCCATTTCTTTTTCTGAGTTGACTTGTTCGACTAATGACAGGTCTGTATCCATCTTCAGAGAATGCATGCGTTCCTTCATCTTCTTCATGTGTCTCTTTTGGAGCCAGTAAGGAAGCAGGGATTCTGCAAACTGATTAAGTATCTGCGAAGTTATCAGCAAAGTGGCCAAGCTCTTAAGTAAAAAAATAAATAAATAAATAAATAAATAAATTAATTAATTAATAGATCTGTAATAAACCTATGATAATTTCCAATTTTTTGTGTTCCAGTAACACTGCAAGTTGTTATACTATGACAGAAACAGGCTAGCATAACAAAACTAACAATAGCAAATGAAAAGTATAGCTGCTCTAGGTCCCATTCTTGGTCACGTACTGAAAATAACTGAATAGGACTTAGATGAGTAAATATTTTGTGGATCTTGGTTTAAGTATCTTGGAAACAGTATAGAAAGTCCAACGAAGGGTAAAGATCCACACTTAACACACACCATTTATTAATAACAGAGCTAAGCAATGAACTTTAAAGGAAGACAAATTAAGTTTCTTCGGTCAAAGGAATAAACATTCTAGAGCTTTACAAAATAAGTGGGGAAAATAGGATTATTAGCAATTCCAAAAGGCTCAGAAACCTCCAGTATGAAAGGAAAAACAAAGAGAAAACAGGCTTAGACAGCACAATCCATGAAACAATTCTTTTCTTTTAAAAGACTGCCAGTTCTATTAGAAGTAAAAAAAAAAAAGAAAAAGAGTTTTTAAGGTTTCTTGGAAGGAAAGGATGATCTGTGGAACATACAAAACAAAAGCTTAAAACAACTTCTACTTTTTAAGGCAAAAAGCAAGAAGAAAATACTTTAAATTTTAAGAAATACCATGAATGTCACATCAGCCAAGGACATAACAGGTATTTTGCTAGAGATCTCTTTACAAGAAACAGAGATCTAGAGTTTAAGTTCTTATTTTATTCATATTTTTAGAATAAAAATATTTTCCTTCTACCTACTTTTCATGTATTTTAATGTATTTTAATTCAGGAGATGATTTAAACTAACAACCATAAATTATTTTTGCTTTTATTTATTCTCAATTCCTCATTGCAGTCAAACTTAATCATTCTCTTAACCTCAGGAATCTCTCAGTAGGAACACTACAAAGAGCAACACTTTTTTAACATGAAGGAAAAGAAGGGGAAATGAAAATTCTTCAGCATCATCTGCTTGAGGAAGCAATCAATTTATTTTAAAAATAGTTACTCATTGATAAGGAGGGAAAGAATTGTTCTACGTTACTCTGTTATGATTCTGCAATCATGCAAGAGCAGATGAAATATGGAAGCCGTATTTGTAAGAAAATAAAAATTTGACAATGACCATACATACACACATATATTTAGAAAAACAACTTAAAAACTGAGTCCTATTTCAATCTATCTTTTATTTTCCTAGATGCATCAAGTGTTCTTAGATGTTTATGGAACTCACCTGTCTCAAAAGTTTCATATCAAACAGCACAAAAGCGATGTAGAAGAGAGATGCAAAACAATTTAAGAAGTTAAACTGCAAATAAAAATATTTGTTATTATTACACGAGCAGAAATTCATGTCCTGAGAAAAAAAAACACAAAATATCATCTAAAAGTTACTTTGACTAAATAGCTTCCCTGTAGATAAAAGCTGTCTATGAAAATAAATTTCTTTACCATTTTTAAAATTTAGGTCAGAAACAATAATTTTCAGTATTGATCCTATTCAGATTTTCATTAGATAAGCTTAATGCTTTCCTAAAGCATGGCATGCAAAGATAAATATGTTCAAATTGCAAAATGTGAATATTAGAAATACCTGTCATCTTCTACCTAACTTGTAATGTGGCACTTTCACACAGGTAATGCTATGGAAGGGACACATTGATCTTACTTTAGGCTGATGACCTTTCCCAAAAAATACTTGAACAAAATACATGTGTCAGATGACATCTCTCTAAATATGTAATCTGTTCCTCAATATATGTTAATTAAGCTTTATGCTTAACCACTTCAAGAAGTTTTATGACCAAGAAAAATATTCCCTACTTCTAAAATGAGAAATAAGTCACAGTATTGTACCTGAAAAATCCTAATCAAGTGCTGAAGAAGAATAAAACTTCTCTCCAGATTTACAATACAGTTCCTCAGAGTCAATATTGCATTTGGTTATGTACATAATCTGCTCCTATGCAGTTTATAGTATATACAGACACACACACAAAAGCAATTTGTTCAGAGACAAAGAGTAAATATATCAGTATATACTGTAAGCTGTATGTAAGCAGAATGACAGACGTGTATACCAGTCTCCTCTGACTGGTTGGCTGAATGTTAGTACAGATGGAAGTTAATGCATGAACTTTTTAAAATGCCGTTTACCATAGAATCTTGAAAAAAATATATATAGTTCCCAGTTGAAGCCAGAACCATGTCAATTACAACAAACTTATGTATCCGGTATCCTAATAAACAATCAATATAAATAAAAACCCAACCCTCCACTGTAAAACAGGACATCTAGGACAGTCTAGAGGTTACTGTAACCACAACAGAAATCCTCTGATTTACTCAGATATTTATGCAAATATCTGAACAAAACCGTAAATCAGGCTGGGAATGCTAGGAAAGTGCTAATAAAAAAACAAACAAACAAACAAAAAAAACAGTTCTCTTTTTAAATAACTCCTTATAATACCTACTTACCACTAGAACCTTCAGGATTAAGTGATTCTGATACGAAGACTCCAGCCTGTGATTTTCTAAAAACATTAGCAAAATGATTCATTAGTAAACAGCAGAAGCACATACCATATACTAGACACTGTTATACAAATGTAAACAGGTATTTTTTCCTCCATGTAGAAATTATATAAGGAATTATATAAGGGGAATAGTTTCTCCAAAGTTTTATGGGAAAACAATTTATATTGTACCAGTTCCTCATTTAAATTATCAAGCCAAGCTGATGCAGAGTGTTGACTTACATATTTTTGGCTACAACTCTGATGTTTTTCCTACTGCAAAGGTTTTACCTTTTGCAATATCTTTCTTTCTCTGTAGAGCTGTTTTGTAACAGAAAAAAAAAATCAATTTTTCTTAACATTTAATAAAATGTAACTAGTTCGTGACTTTTCTTTGGCTGAAATAAAATTCAAAACTAATTGGAGTCCATTATGAAAAATAGCACTGCATCTGATTTAAAACCTGTAAAAGCTCACAGAAATACGTCTATCCATCTCCAGGGACTTTAGATTAGACCCTAAGCTCTAAATCAAGTCTAAAGTACAAAAATTTCAACAGATGCATTACTAATTCTAAAGTGAAGATTTTTCAGTTCATTCACGATAATCTGACAAAAGCTGATGTTAGCGGAAGGGTGGTTAAGTGGGAAGGAAAGGGAAGTGAATGGGAGATTTTCCATTTCTTTTTGCTATTTTGTCAGATAATATCTTTACAGTCCTGGATAAGCAGTAAATAAATGAGGAGGCAACACATTAGCAGGAGCTGTCTCAACATAGCTAAATTGAGAGACTGTCACCGATGGACCTTGTTAAGGACAGAACAGCAGGAATGAAATTGGGCCTGAAAAATGGAAGATGCACTCAAGGGACTGAACAGGATTTTTACTTTAGCTTTCACTTAATTATCAGTTCTCATGATAAATGGGTGTAAAAGGTGTGCTTAAAAACACCCCGAACACCTCAGACTTCACGTCAGAGGTTCTACAAACATTTCTTCAGTAGCAGCTGTGACACAATGCACAGACCCTGCAACTTCTTTGGTCACCAGCTCCCGTGCCTGGATTGTTACCTATGCCTCAGCTGCTTAAATGAGATCTCAGCTGAAAATATGCCAGGTGAAAGTGGAGGTAGGGCGGCCCCAGGAGTTCTTCTTGTTAGAGTGTCCAGAGGAAAATATTTTGATAGAGACATGAAATCTCAGCATCTATTTTTATATAAACGTATGTAAATTTATTTTAGTACATATGTATATTATATGCAAACATTCTCTTCAGATAATTTAGTTGGTGTTTTTAGATTTTGTTCTATTATCTTAGCGCCCTTGTCCTCTGCACAACATCAGGTTGTGGATTAAAGATTTCAGGACAGTTTCTCCTGCCATCTGTCTCTGAGCTCCTGTCCTGACAATCTCATCTCTTCCCTTTTGCCAACACTATGGCTAATATAGCCAAAGAAATAGCTAAATCAGAGAGGGGGTCTTCTGCACTGAAGTCAGAGAGAAGCTGAAGAGAAAGGCAGGGTCATTCCTTTTGATAGCAAGCAAATTAAACCAAACACGAAACTGCAGTCTCATAACACTAAATAAATTTAAGAATTTAAAATGGCCAGCTCTTTAACAGTTGCAAGTAAGTTGCAACTGTAAAGTCCTAAACATTTGGAACTCTCACTTCCAATGCAAAAGGAAGAATATAAACAACTTTCTTACCCCATGATGTTAAGAATTCAGCAGCATACCGATAGATACGGTTCATAATTTCAATCACGACAGCGTATATGATACTGGGCACATACAGCATCAGGTTGCTAAAGTGGGACTTATTCTCCTCATGATAATCCAGAGCCCACTGTTCCAAGTCAAAGTAAATCATCATCACGTATAGTGAGAAGTAGAGACAAAGGCACACAAATGGTACGGACACGAGATAAATCCGTAACTGTCTCTTAATACTTGAGTACACTGGTTCCTCTCGCCCAGTGACAGGATTGATACCCAGAACACCGTGGAAACCTGGCCTTGGCTCTTCAAACTGTCGTTTCATCAACAGGGTCCCCCAACGGTACGTCATCACGGCACAAATCCGTTTCCAAACTTCCAGGATCACAGTGGACCAGAGCAGATTGAATGTGGCAAACATCACGTATTTGTCATAGTCCTCCCACGCAAACACGTAGTAAGGGATCCCAATGACAGCCATGGGAATCAACGCAAATGTGAAGTACTCTAAGAAGCCGAAGTAGAGTGCAATGGTCTCACCAAAGTAGCAGCGTATCTCATCTGCAGAGGAAAATGAATCAATTAAGACACTTAACATACATGTCAGTATAATATCAAACCTGACTTTACATGAATTTCTTGGCCCAAGTTTCAGTTTTCTAAATAACACAGTGAACATTATGGCTGTTTTGTTCCTCCTCCTCCCACATCCCAAAGACTTTGAGCATTGTTTGTCTTATATAAACACAGACATATCTAAATACACACGTAGCTACATATATTCAGACAGTAGGGAAGTTGAATATCTTAATACCTACAGTATCAACACCGGTTATCCAGGGGAAAAGAAACACTAATATTCTTAAAACTAGAATCCATAAATGAATGGCTAGGAAGTCACTTGGTATAAAAAAAGTATGTGACACCTGACTTCTGAAGCTTCTCACTGGCATACGCAGGCCTGAGAACCAAATTTGTTTCAGTCTGCTCAGCATCAAAAGAACTAGTTGTGCTTTGCCAGAACTCAAGGAACTAAAGGAATAGATAGAAAGGCATATTGAAATCTTAAACACATCAGAAGGTACAACCAGGCTGAGACAACTTTTTTTTTTTTTTTTTTTCAGCAGACAACTGATAAATGAAACGCACAATTGTTGTTCTCACTGAGGTTGTCTGCTCAAGTGTTCTAAAGACTTGGAAAGTGTGGTAGTAATGGATATATTTCATGACAGACACATTACCTCCAAGGAAAACACTGAACTTACTGCTAACAAAAAAATGGAGGAGTATTATCAATCATAATTTAGAAATGGCATTACATAATAACATATAGAAATGCCTAGCAAACCAAGTTTAGAATGCTGAAATCTGTTTTATCTCTGCCTCCTCGGAAGACCAGATCCTTTATGCTTGTATGCTGCTGCTATGTACTCACCAGCATAATAAAAGAACCATGACATCATGGCCTCTGAATTGACACTGTACGTGCACTCTCCATAAAAGACTAGTACATCAAAAGCTCGCTTGCAATGCCAGAATATTCTTACAGCATACAGTTTACAGAAAACTGCAGCAGAAATTTATAGCTTACCATCAGATAAGCTTCTGAAAGCCAGAGGGAAAGGCAAACAAACAGAATCCAAATCACCGCTCCAAAGTTGCTCTCAATCAAAAAATTATTATCAAATGAGCTCAAGTGCAGACCATTAGCATCATTTCAGACTCAAAATGCACAACATGAAAGGGACGCCTAAACCAGTGTATATATATAACCATATCCCATATAGTTCATGGGATTTACTTGTAAATGTTGTGTGTATTTAATGTCAGTCAAGAAGAACCTGTCCTGTATAAACAAGAGACAAGCACAGAAGAAAACCCTCTAACACCATAGCCCAGAGGCAGGCATTATCGAGACAGATCCTTAACTTTCTATAGTTTAGGAAAGAATCTCAAGGAACTGCCAGACCAAGAGATTAATAAATATTTTCATTTTAAACTTATTCAGTGTATAAAATACGCTCAAGTGAATCTGGCAAGCAACAGCATACAGTCTTCATACTGACAATGAATTTAAATCAAGCAATTGTAAACACACTTTTGACATGCCTACAAATCAAAATAGCTTCAGGGATCTCATGCATTGAGGAGCCTTCCTGCCAAGAGTCAGTTTGAGAGAACAGTTTTGGGTTGGTCCCTTGCTGCTTTGAGATGGGTAGGGAGATTTAGTCGTATGCAGACTGTTGCTAAGATGGAAGCTTAGTGACACTGAACCTGCAGGCACTAAGCCACCAATTTCACAAGTCATGAACTGCTTCAGGGAGCTACTCAGGGAACACTGAAAGAGGAAAAAAACCTGCCCAACCAGTAAAAATGGGCCAATTTCAAACTCAGTGCTGTGAGAGATGATCACAGTGCCTTTGAACTGCCTGCTCTCTCTCCTCCTCTCCAGCTTGAAAACTATGACCAAAGGCCTATACGGCGCAGACCTCCTGCAGCCACAAGAAATAAAACCATTAAGAATCAAGACACAGCAGCCTGCATATCCTCTTGGGCTCCAGCTTCACTCCAGAAAAGTTGCAATGCTAGTTGTTATAGCAAAAGGTTATCCTACAGCTATCTTTGAATCAAGGAGGATTTGATGAAGAGACATCAATCGTGCATGTCAACAAGTCCGAAAATGTACATGGCTCTTTACCCAGAACCTAAGTGCCTTGTTAGTTCCAACATCAGTCAACAAAGCAACTTGGGCAGAAAGGCAATAGAGGAGGTGAACTGTAGCAAGTAAATGGGAAAGTAACAAGGTATAAACAACTGACTTCTTGGTACAGTGCTTACGTTTCACACACAATTATCACTTCTACAGAGTCTAAATGCTGGAATAGAAGTGGGTAAGGACCTTTGGTATTCTCACACAAGCTGAGGAGAAAATTTCTCCAAAAGAAACCCTGCGCTTGGGTTTCTTTTGGAGAACACCCACTTGAGTGGGTGTTCACATACCTAGAGGTTGATAGCCAATTTTGACTTGTCCATACCACGTGTGCCGGAGCTTTTTCAACTCTTCTCTGTCATGCAGCGGGAAAATCTGAACTAGAATACCATTGGTCAACAATCTTCTCACTAGAAGGAAAAAGAAGTTCTAGTATTCTTTCCAAAGACAACAAAGTTAATATGAACAAATGGGTTATGTTATGTGCTTATCAAGCCTAGAGTTCCTTTGAAATAAATCTAACATTTGAGCTAAGTAAAATACACCTCCATGTTAGCTAACAATAATCTAAAATAGAGAGAATGCATTCTAACTATTCCTACAAAGACTGTGCTGTCCACTGGAAGAGAAAGAGTAATCCATCAGTTTGCAGTTATTACCAATTGCTGCTTGAACAACAAGAAGCATTATAAGTCAGAACTGAAATACGATGTGTAGCTTTGTGCAGAAAAGGTCTAGGTGCTGCATTTCAGCAACAAAAAGCATAACAAGTCAAATAAAAATACGAAAATAAGAGAATGTCTAAGAAGCCACTTTAATTTTATGGGAAAGATACCAAAAAAAAAACATTTTTGAGTGATCGATTTATACTAATTAATAAATCACAACACATCTCCCTTGCAAACAAACCACTTATTTAACAATTTTGTATTTAATTTCTGTTATGGAAAGCAATCTACCTGTGTTGGTAAACCATTAGCAAACTGCTCAGGAAATTACAAATGAGCAAACAATTGAGATATATACTGAAAGGAACATCAATTTTCTTTTGTATGGGTGCACTGGAAGTTACGCATTAGTTTTTCCCTTTTCTCATAGACATCCACTTGATATAAGCAGAAAAACACATCAGCTACATACAAAATTACCAGTGTAAATTCATCTGGCATATATGTTTAGTTACGTTTCTTGAAACACTGATAACTTACTTATTCATTAATGGGAACATGCTTAGTTTGATGACATCTTGTGGCCTTCCCTTACAACTTCTGTTAAAAATAGTTTGGTGGTGGTTTTTGTTTATTTTTTAAAGGCAAATATTTTGGGTACTAATTATAAAAATTATGGATGACATCAATATATGTTAAAATTTATCCAACTGAAAAGAACATAAGGCTGGAGTCTCAGTCTCAGGTTGTAATGACCCTCTGGAATTCATCTGGTCCAACCTCCTGCTCAAAGCAGGTTCGGCTTAAATCGGGCTGCTCAGGAGCTTGTCCAGTTAAGATCTAAACATATCCCAGAACAGACTTTCTACAACCTCTCTAGAATTCTCCAATATTTGATTACCCTCATTATAAAGAACATTTCCCTAATATCTATTTGGAATTTCTCTTGTTACACTGCACATTCATTGCTCCTTGTTCCACCACTGTGGAACTCTGAAAAAACAAAGCTGATTAATATTAGTGTGATTTAATGCCTTACAGATTTCTTTTAATTGCAGGAAAAGTAAGTTTTTTCTGCTATGAATAGAACCCTAAGTCAAGACATTGAGTTACAGACAAACCGCCTTACTTACCAATTGATTTTCCTGGATACAGCTTTGCCTGGGGATATCCAGGGATCATTTTTTCATCTTTAGCTCTCAAATTTTCAAGTTCATGTTTAATGATATACTGACATTCTGACATTGTAAGGAAATTCTGATTGTCATCTAAACAAAAAGGATGGTGGTAAGAAATCGTGCGACACAGTAAGACAACCATGGCAACAAGTAGTTATCAAAAGTGATCAGAACCAGAAAAAAAATCCATGTATATTACATGACAATTACAGCCAAATAACATATTTTAACAAAACCTCTACTTTTTAAAATAAATATCTTAGGAATAAATTTTCTCTAACTGGCACACACTGGCCATTGCATTTTTGATGACCCAAGTGAACTAAGAAAACAAATTACTTCTCAAGGCTTTATAATTTCAGTGAAGCAAAGCCACAAAAATAATACTGCAGAAATTATTCAACACTACCGCCTTCTTGATTGTAGTGTTGAATAAACAGGCAACAAAGAAACAATTCAACTGCCAAAAAAACCTATTTGTTCAGATAGATCCAAGTACCTTTTATATTGAAGATGTGCTGAAACAGGCACAACAGACAATGACGTATTAGCAAGACTAACCCAGCATTCCAGTACTTAACTGGAGAACAAAATGAGTTCTGCCACTACTGCGCTGGGGAAGGGTTAAACACCTTGCAGGTAGCACATCTGAAGGGAAATGTTTCTGTGCTGGTGCATCCTCAAATTAAAAGAGGAAAAGTAACTATTTTTTTCACTAATCATGCCCCAATTCCATTGAATGACTCTATAGTGTTATTCAATTTTGTTTTATATATAAATATACTAAGACAAAATATTTCTATTTTCTCCAGCTAGGTATAATACAATAAACATCAAAACTGGCTCACAAGTGTTAATAAGAGATTAAGTAATGTTAACATATACTATTGCTTGTTAATTCTGCACTCAAGTTAATCAACCATTTTTTCTTACTTTCAGCAGAAAATTTTCATACTACATCAGAAACTGTTTGGAATACACAAAAGCATAAAGTAAGAAATAAACAAACAGAAGCCACGTGAAAGGACAATAAAACAATAATTTCACTAATGCTCTGAATTTCTTTCTTCCAATTTCTGTTTACTACTACCATTCCAAGGAATAGAAAAACCATTAAAGATTTAACAGTGTAATTGTTTATAATCTTTAGCCACAGCTTTGTAATGATACTAGATGCCTTAAAACGCTTACCTGCAAAATCTTTGAAAGTTTTTCTACTGCTGTATGTAAAAGCTCTCATCGAGTTATCATTACATTCCTTCACCAATCCCACATTTTCAGCTCCCAGCAAGAGCCTTAAGTGGGAAGCTCCAACCAGATAAATATTTTCATCTCCATTTTCTGTGACCAATGGTTTAATCAGAAGTTGTGCACCTTTAAAGTAAAAAATAAGTGTGAGAAAAATAAGTGTGACATAATTTTTAGACAAAGAGTATATCTAAAAACCCAGTGTCGTAGCATACATCATACTGGACCTAGTCATCAGGAGCACTGAAGCTTTATCTTTTCAAAGGCATGAAGAATTAAAGCTTTTTCAGCACCCAAATGGTGCTCCGAATCTTGCAGGTCACCCTCTGCTTTAGCACTGTTTCTGTGGAGTGCTCACAGACAAGGAATTGGAAGAATGAGGACAGTTTGGATCTATACCTGTACAGCTTACGTCACATAAGCAATCAGTGCTTCTGCAAACAGTCCCACTCATTTTAAGGAGACTTTTGAAATAGACACATCCCTGACTTACCTAACAGAGGCCTGAAAGCAAGTTTGTAGCCACAGAAAGTTTACCGACCATCAGATATAAACTAGAACAGTCATAAACTATGCCTTTATAAAAGAAAAAAAAGTCTAAGGTATTACAAACAAATTAACCTAACTTTAATTCCTGGAAGCATATTGAAACAAGTAATGAAATATTCTAAGAAATATTCTAATGAAATATTCTAAGAATCTACAACCTAGCAAAAAGATAATTAAAAGCCAACATAAATTTATCAAGACTAAATTGCTTCCTGCTAACTCAATTTAATTCTACAATATGGTGCCAAGGCTGGTGGACAGGATAGTAGATGGGATGCATCTTCATTTTGGTGAGGTTCACAGCTTTCTCATAATCAACATGAGAAACACACTGTAGAAGATGAATATAAAAACTGATTAAAAAAAATACAAGAGGTTACCAGTGTTTCACGACCTAAATGGAAGGCTTCTAAACTTCAACAGGCATGTGACCTTAAATCAATATTCTATTCTTAAATCCAATTAAGCAACTTCAAAAATGCAAAAGGGAGTAGGACAGGCTAAACAGTAATTACTTATATCACAAGTTACCTGAAAACTAATTTTCTGCTTGTCTTAATATTATAACAGCCAATCCATTGCAAAGTGTTCTACACGACCATGTCGTACTCACCTCCATTTGCCTTTTTGTCCACTATTCTTTTAGTGAACCATTCTATGGTTTCCTCTTTGGTGCCTTTTGCAAGCTCAATTACTACCAGAGGCCTGAAGTTTGTCTCAAGAGTATCCACGGAAGACCAGCTTTCCTTCATCTTTTAAGAACTTGCTGAGTACAAAAACAAAACAAGAATGCCATTATTAAAAAAATACTGTTTGGTGTCAGCCTAAAGAATGCAAAACTTTACCATAGTGAGATACAGGTGTCTGTGCTTAGCAGAGTGGCAGATGCTCATTTCCGTGGACCTACTAAAATAGTACTACGGGGCATTTGAGTGACTCTAGGATTGTCACTTGGGGAGATACTGCCAGTCCTTGGTGGCATGTATGTCTCACTCTTCAAGCAGGAAAACTTTTTGCTGTGTATAGCAAAGTATGGGTGGTGGGAAAGAAAAGAAATAAACAAAAGCAAAGTAATAAGGAGGAACTATCATTAAAAACAACAGCTTGCAACAACAGCCAAACAGCTACCTAACGTAAGCTTCTCCTGCTATGAATGGAAATACATTATACATTTACAGAGCGACCTGCTCAGTTAAGCTTGTGAAACTTTAACCAAGTATTCCAAGGAAACTTCCTACACCTTCAGTGGATGAGGACACCTGCCATTCAGATAGATAGATTACGCCCAGAGCAATTAAATGACTTGCTGAAAGCTGTAGGACAAGTGGTTCTGTGACAAAGTCCAGCTGTATAGTGCTGGGCACCAGCACAGCTTTGTATGTGAATAATCTAAATCGTCTAACTGAGCAATTATGTTGACTGTGCAATTTTTATAGAAACAATTCTACAGTGATAGTTATATGATACTTCATAAAGCAACGGAGAAGTGTAAAAAGACTAATCTGGTAATTAACGTACTCCATTTAGGGAGAAATAACCCACAAACCAACAAGAACAAAACCATAATACCACAAACTGAATTTACTAAATTTAAAACAGAGTGAGAAGTTTTGCTTTTTTTTTTTTTTTCTGCTATTAATTTCACTGAAGAAAGGATTTACCTATTCTGATCAAGCAGTTTTCTCTCTCCTGTTCCAAGAGTGAAATCAAGTAATTTCCAAGTCTGTTCCCCAACGTACAGAGCTTGGCTTTCACAACCCAGCTTTATTTGTGTGATCCATAGAGAAATCATGATCCCCGGTATTTCATTAAGTATTTCACATAATTTACTACAGATTATTGAATCACAGAATGGGTTGGGTTGGAAGGGAGCTTAAAGATCACCCAACTCCAACCCCCTGCCATGGGCAGGGACTCCTCCCACCAGATCAGGCTGCTCAAAGCCCCATCCAGCCTGGTCTTGAGCACCTCCAGGGATGGGGCATCCACAGCTTCGCTGGGCAGCCTGTGCCAGGCCCTCACCACCTTCTAAGTGAAGAACTTCCTCCTAACCTCTAATCTAAATCTCCCCACTTTTAGTTTAAAACCACCTTCTAAGTGAAGAACTTCCTCCTAACCTCTAATCTAAATCTCCCCACTTTTAGTTTAAAACCACCTTCTAAGTGAAGAACTTCCTCCTAACCTCTAATCTAAATCTCCCCACTTTTAGTTTAAAACCATTCCCCCTTGTCTTTTCATTATCTGATTGAGCAAATAGTCGCTCTCCATCCTATAAGTCCCTTTTAAGTATTGAAAAGCCACCATGAGGTCAGCCTGAAGCCTTCTCTTCTTTAGGTTTAACATCCCCATCTCTCTCAGTCTTTCTTCATAGGAGGTGCTCCAGCCCCTTAATCATCCTCATGGCCCTCCTCTGGACCCTCTCTAACAGCCACACAGCCTTCTGGTGCTGGGGGTCCCAGACCTGGATGCAGCACTCCAAGTGAGGCCCTCACAAGGGCAAGGCAGAGGGGGACAATCACCTCCCTCAGCACCCCTCTGTTGATGCAGCCCAGGATGCAGGTGGCCTTCTGGGCTGCAAGCACTCACTGCTGCCTCACGTAAAGCCTTTTGTCCACCAGAGCCCCCAAATCCTTCTCTACAGGGCTGCTCTCATCGAGTTCTCCCAGTCTGTGCTCATGTCTGGGATTGCCCCAATGCAGGTGCAGCACCTTGCACTTGGCCTTGCTGGACCCCATTAAGTTCACATGGACCACTTCTCCAGCTTGCCCAGGTCCCTTTGGAGGCCATCCCTTCCTTCTGGTGTATCAACTGCACCATTCAGCTTGGAGCTATCTGCAGACTTGCTGAGGGTGCACTCGATCCCACTGTCTACATCGCTGATAAAGACATTACACAGCACCAGTCCCAAGAGAATCCCCTGAGGGACACCACTCATCACCGGCCTCCACTTGGCCATAGAGCCATTGACCAGCCCTCTCTGGGTGCAAGCTTCAAGCCAACTCCTTACCCACTGAATGGGCCACCCTTCAAATCCATCTCTCTCCAATTTGGAGACCAGGATGTCATGTGGGACTGTGGCAAAGGCCTTACAGAAGTCCAGGTAGATGACATTGGTCATCTTCCCTTGTCAACTGATGCTGTCACTCACTCCATCATAGAAGTGAGTCACCAGATTGGCCAGGCATGATTTTTCCTTGGTAAAGCCACGCTGGCTTTCCTGGATCACCTCTGTTTTGCATGTGCCTTGACACTGCTTCCAGAAGGATCTTTTCCATAATCTTCCCAGGCACTGAGGTGAGGCTTGCCAGTCTGTAGTTCCCTGGAACCTCCTTCCTACCCTCTTTAAAAATGGGAGTGATATTTTTTTCCCTTTTTTCCAGTCACTAAGGAACTGACTGCCAGGACTTTTCAAATGTGACAGAGAGAGGCTTGGCAACTACATCAGCCAGTTTCCTCAGGACCCTGGGATGCATGGCATCAGGCCCCATAGACCTGTACGTGTTTAGTTTCATCAGGTGGTCTTGAACCTGCTCTTTACTTACAGTGTGTGGGACTTTGCTCCCCACCCTCCATCTACAGGTTCAGGGAAATGAAGGGCTTGGGAAGCCTGACTGGCAGTGAAAACTGAGGCAAAGAAGTGGTTGAGTCCCTCAGCCTTCCCCACGTCTGTGGTTACCAGCTCGCCCTTCTGATCCATCAGAGGGGGAACACTCTCCTTGGCTTTTCTTTTCTGAGCAATATACCATATATAGTGATACAATAATGTAATGTAGTGATACTGTAAGCTTTTGCATACCATAGTAATCCTGTCTATTCATCTCTGACTGACAAAAAATGCTTTCATGGACAGTTTTAACAGGGCTTCCACTTAGTTTCACCTTCTAGCTCATATATACAGAATCCTGCAGCATTCAGATTTTGAACTCTGAAACCATGCATGCAGGTATTTAAAGGAAATACACTAGAATTTTAAAAACATTTCAGATGCACATCTGCACAAGCAGGATGAGTCAGACAAAGGACAACGTTATTGGCAATAATGCACTGCAACCGCGATGGCAGTGATTCACTACGTTTTGACAACCGTTCCGCCTTGCAGTATCACTTCCCATAATCAATTTTATCCCGAATGTTTGCTACATCGTGCACGTCGCGGCTTCTGAAGGGGCTTTTTAAGGTCTGTGTGTTAAAAATGAAAAGCATTAGATAATTGCTAAGCATTGCTGGCATCAGTGTGCTTGGTACAGCGAGCAGCTACGGGACGCCGCTCGTTATTTTTAGCTTTCCTACTACCAACGCCCGAAAGGCGGCCGAAGCCCTCTTCCACCACTGCATTTAGGGTTTCAGCAGCGGGACGCAGCCAGCTGGATCCGGGACAGCCGTGACCCCTTCCCTTCCCTTCCCTTCCCTTCCCTTCCCTTCCCTTCCCTTCCCTTCCCTTCCCTTCCCTTCCCTTCCCTTCCCTTCCCTTCCCTTCCCTTCCCTTCCCTTCCCTTCCCTTCCCTTCCCTTCCCTTCCCCTCCTTCCCCGTGCCCCCCGGTGCCGCGCTGTGGGCGGGCAGGGGGCGGCTCCTCCCCCTCGCCCTCCCCCTCCCCGGTCCCCGCCGGGCGGCGGCCGCGGCCGCCCCCTCCCCACTCACCGCCGGCTGTCGGCGCCACATCCGCGGGGCGGGGCGGGGCGGGGCCGAGCGCCCTCCCCCGAGCCGTGGCCCCGCCCCCTGGCCCCGCCCACCGCTGCCTCGGCTGTGGCTCAGGGAGCAGGCGCGGGAGGGCTGAGGCGGCGCCATCAAAACCGTGTCCCCAAGCACCCCCTCAACACCCCCAGGGACAGTGACTCCACCACCTCCCTGGGCAACCCGTCCCGACCCCTGACCGCTCTTCCTGAGAAGAAATTTCCCCTCATTTCCAACCCAAACCTCCCCTGGCGCAACTTGAGGCCATTCCCTCTAGCCCCATCACTAGTTATCTGTGCAAAGAGGCTGACTCCCACATCATTCCATTTTGATTCCAAGATTTTTGTAGGGAGAATGTAGATCCTTTCCAACACAGCCATTTGTAGCAGAGGAGAACAAAATGCACAACAGGGACAGTTGAATAGGTCGGCAGACAGCAGCTCACTGTCCTGCAGGGCTTGCCAAAATAATATATATAAAATAAATACAGCTCTCTGAATATTTCTTACTGTTATTTTGGATAGTACTAAGGCCTTTTGATGTTTCTTGCAAATTAGATATACCTGCAGATTTGTATAGGGCGTACAGATCTGGAATGACTACAGAAATGGTCTCCCAGAGTCCAGAAAGCACTGCCCTCAAGTTGCTTGCCTTTGTGGCTTATGCCCTGTGGGCACACTCCATTGCCTAACAGCAGCTGCCACTAAGCTACTAAGGGTACGTTCATAATGGCTTATTGCGTAAAATTAGATCAGAACAAAGCAGCCTGCAAGGCGACTTCATGTGGACTTGTCCACAAGAATGGCACTGCAAGAAAAAGACACTGGTTTTAGAGTTTCTTTAGAGCCAGCGTATAGACCTAACACAGAACGTAACAGCTGCCAGAGGAGCTTCTTCTAGCATCTGGCTATTATTGAACACACACTTTTCAGCAAATTTGGAAATACATTCACATTTAAATTTTGTAATGGTTTTCATTTTACCATAAAAAGTATGGGTCATACTCTGTAGCCAGAATAAAATGTCTCTGGTACTGAGGCTTTCTATTATTTATAGCCCTTGAAGCAAGGCACCTCAGAAAATGGAGAATGTGAATACTTGGAATCCAGGCATTACACACCGCATGGAGCAGTAACAGATACAATTAGTATCAGCTAATTTCGGCAGGATGATAAAGCACATGGTTTAAAAGTCAGATCTTTTAAACCATGTCTCAGTCTAGTCCAGCTCTCAATGGCCTAACCATATAGTTTATTCACCACTCAGTTTCTCTGACAATGAAAACTCACTTCCTGCAAAAATAATGTAGCAATAACAGGGACATAGATTTAACAAAAGGGTTTCTTTAAAAAACACTTTATTCTTGAGTTTTCCATGTTGGAAATCTCTGGTCCCACTACATCCTGTCAGTATCCACCAATGTCTTTGCGGGCTTTGATTTCTGTCTTCAAGGATCTCTGGCCTTCTTGGCTTGACATCTGCTCTCTGACACCTTCTTCACTTTTGAGCTTTCAGTAAGGACTTTCTAATACCCAATTGCTTTGGCCCTGTGCATAGAGTCATTCAAAATCAATGTATTTTCTGATAGCAAAGTCATTGTTCTACTTGATCGGGTCATTTAATGTCAGTATTCCTTGACAGTCTGTCATATTTCTCAAATGCCATCTATCCACTAGGTGTCACATTCTTGCTATGCAATGAATTCTTGCTAGCACACTATCAGTTTCTTTCTAAAAGGTTCACGTTCTGCTAACCATGCATAAAGGTTAGCACATAATCCGATGGTCGCCAAAGTAAAATAGGATTCATAAATAGATGGTGGGTGTGCCTGTATGTGCATAGTAATCTGCATACACGTACACTGCTGACGCAGTGGAAACAGACTGACCATGATGGCAAAAGCAAATTACCTTGTGCCAACTAAATTGTGTTGTAGTAACTAGGCTGTTTCCATTAGGATTAGTTAATTTAAAGATGGATCAGGTTTGCCCACCCTAAATTGCCAACTGCACTATAATTAGAGTTAAATACAAATCCCAAGCTTGCGTCCATCAGTTGCTGTAGTCCAGTATTGTGATTGTTAGCTGATTATAGCATTTTCATGGTCTGCCTCTGTCAGGCACAAAGCAGACTATAGCCACAGTGTAATGGATAAGCTGTAGTAAAGTCGAAAAAAAATAAAAAATAAAAATAAAATAAAAAAGAGGAAAAAAGAGTGAGAGAGAGAGACAAAATAAAATCCATCAAAATTTCAAGAGAGGAGCTTATTTTTATTCTGTGGTTGTCTCTCTTCACCTTGGACTAATAATTAACACAGTACTTAACTAAATTAAGAAGCCATTCACAGTGAAGTAAAATTCTCATTTATACCTGGTTGAAACTGTGATCACATTTTGGGTATAGTTCAGTAGCTATCTGTACCCAACATTAATATTTCTTTCTATTTGTGCCTTCATTGCCAGCTCCAAGGCTCTGCGCCATACTTCCACCAATTCTGGCACACATCAGATCTTTCTCTGAGCCCATTCAATTTAGCAGATCCACAGGAAACTACCTCTTTGGCTGGTTTTATTTTCTTCCATTTTAGTGATTTAAATAGGCTCAAAGAAAGGCTGGGTAAGACCGAAAGCTGGCACAAGGTAAGCACCTTTCTGTAAAGCAAACCTTGTAATTCAAATACCTATAGACATACGTATGGTATGGCAACCATACTTCATACAGCCACATAACTGAGATGAATATTGGCTCTTAGCTGAAGTCACACATAGGAATAATCATCCTCTGAAGATTTAACTTTACTTCGGGTTAGAGGCATACTGGAACAAGTAAGGATCAATTAACAGTAAAATATTCTTCCTATTCACAAGCTAATGACATATTGATTAGAGCGTAAAATGGATTATTGGACTTTTGAAGTTTAGGGTTAATATGGTAATTACTTTTTTTTTTTTTTTTTGTAATTGAGTTTCAATTGATATATTTGTTACAGTAAGATTTGGTGCCATTTTACGCATCCTCAGTTGTTTTTCTGGTCAGATTATACAGGAATATATGGGATTTTTTCCAGTAATATAATATTACTAAAATGATATGTTTATACCTTTCTGCAAATGGAGAGGAAATTATTTTTCAAGCCATATCTGGCACATTTTTTACATCTTGCCAGGAGTCTCCACATAAACATGTTGAGGCAGCCCAAGCATTGTTGGGGTCAAAGTGTGGAAGCTTTGTTTTATAAACACTGAGCAATGAAGCTGATCAATTATAATCTGCAAGGTACAAGAAAGATACGTCTCTTCCATTTTCCACTGGTTCTAGCTGACTAGAAATACCTAGTTTTATTCCAGGTTTCTAATCCCAAACTAGGTCATGAAAGAGCAGAAAGTTTGTCCTGCCAAACAGTTTGTCCCGTCAAGCCAAATGGAAATAGCATAAAAAGAAGAAAATCAGCCTGCCTAAGCTTAAAAGAGGTGAGAGAAACCACTCTCAAATTATTACCCAGGCAGAGCAGGTAAAAAAAAAAAAAAAAATCTGCATTATATATTAATCATATTTTATACATGAATTCAAGGAAAGTGAATTAAAAGTCATCAAGATTCAAAGTTCGGTCCTCCTGGACAGAATGTGCGTGATTTATTTGTTAGTCCATGGCTGGGAACAATTCTGAAGAGTCAGTTGATTAATTGCTATGAGTTATCAGATGGCAGAACTTAATGTGCTTTAAGAAAACTGGACTTGTTGGTAGCCCTGCTGTGACCGTGCCCCAGAGAAGTCTTTGACTTCACCACCTGATGCAGCCTTTCACTAGAAGCAAGAAGTTTGGAAGAAGGAAGTTCAGGAAGTCTGTGTTAGTGAAAGTCTTCCCAGCCACTACTTTCAAAGTAACGCTTGCCAAAGATAATGAGGTGATAAATTCCCTTACAGCCCTACTCTGCAGGCTCTGAATCATGAATGGTCCTGGGAGGGCTGAAGTAGTTCATGATTCCAGTTGTCCTTCACCCCTTGTGCCTGAATTCAGCTGCTGGTCAGCTGCTGAACCACCACAGTGTAAGGCTTTAAGCAAACCAAAATGAGACAGCTGTAATATCATCAGCTGTTCCAAACTACACCAGATGTGCTCCAAACTATGCCAGATGTGCACGTGGTTTTTTTTTATTGCTCTTCATGAAATATTTCTTGTGTTCTTGCAGACAACTTCAGGAAAGTATCTAGATAAAATGCATATGCTACATCTTCACTGTATAAGGTCTGTTTTACTCTAACTTTTAAGGAACTTGAAGTGTAAGTTGGGAAGTGATCTTTTCTGGAATTCTTGATTATGAAAAGAGGAGTTGTGTGAGTTTTTATAGCTGATCCTTCAAGCCATCATAAATTGATTTCTCCAGGGAGATGCATTGGCTTATCCAGTGAGACAAGGACTGTACCACTGGCGTACTGCTAGCAAAACTATTGCAGATTTGACAGCTGTCCAACAGCTTAAATCTAAAGACTCTGAACTCTGTTTTCCTTTCATACAGCATACACGGTTTCATTGTATGATACATTTGCGAGTCTGTATATAATTTCTCTTCTTACTTACTGTCCACTAGTATCAGTTGTACATCTGTTCATTTGACTGTTCTCACCATTGCTTGGAAAATAACAAAACTTGTTAAACCCGTTAAACTGCAGATAGCTCATTTCCATTAATTCCAATTTCTAATGACCTAAGCTTGTCATTATTACTGTTGTGTCCAGTTTACATGCTACATCTACATGCTCAGAAACACAGCTTCCCCTTCATTTTCAGAAGGGGATGCATATTGGCATTTACTCCTGATACTCTGAAACAGAAATAAAAATCACAAGCCTGGAATAAATCACTCTTTTCAACTAAAAAGGTGGACATAGTCACTGGACTTTGCAAAATTACAGAACTCCCCTTAGAAGCCATCAACACCAAGAACAAAATACTGAACTCGTGAAAAAAAAGTGGCATTTGACATAATCAGTGAAAGACTGCAAAGCAATCACTAATGTAATTCTAGCTGTTCAAGAAAAAGTGGATGAGTCAAAAGAGAAAATCTTTTGCCTGTGATCTCTTCTGCAGGGCTGGCAAGCAAAGTACTGACAGAACAAGGAGGTGTGCATATGCTATTGTTAAAGGAGTGCACTTGCTGATCTACTTTTGGTATCTAGCTCGTTTCTTCTGGAATACAAAGTCTGGCACAGTTTTTCACCATCTGAGTCCCATGGGTCCCAGTGGTGTCATCAAACATACCGAGCATAGGGTAATTAAGATATATGGTATATTCTGTCGGTTTAGGAGAGCACTAGGTACTCATTAAAAATGAAATAAATGTTTAATCTGACCTGACTGCTACAGTCATGCATTCAGAAATACCAAAGATGTAATATTTGTAAATTTAAAGATTTTTTTTTCCCATAAATTCTACCTTATTAGAGACTAGCCTATTATCTTTATTAGCATCAAGTGGTCTACTTAAAATTTAGTACTGTAAGTCTGTACAGAAAAAAACTTTGATTTTTATCATCAAGGTCATTTAATTTGTCTTTTATTTCTGTAGTGCATAATTCTATAATCTGATTTGAAGCACACTCAGATCCATCAAACCTAATTTTAAAAAGTCTTTATTTTAGTGAAAATCATCTCCAATCGGCAATTAGAAATTCAATGTGATAGAAAACAGGAATCCTATTTTTGTTCTCCTCATTTAGTTCCTTCTGAAGCAGATGTCTAGTGTTTGTCAAGATCGAACTGCAGACTAATATAGTACTCGCCCCATTTTAAGCTGCAGAAGGGACTGCTCCTTCTTGCTAGTACTACAGTGAAATAAGCTAAGGCAAAACATTAAATTAAAAAAAGGATCCTCCATTCTTAAAATCAAATGTCAAGTCAAGTGAAAGTCAAGAAAAGATTAACAATTAGTATTGCCCTTAAAAATCTTTTTCCTGGTGGATCTGGAGACGTACTGAGAACAGAGCTTGGAATAAAAAGTTCCATTTGAGGTTTCTTTCGTTTTTTAGGAGAAATAAAACTGTGTTTTGGTGTTATGTTATATAAACAAGAGTCTGTTTTCGGTTCAGATCAGTGAGAGTGACAGGTGTCTGGGTACAGACCATCTTTCTTGGTCCAGCCTGGGAACGAGTGGGTGTGTTTAAAGCTGTGTGAGTCGCAGCAATCCCACTAGGACTGCCTGTAAGGCCCAAGAGCCCATGGGACCATAATCCCCTATATGTTAATGGGGTGGATGGAGGCTTCTTTCTGTTGCACAGGGCTGTGAATTGGAGGCACACACCTTGGCCGTACCAGGCCCTGTGACAAGAACCCTCTGCCTCATGGCTCAGCTAAGGTAGGCATGCTCCCTGGGCTGGGATGCACAGTGGGGTGGACCAGCAGCACTGTCAGCAAGATGTACACCTCTTGGCTGTCAGAGGGAGCCACAACTTCTTCCCAGCCCCATGGGACTGCAGACTGAGTCAAGCCACGCTACCACACTACTGGCACCACTTCCCCATGCTAACAGCAGAGAACCAGGAAATGAATGCTAATGTTGAGGCACGGAATGATTAAATCCTCTATTACTTCCTTTATTAAATCCACACCTGTGACAATAACGATGATTCTTTCCTACTTAACTGTGACAGAGCTTGCCTGCTCTTCCAGACACGCTGGAAAGCCTGGGAGATAGTGGGTGACTGTCAGCATGAATTTGTGTTGTCACCCCGAAGCTGGCAACTTCCTAACCCCAGTGAGAGTACAAGGGGCTGGTCTGGGTCCCAGCTGAGCCAGCTCTTCTGAACTGAAATCCCTCTTCTAGACTACAGTGAGATTTCTTCACATGTCCACAAGTAGTCGCTGCACCCAGAAACCACCAAGAATTTAGCGGGTTTCAGAGCTTTATCAGTTCAGGGTAGTTTGAAATTTATGCTAACCTAGATTTGAAATGCTCCCATTTAAAACATTCTGGGCTCTGAAACATTTCTGAAAAGAATGAAAAAAATGGTAAATGGCAGAATTAGGATAAGTAATGGTGAAATTAAGATGATGTAATCAAAGTACCTCACTCTGAAGGTAACGATCCACTCAGCACCACTGATACAGTGTTAACTGGGTATCAGCATCACCTAGCCAGAGAAAACATAAGCTGTGAGTATACTTAAATCTTCCATGTCTCTTGCTTAAACAACTGTTAAATAAGAAGCAATATTGAGTTATCCCATACACTGTTTTTGTTTTTCCATATTCATTAGCAACATAATCAAAAACACATCCCTTTTCACCTGACATTTTTAAAGACGACTTTAAGATTTAAAGGTGTATGGCATTTTGCCTTTGACAGACATCTGTGCCCCATTTAGTTAAATTGTCCTTCAAGAGGCCTCAGCATACTCCTGGGGTTTTGTTGTATCATCAAGGTAATGTTGTATGATATTTATTAAGAAAACCAATGTCATGAGTTTGCAAAAATAAAATAAAATAAAATAATAATAACAACATTGGTTACATAAAATGTAGAGTTCTTATGGTATTATTTGTATAATGTTCTCTTAGAGATTTTTGGATTGATGGAGATTTTTCAGATTATTCTAGATATTAATATATTTCTGGACATTTGTTATCTAGGTCTGTAGTTGCTGTGTTCTGTTGTTTGTTTTTATACTTGTCTGTCATGGGGTAGTTACATTAATCGTTGATTTATTCACTATGTATGATTATTCAACTCTGAGGGATGCAGTGGAAAATAAAGCTAGCTCACTTTTTTATTTTTATAAATAAAATTTACATGTATTTGCTCTTTTAAATGTGCACATCTGATACAGGATAATTCCAACAGCATCTTAACATCTTTATAAGACGGAAACATCAACAAGGAGGAAAATGGTAAAGAAATTATAGTTCCTTAAAAGACAAGAAGAAATAATACATTAGCACTTAGCTTACCTTTCTTCAAGTTTTTCCATACTAGATATCAAAATCAAGTAAAAATTAACCAGATTAGTGTAACCAGACAGCACTCTGAAAATACGCAACATGATCTGCTCTCATGTACGTGCTCTTGAATAACTCATCCACACCTGATTTTTTAATGTGATTTATTTGCATTACTTCCCCTGAGTTCAGCCCATGTAACTAGGACATAAGCATTTATATTTATGGGGCTGCATGTAAGTGCTCTGACACATCTAGGTGAGGAACAGCTTCTTCCACGCTTCCGCTCCTGACAGTGTGACCTGAAGGACAGTCAAGGAAAGCCCCCTCCCAGCTGACGCTTCAGCTGGCACTCACAGGGATCATCTGCATCACGGACTGCCACCTGACACACCCTGAAACATCAAAGCCATCTGGCAGAGGGCTGCCAGATACAATGCAAGACTGATGATGGATCTGCAGATTACTGAAGCAACAACTGGAAGCCAGGAGCTATCACACAGCAACTAAAATGGTACTAGGCAGCTATGTTTAGATGTCTCATTTGGCTTTGTGCTTCTCTTGTTAGGTTGGCACTTTATCCTGTTTCTTGGGAGAGCAATGCTCTGAATCAGCCTCAAAAGCCAATAGTTCTTTGCACAAGAAGCTACCCATCAAGAACATGATCGTATACACGTTTCTCATTTTGATTGTTAACACACACATGCATTAGTTTTCTTTCACACAGCCTCCAGTAACTTCTTCATACAAGTAACTTGTGATACTGCTGTTGATAAATGGAGTGCCTGAAGGATTATTTGAGCTGGGGATTGCATCTGGTCATTATCTTTGATGGTCACCAACAGATAACTTCCATTGCCCCACCTACTCCCTCTTTTATAATACAGGCTCCTCGGTCCCCAGCAGCATCACGTTGCGCTATTTCCATCACGTGGAAAATATTTCCTTCTGATTGTGTTATGTGATTCGCAGGATTCCTCTGATTCCTATATTGTGAGAATATGTGAGTGCTTGTTTCTTATTTACTTTTCCATGTCATCCATTACTTTAAGGATCTCTCTTATGTTGCTTTCTGTTTTCCCTCTTCCAGGACAAGAGCTCTAACCTATTTAACTTCTCCATATACAGCAGCTATTATTTACCTCTGTCATCCTTCCTCAATTTTTTCTTGCTCTACTCTACATTTTTCGTATAAGCAAAACTGCATACAGGAGTAAGAACACACCATCTCAAATTAAAAGGCTTTAGTTTATTTTTGTTAACTACTTTTATTAGCCCAGGACTAAAACAAGAAGGTGAATCATACACAATGCTCCAGGAATTATCTTGCAGCTACACTAAAATACAGAAAGAAAATTGAATATCAATTTTTTTATCTATAAATATTAGTATTCCCATAAGTTACATAGTGATTGGCCGTTCCTTGGTGTAATGGTGTACGTTTTGTAACTGATGTTAACTGGTATTAATTTTGTAACTGATTGTAAAGAAAAGCAAGACCAGCAAGCTGTTCTGTGTTATGCATAATATACATAAATATATATGTATATAAATATATAGAATATATATATATGCACTATGTTACACAGAATATACTATATATGAAGTCGCAGACAATGCCAGTTCAGATCTGCAGAGATCAAAGTTCTGCTGAAACAAAAGTTTCAGACAAATCAAATACTTTTAAAAAACTGAAAAAAAAAATCAATAACAATCCATTTGTATCATCCAAATTACCAGAAAGCAAGATGAAACCAAGTACTTGACATAGAAGAGGGAAGAGGCAAGTATATCCAAGAAATAGCATTAAGACTCAAAAGAAATAGGTCATGTGAAGAGAAGCACTTAAATTTAGTAATCAAATGTATATTCAGCAGCAAAGATAAAGAAAGATTAGTGAAATAACTTCACCATCAAGAAAAATTAAAGAAATTATAAGATTCCCAATCAGAACATTTTCTGAAGTTGAAAGACGTCCGAGTCAAATGCACTTTCCTTGGTTGCAACAGTGAAACTGATAAAAAATTCCATTGCAATACACAGAATTAAATTGGATAAAGCATAAAATAACCCAGAGCAGATTATGGCCCAGTCTTTTACTTTTGACCAGCTCCTGAAGTCCTGGGGGAAATACCAGTGGGAAAAACAGAGAACTTTTCCTCAGAAGCGATAACATGTTTTCGGCCACAGGAGAAAGACACAAACACAGCATTCATGCTGCCATGTACTGCAGCACTTCAAACACTAAGATTACATAAATATGTATTTATATTTTATATCACTTCATTCCATAGATTTGCCATCTCTGGGAATAGCCATTGACTTTGATCTGCAGGCACTGCTGAAGATAATGGACAGAAAAGATCTTCCTAATCATGCTAAACTTGTCTTTCTTTATCAATAACTTTCACAGTTAAAAACACTGGCTGAAATCCAGACAAGTTTGACAAGGCTGGGGTAGTAACTGCGATATGTGGCATAAAGGTTAGCGCTGTGGTTTGAATGTGAATGCAAAGGTTGAGTATTGTTTGGAAGGGCAGTATGTGTCTGTGTGTCATGAGCACCCAGCAAGCAAACAGAAGAAAGAAAGGAAAAAAAAAAAAAAAAAAGAGGCAGAAAAAGAAAAGCCACAGGGAGAAGCAAGATCTGTATGACACCAAGAGAAAGTCAAAATAACAAACTGTAAGCACACAATCTTCCTCGTGTTGTTTGGTATTTCCTCTTTTCGGGGAAATAGGACTTGATGTACATTCCTTGTAAATAAAAACAGCGCACCACAGACATAACTGGGTTGCCTGTCACTGGGTTTCCTAATTTAAATAATACTTGCAAGGATGAATTTGGCCAGCAACAGAGACTACCATGTAGGAAAAAATGTATTTTTAAACTGAGTTCAAGCATTTACTAATCTTACAAAAGTGATCTTTATATTAAAAACGCCAATCTCCAAGGAGATAAGTATTTTCCATTACACTGCTACTTACTACTATTTTCTACCAGCTGGAATCAGTACAAATAGAAATACTTCTTTTTGCCAAAGACTTATTATTAAAAAAAAAAAAAAAAAAGGGACAAAAAAAGAAAGAACAATTTCCCTCAGAAGAAGAAACAACTATTAAAAAGTTGTAACCAAACATGTTTACTGACTTTAAATATTGCTTTCAATATTTTCTTGACACACATAAAGCAAAAAAATTTACTAGTTAACGTAATTGTTTTTTACTCACATAGAATACATAAATAACTGGGACTTAACAGGGCTGGAAAACTGTTATTTTTATGAATCTGGTTGAAAACATTAGGAATTTTTTATTTTATTTCAAGCACAGAGAAGTATTCAAAACCATATTTTTTTTTTACCAAAATTCCTGCAGTATGGAATTATTTCTGAAGAGTAATGACTGGAAATTCTCAGGCTTGGAGCTTACCAGATATGACGTACAACACCCACGAGACACTTCCTCTCTTTACCTATGGTAGACGTTTGAAGATTGTTGACCAATCACGTATTACAACATGAGCTGTAAGGTTAAAAAAGAAACGTCGCTTTGTGTAAAAAGAAAACTCCAAAAACATTGCACAAGCTTTTATTTACAACCAACAGGGTTACGATGAGATCAGGATTACACCAGAGAGGTTGCGCTGCGTTTCGTAGTTAACAACTTCACTAGGAACGGGATTATGATGTGGATTTTAGGGGACTGAAACCCTCCAACTATTATCAGCTGGGGTGGCATGGATGCCAGGACACGTGGTGGGATGGTGAGTGTGCTGGAGGACAGGACTCCTGCCCACCTCAGCTGGCCTTGATGACGTTAGCATAGGGACTGAAACATAGGGCTGACAGGTCCTCAGAAAGCCGTGTTCTCAGCCTCCCTGCCTCCAGGCAGCTCCCCTACCCCTATGACATCTCTGTTTATGGAGGACATGATGTGTAAGTAGCCTGTTCCTACAGACCCTGACCATACCCTGGCAATCTTTTTTCCATTACCTATACCCTTAAAGAACATTTGTCCTAATGGTTAACCTAAAATGCCCTGGTTACAATTTCTGCCTATGGTGGGCAGTGAAAACAGGTTATTCCCACGTAGTCATAAATTCTTGCATATTTGTAGACTGTTCTCATTCCTCCTACTCAGTTTTTTCTTCCGTAATTAACCAGTCCAGAACCATTCAGTATTTCCAGTAGGCCCCTGACATTCTGGTTGTTCCCATCTAGACGCTCTTCAGGTGGTCCACATCCTTCTTGACACACAACACCCCAAACTAGCTTTACAACTGCTTAGCAAAGCAGAATTACTTGCCAAGTCTTGCAAACTCTAATCCTTATAATAGATCCCAGCAGAACGCTTATCTTTTTTTTTTGTAATAACACACCATTGTTGACTCACACCCAGTCTGTGACCACTCAAAGCCAGAGTTACTATTGTACAAAACTGCTACCTAACCAGTTTTCCCTACCAGCTGATTATTCCTGCTTAGGTCTGCAGCTGTTTCAGTTGAATAGCTTCCCATTTTTTTGTATTTCTAATTGAAGATCATTTTATATTCTGTCCCTGTCCTCCTGCATACTTACTCCTTCCCTGCCTGATACACTTATGAATTCAATAAGCATTTTCCCTTTTATAAGCATCCTTCAGGTCAGTAATGACTAGCACCAGATGTGGGATCTGTGCAATCCCACTTAATATACCCATTGCCAGTTTGATAGAGCACCATCCTGTTACTCTGGTTTTCCAGATAGCTCTGTATGCACCTTGCTGTAGATCAATGTAAATCACACTCGATTAATTTGTTGAAGGGAGTCAAATGAAAATTTACCTGAAAATCAAGACGCATTGCATCTGTAGCTTGTCTCTTTCCACAGGATAGGTCATCTGGTTATAAAGTCAGTCAGATGTTTGAGACATAATTTCTTGCTGACAGTTACCAATCTCTATGCTGTTTTTCATGGATGCACATTTATTTCTTTCACTGTTTTTCTAAGAACTGAAATTAATTTTATTAATCTACCATTTCATACCTCCTCTTTTCTCTCTTCCCTCCCCTCCACTGTGCTTGTCACTTTACAGCCTTCCTCTGTGCTACCCAACAATCACACTTTCTCAAAGATACTGATTAATGACACTGATATTCTGTGAGCAACACCTTTAAATACCCTAGGATGGAGTAAAAGAGGAACTTCAGGTCAACCTGAAAATACCTGACTTAAGTACTCTACCCTTTTCTTAGCTGCAGCTAAAATCTTATCTTCTGTTGTTATTGCATCAGTTTCCTGATTTTACTGATCTATTTAGTGAGGCTTAGAAGGCACTGCCCTTCTGACACCTTTAGTTTTCTCACTTGGTAGTTAGAGAACCATTTCTACCTCATACAGTTAGCATGTTTCTAGAGTGATTTTTTTAATTATTATTATTTTGCTTGCTAGTTGTGTGCCATTTTATACTTGTGTTTTTTGAATTTTGTTTCTACATACTTCAGTTATACTCTAATTCTCAGCCTTAATATCCTAACCTACTTTTTTTTTCCATCCCTATACATTTATTTCTTGAGTAATTTAGCCAAACTGGTTCGTTAACTATACTTGCTGACTTTCCTTCACAATGAAAACCTGTGTTTGTCCTTAATAACATTCCTTTAAATAACTAGCTGCTCCTGTGAATTCACTCTTCCTTTTCTTTTTACCTGTTATACAAGCTTTTCTGAGGACTCCTAACTTCCAGTTCTCCAAGTTCATTCAAGTCTGCCTTTCTGAATGGCATGGATTTTATTTTAATCCTACTCTTCATACTCTTCAGATCGCTGGATCTGCTGTTTCATGGACAGCCTCAACTAATGTCCACCCTGACTTTTTCAGTTAGTTGCTTCTTACTGGTTTTAATCAAAACTAGCCTCTTGCTAGGTGCAGACTTTTCCAGCAGCCCTGGAGGGCTCCAGTTTGTGTTCATGCAGGTATCCACTTTCAAAGGTGAAGAATATAAAATAAGGTTGTGGCGTTGTCTAGATTACACACCCTGTCTCATGCAGCTGAAAATGTCTCAACATGTGCTCTCAGAGCTAGCACACAGACCCAAGTAGACACAGTCTACTAATGGCAGCACCCTTCCACCCACCAGAAAACATGAAACCTTGTCTCTTCCCAGCCACTCCTGTATCCAGGAGGGAATTTTCAGGTTAACCATGTGTGAGTGACACATGCTGGCATAGCTAAGTGTGAGAAGAGGGGAGTTCTGGCTAGCAGCACAGCATGTCATGGCCCCAGCTGTCGCTGATACTGAATATAACAATAAGGACAAATCTCATCATCACCCCTCTTTGCAGTATGCTTGCTTCTTGAAGCACTTAAACTTCTCTTGACCTCCCCACAGCTGACTCCTGCGCACAGTTACACAACTTCCTACCACAACTGCTGTGGGCATAGTTACAGACTGGTGCTACAGGGGCTCTGAATGCAAACATAGCTCCTTTTCAACCTGGGCTACCTTCAATGCAAAGCTCAAACTTCCAGCTGGAAGTCCTGCCTGAACTACTACATGGACAACATGTAGGGTAGACACTCAGAGAAGAAGGACCTGTGGGTGCAAGAAACAAAGGGCCTGCAGAGGCTTTATGGAAGCAAATTATGTATTTGCTGAACCACCACAAGGATGCAACTGATGGGAACTCCTTCAGTTGTGAGCTGGGCTGCCATAGTAGTTGTTGCTACCAAATCAGAATAGGTATAGTGTATGATGTTCCTTTTATCAAGCTGCTGTTTTTATCACTTTCATATAGAAAACAAGCATAAGCAATATTTTTTTCCTTTGTGTGTACATGCTTGGCCTGGTCAGCCTTCTTTATGGTTTTTGATCAGATAGGTTTTAGTGAGCTATTTGTGATGCTCTTTGGAAAAGTAAGATACTAAGTGGGTCATTGTAAAAATCGTGGGTGATAAACACTTGCACTCTTTTCATGTTTCATTGTCACAGTCAGCTCTAGCTGACAAGCAGCTACTTCTATTAGATCAAAAGTAGGACTGGAAGTGTAGTATATATAATACAGAATTTTTTTGTGTTTGAGGTGTATTGACATAGAAAATAGTACAACCTCAAGTCTGAAATAGCTAAAAACAATGACAGTTACTGTGAACTGACCTCTAATATAGATGGTCTCAAAGTTATTGTTCGAAATCCAGAGTAAGCAAGATGGCTTTGACACTCTGGCTTCTATAATGTCACCTGGAGTCTTTCTCTAGCATGGAGATTGATACTTTTATCTCAGTCCAGGACAATGAGGCTTTGTGAGGTCAGATGGATTGCTTTTCTTCTCACAGCTAAGAGAACTTGTTTTTTTTGCTCTGATGTTAGCAGGAAAAGACTTTTGCCCTGAAAAGTGTATAACAAAGGAATCTCACCTGTGTTACAAGATGGGGTCTGAAAATAAAATTCTGGCTTATAATAGCAACATTGGGTAGCATAGTTCTTCTTAAAGAGAAGGCCAACAAACTAATTCAATAAAAAGGACCAAATATAAGTCCTATTAAAAATGAACATTGGGGCTTATTACTGAAGTGAGAGAGTAAAACAGTGGCAAGAGCCATCCCTTCAGAATCCGAGGGATATTTTCAGTGTCCAGAAAATTCTCTGAAATACCAAAACGGAAAACCTCACCTGAACTCTTTGCTTCTCATCATGATCTAGCTATCCTTCATTCTTCTACACCACCACATCAGCCACCTGACGTGTGACTGACCCTCTTCCATTGGCTTTAGTGCAGTCATTTCTTCATGCACAGAAATACAGCTGATTTATCCACGTATTCAAGTCAACTCAAAAGAAACTGAGCTATCTCTATCAAGAAAGGAAATAAGAGAAAGAGACTGATGAGTGGAAGTGCATTATTTGTGTATTTACATTCTTAAATACGTGTAACCAATGACTGCTTGTGTAAACACAACTGAACTGAAATCACAAAAATAGCCATGTCTAACACCTGCGTGTTCCAAGAGTAGGGCTTAAATCTTACTCACGAGGTTTTAAACATATTATTTCATTGGAGTTAAGAAGAAGTAACAGCATTCAGGGCTATTATTTCAGGCTCTTCACAAATTCCATGGAGCATCACTGCAAATGTTGGTGGTAATCATATAGTACTGCATGCACAGATATTCGTATTTTCGGTAAGTAGGATATTTCAGAGAATAAGTGGAAAAACAAAACAAAACAAAACCCACCTCTCTAGAGAAAAATGTTAGATTGCCACAGCATTGTGACACAGCCAAACAAACTTTAGCTGAGATTGTGTAACCTTGACGATCGCTGGCGTTAAAATTGCAGAATGGCTTTTGTGTTACCAAATTAATGTGACAGCTTCGCTCACGGGATTTCAGAAACCTGAAGGAACAGCGATCGCTCTGTTTTTTCTGAAGTGCCTGAGGTCCGCAGCAAAATTTGGGAAGAACGCGAGGCTTAAAAACGCCTCAACAGTGCTTCCACTCGCTGCATCTCTGTTTTATTTCAATCGGGGTTCGCTGATTGTTTAATGTGAATGTAGTTCACACACTGCTGAATAATTAAGCAACCCATGGCATGGGTTTGGATGCTGCTGAGGAGCGCATCCTTTTTTTAATCCGTACCAACAACCACAAACTACCCCCCTGAGAACCCAGGGCTGTGCAAAGCGGGGCGGCTGGCTCCTGTCTTTGTGTGAGGGGCTGAAATTGGGGACATGGTGCTTGGGGACACGGTGCTTGGGGACATGGTGCTTGGGGACACGGTGCTTGGGGACGCGATTTAGGAGTGTGACAGCGGCTGAGGGACGCCCCTCACGGCATCCCCTCACGGCTCCCGCCCGCCATGGCGGCGGGGGCGGCGCTGTGGTGGGGGTGGCGGCGGCGGCGATGACGCAGCGCGGAGGAGGAGGAGGAGGAGGGAGGGGCCCGTGATGGCCGGGGCCGCCGCCGTCGCGCTGTCCCTTTCCGCGCTGCCCTCCGCCGCCGCTCCGCCACCGCCAGCAGCCGGCTGCCGCCCCGCCGCCATGGACGAGGAGGAGACCGCCAGCGACGGGTGAGCGCGGCGGGAGCGGCCCCGCCGCCATTGCGGGACCGGGGACAGCGGCGCCTGCACGGGGAGGGAGGAAGGGGGGGACAGCGCGGTTTGTGGGCGGCCCTGCCCGGCTCTGCGAGCCGCCCGGCCCCATCCCCGCCACCGGCGGCCGCGGTGAGTGCCCGCTGCCGGTAGCAGGGTCCCGCCGTGCCCCACCGCCGGCCGCCCGTGAGCAGCGCCCGCACCGCGCCCCCCCCCCCCCCCCCCGCGGTGCGCCCGGCTTGGTCGCGCCCGGCGCGGCGGGGACGCGCCTGCGGCCGCCGCCCTGCCCCGCAGCGGGGGCGCGCACCCGCGGAGTACCTCAGGGGGCTGCCGGCCACGCGGCGCGTCGCCTGCCCCGTCCCAGCACACATCCCCTGCCTCCCCGAGCCCACCACAAAATGCCCTGGCTCCCAGTCTGTGTGCAAACACGACGCCCGAGCTGCTCGCTCTGAGTTTGTGCTGTCACAGCTTGCGGTTCTAGCCCCGAAAGTGCCCGATCAGACTGTATCTGGCTTTGCTCCAGTCATGCGTGTGCTGTATCCCCCGCTATCCGACGTTTAAATGTGCTCTAAATGCGCTGTTTACATCATTTTTTTTCCTTCTCCATCCTTTAAATATCAAGCGTTGTATTGTATTGCTCATACTGCCGATTGCCTGTCCACCCCAAACTCACTTCTTGCCTTTTCCTTCTCCCTTCTTTCATAATTACGTTTTTTTTTTTGAGGAATTCCACTTAAAATTCTTTAAAAACTTACATGAAAATTACACTGCTTTCATAACTTTATATCCAGGATGCTATTTGCATGTTGTCATACGATACATCTGTTCTCTTATCTTCCAAAACTATCTGTGTGCTCAGTTTTCTTCTCTGTGCAGACCTTTTTTGATTTTTTTTTTGTGGGTTTATATTTCATCTTAGATGACTTGCTGCTGCCAACTCAATCTGGATGGACCAGAACTGGACTATCCATCTTTTCCAGGTTCCCCATTGCACCTTTACAACTGTATACGCACACTGTTCTCTCTCCAAGTATAAACATCGCAGGCTTTTCTTTCAATGTGCAATCCAGTCCAACCTGTAACTGCTCTTTCCTCCTTTCCTCAAACTTAGAATGGCTTTTTTTTTAATCATACAGTTGTGGTTTTTTTACACCTTCTGCAGCACTGTACATTTGTAACCACAGTTCCCTTCTTGGTTCCGTGTTCTTTCTCATCCATTCGCATCCATAAAATACATCTTATTTGCAAAGCCTCTTCTCGATGATTTACAGATTTTCTAAGTAGGAGTCTTAAAAATAGCTCTGCCTCAACCTGTTTTGTTTATGTGTTCATTCAGCGCATTAGCCTGAACTGTATTAGCTGCCTGATTTGATCACACAGGGTACTGAGCGCTGCTTAGGTGGTGCCAAATGCCCTCAACTTCAGTAGCCCGCCAGGGCTGTGGGGTTGTTAACGTTAGATGATCAGGACATAGGGTAAGGAGTCATAGGCTAAATTTTTCAAAGAGGATTACGAGAAATTTCTTGTCATGGCTTACTCCGCTGGATAGCTTCTAAAGGGACTTGATTTTCAGGAAGTTGTCCGTGTCACCTTTCTAAACAATCAGGCCATTTAATGTGAAGCCTTTCAGAGTAAGCCCCCAATTCATTAAGGACTTCTAAGTCTTCTTAGACTTCTAAGAACAAAATCTCATGCTTTTCCTTGAATTCGGAAAGTGCATTAGCTGTGATGAAATGTTAGTACTCCAGGTTGTTAGCACTTTTTTTGGGGGGGGGCTGTTTCTAACGATCAGCATTTCTTCAACTTTTCAAGCAGAGAGCAAAACCCAGGACCTGGAAGAAATTTATGAGTGAAATGTGTTAAGTACTTTTGGATTTAAAACTTTGTAGCAGTGAGAGGAAGGCTTACTCTATGGCGTTAGAGCCCTAAATTAAATTGCTAGCGATAGGTGTATACAAAGAATAAATACAGAGTTTATTTTATCTGCCTAGAGAAAATAGTGTGACTCACCTTGTTATGCAACGTATGCAAACAACTGGTTTGTTGAAATCTAGTAACTGCCTAAGTAGGGTGAAAACAGAAACGCAGCGACACGTTCCTTTGTAGGAAATTCCGACTGAAAGATACTCACGGCCTTGTCCTAACCTAGAATGAGAAGTTGAACTAAACAAATATTTTGGTCTCTATCAAGGAAGTGATCGCTTGTTTAAACACATCACCTGCTAACGATGCCCAAACTTCTTCGAAGCCCTGAACCTTCTCTGTATAAGCTGTAGAAATAGACTTCTGCCTGTGAGGCAAACAGCCTACCTCAACCTTTTTGCTGATGTTTGGTTCACTTACACTCACTCTGAATTCAACAGGACTGTTCATGGCTTGTAATATATCTAGTAATAGCAGCTACTAAATATATGTATGTATCTGGAAAAAAAAAATCTCAAAAATTCCCCCTTTGCCCCCTGTGAAAAGTGGAATAACTTCCTTTAAAACAAAAATTTTAGGGCAACTGCACTTGTGAGCTTACATCAGTTTGCTTGCTTCTGACCTCTAGCCTCACAAAATAACAGCTTGGAGAAATATGTAAGAACATACGCTGTAAGTTCCACTGCAACACCAGTAACCACAATTATTTTTGCAATACCATTCAAGCTTGTTTGCGTTTTGATTCTTTCGGTATGTGATTTAAAATGCTACAGAATTATTTTTATAGCTTTGAAGTGAGGTGTTTGAAATAAAAGAGGAATAATTCATCGAGCTTAATAGAGCTCTGACTCTTAGTAAGACAGTTCACAGTGATACCACACCAATATATTAAAGAGTAATATGAAAGCATAAAGCATAACATTACTCTCAATTCAGTCTTGCTTTATTTTTCTGCTGGTTACATCATTTAGGTTCTAAAGCAAGCTAAATAGAGGTAGACTGATGAAAGCCGGGTGGTTCTTACCTTTCTTGGTGAAAGAAGACTATTTCTAACAGCCTGTTCTGTGGCATACACAGCTAACAGCAGGTTTGGGACCTACAGCTTCCATCTTTGAAGAGACACTGAAAACATAAGTGCACTGTGAGAAGTGTGTGCAGGAAGAGGTTAAGGGATGTTTCCTTCCTCTTCTGGTTTTGTCTTCTTCACTGTTGTGTCAGTCATAACTTCAGTGCTTGGTGCCTTTTGCACTGCGTTTGTGTGCTCATCTGAAAGTGCATGTAGTGTATGAGCAGTTTATCAGGCATTTATAGGATTGTTTTAGTTTTCCTGTCCTTATATGAGTTTGGGAAGGAAAGGTCTGCAGTGGTCAGGAAGATCTCTTCTCCCCCAACACAGACTTGAGAAAGGGAAGGATGGCAAAATACAGTAAGGGCTATCTTCTCCTTCCAGCAACACTAGCAAAATGATCTTGGCAGTGCGTGCACTGTCCTTGTACAGGGAAGAAACTCACCTAAATGTCAGTACAGTAATGCTCTGCTTTTCAAGTCTAGCACCTGCAAGCGTTATGGAAAAAGGTTTAAAAATATATATATATTTGCAGTGAGAATATAGAAGTAGACGATTTGTTCATCTCTTTTACTTGGTATTGACTACTCTTTGGAGCCCCTTGTTTATCAGAGATTCTTTGGCTCGTGCTTAGGACAGACATTTAGGGAATAATTTCTTATTTTTCAATTTTCTTTATGTTTTTTCACATCGGTCCTCGGTAGTTACTTGTAATGGACTTCCCGTGGTGATGTGGCTTTTCAGGTAGATCCATTTATAACTTAACCCACTGCCTTTCAAGCGCCCTCAGCTTAGTGGGAAAGCAGATGATGGGGCTGCTGGGGAACCGTGGCCTTGGTCAGGACCTTTTCACCAAGGTACAGCCAGGTCGCTGAATTGTCTTTCACAGTTTAACAATTAAAAAATAGTAAGTTTAGGGCATCCTATTTATAATTCAGGAAATACATTTGTGACTTTTCAGACCAGTTTTTATTTCTTTACGATTCTTAAGGGAGATCGCCTCAGGAATCATCATGGAGAGGTTTGAATGGCACAGGTTAGACACTGCTGTGCTAAAGGTTTTCTCCCCCACTCTTTCTGCAACTTGTTCTTGTATTAGACAACATGAGGAAAGGTACCACCAGCTGACTCCAGAGAGCTGCAGAAGGTCTTTTCCCCTCTTTCCAAGCAGCAGGGAAAAAATCCTTTCAGTGGCTCCCCTCCAGTTGCATGTGGGAACACTGGTGAAGCAGCATTCAAGTGCTTTGTTTCCACTGTCACCACCAGGCCCCAACACAATCCCAGAGTGTGTTACACATGCTTCATGCTTCATTTATATAATACATGGATGTCCCATTACTAAAGAACATGCACTTCTAATGGCTCACCTGGAGCTTTCCATTGCCTCTGGTAGAAGATCCCGTTCTCCTTCCCTGATTATCTGGCTGAGTCATCTGTTATGACAGAAATCCCCTATAAAATGTCTTACTAGGTCGATTAGTCACCTGGCTCAAGTCCTTACATCTGAGGATGAAAATGAGAAGTGCCAGGATTAGCGATCCTTTTGCCAGGGTTGCATGGTTTGGGGCATCCTCTTAAGTTTTTATAGAGTCTGTTAGAAGTGCTGCCCCTGGGCTCTGTATTTTATTTGGGCCAATTGGGCTGTGCCTCGTAGGCCCAGTTAGAGCTTAGCCCTCTGAAAATAATCTTGTCTGTGCCAGGAGAATCTGCACAACCTGCAGTTTTTCTGCACATTATTGAGAGAATCTGAACCACTTTCCCCACTCATAAATTATGAAAGCATCTTCATTTTCCCCCCTCATATTTAGTGGTTTATTAAAATTGTTTGTTGAGGAAATTTCAATTAGCTTATTTCATAACTTGAGTGTTTTCTTGCAACTCTGATCTTCCAGGATAGGTTTTTGTCCATAATTTGTCTTGAGAGCCAGAGAGAAGAGGGCATGAGAGGAAAGGTGAGTGAGTTGACGTTGGCGCTGAAACTGAAAGATCCAGATGAGAAGCTGAACAGCAAGGGAGAGGTCAGTGGAGAAGAGAGATTTGTGAGTCCGTGAAGCTGTGTAACGAAATGAGGTCACTCTGGAATAAGGTTAAGAGGGTAAAAGAGGGGGATTTTAAGGGTAAAGCCTTGAATGACACTGAGAAAATACGGTGAGGAATGCCGGAGTAGGAAGGAGCTCTGAATGACTTGTAATAGAAAACCAAGGATCATACGAGGTGACAAAAAGGAGAGGAAAATAAACCCCCCAAAATCTTTTCTGTAATAAAAGATGCACAGGTGCCTATTGCCACTGAGGAAGTCCATCCATGTACTGGAATGAGGAAGAGAAAGATACAGCAATGAGGAGGAAAAAAAATGGGGTAGGTTGGTGCTGGCAGGCTATTCTAGAAACTTTTTTCTTCATTGCATTTAGTACGTTATACTGATCCTAAAGGCATATTAATTATTCTGCACTTGTCCAAAAGGGGATATTTGATGCAATGGCTTTTTGCAGCCTTCCAAATCCTAAAGGAAACCTACAAGAAAGCAGGAGAGGGATTCTTTATCAGGCAGTGTAGTGACAGGACAAGGAATAAAGTTCTTAAACTAAAAAAGGCTGGATTTGGATTAGATATTAGGAAGAAATTATTTACCCTGAGGGCGAGGCACAGGAACAGGTTGCCCGGAGAAGCTGTGGATGCCCCATCGCTGGAGGTGCTCAAGGCCAGGCTGAATGGGGCTTTGGGAAACCTGGTCTGGTGGGAGGTGTCCCTGCCCATGGCAGGGGGTTGGAATTAGATGGTTATTAGGGTCCTTTCCTATCCAAACCATTCTATGATGATGATTCTTACCTCTTTCTGAGGTTACTTACGTGTCTTTCTGACACATTAAACATTTGATGTGTAGTCACGTAAACAAAAGCATCTTCTAGTTTGAGGATGAAGGGAGGGGTTGTGCCCAAGAGTTTTACAAGGAGTAGAAATGAGGCTAGGTAGCCCAGAGTTCAAATACCAATTCTTGAAGTTTGACAGAGTCAGTCACTGTAGGTGACTATGATAAGGAACACATCGTAGTAGCTGTTCGAATGGCAAGCAGCAAAGCAGTGCATCTTCAGTGTGTATTTACACTCACGTAGAGGCAGGTTGGATGATAGGAGTGTGGTTTGCATGTAGTGTGCTTGGAGCTAAGGGAATAATGATGTGCTTTAGGTAGTCTTTTATAGGTGTTTTTTTTATGGCTCTTTACAGAAAAATAAACAAACCCATCTCCTATCTAAATTATGCATGATACAGTATGGGATATAAACAAAAGATAGGGTAGAGCATGGATGGGCAGTGGTGTATATTTGTAACAGGCGGTTGTTATTTGCAGATTCTGTTATTGTTCTGTGTGATGGAAGTTGGGGACGGTCTGAAATGTGGGCCTCTGCCATGCTGGGTGTTAGAAGGCTGACAGGTAGGGTTTAAACAGTACATAAAGGGTGAGGTTATGCAATATCTGAAGGGCAACATGAGTACATCAGTAAGTGGATGGATGAAACGAAAGTAATAGAAAGTTACGTATATCTGAAGGACACCAAGAGAGAGTTTTCATTTTCTTCAGTTCATTTATACGTTTCTTCCTAAATTCTCAATGCAGTGTGCCGTGCAATGTCTATGAAAACACTTAACGACTTAATGACTGTGGCAATGCCGAGTTCCATCAGATGTGAATTTGCTGAGGAGGAGGCAAAGGGGTGTAGGGACTGTCTGGTAGGTAAGCTGTGTTACATGTATGGTCCCTGTCACAGCTTTACCATGACTGCAGCTCCCCCCTTTCCTCTCCACCACATCTGCATCTTTGTCTCTGCATTCTGTATTCTTTCCTACCTGGTCTGTAGCTGCCGACAGGATTTTCCTCTAGGTTGAGTTTGATTTTGGCTTTTAAATTAAAATATAAAATACCGACTGCTTAGAAAATGAGGCAGGAAATAACTGAGGGCTTGATTACTTGGTTACTGTTAGTGGTATGGATAAACAAATGGAAAGGCAGTACTGGGAGACAGAGAGGAAACTGGGGAAGAGGGAGGCACAGTGATGTAAGGTATATGGCAAGGCATACCTGTGGCTGAGTTTCAGCATGGGAGAGAGCAAACTGTGGATATACTCTACTGCCTGAATGCTCAGGCTGCTCAAATGAGTTCAAACACCGTGGTAAACTTCAGAAGCAATAAAATAGCCATCAAATGCTGATTGTTTATGGATTTACCTTATCTACATTCTCAGGTTAATTCCGGTACGCAGTAGTCCTGTGTAGCTCTGTTGGTATAAATAGAAATGGTAATAAAATCTCCTTGTGAATTTTTACAATGATCTTGATGTTGAATGTTCTGAATACAGAGTTCAAGATGCAGTAAGTACATGAGGAATGCATTGTTTTTACCTCTGGCCCAGTGTAGCAATATTCTGCAATAACCAGATACCATGGGCTTCTTGTTGAAATGGACCTGAGGTACATTACACTTCCTAGAAATATTATGCAGAGGTTTTCAAAACATTCTATTTTAATGTTAGTGAAGTATCCAGGAGTTTCACAACATCTAATTGCATGGAATGTCTTGGCTTGACATTCATCTAAACAGAACTTCATAGGCAGGCTTATGTCATCTGGGAAAAAAAAAAAAAAAAAAGCTTTCCTTTTTAACCCACTCACAGCACTTTCATATGGTCTTTTTGTCATCTCTGCAAAATGGTAAATAGACATTTGTTACAGGAGTTGGTGTCTTGTTCCCCTATCATGTTCCTAATTCTTTCTCCTGAGTCTTGCCATCATAGTATGCTCTTCAAGGTCTCTCCCTGATGATTGCAACATTTTTTGATCTTTTCATGCGATGATTGTAAAGTGGACCATGGAATATTTTTCTTCTGATGTTTGCAGTTGCCAGAAGTTAATTTTTGTCCTTGGAACATCCCATTCAACTTGCTGTGATGGCTGCTACATCTAGCTCCTACTGTATGTGCAGAAGCTCTGCCCTGGTTAGGCAGCCCTTGCAATAACAGTTATTGTACATAGATTGTGTATGACTGATGATACATTTATGATGGTGTGATTGAATGATTCTGACTGCATGCATCATCCGCAGAAAATTAAAGTCCTGAAGAACATACTGCACTTGGGGGACAGGAAGGAAAGGCTGTAAGAGGGAGTCCTAAAATTGGTTACACACTCATGAAACCCTATCCTCAGCCCTGTTCCGGAGATATCCCTGCCCAGTTAAATCCAAACCGACTGAGGTCATGATTATATCTTACTGTCAGTGGCACCTCTGACTTTAAAGCTTGTCAGCTTCCAATGTGCCCCACTACTCCTTTTTTTGCACATTATTAGCCCATAGATCTTCTGGTTAACAGATTCACTCTCTGTCAGCTGGGTCTCTATAATTAGTTGGCTTAAAATACAGCTTCTTTTAAAGATGAATCTTTTCACAAACCTGACGGAGAGAGAAGCCACAAAAATAGTTGAACAAAATGGAAGGAATACTAAGTTTTTATATCTGATCTAGTAGTGGTGATTGCCTGAGATTCAGGCATCAGGTCGCCCATTTCACCTCCTACTGACACCAGCAGGAATGAAAATGCAAGAGCAGGGTGCTTCTCAGAGATGGACTAACACGTGGACTCCTCTATGCATTTTGTCTTTCTTTTAGAAAAAAAAAAAAAAAACACAAAAAACAAAAAACAATTTAGAAAAAAAGCCCATTTTAGAAATGGGCTTTTGTTACTTAACAGACTGATAATGAAGATTAACTGCAGTTAACTTTATCTGGTAAAGGTTTAAGTCTAATATATATTATTTGCTTCACCCTATTCTCAGTTTCATGCAGAGCATGTTGCTTTCACATGATAAATGTATTGTCCTAATTTCCTAAAATTTGTAAAATTTAATTGGGAAACTGGAGTTTTCTTTCATGCTAATCAGTAATACTTTCTCTTGTTGCCAATTCAATGTCCTTTTCTTTATACCTTTATTTTAAAATCAGTATCTCCCAGTTACATTCTTACATATCCTTTGAACAGAAGGAAGATTTATCTTGGTCTTTAATAATGTTTTTTATTTACTTCTCCGTATTTAACCTTTCTCCATCCTAGCTGTCATTCATAGCAAGATTTAAGCTCTGCCTATACTGGTACCTAGGTTGCATGTATAATTTTCTTGGATTTTGAATGGTTACAGCTGTTGAAATGCTAAAGGAGGTCGGCTTGACTGAAGCTATATTGGAGAACTTGAATGTGTTCACAAAATTAAATCTGCAGTGATTAAGTGACATCCTAATTTTAGTGGTAGTGCCTGATGCATTTTACATTTCATATCACTATTAGTCATTTAGTACTGTGTTACAAACAGAAAAATGTTATCAAGTATGATCCAGAGATGTGCAGTTCCAATACATAATTAAAAACTTTCTTGAATTGGAAATAGTTGCTGGTTCTTTATCTCCTCAAGTTCACTTTTCAGTTTACTGTGGTTTTAAAAACATGTTTTTCTGTTCTTTCACATACTAGCTTGAAATAGGTTATTACGTTTTTCTCCAAAGTATTTTTTTTTCACTGATTTGTTACACAACTTACATCAAAGGCGCATTCTCCAAGGTGTAAGTAGAGAACGAGATAGAACTTGAATATAGTGAATGGCTTTAAACCATCTTAAACAATGCCTTTAAGCTAAGAGAGGGTAGGTTTAGATATTAGGAAGAAACTCTTATTATATATAATAATTAATGAAATGAGAAAGTAAGAGTGTGTTATAATTTAACTCTTAGACACAAATTAGCCAGATGTAAACCTGCTTCTCTCTGGTATTTTGACACATGAAGTCATATTTGATTTTGTTATCCTTGACAGTTTCTTTTGCTTTGTATTGCTTCAGGTTGTTGCCCATAAACTTGAAATTTAATTGCCCAAAATGGAATTGGCTCTAAAAACTTGTTGTTGAAGAGGCAAGAAGCCACATGCTATTCACCTCTTGATTCTGTATCAGCTACAACTGATGCTGATGAAAATGCAGAAAACATTTGATTAAACAGACTTACTTCTGCTGTTCCCCTGGGAAAAAAAAATAAGACTGAGTCTCGGTGTTTTCACTTAAGCACCTATGAAATCCACATTACAGCGTGTTTTTAGAGCATTATAGTAAAACACTGTTTTACTTTTACAATTGACATTTTGCCCTAAATTTGATATATTGAACTTTTGCCCCATTGTGAATATGAGGAGCTCCTTTTCACTCCTGTTTTGCCTGTTCTTGGTATTTTTATAGAAATTGAAAGGGCTGGCTGGGTTGCTTTACCTTGCAGTTTTAAATGATATTGAAACCTGCCATAACAGTAGCTGTCCCGTTCTTTTAATTATCGATGTATTTTGACTGTCACTTATGCATTAATGATCATATACAAATATTTAGGGTTTCTTCCCATAAAACACTGAGCACTGTAGCCTCAATTCAGCAGGACACTTAAATATATGACTAGTTTTATTGAAGGACAGTGCTTAAATATTTTCATGTGAAGAAATTACTTAAAACCTTGGGAGTAGTTATGGTGTTTTCCAAATTTTTATTTTTTGATTAAAAAAAAAATAAACAGTTCTAAATTCCTTTGCTAGCACAGTACTTCAAAAATACTTTATACAGAAAAAATGTGAGAATCTGAGCTGTTTTTCCATTACCTTACACATGTTTTTCTGTTATAGTGCAAACTTCTCCTTACTTTGGGACTGGCTCAAATCAGCTGATATTCATAATGATCTTGCTGGCTGGATGGCCTGAAAATCAGAATGCCATTCCTCTTAGTGTTATGCAGAAACAGTATAACAAAGTCTATGCATTTAGTTGATGTTACTCTCTTCCTTACAAATAGCTAGAATTAATTCTGAGAGAGGAGAGGTTTAGGGTTTTTGAAAGATCAGCTTGATTCTAATAAGCTTTAAGGGTAAAGCTTGAAATGATTTACCAGTGAGTTCACTCAGTGTTTTAGCTTTTTAAGCAGAAATTCAATTAAAAATATTAAATATGTTCATTTATTGAGAGCAGGACAACAGCAGATATGCAGCTGTGTTGCTCGGGTATTTACATTCCCTCAGTCCTTTGTGAGTTATTGTGTAATTGTTGTAAATGCTGAGCTCTGATTTTCCTACTGGTGGAATTTTTAAGTCCAGATAATATTTGTGATGAGAAACTATTTTCCACGCTTCTGTCACTGATACATTTCGGTGTGTCTTTTTTGATTAGTACTGGGAGTTCTAATTTCCTTACTAATTTCAAAATTTGTAGTCAAAAGTAAAGTTTATCGTAAACACTGTAGAAAGATCTCTGCATATATTCTCTCAGAAGGTCAGTAATTTTTGACAAGTCACCACATAGCAAATGACATTGCTTTCCTTTACTCTGATTTAGTGGAGTTCTTTCACTTACAGATTTTGTGTTTTCCTTTTTTGACACCCAAGCTTTCCATAGATTATAGCAGCTGGCTCTACAACAGTATTATACATGGGGAAAATACCTCTGATTTTAAGCTTAATACATCTTCAAAGTCACACATTCATACAACTCTAACAGGAGTAATTACATTGTGAGCTTGAAGAGCATGTGAAGACTGTCTGTATATTTATATCTCCTATATAGAGTTACAACCAACTTCTGTTGAACATTCAGTTGAACATCTTGATATGGTAGAGCTTCATTTTTGAAACCAGCCTTACAGGCCAGAAATCAGGTAGACTGTCAGCTGTCTGAGTGCACGCGTCAACATAACAAGAAGTGTTTACTGTCCTTCAGTATTACCGAAGCTTGCATGAGCTTTTTTTGGAGCATGCCAAATTTGTAAGTGGCCACAAATCCATCAGTGGTCTTGCACATAATCGACTCTCACCGAGCTAAATAGGTTTAATCTAGCTGTCAGAATGATAGTTATCTGAGTTAACCTATTTGCCACATTCTTCATCTGATTTGACCTAGTTCGTGGAGGTGGATGGGTGGGTCGCATTCGCTGTGCCTCTGCCTCTACTTGATGCTCAGTTCTTTTGAAAGTTACCCTTGGGCAATTTAAGTTGAGCTGTGACAGCAAATACTTGTTTCAAATTAATGTTTGAGCAGCTAAGAAAAAGAAGTATTACCCTTTACACAATATTCAATAATTCTTTACCCCTTAGATTTCTGCAGACAGTAATCATTACTTATTTTTAATATCTGTTTCCTTTCCTATGCTTGTACACGCAGAGTATGTATTATAAATGAAAAATTGCCTCCTTAGCTCTGACATCCAGTACCCTCTAAATCCTAATACTTTCACTTTGAGCATGCTTACATATGAGATTCACTCAGTCAAGCGCACTGCAGTTGACAGGTAAGTCAAAAATTTGTCTACAGTATATGTCTTCATTGAGTGGAATAAGATTTTTACAATTTTCTCAAGTTAGATTTACCTTGTTTGGGTGAATAGGCTTTTTCATCTCTTTTCAAAAAGTGCAATATGAACATTGTCATATAATATATTGAGTTGGAGCTGGGAAAATGTAGTAACATTCCCCATCATGGCTTGTAAGGCTTAGTAGAAGGAACAGCAGAAGTACAGTTATCACCTCTCAATTGTGTTTTTTTTTTAATTATTTTTTATTATTGTTTTTATGTAGCTGGGAACTCTTGAAGTCTTAAGCCCTTTCAGACTATCAAGAATGATCAGTTCATGAGCAAGGAAGCAGAAATACAACCAAGACTTGTATAGAACAATTTCAAATAAACACCCCTCAGCTTTAAGATTTTCCTACATGAAGGAGGAGCTAAGGACTGTGAAATTAGGTCTCGTTTTCTGATTTTGGGTATTGGAGGTTGTGCCTCTTCATGCCAACAAAATTCGCCAGGTGTGCTACTTGTAGGTTAGGAGCTTCCATCTATCTTCTCCTGTGAGGGTGGTATATTTGGGAGCCTGCCATGACTTGCTGTGTTTGGGAAGGCCTTCCCTGAGACCATCATGTCCCATAACATCCGTGTGTATCTCCAGAGGAAGGCCTTCACTGACTTGTCTGGTGACCGGAGTGGCACGATAAGGGCTGCCTACTTCAGATCTTTAACTCAGCATCTGCTTGGTAAAAAATAGTCTGGCAAAATACATGGAAATCAGTCAACTTATAGCATAGACAATTAGCATCACACCATGTGAGGCAAAGCAGGACTGCTATACATCCACAAGTTGCCTAACAGTGAAAAATTAGATTAGTTTGAGAGATCTCTTTCCTCTTATGTAACTTCACAACAATCTTCTGTTCTGAGTGGTTCACAGACACCCAGGCCTGCCACTAAAAGTAGGAAGGTTGTGCTTGATTGAGCAGGGTTTCTCGTTAATTAAACTGCATGCTATGGTTTCCCGTTGTTTGCTTTTGATTGCATAGCAAATAAGGATGTGATTGGGGCTGTCTGTTATTAAAATAAGCCAACAGCAGACTGTCATGGGGGAATTGGGTGAGACGGCTGCAACACAGCACCATGCTTCCCAGTGAGGTACAATCTGAAATGTATTTAGTAAGCAGGATAGATACGGCAAGTGGATAGTGACTGAAATTATAATTTTTCTGTTCTACAACACAAACACACATCACACACAAAGCTCCAGCCCTCCCAGTCTGGTTTAGACCAGCACCACATGGACCCAGAGAAGCAGGACTACCAGTTGGGGCCTGGCCCCTGTGCAGAGTGATTGTGGCTCCAGCTTCTACAAGGCATCAAAGATCTGTGTGTATTTCCCCCAGGGGCTGCTATTTTCAGTATTTGTTACCATATTTGTCAGCATAAACTACCGATGGTCTCGCTAATTTAGCCTCATGCCGGTCACCTTGGCTAAGGCCATGTAACACTTGTCTCTGGGACTTCCCCATCCCTTCTGGCCTCCTGCCTCAAATACGTACAAGAAGTCTGGAGGTCAGTTACATCTTACAGACTCGTGTGTTAATTGAGCCCCTAGCAGGGCATCAACCCCATTCCTGACCCCCAATTTTTCCTGGCTCCAGTGCTCCAGGCTTGTTCAGGTGGCTGTGAAAGCTCAACTGCCCCCAAACAGATGTGAGGAAACAACGTGAAACTCCAGCTGAAATCCTTAGTTTTATTTCATGTCTTATCTACATTGCTGGTGAACAAATGGTCTTGAAAGAGCCATTGCTTCTTTTTTGATGCTACATAGCTATTTTAACTTAATATCACAGTAATAAAAATGATAGGTCATGTAAGCAATTGACATTCTTGTGTGCATTTAGAGGACACGTTTAGCACAGATGTACAGAATAAATGATACCTCTGGAAGGCTACAGGCTGCCTATAGCAGGGATATGATTAAATAAATTAAGTAGTTCATTGTTCTCTGCATGTGGAGAACATCAGGCAATTTGTTGGAAGGAGGGGGGAAAACAAAGGATTAAGTCTTGAATATAAATGATTAAATATTTTCCTAAATTCTTAATCGCTTTTTTGACAGAAAGTCATCTTCATTTGCTCTTTTAGTTCAGCAAGTACAGAATGACTGAAACACATACACGATTTTTATGCTAAGCATTTCAGCTTGCTGACTTTATTTGTCAAGGTTCACATGTGTGTGATGTCTCTTCTGAATGAACCTTTCTGTATTTATAAACAGTACTGATAATTAGCAAAAGGAAAGAGTGAACACTTAGGCCAAAATTTCCTGATTCTGATACAATTCTCTAAATATTTTTCTTGGGTATTCAGGTGGCTCCCTAGTACTGGGAAATGAAATTCAGAGGTTGTGAGCTGTAGATTTCATTTTTATTTCATTGTGGTCATATCTCTGCACTGTCTTCATGTTGACATGTTACAGACATACAATTCCTTTGCTAAATCAGTGGTTTCCCTAAGAACAAATATTTCGTACAGTTTTAGCTTGAGGAAAACAGAGACTGGATTTTGTGCTTCTGACTTAAGAATTATGAATACAAATGGGTGTTTCAGCACCTAACTAGCAGAAAGTTTGGCTTAAAAGGGTGGTGGGATAACTATTGTTTAGTAATCCACCAGAGTAATTCATAACATCAGACACGCTGATATTGTTAAACCCAGATTCAACAGTTATTTGCTGGTGATGTTGCTTTTGGCAGGTGCCTGCTTTAACCTCAAAGATACCTTTTCTGACCCTTTAGGATATCTATTTTAATGTGGAAGCCAATCAGTTGAATACCGTTCCTGGAGGATGCTGAGTTTCTTCAAGTCTCGGATTGCAGGAGGCATCTGGGCAAGCGTACAGCATTAAGCTGCCCAGCTCTCAGTCCACACACCATCAGCGTGCTTCCCACGTTCGGGGGTTTAGGAAGGTTATTTACAGACCAGCCAGACATCCGTGTGTTTCTCAGGAAAGTAAATAACGTTGAGTAACAGTGGCCATGGGTGATTGGATGATGAATCCTTTCTTGACCAAGTAGGTTATGTTTGATTTCTTTTTTTTCTGATGTTCCCTAAATGCAGCACAGCTTGCGATTGCATTGTGCCTTCCCAAACACCCTGCTGTGTTGTATCATAAACGTAAATAGCTGTGCAGCTGGGATAGCTCAGCCCCTGAGAAGGGTGGGGAGAATGTCCTTTGGATAAAGAACTTGGAAGGAAAAATCATAAATTTGTTATTGATGGGTTGTGCAAGCTCCGAAAAATTGGACGCTAGTAATCTTTTAAGATCAATTTTTGTCCGACTGATGCTTGCAGCATTCAATCCTGAAAATACTGTAATGAATTGGAAAGGAATTCAGGGTAGGAAAAAAAAGCTTTAAAGAAAGAAAATTGATCGTGAGTTTGGTGTCTTCATGCTCTTCTCCACGAGGAGTGGTTTGAGGTCCTACAGTAGCAACCTTTGCACTGCAAGTAGTCTGAGCTGCTTCAAAAACAGGCAAGGGAGGGAGAAGGGTATTCCTTGTTGAAAAGGGGGGGAAAAATAGCACCTAGGAAGAGCTGCACCTAATTGCTGTGTCCTTTGATGTCCCTGAGGCTGTGCTGCTAGCTGAGTCATTCTCCTGCTCTCATGGTCAAGAGGGTACTATAAAGATAGCAAGTGACAGCTGAAAAGTAGCTTCTGCTAGGGGGGCTTGAGGTTGCTGTTTGATTTTCTGCTGTGACTTTGTTTCTAAGTCTGTAATGAAGTCCCTGGTGCTTTGCTTTGCTAGAATAAACCTGCTTATTTTCCACTTTTTGAATGTATTTGGTGTGTGCATCTTAGTTCGGGTTAGGCTGGCAGGCACGAGGCTTGTTGCTTTTCTGGAAGCAGAGGGTTCATGCAGGGTGGTGTATGTGCAGGCAGGCTTCCAGGGGAACCTGAGAGGGGCCTGGACACCCCCACGATTGTGTTTTATTTCCTGCCAAGCTTCTCGGGTCGCGGTGAGGACTCATGTCTCCGGGTTCCCAGAAGAAGCCTGCTCTGACGGAGATACATCGGTACACCCTGATAAGGGACAGGCAGCAGAGGGACAGCGTGCTGTTTGAACAACACCCCTGAGCCTTACACCACCTCATAAAAGACAGGGGAAGGTGGATTTCTTCCTACTGCTCACTCCTGTCCTGCAGGACGTGTGGTATACATGGGGTCTTTTAAGATCAGCAGAAGGAACTCCTTCAAAACATCAAATGCTGCAGAATGGGATCGTCTTGCTCAGGAACTTTATATTCTGTATTGCTGTTGCAGGTTAGGATGGCTGTTCAGCTGGCTTCCTGCTTGGTGTCCTACATCGCTGCTACACCTTAAAGAGGCTGAGGACAAAATGCTAAAATGTAAGTCTGTTTTTAATAAGATTTATAGATTTAACAAATTTTTCTATCAATTTCCATAATCAGGATTTTTTTTTAATACAGCTTCTACATTGATGAAATAACCAGGTTTAGAACTGTTTTCATTGTTCCCTTATTTATGATATTTGCCTGTAGGCTCAGCTTTGAAAGGGAAGTCCTATTCCAAACAGTAGTTTCCATAAAATGTCCTTTATATTTTATCAGTCTAGCAATATCATTTTTTTCCCACTCTTTTTTCAGGCATTACAAGCACATACAATAAGCGGTATGTGTATATAGCCAATGGAAATAAAATATGGACGCTGACATTCTCTCCAGACCTCACACGTAAAACTCCACTTGTCCTCCTCCATGGTTTTGGAGGAGGTGTCGGAATGTGGGCTCTCAATTTTGAAGAGCTCTGTGAAAACAGGACCGTTCATGCCTTCGACCTCTTGGGATTTGGACGTAGCAGTAGACCCCACTTCGACGCTGATGCTCGAGAAGCAGAAAATCAGTTTGTGGAATCCATAGAACAATGGAGAAAAGAGATGGGGTTAGAAAAAATGATTTTACTTGGACACAACCTAGGTGGATTCCTGGCTGCTGCTTACTCACTAAAGTACCCATCGAGGTATGTAAAAATAAAGGAATGAAGAAACTCCTTATCTTTTTTTGACTAGTGATGTTAGCACAGGTTTTATTTTATCAGTCTCTTTATAGGTGATCTTTAAGGAAATGACTGTGTTGATTTAAAAGAACTTGATAATGAATTTTAAGCCCCAAGTATTAATTGTGTGGTTTGTTTTCAGAAGAGTAGAAATAAGTAGATACGGTAAGCGCATTTTGTTCCATGTACTTTTCTTTACTGTTTTTGTTCAGTACCCCTTGCCATGTTACAAGGCTAAATAGCAAGGATCATATTTATTCGTGAATGTTTGAGACATCTCTGTTCAAACTTATTATTTTAAGACAAAAATAGGCATATTTCTGTCAACTGTCCCATTGTTACGGCTAACAGGCAAACTTCTGAATTTAATTTCCCTAAATAGTTTATGCCTATATGTTAGCAGTCAGCCTCGTGCAAGCATGATGATGTAAAAAGAGTTTTAGTGGCTGTTTGATTTAAATTATCTCCATGCCACTTCATATTTGTTCTTTGAAAAACAATCCAGCTGTAGCAGTGCTGTAACCACATCTCATCAACATTTTCTGCACCACATCGTGGTTGACAGCCAATCCATTTTTTACTCTAAATTAATAATTTGTCTCTTCTTCAATGTAGCCTAGTTATATAGGCCCTGTTGAGTGAGGATCCTACCAGCTGAGGTTGAATGACCTTACTTTTGTCTAAATAGTCATAGTGGACCCTTGTTAAAAGATGTAAGTCCAGATTTCCACATCGTATGGGAGATTCTATACTATACAGAACAAGTAGCTTACTTTATATTAGCATCAATTGATACCATATGCATACCTTGCTCTCTCACTTGGAGATTATGGAATAAACCCATACATCTGTTTTTTCCTAAAACGCTTAGTCTCTTTCTCTGTCAACTGGTTGACAGCTGGCACATGCTGCTAGAAGTGAGGTATGAAAGCAGGCTTGTGTCTAAATCCCGAATTTGAATGAATACGGTCCTCTGCCTTAGGGATGTAAAGCTCTTATCCATTTGGGTGTAAAGCAACTTGTAGCTGACTGCAGGTTGTTGCTTCTAGGGATCACTTACAAGTTTCTTACCCTTTCTTCTGAAATATCTGTAAGTGGTTCTGTGTTTCTACTTTCTGCTGTCTTACATTGAAAGTGACTCTTCTGTTTTCATGCTTCACTCTGCTTAAGTTGAGGTCAGTTAATTTGGGGGCGTTTTAGTTTGTGCTCTCACATTACCAATGTTTCTCTGAAATGAAACTAACACCATCAAGTTATCACACTGACTGATAGGATCTTAGGACAGTGCTGAATCGAGTGATAAAAATAGTACAGCTTCCAAACAGATTATCTAACAATTCATTAGAGGCTTAAGGGATTCTGGATCCATATTGTTATGAAAGTAGATCTGTTTCTCCAGGCTTACATGATCCATTAATTTACTGTGTTGTACCAAATTTGTACATGGGACATCTGAGATTGTAAATTCAAAAAGATTCCCATTTAGAGTATTCCTGCGTGGTCGTGGCGTTATGATTTTCAAATACTGCAGCTTCTGGACTATCCCTTTTGGAATGATTTTCATGGCCAGCCTCCTTTTATCCCAGCTTATGCTTTAGACTTGATTACCAAAAGGAAGAATGCAAAAAAGGAAGGAAAATATTAAGAAACATTACAAGACAAAAAAGCTTGCTCTGTTTTTATTTATGTGTATGCTGTGTTTAATGGCAGTCTTTATGCACAGAATATTTAGTTGTCCCGAACAGCCCCTCATGGCTTACACTCCTTAGCCTCTAATCTCCCCTGCTGGGTTTGTATAGTTAAATTCTGCCCCATCCTCTGTTACCATTCTTGTTTGCTGCTGTGTGCAAATACGCTCATGGCTGAGCTGACAGCCAAGAAACATCTTTGTGAGCTTAATCCTTTTCAGCCCCTCATTTCAAGCACAGATTTTGGGTTTCCCAAACGATTATGGTCCAGAAATAGCCTGCGGAATCACTTCTAAAATCGTTTTAGCCACTAAGAACTCTGCTGTATTAAATACCTAATCTCCTGGCTTTGAAAGAGAAGGAAGACATGAAGAAGAAAGTAAAGTGTTGAAGCTTGCAAGCAAAATCACCTTAAATATGCAAAACTATATTTGAGTCACTTTTCCGGGTATCAGCAGTATCTAGCACAGTCCTGTCAGAGTGGGTGTTATTATGGGATTAAACAAATGGATGATTCCAATCAATCAAGATGAAATAAGTTTTTTGCTTGAGGGGGACGTGCAGCATGAAGTGATTGATTTGTTACATGTGCGGGAGACTCCTACTGTACCCTCTGTACTGAGATTCCTTTGAGTGATAATTTTATAAGTTGTCTCTCAGGCATTGCTTTTATCAACCGAAATCAATAAATTTAGAGAACATCTGCTAATTTTGATCTGCTCTGCTCAGATCAAGTTTTACTTTGATAAGTTTGTTTTTCTGATAAATTGCATCCCTTCCTAGAATGGAGATTTGAGATGGCTTGGAAAAGAGCGACAGATTTTTAAATGTTTACTTAAATTAAACAAGTGCAATTCCCCTTTTTTTCTCTCAAATTAAACTGCTCCTTCATAAACCAAGGATGTGGATTTGGTCATTTTTTTAAAATAGAAAAAGGGCTCACTGTTTTCTCAGATGTGTATGACAGTAGGTATCTATTGAATGCTGAATTTCTCTTTGTGACGTGAGCTTCCAAGCTTCTGGTATTCCTACATATGATTAGTTGAAATTCATCTTTTATAATTAGCATTCAAATGCAAAATCATCAAGGGACCAGAAATGTAATAAGGCCGCTATGACAGAAGTGACTAAAACAAATTGCGTCATCCTCAGATAGCAATTTTATGGCTCGGTCAAAGGAAAGTTACTGTACTCTCAACCTCTGAACCTTTTCTGCCAACAGGGTCAAACACCTTATCTTAGTGGAGCCATGGGGTTTTCCAGAGAGGCCTGACAATGCTGAACATGAAAGACCAATTCCGATCTGGATCAAAGCACTAGGAGCTATACTGAGTCCATTTAACCCATTAGCTGGGCTGAGGATAGCAGGACCCTTTGGTGAGTTTTAGCTACTCCTAAAAACTGTTTGCCTTAAATGTGAGCAAGGAACAGGTACCACATTAACACACGCTTTGTTGCAAGCCCACATCACCCCCAGAGAATATAGTTTGAGGAGAAGGTGGGAGGGCTTGAGGAAAGATGAACTCTTGAGGACAAGAGGCCAAGATCTTTCTGTGTGAAATACTAGTGTGACAGTTTATAGCACGTATTGTAGGCTACAGCTACGATGACACAGATTATGTGGACATCTGCTGGTGAAGCCTGACAAAGAGGCATTGCTGTGAAAAGGTTGTCTGGATGCCTCCGGTCACAGTCCGTTTAGTTTCCCTTCCAATTGCAGTTTGATTGACAAACAAGATTTCCAATTTTGTTTAACATTAGAACGCAGTCTCTCGTAAGTACATTTGTCTTTTGCTAGAGCTTAAAGAAACTGAAACTCTGTTCTTTCCATCGGCCATTTTCCTGTTACTGGAGCAATTTTGTGAGCCTCAGCAGTGTCCTGCATTTCAGCAGCAGTCTGTCATTCATATTTCTACATCTCTTCAAAAGCACTGATGAGATAGAGATAAATTCTATATACCCTAACACTGGGACTAGGTAGAGATGACCAGGAGTGGGGAGAAGTTCATGGTCAAATCTTAAATTCATCATACGTATTCCTTCTAGAAGACAAGAGGTAATCTGTTTATTACTGTTTGTATTACTGGAGTATCTGTTGGGGAGGCTTGAAAAAATATATCCTTCAGACCCCTTAGAAGTTATTTATAACTTTCTGTTTACCTCTCCATCATTTTAAGTGTTCAGTCTGAAAGGAACTAGTGGCATTTCTAGGCTTTGTATAAACCACATCTGTTTCTTAACTCTCTTCCTATAGAATGTGTATTTTAACATGCTAATATATTCGATTGTTTTCAGAAGGATGACAAAATGAGCTTTTCAGACAAGCAGTGTTTTGTACAAACAGATTTTCTTTTTAAGTAAAATGCTTTCTAATCTGGTTGACAAAACAACTTGAAGCATATTGAGTGATAAGCACTGATTTAATGCATTTTATCCAATAACAAATGTATGCATAAATCAATCCAGCTGGAAGAGTTCAAAGCTGAAGTTGTGTCTCCCATAGCAAGTAAATGCAGTCAGAAATGTGCTGTGGAAACAGACCCTGTCTTGTCCAGGTATCCCCAAACCAGGCTTGCCTGTAGGTTGAAGTTGAGGGCACTGCTTTTCAAAATTTTTCATCAGTTTCTCACTCCAGATGTTCAAAACGTTTCTCATCATCAACTTACTGTGCAATTCTTGACAGGTGAGGCGTAGTTCTTAGAGAAGGGTAAGTTTAAGCAGCGCAGGCATCAAACCCAACCTGATGAAGGCACTGAACCAAACCCAGGTTTCCTTCTACATACACTTGTGCTTGAACTGCTGGGCAGGCATAACTGTGTGATCCTCAACAGAAGGCCTCTTGCTCTTGTTCAAAGGTATAAGTTCAATATTTAAATGCGGACAGGGTTCTTTGGGGTACCACGGTGGTGTCACATGGATATCTAATCAAACCTGCAGGCAGATACCTAAACCTGGGAGAGAAGCAGAATTAAGATCTTTTTGTTTGAGTGGGTTCCAGTTAGTTGATTTTCAGAAAAAGACAGAAGTCTGGCAACTGAAATCTGTATAGAGAAAATATAGGTGGCAGAGCACATTGCAGAAAGTTTGCAAAATCTTCATCATTTTGGGACTTAAATCTCTGTTTCATAAGCAAATTGTTTTCTCTTTCACTGTATTCGTGTTCTAAATTGACTTAAAGCATACAGAAGGGCATGTTGCAATAGTCTAATCTCAAGGTTACAAAAGCATAGCTCACTGTTACGAGGTCTGCAGAAATAGTGCCAGGCCTTTGGTCAGCAACAGGTGACAGAAGTGACATCATCGTGATTGCACTGATTAACAACAGTATTTGCAGTTTATAAACTCGAGTAGTAAATGGTGATGTAAATGTCTTCAGAGGTGAATAATATTCTCAGACTAAGATTGCCCGTTCATGAGGCTTTTGTCCCAAAGATCCACCTGGTCAATTAGAAGAGGGTGAAATTAGAATTCCAGATTAATTAACTTAAGAAGGAGACTGTTGTATAAGTAGGAGGAGTACAAACTTACATGTAAAGAAAAAAACAGCCCCGCTTTTTCATCAGTGCCTTCCGATTCTAAAAGGTTGGATGCTTTTGGCACACCCAGTGCTGCCAGAGCAAGAAGGAAAGTGTTGCTATCGTGCAAGGCTAAATTTTTGGCAAAATATCTGCTTAGTCCTTTCACTGGTTTCCTTTGCTTGTTTCTTTTGTTTTTGCAGTGCCCCTTTGCAAACATTTCCCATATTCAGTAAGGATTAAATTGCCCCTCTTCTGGTACAACGTAAAGTCTTTCAGAATTACTATGTTTAGCTCCTGTTTGCTATTGTGTTTTCCTAAGACTTGTAAGTGGTGTAACAAAGCATTGTTTCAGAAGTCATCAAAGTTAGCCACGAGTTTCATGGGAGCATGTTTGGAGGGTTTTAATGGAAAGTGTTAGGCAGTCTGATAAAGTTGTCTCTACTAACATTTCTCTAATTTTCTGTTTTGACAGGACTAAGCCTTGTTCAGCGTTTAAGACCAGATTTCAAGCGAAAATATGCATCGATGTTTGATGATAACACAGTGACTGAATATATCTATCACTGCAATGTACAGTCACCCAGGTGAGTGTGAGTTTCCTAGTGTGTGTTTTGAAGTCAGCCTTTTGTTTACTGATGGCCTGCTGCTCCCTCCAATGGTCATGGCCACAGTCTGCATGTCTTTTGTGTTTTGTTTTATTATTATAATATTTATTGTATTAATTAAACAAAAAACAGCATTGCATTTTTTATGGATTTCAGAAACTAGATGTAGAAGCTATCCTAATTTGTTATTTCTTTTAAATTACCCGTGTCTTAATTCTGAGAGGTGGGGCACTTATTTTTAATCCTAAAGTTGTTATAGTGGTTTAAATTGTAAAGATTTTCTTTAAAAAAATAATAAATTTGGTATCTTATTCTTTTTTTTTTTTTTTTTAAAAAAAAGGCTGTTGAAAACTGCTTGAAAATCTATGTTTCTTAACAGTTAAAAATCCCATCCTCATGCATTCTTTTGTCTATATTACCAAAAGGCACAGATACTCCCAATTCCTAGGTAGGTATGGGGAAAGAAGAAAAAAGGCAAATACATTGGAAATTTAATTACTCTTACCCTTTTTGAATGGCTTGAAGTGGTGAAACAGCTTTCAAGAACATGACTATTCCTTACGGATGGGCAAAAAGGCCGATGCTGCAACGGATTCCACAAATGGATCAAGACATTCCTATCACGGTGGTCTACGGAGCACGTTCATGTATAGATGGCAATTCTGGCAGCACTATCCAGTCTCTGAGACCAAATTCATATGTGAAGACAATTGTAAGTTCAATTTCTAAGCAGCTGTTTAGTTCGTTGTGTGGATTTGTTTAAATCATATCAGCATGTTTTTTCTACCAACGGTGAAAATGAGGGCCCTTTGATTTAAAGACCAGGGTAATAACTTCTGATTTCTTTAATGGAGAGACAGAAAACAAGTGTTAGCGTGTCAAAGAAAACCCAGAAAAAATAATATTTCCCAGAGGAAGAAAGAAACTTACTGTAGCACTGGAAACTGAATCATATCTTTGAACAAGGTCACTTCTCTGCTTTACAGGTTGTTTTTTTTCTGTAGTGTACTAATACACATAATTTTTGTGGTCAGTGGTAAGCACCTGAGGTTTTGTCTTTATTTTATTTTATATCTTATATTTATATTACATCTTTATTTTGTTATTTTTTTTAAGTAACCTCAAGCATTTTCAGATCTGTCAGACGTGATAACTGAATATGCGTGCCTGTTACAATGCTGAGGTGATAAAATGTCCAGCTGCCTTCTTACTGATGTCTCGTCCTAACCGGGCAGAAATGTATATGTGATGCTGATGGTATATTTCGACAAGTCATTGACATGAGATTTTATAATCTTGGTATAGCTGACATCAGAGCAGGAACTTGGAGAAAACATTGTTACAGAACTGTTTACACATGTTAAAGAGCACAGATACATGTCATAAATGCAGATATCCAGATCTGAAAGTATCACACTGCTGCTTAACGCAGGAGTTATATTACAACAAAAAATCACTATTAAGAAGCACACAATAGCCTACACCCCCTGATAACGAGTCCCTCTCCAGCTTTCCTGCAGGCCCCCTTCAGGCACTGGAAGGCCGCTATAAGGTCTCCCCGGAGCCTTCTCTTCTCCAGGCTGAACAACCCCAACTCCCTCAGCCTGTCTTCATAGGAGAGGAGCTCCAGCCCTCTGAGCATCCTCGTGGCCTCTGGACTTGCTCCTTCTTGTGCTGGGGGCCCCAGACCTGAAGGCAGTACTCCAAGTGAAGGACATTTAGCTATAATTAAGGCAGTGTGTTTCAATTGAAAGACTTAAGAGGAAGTGTTTAAATGGGGGGAGAGGAAAAATAGATTTAAATACAAATTTAACCTTGGATTGACTATAAGATTAAAATACTCACGTACCTAGTGCTTAAGTACCTAGTACACTCATCAAGTGCCATGCAGGATGGCTATGGCTTGCTTCATACCAGTTTTGTCAGAGAATGATGAATTATAGAAATGCAGTAACCACCATGTGAGTGGTTACTTAAGCCCCTAATGTTTTATACATAGTTGCAGTGGAATGATATAGGCCAGAATTTTTTTTTTTTTTTTTTTTTCCCCCTATGTTGCATCATTTGGATTTGACTTTTCCCTGCTTAACACAGTAATAGTTAATTGGGAGGACTGAAATCTGCTTCCAAAAGGCTAGGAAATCCTTAGCAATTTAAGTCTCTGAGTTGTTAATCATTTATCCTAGTACCTTCTTTAGTCTGTTCCATATAATTTTCATAATAAGGGAATAGAAATGATTATATGTCATGCAAACACTTAAAGAACTAAAGAACTACTTTGCAGAATTGTTTGAGCAGATAATGAAAGGGATGAACGTTAATCAGAGGTTTGACATGTTCTTCTAAGTTTGTTTTGCAGTTTGTTTTACCTGAATCTTTTTTCAGAAAGGTGCGCAATTGAAAAAGTAGTGGTTTTGTCCTTCCTTCTTGTTTAGCACAGTTCATTAAACAGGTGAAACAGACTTTCAGTTTGCCTTATATTTACAGTCTTTTTTAGGATGTAGGATACCACCTCCTGGCAGAAATTTTGCTAGCTTCATTAACACACACCGGGTGTAATAGATCAGTCTCAGTTTAGAAACTTTTCCTTTCAAGTAATAGTGGTTTTGTTTTTGTGGTGATATTCTCCACCTATCCCAGTATTTATTAATTTATTATTTGCTTGTCCTTTTGACCTGTTTGTTCACCTTTGTCCTCTAGGCTATCCTTGGCGCAGGCCATTACGTGTACGCTGATCAGCCTGAAGACTTCAATCAGAGAGTGAAAGATATCTGTGATTCCGTGGACTGACTGTCTTCTGTTCTTCAGAAACTCATACCATAGATAACATTTAATAGCAATACTTTCTAGGAAATCATTAAAGAACGCGGAGCTAATGGAACAGGCTCTGTTTGCACACTGCTTCTTCTAAGAAGCCATTTGCACACTTAAACCACTTAGTGCCTTTTTGGGGAATGGGGAATTTTGAAGCAAACTTTGTACAGCTTTGAGGTTTGTTTTTAGATCGTTGGCCTGCCGTACATGAAATTACTTACAACTTTTTAAACTGGAATTTTCTTCAAAAATGGAATTGAATTTTGTTCGTGTGTTGAACTCTATAAAGATGCTGAATTCTCCATTAACACAGGGATCTATACCAGTATAGACGTAACACATAAAATGTGATTTTGTTTCTTCATAAACATTCATATTTTCTAGTTGATGTTTCATAGCGAGAATATGAAATTGCTTATATATTTTATTTATGGAATTCAGAACTCCATATACAATATTTTAACAGGGTTGTGTTTTTTTTTTTTAATTGAAGTGATAACAGCTTATGAAGCTGATTCTGGGAGAGAGACAGGGCCAAAATAATGAGCAGTCTTTATCACTGAAAAATGTGTTACTTTGTAAGGAATCAGGGCTCGATATTGGGAAATCTTTCTTCTGCTGGGTTTTACTTCTGTTTATCTCAAGGCATCTTTTTCCATGTGTGCAACTTTTACAGAAGCTGCAGTTTGTAAGAGTCAGTGATGACACCAATGCTCATGCTTCCATAAATATTTTGATATGTAGATTTCAGTGATTTAAAGTACAGAAAATAGCTTGTTAGTTATTCTGTCGATTTTTAACTCTTTATGATCATTGCAAGATTTGTTACTTGCCTAAATCTAACAGTTGTAGAGAAGTTGGCAAGAAGATTTTGATTAGGGCTAGGGAATGCTCATCTGGATAGTGAGCATAATTCCCTTTTCCTTTAGCTAGAACTTCTAGTCTGCTTTCTAGTAAATTTGGGGTGGGGTGTGGGGTGGGTGCAGAGGGATATTTTCTAATTGGCAACTCAGCAGGTTAGGGTATTGTAGTTAGCATGCAACCTCCTTATAGGAAGGATTATTACTGGAACAAACAATACCACTGTAACAAATTATAGTTGTATGTTTTGGAGATTTCTTTATATAGTTATATATTTTGTGTATTTTGAAATTGGAGATAATCCAGCCTCCACATCTCTTTGAAAATGTAGTTTGATATTAATTCTTTACCAGCTTAGTAAATTAAATTAAGCAAAATACTTTGTCACTTTAAAGCCAAATTATGTGGTGGTTTGTTTTTTAACCAAGAGTTTACATGGAACTATTGATCTGCTTTTGAATGTTAAATTGACTACTGAAGAATTCCTGATACTTTTGTACACAGCGAATTGAATTAACGATAGCACCGTCTTCAGGCTTGAGTGGAATTCTGTGCAGTTTTGCTCATGTTAATTGTAGCACACATTGATGATAAAGAAGGCAAAGATACCTAAAATCTTCAGGAAATACTCAGGTTATGTTCCCAGCTGAACATGATCTCTCTTTCTGAAGGAGATGTATATCTATATGGTGCTATGTAAACATCAAAGTCTTTGTACTGCCTCGACTGCTAGCACTTGATGTCTAACAAGCTAAAGATTTTAATTAAAATAAATTATTGAATTAAATTTCTTTTTCACTTTAGAAGATGCCAGATTTTTAAACAAAATTCTATGTTATTTGCTAAATTCTTGAGTTCAAATGGAAAATCAGAATAACAATTTATTTAATGTATGCTATAAATTATCAGTCATGCCACCATTTAGGTGGATTCCTTTGGTATGTATTTTTTTCACCCTTTTCGATGTCTAATTTGTATTTATCAACTTGAACAGTTGTTCTAATTGTATGTAAAGGCCTGATGGAAAAATACGTTTTGCATGTCTTCCAAATAATAAAAGGTGAAGTGAGATATTGGCATTTTCAGATAGCACTTACTGATGGGAATTCTAGATTCCGCATCAAGAGATGGAAGTAGGGATAAAAATTGCACATTGAATGTGAATATTCTTTTGAATATCCCTTGCTTTTTCAGCTCATTGTACTAGTAGGACTTACTTGTTGCTTAAGTTTTGCACAATAAAAAAAATAAAAACACCTCTAAAATGTTGTGTTTGGTTAATGTTAAGGTAGGATGTTGCTTTTGTAAAAATGTGTAATTAAGCTCTGGAATTGCAGGGTAATGAATGCATTAAGCTGAACCATCCAAAATACATTTAAAATATAGTAAAGCTTTCTCTTCTAATGTCTCGATGTTCTTAGGGTTTCTTATATTTAACTGAAGAGGTGACTACTGGTGTACCGGTGGCTGCACATTCAAAACACTGATCATATACATAAAGAAAAAGGTTGTTGGTTATCTTCCAGGCAGTATTAGATAGCCCTGTGACAGTCAAGGTGGAATTTCTGAATATCCTACTGTATGCAGCATAACCTAATAAAGTTACTGCAACAAGCATCGTAAAAGGTGCTGAACAGAGAATGATGCATGTGATGAAAAGACTTGGAAGCTAGAGCATTGAATTACTGCCTGGTAATAAGCTTGGCTTCTCCAGACACTCTGATTCAGTGCAATGACCAGTTTCTTAAATGTTCTGCGGAGAATACCGTCAGCTGGTGGTGCTATTTTTATTAGAGTGCTGTCAAATAAGACAAGAATCACTGGCGTAAGCACGCCCAAAGATCTGTCCTGTTCTAGCATCACAATGAAGACAGCTTTGTGTCAGAGGCCAGGGCATAACAAAAAGAATCCAAAATATTAATAAAAATCCGAGATTAACTAAGTTTCCAGGACATGCTCTTCCTAACGTTGTTGCGATAAAAATTTATTAAAGTAACTTAGTGATATTTTGTTTGCATGGCTGAGTTCATCTCGTTACTTATTGAACCCTGCCAGATTAGATTTTAGTTCTAAAAAAACTGATTTTCAGAGAAGTAATTTATTGATAAGGCTCAATAGTAAAACATTCACAACCAGCACAAGAAAGTCCCTGTTTGCACCTGATTGTAAAGTGCCACTGGAGAACGTGGATTTGTAGGCAGTGAGCTTGGAAATGGGTCCAAACAGGAGAAACGTTGGCATCATCTGGTTTCACCTGGACTAAACCTGTGTTGGCATTTCTTTTCAAACCTTATCTTTGCAAGGCTTCTGTTTTAAGAAATATAAATAACCCCCCCTGGAATCAGTATATGGGCAGGCATATTCAGGAGTGCCTCTCTTCTGAACATTCATTTCAACAGGAGCCGCCAGAAGCATAGGGCTAATGGGCAACTCCTCAACGCATTTTCCCCATAAATGTCAGCAGAATGGAATGGGTAAGGGTTTTCTTGTTCACCACATCATTTTTCTAGCCCTTTGCTTTTAACAAGACTGCATCGACCAAACCTGTATGAGGTATGGAGTGTGTTCAGGGTATTTCTCCCTGTCATCTCTGCATAACTCTGAGTTTGGTACGCCATTCACGCCTGGGACTTCCCCTTCACCAGTGTCAGGTTTATTCAAAAATTAACTGGAAAAAGAGGAGGTAGCTGTAGAAAATATGAAAAGCCCTATTCACCTTTCAATAGAGCAGTAAAGAGAAGTAACTACAGGGATTTTGCTAGTCCAAATGCCAGCTGATAGCCTTAGTGTGCTCCGTTTTCTGTTCTAGATGTTGGATGAGGATTTACATGGGTAGTTCCCTGGGGCTCATTGAAGCATCTGTCATTTTGTTGGGTTCTTTTACATGGTCCAGTTCACCCTCAGCCCAGTCCTGCTATTTTTGAGCACAGCAGGTAAGTTTCAAGGCTTCATCTAGGAAATTTTGTGGGTGACACAAGTGAGAACTTGTCTAGGGGTGAGCAAAGGTGACTGGAGAGAGGTGGTGGTGGGGTGGGTGAGCTTGGAAGAGGACACGGATGTGTGCAGTAGTGCTTTGTGATATGGGAGAAGAAAACTGGTGGGGACCTCAGGCTTTTGGGAAGGCAAAAAATGAGAGGGGCATGGCCAGGGAAGGTGCCCAGGGCACAGACGGCGCTGGAAAGAGCTGACAAGGTGGAGGGGAGGCTGGCTGGCATCCCTGCAGGCAGGTGGGTGAGAGATGGTGAGCTGGAGCAGGGGAGAGCCTGTGGCTGCTGTGGGAGCCCCTGCGAGGAGGTGGCAAAGCCCTGGGTTGCCAACATCTGCAATCCAGTGAAGTGCTGCAGTACCTCCTCAGATAATTAATTCCTCCTTGCTGCCCTACAACAATGAATCTTTGTCTTCACCAGAGCTTTCTCTCTGGCCACCAGGACTAGCATTTACTACTTCTGTCTCCAAGCTCCCTTCTCTCCACTTTTATGTGCACCTGCCAAGACTGCCACACAATAACGAGCATTAATGAGATAAGAAGGCCTGCAGCACCAGCTAAAATTCAGAAATATTTCAGTAAAATATTTGTTCAATAGAAATAGAAGATCTAGAAACATTTGCTACATAGTTTAAGAACATGGCACTGTACAGAAAATTATACTTTTGATATCTACATAATCTGTGGTAGTAATTAGCAGAGAGGTGGAAGTGGTGGCAGTGAAGGCTAGGCCCATGGTGCGCATATATTTCATGTTTTGCATTAGCAGATCTATTCCTGTGCTTCTGAATTCCCCTCATTCATGTGTAAATCACTAGAGCTGTATGTGGAGCAAGGTGGGACCATCACTTCCCAGCTTCGTGATGTTTTAATACCTGCCTGATATCCAGCTGCCTTTCTGCTTTGCCTTCGTTTAAAGGCAAAATTTGCGTTCGCTCAAAGCTGAAATCTAAAAGCGAGGCTGAAGAGCTCAGTGGATGCAAATCCCACACGCAGAGAGCCCCCTCTGACAAGGAGATTACTGCCTGCAGCTACCTGGGGTTCATCTCCCCCCAGTTGGTGCCTGCCAGGAGGGAGATGGGACTCAGGGAGCTGGGCACTGAGCTGCTGTGTTTGACCACACTAGGGCCACTTGTGTATAGAAGGGCTACACTTTGTATAGGAAAATAATAATAATAATAATAATTCAGGTGTGACATGCAGGCAGAATCACCAAAGTGTTGCAGAAACTTAAGGTTTTTTATTTAAAAAAAAAAAAATTCTGGCAGATTTCAGCAGTAATTAGGGGACAGCCACTCTTAACCACACGGCAGCATTTGCCTGTTGTGGGCTGACTACAGTTTTATTTTTTCTAAGGGGATTTAAACCCAGTATGGAGTTAGATGCTAAAAGGTTAGTGAGGAGCTGCATTTATTTCTCTCCCTGGCAATATCCGGAAAGAGATGAACATGCAGCCAGGTGAATGAATCTGAACTCGGATCGAGTCACATCTTTAATTAATAGGCAGATGATTACAAAACCATTTCCAGCGGCTCCAGGAGCACAAGCCAGCTCCTAGCTGGGGCCGTGCGTCCCCTCACCCCTGAGACCCCAGTCCCCTGAAGTCAGCCCTATAGGTGTGGATGCCTATAGGATTGGCAGGGGAGAAGATGAAGGTGGAAGAGGAATTTTGGGGATTTTATGCCCCCTTTCATATGGGAAAGGGAGGGCTGTGGAGCAGGAGGGTACAGCGTGGTGCCATCAGCATGGAGCTCCGTAGTCCTGTGCCATTGCTTTATTTACCCTGATGCCCTTTCACAAGGCAGAGATGAAGCCCATGCAAAAAGACTAGATGGAGGGGGGGGGAAAGTGCAAATGAACCTCCTGTGTTATTACAGACCGGCCCCAGAAGGAGAATAAATGGTGATAAGAGGAAAAATAGCTGCGACGGAATTATTAAATAAGGGGCAACTTCGAAAGTGGCTCCAGTCTGGCTTCCAATTTTGTTCCTGTAATTTGATTGCGGGTTTCAATGGGGCTGCTTAGACACCAGCCGCTCGATCTGGCAGCAGGTGAGCAGCGCGGAGGCACGCGCCCTGCGTGCCATCGTGTGCGCAGGGCACGGCTGCACCCACGCTTTCGGGGCTAACAGGGCGCCGTGTCCTGCCAAGAGGAGGGATTTCATCCCTCCTGCTTGGGAATGTGTCACAGGCAGGTGTCGAGACCCCAAAGATGGGGAGAAGTGGGGCGCAGGGTGTAGCACGAAGGCGGACGAAGGCAGCAAGAGCGATGCGAGTTACTCCCAACTTGCTCCAGAGCGCGGTGGCACCTCAACCCTCCATTGCGGCGTGCCGCCACTGCATGTCACTGTTAGGACAGAGCCACAGAGGAGGGATTCGGGGAGGCTGGTGCAGCTCTGGTGGGGACAGACCCCGCTGCCCCCGAGGGAAGGGCCACGGCTGTGGCAAGGTGATCCCAACACAGGAGGGGAGGGCAAAAAAAAAAAAGTGCTCCCCAAAGTGGTTGTGCCCAAAGTGACAGAAACAAAGAGTCTGAGTTATATGCTTAATTAAGAGTATTCATTTATTTTATTTTATTTTTTTATTTTTTAGCTGGGGTCAAGGGAGCCCCACTGGCATGACAGGGTACCCATGGTGCAGGCAGGGGTGGCCTCCCCTGTCCCCTTGCCCAGCTCGGGCTGGGTGGCTGTCCCCTGCGTCCCTCCTCTGGCTAGAGGGTGGGAGCACGGCAGCAGACAGCACGAGGGAGGAAATGTCTGCCAAAAAAACAGCGTGTTACAGAAGCAGGGCGTGATTCGTGGTTCAAGGGGAAAGCTGAAAACGCGCCGTGTCCTGAGTGTTAATCGTCGGGGACTCTGCTGTAAATAAATGAGAGACTCGCTCGCTGTCTCCTCACTCCCACATGCTGCCAGACATCTGACTCCCTCCAGAACAGGGATTTTTGCCGAGGAGGAAGCACTGCAGTGCCCAGGGAGATCACAGTGGTGGTATTTCAAAGGAATTTGCTGTGCCAGTCCCACGGGAGATGCCCAGGGCACCCCATCCATCCTGCGCGCCAAGTCGCACCCTCTCTGCTGCATCAGGTCTCGTCAGGAGGGGGATGCCTTGGGGGTGCCCGTCCCACCTGAGGAATAGGGACAGCCGGTGGAGATCCCAAGAGCAGGGGAGGGCAGTTTTGTGGGGTGTAGCTGGCTGGGAAGCTCCTACAAATGTTTCCCCGGTGCCCATCCCCGTGGTTAGGCCGTGCCGATGGCAGCTCGGCAGGTCCGCCCGGTGCTCATGCAGGGGCAGCCTGTCTCAACAGGATATTAAAAAGCAGAGATTATGAAAGCAGGGCTCGGCACGAGGCGAGGCAGTGCCGGCATTTATCTTCTCCCTGCCGCTCACACTCAGCAAACATCTGCAGTGCCAGCGCATGTCCCCCTCCTCCTGCTGCCATCGGTCCCTCCTGGTGGCTCCGCGGTCACAGTGGGGACCAGGGGCAGCTTGGAGGGACAGGCAAAGACCAGGCTCACCGTGCCCCGGGGCCGTGGGGTTGCTCTCTGTTGTGGCTGCCAGACCGGATAATTGCTTGTTCCTGTTTTCCCCCCAGCCCACAGTCACTTTTTCTCCTTCCTCCTCCCTCCTGGTTTTGCAGTCTCTGGATGGAGGGATATTTTTAGGGCTCTCAATTACTTTTCAGATCTATTCTAAATTTATCTCCCAATAATCCGAAGTCTTCGAATCGCGGCAGTGGGATTCACGTCTGCAGAAGCAGCAGCTGAAAGCATGGCACGGTGGCTCAGGCCTCGCCTCCCCACTGCAATCCCTCCTGCTCCTCACCCACCACCTCTCTGCGATGCATCCCCCAGACAGGGAAAGGGGCTCATCCCCAACCCAGACAAACCACCACAGGTACAAAACGGGGAGACGGGCTGATGGGTGGGTTTGCAAATGCAATGCATTTCGCCCCAAAGCTTCTTGTACCTGCAAAGCTTCCTGGGGGAAATAATTTATGTCTATTTCTGAGAGTTAACCGAGAAATGTGGTGTTCTTGAAGATGCTCACGCTGCAAACCCCAGGCAAAATAGGAAGGGGACCCAGGATCCCTGCTGCACAACTCCTGTAGGGTGCTCATATGCAGAGCCAGAAAATATCAAAACTTCCCAATACACCTCCAGAGCCTGCAGCCCTTTGATCTGCTTCCATCTCCTCCCTGCAGCGCATGAAGAACAAACCTTTTCTCCCCACTGTTTCACACCTCCCCCAGCCAACCGGCCCAAACCCCTCAATAACTGCCCTTTTGGGGAACCAGATGCCAAAAATTTTGTCCTGTGACCGCAGACCAAGGAAACTTGAGTCTGTCGGCATGAGGCTGCACCCCATCACCCCGAGCCATGGGGCTGCCAGGGCAGGATCCTATTAATTTTTTTCCTCCCCTGCCCTTCCTACCTGCCGGAGCCCAGGTGAATCAAAGGGGCGATGCTCTGGGTGGGGGAACGGAAGGAGAAAAGGTGGGAAGGGGTTAATGCTCTTTCCGTCTTAAAGCACTGAGGCTGCCTGCCAGTTTTAGGAAAAGCTGCAAGTCATGCTGCCAGGACTGAGGAGGAGGAGGAGGCTTCAAGTCTCTGGGATGCTCTAAGGAAAGTGCCGCAGTGCAAACCCAGCCCCACTGGCGCGGCAGGCGGGGAGGTGGCAGGGGAGATACGAGCGCAGGGGGATCTGCAAAAACACTGCTGTCCCCTCCCTGTTTCCCTTCTCACCCTCGTGTGCCCCCCACCCTTCACCTTCACGTGTCCCCATCCTTCACTGCCCTGGGTGCCACCCACTCAAGAAACAAAAAATTTGGGGCCCTGGGGTTTGATCGTGCTGTGAGCCCAGGGTGGTGAGAGGATCTCCCTGGGGCACAGCTCCATCCTTAATTCCCTGCTCCTGGGTGCTGTGAGGCAGAGCCGTGAGGGCTGGAGGCAGCCGGGGCTGTGCCCCCCCAGTGCCCCATCCCCACAGGGGTCCTGCTCCAGGGGAGAAATCCCCCTCGTCACTGGGGTCCTCTTTGATTTTGTTGCTTGGCAGCACAGACACCGTGCAATTAAAGGCGAGTAAAAGCACCAAAGTAATTTCCTCTCTTACATTTTTACATTTAGAGCGCATTACAGCCAGCGAGACCCAGGCTTTTGAGGGAAGCTTTGGTCAATTAAGATTAGCTGTCATTTTGCATTTATTACCATCATTTACGAATCCTCCACGTTGCCAACAGGCAGGAGAAGAATATGGTGCATAGAATAAATAGATAATTGGCGGGGGAGCTCGTCAGGGCCCTGATTTCTATCCCCCATCATCTCTGGCTCAGCTCTGCCCTGTGAGTCAGCGGAGGGCCCTGTAAAACCATCACCATTTCGGCCCTGCTATTAATCCCTACGCATGTATCCTGTTGGCACACAGGCTGAGACTGAAGCAGTGCCCTGTGTAGTGTGTGTGTGTGTGGGATGTGGGCTCAGGGAGCAGCACAGCATCCCCCTGGCACAGCCCCAGCTTGCAAGCACCTGGGGTTGGGTGCCCCACGCTGGATATGGGCTGCCCAAAAAGTGACCAAATTGAGGCAAAACGTGGAGATTATTTGAAATGAATGTAGTTAAGAGGACGGTCCCAAAGGTCTTGCACACTTGGGAGAGCTTCAAAATGCCCCTGTCTTTCTACCCCTTCAAGTCCCTGCCGTGGCTGTGCAATTGCATAATAACAAGATGACCTTGAGAGGGAAAAACAAGACTCGAGGATACTGGGCTGGGTGAGGAGAGCTTGTGTAACACGGTATTTCTGGCAGGCCGACACTCCGAAAATGTGTGTTCCTAATCAAAGGTAGCTTAAAAAGGAATACTCCTCTCTGCTGCCACAGCACTATTCCGAAGGCACGTGCTGTTGTTGAGAGACGGGGGTCCTATCACTGCCGCCTGGATCTGAGTGAAGACAAAAGAGCTCATTACTCTTGAGAGGCAAACAAAAAGCACCACGAATCAAATTTATCGGGCAGGGGGCAGGGAGGGGGGTGTGAGGAGGATTAGTGGGTCCCCATTGTCCAGGGTGTCTCTTATCTGGCAGGGGAGCCATGGAGCAAACAAGGCCCTGGCACGTGAGGAGCTCCTTACCTGAGCGAGGGGCTCCGTGGTCGCACACCAGTACTCACTAAGCCCTTTTGAGAGGTTAATAATTACAGAACCTAATGAAAGCAAACGAAAACAAATGCCATTTGATCCTGTACCAAAGGGGAAGGTTAGGGCCGCTCTTTGTGCTCCTGGACAATGGGCTTTGCAAAGCACGCAGGGGCAGAGCTATTTTGTGGGGGTGAAGATGCAAAGAGCCACTATCAGCAACCTTATCTGGAGAGCCACCACAGGATTTGGGCACGGCTCCTCACTGCCTGTTTGCAAAGGGCTGCCACAGCCAGCCCAAGCACAGCCTCATCAATGAAATGCTAACGAAGGGGCAGGAGTTAAAGGGGGCCCAGCCAGGAGGCCGCATGCCAAAGGTCACTCGGTATGGGCCCTGTGCGTCCTTTTTCCTTGTGAGGGAGAAAAGCAGAGTTTTTGTCCAACAGGGTCTGAAGGTGGTGGGACATCCCCTTGAGGTCCTCCTTGCATTCAGGACTGGCCAAAAACAGGCTCAATATTTGGAAAAGCTGGACCCCCTCTACTCATAAGTACTGCGTCCCTCCCCTGGTCTGCCCAACACCTAATTTATCAGCTGGACTTTTATGAGGCTTTCTTCAAAAGTATGTGTGGTCACCACATTTCCCACCATTTCACCACTTTTAATTGTAAGGTGCACACATCTCAAAGGTAACCACAACCTCCCCTTCCAACAGCAACAAGCAATGCCATTTACTCCAAAGGACTTAGTTTCTCTTCACTGTCAGTGACTTGCGTAATTATCTTTCCATGCCCTTCATTTCAGACACTGGTCCAGCACTGAGGTCTTTCAAGCAGCTGGCAACAGGACAAACTAAACTTGGAGTTACACCGACTCATCTCCAAATCCCTTTTTGCAGTATCACCTCACTGGGGTCAGGAGAGGCCAAGCAGTGACACGGAGGACTGTCGCCCTTGCTCTGAATTGTGTTCATCACCAATGAGAAGTTCCCACACCCTTTCCTTGAAAAAGGAGATCCTGCAAAGTACAGACCATGAAAGAAAAACCTGCCCTTTGTTAGAGTTGATGATTATATTTTATAATGTATAAATATTAAATGGGTATTGCCTTTGCATGTTTCCCTCCCAGTAACACATCCTGCTTGTTCTTCCCACCCTCCCAGGAAGCCCTCAATGACATTAGGAAGCTCAGTGGGCAGGGATTTCCCTGTCCTCTCAGCCAGGCCTCAGGACAGACCGACCCTCATTTTCTTCCCAAATCACCTGGATGACCTCTGGAAACCCTTCACTTGTGGTGCTGGGACAAGTTCAAACCAAACCAATGTGTTTTTCATGATGGGGATGCTGATGGTGACTACAATACATGTATTTCTCTGTGCTTAGAGAAGGTAGTGAGGGACTGGTATGGATACAGTGGATCTCTGGCAGAATTGCAGCACTTACTCTGTTGAGTAGGGGATGAATTTTCTAATAATTTGCAAATAAATTGGATAATTTGCCTGTGTTAGAAGTACTTTGAAAAACACATCCTTTGACAAATTTAGCAGCAGTCTTCAGGCTTCTTTCTTCCCATGAATGCACCAGAAGAAATGTGTAGACTTTTCTCCAGCCTTCCCTTACAGACAAAGTGTTTCTCACAGGCGGTATTTATGGGCTTTCAGAGGTCTGTGGGTGTGTTCCTCCCCCCCGTTGAGAACTAAAGCTTTGTCAGCTTTTGGCAGGGGACAGGCGATAACTGCTGTCCCAGAGATTGCCCCATTTCATGAGGGACCAAGCTCCCTTCTGGGATGACTGGGGGCATAAGCTGGCACAACTCTTGGATCCCTGAGAGGAGAGGAAGGTGGAAGTATGCGTCTGCCCCAAAAAGCAGGTATTTGATGGAGTAGGAACGACCTCATTGCAACTGGAAATACTGGGAGCTGACACATGTTTCAGAACAGCACAAGGGCTGCAAAAGGAGCAGGACAATGGGGGTGTGGAGGCACCTGCATGGGGAATGTGTGTGCAGTGGTAGCGGGGAGGGATGTGGGTGGGAAGAGGACACAGGGACATGTGAGGCGGCACAACCTGGAGGGGCAGCAGGCAGGTCTGTGGGGTGGGACGAGTTACCTGCTCCAGGAACTCAGGTTCTCTGCATCCCTGCAAGAAAGCCAGGGCTTACAAATGAGCATGGTCACAAAAGACCAGAGACCTAAGTACAACTGGTATTCTCCATATCTTGGTCATTTGTTTCTTTCATACTGTAGTATTCCCTTTGCATGCCACAGTTGCTGTACAAATCTGACATTTTCAACATACTAACACATATGCACTAATACTAAATGCATCTGCCATTACAATCTGAAGTGAGGCAAAGATAGAATAAAACATTAGTAACGATTGGAAAGTCACTACTAGGGCATTCCCAAACCCCCAAGTCTATCCGGTGTTGATAACATAATAAAATAAAAAGGGATTAACTAGATGATCCTGTTTTTTGGAAAACAGGATCATCTACTGTCAGACTAAAATATTGGTCATAATATCGTAATTACATGACTGCTTCAATGTCACTAAGGGGCAGAGTTAAGGTTTGTCTAACAGTACCAAATACACAACTCCTTACTCCAAATAATTGTGTTTTCTTCTTAACAGGTATTTCCATGAATCCAGGGTTTACAGCATTTTGTTTTGGCATAATCAAAGCGTGCCAATGACATACTTTTCCTTAAATTACTGATGTGGATATTATATGTGGATATGAACCACCTGGAGGCTGTCTAGATTTGAAAGGGAACACTGTATGTTACATGGTCCTGTGAGAGATGAGCAGTGCTTGGTGGGGTAAATCAGTCTTGTGGGGAAGGCAGTGGGGAGCCAGACACTACCCCATGGCCAGCCCCACCGCTCAGGGCTCCTCAACCACTGCTGCCCATGCAGAGTCAACACACCCAACCATGCCATCCCACCTCATTTCCTTTAAGCAAGGAAGCAGCACAGCTGCTTTTTGGTGGTGTTTCCCCTCCTGTCTTGGTGTAGCAGGCTCTGAGGGTGCATCAGGCAGGGAGGTGGGCATCGTAGGGCTGAGAAGCACCCCCACGTACCTGCTCGGTGTGCATCATGGCTGACCTCCCGAGGAGGCAAAGTGCTGACCACAGTTCTTCTCTTCCTCCTCCTCTGCTTGCTCTCCAGCAGTAATGCACATGTGCTTTGTCCATAAATATATTATTTTGTGTTCCTGCCAGCCCAGACTAATAGGGCTAATGTTTCCTGAGGAGCAGCCCAAAGCTACATTAGCCGCAGATGTTTGATTGATTTAAAACAAAGAGCCCGACCGCCAAACTGCTCCATATGGTTTCTCTTCCTGTCACTTTGCCTGCAGGGTTATCTCTGAAATGCAATTAAGGTGCTTAAAAGTACATTTTCAGGAAGATGCAGAATTGATGAGGGTAGGTTTGCCGATGGGTGCATCCAAATTGTTAGAGCAAGAGCGAAGAAAGTCGTGCCCTACCCTTAGCAGCTGCACACATGTTTTTTCCACTCACATGAAGATCCTAAATTGGAGGGCAGGCCCCAAAATGCCCCCACTGTAAAGACCTTGCCATAGAGCTACTTCACCAGTACTTGTGCCTCCTGATATTCTGCTAATTTATTATTGAAGCCAAACATTTCTCTAATTAGATATTTGCTTGGGAACTTAAGTGCTGCAGAGATTATATCCAGCCCCACCTCTCCTCCGCTCCCGTCGCATGGGCACTGAAGACAAAACCCATCCTGCTGTACCTCCAGCGAAGGCCCAGATCTGCCTGTCCCTTGCTGTGAGGAGGGTGCTGGTCCAGTCTGAGCACCAGGAGACCTCCAGACAGGCTCTGCAGACCTAGGGCAAGCACTGAAACCACTGCACAAAGGGCTGAGATCTCTTCTCCATGTTGGCCTTCATGAGGCCAACCAAGGGAAATGGTGGCCAACCCTCCATCTTCTCCTTACTTCAGCTATTGTGAGCAAGTGGCAGCTCTCTACACTGCATCCTTGAAGATCTTAAATACTTCGGTTTCTGAAAACAGATTTGTTTTAATCCTGTTCCATGGAAATTCCCCAAATAGGTGCCTGACATCTGGAATCTTTATGCACTTCTTGGTGCCTAAGCAAAAGAGAGTTGGACAAGCCACCTGCAGTGACCCAAGGGACTGACAGGACCTCAGAAACTTTCGTCCCTCTCTGGACTACTCATTAAAAAAGAAACCATGGATTTGAGCAGGGAATCCTAAACCTTTCTGCAAAGGTTTAGGATTCCATGAGCAAATCCATGGTTTCTTCCTAAACCATCAAGCAGAATTAATTTCATATTATAGAAAACAAAAATAATTACATCGCAACAGGTCTGAAGATTCATGGCAGCAGTACATGTTGGAAATACACAGCAGCTCCCATACAAGCACGGGATAATTATCTAGTGCTCAACTGTCTTCCAACTAGACCTCTGTTAACCTTGTCCTTGCCTCTTTCAGAATTAAAATCCAAAGGTAATTCATCATAGAAATTCTTGGTAACTTCAAGTATAATTGCTAAGTAATTTTCAGGCATGTGTAATTAACGTGCCCGATTAATCTCATCATGAGTCTCAAAGCCAGGTTGTTTAATGGGCCTCGGATCTAAATAAACTCTCATATTTATATGTATATGTATGCATACATGTGAGCCTGTTTGTACGGGAGAGAAGGATAGCGGCCCTCAGAAATGCATCTTCCTCTGTAGCCTGATTTATTCCCTGATGAGGCATTCGCAGAAATATTACCCTGGTTGTTGCATAGTCCCTGAATTCACATGCACGATCAACACTATCCAGGTCTCCACAACCATTTAAAGTGAAGTATTTCATAGAAAACTGATTGTACAAACAACACCATATTGCTCCGTGTTTATTTTCTTTCAAGGGCTGCCAGAGCAGCTCTTCAGCTACAAACAAGACAAGCTTGCTTGCATTTTTTTGCCCATGCTGCAAAATCAACCTGAGATCTGAAAGCTCAGCTTTTTTTCCCCTTTTTGGCTTTCACCCCCTAGCAGGGATGGGAATCATGGTTTAGAGGAGCCTACCCAGTCTTCACTGCTTGGCCTGGGAGACCAGTTCCCTCTTAGGGTGGATGGAGAGCACTTTGCTGGGGTGAGCTCCCAGGGACCTCAGCAGCACCGCCTGGAAAGTTCATCAGTGACAGCTCTGTTATGCACAGAGATGAGGCACCTAAGGCCTTTGGTACTTGGGGAAGGTGTTAGAATAATATGATGAGTAGCTGGAGTCATCTCGTGCAACAAATTTCTGCCCAGCAACTTGCCATAATCTGAAGATTTTGCCTCTGAACTGAAGACACCCACAGGAACCCAACTGCGCCACTTGGAAACCTTTAAGCAAGACAAGCATGGCTGGCCCAGGGTTCTTAGAGCTGAACAGGTCCTTCAGGCCTTGACTGCATTTTACAGAAATCACTCAGAAAAGCCTGTTGAAACATTGAGTGAGATTTGCTGTATGAAATTTGAGAGAAACATCTAAAGACTTCCGTAAAGAGAAAGATTTTTTTTTTTTTTTCTGCATTCTGCAGCTTCACATTTCCAAACAGGCTTGAATCTGCAATTTCATGGTGTCTTTCCTTTCTTCTGAGAAATGATCTTTAAAGAGAAGTGCCAGGAACGTTGCCAGCCAGGCTAACGCAACGGGAGGCACCACGTGCCGTACACCTCCCCGACCCCTGCAGACAGCTCTGTCCCTCCCCTTCTCACCCCTGCAGACGCTGAGCTTGAAGTGGTGCCTGTCCTTGAATTTTGCTGTGCCCAGTCTCTGGGACAGCCCCACTGCTTGCTCTGCAGAGGGATGCAGCCTGGTCTTGCCCTACCTCTCTGCCTCTAGAAAAATATTGCAGAAAGCCCTGTGCAAAAGTCTCCTTTCCCCCAGAGAGGAGTGGGCGCAGGCCTAGGATGAGATGGCTTTGAGCAGCAGGAAATGTTGACATGGAGGGAGGCTTGTTAATAGGAAACGGCATGGCACCGAGCCAGTGCCAGCTCCAGACCCTCCTCTGATTCTTCTCTAAGCTACAGCAAATTCAGCTGGTTCTCGGAGCTGCGCTTTATCTCCCCTTTGGGAGGTTTCTGGGTCAGCTGTATTAAAATGCATTTATTCTTAAGGGGGTCAGTAATCTGCCACAGTAGTGATGTACGAGTGAATGGGGAGAATACATAAATTTCTAGCAATGCAGGAAGAAGAATCCCAGAGTTTTGCTATCTGTAGAAATGGAGCATGGGCTCTGTCATTTTGTGTCACGACAGCCAAATTAAACAAATGGAATCTGACAGGAGGAAAAGAAACAAAGGACTTCTATCCAATTACTTCCAGAAGCATATTAAATTACGGGGGCACTCGCTTTTGTGTTAGCAAATAAGTATTTAAATGGACCTAAAGTCCTTCATATTCTGCAAGTTGGGTTTATCTGCATCGGAGATGCCGGGGATGCTCGCTCCTGAAAGGGAAGCAGAGGACAGGCTTGACACAGGCTGTTGGCTGACACACATGGGTGGCATCTCACACCTGAGGCATCTCGCTCTGTGTGCCCTGACTCTGAGCCCGGAGGTGCAGGGAGGAGATGGCTGGTTATGGTTGGGCACCTTTGGGTGCCAGCAGGATGCACAGCCTGATAACCAGCTGGGAGGAAGCACTAGGAAGGAGCCACAGCTGCTGCACTGGGTGGCTGTAAAATGCTGTGATGGGGGGGCCGTGCATACATGGAGCAGGAGGTACCTCCCAGATAAGTGCAACACATGGGGTACAAGATAGACAGCTCTGTGGAAGAAGAGCTTGAACCTACCACCTTTGCTATGTGCCCTGACCTCCCTGGTGAGAGGCTCCAGACACTCCAAGACAAGCACAGAGCAGGGTCAGTCACAGGGTGGATTGGAGGAGGCAAATCAGCCATGGCCAGACTGCAAGGACCAAGCATCCTCTGTGCTGCCTCCATCATCAGAAAACAAGCAGCAGACACAGAGCAGGACTTTGGTTAAAGCAGGCTGCTCAGGGGTGTGAGCAAACCAAAGAGCTGGCAGCACCAAACACTGCACTTCTGGAGACGGGTCAGCTCCAGGTAAACCCCGGAGAATATTTCCTGTGGAAAAAATGCCCAACAGGGTTACGAGATGTTTGCAGAAAGTACAACAAGGGACAAGAGAAAGTCAAATTTAAGCTGTGGGAATCCTAAGAAAAGGCTAGTGGGGACTTGCAGCTTCTTTATGAGGACAGCAAGATCACAGCAGCCTGTCTGAGAGGCGGACTGTGCAAAGGCACCTCTCAGGAGGAATATGGCAAGGAAAGACAAATCCTTGCAAGCTCTGGCGTATCTGACATGCGATGCTGAGGCGCGTGGTCAGAGCAGCCTGCAGCAGAGCTGAGATGCGTCATCACAAAGCGGGAGTGTGAGTCAAAGGCACTGTCCCTTGGGTACACACAAGGAAGAGGAAGGTGAAATTGTCAGGAAACATCAAGGCACTCATGACAGAGAGAAAACAGATGCTAAAAAGCAGCTGTGAGCAGTGATGGGTGAGGACCACGTGCTTCCCCTGAAGGCAGGTGGCCACCCACCACCACCACCCAGGAGATCGGCCTGCGTAACCCATCGCCACGTCCAGCAGGAGGTTGCCCCAGCTGTGGGCCCTAAAAGTCAATGCCTGGCACCTGGGTGCTCCATGCTGGGACAGGGGTGCCACGGGGCTATCTTACAGGTGGTCCAGGTGTGCTGGTGGGTCCTGGACAAAGGGAAAGCTTTGCTAGCCATCAAGGTTTGCATGCTCATATAACATCCACAGTCCCAAGCAGCACACTTGGCCACATTTGGGGCTGATTTATAAATGTTCTGCCACGTTACCTCTGCCTGCACAAGACCAGGAGTGTCCCTGATGAAGAAAGAACTGCTGAGAGCTCCTTTGGATTATGGGCTGGTCCAGTCAGGTCCTTGAATCATTGAAGGCCAAAGCAGGGAGGGAGAAAAGAGAGAAGGCCAAATTCCTTTGTCGCATACCCTGCTGTAAGTCCAGAGTAATCACATTAAATGTAATGAGCCTCCACACTTCCTTCCCCGCTCCCACTTGGGAGCAATCATTTGCTGCGGGCCAATTCCTGCCATAAACGATGCTCCTACCTCCTGAGCTGGCAAAAGTCTCCTGGCCGGGGGATCGAGGGGAGAAGAAAGCTGCAGCTCTTGCCTTCCTCGTCCTCATCCTCCTCTGGAGGACCAAGAGCTGCTCAGTGTGTTTCCAAGTGTGCTGATCTGCGGCCCGATCTGCGCCGCCTGTGATTGTAATCAGAGTTAATTGAATCCTGGTGTGCAGGTTGCTGAGCAACTGGAGGCATTTGTCCCGAGGGACCATAATCATGTAGCCTCGAGGGAAGTTGAGAGGGCAGCCACCTAACCCTGGCAGTGCCCACAAGTCGCTGGAAAACGCTGGTGTTTGTGGTGCAGCAGCCAAGGGGAAAGCATTAGGGTTGTGCCTTCCTACCATAAGTTGGAAAAGTTGGTTCAGATTGGGAATAGGGCCTTGTATGGACATGATACCTCAAAGCCCAGCTTCCCGTTAGCAGATGCTGCTGGACACCTCCTTTCCCCTGATCTCCTGCTGTTTGTCCCCATCCTCAGACCACCAGCAGCTACGAGGGGGCAGGCAGCATGCTGCCACCACTGCCCAAGAGCCGAGCATCCCCAGCGCTGCCTGTGGGGCTGCCTACCCTCATTAGGGGCCAGCCTTGCTCAGCACCCACTATGCCATCATCAGAGCCATTTGCTGGTGATGAGGGGATTTGGGGAGGCTGGTTTGTCTGGCAGCTGCTGCATGGAGGGACAGGATGCTGGGGGCAGGAGTGGCAGGCTGATTAAGTGCTGCTGCAGGGGAGGGGTCCTGCCGTCACCACGTCAGCAATCAAAGATAATTTTTCCTTCACTTTTTCTACTTTTTTGTTTGTTTGTTTGTTTGCTAATTGTTGTTATTTTCTCCAAAACCAAAGAGCTTTCATGGAATTTAAAGGCCCTGGGGTGCACTGAAAGAAGGAGGGCTGGGGAACAGCAGCCTGCTAGGGAAAGGGACCAAAGTATGGTGGGACTCCAGGCACACGGGGTGACTCCTCACCCCACCTGCCCTCTCCTGCCAGTTCCCCAAAATGGCATTTTTTGGAAAAGTACACACTGCAGAGCATCACGCTCTGGTTAGTCTTGAAACCTCTCTCCCAGAAGGAGGCATCTTGCCAGGCTTCATCTTACAAGGCCAGCAGCACTCGTGTGACAGCTTCAACCTCCTCTGCTGTGCAGGGGTAAATGAGAGGAATGAGAGTCCATGTCCTGTCCCACAAACCTTGCTGGCTCTGAAGCAGGAGCTGAAGGGGGAAAAAAACAACATTTTTTTGCTTTATAAATAGGTGTGCTTATGGTAGTGTGCTATTTAACATGGCCAGGCATGGACCAGCCGAAGCACTCCTGTTCTTGGCAGGAGATTCAAAGCCTGCTTCCACCTCAAGTATACATTTATTCCCATGTTACAGGCCTTTTTTTTTTTTTTTTTTTTAACTGTAAAGGAAATATTAATTTCATGCTTGGCTTGGCTCTCAAGAAGTCTTTTCCCTCCTGCACCACGATGTGGTTTTCCCTCCATGCCAGGAGCTGAGGGGCTGCCTTTCCCCAGGGCAGCTTCACAGCCACCACGGCTCTGAGGGACCACAGGGCACCCTCACGGGGGCACCAACCCACCTCCACCTCCCCGCCTGGCCTGGTGGTGGTCTCATCCCCTTGCTAGAGCATCCCCACCATGTGCTTTATTTTGGAGGGGTGACTTTTCCAAGTGTGGCTCTTGAGGAGGTAGCTGTGCTCAGGAAGCATCCCCCTATGTCCCCTGCAGCCAGGTATTTGGAGTGGTTTGGGGGATGTTCCTTATGGGTTCCTTAACAAGGATGTTCCTTATCAGTGACCTTCCCAGGCTTACCCTTCACAGGTGGGATCTCAGAAAGTTTCAATTAGTGGTTTTCCTGTCATAAATGGCATGAAACAAAGAGATGAGAAACACAGTCTTCCACTAATAAAAAAAAAAAATCTGAAGTCCAACAAATAATGGGTAAAACTAGGTCTTTAAATGGCTCTTGAACCTTCTTCCTTTTCAGGAGAAATGCAGCATGTGCCCACTTCAATCCATGCGTCCTGGACTTGCATGCTGCTGTAGATGCAAACCTTATTGTAAGCACACACTGGGTTTTTCTGTGTTAGAGTTCAAACTAATGCTTGAATGCATTAAAATCCATTTATATTACTTGTCACATTTTTTTTTTTTTCAGAGTATTTACCTTTAAGTCCTCAAACTTTTAATGTACTTGCAGAGCCTCGACTGGTCCATTTACAGACTCGATACCAAGAGCTTGAAGGTATTTACAAAAAATAAAATCTGTGCTGCGTGTGTGCCCAGAAAAACATCTTATTTAGCTTGTTGTTAATTTTTCTGAGTGGCATTTATTCCTAACACCTTTACATCCCTCTGGTCTTCTGAAATTTCTTTCTCTAAGTAACTGCATAGAAAGCAAATGCAGAAGCAGCAGTTTGGTAACTGGCTGGCTGACTGAAGATTTATGCTGACGTACACGTTGTGCCTATGGCTGAATTAATAGTGCCACTGAAGCATTTGTATCCCCTGCTTTTTTCATTCTGACTTTGGAATTGGAAAAATAGCAACACCTGCACAGAAGGAGTATGGATGACATGTGCATGTATTTAATCTATAATTTTTATTTATTCTCTAAAATAAGGGATTGTTGAGGTTACTGGTCCAAAAATGTCATCAAACTCCTCTGTGTTTCTCTCCTACATAGGCAAGTGTTTGCCTATTAGTAGAAGTTTTATTGCTGACTGCAGACCAGATTTGTGCCCAGGTATTTTCATTGTCTTCTGTAAAGTTTGTCTTAACTCCTATCAGGGTAACTGAGAGCAGAATCTAGCCTACACTTTCTCACTCACCTCAGCAAACACTTTTGTTCACTTGTTACTTAAGAAAAACTGAGTCAGAAATATTTTCTTCCTTCTGAAAATAATAATAATAATAATTCATTATTCACATCCATAATTTAGCATCTTTCAGGGCCAGAATTAAGCTATCCCAAATCCATTTCCCAGCTTCCCATGATGCAGCAACACAAACAGCTCTGCGATTTAGGGCAATCTGTTCCTTGCTCAGACTGTATTTGCTGGTGCTTAGAGTTCCCAGGTAAGACAATACACTCCATCACGTACAGCTGTGAGCCACAGCAAAAGACGAGTGCCTTAAAGGAAAAAGAAGGAAGGAAAGAAGAGATGTAGGTTGTTAAGTGAAGGTGGGGAGCAAAACAGATGAAATTGATAAAGTGGAAAGCTATATTATTCACTCCAAGGCTCCATTTAGTCCCTCTGCCCTGGTAGTTTCAGCAAAGTGAAACTCTTGCTAGAATCAATACTGCTATCATTTCACAAAATTACAGTGGTTTGAACAGAAAACTAGTCATAAATCAACTTCATGCATGGACAGCTGGAAGAAATATTTCTTGCTTCGAAGATTTGGGTGCTTCAGAAGTAGCGAGGGGGAATTTGACTGCCTGAGAATGCCCATTTGCTGCCTTGCTTGGAAATACAGGCTGGCGTGGCACATTCAACCAGCGCATGAGTCAAAATGGCAAGTTGGAAGAAGGCAGCACCTCCATTTTAATCAGATGAAGAATTTTTAGACTGTGATCCTGCAACACCTGAGTGTGCTTGATTTCAGTGGGACTCGGGTGTTTTGGAGATGGTCTCTTGCTCTGAGGCTCCTCAAGCATCCCTTCGGATTTGACTAGGTACATGTACGTGTCCTCATTGCTTCTTTTTTCTGCACAGGTTAGATCCCACAGATTTTGAGAGACTTTGGCAGTCCCTCACTCTCAGCCTAGTGACTTAATATGGATGGAGCTTTTCAAGTCATTGCCACTGGAAGAAGTCCAGCCCTCTGCTGCCAGGGAAAGGGACTGAGCATAGAGACTTGATTTCATCCTCGCTATGTTGGGAACACCTCCTTGAAGGCCCTCCTAAGAAAAGCAAGATAAGCACGGCTGCTGCCCACCTCAGGAAGGCTTCACTATGCTCATTTGTGTGGTCTTGAATACTTCTCGAATTAAGGGTTTTCTTGTAGCTCTTGTTTTGAAAAAAAAAAAAAAAAAAAACAAGTGAACAAAAGTGTTTGCTGAGGTGAGTGAGAAATCACCTCTGTGTATGCTGGAATCTCAAGTGTGAAATGCACAGCAGAAAAGAAGTGGGAGAGATAGTGCCTCCATGACCCTTGATCTCAACAGAGTAAAGAGGGGTTGGAGTGGCCCATCCATTAAGCCTGAGGTATCTTAGATGTCCCCAACACCACCAGGTGTTGTATCCTCTTCCTTTAGCTGACATTAGGGTGACATTAGGGCTATGTCCATAGGGCAGGGCTGGGATGAGACAGCCACACCTGTGCAGCCATCAGTGGTGGTACAAGCTGAGCTCTGTGGCTGGAGAAACCCATGGGAACCATTGCTGTGGTTTGGAAAAGCAACTTTTCTTTTTTAAAGTAGAATGTTTTTCTGCCATATGATCTGAAGCTCTGGTTCAAGGGAACTGCATGATTGCATCTCCAAACCCTGAAAATGTTTCCAGTTTCTAAAACATAGCTGGTATCACAGCCTTGTCCTGATGTAGAGCCTCAGAGCAGTAAAGCCCCAGAGCAGCAGGCCCTCACGTGCACTTGCCTTTGCTCAGCTCACCTGGAGAAGGGCCAGCCACTTCACTGCATCCCAGCTGCTAAGCTGAGGTGGAGATTTGTTATTACTAACTCCTGGTTGTCTCTGAGGCACCTCCAAGCTTGTTTTCACTCCTCTCAGGTACTGGTCAAACACACATTTAGGTGCTGTCCGAGCACCGTATAGCTCTAGCTATTTGTAAGGATTTCTACTATCTTACGCATTTAGTAATCTGGAATTTTCTTTTAATTTTGATAGATATTTCTGGAAATTACTCAGTTAAATTTGAAATCATTAAACAGAGCAATCATAATTATTTGATAAATAGCATCATTAAACCCATTACACAATAAAACATTGCAAACACGAGCACAAGTAAATATTTGTGTGAGCATTCACACTGGATTTCCTCTCCTGGCATTTTGAAAAGCTCTTTTATTATCTCGCGACAGAATTGCCAAGTAGCTACAAATGTTCATGCATCATCTGCAAACAGAGAGGAAGAAGGCTGCTGTTTAATAAAATTTAATTTACCCAATGAGGGAACAGGGAGAACAACATATGATGCAAACAGCCAATTAGGTGGCATGTGCACTGATGACTAACACCAGCCAATTTGTTAACAAGAAGCAAATAATAAGCCGTAATCAAAAATAATTCAGACAACTGAGGCTAATAGACACGTTTACTTAAACCATGACCTGTTCCTTATTTCTCTGACGTGAGAAAACAGGCTGAGCTTGTTGTATGAATTGCTTATTGCAAACTGCTCTGGTTCCAGGTGTTGGAAATCCAGAGAGAGGCAGAGTGGCTCCAGGCAAACTGGGAAGTGAGCCCCTGCCCCAGAAAGGTGGGGCCATGGGGAGAAGACCTCTTAGGTGTATGGCTGCCTTGGTCTTCTCCTCCAGAGCTCTCTTCTACCACCAGCATCCTGCTTTCCCCTCTGATAAGGAGTCAGAGAAGTGCCTGCATCTCCAAGGAAAAGCCTGAGGTTGGTGGTGGCCCCACAGGAACAGCATCTGGTACCACATCCTGCTCCTCACGGATGCCCTCACCCCATGGGATGTGTTGGTGCCATCCTAGACGCGGGCACCCAAGGAAGGAGGCACCTGTCTACTGACAAAGGGGTGAGAGCTCAATGACAGGCTTTTACAGCTTATTTCAGCCTTATTTCAGTGGGGTAGAGGTATTAGTAACAGTGAGTGGCCGGGAGGCTTCCCTAATGCCCAGCAAGTCAAGCTCCACCGCACTGGAGCCGCATCAGGGAGGCAGGAGCCACTTAATTAGAGCAAAGCAACTGACAGCAACTGCGCTGTAAATCTTCCCTTGCCGCTTCTGAGGCCCCTGGTCCTCTGCGTCTTAATACTAAATGATGTCTCAATGATGGGAAAGCGAGCAAAAAACATGCATCTGCGTTGTGCTGTCGCAGAGCGGGAGGGCAGGGCTTGTAAGGGATGAGCTCGGAGGGTAGCGATGCAAGACGAAGCTCCCATCCTCCCGATACTCAAGTTTTCTGGGGAGACACAAGGCAGTGGTTAACCAAAAAGAGTCAGTTCCAGACTGAGCCTTCCCTTTGAGGATAAGGAACAGGGAAAACACCTTTGGCAGTGTGGCTGCAAAACCTCTCTGCTGACCCAAACCATCCATCCCAGAGGCTGCTCCATCAATGCTGGTGAGACACGGCTGCTGGCACAAGCCTCGAGGAGAGAAATGGTGTTTGGATAATAATGTACAGCAGCCTGGAACAGCATTTGTATCCTGCAGGAGTTGTTTTCCCAGTCTAGGCAGGTTCCTGTGTGCCTGTCAAAGAAATTGGGGAGGAATGTAACTACGCTGATGAATACTGATATGGTAGGGACTATTCTCCCTACCATACTTCATCTGAGGTATATTAAAACAAATGTGTGCACCTAGTTGTGTAAAGCAGTGAGCAATGGGCATTAATTACTTGCAAACTGCAATAAAATCACATCTACTGCACATCAAGAGTGGATCACAGCTAACTATCTCACAACAGACAGAAACGACTCACTGCTTAGAGTAAGCAGGTCCCTAAACTATTTTATCTTCTCTAGAAGATGGGCATTCATTCTTTCAGAGGGCATTTTTGCCATTGCCAGAAAACAGATTAATTGTTAAATATTTACAAGTTTACTTTGCAAATGAAAGCATCATCCTCACAAAGTGGCCTTGTGGTCACTTCTCCTCACTGCTGAGGGCTTGGGATCCCACGGGCACTTTGGATGAGCTGCGTTTTCCGTGTTGCTGGGAGCATTGGGTAGTTGTTGGATGATGAGTGCCATTCCTACCCACTCTCTCCTTTTTGTGCTGCAGAAGGATGAAGCCACGTGCTAGAGGGATGGGTGCCCAGCCTCATTCCTGATCCCATAGAGAAATTTTCTCTTGGTCTGGGTCCCTCCCTTCTCATGGCTGACACCAGCCTCAATATCTCCCAGGGTTGGCTGCTCTGCTGACATTGTAATTTCCAGTTCAGGTCTTGGTCTTATATTTTAAAGGCATTTCAAGGACTGGGCTCTCCACAGGCTTCCTCTTTACTTCTGCCTTACCAGGACAGCACTAAGACTATGTCCAGGACATTGTGGTCCTACTCTGGAGGAGCATCCCCCTTCCTGTCCCCTTCCTGACCCACAGGCTCCGCAAACCATGGACAAGGCAATGACTTCCCACCACATCCTACACACGCTGCGTTATCCCCTACACACTTTGTTTTTCTTTTGCTCCCAAAGTCATTTCCCTGTGTTTTAGGAGCTCCTGAGAGCTTCCTTAACTGAGGACAGGAGAGGTCTCCTCACCACCCACTGCTACAGCTGCTAGCACTCCTGCCCTCATCTCCTTCCTATAATATCCTGCCACGGGCTGGCTCCACCTGCCTGCCCAACCTCAAAGCCATCTCCTCCTGCTGCCTCTTCCAGCCCTGCCCTTCCCAACCCCTCACCAGTGCCCCAAACATCCAAGTCACCCCCTCCTGTGCTCTCTCATCCAGAGTATTGAGGATTATCTCCACAAGTCCCCAAGTCACTGTTTAAATGTGGTATTACATTTTCCTTTCAACCTTTAGCTTGTGCGTTCCTCACCCCATAAAGCATTCAGTAGGTACAAGGCATTTGGGCTGATGTGTATGTATATGAATGAAGCTCACAGCATTGCGATGCATAAGCCATTACCTCTCAGTGCCTCTCGCAGCATTTTTTCCTGCTTGTTCACCGTTAGTTTTATATGAAATGATTTGCAATCAGCGTGGGGGTTAAACGATAACCTTTCAAGGCAGCCTCGCTCAGAAGGACGCGGAAAGATCAAGTCCTCTGCCTTGGTGCAATCTCTTTTTGAATACCCGAGGTAATTCGTGCCTAACGCCTTAAGCAAATGTGCAGGGACATCATCCAGGCACCTTCTGGAGGCACATGGCCTCTGCAGCTGGGGCATTAGGAAACCTTGGCCAATGCTGGAAAAACATGGCACGAGCGCCTGTCCTGCCTGGGGTTTTGATCAGTCCTGGCTGGCACAGGTTAGCGTGATCCCCAGGCTACAATATCACAAAAAATAAATGACAAATTGCACAAAATCAGAGCAAGTGTGGAGGCAGCAGGGGGAATACTTACCCAGATCTGGCTCAGAAGGTGGCGCAGGGGCAGCAGTGAGTGCTGGAGGAAGGTGCAGAGGATAAGGCACGGGGATGTGGGGACTCCTGACGCTGCTGGAGAGCAATGTCTGGTGCTCCCCACTGATCTCATGGTGCTCCCTTGCCTGGCATGGGGCTGGTAAAGCCTCTGGGGCTCCTGAGCAGCCCAGGACTGAGTCATTTGTATTCCACAAACAGGCTTTCTGCACTGACAACCCTTCAGCCCAGCTCTACGTTAAAAAATAATTTGCAAAGCAGTGGTGAGGAAGCCCTGCTGGTCAAATAGCCACCAGAGACACTGCATCAAAATCTTCAGGGAAAAAGCTGGTTTTCAACCATTTTCTATGGCTCACCCCATCCAGACAGCTTTAAAATAACAAATTGTTTTTCCTGAAATTGTCAGTAAGTAGACAGCCTTTCAAGTGCAGATAGATATCTTGTCAGATTGTTTGCCCAGGGACGGGCAGAGGCAGGCTCAGCCAGCCCAGGCCCTGCAAGCCACTGCTGGGAGACATCACCACAGCATTTGGGATGGCTTCTGCCTTCTCTCAACATCAAAGTTTAATGGGACAATAATTATGGTGGGGCTGGCCAGCCCATAGCTCTTGTGAATGGTGTCAGCACTTCCCATAAATGCAGCAGGAGATCTTCCAAGGAATTTCCCAAAGGATAAGCCATTTCGAGATGAAGCTGGGATGCAACAACCATCATTTCCAGACCTGGTTTCCTTGAGGGTGGAGGGCACCGTCTGGGTTTTCTCCCCGCGGTCCTCTCCCCAGTTACCCCTCTGCACAAAGGGTCCAAACAGCTCATTAGGTGGTTGCTCATGGTTAATCATCAGTCTTCAGTGAAGGTGGAAGGCCCAGGACTCCATGAGTAGATCCTAATGAAGTCCTGATGGGCTTTCTAGTTGTGTCAAAATGATGGGGGACCCTTGGTATTTCCATAGTGAGAGACTGACAGGTATCCAGTTGCTAAGCAAAGCTCATATATACTTATCTCTGGGTAATATTAGATATTTAGCAGTAAGGTGTTCCCTTGTCTTTAAAGGATACTGCCTGAAGAGGGCTGGAGTGCTTTCTACTGACTCTCCAGGGCCTGCTCCGTGTTTGAAGAGGTACCTGGATGACTGCATTAAGCTCCTCTCCACCCATGGGCTCATTATGGTCCCTGTCCTGTGTTAAGGCACAAGGCCTCCATCCTTTTCCACAAAGTACTACACAGTCAAAGTACTAAACAGCTCATGATTATTTATTTATTTATTTAATTTTTGGTGCTTGCTCTCCCTGGGGAACCTTCAAGCTCTCCTTGCCATGGTGCCGAAGGCAGTAAACAAGGGGGAAAGCCTGGGCGAGCAGGTGCTTTTCCCTCGTCTGCTGATTTGAAATAGTATAGGCAGCACCGGGCTGTATCTGAAGCGCAATCATTATATTTCCATAACTTTATCTGCAGAGGACACGGGAGCTACAATGCAATCAGCGCTATATAGTTTAAAGTGGAGCTGAGACGTATTGTAAAGTCAGCTGCAGCAAAGAACATATGGTACAGCTTGCCACCCTGCTATAGTATTTCTTCAAAAGACGTTTTTATTACAAAAACTAAGACATTATCAGTCAAATTGTAAGTAACCCATTTCCATTTATAGTGTACAGTCTACCCTCTGAGTCACATACAAGATCAGCACTAACAGCTGCGAGACTTCTAAAAGTGTTGTGTTGTTGTGTTGTTTTTTTCCCCTTCTTTTTATATTCCTATGAATGTCTCCACCAGGGTGGCAAGTTTTGCCTCCTCTCCACGTCACACTCCAAGCATCGCCCCGTCTGTGCCCTGCTTCACCAGGCTGTCCCACACAGACAAGAATTGCTTTACTCCTCTTACTAAACGCTTCCCACCTGCTGCCTTACCTGGAAGAAATACGTCTCCATTTCTTCTCAGGAGTGGAAGAGCTCTTTGCGATCCTTAGCAAGACCTGGGCACCTCTTGCCATACCTTTCTTTTACAGCACGTGTGGTGTATCTTCTTACTCCACTGAGTTTTCTCTCAGAAGCCACTTTTCAGGATTTCTCTGCAAAGAAAAAAGGTCAAGGTTATTTCCTCAGGGAAAAGGGGCAAGAGGAAGGTCAGAAAACTATTTGACCAGATAAATAATGCGCTCAATTGTCAGAAAAGTATTGAAGCAGAGCAGATGGGCTTTGTTTGCAAGCTCATTTGCATCATGAATACTTTGGCATTGCCCAGATTTTACACAAGCCTTCTCTTTAATATTTCGTTATTGTACAATTGTCCCTGTGATCCCTTCTGCAAACATGCATACACAGGCAATCTTTTCTAACAGCTCAAATTCAGAACCAGTGAAAGATGATGCAGCTACAGCGAAAACGTGTTTTTCTGTATGTTTAAGATGCTTGAGACAGAGCGTATGATTGTCCCCTATTGCCCTAGGCCATATCCCACGGGATATATTTAATAAGGGGGGATATTGGTTTTGTTTGTTTGTTTGCTTGCTTGTTTTGGGTTTTGTTTGTTTGTTTTGCCTTTTTTTTTTTTTCTACAGCTTATTTATATCTGAAGTAAAATTAGGTGCTGAAGCTTCAGTCCCATATCATTTGGAAGGGAGGATGGCCATTGTGTCCACAGAAAAAAAGCATTTTTTCCTGTTCAAAATACTGAAATAAGAAAATAAAGACTTGGCATATGGAAAAATGTTATGGAACCTATGGTATCTCATTGTGGAGATGGAAACTATGAAGAAGCACCTGAAAGAAGCCTTCAAACCTGTACTGCAACATTTTGCTGGTGCCATTTTGCTGTGCTCTTTTCAGGTTGAATCAGCAGAATGATGTTCCTTAGTAACATCAGTCTCCAAAACAGGACGTCCAGCTCTAGAAAATGGGGGGTACGCTCTGACCTCCTCAACGACCCCCATGCTGCAAACACTTCACTCACAAGCATCATATCCTGCCATAATGGATGAGTTGACAAGTGCACAGAGGTTAAGTGGTGGTGGCTCAGTTGCAGGAGACCCTCTGAGGACAGTGCAGGAATTCATATTACAAATATCCCAGGATATTTTATGAATCTATGAAGGAGCATGAGGGATGTTGGAAACGTTCAGTGCTGTACGAAGAAAGGATGTTGTGTCAGTGTTTGAAAATGGAGCAAACGTGAGAATCCTGCATCCTCTGAAAACCATGGTGTTACTGCAGGTAGGCACCAAAGCTTTGGATTTCAATCCTCTCCTTCTTCTTACTGGTTCTCAGATTATGCTAGACACCAACAGAGAGGTGAGCTCTATCAACAGCTGCACACATTTACCAGCTTATCCCTCACCCTCTTAAGAAGTCTGCTTAAAACTCTCTAGAAAGAGATGGTAAATTGACCCGCAGCCTTTCAGAGTGTTTGTGGTGCCTATCAGCCTCCAGACAAAGACAAAGAAAGTCCCATGACCGCATAGTACAAGCTTTGCATTTCCCCAGCCACCATCTGCATCCATGCCTTGCAAGGTAGGGATCTGTGCTGCCCACTCTGCTAAAGAGTAATGATTGCAACGCATCTTGCTGCAGCAATCCATTTATTTGTGTGGAGAAAACACTCGATGGCCGACTGGGCTGATTTTCAATAGAAGAGCAAAGATTTCAAGGTGTGATTCACTGGTTCAAAAGGCTCCCCAAATAAAATGGATCTTTACTTACAGGAGAGAGGTATCCAGCCTCTGTCTTACTGGGCTTTTAAGTTCTTTAGAAGTATCTGTAAATGAGGATGGGAAGTGGTTTTTTTTTTTTGCACTTGCTTATGAGTAAAATCACTTGGAATTTAGGACAATTTCCTCACATGAGCTAAACAAAAAAAAGTCCACGTCCTGGATTTAAGACCTCAAGTGTCAAATGATATCACAACAGTTTTGTACAAATGAATAAGCACCTGAATTTGACTGCAGAGGAGGAAACAAACCAGGAAAAGGACCATGAACTGAGATACACGCTTGAATAGGTAGAGAAAATACAGCGGAAGACAAAAGTTTTACTATTCCACCCCAGCTGTGGGAGCCTTCAGCAGCAGGTGATGGGCAGATTCCTCAGGCTTTGGTGCCAAAGCTCATACACACAGACCCACCTACCTGTGAGAGCTTTGTAGCAGCCTGGTAAGTTTGCTCCTCCACAGCCTACATCACTGAACCCCCTCATGGATGGAAAATTTGCCTGGAATTGATCCAGCAATGGTCCAGGACACTGGGCTGAAGCCTTTCACTCCTGGCATGTTTTTTTTTCCATTTGTTTCTTTATACCTTGGCTCTTTGCTCTAATAGCTCAGGCAATCACCCATCTCCCCGCTGGAAAAGTAACCAGCATATTTCTATTTGCAGGCTTCTGGATGTAAGTCCTTCTCATGGGTGTTCTCAATTACTTCTTCTCTTGCAAAGGAAAGGAGATGGTATATCAAAAGAGCTACTTTGTTGAATGCATTTTTAATAAAAATATTTGCTGTTATTAACATTGAATTAAGACAGCACACTTTCAATGGCAAAGAAGAGGTGAAGTTTGTTTGTATCTGCAGAAGGGAGGTGAAAGGGGTAAGAAGAATTTATATATAAAGAAAAAAGAAATCTTAACTCCAGCAGGGTCTGCCCATGACAAATGGAGAGAAACCTTTGCGCAGCTATTATTATTAACACATTCAAGAAACTGCATGAAACCAGAGCAGCCTCATTGCAAATACACCTGCCTTGCACAAAGACTTGCACATCCCCCTTTGTGCAGAAAAAAAAGCAGAAAAAAAAAAATAAACATACTGGCAAAAGGCTCCTCTTCACACTGAAGAAACAGATCTGTGCAGAGGCCTTGCAACTCTACTGATACAAAACCAAACCGATGTACAAAACAACAGCAACAACAACACTATTAATGTCTTCCCCCCAAATGAGATCTTTGTCCTAGCTTTTGTGGCTTCTTGCTAGCTTGTGATCTGTGTATGCTCTTTCTACTGAATAGACTTGGAGGATTTTATACCACATGGGAATCTAGGCCCGCAAGCTTTCACTTGGTTACAGCAATCACTATAGAGAGAGAGGGTTTTTTTCCGCTTTGCCAACTATTTTGTAACTAGGTGTGGTGCAGTCATGCAAAGGGCTGGCGTGGAGCTTGGGTGCTGCTGTACAAAGCCAGGCTGTGCCACCACGCGCGGGCTGAACCCCAAGCCCACTAGGGTCTGCCTCTCCCATGTCGGAGGCGTCGTCCCTTCTCTTCGTCTTTTGTCTTGCTTTCTTCCCCCCAGTACACAGAAGACTTGTTCCCATCCCTGCCTGCTGAATTATTCATCGAAAATGTTCCACTGGTATCTTCTTGTCTGCCAGGGAGCTCATAATCCAACACCTCCTCTTCAGTCTTGATTTACAATCAGAGCAATTAGCAACCCATTAAAGGTCTCGGCACACCCATGGCCATGAGGGCACGGTGTGCATCTCAGGAGCAGTCCCAGTCCAGTTCTGAAGACCTGTCAGCTACAAATTGTTGAGACGGGCTGCAAACCTACAGCAGGAAAGGGTCCTGGGTGTCCTTGGGTCAAACCAGTGAAACCACTGAAACCAGTACACCTGTTCAGGTCGATTGCAGTGACAGCAGGATGAGGCCCCATGTGTTGCAAAGGCATGAGCATCTTCCTTGATGGGCACACAGCCTTGCCTGCTCCCGGAATGGTTGCTCAGCTCCCCAGACGTGTGGAGCTTCCTCCCTGCAAGCTATGAGCCCCCCACTCCTACCCCCACCTTTTTTTCTTTTTTTTTGGATGCGAAGGAGCTGACGGAATGTGAAGGGCTATGAGGGGTCATTGATTAATTCCCTCTGATGCTCTGAAATCAATCAAAAAATGGTAAGAAGCTGTCAATGGACAGCAATGTGACAGAGCCAAGGCTCTCATCTCTTTTGTGGGCTCGTTGGGTCTGTTTTGGGGAAATCCACAGTGTGTTTGCTGGCATCTCATAGCTGCTGCTGTTCAGGACCAGTGTGTTTCAGGGTTGCAATCCCACTCTTCAGCCTCTAGAAAAGCCCTGATTCAGAAAAGGGCAACGAACAGCTCCTCCAGGTCGGTGAGCTCCCAAAGGAGGAGGTGGTAAGTGGAGGAGATCTCTCCCCAGCTGCTGCCCGCACTGCTGATTGACCGACCAACATGCGATGCGAGGTGATGCACGGCCTCGGTGGGAAAGGTCGACACAAACAGCATCCTTATAAACATTCCCTATAGAAAATAGGTACATGGATTTCCTATTCCATCTCCCAATCTGCACTGGAGGCTTAATAGGTCAGGACCAGGGTGATTTATCACTTTCCCCCCTTGTCCTTTGCCTTCCTAACGTATTGGAGATGCTCTCCTGCATTTTTGGGCACTGCCTCTGCTAATGTCTCTGGAAAGATAATCTGTCAAGAAAGAATGTGAGAATTATTAAATCAATAAACACTGCTAACCTTTCAACTGTGTCCATCAAAAGAGATCTTCTCACTGCCGCAGCAATCGCTTGCTTGAGCAGATTGAAAGCAAAGTGTTCTCATTGCATTTGTCAAACACGACTGGAAAAAAAAAACAGGCTCTTACTCTGTCAGGGGAGCAGTGGTGCCCACGGGGGCTCACGGTGTTTTCCTCCTAAGCCTGTGCAGTGTTAGAGGGAAACACAAGCCCCAAACCTGTTGTTTCCTGTATGAAATTCTCCCACGTTTGCTGTTGCTGCCGGAGGAAAAGCAAACACATTCACACGCAGCCAAATCCAAAGATGTGAATAACACTTACAATTATTTCAACAACTTTTGGTAGGCTTTGTGTTCCCGAGTGCTCAACGGTCAGGCGATGACTAAACATTTCGCAGTTCTCACAGGGGCCAAGGTCTCCGATAAGTACACGGAGCCTCCTCTCGGCGTGAGCAGCAGCAGGAATTGCGTGTGCTCATCTCGTTAGATGGTCCTAGGGAGTGTTTGCTTCTGTTTGCACAAGAGGTATCTATTCTCAGAGCAAAATGTGTAGCCTGGATCTGGAACGCTGACTGGGGAGACAAATTCCACTCGTTCAGGAAATGTCTCCCTCCTCCAAATATCAACTTGTTTGCTCAGCTTCCTGGGAAACATGGGAACAATCTGTTAATAGGCTGTCTCTCTTGGGTTAGGAAAACATGATAGGGTTTGTATTTGAGGATCATCCCTGTTTATGCGCCCACAGGGGTTAAACCTGCTTTCCAGAAGCTGTTTCCTGATAATACCGGTGTGCATTCCCCCAGCTTCAAAACAGCAAACGCACCGCTTAAAGCTGAGAGTGGAAACACTTCTATCTATCTGCAAAAGAGATCCCAGAAACACTTATTTTAAGCTGCCACAAGGGCCACCCAGACCATCCTGAAGCCTGTAGTATTTATGGTTTTTCTAGGAGAAGTGCTACTCTGAATCGCCTTTATCTCGCTGTGTGAATGGGCCAGGCTCTCGCCCTTTGTGCATGGACGCGCTGTACCAGCGGGCTTCCCGGAGACTGCGGGACAGTGATTTTCAGGAACAGCCTTATCTAAGCTAATCCTTCCGGGGAGAAGCACACTGAAATCCACTGCAGCTCTGAACGGCACTTGCAGGGGCACAACTTGTAGCGAGAAGTGATCGGGGTTGTTTTTTTTTGTTGTTGTTTTTGTTTTTGTTTTTGTTTTTTTCTCATGTTCTGAGGAGCAAGCAAAACCATAAATCCCTCCGTGTGCTTGTTCCCTACCACGAGAAAAATGCATGCAGTTAAACAGACCGCCCTTTTCGCTGGGCTCATCCCAGCCTCTGCTGCAGCTGGCAGCCCTGCTGGCTGTGCCAGCCCCTGGCTGTGGCAGCACAGCAGCTCCTGGGGACGCCTTAGCATCGAGGAGTCATGCCGAGCCCTCAGTCATACCCTGTGCAACTCATCCGGGATGAGTTAGCTGCGTGGTTATCCCCCAGGATAGCCCCACAGGTTATAACCCCACAGGTTATAACCCCACAAGGTGCCTTCTCCATCCCCGCAGGAACAATTAACGAGAGCACCCCTCTTTGTATGGCCCCATCACCACCACGAGCTTGAGCTAAAACCCAGCAATAACAGCCAGGAGAGCCCATGGGGGATGAAATACTGGAGGAAACCCTCACTGCTAAGCAGGTCGGTTGCTGTGGGATTTTGTGGGGTTGTACCCATTGTGTGTCATCCCCACTATCAGAGCAGTTTCTACAACCATTGCAGCGTGCTATAGGGATGGGAGGTGCAGGATGCTGGAGCTCACACCGAGACCTCCCCACACCCGCTGAGCAGCAGCACCCCAGGGACACCCCCCGAACACGGGAACCACTGGAGCTACGTGGCCAGCCGCAATAAGAGGCGAGAGCTGAGAGTTGTGTAATATTTACATTTAATACGATCCACTGACATCTGACATTTTTCTGGTAAATTTTACTTGGGCCATAAACACTTCTGGAGCACTGAGTAAATTTTAAGTGCTCTGATGGTCTTTTGTGCTGGTGGTATCTACGTGAAAGTGAAAGGTTTTGCCACCTTCCCCCCCCAAAAAAAAAAATAGGTGACCATCCAGATTTGTGACAGAATCGCTCATGAGACTTCTTATGCACCCTCCAGGCACCAACGCTGCAGAAGCACACACACACCCTTCCCAATTTGTCTTTGGAGTGGTTTTCCTGCTCTGGCTTTCACCCCAGGTGAAACAGCAAATGTGGCACACTCCCGTGTGCCAAATCCAGATCTGCTGAGCCCAGGTCCTTGGAGGATGCTCCATCCTCCCTCAGTGGGAAAATGTTGGTTACTTTACACAAACTGCCTGGCTGCAGCAGCACTGCATCTTCCTTGAGCGACTGGTGCCCAGCTGCCCCGTGGATGCAACGATGTCACAGACAGACACCTCTTAAAAAGCAATGAAAGATCAAAATTGGGGAAAGGAAATTAATAGCTGAGCAGCCAGTCAACCTCTGCTAGTGAAACAGAAAGCAGATAGACGGCAAGGACCTGAATCGAACGCGATGGCTCCAGCCTTTGTCTCGAGTCTCTTACCCTACAGCCTTGGACGGAGTCCAGCCGAGCACTGTGGTATCTGAAACAGTATCCAACCCTGAAGTTGGGATCAATCTGTGCTCTGCAGCCTGTTAACTTTCTTTTTTTTTTTTTTGTTAATCCTCCCCACGTTATTTTACATCTCGCCTTCCATCATGGAGAAAGAGGGATCGGGGCACTGCCAAGGTGACTAATGCCGAGCCCCCCAAGAAGCAGGGGAGAGTTCAAGTTGCAGCCAGGTGCGGGGCTTAATGGGCCTGGGTGAAGCTGCCAAGGCGTAATTGCCGTAAATCAGCCTGCGCCGCGTGGAGACAGTTCGCTGTGTTTTGAAGTCCATTTGCCCTTATTGCTTGTTCAGCTCCTTAATGCATTAATGATAAGATAGCGCGGTGGATGCGCAGCGCAGCCGTTCGCCCCCAAATCCTCAAGTGGTGAATCGATCCTGCACTTATCCAGCCTGGCCACGGAGGAGGAGGGGGACGTAGATCAAGCTGGATGCAGAACGGGCAGCAAAGATATTTTTTTTCCCCAAGGTTTCTTTCCCTCTGCCCATCCCAGGGGGCTGAGCATCTTTAAGGAGCGTGGGGGCTGGTTTGCAGAAGCGTCCCCCAGCTTTGAGGAGACTGCAGCACTCCGTCACCTGCTGCCTGTCCACACGGGTATATTTTTATTTGTGCCTACCAATGCTTTTCAAGTGCCTTTCCCAAGCCAAATGTGCTGCATTAACAGAAAAAGGAGGGAGCACCACCGAAGGACTTGAATGCTATTTCTTAGCGGTCTGAGGATGGGCAAGCGACCCAGGGAGACCAGTTGTCCTCACCTTCTGGAAAGCAAGGTCACTGGGTCTCTGATGGGAGCCCCAGCACACAGAGGACAACCCCGGGCCATGCCCCTTGCAGGCAGCTGATGCTGGCCAGCACCGTGCAGCAGCAGCAGCTCCCTTGGAGCTGGCTGAGCCTTGGCAATTTTCCCTTCTACCCCCTTGGTTAGTGCATTGCAACTGCTTGACAAGTCACCATTGGACACATTTATGCTGCTGCTTTTTTCTCAGCCAGCCAGGAGAAGCCTGTCTGCTGGTGACGGGTGCTCGTGGGCTTTACACAAACCCTGGGTCTCACGGCACATCTCGTCCCTGTCCTTGTCACAGGAGGGGCTGGCCTGGCCCCTGCCTCTGGGGGGTTTCTTCACATGCCTGGGAGAAGCACGGCCAGCCAGCTCTGCTCTATTAGCAACAAAACATCAGGCAGCAAATGGGAGAAAGACTGGAGCTCTGATTTGTTTCTCTAGCACAAAAGGCAGCCCCAACACCCTCCTTCTGTTTGGCTTCTGAAAGATCTTTTAACCATCGCCTCTAGAGAGACTTTATGTGCTGGATCAATTCGTGTCCTGAGCATCACGATGTACCCGGAATGACTCTGCAGTCTGGTGTCACCCGTAATAAAACTCCTTTATTTACTCTGCTATCCATTACCAAATGGCTCGCACTAACTTCTCCGAACACTCCTGGCTAACTGGGCTGCTCCCTCGGCAGAGGTCGGGGTCTGAGGGAGTGAAAATGGGGAGTTTTCTTCCCGCTGCTGCACGCATGCCCCTGGCTGTCCCCCAGCGCTGTCCCTGCATGCCAGCAGGCTGCTACACCCCCAGCTGCTGCCAGCAGGGCTAGGAGGAAGAGGAGAGATGATGCCGTGAAATTTGTGAGTGGATAAAGCAGAGGGGTTGCCTCCTCGTGCTGTTATCCGCTGCCTTCGAGGCGTGACTCAGCTCTGAGGCGGGCGCTGCAGAAGGGAGACCAATAGCCCCACATCACCAAAAAGAAATAAATCCCCAGCGCTTGGATCCTGGAAAGACTTATCCACTGCACCCGCTGCTGGTACAGATTTGCACCTTTTAGTGTATTTTCAAGCCCTTTTTCTACTCTTGTCCTAAATAACCCAAGAATTCACAGGTCCCCTTAGGAGAGGGTTTCACACCCTGAAAAATCTCTCGGCAAGGAACCATTTCTCGTGCCCCCCCATGACTTTTCATCTGTCCAGTTTCGCCCATTTCTTCCCATCGTACCGCTTCCAGCCCGGTGAGGTCCTGGGGATTCTCCTCACTCCTTGGTGCCCAATTCCTCACCTCCCTGGGGACAGCAACTATGTTCCCTCGAGCTGCCATTCAGCTGAGCGCTAACTTTAATCTTTCCCCATAAATCAGCTTGTTCAACCTTATCTCTGTGTCTCATTTATGCCTTTTTTCCCCTCTCTGCCATCTTTGCAGCATTATGGAGGCATCTATAAAGGAATTTAGCAGTATATTCTCAGCCTCGTGGGGGAGGACCATCATTTTCCTGAACAATGAGGTGACATATACTATATGATAGGTGTTTTCTGAGCTATATGACTCTTCAACACCATACTTATTTTTACATCCATTATCACCGCTGGATTCCTCTCTGCAGTACAGATTTCCTACTAATTACCCCCCACCTTCAACTTTGCTCCTTAAATTGGACAGCAAGTTCTGGAATAGGCACTAAGCTGTTTTTGTGTCCTCTGCCAGTCTGAGTACTAAGGAACTATGTGAGCAACAGGAGGAAATTATTCATCTGCAAGGTTGTAGTAGTTATTTTTTATTTATTTTTTTTTTATTTTATGCCCCTCTTTGAGGTGCCTGACACTGGCCTTGCCCAGTATCCCATCTCCAATGAAGTTGAAAAACTTGGTAGTTCCTGTGATCTTAACAAAGATGATTCTTTTCACAGATAAATCTATACCTGTATTTTTTTTTTCCCTGAAAATGAAGAACTGAGACTGCAAAAAGGCCCACAGGTCCCCATTCCCCTTGGTTACAGGCAGCTGCTTGAAATAGATGCTTCATCTGGAAGAGTCCACAGCACTTCCAATTTATGTTCATGCCAAACAAGGCTCTTTCCATCACTTTTGCAGGCACACGACTTGTAGTACAGAAGACCAAAAGCTACACAAATAGCAGTAGGCTTCAAGTAAGGAGCAATGAAGGACACTACTCATGTCCTAAGTCCCCACACCAGCAGGAAATTTGTTAGCTGAAAATGTCCAAATGAAAGATGAATCTCCATCCTTACAGTATTTCTAAGTGTTCTTTGTTGTCTTTTGCCCAGATGACTTCAGTTGTTTCATAAATCACTGCAGCTCCACTGAAGACAAGCAAGGCACCCAGACGTGCCCTTGTTCGGAGATGAGTGATGCTGAGTTGTCACTGTCAGCTCAGAGAAAAAGGAAAAGACTTTTCTGATCCCCTCTTCAAAGTGGGAAATCTAAATTCATGCACTCAAATCTTTGCATAGGCATCAGAATAACTAACCTGCTCTTAACCTGGGCACTTGTAGTCCCACTTTTTAATGACCTTATCAACCAAGGCACATAAACACTTTATGCAAAAGCACAGTGAAACATAAACAGGTTCCTAAACACTGGTGAATCAGGGCCTACCCATCAAAACGGGGTTGTAAAATTGTTCCTTTACGTGGTACATGGCAATGGACTTTGTGCCCATGTGTTTATTTCTTCTCATCTGAAATTCTACACAAAGTGTCATCTTTTCTGCAGCAATAAAACCAAGGTGCAGTGAGCGAAGTGCTTTACATTTTACAAGTGCTTTTCACCAACTAGTTGCAAATAAGTGTGATGGAAAGCACTGCTTATAATCTGAAGTCTTTAGTGCATTGGCAAAAAATGCAGGCCTTCCTCTGCAAATATGGACCCGTGGTCTATATACTTGTTGTGTCACCGTTTGGTTTTTCAATGGGCTGGAAGAACATGGAGTAGAAGTCTGTGTCCTTCGGAGAGGCCCGATCTCCTTCCTTGGGAATGCAATCAGTAGCACAATGAAAATAATTCATCAGATTAAAGTACAAATAAATCCTGTCCTGACAATTGGATGTTATCATGTTCAATTTCAACTTAATTATTTTTGTATTTAATTACAGAATGGTTAATTGCTTCATTTTAATTATGTATCTCTTTTAATTAGATTGAGGCTAGAAAAACCTGATAAGGCTGCTACCACCCCACAGCCCTTCCATTTTCCTCCCCTTCCCCATATCTCACAATGTATCGGTTGCTTCCCTTTGCTTTGCCGTGAGTTTCCAGCTCCAGTTCTCTCCCAGGTCCCTTCATAGCTACCTCTTCTCTGCATGGCTTTGGCAAAGCCCTGCCCCACCTCACTGCTGAGCAAGGAGATGGAGGAGCGTGCACGTGTGCCCGTGTGTGTGCGATCTGCGTGTCTCCCTCATTCACAAAATGGCAGCTGAGTTTCAAGCCCAAGGACATGGCTTCATGCACCCACCTCAGGTGGGCTACTCTGCCATGAAGGCCAGACGGCTACCAGGGACCCAGACACTTGTCCTCCATGAGGCAATGGGATGCACTCACCTGCCAAAGGGAAGAAATGTGTGTAGTAGAAAGGGAGGTGCCTTTCTAGCCTGCATTTCAGTGGTCTTTCTTTTCTGCTTGCCAGCAGAAAAATGTGCTCCTGAGCTTCTCACACAGCAGAAGAAAGTCCCAAAAGTGAATTAAACCCAGAAACACCCTTGGTCTGCAACACAACAGGAGGATAGCTCAGCGTTCTCCTTAAAATTTGCTGTATGAACTCCAGCCATTCATATTAACCATCCAAATTCAGGAAAAAAAAAAATATACTGGTCAAGGCTATTAAGACTCACACTTGCTAGGACGTCTGAGGCAGAACCTCATCACCATTTCTGTTATTTATTTAATTCTATTTTTGCAGAAGAAGTAAGGCTGGATTCCTTGAAGCACAGCTTGCACCCTTCGCTCCTGCTCTGTCTGCAGCTCACCGCAGGGGCACAACATCCCTCTGGCTGGAGAGTCCAGGCTGTGTGTAAGCATCCCAACTGGGGAGGGAGCAGTGCCCTTGGTGAGCAGGGAGAAAGCAGCCACCTAAGCTCCTTTGCCTGGAGGAGTGAATTTGAAGCCCAGTAAGGTTAGCACACAGGCTCCAAGAAACAGGAAAAAACCTACCAGTTCGCTATACGACTAAATAAGTGAATACTTCAGCCTGCTTAGTCCCATTAAAATGCCTATAAATATGAACAAAAAGCAAAAATGCAGGAAATGTACAGGCAAACAGTATTAACCAAACTAAATGATAAAAAACAGTTAAGTATTAATAAAGCTTTTACTTTAGGACTAATCCTATTCCCTTCAGCCATAAAGCCCTTTATAGGAGCATGCGCTTCCTCCTCCCATTTCTATGACCATTGATATTAACTACAGTACAAATGGCTCTTGTAGGGAAAAAAGACTAAAACCTGCCTTGCCTGGCAGCATCTCCTGCACCTTCTCTTATGCCCTTCTCATGGCACAGCCCTGGCCTGCTGCGTTTCTGCCTTGCATGGGGGCTGTTTCCTGCTCCAGCCTTTATCTCTTCATGTGATTCTTTATCGCTTCTGTGATTCTGTGAAACTCAGCAGCTACAACGCAGCCTGGGCTGAGATGTTTCCTGGCCAAAACTACACCAGTTCCTGGTGAGGATGGGAGGCCAGGACAGCCCAGCCCAGCACATCCCAGGGCTACAGCTGGAGAAGGGGAGTGGAAATGGGATGGGCATGGTGGTGTCATGGGGGAGTTTGAGCGAAACACTTCCTAGCCGCCGTCTCGAAGAGCTCCGATCAAGTGCTTTATTTTTAATGCTTCAATTTGCTTTCCTCTTCTTGATTGTAATACCCTTCTTGAACTTTGCAAATAAAATGTGCTTTCCCTTTTGATTTTTGTCATCATCTCTCTGGCAAGGTGTCAGACTTTTAATTCCAAGCCTTCCATTCCCCCCCCCAGCTCGCCTTCCTGCAGGGCGAGGAGCTAACAAAGCATTTCTCCTGGATCCTCCTGTCTCCCATGGACCAGCACCATGCCTGCAGCCGTGGTCAAGATATATTGGGATTTTGGCACTGCCTCTTCTCCTCATGGGAAAGCAAAATCCACCAAAGTTCACTCTAGTATGACCTGCATTATACCGACTGATCTTGCCTCCATCAAAACTGCTCAGGCCCACACCTGACCAGACCTCTGGTCCCCATCACGCTGTCCCCAGTACCAGCCGGTCTGAGCCCTGTGCCCACGTCTTTTGGGGTCACCAAGAAATAGGATATGATGGAGCCACCTCGCAATGCATCAGCCAGGCAATGGCCCAGTGGCAGTGGAGCTGACCCCGTCCCCAAAGATAGCTTCTCTGGGTGTGGGGAGATGACACTTCACTGTCGGGAGTGTAGAGACGTCTATGAGGGCAGTTAATTGAATCGGTGTCATTGGAAATGACTTAGGTAATGACAGATCATGTCAGCTCACGTTGCTGCTTCAGTTACTGGAATAAATTGGAAGAGAAAAGAACAGAAATAGAAGCGAATGGAAGAGAAATTTCTACCAGATGTCGGGGAGGGAGAGGGTTTTATTTTTATCTCTCCATCTTCCTTCACCCAGAGCATAAGCAGCCCGTGCCACCAGAGGGGCTCTCACTGGACATGTGGACATCAGCACAAGTGCCCTGCTCAGCTCCAGGCACAGCGTGTTAAGCACCCCTGTTCCCTCCTCTTCATCCCAAACCTGGCTGAGACTTAAGATGAAAACTGCACAGGTTGCTTCAATGACAGGGCAGCACCAAGGGAGTCCTTGGAGAAGCAGCACTGAGCAAGCAGCCTTGGTACACCGGCAAGATATTTGCATTGGTTACAGAAAATGAGGTGAAATAAGAGTGGTTGCTCTGCTGGAACCGCTGACTAAACTTCCATTGATTTCTGAGGGATTGGGGTTTCACCCCTGGGATTTTGCATTCCCTTGGCTGATGCTCCTTCATGGAGGACTGTGCTCCCACCTGCCACAGCCAGTCCATGGGAAGGGATGCTGGTGCTGCAGCCTGGGTTGTGTGTTCCTGTACCTCCATGTGAAATATTAAAATCTGACCTGGTAAAAGATAGTACAGAAGCACAAACCACTGAGGGCTCTGACTTGTTTTCACTCGTTGGCTGTGCCTTTCCTGGCAGCCAAGCCAAAGGAGACTCAGGCTTAGCGAGAGCAGGGCACTGAGACAGAAACCAGGACATGCATGGGGATGAGGGAAAAGCCAGCTGTACCCTGGGGTGGCTTTACTGTGCACGGCAGAGGACAAACCATCCATCTATGATGGAGAGAGGGCCCCAGCTCGGGTAGCACAGGGGATCCTGCCCACTGCTGAGACAAAACATGAGAGCGTCGAGAGCATCTGGCTGAAGGGCCTCTGTGCTCTCAGTGGTGCTGAGGGTTAGCCTATTTCTGGCTCGTTCTGTGATAATGCAGCTTGTGTTTTGGATGCTTGCTTGCACTTAAGCCTTTTAATCACTTGTTCATTAAGAAAAGGTTTTCAGGACACCTTGCTGAGAGGCAGCATCTCATATACCTCTGAGGAGAAAAAAACAGCCACTTAGTCAAACACTCAAAACACTCAGATCCTAATGATAGAATAGTAATGAGGGTGAAGTGTATTATCAGCTTAATGATAAACTAAGAGATTTGGCACCCATAACACGGGCTCACTCTCTAACTCCCATAGCTGGTTCAGGAAGGCTAAGTGGGATGCATCTGATAGGGGCTGCAAGCTGTATTTCCTGTTGGGACCTGGAGCAACCAAATTGCAATCTAAAATGATTTAGTGAGGCGTGGAAGGAGCGATGCAAAGTGGTGAGAAAAAAAGCTAGACCTTTCTTGTGGTGACTCATGACATAACAGCATCAGAAATCAAATTTACAGAGGCAAAAAATCCTTACAAGATGCCTATAATTTCCTGTTTACTTCTGTGCAGATCCATCTTGGTGGTGCAATAAACCTTTCTTAACTTATGTGGTGGAGGAACCAGTAATTTTGGGCAGGCATGCAAGTGAAGGCAATGACCAACCCCATGTTGTCTCCAGGTATCCTGGCCTCAGCTCACAGCCAGGGCTGAACCCCTGCAGCTGCTGGTGCCTTCAGTCGGGGAGATGAAAGCCCCATCTCCTAAATGTGACGGGCTTGGTCCTCACACTGCCCTGGGCAAAGGAGTAAGGGTGGTGCAAGGAAGGTGAGAAACCCCTTCTCTGCAGCACAATAGTAGGGATGGGAGACTTATTTCAAGGAGTAATTACAAAAATCCCAGAAAAGTGTAACAAAGCCAATAAAAACACCCATTACCCTCTGCAGGCAGAGCCCTTCATGGGGTGAAGAGACACTGAATTGAAGGCTCCCATCTGCCCTGAGAAACTTCTTCTTTCCATTGCCCAGTGCCACCACTCCAAAGCTGGTAGCAAGCTCCAATTGCAATAGATACACTGATTTATTTATTTGTTTATTTATTTATGCTAAATGGCTGCATGTTGAACTGGTCAGTATTTCCCTGCTCTTCTCGTGGATCATCACCACAGGGCAGCCAAGGTGCAAGGTATGGGATTGCCAGTCTCACATTTACTGCAGGCCTTGCCTTGGGGAGACAGGGAGAGACACCTGTGACACCACACCTCCATGAATATTGCATTTGCCAAGAACTGATGCAGTTTTACACACTTACGTACACAAATGTATTGGTCTGTCATGCATAAAGTGCCACCTAATGCAACGCCGTGACAGATGCTGCCCACCAAGGCAATCTACGATTGCGTTAACAGATTCCTTTCCTGGCAGGGAGAATAATTACTAACCCACACAGACAGTGGCCATTTAGCATGGTTTACCTTAAAGAGTGCTTCTCAGCTAGGCCAGAATGCAAAGAAAAAAAAAAATATTGCATCTGTAGTGAAGATCTAGGGAGCCTGCAGACAGCTAGCAGCAAGGTCTGGGGTTTAAAATTTCAATTTCCCCTAGTATGGGGCTAATTTTTATTTTTTTTTTTTCATCTAGGAAGTCTGGCCCATAGATTGCTGGGCCATTCAGACAGACCATGCCCTTTAAAGACAAACCAAGGCGCATGTTGCGTCTCCATGCATGCAGCATTATGTGTGCATGGGTGGTTGTTGAGGACCAAGGGGGGTAGTCAGAAGTGGGTAGACTCAGACCAAATGCTTCTTAAAATACAGATGAAACTGAAATAGGTTCCCAGCATCCATATGAAATTCTTCACATAGCTCTAAGATGCTGAGATCGATGCATTTTTCCCAGAGAGGGTGTTTCAGTTTTGCTTGAACTGCGTGGTTTTAGGGCCAAAACAGACCTCGTGATGTTTGCATGGTTGGTGGAAAAGCACTTTTTGGTCAAACCCAGCTTGCTGTACTGGCGGGCACTCTGGGCAGCTTTGGAAGAGGTGGTTTAAAGATGACTGTAACTCAGGATCCCTGACAGTCAGTCCCAAAGGAGCAAGCACTGTGTCATGGAGCCAAGGGCATGGCCGTCACCCTTGCCAGAAGATGCCCTTTGTGGCACCTGTGCTACTGGGACATCGCTAGCAGCAGGGGCCGAGCACGTTGGTGGCTGTCACGCTGATACTTTTCTCCCATGACATCTTCCAAGAAACGTCACTGACGCCTAAGAGCACTCTGTCATCTCTTCTATCCGTGATCTGCATCTTGCAAAACTCTATCCCGCTGCAGAAGGCTGAGGTGCATGCACACACTGCCCTGTAAAGAAGGCTGCTTTCCTCCAGTGCTTTCCTGGGTGCCAGGAAAATCTGGCCAAACCAAATCTGTCAGATAAATACAGTATTATTGTTGTTAGTAATAAATAAAGTAGCCGGTTCTTTCATTCACTGTATATAAAAAGGGACCAGCTTTCACTGGGGTTTATTTTTCCCCTGCAAACTCCTGCACTTCTAAATCCAGACCTCTCAAAATCAGTTCTACCTATGATGTAAATTCCTTTAATAGAAGAGTTAAAAATGCTTCCCACCATTACAGACCGTGGACTAAGGTGCACATATCTCAAGCAGCCTCAGACTGCCCGCTGGCTCAGCCACGAGAGCAGTGTCCAGCCTCGAAGTCTGCCTCTTCTGAGATCACAGGACGTGGAAAAGCCGCAGTTCAGGCTTGCTTCACGATTGATGTGTTGCTGCTCGGTGCTTTTACAGATAAAGCAGTGGAGAAATAATTAATGAGAAAATACAAGGATGGTGCCACCTGGAGCAAAATCGCATCCACACTGAAGTCAGTGGGGATTTTGCGTCCTGCGTGGCAAGAGTTCACCTGACAGCAGGGAAACAAAATACGCAGATGAGGCAGCAGGTAATTATTCTGGTGTTTTTCCCCGTGACTTGTGGCCCAGGGACTCCTCTCCTGGCTTTCTCTTTGCACCCACCTTCCCCAGCTAGAGGCACACTGCACTTACAGACCCATGAGACAGGGCCTCGCTGCGGGAAGCTGCAGCCTAGCTGAGAGCTTGTTTACAAAGCAGATTGCAATGCAACACCAGCTCAAACAGCAGTCGGGTTTCACCTTCAGAGGCTGTTTTTTCATTTCTGGTCACCAGACGTAAGATAACAGGGGGAGATGGGGAGGAAGGACCGCAAGGTAGACATGCCAGGCACCAGGCACTGTGTGGTCTGAGCCTTGGTGGACCAGCAAATACCCACAGAGAATTTGTTCCCCCCATCTGCTCCTCTGTAGATCACTTTAAAAATTAACTTACTGTATTAAAAAGAAAATGTGATTGTTACAGTTAAGTGGCTGCAGTGCTAGAGATAGTTTGTCCTCATCCCTTTTAAATTATATCAAAAATGCACAATTAGTAATACATTTTCTTAGCCAGGAACTAGTGAGAATAAGTGAAGCTTTTGTTATAAATACATTTTATTTTGTGTCATAAACAGGTATTTTTTTTTCCACACATATAATATTGCAGAAGTGATAATTCTTCTCTACAGCACATTTCACACTCCCCTAGTTTCAGACAGATTAGTACAAATGACATTTTGTGCTCAACTCATCTGATTTTAGAAAGCACTCGTCTGTTAAGTCATGCTACGTTCAGATAATTATTCTACAAAAATATTCTTAAACTAATTGTATGAGTGGAGCAAAAATACAGTTACATCAGCTGGAAACCCTCTCCAAGTCCAGCAGAAAACATGGAGCCCAGTGAGCTGCCAGGGTCCTTTCCCCAGTGAAGAGAGTGGACATTTGAGAAGGTCAATATTTATGTACAGTTCATATGTAAAAGTAAAATCACTAAAATCACTAAAAAGGTAATATAAATAAAAATAGATATTAATGTTTCAAAACGCTCAGAGGAGACATATAAATCCATTAATTTTTCAGCAAGACTGAATCCATCGGAGCCCAGATCTTTCTTTCTAATAAATTCGGTTGTCAGACTCTGAGTCATTTACTGTAGATGCTGACAGTGCTCTATCAGTATCCACGTTAGGCTCTGCTTTTGCTAGGATTTTCTTTCTTTGTCTTTAAATTGATCATGTGATAAAGCCTGCTGCTTGAGCAATGGGTCTTGCACCAATCAAACCACTTAGTTTATCAAGTTCTTCCATGGCTAAAAATAATAAATGGCTATGGGTAATACTTTGCTGTCTTCAGAGTGACCAAGGATCAGTTCTCTTATGAGAAAAACAGTGCCTGAAATTAGATGTGAGCTCTGCTTTGTTACACTCCAGAGCACAAAGCAGTGTAGTGGTGCTCAGGAGAGCTGTTTTCTGAAAGTTTCCTCCTAAGTATTACATAGGTATCCTGGGCAATGAGAAATGTAGAAACTTTTTTGTGAAGTTATCAGCAAAGATGACCTTTGAATACCAGATGGGTACGTGCTACATGAATGTCTCCAATACCGCTTGTCTTGGCTGGATTTGTATTAAACCTTTCTCTTAAAGCTTCTTTGCAACATGTCCCAGCAGTTGTGAGTTTCTAGTGCCTCTGATGTTCAGTCCAGATGATATCACTTAGATATTGGTGGAGAAGTCATGAGAACTCTGGACATTTTGTATTGTGCCTTGCCCTTTGTTGGATTTGCATCCTACCATGCAGAGTGGTTTTCACAAGCTCAAGAGATGACCAGAAGCCAGAATGAGCTTTTTGTCCTCCAGGCTGTAATTAGACAGGGGCTTGTGACCATTCCTTTATTTATTTATTTATTTTTCCCCATGATTGTACCTCTGTGCTGTTTCATGATAGCATGTCTTAAATATGGTGATGGTTAAGCTGGTGCAGAACTTGATGTTTCCTTTGCTGTAAGCATGCTCATGCTACAGAGAGCTGCATCAGGTCCCTGTTGGCTTCTGGGTGGCTTCTATGGTACGAAACTTAACTTCAGAGACACCTGGGCACTGACCCAGCTTGGGGAACATCTGAGGGTTCAGCCAGGGAAGATATTTGGCCTGCAGTCTTCATCCTACCCATTGCAGAAGCAAAGGAGCACTTCCACCGATAGTTGTATAGGTCTATAGGCTTGGTCCTCTCCTCAGCCTGCTGTAATTCAAAGGGGTTAACACCAGGGTGGGACAAACTTTGAGCCCCACTTTATAGGATTTCCCTGTGATTGACCCACCCTCGCACTCTAATGGTTCTTCATTTGGAAAACAACTTGAGCCTGGCCCCCTTAGCACCTGTCCTTCCTTTGATGGCCAAATCCCAAAGTGGCCAACAGCACCCAGTGTGAGTTGACACAGTGCAGGCCATCATACCCTTCCCGTTCTTCCTCACCAAAATTTTTCTTCGAGTTTTTGGTGTAACATGATCATGGTGCTGCAGATTATGGCCCCTGGCTGCTCACCCTCAGGCGCTGCCACAGGGCTCCAGCTCATGGCCTCCTCACCAGGTGGTCATGCTTCTTTTTGCCACAGTGCACTCCCTTTCTGCAGGGAGAACTTAGACAGGGGAGAATATAAATAGTCAAAAACTTACTCCAAAGGGTAACAGAAGAGGAAAAAAAAAGAGTTTCAGGGAAGCATTTTCAGCAAGTCCCGGAGGATTGCTTCACTGCAGGCAACTAATTTGTGGGGCTTCGTGCCAGAGGGTAGAGTGAAGCAGCACCAGGTTTCATGCGAGCCCAGAAAAGGTTAGAGCTGCATTTTAAATGCCAGCAGTATGGAGAACGGCAACAGCTTCTCTTTCATCCCCAGCTAACCTGCTCTGCAGAGGGACACCCTGCTGCCTCTCGGTGGGCAGAGGTGGGCCCACGAGGAGACATCACTGGTAGGAGGGGAGCGACACTTTGCCCTATGGCCTAGGTGAAGTACTGTGTAATTCCACCCAGTGCCTCGTGCTGAGGTGTAGATAATGTATTTGAAATGCTCTCTTTTATGGATATATAAGTAATTAGCATTCCTCATCTGCTTCTGATCGCGTGTAGAGAATAACTCTAATAAAGCTATGTAAAATAAAGATGGGAGGCATAAAAATCCCCGTGAATTTTTAATCTGAGAAATAAAGAGCATACTGTTAACACAGTGCAATTGTTGCATTAAATATTTAAAATATACCTTCTATATTAAATTTGTATTTTAGCAAATATCTTTCTGTTTATAAACTTTTAATACATTTAATGAACATTGCGTTCAGCCAGCAGAAACTTCCTCGATAACAAGAGCTAAGTCTTTACATGCTCATCCTCTTGATCAAACATTTCCATTTTATATCAAGATACATTTGTACTTTTTCATTACAATTTATATATTTTCTACTTAGAGATAATGTAGTTACAAATGCTTCTTGTAAATCTTCCTCCCTCACATACCATTTCATTTAAATATCATTCTATTATTTACAATTGCTTCATTTTAATAAGAAAAGATGCTCACAGACAAATATTTAATCGAATGCTGCTTTTCCACACACTATTCATTTATTTCAAAATAATTTGTATTTTGTGTATGTTGAGCAGATACTGGAAAAAATATTATTTTGTCAGATTGTATTTCTGCAACATGCCACCGTTTGGGGTGAAAGCTGATATGAGAGTGGAAATCTACAGCCTCCCCAGCCCTGCCAGGTCTCTTGCCTCCTTTACTGGATGGAATAAATATGTCACTGGAGACAGCCCATCAATGGGGTTAAGTCAGCAATTATTTTACACCCCTGAATACTGAGCAGAAAATACATTAATCTGGTAGGAGATCTTACACCTGCCTCATTTTTCCATCTTCTCAGAACAGTCCACAAGAAACCCTTTCTGGGAAGGAAAAGAAACCCTTGTTCAACCCCACCAAAATCTCAGTAAAGATATCGATACAGTGCTCACTTTTATTCTTTTTCCCCTATTTTCTTTTTTCTTTTTATTTTTTAATTATATTGTATAAAAGTCCAGGCTAAATGAGGTGAACAAAAGGAGCTGGCTAATTAACTAAAATTGCCCATAGGCAAACAGTATCTTCATGCAATAATCTTACACAGAGTTTTGACCCTTTTTCTTATGGTAGGTTTTAGTTTTTGCCCCTTTTCCACACCATTGAGCTACATATGAAACGGTACTTACAGGAAGCCATCTGGCACTGGCTGGTAGAAGAAGCAGAGTTGGTGTCTTGGTGCTCTTCAAAACACAAATGCCAAAATTACATGCCAGATTTTCAACAGATAGAAAATACTGACGTTGATGTAATCATATTATCTTAGACAAAATAGGATGTGCTCAGACCTTTTTTCAACAGTTGCCGAAACAGTTGGTTAAGTGTGTTATGTAAGATCTCCTAAACAAGCACCTAATTTTGAATGGTTTTCTGAGCAATTGTTACCAGTTCCTATGGGCATGTGGGTTATGAAACATCCTTAATTATCTCATTACAATACTGTTGTGTTTTTTTTTTTTTTTCCTCCTTGACCCATCCCTCATTAATTGCTCCTCAAGATCCTGCTCCTCCTCATCTTCAATGCATGACTGTCTCATTTACTGCACGCTGTTCACACCCTGCTCTGCACACAGCATTATTCACGCCTTCCTGGGCTTTGCTGCAGTGTGTGGTATCAGTGTTTCACAAACGTTTAACTCCCAAGGCGCTGCTGGTGAGACGAATTATCAGTGGAGATGGTTACGCACAGAAAATGGAGACACACACAGAGTGTACAGTCAAAACTAACCACTAATTCAGGGTGGAAGATTTGAAATACCTAAGGCTTATCATTTCATAGCATATCATATTTTCTACAGCACTTCAACTCAGAAAATAGCTTATATTGATTTCAGATGCAACTACGCATGCTAAATACTCCCGCAAGCCCAATCACAAGATTTCAAGCTGGGTATTGCAACATGGTCACCTCTGAAAGGCTTTGTTCCTGTGGCTTTCCACCATCACAAAGGGATTTTGTAACAGAACAAAACAACAACAAAAAAGGCTAGGGTTCAATCTCCAGAGGGGATTCGATTGAACCATTGAAGAGGATTGAAGAGGTTTTCTCTGCCCATAGCACCACATCCCTTGCTACACAGCTCTGATTCAGTCCAGCAGCAAACCCAGGCTGTGCACTCAATGCCAATACATCGGTTTTAACAACCCAGTTGATTTCAGAGAATACAGTCTGGCCATAACAAGCTGTAGATGCAAAGCAGAGTGAAATGTGAACTGCCTGGACTGCCTTCTTTCTGGCAGTTCTTAATGTCTGGGATATTTCCTTTACCAGCTTTATGATGGTAGCTTTTCATGCAATCTTCCACATTCTTTTTCTAAGAAAGATGATAGAAAATTAATCATATCATTTAGCATCAGATAACACCCATGTGGTCTGTTTGGGTTGGCTGTAACTTCTATATTTACAGCATAAACCTGCAATGCTGGAGCCAACCAAGTAACTGGTAACAGTGTTAAGCTTTAGTGGGCCAGAAGTAGAAAAGGATGAGACAGGTGAGGTTTGTGGATAACCAACACATAGCTGGGGAACAGCAGAAGTCATGGATTTGGGAGTCCATTGCAGGCTCTGGAGGCCTGTCCATCTCTCTTGAGGCCAGCAGTGAGGGGAAAGTTGCTGGGAACACTGGAGAGAAATGTTGCTTACTCTACCCCACTTATGCAGTCACTACGGGAAGGTGTCAGGTGAAATCAGTGAGCAGTAATTGTCCAGCATAGAAAACCTGAATACAAATTGTTAACTCTTACCTAAGTTCTTAGAAACAGAAAGGAGTCATAGAAAATAGCAGGCCTTTTTAGCCAAAAGCAATACCCCCCAAAGTCATCCGTAATTAGAATAAACTCTGTAGTCCTAAAGAGTCATTTGAAATAGTAACATTTTGCAAGCAATATTATTTAATTAAATAATGAGCCACAAGCAGGAATCTAGAAAGATCAATCCCGTAGCTGTTAATGACTTGATATGCAACCCTGGAGCTGCCAACAGGTGAGTGTGCCCTGCTCTGCAGTGGGAGGCCAACACCTTCCAGGAGCACCGCCTGAAAGTGATAATTGACACCCTTTTGATCTCATATTTCAGCTTTTGCTTTTCTTTTTACAAGTGGTTCTCTGATTGACAGTGTTAAGTTGGACTTCCTGTAGGTTTGTGTCTCTGGGCTGAGATGCCTAGCTGATGTGATACGAGGCGTGGACAGATGCTGGCTTCATTGCCAGGATCCCTCTTCCCTTCCTTGTCACCCATGTTCATGAAAACTAGTAGAACCTGTCCACAAGTCCTTAGGCAAACTTTGTTGGAAACAAGGTTCAAAATACAGCAGGGAGGGCAAATGGATACGGTACGGCCATATAGAATTTTATTGAGAAAATGGAGCTGGAAAAGTGTGTGCACATAACTACTGCATGCAGCAGGGCAGGTCTGCGGAAAGTGCTTGTGAGCAGAGCACAGCTGAAACAGCTGGAGTTATGCCAGCTGACGAGAGCTGGAGATTGTGCTCGTATTATGTATTCTAGCCTTTCATCAGCGTGGTGTGGTGAGAGTCCGAATGGTTTGCTTTTCTTAACACTTGAAGTAGATTTCTAGGACATAATTGCTGTAGATACTCCATGTATTTATTATCTTTGCACAATAGCTGGTTCCAAGGCTTAATAGAACAGGGTATCATTTCTTCCACAATACTGATGCCTTGTTAAATTATTCACATTATTTATTTGACAGATACTAATAACCGTTATTTGGTATTCAAGAGAAAGACAAAAATGACTATTTGTTACATTCCTCCATTATCTAATATTCAAAAAACGTATGTGATGTAAAATGTCTCTCTGATGGATGGCCATCTAGGGTGTGTTTACATGTTTTGCTTTATTAACAGAGAAAACAGCTACTGAAACTTATTTACAAGTGTCCCCAGGTACCCGGAAACTTCAGTTCTAATCGCTCAGCCTCTCTCTTCCAGGTGTAGAAAATGTCCTGCTTTGGAGCAGGTCCCTCTCACGCACTCCTTGGCCGTTTTCTGTGTGTCTGCCAGCCCGCTCTCACCTCCATTAAAACACTAAAACATGGGCAATGGCTTCGTGCTGTGACCCTCTGCGTGAAGCCGACGTCCCTCAGGGGGTCTCACTTAGCCCGGAGGTAAATTGATGCTGACATTTGCCTTCAGAGATGAAAACCTATTGTATTAATGTTCACTATGTGTCCCACCAACGCCAATACCCCACTAGGAAAAAAGCACCATTCATAGACTCGATTCATATGACAGAATGGGCTACAGTAAGGATTTGTTTTCCCATTGTTGTTTCCCATTGAGGCAAAGGGAATTTACATTTGTTAATAGACATTAGTCATGTAAATCTGCATTTAGTTCATCAATGGGAAAAAGGACTCCAAAAATTTTTAAATCTGATTTTCCACAAGATTAGAAACAAGCCGTACTTAATCATGTGCTGCTATCACTACTCCTTTTTTTTTGTAGTTGTTGTTTTTAAGACTGTTATTCTGATTATTCAGATATAATCACCCAAATATATTCAGTTATGCGGAACAATGAAGGAAAATCAAGTGTCCTTGATTCCATGACATGCTCCTATGGAAATAACTGATTGAACTTTTCAAAGCAATGTATTTTCTCATCTTCCATATTAATCATCACATTATATATCGATACCATTCGAATGCAAAAACAGAAGTTTACTTCTAAATGTACATCCAGTTTCCCTGTTTGATTTCATCTTTTTAAAACCTGCAAACAAGCTATCAGCTGATTCTATTACCTCAAATAACAGGCTTTTACCCTAATTAGCAAACAGGAACAAACAAACCCCATCAAAGAAGAATGGTTCCAAGTTTTCCAGGTGGTATATCCCATTCAGGGCATAACAGCCAGGCTCTCAGCTCAAAAATGGGAATTCTTCAGGTAAAAATGAGCAAAGCAGAGAAACTAGGTTGGTCAGAGATGGCTGGGAACTGTCAGCAACATGAGGAGACTTCTGCATGGTGAGCATAACACTGGTTCAGAAAGTTGTATTTAAATAGTAGCTGTCAAAATCTCAAAAGTTGCTGTCAAAGGTAGAGGGATGTATAGGATGAGATTAGAATTCAAAATGGTCTTGGTAACCCTGTGATCCTTCTTCCAACAGGAGGTGCAATCCAACAAACACAAGAACACAGTAGGAATAATACACCAGAAAGTGTGGTCCGTGTTAAAGCTAAGACACTTACTTTGTCAGAGATGATAATAACGATGTTTTCTGACTCTGCCCCGGCAGAAGACCCAAGAGATGGTGAAGTTTGACCTAAAATTTGCTGTCCTGAGTGGAGCACAGAGGAGCCAAGGAGCAGGGACTCACCTCTCTTCCAGTCCCTGCGGAGCTTGGTTCAGCTGACGCATGAGGGTGAGAACAAAACTGAGTGCGTGCTGTGCCTTACTAAACACTGTGCAGAGCATTTGGTGAAAGACCTGTCATCAGCTTTTGGAGGAGCCAAATGAATTGCGTGGAGAGGGTTACATCCATCTACAGCCTTACTGACTCTTCTGATGTATCTGCAAAGCAGCACATCCCTCCTGTTTCCACCCAACTTTTACACCTGGACTTTGTTTCATTACACCATCTGACAATTTGCTGGTATGGAAAGCAAATACAAGATTGTTGCTTCTCAGATCCCTCTTTTAAAGAATCAGTGTGCTGTTCACCACCTCCGTTTCCTGTCGTATGACTGACTGAAGGCACAGGTTACGCATCGCACTTGGTTGTCCAGCAGTCTGGTAATTGAGTCTCCTCAGGAGCCTGGGGTGAACCCCAGCTGGCTCTGGTTATTTGCTGCAGTTCATTTCATCAGCTTGCTCTAAAACCTCCTCCACTGACAGTTCAATCTGAGACAGCTTATCGCTCGGCCCCAGTAACAAAATGTTCTGGCGTGGGAAGCTTCCCGAAGCTCCTCTCTAGCACAGAGGGCTCATTTGCCTTTGCTGTTCTGGTCCTGTCATCCCTAAGTGCTTCCATTAGGCCGCAGTCATCTGTTGGCCCTACGTGCTCGCTGGCAAGTGGCCTCTGCCCAATGTAGTTGAGAAAGGCTCTATTATTGGTTTTTATGCCTTTTAGTAAATTATTCCTCAAAATCTGTTTTGGCTTCTTTTACTATGGCTTTGCATCTGATTGCAGAGCTCACTCTCTTTCTGATTTTCTGAGCTTGGACACAATGACCACTTCTTTGACTGCCCTCTTCACCCAGCTGCTTAGTCTGAGCCTGTTTTACTTTGTTTCTAAAATATTTTCTGATAGCTGGTACTACCTCTACTGTGACCCTGTAGCAGTCTGTCTTAACCTCCACGCCACCTGCAAGCATTTTACCCTCTTGGCTGTTGCTTTTCGTTTCCTTTTAAGAAGGAAAAGAACTGTGTGAACTGTGAATATTGGTTTCTCTCAAGCACCCAGATGCTTTACAGGCTCTGTTGTTGCTGTAGCTGGTGGACACCTCCACCAGGGCTGAAAATGGACCTACCTTCTTTACCTACCCTACTTTAGTCCACTTGGTAGGGACTTTGTGGCACAAGGAGCCTTCTCCTTTTCCAGAGTTGGGGACTGGGACATCTCTCACCTCCTTCTTCTCCATTGCCTTAGCTGGAGCAAGTGAAGCAACCAAGGCTGCCCGAAAGCATTGTCCTGAGTTCTTTCTTCTCCATGCCTCCCACAACACCATGCCCAACAAATGAATGAACTGGCAAATAGCACAGCCTATGGAAACTGGCCTGCTCTGTTACAAAGGAAGTGGTCAAGTCATGCAATTACCTCTTCACTGCCTTTGTTTTGCCTCCTGTAGATCCTTCTTTTAAGATGTCCACTCACTAGATATTAATCTTTAAAATGTGATGGCTCGTCTCTTAATATGCACTTGACTGGACTCATCCCTGCATGCAGAAGTCTTCAGTGGCTTCCTGTACATTTCACAATCCAGCACAAAATCTGCTTCCCAGTCTTAATGACTTTGTGATTTATTGACCTGTCTGTCTTTCCTCACTTCAGCTCTGTAAGCGTTATTTATTCCGTTTGTATACCAGCTCAGGGAAATAAGCAGCACACACATCTCTTTTACAAACAATAAATGTATGATGGTGATAGAGCAACAAAAACATCATTAAGAAAAGTCCCTCCTTCAAGGTACTCATGCTCACTGCCTTTTCTGCAGCTTGCATAACCAGGCCCACTAAACTCTGAGTAATTATCCCTGCTTGGGATTTCTCCCTGATGCCATTATCCCTAATGGCACTAGCAAAGATTTTGCTTCAAGTGCGGCTTTCATTGACTGTGTAATCACCAACACGTTCACACAAATCACCTGCTGTACGTTGGAAGAGATATCTTGGGTTTAACTAATGGAATTTGAAAAGCTTTCAGTACAGAAATTTTCAAAAACTTATTCCCTCATTATCTCTTCAGTGGTTTTCCACAAAATGAAGTATTCCTCTTTTCCTGAAAAGAACTGCTCCAGCTGTGATCCCAAGCCACACTCCAGTTATTTCCCTGAGACCCAGAGACCTAAACTGGCTCTGACTCCACCAGCCTTGCAGTGTCCCTCTAGACTCCCAGGAGACCGTGTTTTTTTTTAAAGAGAGCCTTCCCTGGTGACACGGACATGGTGCGATGTTCTTGGTACTCAACCCTGTTCTGGTTATTCATGCACCTCATGTACACCAGCTATTCTCATGCGCAGGAAAAAAGGAATAATGAAAAAGCTTACATTAACCAATGCCCACCCAGCAAAGCCTGTCTTCCACAGTATAACAGGCACTAAAAAGAACTGGCCCAGATTAAGCAAGTCACCGAGCTGTCCTCACATCAAAGACTGGATGTGCCAGACACAAGATCTGAGGAGGAGGGATCAGTACCACAAGAAAGACGTGGTGACCATGGGGACAAGCGGAGCAAAATAAGCTCCAGTGAGATCAGATAGGTGATGTGAGAGACATCCTCCAGGTAAGTCTGAGGAGGCTGAGCAGGGGGCTCTCCTTGAGGCTTGCACATTTATATCCTGGCTTCAGAGGGTCAAAAGTCAAGCAGAAGACATGCACAGGTCAGTCACGGTGGCTTGAATTGGAGAGCATCTTCAGCTAAACTGCAACACGGCTAGAAGCAGCAAACACTGGTCACACCTAGAAAATAGAGGTCTGCAGCCTGAAAAGGGTTCTTCAGGGAAATCCACAGATCCCAGTGGTTAAGGAAGAAAAGGCTATTAAAAAAAAAAAAAAAAAAAGGTTACTAAGCTCGTCTGTATGCAGCACCAATGGAACTAAATGGGGAATACAGAGTGTACTTTCTGACATCCGTGTTACCAGAAGTATTTTGAAAAATCAGCAAGTATACGAAGGAAGGAGCCACAAAACAATGCGACAAACAGAGAGCTGCTCTCTGATGGAAGGCTGGGAGTTCAATCTGTTTAGCTCATCAGAAAGAGAACTGAGGGATGATTTGATAGACAGCAGATAAGCACTCTGAGGGAGGAAAAATGTTGGGTATTTAAGAGCTCTTTTAACCTCGTGGAGGAAAGGGACAGCAAGTATCACAGACTGGATGGTGAGTTCAGACCGTTCAAATGGGAAACGTGGCACACATTTTTAGCACAGGGGTTGGCGGGCACTCGGAGCAAACTGCCGCAGAAAGTTATGGATTTCCTCCTCCATAATTATCCCAATGAATTATTAAAGTCTTTCTGAAAGATATGCTGCAGGGTAACGTGAACATCCTGTGCTTCGTACCAAGATAAGTGTGTTACACAGAGGGGCAGGGGAAGCAAGGGGAGACAGGAGCAGCTTTCTGGCCTTGGACACAGCCACCAAGACAAACACCTCTTGGGCTGTCATCCTGGATGCCCCTTGCAGGAAGGAGGCAGATAACTCCAGACAGCAAGCTGGAGCTGGGGGCCTGTTTCTCTCTTAGAGAGGGGGCTCTGGGGACCCTGCTCCTGGACTGACTTCCCTGTTTCAAGACCTTTGACAGCAATGCAGAAGACAGCCTTGGGTTTCAGCCTTTCACCACTTTTTAAAGGGAGGGCAGTGAAAAGTATTTGGCTTGTCTGTAACAGAGGAGACTTCTTTTTGTTTAGGTTTTGGATATTTACACGAATGATTCTTCAGTTAGCCTCCACTCCTAACATGCATCCATCCATCAGCTGTGACTCTGTGACTGTTAAAATTATCACCTTGTTAGTTTTGTTTCTTTTGTCTTTTTTCTTTTTTTTTTTTCCTTTTAAAATTTCTGCCTTGTATCCCTGGCTCTGTAAAACCAGCACTATTTTGTGGGTCTTTTACCTGGTTATCCTTTTAAACTCTACTAACCATGAAACCATATCAAAACAGGCGTCCGCAGGCTGCTCTCTGTTGCTGGATGCACTCAGCAGACACTAGCTGGCAGCACCATGTCTGCTGCACACACGAGCCCATGAAGTTATTCATACCCAAGTGCATTTTTGCTGTTTAGTCGAAATCCTATCTTCTTTACCCTTACAAGGTTTTTCTTGGCTCAGGATGCAGTTGTTTTTGTCGTTTTCTCGCCAGGCACAACACAAAGGCTTTATTGACTATTCTAGCTTGAGTAAAGGAAGATACCAAGAAGAATTTTGCTTATCTGGTAGGCTCCAGCACATGAAAGACTTACATTGAAACCATTTTCAGCACAGTGGGAGCCAGGGCTGCTGAGAGCCTGGGTTAGTGTTATTAATTTTTAATTCTTTATTATTGCACCTAATACTATTCAGCCATTTACAAAAACAGTCTTAGTACATGTATTTTCCATCCTTTTACTTCCAACTTTGGGCACTTAGCATCCACAAGCCTGGTTTCAGCTCTAGCAGGGCAAACACACCTGAAGAGGCCTGCAATCCTCTGAACTAGGAACCAACTCTGGGAACAGAGTTTGCTCCTAAAAAGGGTGAGAAAGCTGAGGCTGTTCCTCACCACACTGAGCAGGGAACTAGCAAAAGGTGTACCAGAGCTGGAGAGCAAGGAGCAAATTTCCTGAGGATGCTCTCTGGACTGAAAAACTCTGGAGAAGGCACCTCTCCTGCATGGGGAAGGATCCAGGGCAGTCACTTCCAGCTGAGCTGGTGAGGATGCAGGCCATAAACACCTATGTTGTGCAACTCCCTCAACATCTGCACAAGGATGGGTGCAACCACTTCCCCACTGAAGAGAGAAGCTCAGCATATGATAGACAGGGCACCGTGGGCCATATCTGGATGATTGCTCTTCATTTTTTACCGGGATGTAGCTGCAGTGAAAATACTGTAACTCAGGGTTGGAAGTCAGTGGTGTTAACTCTGATCATGAGAGCAGATGCAACAGGCCACAGCAAGGCCCACATTGCTGATGGCAGATGCTGAAGGAAGGGGAAAAACTGAGGAGCACGGCAGGGTAACACCTCTCTGCCTCCAGACACCGATAGCTCCAAAGGGACCTGAGGCTGAGGTGCTGCCTTCACATTTAATGGCTTTAGTTGGGAATTCTTCCCTTTTGTCTACTTTGCAACCCATGTGATTTTGGTGGTACCATGTCCTGTGGTAATGGGTTCCTTGGCGCACCTGTGTGCTGGTTCTGAGGCATCTCCCTGTTTGCTTTCAGCCTGCTCCTCAGCAGCTCAGTCGGTTCCCTTATTTCCCATGCTGGAAGAGCTACCACAACTGTAAGTCTTGCTTTGGAGGCTAAACATGCCATCAAGACCTTGAGCCACAGCACAGGTTACAGCAACCGCTGGCCCCTCCAACAAATGCCAGCACCAGGTGGCAGGGGAAATGGAAATTGAAACCGGTCCCTGACATCCACCTTTATTCCCTTTGCTGAGCCGCATCCAGCCTTGGCTGACAGTCAAGTTCTGCGGCACAAAAATCCTGAGACCTTGTACGTACAGCCCACGTGAGCAGCTCTTGCTATGGAGAAAGCCCCTTGCAAGTCAGGAGCTGGCCCAGGAATAGGTTTTGCTTTCATGAGGAAAGGTTGCAGGTTCAGGCTCTAATTTGTTTGATAATTTTTTTATTGTGCTGGCCGACATGGTGAAAAGAGATTTATTCATGAAAAGGGCAACGTCAGCATCTATTCCCTATGCAAACAGATGAAGAAAAAATCTGTAAACAGCAGAAGTAAGTGAGAAAGCATGAAGAGCAGCATACAAAATTACCCCTGCCTTGTGGGTCACTTTGGAGCACCTTTCTATTTTATTTATTAAACAGTTTTCTGCACAAAGCATGTTTTGCTCTGTTCAGGCATCATGCAGTGAATACTAAAAGGATGCTGTAGCTCGGAAGCGCTGGGGGCAGGGGGAGTGCGGGCACGCCCCTTTTATTCCTGGAGTTATTGTTTTATAAATAAAAGGTGCTGCTGACACGGTGTGTACAGCGCAGATAGGGCGTAAAGAATCACTGCAGTGGTTTGATAGGGATGATCTGTCGCTGAAAACCCATTAACGCAGACGGTAGGTGAGGGAAATGTGCTGAAATGTCAGGATGTGGAACGCCGGGAGAACAACCCTTAAAATAGCTCCTCCAAAAATAGCCTCTGTGGACGCCAGGAGGGGGTTCTGCCCACGTTTATTTCTGCTACCAGCTCCTTGACACGCCGTCCCTTGAGCGCAGGAGCCCGGGGACAAGGCGCGCTCTGTCCCATGCACGTGTGCCGCTGCGCACCGCTGCAGCCTGCTGAGGGATGGCAGCACGGCTCGGGAAGCAAATCCCCTCCATCTCCAGGCAGCTGGGGGAGGAAGCAAAGTCCTTGAGCAGCTGGCACATACACCAGGTGAGAACCCAGCTCCCCAAATGCTTCAGGGCACCCGAAGCCAAGCACATTCCCGTTCAATAACATGGTAAAAATCACCTCTTAGTACCGGGATGTTACCTGCAGAGCTGGACCAGCCCTCAGGGGCTACAGGTGGTTCCTATGCAGTCTTCATTTGTTTGGGAAACCACTTGTGTGGTTTTGGAGGAAAAAGCAACACTCAAGGTTAAAACAGCACAAAGCTTTTGGGTGACTGCAGAGGTGCTGAGCGGGACCAGTGTGACTCTAACCAGGGTGAAGGGGAGGACCTAGCGATGCTTTTTAGCTGCCAAGTACGTGTCTCATCCGTATCTCATGAAAGGATGAGACCTAGAGCTCCACCACATTTCCCCACCCACCTTTGGTTTCTGCAGGAAAAAAAATAATAATTAAAAAATAAAAAAGTCATTTAGGCTAGGACCAGGTCAGCATGTGTCCCTGAGCATGCCGGCCACAGGACTAGTTATGCACCTTTGCTCTTGGTGCATACCAGAGGCACAAACCAAGGCAGAGAGGGAAAGGAAAACTGTAGCAGAAACTCACGTTTTGGCACACGGTGAAACACAGCTGTGTCAGCACCGTTTCATCTGCAATGTGTGCAGTGAACATAGGTGGGAACTCAGAGCCTGGGTTTGCAGGAGGCAGCTTGTGATTCAGTGTGATGACTCAGGACTTTCGGTTTCTCTGCAGGCAAAGGCTGCTCAGACCTTACTCAGGCAGAATTTCCATTTTTTTTTTTTTTCATGATAAAAGGCCACTCCTTGCACTCCTGGGTCCTGTCCTGATAAAGCTAATATTGCTAACTCACGGCATGTTGGAAATTATGTAGACGATAGTCATAGCCCTGAATAGAGTTGTAATCATTGTTTGCTGGCTTTACAGTCACTTTTCTATGCTTAGAAGTGATGTTCTCACACTCTTTTTGAAATCCACTGACCTCATGTTGTATCATCTGCCCAACCTCCCTGGGATCTACAAGGGAAACAACCATTCCCGCATCCACCTCCATCAGGTGCAGGTGTTAGAGGTGATCTCTTGCTCCTAATGCCTGGTTTTGTTTTTCCATATACCACCTGTGTACCTCCACCTCATATTCAAGTCTGCAGGGTCCAGTATCTCCTTAAAGCAGGAGGAATACAATGCTTTCACCATCTCCAGTGCTTTGCTTTCCTCCAGACAGCAGAAGATGGGAGTGAGATTTATACCTAGGTCAGACCCAATTAAATAACGTGGGATTTGGAATAAATGAAGTGTAAGCTGTTCATTTCAGGTGTTGGAAAGGATGAGGTGGAATGAAATCTGAGTGATGCTGTGACTGTGCGAAGAGTGGAGTGAGCAGAGGCGTTGCTGCACTTGGGAAGGTGTCAGGAGGAGGCAGAGTGTAGCCTTCGGAAGCGTAAATCACGGATCATATCCATCTTCTCCAGTCATTAGGAAAAAAGAATGAATGACAGAAAAAGAGAAAGGAGAGAAGGTCAACAGAGAAGGGCTAAAGGTTAATTTCCTGATTGCTGGGATATGAAAGGTAATGGCCCCAGATGCCTGTGAATTTCCTTTCAAAAGAGGCATCACCATTTAATGCACTCTTTTATTACCGCGCTCATGTCAGCTTCCTAGTGTTCCAAAACGGTCTTTTCTTCTGCTATTAATGCGATAACAATTCACACAACGTGGTCTTCTGATGGACCTTGAAGTTTTTGACGTGTTAGGTAAGGGCAGTAAATCTGTCAGAAACATAACCTGCTCCTTCTGAAGTCAATGGGAACTTTGCCTCCGATGTCTGTGGCGATGTGAAAGGTCCGATTGTGATGACTAATGGCATTAGTCACATCTTTACTGGAACCTGTTGTTTATGAACAATTCCAAAATGTTTGTTCAGAGGGCTCAATTTGGATGCAAACATTGCCAGCTTGTACTACGTTTTATGATATCAGGAGCTCTCAAGATCTGCTGTGTGTCACCGGCAGCCTGCAGGCTGCCCACTGCTCCCATTTTAAGTGAGCGATTTGCATTTGGGATGGCGGGTACCTTACAAAAGGCTCTTTCTTATGGGAAGCATTGTACACGATGGAAAAGCTGGAGGAGTGATCTTAGACCAAAGGTTGAAAGGTAATGAGGAGGTGGAACCGCTCCCATCATTTTCTAAATGGACAGTTGCAGTGGAAGGGCTGAGTATCAACGCCTTAGACTCAGCCAATTCACCTCAGTAATCCCATAGAGATCAAAAATTATTGCAGGCCCTTTTGTACAGGCAACAATTCCAGCTCCATCATTCCCTGACGGCAGGCAAGGGGCACAGCAGAGGACGTCCATGCTGCAGCCATGCAGTCACGCATGGACTGGCACCTCTCCCCAGGAGGGTTGCTGCCCCATACCTGCTGCAAGGGGTCCAAAAATGGTCCTCCCTGGGGCACAAGCACCCAGCAGTCCTCCAAAGGCTTGAGCTGCAGGGAAATAGACAGGGAAATAGTTTGAGTTACACCTTGACCTCTTTAATTTGGGACATGAACTAAATCTGGTTGAAAACTGATGCACGGATCCAGCACGTGTGACTTATTTTTGTACCCTCCAACTACAATGGAGCATTTTACACTTGAGCAGGGAGCTGATCCCTACACAAACGGGCACTGAACAGAGTTACGCCCTATTGGCACATCTCGGGACGTCAGCCCCGTATATTGCCATTTTTCGGGATGTGGGATGTAAGATGAATAGATTTCATACCAGGACTTCCAAGCCTCCGTAGCGGGGCTGCTGATCAACCGCCCCATTCAGCACAGCTATGGCAGCTATTTGTGCTCAGCAGATCGCAGGCTGAGAGTCTGAGATTTTCTCGGGGTGATGTGTTGCTTCAGCTTCTTTTACGTCAAAAGTTGTTCGTGTAAGTGAGGAAATACCATAATCACATTCCCTTTGTGGAAAACAAAACAAAACAAAACAAAACAAAATAAATAAAATAAAATAAAATAAAATAAAATAAAATAAAATAAAATAAAAAGGAGGAAAAACAACAACAACAACTTGCTCACGGACTCAAGTTTAGCCATTTTTTTTGTTAGAGATGTCCTCTGGTGCGGGGCTGCACAGGCTGCTTCCCAATGACCGTTACTTATTAAAACCCTTAACTCTTCCCGTGTTTTGTAAGGAGACCTTTATGGCAGATGCAGTGGTAAAGACTTCACCACGTCCCATAAAAATAAGTTTATTTTTCATATTTTCGGCCCAGATCCTTTCCGACTGAAGTCACCAACCTAATTCCATGCTCTGTCAGGCAACGAGTACTTCTTTACATACCATAAGTTACAAGACTCAAAGTAATCAACTCCTTATGTTATTTGCAGCTTGGTATTTATTGGGATTAGAGTCAGATTCTTTGGAAACACTTTCTCGCACTGTTTAAAGACTCTCGGTTTTCTGTTTTACGTGGTTTAACCACTTGGAAGCTTTTGTTCAGAAATAACTCCACAATTCTTATGCCATAAGTATAATGGGATGATTGCATTACTACAGAAATCCTGGAAATTTATATAAATACGATGACAAATCTTCCCCTGCTTCCTTCAGGCTGCTCGCGTGTGCTTCCTCCCTCTTGCATGCTCCACGCTACTGATGAATTGATCTGGGCTACTGATGAATGGGTGGATTTCTTCTTATTTTGGTACAATTTCAGAAACCTCCGTTCCCTTCTTGTAAGAGGATAAGGAAGCAGGAGCATCAGGGCTGTCCCGTGCAGGCAGGGTCTCAGCCCTTATTCCCCGGTGTCTTTGCCAGGCCATCATCCCTGCTGTCCCAGCACAGTGGTCACCTCCACCATCTCCACACTGGGCACATCCACCCAAGGGACAAGGAGCAGAGCTAAGGGGGTCCATGCGGCCTTGAAATGGGGTCTTTCCCCAAGTCCTGCCAGCAACAGGAGAGCAGAGGCCGGCGTCGTGCTCCACTCGCAGCCAGCTCCTCCGGGGCTCTGCTGCTGCTGCCTCTCAGCGCCGAGGGCTTGGAGTGCCTGTGCATCACCGGAGTGCCTCCCTAAATCAATAGCCTCCTGTTGCCGCAGAAATACCTAACTGGAGCAAAGATGTTTATTTTCAGAGCGGGAAACGTTGCTCCTGTGACAATGTTTTATTGTGATGATTTTGATCCCGAACCTGCAATCTTTACACGGAGACAAGGCTCCCCTTGATTTCAGCGCGAGCTTTGTCTGACGAAGGCTTTCAGAATTAGCTCTTTGCTTTTATTTTTTATTGGGAAACAAGCTCGTGCTTGACAAGGGAAAAGCAGTAAGTGGATCATGTCAGGGAGACAAGTTCCTGTGAGAAATTTCTAGCAGGAGAACCGCAGCCTTAGGATGGCACGGCAGTAAGCTACAAGGTCACAGCTCTAAGGTTTCTGCAGGGGAAAAATGGCAAAGGCGCTGCTGGAAGGGGGCCCAATATCCCCAGGGAGGGAAACCCAGCCCCGTGTCCACCTCGGGTACCCCTCCATAAAACAGGCTGCGGCCCTGGGATGAACTATAGGGAAATATTTCCAAGAACATTTACAACATCTGTGTAGTGGAATTAAACCTGTTTCAACCCAAGTGTTTCTGAGGGAAGGCGATGTGGCAGTGCTTAATGCCACCCCAAAGGGCTGCAGTCCCAGGGGGGCTGTGACCCCAGCACCTGCAGCAGCGACACCGAGCCCAAAATAAGCAATTTGGTGGCCTCAGGCATCCCATATCCCAGTGGGGTGCCAACCCAAAGCCCCCACTGCCCCCCTAGGGACACTTTGTCCCCTCGTTGGGTGGCTGCCGAGCCCCCACCAAGTATCGACCGCCAGGAGCCGAGGTCAGGCCAGCACAGGGCTCTATGAAAATGAGCCTTCGCGATGGCTCGTCCCTACAGCAGCCTGCCAATACGCCTTAATGGGATTTCACAGCCCCGGCGCTCACGCTTTTCGGGAAAAAAAAAAAAAAAAAAAAAAAAGAGAGATAACACTGGGGTCAATATTTTTAATTAAACTCATTCCTTCGCAGGGCGTGAAGCGCAGCCGGCCTGACAGCCAGCGAGGCGCTGGGGGGGGGGGGGGGGGCAGTGATTGCTGGGGGACCCCCTGCCCAACCTGCCGGTGGTGATGGAGGGGTTTGATGTAAAATAAAATATAAACGAATGGAATGGAGTTTATTACATTGATATTGATTATTTATTTATATGTATTTATTCTTATAATTTATTTTATTTATATTTTATTTTTATAATTTATTTTTTTATTTTTTATTTTATTTTTATTATTTATTTTTATTTTTCATTTTTATTTTTTATTATATTTTATTTGTAACATTTTATTCTCATTTCTGCACACTTCATTTTTATTCTCGTCCCTTCCCTTTTCCCATTTCCTTTCTCCGCTCCATTCCCATTCATTATTTTCACCCCCCTTTTTTTTTTTTTTTTCCTTTTCCCCCTCATTTTCTCCCCGACCTGCATCCCCCCCCCATTTCCCCAATACCCCCCCCTTAATGAACATCACTCCACGTGTGCAAGGAGGGAGGCACACCCGGGGGGTCCCCGTGCCCGGTGTGTGTGTGCCGCGTGTGCGCGCACCCCGCGGCCGCCGCCCGGCTCCGCAGTGCCCCCCCCCGTCACCTGACCGCCGCGTGTGCGCGCACCGCGCCGCCCCCCCCCCACCACCTCCCGTTCTCCATCACCCCCCCCCCTTCCCTTCCTTTCCCTTCCCCTCCCTCCCTTCCCCTCCCCTCCCGCGGGGGCGGGGGTGCCCGGTATATACGGCCCCGCCGCCCCCGCCCCTGCCTGCCTCCTGCAGCAGGGGAGGCCGCCGCCGTGCCCGGCCCCAGCCCCAGCCGTGCAGGTGGGCGAGCAGCGCCCCTCCGCAGCGGGGCCCCCCCCGGGGTGAGTGCTGGGACCCCCCCCCTAATACGCGGTTGGAGGGGTGGGGGTCGGACCTGGTGCGTGGACGGCCCCCGGTGGGGTTTTGGGGGGTGTGTGGGGGGGGTGTGGGGAGCCCCCCCCCCCGCTCCATGCGGGTCCCCGAGGGCTGGGGGTGGAGTGGGTGGGGTGGGGGGAGCCCCCTGGCAGCGGCTCCCGGTGGAAAAGTTTCCGCAAGTCCGAAAATGCCGCGAGGGGAGGGTGGGAGGGGGTCCCCGCGGGGGTACCGGGGGGCACCGGGTACCGGGGGGGCACCGCGGTCTCGTCTCATGATGCGGAGGGCGCAGGGGAGCGGCCGCCTTCCCCCCCCCCCCCCACCCTCCGGGCAGCCGCGGTGCCAATGCTGTAGGGTGTGTGCTGGGTGGGTGCTCCCCGCTGTGATTTTGGTGGTTTGGGGTTTTTTGCTTGAAGTTACAACGCCCCCACCACCCGTCAAGTCCTGTTATTCCCCGAAGTCCCACCAGCATCGCATCCCAACTGCACTTTGCCCCGCGTGGAACCACCCTAAAGCACGCCCTGCGTTGCTTTCCCAACCCTATTTCCCTCCGGAGAGCTGCTCTGTGAGCCCGGCTGTGGGGCCATCACAGACCCACACCAGGAGTCTGCCCACCTTGGGCATCTGGGAAGGTTCCAGAAGCACGGTGTGGCCATGGGAGCGCCCTATGCGCCCACCTCCCGCTGGGGGCTGCGCCAGGGAGGGGTCCATCAGGATCCAACCCCGATGCCGGGTGACCCAGGAGGCGGTGGTCCCATTGCTGGGTGTCTGTGGGGCTGTGACGAGTGCTCAGCCCCCCTTGGGCACCATCCAGGCTTTGGCTGTAGGTCGGAGCGGTCACAGAACCAGAACACCACCCAAATGTGGTTTTGCCACACCGCTCGCACCAGGGTGGTGGTTGTAAGACAGCTGTGTTGGTGAAGGAAGCCAAAAAGGATGGGATTTGGTGATGCTTCCTTCCAGCAAGCCCCTTCTCCTCCTGTGGCGTTGCAGCAACAGCTGCCTGCCCGGCATAGATGTTAAAGCACTTCATGCAGCAGGACGGGTGGTTCTGCTCTCTAATGAACTAGATAAATCACACAAAATTGGCTGAGAGGGACCGTCAACTTGGAGGAGAAAGGGAAAAAGAGTGTTTGAGGAGACCTTGATTTCAAACGTTGCAGTGCGAGTCCACCATTTGCCCTAACCAAGCACCTCCTGAAGGTGTGAAATAAGTGGCTTAAAGCCTTTTTTTCCCCTCACTGAGCTTTGACAGGGAGGAAATGGTTATGCATAACCATGCATTTTACGTGTTTCTTAAGCGCTCTTTCCTCTTGATGGTGTAGCCCTAACATTGAAATACCTGGAACGCATCTCTCTGCACCTTGCATACCGCATTTAAAACGAGAGCATCATGGGCGAAATCCTAGGTGGTAGGTCTGGGGAAGGGTGGGGTGTTTTACAGCTCCAACCCGCCAGGCAGGTGAATAACATCTTCCCAAATCCCTGGGTCTTGCAGGTCTCCACCATGGCTGGCGCCGCCAGGGCTGCCCTCCCACACGCGGCTCGGTGCGACGCGTAAGTACCAGGCATGTTGTGTGTCTGTGCGGATTTCGGCAGATGATTATTTTTTTTTTCTTCCCCTCTCTTTAAATAGGCGGGTTGATTGCGACAAACGGGGATGGCAGCATATTGCAGATGTTTTTTTGGTTGGGAGGCATTGTGGGTAATGGCTGAAAGACTCCGCTTTTCGTACCGAAAAAAAAGAGTAACTTGCCAAAAACTTGCCTGTATTTCCAGTGCTCACACCACCAGCACCTATTTCACCTTTTCATGTGAAAGCATGAGATCTTTCCATTAGTTTGCGGCAATGCTATGGCCTTTCTTGAGCCATTGAGATGTCGGCAGGTAGGTACCCCAAGGATTGCTTTAATGCCACTCAACACTCAATGACTAGATGAATACTGCAGAGCAAAGCTGAGGTATGGTAATGTATATAACTTGTTTCATGTGAAAATTGTGTTTTTTAATGAAATAAGAATGCAAACTGCCTTATCAGCATGAAACATCTGCCTATTAAATGCCTGTTCCGAGGGAAGAGTTGGCCACGTTTCACCACAGGTTAAGTAATTGTGGGTTAATAGGATTCTGTCAAATACATGCTGTGAAATATTAGTGTAACGAGTAACTATTCTTCTTACCCTGCCTGCGTTTTTACCTTCAAAAGAAGCCCGTGTTTCTGAAAACTCCTGGTACCGCATAGATGCGTGATGGCTGTCTGGAGACGCAAAATACACTTCAAAAGATGCCGTGGAGGGGAAAAATAATGGATGCTCATGAGATGAGCAGTTCTAGAAATGGAAGGCGGGGGCGATCGGGCCTTTCTGCGAAAAACGTGCCCTACCTGATTATTTTCCCTTCAGTACCTCGGCTAAATGATGCTCCATTTTGACTCGTGTTAGCATTATATTGTTGTTGGCTATTCTCAGTCAGGCTCGCCTTTCAGAAGGCAAATAAGGGCTACAAGTTTTGGTTTTAATTAAACTGAGCGTACGCAGCGAGTGAGTCCGAAGAGAATGTGGTATTACTTAAAATTGCTTTGAAAACAGAAAATGTTGTCTGTACTTTCACAGTGTCTTCAGTATTCTCTGATAGCCTGTATTTGGTATTTAATGTTGAGGTAAACCTGCCTAAAGTCATTCATATAAATGGCGATTGAGTAAATGTAATGCTCTTTCATGAGCAACTTGCACTTCTTATGAATTAGACGGTTAAATCCATGTGTTTATCGAAAGTTTCAGCGCTGGAATTTCATGAAGTTTTTAACATTCTTTTCACATACTGTGTGTTTGTGTAGCAGTGCCAATATATATGCATGGTGCAGGGAGAGGAAACAATAACATTTGCTTCATCTTATTTTAACCATTTTGTGCAGTATGTCATATGCAGATAGAGCGAGGGCGATGCAGGCTGCCTTGTTCAAAAGGTAGGGAGGAAAAATCCTCGCTAAAAATATTGTCAGGAAAAATGATTAATACAGGCTCCCCTGCCTGTTTTTTGGTGTGGGGGAGTGGGTGCTCTGGAGGAGGGTTATTTTTGTTTCTTCTGGTAATTCTTCATTTGTAAAGAACCGGTTTCCTACTTTGGAAATCAGCGAGGGAGGGAGGGATGGGAGGTGTTATTACAGGAAAAGGTCAGTGCTGCTCTCTTTCTTCATTGTTTCATTCATGGGGCTTTCCTTCTCGTGTCTGACCTGCCAAAATATTATCTGGGAGGGAAGGAGAGGAGGAAAAGAAGTGCGTGTTTAAGATGCACGGGTGTATTGGGGGATGCTTACTTAGAAGACTGTAGTACAGCCCTACAGCCTAATGGAGTGAAAACATGACAATCCTGAGTCAGATGGGTGGGGCACAATGCAGTGCTAACTGTAAGCCTTTTGTCTAATAAAAATGCCTGAACCAAAGTGGTTGTCTGGCAATCAGCATCCCGCCTGACCTTTTTAAAGACACGACAACAAAGTTAATGAACGTGTCTTTCAGCTGCCCTGCAATATGTCGGGATTTTTGTGCATTACCAGAGAGCCAGGGCTCATTCCGCTGTGGCTCGTGTCGCAGCATGGCTATTCTGGAGTTCGGGAGAGTATTTATGAAATTATTATTAAAGCCTTGAGCAAAACAGCCTGCCTACAGCTCCCGAACTGGCTTGTCTCATTCTCTTTAAGGCTTCTTTTCTTGGGAGTGCAATGAATTAACTTCACGAGTTTCACAGGGCTGCTGGAAAATAAATTCCTAAGCTGCGCTCTAAGACTCCTGTAACACCGAATAGTTGGAATTGCTAGATAATCACAGAAAACCTAGCGCTTTATCTCAGTTAAATGTGGGCATTGTTTAAAAACCTTAGCTTAATGAGATAAAGCGTTATTAAGCCTTCTTGCTAGGAAAAATGTTTGAGCTTTTCGGAAAGCTGAACATACTGCGTGATTATTGAAGAATGCGTTGCATTTCGTAAGCGGGATGCGTGCAAGGTGCATCAAGTCGAATAATCCCAGATGCGTGAGCAGCTATTTGTTTTGCTAAATTTGCGGTGGAATAAAATGTACAGCTCCTACAAGACTCAAGTAAGCCTGCATCTACTGAAAAATCATGTTGTGCGAGGGTCTCTCTGTTCTGACAGAGAAGATCATCAGTGTGAAGGGAATTCTATATGGCTGTGAGGTACCTTGGAAATAATAAAACTAATATTTGTGCTGGCTTGTTAGCCCATTAAATGCTTAATTACTTCCTTTAAACAGGATTGAGGAATTTCATTTACAAATTAATACTTGTTTTTAATGCTAGGTGACAGTTTCGCCACCGACGTGCAGAATTCTCTGAGGCTTATACTTTCTGTAGAGACAAACAGAATTTAATTTGCATGTGTCGAGAAGAAAATGGTGGCTTCTCCTCTCGGTGAAGACTGAATAGAAAACTAATGTGGTGACATCTTAACGCTGAGGCACTGTTTTGCAAAGAATAATGCATACGCTGGAGCATCATCATAAATTTAGACAAACTTTAAAATGAGCAGTGAATGTTTCGAGAGGCAGCTCCTTTCTGCTACGCTTAATATCTGTATGTTATAATGGGTGTCTGCATTAATAGAGCCCACTCAGACTTACGATTATAGATAAAATGTAAATAGGAAATAGGCTATGGAGGGAAGTAAAGTGCTATCCAGGAACTGATACTTTTTTTCCGAAGCTTACTCTAGGATATTCAATGGTAGGATGAAATCGTATAAATGGTAAACGGTACGTATTTATCATCTGTGCAGTATTGATCTAGATGAAAAGGAAACAAGTAAAAATCAGCATTTTAAATGGAACTTAAAAATGAATCTCTAAGATTTTTGAAACCTGTAATCAGCCTAAATTGGAGGGGAGGAGAAGGAGGGGATTGGGGGAACTGTTGCGGGAGGAGAGCACATGCTCTACTTCAGCTGTGTATTTAAGGAAGTAGGTATTGTGATGGGGAAGATATAAAGCGACTGCCTAAATTTACTGGGTTTCAGATCAACTAGTAGCACTTGTGAATTACACAGCATATTTCTGAAAATCAGCGTGTTGCATCTGTGCTTTGTTTGAGCAGCAGACCTATTTGCGAAGCTGTTTGTCACACTGTCATTTTTATTCTAATAGGGCTTATATGGAAATATTCCTGCAATGCATCTAAAGAGAAGACAAATGGCAGTGTTTATGGAAGGCAGCAGATTGTACCGCAACGTGCGCATAGGGTGGAGGAGGCTGGCGTCCTGTCCCCCTGCTGCAGCCCCTTGCTAAAGAGGGATTGACATGATTTTGTTTAAATATGATGCGTGTTACACCGGCCTGATGTAAAGATTAACACAGTAGAGTCCTTAACCTGCTTAAGGACTCTGGGTCCTGCCCCAAGGTAAATAGTGAATACAGTTGTGTTTGCCCAGCGGGTTTGGCTGTGGGGAAAAATAGCTGGGAGTCTGCTCTTTTTTTCTTGCTAACTGCTGGTCTCACACACCAGTCAATTCCAATTCGGAGTTTTTTCTGAGGAAGTAGTTCAGCCTTTCTAACAAACCAAAAAACTTCTTGGATGTGGTAGCTCTACTTCAGCTCAAGTCCCATTTTTTTGTATTTAAAAAGCAAACCCATCAACTTGAAAAAAAGGAAAAATAAATGCTGACCTATCTAGCTGATGTAAATCAGCAGTTGCTCTTGGAGACTTGGGATGTCCAACCTCCAAAGCAAATGTGGTCCTTAGGAATTCAGCAATATGCTGTTAATTTCATGTCTGCTTGGAATTTCATTTTTTTTAAAGCAAAAGGGGGGAGAACATGAATGAGGAAGAAGGAAAAGAGGAAAAATAGTATTTTTTTCCAATTAGCAAAGAACTACTTTCCCTGCTGAATGGATTTTATTTTTCCCCGTTCGCTACGAAGGGGTAGCACATGAAGGAAGGTAAATCTTAGGGTGTGACTCAGGTTTTATAAGAAGGAAGGTGTAAGCTCCATGGTGTCCTGATGAGTTGTCACCACCTTCTGGCATCCTTGTGCTGGGAGGCTCCAGCCTGGTGACAGATAGGTCTGGCTGAGGTTTTGGCTGCTCTTTATTCTGGTGAAAATCAGCGTTTGTCTTAGAGGTCAGTGAATAATAAATAGATTATTTTAAGGATTTACCAAAGTGTGAGTCTAAATTTGATTGTTTTTTTGAGAGAGGGAATTCCAGTCTAGATTTCTTCGCAAATGAAAGAAAAGTATTGCTTTGCTCTTTTGCCTAGCTGTTAAGGTAAGGACACCATAGGTGGCTTGAGCATCTTGCAAGGAAGGGCTGCCTCCAGTCATCTTGGCTGTGCGTCCAGCAGTGAGAGCTCTTATCCAAAATCGTTGCTGGTGCCTGCTCATGTTGCAGTTGGCCAGGTGGGGAGCCTTTCGCTTTGGAAGGCACTGTGCACTTCACCTGTCCGTACAGAGCTCTGGTAGCACGAGCTCTGGGTTTTCACTGAGCTTGCCTGTACGCTGTGGACTTTATTCCAAAGTGCTAGTCTCATCCAGGCTTCTTGAACCAAATGTTCACCAGGGTGAGGCAAAGCACTACTGTCAATAAAACTGTGTGCATTAGTCCTCAGAGCCATGTAGTGGTGTGCATTTACCCTCAGAAACCTTCTGTGGGGAAGAGGGTCTGCAGAGGTACCAGAGGAGCAGATGGACAATGCAAGTCACCTGTGAGGGCTTGGGGGTTTTGCTGGAAGCTGGTGGAAGTGCTCTCAGCACGTTGTGATAGGTATTGTGCTGGTGGTTGTGTGTAACATCTCTGCTGCTGATGGATCACAAGGTCCCAAAGAGCCAGGGCAGGAGCAGGCAGAAAACTGGACGAGATGTAGGCAATTCTGGTGTGAGTTATCCCTTGTTTCCTCTTTGCCCTGTCCTGGGGTGCTGCTGGGGATGGGCTCACATGGGGAGCACAGAGCTGGTGCAGGCTGGGTGAAGCTTGCTGCAGGGGGTGATGCTGCAGCTGGTCCCAGAAACGCAGCCTCATCACGTCTTTGCTGGTTCCCTAGCTTGGAAAATGTGCAAAACTATTTTCCTTCAAAGCGCTTCTCGAGGACTAACCCACCCAGGGGTTGAAAGCTGGATGTGTGAGGGACTGAAAGCAGATCAGTCTGTCACCAGTGCCAAGCCGGACCTTGGGCACGCAGATGTAAGCCTCCCTCCAGCATTGCTTCTCCAGCTAAGAACTGGGTGTGGTGGAGGGAGTGCTGTGTATGGAGATCCTGTGAGCGTGCTGTCAGGTCTGGTGTTTGTGAAGGTGTTCGTGATCCTTAGGGGAGAAACGGGCATCATGCTCCTGCTTTGTTACCCCATTCATATGGGTGAGGTGGGAAGCAGGGCTTGAATTCCTGCCCCTCACAGCCTTGCAGGCTGGTTCCTAAAACACGGGTGGTATTCCTGATAGAGAGGTCGATCCCCGGGGTGTCTGCATGCATCTAGCTGGCTGTCGCTACCAGAGCATATTGGAATACACAGTGTGCGGGTCTGCGTGCAGCCTTCTTTTGGGGGAAGAAAGGCTTTTTCCTTCAGTGAAAGTGATGCCTGCTGGCTGGAGGAGTGGTGGGGGGGGTGTTGTGTGCTCCAAAGCCTGCTGAGGGGCTGTGGCCCTGTCGGGTGGATGGGATGTAGGGCTGTGGGTGATGCGTGCTCGGCAGGAAGGCCCCGTGGCTGTCTGGCTTCGCCCCTGGACAGCGTTGCTGGCTGGGTTATGGAGGCTGTCATTTGTCATCACCGTCTGTGACTGAAAAAGGCGGCCCTGACAGAGCGACGGGAGCGCTGGGGATGGCTGAGAAGCAGCTTGCAGGGCTGGTGGGCCTGAAGGAGGAAGGCGAGTGCAGAGGAAGGAAGGAGGCTGGGAGGGAGGCAGGGAGCGTCCCCCAAACACCCACAGTGGCAGCTTTACCCTTGCACGGGGAGTTGAAATCTGCATGAACTGAGAGCAGTGCAAGTAAATGTGCCTGTTTGATTGCTAATAGATAGGGATTATTACTTTAAAAAAGGAAGACAGGATTAATGCTCCTGACAGTCGCAGTACTTGGTGGCTTGATGGTGTTCCTGCTACTCCACCTGGTTTCTGTCCTTGGTTCCAGCAGGTGCCACTGCTTGGTGGGAAGGAAATCACCTCATGGTGATAAACTGCATGGGCTCACTGTTAGCACCAAGAAATGCTGAGCATTCGTGTGCCTGCTGTTCATGCTAAGAGCTGTGGTACCCTGTACTGCTTTGTGTGTTTGAGGGCTGCTTGGCCACTCATGCAACATGCAGTGTCCTGGAGACATGTTTTTCCTTCAGGTATGTCTTCAGCGCCATGGAAATAACTTTTAGGCCAGCATGCTTTACGGTTTCAGCCAGATAATCCACTGCCTGTCTTCCTCAGCTGACATCCCAGCCTGGATTACTTCCTTTGGTGGGTCACTGTCCTTAGGAGCAGGGATCTCTGAGAACATGCACCCCATGAACAGCCATGGCAATGACAGTAGGAAACTCAGGACACATCTCCACCCACACCCACAGCCAAAATAGTCACCAGAACGCTTAGCAGTCGGCAGTCCAACACGTCCTGGGTGGTACGGATTTTATTTTTTAGGTTTAAAGCTGTATTTGGTTAGTCTAGAATAGTATGACTTAAAGTTTTTCTGGAGGCTTAATGCTGAAGTGGCGACAGGTCTTTTTTGTGCTGTGTCACGCTCCAGCTCAGGAGCACCACTGCTTATCTTCGGGGTGTGTGTGTGGCTGTTGGATCATGACACATCATGTTGGGTCAAAATATATCAAATACCAAGGAACAGCTGAACAAAACCTTTTTTTTTTTTAAAAAAAAAAAAAAAAAAAAAAAACCTACACCAAACCTCAGAGGCTGCAGCAGTGCTGGTTTTGCAAGAGAAATCCTGGCTAAGTTAAGCGATTCCTTAACCTTGCCTGCTCTGAAACCTTGGAGGAAACACCCTTCTTGTAACTCAGTGGGTCAGAATGTGTAACTTGGGTGCCTGAGGAAATAAAAGGGCTGTCGGGATGCCTGCAGCTTGCCTGCTGCTATGGAGCTGCTGAAAACACAGACGAGTTGTTGCTGCTGCCTTGTGAAAAGGCTGGCAGGGCAGTGTTGCTGGATTTCCTCCAGAAGCACGGGAGTATGAAGCGGAGGTGAAGGAGATGTTTGTGACAGGCAGAAGTGGCACAGGTTGTTTCACAGGTACCTGTTCTCGCATTGTCTGCATCTTGCCTTGTGTTGCTTGCTTGTCTTATAAATAGATTGAGGCAGGAATATGCCTCATTATATAAATCTGAAAAAAAAATACAGGATGCTTGGGGTATTCTACAGCTCACTTAAAAGGTTTTTTGGTTTATATCTGTTTCTGCAGCGGCCATGTGCCTGTGATCCGCAGTCCTGGCTGGTGTGTGGGTGAGACATGAGAGGCAGGAGGGCCTCTGAGTGGAGCAGTACAGAAATAGCCTTTCCATGGCAGGGATTTGCAGGGGGCGAGATGGGGATCCATGCCTGGCACATTGGGGCTGCCCTGAGCATTTTGATCCTGGGGAAGATTGGGAGAGGAGGAGGGTGTAGGACTTCTTTATTTTGGTATTTATCTGGTTTGGGGCTTTTCTTCCTCTGTCCTTGCACCCAGCCTGCTCTGAAGCCACCTCAGAGGCTGTGCCCTTGGCCACAACCGAGCATCCCGAGGGGAGCAAGAGGCTCCCTGCACTGCCAAAACACAGCATCACCCAGAGCCCCCATCCCTCCCTCAGACGTGTTCAGGGGTTCAAAAACTGCGCAACCCAAGTGCAGTAATTCTGGAGCGTGAGAATCCCTGATGTCTTATTACTGGGGAGAAAATGGCTCTGTGTGTGAACAGGAAAAAGGAGAATGTGAGAGTGCGTTTTGTAAGGACCAAAGGGTGTGGCTCAAGCATCAGTAACAAATGCTGGGAGGAAAAAATGCTCTTTGTTCTGCAGTCAGGTGGGCTGACAACTACTCTCGCTCCATCCCTGGCATGCATAACACCCAGCACAATTAAAAGATTTGGGAAGGCTTGATGCTATGGAAAGGGCTGCAAATGCAGCAAGTGAGGAGGTTCATCCTCTGATCTGCTTCCATCTTTTTTTTTAATAAGCAGTTAAGTTGCAGAGCTCGTCGATACCGAATTCAGTGTATCTGCGTTGTACGGCTGCATTATTTCAGTGTAAATGTTTTGTGTGCATAATGCTTCAAATGGGCAAATAAGTTAAAGCTCTTTAGCACTAAAATTTATGTTGGCCTTACATGCGACTAGAATTGGACCGAAGTGTACATTAAAGTGCATGAAAAACGTGTCTGTATATGCATGCAGTACAGCAAATCAGCTCGTAATGATAGCCTTGCTAATCGAAAATAATTTGAAAGCTGTTCCTTTTAAACCACCCGTGTTTGGCAGATTTAATTGCTTTAAAAAAAAAATAGGTTCAGTAGCTTTTAGATTTTTTTTTTAGATTGTTCCATGCTAAAGGAGCATCTTGAGCTTAAAAAAATCATTTCTGAAAAAAATCATTTTTGCTTTCTCCACTCTTCTCTAAGTTGGTTTGATCAAGTGAATAAAATATTGGTGTCATCACACTCACATTTGTAACCCCCCAAACATCAGAACTAAAACTTGGTCTCTTTGCAGTTGATGGCAAGAAGTGTAATCTTTTTGTATAAGTGCAAACTACCAACTTTTTTTTTTTATGAAAAGCAAGTGGGAGCAAATATATGAAGCAATAAGAAGATCTGGCCAAAATACATCTCTCCTTCCAAATTTAAGTAAATTCTTTTAAGTTCAGGATCAGGAATTTAGGTGGACTTCTTATTTTGTGTCTTTTTATTTTGTGTTCTGTATGAATGCATGTGTATTTTCATATCTTCTAAGAATGTCTTCTTTCTTCTGGGAGGGAGAGAAATCTACTTGCAAATTTACATCTCGTGACATTTCCTTACAACTGTGCACTGGCTTATGTACTGCTAGAGGCCAGCCCATCATTTCTTGGTAAAAAGAACCTTTCAGCTCTGTTACCTCCTGTAGAGAGCTAATTTTCCAGCAGTCAGGCTCGATCTGGATAAATAATTAGAGAGCGCGCGAGAGAGATGAAGATGATCACATCAGCGCTGCCTGTAATTCAGTTAATACCGCCAGACCCTGTGATTTCGTGTCTGCGGCGTGCTTGCGTGGTCTCAAAAGCCGCAGAGGCGAGCGGCAACAAAGCCAATCGCTTACATTTGTCTTGGAAGAATTAGCGGCACTTCGCATTCATTTGCCGAAAGCCAGCAAACAGCTGCAGCGTGCATCTGCAACGCGAGAAGGTGATTCTCCACGCGTTCGCGCTTTCCCCCCCCCACCTCCCTGTATGCAAAAAATGTCACCGTGCAATTAATTCAGGGGTGCCGCTGTCCTGAAGGGGAGTGAGCGCATCCTCTGCGGGTTTGTGTTGGGTTTCACGTCGGTACCGTGCACGGCAGGGCGAGAGGGGACCGGGTGAAGTCTGTTCTGGCACTTGGCGATTTTATAGCCGCCAGTCAGAATTATCTGATGGCAACACTGAGCGGAAGAGGTGTCTGTTTCTTTGAGCAAGCTGTAGCACTTCGCGTGGCTCTTAGCTCGATCTCTTCCACTGATGCTAGGGTAAACTTACGGTCTTGGAGGTTGTGTTTGTTGTTGATGCAGACTCGTTCATCCCGGTGCTACGAAGGGGTTAAAAATGCCTTTAGTCCACTTATTCCCAGTGGTAGCTCTGCAGCATTTATACATGGATCAGATTAAAATAGGTCAATATCTTTTGTGGAAGGTCTTTTGCCACTTTGGTGCCTGACTGCAGTACACCTACCTTGAGGATGAATGGACCCTGAGGAAATCGGTGCATTAACAAAAACACAGCCTAGGGATGCTTTAGGATCACATTCCTTTATTCATCAACTGAATCAAAGACTTGACAGAGGATACTTTGTCATCAAGTCGGTCCAAATAATACTTTGTGAGGTGATGGATAACTTCTGCTGCAGAAATAAAGCCATGTATTTTCAGGGGGAAGAGAGACATGAGCGGTGTGGGTCTATTCTGTTCTTTGCAGTGTGTCATTTGCGTTAAAATTGAAATATTTCAGCTAGAGCTTATACACAGAACCTGATTAAAAAGAAAACTGTGTATTCAGGAGTTGCCTTATGGCAGGAAGTCTTTGTCTGCCTGTTTGCTTTATTGCGGTTGCTGACTGCCTTGGATTGATTTTTGGCTACCAAATCAGTACGGTGAGGACGGCGCGGGAGGCAGGGGTGCAGTTCTGCACTTGGTGGGACTGAGAAGCTGACTGCTGCCTCTCGGAGTGCAGGTTTTCTTGTTGTTTTTTTCTTTAACTTGGATTTTCCATATTATAAAGAGGAAGAGGCTTCTCTCCGATATAATGGAGCCATTAACATCTATTAATAATGCAGACAGGGTAAGTAGCTGGAGTTGGAGCTCCCCGGGGGCCTCGTAAAACAGATGTGCACTATATCTTCCCGGATTTGATAGCTGCTGGGGTCGAGGGGGTCGCTGTGGTTCCCGTTTATTTCCTCCGGCAGCGGTTTTCTAATTTAAGCACCTCTGTCTCCTGGCTACGGCCGCCCGCTGCGCTGCAGAGGGGGTGCTCGTGCCTCGCCGTGCCTGCTGCGAGCAGGGGCACCGCCGGGTGTCCCTGCCTCTGCTCCTCGCACTCCGTCTCAGACGCCTTTCCCACGCAGGTGCTGCTTTTGTTGGCTTCGCAAATGGGCAGGGGAAAGAAAAAAAGAAAAAAAAGGTAAGCGTTTCCTCCTCCTGAAATCCGCACTTTCTGTTTTCCTTTCTTGCATGGGAAGCGAGAAATATTTCGGCTTGCATTTCATGCACTGCATCACTTGACAGGAGGGCTAGCCACTGGAGGAGGGTGCAATCGCCGTATCCCCTCTTCCAAGATCGCGCTTCTTGGTTTTAATTGAACGTATTCATGGCCTCTGAATAGATAGTGCTGCATGGTTTCTCGGTAGCTGTGTGCCCAGCTTGGGAACTGCACGCAGGGGAACTCGAAATATCTTGCATTTTATTGTAATTTTCTTCCTGCAGATTGCTCTCCGAAAGTGGTGATAAAACATTAGTGCTCGTAGTGCATGGCAAAAAAAAAAAAATCTTTATAATCAGTATTGCACTTGCATCGTGCAGGCTTAGGATCGCCTCCAAGCAAATAGGGGATGTGAATGTCTGTCCTTGTGTGTGCTTGTATTACAATATAGCCTCGCTGTATGCATTTAAATGTGGAGGTATGCACTCCTGCTGCCTTGTCACAGATGCAAGGGAAAAACCCTGCTACTGGCTCTGGATCCTTTTCAGCTGCTTACACCAGCTGTGTGTTATGGTTAAAAGTTTAGAAACAGAGGAAGGTCGTGTACCTCCTTTTGGAAGGAACAGACGGAATAGTTATTTTTCCCCCACCTCTTTTTTCATCCATTACTGTGTATGCAAATGACTGCTAGTGTTGCACTCTGAAGACTACTGTATTATATAGGGAAACATAATTTCTGCTGCTTTCCCTGCCGTAATACCCACAGAACTGGGTTGCATCAGTATTTGCAGAAAGACAGGCACATCAGGTAGAAAGGAACAAGAGGGGTGTGAGCAGGTTTTTTGGAAACGCTGCGTAAGCCACGCTGTGGCTTCAGCAGGCAGCATTCAGAATAGGGTGGGTGGGCCTTACTCTTCCCCAAATTCATTTCAAAACTGAAAATAAAATCTGCCAAGGACTTTCAAAACCCCTTCTGCTGCATTGCATCCTTCTTCCTATGCACTGGGGTACTGCGCATCAGCTCGCCTGTCCTTGTGAGCGTACGGTGCTGCGCCAGGCGCCTTGCTCAGCATGGTGCTGCGTGGTCGCTGCCAGTGCTGGGTTAAAGTTGGGTGGGAACGGGCATGCTAGCAGTCTACCTGGCAGATCTAAAAAACATATAACACTCATTCAGGTACATATTTTTGACTCTTAGATTTTTCAGGCGTTATTAGAGTCAAAAATTAAATGATAAAAATGATTGTATACATTTTTGAGGAGAAACTAATTAATATTGAGTTGCATATAAATGTGCAGTTTGGCTCTTATTTTCTTTTATTGGATCCAGACTATTCTTGCAGATAGGTGTCTTATAATATACTGATCTTATGTTTCTGACATATATTTCAGCATAATATTAGTATCTTAGACTTGAAATGTGCACATTTTACAAGCTATCTCAATTAAGTAGTGTGTAATTTTAGTGACTGAACTTGCAAATCAGTTTTTTTTAAATAGAGCTATTTTTCTTGGGAAAACTTGCTGCCTGTTACTTCTGTGTTATTTGGAGAAGAATTGCCAGGACACTTGCTGCTTTCCTTACAGAAGAGGTCAGTAAGGCTTGGAACTGACAGGCTCAAAAGAACGATAAGATGCTGTTTTAAATCGAGCACCGAAATCATTGTTTTCTGTTAGCATATTGCTAATTTGTAATTGGTTTGGTTAGAGCTGTTCCCTATTTGTACAAACCTCTAGCAGTCAGCCCCTTTTTCATGAAATCAGTGCATGATGCTACAGCTGCTGGTGATGTTTAACGATACTTTTCTCCAGGCTCTAAAGTAATCCCGTCAGAATCAATGTGAGACCTAAACATCAGCCAGCAGAAGTGTAGGTGGTAGGAGCAAGCTGTGCATTTTGTCGTTTTCCTATTGTGTGGTTTCAGGGTTAGCTTCAACTTTTTTTTTTGTTTGTGGCATCGGCAGCTTATTTGAGCCCCTTTTGGGTTATCAATAGAGCAAATTTTACATCCAAAATGCAATTCAGATGCACAATATGTGATGTTTTAACTTGAATCATAATCAGGAATTAGATATGTAATAAATATAAAATAAAACTTGACATCAGTTAGTTTCTCTGTGGAATGAAGGAAGACTATATGGCTTTTGGAGGTGTTGACTGCAGAGTGTTTTATCCTTATTTTCCTGTAAGGAGGCAAATACACGCAGATATGATCAGTAATAGGAAACAGTAATTTTAATTACTTTTATGATTGTCCTATAGATGATAAAAATGCTTTTTAAGTAATAATAAACTAGAAACAAAATTGTATACTTAGGGAACTTTGCCGAGTATATAAATACATTACTAGAAGTCAGGCTTCCGCATTCTTTGGGAAACAAAGGAAAGATCCTCTTTCTTTGTTAATGGTATTTATCATCTTTAACTCATTAGTTGCTGAAAGCAGGGAGGAGATGTTGGAGGCATTACGCATTTTTTTTTAATTTAAATTTACATAGATTCTTTGAAGAACGCTTATATGCAGGTATTTTGTAGATAAAATGCATACAAAAATGCATAAGCTGCAGGCATTGTGCCTTCATGATGTTCCTTAAAAATGCAGTATTTTTATCCTTTGTGTTTAACGCCTTCTAAATAAAGAGGAACAATCATAGGATTCCTTTTTATCTGAACTTTGGGTGCATCCTTCTATAAAATACAAATGCTTTGTGAGGCATCTATGAGAACAGAACAAAATAGAAGGTATTATGGTGTGGTGCCTTATGACATGCCATGATTTGACCTTTTCTGAAAATATAGCATTGTGACTTTGTCTAAGCAGCTTTAATTTTCTTGGAATGTTAACCTTTAAGTGATTGTCTGCAAAACGGGATCAATTATGGGCTGGCATACAGCAGCATAAAGAAAATACATAAATATAAATTTCTCTTAACACAATCTCTTTTGTTTACATCTTCACGTAAAAGATGTGTACAGAATGTGAGGAATGTTTTTTATTTTGGGGTAGGTGTAGAGTTCTTGTGACAGTCTTCTTGCTGTTTCCAAGTCCAGTAAGTTTTTCACTAATTGAATTTTTAAAAGGGTGTTTCCGTGAACGTTTCATTCTAGTGTATCACTCTTACATAGGATTTACAAACCCACAAGTAAGTTGCGCAGCTTTTTCTATTTATCCTGTCTGTACCCGTTCCTTGAACTCTCTGCTAAGAGACAAAACATTCTTCCTTCTAGTCTTTCATGTTTTTGCGTGAGATCCTACAAACCTCTAACTAGGCTCCTTACAGTAGCTGCTTGTGATAACCTCCAGTGTGTTGATATGAGGGGAGGAGCAGAAATCTAACAGCTCACACTCCAGACACCCACGCTGATTGCAATAGAAGAAACTCTGTACAGCAGCAAAACAGAATAGTAAATACAGAGTAAGAAATCAGAAAAATGTGGCAAGTAATTGTAAAGAGGGGACCTACATCAAGCTGAGTTTTTTCTGTATATAGCACAATCGAATTCTTGCAGGTGGAAAAATCCTCAAATTTATATATGGTATTCACTTTTTGTAAATATATACTTGTCTCCTGTTTTCTGATCAACCAACCTCAAAAGAAAGTCCCCTTCTCCAGATTGTTAATCTGGCTTCATGCTTTTAAAAGATTCACGCTTGAATGTAAGAAAAGGTTATAGCATTGGTTGAAGAGACCTGAAAAGCAGCAATGAACCTCTCAGGATATAATCTTCCTAGTCTGTGTTGCTAAAGTCAGATACATAAAGTTAGCACAGACAAATATATATGTGGCAGGGTGGCTGTGAGTCTGGCTAGGAAGCCTGTGAGAATTCAGGATGCAGGTACCAGGGATGGATGGGGCAGCCCTTCCACGCCCTTTGAGTTTCAAGACGCAGGAATTTGAATTGCTTCTCCCAGACTCGTCCATCTGGGGACAGGATTGTTTGGATCACAGAAGGGTATAAATTAGTTATTTATTGAATGTGCCTGGAAAGACAGGAGACTGAGTTTGTGTACAGAATGGGAGACGACTACTGATTAGGTATGCTATGAACCATACATAGCTTAAATGCACATGTGATGAATGTCTTTATTGTACACCCTTGTCCACTTTATCAGCTGCCAATGCATTCAATCATCTCCCTGAGGAGTGCTGTAAATATTGCAAACACCCAGCCCTTTTTAAATAAAACAAAACCTGTCGAGGTAGTGTGTGTTTTTTTTTGTTTTTTTTTTTTTTTCCTCACTGAAGTGATGAATTTTCCCTTCCACATATCTTGCCTGTTTGGTGCTCCTCAGAGGTTTGAAGGGAACTGGCTTGTTGCATGCAGTTTGGCCTGAAAGGGAGGGCAGGGACCTGCATGCTCACTAGGGTGCACAGCTAGGAGATGAGAGGTGGTGTTTGCAGGGCTGTGCTGTGCCCAGGAAGGACTGGGAGGATGCTTGGGTGGAGCTCTGAGCTCCTTGTCTTGCTCCTTTTCAAGGTCTGTCCTCTTAGTACTCTGGAGATGCAAGTGGCAGGGGAAGCACTGCATTTGAGTGAAGGAGTTAAGAAAATGTGACTATGTACCATCTTGCCTCTGCATTTAACAAACTCCGATTTATTAAAATGCAAGCTCACTTTTCTGATATTGGAATTGCTCTAGTTTGACCTTCCCTCAAGGACATCTGTTATCCCAAAGGTATGTTTTTTTTCTTGAGGGAGTAACATCACTGTCCCTCCCTCCTGCTTATTTTATGCCCCAGCTCCTCATTTATGTGAGAATCAATGTATCTTCTTTGTGTGTTTAGACCATGAAGATCGCATAGGGAGATTAAACTGCCGTGCATGACAATTATGTGTACGTGAAACTCTTCATTAGCTTCTGTGCTAAAGAAAGGAGAAAATAGATGTCACAGACAAATTTCTGCCCAGTTTAGCTGCTGCAGCAGATGAGTGGGAGTTCTGAAGTACCTCTTCTGATTCTGGAGCAGCAGCATGTAGGTTTTCAGGCAAACCTCATCTCAGTATTAGGTGAACGGGGACCACAGCCACCATGCAGAGGTTTGTGCCCTGTCCTAGTTGTAACCCCAGGCTGGGAGCTGGGGGTACCCCTTAAGTTTCCAGGCAAGCATCACATGTATCCATGTTGCTCTGTGTTAGCCTTTATCTGTTACCTTCAGAGTGAAGGAGCAGGGTGCAATCCTTCATGAAACCATGGCCCCCAGTGGAGGGGCTGGAAGTAAGCCCTTCATAAGAGGGTTTGGGCTTTCAATTCTTGCTAAATCTCTGTAAAAAGCTGTGCTAACAGCCCACCCCAGCTGGCAAGGCAAAACGTCCCTTTCTGCTTAAACGCCAGAGGTATTTTTCCTAAGTGTGGTGAAAGCTCTTGCTCTTAAAGTTGAACTTTGAACCATTTAAAATTCATAAAACATCTAGGGATATGCAGATTTTCATATCAAAAGTCAAATCCAAGAGCCTTTTAAATACCTAAGTACTCTATAATTGGCTTGATTAGGCTAATATTAACTCCAAGTGACACTTCAGTGACATCAACTGTGACAACGGAAGTGACATTTCTGAATTGCCTTGTTTTTAGGGAGGATGTTGATCACTGCTTCTTTGATTGTCAGTGTGGAATAATGTTCATAGACCAACGTATTTCTGGCAGGCATGATGTCTCTGCTGTCTGCAGAGGTGCAGATGTTCAGGTTTGCTGCTGTGTGTAGGTTTCACGTGCTGACAATACAAAGATGTGGAATCTGTGTCAACAGAAACCCATGGATTTCTGTCAATCTGTTCAGAATTAAAGAGATTTTCTGAAGATATCTGTGATCTTTACAATGGCAAGGAGGAATTGCCACTGTTAATGGTAAAGCCTATGAAACAAGGGCTTCAGTGGTCCAAGCATATGATGATAGTGTCAGCACAGCATCCTTTCCTTTCTCCACCTTGGTGGGGTACATGTTTTCAGTTCTGGCGTAGCTTTCAGAGGATTACAACTTCAGGCACTCAGCATCTAGAGACAGGCAGCTCATACCATTGTCTAGATCCCTGGTCCATTGTGGCCTGATGACTCCCATGCTAATACAAGATACACAGAACAACCTTCTCTAAGTGCTGTGCAAGCATTTGCTAGGCCCTGCTTGAGATCTTGGACGTAGTGTTAGCCTCGATAATGGAGGCCAATATTGCTCTTTGAGCTCATGCCCTGGCAGACTTTATTTCCAAGCTGTTTGGGCAGAAGCCTTTACTTCTGTCTGGACTTCAGTCAAGCTCTGTAGTACAGTAAGAATGCTTAGACCAAGGCCATGACTGCACATCGAGTGGAGACCCAACAAGTCTTTCAGCACCCATAAGACACAGTCCTCTACTGATACATGAATGTACCAAGCTGGCTGGGTCCACTCCTAAAAGAAGCTCATGTCTTGATGTCTTAGAGGACCACCAGGCTTGAGCTGCCCCTTAGACACACGGGGCATAGGTCTCAGAGCAAGGTACATGGTGGTCTGTCTTTCAGCTGGTTTCATAACTGAGGGACTGTCCTAGAAAACCTCTTGCAAGGGAAGCTGTTTGTACTTTGTCCAGTATATAACTTTACTAAACATATGAACACTTGAAATACCTTTTTCTTTTGAATATATTTTCTTTTTGAAGAAATAATTTCTTTTGAAGAAAAGTAATATTTTTAGTTACTTCTAACTGCTTGCTTGTTCAGCTATCAGTAAGAGATAATCTCTGTGTAATTTATAGTAGTCAAAATCATAATTGCTAAAGCAAAAATTTAGTGGCTAAAAATTCTAAGGATCTATTCAGCAATGCTAGCATCTTCTCTAAACTTCCTACCTACTAGAATGAACCTTAGCATTAAATATAAATGAATGCTCCCACATCAGGGGGCAAAAGCATCCACTAATCAAGAACTAATAGCTCTAGACAAATCTTCTTTTTGAGAGAAGGCTTGTTAAGTTTAAAAAAAATAAAGTTTTGATGAAACTAATCCTATTTTTATCTATCTTTGTGCAATTGTTTTGGTGATAAAAGAGATGGTTCAACTTCTCATCTTGGCAGATCATTGTGATTGGGGTACCGCTTCCCGAAAGATTGAATGTAGGATTTCTTTTTTTCTTGCGTGGGATCTGCAAAATGGATTGTATCTAAGCAGATGGAGTACTGTCATTGTCTCTCCTGATTGACTACAAATAACCATATCTTCTGTTCACTATTCTGTTCTATTTACCTGATAATTCTTGTCTTTTAGCTTTGAAGGCTGTTGATATACAAGCTTGTACTTTCCCTGTCTGTTCCTTGGGCAGTGGAACCTTGGTCAGCTTTGCTGATAAATTCTGTAATATGTAATATGTTGTAAGCTGGAGAGACCACAGCCTGGGTGGGAACCTGATTGCACTGGCCTCTGCTTCCTTTTTGCTTCCCTTCTTTCTACCATTGATTGGATTTCCATCCAGCATCTTTTAAGTAACTTAAAGAGATGCAGCTGTGTAGAACCTATACTGCTATACATATCCAATTTATTCCAGTGTACACAACCATATATGTGACAACTTAGTTTTGTATCCAGATCTTAAATGTTACCAAGCAAGAAAATTAGCTTGCTATCAAGTATTTTCTTGCAGGTGCATTTTACACATGTGCACACAAAAAAATTTAGACTATTTTTTTCCTGTGTATTCTTGCTGTACGTCCTTTCCAGTAGGCTTGTTGAATTTACGTCTGTGATAAGTCTGTCATTCCTAAAGATCGGGGATTTTTGTCTGTTCTCACAATGACATGAGGTAGAATCTATAGAAGCAATATTTACCACAGATTGCCTAATCCAATTACTTCATTTTGAAAATGGGACATTCTTCTGTGCTTTATGGCTCTCGTGGCCTTAAATTCTGACACTGAATATTCCCTCATTGCTGTTGCTTATGGCAGAGGAAGAGTGTTTTATTCTCAATTTAATATTTTCTGTATAAACATATTCTAAAGCCGCCTCACACTTAATGCTGTGGATATGACAGGATGAGATTGTATGTGATTAACCAGGGGCAGTACATCTTGTTGCACATCTATCCAATAACACTAAATAAGCTCATTCTAATATGTTGCAGCTCTGAGGCTAATTAGCTAAGAGCAATAGTAATGTTCAGTTTACCTTTATGTGATGTGGAGTGTATCCGTTATTGTTGTATGATCTTCTGGAATACCACTTACTATGACAGCTTTGTTATATAAAAATGCTTAATGTTCAGGTAAAAAGGAGCGAATAAAGTAGGATGCACAGAGTAAGTTACTTGAAAATTTCTTTGTTGCCTTCACAGTGACCTTAGTTCATGTTCAAAGGTCAGGCTCTTCCCTCTGTTTTGCACCTCAGAATTATGAAACACGTACGTGTCCATAGCAGTGTGGGTTATCTGTGTTTTGGTGAATTCAGCTTACCTTGCAGCTGGATCAAAGCAAATCGCTAGAAAGCTTGGGACCACCATTACAGTTGGAAGGATGGCTTATCTGTAATGGCTGGAAACTTGTTTGTCGTGAAGTCAATGGAATGTAATTCTACATAAGGATATTCAAAACCAGGGGATTTTTAGTGTAATTTAACAACATAGTGGCTAAGTAGCCATTACTTCAGTTGTATGCTGTTAGGCAGAGATGGTATGTTCATCATTTGATCTTAAAGATAGCAGCCTTTTTCCAAAATAGTATTTTATTTTTTTTTTAGTAAATCTTAAAAGATTTTGCATGCAGCTATGTTTTTGTCTTTCTAGAAAAGATAATTAAATAGAGTTGTATGGGATTGTCTGGAAAGGGGCACCTGGGAATGACTACCGACCTAGTGGCTCCAGCAAATTTTGAAGAAGTTCCTTGTTGCACTTTTCATGACTGGTCTGTTTAGATAATGAAGGGCTGCTGTTGGCTAAGTGGCTGACAGGTACAATCTTCATACTGCATGTCTCTGATTTTAAAATCTCAGTTTTATGCCCTACCACCAAGGATCCTGCTGAAGTGTTTATGTTCTTAATATCTGCAAAAAGAAGAAAGATGGCTCTGTCTGTCTTTTAAAATGACATGAAGTAGATGGAGAAGCACATGGATTAATGGTCAGCTGGACTGGAACACTTGCTAGGTGTTCAAATGAAGTGCTTTTCTAGTTGTACCCGTTGACTAGAGCTCACGGGGGGGTTGTCTGTTCCTGCTGTACTTCTGTAAAAACCTCTGACCATGCACATGATCTCCTTCATGTAGCTGATCAGTTGTCCCAGTTTTGCTTATCTGAGAAAATCCTGCAGGAAATAACTATACAGTTGGGTTCTGCGGTCATGCCCTAATATTTTACATGCCAAATAATGCGAACCCTTAATTACAAACTCTGCCACATCAAAAAATGTGGAGGGCTGACATTTGTGCCTGAATGTGTGTGATGTGTTTGTTGTGGAGGTAAGAGGCTGTAATCAAGGTTTTATGGGATATGGTAAAAGGAGATGAATGTGTAGTGTTTCCTTATCAGGAAGCAGGAATTAGTTCCCTGTGATGATGTAAAGTCCGTCCATGTCCCTGGACATGTGCTGTGTAGCCATTCATGTGGGCTTGAGGAGCCCATCAAAAGGGCCTCCATTAACTAGAATTTAAGAACAGTGGAGAAGCAGAGCTTGGTACCATAGAAGCCATGAGTGCTTTGGAGGCTTATTTCCAGGATTTCCTTACTTAGTGGCAAAGTACCCCTGGCTGACCATGGCACAGTGCCTGGGTGCTGCAGCAGGGCTATCAGAGGGTGCTTGGAGCCCACCCCAGAGCTGGTGTTCATAGCCCTGTCCTCCAGGCAGTTGTTCGGTAATGAGGGGTGGCCCAAGGAGGCAGTGATAGCACCATCATCCAGGTGGTCCTGGTGGGTGGTGAGCACAGGCACGTTGCATCTCTCACAGCAAAGATCAGGGAGCTGCACAGAAGTGCATCTGGGTGCCTGTTAGGGGAGGGAGTCCATCTGTGTTTGTCTTCTGGGACCTGCTGTGGTTCCTAAGTTTGCATCTCCGCAAAGCTCACACTGAAAGGCCTGTTTCAGCTGGCCAATTCTTCAAAACAATTTGCTCGTACATCCATCTCCCACTTCCCACACCTACGCAGAAGTCTTTTTATTGTTTTCTTATTGCCTTCTCCCAGCTTCTCTCTATATGAACTAAGCCACACAGCGAAGGTTGTTATGAAATCTTTTGCATACCGACAGGGTTGATGTTTTCTACATCTGTCCTCTATTAAGTCAAAATGATATTTTTAACTTCATCTGCAAGTCTCACTTCTTGCTTTTTATATAAAACACAATAGATGGGAAGGGCCCAGCTCTCTGCATACACTCTTCTATTCTTTCGCTCCCTAGACAGGAAGCCCTGATTTCCCCATCTTGTTTACATAATTTCAGGATTCTTTAACGCCACCCACATGTGTATGTAAGTGGTTTACTGAGCCATGCATAATGTGGTCACTTGAATGCTTCTCGAATGCATAGGTATCATGTGAAGATAATGATCCATATAAATGCGTTTCCTAGCAAGAGGCTCATCTATGGGTTCGTTGTGTGTAGGTTGCCATAAGTGTTGGAGCTGCTTTTTCTGTTGTGTTCTTCTCTCCATTTGCTCAGCCTCAGATCCCTTTTTTCCAAATTTATACTTTAAAACAGATTTTCTTTTGTTAGCTGCATTAGAGATATTAATTATACTCATGGAAAGCCACAGTTAGGTGCATGTGTATCAAAAAAACCACTACATTCTTTATCTGGAAGAAAATTGCAGATCATTTTCTTTAGTGATTTGAGTGGTTGGTTGCTGCTCAGTGGGAGAAGAAAGTAGAACTGTACTTCATACATTTTCTATGTTCTTTTTTTGAGGAAAAGTGTCAGGTTTTCCACACATGTTCATCCTGGGTCTGCAGCCTTCCAGAAAGGTTGTTCCGTGCTGTTCTTTTGGACGATAGAAGTAAAGCCATAGGTTTGCAAAACTGTTAATTAAAATCTGCTCCAAAATACATTCTTCTTAATTAAACAGCTGAAACGATCAATAATTGTAGGTGTTTGCTGGTGAGAGCTGGAACTTCCTTTTCCTGTGTGCATGTATAAAAGCATGGCTCGCCTTTGATGTGCCAGAGCCTCGTGGTCGAGCCATCCCCTGTGGCCCCCATTCCTCATACTCTGAGACTTTGCATCACCCTTCCTCCTGCTGCACAGCCCCGTTACTTCCTGCTGATGGAATGAATCATGCACGATGGGTGTCTGAAGTTGGAGAGCAATTTCGGAAATTAGGGAGCACAAAAGGTAATTATTGCCCTCGCCATGACCATATAAAGACCGCAGTCTGATGTCATGAGACCTAAAAGACCACGCCATCTGGCTAGCCTTATCCAGTAATAGATCTCGCTTAAAATGAGCTATTTTAAATGTTGGTCATGAAGAGTTGATAAGGTAATAAATATTATGACTGTGCTCCTGTTCATGGCTCGGTGCTGCAGCTGGCTTAGCCGATGCTTTGTGTCTACACTACCAATCTAAAAAATGGGCTCAAAAGGCATCTGGCCCCATAAACATGTAGGTTTTCCATCCCTCGCACTGATGTTCTGCCACAGCTTGCAAAATGTCCCCCATATTTAGGAAAACCTGAGTTTAAGCTCAAGTGGTATCCTACCGCCTCTTGTGAGGGAAGATGAGATATGAGTTTTGAGGGGCTTCTTGAGGAGCCCTAGTTTATTTCTGCTTGTGGTGTAGCTCAGAGGATACTTAAGCTTCTCTGCTTTCATAGAGGCACTACCACCATATTCTTCTTAGGGCTTTAGGCAGTTAAATATCAGATTGGCCTTGGAGACAAGATTTTTTTAATCTATAAGACCATAACTGGTGGTCACAAGCTAGTACCTTACATTTTTTTTAAAAATACACTTGGAAACGTGAACAATAACTTATTTTAGAAAAGTACATTACTATTATCAATCATAATGCTGAAGACAGACTGCTGACAATTCTGATCCATGTCCAACAAATTAGTTAAAACAAGGAATAAGACTTTTACAAAGATGATCTCAGAATACTGCAAGGCCAAGATGTTTCCATCATGTCATGGAATGTAATTTATAATCCATTGCAGAATAAACTCCCGAGTTTACATTTTGTAATGGAGGCTGCCAGAAAAAGCTAGAAAGCTTCTAATGCAGTTCATGATTTGAAAGCATTCATAATTTGGGGTAAATTAAATATTGATGGAGGACTGCCTATGACTGAGGAGAATGCACCCAGAGTCCCTGACAAGCAACAGGTTCGGTTTTAAAGGGAGTGAATTGGTTAGCTTTTTTATAGCTAGATAGCTACAAAGGCATTCTTCCTGAGACCAAAATTACCTTGGCATAAGATCAGTTTGTAAATGGCATTGTGCATCAGAACACAACCTCTAATTATTATCTGTATTGTAACTTCCAAGTAATCTCTTCTCCAGAGCCTTCATACTGTCTTACCTAATCAAGCAAGAGGTTTTCCTAATGTTTCAGCACGCTCATGTGTAAAAGGAAAGCTGTTCCAGGGCTTTGTGGCTCCTGAGCAGGTGGTTTTTCCTCTAGTGGTTGACCAGGGACGTTGAGCTGGTGAAATACTTGACCTTTTCTGCCTGGCAGACTCCAGCAACACTTGTTCTGGTGCTGCAGTGTCAAACTTCTGGCTTCCTCTTGGAAATACAGTTAGCACTGGAAGAAGGTACCCGCTGGAAAGCAGCGTGGGGGTTTGGGTATCTTCCTCTGCCACAGGTGCAGGGTGGCTGTGCTGGCTCCTCCTAGTCTGTCATGCTCTGAAGAAACTCAAGGAACAAGGATTTCTTGAAATGGCAGTCCTTGGCTTGCCTGCTGAGGTTGCCAGAGGTGTAAGGTGCAGGGGGTATACAACCCCTACAAGAGCAGCAATCATCCTGGTCCATAAAAGAAGCTGCTGCGCAATGATGGCTTCCAGTTTCTAGCAAAGTGCAAGAATTGCACCTTGCTATGTAAAAGAAAAAAAGTGTGATGACAACTTAGCATCTTCTCTACCAGTTCTTAACACAATCTATGTGAAAAGCAGCAGCTATTTCTGTTCCTTCTGTTTTGTCCCAGTGTATCTATTATCTTGTACCATGCTATCTCCATGTCATAAAACATGCTCATTGTTTTCATTTTGACCTGTAGATTCAGAATACAATTCTGTCTCATTTTAAGTTTATTGCTAATTCTTTTATTGAGCAAGACAAAATATGGTAAATGTTATCAATGAATAATTGCAGGAAAACTTAAAATACTTGCCTTCAGGACGCTGTAGGGTCCCCTGTGAGATGCAGTAACTTCTTTAGATATAAAATGTAATTCAAATTATTGATGTTGGATAGAGTACACAGTGTGGGATTTGTGTCCTGCTTTCATCACATCCATAGCTTCCATGTGAGGCTTGCAAAAGTAAGGTCTGTGAGGTTAAGCAAGGCACAGAGCAAGCGTTGTGTTTGGAGCACTGGTATATATGCTGACACTTGGTGCTTTGGTTTGGCCACGTATTTTAGTCCTTGCAGTAGCAGTGGCCTTCCATAAACCAGAGATGGGAAAAGAATAAGATGTTGAAGTGATTGACCCTTGAGTGAAGAGATGCAGCGCACAGAGCTTGTGAACTGAGCCCATGCAAAATGTGAGCATACAACACCGCATGGAGGGATAAGTGTGTTTGCACTGGAGCAAGGGTTTGGTTTTTATACACTAATTGATGAAATTGATCTTTCATAAAGTAGATTTGGAGTCTATCTGCTCTTGTTAAAATTGGTAGGGTTTTTTAAGTTGCTTTTGGTTCTGTCTGTGTCAGAAAAAATGATAAAAGATGTGGAAAGAAGTGCTTGGGCTTTTCAGAAAAGCCCTGAAATTATCATTTTACCCCTTTGGCGTGTTAAAACAGCAAATGGTAATTTCTGTGAATCATTAGTATCATTCAGGAAATCCACAATGATGTGAAGATTAGTCAAGATTGATACCTGGCTCTTCTGTAATTTGTGTTAAGCTCCTAAACCTTTTAAACTGTACTAAATTTGGATTGAAATAGCCTTACACTACTGTAAGACAGGATGGGTATTTGGAAATGTGGTTGTGCTTTACTTACCCACCACTAACTGCGATCAGATTTGATGTCCCCTCTTAGAGCTGACCTCATCAATGTCACAAAGGTCAGAGCCAAGGCGTGTGGCCCCTGTGTTGCCTGGCCGTGACATTTCAGTGGCAAAAGAACTTCAGTGTTAAATGGAGGAGGAGGCGGAAGGGACTGCAGGCTCTGCTCTACAATTGGGGATCTTTATCTTATTAAAAATGTCTGGGCAGAAGCTTTGTTGTTCATCTTTCCGTATAAGTGGATATATTCTCATTGTCTGCTGTGAAGAGGGATATTTTTAACAGCTACAGAAAGGTCCTTGGGGTACACGTGTACAATAATAATTTTTGGCTTTTAAAGGAAATCATCTGTAAATCCCATTAGTTATCATTTTTCAATTTCCATGTTTCTAAGCATGATTTAACTTCAAGTGTTGCAGTTCTTAAATCTAATTAAGGAATCGCTTTTAGCTCCCATCTGAAAGTCAACCCATTGCAGATTGTTTGATTAAACTTTGGAGATCAACGAATTAAAGCCTGTGCCCGTTGCAGTGTGAAGGAGCTGCAGGGATGCTCCTGAGCTGCGGTGCAGAGCTGAACGTGCCCATCCTCTGTGTGGGAGAAGCAGACCTGGCCTTGCACCCGAGGGAGGTGAGAGGGGGGTGCTGGGCAGATTTCTGGGTGATTTCCAGAGTTTGGTCCTTCGCAGGCTTTGTGAGCTGGTGGCCCCACATTGTCCCCCCTCTCTGGATGGGAAGCGGTTGTTGGAAGTACTGCTCAGGTCAAGATGCTGGGGATGACAATCAGAGCAATCAGCAGCCCCTCTTGCAGCCTGTCTCAAGCTGTAAATTCTGGTTGCTGCGAAAGAAGAGTAGTGACCTGCCATCATCTCAAGCACTGCTACTTGTGCTCTGCTCCTTACAGCTCATCCTCACTCCAAACCTCTCTTGAGGAGAAAGCCAGGGTTCAGCTGGGGTCCTGCTGCTGTGGGGCCAGGACAGCAGCGTGTAGGACTGGCAGTGGACACCCCTTTCCTGGGAGATGCTCCCTGCCGAGGGCACAGGGCCATGAAAGCAGCCTTAGCTCTGCCCTGGGGTGGTCCCCACGGTCCCCATCTCCCGCAGAACAATGCGCTGGCCTCCCCCTCCCGCTGCGGTGGCGCTTTGTGCTCTGCAATATCCGATAGCAGAAGCCATGGAAACAACCGCCGACGGTGGCTTGCAGAAGGATTCGTTAATTAAAAGATTTTTAAATTATAATAAAGTCGCTATCTTAAATCCAGCAGGGATATTGCGAGCGGTATCCCGCTCCACCATCGCTCTCCAAAACTGAAATGCAGCTGGAGATGAAGTGCCCCTCTGCACTCAGCTCTCTTTTCCTGTTATATCCCTTGTGATGGTGTGCTGAGATATTAGTATTAGCATCTCTGTAGCTGCAGAGGTGAGGGCTCAGTTCATCCCTGTGGCCACCCATAAGCTCTGCTACGACCCAAAACTCCTCATGGTGTGAGGCAGTGTGGGGTTCATCCCCATCCTTGCTGCAGTTGGGGTTTGGTGGTGGAGCCGTACCCGAGAGTGAAGCTGAAGTAAAAGGATGTGAGTGAGTGTGGGGGTCTCACAGGAAGCAACAGACTGCCTGTGTGTTTGAGGGCTGGAGCCGTGCAATGTGTGAAACTGAGCATCGCTTCCTGCCTTTGCACGCAGGAATCACACAGTGCAAGGGGGTTGTGAACCTGAGAAATCAGCAGGCTCTGCTAAAAACAGCTCGAAATGTCACTTAAGGAGCATCTAGAGCATCTTTTCTTACAGGAAAGCATCTATGTGGAACAATGTAAGGCAGGTGAAGCAGAAGCTGATGCAGGAATGCTCCTGGGGAAGAAGGAGCTGGTGCAGGTCTGATGCTGGCTGACAGTTTCCTTGGGGTAACTGTGGTGCAAGTACCGGCATGGTGGTATGGCTGCAGGAGCTGGCCCTGCTTGCTCCTGGCAGACCCCATGTGAACTCTGAGAAAGGGATATTTAGGGTTTGTGTGGACAAGCAGGCAGGTGTGCTAAACCCCCACTGTGTCAGGGCTTCTTTATGAGCACGCTTTGGTGGTTCTCCCCTCCCATCAATGAATAAGCTGCAAGTAGCTTTTGCCAGTGCGCAGCGGCTCTGATGGCTGATACTCAGTGCTGAGAGATTCAAATGTGTGGTATGCAGAATAGGAAGAATTAATTTGTTGGTGTGTTCCTTCCTTTGGAAAAGGACAAACAACCTGGACATTGAAAAACTTTTTTCTTCTTGCACTCTTTTACATGGAAAAAATTCAAAATTCTGTAGACTGTATTTAAACTTTTCAGAGGAAAGTTTAAACTTATTGCAAGGTTGAAGCCTCTCAAATTCTTAGCTGTTACTTTGTTCTCATTCTTATCTGAAATTAACTTTTTCTAAATCAGCCTCTTCTCCCAGAAAAAATAATTGATTCCAGCCAATAACAAATGTTCATCTTTATTTCATTGGCTTGTATCTTGGGCGGCACAAGGGACAGTGAGTAATGGCTCAAAAATACCCTGCTGTATAATGTAAGTAAACCACCCCATGAATCCAGTTAAACTCCGTAACCTTCAGAAGTTAAAACCGAAGGGCTTAGACCCTGCCCGCAAGTAGAATTGAGCATGCTCCAATCTTTTTGCTTTGTCATTTTCACATTAATCTACCCTTAAATGTAGATACCTGTATTGGCTATTTCTGTTCATTAGTGCCACCAACTAATTAACTTTACATTAAAATGAATGCATTAAAGGGAAGAAGTGTCCCAGTAACATACCTAGAGTTATAACAATGTTATGCTCCCCTGTGCTGGAATTGCAAACCAGACAGCTTGTAATTTACTTCCTAAGTGTCCTAACCTCCAGGAGGAATGAAATGAACTGTATGAAGGAAGGAAAAACAGAAGTTACATTGGTCTGTCTTGTTGAATAAAGCAATTGATAGAGTAATTCTTTGTGAACAGCAGAACTTATTTCATTGCGGAATGAAGCAATGTGCTCGGAAAATCACTGCTCTCTTTCTGGCAGGGTTGTTTCCACATCTAACACCTACCGCTGCCACTCACAAGGGTGCTTATGACAGTTGAAAGTTGCGTTAGAAGGAAGGAAAGCATTTCAAGCTGACTCATTCCAATAAGTGAACAATAAGCCCCGGATCCTCTGACAAGGGCATGTAGAAAGCGTGTGCTCATGTTTTTCCTTTGCTAGCGATGTGAAATAGGAGTAAAAGGGTTTTTTCCCCTCGTTTCCCCCTACAACAGTAGGAGTGCCATAGCACTGCCCCATCTCATTTCAGACCTCTGCCTTCTGTAAGTGCTGGCAGCTTTTCTTCCTTGTGATATGCTGCTCTAACCAAAATATTCCCAAAGTATTTAAAAACTGGTTTTGAATCAGGTGCAAGTGCATGTTGATTGACTTGACTTTATCAAACTAAACAAACTTCAGATTACTTTTCTTAAGATTTCAACTAATAAAATCCACTTTATCAGTAGTGTTTCACAACTAACCTGTGTGCAGGTATGAGAGCAGGCAACTGTTTTATTCTGGGTTCAGACCAGAACAAGGGTTTGCTTTCCACATTTACTGTGAAAGTCAGATGCAAGTCAGAAGAGAAAAAAAAAAAAAAAAGACCATTTTTGCCAACTGTTGAGGCTGGGTTTCAGGAAGAGCCACCCCTGTGCACTGCACACAGCATCCGTCTCCAGCAGAGATCAAATCATGCAAGGGTCTTGCTTTCTGGCTCCTGGGCAGTGCTGAGCTGTGGGGCAGGGAGCGAGCTCTTTGTTGTGAGGCACAACACATTCCCACACAGGCTTCATGTCAGGCTTGGGGGCCAGGCTTTGCATTTGTCTCCCAGCTGTGTGGTGGATGAACCTGCTGAGGGTCGAGCTGGAGGCTGATGATAAACAGAGGGTTAAAAACTCCCAGTTGTGTGTTGGGATCAAATGTGTAGCAGTAACAGAAATGGGATAAAACTGTAATAATGCATGGGTCTAGTTCAGGTGTGAGCCCACAAGTGGCTCCTAAACAGTGCCACCCCTGAAGCAGATGCACTGGTGTAATGTCCTGCATGCCTGCACGTGGTGATCTAGTTCACTAACTTGCTCTGTCTTCGTAGTTTGTTACCCTTTGCAGGACGATTTGTGTGGTTCACTGCCACGCTTACTGAAAAGGAAGGGCCTCAAGTAAATGGAGACACCAGCATAAAGCAGATGGGATGCAGCTCCGTGGGATAAGTGAGGATAGTATTTATCCAGGGAAATGTGCTGCCCAAGCAGGAGACAGCTCTAAGGCATGTCTTCTGTAGCCCGAAAGTGGCACAAACTAGATGCAAGTCAACAGGGACTGTTGTAAGGAGTCATTGCACATAGGATGCATGAATTAGTCCTTTTGAGTTGGCTGATACCAATAAGGACTCGTGGAGAATATTTGTGTGCCTGCTTTGGGTCACAAGACTTGAAGGAAGAAAGATGCAAGGAGGTGGGAGAGGTTAACAGGCACGATGAGGAATTTAGAAAATAGGATGTAGGACAAGTTGAAACAATACAAGCTGTCACCAGGTCTCTTTGCTGGGCTGTGTGACCTTGAAAGGTATGAAAGTCTGATCAAAAGAAGGGAGTAACCTGTAATCTGTCTGTTGTGAGCAGGATAAAGAGCAGTGCGTCGCAGCACGGCAAATGTAGGTTAGGTTTGAAGGAAACACTTTGCAACAGAAAATAGAGAGAACCTCCTGTGGCAGCCTGGGCCATCCAGCACTGGGGAGTTCACAAATGATGTACAGGTGAAGGGGATGGGGGCTTCCCAGGGTCTTTGGGCTGTGTTGGTTTCCAATTCTTTGTTGTTTCATAGGAGAAAATTACTGCTGTGAGTGTGATTCTTCCTATATGCTAGGGGATGGAGGCGAGTGATGTGGGGAGGTGGCTCTGCCGGCCCCTTCAACGTATCAGGGCAATTGCAGATTACAGCATCAGCAGGTAGCACTGCTCCTCTTGAAGATATTTCCTTCCCTACCTGTTAATTTCTTACATTTTTAATCTCTTTTGATTGTGGGGTTTGTACTTTTGTCTAAGCAGTATTTTTCTATCTGATGTACGCTGTATAGAAATATTATCAGCACATCTTCTAGCCTTAATTCTGCAATGCCTCGTGTTTTTTTTTTTGTCATGTGTCAGGTCACTAACATCACTTCTGTAGGGTTTTATAATTGCATTTAATATGTCACTTACTATGCACGCCTCATCTGATTTCTATGGCAATAATGAGATAATTCATCTGTGCTGGGTTGCACAGTCAGTTGTGTGTTGATAATGCATTTAATTTTACCGAGTTTCAAAATCTTGGCTGATCTTAGAGAAGGGTTCGAGCTGAGATAATTTTGTATTTTAAAATACTTATCAACTCCAAACCCTTAATGCTAGCTTTCCCTTTGTCTTTTCACATAGGGCAACTCCGTCCTGATCCATTGTCACTGCTGTCTCCTGCAAAATTTTACACAGAGAATTCGTACAACTTCTGTCATTTCATTGATAGAGGAGACAAAACGAGAAATTCTGTGCTAATGTTCATTAACTGCTTAGGGCTCACCTGGGGACAGGGTTGGAGGCAGGGGGGAGGCAGCCAGCTTTTCCACTATCACTGCTATCACACAAGCCCTTCTAACTCCCAGTGATGAAAGCACAGCGAACAAATTGGTGGGGAGGTGGAATATTTTCCGTGATTTGACAGGAATTTCTGGAGCTGTGCTTTGTCATTTTAGCCTGAGCGAGAGATACCGTTTTTAGGAATATTTTTAGGTTTTACCCACTTCTTGAAGTACTATATTTTGCTCCTGTACAATGGTTTGGTTGTGAAGTTAATTGCTCTTTTATTTTACAGTGACCTTGACTGTATTTCGTAGCTGAAGAAAAGCGACATTTAGGTTTTCTAATTTAAAAGCACAAAAGAGGTTGGAGGAGACAGTGTTAGTACCCAATTCGCATGCCAAGAAAAGGTGCTTATGTTAAATTATAGGCTGCTGAAGCTGGGACCGAAGATAACATTATTAGACTTTTGCAATAAATATGATTAATGGGACAACAGGGGTATAATTTGGGCCACCTCTTGTGTGTGCAACTTATTTATTTTCATGGGTAGGATTTTATCATTTAAATCAAATACATGCATGCACGTATTCTCTAATCTCTCCCTCCCTCTATTTGGAGGTTTAAAAGGTACCTTGTCTAAAAATGTTTGCGTTTTCCAAAGCCAACTCTGGCAGAATTTTTGGTAAAAGTGGAATTTCCCCTTCTGTATTGCCTCTTCCTCAGATTAAGATCCGCAAGGTTTGGGAGAATACAGGTTATTCTTTGTCACAGAAAACCTGCCTGAGACGTGAGAAGAGTAGTCAGAGTGCTGCTGGGTTTTGAAAATGTGAAAGGGGAGGATGGAGCGAGTGCTCTGGCTTGTGCTGCACGCTTGGAGCGGCTGCCACGCAGGACTCTGTCTGAAAGCCTCGTCCAAACAAATCATTTAAATACAGAATTGTTGCTTTACCAAAGCTGCAGTTCCTGCAAGATCTTTCATGCCTGCGCTTGAGATGGATGGATTGTAGTGTGGAAAGCTACAACACATCTTTCAGTAGCCACTTAACCTCTTTTTAGTGCAAAGGGAATCAAAACACAGGACAGCATTTACAGTGGCTTGTTTTTTGTCAAGTCTGGAAAGAAACTTGGAGTCCAGCAACAATGCTTCCCCTGCCTTACCTCTCTGAATATAGATAGGTGTATGAATTTCCAGCTGTTTTTAAGACTGAGATAAGGGAAAAATATCCTTTCACAAAACCAAGGGCTTCTTAACCTTTAAAAGCACAGACGTGGAAGATAGTGGTGGATGGTGGCATCGGCGTGATGGATTGGCACAATTCCCGTGCTTCCCATGGGGTCAGCGGAAGTGTGCATTATTCTGACACGCCGCTTTTGAGGGGAAATAAAAGTCTTTTAGAGCCCTAAATCATCTTTTGCAAGCAAGAAAGGGTTACTCTGGCAGCTGAGATGGACCTATCAGCTATTTTCCCCTCGAAGCACCGCCGTGCGCTCCTTCTCACCACCTCCTTGCCCTGACTTCAGTGCGTGGCACAGACCAGTGCCTTCGTTGTGCTTGTGTATTTTTCCAAGCCTCCATCGTATCTGTGTGCTGAAACTTTGCTTGTCTGTCAACTCTCCCCTGGGAAACAGCTGATTTCTGTATTTTGGCAAACCGAAATGTAAGCTGAAAAGAGTGTTTTTCAAATACCAGTGTGGCCTGATAAGCTGAGAGTTCTTGACTGTGTGCTTGTGTCTCTCAGCAGGGTGTTAATCACCATCTTAGAAATGGAAAATCGGTTTAAAAGGCCAAAAGGAGAGATTTGGCCTTTCTGAAGTTTGAAATATTAACGTGCTTTCCTTAAGGGCCTGGAAAACCCTTAACTGTTAGCAAGATTTTGTGAGGAATACGAACATTAAACAAAGGCGCTGGGGGCGCTTTTCATCTTGGTGGAAAAAAAAAAAAAAGCAACATTTTAAGCCTATGGATTCCAAATGCTTTCTGCTTATAACCCTACCTGCGGGTGGTAATTGAGCATGGTCCAAGAACTGCAGGAGGAGCAGCGGGACAGACATCCGTCCTGCTTGTGACCCCTCTCGTGGCTGCTGTCACTGCTGCACGTGGGACTTGGGGCTTAATGTGCGACCTATTCCTCATACTTTTAAAGCTTACTTGAGCTTTGCTAACACAGCTTCACTTTGGAGCTTGGGCTGGTGCCCGATGCAGATTCGCCACCAAGTTTTGTGTGCTCACCAAACACGTTGTTGCTGTGGTGGTGCAGTGGCTCTGCAGCTCCAAACATTGCTCTTTGCCCTTTCTCAGCCCTCTTTCTGTGGAGAATAAAATAGGAAGCACAGCTTCCTCAGTATGTCTTCATACCTCTGCCATCTAAGGATGGATAAAATATGTTTTGAAGACACGGGCTGCAATTGTTTGGTTTCCCTCCTGTAAAACTGGCTGCTTTCTTGGCTGAAATCCGGTGTCTGCTCTGGAATGGTGTTTGTAAAAACAGTTTTAATCCAGGCACGGTGTGTTAAACTGACACCAGCCCAGCAAAAGGTCTATTCCGAGAAGCGTGGCAGCTTGCGATGCTCTCTGCAGAAAGTGCTGTCTTGTAGATGCTTGCTTTTTAAGGGAACAATGCTGAATTTAAATAAGCAGCAGGAACAGCTCGGCTGTTTGATCCCTGTGCTGAAGTACATCCACATTTGAGGATCAAGACAACTCTGGAAATTCCTACATATTGAGCTGTTAAATGATGCAGAAACCTACAAAATGAATATACATACGGCGCAAAGGTGTTAGCCAAGTGCTGAAAGCAGAATAACTGCATCGGTCTGTGACAGAGCCTGGATGAATAAATTTGGCCCCTGGGAGTTTTCCTGGCTGGTGGGAGCTGCTTGGTCTGCCTGCTGCTGGCCCTTCTAGGTCCCGTGGAGCTTGTGCTCAGATGTTTGCACTATGGGTCTTTCCTCAGCCTAGATGGGTGCTCTGATTTGCCTCTGGTGTTCGAAGGGGGAAACTCTTTGGAGAAACACTGGGGTGGGCTACATCCATTTTACTCTGCTGCCCAAGCAGCTTGTAGCTGATGGATGTGAGGCTTCATGGCAGTGGTGGACGGGTATGTATTTCCAGGGAAGTCGCTGGAGGGGGAAAAATGTGAAAATGTAACACTGTCTTCAAAAGGATGTGGACCCCATGCTTTCTACTGTCACAAATGTGGTGCTTAAAAGGGAAACATGCTGGGGATTTCTCATTCCAGATATTAACATGGTCCTGTACCAGAAATGTAGCAAAAGGTTCTGATAACTCTACACAGAAAGCATCTTTAGCATCTATGTATTTGGGATTAGCCTTTTTTCTTTTTCTTCTTGAAAAGAAGCAAGTGAAATATTTTTATTAAACATCTTTACCATTTCCTTCTGTTAACTTATTAACTGATGAATGAGCAGATATTTGCATCTGGCTGGCCTGTAGATAGTTTTAAGTGTCATCACATCAAAAAAAAAAAAAAAAAAGTATCTGGGAACCACATTTAGCTCTTGAGTGGGTAGATATAGAAGAATGTAGGAATCTCCTTAAAACTGATAAATGATAAAATTAAGGAGAAACTGGAAGAAGTTAATTTTAATTCCTGGCAGGCTGAGGTAGAACTACTTTTGTATATCTTGCTTTGCATGTGTTGAAGACGTGTATTTTTTCCTTATCTAGGATCGCTGTCAAATTATCAACTTGGGAAATGAGACGTGTGTTGAATTTTTACACCAGTGACAGCCCAAGGAAGGGATCGGTGTGGTTTTTGGTACCAGGTGACATGGCCGTACTGTGCTTTAGCAGCTGGCTTAGTGATCTCCAGGGTAAGAATTTCTTCCGCTTCATTGCCAGCATCCTCTTCCGAGGAAATCAGTGTGGACTTCTGCAAATAGCTTTGTCCTTTCTCAAATAGGCTGTGCTCTTAATAATCAGAATGAGTCGCAGGCATTCCATTAATTGTCCAGATAATTAGCTTTAGGCAATCTGGCGTTTCATCTTTGTCTCAGACTTAATCTCAGCTAGTTTTCGCTCAGTCACTGGCATGTGTAATTCCTCATCTATTTTGACATTTCTGTCGCATTAGCATTTATCATATTTCCATTCCTCTAGACCTGAGGAACCTTTAATCAATCGTACTGTTCTGTGACTTACTTATGCTACATAAAACGCATATCATTGTAACTTTTTGCATCCACTGACTTGATCAATGTGCATTTATTTTGCTAAAGTTCACTTGCAGCCTTAGCTGACTTTGTTTTTCTCGTAGCGCCTTCGTGTAGGTTGTTAAAATCTTCAGTGAGAGTTCTCCTTCCCTGGGCACGTTTGTGGTATTTTAAACCTAACTTTGCATTTATTAATCCCCAGAACAATGCCAGATGGTGAAACCCAGGAATATGTGATATGGATGCATGTGTGCGCCCATGTGCACACATTTTATCTCTGTGCATGGCCGCACAGGCTGAGTTAGTGTGATGGGAGGCTTTATTAGGTAATAAAGCTGTGTTTCAAGTTATGCAGGTCACCTCAAGTGAGGACCAAAAAAAGGGGTTGTTCAGCTCCGTGCTGTATATTGCTTCGAGAAAAGCTTTTTAGAAAGCTCTGCTGTCGCTGGCGGGGAGTGCTTAGATTACTTTTCTCCAGAAGTTGGACAGCTTCTGCTAAGTTCAGACAAAAAAGAGAAACCGTTACCCTGTGTTCATTTGGAAAACTGTGAACCTCCCAGTTAGTTATATTGGTCCCAAAGTGCTAGTCTGAAACACTGCATGGGCATCAGGGGCTAGGCCTTAAATCTGTCACTGCTTCCCTAGGTATTGCAAGCTTTGTGTCTGAGGCTAGTAACGAGGTGGAGAAATTTGGCAGTAAAAGGAGGGAAGCATCTTTCTGCTAAGTAGACTTTTTAATTAGGTTTGGAATTGCTGAGAAATTCAGAACATTAGAGCAAGGTGAACAGGAGGAGCTACATGTGCAGAGGAAAAAGAAGTGTGGTGCCTTATTGAAAATGGGGGAAAGATTTCTAAAAGGTGTGTGCATTAGTATTCATTGTAGGAAAAAAAAAATAGCGCAGTTGCTCTATACACTATTGATTTTTCTATCCTTGGTTTGTTTTTAAAAGGAGAAACACTGCTGTTTCTTCCCCTAAGACCAGATCTTTCCCACTGCCTTGTCATAGAATCACGGAATCATTAAGGTTGGAAAAGACCTTCAAGATCATCTGATCCAACTGTACCCCTACCACTTATATTTCCTGCTAAAGCATGTCCCTAAGTACCACGTCCCCATGTACCAAGTCCATCCTTTCCTTAAACACCCCCAGGGACGGTGACTCCACCACCTTCCTGGGTAACCCATTCCAATGCCTGACAGCTCTTTCTGAGAAGAAATGTCTCCTGATTTCTAACCTGAACCTTCCCTGGCACGACTTGAGGCCATTCCCTTTGGTCCTATCGCTAGTTATCTGTGAGAAGAGGCCAACCCACAGCTCCCCACTCCTTCCATTCAGGTGGTTGTAGAGAGCAATAAAGTCGCCCCTGAGCCTCCTCTTCCCCAGGCTAAACAACCCCAGTTCCCTCAGCTGCTCCTCACAGGACTTGTGCTCCAGGCCCTTCACCAGCTTTGTAGCCCTTCTCTGGACATGCTCCAGGGCCTCGATGTCCTTCTTGTAGTGAGGGGCCCAAAGCTGAACACAGTACTCGAGGTGCGGCCTCACCAGAGCTGAGTACAGGGACACGATCACCTCCCTAGCCCTGCTGGCTACACTATTCCTGATACAAGCCAGGATACTGTTGCCCTTGGCCACCTGGGCACACTGCTGGATTGCGTTCAGGCGAGCATCAGCCAGCACCCACAGATCCCTTCCTCTGCACAACTTTCGAGCCACCCTGCCCCAAGCCTGTAGCATTGCATGGGGTTGTTGAGGCCAGAGTGCAGGACCCAACACAGAGCCATGTTGAATCTCATCCCATTGGCCTCTGCCCATCAACCCAACCTGTCCAGGTCCCTCTGCAGGGCCTTCCTACCCTCTGGCAGGTCAACACTTCTCCCCAGCTTGGTGTCATCTGCAGACTTACTGAGCGTGCACTCAATTCTGTCGTCCAAATCATCAGTAAAGATATTAAAGAGGATGGGCCTGAATACCACTGGTATTTGCCAGCTGGATTTCATTTCATTCACCACCACTCTCTGGGCCCAGCCATCCAGCCAGTTGTTAACCCAGCAAAGAGTGTGCCTGTCCAAGCCATGGGCTGCCAACTTCTCCAGGAGAATACTGTGGGATACCATGTCAAAGGCTTTGCTGAAGTCTAGGTAGACTGTCAACAGCCTTTCCCTCATCCACCATGTGGGTCACCCAGTCATAGAAGGAGATGAGATTGGTCAGGCAGCACTTGCCTTTCATGAACCCATGCTGGCTGTCTTGCACGTGTTATGTGATTGCACTCAAGATCTGTTCCATTGTTTAAGGATGGAGGCAGTGGAGCAGAGGAAACTTTATCACAACACAAGTGCCTTGGAAGCTGTGCTAGGACAGTGACCTTCCCTCAGCCAGAGGGAACTGATCTATGCATGACCATCAGTGGGGAAAGCACCAGCAGCATGAGCAGTGTGGCAAGCAGAGCACTGCTTCCATGAGGCCCACCTTCTCTGCTCACACTGGCACCACTGTGGGCCGAAGCTGCACCAGGCATCATGCAACCAAATGGCTGCCAGTATTAAAGATGCTGTGTTTCTGCACAGGGGACCTGTATTGTGCTGCTTCTGTTTTGACAGGAAAGTCCAAGGGGGCTTCAGAGCTTCTGTGTGGTGCTGCTGTGAAATATGTAGCTGAGGTTCAGCCGTGAATGGGCTCACATCAAACATCAAAAGGTGCGTGCTGCTCAGGAAGGGTGTCACATACAGACATGGATTCAGGGGATAATAATATATAGAGCGCTGGTTTTGCATGTAATAAATAATGCAAAAATAAGTGCCTAACTTTCTCCACGTGAGTAATCCTTCCTAAGTACATCATAGATTTGGAACCCATCAAATTCATGACTTCATTGATATCAAGTTGCTGTGTAAGCCATCTCAACAGTTTTAAGTGCAGCTATACCATTTTAAAGATCCTCATCCCCTTTGGGCTGATGCTGCAGCAGCTATTTTTTTCTTTTTTTCCAGGGACGTAGCATAATAGATGCAATTTTCTTGTTTAGGGTTCAGTTTCTGAAACATAGTAGTGTTTGTAGCTTTTGGTAGAGTTAAATGGGACTCACACTTTAATCTGTTCCTTCTTGTGTATGATTTCTTCTTCAAATATACTGTCACTTCATGGCAAGATATGTTATTTTCTATAGTCTTTTAGAGTTTGGTACAAACTGTTCAGAAGTTCCAGGCTCAAAGGTTTTACTGTAACTCATCCAATCTCTTTCATAACAGCATAAACTTTTCACCCACTGGCTTACATGGGGCTTTGTTTGGTCTAACAGGAAAAAAAAATTCAAGGCCATGTTTACTTTTCTTTTGGTAGAAGGATTTACTACTTGTAATGGAACTTGGTAGAGTAGTAGTTAAGTTTCTCTCCCTGAAAGATTTTAAAAGCAGAAGGGACTACTAAATTATTTAGTCGGCATAACACAAGCTATAAAATGTGATTTTCAGCTAGGTATCTTCCACAGTGAGTCCCCCATCTGTAATATTGAGTGTGCCATACAGTACCTCAGATGTTGAGGATGCTGTTGAAGCAGCATGGTGATGAAGGTGAGGAGCAGACCAGAGCCAGCTTTGGCAGAGATGAGGTAGGGAGGGGTAGGAGGAGGCTCGGAGCAGCACCTTTTCGGCCCTTTTGGGTTGAAAAAATATATTCCTTTTTGGCCTGTTCTGGAGCAGCTTGTTTTCTTGGTTCATTTACCGAAGGAACAGAGACAGCGTTGGTTACTTGTCTGTTCCTGTGGTGTATATGTACCATTTGTTTCTAATAAGGATGACTTGAAGTCGTATGAATTCTTGTGCTTGCAGATGACTCTTTCTCAGCCTCCCCACGCACTTTGCAGCTGTGGGAGGAAGTATTTGAACACAAATATGATTCTGGATTTATGGAGGCTGCTCGTGTGAGTAGAGTTACTTATTTGCATTACTATTTGCCGGCGTAAGCTCATGCGCTGTGACTCTCCGTGGATTTGCTCCTGCCTTGCACAGCTTTCATCAGGGCAGCAAACCTTCACTCCCGTGAGCTTGCAGGGAGGCATACAAGCATACAGCAGGTTTGGCTTCAAGCTGCAGCTTCAGCAAGGCTTTTACGCCTCTGCTTTTTGACATCTGGACTGAGAGCTTTACTGATTCATTGCAGGTCTTCCTGGAGTACGAGGTGAGATGCTGCGTCTCTGCCACATGTGTGAGTGCTAGATAGGCATTCAGACAAGATTACCTGAAAAATGGGCTAGGGAAACTTTAAAGCCGATGGAGCTAATCAGCATCCTGCATGCCCGGTCTATCAGGCACATCAGATTCACCAGCAGGACAGAAATCTGGCGTGCGGGAAATTAGGGTCAGGAGTGACGGGTGGGGAGGAGAGGGAGACGCTTAAGAACCATCCAGCAAGAAAATGGAAGGAGTCAGAAATGCATTTGCTGATGCTGCCTGTCAAAAATCAGAAGCTGATGCATGCTTATGAAGGGAGATGGGTTTGTTTTTTGTTTGTTTGTTTGTTTTTTACTTGAACATTTCCTAGGTTGTTGTTCTGCAATGGCTGGACAGTGTAGCACAATGAGGTCCTCTGATTCTTTGGTTGTCTTTGTGGTACTCTCCTAAATTATAGCCATAAATCTAATAAATTAAAGTAATAAGATTTAGTACTTCTTTGGGGGTATGACAGCAAAAATTTGCCTTTAATCAAGAAGTTATATCTTCCTGAAATTTCATTTATAGGCTGTTTCCTAAAATTGGGAACTTAGACTATTTCCTGTCAGTCTTAGTCTGCACTATTTCTCCTACATTATTTAAGGGTATTAAAATTGCATGGCACATACACTGTACCAAGTTTGATGAAAGAAAAGATTGGTCCTGACTTTACATGGAATTACACACTAGCCATTATTTATTGTTGCACTTTATTTCATTTGGGAAACAGGATTAACTCAGATGAGTACTCTCCGACGGACATTTCTCAGTAATATCCCCTATGCTATTTAACATATTTTGTAGATCTGCACATTCTGTTTCCAGAGAGCTCATTTTCCATTTGAATTGAGATGTACAAAGTCACCTTTTTAAATTACAAGAATTTATCATGATAAAATAGAGCTTTTTTTTTTTTTTTTTTAAATCATCAAGTGTATTTCTGTCTCCAGTCAGGCTGGAGGGAGTTGAGTAAAAATTTCCAGACAAATCCTTTCTCTCTGTAAGTCTCCTCTGCAATATATTTGTTTCAAGGCAAAAAATCAAATCCTTAAAACTGTAAAAAGAATGTTGCATCAGGAAGTTGCAACCCTGTTAAAGTACTGTAAAGTGAAGTATGAGTCTTGAGCAAGTTGCCGTCATATTTGGGACCTTCCTTTGACTGGAGAGTCTAGTAGGGTAGTAAATAGTAAAGCAATTCCTCTGGTAATTTGACAAGTAGTAGCCTGGCTTAATAGCAAAGTATGTTCTTGGGAGAACGTATACATTGATCACAGAAAGCATAATTCTTTCTGCAGGAGCTGGCAGTGGTGGGGACTGGGACTGAAGACCCATGAGTTGTGGCTGGGTTCCACCTCTGTGCATCACGGTTACAGCAGTGGCATTTGCATGGACGGGTGAACGCCATTTGATTCAGCTTGTGCTTTCTCTCTCTTGCATCAGCAAGGCTCATGCGCTGGCTGAGATCTTCTAAATTCAGCACTTCAAGGAAAAAAAAAAATAGGCCATTTGAGGAACTGTGCGCAGGAGGGCTGTAGTTCTGTTGCTTAGCAGAAAGGCACCATGCGAGGCTGTAGTTGCCCAGATCTCTCTTCCAGGTTTGCCACGGTACTGTTTCTCAAGGTGTCTTTTCTTTTGAACCTGTGACGAGGAGTGGGATTGTTCCCTTAGCAGCCCTCGTGTGTCTGAAGCCCAGCTGGTCATCCCCATCTCTCACACCTTCTGGTGAGTGCCCGACCTGAGGGCTGATCTCCTGGCCACGGTGTCATCAGGAGGCTGAAGCCCTGGTGTCAGAAATGGTCTCTTTTGTAGTAAGACAGCCCCGGATGAGAAAATTTTAGCCAAAACAAGGAGTGACCTTGTCATTTATGCTGGGTGCAGTAATTTTGCGCATTTTCATAAATGTTGCTAACGCGCTATTGCTGCCGTATGAGCCGGTCCTTGCTTCGCTGTAGCACAGCACTGAGCTGTTAATTATAGGAGTCAGAGGAGAGGTACAGCTGCAAATCTGCCCCGTCAGGATTTATCAGGCTCCATTTTGTAATCAATGGTTTATTTATTAAACCATCAGAAAATCATGCATGCACTCTGGCCACGACAGCACGCAGCTCTGCTGGGGCATTTTGGCTGAATCGATGGAAGCAATCATCTGCTTTACATCAGCTATCGAACCCGCACGGGTCCTCCAGTGATGAACAGCTTTATCGTCTGCATGGAATCGACTGCTGCCGATGCCTGGAGCTGGGAGGGTGGTGTTAAAAACACTGAATTTCTTAATAACTTGCATTTTCGTGCCTTTTTTTTTTTTTTTTTTTTTTTTTTTTATCTTGCTCTGGCTTCCGTGAAGCAAACCAGAATCTTAACTCTGCATGGCTGAATCCCCTGCAATTAGGGAGAGGCTAATGAAATGGGTTGAGAGGGAAGATGCTGGGAAGCACAACGGAGGGTGGCTGCAGCACTGCAACCGAAGCCTGCTGGTCTCATTGACCCGGCCAGAGGGTTGATTCTAGGGTCAGCAGATGACTAAATTTCAAAGCAGAGTAGCAGCATCCTTTTATTTTTCAACCTGCTTTGTGTTTCCCTGCATGCCTGTGGTGGTTGATTAATCTGGGGAGATGGCAGGGGCTTGCCTTATGTTCATTTCCGAGCACAGATTTTAATGGGGGTAGCACGTCCCTCTGAAACACAGGGTGTTGGGGTAGGTGTTTTGTGTTCTCCTAGCTTTCATTTTTCTCTTACCAGAGCTCTGATAAAGAACCAGAGCCGCTAAAACTCCTGGTACCCACTGAGGGCAGCCCCTGTAACATAAGAGACCTCTTGCCTGAGGACATTTTTGGTTGGAAACTCACTCCAAGGACCACCATCCTTTCCCTGTGTAATCATCATGGTTGTTACAACAGCAGAGGCTCTATTCCACCAGGCAGTGCAATAGTGACTAACTTAGGGTGGCACAAGGCATGAGGGATGCTCCACTCGTGGTGCTTGCCCTGTTGTTAGCAATGTGCCTGTGGATGCTATGAGGGAGGAACCTGGCTTGCTGTAAATCGTTTGTCTGGGGGTTAATTTCAGCCCCAACCTGTTTTTGACAGCTCGTTCACCCTAACGTGGGCTGCGGTACTGACACCATACCATTTGCCTGTTGTGTGAGGTCTGTTATTGACATAATGGGGCTTTATGGGATTAAAGGGCTTACTGCCAGCGCTAATTATTCAAAAGAATATATAGGTTTTTATAAGCCTCCAAAACTAGCCTTTATTAGATCTGCATTAATACATTTCAGCTCTTTGCCAGCAGTAATTCAGGCACACTGTTCCTTGCTTATGACCAGTGCTTACGGGAACTTAGAGGATTGGCAGGGAGACGGGCACGCAAGCTCGCACTGCTTGTTGCAGTATCAAGAAGCAGCTCCTGCAGAGTGCTGTTATCGGGGGCTAGTGTGTATTTCGTGCCATGCTGGCACAAGACACACTCTAAATGTCCCCTTGTAATGCCTTGGTTGGTATCCAGTAGTGTAATACTCAAGGAAAGACTTGTCAATGTATTATAAAAATACTGCTTTAAGTACTTACAACCCGTGTTTACTAATTTAATTAATTTCTCAGAATGATCCCTACAGCACAAGAGACGAGGGTACCCAAACCATGCAGCAGGATAAATGTCTGCCTGTCCCCTGGGGTGGCTGTTACAAACCAGGTGTTCACCACTCCAGGTGTTCGTTTTGGTCGATTTTGTGCTGAATTATAGTGAGACTCTGCAAGATCAAGAGTTAACTAACTGGTGATTAATCCGACGATATCCTTCACGTATGTATCTACACTTAATGTGTGGACATTAATGTGTGGACATTAATGTGTGGACATTAATGTGTGGACATTAATGTGTGGACATTAATGTGTGGACATTAATGTGTGGACATTAATGTGTGGACATTAATGTGTGGACATTAATGTGTGGACATTAATGTGTGGACATTAATGTGTGGACATTAATGTGTGGACATTAATGTGTGGACATTAATGTGTGGACATTAATGTGTGGACATTAATGTGTGGACATTAATGTGTGGACATTAATGTGTGGACATTAATGTGTGGACATTAATGTGTGGACATTAATGTGTGGACATTAATGTGTGGACATTAATGTTTTCTCCTCTGTTATGGTTAGTAATAGAAGCTCAGTGAATGTAAGAGTTGTGTAAAGCTGCAGACATTATCTTCTTTCCATCAACCCATTTTCTGTATAAAAGAGGTCAAATCACATTAGGTTTTTACCATTGAGATCCTAGGGCTTCAAAGAGAGCCCTGTGAGTCTGTTCAATGGAAAATGAAACTAAAGTAACATGTACTTACATCAATGCACTAAGACCTGCACTGATTTCTTCTTTTTCTTGCATTAGTTTAGAAGAGAGAAGTTAAATATCTGATGATAAAAGTGGATGGTAAAAGATCATGAATGGAAAATGATTACTCTTTCAAACGTCTTGTTGGACAGCCAGTTATACAAAAGGGAAAGATTGTTACCTCAGAGTTACCGTCTTGCTCCTCACTTGGGTATTAAATGCATTCAAATTTATACTAGCCAGTTCTTTGGTGTGCAATTTGTGTGCATGTTGATAGGGTTTCAAAAAGTGCTTTTTTTTTTTTTTTTTTTTTTTTTTTTAACCCTCTGGGGACTCTTGATGCGCAAGCCAAGTGCTCCTACACGCATGATAGAGCAATTTCTTCGCTCTGGAAAGTGCTGCTAGATAGAAATAATAGCAGAGCAAACATTGACTTCCTCAGAATTGTTACTTGTTCAAATAAGGATACCATAACAAAACCGCACACTGGGTCAAAGTGCTCTGCTCTGCGCTGATGAGAGCTCAGTAATTTTGGTAGCATTCCAAGAGGAGGATGGAGTTGATAGAAAGTTGGTGCACAGTACAGAGCATAAGCTTATATCCGATCCTGGTCCTGAAAGTCACTTAGTTTAAGTTTTAAATCTATTACTAAATATTTTCCTAACACTTTAGGACTTGTTTCCTAGAATAGATTGGCAGGGCTTTGTTTTGGTCAAAGGACTCGTACTGACTTGCCCTCTTGCAAAATCTGAAGTTTGGCTGAGGGTTGTTTTTTTTTTTTTTTTTTTTTTTTTTTTTTTTTGGAAACTTAGCGTTTTTTCACTGGAATTATTTAATGCGGTGCCAGTGGCACCTGGAGAGCAAAGGCATGTGTGTATATTCATTTACAAGAGGAAGAGCAGATTGCTCTTCTGTGTGCACTGTACACTATTACATGGCAATCTGTCAAAAAACTTGAACCTGAGTTAAGCGTGTGCATGTATATGCAGAGCCGATTTCAAGAACAGTTTTGCAGCACACACTGATTTCGAGGGGATTAATAATCTATGAATAAAACATACCCAAGCTATGTAGCAGCACTTCGGGTTTTGACACGGCAACTAGCGTGTGAAATGCAGAGGCAGTGTCCGCCCAGAAAAATGACTGGGGGCAGGTCTCCTGCTCCTGCACGGCAGCATGAGGCCGCTTCGCTTTGTGGAGGCGATGCTGTTACAAACCCAGGGAACATCCAGTTCAGTCTGCATAGCATGCTGCAGTGTCTGCCTATTACCATGGCACATAAGTAACAATTTCATACTAGCATTTTAAACTATTACTCCCTCCTTAAACCGTATGCTAATTTTCTTAAAGAGAAGTCTAATTGCTCTCTTTATATGCAGCTCCGAGTCAAAAGCTTAATTTCTCCCTCCAGTTGGATAATTAAATCATGCAACGTTCATCTCTTGTGACTCCTCCTGTCCCAGAAATCTTACATTTTTACTCTAGCTGTCTTCCACAGCGCACAGCCACTGACAAAGCCTTCACCTTTAATTTACTTGTGCCACTAAGACAGCAGTTTGTTTCAGTTCAGAAGTGAGGATTCATTTTCCTTTTTTGAGTTTCACCGCGTATTTCCTTCCCTCGAAAAGAAACCCTGTCTTTCCCACAAGTACATTCTCCAGGCATTGTAAAACAAAGGATTTTTTTTTTTTTTTCCCCGTGACCTGATTTTGCAAACCTGCAAGTGCTCCTGTTTAAATCAGCAGCCTGGCTCGCGTGGGGTAATAGTTTTGGGAATGGATTAACTTGAAAATCAAAGAAGGCGATTTGAATGCCTTTGTGGCATGGTGTGAGGCATACTGTTTGTGGGCAGCTAGAGCTAGCGCTGCAAGAGCGAAGCTGCTGCACAGAAACATGTGGTCTCCTTGCTTCATTTCTTTTCTTCTTCTTCAAAAAAAAGTGCTTTTGAGAACTATGGGTGCTCAGCAGTGGATTGAGGAGACCCAAGCATGAGCAGCCCTACTAAAGCTGGGGGGGGCCACACGTATGCCAAAAGTGAAGACCACCTTAGTCAGCCTTGCTCAGAAATTTGGAAGGATTGAGCCCAATGAGAAGGGTGAACATCTCTGAAGGACACATCCCTGATGTGCTTGGGGAGTTTTAAGAGATAACGGTTAGTTAATTTGTGAAGTGGTGATTCTGGTGTTGAAACGTTGGTTCTGATGTTATTTCTTGGGCACAGCAGTGCCTGTCACCGTAGTCCTGTTAACCGTGGCTGTTATGCTCTGGATAGTTTGCTATCCAGATTGATAGACTGCTGTGTTAGGACAAGGCTTTGGTGAAGCAAGAGAAGCTGCAAAAAAGCACGTGAAGGGCTAGCTTTGTGCTCTGCTTTGTGTTAGGCTGCTGACTTGCTTCTGAGTTTTCAGAGTCTAACATGTCCACTGGTAATGCTGACTTTTCATTACGGGAGCTGCAGGTCAGCATCTTGGCATTTCCCCATTGATTTTTAAATGCCCATATTTTCCAGTGCCTTTCATTCGTACCACTGTTCAGCATCAGTACTTAAAACGACTACGCCAGTTAAGGAGGTGCTCAGATGCTGCTCCCCCTCCTTCCCCATCTTCCCCAGTACTTCTTCCAGTTCTTAACGTTTAAAATTAAAATAAAAAATGCTTTGTACCCAAACTTGTACCCGATGGCATTTGTAGCATTGGCTTTCACGGGTAAAGCCCCAGCTGCTTTGGGCCTTCCCAGCTTAAATGGGAGCACAGAAGCGATGGAAATGTCACTCTCCCTGCAATTGGCAGGGGAGCAGAGGTGGGTGGCATCACAAGGATGAATTTTTTCCCTTCCCTTTGATTTTGAAATAGCGTCTTTGCTCTTGCAGAGGTTGTAGGCTCTCAAGAGAGCAGGTTTGAGCACAAACCTGCTGCTCTGTGCAGCTGACGGGAAGGTGGGCTCTTGCCTTGCGGTCTCATACCGCTGTAGGCTTTCTTTAAGCATCACTAATGGTTCTTCAATCGTTGTTTTATTGAAAAGTTGTTAGAAGAGCGCTGCTTAAAGAATTGACTGTAGTTGAAAGAAGGGGCTGAAAACCCTGAACTAGTTTCAGGAATAGTGTGCTCCATGCTGGGGGTCAGCTTTAGCCTCTAGCAATAGGGTTTTTTGTGTGGACACTAGCCCTGAGACAGCGAGGAGCCGCATGGGAGGAAACACGGTGATACTGGGGCAGCAATTCTGCCAGAGGTCCTGTGTGCCTCTCAACAGGCCTGCTCCCGAGATCACCTGGGCTGTTGAAGCCACGCAGAGATGTGAACTAGGAATCCCTTTGAACGCCAACCTTTCGCTGTTCCCGTTTTAGTGATAAAATATTCAAGGGAGCAGAAAGTGACCCACTTTGTGCACTGCCTGTCAAAGCCAGCAGAAGAGGGAGAGTACAGCGAGGGCACAGGTGGAACCCAGCGAATACAAATGATTTATGGAGTAACTGCTTTAAGCCTTTCCGATTACCTCTGTCATCATCCAGTAACATCTATTTATGGGCAGGAGCTTAAATTACGTTGTCTAGAAGAAATGGGTGACATCAGCAGCGCTGGGACTGATGCACAGGCCAGCATCTCTCCATCCCTCTGCTAACCTGCGTGTTTGCCTGGTGAAAGCCGTGCAACCCTGTGCTTCAGCTTGGCTTCTCCTTGCCCCACAGCTCAGTGAAGCAAAGTTAGATATTTGGTGCATCCAAATGATTTGCCAGCTTTAACAGCATTTTTCTTGTAGCCTGGAAAGGAAGGAACTTTACCTGACCTAGTTGCATCTGAGCAGGAAAGATGCTTGACACGGCAGCTGGTCACTCAAGTGTATGTTCTTATCGTCCAAAATAACATCATCTTCAAACAAGGTTTGCTGAAGTAGAGGAGGAGGTTGGGTTGAGCTGACCCAACTGGTTGAGCTGAAGTTATGTTAGCAAGAACCACCCAAACCAAAGGAATCAGCCATCAAGCTGCCCATCTGCTCCCAGTTTTGTGCTGCATAAGGTGGGCTTGGCACATACCTCGTCAGGTTGCACGGTGGAGGTTTTAGAGGGCTTTTTGCAACAGTAAACAGAACACTTTACACTCCTCAGAGGCTCAAAATATATTTTTTTTCCTCCGTGGTGACAAAAGTATAGCCATATGAAAATTTGTAATTAAAAGTGATAGCAATAGATCAGCTAAAAATATGACCATTAGACGAGACTTAAAGGGTGTTACAGATCTTTTTCCTTTATGCCAAAATTTTTGAGCGTTTTCAGGAGTGAGAGCTATTTTGGGGAATCTTCTTTATCTTTCCTGTCACTTCTTAACTTTTCCATTAAACAGTGCCCTATTTCTGTTCAGCACACCGGAGAGCACGCGTTGCGCTGGTGCCACCAGTGAATTGGAGCTGTGTCATCTTCAGGAAATGAAAAGTGATCAAATTCTCTTGTCGAGGAGGACGCTGGTTTGGAGAGGTTGCATCCCTCTTTTTATAAAAATAGAACCCAGAAATCAAACTTGAAGAAACTTGCGACCCAGATATAATTACATGCCTTTAAAACGTCAGGAGATACAGTTGGGTGTACGAAACCGTTTATAAGCAAAGAGCCTCCAAAAAACCACTGTGCTGTTTTTTCTTTCTGGGCACTTAGGCCCTATATAGTAACTGATTTTATGAAATCCAGGATAACTGTTAACCAGCAGAACTGAACTCTTCAGTTGCCTTAGTAACTAATCCAATCCAAGGAGGAAATAAAAATAGAATATATAATTTTAGAGCCTTTAGGCCCCTTGCCAAGCAAAATATTCTCACTAACAGCAGTCAGATTTGTGATTTGAATGGGTTTTCTTAATAGAATAGATTCTATTTGTTTTATGGAGATAAATGGTACTTGCTTTTCAAATCTGATTAATTACATATCCGGGCCATTAGGTCTTGTAGCTTCTGTACTCTTCCACAAGTTTATTTAACTAAAAATATAGCATAACTAAATATAATATAAATAAAAATGGAAAAAATGTTTTAGTTGCCGGCTCCTTTTCAACCTTAATCTGGTTAAAAAAACGAAGACTGCAGTATAACTCAATAAATCACATTAAATTGCCAGGAGGAATGTCATAAGCATCTGCTTAATTCAAGTGTGTTCTTTTTTCCGTATTGATTTGTAAAGCTTGTTGAGAGAAAAAAAGGATATTATTTTTCAAAAGTTATTATTGGTGAAAATTGCCATATCAACCCGTGGCACTGCTCATTCAAGCAAGGTAGGAACTTGGTACCTTTCAGTTGCTCTAAAAGGAATTCTCAGCCTGACAAAACATGCCTCCCGTTTTTAAAATACGTTGTCAAAAATGTGGCATTTGTTGTCAGCAGTTTTAGAGGCTTGCGCTGCTTGTGCACATTGCCTGTGCTTTTGCCAGGCTTCGTACGCAAGCCTTTTGCAAATTCTGGTGAGGGTCTGCATTTTTTTCCCCCCCTACAATTTTATCGGTGTCAGCAGTGGATGAGGGGCTTGGTGGACTGAGTCCTTCGTGTGTGAATGGCATTCCTGAAGCCAGCTCTCTTGCCCTTGTTCCTGAACAAGGTACGTGGTATGGGATCCTTTATCCCTGTACTTGTATCCTGAAACTGTCTCAATGCTTTGGGTTGTCAAAACAGAGAGTGCTCCTTCCACAAAACAGTCCGAGTACCTGCTTCTCAGTACGTCAACTCTGATCTAATTCCCCGCTCCTCTGAACTGCGCATTCAGGAAGTTTTTGGGTATTCCTTAATCTCTTCCAGTCTAGTAAGTGTTTTAAGGCAGGGCAAAAGGCAAAAGATTTGGTTTCCTGTGGCTGGTGTGTTTTGCTTGAGGACGACTACATTTTTAAGATGTATGATTCAGCAGGTTTGCCGTTCCACTTTAGGATTATCATCCTATAGGGTAAAAAGCTAAATATAGCAGATACGTGCTCTGCACAGCAGCTTTAATGCATTTTGTTCAGTGCTCTTTTTTTTCTCTATGCTCATGGAATTTCAGGCGCTGCTATTCTTATTTTCGGCATTGTAATTTATTAATACAGCTAACAGGCTCCTCTGAAGCAAATTAAGATTTTTCATCATTGTGCTCTGAAAGAACGGCATGCCAAATCAAGCAGGAAGCTTCCACTGGAACATCGCTGTAATTAGTTTACATGCCTGGAACTAGGAGAGATGGAGTAGGTATGCCTGAGACTGAAGAACCAAGCCGCAGCAGCGCGAGCCCATTGTGTGGCTCCGCTCTCCAAAGCAGGGGTTTCCAGATGAAGATTTTATAAATAACTAAAAAAAAAGCAGGAGGTGCTCGTTTTCTTCCCGGAGCTCCTGGTCTCTGCTGCCTTGGCAAGTTGCCGGGCCTCAGAGGTCTTGCCTGAATGTTTGTGTCTTACTGAGGATAAAAACAAAATGCAAGTGCCATGGTAAAAATGCAACTTGATCTGCTGCTGTTTTTTTTTTTTTTTTTTTTTTCAAAGAAGTTCAGAAAACATTACATTAATACAATGATTTGTGGCCAAAATGTATTATGCAGTTAATTCAAATAAATTGCAGTTACTCTGTAGCAAATAATTACCACCTGTTTCACATCTGCCTCAAATCCACTCAAAAAACAGCAATCTAGTCATCATTCTTGTATTATTTATGTAGTTTGATTATTTGCAGTCAGACTTCTATTTGCTTGCCCCATTTATAATAATTTTTTCATGCCTTCTGTACACAGAATGGCAAATTTAATAACCTCCTTAGGATTTGTTTAGAAAACCTTTCCAAATCTGTTTGCAGTGCATGACAAGGGCTCCTGATACACCGCAGATACTTGGTGGCCTTTCTCCTAATGAACCACGGCGCTGAGAGCGCTGCTTGCTGCTCTCAGATCCCCGTGGCTCCCTCTCCTCTTTAAAGCCCGTGCATGTCGAAGTGTCACCCACACTAAGGCAGTTTGCTGAGCTTTTTCACTCTCGGTTGAGACAGAAGCTCCTGAGATGCTTGTTCAAAGCATTTTGGGGCCAGGCAGATGCTTTGCTGAAACAAATGAGGGATTTTAGCAGGGACGGTCACCTCCTGTTACGATGGAAGCGCAGAAGGATGGTGACAAAAGCCAGATGTACCCTTCTTTAAAATTCTCAGAGCAATATGCCAGTGGAGCTTGTACTCTGTGATCTCTCAGAGCAAGATGTGCCATCGCAGCGTTTCCTTTCGATATTGCATTTCACAGCAAAACTGGGGGTGTGGAAGGGAGGGTGAGGGGTTACCTCCTTGCAGCACATCTAGATCATTCCCCAAAACCAGCTGAGCAGTGACTGGGGCCAGCATCCCTCTGCAGGGCAGGAGCAGCAATCAGAAACCTTGCCCTCAGCTGTGCAAGGATGAAGAGGAAAGAAATGGGGAAATAGAGCCCGTTACTCACCCACGAGTTTGTCTTCTCCATCATACCCAGCCCATATGTGTGTTTGCAGAGCTCTGATACCAACAGAGTCCCCTATACTTTAACTCTGAGGTAGGGTTGCTGGCCCCCGTAGATGTATTTCTGTATCAACACCCTCTCCCCTCATAAATTTTGGGCTTCCATGAAGGCAACTCGATTTCTGCAGTACCCCACCAATATGGCATGGAGCTTGTGCCCCTTCTGTGTATGGGTGAGGGAAGCCTGGACGTGCATTTCTCATCCCCATGCCCTGCTTTGGGAGGGGAGGGAAGGCATGGGCTGCGGTCTCAACGCATCTGCGAGTGTACCAACCCCAAAAAATTGCAGACCTGCTAAAAGTTCAGCTTGGAGGATTCCGAGCGAACGAGTTGCAAACTCAGCAGCGCTACTGCATGTATTTGTGATACCTCTCACAACTGCCTGTCAAAATTCCCCATCAAGGCACGTCGTGGATTAGTAATTATGCGCATCTATTAGCTGAGCATCCATTCTGTCTGAAAGGCTTTGTGGCAATATCTCTCCAAAGAAGCGCATATCTCATCTCGGTGTCTGCTAGATGGCCGTAACACCTCCCCGAGGGAGATGCCTCCGATAACACTATATTAAAGATGGGGCTTGGTTTTGTCTTTTAAACCTCTATCATACAAGCCAGTGCACAAGGAAAGACACCTATTATAATTTGGTAGACAAACGTTAACAAAAGCTGCCTGCACACATGCACACACGGAGAAGAAATTCAATGTTAACATTGCAGGAGGCTGTGATGATGACAGGAGTACTTTTATTGTCATCTCTGCTGGGGGAAAATAAAAAATAAAAAAATATTTAAAAAAAAAGCCTTATCTGTGCAAATAACCTGAGCTTAGCTTCATTCCTGAGCAACCCATTTGCACATGTGAGTATGTTTTGTCAGCTCTGTCTTTAGGTAGGGATTAAAATGAAACGCTGTGCAGTTCTCATTTTCAGAATACTTGTGCTTGTTTCTGTTAAACAGATTAGTGCCGTAATAGTCCCATCCCCCCTCGGAGACGTGAACGTTGTACAGTAAAAATCCCAAATACATGCTTTTCTCCCCCCCCCAAAAAAAACGCTTAATTGAACTATTATGCTTAGTTTTCCTGATTGTATTCTGCTCATTAAATGAGAGCGAATCTGAATAAGAACTGAAAGCAAAGCTAGAGGCAGAGGACAATAAAATCTATGGCTATTAATTCAGCTGAAATCCTCAAACATGACTGCTTCCAACTTGTTATCTTCCAGACACTAGATTACTTCGTTCTTTCAGTGACTGCTGCTAGACAGACGCATCCTGTTGTGATAAAGGAGACCAGCTGGATTTAGGACTGCAGCTTCGTGTTTGTGGTATGACTGACCATATGTGATTCTCTGTCAAGTTTGCAGCTTTAATGGTAAATCTCCACAGTATTTGCACTTCAATTCATGTTTTTTTTTGCTGATTTGCTAACAAAATAGGGGGTGGCTTTGTGCAGCTGGTTTGCACTAACAGAGGTTGCACTGCGGTCTCTGCAAAGTGAAGGAAAGCTCCTGCATACTTGAGAGTTGCTTTGAGATGGGTTTTCTTCTTTGTTTGGTATGTTTGGGGGTGTGTTTCCTTTTGTTTTCTAGTTTTTCCTGATTTCTTCATCTTGGTTTTATTTTCTGTTTTTTGTTTGTCTGTTTGTACTGTTTTGTTTTGTTTTCTGTTTTTATTTTTTTAGGAAGAAGTGGCATACCTATGTTTCTTTAGGAATATAATTTTGAATTCTTACTCTGATCGTGGTTTTTATCTGGCTTCACCAGAACTGAATAATCCTGTTAATTCTTATTGTCTTCCTGCCTGCTTTGAGAAATGTATGTCTGCAGAGTATGGGCACAGGGAAGGTATATGCTTGTGAAAGAAGCATAACAGACAGCAGATAGAATTTGGAGAAGTTTGGGTTCTTTTTTTTTTTTTTTTTTTTTTTTTTTTTTTTGACTAAGGAGGAGTGCTATCAAACCCTGGCCAATTTTGCTTTATTTCTGATCTCAGTGTATTTGAATTGGCAAGTCACTGCCGGTGAGCCTGCGTCCCGATCTCCGAGGTCCTGTCCTGCTCCGGGTGAATCCTTCCCATCCACTGAGGGCTGACGCGGAGCCTTCCCTTGGGAGAGGCACCAAATGCCATTGTAGCAGCGTTTGTGTGGGAGCCTGAAGAAACAAGCCAACCACTTGCAGCAGGGGTTTGCCAGAGATGCTCAAGTTCACACGTGCAGTGCTGCGCACGCATTGTTAAAAGCTTGTCCCCGCAGAGTGGGTTTTGGAGGCAGAAGCCACCTCGCACCACCTCGCAGTGACTGTATCTTCACCTGGGCTGGAGAGTTGGCATTTTGGCTACAGGTTTGTAAAGCGTCAGAGTCTGTGCTTTCACATACCTTATGATTTTCAGTCTGTTTGGCACGTCAAATCCAATGGAGTTCAGTAACAGAAAGCACAACACGATGTATCCGAAGCCCCAGCTAAATGCAGTATTGGCTCCTCCACATTCATCTGTTTTCAGTTTCTCTCCCTTGTTCTTCTGCCACACCACAGCACTGCAGAAAATCCCGCGTTCCTGCAGCTTTTGATCTCCAGTTACCCTGGGTTATTAGGCTGTCGTGTTAGCTCTCCCTATCCCCAGCTACGATTTGGCCATAAAAGGTTCGGTGGGCAAGAGCCGAAGGTACCTGTGATGTTTGGCTGTGGGCAGAAGGGAGAAACCAACACTAATATTAGTCTTCAGCTTTATGAAGGCAGAGAGATGAGGAGCAGGGGCCTCTTCTCAGTCATCAGGGTTGAGAAATTATTGCAGCCTGAAGAGTGGTTTGCTTTTCTTGAGACTTGAGAGCAGTACGCATCAGAGCAAAGGCCAGTGGTGGTCACAAGGATATGGAGGAAATGCAAATAGGAAAATCCCCTTCTTTTTTTTCGCTCTACGCAAGTTTTACTAGGAACGCACAGTGGGTTTATTATCAATTTGAATGGGTTACTTTCACCTCCATTCTCTTGGCTCCTCTGAGCTTTCTGGGTTTCAGTCAGAAAGTCAAATGCCACAGGAAAATCTCATCATCTGAGATTCGTAGCCTGAGGGCAATTGGAGAGGCATCAAAGCTGCTAAGCCAGCCAAGTGCCTCGAAGTCCCCCTTTTAAACAGAGAGAAAGTGTAGGTTAGCACCCCATGCCCAGCCCCGTTTTCGCTTTGGTCAAATACTCACTGTGGTTGTATTTTGTGTCGGACAGTGTCTTCTCTGCACCTTATCAAACACTTGACCAGCACCTCAGTTGTAGTGATCAACGTTTGCAAATGGCAACTTTTGAGAAAGGGTGGGAGAAAGGGAGAAATTATGATTTCTTTTCACCCTGGACCGTCAAAGCCCAGCAGCTGAGCACAGCAGGAGAAGGGGGATGCAGCTCCATCCTCCACCAGCGAGGAAGATGCTCGGCAGCGCCGGGCGACAAGATGGGAGGGGAGGGATGCTTCTGGATGCATCGCTGCACCTTTACGCTTCCCCTCCAGGATTCTCAGTGTCAAGCCCTCGATCCAGGAGGAGCAAGAGAGGAGGCGCCCCAGGAGCAATGCAGGCATGTGAGCTTCTGCTCATCCCATGAGGGCTCGATGGCTCTCCACGCATTGGGGTGAATTTCTGCCCTTCCACCACGCCTCAGCGCTGCAGGGAGAATGGAGCAAGAGGCGAGGGCGCACAAATGCTCTTCCCAAAGCATCCCTCTTTTGGGGTAGGTGCTGGCCACGCGGGGAGCTGGTGAATAGAGGCGGAAAGACTGAGGCTGGTGATTTGTCACTTGGTTTTGCTGGTAATTCCTCTAAACAATGAGCAGGCAATCTTGTAATGGGCCATAGATTTCCGAGATGAAAGCCAGCTCATTACCGTGTAGATGTGAGTGTTTTCCAACAAAGAGTTTCTGAAATTGAGGGGTTAGTATCCAATTATTTATGAAAATTGTGCCTATATCTAAGTGGAGGCTGCATTATTTAAGTACTCCGAAAGAAAAGGGTGCACTTAAGCATTTTGTGCATATCCGAGATCTGTTTCCTTTGAGGCAAACCTAATTTTTCCGGAGCTAAAAGCTGTCCAAATTAAAAAGGAGCAGTGCAAAACAAAAGCTCTCAGCCTGTGTCCCCCACGGGGCCAGAGCACGGCAGAGCATTTAGCAAGGACCACGCTGCTGCCTGCTCCGACAGCATGATGCTGGTGTGGACGTCGTGTCGGTGCTGGGGGCAAATAATACCAGCCCCACCTTCTGTTTTGAAGTGCTATTCCCTGTTGTGTAAATTGGTTTCCTAAAACATAGTGGTGTTGGTGGTTGTTTTCTCAGACAAATGCAGTTCAATACTCCTCAATAGCTGTTTTTTAAGGTACTAGACCCCAGTCTCCCAGCCTCTAAGCCAGGATGTGTGAGGTACCACAGGGTGAGCTCTGCGATGAACCATAACAGCCCTGTCCTGCTGCTGCTAGGATGATAGGGGAACGGCTCTGACTTGTCCAAGGAGTGCATTCAGCAAGCAAATCTGTGTATTATTTCTTCAAATCAAAACAGGCAGTGACACCCTAAACTAATGTAGCGCCTACCAGAATGGTACATTCGCTCTAAATGTATCCCAGAGACTATTTATTTTCTCATTACGGAGAGTATGCTGGCCCAATGTAAATGTCAGTGAACTCGGCGCCTTTAGTGCAATGAAATGGGTAGGTCTGAAGCAGCGGCAGGTCAGAGCTGGAGTGTAGGAGCTGCTGAAGAGCACTTGCTTCCTCGTTTCTTTGAGTGCATCGAGTCCCCCTGCCTGCTGGGTTGAGCCCATCGTCCTCAGAAGTGCAGTGACTGTACACACACCTGCAGGGCCTCGGGGGGAGAAATTATTCTTCACGAAGTCTTCATCTAGCATGTTGGGGTGTGGTTTTTTGTTGTTTGGTTTTGCTTTTTTAACGAATGTTTTCTTAGGCTGGATTTTAAACGCTTCCATATCCACTCCAGGAAATGTGAAGTGTAAGAACTGGTTCTTAGTAAGAAGCAGTAAAACATCTGTATTATTGGGACGTCTAAAAACTGTCCTGAAGTCCTCAGTGTTAATGATCAGCATCCAGTACAAGGTGGTTTCTCCAACAAAGAACCAGCTCACTACAAAAGCATCTCGCTCTGTCTGTATAGCACATACCAGCCTTTATTAGGGGATCAGCTGATTATTATTCTGCTACCAGCCTTTATTTTCTTCTTCCTCTCTCTCACAGGAAGACTGCATACAAATACAGCAATCGATGGAGGGGAGATATTCTTCCTTTACGAGATTAATTACAAACATAGGGATGCTGTGTCTAGCCTGTGTGTATGATTGATCTTGCAGGAGGAAATGCAATAGGAAACTAACGCTTCCTTTTAGCCAGTAAGCAAAGTTCAAAGATGTTTACATTCTGCTAGGTAAGCACAGCTGTCTAAAGACGCCAAGACGGATGGACTGTCCTGTCAGCACAATTCCTGCCAAGGTAACAGGCTACGCCGTCTCTGTGGACCTCTCTCCGGCCAGGAGGCTGTAGGGCCAGAATCACTAATTTAGCAAACAGCTTAATTGTTGCACGTTTTTATTATTTTTATTAGCAGGGAGACCCACGCCGAGGCAATGCACTGGGAGGGGCGGCAAGTGGGTCGCCGAGGTTGGTGGGACCGTGCTGGTTTTTTTTATTCTTTTAAAACCTGGCTGGTGTAAGGAGCACTCTGCGTACTCTTTCAGCGGCTCACAGCATGTAGTTGTGGAAGCATCTGCAAGAGGTGCAGTACTTAGCTGCCCTTGTCTCTGTTTGTGCATAAATACAGCCTTACAAGCCGTGGATTTGGCTCGGGGTCCTTCCTAAAAGGCTCCTTTCATTCTTGGGCACAGGCTGGTGCTTGCATTTAGGATGAGAAACAGAGTTAAAGGTGAGGGATCCAGCTTAGTGACTCAGCCCTCTTCCTGGCAGCGTTTTAAATAATAGATGCACTACTGCTGATACTTAACTCCTGCCAGAGCTGCTGAAGTATACGGAGTATTTGAAATATTGATAAAACGTTGAATCTCTGCTCAGACAGAGGAGATCCCCACCTGGGGCTGGTTTTCTCGGAAGGCAAAAGAAACCAGCGGGGGGACCCCAGCCTTAATACCTGGTAAGGGCCTGAAAACCCCTCCCTGGAGGTTTGTGGAGAATCCCGACATCGATGCTGCAGCCCGTGTTGCATTTGTACACGCGTGTAGGGAAAGGGCTTTAAAACAAGGGGTGTAACACATACAGCACGGTGAGCGCAAGGGGAAGGCAGGCTGCCTTTGTTCCCATCTCCCCCCTGTCACTGGGTCTGGCGGAGTTCAGCTTCGGATTGACTTGGCCTTTTATTTCCTTCCTCGAGGTCCGGGGCAGCGGGTCCTGCTGGTGCCCGAGCTGCCTCCGAGCTGCAGCCGGCGTGGCCGCCGTCCTTCCTCACATCCCTCTCTTTGTGCGTGCCAATCCTGCCGGATGAACGGGGATCCGCTGGCTGTTCAGCAGCCGGTTTACTAGGCTTGACAAAGGTTATTGCAATAATTGATGTTCCTCTTCTAATAATTAATGTTAATGAGTCCACTAAACAGTAAACAAGACAACAAAGAGCTGTTAATGAGACAGTCTTTACTCATTTGTTTAATCTTTTAGTAAGATAATGGGCGATAAATATATCGCTATTCAGCCATCTTCAAGTCCTTAATGCGTGGAGAGTGTTTTAAAAAGAGATTTGAGCTAATTTTTTACACTTGCCTTCAGTAAATTCAGCTGACTGGGTAGGTGGGGCATCTGAAAGAGTTTGGAGACCTATATAATTAAGTGCCTTGACATTCTGCATCTGAAGGACATTGGCAGATATCCAAACACTGTGTTCTGCTCTCAAACCATTTAATTGAAACCATACAAAGTTGGGGGGGGGGGGGGGGGGGAGAGGAGGAGGGCAAAAAGAGAAGGGAGATCTTGGCAAAAACCTTCTGTGCGTTTTTTTTTCGCTATTGGATTGACCAGACAGGGCAACAAAGCTGATAAAACAGGATTAGCAAAATTGCATTGTTGGATATTATATGCTGTGTGACATGTACTACAGCAAAGGAATTTGGCAGGATTAACCTGCAGAGGATAAAGATGTACCAGACAAGCGGGCTGAATTAATAGACTGCTGTGACCAAAGCAAGGAAATCTATTTGCATGGAATATTAACAGCAATAGCAGAGCCCTGGCGGTGGAGCTGCACTTGCTGCACAGACCCAGAGAACCAGGCTCACCAGGCAAAAATTTGTTGTAGAAAAAGCATCTCGTTGGCAGGGTTTCTCGTTACCCCTTCCTGTTTCTAAATGAAAAATGCTGATTCATGGGGAGAATGATCTGGGTGATTGGGTTGTCTCCCCCCAGACAGAGAAGTTAGTTTTCCTTTTTCTAGGAGATTAGGTTCTTCTCCTAACGTACTAGTGTCATCCTAAAATAAATATTTGGTTTGGGTGTTTTTCCTCAGGGCACGTAGAGCCAGCCAGCCAGCATGGGAGAATGCAGTGCTGTAGGTGTTGGTTGCTCAGCTGTTGAGGAAATTGTACGCTTAAATACGTGTAACCTAGTGGAAATTGTAGGAAAGCTTTCCAACCATGTCGTGTTAGAGAACGTGGGAACTGTACTCCACAGATGAATGAATAAAGCCATGCTACACAAAAATGGAAGAATATGGATATTTCAGGTTGTGCTCTAAAACCACGTTGGACTATTCGAGGAGGTGAAGAGGCAGAAAACCAGCCTCCATCTGTGGTACAGTAAGGGCAGAGAAAGTCTTTGATTAAGTGTTCATTTCTCACTCATCTGCTGTACTTCTGCACAGGTTGCCTGAAAGCTTTCATAAGGTTTTAAACAACCCTGAAAAAGGCTCCTAAAAGGCTCGTTTGTTTGTCTGTTCCCACCCACAGTCCTAGTGGCAGACTCTGGTGTTCCCATGGAAGAAGGGATGCACAGAAAGCATTTGGCCTTATCCTGGGTGTGACACGGCGTGCTTCACCCGGTGTGCTCCCTGCCACAGCGCGCAGGGAAGGATCTGCTCAGGAAAATCATCTCCATTTCCTCCAGCAGCTCCATTGTAGAGCCTGTTTCTCCAGGATGTCTCCTGTTAGCGCGTACGTTCATAGCTTTTCTGCCTACCGTGACCACAGCTCCCATCTCTGCAATGGAAAGACAACGTATGGGGTTCCCTTTGCATTAAATGGCATGGTGGGGAGGCTTGGGGTGCACTCTCCTTTTCAGCAAAGGCAGAAGTACTGCCTCCACATCAAACACATTTCAGGAGAACTACTGGAAATGAGCAGCTGGAGGGCTGCTAGGCCTCACATCACTTGCTTTCTCTCCGGTCTGCTGAAGGACTCCTGCGTTTAGTTCTCAGCCCCAGGGGTATGGGGCCATGGAGAGGAACAAAGGGCCTGCAGACTGGGTATTCATGGGTCCCAGCAGGACTTTTGGGGGCAGGGGGCACCATCCCAAATGCCAGCACACCGTGCAGCTCCTGGCATTAGACCAGGCATGTGCAGGCATCTCACCTGCCTCGGGTAAGGTGCGTGCTGAGGGGTGTGAGGCTGAGTGGCAGAGCGGTGCCAAGGAAGCCACACAGTCCCTGGGGCACCGTTCTCCTTCTGACAATGCCCTGGCACCGGTGAAGAAGCAGCAGCCTGTTTCTTCCGTGTCTCTTGGGGCTTGGCTGAGTTTCTAGGTTACTTCCCCTGCCTGCAAGCCTCCATCCTCCTGAGGTGGAGGCAGGACGTGAATAGCAAGGATGCAGCTGTACCCGTATCGCACTGCAGCAACCACCTCTACAGAGCTGTAGATCTCGAGAGTGGCACTTGCTGGGGGAGAAGCACGCTTCACGCTTTCATACCACTGTAATCGGGTGGGGGCACGTAACCTGTGGGGTCGACGGACTTAACTCTGTCCCTTTGCTTTCCAGCACGTGATGGATAGAGCACGGAGGACCCGGGGCCCTGTCGGGTGCCGTGCAGCAGCTGGTGTTGTGAATCAGGCCGTCGCCAGTCGGAGAACGGCTACTTCACAACACCAGGGTGGCACCGCACCACGCTTCGACCACCGGCCGGGGAGGAGCGGAGGTTCCCCAGGACGGACGGGCACACGGCAAGGGGGAGCACGGCCTCGCTGCCTCCGCCCCAGCCCAGACCTGCAAAGGTAATCAGGTGCTCAACTCCTATTTAGGCACCAGCCTCCCACGGCAGTCTGAAATAGAAGTTAGGCCCCTAAATATCTCTGCGGGTCTGGCCCCGAGGCGCCCGGCCTCGCTGCGTGGCGCGGGGCAGTCCTGTCGCGGCTTCTGGCAGTGGGTGGTGGGAAGCTGTGGGGTGAGCACAGCCCCTGCGTGCTCCACGTGTAGCCCAGCGGACACCTCGTGGCGTGTCGTCCTGTAAAAGGTGCTGTGGGCAGCGGGGAAGAAGCCAGGCTCCTTGGAAATGACACTGCAGCAGCCCCAGGTGCGTTGTAATGAACGACAAAGTGCCGAAAATAAAGAGTGGGGTTGGTCAGAAGTGGTGCCATCGTCTGCTGTTGTTAAAACAGAGGAAATGTTTGAGTTTGCATTGCTTGACAACCCCCAGAAAATGGCTATTAGACCCACACTGTCCAGAGGGGCCCTATAACGCTTGCCCTGTGTTTTAGGTCTGAATTTCAGGCTCTTCTACCTCCTCCCTCATACCATAAAGCCCACTTGCTCCTAGCTTTAAGGGCTGCAGGGCAGCACTTCCCACCTGGAGCCACGTCGTGTTCATGGAGGTCCACAAAAGCTGATGGCAGTGTGCGCCCAGTAAGTGAAACAGAAACCCTGCTCAAGTTTTCTCTCTGAAAGCAGCCACATTCTCGTGGGCCCAAGATGTGCCTTTCACTGGTGGGGTGTCAGGACACATACAAGGTGAGCGATAGTACAGGACAGCCTGGAAATGCAAGTGTAAAGTGGCAAAGGTGGTTGTGTTAGACACATCCTAATCTTCCTCTTCAGGTGGGCTTTCTACAGAAGCAACCCTGCACTTCCTTCATAGCAAAAAGCCACGCAGGAGATGTATGGGAGGCACTGTCATTCATTAGGAGAGGGCAGTCTGGTGATGCAGCTTAGCACTGGTGTTTTTACATTGACGGGAGGGAAATTAAGACCCCGTTTCTATTTCAGGCACCATGGCAAAAATGAGCATGAATTTGTCAATCTGATGTGCAAGAAGTATGTTTTATTAAACTTGTCCTCTGCTAATGCAAAATGTGTCCTCTGTGTAGTAGTCTCATTGTTTATTATAACCTTGCTTTAAAGCCAGATACCTTTCACTGTAAGGTTTGTTTCATGGGGTAAAATACACAAGCCTTTAGAAACGGGAGGTGACAGTGAAATAACCTCAATAACCCCTGCTCATACACTCTATTTACATCGGCAGCTATTCAAATATGGAATTAAATATCATTTCATCTTACACTGTGAACTAGAAAACTGTTCGACCTATTCAGCTGGTCTGTAAATACACATAACATTTGAAATAGGCTAGTGCTTAATATCCACTGCCGGGTGACCTGGCAGACTGTCTCCGTACTTCGCTAAGTGTGCTGTGTGAAGGCACAGTATGTGTAAGATGGCTCATTTTCGGTTCCCTTTGTTAAAGAATTTCTTGGGAAGTCACACTTCAGAGGTACCTTTGGGGCCTTTATTGTACTCTGTGTTTCTAACTGGAATCCATCACACTTTATGCTCTTCTGAAGTGATTTCCTAGCAAATTAATGCGTGCCATAATGTAGCACTGCTGCTGAAAATCAAACGCTCCTGCTCATCATTAAGGAGCCTGAGCGTGCCATCCAGTAGGGAGGATCGTGGGCTGAATAGCCGGCTGTCAACTTTAGATGATGGAAGCAATTTCTGTTTGCTCCATTCAGCAGTTAGAAGTACTTAATTTTAGCATGTACTACAAATGAAAGGTGAACGCACAGAATAAATAGCTCAACATGGGTTTTAAATGTGTGTGAGTGTTATTCTTAAGTAAGCCCCTGTGGTTCCCGTTCATTTTAACAGGAGTTCTTGCTGCTGGGATGGAAAACCCTCACATGTGCTGGGTTTCTGGTAGCCCCCCAGACTGGAAGTCCTTGCAGTCTGTGGATACCCATGGAGAGCTTCCTGGTGCTTTCTGGATCCTTTTTGGTACTTGTGGTCTGTTTCTTCCCAAAATACCACATCAGAATTGTTTAAAGACCTACTTTTGTAGTTTTAGTTTGGTGATGGGGTTAGAGCAAAGCCTATCAAAACTGAAACATGGGGCTGTAATCTCGTGAGATTATTATTATTATTATTATTTCTAAAGCGTTGTTACTGAAAGTGCTTTTTATATTTAAGCAAACAATACTTAATTTCACCCTCGAACCCTTTAAAATCTGAAGGGTTTATTTTTTCAGTTCATCTGTGTTGTACTATGGCTGTTTTTCTATTATTTTGAATGACTGACTCTTGTTTCTTTCTTTCACTTGCCAGCAGTGCATGCAGCACTTCAGAGAGTAGCATCCCGGTGAATTTTGCACTTTCTCCTGCATGCAAAAGCCACGTTGACAGTCACAGTAGGGCTAAGCAGCTCTCATGTTGTGTTTTCACATGCATGCTGCTTTGTTATCACGGAGTACCTCATGAAATGTGGCATTAATGGGTTTCCTTTTCAACTCTTTAATAGGGCTTCCTCTTTTGCAAACAACTAATATGAAATTAAAATGATATTTCAGACCATTGAAATACCAGCATTCAAAAACAAAAAATAGGTGGGACTGAACTGTTGTATCCACAAACCTGAGTCAAGTTTTATTTCAGTGCCATAAAAGCATCTCAATAGGAGGGAGAAAATATGGAAAGTGTCTTCAGGCATCTTAACTCAAGAGGTGACACTAGGTAGGAAGGAAAGGGGCTTCTCCACAGCTACCATTTTAAAAGCCAAGGCACGTCTTTGATAGAAAGGCTGATCAGATTAAATAACCTAAGAAACCCTCCTTTATTTATTCTGACACCTCGCCTGGGCTTGGTGCTTCAAAATCACTTCTGTACAACTTGGACTTTGTTCAGCACGTGGCAAGACAATGGCCAGCGGCAAAGAGAGCACAAGAATGGAAAAAAGGCAAAATGAGCAAACAAAAAGAAGCCGAGAGGGATGGGGATAGCATCCCTGCAGCGAAAGCTGAGGATGTGAAGTCAGTCTGCCTTGCCCAGGTCTCCCTGTGGTAAATGACTGACAGCAACGTTTATAGTTCACAAATACAAGTATTTGTATTATATATACACGGCAGTGAAATCAGAGTCCTTTCAGTGGATCGTCAGGCCTCAAAAATACAAATAAATGGGGCTGAAACACCCCCACTGTGCAATAAAGTTGTACCACAAATAGTGTAGAAGTCACAAAGTAAAGCTAAAAGTCCATTTCACTCCAAGGTTGATATAAATGAGAGATGAGAATAAGCAGTCTCTGCAGATCATATGGACTAAAAGAAGTTTTATTATAACCTATCCTTCAGGGAGATACTCCCTGCCTAAAAGCCAAAGCAGAAGAGGTTTTGCTGTGTCATACTCCTTGTCCTTATTTTTAAGGGAAATTCCCCAAATTACATTTCTTTGGCAGACAGTTGCTGCCATTCTTTAACAAGGCTAGCTACGTGTGCCTCAATAAATGAGTTTTTATGTTGTATTTGATTAGACCTAGTTCTCCAAGCATTCGCTAACAAGAAAGAAGTACCCAGCCTAGCTTGCATTCGCAAGCTCAGTGCACAGAGCTCCTGCCACCTGAAGCGGCTGCTAACGCTGCAAATTACATCTTATACCAAAAACTGTGGCTGAGTTTCATGGTCTTAGAGCTGAAAAGTCCAGCAGAGGTTTGAGCAGGAGGAGAAATAAATACTGGAGGAGAAATAAATAGAAGGTGAGGCGCCGGGGCTTGTGAAAGGCAGCACGCAAGGCCGGGCCTGCACCTCTTCCTCAGGGAGTGGCAAAAGGCAGAGGGCTTTTGTGAGGGTTTTTTCCGTGCCTGTTCCTTAGGATGTAAAAATACTAGTTTCCATAGTGACAGCCACGTGGCCCGGCACTTACCCCAACTCCGGAGACACGTTACGGAAAACTCTCTGAGGATACAAATCCCCGTGCGCCCCAGGAACCTCGGCACTGCAGCTGCTGGTTTCCAGGGCAGCACTCCCACTCTGCACAGCCTTGCCCTTCGTCAGAGTCTAATTTATCTAATTCATTATTTGGTTGTTCCATCTAAACTTGTGGTTTGTTTTGTCCTACCTCGGGGACCGCCAGCCTGAGCTGTGGTACGACGGCAGCATCTCCTGTGATAGCTCTCCAGTGACAAGAAACATCTGTTTCCCTCCAGGAGTGGGTTTTGGTCCCTTCCCACTTTCTGCTAGTCTAAATCCAAAAGTGTTTCATTGCATTCTGACAGCCGTGTTGCTGAAAAAACCCTTCTAGTTTTATTCTGTGAATTAAAACCATGTTGTCCTCAAGCCTGGAAATCAAAATGGCAGCATCCTGGCAGCCTGAACGCAGGTCGGGGAAGCAGAGCTGATGCTCCCTGCCACTGGCCCTGCCAAAGGAACAGCATTATCCTGTCATGGGGGAAAAGTGTGTGTTGTCAGGGGAAAGTAACCCTTTAACACCAATGCCTCCAGCCTCGGCTTCCCTGCCAGGGCTGCCCATGTCCTGGGTGCTTCACAAACTCAGACGCCTTAACTGGGGCCACATCTTCACTCACCCTGCCCAAAGACTGACTCCCTCAAAGGTAAGATCCAGAAAAATCCCAGATTGCAAAACACAGATGTTCAAAATGACTGAAACATTCGGTGACCAAGAGCAGCCTCACATGAGCTTTCTATTTTAATAAACTGAACAGCACCGCCTTGTCATGGGAGCTCGTATCCCTGCAGCATGGCTTTGTGTATTTATTCCTTGCTGATGTTGCTTTTGATCGCTACTAGATGAAAATGAAATCTTTGATGCTTCAGGGCTGCTGGTAGGACAGATTCAATGAGATGAAAATGCATTTGGGGAAATACCACTGAAGCCAGTTTTTGTTTTAATTTCCGGGGACATGCAGGGCTCTAATTCCTTCACCATAAAACCCTAGAGATATGAGGAACCACAGCAGAAGAAAGGCATGTTGGAAACACACATCAAAAGTCTGTCCTAACCCACAGAAGCAAACGTCTTTCAGAGGCATGACTGTTCCCCCCATAATCACAAGACTATTCCTTTTGAGGGCAATATCTGGTGAATCTTCACAGGCTTTGTGATCACTTCCAAGGGCTGTAGCACCACAGCATGCTCCCTGCGTGCCAGCCCCACAGCCTCCTGTCTGTCTTCAGTCCATCAATCTGTCCCATCACTCCTCTCTCCAGGTTCCTCACAACCCCACTGTGGGGTGGAAGAGGGGACCGAGCCCCTTCAAAGCAGTGTGTCCCGATCCTGCACACCCCATTCTGGAGCTCAAACACATCCTCTGCTTTTGAACCAACCATCCAGAGGAGGAATCATGGCTCATTTCTAACCACATAAGCGGCCTAAGGCAAATGGTGCCATACCGGATGATTTACACAGTGTAAATCACTCTTGTGCACAATCCCTGTGGCTCAAAGCTGACGTGAATCAGTTTACCCTACATCTGAAGAATCAGGTCTCTTCTTCTAATTTAAGCACATGACTGGAGTCTACTGGGCCTCTTAAAGCTGGTCAGGGAAAAAAAAATACACTTTTCCCCATACATTCATGGAAGGAAAAGTCCAAGTTTGGAAACAGCTTAATTGAAAAAAATCAGAGTGTTCCTGAATATAACTGAGATCAGCAGTGAGAAATGCTGGGATTTTCTCAGAGGGAAAAAAATACCCAAACCACTTTAAAAAAAAAAAAAAAATCCTATAAAAATAGCACTAAATGGCAGTGAGCAAAAATTCTGGTGTGCTGAAATTAAAGTTTTCTTTTGTTGAATGTAAGGAAAAACCCACGGCTAGTGGTACTTGCAGCTGCTAAAGGCATTTATGTACATGAGGTGCAGCAGCAGGGGAAGGAGCGAGCTTTGGGCCAGGCACGGTGCTCTCCTCCCGCTTTTCCTGCCATGTCAAGGGGGCTCAAAGGGACAAGAAATTCAGACCTTTTCACATTTTCTTTCAGCATTTCCCTGGCTTTCTCTGTCTATGCCCAGCACATACCACAGAGGGGTTATGACACACAGCAGGGTTTCTAAGCATGCTTACGAGGAACAATGACACAGCCCCAACCATCCCAACTGAGGGTCGCACAGAAACAGATTTAAAGACCTCCTAGCCGATTGTGTGCCACGGACAGGGACACCGGCTACAAAGAGGCCAACAAAATCCCACCAGGGAGGAGACCTCACCACACTGCAGCCCAAAACTGTCTCTGCCACCCAAGTCTCCATGTTGGAAAGGTTTTCTTGAGAGGAAACAAATGAAGCTGGCTGCAACATCAGCCCTCAAACCTCCCAACAAGCCACCAGGCCTCGTACCTGGTGTTATTAGCAGGACTGATTTGCAGAGTGAGTTCCTCCACCATGCACGAGGCTTGGGGCTGTGTTACTATGGACAGGCCAGCATCGGTCTTTTGCACCATGAATACACTGATGCAAATACACTGGTGAAGCAGTATGAGAGTTAATAAAAAAACCTCGTACCTTCCTCTTGTTCAAAACCACGGTTTGGGTGAGGAAGAGGTCCATGAGAAGAGTCCCAATGCCTTTGGGAAATAAACTTTTGTTTTCATTTTAGTTACCCTGTGAGGGAGCAGAGCAACCTGGGTGAGTCCCCCTTTTGTCCCATGGCAGGCTATTATTTAGCACAGAAAAATGAAGCAGAACAACTACAAACCCAGGTAAGAGTTCCCGAAACTCCCTATAACGTGTTTCCCCTGACGATATGAGCTCTATTACATGGCCACTACATAGTAATTTCACCTTCATTTAGAGCAGAAGACTCTGAAATGGAAACTTGGGGGGAAAGAAGCCCTTCCAGACTGAAATCAAAACAAATCACATTTTTGCATATTAATTAGGCTCCTGATTGAAAGTGTTCTAGCTGCTCACGGAGGAATATCAACAGTAGTTGCTGCTAATTTAAGCCTGGCTAATTAAAAGGAAAAAGAAAAAAAAAAAAATTGCTCCCCTAGAAACAGCCACACGCAAGATGCATTCATGCAGCACATTTCATCAAGCTCAGCTTATTATATGTAGGCTTAGGGAAACAACCTGATGGGTTTTTTTCTCTCCGTTGGCTGGGCTTTCCACACAGCACGTGGTCTCCAGGCCCCTGCCCCTTGCCTGCAGAGCTGTGGTTGGGACCTGTGGGAGCACAGGGATGTTTGGGGGGGCTTGGGCAAGGCTTCCCCACCTGCATGGGACGTTAGAAGTGGCTGAGCTGGGACTGTCCCTGTGGTGGAGCTTGCAGAGATTGTCGGCTGCCAGAGTGGTGTTGAGAGGGATCCAGCTCTTTCCCCAAAGTCTCAGTAGTGGAGGGTGAAATTAAACGGTTATCACAACCTAGAAGGATGAAACACCGAGAGCTCTGCATTAATGGCTCGGAGATGTATGAATGAAATTACCAGGGCAGCACGGCCACTCATATTCACTATTTTGAAAGAATCAAGGAAAAGGGTCAGATCTGCAACCCTCAGATCTGTGGGGACCACCTGGGGACTGGGTCTCTGTCCATGGCTGCTCTGCCCCCTTGGCTCCTGCAGTTCCTTTTTACTGAGCTGGGTTTGTGCTCTGCAGCCTGAGCACAGCAGAGAAGTGCCTGGGCAAGCCTGCTGCCAGTCAGCACATTCGCACCAAAATGGGAAGACGGAGTTTGTTCTCCACCCTTATTTTTTTATGGTTATTTATTGTGCCTCTTTGAATTTGCATCCCAAGGGCTTCTGTATGACAGAAATGTAATAGTATTAGTCACCGTTTTACACATTAGGGAACATAATATTTAGCACTTACAACAATTTCCAGCTTCCAAGTGCCACACAAACATTAAAAACACACAGTATTTTTTACTTTTTTATTTTATTTTATTTTTTTTCAGAGAGAGCTTATTCTTGCCTGAAGCTGTACAACCTCTTTCTATTATCCCCCATGAGAAATGGGGGAATTTTCTGTCACCACCTCTGCCAAGTCAGAGGCTATCAGTTTTCTGGCCTCTTACTCTGAACAAAAGGGAATTCACTGGCTCTGCCTCTCCCCACTGATCTGCACACCCCATGCACTACCTGACCACTGAAGCCCACAACTAGCAGCAGGCAGCAGCAGCAGCAGTGAATCAATCCTTCCTTCAGCAGCTTGTCCCATTGCCTGTAGGATCAAACCACACGCTGTTAAATCAGCTCACTCTTCACACAGGACTGGAGACGTGCTGTAACCCACCTCACAGCCCCGTGATTTCAGTCTTTACGATGACCCAGCTGACATGCAGAGCTCATGGGGGTAATCATGAGGCTGTTCTGCATCATTTTGGGAATCAAAGAGACCTTGTCTAGTAAATCTGTGTGCTGAGAGGGATGCAGAGAACATCTCACAGGGAGGTAGATCACATTTATGTAGGAACGTCCAACTTGTAATATAGTCTCATAACTTCCAGTTCTCCATAGGAAATACAATTGTGTCATCAGTGAGATAACATTTTACATGCCGTGACATATTCTGAATTCTTAGTCCTAGAAAACGAGAAAATTGATTAAAAGTTTTAAGTCTGTTCCCTTAACATCATTTTTCCACCCACAGTGGAGTCTGAAAGTCTTGCAGGATCTGTGAAATTCCTCCAAGTGTCCCGCAGAAAAGGACTAAGATGAACAAGCTTGTCTGTTATTCAATATATGCCTACATTCCTGACATCCCCAAAGGGCTCTTCACCTCTGCTGGAAAACATTTGGGATCCCCAAATCAAAAAGATAATTTCTTCATGTTATGCCTCAAGAAATATTTTTTGATCCTTTGCATAACAGGTCTTAATCTCGCCTTCAATTTTACTGTGTTTAGACAACTGTGAAAGAAGGATTAAGAATACTGTCTCAGTCGGACACATCACACGGGATTTATATTCGTTCCCTGATTGTGATTTGTAGTGCAATGAATTCTCAGGAAATATCTTAGGCTGGCAAGTGTGTTTCTCATGATGAATGACTCAGGCTGGATGGGATCTCTCTTGGGTCATCTAGCCCGTGCCCAGTAGTCATTGCTTCAAAAAGCAGTGATGTGGCATCGGTTGCACTGAAAGGTCTGCAGTGAAAGAGCAGGAGACTCTGTCATGATACGTATGTCACACACGTTAGATTTGACAAATAGAAAATAGTAAATCCAAGAACAATGAAGCATATAAATATGCCAATTCTGGAGTCATAACAATCCACAGTTTCCACAAATTGCATGCATTTTTCTTCCACCAGCCACAGCCCTGCACACCTCGCGCATTTTAATGCACACTTGCTATGCAAATGAGTTTTCAATCACTCCTGGTTGTCATCTGAACGAAACCCACAAGTCTCAACCACAAAAAGTTTCTCCAGACTCCACAGACGACAGGCCATGCTTCCCGGCCTAGCTACAGCCACGTCGGTGCTTGTTTTCTGGCAGGGCTGAGCTCTGGGGAGACAGTGGTCCTCCACCAAACTGGGTTGGGAAAGAGGGAAAACTGGCCACCGAGAGTCTGTTAAATTGCAAAGCAGCCTGGTTCTCTCTCCCTGACAGACTGCCACGTTAAAGGGAATTTTGTAGCCTGTTTTCAGGGGGGAGTTAAGACGTAATGCTTGTAGTGCTTCAGCTGATACCTTTTGCCATCTTAATATCAAAATATCAGGGCTTATATTTCACTGAGTGCTCCATACGGCCTCTCGCTTGCCACAGATGTAAGCACAGATGGATTCTCCACACCTTCTAAGCTACACATCGCCATGAAAGCCTCTCCAGCCCCATGATGGAGGCACCAAGTTTCACATGGCCATGTGCACTTCCCTTCTCTCATCCTGGCCTCCACAGCCCTCCTGCAACCCCCAGGCCTGTAACTTGCCCTCGTAAGGCTGGTACCCCCTCTCAAACTATCTTGTCTCCTGACATGTTTAAACAGGAACAGTCCAGGCTGCAAAGCAGCTCTGTTGTGGGGCTTCACAGTGCTTTGCTTCTGAACATGTAAAGCTGGAAACTCTGTTTTGAGTTTACCATCACAGGAGATGTGGAAAAAAAAAAATAATTTGGTGCAAATTTGGTCCTATCTACCTGTTTTAATCGCTTTCTAGCACAACTGAGGGACATGTGGCAAAATAAATTTTTATAATCTCTGTGAAAGCATCATTTCTGAACTGCACCCAGCATTCTCCACATTAGCATTTGAAATCTTCCCGTTCTTCTAGGGCAGAGATAACTCTGAAAGGAAGGGCAGGTTGGTGATGATACGCTGCTCTTCCCTCAGCAGCTCCGCAGTCGGTGCCATGCTGACTGGCTGCAGGCAGAAGCAAAAGTCATCTTGTAAGGAGAGTACGTTCCTGGTTCCAGTTTGCAATTAGTAGGTGCATAAAGGCACCTAGGATCTTATATGAGGTTAAACTGGAGTCCTGACCTTGCCCAGGTTTACAGCAGAGTCAGGTTATTGTCCACAGGCTTTGCTCCAGGTCGCACACCATAGAGCAAGCTGGGAGGAGGTGAATCTTCCCTGGTGGTGGCTCCTCTACATAACAAAGCTTCAGGGTCATCCAGGTTTTAGAAAGGATAGAAACATCTACATTTCTGTTTCTCCACCCAACCCACAAACCTAAAATAGACCGTGGATAAAGCCACGGCCTTGTGGCCACCCCTTGTTCTGGCTGAATTAAAGCTATTGCTGAAGGTGCCCTGTTGGCAAGGCTAAATGGCTACACATACGGCATTCGGACAATGGGAGAACTGATAAAAGGCTCTGAACAGCTTTAGAAATATTAAAAGGTGTAACCTCCTGAAGAAGGAGGCATTCAGCCAGTGCATGTTCATTCACTGTGACCCAGAAAGCAGACGCAGGGACGCTAACTGAGCAAGCCAAGCAGGAGAAGTGGGCAGCAAAGAGAACTCAGAGTGACTGATGATCGGAATCGGCAGAGAGGTCATAAAATAAATAACGGGATAAGGAGCCAGACGTGAAGCAGAGACGTCACGCAGAGCATCAAAATGAGCAATTGCCAGCGGGCAGCATATCCATCACACAGCCGTGATGCCTCAGAGGAACCTCACAGGTGATCAGACGGGGAAAGCACATGGGGAAGTGGCAAAAAGCCCCCGTGGTGCCGCAGGACCCGCTCCAAGAAAGTGGGAGCATGGGAGCAAGAGGGGGCTCGGCCTTTTTCTGGGAGCCAGTTAATTGAATACCACTCACAGCATAGCTGCAGCAGGCATGCAGAATTTCAAGTGTCAAGGAGGTAAATTTGTATTAAAGTAACTGCAATTATACACAGCCTGCACTCACTCCCATGGGAGGCTGCAGCAGGTTTGCAATGGACTTCACTGGAAGCAGAATTAGGATGATAATCGATACAAGCACAGCCATCATTTTGCATTTTCTTGTAGCTGCCAAAGCCTACGATAGTAAAAAGCAAAGGGCTTTTTAGATTACAGAGCAAAGGCCTGCAGAGATTTCAGCTACTCTTGGAATAATGGCATGTGATCAAGTCCTTTTGTGAACAAAAAAAAAAAAAAAAAAAAGAGAGAGAATTTCCCACTACGTGCATGTAATTCCAATGCTGTGATAAGTTATTTGTTTCACTGCTGGTTAGATCACCGTACAGTGTTCAGTGGCACAGAAGGTTTTGGTCAGTCGATGCATTTTTCATCTCTAGTATAAATATTGTTTCATTCCCTAACTGCGTTAGTGGTAGATAGATCTCTGGTGTAACAAAAGCAAAACTAGTTGTAGCTGTGCTCCAGAATTAACCATTTCCTTCAACTACACACACGACCAGGCTTCTGAAAGAGTCATTCAGCATATTAAAAGTTTGATTAAAAAAAAAAAAAATGCCATCCCTAATAGTGGCTGTGGGCTGTCTTTTGGCAGCAGGACAGGGGATAAACAGGAGCAAGCAGTGCTGCAGGCGGTTGTAGAAAGATGCTCCCCTGGTGTACCTGGAGTCAGCTGGGAAGAGGACTGCTTGCTGAGCACCACTACCATGGAAAAAAAGCTGAGGGCTGTAAGATGACAGCGTGATGCCACTGCTGAGTGTCCAGCACAGAATACCATCATCCCTTCCCAGATAGCTGCAGCTTATTCCGCGCTTGTGCTCTGAAGATTATGGCAGGGAAATCCTCATTTGGCTGCCATGCCTGGCTAACCTAAAGAAGTAACAAGGTCTCTAAACAGAGTTTATTTTCCAAGCAGATAACTCAGCCTGCTTCGGGGTGAGCCCAGACAATTCCTACGGACCACACTCAAGGGGGACTTGCTTGCCATCTCCTCCAGGAGCCCACCTGCCCTGGGGCAACCTGATAGTGCCCCTCTTCTTCCTGGGATAGGATTTCCTATCGACGAGACCTCTAGATTTTAGTGGGTACTTACAGAAATGTGGTGAGAATTTTGTGCAAGGAGCCAGAAGCTCCATTTTGCATCCCAAGGCAGAAACCCAATGCTTGCTTGCTTTCATTTGGTGCCAGCGATGGGACTCATTAGGAAACCTCAGTGATTAGAGGAGAAAGAGACAACAGAAATCTCAGGCAAATAAAAGAGGCAAAATAAAAGAGTCCTGAAGGAGCTTCTGATAGAGAAGAGGCTCTGCCCAGCACCTTGGCATGCAGAGACCCAGCCCCAGGGAGATTTAACCCATTTTGCACAGTGCTGCTAATAGAAATATGCACAATGTGCATCTTGTAGAGATTGGCCAAGGCAGAGACAGGGGGAGGACAGAGGAGAGGTGCATGGAGGAGAAGATCCTCACCAAGCAGAAAACCTTCTCTCTGCACAGTTTCCTTCTCCACCAGCTGATCAGCACATGCTGCCTCTTTCCAGCCCCACGTAGAGGGGCAGAGGGGAATGCATCGTCCCTTGCTCCTCCACCTGCTTGAATTCCCCCTGGGAAGATGGAGATGAGCAGCAAGGGCTGCTTGTGCTCCCTTCTGTCACTGCGAGAGTGCAACACTGAGACACAAGGCAACTTGTCCTGAAGGGTTTGCTCCTTTACCCAGCTAATACCAGAGCCTGGGAGCATTTTTCCCCTCCCTGCCTGCAGTCAGCAGCAAGGCTATTTCAGGAAAATGCCCATATAGTCTTGTTGGTAGAAGGTCCTGCTAATATTCAGCGTGATTGCAGGGGTTAAAAGGGTCTCAATTTTCAGCACTTTTCCTCTGCATATGCTCCCATTTGATAACACGATGCCTTCTCGCAGCTATTCCACAGCTCCGCTGGCTATCCAGGAGAGAGATGTGACAGCAGATTTGGCTACAGCCCGGGCCCTCGGACAGGGGACAAGGATGAGGAGGGTCACAGCCAACCTCCGGCTTCCCCTGGGTGCCCCGGGGTCAGCCCGATTTGATGTTTGCATTCTGTTTGATTCATTCACCGCGCTATCAGTGCAACCCAAGACAACATGGGGGACATTTGTTGCGAGCTGGCCCCTTTTTCATTAAGAATTGGCCTAAATCCATCCACATTTAGCGGTAATTGCCAGGCAGGCAGCACAGAGCAAATACCTTTTATTTCAAATCCAAGACAAGTCAGCGCTGGCTGATAGTTTGTTGGCGCTTTCCTCCATTAATTAAGTACCTCTCATCTAATATTACACATGGTCTTTCTGAAAACCTCTAGTGAAAAGTCTATTTGTTAAAAGTGCCAGTTTAAGTCAAAACAACATCCAATATTGCAAATTAGGATTCCAGATTCCAGGATGAGATCTATTAGTCTTTCCCCTGTTTAACTAATTAAAAACGTGGAGGGACAGAATTTGTTTTGTCATTCTTCTGTCCATAGGACTCCTTCCCCCAGCTAAGAAAAGAACACAAAATTCCCTTCATTTATCTTAAGATATCGGCTGCCTCACCCATCTGTGAGCAAAGAATGTTTTTGCTTAGCTTGCTTAACTAAATGAATCTTGGTTCACTTGCTTGCAGCTGAAGACAAATTAGGCTGATTATATACGAAAGGGCATACAGTACATCTAGGAATTAAACTGCGATGGGGTATTTAGGATGAATGAAATGAATGGGCTGCACCAGCTTTGCCTCGCTTTGAACAATCAGCAGCTCCCCTCCGCTGCGATCTTTTTACAGCACTTTCAGAATAATCCCCCGTGTTATTCTCGCGGGTGTTTAAGCTGCTGTTTGCCAAGGATGGGCTTTTAAAGAAACAAACAAACAACAGCAACAAAAAAAAAATCCGCATGCAAACTTTCTCACTTTTGCATGGGAAGCACCAGAGAGCTCAGCCTTCGTACGTCAGCCACAGAGCTCCTTCCAGCCCACGGCTCCAGGTGCTCAGAGGACAGATATAACAACAGCATTGCATCCTCCAGCATGTTGTTTCCCTCATCTCTCCCTCCATGGGATGCCGGGGAATGCCTGCCCGACCTGGCGGCTGGCACCTCACATTCCCTGCTCTCGGTGGCATGGGGTGGAGGCAGCGGCGCTGAGCTCTTCACGTGAGGGTGGGTTTTGGTAATGAGCATATTTCAGCCCGAATCACCAGCCTTGCCCCTTGAAAAGAAGGATCACCGGTGACAAAATCTGTGACGCGCAGCTTCATCAAATGCAAATCCAGGCTAATCAGATGGGCTGCACCCGGGGAACAAAACGCACCATACTTTCAGGAAGGAGTAATTTCTGCTTTGGGCACCACGATTTTTCAGAGAACAGTCGTAATTTTCGTGTTTACACAAAAAAGTGGGGATTCAAAATACACAGATTTTTAAAAAATAACCTTATGGGAATGTTCTTGTGGCGTGGAATTAATATAAGGCCATCCCATGTATGATTACTTCCCAGTATGACAGTGAAATATCTACCCATCTCCATACAGACTCAGAGCAGTGCTAGCTCCTTTGCAGTGCTGGTTTTGAAGCTTTGCAGCTTCACAACCCCATCATGGGGTCAGGAAGATGTTTGCACTGTGATTGATGTCAACAGGAGAAAGAAAAGCTATTCCTCTGGCAGCAGAAAAACATGTCTTGAATACCGGGTGTTGCCCCTATACTGCAATCGGATGAAAAATAAAAGGGAAATATTTGTGACAGGACAGGACAGAGGTTTTGACCTCTCTGTTGAAATCAACAGCCTCTGGGAAAGGTGGTAGAGGCTTGAGGTGGTCAGAAAGCTGTGGGAGAACTTGGCGAGGAAATCCCACTAAACACAGAACTACGCCGAGGTGTTGTTTGGAGCTCGTAGACTGAAAGCCTTTCTATATTATGATCATCTTAAGGAGAGGTGGTCTTTTGGGTCACTTTAACTTGTATTCCCAACTGTGCCGAACACCTTACATTTGGTATTGCACACCAAATATATAAAAACAGATACACTGGTACTTAGAAGGTGCCCGTGGGCAACTGAAAGACAGAAACACTGGGTTGTTTACCCGCTGAGACACCGGGACCCTGAACCACAGCAAATCTTGAACCTTGGAGTCTCCTTGGAGTCTCGGCTCACAATTAATTAAAGCCATCCTTTTTTTTTCCCATCACACATTTCCAAAACCTGATGCTTCTTTCCATCTGCTCTCCTGCATTTTGTCCAGCCTCTCCCCCAGCTGACCCTGCCTGCATTCCTACCACCACCTCCTCTCCCTGGCCACCCGTTGCTGTGGGTGGCTCCAAAGCCTGGTGTCATTCTTGTGTTTTCTGCACTCTGTTTTAGCGGCATGTCTGGTCATGGTAGGCTGGCTCTTCTGCCTGCTCATTTCAGCTCTTTTAATGAATATTCAGGCTATGGAGAAGCAACAGAGCACTTTCTAAACCATAGGCAAAACCTTTTTTCTCTTAATAAACATATCCAGGCTACTGCAGGAACCGCAGAGCCAGTTGGTCTCCGTGCACCGGAACATGATTCTGATCTTATTAAGAAATCAGAACAAAACTTTTCTCACAAAGACCTTCTGGCTGCAAAAACAGGGGAAGCAAATCTAACAAGCCAAATCCCCAGCGTGAGATAACTTGGTTGATACAAGGCAAAATATGGCTTTTGGCCTGAATTGGACGCTCTTATTAAATGCTGTTAGGTGCTCATGAATATAGGCTAGGAGTTTCCTTTTATTTAATGTTTTGGTTTTCCTCTTATACAACAGGCTTCTGTATATTATACAGGCTTGGTTTTGATGTATCGATACACCAAGAATTTATCAATCAAGGGGAAAACAAGACAAACGATCACAATATTTTATTTTATTTTATTTTATTTGTAACACAATTGTTGAGCTTTCATGATATAAGCGCCAGAGCAGAATGATTAACTGCACACAGAAGTGAACATCCAGCTTTATTCTGAAAAATCGCATTCCAAATGCGCGCACATATATTTCGATAACAGCCATACAAGCAGATATTCAGTCACATCCTACCTCCCGAGCCATACACTACAGGCAATCAGAGAGATAAACCCTCGGCTAACAATGAACAGCTTTGTCTCTTCCCCAGCTACCATTCCCTGCCACGCCGAAAACAACTCCACGTCCGCTGGAGGATCCCGGCTCTGCAATCCGAGGATTGTTCTGTCGCCGTGCGGTACAGTTACCACGTGCCAGATTAAAATACACACGGGCATCAAATTATTCCATTATCAGACAAACACAAATATGTCTCCCTTCATCATTATTTATACATATTTTTTTTTTAGAAGCTGCATTTCTTCCCAGAAAGGACTGCTTTGGGATTTCTGTTTTTTATAATATATTAACATTGTAGGTAGCTAAAGGGGGAGAAAAAATTGCAGCAGTTCATTTAATTCATTTCGTACAGAATGGTCCGTTTCTGGAAAATCAGGGCGAAGTTACACCCAGCAGAGCTGCGAATGTTTTGCAAAATAACAGTGCTTTTCTTGTTGTCATGACGGATGAAATATAATTAAAATTTTACATGACTTGACTGCTGGAACACATTGAATGTAGCAAAAAGCACCCCCTTAGCAATGTTAATAGCTAGCTTGCCCTAGCAGCTATCAGCTACCCGATCTTCACAATGACTTTCAGTGGAACAGAAAGCTGCAGCATCCCCAGAAGGGGACATGCCGGGAAGGAGCAGAGCAGGGAGATGCCCTGTAGGATCCAGGGAGCCAGGGATAGCCCCAGCTCCTGGGAATAAGTCCCTCGTGGGCACCTGGAGGAGTTTCTGGGGGAAAAAGATTTACACACAAGCCAGAGGGTGCTGGTTTTCTATAATGTGTGAGGACGAGGCAACATGGCTTACAAATAAAATTAAAGCTAGCTACACATACGCTGGCGTTGCAGTCTCAGTTGAGCTGCATCATTCACACTACTGCTGTATAAAGAGAAGCACGTACAGCCTGAGCCCTCTGGACAGACAGGGATTCCTCAGACAGAGGATTAAACAAATGCCCAGGTAAGAGGCGTAATGAATATGTTTTGAGAATGCCTTTCTCTAGAAAATGCTCCTGTACACAGATGTGAGCTGGGGCCACAGTTTTTAAACCATTCCCAAAAGGCTTCTTGTTAATAAAATAAGATTTCTCAGTTCAAGTCTTCCTCTCAAAATAACAATAATAGTAACAATAATAATACAATAAAAAAATAATTTACAAATAATTGTTAAAAAGGTTGAAAAGAAGAACAAAGCCAGAATTAGGGTTTATTTTGACTAACATTTGCCTACACGTCATGGGTTCAGACAGGAGAGACCAGACCAGTCCTGAGCCCCATGTCTGTGTGTCCGTACCACTGAGCAGATGTGTGAGCCACTGCCAGCTGCTGGTACAAGCCCACACTAAGGAACAGCAAGCCATCCTGGGATGAGAAAGTGAAAAACTTTTCCCAGGATAAAACTGGGTTTACCACATTTTGGTTTACTATATCTCCTTGTTACATTTTGATTTTGTGTACAATGAAATTTCCCAGTGTCAAGCAAAACTGAAAATAAGTGCCAGCTCTCTTCCAGAAAACCAGGAAGGCACAGATAGCTCACAGCATCACCGAGCACATTTGCAGGCTCTCTCCTTTCCCAAATCATCTTAAATATTTGGTTGCTAATTCCAACCTACCCAGCAAGCCCTCCACCCAGGACTCCCTGGAAATGACCAACCTATTCAGGGTACCCAGCAACTCTGTTTTCTTTCAGGTTCACAAGCTAAGAAAATAAGTGTGTTAGATGAGAATTTGAAAGGAGTAATTACGGTAGCACGAAACATGAGCCAAAAATGAATCCTGTGCCTAGCATCCTCTAACGTTTCCCCTTTCATACTATCAAAAGATCAAGTTCTTAAGCCTGCTGAACCACGAGGGCTATGAAACCCAGAGCTCAAACACAAGCTGACAATGAGAGGCATTTCCTAAAGCTGCCTTAGCAGGTGTTTCCTGCTGAAACGGGGAGGGTCACGAATGGAAATCTCATTTGGAAAGTTTCTAACCCCGGGGATAATATTCAGCGATGCTGCCACTCTCGCTGCCATCTGCACTAGGCGAGTGCTTCAAACCCAAGGCGGCGGCGCTCCCGTCCCACTGAGTGAGCCCAATTGTTTGCATTCTTGCACAAATGTGTGAATGGCAGCCTTCCGGCGAAGCAAATGCTGGGTCTGCTCCCTTCAAAGGGTTTGCCAGTGATCCTTGCCCTGCTGGCTTCATCCTTAATTGGCCTACGCAGTGGGGAGCAATTAAAAATAAATGGTGGCTTGCTGCGCTGCTGGAAGGGGAAGTTCTGCGACTCCAGGCATGAGCACAGCTACCTTAGTCCACTGCAGGCGCCAAGTGCTGGCAAAGGAGATAGACCTGAGCGTTGAGAGTGAGCGCCATGGAAAAAAATCACCTCGTAGGCTGTGATGAATTACCACCAGCCTCACGCTTCAAGGCTCGGTTGTGTGGGGCAGGAGCACGCTCGCCCTGCTGAGTGTGGGAATGGCATTTCCTACCGTGCCCGTAGCTCAAAAATGGGATTTTTCACCCTGTCTTTGCAAAATGGCTTGTATCCGAGTGGGAAAAGGAGGTTTCTTCGAATGAGACATCCACCATCAGAAGCTGTAAAAGTTTTAAATGAAAGCCAGCTAAGCTGGGACAATTTCCAACTACTTGTTAGTGAAAGTCCACTATAAGGATGAACCAAAACTCCTGAATAGTTATGGAATAAAAAACTAAAAATACAGACACTCACTATACACCAACCCATACTTCCATGACATTCAGAAATGTATTAAAGCACAAAAAGGGGGAGCTGGGAGTCACTCGATTTTCCTTCACCCCTAGAAGACATTTGTTACTGAAGGTGGTCAGCTTCAACCAGGAACCAAGACTTTTTGCATCCCCACAGGGTAAACAGGTTATATAAACTGGAGCTCTGCACAGAAATAGCTCAGGTCTTGTGTGGCCAAGTAGGAAACCCTGTGAATTTCACTGACAGCATATGATTTGCTCAGCTGCTGAGCTAGGACGTTTATGTACGAGCACACACGTTCGATGCATTGTTTGTAGACACCTCCAAAACACCTGCAAACCTGCAAGGTTTCCGCAGCAGCAGGACGCTGTGGGGGCTGCGGAGGCGCTTTTCATGTTCTCTCCATAGAGGGTTGCAGAAAAGAATATCATCTATAATTCTTCTACAAAGCAATGTCACTCATCCAAGGCGCTTTTCTTTTTGTCCATTAATTTGTGGTAGCTTGTAAAAAAAAAAAAAAAAAAGAGAAAGTTCGAAATGATGCAAATCTCTATAAAACAGCTCGGAGCAGAGAAACAGCGAGGGGCCAGTTGCTTAGTGATAATCACAAAGGCAGGGGAGAAAGCACTGCAAGCCCAGCTATATCTGTGCAGTCAATGCGATGAAAAGGCCACGGCCTTGCAAAGGAAACAACACTGAGCTGCTTTGCTGTGCTGCTTGTGAAGATTTCTTATGTGCTCATTCTACTTGATTACACTCAACACTGATAATCAAGTCTTTTGACTCCGGGGTTAAAAATTTCCTGCTAAACAACGTTCAGGGTACTAATATAATGTTACCGTGACCTTGATAACAAGGTGCCTAAAATCAGGTACTGCTTCAAAGCACAGAAAAATGGAAAATGTCTCACATATACCTTATGTTCCTCCTACATATTCAAAACTCTGCTTTTAAGCACTACGAAAGGTGTTTTGATGAGGCACAAAACAGGCCAGTGATATGAAGGCTGCCCTAGAAAGTTTGTCTGCTCCAAAAATTAAACAAATCCCACTAAAAGAAGTTAATATTAAAAGCAGGAGGAAGTCAGCAAAATGACTTCTGACTCTTGCTAGTGCCCTCCTACTGGAGATATGCAAGCCAGCTTTGTTGGCATTCAGGTTGTTTCCACTCAACATGTGCACAGAGAAATTTGCAGTGTCTTCAGGATCCCCAGTGCTTTCCTTTGATAATATATGTACACATCTGTGGCCTAGGAGCTGTGTATCAAGCTGGTGGACAATTACTGGCACTAAGAAGACAACCAGCCCGAGCCCTTTCCTCTGCTCCATCCCTCGCTCAGGTCCACCAGCGCAGCACCATCTGCTGGGAATAAGCACACTTTGGACAAGATCCCCACCCACCCTCCTCAACACAAGTGCCCTGAAAAATTCCATTTCTCTGCTTCTTCTTCATGATTAACCACGGCAATTGACAGCTAGAAGGACCTGGCAAAAAAAAAAAAAAAAAAAAAAAAAGTGCAGAGCCTGCCATAAGTTTGCATTTTAAGGTCCTGTCCACGAAGTCAGCTCGATACACTGGCCTCTAATCTCTGCAGGCTGACTTTGTGGGCAGGAATTGTCAAGAGGCTGGTTGGTGCAGGTATCTGATGCCAAAATGAGCCTGGAGATCTGAGGTGGGAGCCCTAGCTGGTACCTGGACAACCCAAGAAGCAAGTGTTAATTCAGCAGAAGGTGCTACTAGGTAAGAGATCTGAGCTAATGAGCATAAATCACTGTGTTACTTTGCCAGCGTTAAATCTGTGGGAGAATTAGTCACATTCCCACAGTCAAAACTAAGCTTCATGATAAAGTAGGACATAACATCTTTATTAGCTATGAAAAACCTCGTGCTTCCTCCCCACATTAACGGCAAGAGCCAGCTGGAGAATTTTGGCAGGCTATTTTTTTTTTTTTCTCTCAGAGATTTTTGTCTGCTCAGAAAAACATCCACTGGAGGAATCTGAACCTTGAATGGAAATCAGAAAACTCTTCTCTTGACAGGGTATTCCAGGACAGAATTTCTCCACCCCCAGAAGGGCTGATAGGGTTTAGGCTTGTCTCAGGCAATGTGCTGAGATAACCACACTGCTCCTGCTATGGGAAATATCTCCATTTGTCCCTCCTTGGGGATTTCCTCACCCCATCCTGCTGAGGGGCACAGGCAGGGCCAGAAAGACATTACTGAAAAATGGCCAAACTTTTTGCTTGCATAAAGAAATACTCTATTTAGTGATGCTCCTGCAGGCTGGGGTTTGGTGGGCTGGTATGTGGTTGTGCTGTTTGTTTGTTTGTTTGAAAACAAAAAAAATCCAAGAGAGTTGTAGGCATTATTTAGTATCAGCAAACCAGCTGTGCATGCTGTAAAGTGGCTCAGGATGACAGAGAGAGCAGCTGCATTTAGGAAAGCCAATTCATCTAGTTTGTTAAAGAAACTCTTTTCCACTCTTACTGGTAATCCCAATGGACTGAGTTAGAACAGACAAGTCTGCTTCTTTGTTCAAGTTTTGAGCGAGAACTAACTTTTTATAAGTTCTCAATGATCAAGAAAGGGTTATCCATTATGTTTTTCAAATAAATGCTTCCTGTCTGGACTTATTAATATATATAAAAATTTTACTATTTCATCGCTGTTTGTCTATGGCTTTGCAAATCCACGATGCCGCTGTGTCATTTTCCCCGCAGCAGAGGCTGCAAGCAGAGCAGCCATTCAGCCCTGAAAAATCCAATCTACCCTCCACAACCTATATTTCTCCTAAAACATCTTATGATTCTGCAAAACAATTTATATCATGAGAATTTCATAAAATAGCAGGCAAAATTGAGTGCATAAATCTACATAAACACCTAACTGTAACAACCTCTGGCACTTTAATTCAACATAGTTTAGTTTCCTCATCATAAAAACGACTTCATTTCTCAAAACGTACATTTTAATCTAAAGATTACTATAGTTTGAATAATCTGAATGACATTTCTGATTAATTCTTTTTCCAGCTCCCGTTAGTAACAACGAATGAACAGGAGGGAAGGTCACTCTGACCAACAGCGTTCCCCGAATCCAGCTGGAGACTGCTAGCAGTAGCTATTTACAGTTTTAGAAGACAAAATCTACCAGCCCCAAATATTTTTCAAGTGCTAAATCAATTAGTCAATATTTAAAGGCCATATATGATTAAACTTTTCCTTCGGTTGCCCCTGCAAACATTCCTGCTGTTCTTCCACATGTACAGTGAGTGCACAGTGGCAAACTACAGTCTCCACCAGCAGGTGCTTCATTGTGGGGAGTCAAAACAGCGATTTCTGACCCAAGAGCCTGAAGTTTAAAAAGTAAATGTCCCCAAAACAGTGATGTAAATGGGAGCATATATGAGAGGGGACAATGAAAATATATGGGTTGTGCATTCTAGTGAATACTATTGCACTGAATACAGCTCCTTTTCAGAGCAACGTCTTTGAATCTCTACATGACTAATGAGGTGTGGTGGTTTAATTTGCTTTCATTTCACGTCAGCCATGTAGTATTTCATATCATCTCTTGAAAGCCTCCTGCTTCTCCTTGTCTTGTCATCCCCAAATGCAGAGGTTTGCAGGTGCGCAGGCTCCAGCTGATGGGGCCAGTGTGTGCTGGCCGAGGAGCGTAGCTGTTGCTTTGAAAGAGAGCAGACACAAAACCTGAGGTGAGGGTTCAGGGCCACAGGTTTTGGCAGTATGGGGTTTGTTGTATGAACTGCTATTTTCATTCACGCTGGGGCACGCCTTTCACATCTACTCTCACATAAAAGAGGAAGACACAGGCCTCAGGGAAATTGTTGGCCAGCCATTGACTTCAGGCAGCTTTCAGGTCATTTTTAAGCCTTTAGTGAGAGAAAAAACATGGTCAAACACAGGGAACGTGGGTTCTCATTCAGGGTCAGCCAACAGGCCAGGCTTCAGGGCCCTGAGGCGGCATGGGGTGGGAGCAGAGCCCCACCGCCGCCTCAGGCCATGCCCGAGGCCTGTGCTGGTCACACACAGCCGCCTCAGGCTGCTGCCTCCTTTCCAGCCTTTATAGCAATTCTTGTATTGGGTTTTGTCCTGCTGATCCTACCCAGTTGAATCTGACTGAAATTGCTGTCTCTCTGTCTAGCTGTGCTGCTCAGGACTCTCAGGGACGAAAGGGCAAACCTGCGTGCCAGGGTGTCTTAGTGAGATATCAGGCAGCTCCTTGCACGGGACCACTTAACTGCTATTTTTCTACACTCAACCAATACCAAAAAAAAAAAAACATCAAATTGCTCTCTGTGACCCTATGTATAGCCTCTCGGCAATGCATTGCACTTGGCTGCACTGAGAATTGCCCAGAGGCAGCAAGGTCTCAGCTATTTACATCGGCCTTCTTTCCATCTCACTCTGTGGAAAACATTTGTTTAGGCAAAGGGGAGGGTATCAGAAAACAGGTGTCAAAAATAAATGCCGCACATCTTGTCCAACCTCCCAAACAAGGCAGCAATGTGATAATTCATCGTTTTAACAAATACAGCCTCTAAACTAAGGAAACATATTGTGTGCACAGAAGTCTATAATTACACTGAAGTAAAGATGTTCGTTAGAAATATCCAAACACACTCACAATTAGGAATAATCATTTGACTTTGGTTACACCTTTGAATTTGCTCAACAACCAGGAATAACAAGATGACACTCCCTGGGGATTTATGTGACAAACCACTACCTGAAGATGAAGCTTAAAGGTTAGGGGATGGTGGGGAGAAGACAAGGCAAGACAATCCTGCCCCACAGGATTGCAGGGTCCAGCATTTGTCTAGCCCTGATCACCTGGATCTTTTGAAGCATCATTCTTAGCCCACAGAAGGCAACAGAGGGATTTCACTTGTCTTTTTCAGACAGATAGATGAGCATACAAAATGAATTCGAACTATTACCTGGCTCTTTTCAAGGTTCAAAACAGAATATGAAACTCAAACATATCCAATAAGCAGGAATAGATATTTGAAGACATTTATATAATGTAAATAATATCTACAAATTAAATAAATTTAATAAATGTTAAATAAGTATATACAGATTTATTACACAACATAAACTACATATAAAGAATCTTTTGCTGTAAATTCACATGGACCAAGGAAGAGGCTCATTTCTAGGAAGAGCCCTGAAAAGTCATTCAGACACATCACATCTGGTAACGAGACGGTCACCTCATCAAAGTTAGCCGCACAGAAGAACTAATAGTATGTCTTTGGGAGCTGTGTTGCTTTCCTCTTTTGTTTACAGGTACAATTCAGGCTTTTGATTTCAAGTCTACCAAAATCAAGCCTTGTTCCTGCCCCTTTGGCAGGCCATGATTTTAGACAGGTAAAAAGCCTAGCAGCTGGGCTCAGGTAAGAGTTTCAGCAACAGTTCCCCAGGACTAAGGAGACATGGCTTGTGGTCAGTGGATGATTCTTGATGCATTCACAGGTTTCTTGGAAAAAATCAACATTATATTCATCTTATGTTATAGCTTGTCTAGAGTTAATAAGATTTGACTAGCAAAAATGGCCAGTAGATTTTTAATTTTTTTTTTAACATTTTCATGTGACTCCAAAAAAATACAAGGACGCCATACCATGTTCTTAATGCACAATGCATTTTGGTAGCAAAAATACAAGATACACAGAAATATTCAGTGCTGTAACTGTCTCCCCTGGCGTCCTTCTCAGCTGCACACAGGTTATGGGCAAGAAGGGCTCACAGCAGCTCCACCAACAGGCAGGTCAATACCAATCAGCATGGACTGGAAGGAGCAATTTTACTGGGAGGTCATAGTAGACAGGGAGGATGAAGAATTGTGGCCAGAATAAAAGACATCTCCCATGACACCGGGAAGGAAACAGAGGACAGAATGCAGCTACATTAGCTACCTGCTAATATAAAAGTACATAAAACTAGCACTGAATCATACTGTCTCAGATAAAACTGTATTTGTTCTTCCTTAAATGAAAATTTAGGAGCCAAACTCCGAGATAGATTTGTTTTTATGCTTTTTGTGATCAATATCTGTTCCCTGCTGTTAGTCTTTTTAAGATCCTTCCAGCCACAAAGCGAGGCATCTCTTCATATCAGATCTGGATAAATTGAGGAACCCAGTGTAGTATGTAACACAGGTATTTGTTGATTAAGCAAGGCAGCTTTCCCAAATTTGGAGCACATGCAGTTATTTTTTGATGGTGGTGGATATAAACAAGAAACTACAATTAAAATGAGAGAAGAAAAAACTTCTTGCAAAAATCTTATCACCTCACCCTCACCTCCCCTTCATTCAGCCTGCTACAAGATGCCAGCAAAGCACAGGGCAAAGGAGTCCCAGCCAGCTCGCTGAAATCCCTCCCACAAAGCTGAGGTTATTTCACTGATGCCAAATTTCAGTGGCAAATGTCAGGTGCAGACACAGCCCAAATGGTAGCAGTACCACCAGCAAGGGTGGTACCTTTACAGCCTCACCACTTCCTCAGAAAGCCACTAATCCAGAGGCAGTGTTTATGCAGGCTGCAAAGAGTAATATTGCTTTGCAGCTACCATCCTGTGTGGCACAACTTCTGAAGTGTATTCTGGCCAGAAGGTTCTCTGTTACCAAGTGTAATTCACGTGAAAGCTCTCTGCACCGGCAGATCTTCTAATAAGCAAGATGTCCCCAGACAGAAAGTCCTGCCTGAAACCCTACTGCAGAGCTCAAAACCCATAGCTCTATCAGCTGTAGGACAAGAATACCTGGTATATGACATTTCTTTCTTCTCTGGGCTCTCTGATGTTTAATAAAGGGTGAGCCTATTAGCCTTTCTCTTTCCATAGACCATTTTTCATCTACATGGATATCTTCATGAAATATGGAGGAACTTAATATCTCAGAAGTCTTCATCCCATCGCAGTCAAATTTAGATGAAACTGCCCAACGCTCAATACTTACTCAGAGGCCAGGAAGGAAAGACTGTCATAAACAGAAACACGTACACTAAGTGCAACACCAAGAAGGAAATTAACTGGGTTGATGTTCTGACTTGTCCTTTGAGTGGTGACAACACTGCATTGAATTTATAATAATCACTTATTGCCAGCCTTAATACCAAAGAGTAATCTTTTGAAAGGGTGTCTGTTTCCATAGGTTACCCTGGTTATGCCGGTGGCATTCAGCACATGTAGCATTCAGCAGTGGTGATGCTACCACATTTTAAAAAGGTTGCATGCTGTGTTTGTCGGGGACATGCTCAGTACTGTTCAATACAGTCAGCACGGCTGAAAAAATACGTTTCAGCTGCAAAAGGTATTTTCATTGTTAGAGAGCAATACTGTCTCCAAGGAGAAAATTAAAAAAAAAAAAAAAGAAAGAAAGAAAGAAAGAAAGAAAAGGCAAACAGCAGCCATTTCATAGATCTACAGCTCTGAAAAAGTCATATTCAGGTTCTGAAAACATACAGTAACTGTAAATATACTCCTCTTGTTCAAAAGCAATATAAACTACAGAATTTATTGGTGGATGCGGAGTGATCTGATGGTTATGGATGAAGCACCCAAGGAGAAAAAAAGGCACAGAAAGCTATTCTGACTATAAGGCTCCACACTTAGCATGTCAGACACCTTGATGCTATTAAATGGACACAGATGTAAGGTCTTAATGGATGTCCACAGAACAAGAAATTGAAGCTAGGAGCCAGTCACTGAGGCTACCTCAATGTCCAGTGGTAAGATTAATCAGCATTCAGATCTGGATTCTAGTTTGCCACTTATCAATGTCACCATCCAAATTTCAAGGCTCTTTCCTTTTCCTTAGAGCACTGCTGAAGGTGCTCCTCTACTGTTCCTCCAGACTGAACCACAAAGAAATTCCCACCGTGTTTTGTCTTCAGATCTCCTTTCTTTCATTTTAAGGGTGATTTTCTGAAGCAATCTTATAATCTTTTTGTCTGATTTCTCCATGGCACACTTCCCTCTGTTTATTTACTGTTTTATTACACTGCCTATGTCTCATTCACCCCTACTGTACGGCTTTCCTAGCTCTGATTTACTGAACTTCCATTTCCACTTTTCCTTTCTTCTTTAATTTTCTCATTCAGAAATCACATTTCAAAATCCTTCTTGGCAGTGAGATGGAGGCGTCATGTACTTGCTGGCTTGCAGATGCTTTCCTCTAAAGTCTAACATCTCTTTCATCCAGCCACTAAAACAAGTTTATTCTGAAGGCAGATTTAGCAGTAGGTATGTGGTTACATACATGTAGTATATAGTTCAAGCAAAGATATACTTTATTTGGAGCATTTTAAAATAAACTGAGACTTGGTTTATGGTCTCCTATTTGAATAATTAATTCCTCTATTGTATCTCTATTTTCCGAATTTCAAGTTCTAGTTAATTTATTAATCTCCTAGCAGTGTAAGCTAGGAAAAAAAAAAGAAAAGAAAAGAGAAAAAAAAAAAAAAGACAGAAAGTAATGTGAATAAAACGGAATATGAACCTAAAGCAGAAATTCCCTCATGGAAACTTAAAACTGATTAGTGCCACTTTCTACAAGGTTCAGATCAGATGTGATCATCTGGAAAGTAGGTCTTCCAGAATAAATGTCAAGCAGCGTGATTACCAAAAAAAAAAAAAAAAAGGCGATTGGTTTAGATGACTTTCAAGCTTTGCAAAAGCTCAGTGTGAGAGGTCCTTATCCCTCCTAGGACCATCCTTTGACAGAAACTGCAGGAGCACAAAATGTGCCAGAGGGAAACACTGATTCCACACAATTGATAATTTTGATTTTTATGCTGTCACAATTCAGTAATAAATTAGGAATCAGAGGATCTACCAAAAGAAGCCAGATGGTTCATTATGAAATACACCAGCTGTCCTTTTCCCTCCGATGTCTCATTTTAAACTGGTGGAAAACACAGTTACTTTAATCTACTCTGTACAGCCCTATAATAAAAAAACAGCCACCAAAATAAAGGTTGAAATCCCAGCTACTCCCTGGATTCATGACTCAGGATGTCATGCAGTGTAACCGCTTTGCAAAGCGGATCACATACCTCCACTGAGGTGCCTCTGCTCCCAACACCATACTGGTTGCACATCAATTAATCGTTGTATTAATACTATATTAGTTTCTAACAATATCAGCAGTGAGCTCTTTGGTTTCCGAGCGTATCCAGCGGTTTCCAAACATGACCCCTGTCTCACTGAGTTTGTAGTGCCAGGGTAGAAAAGATGCTAGCATGAACTGGGTCTACACCTACACAGCTGAGCTACCAAGGACATCAGCCCAACATGCACATTGTACCTCTGCATAATGAGGCAAGGTAGCACGATTCTCATTACAACTCATGTCAAAGGTGAATGGAAAGCAAAGGCATTTTTAGAGGGAAATACGCATATTGTGAGACAAATAATATGCATAATATGAGACAAAACTCCTGAGTTCAACAGGCTAGCAATAAACCTATTTCCAAACCAGCCATATATTTGAATAGAAGGCAGGGGGGCAAAAGAAGTTACTTAAAAATCATATCTATGGTAATACATGTATCTTTGGGTGCTAACTTCACAAAACCAATACATCAGAACTGTTAAATAACCCTCCAGGCTGTAGAAATACATTTTCGCGGACATGTTGGACTAAAACCCTTCCCTATTTGGTTTTAGTTGTTTTAATTTGGCATATTTTAAGAATGTAACAGACTATGAACATTCTTCAGAGCTCAATCTCAACTATTACAGCACAGACAAAATCTTTATGCTAAGGTTTGCTAGAGATAACAAATCTATTCCTCAACCAACCATGAAGATGTAAGGAAAGGATGCAAAAGGAAGAAGTCCTGGGGGACATTTTTCACATTACCTCACCAAAAAATACAAAAAGACAATTAATTTTCAAGTTAATTGTTTCCAGTTCCCTAGCTCAAAAAGAAGACTTAATTCTTGTTGCTAGGTGAGCATATTAGCAATGTCCAAAATACAGCCCAGTGAAAATTGTGTAGGATTTGCTCACCTATGCAGCTGTTATTTACGGGTTTCTAAATATCAGCCCTTCAAAAACTTTTGGAAGATTGGTCAAACGTATCAGTGTTAGATCTGCAGCTACAGAATCCACACTGGTATTGAAAATGAAGTTGGTTGGGAGGCTAAGAGCAAACACTTGCTCCTCTGGGAGAAGAAAGAAAGAAAAATGTAATGGACTTTACATAAATGTAGTCACATAAATTGCATTTTCCTTCTTGGAAATTGCCAGTTATCTTTGAACATACTGGTTATTCTGAGGGGAAAAAAAATGTTTTTAGGCACCAGGATTCCCTTTTTACTTTCATACACTGGGTACCTAGTATTTCTGTGACTGTTTAAGTGTCTAGCATGAAGAAGAAACCAGTGAAACAAAGAAACAGATCAGCAAAAGCTGAATTAAGTCTAAAGCTTAGATATTGTGTTGAGGTACACAATTTACAATACTCAGGAGAAACAGGCATTTATCTTTTTTTTTTTTTTTTTTTCCAAACAAGACAGAATTTTACAATAAAGTTTAAACATCTGCTTGTAGTATTACTAATTCAGATGTTGTTGGAATGTGACAATAATTCATGTTTCCCCTAAAGCTGTTTATTTGATTTTTTAAGTTACTTACACTTTAATAACCTGCAGTTTTAATAAACGCTTGACATGGAATTTCCTTAAATAATACGTCTGTGTATTAAATCTCTGCCTCTTATTTCAAGCATTTTTTAAAAGAAGGTTAAATTGCTCTGCTTTGTAAGATAATGTTTACACTACCTCTTCTTAGCAATATTTTTAACTGAATGCAGTCTGTTTTTTAACATAATCCGCAGCTGCTTCAAAATGTCCTTTCTGAGGCTCTAGCTCTTTTTTCAAAGGACTTGCATGAAGAATGTATTTAATTAGTATTCATTTCAAGTACAGTTTTTATCCATTTCATAAAAATCTGGTCTGACTAAAATTCTTATTATTGTAAATAACTGACTAGATACTAAATCTTGAAAATGATACCAGAGAGCAATAAGCTAAATCAAATGCCGTTCTTCCAGCTTTCCTTTAATACTGCTTTTTGGCTTTTTTTTTTTTTTTTTTTTTTTCCTTTCTTGGCTTGCTACCAAACTTAAAAGACTGTGTTACACACATCTGAACCAGAGAAGGTTAGATTTTGCCAGAGCCGAACAGTTTCATGTAACAGGAACCCCGCAGCACATTGAGGATGGCAAGTGCCGTACAGTTGGCTCCCCTTTATCAGGTCTTTTCTGTCCCGAGGACACGAAGCACTATACTGAGCTGAGGTAAAAAGTGACTAAAAACCCCTGTATTTTCTGCTTTGATAAGTTTTAGTTGGCCACTCACTGACTTTTTTGTGCTTGAACATGTGCGTAACCTAAGAAGTTTTCAAGCCTGCCTTGTATTTTTTTTCACTAATTGAGAGGTTTGCCCCCTCTCTCCCTCAAAAATAAAACATAAAAGAGTGTTCCTGACTTTATTAGGATAGTGATGTGTTATCTCTACCTGTAGATGGAGATTGAAAGGTAAAATGAGTGGTTTAGCAAGAGTCGCACAGTGGGCCAATGCCAGCTGGTTAGAAATCCAAAGATGCCTTTATTAATTTCAGCTCCTCTTTCGCACCCACGGCACTCTACTTCTGGAAAGGAAAGACGCAAAAAGCTTTATTTCTGGTCCCAGGTCTCACATGAAGGAGAGCTAAGTCAAGGTGACTGCCTCCATTTGCTTTGAGTGGAAAATGGCTGTACCCAAGGAGGAGGCCATTAATGAACACCTGCCATGATGCTGACAGCATTGCTGCTGTTAAAGTAACACTTTGCTGGTAATAACTTAAGTTTCAGCATTTATGATTTCCACAGCATTTATGGTTTTCATAGCATTTACCACACAAAGATTTGATCTTTGTACAACGTTGTTTTTGTAAACTCGTTTCTATGTGTTCATGTTCACACACAGTGAATGCTCTTTAAGCTTGGGTGGCCTGCATTTGTATTGGAACTACTACTGCATTTGCAAATACTACTGTATTTTCAAATACAAATGTCAATTTTTGCAGTTTTCTGGCTACAGAGTGTTTGGACTATTTTGTTCTGACTTCAGTATCTCCTCAGAAAATGCCGTATTTTAAATACAAAGCTTATGTAAGGTGCTGGTACGGACACAAGCACGTTTCCTCGCGGTTTTGGAGGGACTTTGAAGAACTGCAGGGCTTATTCTGGTGGACGAAAGACCTAAAAAAATAATAATAATAAAATACTATCAATAATAATAAAGGGCTGGGCAATGTGGTTTGGGGAGGGAAGGGCGGGGTGGGGTATGGGGGGGCGTTGTTTGTGCGGGCAATGTATGTGGTTTTCTGTGAGGTTAGGGGGTTGGTGTTTGCTTTTTTTTCGGGCTACGTGACTCAGGCCCGCTGGAGCAAGACCCCTGCCGCCATTTGGCAACGCCACCACGACCCCTCGGCACCTCCAGCCGGGGGAGCGGGGCGAAGCTTAGCGGCGTGGCCGCCACCCAGCCCGCCCCCGTCCCCGTCCCTGGCTGCGGAGCCTCCCTCGGGGGCTCGGCGGCGGCTGCTGCCGGGGAGGCATCGAGGGCCGTGGCGGTGCCCTGCGAGCGGGGCGAGGGACACGGGGCGGCGGGGGGCGTGAGGCGGGGAGGTGCGGGGCCGCTGCCTCCATCCCCCTCCCGGTGCTGCCGGGGCCGGGGGGTGGCGGCGGTGTCGCCCCGCTGAGGTGAGGGCTGAGGCGGGAAGAGGGGGTGGCCGCCCGCGGGGCCGGGGTGGCCGGCGTGAGGGTAGGGGTGTGCAGGTGAGTGGGGGCTGTGGGCTCTGTGGTGGCTTCTCCAGGGTGCTGCCATGCCGCAGTTAAGGTCGGGGAAGGTGGTGGCTGGTGGCGAGGTGGCACAGAGGGTGGCCGCCAGGCTGAGCGCTGTGGGTGCAGGGGTAGGGGGTGAGCCCAGGGAGGTGTTGGTAGGCAAGAAGAGCTCTCGCCTGGCACTAAAGAGAGGAGCTGAGCAATCCTCACCATCATCTGCACACCCTGCTATGCTGGATGGAGTTTGCCCTGAGCGGCGTGCTCTTCTGTTGCCCATGCAGAAGGAGCAAGTCGAGAGCTGCCAGAGACTCCCTGGTAAGAAAAAGCAGGGGATCCAGTGCAGGGTGGCATCGCCAAGCGAGAAGGGTGTCACCGTGCAGGTACCCCACACAGCCGTATGCGAAAATCAGGTGGCAGGAACCTGCTGGGAAAAGACTGGAAGCAGAAGGACAGGACGGGGTCAACAGCCATTTCTCTCACAAATTACCCTGCAGAAGAAAGTCCCAGCAGAGACCGGTAGCCCAGAAGGGCTGAACCTCTCAGGTTTCTCAGAGGGTTTGAGGAGCCCAGGAAAAAAATGCAAACGTTCCTATATGGAACTGAAATTGCAGATCCCAACCTCGGAGGAGGAGCTTGACAGCACAGAGAGTATTATCCCCTGTTTGCCAGAAGCAGAGGTGCTGCAGCCTAGGAACAGCGCATGTAGTACTGGAATTAAAGGCATTGGCTCCTTAATGATACTGAAACTGCAAATCCCAGATCTTAAAAAGAGTTTGGGGAACGAGGAATCGTCCTTGTCTGAACCACAACCTTGGGAAGTGGTAGATAACCCAGGGAAGATGAATCGGTGTTCTTTAAAAGGTTCAGAAAAGCCCAAGGAACAAGGAAATAAATGCTTGAGAAAGAAAAGCAGTACATCTTTGGGGAAATCAAAACTACAAGAACCAAGAAAGAGAGGTGGATCTGCCTTGGTAGAACTCCATACAAAGTGTCTGGAGTCCAAGAAGAGGGCTGTGAGTCTGAAGAAGAGGGACTCGCTGCATGTACAGGGTGTAAGTGGTCAAGAACAGCCAACAGCCAGAGGAAAGCTGCACAAGCGTTGCATGATAGAGCAGCAGCAGAGCTCAGACGCTCAGAAAGGAGCAGATAGCCTGGGGGAAAGTGGTAAGCATTTGTGGAAATATAGGTGGAGAATCTGGGCTTCCAGGACGAGGGCATGGTGCGGCACTAAGACCTCGTTAGAAAGTGAAAAATCAGATTTATTTATTTTTTTTTCCTGTGGGTAAGTGTATGTGTGGGGCAATGTCCTGCAGGCAGGAAGGGGTGGTCTGTGGCCTATCTCAACGTGGCCGTCAGCATGTGGCTGGTAACTTGGCTCTTACCTCGCTGCTTCTTGGGCTAGGGACTTTACAGAACTATGAATACCAGTCTTGGAAGAAATTTTTAGGAAGAGGAGAGGCTTTTGTTGAAGTAGAAAAGCAGTTCTGTAGCACAAAGGAGAGGAGACCACATAAACTGGTTGGGGGCAGAAGAGGAAGAGAGAAGGGGTATCAGCAGCAGGCCCTGAGTAAGAATTTATTTTATTTGTTTTCTCCTCCAACATAGTGTACGTGTTTACATGTAGAAGGTAAGGCACAAGCAGGAAGAGGCAGTAGTTTCAGCAAAGCTAAAATAAAAGATAGTGAATTCTGCAATTTTATATTATTTGATTATTTTCAAATGTGTATCATGCAGTCATTAGTGCTTGCCTGTGTGTAATGCTGGGTTTTGTTGTCAGAACTTTCTGCTTTTTTAGTCACTGTTCTCTGCAAAGTCCTAAAAGATGCCGAAACAAAGATTTCATTTTGGTGTATGAAGAGAATATTGTATCAAATGAACAATTTTGAAGGAGGATTTTTAAAGAATTCTCATTATCTTCAATGCAGTTGTCTGTAAGGCATTCTTTTTACTTCCAAAATGAGTATATTTAAATGACAAATACTTGCTGCAGGTTATTAATGAATATTTCATCTAGATAACAATTCCTGAAAAATTTGAGATACTAAAATTATGTTTGACTTTGAAAACTGAGGTCTTATAAAACCAAATTTTACCAGTACTTTCTCAAGTTCATTCTCCATATGAAATGTTCACATGTACAGTTTACATAATCTGTGTGTGCTCTCAAATAAAAAGTAGCATTTTAGAAAAATGCAAGTCTTGGAATTTTCCAGGATTTAATTGGACAATATATCAGAAATAAATTATTGCATTGTTATAAACAAGCTTTCCTATTATGGAGAATGTACTATGTAAACAGAAGTTCTTAAGGCTGATGGTGCAAATAACCTCGGTGTTTCCTTGCCAAACTTGCTCTAATTGGTTTCTGCCTGTTTTAAATACACAACTTCCAATAACCCTGTGACATCTTCAGGTTCTGTTCCTTTTTTTTTATATACATTTTCTGAAGACCAGACAATTTGGTACTCTCACGTCTGCTAATAGTGCTCATTAAAAATGAAAAAATAATATTCGGTGAATTGTAATAAATGTTAAGGCTTATACAGTGTCATGTGCTTTGCTAGCCTTGAATGTTTTTGTCCTCTTTATAAAATAACGCATTAGGGTGTTTTTTTCCCTTAGTGTATTCTTTAATGAGACTACTTTGTTTTTAAGCAGCCAAGAAAAAATGGAAAAAAAATGAGCAAGACTCAGGTACACAGGCTGTGAAGAGTTGTAAGGCAAATCTAACTAAGTCAGAAGATCCCAATGAGAAGGAACCTCGCTACTCTGAATCTCCTGCAGCTGTTGCTTTAGGTGGGACTCAAAACAAGAGTTTTCTTTGTCATCCTGAAGCAAAAAGGTCTGTTACACAGCTTAAAAAAAGGAAAGCCAGAATTGATCATATCGCGTGCATATCGAGTGTAACTGCAGCAGAAAAAGTGATAAATAAATCTGCAGAACGTGTTGCTGACCATTGCAGAAACACCCGAAAGCATTGCAACAGCTTGCTCTGCATAACAAGAAAGAATCCAGTTGTGAGATTAGAGGCTTGTAGTTACATCAATACATTTGTAAAATCTTTTCTTGGTGGAACTGTCAGCACTTTTGATTTAAGTAGATTCTTCCATTTAGCCCAGCGTAAGAGAAAAGCTGCTTGTCGTGACAGTACAGTAGAACAGAGTGAAGTGAATCGCAGCACTAACACAATGCAAAAAGAAAGCTCACCCATAAAAAGTAGTTCGTTGTTGAATGAAGAAGTAAAACCTCAACATAAAGAAGGGCATCTTCCATGCCGTCAGAGCCGAGGCAGTAAGTTTTTGAGTGAAAAAAAAATGAATGTTGGTAGAAAGCGTGCAAAAAAGATGAAAATCAGTGAGATGTCAGCCGTGCAGAATGTTTTCACAAATATGCCTGATGAATGCACCAAGTGTGAATTAAAGGCAGACGTTGCCACGTCAGGCTCCTCTGCTGTCTTAGGACAAAACCATAAAGAAATGACTCTGTCAGATTCGTGGGATTGTACAGCAGATCTTCATACAGGAAACAATACTCGTGAAGCACAAGAGGCGTCAGTACAGAGCAAGAACTGTACCAAATCACTTGCATTTGAAGGTGGCTTGAAGAAGACATCCAGGCTCTCTGTAGTAGCAAAAGGAGAAGCTTCAAGCTGTGAGGCAGCACAGCAGCACTCTGCTACTTCAGGTAGTCTGAGGGCACTAACTCAAGCCCCTGGTGTTTCTAATTGTCTCAAAAGCATGACAGATGGAAAAGTGAATAAAGCTAATAAGAAACTGCGTCAGTTTACCTGTCAAAGAACACTGCCTATGACTGGTAAAAATGTTTGGCCTCGTGAATCTTGCGCAAGGACTTCTGAATGGGTTCCCAAAAATCACTGGTCCATCTCAGAAGGAAACAGACTTCTAAGTCCAGTCTTTGAGGGATCCTCTGATCCAAGCAGCGTCAAAGCTGTAGGAAACAGTGCCGTGACAGAAAATTCGAGGCAGTTGGATTTGTGTACATCACTGGCAGAAGTTAAGGAATGTGCAGATGAAGCAGTAGACCTAAATGCCAAATGCCCGACTTCGGTTGAAACCCCAGAATCCTCTTCTATGGATATCGATGAGAGTTGTGGAATGAGCAATGAAAATGTGGAATCACCAGTTGATACGGTTAGAAGTGCTCTGGCTTTTAACCCTGATGATATGCAAGAAGTTAAAGCGACCTTAAATTTTCCAGCAAAACCAAAAAATAAAAACAAAGGAGCTGTAACAAAGAGAAGCCCGTGTGTGACAGTCCAGAATAATCCATCTAGAAGTAACAAAAGCAGAATAAACTTCAGCCCTAAGGCACCGGTTGTGAACCAGGCGCTTCCTGACGTAAAACTAGTGAAAGCATTGAACACCAGAAACCTGACAAATTTCAAAATTCCCTTACGCAGAAACAAACCTGAATCCAGGAAATGGGAATGTGTCAGTTCATCAGGAAGAAAAGCCTGTAGCCCACTAGAGCTCCTTGACAGCGCTAGTGGTTCACAAAGGCAGAAAACAGATGAGGAGACTTCGGTAAATCCTGAGCAGCAGTCCCTTCCTGTGGTTAGTGATGCTACATCTACAGCTTCCATGAAGAAAAATGCTGGTAAGGTCAACAGGAAGGACTTGCATCACGATGGCTCTGAAACCCTTTCAAAGGAGATGCCCCCGCTCCCTGAACACGCCTCCTCATACCCGTGTCCTGCTCCTGAGAGGCAGCAGGAGTCATCTCCATGTGGCTTCAGTGCTACTGACTGTGGGTGGAAGCCGAATTTTCCAGAGCATTCAGGGAATGCAGTTGACCTTCCTGCTGCCTTAGAAATACGTGATGGTGACAAATCAGGAGTGAATCATTCACAGCCCAAAAGTGATTTTTTTCCAGATGTTCTGGAAGCTTACAAAGAAGATGTTCTTGTCATTGATGTGATTCAGGACGACCCTGATCTTTTTGGAGCCAGTGAGGAAGAAGAGCTTGCACTCACAGCCTGTGACAATTGGCCCGCGAAGGCATCCTGTGGTAGCATCTTCATTAAAGAAGAGAAGCAGAATCTTAAGCCTGAGTGTGCTGTGATTTCAGAAAATAGAGGTTCAGTAAATGCTAATTTTAGGTACGCTTATCATTCTTTTTGATGACAGTAATCCCAATTACTTTGATCTCCTATCAGTATACTTTGGTTGCAGTTGTAGGTTTCCTTAGAGAATTCGGCTAATGTTTGGGCTGGCTTTAGGGTTAGAAGTTTGAGGTATGGTAGGGTTCTGAGTGCAGATAAACTGTGCTCTGGTTTCCTTGTAAGAACAAGGATAAACCCTGAATGGAAGGAAAACCTAGTCCTCAAGAATTTGTCTCAATGATGTGAAATACAAAAGTATAAGGAAAGCTAATTATTAAGAGTAATATTCTTAGTAAATAACAGTATTTTTAATTATCTGGCTTAAGCAGTATCCCTTTGAGGGCAGTTTTTTAGTGTAAAGTGGTACGATACTTACAAATACTCCTTGCTTTCCAGGTGTAGCTTATACTTTTGCTGTCTGTGTTTGAGTTAGTGGCTGTCTCTGCAGCAGCCCTCCATTGTCTTTCTCCTTCCCCACTTCTCTTCTACCCCTGGACATGTGAATAGTCTTCAGATCTGTAATTTGGCTAACACGTTTGGGATGTTTATAAGCCTGCATCTTCATTCAGCAGAAGCCTAGTATACATTATCAGGCATTTATTTTTTTTTCTGGGTTTTGAGGTGATAATAAAAGTCACTTTAAAGTAGCCACAAGCTTTTATAAAACAAGCAGTATTCTCTTGTGGAATAGATGAATTCGTCTACTCACCAGTCCATTTTCTTTTCTCGAGGCTCTGATAACTCTGTTTGATAAATGACTTTTGAGTTTGAATTTTTTATCTTAGAAAACCAAAGTTTAGAAGGCAATTGTATGAGATTTTGTTTCTTCTGAAGATAAGTTTGTTGTTGTTGTTTTTAATTGGATGGTGTTTGATTTTCTTCCTTGGCACCTTATGGGTTGTTTTATGTTACCTTTATTAAAAAAAATTATTATTATTATTTTCAAAGTTGCACCATCTTACAACAACATTCATTTTTTGACTCTTTGCTTCCCTTTATCCTTCCCTTCTTTATCCTTCCCTTCTTCCCTTTTTTTTTATTCCCTTCTTTATCCTTCCCTTTCATTAAACTTGTGCGAAAGTGGAAGGGAATCTTCTTCAATGTGCTAAGCGGGTTTTAGACATGAGAATATATTTAAAAAAAAAAAAATAGAATAATACTTTTTACTAAAACAAAACAAAACAAAACCTGAAGAACAAAGACCTTCTGAGCCCTTTACTACTGTAACCAACATGTGAGTGCGAAGTTTGCTATTTGTACAGTACTATCTGAAGGTCTGTTGGGTCTTGTAATTAGTTCACAGGGAGGATAAATACTCCCCTTACTTAGTAATGACATTGAGTTGGAGTAACATTATTAAACCATTAGATGAAGACTGACCTTGAGTTCTGTTTATACTGTACTACATATTTTAAAACAAAATGCTGTTTTTGTTCATGGTCTCTCCTTAGAAATATCCTGGTATTGTATATATTTAATTGTTTGGCTTTTTATTTTATGCATACTCGATTTTGCTTTGCAGCAACATCAGTTTGGAAAGCTGCTTCCATCTGTCCGCATAGAGCAGTGAGTCAGAACTGCACTGTTGTCAGCCATCTCGAGCTCGTGTAAATTCTAGTATATGCATGTTTTGCTTCGTGTTTGGTTAATACTAACCATTACACTCTAGAAAAATATAATCGAAATGCTTTTAACTAGAACTTGATGCCTGCAGGTGGTGGCTGTTGCTGACTTTTCTCTACCTATATCAGAACATTGCTCTGATTTCCCTTCAGACTGATGATGGGCAGATGATAAGAGAAAGGATCTGGATCTTTGCTAAAATTGTTTCACTGCGTGCGTGCATGGGGATGGACTTCGGTAGATTAATTTTTGTATGATGGTGTTTCTCTCTGTTGTTGATACAGAACAGGGAGAGCTGGATGTCTGCTAGCAGCAAATTATTCTGAAAGCACATAGCTAGTTTGTTAAAGCTTTTCAAATCATGCTGAGTGTTACTTAGGAGTTTAATAATATTAAAATTGCAACTGGAAAGGACGCCATTGGTGCATTAACTTGTGCTCTTCCTCCAAACACAAAAATCTGAGATCTAGCAGCTCAGAGCCAGAAGATTTGGTGGCTATCTTTGAAAGAGCATCAGCAGCCATTCTTGTCCTGAAGACACTCATGCATTTTATTTTTTTCCTTTCAAATAAGATCTATAAACTTTATTCCCTTTTCAAATGTGAAATAGCAAACTGAACAGCACTCTGGTTCACGTAACATGTTCTGTAAAGAGAGGTTTGTTTAAACTTGATCATCAACAGCATACAAGAGCATCCTGCATTCACTACTCAAAAAAATTCTGACGTGATCAGTCTGTTTCCATTTCTGAACTCAAACATGCATTGACTTCTGCAGGTTCTGTCAGTGCTCCTAGATTTGTCAGGCTGGTGAGCAGAAGCCAAGTGTTGTAATAAACGTAGCTTTCTGTAGATGTTTGAGGCACCTTCTTTGCAAGAACTTGAAAAGTGGTTCTCATAAATATTTCAGCCTACACAGCAGAATCTGGTAAGGATTTGGAAATGGCATTTGACCTGAACGTGAAGATTGCAGTCTCTTGATGATGTTATATATTTTCCATTTAAAAAAAAAAACTGTATGAAGATGACAGCTTTCTGGAAAAGTCTGCACTGCGATTTTACAACAACAAAAAAAAGTCAATTGTAGGCAAAATCACTCAAGCTCTTCATTTCATAGAAATGTATGGTCATGTGGGAAAGAGATGAAATAAGCCTGCCGAGAGCTTCTAGTAAAAATCCATCTTATCTCTGCAGACTTGCTCTAACTTGATTAAACTCTGTTTTGTGGTATTTCTTGTAGACCTGCATAGGTGCCTGTGCCTGCATATCGGGTAGTTCAAAGTTAACACATGCTGGGAAGCTTTCGTTTCCATTAGGTTCTTGCAAATTCCCATTGTTCCATTTTTCTGGGTAGCTTGTTGCTGTTACACTTGGTCTCATTCACCGGGTATAAGCTTCCAAAATCTGCGATGACGACTTTGTTGTTTTATTTATTCTGTATATGATTTTTAATTTATTTTTACCTTCTGCGCTTTTTAAGGAGAAATACACAATATTTTTCTAACTTAGCTTTAAATAGGTGAACTAAGTAACTTTCTGTGAACCTTTTTCTTATTGTCTTTGGGATTCATCGTTATGAAAAGTGTCTTGAATGTGAAATTGCTATAAATCACATTTTATAGATACTTACAAATTGGTTTATTAGCCCAGTATTTCCATAAGTTGCTGTATAGAGAAGATTCCCTTTTTCCCTGCTTTAAGCAAAGGGGAAATGAGATGATGGGCTTTTACTAGAAAATTTGGATTTAGAAATGTTTTTACTTAACACGTCTAGGTGTATGTCTGTAGGAATGGACACATAGTCAAAAGAGATTTAAGAACACTCTAATGAGGGTAGCGTATTGGAAGTAAGGATTCTGTCTGTAGCTAAAAGTATTACTGAGAACTTTAATTTTACACAGCTGGTTAGATGAATTCTCTTTTTGCAAGATGGAGATCTTAAATGTACTTTTTGTTCAAAACAGAGACCTTACCGTAAAGGAATCTGGGATGTTGAATCATGCTGGAAATTCACAGGATTTGGCAATAAAAGGTAAGCGTCTTAGGAAGGAACCACAAAGATGTTCAGTGGGAAAATCTGGGATTTGTGCTTTCCACATAAAATGAGAACTTGTCAGTAATAATGTTTTACTGTAACAGTGATTTATTTCCTAATTATGTAAAGTGCATGTCTTTTGAGATGGTACAAACCTTTTACAGGGAACATGTCTTTCCCTGTAGTTCTTGTCTGTTGATAGTACTGTCTTTTTTCTGTCTTTTTCTTTTTTCTGTCCTTTTTTTCTTTTCTGTCTTTTGACATCTCTGGCACTTCGGGAAAGGAACTCTATTCGTTGATGAGACAATAGTAAGACATTGAGTGTTTTTATATTAACGTGTTAACGTTCGTGTAGGAAGAGTGAGTGGTTTGGGCAGAAGTAGCGTCTTGGAGAAAAAGGATTGAATTTCCCTATGGGAATAGTGAGCATTTGTGGGAGAAAAGGTTTCAAGCTTCAATGATTACAAGGCAAAATAGTAGTTAATGGGGGTGTAAGAGTTCAGATACCAAGACTGCTGAGGTGCAGGAGGGAGCAAGTGTACAGCTAAGCCTCTTGTTATGTAAAGAGAAAGGGCCAGATGATAGAGCATGGCACCTGCAGTACTGACATGTCTGGAAAACCTGGAAGCCAGTCCTGTACTCTTTGGTAACTTCTACTTTGAATAATCTGTTTGTTGTTTTACAGCATATTCTAACGGAATTCGAAGTCTTTGGGTCTTCTTGTGGGGCTTAGAATAAAGAAAAAGGTTTAAGCAGCTCGTTCTTCACAGGCCTGAGTAACTTGGGATCCAGTCACGCACTTAACTTAGCACATGCGTGTTGATCTGTCCGTGATGACTCTTGACTATAACCTTTTAAAAAGATAAATGACCTGATGATGATAAAGACACCGGTGATTCTGTCACACGATGAAATAGTGAATTTCTTTCCTTTTATTGTGCTTAAAGAACCGCTTCAGAGAGCTGCAGTGAGGTGGCCTCTTCATTTCCTGTGGCACTTACAAAAGGTGCTGAAATTCCCTTGCACTGAATTCTTATCAAGTTCACTGTATCACAGGAATTTGATTTTTTTCAGAGCTGTCTGTATTTACTGCTGAGTTCCATCATGTCATTATGATAAACTTCGCCTCTTCTCCAGCAGAGACTTAAGTCTTTATTTGAATAGCAAATTAACATACATATCTTCGGCTGTGTTTTAATAATAAATCCTAACTGAATTTATTTTTAAAATATTGAATTCAATGTGATATAAATAAACCTGTTACACTGTTCTACAGGGACTACTGCAGAACATACAGCTTGGTTGGAATTTTAATTGCAGATTCAGTTTAATGTTTACTTGAAAGGGTTTGTGCTTTAAAGTGAAATAATTTTACATGTAAATTCTGCATTTCGGAAGTCCTACAAGTTCTTAAATGTCATAGGTTGTAAGTCTTTGTAATATCTAGGAAATAAAAGTTTTGTTGTCTTGTAGTATGGGAAATATAAAGTAATGTGTTTGTACGTTTTCAGCTACAGATATTAAAACCCATAATTCATCCAGTAGAAACAGTCCTTTGCGAGGTGTTACAGAGGGCTCTTTTGAAGATGGGCAACTGAGAAAGCAAGATGGATTTCTAAAGAGTTTTGAAATTAATGAAAAGGTACCGAGAAATCATTCTTTCTGTCACTGAGCAGTTTAAGAAATGGTAATCCATGTATTTGGATAGTTTTCATTGCTAATTTTTAAATTCCTGAATTTAAGAGATATTACATCAGGAGTTTTACAATTACTGCATGCTGTTGACATTTTAAGTTTTGCTTGATGGAACTCGTTTTTTTTTTTTGTTTTTAACATGACATCAATAATTTATCTTCAAATTTGAAGTGAAACAAGATGCTGTCATCTCAGTTGTTAAGGTAATTCTGGTTTACCGGTTGTATGAAAAATACTGTTTCAATGGACACATGCGAGCACCACTGTGCATATGTAATGTTTTTAGATAACATACTTAGTAAAAGCAGGTGTCAAGTATTTCTCACCGCACAGCCTCAAAAGGAAAGGATGGCGTTTGAACCCTGGGGAGCTGCACAGCCATCCTGCCTCTAAGGAGAAGCATTGTGTGACTGATTACTTGGGCAGAAGTGCCACGACAGTACCATACTGATTTCCTTGCAGTTCTGAGGGAATGTTAAGCAATTTTCATGCTCAGCGACTTTATTTGACCTTTATGCTCTCTCACCTCCTTCCTCAAGATAATAAGTCTAGGTATTTTAAGAGTTGCTGAAGTTTTATGCTATTTGATAATGGATTGGAATTTGTATTTCACTGCCACTCAGATGTAGGTGCTGATAGTGCCTACTGTTTTCCATTACATCTGGAGTGGATAATGATTTTAACAGGGTAAGTTAAACTACTAAGTTCAGATGGCTAAAAATTGGTAAGTGCAATTACGAGGTAATCGAACAGTAAGGAATGGGTTTCCCTGGCAAAAACGATTTTTAAAAGCAGAATTGAAGCATTTCCTTCAGCAGTGGAATTGGTGCTCCTAGCACATGATTCATAAAGTGAACAGCACTCTTTTGTCCCTAGTGTGTTAGAGAGGATGAAAGGGTCTGTCAAATTGTGTAGGTTGCTGGAGGAGCAGTACTTGCTGCAGTATTGCCAGGCCAATCCCCAGATGGGCTACTTCATGGTGTTGTGGCTTTATAAAATCAGTGTCCTAATATGTGTGCTCTTCTGTGCCGTGTTGGACAACAATAAATATCTCCAGCTAATCTCACCCAAACCTCAATCTTAACCAAAGTTAAGCCATAAAGTACATTTTAAATATCTTCACAGTTCAGGTTTGAAGATGGAGTGGCTGCTCTTAAACCAGAGGAAAAAGGTGAAGCAGAAAAAAGGTAAATATACTGTGTCCTTCAGGTAACCTTCACGTAACCCAGTCACTTTGCAAATGAAAGGTGATGTTTTTGCCAAAACACCACTGGCATTTTAATTCTTTTTTTTTTCTACTATGACATTAAAAAAAAAGTGTCAAATAGCATAATTCGTAGTGCTATGTACAAGAATATTACAGCCATATTACAGCAGTAGCCTAACAGACAACAGTTGGTATTTTGTCTTCTGACTTGTGACTAAATATAGCCACTTTGTGCCAGTGTCTCACCTGTGTTGGCATCTCTATATAAATACAATGCAAGATAGATTTCCAGCCACAATAGCATTTACTAGAACATAAAAGAAACTCTCAGCTTTCTTTTCTGCCTCTTGGGACTTTATAAATTCATGAGACCATTTAAAGATTTCACTCAAATTTAGACGGACAAATATTTGAGCAGCAGTGAAAAAAGGCGCTTAAAAACATGGCAGGTGGAGTTAAGCATGTGCTCAACTGCTACGCTGGCTTCAAGCTGTGCTTACTTTGTTTATTGTACTTACAACTTGAAGCGTCAAAGTCATATGCTTCCATTCAACATCAGCCCAAAAATGAAGCAGAAGACAACTTTGTAGAAAAAATAAACCGAACTCATGGAATACTCAGGTAAATAAGAGAGAAAGTGATTCACAGACATTCAGAGTCATTTTCACAATAGTCAAGAAAGTTTAGCTGGCATAGAAGAACTGTTTTTTTCCAGTACCAGTCACATTCCTGTGACAGACTCGAAGTGTACCAGAAGTACATTATACCCAGAATATTACGTCTTTTCTTTTATCGGCTAGAAGCTTCAAGCTCTTCCTCCTGTTAAAATATTTTAGATTTACTATATGCCATAAATGGCTCTTTATGCTACAGAAAAAAAATAGATTATGCTGGATAAAAATATTTGTGCAAGTTGTAGCACATTAATCCATCTCTTTCCTTAACAGAGCAGTAGAGCTGAGATAAACTTCCTTAGTTGCAACACAGCACTCTGTGCTTACTCCAATCCTTCATTTGGAGCAAAACTCTTCTCTAGTCTTACTCAAAAATGTCAGTATTGCAAAGTTTCACCTAGGAGAAGACACGGTTACTGTCCCTTTTTAGCAAATTCTGCCTCTAGTGATGATGTCAGTTAAAAAAAGAATTTGATTGTTCAGCTACATAGTTCAGCGTTCTTGACTGAATTGTGCAGTTTGACGTCTAGATTAAAAAGCAATCTGAGATTGTTATCCTGAAGGTAGGCTGCTATGAAAATCCTGTTGTAACACATCTGAGGCTGGTGTGGTGAAGAAGCATAAAAAATTTTTTACATGATAACTTGAAAATTCTGGGCGATGAGATCCACAGATTTTTTTATATTTTTTTTTTCCTCTGAGGACTAATGCAATATATTGACTGGAATAAAAGTGAAGATTGATATTAATGAATTTGGTCTTATTCTATGGAATTTATTCTTCTCTGCATTAACACTTTTGCTTCAGACTGTATTAAAAACAGTGTGAAGTTTCAAAAAGGTTTGTATTATCCTTGCTATAAGAAGTAATAAATAGCTAGAACATGCCTCTCATAGGGGATAGCAAGACTATTGCTTTCTCCAAACAGCAAGTGTGCTGAAATGTTGTTCATGCTGAACCTAGATTCTTAACTGAAGGGAAGATCTGGTAAAAGGGGATTTAATATAATACCCCCTTAATAAAGTTGTTGGGACTGCTAGCCATTTAAATATACAGTGAGTTTTTAAGCGTTGCTTTAATTTTTGCAGAAATTCTCATCTTTTAAATACTTAATCCGTCTTTATAGGTGTTTAATATATGAGAGAAGCGCGTGTTTAATTTGGCTAACCAAACGTTTGTTTTTTAACACTTAACAGTGACTGTAAATACACAGACCTTATGAACTGTGAGCTGCTCTCAAGATCTCCATTGGATGACCCGAAAATAGATGTCCTCAATGAAAGTACAGTGCTGAAACCCAGGAAGAATGGTATCGTATGCTGTATTAGTGAACCCTCCAGAATTAATTTTTGTAGTCGTGTTATCTGCCTATAAAGTCATAAGGATTTTCTCCAATTTCAGAAGTCATTGGCCGAAATTTGTTTTATTTTTATACATGGAAGCAAAAATAAACACGCTCATGTAAAAGGTTAGGGTTTTGTTTGTTTAGGTTTGTTTTCTTGATTCTTGTTTTGGATTTTTTAGCAGATTCCTATTAGGTTGGATGAAATATCAGTCATTTTATCTTGTTATTTATAGTTCTCAAATACTTTACTGGTACAATAATGTCTGTATTCTTAGTATTTTGACAGCTTGTGTTTTTAGCAAATAATTTATTTTTCTTTATTTGTGGTCGGAGAATGTGACAACAGGTTTTCTTGATTGATTGTTATCTGTCAGCAATGCTTGGCAAAGGAATTTGCCCACCTTGCCGAAGATCAGAAATTTCTTGTGTATGCCAACTCAAACGTTTCTGAAGCATTTGCTAAAGTGCATCAAGGAAATGATCTAGATTTAATAAGCAGCACCTCATTTTGACCTGGTATATTTCACAACTGGGACAGGTACCGCTGAAGGGTTTCTGCTACCGGAGAAATCATAATGTAATGGAACCATACTCATAGTTTCTGTATCTTTTTCCCTGCACATGAGAACTCTGATGTTTAGCCTTACATAAATGCATAGTTTTATTTGGCAGACGAGATAGAGAAAAACCAGGACTTGATTACTTATGGATAGATAGGCATTCTGTTCCTTTGCAACAGCTGTTTTGGGAATTGATGTTTTTAGAATGATTGGTTAATGTGGATGTTTATAAATGCGGATTTTCTGAATTGAGATCAGTGGCAGACGTTCTTGCTTAATTTCAGATTACACTGCCAGTCAGAGTTTGTAGAACAATTTTATCATCACATCACTTAACAGTATGTTTAGGAAGTGCAAGAAACATAAATGCTATAAAAGCAGCTGTGAAATATGTCTCCAGACTACAGTGGTTTAAAATTGCTCATGTTTTTGGCCTTAAAAGTGTACTCATATTCTGAAGAGTTCTTGTAAACCTTCCTTGGTATCAGTTGAAATGGTTACCAAAGCAAGAGCTTCTGTGCTGGGAAAGAGTAAAACAGCCCTTTTCTCCCCCAGAAAAGTGCAGGCAGGATCAAGCTGTTTCACTTCCTAGTGCCTGCTCCCCTATGAACTTGGCATACGGTAGCAGGGAGAGTACAAACTGTTGTTGAAAGGACCTGGCCAGAAACTCTAGGCTGTGGGGACAGCAAGAATCTAGAGGAAAGACTTCTGAGCTGAAGTTCACCGTGGCATTTTTCTGCAGCTGCTGGCTGTTTTCTCAGTCTTGTTTCTGTCACTAAATCTGTCCCTTCCTAAATTTACTGAATTCCCCATCATCTCTGCACAGAATCGTGCAGCCATGACAGTACTTAACATTTGCATGTTTAATTGATCCATTTCTACTTCCCATCCTGTGATGGCCCTATCTGCTTAGAATGACATACCAATGAAGAGCCTAGTGCAAATCTCTACTAGAACGTGCCTCTTTATTGGATATTCTTTATTTAAACTGTAGTTTTTCAGAAAGCACTAAGCACCCTGCCTTTTGAATACCCAGTTCTTTCAAGATGCCAGATGGGCACCGTAGAAAGCAAGGCATTCAAAAGCTTTTACTTCTCTTTATATGTGAAGTTTAAGAAATTGAACTCTTATCCTCTATTAACATTATTCATTCTTCAGAAAAAGAAATCTCCATTATCGGCAGTAATTAAAGATCTAAACCCAAGTTTCATGTTTAAGAAACCAATAACTTCCATTGGGCTTGAGCTTGATATTGCACTGCTTGAAACATACAACTTATGAAAGGTTTTATTTCATTTCAGAAAGATAGTTTAAACTTTTTGTTAGTGATGTGGCAGTGCAAAGATTACTGGTAAAGTCTTTTTTTTTTTTCCTTTTAAAATTAAAACTTCTGGATATTTTCATTCCATTTCTTTTCTCATCTCTGTAAGTTAGATAAGAAACTTTGCATAACGTTGTGAAGTTTAATTGTGAATGTTTGCAATTAGGTCCTTACTCTTGAAGTTTGGTTAAAGTCTCAGTTTTAGGATAACTAAGAAAAGTACAAGTTCCATTACTGGTTTTAAATTGTATTAATCAAATTTTCATTAATCATTGCCATGACTTGACAGATTTCTAAATATAAGGAAAAATAAGATAAATGAGAATGGTTTCAGTATGGTTCACTTTATTACATGATCCATTTATTGTCTTCATCCTAATTTTTAGATTGTACATTTTCAGGAAAAGACCTTTCACTGCCATTGCAAAACAATGGAGATTCTGAGCCATGGATGACAGACAGAAATGCAAAAGTGAGTTGCAGAATCTGTAGTGATTTCAGATACTTCGGCACTAAATTTATTAGGGATATCGAGACAATTCTCCACAGGTCCAGTAAGAAATTACAAACCTGTTAGATATGTTTCTACTCCTCTAAAAACGTTAAAAATGAGTAAATACAATTTCTGAGAGCAAAACCAGTGATTTGTTCACACTAGAGATCTGCTGATTTCTGTTTCCAGCTTAAACAAAAATGAAAAATGCTTTTTGTTTTACTGTTTTTGTAGAAGTGAAAAGCAGACAAAGTTTTGTATGTTTAGGAGAAACTGCATTATCCATTATGCTGGGCACTGAAAAGGGTAAAGGAATCTGACCCGCCCAGAATTATCATCTTGTTATCCAGAGCCATGCAGTGCAGTAGTTTTTCATCTTTCTTCTTCTAATACTTTGATATTTTGAAATTCTTTAAACAAAACAAAAACAAAAACAAACAAACAAACGCATGCTTTCAAAAATATTTGTTGGTTTCTTTCTGCTTGTTTTAATTTTATTTCTAGGCTTCTCATTCAGTCCAGCAGATCCTGGAGATGATTGATTTGCCCCGTAAATATTGCAGATATTATTTCATGAGTTTGCGTGGCTGTGAAAGGGCAAAATGTTGGTTTCGGCACGTTCCTGAACAAAGACATGAAAAGGTAAAGAGATTTATTGAAGAAAGAAGCAGATTGTAAATGTGAACACTTTTTTAAGCCAAACAACATCTCCTGTGTTCATTTATATATTGAGAGAGAGTAAATGTCAAAGATTGATGGATCAAAAGATGTTCATCTTTTGAAGTTCATTTAAAAATATGCTAGAATTGTGAACTTGCAGACTTTTTGAGTGCAGACATCAACAAAAGAGCAAGAATTAGGCCATACCAATGAGGACTGGTAGAATGGGAAGGTTCTGAGACATTTCCATGCCAAGCATCAGAGCCCCGTAAGCAAACACAAACTTTGTATAAGTTCTTAAACTCAGAAGCCATATATGATATATAACTTTCTGCAAGTTTTGTGGAACAGGTGCATGTCTATTTAAAGATGCTGTGATCTCCTCCAATGGAGCAGAAATTCCCGTATTTGCAGGCAATATTACTTTGCTGGTGGCGAGCAAAGTAAATGTGTTTTCAAACCCCCTAACAAAAAAATTCTACTTCCAAGAACTGTGCAAGGCAAGCTCATTGTGCTGTCATGTAATAAGATTTTGGCATTAGCTGAGACTTTGGCGGTTATGTAAGTCACTTAGTAGGAAATAAAACATTAAAACAACAAAGACAAATGCCTAAACTTGTCCTCATCAGGTCATACAAGATAATTTGTTACGAGTTAGAATTTTATCATTAGTGTTTTTTACCTTAAGTAAGAAATTACAAAATAAGCATGTAAAAATAATTTGATGTGTGTTTTTAATCAAACCTGATAGAGGCAAATAATATTAAAAATATTAAATTAATAAATAAATGTACTGTGTCAGAACTTTAAAAATAAGTCCCTGTAATTTGGTGTTTTCTTGATGTTGTTTCCTTCCTTTTTATGTTTTGAAAAAAGCTGCCTTTTTTTCTGATGTTCTGCAACCTCTTTGAAAGTTTATATGACAGCTTAAAAATACTAAGATCATTTGAAAATAATTCTTTATGGTATGTTTTCCTTTTGCCTCAGTTGTGAAATGTTTTTGGCAGGCTGTAGTGAATATCAGTGATTTCCAGCTAGTTTGTGTGAATTACCATGGTTTGTAAAGCTTCTTTTTACCTATATACATTGCAAAACGATAATTTTTGTGCTAAGCTATTAAAATCCTTTCCATATGATTTTATTTATGGTGTAGCACCCCAGCACAAGTACAGTTCTGCCCACCTAACGTAGCCTAACTTTGGTGGTAGTCTGGAAGCATATTTTCATTTTGTTTTGTTTTTGCTTTTTTTTTTTTTTTTTTTTTTTTGAACATTGTAGAATGATAATAGGCTGTACACCTCATGGTGGCACCAAAGTACATAAATGGAAGACAGGTACAGCAGCAACAAAGAAGTCATCTGCTCAGTTTTAGGGCAAAAATAAATCTCTTCAGGAACTGTTAAGCAGACCAGCAGTCCACTTGTTCAGTATTAAGTTTCCAATGATGATTGTTAGCAGAATTTTTGAAGAGAATTATCTTTCTGCAAAATGGAGCTTCCTTCATTTTCATCAGGTAACGTGTTGATGCCTGATGGCCTAACCCACTGCGATTTAATACTCTTCACAGTTGTGATTAGTCACACAGCAAAGCAGTGATCTAATTCATGAAAACATTGTTTGTTTTGAAAATCAGCATAGTCTTGTGCTCAGCACCTTCTGCAAGTTACCAGTTTTATTTATTTAAAGAAAGTTGACTGTAGTTTCACACAGTGAAATCTCTTTTATATTAGGCAAAGTAAACAAGACTATTAAGACTGTTTTAATACTCCCCAGAGATAAGGTCATGGTTTTAACTAGGTTTAGACATCAGTTAGCCTTCCAAGAATAGCTGTCTATCAGAGAGTTTACAGCTTGGCTCATCCTGTCCATTCAGCAGTTACAGGAAATAAGGCTGAAAAATCCCAATCACTTAATATTTAAAAGGTCATACAAAACTAAATAATTTATTGATTCAGATGTCTGATAAATCTAAAGGGTTTTGGAGCATCGTTCGGCACTGAATGATGATATTCTTTTGCTGAGGTTTTCATACGTCTCTCTGGACCATCAGTGTCTCTGCAGCTCTAACAGCATCAGGAGTTGCAGGCATTTTCAGAAAGCTAAATGGGGTTGCTGTCTTCAAAATAAAAAAAATAAAAGGTTCTGTGTTTGTCCAAGAGCATCTCACTCCAATTTAAAATTTTGTTAGTAAAAAGGAATGCTTTTGACATTTAAATTAGAATGGCAAAAATAGTTAGTCGATAGTGCTGGTTTGGTGTGATTGGAGTGGCAGTATTGTCATCAGTTAGGGGTGGTTTTTATGCAGAAATGCAAAACCAGTTGATTAAAATAATGACTTCTTAGTACATGGAAGTATCTCCTCTTGTATCAGGTGTCTTGTTCTGCAGTATAGATATGTTCTCTGTTACCACTTACTGAAAGACAAAAAAAAAGCTATGTTATTTGGAGGAGAAAATGTTCCCAGCATCCTTCTTTTCAACTTATTTTCCTAGTAGCTTGAACTTCCTTCTTAAATTTTATTGCCTTTGGTTGCAAAAAAGGGATTAAGCATTTGCCTCCAAGGACAACAGATGCATATCACATCCTGATGAGATACCTTAATTTGACAGTTGAGATTTTTTGCTGTATGTATCTTTTAGTCCCCTGTGGTGACCGAGGATTTGTGTCACCAAGATACAGAGGACAACAGATAATTTTGTGGTGGTCAGCTTCAGCCACATGTAGTATGAAATGTGCATCTTACAGGTGCTAGTATCCTGTGAGAAAAGAACCTCTTGTAAAAACGATCCTGGTTTTGATCTCACTGCATAAAGGGCTGCAGCATGAAGTTTTCCCTCTTAATAAACATCAGAGCGCACACGGAGAGATGCTGAAAGATTTCATGAATTTTGGTGATTGTTCTTGTAATTTAAGCACCTCTGTGTTACTATAGTAAAACTGTTTGACTGGGCAGCCAGCTGCTTTTAGAATATAAGTGGCCATTTTGTTACATTTCTTATTAAATTGTCATACCAAGTGATTTCTGGAATCAGCTGGTGGGTGACAGAACAGTGTGATCTGTGCTGCTTTTTTTTAGTGTGTTTTTGTCTCTTCCTAGTTTCATGCACCTTCATTTGAAATCTATTACGATTAACTCAAAGGTTAGAGATTCTCACAGTTTACGTGGTTTATAGATTCAGTTTTAACTTTAAATTTAAACAATTAAATCAACTGAAGCCTCCTAGAAGCTGTAACTGAAGCACACAGTTCACTCCTTTTATGCATGTAGTGTAACACGTCCCATGATTAAATCCTACTACAACTGGATTTTCCAAGCAATTTCACTAATAGTTGGAACAGTCAGAGCTCCAGATGCAATCTTGGCTTTTTTTGGCAGTCAGTCCAAAGGAGGAGGAAAACAGATTCCTAAAGAAAGCAAACTAATTTACATACTGTAAGCATGTGCTAAAGTTTGTTTTGGAAATGCCCTCAGCCACCTGGGATTTTGGATTTGGATTAAAAGAGTTAACCCCTTGCAAGAGTGACAGCACACACATAGCAAAGATCAAACATTCGACGTGATTTTCCACAAGGGGTGGCTTAGGCCACAGTTCAACAACAGTGTGATGCTGTTTGGAAATAAAAATAATAACCTTTATAATCAGTGTATTTAAATGTACAATTTTAGTGTTGTTTGCCTTGGGGATCTGAAAAGGTTAATAGTCTTTAAAGAAAGATGTCTTGGCCACAAGCCAGTGCTTTCATGGTAATTCATTCACTGTAACAGACTCAATGAGTGGATCCTGTCTAATCTTGAAGTTTCATTTAAAAATAAACCCAATTCAATTCTGCAATAACACATCTACGGTCGGGGGGGGATTGTGTCCCTTCATTGTTTGTTATTTCACAAAATAGTATTAGATGTAAGACCCATTTTAAATCGTTTTGCAGAGAGACTGTAAATTTTTCAGAAGTGACAAAGGGGATGCGAAAGGTTCTTGTTTATGTGTTGTTCTTTTTTTTCCTAACTTGGAATTTTAAGATTTAATCTGCGTAGTTTTTACTTTTCATCTGCAGAGCTATAGCAGAATGTGTATCACAAAGCTGAGGTGAATGTATTTTTAAAGCAGCTTAAGACATTGATTGCTGAAACATTTTTGTCTTAGTGTTAGCAACTTCAGTTCTCGATGATTTTATGACTTACTACTTGGTGCATTTGTGTAATTTTTATCATGTTTTCCCTTTCACCTCTTTGCTGTTCTGTTTGTTTAGTGTGCCACACTTTTGCTAATTCCAAGTATTTTCAAAATCCTTTTTTCATTTGCTACAAATGTACACACATGTGCATACAGCTGTGATTCCAGCAGCTCCTCTCCCAAACATTTCATGTATGTTATTTTCTATTTGATTTACTGTCCTTTGATGCTGCCTTTGCCTTCAGACCCAATTACCTTCTTATAGCTTATGTTGGTACGTATGGGTCAAATAGAAGCAATGTAAAGATTGTTTCCTTATACAACTCATGTTTGTGGGTAGTTTGTTTGGCATAAACTGAGGTAATGTTTTACTTTTTTTTTTCTCTTTCTCTAGATTTGCATTGCAATACTTAAGACATACATTAGTATCAACGAATCAGGTCTTCTAAAACGTGCAGGTATGATAAGTATCTTTTTATCTATATCTGATATTTAGCTTATTTAAAACAAGTAGACTTTGGAGAAAAATAGATGACTTCCAACAATGAATAAAGTTCTTATTTAGTAGGAATCCATGTGCTTTTCATATATCAGTTTCCCATTGAGGATGTGTGTTTAGATAGTCAGTTATCTCAGGAGGTTGTTAAAAATCTTACTTCCCTAGAAAATGATCTAGACTTTAGAATAGATATTGGGGCAAGAGGAAAGGTTTAACAGGACCAAGATTTTGTTAAGGCAGTTTTGAACTAAATACTGATTACTGAATACTGACTAAATACTACATATCCAAAAACTTTAGAATTAAGCTCTTTAAAGGAAGTGCTGTTACAGCATCCAAACAGCTTTAATTTAGTCCTTTCACACTGCTATATATGCAGACAATTAAAATGAACACATTTTAGAGACCAGAGTTGATATAAATCCATGGGAGCCTATGAGTTGAGTCATAAAGGGCTAAATTTTAGTCTGGACAGTCATTCTCTTTTTACCTACGTTTTTGAAAGCTTACTAGGATGTAGTACAGTATGAACAGGGGATCCTGTTGCACCCTGTGTAATAATGTTGCCTTACTTAAATACTGAGTACTGAAATGCAGGTAACACATGTGCTACCACATCTAACCTGTTTTTTGTGCATTCTTGTGCTGCACTAAACTAGCCAAGCTTTCCTGAAACCTTCAGCTCAGCTCAATGATATGAGGTATTTCAGAACAGTCAGTCTTGGTTTAGTAACGTTAACGTTGCATTCAAACTTTCCTTTTACCTATTTTTCCCCATATCCTAGTCCCATAATATTCTGGATAATTAAGAGTTGTTACACTGCTTTTAAAATTTAAGGTAATAACCTGTCTAGAAAGCATCAATGCCCCCAAAGTGAAATTATTTTAATTGCTTTTTCAGTCCAAATATTTGTCAGGTATTACAGAGAAGTTACTCCTGGTGAAGATTTTGCTTTTCAAGTGCTGAACGATCTTCTCATTTGTTTGCTCAAGAACTGTTTGTTGCAAGAAGTGTTTCAGATACTGCGGGTAGCTGTACAGATTAATACACTGGTAGGTCACCTTGAAATATTTTGAACATTTTTGATCCATAGTTTCTCAGTTTTGGGGGGCAATACCATTTGTAGTAATAAGTTTGTTTTTACTTCGGTACTTAATTCTTGCAGAAAAAAAAATGTAAGCTCCTATTTTAAAAACTCAAACCTTTCTAGTTGAACAAAGTCATAAAACTAATTGTGCTTTTTTTGTCTAAATTATAGCCGGCTGTGGATGTTCTGCTGAAAGTTTTCGAGCACGTGGCTTCTTTGAATATAAGAAATGCTGTGCCTACATTAATCAGTACCTTTCGTAAGGTATGAGTTTGATTGTACTACTATTTAAAGGAATTTCTGAAAATAGCTTGCCTGTTTTAAAATGCAAGGTAGTTCTTAAATATTTTTTCAATGGTATTTTGTAAAAGTTAAATTGTGGCTAGCTGAATATTTGATATGGGTTTTTGACTGAGATTCGATGTGACGTGTATTTCACTGATGCTTGCCTGTGGATATACACGATGACAATTCTTGCATGCTTACTTTTCTTCCCCCTGTTTGATATTACAGCTCATTGACGCTGGTATGTTTCTTGAGTTTGAACATTTTAATTACATTACTAAACTCCTTCAACAACTGCAAGTTTCCAGCCAGGAAATAAATGTTGTTTTGAATATAAAATCCAGGTATGCCTTTAAGAAGCTATTTCTATAATTATATCTGTCTAGTTCCTTTTTCAGGTTCTATTTCATAAATTTATGTAAAAACGTAAAAGGTGACTAGAAAGTATAAATTTAGGAGTTTGGAGGAAAATACAACCATATTGTGTCTAATTGTATTTTCAAATGCTGTCAATTTGCCATGCTTCAAAGATCAAGGATCATTACTTAAACCTTAGGTTCAGGCTGCCATTCTGATTAGCCTTTTGAATATTGTCATAGTACAGTTTGATGGGTTGCTGTTCCCAACTATTTGGAGAAATTTGTACAAGTGCAGTCAAATTAGAAATGTAATTATTTAATGCATATTTTAGGCCAGCATAAGCAAGCAGCACTTCTGCAATAAAAATCATGTAGGCAGTAAAATTGTTAGTTATAATCTGAAGTAGTCTTCTAGTTTCATTTACTGTGCATCTTAAACATATGTGCCTCCACAAGACAAGTGTCAAGGAGGGTGATTTGATTTTTTTTTTAGTACCACTAGTTTATGCTGGACAAAATGTGAAATCAGAGCCCAAACCTCTTCCAAAACTGTTGATGTTCCCCATCTCTTGCCCGACTTTTTTTTGTTTAAATTTTCTGCATCATACATGCACGCACAAGTTGAGAAACTAAATTTGTGGTTCATAAAGGAAGGTTTGATTCTTAAGGGAAACCAAACATGCAGCAGGCATCTACTTTGTAAAACCAAGCCATCACTGTTTCAAGGAAAAGCACTCCAGAAATTGTTTGCTGCTTTTCATACTTTTCCCATACAATACCTTTCAACTATGGATTTGAGTGTTTTATACGTGCAGTTTACCACCTGTGTTAGAGGTGATTTCACTTTTCAGACCAGGAATCGCATTCCACAAAGGAATGACCCTTTCCAAGTTGCCTCAGTATGTATTGTGTTTTCAGCACAAACTGAGAAAGAGTTTGTATCTGGGAAGTCTGAGCAGCTTTACCACTTCAACTATGTGTGCTAGCTCATTCATGTGTAGGTGAAGTGTATCTACATGATAGCATCACACTGGGTAGGTGGATTCACTATTCCAGTGGCAGCATCAGAACAAACCATTACATTCTGAGGTATTTGAAGCTGAATTACACTTTGATTCATGTAATTAACTTTTTTTTTTTTTTTAACCTTTTTGTCAGACACATGTACAGTGAGGTCTGCATTTACTTAATGTATTGTAAGTCTTATTCCTGCCTGTTCAGTTACATTTATACCAAGAGAAGGGAATATTACCTGTTGAAAATATTGCTCTTCAGTTATTTGCATAACATATGTACTAACTCCCTTTGGCATGATTGTGAATGTCTGTTTTCAGGTCCATTTTGCATATTATATGTAAATCAAATAAAAAATTACATCAGTTTTCAATCCAAATACGATGAATTGTTGATCACCTGCTAGTTCATAGTTTAGTTCAATAGGGTGTGTTAAAATTAAGTTTTAATATTTTTTTCCCCCGAAGATATCAGGAAAGACATTTTAAAAGCAGCTGGCTCTTTGACTTCAATTTGATAATGGCTGAAATTCAGGTACAGTGTGCATTTTTCAAGCCTTTTGGAATGTGTAAACCGTGACTTTTTTAAACCTACATAAAATAGCAATTTTTACATCATTTTAAATTAATGTGATGATAATACATTTCTATGTAAAACAGTTTTGGGGAAAGATGAACATGCGGGGAAAAACTGCCTGGCTTTTCTGTGATGTCTGTACTTGTTTTAATTTACATACTTGTAGCTTTTATCCTAGTTTTGCATCTACTTCAAAAATCTTAGAATTGTCAGCATTTTTTGTTGTGCTTTTAATTGGTAATGATGTATCATTCCTCACCAAAAATTACTTAATACTTCAGCAGAATCAATACCTTATATAAAAAGGCATAATTGTGAAATGCAGGTTATTTTGAAGAATAAGAAAATACTACAGCATAACTTCTTTAATAGGCTACTGCATTTTTCACCCTGAGGGACAAATTACTTTTTATGAACAACTATAGTATAGTTTACATATTATTAGACTCATTGCACAGATCCTGAAACCTAAATTTAAGAAGGCAAGAACCTGGACTGTGACCAGGACTGGTCACAATTTTGTCCAGTCAGTTCCTGAAAACCTCTGTAATTCCTTGTTGGCATTTGTGTGTCACATACCTCATCTCGATTGGCGTACCTGCAGACCCTGCAGCACAGCCCTATGCTGTTATCAGTAGAATCCTGACGCACGTGGTTTAAATTTAACTATTCTACGTGCATGTGCATATGCAGCCTGTGCTAGATTACAGTACAGAAATGTAGCCTGAGCTCTAAACCTCTCAGAAAAGTTGCACCAGAGTACTGAATGTCTCATGAGGAGACATTGATTAGTCCTAGCCTGCAGTGATAGGAGGGTTCAAGTTAACTTAATCCTTGATGAAAGAAAACAGGTTTGGTGATGCTAACAAATTTTTTATGATATATATTATAAAAATATGTAATATGTTATAAAAATAAAAGTGTTGAGAGAGAAGAATATAAAACATTGAGGTTTAAATGTCATGTCATTAGAAATGTCTGTATTTGGTTATAATCTCTGCAGATTAACTTCTCTAGACTCTCAGATCTGTTCCTTTAAGAAATGGGTGATACTCTGTTAAAGTAAAATGTCATAAATCAGAATACATTCAGTAATGTCACAGGACACAGGGTATATATTAGCTGCATTGTTTTCTGCTTTAAGTCTGTCTCAGGATTATCTCTAGAATTTCAGTATATTTTCTGTGGTGTTCTGGAAGCAGGCTTGCTTATATTTGTCACTCGTCTTCTTTATAGCATTGCAAGGAAAAAAACGATTGGAGTAAGATGGGAACTTTGTATGTTAACGCAAGAACTGGATGTGAACATTTTGATGATCTTCAGAAATTGTCTTTATGTATTACTGAAATACTAACAAGAGATTCTGAGAAAGACAGACCAGGAGTTCCTTTTTGCGATTTTGCTGATGCAGGTAAAATTAAGATGGAGAAACTGCTTTATTGCTCATCCTATTCTTGGTAGGGTTTTTATGAGGTCAAAAATAAAATCGTGTACTGACGTGTTTTCTTCACATCAGTTACTTTTATCTAATACAGCATTCAGAATTTCTTTAGGCACAAATACAGTCAGATTAAATTATCAACAGACATCATTTTCTGGTAGAAGTGAAACCTGTGGTGCTTACACTGAAAGAGCTACTTGCTCTGAAAAAAGCACACTTGAGCTCTGTCAGATTATGAAGAGAAATCAAAACTCTTGGTCTTTAAGGAAGAATGTCCTGTTCTCAGGACAAAGGCGAGCATGTTTAATTATTGTCTGAAGTGCAACACTCTTCATAGCATAAATAAACTTCAGAGCTATAAATACGGCTGCATGTACTTGTACATTCAAAAACATATTGGACAGGGTTACATCAGGTATGTATCATTTGGTTGGTTAGCTTGGTTTCTTTGGTTTTTAGCAATTTGGACTTTCAGAATTTCTCAGTCTCCTGAAGAACCAATAATTTTTGCAAGTGCAGGGTCCTCAAAACACCTAGTTCTTTCATATTTCTGGCAGGTTTTCTTTCTACTTTCCTCTCTATGCCTCTTCATTTACTTATCTGCATCCTTCCTCCTAATAAGATTGTAGAAGACAGAGGCTCAGTGAAGTAAGTGTCAGTGGGATATTACAGCTTTGTATTAGGGATGACTCAGATCTTTTTCAACCTGTATTAACTACTAAAACCTGATGAATATTTATTTCAGTTACGTGACACGACCTTTCTGATTACAGACTTTCAGAGTATAAAACAGCTTCCATTTATGACACGGACAAAAGGCTTTGATGGGGCTTGAAACTTGGTCTGTCTTCTGTAGAGCAGTGGTCTCCAAACTGATAGACACCCTATCAGTAACAAATTTGTGAACACTTACCCCCAATTTATGTGTATTTATTTATAAATTATATACATGCAGTACTGCACTGTATGTTTTATTATGTGCATTATAAAACATACATCAAAACAGAAATTTAAAAAAGGATGAAATAAACACTATTTTAAATTTTTTATTTAATTTATCAATGGCACAAAAAATACTTTCCCGCACCTGTGTGGGAAGAATTGTTTGTGTACCATCCCACACTGGAAACCATTGTCCTATAGTACCAACAATGCTTCCAAAGTAGTTAAATAATATGGCGTGAAAAAACTTGCAATTACCCAGTTCTATAGTGCCAGATTGAGAGCTTACTTTACAAGTAATGATGTTGCTAAGTTATGGTGTTACTAAGTTATGCCATGACTTGTCCAAGCATCTTATGGATAAACTAGAGAAAATAATGTCTGAATAAACTACTGTTATTGTCAGACTTAGGAAATAATTCCATTTAATGCCAAGTATTTCGGAAAATGTATTTAATATTTCACAATGACTGTCATTTTTCAAGTGTAAGTTCTGTGATCTGTGATCAAGTTCTTTGAAACAGCATTTACATGTGAAAAGAAAAATAATACACATTTTTTCTTTCTAGTAATAACAAACCCGACATGTAATGAAGCAGACAGGGTTTTCATTGGAAGGACTGGGATTAGCATGATGAATTCTTATCGCAAAGTGCTACAGTGGAGAAAGGTACGCTGCGCTATAGTAACCTGTTTGGAAGAAAAAGAATTTGTCTTTACCTTACTTGGTGCCAAACTGTTTCTCTAGTTGAGTATGTGGATGTGCCACCTGCCTCCCCACAATCTTCTTAATGCTTCTTAATTGTCCAGCTGGATCAAAGCGTTTCATTGTGCCTTTCTGGGCAGTAGTCTTCTGAGCCTTGCATGTGTGGGGATTTCTTCTTGCTTGCTTTGTTGGTTAGAGTGGAGGGAGTTGCTTGTGAGAATGAATACACTTTTTATTTTTCATACATTATGTAATTACAGCTTTTAAATGAGCAAAATATACACAGACTGTAGAAGTTGTTTTCCTTGTAGTGATAGATGTACAAGGTATTTGTACTGCTTGGTAGAAGAATGCAGCATGGTTCAAGACAAAAGCACGTAAATGAGCATGTTTCTGTCTGGTCAAGTCTGTCATAACTTTGTCTTGCAACCTAGAAACTTGATTGTTCAGGGTCCGCTTTGCCTTTTCTGAGCTAGGGATGAATCAGGGCTAAGAGACCGGGCTTCCTGAGGTTCTGGACCAAGCTGGTGATGGTTTCCCACAAATGCCATTTTCTTCCGTCTGGTAATACTGCTGTATTCCAAGACCACACAACTCAATAAATATTTCCTGCACTGATTCTTCTGAGCCTGACCTGAGATAGAACGGCTAAGGTCGAGAAGACAGAAGAGAGGCATAGCAGGGCTCCTCCTGCTGCACTTCGTAGTGCTCGTTCCCCAGAACGCAACTGAAAGTGCTTTTCTTCTGTTGACTCTGGGGTTCTTTTTCATTTCACACATCTTGTCAGATTTGGATTTATGAGTTGCATGAATCTCTCAAAGAGTTGGACCTCACCAAGAAATACCCTTTACAGTCCTTTCCTGCTGTCCAATATTACAATGAGCCAGTGTTCAGACTAGACCTTTCACCAGATGTTTTCCACTCCTTAGGACTCATTCACTAATTGACCATAAGTTCACTGCAGCAAGCTCTGCTCTGATGTTAAATTCTTCCTTTTCATCATGGAAGGGAGAATTTGAAGCACCAGTGCTTCTGGGATGTATTTTGGTCAGTGATTGTATTCTGAACTCGCCTTTCTGTCATTAGGGCTGATCCTTACAAGTAATAATTACTCTGTACTGGGACACTTCTCATCCTATACGTGATTTCAAGGATGTATTTTCATAAACAAAAGCAAACTCTGCCTGTCCCCTTTTGTCTTTTTATTCTTGGGGATCCCTTTCTAGTTTGCATTAAGGAGATAAAATGTCTTTTGAACTACTGCCTATAGGGCATGACCATGAAGGATTCTATTACATGAAACCCATGCGCTGCTGTCTGTTTCCAGGGCCACCCCAAGTCCCAGGGGATAGCTGATAAAGGTTCTTGGTTTAGACACTGTACACCCATTTTGATGAATCAGAAGTTTTGCAACATCAGTTTGTTGAGAAGAAGGGTCTCTAACAGGTCCTGATCAAGTGTGACACTGCTTTGAGAGTAAGGGGAAGAAAGGATTCTTTGCACTAGCAGTTTTTTAGTACTGCACTAGAATTTTTAAAGTGTTTTTGTTCCACAGTACTCGCTTGTGGAATCATTGGGAGATTCCTGGATTCTGTTGAGGTGGTCTAAATTCTTGCCATTGAGAAGCGGTTAGCGCTCTTGTTTCTCATTTAAGAGCTTAGTTTGGTTTGTTTTCTGGCTGTCGTCTTCAGCAGAGGCAACATATATTCAGTGTTTGCAGGGAAATACCTTCATAGTGAGCTATTTTCCAAGATCTCCTGTGAGGGAAATCTTGATACTTGGTTCCGCGATCTCATATTCCCAGGAAGTTCATCTTCATTTCCTGACATCAGAGGCACAAGGTGCCAAAAGCACGAGTATTGTTTCTCTTGTATGATAGAGGTTACTAAGAGCAGGCAGTTCTTATGTTACTACTTTTTTTTTTTAATATGTGTAGAGCAAAAGATCATCACTCCTTTGACAGGGTGTCAAATCCCTCTCTCAATAGACTGCTCTCCGAGATCCTCAAATAGCCTCACAGACAACCTGTGATGACCATATTGGAGTGTGAATGAGGTGGTGCTCTGAGTGATTCTTATCAGAACTGACAACCTCCAAATGGATCTCTGCTTCAGGGATGTACTAGAACTGTCATTACTACTTCTTTCCAACCAGCTTTGCTCCATTGTAGCTATGAAATAAGTCCATAATCCTGAGATTATGGGCTATCTTCCTGATGCCCTGTCTTGCTTCTTCAAAAAAGTGGTCCAGAAAATAAGACAGGATGAAGGATGTGATCTAACCATAGATGATAACTGCAACCATTTCGTTTGTATTCTTCTACAGGTTATGTTGAGATAACCATTGCAGATTCCTGTAGGTATCTAAAAGTCTCCAATTTGGGGCATATGCCAGCTCACGGTACTTACATGCATACACACAAGGCATTTTCAGAAAGCTAGCTTCCTAATAAGTATGTTTCATTTTCTGTCAACATCTCTGTTTTTCTAAACCTCCCTTTCCCTCTAACGTGCTAAACCCTGCCTGTCTTTGCCTTGCTGGGGACATTAATTTAGTATCCCTTTTCAGCTTCATCAGCGCTTTTTTAGGTTGGTCACATCTTTATTATCTTTGAGGCTGCTACCTTTCTTTTATCTGTGACTGAGAAAGCCAGCCAAAAAGCGGAAGAAAAAGAAGCTTGACAGGAACCTTTTCTAGGAAACTAGACTAAAACTCAACTTGGTATATGATGATAAAGTTGTTGGTTGTTTTACTGTTGGTCAGATGGGCACAACTTCTTCCTTTTTTTTTTTTGTCCTGCTGGGTAGAATTATCTGTTCTGTTTGGCTTATGCTGGATGAATTATTTCAGGTTAACTATTATGTCTCTACTGCAAAAAGAAAAGTCCTTATACGATATTCTTGGAATTACATAAGTTATACAGGGCTGAACAGAATCAAAAGAGTGAAAATATTAATATGCTAAAGCAAGCAAATGCAAATAAATTACAAAGCATATTAAAATACTGTCTGGGAACATATACTGTAAACATGCTAAAAAGAATAGTATGCTGGGAGCTGTTGAACAACAACTGTTTTGTTTTGTCTACAGAATCACAAAGAAAAAAAATCTGCTATTGTTTGTTAGAATTTTTACTGTGTGATCCTTTTCTCGCTCCCCCCTAGTTTGGATAATGTCACTAAACTGATGTGTACAAAACTTTGTCACCAAATTAAATGTGCTGTATAATGTGTAGGTATTAATGTCATTGCTTTCTCAGACCTTCCCTGTTTCCTGTCTCACTCTTGTGCTAGGGAAGGAAGGTTTTGGATAAACTGCATGAGCTACAGATAAATTTTACAGTCTTGAAAGGACTTATGGGTGCAGAGAACTTAGCATCAAGATGCCAAATTGTTAATAATGCTGCAGAAATTTTTCTTAAAACTGGAAGTTTGGATGGAGTGACATGGGTATTGAGAGGTAAGCTTGGCTTACAAAGAACAGAGTTTTGACGTTCAAATTTGAACTGCCCCATTTGGTGAAAGCTTTCAGCTACAAGTTACAAGTTGGTCTGTAAATTAAAATAACACATAGTTGTTGGCTTTTTGGAATTCTGACCTACTGAAAGAAGAAACTCAGAAGTGTATAAACAAGAATAGGAGGTGTTCTATAAAGTAACATGGAGGATCTAAAATGTTCTATTCATGTTTGTTTTATATTATTAAATAAATACATACATATCTGTATACAGATACAGTTAGATATGCCCCTGACAGTTCATTTTACTATTGTGATATTTAATAAAAGGGATTATTTAAAATTAAAGGGCTCTGAGAATCCATCTGAGAAGTATTAGTGATAAGGAAGAAGTTATTAAAAACTGCATTTTAGGATAAGTTTTGAAGTTTGTTTTCTGCTACAGTTTACAGCATACCCTTAAAGGCCAGAAGTCACAACATCCAGCAGTTTTAGTTCATAGAAGTGACACTATGCCATTCTTTGCTGCAGAGTCAGAATGGACCACAAATACACCACAGTGGCCCTGTGATGAAGAGGACATCCTCAATCGGCATAACCTGTTATATTCACTAGTGCACAACTACATGAGGCAGAGTTTATACAGGCAGGCACTGGAAGTTCTGCAGAATTTACCAGGTTTCCAAAATAGTACTGGTAAGTAAGGAGAGGTACTGTGTTAAGAGCTAAAAACGTAACAGATTTTTCTGTACTGTTTTTTTTTTCTTTGTTTTCCTTGTCACATTTCTTGAAGAAGATGGATTTATACAAGCTCATTCTTTTCCAAAGAGGGTAGTGTCAGTGAACTCTGCAGCTTTTGTCTCACAGATGTGCACTCACACACAGTTTGTCTGCCTGTCCTGTTCTCCAGTTAGCTCAGTTACACAGGCCCACAAGGAAGATCCACTAAATTTTTAAAGAGCATTCACAGCCTGTACAATAGGATAGAAAACTGAGCAAGCCACCCTAGACTTTTATACATTGAATCGAGTGCTCTTTTGGGCTCAATTTATCTGACAGTTCCGATGTGTACTTCAGCTTGAGATGGGTAGTTACTAAGGCTCCACTGAGGAAACCTCAGCTGACTCCTGTCTGGAGGTCTCAGTCCTATTATCAGTGTGTGCTTTTAGGCACTGCCTTAGTGGAAGACCATCTAGAGTAGAAGCAGATCTTCAGAGACCAAAATGTTTTTTTATTGGTGCAAATTTTGAGAGATCAAGTGAGGATTTTATTTGTAGACTTAGGCAAGTGAATGTATTTTTATCTGATCCTCTTGGTTTTCAGAGCAAATCATTACTTGGACGTTAATACTTCATCTCTCACAATGTAAATGAAACGAGTATAACTGTATGGAAAGAATTTTGATGAATAAATCATCTCAACCTTGTGCCATCTTGCTCCTAGAAGCAAAAAGCCTGATCTTGGGGCTGGTCCCCAACGCGATTCTGCAAGTAGGCTTTGATTTGATTTGAACTGAGTAGTAAATATTCTTCTTTTCATTTCAGATACTGTTGATGTTTCTCAGTATGGCTGCATTTTTAACCTGCTGATAAAAGCCTGTTTTGAGAGCAAGAACCTTGGGGTCTCATCTTCTGCAGTAGACTTCATGCTTTCAAAAAATATAGCTGTTGATTTTTTTTTACTGAGGGGATTAATCACAGGTTTGGGAAGAAGTTGTTTGTGGAGTAAAGCTAGAACCTACTACAAAAGTAAGTTGCTTTTTAAAAATCCTTCCAAGATTTTCTTTGGATAACATTAGCAGCACAGAGTTTTGGGGAGAAAAGGGTGAGAGAAATGGCTCTTCCTTGTAAGACGAGCACTTTCTTTGTCAGTGTCAGGAATTTATTTGTAACCAAAATACTTATTGGGATATAGTGACAGTTGGGAATATGAATCAGTGGCTATTACGGGGCATGAAGAAAACAGATCCATGTTCAGTATTGGTAATCTTAATTTCTTATGTTTCTGCATTTACTCACAGCTGCTTTGTCACTGGGTTGCTACCCACCACTAGAGGGAAATTTACATCACAAAATATTGCCAATTCCTTTTTACGTGTCTGAGATTGAGATGCTGTTGGCCATTGAATTATTCCTCGTTTCAAATGCCAGCGATATTCAAAGTCCAGGGGCTACTACTCAGTCTCTTCAAATAATACTGAAAAGGTTTGTGTCAGACATGTACCTTATTTATTGTACTTATCAGTCTAAACATGTAATTAATGAGAGAGTTTATTTTCTATTGGTTAGGAAAGAGAATTGTTTAAAAACTTGTTTTTAATCCTTTTTGTACAAACTGATGATGTAACAGTAAATGTTTCTGGTTTTATTTTTTCATGTGTAGCATGTGTTCCTGGGTGATACTGGCCTCTGTTCCCTAGCTGAATGTGTACTCCTGTATTTTCAAAAACAGGATAAGTTCACTATAGAGTCTTGGGTTGTGGTTAAGCATCGGAGGAGAAAGGCACAGTCAAAATGTTAACTCCTTTCATAAAGCAAATGCAACTTTTTGGGCTGTTCTTTGGCAAGTGCTTGGAACCATTTTATTTGATTCTCTCTCTAGGGAGTATCTTGGTATTAAGTGTGATTTTTTTTCCCTTCCTGTGAGACTGAGTAACTGCAAGATAAAAATTTGTTTCATTGCTTCTCCCTCTTGTCCATAAACCACCAACCACTGTCACTGGATTATGCCTGTAATTTATTTTTCAAGACCCTATTTTCTCTGGGAGTGTTTGGCTCAGAATCAAGATGTGAAACTGCATAGCAAAGCTGCATTTTTTAAGAAGGATGAATGAGGGCATCTCAAACTTGAGTGCTGTGTCTTCTTTCAGCTCTACCCATCCTGAGAAATATATTTCTTAATTTTGTGGGCTTTTTTGGATAAATTAGATGGTGGTTGTTTTTTTGGCTGTTGTTGTGTGGTTTTTTTTACCCTGTCTTTTTTGAAAATCTTACCTTTAAAGACACACAATTTGTTTTCTTTAAGTTTTTGTGCTATCTTTTAAGGGAATGTTAAATTTATCTTTGGAACAGTGGTTACTTCAGGTCAAAATAATCATGTCCTGTAAAATAAGAAACATATATGTTACATGCAGCAGAAAAGACAAATCGCACTCAGTTTTTTAAGTATGATCAGATTATTAGGAAAACAGTGCTGGCCAGAACAACAGTATCATTTAGAGAATTTTTGTCACCAGAAGAATTTTTCTGATTATGCTTGGGATATATTCTTCAGCTAATTTGACACCCAAGGAAATTAAACTTCATAGAGGGATTTATTTTTTATGAATATTTGTTGATGTAGAGGTTGCAGCCTATACTAGATGACAGTTTTGCTAGTATGCTGTCATACCTCTGCTTGTCTGCTTAAAGAGTAAATTCTGCTCTTGCAAAAACATAGGCATGTCACTTAGGCACATCCTTATTCCAAAAGTGATTACATGCCAAGCATGAGTAATCCTTTTGGATTCAAGCATGTTATATAAATTCTTGGAATATCCAATTCATAAAATGGTTTACATTCCTTTACTGAATTTGCCAGCCCAGACTAGAGCATTTCTTCATGAAATGTGAATATTGCAGACCTGCTTTGCACTGGCATTAAATCCTATTACGTTTCAGTACTGCAAAATATGTTAAAAAGATGTCTAACTTATTAAATTCTAACTTATTAAATTTAACTTCTTAAATTCTAAAGTCTAACTTATTAAATTCTTCAAAATAATCAGCTAAAATTTGTCTAGAAGTTAACATCTATCATAAGTGAATGCAAGGCATTAATTTAATGTTTTTGTGATCTTGTTGCCAGTATAAACCATGAGGCAAATGGCAGAGGGAGGGCCTGCACGTTGCATAATTTTGTATTTGTGAAAATTCACTTACAGATGTGAAGACCAGACAGTTCAGAATAACAGTGACTATCAAGCAGGAATGGAGAGACTTAGCCTGGCTGCTCATGTGTCTGATCCAAAGCTTTTTCTTAAGCGTACGACAGTGAATGTTAATATGGAAGAAGTTTACAGCTTGGAGCATACATCTGCTCTAAAGTGGCTTCAGGAGAATATGAAATGGGCTGGAAAGGTCTGGCTGTTTCAGTAGTCATTAATTAATAAATAAAAATAAAGACTTTGGGGGAGGGGGTTCAGTGGTTTAAGCGATCATTGTTAAAACTAATAAAAATTACTAAAGGTATTTGCCACTGTGTTCAGCCTTACTGACTTAGAGCAGGGCTTCAAAACTCAAGTTGTATTTTTATGTACTTATTATCGATGATAATGCAGATAGTAGGACAAAAAGAGCATTTTACACACAGTAAAAAGCAGAATAAAACACCTTCAAAATCATTTCCCACATGAGACGTGCCTGACTTAGGATACCTTTCCTTCACAGAACTGAGATTCTATACAAGTCGCTCACAGCTGAAGGTTTAGCTGTGTCTAGATAACAGCTTGTATATGGCTTCCCATTTGTGTATCTGTGCATTTTCACTGAAAAGGAAAACTTTCTCTCTCCCTTGATGGTGCTCTTAGAGAGAAGTGTTTTCTGCCTTCGCATCTGATAATTGACTTTACCATTTTTAAGTTTCTGCCAACTGTACGATGAGCTGGAGGCTTGTAGCAAGCTGCTTGTAGCATTCCTATTTCTTCAGGAATTCTTCCATCTGATACCACTGCTCATCCAGTCTGTCTTGGAATTGCTACTGGAGGAAGAAAGATTCAAGTCTGATGACCTCAGAGATCACTGTCCCACCTGTACAGAAAAATACAGGGATAGAAGCTCTTACGTTTTTGCAGCTTATCATTCTTCTGTCGGGATCTCACCTGCTTTCCTCATAAAAACTAGCAGCTTCAGTAGTAACGATCAGATGGCATTTCTTTAAAATCCGTGTCCTTGATATACAATTGGCACTAGTTCTGACAGAGTTTGGGTTCTACCACTCGGTGTTCTCTGAGATGGCTCTCCCATTTGCAAGGCTACTCACTTAGGCAAATCCAGTAGCGTTCTGCTGCTTTGTTCCCTAGTAGCTGAGTGCTGGATATGATGGATATGAGGTTTCAGATGAGAAATCTGAACTGACGTTCTGCCAGCCACTCCAGCATTACAGGCAAGAGCAATTTTGGAGACTTCAACAAATTAAAACTGGCAATGTAGTCAACAGTAAGAAACTAAGTCATTTTTGCTAATTACGTCTTGTAAGAGCCTTTGTAGCTTAATCTTCCTTGGAATTAGTCGGAAGCTATCTGAACTTCAGCTAAATCCCACATTTCTGTAAGCAGTACCAGATGTGGCTAATACTGTGTTTGAGAGATGCAGGAGGACAAAATTCTCTCAATAATCCTTACGGCTTCAAAGTTTGGGATGTTCTAGAGACAGCATTATTTTTCCAATATAAGTAACCTTGAATTTTTGCTTAGATCAGCCCCAGAAAAAAAAAAAAAATCCAAATGTTGATTTATTCTTCAGAGATTAGCCATCAACTTTCCAGGTTAGCTTGGAACTGTGGAAAGTTTGTGCAATGTTTTGGCTCCAGCCCCTGAGTACCATCTTCAGCTGATGTGATGCAATCTCAGTCATATTTTATATTAACAGGCAAAGCAGCCTCCCCGCATCACTGCTAAGAAGTTCTGTTAAAACCGGTGGGTGCATCAGGATCCAGCTGTTTCTCCCTATCACCATGATAAACCAGTAGGCAATTTAAAAAGTTTTACTCTAAGTCTTATATCTTACACTTTCATACTTGTTGGGTGTTTGAAACACTGCATAAATCTGGTCATTTTGTTGTGTATCAAAATTGCAGAAAGGTTTCTTGATCAGCGTTCTTAGTACCCTTTTGGTGACAGAAATTCCACGTGCTAAAAGGACGTAGCAAGTGAGGAAAACTTCATTGTGGAATGGAAATGCTCCTGAAAAGATGGAGAAATATTTCAAAGATTAAAGTTAAGGACAACAGAGAAGATGCATTTTTGCAGTTAGCCACCGCTGGAAAATATTTCTCTTTTTGCTTTTCCCCTTATACAAGTTCCTGTTTCTTAATAGCTGAAAGAATTTCTCTGCTAGAGATAAGCAACTCATTTGATAGCTTTTCTTTTTTTCCTCATACAGGAGACAAAAGGTATAGTTAGGTGTTTGCAGACAGAGACAGTGCTTCAAAAAAAATCACAGAATCACAGAATTGTGTAGGTTGGAAGAGACCTCAAGATCATCAAGTCCCACCTCTGACCTAACACTAACAAGTCCTCCACTAAACCATATCGCAATTAATAATAATCGTATGCTGCACTCAGTAGCTAAATCTAGACAAAGCTATTCTAATTCAGTATGCTGTTAGTTACTGATGTATGAGAAATGCCCTTGCTCTTTATGGAAATCTTCAATTTTCGCTGATTACAAGGTATGCTCTTGGAAAGATGACTTTTGTTAGGTATGGACAGTTTCTTGTAACTAAAACAGAATAATGTAGTTTGGAAGACTTGCAACAATTTTATTTTGAAGCGTTGATAGTTTTGAGAGGTTTTTAACCCACCTCTCAGATGGAGGTGAGGAGCTGGAGATAGAAGCTTGATAGTTTTACGGTGTTTTATAACGTAGTAAAGGGAGGTATCGTTCTGGAGGAATTTTTAAGATGGTAATAAATGTTGGGTATTATTCTTTATGTGAAATACCCAAAACACCTGTGAATCAGTCATTAAAATATTTAATTCCATTCAGATCTCTATAATTAATATTCATAGGTATGCAAAAGCATAGGCCAGTGACGTAGAGACTTTAATATCTAGTAACTACTACAAGGATCTCAAGTACGATATACTGTGTGAGGAGGTTAAGAATGTGTGAAATCAGTCCGATTATGTATTTTTTCACCATGCCATAGCACATAATGTAGCAAATGCTCATGAATAAATTGGGCTGAAGCTCCCAGCTGTGGACATGGCCAGCTTCCAGTTTTAACTGCAGGCTCGAGTGGAGGATCTGGGGGAACGGCCTGTGTGCTGCGCTCAGCTCGCTGAGGAATCCTAATGGGATGCTAGTGAGACTTCACACATGGGGGGAGAGAGTAAAATGAAATGTCTCTGGTGTAGCAATCAAGCATTTAATTACCAAAATCTTAGTGCCATACTACTCAGCTTAGGAAAATATGGCCACATTAAGAGCGATTGCTGGTTCACGTTTTTGTCCTTTCACATTTCTCTGGATGTGTCTTGTGTCTTTGTCTCGTGGCAAATCTCAGGTCTACGTTTTTCAGTCTTAACCCTTCTGCATCTCCTCTAAAATGACCGGTATCACATCTAGTACCAAAAGCTACTAGTGACGTTGTTGGCCTCAGAGCTTCTGTGCTTTGGGGTGTAATGGGACTGGAGAAACTGATACCACTTCTTGACTTCCCTGCAGACTGAGGATGAGGAAAGAAATAAAGGAGCAAGGAGAAAAGGGCTCTGTAGCTGTTCCTAGCAACTTTATTGTGAGAAACAATTTATTTCTCCTTCTTTTTTTTTCCTCTTTCTTTTCTTGTGACTAGAGGGCTTGTGATTTTTTGTTTTTACTGATTTTGCACTGCTCATCTTGTTTTTCTTAGCTATTTTCCTTCATCTGGGGACAGTGGGACCTTCTACTGTCCCCTTATCTGCTTAACATACTCTCTCCCCACTGTTATGCCACTGTTATGCCTCCACAATCACTTTGGAATATGCAAGGTTAGTGGAATTTTCCACTGCAAAAACACAACTTGAATTCTCACAATTCTCACATTGTGATGCTTATGTTTCCTTCTGTTAGGGGTCAAGAAGTAGTCAAAATACCTACTCTTTCAGATGTTTAGATGTTTACACTTTGTTGTAAAGTAATCTTTCCATTCAGAAATGTGTGCCACTTTATAGAAATTATTTGAAGGTGTAGATTACCCATTTGTTTTTATGGACTTCTGGCCTTTCTGCTGAAATACATTCACACCTGAAGGCCATTCCTGCTGAGCCAATGGGAGGAACCGTGCAGAATGACAGGTAAGCCCAACCTATAAAGGAGAATGATACCAGATAAAGTCACAGTACTACTTGCACAGACTATTGTGACAATATTCATAAACAATAAATGGTGAGAGCTTTTGGCTAAGAAGGAGGAATTTCCTTCCTGTGTTCAGAAGGGTGGGAGGAGATTGTTGTCCTGGATCTGTTAGAAAACAGGTACCCCGTGCAATGGAGCTGGTATCTGGCAGCATCACCTCCTGATTATCTCTCCCAATTTATTTTTTTCCTCACAGAGTAAAAAGAAATCCCAGGTGAAAAGAACAAATGAACAGCACACTTTTCTGTTGAATCAATTAAAATTATTTTCCCATCTGCATAATTATGCAACCAATTTGCTTACATAACGGATGGCTTCTATCAGGAGGCAAAAACATGCTGCACATTATGAAAATTATGCAAATCCCCCAAGGGTTGTGCGAGTGTTAACTTGATTTAAACCTTCACTGAACTACACGTAGTTCCTAAACCTTGTCAGCCCTCTTTTTAGCTTTTTCTGCCCAGAAATGCAAGAGTGTATGCGAATAGTGACAGTCCGTAATAGTTAATCTCTTTTTGTTCTTATACTCATCAGCCGTAGATGTTTTTGTTCTGGGGTTGAATGTCTCTGTAGCAGCATGAAGTACCTCGGAAGCGAAATAGGTGTATAAACGTGTTTGCTGTTGGGAGTTGCAGGAGAACAGCTTTTTGCTTTTCCTCTGGTGACTGCAGAGCTCGTGGCTGATTCTCTGCCCACTCGGTATTGTCTTTCTGTGGAATTAAGGAAATTGGAGGTGCACGTGAGTACTTTGGTAACTCCTACGTGTGCTTTGGGAAAGAGCACTTTTCTTGTTTCAGGGGTATTCCTCCAATGGGAAAGGGAAGAGCTGAGGATACCCTGCACATCAGAAGGGACAGCATCTTTGCTTTGTGTGTTACAGGGCGGAATGGACGGAGTGTTATCATGGAGGTTACAAGGTGGGATGCGGTTTGTGACCAAGGCATGGTGCCAGGTGGAGCCTGGTAGCCATAACCCCTTGTGTGCACTTCACCTGGCCCCAACTTATTGTCAAAAAACGCTCAACGCCACCAAATTCCACACCATTCTAGTTTTGTGGAAGAAAAACCGTTTGTTTTTGCTGTTTCCAGTGCATTTTACTCAAAACCACCATCCAAAACCTGCCGCTACCCACACACACCTCAACCCCCTTTCCCCCCCCCAACGAGGCGGGGCAGCCATCGCCTCCCCTCAGCGCATCCGCGCTGCGCATGCGCAGCCCCCGCCCGCAGCGGGAACCCCCCTGAGCCGCCGCCGGGCCCCGCCCCCTGGCGCCGTTTCCGGGGCCGGGGCTGCGCCGGGCGATGGGGGCCGGGCCCCGGCGGGCGGCTGGGCGGGCAGGGGCAGGAGCGGGGGGCGCCGTGCGGCCGGGCCGGGCAGGGCCGGGGCTGCTCGGGCTGCAGCAGCCGGGCCGCCTCCCCCTGTGCTCGTTGCCGGCTCTCCGAGGGCTGCCCGAGGAGCCAGGCGCAGGTAAGCCCCGACACAAGGCGGTGGAAGCGGCGGCGGCGACCCCCGAGTCCTGCTCGAGGGGCTGCGGGGGGCGCCCCGTGCTCCTGAGGTGTTCTTAGGGGGCGAATCCCCCCCCCCCCTCCTGGAGGCTGAGGCTTTAATTTGGACGGCTTCCGAGCAGTTAGCGGAGCGTTTGGAGCAGGAACAATGATGCTTTTGTCTGGTTATGTAAAGCGTCGCCGCAGATTAGGGAGATTTTGTTGTGTTTTTTTTTTTTTTTCCATCCCCTGTCCAAATAACCGGAGGTAAACTTGCAGGGGGAGAGCTGTCCCAGCACCGGGGAGCCTGCTGCTGCTGCTCCTGGGGAAAATCCTCGCTTAATACCATTGCCACAGGCACTAAGAAGCAAAGGGACCATTGTCCCGCTCTCCTGGATGATAATCAGAAGGTAACTTAAAAGCTGGAGAAATTTATCTCAGCATGTCTTGCCTCTACCTGCACGTAATAACATACTCTTAATAAACTGTATTAATCTCAGTAAGATGCACTTCTCAAACTTCAGCTGTTTTGCTAAACAAAGTAACTTTGACACCCCGTTGGAAGCCAGGGTGGTGTCCCTCAGGTAATGCCTCACCCCAGGTGAAATAACACACTTGGGGTGCTTGCTACTTTGTAAGCTGTAAGAGCCAAGTTTTTTTCAATAAAGTATTCTTGAAAGTGCACCGAAAACCTACGAGGGAACATTGCCCGTATGGATCTTCCCTCTTAATCCCCATTAATCAATCAGGTGCGTGGCTGCAGTTTGATGTGCTGAGTGTTTTATCTCCTGTTTGAAAACGCTCAGTTTACGGATGGATAATCCAGAAATATGAATTCTTCTCTCTGGTAGAAAAAGCTGATTAACTTTTGTGAGTGCCAGCAAACTTTTCAGAAGGCTAACAGGCGTTATTGCATAACAGGCCTTCCCTTTGCTTCTATGTCTCGGTCCAATAAAACACTTGGCAAATAAGTTTTAAAATACCATCACTTGTTTGAAAGTTTTGGACTTAGTGGAGTAAAAAATAACCTGGAATTCCATTAATTGGACAGGCTAATGCTTGAAAAGCTTTATTTTTTTTCTTTTCCATACTTAAGACAAAAACTGAACATCAGGAGAAACAGGAAACATTTTCAATGCAAATTTTTTTTTCCCCTAACTAGAACATCTTTATTCATCTTCTAATCAAAACACAGTAGAAACTCTTAATGTTTGTTAGACTCCTTGCAGTCCGTTTGCAGAGCAAACAGGAAACTGTTCTCTGTGAAACTTTTTCTTTGTGTGATTTCTCAGTTTTGTACTGCTATTCTCACTTTAAAAGTTATCACCCAAGATTTAGAGAAATGCTGGTCTATGCTCATGTTCACTACTAAACAGTTTTTTTCTTTTCTTTTTTTTAAGTGAATGGATGGCCAAAAGCTTTCTTGAGCATTGAGTCGTTGAAATGTTTTGCTGCTTGAGAGTCGTGAGAAGGTAAGGCGTGTTGCTGACTTAATTAGCATGTGTTTAAAAGTTTGCTTATGACTTGCATGCATGTAAAATTGATGAGGTGTTTTTTGTTTAATCCTTACTTCTTTGGCTTTTTCATCTGTACAGCCTGAAGCTATCAACAGAGCATCCAGAGTTGAAAAATGCCCAAAAGCTATGCGCTTGTCCTCAAGCAAGATGCTAAAAAGGCTCTAAACAAAGCAAGGCCTAAATAGCTTAATTATGAGAAAGTGGTATTGTAAACCTGAATACAGTATCCAATATACTGTATTACTGAGGTATTAAAGCTCAGTGTTTAAAAAAGAGTGAATGTATCTGTAGGAGCGAGCTTAATTTAACAAAGCTTTTCAGTGCAAAAAGTTAGGCTTCAGGGAGATGTGAAGAAAAAGTAGAAAGAAAGCTGAAGGGAATTAATCAATAAATTAAATCTGCCCTAGCATACGATTGCATAATGTATTCTAAGAGAGATTGTGTTTCACGTCTTTCATGGAGCGGAGACGGCTGCCCTCGAAGTGGTTATGACCTTGATTTTAACATGAAGCCTTTCTCTGCTCTTCAAATCAGCATGAAGCTCTGGGAACAATCTGTTGCCCCTTCTGCAAGAAGCCATAAGCATCTTCCTTGCATTTTCTCTCCCTAAATTCATTTCGATTCATATATTTTGTCACTTCACTTGAAGGATGCCTCAGAGTTCTGTCTTTCATTTTCGGTGAATGAATTCTTCCTCCTGTCACGCAGACTAATTTTGGCCTTTGAGCGTTTCTCTTTTAAGCAAGTTCAAAATAGACTTTTGGCTGGCATCCTGAGCCTTCCTACTAGCATGACAGAGTTGTTTAGATACAAAACAAGTGCACTGAAGTTGTCCATACTTGGACATTTTTCTTGTAGTATAGCAGATGGAAATGATTAATAATTTCCAGGTGCGTTGGAAACTTTCCCCAAACTACTGGAAGCAGCATGCAACGTAGCTGGAGGGTAAATGTGTACAAACAAGGTGAAACAAGAACCAAACCCTTTACTTCTTTCTTCCCAGCAGCCAGGCCTAGTAGGATGTGGGTTTCTAATGTGGCTGTTAATGAAAATCTGACATCAGATAGGTAACTGGTTGGATTCGCTTTTTTGTTGTTCTTGCTGGAAATAATTTTTTTCACCGTCGTGTCCACTTGCTACAAAAGACAAATATGAAAGATTTTTTTTTTCTCAGCAAAACAGTTGCATTTGTCTTTCCGTGTTCAAAATAATAAAGCCTATGAGCAAGTGGATTTCCCATCTGGTGTGCCTTGTTTCCTTTTTGCCAGGACAGGCAGAGGTTTTTTTTTCCTGTGTCACCGAGCACCTCTGGCACGTTCTTTTTGAGAGCTTTTGCTCTCCATAAAAGCATGATATTGCCAGAGTACTTCACCATCTCCTGCTGTTTCGAGTAGGATCGTGAGCTATAGTGATGACTAATCTTAGAGCCTTTTTCAGACGTGTCCAGCAAGGAGGTAGAAATGTCTGCCAGTAATAAATGACAGACTTCTGTCTTCCGTTTAAATCACACTCACAAAAATTATCTTTAGTCATTAGCAGTTGGAAATTTCATCACTCTTCTTACGTTACAGGTTTTCCTTCCCACTTCTCTACACAAACTTTTCCTGTTTTCAGCAAGCTGACTTTTAAGACCTGCTAATTCAATATTTGCCTTCCTCTTAGAGGCAGAAACCATTAGCTTTAACTGCTTTTATGTTTCTAATTGAAGAGCTCAAAAGGTTGACAGAAGAAAGGTAAAGTAAGGGTCATAGCATCAGCTTAGCAACTCGGCGGTTTCATTTGCCAGTATGAGAAATGCTGTCTGAGCACAGACTTAGGGCTTTTTGGGGGTGGGTTTTAATTAATGAGAGCAGTCAGAAACAGTCTCACGTGTTTCTGTGTCCAAGGTTGGCTTTTTGGTATAGGATGCTGAGCAAATAGCTCTCTACAGTCTTGCTTAATATTACTAACATAGTTTTTTGGTTTTTTTTTATGTGAATTGGAAGCAGCTTTGTTTCTTACCTTCCGTATATTTCTTACTGGGGCTTGCAGTTTGAGTGAATGTTACTGTGAGGAGTGAAACAGTATTGTATTGCTTAACAGAGCAGAATCCCTACCCTTCTGAGTTGCAAAACAAAATTAACGTTAATCACAGAGGAAATGATTAGCCTGTTGAATTTGTTACCCTGTGAAATCAGGTGAAGGAGAAATATATCATTCAATATTCACGCTTTGCCTCTTCTTGCCATTTTTAAATACACTGTAGTGTATGCTGACTTGAATATCAGCTTTAAGCTATGGCAGGAAATGGTGGTGGTCTTTAATTCAGAGCTTGCTTTTTCTTCCATTTCAGTCTTCTGTTGCACAAATGTGCAGTTTGCAGAACTGTTGTTTAATTTATGCATAATTGGAGTTAGTCAATCTTTTGCACTTTCTCTACTTCCTAGAACTTCAATTTGACTTTTTCTTTGTGGTCTTACTTGAAACAATCTTCTTTTCTACCACTGAAATTCAGTTTTGTTGTCTTTCAGTGAAGATCAAAGGACAAAAAAGTGCTGTCATCTTACTAGACGTCTCCTATAAAGGAGTAAATGTTTGGGAAATTAGATTGAATCTGTTTCAAAATTGACGTGACTATGTGACTCTCAAACAAATGCAGAACTTCTTGGTTGAATTGTGGTTATTATATCTGGGAAAAATTTAATACTCCTTGGCACTGCTTGAAGAAAAAATGGGGGGCTGGGTTTTTAACTTGGAGATTCAAAAGTATGCAAGGGTTGTTTTTTAGGAACAGCTGCAAAAAATACCACTAAAGCCAGCCTTTATCATTCTAACTACTTGACTGGGAAATTATCATTTGAGCCTACTTTAGAGGAAAATGTTATTGTACTTAAATGTCTTTAATCAGCCATTAGCATCCACCGTGTCTGGAACCTGTTAGGTTTGCTCTGTATAAATGCAGTTTTGTGAGTCCCAAGGGGAAAAAAAAAAACAGCACTCAGACTTCTAATAACACTTTTAAATGATTACACTTGCAATTGAGAATGTTTACTCCATTCTGTCACAATCTAATGTAATTTATACCAGTTTGTCACTTGATTGGTTGCATCATACATAAACATTTTATTATTTTGTTAGGTTATGTCTGGAGAAGATATTGCTACAATGCATTATTCAGTCAAGAACGTTGTCAGGAGCTGATGCCATCAATGCTCTCAGACCTTTCTATTTTGCTGTGCATCCGGATTTCTTTGGCCAGCATCCCAAAGAAAGGGTAAAAATCTTACAGTGGGATTTCTTTGTAAATGTGGCATGCATCAAGGATGGAAGTGTGCTGTTTTCCTTGCTTTTGGGGTGGGGTAGCATTACAGCTGAATACAGTTACAAAAGAACAAAAAGATTCACTGCTTAATTTATTTTTAGCAAGGATAGATCCTTAAACATTTTTTTTATTAGTCATATTTTCTGTTTAATTCTTGTAATGAACACAATGGAGTCTTTTCAATTTAACTTATAACATTGCTTGAAATGCCATGCATCATATTTGAAATCAATGGATTATTTTCTTAAGTCCTTTTTTGAAAGCCCTAAAAACGGGCTTGGGGAATCCGTCACAGGAATGTACAAGTATGTGCATCATACAGTGTATTCATGCAAGGTAATTATTCATTTATGCTGAGAATATGAACTGTGTCGTTCAGACAAAATTAGCAAAATGCTAATTTTGCGTTTGAGATTAAAAAGGTTTAGATGAGAACTGGCCCATTTGTGTGTGTTTTTTTTTTTAACAGGAAGTAAATGAAAACTCTCTGAAGAGGTTAAATGGCTACTTGGAGAATCTGCAGAAACCAGGATTTCGCTCTTTTAAACCAACTCAGCTTACTTTTTATGTAAGAGAAAGAGAACCAAACTCTTCTAATGTTCAAGAATCCTTCAGTACTTCAGGTGCTTTTATATCATGCAGAATGTATCTTACTGTATTAAAAATCTTGAGAGAATTTTGTGCAGTCTTTGATGCCTTGTGCAGTCATGATGACTTTTCAACTGAATAAAATACTGTCAAACCATGAAAACATGTATTAGATCAGACCAGCTAAGACCATCTTAATTAAACATCTTGAACTTTTAAAAGTACTGAAAGAATGAGAATTTGAGGTTAAATTGCAGTATGATGAAGTAAAAAAACACAAACAAAAAAACACTGATGTAAGTGATAATTGTTGTGCTTTAAATACATTATTTATGTTTAACTTGAACAACAAGAGGGTCCTTGTTTTGCAGACAATATGTAGTACTCAATAGCAGGGTGCCTGTAGGATCAGCAGGAATTTCTTCTGAAAGCAGATGCCATATGTAGTATCTGAAGCTTTAATTCACCACGTGTTCTCTTAGCTTTGAGACTACAGTCAATATTGCCAAGCTCAGAATAGAGGTTTTGATTAATTTGGTTTTATGTATTTGTCTCTCATGAACCAAAATGCCTTATCTGACAGATGAGTTTTATGTTCTGTATTCTGCTAGTCAAAAACTTGAGCAAATTGTGAGGGACCTTACTGCCAGAAAACAAAATTATAACTGTGTTTCAAGAAAATAGTAGCAGTATGTCCAGTCTATTTATGCCAGTTGAACTGTCAGCAGCATTCTGCTTTTGACTCCAGAACTGGCTTGCTTTCTTATTGGGCAGTGAGTCCAATCATTTAACTACTGGACCTTAATTTTAGCCAGTGTGTAAGTGCAAATTCCATGCAAATTGTTGATCAGTAATAATACGAATTCTTTGTTGGACTGCCACTGCTAAAACAAAATAATATTTTCTTGGATTTTGCTGCATCTGCGGCTAGATTTCTGATTTGACCAATGATTCAGATACTTTAAAATGTTTATAGTTCTGGAGATAGATGACTGTAAAGGTTAAACTGCTTTGAATTTTACAGTGAATATTGAAAAAACAAGGCCATAATAATTTCTGCGTATTCGCACCCTTGTTTTTACTTCTTTAAGATGAGAGAAATGTGAATGCGGTTAAAGTAATTCAGTTAAATAATGCTAATTTTTATGACTTGTATTTTTTAGGGTTTCGAGCCGTCAGTTTTACACTACATACTAGAGATCTCCTGAGCACAGTATTAGATATTCTCAACTCCTGCAGTTTGTCTACGGAGCATGTTCAGAGTTTGAATGTGAACTCTCAGCCCCACAAGGAAGCAAAAAGCACACTGAACAGACCAATCAAATGGGATAAAACTTACTATTCGTTTACTGGATTCAAGGATCCTGAGGAAGACCTAGAACAAGCCCAAAGAGTGGAAACTACTTTAACGTATGTAAGGCTTGTATTTGATTTTATTTTTGTAACCTAATAATACGTGAAAGGAGGTAATACATGAAAATTAAGGTCAGAGTGTTTCAAGTTGCCAGATGGCATGGCATTGTGCTTCTAAGGGTCTACCATCAGTTACAAATACTAAACTTGTGTTATATGCAGCATGTTATAATTTAGAAGCTGGTTGTTTATAAGCTGTATGTGCTCCTTTTGGGGGCAGGGTTAAAATCAGCGTATCAAAAACTTTTTTTATAACGATGAGACTTCTGTCACTGGAAAATAAAAAATACCTGTTATCCTACCTAGCATTCCACAACGAAAATCACTATACTACGTACTACTGTAAAACATTTATTAACTGGGATTTAGCAAGTGTATAACATTTTTACTTGTTTTTACACATTGACAAGAAATGACACATTGCAGTTATCTATTAACAGTCTGGTTTTAATACCTAGCCGTTTGGTGCTGGGCTCCTTTTTTTGTTTGCTTTATTCCCTTAGAATACTTTATAAGAATTGAAGTATTCGTTTGTAAAAATGAGTGTGTGGGAATAAGCTTATGCTATCAGCCAAGGCTAAATCTCTTAAAGAGTAGCTTTCTCCTAAAAATAGAATGAACTGTTTATTCAAGGCCTTAGATGTGCACCGTAAGTTGTGTTTCCAGGGTTGTGATTACTGACAAAAGAACGGTAAAACTTTGACCTGTATAATCCGTGCTCATTCCAGCTCTGTAAGAGTTTTGTAACTTGGCCCTTTAGTACCACCTCCTTTATTTGACAGTCTCTTAGGATAATTTATTTATTAAAGACAGATGATTGGGAACTTCTTTCATTAAAGCACTGATGTCTGAAGCAGCTCGCCTAAATAAATAGCACTAATCTGCTGCTCTACACATTTCACACCTCTCAAAGTTTTATAGTTGCAATGTTGTCAAAGTCTTTCCATTCAATCTGATTGCCTAGTCCCCCTGAAGATACAGAGCAGCAGGTTTACCTTTGTAAATATTTTAATGGCAAGCAGTTAGTGCTTTCAGTTTCTGACCTCTACTTTAGAAAGAAAAAATCTCTTTACCTTGTAACTTGAAATAAAACATCAATGTTCGCAGTAAGATGTACTGTTTGTATGAGAGAGAAAATTCAACGTTCTACTTTTTTCCTCTTTTTTTTTTTGAATTTTTTTTTTAGATCCTGGCTAGATGATAATGAAGCAAGTGCAGTTAAAAAGCTAAAGAAGAGTTTGCCACTTAGAAAAGAACTTGAACGTTTAAAATTGGAACTTTCTCATCAACTCCAGCTCTCAGATATCAGGTAATAAATTACCTTATCTGGATTTGCATTAAAACAGCCAAAGTGAGGCATTGTGTAATAGGGTGCCATGAGTTTTAAAGGCGTATTCTGGCAAAGCAGATGTATTTCATGTATGATACTGTTATTGTGTTGAACAAGATTTCTCCAGAAGAATTGTAGCAGGACAAAAGTTCCCTGTTACAATCTGCTCTGAAAGACCTAACATTTGTAACTAAATATGTAGGTTTGCTATGTTTTGAGGAGTTAGGAGCCTTCCAGGAGTTACATTAACCTTCCATCATTTAGGAAAGAATTCAAGTTTCAGGAGGTCTGAAAAATAAATATATTAATAGGAAGCTACTATTTGTGATCCTCCAGCCTAATGCTCTGGTGTTTAAAGGTTGAATGAGAATGTTAGCTTTGTTAATTGAATGTTAATTCAGTACTTTCAATTGAGAGGCAGGTGTTTAGACCTCAGCACTCATAATGGTTGCTTGGGAAGACAAATGCCATAACCAGGAATGGCCGTGTCCCTCTGGTCATCTGGAGTCACCTGTCCTGGCTGTTTCCTCCCACCTTGCCCACCCCCAGTCTGCTCCCTGATGGGGGCAGAGCAGAAGAAAAAGAACCTCAGTGCTGTGCCAGTGCTGCACAGCAATAGCCAAAACATCAGCGTGTTGTCCTTGGTCTTAGTCAAAAATCCAAAGCGCAGGGCTGCTATGAAGATAAGGAAATCCATCCCAGCCAGGCACAGCACAATCCTGGAATGCCAATTTCCCATTCTGAGATAGTTCAATATCAGCCAGCAATTTTTCCAAAGATGAAAAACATCGTTTTTTGATATACTGGCAACTTTTTAATTTAAACACTTTTTGAAATGATTAATTAATAGCTTGTCTCTTCTACATGATGGAAAGAGATGTCAAAACTATGTTTATTAAAGTCACTAATAAAACACCTGGCTACTGAGTGGTTTAACAAAGATGATATTATAGAAGCAAAACTTATTCCACTCCAAATGTGGTTTAAAAAAAAGAAAAGGGCAACTTACTGCTAGAATCATGATATTTTGAGCTAGGAACTTAAAAGACAACTTCCTTTATATACAATATTTGCTGCTCTAGACAAACATTACACAGTGTGCAAACAGAAGCTGCATGCCACATGAGTGGACCGAATCCTGGCTCGTATGTTACTATTTGCTAACTAACCCCCTTTTTATTAGGCAAGAGGTTTAATTTTCAAATTCTGTTCCATCCACCAGCTTTTATATTTATTTTTCTTAGACGAGTTTACTCTTATCTGTTTTTATCCCATATTGTTCTTGGCACTTATTTCAAGGGAGATTGAGAAATTTTATTTAGACATTTATCTCTTCAAATAGCATGACATGGACAGCTTTCTGATAGGTCTTTGCTTTTATCACTGTCGAAGAAGTGTTACTTTGAGTCATTTGAGTTGTAAGGTTCTTGTCTGTATCTCAGCCTGTGTGTTGTTGTTTTGTTATTTTTTTTTATAAAGCTGAAAATGAAATGCTCGCATTTGTATTTTTATCCAGGTGGCAAAGAAGCTGGGGTATTGCTCATCGCTGTAGCCAACTGCACAGTCTAGGTCGCTTAGTCCAACAGAGACCTGAAGTAGTAAAGAATGTTAAAGGTATATTTCCACTGCTTGTTCCATATATCCTAATAGAGTATTGATTCAAAGGCTAACATGACTCTTCTCTGACAAGGGAGCTGTAGTATTTTTTCATGAGTGCTTTTGATAACTGCAAAAAAAACTTGTAGGCTTACTAAAAGGGTGATGAGAATTTACATTTTAAGCTACTGGTTGTTTTCAGTGACCCTTCCTTACAGTGCATTCTCTACACTCAGCTTTTTACTTCTTGATAAATGCAAGAGGAGTGAGGTGAAGGCACAAGACTAAGTACTACAAACAAATGCAAAAAATTCAGACTGTCTTTGAAAGGATAGTGGGGAACGACAGGTTGTTACTCATGGTAGATTCAAGAAAAAAATACTAGTGGTTTTCTAAACGTTCAATATAAGGAGGACTTCACAGAATCCCTTCAAAATTGTATTATCGTGTGTGTTCAATAAAATACTCACAATGAAGTCCCTTCTCAGGAAAAAAATAAAATATTCTGTAAATCTGACAAAATATTCTGTAAATCTGACATACTATTTTTTTTGATATAGCTGTTTGGCCTTGGCAGTAGCTGTTTGCTGTAATTGTAGCTCCACATTTTTTGCCTGTTTCCAGATACTCAGTTTTGAGTGGCTTTCATTTGAGGGTTCATTTAATCCTTTGTCAAAAGACAGAGTGAGTAAAACAATAGGTATAAACTGTGTCAGATTTCAAGTTAGTTTCTTTACCTAAGCATGGTAAGGATGTAAAGTGCTAGAGAGGTGCTAGAGAGGTCGGTCCTGTGACCCTGTTGTAGTCTCCATTTTCAAATGTTTTTAATCATATACTGGACAAATAATTGTGAGTACCTAAAAGTACAGTTGGTCTTGCCTTGGGGTAAGAGGATGGACTAGATGTCTTGAAGTCAGTGTTGCTTGCTCTTAAGTATTTTGGAAACACGATTGCTGAGAGCAGGTTGAAGTGTCTGTATGCTGAGGTAGAGAGATGGGTTCAGGAGAAGCTTTTTTTCTTCCCCTAGGTATGTTTTCAACATAATTAGCTGCCTTTTCCATCTAGACTCTTGAAGAGTAATAACTGGTCTCATAATTGGAAGCCATTATGTTCTAGTCTTTTGTCTATTTTTTCCTGTCTTAGAGATTCCTAATTATTTCAATCTCATCCTTGTAGTTCTTGCGGAGCTTAACATCAAAGATGGAATGATGCTCCCTTTTTGCAGTTGTCCAGTATGCTTCGTTACAAAGACAACACCTGCCCTTTTGATCTCAAAAATGAGTTATTGTGGAGTTACTAGTAGCATTACTTTAACTTACAGCTGGTTCAGCACGCAGCATTATATTTAGTGATTTTAGACAGTTCCAGCCATGTAATGTTAATGCTGCATAACATAGAAATTGTCATCTATTGTTTTACGGCAGCGAAATTAAGTGGCTTTATTTGGTTTTGGTTTTTACACTCTTTAGGTTTGGTGTCTGGTACTTTCCAGATCTTCTATTTAAGCCTTGTCTTGCAGACTAATACATCACACTGAAGACATCTGTTGGAAGTTTATTTTGATAAGTAGTTGCCTCTGCTATTTCCCTCAAGAATACTTGAGAATCTTTGTGCTACACTTAAAAATAGCATTAGACTTTTATGTTGCTTTTATTCTTTCTTAAAAGCAAGCCAATAAAAAACTTAATACGAAGGCATTCCTGATGGCTTGAATGCTGCAGATAGCTTTGTGGAAATAGCGTTGAATGATTGTGCTAATAGGTCTTTGACCAACCTTTTCCACATACTTTAAGTACACAGCATATATTTCTTTGGGTATGTATTATTTGTACAGATTCTTTGAAGATGCAGTCTGCTGCAATTTTCTTTTTTTAAGAACTGTCTTTGTAAGAAAAAGTCTGGTTAACTAAAAAATCTATCAAATCTATCTGTTCAAACAGAGAAAATAAAAGCTAGTTGAGGTTGGCATGGAAAAATTCTGGAACCAGAGTTAAGAATCACTTTTTCAGATTCTGAACAGAAGGAAAGCACCGGTTTATTTTTGTGCAGTGAAAATGTGTTGCTTATGACTTACATGGCTAGACCTTAAATAATTGTGGGAATCATTACAATAACCAAACTTAGTAAAGAGCTTTCTTCAATCTTCAGGGCGCACAGTGGTGTTCACAGACCGTTCAGGTATGAGTGCGGCAGGCCACATAATGCTGGGGACCATGGATGTTCACCATCACTGGACCAAAGTAAGATTTCAAAGCAAGTGATGCTGTTTGCTATGACATCCTTTCTTAAACTGTAACCAAAATATTAATTGTTGCAGATCACTGATGAGTAATTTAAAGGAAATAATGCAGCTGCTATGTTTAGCATAACTGTGTATATTGCATCCCAAATTTAATCCTGTGATGTATTTTTACTAACAATCTCTGTCAGATCTTTACTGCTGCTCCTGCTAACAAAGAAAGTTGTATTCCTGATTAGATGTAAATCAAACTAATTTGTTATGCAAAGCAAGCGTGGTGATGGTATTTGCTTTGGAAGTCAAAGAGGTCTGTATTCAAACCTGAAAACAAGGGCTTTTTATTTAAAAGTGCACCAAAGATTAAATACACAGGAAAAGTTGATGAAGATCTTCATGAGTCTGGTTAGCTACTTGTTTTTTAGAGAGTAGAAACTTCTGTCACATTCTAACCCATTTTAGGAAGCGTTCCTATGTTCTAGTGCTTTATTTAGGAATTACAAAAAACAAAAAGAAAAGGAAGTAATAAAATAATGTCCACATCGGTCTGTAAAATGGTTTATCATAATGGTACCTAGAGGATTTTTGCAGTTTTTCCATACAAGAAATGCAAATGCTGAACCAATGGAAGTTATGCCAAAAGCTGCTTGGATTCCGCTGCTCTGTCATTTCTAGAGAGATTGGAACAATTTCAGAACAGTGGCAGTATTTTTTATATGAAAAGCTGCATTCTAGTAATAATTGGGTAGGTGGTAGGAAGTGACTACTATGGACTTTTCCTTTTTCACTTTCTTCCCTGTTCCAGCCTTCTCCCTGTCACCTACCTTTTGTGTATTGACTCACAAGTCTGAATGTTTCTTAATCTTTTCTGGTGTAGATTTGTAAATCAGGAGCCTCATCCTTCCCTCCCCTCCCTTCAGACTCCAGACAAAATATGTTACGAATCAAATCCTTAGAAAGAGCTTGTTCCAGCAACAGAGACTGCCTTTTTTTTTTTTTTTTTTTAGAGTTGATATAAATTATTCTGTCAAAACCACTCTCATTAACAGTATGTAGAATAACTCTATCACTGTAACTGTGCTGATAAACATTTTACGTAGGCCTTAAATTATAATTGTTTAGGGATCTGAGAGTATTAATTTCCATAGACTGAGAGATAAAGGACATCCATCTATCTTGTTATGGCCTTTTGGTGCCTTTATAGTGTAAATACTGAAAATACTTACAAACATTTTCCGTTATATCTTGCACCAAAATGTATATATGTAATATTTCTAATTTTTTTATATGGTTTGATTAATTTTTTCCCTTGGATCACGTGTTTGCACTGCTCAGTGGCTCCTTTTTTATTTTTATTTTTTAATTTCTTACAATTACAATGTTCTGTGTAACATAGGAAATGTTTGTTTGTGTGTGTGCCTGCACAGATTTTTGAAAGACTGCCAAATTATTACAAACTTCAGAAAAGGCTGCTGTTTTTGGAAGATCGGATAAGCCAACTTCTGGGAGGCATACAAGTTATATACATAGAAGAGCTGCAACCGCTGTTGACTCTAGAAGAGTACTACGAGACGCTGGACTCTTTCTGTAATAAATTACTTGACAGTAGGCTACGTTTTCATCCTCACAGTCTGCGAGGCTTGCAAATGATTCTAGAAAGGTAGGTATTTATAGGGAAGATTTCTTCCTTCTAGAGCTTTTACTGCTGTGGTGGTTTTTTTTGTTTATTTTTTTTGTCACACTGATTATTGCTTTCACTAAGAAGAAAACTAAATTTCAGACTTTCATGTCAGTCTTTTAGTTCTCAAGGTTTTGTATGCCTTTTTGTGGGTTCAGAAGGAGTCGGACTGAAAGATGTTCTGCATGTTTTAATCAACTTCAGAGTCAAAATTAGAGTTTTTATCTTACAGTGTTGTGCTGGTTTAAATCACAGAATGGTTGAGGTTGGAAGTGATCACTGGAGATCTAGTCTGACCCCCCTGCTCAAGCAGGTTCATATAGAGCACACAGCACCAGATTCACATCCAGATGGGCCATAGCGTTCCTCATTGCATCCCTGCATACCCTGATGGCATTCCTATATTCCTCCCATGTGGCCTGTCCCTTCTTCCACATGCTCTTTACTTCCTTTTTCTGTTTTGAGTTTTTCCAGGAGCTCATTGCTCATCTGTGCCCAGGTCTTCTGCCCCCTTTGCTTGGCTTCTTACTTGTAGGGTACACCAATCTTGAGCTTGAAGGAAGTTACACTTGAATATTAACCAGTTCTCAGACCCACCTTCCTTCTAGGGCCCTAACCAGTGGGATCCCTCCAAGTAGTAGGTTCCTGAAAATGCCAGTTTGCTCTCCTGAAGTCCAGGGCTCCAATCCTACTTCTTTCCCTGCTTCCTCCACATAGGATCCTGAACTCCCCCATCTCATGGCCACTGCAGCAAGGCTGCCACCAACCTCTACATCTCCAACTTGTCTTGTTAGCACAAGGTCCAGCAGCACACGTCTCCTCGTTGGCCCATCCACCACCCATTGATCAGTTGACATCAGTGCTCTGAAGGAACCTCCTGAACTGTTTATGCCTACCTGTGTTGTCTTTCCAGCAGACGTCAGGGTGGTTGAAGTCTCCCAGGAGAACCAGGGCCTGTGATTGTGAGGCTACCTCCAGCTGTCTGTAGAAGTCTTGGTGACTTCCTGATCAGGTGGCCTGTAGTAAACCCCCACAGTGGTGTCATCCATGATACCCTGCCCTTTTATCCTTAGCTTCAAGCTCTCAACTCGCTCATAATCCACCCTGTGGTAGAGCTCCATATGTTCCAGTTGTTCTCTCACATAAAGAGTAACTCCACCAGTAAAAGGGTTTGCACCATTAGAACAACGCAGTTAAGTATAAAGGTGTTGGTGTATTTTTTTGATGCTTTTTGACTGAGTTGCCTATGAAAAGTAATGAAAAGATTTATGTGTGATGCTTCTATGTTCTCATAAGCCAAAATTGATTAATTTTTTACCAGCTATTCTGAATATGATATAGTGATATTCTTACTCATAGTTAGAATTCATTCTGAAAGTAATTCATGTCAATGTTTATATGAAAAAAATACCTTGTTTTTATTTCCATCATGTTTCATTACAGTGATAGATATACACCAAGCTTACATGAATTTGGACATTTTACTATCCCAACAGTCTGTGATCCAGCAACCCTTCAATGGTTTATTGTTGCCAAAGCACAGGAAGCAAGAGAGAACCTGAAAAGAAAGGAAGAGTAAGTGTTTATATGACTCAGTATACTTAGCTTTCGAAAATCTTTGTATACTTGTAGCTGTTACAGAACTTTGAAGAAAGTATTTGTGCTCTTCTGGTGGAAATAACTTCTGTTTCTAAAGTAAAAATGTACTTACCAGCTTTACTAAGCTAAAAATTCAAGTGTTCTGTGAACGAACAGTTGTCAGAAAATACCCATCCTTCAGCTGATAGAAATAGTTGTACTTTATTCAGAAATTGTACTTTATTCAGAAATTTTATTCAGAAATTCAGATCCTTGCCTACAAGACACTTTTTTAATGACATCCCAAAAGAAGAGTTTTTCTTTTTTTGTTAACAAAGGAAAATTCTTGCTCTTCTATGGAGTAAGAAAAGCAACATACTTCTACTTATGCTACTTAAATTGCAACAAGAAAATGACAAAACTAAAAACAGCTGAGGCTGACTAGAGAATTGTTATTTCTGGTTGTTTGTCAGTTAGATGAGGAACAGATTAGGTAGCACATAATAAGGGGAAGAGAAAAACTAGGGATATAATGATGGAAAAAAATACATCCTTGGTACTTTTTCACAGGTGCTTGTGAGATGAGAGTGACTACAGTGAGTCTCAGTACCAGCACTTAACATTAAGTCCATAGTATGTAATATCCAGCACACTTGTGAATTTTGTTGTTGACCTTGTGTGTTGTTTGTGTCTTTGAGGATTAAGAAGAGTGTGAAGTAGAGATACCAATTTTATTTCGAATAAAACACTGTGATGGATAACCGAGTGTTACTATCCTTTTACAGGTCGTTACTGCAAGTTTATCTTTCTGCTTTCAAAAGCTTTTAATGAATTGCTGAAACCTCACACTTTGTCATGAGCATATCTATGATCTTATGAAGGTTATTTTAGGAATAAGCCTTACTGAAAGCTTTTATGGTTTTAGCTCTGTTAAGATCTCATTCCTTGGGAGGACTCGTTTGGGAGGACTTTGGTACAGCATGGAGGTTCTTTGGAGTTTTTCCATAATCCAAGCACAGCTATGAAGGGTTGGTTATTTTTGCCAGTGATAACTGTTGAATAGCTCTCTATCCAGCTTTCTGTATGTGACAGCTGGAAAAGTGTTGTCTATAGAGGTTGGGAGGGATGTTGTAGCAAATGTATGCATTTGCATCTGGTAACTCACTCCCCCCCAAAACCCTCACGTTACCCCACATCATAAAGACACTCATCCAGGAATAATGACATCTTTAGGTTAACAGTGAAAGAACTGTGGGGCTCCCCTCAGAGTATAAGCAGCTGTGTTGTAACAATGTAAGAGGCAAGCTAAATATCTCAGCTCTTCTGTGTGTTGCATGATTGCTGGTTTGTATGAAACAGTTGAGAACAGCTATACTCGGTCATATCAAAGGTCTGTTGAAACCCCATCATCTGTTAGCTTATGGAAAGGCTATGTGAATGGGGCAAAATTATGGTGTTCTTTTTACTCTGTACTCCTCTCCAGTTTCTGATAGTCTGTACTTGACTAAGTACTTGAAGCTGGAAGTGTTATCTCATGTTAAAAGCATTCACTAGATCTTTATTCCCTTCTTAATTGTCTAATTATTTTTTGAGCCAGCTTACACTTCGTGGCTTCAAAATATCCTGTGGCAGCAAATTGCGGAGTTGAATTAGGTTTACCACGTGTATGTTGAAGGAGGGAAGAGGTATTCTTTATTTTATAGACCATGGCCTGATGATTTCATTTGGCGTTCTTGTTCTTATGCTGTAGGTAATACAAAACAGTCACTCCGTATTTATTACCTCTTCTTTTTGTGTGTGGGTATGTCATGTTTCTCTGTTAGTGTCTCTTTATTGAAGCTGAAAACCCCTTTTTCCTTTTAATGGTTCCTTGAAAAGAACCCTTTCTGTACTTCTGATTTTCTTTAGCATCTTGTGGCTGTAACGGGGATTTGAGATAAAGGAAAATATTTTGAGATGTACTAGATACACTTTGAACATGCAGGTGAATGTTTTATGTGTGGTAAATAGCATAGCGTAGCTGGAATTCTGTATGACCTGATGTGCTGGAGAGTTTGGACATTGCTGTTCCACAAAATTGTGTTATTTGTGCGGATAATGTCAGTCTTCTAGTATGAATCCACTTCCTCACTTTCAGAAGGTAGCTGTTTTGTATTGTGGTAGAGGTATAAGCGTGCTGAATCTGATCTGAATCTGCATCATACAATCCACAGTTTCAGTCATCTTAATTCTGCAAATTAACTTTACTTCTGAGGAGCTTGAATTTGCTGTGTGACCTGTCTTACTACTCTTTGTTTGGAGTAAATGGAAATAATCATCTGCAAGCTATGAATTTGATATTCTGTATACTTCCTACAATTAGTAAGTTACTACCACACTTAATACACATCAAGAGACTGTATCTGTCATCCCTCAGATTTGATGGCATGCAGAGTACTGTTAAGAAGACAGAGTAGTTACTAACACGGTTTTGCTCTTAAACTCCATACTTCTGAGGTTATTTGAGTACTTCAATGCCTTACATTAAAAATAGACCTCACAGGATTTTTCTTTTGGTATTTTTCTTATTACCTTGTTAGCAAAAAAAAAAAATAATAATAATGATGCAGGCTTTCAAGTGTGTAGGCATGGTGTTGCCCATGGTCATGGAAGAATATGCAGTTTAGCTTCTGAGGCAGATGTGGGTATTGTCCTGCACCAAAATTACAGCTGTACCATACCTGTACATGAAGAAGCGTTACCTTTGTTTACATGTGTGTAATCTGTAAATGTACTTATTTAAAGTTTGGTTCAAGTTAATGGTTTTTGAAAGCTCTAATTTTGTCCTCGTATGTTGTCTTCGTTTGCTAGGATGATGATTACAGAAAAAGAGCTCATTGGTACTTCCACTGAGAAGTTTTCTTTGGACCGGCTGTATAAGGAACCCAGCATTTCCAGTGCACAGATGATAGATTGCTGTAAGCGGCTGCTGGAAGAATCATTACCCTACCTACAAGGCATGCACCTTTGCATTTCACACTTCTACTCCGTGCTGCAGGATGGAGACCTGTGTATACCTTGGAACTGGAAAAGCTGAGGACCTATCTGATAATCAGATGAATTGTTTATTTTCTGTAAGAGGCTATAAATATGAGTGTTTTTAAGAGTAAATTATTTAAATCTGTATTTTGATATCTGTACTCAACCCTCAAATTTTCTTCTAACTGCTGCTCAGAAAGGATTGGGGTCCTAGGCAATTTGCACAATGCACAGTATTGCAAGTTCTAGGTGAAGCATCTGTACATTCTCTGTACTGCTGTAGGAGTCCCAGTGTGTGAAAGCAGTTGCCACACTGCATTTTTGTAGTTAACGGTGAAAAGATATTAAATTGCAAGTCTGCAAAAATGTGCATGTGTGTTTTTAATACACACGAATATTGCCAGACAGACTTCCATGAATATAGAGTATAGTACTCAAACCAGACACTACATATCACCTTAATGGATTTTTTCAATGCAGAAATTGAGTATATAAGTTATCTGGTGGCAATATTGGCATTTCATATTGCTACCTCTTAATGAATTAAAAAAAAAAAAATTACTTCTACTCTGCAGAAGAAAGCAGTACATTAACTTGGTCTCTATAGTACAGTTTCATATGCTGGTCCCATATTGCTGCCTTAGAATTTCAAAACATGCCAGTTGTACTGTCTGCACTTACTGTAGAGGAGATGTTATTCTATTTTTGTTTTCCTGTATTTGTGAAGCAAATACAATTCAAATTTTGTGAAGACTTATCTTTATGTACACTACTACCAGATTGCAAATCCCATTCATGGCACTTAGTGCCTGAGTAGTTTAACGTGACATCTAAGGGAAGGAAGCATTGATTTGAGTGGGGTTGTCTGCAAGTGTTAAGTACTTCTCAGTGAGAGCAAGGAGCTTGCAGTAAGGCTCTGTAGAGCAAACGTGTCTATACTGGTACTTTATTGCTTAAACAAAATGAAAGTGTGTGAATTTGTCAACGCTTTTTCATTGTAATACGTGCCAAGATGTGTTTTGTATCTGGGTTACTACTTTGCAAAATATGCTTTGAGGAAAATCCAACAGCTTAATATTTATGGACTTCACCTATAACAACTGGCAAAAAAAAAAAAAAAAGGATTTTTCTGATGTTTACCTGCCTTATATTTACATCTGTATCGAGGAAGGAAATTGTTGGGGTTCTCTAGTTTTTCAGTTAAAAGGTTCAATTTCAAATTATGATGTTTTTTGTCATCGTTGTTGTTAAGGTTGCAACACTGTGATCTCAAATGTGTCTCTTAAAATGGAGAGGCAGAACTGGAGTTTCTTGGGCCTTTAGTTCAGCCAAATGTTTAGCAATTCCTGCATAAGTCATAAAGTTCAGTTGATAGTTTCTTCTGACTAAACAATTAATTTCTAATGCCTGTTACTTCCCCTCCCTCCACCTAGTATTGACAATAGTGTTTGTGTCCCATTTGAACTAAGCCACTGAGCCAGTCCTGTCACCTGTAGCTCTTCGAAAGTAGGGCAGCTCCTGTAATAAAAGCTGCGTAGCAATTTTCTTCTTCTTCCTTGAATTGAATGCCCCTTTAGAGGCATTCAGGCAAGAAGCAGCTCTCCAATTTCTCTGTAGAAGAGAGGAAATGTTTGATGAGGGAAGGTTAGTAGACTCGATCGAGGGTCTAGATGTGATTGTGACAGGAATCCTGCTAGGGATTGAGTGAGGCTGACATTAATGTCATAAAAAAACAGTGAAAAGACTTATGGACCTTCTCTGAGTCTTAAAGAAGGCAGCTAGAAGTGGCTGGGGAAGGAGAAGTAAGCTGTAAAGAGCCCTTATGAAATGATGTGGGATCTTTCAGCAAGTGTAAAGGGTCTGTCAGGACCCCGGCCTGATAGGAGTAGGCAAGGACGGGCGAGAGGGGATCGGATGATGGAGTTTAAATGTGGAAGTAATGAAAATAATTGCAATTAGACGCTTCCAGTCTGGAATACATCTCATGAGTCTCGCCATTCCATTTAGCAGGGAAGTAGCTAAAATCCTCTGACAAAACATGTCAGCCCCCAAAAGGCTGGCAGCCTGCTCCTTGGATGCTCACTGCCTGGCTGAGTTCTTGGGTTTGTGCAATAAGCCAGTCACGGTTCTGCTGCTGTCTTCCCAGAGAAAGGGGCTGCACGCTACAATCTCTAAAAACTGCTCAAAAATTGAGCAGCAGCAAAAATTAAGATTCTTTCTAGTTCAGTAATTCAACATTGTAAGGTCTGTATCTTAGCTGAATTATAGCACACTTTCTGTGGTTCAATTTTACTGCAGAACGGTTGAGTTTACAAACATGCTGTCCTCACAACCTTCTTTTTCTTAAATATATGTAGGAAAGCCTTGGGGAAAAAACCTGAACTTAATGTGCGTGTCATAGGTATTATTTTATTTTGACAGGTTTGATTTATTTTGAACACTGTCCTGAAAGTAACAGAACTGTCCGTTTAGGTAGCTGTGTGTATGGTTTAAATCTGTCAGAATTATATTTTATGTTACAGTATTTTAATGGGGGGTGGGGAGGGAGAGAAATGGGGCTAGAGTTCTGAAAGCCTTTCATCACAATGGCAGAGTGGAAATGGGAATTTGAAACTGTGACCTGCTTTTAAATGGGGCAGAACACCTCGCCTTCTGCTCAACAGACTGTATGCTGTCAGCTCGTCGTGCCGATAGTTTTAAATGAGTATTAACATCTACCGTGGTGGTTTTTGGTACAGAATTCCTGCTTGCTCTGTGACCAACAAGTGAAAACACGCTCAGTATGAAGTTTCAAGAAGTGTTTGTTTTGAAAACAAATTCTAATGTTAAATTAGGTGGAGTTGGTGTCTTGCTGTTTCAGTCATTAATGTTTGGCTTAATTGGAGTTTTCCTCCTCCTGTTTAGAAATCTGCAATAAATGTTTGAAAGATAAGTAAAAATCTTTCCCAGTGATCAAAGACTTGAAACGTGTGCTGGTCATCCGTCGTGAGTTAATAAACCACGGTGCCCAGATCGTGTCATTCAACCTCTCCGGAAGGTTTATTCTCTTAGTGCAGTTGCCAGAAGGAAATTCAAAGATTCAGTGCTAGAATAAAAGACACGGGGACTTAAGAAAAATAAATTAAAATCACCTTTAATGCGTTATTTTGATGCTGTTTAATACTTTGATCTGGAGATGCATGCAGTGGCAAACAACAATTTCCATTTTGTCAGGTGTATGCTTAACGTTTTATGGCATCAGTTCTGTATGGATTACAGTGCTACAGTTTCCTACGTGTGTTTTAACAGCTTAATATGCAATTTTGATTCTCTGAGCTGTATATAAAAATTGTATGAAATAAGTGAAATAATACCCATCTGGTCACTGTTCTTCTGGCTATTAATTGCTGTGATATGCTTTCAGGGACCGATTGGCTTGTATTCACATTCTGCAAGACACTCAAAATGTTGATTATGAATCTTGAAAAAGACTTAAAACTGGTAAATATCGCAGAAGGTTAGAGCTGATGTATTTAAGCGTGTTTCAAAATGCATCAGAGCTTTTCTTGGAAAATTTGAATGGTTCTGATCGAGATTGTGTACGTTATAGCTAAAAAGCTTTTTTATTGGGAAAATGGTGAAATTTTAAAGCTCATTCATTTAAAATTGTCATTCTGAGAATACAGCATGCATCTGAACAGGGTTATTTTTGTGATTCCTTGGGCTTACACACATGCTGTATGTCTGTAGTACATGGATCCAAAGACGAGACTTCCCTAATATTTCTTTATAAGCATAACAGTGTGGGAATTTGTAACAGAGGAGGCTTAAAATAAATAAATAAAAATCAAATGCAACACAGCTGTGAGAGAGCATGGCTGTAAAAATACTAAGTTAAATTCAGAGATACAGATTGTGCTCTTCTGTTGCATATAAATACAGGAAGAATTTGACTGAGATATGAGGCTAAATTGGGATCTCAATTCTGTGCGTGGAAAAAATGTTCAGATTTTTACCTTGTCCTGTTGAAACTACAGTATATATTGAAGTAACAGAAAAATATTCTTTTGCAGTTTGTCCTTTACAGCTACATATTCCTTACACGATTGCTTAAATACTGAATAATTTAGTACTTCATTTTTGCTAAATCCTCTGATGGGGCGCTGTATGTCTAAGTAGCCAGACTGATTGATTGCGATCTCGGTAATGTCTTAAAAAAAAAAAGAAAAAAAAAAGGCTTTTGATGATATTTTATTTAGTAGAGATGAAATTTAGTATTTTCTTGCTAGCTTTTACATTCTGAAAGTCTCCTTACAATCTTGTTTCCAGCTTTTGGATATTGTGTGTCACCATCTGTTGATACACTTAAATATTTTTTGAACACTTTTGCTTTTCCTAATGTGTTTATCATAAGAGAAGAGGCTTAGATTGGCTCTGTCTATGCTGTGAGTTGTGCTAACTGTAGCCCCACTCCCCCTAGACTCTGCTGCCAACCCCTTTTCAAGCTTCTCTTGGATTTCAACAGCAGAAGTAAAAAAGTTTTGGAACCATGGTAGAGGCCGAAGGTGTGCTGGCTGCAACAACAGCATGAAATGATGTTTAACGTAGAGGTTAGATAAAAGAGCAGGGTTATAATTTTCTTGTTAATTCGTTTCCAACATCCCCACCTAGCTGCTGTGGAGAACAAAAGGCAATTCGATGTAGTTGAAGATCACAGTCCGCTTTAATTTTTTTTGATTAATTCTCCTTAATCATCCACTTTGCTGTTGGATTGTTGTAGGGCCATAGCTGAGCAGTCAGCTCATGCCTGCGGTGGCTGTGCACACCCTCCGCCTGTAACTGGATATTCTGGGACCATTTACTAAAAGCAGCGATCGGATGAGAACCTGATGTCCTCCCTCAAGACCGCCCTGTGATCTGACAGCCACAGTTCAAGATCAAGGCATTTCCTTGATAGCGCTTTGTCCAACCCGCACGTTATTTTACCCATCAGTTTGTCATGCTCCTGGGAACCTCTCATTCGGGGCTGGTTTTTTAATGTCATGTTTCTAGTTCATTAAGTCAGTGGGTCATAGTTCTAGGCTGTTTTTGAATTGTGCTTGTTTTGTACTCTAAGGGCGTAGATGACTCCAGTTTTCCACCCGCGTTCATTTCAAGCAGTCCATCGAGCCAGAGCTATGACTTCTACACAAAGAATGCTCAAAAAAAAAAAAAAAATTTTTTTTAAGAGTAAATGCAGATCCATAAATTTCAGTTTCACACAAGGGAAAATTCCTGGGTGATGTTATCAAAACGGACAATCCCTCCAACAGGTGGTATTTAAAGACAGGGCAGTTGGTGCATTGCATGATCACGTGCATGTTCTCTGTTTAATCTTTGAGCTGGTGAGACCTTTCTGTAAAGGTCACGAAGCTTTAATATGACTAACCAGTTTACAAAGCTTTTAGCAAGAGGGAATCTTGCCTTGGATTGTATTCATATGATGCCTGGAACAGTCTAAGAGCTGGATCTCTTAGAGCCTGTGTTACCAGAAAAGTCAAATTAATTAATCAAAAATCAAATGAATGAACCAAAATTTAAAAGACTGTATGTTTGCAAATGTATTATTACTGTCCAGATCTCTGCTGTCCTGATATGACAGATTCTGGAGTAAAAATAATCTGTGCTGTAAATCGGGATGTACATGCCTTCTGGTTTTGGCCAGAAATCCCCTATATCAATTTTGGAATGGTAAAAAGTGGGTGGACCAAAAGGCCCTGCTGAGACCAGATTTTTGGCTGAGACCAGATCCACCTCCAACAAATTATTTACGTTCTGTAAATTCATCAGCCTAATACACATCTGGACGAGAGACTTCTAAAAACTACTTAAAGCTTCTACTCGAAGTGTTGGTATGAGGCATTATTTAAATTAAAGATATAGGTATGTAATAAGTCGAGAAAGACATGGCATGAAAATAGAAACTACAAACATTTTAAGAAACACCAAGAAGATCACAAATAGATGAATTCATCCCAGATTATATCTAGTGATAATTGAGTCAACCTTTTATCCGTGTGTTACCATATATACATTTCCTTCCTCTTGCCTAGTAATCTCCCTTTGTCACTGGTTGGCCATGGGGCCATGTGCCATAGGTAGGGCTTTCCAAAGAAATGTGGTTGTTCTTGGTGATGCTACCTGGGTGGCCAGCCCTCTAGCAGCCACTGAGACCTTACTGCCTTTGGAGATATCTTCAAATGTCTCGAACCAGTCCTCACAGATCTCTCTCGGAAGCCTTAAAACCTAATTATGTCTTAATTTCAAAGGTCACTTCTGAAAAGCTCCTCTCTCGTCAAGTAAACCACTAGAGCATATAATAAACTCGCTGTATGGGTTCTAGAAATTCCTTCTGGAGAAAAGCAGCACAGCTCTGACCAGGTGAGTGGCTGCTGATTTTCTCCCTCAGAAGATTATTCTTGGGAGGTATTGATAATGGACGAGTTTACTCTAAATATCCGTGTCCAAACAGAACAGTGTTTAAGAATAGAGTGGAAGGGATTAGTTGCTGAGCACATCTCTGTCTTGCTCCTTCCTCTCCCTTCCATTTGCCTCCTTCAGCACCGTTGCTCCTGGGCAAAGGCTTCTCTGTCCTGAGTGAACAGGGACCATCGCCTGGAACAAAGATCATTGAAAAATTACAGTTTCCAGAGCTGCTTTCTGCTTCTGGTGAAATAAAAGCTGCTCTGGGTACAGGCTGTCATCCTGAGCCTTAAAACCTCATGCCCAAATAACGTGGAAAACTCCACCACAGCTTTACAAAATGTGCTTGCGTTTAAATACATCTCTAGAGAGAGTCTGTAGAAATGGTGATTTCTCCGTGACACAGGATGTTTGAAAAGTTCTCTTTTTGTTCTGAAGATACATTTTTCCTTGTTACTTTGCTTTATTACCTTTCTTTCCAAAGATAATCCAGCCTTTCTTGAGGGTAGAGTTAATACTAGGTGAAATGCTATTATGCAGCGATTAATGGCAGCCTAGGTGCAGTTAGCAACTACTTCAAGTGGGCCGGGTTTCCTAATGATTATTTTGTTCTGTGCAAATTTATTCTGCAGACAATTTATTACAGCGAGTTCTTCTCGGTTAATGAATTTCTGAAACGTTTGCAGCATCGCCCCGAGGCGCTGGCAGAAATTGCCTTGTCGCTGCCCGTGTATGACAAAAAACCAACGTGGATGGGATCAGGCAGGTGCCCGGCACACTTGAAAGGTCTGCACGGTTCCTTGCTTCTGGGGGGAAAAAATAAAAAATAAAAAGGGCCTGTGTAAGTGAAGAAGACTGGAAAATGTGAGTGTTACAATCACGCTGCATACTGTTAAAGTTGTGGAGTGAAGTCTGTAGAGGCGTCCCTCTTACCTAGGGCATAACAAATGAGGTGTGAGAAACAAATTGGAGTAACAGTAAGCTCTCCTAATGTCTCCCTTTCTGCTTTATTAGTCATTGTAAACCTCCTGCTACCCAGGTTGCAACCTTGAGATTTAATTTTATTTTATTTTTTACGATGAACATATTTAGAGTGAAATTTCGTGTCCCGTAACTTTAGCCGTAGCCTACGTTATTAAAAATTAATTTAATGGTCCTTGAGGATCCAACTCTGGAGGTAGCAAACAAGCATCTCGGTTATATATTGTCTTCAATTATTCATGGAGAACTATGGGGATTTTCTAGAACATATCTCTAGCAAAGCACAAAGCTGTTCTCCTAATGCCAGCAACAAAGCTCCGCTACTTAGTTTCACAGAAATGGACATGATTTCCCCATTGGGTTTCTCTGTTTGAACTGTGTAATATTTTATCACATTTAATAAAGTTTATTACAAACATGACTTGGGACGAGAAAAATCCTGGTGGTGAGGCTAAAGCATCATTTAATTTTGAAAGGACGTTTTGCCAACAAGAATTTTAATATATCACCATGTGTGTGAGCATAATAAATAGCCCAGCACAAATTACCCAGCAGCGTTATGAATCATTTTCCTGCGCACTAGAGCCATTTCCTCGTCTCTTTGCACTGCTAATTGCGTTTCTTTTATCTTCGGTGTTGTTCTGGTTTAGACCCTGTTGTTGTTGAGACTGCTTTGAAAAGCAAACCTGTTTTCCTCAAGGAAGCTGTTTAATTACGGAGCTGCATCTCCACCCTGGGTAAGGGCCTCGTTCCACCTGGTTTGCCGGAGGTACAGGTGCAAAGGGCTCTATAGGAAGGGTTTATCTGGCAAAAAAAGGTTTTGAGAGCCAGGGTCGAATTCAGGATAGCCAAACCAGTGAAACTTTGTATGGATACTCGCTCTGGTATTTCTTTTTTGTTGCTGTATTTCCTTAAACATATATGTTTTGTCATAACCAAGCTGAAAAAGTGTTAACTGCTCTAATACTGTTCCCAGCCAGAACTGCACCAGAGTTATCAGAAGTTAAATGTACGCTTAAAATGCTGTAAATTTTGCATAGATGAGCCCTTATGTGGCTTCAGCGAAGGTGTTTGATTTACACCACAGCCGATGTGTTTTAAAATACTTCCCCATTCCTCAAGCGTGGCCTTAGAGTGCAGCGCTGCTGCGATCCCCGCTGGATGCTTCGCATTCGGCAATCTCTGCTCAAACAATACAACACCAAATGTCCTGGATTTCTCTTTGTAGATTTCATTTTTAATCTAAAAGATCTGTAACTCCTGCTACAAGCAGATCTGATGCACAAGTTTTGTGAAATATATCTATTTTTTTAACCTCTTATTTTGTAGGGCAGCGCTTTCTCTTTTCCCTGTGATTTTACTGCCCTAATGGAGGGAGGGCACAGATCGGTGCAATTCTCAGCACACTTATTACTGGACTTTCTACAAAAGTGACCTTTCCCTCCCAACTACAACAAGGTTCAGAGGAGAGCATTGTGCCCTGAACTTCACACCGGTGAGCTTCCCCTGTGCAGGCAAGTATCGTCATTAGGAAACTCCACTGTCACTTGACCCTGGCCCTTGGTGCTTCAGTGCAGCTTTCCTGCAGGGCTGCTGGAAAAGGGTCTTGCCGTTCACATTGCCAGAGACAGCTGCTGCCACGAGCGCAGAGGTCAGCCCTCTGAGCCCCTTCCCTTTACATCTCCTCTGGGTATTTGCTTGGTGTTCAGCAGAAAGCTGATGCGTCCAAACCCAGCTGAACCGCGGCCCTGCTGCTGCTGGCCTGCTCCTCTCCCGGTGCCACGAGGTGACAGCCTGGTGACATCTTAGTGCTGGCCTGGGGGAGCACGGATCAGCGGGGTCTCCATCAGGAAGGAGGCAGGAGGGCTGGGTCGATGCAGGGTGCTGGCAGGGTGAGCCTCAGGCCACCGGAGGCAGATGTGGAGGCTGGCACAGCTGGCGTTTCATTTCTCCTGTGGGTTTGCTTTTATCCACCTCCTTCACCACAGCATCTGCAGATCAATAGCGGCAAGGTGATAATGCACAGGCTGTGAAGCCCAAGGGGACGTAAAGAGAGGCAGGAGGTGGCAGGGGCTGTGCTGTGCTTCCCCCAGAGCATCGCCTCCTGGCAAGCTCCCAGCTTTTAAGCTGGAGGAGCTGGGAGCTCAGAGCTTCTTGAGGCCTTCTTGCTTCAGCTACAAGAAGCATTGCGCTCGTGTGCTCTCATTCTCATCTTCAACCACCAGGCATCTGCTGGAAAAGCTACACAGCAGGCTGTACGCGATCCAGGAAACTCCTAGGGTGTGTTGGGGATAACTTCCAGCACAAACCAACCTGAGGACAAATGCTACTGGGCCTGGTGCAGATGAACTCATTAAAGAGGTTAAGATTGGAGGCAGTCTGGCTGCAGTGACCATGCCTTGCTTGAGTTTGTGACCCAGAGGGACACGTGCACAGTGTAACCTCTGCATACATCTTAGATGACCTCCGTGTTTTTTTCTCCTCAGCAAACATGATGTTTGTTGCTTTCTAGTGCCAGGGCGCCTGCCCTCACTGTATTTCTGGAAGAAGCTCTGAGTTTGTAGATCCCATACTTTCATGTTAGAAGTTAGTATGGTTCATGATGACCTGCTGCCCGCACAGTTCTCCCACTTCCCATGTGTATCTTTTCAAATTGGGAGGGAGTTTTCAATATTCCTGACCACGCTTAGTCCCTTTCAGCTTTGCAAATGGCTCAAAAACCTTGGTCCTCCCCTCTGTTCTTGCTGCGAGGGGAAGGTTTTGATGATCCTTCAGTCTGGCCCTTGTGGGAGGAGATTCGTGCATATTATTGGATTTCCAAGTCTCCCTCATCTTTCACCTCTGTCGCCTCTGGGGAGAGCATGACCCAGCGTTTGAAGTACCCATTGATCTGTACACAACGATCAAGAAAGCAAAGCCATTGGGTTTCTGGCCATCATTTGGGCTGTGAGCTCTGAGGAGTAGCAGCCCTTGGTCCTACAGGGTACAGCAGAGAGCAGGCAATGATCAGCATCCATCTGCAGGACAGAGCTTCTCACCATCCCCACGAGCACCTGGCTCACCAGGAGGGTTGAACTGGGGGTCTTTTATTATTTAAGCTTTTATTTTCTACCTGCTAGCAGAGAGTGTGGACCAAATTCAGCTCAGTTTGGGGCCAACACAGGCGGCAAAGTGTTCCTTGTTGCGCCTCCTGCCTTTGCCTGCCACCACCGCTGCGTTGCCCAGGAGCACACCCAGACCAGCCCCACCAGCTCCAGCTGTGGGGACACTGCCTAGGGACCAGCAAGGCTTCATTAGCTGGTAAAATGAGTTATATTCTGACTCTTTTTATGGTGCATTCAAAAAGAAAAATACCTGGATTATCTGTATATCCTGATGATTGAGGATTGTGTTCAGTCTGCCTCTATGGATAAACTCTTTGGGTCTATATATTTATTTTTTTTTAATACAAAGCAGAAAATGCTTATTTTTAACATTTATTTATCTATGTTGAACATAAATCTACTTAGAGGTCCAGTGCAGAACGAACCTTTCAAATGCTTTAACAAAGGGAATGGCACTTGAGACCAGAGCTGTGTCCTGCTGGAGCAGCAGCCCAGCAAGCGCGATGAAAGATATTCCACCGGGGCGTCTCTGACACACGCTGCCCGTAGATTTCTGGTATTTATTACGGAGGGACGGGAAGACAAAAGCTCAAGGGAAAACAAAAATCTAGGTCTGCCTCAGGTTATTATAAACTGAGAATTGATAGGCAGTCTCAATTGCCTGTTGCTAAGCAGCCAAGAGAATTGGTTGACCATACCCTTGTCCTTTTTTTTTTTTTTTTTAAAAAAAAAAAGAAAAAGCAGAAAGCTTTGTGTGTGTTTGTGTGTCCACGTGCATGTGTTAGGAGCATGTTAAATAACATGTACATGTTGTGTTAGATTGCAGAACTGTGATTTGTGAGGTTGGTTTTTTTTTTTTTTTGATGAATGTGTTTGGGAGGTGCTACTGCATGGGTGATGCCAGGTCCCAGGCAGACAGAATAACCCGTGCTTTAAAATAAAAGTAAGGATGGAGAGAAGGAGCCAGAGAGAGACTCTGCCATGTCTGTGAGGGCAAACAGCACTTTCTTGGGTTTGAAGGATCCCTTTAGGATGTGATTTTGCATTTCCCTGAAAACCAGTGATGGTCACAAGGACTGAAGCCCAACGAACCAGCACGAGATGGCCGCTGGTATAGGAGTGCACCCAGGCCTGGAGATGCTCGGCATGCAACGGGGGGCACCCGCAGGGGATGGACGCCAGGCCAGCCGCATGGCCGAGCAGGGTCCAGCCACCCCGGCCCCCTCCTTCCCAGAGCACGGGCCTAAAAATAGACATAATCAGGTTTCAAAGAGGAAGCGAAGCGAACGGGTCAAGTGTCGTGACCTCAGGCATGCTCCGAGGCTGCTTTTCTCCCGCCCTGGCTCTCCTCTGCTGGGCCTCCCGGCGCCGTTTCCGGACCAGAAGTGGCCGAGCTGCGTGCCCTGGGCACGGCCGTCAGCAGTGACCTCTGGTCAGGGGCTTCCTCCTTTTTATCCCCCTTTCCCCAGCTCCCCATCCGCTTTCCTGCCGCCTGCAGCCGCTCCTTCCTTGCCCGCAGCTGCGACCCAGCCCTGCCAGAGCCAGTTGGGTTTTGGGGCGCTGAAGCCCCACGCCGTGTAGGGTTTTTCCCTTTGCAAGCACACAAGCAGCGGGTTCCTAAAGCCAGCCCGTCCATTTGTAGGGTCAGATGGTTGAGCATGCCTGTGCAGCCATAAAATCAAAATAAAATCAGCCATAAAAGTCATAAAATACTGAAGTGGTGTTGGGAACTCAGGACCCAGCATGGGGAATGCAGAGGGCAGTGTCTTGGCAATTGCGGCCTTGTTTTTCCGAGCTGGTGAGAAATAACTTCACCTTCCTTAGCTTTTTCCCTGCTCGAATAACTTCTAAAATGTTGGGGTGATTGTTTTTAACGTGCTTTGCTTTATGTTTCCTTCTGCAGCAGTGCAGGGAGGTGCACAGCGGCCTGGCATAGTAACAAAACAGGACGTGTTGTTTTTTTCATTTGCAGATCTTCATGTCTGCTAGCATTTCACTCCATGGTTTGATTTTACTGCAGCAGTATTTCTGAGGTCTGAACGGTTATCTTAACCACTGCCATCAGTGTTTGCTGTCCCCTCGCTTTGTCCTTGTCCCTTGCTTTGTCCTAAAAGCCCCGGCCGCCACATTCCCGGCGCTCCACTCTCGCTTGCCTGTGTCCAGCCTCCTCCCGCATCCTGCATACCTGCGATCCTTTCCTGTAAAACACGGCGGAGGATTTCAAAGACAGGCGTCTCCATGCCAGTCCACCCATCCTCTCCCAAAATAACCGGGCCACACAGGGAGGTGGTGGCCGGCCTACAGAAGAAAAAACTTTCCAGGAGCAGTGTGGAGCCATGTGCTCTTCAGCTACATTTCGATTGTGTGGGTACAGTAGGTCAACATACATAGCACATATATCAACAAGATAGTCAATACTTATTTAAAATTCACAGTGTTAATACTGCAAAATCACTCTAAAATACTATATTTAGAGTAATATCCCTTTTTATTCACACAAGAGGAAATATCTTCTTAGCGGGCACATTCCCTGCGTAAAACATTCATCAGCTGAAAGCTGCACTTCTGCATTTTTCTGCTTCTGTATGTTTTAAATCTATTCCGGGCACGTGCCTGTATCTGTAATGAAGTGTGGAAAACTTGGTGCGTGTCATTTTGATGTTTATTTGCTTCCTCTGCAAAACCAGGATCCACCATCTGAGGCGCGATTTGCCTTAGGGTCCTGAAAAGACTTCAGCTCTGCAAATAAATCGAAGAACTGCTTTAAAAAAAAAAAAAAAATCCAAGCTCTTCCAGTGGGAAGCTTCACTGACCCTGATGGGATCTGCCGTGCAAACTGGTAACAAAAATCTCTGTAGGAGGCTGTGTCACTTCAGCTGACACCTGGAGAGTGACAGCCTGGAGACCAGGCATGTGGCACGAGCTTTTGGTGCTGTGGTTAAGCATGACATGAGGCCATGGGCATCCTCAAACCCAGGCTTATGGTGAGCTCTGTGGGGCTGCAAAATCCCTGCCCTTGCCAGGGGCTCACATGTGGCCTTGCCACCACCTGGGCCTGGTGAAACCCCGTGGGGAACTGCTGGGCATCTTGAGTGACTGAGGGCCCTTTCTGAGGCTTATTGCACCAAAGTCTTCCCTCAAAGCCTTTGAGGGACCAAAGTTCTCTCCCTCAGCCATGTAGGGACACCCAAAACCAGACCCTGCAGTTCCCCAGGTCCCCCAAGGACAGCAGTGCCCTGGGCTGCCTGCAGGAAGACGTTGGCTGCTGCCTTGATGCTCTCGAGCCCTCCTGTGTGTTGGATTACCATGTCCTGGTGTAGTGCTGGTTAGCAGGAAATGCCATTTCGGGTTGAAATCCTGCTTTCAGCAAGCTGGTGGGGCTGCCATAGGCTCTCCTTTCCAGCTGGTGTCAGCAAGCACCCACAAAACTGCACTGTATTGGCCATGCAACGGCTGAAATGCACGGTGCTGTGGCAGTCACAGGGTTATCATGTGTTCAGCCCCTCAAAAAAAAATGAGGATTTATACAAGCACAGACTGCAACATTTCCTGAAAGCTGAGAAAAATTTCATCCTGACTCTGACTTGTTCACATAAGGAAAAATCCCTCTCTGTCTGCCCCAACTGAGCACCTTGGGCAGCTCAAACATGGACGCTGAGCCTACGTGAGGAGGCCAGACCCGAACCTCATGATATGTGGTGTGACCTCTGCAGGCCGATGAGGAGCCATGAAGGGAACTGAGCTCAGGATGCTTTTCTCAGGGCTTTTTCCACAGCGCTGGCTGGCTTCATTTGTGTGTGAATTTCTGCTCCAAGTGGCACAGTTGTACAGACAGGGACAGACAGACAGCCCGAGCTACCAGTTGATTCCTGTATCCTGCAGCTCAGCCCAGGGCTTGTAGTGTGAGGCTTCCCTACCTCCTCTCATTCTTCCTAAAAAGAGAGCGAGTCCTGAAAATAAAATCCTCCCAAGAGGAGCCTGGTTTAGACAAGACTGGGAATGGTCGTGGTGTGGGATCAGAGATAAACCACACCGGCTAAAGGGAATTGGGTGCACTTGGAAACGTTTTTTTTGCTGTGAACAACACTGATTCCTCGTGGCATTTTGGTGTGAGCGCCTTAAGCTCCACCAGCTTGCCAAGCTATGTATCTTGCACTGGTTGCTCTTGAGAAATTTCACCCTTCAGCAGCTGGGTGGTGTGGCACAGAGTATGACCCATGTCCGTATGGGTGTTTTGCCTCAGTTTCCATACCCTCCTGCAGGCAACTTGGCTTTAACCATGGGCAGAGACCCTTGCTCAGCAAATTAAAATGGGATTTGGTGTACTTTGTTCCTCATGTTGGACCTGATCAGAGGAATAGGGCAGAAAAGGATCCAGTAGTGAAGGGCGTTTAGGAGAGGGACCGGGGAAAATATCCACTTTGGATGGGTAACTCTGCAAAAGCAAGGTCATCATGCTCCATTTGTTTGACATGGATATGTTTTGCAAACCACAGTGCAACAATTTGATACCTCTAATGTTTGTTCAGTCCAGCAAGAGAGACCTGGCATAATTTAACAGAAGCTTTTTAATTACCTTTTAGGAATGCTGATGAATTACCTGGGAGAAAACATCTCATCTGGCTGTTCTCAGAAAGTGAAATGGGGTAAAACACGAAGAATACATAGCAGAAAGCAAAAGAGTGGTGACTGTGGGACTGATCTGATGCGTCTCCTCACCCCAACCCTCTCTCTAGCAACAACGAGTAGCAGATGTTTAAGGAAAGATGAGAAGCAGGGTAAAAGCAAAGTGATCTTCTCCTTATACGTCCTCCCAGCTTTCAGCACACAGTGCTTTTGGCAAAGTTGTGAGTGCCAGGGGAAAACATATATATGAGATCTTCTCTAATTCTTCTTTCTGTGATGCATGAATGTGGGATTTTTGTCCCGAATCCACATGAGCTCATTCAGCCACCGAGCAGGCTTTTCAGAAAGACGGCATTATCGCAATAGCCAGATCTTCTGTGCGGCTTGCCACATGACTGCTGTGAGAGGGCAGCCTGCCAGGCTACCCAAATCCAGCCAGGAAGCCCACGAAACACCACTCAACAAGTCACGCTAACTCCAGCTTCCTAGTGGTTACATTAATGGTTGCGACAGTGACCACAGGCTGAATGGCGTGTGTTCCTCTGCGGTGTGAGAGCAAGGCCGCAGCCTCGTGTTGCTCCATCCTCGGGGGCTAAAGGACAAGTAATGGCTGCAGGGATTGCTGCAGCTGGGTTAAGCATCCCTAATTTTTTTTTTGTAGGCAAAGGAAATGCCTGAAAATGCCAGCAAGGCAGGTCAAGGAGAGGACGTGGCCAGCCCGAGGGGCAGCCCCAGGCTGTAACCCACACCGGAGACCGCCTGCTCGCTTTCCCGGCCTGAGCCGGCGGTAGGAGAGGAGGGGAAGACTTGGGGCAGCCTAATCCAGCTTTAAAGTCCTGGCTAATTCTCTCCTTCCTGAGGACACCTGAGATGCGGGGCTGGCGCGTGGGGGCTGGCGGCTGCTTCCCAGTTGGCTCCGACAGCTGCGATCTGCAGCGCTCGTCTCCGGCAAGGTACGGTTTCTATGGGACTGGCACCCCAGGGTTGGGTTTCTGTTCCTGGGGGCCACCCCAGACCTTGGGGAGGGAGGGATGTGGCTTTCTGGAAGAATGGAGAAGGAATATTTCATGTAAGCATCTCTCCTTGGTGCCAGGTGGGGGATGCTAAACCTCTGTTTCCCTCCAGCAGCATTGCTTGGGAAGGGGGAAAAGTGGTTACACAAAGGAGAGGTCTCCTGTACCCCAAATGTTGGACCTCCTAGGATCCAGGAGGAACACGATGTCCTGAGCACCCAGCACAGGGAGGAAGGCAGGGAAGCCCTGAGCCATGCAGGGAATAGGGCAGGCCATGCTGTGTACAGTTCATCTGGAGATGTTTTTCCCCATTTGCTGCCAACAGCTAGGGAAATTGATGAGTCTGTGAAAAGGCAAGATGAAAAAACTCAAAATGGTTCTTGAATGTAGGCTTGTAGAGTAGCGGATCTCTGCTTTGGATCTTTATAATGTGGGGATGCATACATGCAGATCTGAACTAACAACAATATCAACTGACCTGAAACAAAAAATCAGTCAAACCAATGCAGAATTTGAAAGGAGAAAAGAAATAAAAATAATGTGCTTTGCATTTCCCTGTCCTCTTGAGTTGTTTAGACCCACTGAGGCTGAAACATCTTTTAAAACGTATAAACAACTCAAAGAACTAAAAATAACACAAAATGATTAACTCATCCAGCCATATGTTCACAAGTGATGCTTACTTTCAAAATAATAGAATCAAGATTGTGTTTTTTTAAATCCTTGCTGCATTATTTAAGTACTCCATAGTCTGTGGTTAGCATACATATCTACATCCTTCAACAACTTTGCTTTCTAACTCTCACACTGATTTCTTTTTCCTCCTTATTTTTGATTTCTGCTATGTGGAGACTGAAATCAGTTGGGCCAAATAAGCTTTCTGGCTCTTCTGCCCTGGCACAAAGCAGTCTTCTGGAGAGAAGAAGAAGAGCTGGTGGCTCTGAGCCGTCCGAGGGGCAGGGTGTGAGGTTCAGAAGATGCTCATGGAGGGCAAGGACATGGGAGCAACTCCCCTGAGTTTCAGCATTGGCTCAGCTGCAGAACTGCTGAGTGTTCTGGGGAGGTTCTGGGCCACTGTTCCAGAGCTGTAAAATGGGGGTAACACTTTCAAAGCTTGAATGGCTATTGGGAGGATAGTGACTATTAATGGTCACAAGAAGCTCCACTGCTGGGAGATGTGGGCCTTATAAGGGCTGCTATCTCTCCCTTGAGAGAAAAGGCTTAAGTAAAATCAGCTGTCTCCACTGGTATTAGAATCGTTATCACATCTTTAAGCTGTCTGGGTGTAATCTTTCTCCTTTTAGAACTAAAACTGCATTTTAAAGCTCTAAACTGCAATTTGACCTTCACAACTTGGCCAGATTCCTTGAAAACAAGGCTTGGAGCTTGCATTTGATTTTCTTCTCACACTCCTGGCCACAGCTGGGTTTGAAAACATAAATACCAGCCATCCACATTCAAATAAAAATGACTCTGGAGTCCGAGGAAAAATGCAGCCATTATTTGGAAGCTGTACCAAAAACTGCCAGTTGCCCTCCTTCAGAGTAATAAAACACAGATAGTTTTAGTGAAGAAGTAAAATTAGTTCATGAGTTTCTGGCCTGATACAGGCCGCTTCCTACCCCTGACTGCTATTCCAGACTGAAGTTTAATTCAAGAGTTTATGTGAAGATGCCCTATTGGGACAACACAGTGAATCTTGCCAATGTTGCAGAGATGAATGCCTTTATTCTTCTTGAAATAAAAATGGTGCCATGGGATCTTTCATGCCTCCCTGCAGACAGGAGCTTGATTTAAAATGTCATCTGAGGGATCGCATCACTAGAAGCACATATTACTTCCTAGCTCGGTGCTAGGGTGTTGACAGAAAGCAATAAAGTGTCCTCAGCCATGACATGCAGTAAGATGTTGTGCTCCGGAGGCAGAGCGAACGCTCAGCACCCAGGCACCTGTGCTGTGGAGAGGGACAACCAGGCTCTCGGGTCCCTAGACGACGCTGGCAGGATTGTGCCCTTCACTGGAGATATTTTTCTACTCTGTTCAGTATAAGTATGGTTTTGTAAAGAGCTAATGAACTTGAAACATCCCCACTGCAGCATTTACTCAGCTCAGCTTCTGACAGCGTAATTTACTTTTCCCCATCCACGCTGCTATTTTCAGACCCAGTTAGTGCCGGTATTTCAAGTGTAAAGATCCTTGTTAAGCAGAAAGTTTTCCATAATTTATCTATGATTTAAACCATCCCTTGAAATATGTTTCCTTAGTGGTGTCAGCAACCTCCACCACTAGGACCCCCATCATGCCCCCAAGAAGGGTCGGAGCCTGGGGCAGCAGCAGAGCCATGGACAAGCAAACAAACGTCCCTGCATCATGATGGGGCAGCAGGCACCACCATGCCTTCACCCAGTACCTTCATTAAATAAGCACATGGGCACATGTGTGAGACCATTAATTTGGGAGGGACAAAGCTGAGACAATGACGATTATCATGTGAGAGGTTTCAATGGCTGGCACCAGCTCCTCAGGCACATGAAATCTGCTTGGGTTTCTGTGCAGCTCAAATCGCTGTGCTCAGGGACATTTCTGCAGGCAATGAAACCCGCTGGAGCAGCTTTTGCTCTGGGTCTGGTCCCAGGAACATCTTCTGAGCCTGGTCCCAGAAAGAACTACGTGCAATGCGTGCCGGCGGAGGCTGAGGTGGCAGGCTCCCCTCTTGCCCTCCTACCAGTGGTTCTGCTGAAACACAACCCTCGCTTTAAATCGGCTGCAGTGAAACGGAAGGCTTTGAGAAAACAAACTCCCTCCAAACATATCCTTAACTTCATTTCCTCTGGTGGCCCTCCTTGTTTCTCTGCTAGGTTTCATGGGTCACTTTGTATTATTTTTTTTTCTTCTTCTTCTAATTTTAATTCTTGTCCCACCAGGGGTTGTTCTTTCATAGGATTCCAGCCATGAGTTCTCAGATGGCAATGAGAACTGAGACAGGGACCTGACTGTGTTCTCTCTCCTTTTTCCTTTGCTCTGTTCTCTAGTTTTTAAGCTGAGTTCTAACATACCCCATATTTTATTCATTTAGGAGGATTCTCTTACACCACAAGAAAAGTAGATTGTCTGCTGCTCTGTAATCACTCTAAAAAGATTAAAACCAATAATAAATATAGCTTTTCTTAAAACATTTTTTCCACCAAACCCCACTTGTATTGAAACGTAGCCATTTGAGCACCATTTATTTATCACACTTCTAACAACACAGCCAGATCATCCTTATCAAGAGTCTGTCCTTACAAAGACAGCAACATCCCGTGCACTAAATAGGGGTAGAGCTGAGGTCTGCTCACCCTATGGGTTCAGCAGGAATTAAAAAAGGCAGAATTTGGCAGCATTTCTGTTGGAGCTGTCTTGTGGATCAGACCCACAGAGGAAGACAAGTGATGGGCCAGCTCCAGCTCTCCCTTCTGCCTGGGCTCAGTGGCCCATGGGCTCCCACGGCTGTGTTGCTCTGGTGGTTTTCCACACCTCCAGCAGATACCACCAGTGCTTGCTGCGGGCTTTGGGGCTGGTTCACGTGGACTTGCAGACCATCGCTTGCTAGGCATGATTAATGTGGTCTTTGTTACTCTGAGGCAACGGGTTACATGGTTTTTGCCAAACATCTGTTCTTACAGGCAGCAGGCTCAGCGATCAGCAGCTCCTGATGAGGATCAGGAGTTGGGGTTAAGTCTGACAGAGGTTCTTTGCAGCTACCTCCTCTTCCACTTCTCAGTCTTGCCAGACAAAATTTCACTTTGTCTCTTGCAATCCCGCATCCTCGTCTAATGTGGGCTCCCTCAGAACAAAACCCAGGGCTGGGAAAACCTCTCCTTCTGGTGTTTGCAACGATGGTCCCCCCTCGCCCACCGCCTGGAGAGGCGGTGAGGGGAAGATCAGTGTGATGGAGGAACCAGCCACTGGGTGCCACTCTTGTCCTACCAAACCCCGCCGGAACAGCTGCCGAGGAAGAGGAAAACCCCAAAAGTAGCCTGTGGGGCCGCCATGCCCACCGGCTGTGGGGAGGCTAGGCATGGATGGAGGCACCTTCTCCTCAGGATGGCAGGGAGCGGGCGGTGGGCCTGCCCATGAGGGACGTGAGGTGCTGAGGCATATGCCGCCAGGAAATGCTTTCCTTGAGGAGATTCCTGCGACCACCATCCCAAAGGGCTCTCGTGTGCTCAGTGCTGTGATGTCTGGTGTGATCAGGGAGAAGCTACCCACCCTGCTGTAGCTTATAAATCTGCACAAATGGGTAAAAAAGCACTCTGTCTCCTCACAAGGATGCATAGACTGCAGTCTGCAATGTGCCTGCTGTCTGCCTTGCTGTGTGGGGTGGACATCGCCTCGTCAAGCTGAGAGCACCGCCAGGTTTGCACCTCGTGTTTTCCACACAGCACCCACAGTTCCTACTGAAAGTACATAACTGAGACCACAATATCAGAATTCACATTAAAAAAAATGGGAAGCAAGTGCTTGCTGCAACCGTCAAATCAAATGTCTTGTGGTAATTATTGTTAAGTTCTATGCCTACCAGCAGTATACACAGAAATTTCAGGTTATTTAGGACATTTACACTGATGGTTGAAAAGAAAAAAAGAAACAAGACGTGGGAATGACTCTGTAAGTACAGATTTCAGATTTAACCTCTACTGAAAAATTCATTGGTACCTACCTACCTCTCTGTTTGACCCCAAGACTATTAATCCCAGAGTGAAAGCCCTGACAACTACATCTCCATGCAGGCTTTCAGAGCAGTCTTTCTCCTTGTGCCGCATGGTCCCCCACAAAGGAAGACCCCATCCCACATGTGCACAGCACCAGTGTCCCCATAGCCCGCAGCAATGTCCCCATGTTGCTTTTATGACCACTGGAGATGGATGGACCTAGGTCTCCACTGACTTCTAGCCATAAAACTCCGAGACACCTTTCTGCGTGTCTGCGGGCTATGCTCAGTCAGATGAATCCCTCCTGGAAATGTGAATATTGAGGGAATGTGGATTGTATGGGATTTCATATGCTGTGAAATTAATCTCTACTCAGCCCCTGTGGGGGAGAGGAGGGTTTAAGCAATGTGCTGGAAAATTTTGCCTCCTGAAGACACTGATCTTTCTCCTTTATTTTTCTTGCCATGTTTTGCTTTAAGCCTTCTTCAGGAAATAGCTTGTGATTTTAAGGTGAGATCTCAGATCTACCAAAAAATACATCTCACAGTGGCCAGAATCTGCACCTTACCCACAAAAAAACGCTTTAGCTATCTCAGTATGTAAACCAGGTAAAAGAAGAGATACAGAGAACTGAAAAAATGTGCTCCTGGAGCTAAGGCAGACGAAAAAGCCCACCTCTGGGGCTCAGCAAGGAGCTCTGAAAGCCAGGACATGGCACTAGTGAAAACACCACCAAGAGCGGTTTGAAAGACCACAGAAAAAATTATTTACCTGAATAATGATAATAAGAAGAATAAAGTATATTGAAGATTAGGTATTCCTTTTCCTGAGGAAAAATGAATGCTATTGTTTGGGTTGTCTGAATTTCTGAAGGCTGTAGTTACCAAATAGTCCAAATAGAGCATGAGTGGGAGTTCTGCCTTTTATTGCCCTGGGACAATAAATCAGACCATGGTCTGGCTACACCTAAACTGCTCGTTCCCATAGGGTAAGCATGAACTTGAAATGCACTTATCTGCTTAAAAACTGCAAAACTAGCAAGGCAGGCCAAGGAGTAATAATTATCCAAAATCCTGCAAAAAGCTGTGAAGATTTCAGTCATATCCAAAACATGTAATTAGGCCTTCTATCGATTTTTGGTAATTAGAAATTTCCCAAATATCTCTGAGCATTTTCATTACTTTGTCAATTTTCACCAAATAGTTTAGACAAATTATTTTCAGCAGATGGCTTGTTATGAATAGCTTGTGAATTTTTCACTTTGACATCTGTACTGTGTTTATTGGGAGGTTTAATCAGTTCCTGGGCTGCATGACTGAAATGTTTGCAAGGGAGGAAAAACGAACACAGGATACTAAATAAGAAACAGTGCGTTTCAAGGACAAACATATTAAGCTGACTGTAGTCACAAACACTTTCAGAGATTTCCAGCCATCGCCGACTAGATTGTGGATGCTGGATGCCATGATAGTACGTGTGCCTGCAAATCAAACTCGTGTTGCTCATTCACAAGTGTAATTGTGAACCTCTTCTCGTCATTTAACAGCCGTGTTGTGTAGTCAGAACTCATTAGCAGAATTTTTGTTCCAAAGAGTTATATTTTAACCGCATGCCCAATCCTTTCTGTCTCAACACTGATGGAGGGTATTGTTAAGCAGAGCTGCAAGTCAAAATGGGCTGCATTTATCTCCTTGCTTTGTCTTTCTCAAAATAACATTGGAAGATAAGGTACACTCTTTCTTTGATCAGTAATCTCCGTCTCTTGAAGGGTGACCACAAAGGATAAGTATGCATTGAACAGAAGTTGTAATGGCCAGCACATGATTACAGTTTCAAGGAATGGGAAAACTAAAAGAGAAAGGAAGAGCCCCAAACATGGGGGAGGGTGGAAAGGGAGGAAAAAGGGCCAGTATAAAAATCTTCAGATATCTCCAACGGAGCAGAAACGTAAGACAAACATGCATTTAAGGGTGGGAATCGTCATATTCTTGCTTTAGCGCCTCTCTTCCCTCAAGATAATTTTGGAAGCAAATCACAGTAGTAGAAGCTAACTACTGAACAAGGATCATCTCTGTGGTATACGGCACATGGTGCCATGGGCTCTTGGCTCTTAGCACTGCCAGCATGTGAATATTAAATAAAAATAGCACTGGGAGGAGTGGTGGGAGGTTGTGAGACTGCAGCAGAGCCGGCTGCAGCAGCGCAGGCTGCAACACGCTCCAGGCATCAGCCGTGCCTTTCCTCGTGCTGAAACTGCTGTGCCGACCACCTCGGGCCACCCCCGCGAGGCCTGGCAAGCCACGGCCAGCCTCGGGTTTCTTGAAAGGCTTGCGATTTTCTGGGCCGAGTTGCCATCCCAATGGTAAGTACTAAACACTTTAATAATTCATAACCAGTCAGCAACATCTTAAATAATTTAACAAACAATTTGTCAGCTTTTCTTGTGATGGGAGATGCTGGGTGAAGAGTGGCTGCGAGCAGGTTCGTGTCCACCTTGCCCCCTCCCCAAAAGTGTGCTTTTCCCCAGCCCACTCAGTGACCTTCTGCCATCACCACTCATCGTACTCAGAGCCTTTTTTCTGGGGCTGTTCTCCTGCCCACCAGCCTTGGTGGTGAGACTTTGCTCTCCCAGCTCCCTGGTTCCCACTTTGCTCCAGTTACGCATTTTGCTTCTCAGCAGAGCAGCACAGACACGGGATGCCCCAGGAGCTCTTGGTTTGTCACCCAAGCTGCCGTGCTGAGGGATGGCAGCAGCCCTGGGGCAGATGACCCTTCGTTCCCACACAGCCCGAGCAGCAAGTCCCAGCAGGATGGATGTTATCTTCCAGAGGCATGGAGAAGTCCTCGGAGCAATGCTCAGTTCAGAGAGCCTCGCTGGAAGATAAAGCCCTAAGAGAAGTAAGAGACCACCTATGCTCGAGTCAAAACCAGCAGTTTGCCTTGGTTGCACTGTAGCATGTCAGCAGCATAACCCAGGCGTTGCGTTAAACACAAACACCACCCCGTGAAGCCAGCCAAGCTCTCCAGGTGCTTAAAATCATGCAAGTGCTTAAGATGGTAATTGAGCAAAGCGTGTAAGGATTACGAGTGGTGTCAGCTTAGGCAAAAGGAATATGTAATAAGGCACAGAGAAGCACTCTTTTTATTACTCTTTGAAAGAAGACTGCTATCACTTCCAAGTAGTTCCAGTCCTGCTGATGGATACAAGCCCCTGCACACAGGCTTTTTTAGCAGAATTTTTTTTAGGAGAATTTTTTAGGAAGAGCTGGTGGTGGATGTGTGAGGAGCAGAGATGAGCACCATGAGGGATGGCAAGGGGAGCAGGGCAGAGCATCAAAGGGCTACAGTGCCCCAAAACTGTGCCCATTGCTGCCACCACGACATCTCCCCATGCTTTGAGGGTGAGAGCTCAGGCATTTTGCAGGAAGTTGTCTAGCCCGGAGAAGCAGGTGAAACTCCAGCAGCGTCTTTCTTACCCTGCAAACACGTCTGGGGCTAATTGGCACGGCACAGCGCTTTCAAAGGCACCAAAGCAAGGCTTAGGAGCTTTACCCGTCCCCTGAACAGGTGTAAACTTCTAAGCATTAAATCACTTTGAAAATTCCCTTTAGGCTTAAAAGTCACTTTGGTGCTTTTGAGAATTTGCCTCGTGACAGGAAGCCTCTGTTCCTGGACCCTGCTAGTGGCAGCCCAGGGAAGGAGCCTTGCCTGGCTCAGGAGACTGCTCACCCTCCACCCACAGGGATGTTCCCTCACACGGACACATTTCTCTTGTCCCAGGCACACCAGGGCTCCTGGGCACAGCCCTGGCCCCAGCAGGAAATGGCTGTTGATGGGAGGATGAAGCAGCTCTGGAGATCACCTCGAACCACGGGACTTGGACTTTGCCTCGTAAAGTTGTCTTCTCCATCACGGGTGGCATCTAAATTACCCTTTGTAGCAGCGAGTAGGTTTGTCAGCAGTGGCTCAGTGCTGTCATTTGCCAACAGGAGTTTCTACTTGATCTCATCAGTACCCTTACTCACAGGTCTGCTCAGCCACAATCACAAGCAGAAGACTAATTAACTTCTCCGAAGTGCTCTCGTAGCCCTCTGTCCCTGCTGTCTCTCTCTAGACCTGCTGATGGTTCTTTGATAGATTTTACTGTGCTCGGGAGAATCCCAGCTCTGCAGACACTGCATAACGGCAAGGCTGCCCCAAGACTCACTCCTGTTTTATAACTGCAGTAGTTTTTGACTTCTTTTCACAGCGGTCCTCCCCCTCTGTGCAGGTTTTTCCCCTCAGTAATGTCAGAACCCTTTTTGACAAGATATGAGCTGGCATGCTTGGTTGATGTCAGGAAAACCGTCAGTTAGTGCATGGGCAGGAACCGGCCTTCTGGGAGATGCAATACATTATTCATCATCTTCCGAAGATCATCTAAAGGTCAGGCTATTTTGGCCTCAAGGTGGATAAGATATGCATTCGGCCTCACGGGCTGGCCACGGTTCCTATACCTGCGAGCCAGGGGTATTACACAACGGGCTTTTATCAGAAACCTGCAAAGCAGAGATGGCTTCAGAGCCTTGCAGATCACTGGTGCTGGGATCAGATAATTATCTACCTTTTCTTGAGACAGCCTCAGTCTGTCATGTCAGGAGAGAATCAGCACTTCAGGCTTTGCTAAAAGGTAGGGCTTTTCTCTTTAGCCACTGAGGAACCACCACTTGTACTGGGGTTTCTGCTGCCATTTGGATCCATGCAGTGATAGAAATCCAACAAAACTTCATCATAAAAGACAAATACACGAGTTCAGTTCGGAGCCTCTCCATGCCAGGGCCCCCATGGCAAGATGCCCAAGGGCAGTCAGGACAAGGCAGAAACTGCCAGGACTCTCAACTACTGCTGGAGGGCTTGGAAGTTTTATTTTTTCTGAGTTGCACAGGTTCCCAGGGGCACTGGCAGTTCTGTTTTGACAGTCACATAGTCAGCCTTCCCCCAGCCAGGCCTTTGACCAATATTTAAAGTATCTTTGAGAGGTGCCTAACAGTCCAGGAAGTTTAAAACTTAAAACTTTTCCATCTTCTGCCATCTTAATTGTGGTCATTAGCTGTCACCACAGCTTGGAGCAAAGCTGGGGACCACTCTGCTGTGCCCCAGCATCTGAGCACACAGCGAGAGGGGATGGGTGCCGGGGTGAGACCCAAGTAATAAATCCCCTGGTGCTAGACCAGCTTGTTACTGAATGCCCTCAGCCCATGTATGAGATGTTTTTGTTCCACAGCAGCAGATTTTACTACCACCTAAAAGAAAGGCAGAGTTCACCTGGTCAAAAAGAACTGCAAGGAGTTGCTCTGTATTTAAATTATATCTAATTTTCTGGCTTTCATATGGGGCGAGCACCAACCCCACCAAGCTGTGATGTGCCCAGGCACATGGCTTCCTACCTAGATGCCATCTGACAGTGGACTTGGAAAAAACTCATTCAATCCTTTCTTTGCCTCACTTTTACTGGCAAAGTCTGAGCTCAGTGCCACAGACGGGGGAGAGGATTCCTCCCCATGCTGGAGGATGGTCAAGCTAAGCACCAGAGAAGTAAGCTGGATGGATGCAAGTCCATGGGACCTTAGGATGCTGGGGACGTTGGTCCGTGTTGCTGTGAGACCACTCTCTCATATCTGGAAGGTCATGGCAACCAGGAAAGGTCCCTGATGACCAGAGAAAGATGCCTGCCTTCAAAAGAAAGGCAGAAAGGAGAATGTGGGGAAATGCCAAGGAAAATTATGAAACAAGCCCTGAGGAACTCTTTCCAGGGACGGATCCTTTCCCTGTTTTCAGCATTAGTGAAACTGCAGGTGGGGTACCATGTCCAGTTTGGGGCTCCCAGTACAAAAAAGGATATGGACTTATTGACGTCTCTGAGGGGTCTCTGAGGTGGTTAGAGGACTGGAGTGTGATGTGTGAAGAAAGGGTAAGGGAACTGGGTTTGCATTGCCTGAAAAGACTGGCAGAAGTCATGAGCTGCAGGGAAGGAAATCATGCCTGGACATAAGGAAAAATTCTTTCTTGGTGGAGGGGAGGCAGCAGGGGGCAGAGAGGCTGGGGATTTCTGTCATGGATATTTTCAAAAATGCCCTCACAGCTTTTTCTCTGCCTGCTACCTATATAACATTGCTCTTCCAGGGACTACAAGAAGCAAACAATTTTACCCAGCATATTCTTAAATGCTTAGCCAGAGCAGAGCAACCAAAAGTGCCGAGTGACGAGCTGAACACCTCTGGGGAATGGAGAAGCCGTGGCTGGCCCAAGGGTGGCACGAGGGCAGGAAGGTGAGTGCCTAGGGCTGAGACAACACTCGGTCTCATCACCTTGGAATGGGACTTTACGAAAGGATGGAGAAAGCCGCTAGTGGCCACGGCATAGCTGGAATTTGGCCTGGAGTGAAGTCAACAAGAAAGAAGGAATAAAACCTCCAACATCAAAGCTTTCCTCTCGGGGTCAATTTACACCTTGGAGTTGTCTGCCGCCAACGTGTGTCAATCTAACAGCTCGCTGCTGAGCAGGGAGGGGCTGCATGTCTCGGGGACCCCAGCCCGGGACCCCAGCCCTCCACCTCCTGCGAATCCCCAGGCAGCTGGTTTTCCTCCATCCACCTGGCATTGAAGAAGCAGGATCTGCAACTAAGCATTGATGCCTGGCACAGCGACTGGCCAGGGGAGATTACTGACTAGCCATTTACTTTTACCTGCAGGTCAAGCTGTCTCTCTGCTTCCTGCACCGCCACCTCGAAGGCTGCCTTCCTACCGCCACAGAAGAGCTGCTGCAAATCAATCCTTCGAAAAAGTTTCCTGGCGCGGCCCCCAAATCACTTATCTTTGATTATTTCTGGTTCCACCGTGCAGTCCGTCGTGTCTTGAGGGCACGGGACAGAAGCCAGGGGCCCTCCAGCGCAACCGCTCGCTTAATTCCTTGGGTGTCTTCCCTGCTGATAGAGAGCAGAGATTGGCAACTAATCTATATATAGTACAGCACCACGGCCGAGACACAATGGCTGCATTCAGCGTGCATGCATGGTGATGTCAGCAATGGATGCTTAATTGCATCATGGGAAGTGAGGGGAGAAAAGAATTGGGAGAAAAAAGAAAAAGAAAAAAAAAAAAAAAAAAGAAAGGGGGCCCCTCGCCCCTCCACTTTACATAATTTCCTTCGCCGCCAGATGGGAAGGCATGGGAATGCCGTCCCCGCATCTCGGGAGCTCCCTCCCCTAAGCCTGGCACGGCCACATCTGTTTCCCTGATTTCCTACGCTTCTGATCTTCTTCACCTGCCCTGCACCCCAGCGTCTTGGGAGAGCTTCCTGAGATGCCGCCTCCGCTGTTTGAGTTGGCTTCCTGAGGCTCGCTCCCTCCTTCCTTATTTTTACCTCTCCGCCTCGCGGTAGCATCCAGAGGCTGGTAGCTCTGAAATGCTGAGGAAGGGAAGGGTCCGCACCGCAGAGACCACACAAGCCCCTTGGCTGCTTTTATCGAAACAAATGAGCATCTGTACGGCGAGGCCGTGGCTCACAAAAGGGGCTGTCAGCCTCAACACAACTCCGGCGCTCCGCGGCGAGCAAACAGAAGACACACAAACTTCTCTTCCCAGCTGCCATCCATCATCCTAACGTACGTGGGTTTTATTTGGAAGGAGGGACAACGCCCTGCTTCAGCAGAGCAGAAAAAGGGAAAAGATACTCGGAGCTGTGGGGTTCCCCTGTGTGAGACCTTCAGCATCAGCCAAGTCCTGGCTCAACGGCTCTAAAATTTCCCCGAGTCGCCGCCTTCCCTTTAAAGTTCCCGCTCTTGCAAACAGTTTCTGTGGCATCCTCTGCTTGAAGAAAGCTTCCCTTTGTCTTATCCCCCGGCCTATTTGTGGCTCCCAGGGTGGAGGTATACTGGGAAGGATTTACACCAATGTGCCCTTCTGCGTGCGGACACGAGGCACACTGCAAAGGGACACCGGAGAGCCTCCAAGAAACCAGAGGGTCCTTGAGGTGCATTTTTGGGAAGGAGGCTGTAGCAAAAAGGGATTCAGCTGAGTGTTGTGCCATCAGCATGCAAGAAGGGCGTTTACGAAGGACCATACAAGTGCTGTCAGGGTCCCGTGTAGGAGAGGAGCCACCCCAAGAGCTTCTCATGGCCAGGGAGAGCTGTCTGAGCAAGAGTTTCTCCCTCCTTGGCTGCCTTGTGGAGCCAAGTGGAATTGGGGTCTGAGACTTGAACCTCTCGCATGTCCCACGGGTGCACAAGAGCCTCATCCTGTAACCTGAGTCTGGAGGTAGCGAGGTAGCAAAAGCTTCCTCTGAGCCCACCTTATGGCTTTCCCTGCAGAAAATGCAATTATAGCCAATTACAATACTCGAGTGAACCCGAAACTTCGATTATCACTCTGCAGGGCTACTGGCTTGTGTATTCCCTCTGGTAAAGGAGCGTGTTACCATTGCTGTACTCTCACTGACCAGTCAGTTTCAACACATAAAACCCGAAACATTTGAGCTCTGGGTTAGCTCTGAGACTATTTTTCTGCTAAGGACGCTGCAAAAACACCTCCGCTTTTCTCTCTCAGCATCCAATTCACACCTCTGGACCAGACCTGCCTTGGTCAGAGCTGCTCCTGTGCTAGGGAGCAGGGTTAGGATCGGTGCCACAAGTGCTTGCATGGGTCATGGTTCACCCATGCTCCAGGAATTGTGGTCCCTGGGGAATGAGGAGGAGGTGTAAGGGCAGCACTCTGTCTCAGCTATCCTGAAGACATGCACAAGGGCCATATCCTGCCCTGCACAGGGCTGGCCGTGGCGGTGCTGCGGGGTGTTTGGGGCCAAACCGGGGGCTGCTAGCAAAGAACCGAGGTGCCCAAGCATTTCAGCTCCCTCCAGCAGGTCTGGAGGGAGCAGCTGCTTGCACCCTGAGTTTACACAGCTGCGTGGAAGCGTTAGCAGCTGGCAAGCCTTTCTCCCCCGAGCGGCAGCGTGTACCACCTCCTGCAGCTAAATGTGCTCCCCCAGCCCTGTAAAAGGGTCCGGGGGGGGGGGGTGGAGGACAGTAAAGGTGGGGCTGACTGGGGAGTTACAGCCGAGTTAAGCACGCAGAGAGGATAAACGCTGAGGGAGGTATCGGGGCAGCGGCGCTGTCATGAAACAGGAGACTAATAACGAAACGTTTGCAATTATTAGCCCGTAATGTTGGCACCTGCTTGCTGCCCCCAGCTGCGCTGAGCTTGTGTTCCTTGACCTGCAGAGCGTGTTTACAAGATGTGTCTACTCTGCCAAGCTTTTCCTGAAGGGAAAGGGGACCCGATGGGACTTTTCTTTGAAGGTGAGTTGAGAGCCCTTTTTAATACCACTCCAGCATCAGTTTTTGTGTGTGTTTTATATAGCCCAACATCCAGTCACTTGCCTGTGCTCCCAAACCTGGATTTAGACCGTTCTTAAAGGCAAGCATCACTTCTGAAAACCATGACAGGATTAGGGCAGGGCTGGGGTGAGGAGAACAGACATTTTCATCTTCTGGCCTTGAGCCCATCCTGGAGGGCAATAGTTGTGCTGTCAGCATGAGATTAAAGCCAACGCAGGTACTTAGTGGAGCAAGGGATCTGATTGAACAGATGGTGAATACGGAGAGATTTGAGAGGTCTGGAAACTACTTTTTGAGATGCAGTTACTGGGAGAAAAAGGTGCTAAAAGTCCTTGAGATGTAAATCCCTCTCAGTGGTTAGAAATATATGATTTTCAGACAGAATTTCTGAAAGGAAGAGTCAAAGAATAAGAATGCACAGGGAAAAAAATAGTTCTCAGGTGCATACCGAGGAGCAGGAGAGCTAGAGAGACGCCTAAGCATAAAAGGTGAGACTATCAACATAAGTGAAAAAAACTTACTTTAGCACATCCAAAAATTGACACCTTTGGATCGGCTCTGTGCTGTCAGGCATGACAGCAGGGGCTTACTGCTCTCAGGAATGGAGAGAAGAGCATCGATCCCCTAACCTGGTTGTGTCTGGGGTTAAAAGCATTGTCAGCTGCTCGAGCACAATATCCCTGCTTGCCAACAGCCCTTGAAGGGTGCAAAGATGCAAAGTTGCATGCACGCCAACACGGTCTAGAGATTTCACTTGCACGTGTGAACAGGGAGGCTCTCTGTTCCCCTCTGGATCCTACCACATCCCAACAAGCACATCCTTAAACTCAAGGTGACCCTGCTGGAGGGGAGATGGATGGGTGGAGGAGGGGGCATCAAGAGCTTGAATTAAATTGCTGCGCAAGCCAGTTCCCCGTGATTTATACCGTGGGGACACCACTTCACCGCTCCTTTACTCCCCAGCCCTCCACCCTGCTCGAGACCCAGCATACCATACAGGAAGCTCAGCAACACATGCAGAAAGTTGAACTTACTACTGTACTTACTAATGGATCCAATGACAGATATATGGTTGAGCGAGAGTCAGTGCGCAAGAGCAGGCATGGCAAATTTGGAATCTGAGGCAAATTTAGAAGTTTGTGCTTGCGAGAGGAAAAATGAGGAAAGGGGGGGAAAAAAGCACAAATCAGCGCTAAAGTGGCTGGACTTAAGTGGCACAGTTGTCCATGGAGTACCGTCATGGTGAAAGCCAAAAAAAAAAGATGGATATTCCTCTGAGTGTAGTGAAAAAGCCGCCAACAGCAAGCTAAGGAACAACAGCAAACCCTTCCTCTTTCACTTATTTGGGACTATTCAACAAATGTGAAATCCCCAAAGATGGAGGCAGCATCAAAGCCTTGCTGAAGCCTTTACTGGGACAGATCTGCTGGAAGTGACCCCCTCACACACGGATTGAGTGGGGGAGGCAAAGATCCAAGGAGGATGCAGCGCTGCATCTCTTGCCTCTTCCTCACTGATAACAAATGGAGAAGGAAGGGGATTCTCGGGTGCACCAGGACAGGGAGAGTTTTAGGCTTTTATAATTCATAGAAAATGTTACACAACACTTAAATTGATGAACTACTGGCTTGTTTTTTATTTTTTATATCTGTGGGCTCCTTTGGTATAGCGATATCAGGGATGGAAATGTTTTCCAGGTCTTTAGGTGCAAAAAAAAAAGCCACAATGACAGAGAAGTTTGCTCCTATATGTTTATTACTCTTATGTGTGTGTGTGTTCAGGGACTTTTACCAGCTACTCATCCTCTTCTGTTCACACACCATAATGAGCTTTGAGCTTGTGTGCTGCCGTAGTGCTCAACACAGCAGGGCAAAAACCGCCCGGCTGCTGGACCGTTTGACGCAGGTGGTATAGGGGAGAGCTCCTTATGTGAGTGTTTGCCTCTAAAATTACAGTAAAATATCCCCAAACCCACAATTACTGTACCTGGTTCTATTTAACAAAGCTTTTAACCTTCAGACCCCTGGCTTTTCCAGCTGTATTGCTTTTGGCAGGAACACTGTTCTGTTTGTCCTGTCGTGCTGCTGGCAGAAAGCAGATGCTTTCCTTCAAGCAGACAAAGTTTCCAAGCACGGACAGTGTGGAAAGCACATCCCGACATTTGAAGCAGATGCTAGGGAATGATTCAGGTGCAGTCTTCCATCCTAAAGCCTTATTTTTCTCTGAAATAAAAGGGGAAAAGGAAAAAAAAAATAATGTATTTTTAATGCACAGGTCAGCTACAGTGGCTGGGCGGTTAGTCAAGGGCAGACAAACGTTGCCAAATAGAGATTTTCCAATTAGGCAGGAGCTGGCCCAAATCCTCGGAGCTATTTTGAGGCTAGGTAGGTGTCTCCAAAGATCTGGCCAGTTGTGCCCAGATTTTCACATTGTCAGAACGTTTTAACATTTCATATCTTAACACAGCTCTGATGCGATCGCAGCAGAGTTGTGATTTCGCCGCAGTCTAAGTGAGGGACTTGCCTCGAGAACAAGCTACACCGTTTCAAATTCAGATGGCAACAGCATATGAATGGGGGACAAAAGAAAGATGGGAGAAACAGGCATGAAAAATACAGGAGAGAAGGGAAGAAATGCAAGAAACCTCAGCAGAGTGACACAAAGGAGAATGCCGAGAAATGCTTCAGACGCTCACGTAAGCAGTAAGATTTCATTTATTTGGCACGGAGGGACAATAGCCCTGCTAACCAGGATAGCTATTGTTCTTTTGTTTTTAGGAAACAAAAAGGGTAGATGCGAAGCATGAGCTTCCCAGGGAAAAATCATAAAAATAAGTTCTCATCCTGCTGTCTACCGAGGAACCAGCGGACCCCCGTACTTCACCTATCACCCTCGCGCTGTTACTCACCCCCATGTTTGTCGGCTTAGAAAACAAATGAAATATATCAAGGCCTTGCTCTGTCTGAGGAGAGCCGAGGGTTTTTTTATAGCAGAAGAAGTTAATTGGATCGAAAAGCATCGAGTCAATGCACTAAGCAGAAAAATGCTCAGCGCTGTCTGCTGTGTCGCCGGGCACACGAGTGCTCCAGCAGCTGATGTTTCAGAAGCGAGCGTGAGATCAGTGTATTCCCTTTAGCTTTATTTCAGTGCTTTTCATAATGAAAACAGAAAGGCATCCATACTTGAAAGCCTCAAAATGCTGCATTCCTTCGGGGCGGTGGAAGGAGGAGAAAAGAGGGACTTAGATCTAGAAAGACAGAGGTGCCCAAACACGGGGATGACAGTCAGGGAATAAGGACCCACTGTCTGGGGACAGGGAATGCTTATAGGTTTTTACAAGCTCGGGGAGGGTTTAAGTGGTACAGGAGATGCAGGAGCTTTGGCACAAGCACAGTGGATCCTGTCAGCAAAAAAGGACCTTCCACAGGCAGGTAGCCTCGAGAACCCACAGGGGCCATTTGAAGCATGGAGGCGCAGCATTTCCCCCCTCAGCCGGCTAGCTGAAAAGCAAACAGCTGTCACCGAGGAAGGCAGGGGTGTCAGATATGCCTGGAGACACGCATCGGGGGATTTCTGCCCAATTAAAATATTTCTGAATGCAAAAGGCGAGGATTTCAACCGAGGGGGCTAGTGGAAGGCATTATCTGGGAAACCCAAACAGCCCGGCTGGGTGTTTGTTGTTCGGGGAGTTACCGCTCTTCGCAACTAACTGGCTTCATCTGGAAAAGGACAAGCTCCACAGCATCATAATCCTCTGCGTCAACCACAGTACAAATAAACAGAGTCGAGTCAAGGCTCAATGATTTTTTAACCTCTGCTAGTCAAAGCCATGGTGGGTTTCACCTGCACGCTCCGTTGTGAACATATGGATACGGGATACAAAGAACAGAGCCCCGGAGCCGAATCCTTTACTGATAAATAACGCAAGTTCCCAGCTGCATACACTACTGAGGGGCACGATAAATATTCATGCATGTTTATAACCTAATGCACAGGAGCTGCCCTGTGGACTTCTTCAGCGATTCCCGGTGCACGGTCTGGCATAAGGATGCTGTGCTCTTGAGTTTCTCAGGTCTCTGAAGAGCTTTTGGAGATGTTCGCAGGCATGGCTCATTGCTGGGTTTAGTACCTGTCAGCAAAAGGCAAAAGGTGTTTTTATTTCTAAGTAGACAGTTTCAGTCAGTGCCTAGTTTTTTATACGTCTAGGGCCTAAAGAGAGGAGGAGCATCATTCTGTGTAGATCGATAGCCTGTTTTCCTTTTCACTCTTTTTTCCCTTATTTATTATCACTACTTGATGCGCATTTGTTTTGAGTTCATTTGGCTTTTTTTGTTTGTTTGTTTGTTTAACCACCTCTTCCATTCACAATCCTCCACGTACCCTTCCCAATCTCAGCTCTTCGCTCTCCAACATCTCCCCTCGCGAGGGGCGCGGCGCCGCGGCAGCCAGTTGGGATGGATGCGAGCCCCCCTCGCCCTGCTGCTGTCACAGCCGGGATTTCGCGGCGGTGCGAGGGGGATGGACGCCGATTTTTTGCTGGCTTCGTGGTCGGGAGGGGAAAGAGCAGCAGAGCCGGGGCCGGCCACAGCGGCGCAAAACGGGCTGGGCGCAAGGATGCGGCAGGTTTGAAGCCACCTTAGCGCCCCGACGCTTTCGCAAAGCCCCCAAACGAAAAGGAATAAATAAATTAAAAGGGAAAAAAAAAATAAAAATAAAGAGGGTGGGGGGTGAAGGCGGCTGGGGGTTCCCGGCTCCGAAAGGAGCCACGGCAAAGGGCGGGGGGTCCGGCAGGGCGGATGGGGGCAGGTCGGGCAGCAAGAGGAGAAGGAGGAGGAGGAGGAGATGGAGGAGGAGGAGGAGGAGGGCGAATGTTTCCTGCCCGCCGCCGCCGCCCCCCGGCCGCCCCCCGGAGCCGGGCGGAAGTCAGCCCGCGCCGTCGGAGCTTAAAAGGCTCCCGCACGCCGCCCAGCCCCAGTGCCGGCGGCCGCAGCGGGGCCAGAGGCAGCGCCGCCAGCCCTGCCGAGGCCGGGCCATGCGCTGCCCCCCGCCTTGAACCCCTTCCCCGGACCCTTCCCCACCTCCCAGCCGCGCCGCCGGGGCCGGGCTCGGCCCCGCCGCACCCCCGCCGGGCCGGGGAAGGCGCCCGGCGCGATGGCTCTCCCCGGCTGCCGGGACGGTGCCGCCGCATCAGTGAGTAATTGCTGCTAATTCGCCCCCCGGGGCCGCCGGGCTCCGGCCAGGCGTTTTGCAGGGGGAGGTGGGTTTTAAAAGGGGGGGGGGGGGGGGGGGTGGGCGGCTTTGCTTTTTTTTTTTTTTTTTTTTTTTTTCTCTCTCTCCCCCTCCTCCTCTTCGCTCCCTCCGCCCGGGTTTTATATTATTTTTGTTTTCTCAATAAAACCCCACGCGAAGAGGCGCGATGACAAAGGAAACGTGATCCCAGGCGCTGCAGGGGCTCCGAGCGAGCGAGAACCGAGGAGAGGAGGAGGAGGAGGAGGAGGAGGGGGGCGAGCGGAGCGCTCTCGGATAGCATTGCACAGCGGCTCCAATTTGTGCGAGCGAATATAATCCACCCCCCATGAATAATTCAGGGCGGCCGGCGGGGACCTGCCGCTGCTCCTCTGCCCGGCCGCGGCGTGTGCGAGCCCAGCCCAGGGGGGCTGCTCCGAGCAGCCTCCGGATCCCGTCCCCTCGCCGTCCCCGCAGCCTTTTCTTGAATTTTTTTCCTCCCTCCCTGCCCCATCCATCTCCTCCTCCCCTGGGTCCCGCCGGTGGGGTGGGCACCGAGGCCGCCCTCCATCCCCACCCCCAGTCATGCGGTGGCGGAGCAGGCGTCGGCGGGGGAGGACTGGAGCCGGAGAAGTCTGCCCGGCCGCTGTGTTTCAGTGCCTCTCTCTCTCCTAGAGCTGCTCTGGATTGCAAAAGTGGAGGGGGGAACTGAAACGAAATTTCCCCTTCCCCCCCGCCAAGCACAGGTTTAAAGGAAAAGAGGACAAAACCCAACGCCCCAAGAAGAAAGAGCGAAAGTCGCGCTAAGCCCCGCTGCCCCCAGCCCGGAGGGAGCCGCAGCGGCCGGAGGAGAGCAAAGCAAAAGAGCCAGGACAGAGCAAAGCAAAAGAGCCAGGACAGAGCAAAGCAGAGCTGAGCTGAGCCCGGGCCCCGGCGGCCACGGGGGGGGACCTGGCGCCCGGCGCCCATGCACTTTCCGTCGAGGGAGAAGACGGGTAACCAAAGCGCCTTGTCAAACTGCTGACCCGAGGGGGGGAAATGAGAGGACTGCGTGAGGTATTGACTGCTGCGGGGATCGATACAATTCGGCTAATGCAGCGGGGGATCGGGGGTTAAGTACATGGAAGGGAAGAGAGGATCCATTTGCTGAGGGAGAGCGGGTCGGCTACACCTTGATACCAAAAATACCCCCCCCTTACCCCCCTCCCCATCCCCACGGCGGCGAGGTACGAGGCGAGGATCCAGCAGCTCCCTGCGGACCGCCGGATCGATGACACCCTATTTGCAAACCCGGCCAATCGATCCCACTTGGCAAAACGACTGATCGATGCCAGCGTGCTCGTAAAGCCCTTTGCAAAACTACCTTCGGCACGCCCCCCCCACCCACCCCTCGCCTCACTTTTTCCTTTTCTTTTATTTCTTTTTTGCGTGTTGAGGGGGAGATCGGCTTTTCTCCGTCCCCCCCTCCACCCCCCGCCTTCAGTTCCACCCGGATCAGGCCCCTCGCAAATGGCTTCGTTCCCGGAGGCCGACTTCCAGATCTGCCCGCTCTGCAAGGAGATGTGCGGCTCGCCGGCTCCCCTCTCCTCCAACTCCTCCACCTCGTCGTCTTCCTCGCAGACCTCCAGCTCCTCCGGGGGGGGTGGAGGAGGAGGAGGAGGAGGAGGTGGCGGCTCCTCGTCCTGCGGGGGGGGCCCTCCGAGGCGGCTGCACGTCCTGCCCTGCCTGCACGCCTTCTGCCGCCAGTGCCTGGAGGCGCAGCGGCACCCCGGCGCGGGGGACGCGCTCAAGCTGCGCTGCCCCATCTGCGACCAGAAGGTGGTGATCTCGGAGCCGTCGGGCATGGACGCGCTGCCCTCCTCCAACTTCCTCCTCAGCAACCTGCTGGACGTCGTGGTGGTGGCGGCGGCCGCCGACGAGCACAAGAACGGCCGCCCCGTCGCCCCCGGCCCCTCCGCCGCCGGCTCGGCCCCCGGGGTGGGCGGCGGCAACAACCGGCACCACGGCCGCCCCCCGCCGCACCGCTCGGCTCCGCCGGGCTCCTCGCCCGCCGCCGCCGCCTCCTCGTCGTCGTCCTCCTCCTCCTCGTCGTCCGCAGCGCCTTCCTCGACGTCCTCGTCCTCCTCCTCGTCGTCGGGGGGCGGCGGCGGCTCCTCCACGGCCGCGCTGCTGCTGCGGCGGCCGCACAGCCGGCAGGGCGAGCCGCGCTGCAGCTCCTGCGACGAGGGCAACGCCGCCAGCTCCCGCTGCCTCGACTGCCAGGAGCACCTGTGCGACAACTGCGTGCGGGCTCACCAGCGGGTCCGCCTCACCAAGGACCACTTCATCGAGCGCTTCGCCGCCGGGCCGCCCCCCTCTGCTGCTGCTGCTGCTGCTGCCGCCGCCGGGCCGGCTGCCCCGCTCGCCCTCAGCCCGCCCTACCCCGCCTCGCCCTACAACATCCTCTCCGTCTTCCCCGACCGGGCCAGCTACTGCCAGCACCACGACGATGAGGTGAGGCCGGGTGTAGGGCTGTGGGGCCCCTCCCGGGGTGCTGAGTGCCGTTAAGGGTCGGTATGGGGCCCCCCCGAGGGGTGCGGTGGGCGAGGAGGGAGGGAGGGAGGAAGGGAGGGAAGGGTGGGGGAAAATGGCCGCGGAGCCTCCCCGAGCCCCTCGGGGGGGTGGTGGGCACGGAGCAGACCCGAAACCGAGAGGGTGAAGGTTTTTTTTTTTTTTTTTTTTTTAACCCTTCGACTCAAAATAAATAAATAAAATACATCTTTTTTCCTTGTGAAGTTGGTAAAATGATTCGTATTTTTGACCCAAAGTTGTCCGCCCCCGTGCATCCCACCTCCGTCTCCCGCCAGTGGCTAACAGTTTCTTGTGGGGCGAAAAAAATTTTGCTCTATGTGGTCTCTCTTTTTGCCTGAAAGCTGCCCTCCAAATGATTTCAAGCGCTCTCAAAGAGACCGCTCCTTCTTCAAAATGTGCTGGAAGTGTGTTCAGTCCTCTTGGGATGTGGCTTCTCGCTGTGATAACTCGCAACCTGGTTTTTCTTCTCCAAGTGGGAAATGGTGGCTTGCTGTGTCCCCCCCTTCTGGGGGTCAGGATGGGGGGCTTTGCTCGAATTTTCCAGTTGCCTCAGTGCTAGAAATAGTTTCCTCCCCGTACCGTATCAGCATAAGCTGCTTCAGAGGGAAACACTGGCTGAAGACAGGGTAGTGTGAGAGGTGTAAGAGTTTTCTGTGGGATGCTGGTTTAATAAATGCTCGAAAGCATTTAACGTAGTGAAACGTGGTGATGTCCTTAAGGGCAAACTGAAAGCAGAGGCACTTCTACCTCCTCTAACTCTCCTGTGTCTTGAACTTTCTAGAAAGCTCTGGAAGACCTCTTCTTGTTTGTTAAAGCTCCCAGTGACTGAGGAGGGAGAGTAGGAGTTCAGTGGAGAAAGGGGAAAAAACTTAAAATAGCACTGGGGGTCAGAGGGTGTGCTCGAGGGGCAAGGAAACTTTTTTTAGGTTTTGTTTTCAAAACCCATCTTACTGGCCATTGGGCTGTTTTTACAGTTTTTTATGGTATTATAGTATCTTTCTGCTTGTGGATTTCTTGCTAAATGTAACAGGGAATGCTGGAGTGAAGGGACACAGGATTCTAAATATGCTAATAATTGTGGTTTACCCTCATTTTGGACTACACCTTTGGGCTAAAAACTTCTCATTGTTGTGTTTGCAGAACCCAAAACTTCTTGTTGGAGTGTGTTAAGTGACGTGCTGGAGCATGAGCTGTGGCTGTATCACAAGTGCGCAGCTCCTAGAGTAGATGTTGAGTAGTCCTTACCACCCAACAAAGAAGTGGCAGGGGCAGGAGCTTCAAGTTATTTTGTAGACTTCTTAAGTATAAACACCAAAGGGAAGACATCCTAGGCTGGCTCCAAATGTACAGCTTAACTAGAAGTGACCTCTAAAGAGGCTTGTTAACTTATTCTATGTAACTTTATTTTCAAAAGTGTGCTTGGAAAAGGGTGTATGCATCAAGATCAGTCTTGGGTGTCCTTGTGTCCTGTAGACCGAGAAATTGTTTTAAAACAAGTGAGTGTTTTCAAGCCCTCAGCTCCTGTTGAGAAGCTTTTATTCTGCAAATTAATGATCTATGGCTGTTCTTGATTGGTGAGTTTTGGTGGTTTCTTAATGTGGGTGTGCCTGATTAGTATTTGCAAGTATTTATTAACTCAAGGGGAAACATTTGGGAGAGACTATGAGGACAGTTTATACTGTAAATCTTTCTCAATTAAAAAAGAAAAACAACATGTGGGATGCAAGATGTACAACTTTTGAGAGAGGGTGGCTGCAAAACAGTGAGGGTTATTGCTTGTTTAATTCAAAGAATGCTATTTACAGCCTCATAAAAGGTATGATAAATAGAAAGGCAGCCTTCCAAGAGAGTGCTTAAGTGATGCACTAAACGCATTATTAGACAGCCAAACAAAGTAAAAGCAAACCTAAAATGCAAGGCTGGAATGGTAGCTCGAAATGTTAGTCTGCACAGTTATAAAATGTGGTTCTACTTGGTATGCAAGTAGAAAAAGCTGGTGACAGAGCAGGATATTCCCTCACAGGCATGTGTCCTGCAGGTAAGTTCAGGCACAGGCAATCTAATCTGTAAGCTGCTAGAACAGTAGTTCTCAGATGTAGAGTGCTGCTTCCCTAGGATATATCCTCCTCGTCCTATTTGAGATAAGTTGCAAAGAGTTTGACCCTGTTCCTGCAGCTTCTCTGGGCCAAAGCAGCTGGCTTCCTTATCTTCTTCCTCTCTTAACGTGATATTCCTCTGTCCTTCCACCATCAGTATATCACTTGTCACCTTTTGGTTCTAGTTTTCAGTGTTTTTTTCTCCCCTCCTCCTGGGAAGTTCTGTGTAGTTCCAATCCTCCCCCCTTCCCACATCCCCATTTTGAGACCCCCTCAAATGAAAGGGGGGAAACAGCACTGCCGATGGCTGCTTGCTGGGTGTGTTCCAAGTCTCAGAACAAGGCTACTGAAAGATGTTTGCTGGATGAAATCAACATAGCTGCTCATCCTTTCAGTGCAGAAAAATGAAGATTTCAGCTCTCACTGATGGTAATTAGTAAGTGACTGCAGGCACTCACAGAACACAATTTAACAGCTCAACTTCACTCACAATAATAATAACAACATATTGTTTGGAGGCAAATATTTGTTTTCCTTAGGGAAAACAAAACTCCAGGCACTGCTTTCAAGGTGGATCGTGCCTGTAAATACTAGAGATGCATGAAGGGAAAGTGAACTGTGTTCCTGGGGAAAAAGTAAAGGCCAATCTTTCTGTGTTTGTTAACAGAGCTTCTGCTGATACCTGGTCCAGTTGGGCTAGTTAACACTTGGAACTTCATTGCCTGGTATAAAATGTTTTTTGGACAGCAAGGGGAATACTTAATTTCAGTCAGATATTTCAAAGCATTCTACAAAGGTACCAATACTTCTGTTGCAGCCCTGAAGTTTTCGTCTGTGTGACCATGTTTGTACAGATAAAACTGTTGCAGTAGTAACTGGATGATGCTGTGATAAAAGCCAGTAGAATAGGACTTTACCATGGAAAAGGTTCTACCGCAATCCATGATTAAATCAAATGAGCTGACTGTTTTTCAGCATACCTGATAGTCTCATATCTTGGCATGAAAGATCTATTTTTCTTTTTGTAGAATTATCAAAGAGACTGCAAACCGAACTAGGTGCTTAGAAAATGCTGGAATTGCTGTAGGATGTTTGGCTTGTTGAGATGAAAGAAAGTAACTGGATTCAAATAACTTCACTATTGCAAGGAGTGGAAAACACAGCAAGTATCAAGTTAAATGATGTGGAGTTTCCTTTGTGTGCCAGTCCTCAGCTGTGCTACATGGTTTAGTTAGTATCACTTGGTACTTGGTCAAAAGACTACAATAGCAGACTTCTAACACTTTCTAGGGAAAGTGCAGAGTGGATAAACTCAGTCAGCTTAATGGTCTGTGACCCCATAGTTCTCATATTGCTTTACAGGTTCCATCTCTAAAGTGGTTCAGAGACCGTAGGTAAAATCCTATAGTACCATGGCTTATCCCTGCTGCAAGAAAGGATTTCAATTTTTTTCCTTTTTCCTTTTTTTTCTTGTATCAATTATGGTTTGATTATGGTCAAGTTCTTCAATGATTTAGATTAATTCATAAACTCTTTAGCAGTTTCTTATTGGGTCAGTGAGTTGAAATGGATTCATGGGGATATCAGTGCCCTTGGGCAAGACTGGCTGAAATCAGACAGCTATTTTGAATACTGGAGTTGCATATATTCCCTATTTGTCTCTTTAGACAACAAATTGCACTTATTGTTCTGCAGGTTGTAAAAGAAAACTTTGAAAACTTGTGTGTCCCTAGGAGAAGGAATACAAACATCTGCCATCTCAGCTGAAAGTCTGGTACCTTGGCTGAAATTGCTGACTGAATTCATACCTAAGCTGCTCTTATTAGTGTGCTTCTCTGGTTCCACAGCAAGAGCAAGCTGTGTGGTGACATCTCATGGCTCCTCAAAGAAGAGAATCTCTTCCTCTTCCCACCAGGCTTGGTTGTATGTGCTCAGCAGATGAGTCTGAGCCAGTTTAGCTGATTAATGTGGTAGGAAACTTGTCTTCCTCCTCCTAGCATTACTGCAAACTTTAGTTGCAGAAGAACCTGGTTAAAACCAAAACTTTACAAGGGAAAAGGAGGAAGAGTGTTCCTGGGAAGGAAGCGTAGGTTAGTTATGGTCCCCTTTTGTAATGGTTTGCCACTGCTGCCAACATTGAGCTTTGCTCTATGGCACTCTTTATGTTGTCCACCCTAATGTCTCACCAAAACAGCTGGCATAAGGGGAAATATGCCTGTCCCCTTAGTTCTATCTTAAAGGCTATTTGTATGAAACTGAGGTACATGATTCAAATGCAGGGTTTTCCTATCTGTTTTTTTTTTCTGATCACTGGGATTTTATTTTATTTTTTTTTTTTTACCTCCAAACAAATAATTAAACTCTTAGGAGTACATTCTGGAGGCATCAGTTTTCATATGTACTTCATAGTAGTGCCTCCTATACCTTAGCTTTATAGGACAACTTCTACATGATCTAGAGAAATGTGTATTTCCAGTATATAAATTGTGCACAGACTTCTTTAAATATTGCTGCTTTGTTTATCATATTTGCTGCATCTTTTTGTATATCAAATGCATGTGCAAGTGTCCATTCTAAAGACAGTACTTTGAATTCAAGTTCTGACATTTGTTTTCCTTTTTTTTTGTTTTTACCTGGTAAAAAAAGCAGAACACTGAGTTACTTTGTTCATACATGGCCCATGGAATGGGGACATAGCTTCTGGATGATAAAGGGCTTTATAAACCTCTAATTTGACATATATCTAGCTTCTTACTTCTGGACAGTGTTCAGATACCTGGTGCTAAGCAGCTCACCTCTTAAATTGCCTTGCTTTCCTCCAGTAAGCGTTTAACTTCTGGCTCTTCCCTGTACGAAAAGGTATTTTCTTCAACCGTTTTATTTTGTAAGAGAATGTAAGTCCGTTCAAGTTAGCAATATCATACTAGATAGAATAAAAATCAGTTAGCAATACCATATGGGACAGAACAAAAACCTACCCTCTACTCCTCTCGTTTGGTACAACTGACATTCAAATACTCACAACATTTAGGGAAAATACAGTGAAGCTTTTCCTGGTGATAATTTGATACCATTATGTTCCTGGCCTAATTAAGCATGACTTCAGATGGTTTCCAGTGAGTTAACTGGAAGAAATATAAATGCCTTATCTGTTTGAGGGACTTTCATGAGCTCTTTTTACTTGGAAAACTTCTTAGAATCCAACAGTATCAGTACAGTAGAAGCTTGCATGCAGAACACAGCATAGACTTATGAAGTTATAATAACTTTATAAAATAAGGCTGAATATGTGCATACAGAAAGGCATGAAACTAATCTCTATACTGAGGGGAAAGGAAAGTTCTTTTTGTAATTTCACTTTCACACTTGGAGACATCATGGTTACAGTATCACTTCAAGAGAGGGTCTGTCTGAATTTTGTATCAATTTGGCAAGAAAATCTTGTGTGTTTAGGAGTATCCTTTCAGCTAAATTTTCAGTGTGTAAACATGCGTGCCAGGCCATGCTTCCTTAGAGGAAAACTACCTAGTTATCCCTTTTAAAGTTAAGAAGGTATCACTTTTCTTTTGGTACTGTCTTGGCCCTGTTAGTTCTCCTGCCATGCTCCCTTCCTTCCTGCAATGCTGTTTGTGTCTTTCCATCAGACAAAAGATCTTGATGTGTTGAGAGCACAGATCTTAATTTGCATGAATGATGTGCTGAAAACATAACTGGTGTTACCAAAGATAAGATTTCACAGGCTTATTTTCTTTACCTGTAATCTGCTTTCAATAGAGCAATTAAAAATATAATATTGGATCATAAATATGTAGTACATAATTCTTAAAAATGCTTTTACCATGTCACTAAACTTGAAAGTGTAGAAATACTGGATGGGAATGGAAATACTGCTTGGTAATGCAAGAACTCTTTAAATTTAATGAGTGGACATCCCTGATTCTAAACATTAAGAGTGTGGTTGTGTTGTACGTGGAAGGAGCTGCAGCCAAGTGCATGTACAAATCCATTGACCTACTCTCTAACTTCCATTCCTGTGCTTGTTGAAGGGCTGTGGGGATGGGATGGTATTGTCCTCTTGTCTAATGAATTGTTTGTGCATCCAAATCAACTTTGCAATTCATAGAAATAGAAAAAAGATTAATAAAGAATCAGCGATACTATCTGAATATTAACTGGAGTTCAAAAGCTTCTTTACAGTGCGATATGACATTGGACAATTTTAGCTTTTGTTCTTCTTTCTTTCTTTTTCTTTAAAGAAAAATGGTTTGTAGTTGGTACAGTAGTCCTTTTGCTAAAATTCTGTGTCTAAGCTACTTCTCCCTTTTTCTTTCCTTTTACCAACCTTCAAATAATTTGTCAACTATGGCATCTATAGCTAATCACTTCATTTGTGAATGAAAAATGCTGAACAGTTCTGAATGCTCTAGTTCTTCAGCATGAAAAGGAGTGAAAAACTTGGTACCCACAGATGAGGCTTATGAATGTATGTTCTGTGTTGTATTGCTGTGCTACATTTTGGCTATGTGGACAATACAGACACTTCAGAACAATTAATTCATAGTTACATGTTCAGCTGCAGGAAATAAGAGGTCCAGCCCTCTGTTTCACTTGTGTATAGCATGCATTTCTAAAATGGTATTTCTAAGATGGTATCTGTTGTGAAAATAGTTTCTTCTAACCAAAGAGAAGTGGAAAAACCTTGTGTTTGAAATAAGCAGCAGATTAATAGTCAAAGGCTGCTGCCTTCCTGTAGCTACCTGAGTAGTTATCTTCCTCCTGTCAGTTACTCTGTGGTATGATCCTCACCAAGCTCACACTATCACCACCAAGGCTGGTCCCAATGCTTTCCAGGACTGCTGAGTAGCAACTGCCAGCCCTTGCAAGGGTCTTGGTGCTCTGGGAGGAAAAGCATGTATGGTCTCTGGTGATAGCTCTGAGCTAGAGGTAATAGCTAAGCTCGTGTTGCATCATCTTCCCTTTTATGTTGGCCTGCGTGCATAGCCAAATTATTTAAAGGTATTTTAAGTTTGCTGAACCTTATCTTTTTCTGTTTTTCTGTTGGTCTTGCATGTTCATCCCATGCATTTTGTGGGTAGGCAATGTTGCTATAAACTGCCAATTACTGTAAATATTTCCTTTCCCTGGTTAAGGTGTTGTCAACATACCTAACTACTAAAGGATGTGTTCAGCTGAGTTAAAGGGCTGTGAGGGACTTCTCATTCAGAAATTAAACTGGTGGTATTATCAGATGGCAATAGCTCTACCTTGTTGCTGTACCTTCCCTTTGTCCTGTGCTGTCCTGGGTTCTGTTTGGACAGCAAGTACCTAAGCATAGAGAGTGGCAGGCATATGCTAGAAGACTAACTTTGTACAACTTTTTCTTCAGCTGATCTTGGTGAACAAAAAGCAAACTTGTTTAGGGGAAAATGCCAGCTATCAACTTCAAAACACCTCCTTTCTCTTCATTTAATTGCTGCTTATTGCTTGTGCCATCCATACTGTCAGTAAAGTGTACAATATAAAATTCCCTGAATGTTTGGTGTAAGCAAAGCTTGAAAGCTGTCTGCTCTGTAGATGCCTTTAAGCTTTGGAACCCATGCCAGTGTCTCACCAAGGAGTGAGAGGATGCTGCCCTCCTACTGGGAACTAGCTGGCACCAGTCCCTGTCACCTGAGCAGGTAACCATTCCTGATCTTCCCTTACATTGAGTAATGTCACATCAGGTGATGAGGGATGCAAGATAAAAATCAGGTTGCTTCCAGCGTTTTGCTGTGTCTTTGTCATTTGGAAGTCCACTACAGAACTACCGGGTTCTCAAATGCCTTGGTAAGTGCACAGACATGTGGAGCAGAGTGCATCTCTTCCCTTGAGGAAGAACCTCAGAACAAAAGGACTCCCCTTCCCTTCCCAGGGCCTGCTGGTAAAGGGTTAAGCTCCCCCAGCAGCGCCCCCGCCCCCACCGCTATATATGGTGTGCCCAAAGGCGCTGGGGATTTAATACATTGAAGTCGGAGCGTGAAGGGGGTCTGCAGCCTGCTAGACAAAGTCACTCAGATTTCAGGAATACTTGATCCATACAAGGATGTTACTTGAGAAAGGCACTTCTCGGCGAGAAACGGGTTGCCAAAGGAGCTGCCCCAGTGGGTCAGACACACTACGTGGGCAGCTTGGCAGCCAGGCTTTCTGTGGCTGGCCATAAATAGGAAGGGCAGCCCAAATTCTGGTGAGAACCATCTTTGCAGAGAAGTCATTATTTGCAAGGGTAATAAAAACCGTGCTTCTGCAGCTGACATGTTTGCAAGTTATAGAAACTGTTGCATGGATAAATTCTTGAGTTATATTGAATCAACTGAGTAAAAGATGAAAGAAATAACAAATAACACTCCCAGTTATTGTAGAAGCAGCTGCAACATGACAAAGGTGTCCCAACACAATGCCTTTGGTGTCAACTTCTGCTACAGGGGTTTAAGTGGATGGGCAAATATTTTTGGAAGAGAAGGGAGGGACTGTTATTTAAAAAAACAAACTCTAAAGCAGAACTAGAGAGCTGGCAGTGGTCAGGAGTAGATGAATTTCTCTGGAAGAAATAACCAAACTAACAGACAGCCTTAAAATCGCAGAAAACAAAATAAGAAAACTACTGAAACAGTGAGGTCCCTGTTTTTCCAGTGCTGCTTTTACTTAATAAAATGGCAACTGAGGATGGTTGGGAGGGACTGTAATATACTTTCTTGCTTCCCTTCTTCCTCCCTTTGGAGTATTGTGGAGGTATTGAGGGTTAGGCATGAGGTCAAGGTTAAAGCAGGGGCTGTTGGTGATGTCCAGAAAGGTAACTGTGCTCTTTCTTAAAGTTGAGGTGTCTGCTGCTTTCTACATTCCAGACTGTCTATTTTAACTGACAATACTGTTTCATGGTGGTTTTTCTAGCATCATCTGTTTTCTCAAAGGCTGTGGGTCTCTTACCAAAGCAGAAATAACTGATAACTGAGGTGTATGACCCTAGAGCTCTCTGGTGTGAGGCATGGCTCCTTTACTTGAGGTATGCTGTATGGCTGTAGGTGAAAGGGCTAATACAGAGGTTGGCAGGCTGCTGTGAAAGGAAACAAGCCTGGAGGGTCTTGAACTGACTCTTTCTGCATATCTGGCATGCTGTTGGAAGGCTACCTGCTCCAAACCTCAGGCCACTCTTAAGGTTTACTTTTGCCAGGGAGAAACTGCATACAGATACTTATGAATTTGATATACTTGCTGGGATAGGTTTTGGAGAACTGTCACTTGTCAAAAAAACATAATTTATCTTCATGTTGTTGGCTTCCTAGTAAATATGTTATCTACACATCTTGTCAAAAAGTAGTTCAGTAAGCACCTCTGAATTTGAGCTGCTAACTGCAGCAGTTGAGTGAAGCCAGCTGAAGGGATCAGACATGCTCTAGTAAGTTATGTCTTTGTACCAAGGTTGGGAAACCTCTCCTCCATGTGGGTTTGAAGGGAGGGAAGAGCTGCTTGTGGCAGGGGTTGCTGCAGTCTTAAAGTGAAACAAAGTGACTGAATCCTTGGGGTTTGCTTGCAAAGTATGTGTAACTGTGGCTAGGTACCTACTCTTCTCCTTATTTATCTTCTGTCCTTACTTAGGTTGAGGGTAACCAGTCACCACTAAAACACTTAGCAGCTTGAGAATTAAGTGTTGGCATCTTACATCACTGTCATTAAAACGGACTAAATAGATGTGAGGGAGTCAGGGATGGAGTCATTTTGGTGTGAAATATTTTTCAGGGAGTAATTGTAGGTTTTAACTGAGTGTGGTGCTGTTATAATAATTCCTGTACGATCCAAGATGATAAGCCTTCAAAGGAGTGTTAGAGAATCCGCTGGAAGCTGTACAGCACTGAATTAACAGTGCACACATTCATTTTCCCTTTCAAGAGCCCTTGGCATTGACTGGATATAGGTAAGGCGGGCTTGTCTTTGTGAAGACTTGAGTAGTTGTGTTCTCTGGCCACTGGAGCTTCTAGTGGCATACTATATGCTCAGGTCTGGATCAGATCCAAAGGCTGCTCTTCTACCTGATCACTTCCATGTCTGTTCTTTCATTATGGCTCCTCTGTCTCTGAGCTAGCAAAGTCTGTAATCACAGAGTACTTCAGTTACTTATTGGTGTTCCTCATAGCTTGGTCTCCTGGCAATGATGCCAAAAAAAAAAAACTTGTGACACTGAGAGCAGAAAGGGGAGAACCTTAATTTTATAAGTACAGGTGTTGCAAAAGTATGCTTTTTTTTGTCACTAGAATGCAAATTCACCTTGAACCACTGTTTCAGTTAATAGCTTCACTTTTATACCTCAGTTTGTAAATGCTGCACAGTAATTGAATGTCTTGTATTGGCAGAAAGGACCTTATTTTAGTTTAAGAAGTGACTAAGTTGAATAACTTAATAGCTTTGTTTTATTGGTAAAGACAATGAGGATATCTTCATTCCGTAAATGCCAACAATTTTGAAGCCTGTTTTTGGTACCAGTGTATGCATTCAGCAAAGAACAGGACTACTGAGGCATTCAAGCTGATGAAACTACTTGATGAGTGGACTCTAAGCAGAGTGTGGGAAGAGGAAGCTGCATATTTTTCTGGGGAGGAAAAAATGAATTGGTGTTTAACATGCAGGCAAAGCAAGAAGACCTACACAGAACCAGCCAGTTGCATCACTTGGCACAGGTATCTCCTGTCATCTAAATCTGAACTTCCTGTGCTTCAGCCTCTTTCAGTCTGTATATCCTGTATCTGATCCCTTTACCCATTCATTGGCAAAAAGCAGCAGGGTGAGCTGGCTGAAAACTAGGAGGAAGGAAGCAAATGCCAGGCTGGCTGAACTCACTGGACAACAGAGGTAGGAAAACCCTGCAGCTGTAAATGCAGTATGGAAGCGGGACAAATAAGTACTGAAGTTGTTCCCTGTCTCTTGTCCAAACTTGCTCTTCTTCCCTGGCTCTTCCATAAGTTTAGCCACCCAAACACTGAAATGGAATTAAATAGCTAATATGCTTTGCATGGGTTTTTGTTGAAAGCTGTAACTCGCCTTTTGTTATAAAGTATTCTTGTGATCAAGTATCTCACTATTTGTTAGGTCTGGGCACTGTCTAAGCATGGAAGACATCACTTCTATTGAGTAACATGCTTTTGTTAATTTGTTGATTGTATATTATCAGTATACCTATGTAAATATTTTATATAGTGTTTATGAAGATTTGGCTAGCATAGTAAGGCAGGCTGGCTTTTCTCGAAGAAAAGATAAAATTTGATAGCTAATCAATCGAAGAGTAGTGTATTGAACCAGAGTCCTGTTAGAACCACCCTTCTGTCTTAAGTGTTCAATGCAGATGCTTCAGGAAAAAAATGTGAAGCTGTGAAGTACACAGTTCTAAAGAAAAGAGTTCACAAGGTGTCCTTCTGTTATAACTTATTTGTATTCTAAATTAATATTAATTTATTAATATTAATAATATAATAGATTATTATTAATAATATTATCAATAATATTACTAATAATAATTAATATAATATTATTATTAATATAGTGGCGATATAATATCATATTATTATTGCATTAATATCCTAAAATATTTTTGTATCGGTTTTCTGAGCAATAGCAAAAAAAGTCTCAACCTGAAAATACCATACAGCAAATGAAATTTTATCTCTTCTAGAAGACAGCATTTTCATCTGTTTTTACTTTGAAATTTAAATTCCTTTTAATGCCATGTAAGGTGGAAACATAAATGGAAACATTTCTCATAAGCTAGGGGGTAGATTGGAAAGAGGAAGTGTTGTATGTAAAAACAAACACCAAAATAAAGAATGAGTAGAGATGCTTCCCAGCTGAGATGACTATGTGCTATCCAAATATGCTATCAGCAGGTGAGAGATTTGCAGAAATGCTGTGCTGTCTTGGAAATTGTTTATTCTTCCAGGTAATCCTTAGCATATGAAAGAGCAGTTACTGCCTTCCTGAAATTCACGTGCATTTGGATATGGCTTTGGCATGAAAGTCTGCCAAACTACTCATTCTAATGAAAATACGCTCTGATTATCAGTCCTGTCACTTCTGACAACTTGGTTTGTTCCTTGCTATGAAGAAAAATCGCCTTCTATGTTGTGGCTTATGATTTTCTTAGGAAAACTGAAGGTATGCGTGTAAAGAAATAGTCGCCACCTGTATTAGTGGATTCTCATTTTAGAAATGTGCTGGCAGTTTTCCAGTTGGCTTCCGTGGCAGAGACTGGGTTTGATAGACAGCTATATAGTTCCTTGCCCTTAAAGAAGGGGAAATATCCAAGGTGACTTCCACAGCTGTAGATCTAGTTACTTGGTTTGGGTGCATGTATTCTAGTGAAGTAGCACGTGCCCCTTGAGCAGTATGATGTGCAAAGATATAAAGTACTACACATGCAATCTAAGAAAGGAAACTCCCATCTTCAGAGACCCCTGTCTGACCCAGGCAAACTGCTGCCAACAGTTCACTAAGAGCAAATGGCTGTTACTGAAAGATACTCTAAATCAGTGAGAGAGTATCATGGTGTGCGGGTTGTTTTTTTCCTATTTCATGTATCTGTTTTTCTCCAAGCAGGGGAGAAGTTCCTGCCAAATGTGTATGGCATAGCTTTTTTATTACGATTAGGTATGTATAAATGCTTTTAGCATGAAAGATCTCTACAAATCAAAGTTTAAACAAATAAAAAAAAATCAAAACCAACCAAACAAATTCTCAAAACACCCAGCTCTCATGTGGTGAAAGATGCCACTTCTTGGAGTAAGCTGACTTGTTTCATGTTTGATCCCATATGGAGTTACGGAGGGAAACCATTCCTTGAGTGCTTTTGTTAAATAAAGCTGTTGCCATGAATTAAGCAACACTGCCCTGGAATGTTTCTGATCATGGTCTTGCAGAGCTTGTGACCTTTGCACTGAACATGTGAACTGAAACTTCATCTTCCAGTGTTCAATAACCATGTTAAAAATTCAGAGGTGAGGCAGTCTTGGGATTTCCTTAGGCTAGCTTAAATGCCGAGTGAAATTTAAGTACTGATTTATACAGTTCCTCTTTCTTTTTGTAACCAAGTCAAAAATGAAAAAGTAAAATCAGATTACTATAAAACATAATTTTGTCATGTTAAAACTACACTGATGGCCTTTTGTAGCTCTAATTTATTGGTACATGGTACAACTTAAAATATCACTGCCATGTCTAGAAGCATCCAGTTACTATAAACCTAGATGTTTGTAGTGATATACTACTGCTGCTACTTGAAACAATTACTCTAATCTGACTAGCCTCTTCAGGCTCTATACCCAGTTCTTGGTTAACTGGTTTGTGGGTGAGAGGAGTAGGAGAAGAGAAGTTTAAGACTCACAGCATTATGTTGCTGGTCTTCCTAACCTACTAGAATACTAACAACAATTAGTATTCTTCTTTCCCAGATAGAAACACTGCCATCTCTTGGCTATTCTTTGTTCTGACCTTTTAAATATATTTTTCTAATTTCTTTCAATGTTTTCTGATATGATTTGAGTAATTGGATGAGGATGACTGTGGAAGGCTTAACATACATGTATACTACAAACCTGAGATTTTGTATGGAAATTCTAATTGCTTTACTTATCTTACCCTGGAATAAAAGGAAAGAGGGAATGTCACCTCTAGCAACTCAACTTTTGGCATACCTGTTATCTCCTTTAAAAACATTAGGTGAGGATGGGCTGTGTTCTTGCTAAACTAGATGACCAAATAATTTTGGCAGTAGTGCTGGCGTCTGAAAGTAATGATGTCTGGCGTAAGGGGATCCGGTCTTTATTCCCTACAAAAGGGATTAACAATATTTTTCAGTGGTGTTCTTTTGACCAGATTCAAATAGTGTTGATCTAATACTAAATTCTGAATTCCTTAGAGTTGGGGAAGGAGGGACGTGTTAGGTTCTAATTGTTTCTTATGGCCAGCTTCATTGGAACCTCTTGAGTGGTTAAGTATGGAACAATTTTAGTATTGTGTATGGTGAGTGGGGTTACGTTAATTGTCTCTTCATTCTTGAAGTTTCCCCAAGTGAGATGGAAGCAGCACTTCTACCCAAATGCCTTTGCTGTGAGCAGCAGCATCTTTTCCTGTACATGTCCAGCGTTGTGCTGACCCAAGTGTTTGGTTGTGGTGAGCCTTCTTCCTGAAAATATGTAGAAAAGGGTGACTTCAGGCCAGTCAGTCTACCAGATCTGAAACCAGCCTTGAGGAACACCCAACACTGGTTCTTAATCCTGACAAGCCTGTCCAGCTGGGTGCTGGGAAGACTTCATGCGTAATGCTTGCCCAAGTGAGGGAGAAGTGTGACATACCACTTCTGAGGACTCTCTGCTAGCTCTTCTATGCAGAGAGCAGTAATGCCCATGTCCCAATGGGGATAGGCTTGAAGGCTATAATACCAGTTAGTGCAATCCCCACCCCGTGTAGAAAGTCTTAGGGGAATGCAGAAACTTGAGAAAGAGACAAGGTGCTTACAGAACATGAGAGGACAGCAGTGGTGGAGTGGGATTGTCAGGTTGCTAACAACACCCTGACTTCTGTATTAGCAAATGGAATTAATTTCTTGATGTGTAACCTAAACTCTGGGATGGGGAATAGCGGGTATGGGTTTCCAGCATCTGTTCAGAAGTTGCATCTCAATCCCTGTCCCAGAGGTAGTCAGGTCTCCTTCTTATACTCCCACCCCCTTCGAGTGTGGGGCTTGCTGGTGGGAGGTCATGGTGGAGAAGCAGCTTTGCTCTTTTTTAACCCAGTTGCATGCATTTGTCGAAGATGGGATGGGCATAAATCAAATTTCCTGTTCTGTGAATGAACCTTCAAGCCCAACTTCTGGGATGGTGTTGAGGTCTTTTCAGTATTGTAGAGCAGAACCTTAGGAACTGGCCCAAGAGAGAACAAGGATGAGCCTGGCTTTCCTTCCAGTAGGAAAGGAAAGGAAGGGGTCTAGGATGACACTCCAAGATGGCTGTTATTTCACATCATTAAATTCTTTGTCTTGAGTTAAGCAAAAAGCATGTTACTACAGTACAAACTAGAAAATAAGCAGGAGTTGCTATTTAAAAAATGCTATGGCATAGCAAATCTCTTCACCCCAAGCTGTATGCTTTTTGCAGATTTTAGAGTAAGCAAATTGAAAAGGGTAAAAGATAACACGTTCTACTAAGCCTTCCCTTATATCTCAACTTTCATTAAGAACTTAGTTGTCTGTCTTCATGAGTCATAAGGTGTAGGAGAGCTCTGAAATTTCATTCTTGGATTTAAATGGTAAGTCATACAAAGGTCCCAATGGTTCCTAAAATATTTGTATTGTGTTCAGTAGCAGAAGTATGTTAAGTTTTGATGGCATAGAGTAAAAGTGCATTATGCAGAGTACTGTTGCCACGTCCTGAATAAAATCTGTTTTTCAGTGTGCATTTACCAGCATGCTTATTGCTGAGTCTGGCACACTGTATAAGCAGGACGGACTGATTTTTGAAATGGAGGATTGGCAAAAATGCATTAAAAACTATTTTTCTGGAAATGATTTTGTACTGAAAAATTCATTAGGATAAAATCTTAACTGGATAATTCTGGTTCGTTTGTGCAAGTAAACAGACCACAGAAACTTCAGAATTGCTTGCAGCTATTCTGGTGGCAAGTCCTCTGAATGGAAGAACAAAAACCTACCTTAAGATTTCTTTGCAGTGCTCTGGCAAAGCTTAAGAGTTTTTTAACATCTCAAAACACGTTTGACCTCCCCACCCTTAAGCTATTCTGACACTCTTTACCCCACTGCATTTCAACAGGAAAGAAAGATCCTTTTTATAGCCAAATGGCTTCCTCTTCTCTTCTCCCTCTTTTCCCTTCCACCCCCCACCCCAGAGTGCCTTTCTAGTGTTTAGGCTTCAGCTGCTGCCCGGATACTGGCTACATCTGTCTTGTTTAGATGGTCCTAAGGAAAAACAGCACAGAGCATGACCAGAGGGCCAACAACAAGATATGTTTCTTTTCAGATCTGAAAGGAAGCCCTGCACTTGCTTCTGCCTGTTTGCCTAAACTGTTTTTAAATCAATCACAGCTAGGGCTGGTAAATGCCTTCTCTTCCCTCTCTCAAACTCCGAAACGCTTAGATCCTAACGAGTTAAGTATGGTGGTGTTCACAGGCCATTTCCCCTTGTACCACTTCCAATCGGATGAAATAAACCCTTTTTAAGGGCTCTCTTTGAGACAGCCATTGGGGAAAGCTTGAAAGTGGAGTGGGGTGGGACTGGGAGGTCTGGAAAGCCACAAAATGTTTGCACTTACCAGTAGGCTGGGCTTTTGTATGGGCATTAAAAGGGATGGATTAAAAGGTGATTTGGGGTCCGAACACTGCTTGATGTTTTGTGGGGGTTGTGTTGTAAGAAAGATGGTGGCTGTCAAGAAAATAACTGTAGGGGCTGATGGAGGACAGTGTGGTTCCTTTTTTGGGGGAGTCTTCTGATTTTTGAAGTGGAGGATGAAGGCTGGGACACGACAATCTGTGGCAGTCAAGAATGGTGTTAAATCTTGGGCTGGTGGGTCTGTTTTTTAAAGGTAACCAGCTGGGGTTGGGAAAGGGAAAAAATGCATCTCCATGAAATGCATTTATAGTTGAAATGGATTTGTTCTTGTGACAGTATCTTGTAATATAAAATAGGAGGTTTTAGTACAAGCCTCTCAAGCATTTATTTACCTCCCAACTTGCATGTTAGCCTGGCTCTGCTGAGGTGCCAGTTTTTGGTTAGAGGTCACTTGTTAGTGTGTTACTCATGGAGTAAGAACAAATTGCACAGGGTTAGGAGATGCAGCCTAAATGGTTGGTGTGTTACTTGGCTCTTTAAACTTTGCACGAGCCATTGCAAGGGTGAGACTCTTCTGGGTTTCATCTGTAGTAAGTGCTTGAACTTTGGAACCCACTTTCCCTGCTTTTGTGTGGGGAGGCAGAGCAAAATGGATGTTTGCACTGAACTCAGCACGTGCACCGAGCTTCAGATAACAATTTGGCTTTTTAACATCTGTGTGTTTGGCGTGTTGAACCAGCAGTGCAGGGCTGTCTCTGTATTGGCACTCTGGACATAGGAAAAATAACTGTGAGCTCACAGGTGCTTTACCTTTTGTTGCCATGTGCTGCTGAAAAATAGCTTGTGATTCTGTGCTGGTGCGTACCCTAACCTTGTTCTGAGGCTTCTTGCTTTGGTGAACAGACTCTGAAATTTGTGACTAGGATGTGTTTAAAAAAGGCAGCCTCTCCTAATATATGGTGCAGAATAATGTGAACTAGTAGTTCAGGCATATTTTTTTTTAAAAACACTTTCCTAAATGTGGATTAAATAGGGAATTAGGCTGACACACACACGAAAGAATTTAATAACTGAGTCCTTTTGACTTGAAGGGGGTAAATTTCAACTTCATTCACTGATTCAATAAACAAATCTGTGGCCCAACATCTAATTCTCAGCAGACCTGGGTGGCCACACACTAGAATAATAGGCTGTGCCCACCAAACTGGCAGGACTCAGGTGCTGGCACAAACTGCTGTGTATACTACCTGGATTTTATCGTGACCAAGAGACCTGTGGAGCCCACAGAGTCGAACACGCTTGTAAATAAACTGGAGCTTTGTCCTGACTGCTCTTAAGAGGAGTGGATTTCCCCAGCTGAAACGACCTGTTAATCCCCAGGACCTCCCCAGTTTGAGACTTGTGCGCTGTTTTACAATCTGTGGCTTTCCCCTGCAGAAACAGTGGGATGGGGTAGAGAGTGCAGATTAAAATGGTGTGTATAAATTAAAATGATTAGCGCTTGCTTTCATTTTCAATTTAGTGATGTTTTGAGTGTCCTGACTTAGCAAGAGGATGCTGTAAGGGCTGGTCTGGCTGCAGGAATCCTGCTCTCCTTGTCCCTTAGCCCTGTGTGCTGCCCTCTTTCCCCTGGTGTGGGGTGGGAGGAGGGGCTCAGCACCCAGGTTGCTGGAGAAGAGGACCCAAAAGGTAAATGTTCCCTGTGCACAGGGGCAGCATGTGTCTGGAGAGAACCCCGCTGGCATTAGTGATAGCCCGTGAGGGGAAGCATGAACACGGACCTGCCATTTGTATTCCTAGCCACCAAAAGCTGATGTTTGGCCTCTGCAGGCTGCCCCCAAAGCCTCCAGCTCCTCAAAATGGAGGCTGTTTGCTGATACAAAGGCAATCAGCAATGCTGCCGGAGGGCGTTCCCTCCCCACCACTTTGCTCCTTCGGGCTGTGGTTCTGCAGTGGCCAGAGCGAAGTGCATGCTGCTGGGAGGAGGGGCAGGGCAGGCTGGCCCCTGGCTCCTAGCTGCCTGTTCACACAACTTGCCTTTGCTCTGGCAGCTTTTTGTACCTTCAGTAGTATTCCCAGTGCTTCCAGCAATCAGTACAACATGCTGTATCAGGGAATGGAGCTGGCTTGTCAGCAACTCTTAGATTCGGGGCAGCTTTCAGCCAGATTGGATCTTCGATGGCATTGCAATATGCTAATGCCTGCAGGAGGGAATTCACTAAGAACCGGGGGGCTGCTCTTTAATAGGAGAGTGTTACCTTGAAACAGTTGTGAAACTTCAGCTGAGTATTTGCAAGCATAAATCTGAGGTCATACTTTCACCATAAAATAGATGAATGTTTTAATAGGTTCATAATCTGAAAGTAAAGCTGACTTCCCTGGCTGTTCCTACATAGCAGCCCTAGGAACGTGCAATGCTGATGAAACTAGACAGAAGAAACTGTGGGACTGGGGTGATTACCAGGGGCTAAGAATCACTCAGGGCTGCGTTGGATCTGCTTGACACCACGAAACCACAGGATGAATAACTATCTCTTAGAGTAAACCTTGAACCACATTCACCTTCATAGCCAAAGCATTGCCTGCGGTGAATTTGCTTGGCCTCTTTTCTTCCACATTAAGCTATGCAGTTAGCACAAGCTCAGTCTTTATCAAGCAGCAGCATTGGTCCAGTGCATGAAGAGAAAAGTGTTACAACTGAAATCTGTACGGGTGGGTTTTCCCCCATTCCTCTATTTACATAGGCTCTCTATAAATACGGTCTTACAATGTAGCTATTAACGCTTGGTTGTTAAGTTGTTGTCCTTTATCTTTTAGATTTGTTGCTTGTGTCTGGCACCACAGCTTTTCACCTGTCTTCTAAGTCAACACTTGCTTTATTTTTTTTTTTGAAACAGGCTTTAAAGAACAAATGTAACTTTGGGCTAAGGGAAGAATATTAATGTACAGTGTAACTGGGGCTTCTGTTCACTGTAAGGGTCTTTTGACCTGCTTTATTAGTGGGGGCATTGTTCTGGTAAGCCATTCCAGGACCCATCCTGCCAGTCTTCTGCACAGGATTAATCATTTCCTCTTGACCTCCTGCTCTCTTTTCCTAACATGTTGCATTGATCAGAATCCTTAACTCGCAAGTTTGCTCCTGTTTTTTAAAAATGGGAGGAAAAGGAGGGGGGGAAGGAATGCAAAGAAATTAGATATAATGTCTGCTGTTAACATTCTTAGTAAGCTTTTTTTCCTTTTTTCTTGACTCCTCCCTTCTTCCCCCAAGAAAAGAAATCCCTTCCTGGTCTGTATTAGCTCCAGATCTCAAGCATCTTGAGTGCCTCTGTTTCACTAGAATTATGTTTTCTGAGCATGCAACTTCCTGCAAGATCAGTTTTGCTTATAGAGGTCACAGTTAAACTTCACCTAGCCGAGGCTATCTGCTGCTGATCTACCAGATTAGAGCACTGTTAATGTTCTCTATCTGCAGTATTTCTACCCTGGGTAAGCCAGCATCAAGAAAATACTGCATGTGACTCTTATGTTTTATTTATGCCAGCAGAGAAGGGTATTAATGAGGTCATATAGGGTACATCTTAACAGAAAATTCCATGTTTGTTTTTGCTGGCATCTGTTAGGCCTTCAACGGAGCTGTTGACTTAGATACAAAGGTCTGCTGCCAGCCAGTCCCAATTACATCAGGAGCAGGAAGGAATACTTGCTCTGTCCAAAATGACCAAGGGTCCCTGTCTTCCCCTACTGCCTGTTATCAGTGGCCAAACTGAGCTCCCAGGAGCGGTCCTCTCAAGGCTCAAGACTTCTTGGCTGAGCTAGTTGTTCTGGCCCACTGTCTGAAGTGTTAATGGCAGCTTCATGGAAGAAGGAGGCTGAAAAAAGCTGTTGTGGTTAAAAACAAAGCTCTGCTCCTCATCAGGCCTCTTTGTGCAGCTATAATGTCCAAGGTACTCTTCTACTCTTCACCCTTGAGGTGAAAGCATCTCAGCTTTTGCTTTTCTCCAAGCAGGAAAGAAGGCAAGGTAGGATTTAACACTTCCTGGAAATAAGTTACTGTGTTTGTATGAATAGTGATGCCAGCTGGTAAGCTGTTAAGTTCACGGCCCTGATAAGATCGGGGCAGTGCTAGATGCCAGTGCCACTCCCAGGAGCACTTTGTGCTGCCCGGACTGTGTGGGGATCAGTCTTGGTACTCCAGGTTGGAGTCACTCAGGGGAGTGGCTCTAGAAGACTGAGAAATGTGACAAAGCATATATCTGAAGACTTTGCATTTCTGAATGTTGGAAATGAGAGTGCCAGGAGTGGATCATGAGCTGGGAAGTAACTCAGTGTGGTTCTAATAAAAACAGACTGTAAACTCTGTCTCTAGTGAAACTGTTACTCCCATGGAGCAAGAGAGGTCAGTGTGACTAGAAAGCCCGTCCACTAAGCCCATGGAGTCTGCTGAGGCTGAGACAATAGCCCTGTGTTCCTGAAACTGTGGGGGTTATTAGCTTTTATTAACCATTTGTTTTGGAGGAATCTCTGAATTCCACTTCGGTTCCTGCCCTGAGGTAGGGTTATGGATTGTCCTTCCAGTAAAAAAAAAAAAAAAAAGGCAACAAAACCCAAAAAACTGTCTTCTCACTTCAAATAAGCAGCAAATCTGGACCAAGCAAGAAGACCACGTTACAAAACCAAATTTTTTGTTGCTTTGTGTGCATTCACAAAGGAATTAGAGGTAAGAGGTCCTTTCATAAAAGCACCTCTGTGGAGGAGGAAGTGGGCCTGCTGCCTGCTTGGTAATAGCCCAAGTAAAACAAGCTACCTGCCCTGAAAGAGTTCAGGCTGATCGCTGTGCATAGGAGCTCTGGGGGAGCTGCACCTTTCCAGCTTCTTGCAGAAGGTGTTAAGAGTGTGTGAATGGAGGGAGCTTTCAGCCATGCCCAAGACTTTGCTTTAAATAGTTGGTTTTGGCTGCTGTTGGCCACCACACCCAAACATCCAGGCTATTGTCCCCAGCTTCTGCTGCCTGTTGTTCTCTCCAGCAGCTCCCCGGTATCTGGCTGTAGTGATAAGAGGCACAGTAGCAAAGAGGAACGTGCAGTTGCAGAAAGGGGGCCTCTTTGGTCACCCCTGGTGTAACTCCCACAGGCCTGTCTGCCTTCTCTTTGTGCTTCTCCTGTAGAAGGCTCCAAGGTCCTTTGTTGTCATTCAGTGATAATGGACTGCTTCAGCTGAGGAGCACGTGGGGATACTGTATAACGTTGTGCCTTTGTCATGTGTTATCTTGATGGCCTGTATTGGCAGTCATTGCTATCATCAGTCAATCTAAGATGATCTAAGAATTTCCTATTGGCTTTTCTTTTTTCTTTCAGAGCAACTGCTGTAGGGGTATGCATAGATTATTTCCATCCTTCAGACCGAGTGCTTGAGAAAGTCATATTAGTGGTTCTCTGGGAGTTCCTTGTTGATGGTTTTGAGTTTTAGGGTGTTTTCTCCCACTGTGAGCTTGAAATATTAACTTGAAACTAACTGGAAATACTGGCTCTGATCCCTTCGTAGAGATGAGAATGGAGGTGTAGCAAATCTTCTGAGTGGAACTAGAAGAGTTATCTTTTGCATAGCAGCCAGAATGGGGCTGAGGTAAGGTCAGGGCAATTGGTCAACTACCATCTAATTGCATTCCCATAGCACTCTTCTTCCTGCTTAAGAGCAAATGGTAGTCTGTAGTATTAGGCTGCTCCTTATGGTCCAGAAGGTATACTTGTCTCCCTGGAGAGCTCTTGGGCATAGATCTGTCTTGCTTCTAGCTCAAACAGAAGGGCCTTCTCAGGAAAGTATATCAAGTAGCTGGATTTCATAGGTTTTTGACAGAACCATAGAATCAGAATGGCTTGGGTTGGAAGGGACACTAAAGATCACTTTGTTCCAACCCCCCTGCCATGGGCAGGGACACCTCCCACCAGCCCAGGTTGCCCAAAGCCCCATCCAGCCTGGCCTTGAACGCCTCCAGGGATGGGGCATCCACAGCTTCTCTGGGTAGCCCGTTCCAGGGCCTCACTGCCCTTAGAGTAAAGAACATCTTCCTTATATCTAATATAAATTTATTTCTTAAAACCATTATCCCTTGTCCTATCACTATAACCCCTGACAAAGAGTCTCTCATTAGCTTTTCTATAGCCCCATTTAGGCACTGGAAAGCTGCTCTAAAGTCTCTCCAGAGTCTTCCTCTTCAGGCTTAACAACCAAGTCCCTCAGCCTGTCCTCACAGGAGAGGTGCTCCAGCCATCTGAGCATCCTTGGGGCCCTCCTGGACTCTCCAACAGGTCCACATCCTTCTTGTGCTGGAGACCCCAGTGCTGAATGCAGATTGCCAGGTGGGGTCTTATGAGGGCAGAGCAGAAGGGGACAATCCCCTCCCTTGTCCTGCTGGCCACACTGCTTTTGGTGCAGCCTGGGACACAGTTAGCTTTCTGTGCTGCAAGCACACATTGCTGCTTCATGTTGAGTTTCTCATCAACCAACACCCCCAGGTCCTTTTCTTCCAGGCTGATGAGAAGCTGCATCACAGTATAGTACCCACTTCCAAAATTACAGTTCTAAAATAGCCATATTATCCAGTCCTAGTTTAACATCATTCGATCTCTTTATATGAGAAAACTTAACAGGACTATGGGTTGGAAAGCTAGGAAAGTGGGGAATGGCTATTTTTAGCAAGGCCTCTTCTAGCTTTGAGTACTGTACCCTCTTCTCAGGACCATGGCACGGGAAGGCAGTGCAGCAACAGCCAACTTTCTAAAGCTGTAGCTTGCAGACCTGATGCAAATGTTGCTCTGCCCCTCTTGTAAGGAAAGCAGCGGTGGTAGAACCTATCCTCTAGCAAACAGTGGGTACACATTACCCTTGCTTCAAGCAGCCTACCATGGTGTCTCAGGAGTGGGTTGGAGTATGTGCTAATGTGGTCAAACCAGAGTGCTGACCAAGTAAGAATCTCAGATGACTTTTCTCTGAGATATCTTGACAAAGTTGTGTCTTCAAGTCTCTGTATAGGAGACATCTGTTGTGGTTTTCTGTTAAGTGTTACCTGTATTGGGTACCTGCAGAAAGGTTTGAAGGATAAACAGCCCATCTGTAGCTCTTTAATTTACCAGCTGAATGAACTTTGAGATTGTTTAAGAAATTGCTGGTACGGTCTTCCTGCATTCTGTTCTGGTAGGATTTGTTACTAAAGCAGACTTAAAGTTAACAGTAGGTTTGGACAGAAGTTTCACTTCTTGTGATGAGCTGTGTGACCTGCATACACAAATCTGCGTTCGAAACCAGTTATATGCATGCTGGCTGTCTGAAAGTGAACATTTCCTAGAAATAAAGGCTGTGAGCAGAGGGGTTGTTGTGCCCACCCTTAGTTGCTCAGGTGGTGTGCTTTTCCCTGATTACAAAAAGAACAAGGTAGCTGGCAGCACAGGGGATGTTTTCAACTCAAGTCATCAATGCCTACTTGCAGTTTTCTGAAAAATATTTCTCCCATGCCATGAAGGGTTGTGGATGTGATTCAGTCCATGCCTGGAGACACTGCTGTGACTCTTAGGCATCAGAAATGCCTTTAAATACCTGTTCTGCCCCTTGCCAGGCAGCAATAGCCCCAACTCCATTCTAGGAGCTTGGAAGCTGATGGACCAGAGCTGAGCATGCACAGCCTTGGTGTTCAGCAAGGCTGTGTGTAAGGACCAGGTTGGGAACTCTTACCAGAGGGGGCAGTAGCAGATAAAACTTAAGGTCTTGGAGACTAGAGGGAGATGATAGCCTTTGTTTCTATCTTTGCTACCTCAGCTGTGTTAAATGAAATGTTCTAGTTCTTTAGTCTGAAGAACCATGATCAGTCACAAATGTATTGCTTAAAAATACATAGCCAAGAATTTAAACTGTGACTTCTAAACTTAAATTATTCCAGGAAAAATGCAATTTTTGGATATTCTCAAAAAAGTATTAATTGCGGTTTTAATTTCTCCTTGCTCTCCCTACTAGATGAATAGAAGTTACTCGCATGATTCAAATGTTTGAGTGTCTTTGCCTTAAAGCTTGATAATTTTCGAACTGTGCTTACAGCTAGCAGAGCAAATTTTGTCTGGAGAGATTGAAGGGTTTGTTTAATCTTTGCCTGCGAGACCTAAACTCCTTTCCACCCCCACCCCTCTCAAGGATAATATTCCACTGTGCCAGATTGCCCATATTGCCACCAGAAAATTGCTTGGACCACTTCTTACAAAATCAAAGGTCAACTCCATGCCTTGGTGGCAGCTGGGAAACTAATGATTTAATGCTGCTTTGACCTTTGGCTTCCTAGTCCGTTTGAGCCTGACCCAATGTTTTAATTTTCCAATACTGCTGGGCAGTTGGCTTTTGTCTGTTTCCAGATGTAACTTGCATATTGAGGCCTGTTACTGAAGTGAGAACAAAACAACAAAACATCTCGGCCTAAAAGGGGAAGGAAAAATAACAGCACCTAAGTTCTTTTAAACTACAAAATACAGCTGCCCAGCGAGGCTTGACGTTGCTGGCTGTAGTTGGGTTTATCATAACAAAATGCGAATATTTGTCCAGCATTTACATCTAGACCTAAAGCATTTTAACTGCAGTCTCTAAAATGCCACTTTTTACAGGTCTGTAAAAGGTAACTTAATAAAAACAGTAGCTCTTTCCCATTCTGTTCCCAATCTCTTCAAATCGTTTTTTTTTCCCCGTGGTTGGAAGAAAAATCAATGTTTGATCTGATTGTGGGAAGCACGAGAAATGTGAGCAGTTGGCTCATGAAAACGTGTGTGCTGCTTTTTGGTGGGGGTAAAGTGTGAAGTGAGATGGAAGGCAGTGATGCCTTTGCTTTTACTGATTAGGAATTTCCTTTTTTTTTTTTTTTTTCCTCTCAAAGCACGGCAATGTTTGATCAAGCATCAGTACTTTGAGTACTTTGTCGTGGATTTCTGGTGTATAGGGTGAGGTGAAAATTGCGCTGTTTCTTTACAACCCCCGCACCGGGCACAGCTTGAATTTGCTATTAATGGTGTGATAATGTTGGGGAAAGTACCCTGAAGTGACCATTCTTTCAATGAAAAAAGGAATTTCCATATGCATCAGTACTTGAGTGGAATCTTTCCAAGCACTCAGCAATCCGTTTTTGCCTGGCCCGGCTGCCCACCAGGTACCAGGACTTGCTTCTTGCCTGAATTACAGCTCAGCTTTCAGAGGTCGGTTCGTACCCGGCCTTGTGTGTGAGAGGTTAGTTTTGCAGAGCAGATGGGCTCCTAAAACTTTTATGGTCTCCAGTCAAATCACCTCAAGCTGTAATCTCATTAAATCCTAAGTGAATCAGTGGTCTGGTTATTACTTGAAAGGGGAGTTACAGGAAGCGATGTTCCTGATGCAGTAGGTCTGTCTTGGTACTAAGCTACCAGAGGTACTTGCCTGTGTGTGTGGCTCTTAAAGTTTCTCCATTACTTTGATTACAGTGGAGGTGGTATGCGGGGTGCAGTGAGTTAACCTCTTGGTAGGGGACAAAGGTAGAGCCGCAGCGTTTCCTGAAATCCCTATTGTGGGCATCTGTTAATTTGCAGAGTTGAAATTCTCCCCTGCACTTTTGATCACACACCCCCATTACACTGTCCCAATAAGCCTTTTGTCTTAAATTAACCTCAGAGCTGACTTGAGGAATCACAGTGGAGTGCTTAATGCACACAGTTGCTGTGAAAGAGCTGCGTGAGGACCTTGTCAGAAAACCCTGGAGCTCTCCCTTCCTCCTTTCTTTCATCAGCATGTTGTCTTTGGGAGTTCCTGTGCTAGACTTGATTAAACAGATAAATAGGCTGAAGCAGAGGAAGGCAGGTAGCTTCCTTGAGAGTCTTTTAACCAAGCAGACTTAATTTAGTAAATTAATTTACCTGTGCTTGGGAATGTGGTTAAACACATTTTGTTCTGCTGCCAGGATTGCAGAAAATCTCTGTACAAAAACTGATCTATCCCCTGAAAGTTTTTTAGCAGGTAGGGGACATGAAGGGCTAGCTTGGCAATGCACTGAAAAGAAACCTGGCTGCTGCTTAACTCGTGTTTTACAATTTGATGCGTTTGTCAAAACCTTTGTAACTGAATGCCAGCAATGCCTGGCTGTAATGCGTGATGTGGGGACATGAGCATTTGTGAAGACTTCCTGCTGATTGTGCCCAGTTTTTAAGAAAATATTTTGCATTGCCTACCTGGTTTCCCCCCTCAGGACAAAACCCTCCTTTGTGTAAACCCAGTCTTTTGGTGAAACTGTGTACCCCAAATGCAGTCGAACTCCTGGTGCTTGTCAGCAATAGCAGATTTGACATAATGTGGATGCTGCACTTCCACATCTTTGCTTCATAGGAAAGGGCTCTTCCTTAAGAGTACCTTATTTAACAAGGCAGTGCCACTTGAATCACAAAACTTTTTTTGTAGTTAAGACTACTGCCTCTGTTCTCTTCCCAGGCTTGAGCAAGGAGTTAACCATGTCGGTTATCCCTTCTCCCCTCTTCCTTTGAGCCACGTCTGGTTCTCCTCCCTAGTTCTGCCTGGATAGCTTTTCTTTTGTTTTTACTGTCGCCTATTGAACAAACCTTCTATATTTACATTCATCCTGATTTAAAGCTCAAACAAGGCTACAGTTGAAGTTTAGATAAGGTTAACTTGCCTGCACAATACAGAAGCAATCTAAAGCTAGGAAGTGTTATGTGGAACAGCTGATGTTGCTGTTGAGAAGGTTGGTACTTTCACTTAATGTTTTAAAGTATTTAAGCATTTTAGAAAACCAGAATGCTTTCCAATTCTTAGTCTGATGTATATTGCCGAAGCATGCCAGGGTTGGCCCTAAACCTGTTTTAGCTTGGTTAGGACAAAACTATAATGCTCCATAACAATTTACTTGGCAGCAGTGTGAACATATACACTGTATACCACACTACATACTTGACCCATGGGAGCCTCATGGAATGGGTTAAAAATAGTGCGTGAATCATAACTTAAACCTTGAGTGGGACAGAGGCTTGTCTTTGGTCTCTCTAGACTGAACATACTACACAGTAACCGTATCTGACACAATGACAAAATACGATTTGTTTACTGTTTGTAAGCACTTCAAATCTTCTCTGTGGTTTGAAGGAGTTATAATGCTTTCCTTCCATTGTTTAATTATATTCATCCTGGGATGCTTCTCTTCCCTCATCTCCCAAATTCAAAAAGAAAGCTTTCTTAATTCTCTCCATGAGGGCAAATAAAAATAAAATTGCAGTACTTGCTTTCTGTCCTTCTGTCATAGTTATTATCTTGTTAGTTTTAAAAAAAACTTGGAGGGGGGAAGGGAAGCCATAGGATTTGAACTTGTTTGTTCCTGTATTTCACCAATTTGGAAAGAAGAGGAGGGCAGGTAAGTGAATAATTTAGAGCTCTGAAACTTCTGAGGTCTTGCTTCTGCTCTGTCACTGGAGAGACAAGGAGCTAGAGGAACATAAAGGCATACTTGAATTCTCTATCAAGACTTGTCTGAAGCCTTCAGAAAGAAATATGTTGAATTCTGTGTTAACAGCTTGTAAACAAAGGTTTCGGTTCTTACGGTTCTGTAATGGAGATAAAATTATTCTGAGTAAACACATCTGCCTTCTAGGAACAGATCTACTTATTCTTAGATCTGTTTTTCTTTTATGATTTACAGTACCTTTTTGGCAGCAACTGCAGAGCCCTGTCATTATATGATAGATGGACAAGAATTTACTCATTCACTCACAAGGGATTAAAGAGTAACCTGCAGTAATGTTTGTTATATGATTATTGAAATGCCCTGTGGCTGTTAAGACAGCTAGGTCTTCCAAAACAAACACTAAATACTAGAGTTCATTTAGAAGTAATAGTGCACTAGCACCCAAAGGATAACGCTTTCAGGAGGAGTCTTTCATAAAATGTGATTGTATAATCCTCTCTAAAATTAAGGGGAATTGTAACAAGCACGCTAATCTGATAAATTTGGTCTTGGCTTTCTACTACTAGCAGCAAAGCTTTGATCCTCACGTTCAACATCATTTCTGGGAATAATATACGCAGACATACGTGCCAAGTCATATGCTGAGAGCAGATAATGATTATTTTGACATGGATGGTACAATTAGGTGGTATTAGCCGAGGAACCCCAATACAGTGCCTATATAATATGCTGTGAGAAGCTACTGCCTGGCTCTGCGACTCACCACTTCTTTCTTTCAATGCAGTCCAAATTTGTTTTTGCTTAATTAAGTTTCCTCATTTATGAGGAATCCCAACCAAAACCTCAACATGTTGTAATCTTTTTCTTCCTGCTCTGAAACATGTGTACGTAAGCTAGTAAAGTTTTTACACTTGCATATTTTTAGTGTGAGCGTTTGGGAGGATGATGGTAGAGAGGGAGAGTCTGAATGCTTTTAAAGAAGATTTCTTCCAAATGTTCATGTTAGCAATTTTTAGGTTTCAGCGAAGAACAGTAAGTTTTTTCAAAGACCTCACCCAATAAGGAGTTCTTGTATGTGGGTATACAGCTATAAAAATAGTGATTGGGACAGTGTGAGGCAAGAGGAGAAGAGAAGGCAAAGAACAGAAGAGCGGGCCAATTCAGTGCTGCCTTTGTGCTTTCCACAAAACCTGTTCCACATAAGCAGTAACTAAAAACATTGCAGTATAAAACACTTGGAATGGGTTTATATGTCAGTTTTCCCAGACAAGTCTTGCCTGTATTTCCTAATAAAAGGCTACAGTCGGTCATATTTGCTTTGACCTGAGTTTGATGTGCATATGGCACTTGGAGGTAACTGGACTTGTTTAATAGGCATGGATTGTTTCACAATTAAAGAAAAAAAAGTTAACAGCTCTTGCTGTGTGTGAGTTCAGTACCACAGCCATTCTTGTTACAGCTTTCCTCTAAAGACAGCCGAGCTGGAAGGCAGGAGCAGGAGGAACAGCCAAATTGCTGTTCCCCATCAGGTGTCCAACCTGCAGTAGCAGACAATGCCGAATGCTGGGGGGAAGAAAAAGAAGGGTGAGACTTTCCCTTCCCCTGTCCACCTCAAACATGTGCACACTTGGCCAACCAGGCAGTTTCTTCCTGAGAATGTGAGAGGCAGGAGGAATTCCTTCCTAATATCCAGGTGATCAGCTTATGCCCTAAAGCATAAATCAGTAGTGCTGTTCTTTGTTTTTTTGCTCAGCACAGCTTGAACTGTCATAGAGTAGCAACAGAGTGCTGTTTGTGAATTTAAACTGATGGAGGTATTTCTTTCTTGTATATGCAAAAGCGTTTGAACCTTACCACAAGGCGTCATTGCAAGCAGCCCAATCCCTTCAGTAATTGCTATCTCTGTAGTGATATTAGCTTGCATAATGCTAGGTAAATCTGTTGGAGAGCTGATAGTGGAAAAGGGGGAAGGGACGGCATCATCCACAAGTATGTGGGCTGATACTGCCTACAAGGCTGTTACTCTTAGCAGAGTTTAGTAGTGGCGGTGTTAGATAGCAGAATTGCTTCATTTTGCTAAATTTATATCTGCAGTTCTTTGTTAAAACGGCTTTGAGGTTAGCTAGCCTAAAAGTCGATGCATTTTTCCATCCATCCTAGCACAAATTCTCCTTTTAAAAAGGCACAGAGATGCTTTTCGAATTCTCTAGAGATGATATAACATTAAAAAATTTTTAAGAAATTGGAACAGACAAATCTCCCTCTGATTGGGAGAGAGAAATGTCAGGATAGAAATTAAAGCTGTTGATACTTAGATTTTTATATCAATGTCACTTCCATATTGAAATGTCATCTCTGAAACTTGTTACTTCTGATTTCTGTTCTAGTTTTGACTCTGGGTTCCCTTGCGCATCATTGCTACATAAGCAAAGAGGGGAACCACTAGACTAAAAGGTGCAAAGTAGGCTAAGCATTCAGTTGGAGATGGAAATTCATAGTTGGGTAGTTTTCTAGTATTCTCTAGCTGCTGTAGTTTGAGTTAAAGGTTAAATTCACATGGTGTTTAAACAGTTTTTCAAATATGCACTGCAGTATTCTCTCTTACGAGTATTAGATGCTGTAGTTGAAGTGTTACACTGTGAGAGAGAAAGCAAAATATTCTAAATACTTTTCTGAATCAAGACTCCTAGTACTGCTTGTTTAAAAACAAAACCACCCCAAAACTGGTGTGGATCTGTGTCAGTATTTTAAAAAGTAAAAACCTGCAAAGCCACAGTTCCTCTGGGTAAATGTTCTTTTCCCTCAGCTAGTTTTCTCAGCTCCCTAACAATTGAGCATTATGAAATTAAGATGTCTAGCCTGGTAGGTTCTCTGCCTTGTGTGCCCACCCCCCCACCCCCACCCCCCCCCAGTGAAGCCCACTAAAAATATTAATGGGAATCTGTTGTGTAAATAAGACTTAGCTCACCAAAGAATTTTCCTAGGTAGCAGTAAAAAAAAAAAAAAAAATCCTGCAAAAGACCTGTTTGTGCTAGGATTGGGAAACTGCTCTGGCAAACTGTGCACAGTCCATCAGCTTAAGATGTTCCCCAATTGACTCTCTTGCATGAGGAAGAGCTGGCCTTTGAAGGAAGGCTGGGAATTTTGGAGTTTGATTTCTCATTTCCCTTATCGAATTAAAAGGGGTTAGGTGTTTCTACAGTATGTTAAGAGACAAAGCTTCTACCTATTTGTTTGCAAGGCATATAAATAATAGCATCCTTGCTGTCAACCCTCTGTAATGGCCAGCCAAGGACCTGAATGGAGGTGGTGGTCTCTGTAAGGCAAGGAGCAGGATAGAGCTGAGGAACACAGATGTGAAGGGGTGAGGACTCTACTGATGGTACCCACAGGTAAGAAAGTGGGAGCTCCAGCATACCTTGATTCCCATTTCTAGCTCTTCATGGGCATGGAAGAGAATTTGAAAGGCTCTCTGATGTTGAGCTGTGTGTGAAAAGAGGAAAATGTGCTGAAGAAGTTCATAGGGATGTAGAGGTTTATTGGTTTTCACTTTTAAAAAAAAAAAAAAAAAAGGTTCGTGTGATTGCAAAACAATTGTCAATCCATTGCAACTTAAAGCATCACTGAAATTGCAGGCAAGCTTTGGCAGAGAAGAAGGCTCTCTTTTAAGAGATCTAAGGAGGTAGGGATGCTGAGCGAGTGACCTGCAGGGACTCATGACAGTGGCTTGGACAAAACGGCCTTGAAGTGGAACTGGGTCCTGACCCGCTCTAATATCTGCATCCACAGCAGGCTATTAATGTGCTTTCTTGAACTGTTGAATATTTAGATCCGCCCACTGTCCCCTGTGCCAAGACCACCCTGCTGCTACTCGTGTCATGTAGATTTGGCATAGAAGCTGCATTTAAACAGCTAATGAGTTGCATGCTGAAGCACAGGCTGGTCTCCCCTATTGAAAGCTCTAAAAGAGCTGACTTATCACTGGCTGCATAATCTACTAGCTATTGATACTATTGCATTTGCCAGCAGACTGGCTACTTTACCTGCTTAACTGCCAAAGCAGATGCTGTGACTTTTTTTTAAGACAAAAGAAATGGAGTTTTCTTACCCCAGACAATTTCTTCAGAAGAAAATTCTGGAATGCAGATTTACTGTTACACGCTGATAACCCACTGTGATAATTGTACCCGTGCCACTCAGTATTAATATTAGAACAACATTAAGCCTAGCTTATCCCTATTTAGGAAGAATTGGAGCAATGTGGCTGTGAAATGCTCTTTCTAGTCTATTGATGACCAGAATCTCAGAGGCAGTATGTTGCATCAGATGTCCCAGTTAACCTGCACCCAAGAGCTTCAAGGAAGCTAGCTGATGAGATGATAATCTCCAAATGCCAGACACCAGGCAAGTGGTGCAGTGCTGTCCATGTTTGGAGTGGATGACCAGGGTCCTGCAGCTGGCAGAGGTGCTGCTGAGGTGCTTGGGATGCTGAGTTTCCAGGGCTTCAGGTGGGTGACTAAATTCTAGTTGTAAGATTTCAGTCCAAAGCACAGGATTCAATTTTGTATCATGCTGGAGCCGGAGGAGCCTTAAATTGGCTTTGCCAAGGGTGTGACTTCCTGCCTCCTAGTGCAGACTGCTGTGCCACTGAGGATGTGCCCTTCAAAGTGGAACTTGGTTGTCCTTTCTAACCCAAATCACTTTGAATTTGTAAATGCTGCTTTCTGCTACAAAGATGACTTAAATGCTCTTTGCTTACTCCCAGCTGACTAATACCCACTGGATTTTTTTTCTGACTTTGGTTAGTGGAACCGTGCATCTTCCAAAAAAACTTTTAATGTAAGTGATCTGACTACCAACATTGCCACATCAGCTCTCTAAAATATGCAGCTGCTTTTACTGGCTTTATGACACAATAGCAAGACTGGAAAAGGTTTAAAAAAAAAAAAATCACAAAATGTAGGGGCATGATAGGTTTGGTTTAAAAACCTCTTTTAGTTTGTCAGACTCAAATCTGGTTAGCCAGTGCTCATCTCAAGTTCACAAGGTCAGATTGAATAAACCAGTTCCTAAAACGAGTTTTCTGCTGCTTGTAAAGATCCCCACATCTCTTAACTGGGATGGAAGGCATGAGTGGTGAAGGGTGGTGTGGAATTAAAGGAGAATGCAGAGGAGGTACAGGGCTTCCTCTTCCAGCGGCTCCCAGCTACCAGGGTGGTTTAATTTTAGGGTGAAACAACAGCCCTGAGCTGTGGCTCCCCACCAAGAGGACTGCTGGTTAAGCAGGGGTTGGTCTTCCCCTTCATGTACTGGGCCTCGAGAGCTACCTGTGTATTCGTAAGTTATTTGATGCTTATCTTCAGTATTTATATTTAGTATTCATGTTTCAAGGGTTATTAGTGGAGAAGTTAAGGTACCTAAAACGCTACTCCGATCCTGGTGTGAAACAAACTAATTGATGCAAATCTGTGCTCCAAAGTTGCATTTAAAATGGGAGCTAAGAACCAGGTTTGTGCAGTGTGAACAATATTACCTCTTTCCACTTAAACTCTGCAAGAATTGTCTACATCAGGCCCCGATCCAGTTCTCCTGAGTGATGTATTTATGCTGTTAAAGCCTGTGTGTATTTTAAATATATATATAGAGCTGCATGAATGATGTGGGGAAGCATTTTTTTTCTAGATCTTCTGAAAAAAAAAATAGTGGAAGAAAAGGACTGAAATTCCCTGGAAAATGAGTTTATACTAAATTCATAATGCTCAAAGCCTCGCATAGTACCTAACAAAGCCACTGGTGTTCGAGTTATTGTCAAGGGAATTAAATAATAAAACACCTTTACTAACGGAAAATTTCAGACTGGCTACTTTTTTCCAAAAGGTAAAACCAAGAGACTACTGTTTTGTCTGTGGGGTTTTTTGTTTAAGATTACAGGCTAGCTTTCAGAGCATCAGACTTCATTTGTGTTTTAAAACATAGCCTCCTGTGTTGCTGCCTTGTGCTAATTCCTAACACTGGAGGCTTGAAGAAAAATCTTGTCAGGGCTCTGAAATGCCGTGATGACGGCGTGTTTTGTGCAGTGCAGCTATGTTCCACATGTTTTACCGCCAGTTGTGTGCATACATGCTCTTGTGGGCTCTAAAATGAGGGAAATCAAGTGTTGGCAAGCTGGGGGATGAACGGCATCAGCAGGATGGTTGAGAGGCCGCTTATTTAAATGCAGGTTAAGGATAAGCCGCCTCAACTGCTGTTTTTGCTGCATTTTCTTCTGTCCCGGTGCCTACTACATTCCACTGCTTTTGTCTGCCCTTGGTATTTGGGAAATTTTGGCGAGGGCTGGGAGGTGGGGGTGGGGGGGAGCGCGCTGGAAGCTGGTCAGCAGCGAGGAGAGGAGCGCTGGTGTGGGAATTGTGGAGTGGGGTCAGGGTTTAACTTTAGTGGCCATTCATCAGATGATGATTGATTGCTGTGCAGTCCCAGGGGACGTTTAACAACATCTCCGCCCATCCCCCTGCCCCCTTTGAAAGCAGATGGACCAAAAAATGGGGAGAGCGACACCCAGGAATTCCTGCTGTTGTAAAATGTTTTTACGGTGCACTGTACAGCCTTTCCTGAAGCAATCACATTTATGGCCTTGCTGTTGTATTTCTTGGGCTGCTGTGGCTGTAAAAGATGAATAGCCCTGTAATATGGTTCACTGATTCTGTTTAAATTGAAGTAGGCTCCCTTTATTGTTTTGTGTCTAAAATTGTGTGCCACCAATTCAGGAAATATTTCCTGTTTGGGAAATAATCAACCCATAGCTGATTTATTTTAAAATAAATCACTTTTAACTATCTCTGAAACTATTCTGCTTTTGCTGCTGACTTTTATCTCTTCATTTAATTTTGATGGAACTCTAAAACACGATTTAATGTAACAAAACAGCTCTCTTAAAATATACTGAACTTGCTCATGCAACTTTTTCTTACTGGAAAGCTTTACTGAAATGAGTGTTGATAAGGTAAGTTTTTCTCCTAAAAACAATCATGGTTTTATGTAATTATATAGGAGAGGAAAAAAAAACAAAAACAACAAACTAGCACAATTCAGAAATTCTTTGAAAGCAATCTGTTTCTGCTTTCTCCTTGCTTATTTCCTTCCTATCTGTGTTAGAGAAGAAAATATGGTTGAAGGCTTTACTTGCAAAATGTCTTTGTACATTCAGGAAAATGATGAAATTAACAGGGCGATGGTTGATTAGCTTAGATCTCTTTAGTTAGCTTGCTTAGTATTGTCTCTGCTTCTTCAGGTGGAGGGGGGGATTTTTTGTCTTTGCTCTTTAAGTGCTGTTTTCCCGGCTGTGTGTCATAAGCAGATCCTGTTTTGGAGGACTTGGTAGTGCTCTTCCCTTCCACTACCCCCACCCATCCACAGTTCAAGACTCTTCTTGTTGTTTTAAGGGCAGTGATCTGGGCCCAGAAGGAGCTGTATGTTGCTGTATTAACCGTGCAAGAGAAATTCAGGGTGGCCTTGCTGCTGAGAAAGGCTGAAAGGGGGAGGCTCTGCCAGCTTTTAGGTACACTGCAGCTGCATTGGGGCTGAAATGAGAGCAGAGTCCTGTATCGTCCTAAAACCTATATCAAGGAAACACAAAATCAGTATACCAGTTTTTAGATAAGTTGCTTGTTTGTGTGTTTGCTTTTCTCCCCCCTTCTCCTTAGAAGCATGTATAGAAGCTCTACCTATCAGTACCCAACGTCTGTTCCCTGACCTAGGGACTGGGATGCGAAAAACTTGAGTATAACAATAAATGAGTGGCTGTGGATGTGAGCACAGACAAACTGGATGCTGTGCTCCAAGCTCTGTTGGTCTGACTGGCACAGATTCCCCTTTGCCCTGCACAGCTGAGTACTTCCCAATTTAACTTGGGATTGCTGAAAGTCCTACTGCTTGGTAGAGCCAATGTACATCCTATTGTGTGCTCCTGTTCTTGTTTTCTCATTTGGGGTTGGTGTGCCCAAAGGGGAATTTCTGGGCAGATCTTAGCTCATCTAGGAGTTGAGGGGCTCTTCCAGTCTTTTGGTGACCACTTTCATTCCCCACTGAGTGCCCTAGGGGTATTAGGCAATTGTTCTTTCTCACCTGTGTATTTAAGAACTGTTTTAAATAACAGTATACTGATGGAGATCAGTCCATCAGTCTGCTTCTTCCCCTTCTTTTTACCTAAGCTTGGTAATTCCTTTGCTCCCCGATTTAAATCTAAGTAATTTCACCATTTTCTATTTACGAATTTTCTATTTACAAAGGAACAAACAGGAGGTTTTGTCAATGACTTTGTAGTGTTTACTCAAAATACTTTAACCCACATCCTACATAATCTGCACACTTCTGAAATGAAATTACGGCTCTTGTCACTCCTCATTCTAAATTGAAGAGGGATGTTTTCCACCACATGATGGTGGGTGGCAAGAGGCAACTGTGAATGTTAAATTGAGTTTCTCTTTGGCTTGAACAGCAGGATGATTCTTTGCAGTGGACACCGTCACCTTCCAGGAATGCCTGGCTGGCAGGACAGGTCTGTGGTGTTTACCCTAGCTTTTGCTTCTGGTGTTGCCTACTTTGGAGGGCTCGCAACAGATTTAACTTGCTTTTGGACTTCTGTTCATATGGTCACCATTTTCCTTTCAGCTGCTCTGCTTGATTGAGGCCCCAAATCCCTCTTGTATGTTTTTAAAGTATATCGGATTCATATGACTTAACTTGATACCCTGTCTTGGTTTTCATTCTCTCTCAACTTCTCAGTTGCTTAAGTGGAGTCATTCAGCAACATGTAATAAACATTCCCTGTAATTTCAACAGCAAAATTATAGAACGGCATGAGCAAGTGAACATTGTATACAGATTTAGACAACCGCAGTGTAAAGACAAGGAACTCTGTAGTTGAGGAAGATGTATATAGAAAAATGCATTCCAGAACTGAGGCGGCTTTTACATCCTTAAAAAAAGGCTGAGGATCTGAGACGGTGCTTAAGGGTTTAGTATTTGAACAGAAGCAAAACGAAGTCTGCTCCAATTTCCCTACAGCAAAACTGAACCTTCAAGAAAAGGGTTTTAGTAAAATCTGACACGTGCACAAATGCACACATACCCCTTTGAGAAATTAATCCGTGTACCACTTCAGCTGTTGCACTTACAGGAGCTTAAAATGGCAGTTCATGCAACACAGGAAATCTGAGGGAATCACCTGTCCCCCTTCCCCCTTTCTTTTGTGGGAGAAGGGAAATGGGGATGTCATGCGCTGTATGGCAGGCTGCTAGCTGCAGTCAGAGGGGCTGGATGACAGCTGTGAGGAGACAGCCATATCGAATACTTGCCCGGGCTTTGTTCTACTCTTGCTGCCTTTTCTGAGGTAGACCTTAAATAGCTGGTGATGGAAAAATTATTTGTACTGTAAGCTGCAAATAAGGCTCCACAGTGGTTTTCTGACTCTTCTGTGGTAGCCTAGATTTTTCTAACGCTACTCTAAAGTCTTGCTCTTAGCTACATGCACTTTCTTAGAGGCTATCTTGTGTTGAAGTTTTGTGTTCCCTTGCATCTTTGGAAACAAACCAGCTGATCTGTTTTCTTCTAAGAAAGCAGTTCCATGGAAGATGCTATTTTTGTGTGCTACTTCCCTCTACTGGATGGAATGGAAATTGTTATGGCTAGTGAATGGACCCAACTATTAGGTTGGGCTGATGCCTTGTGTGCCTTGTGTAAGGCTTTCATTGTGAAGTGAAAATACTTTTCAAGTGCTTTGTGAGTCGAGTGAGATTTAGTTATTACTCTGAGTTCCCCGTAACACACAAACGCTTTGGGCACGCTACTGTCTTGTCTTGTTCTCCTCCAACTCAAGCATCTCCAAGTATCACCAGTGTAGAAATACTGTGGCAGAGCAAAGGTTTTGTTGCTTTGCAGTTGGGAGTGGTAGGATTGAGTTCTGCCTAATACTGTCGTTGCCCTAAATAAGCATAAGTGGTTTATGTGCTTTGGGAAAACGGGATGGTTCTCAGCATGTGTAATGTCCCCACTGGGAGGGGGAAAGGTGGGGATGCTCTATTTATTCTCCGTTGCAGTGATTATTGTGACCCACTTCAGAGAATGTAGTGTTGTGTACGCAGGAAAAGTCTTCATCTGAAACTTGCCATAGATGACATCTCCAATCTGTAAGTGTTGGCAGATGGCTTCCGTTCTTAAGAGGAGCTGATGTGGACATTCTTCCTAGTATTGTATTGCAAAGAAAACAATGACACTTCCATCTAACTGTTAAAGTACAATTTGGAGCTTACTAGGAGGGATTGCTCTTCCTCTGTGGAGAAACTATTGTGAAGTCTTTGCCCATTGCTACTGCCTTCAACCACCCTTTTTAAATTATCTGTTTTTTCCTGTCACTTTTTTTTTTGCCTTCAAGTCTTCACCAGACAGTGATACAGGTTTTTCTATTCTAGGTACTGCATTTCTACTGTGATACTTGCTCTGTCCCCATATGTCGGGAATGTACCATGGGACGACATGTGGGTCACAGCTTTATCTACCTCCAAGATGCTCTTCAGGACTCCAGGACTCTTACCATCCAGCTCCTGGCAGATGCTCAGCAAGGACGACAGGCTATTCAGGTAAGATATTCCCAAATGAAGTGCTTAATTTTTCTCTTCTGTTCCCCCACAGCTTTTTCTTTACAGGGCAAGGTGTCAGGCAAAAAGCTCTCTGCTTCTTCTGTCAGTCTTCTCACCCCTTCTGTTCTCCCAGAACTGACAGAAGTTGCTGTGTAGGTGAAAAGAGTGCTGTTATGAATTTTGCATTCTTGCAGCGTAATCCTGTCATGCAAATCATAACATATATGAAGATCTGTCCAAACACACTAGAGCATGAAGCATTTTGAACCAAGTTCTGATCTTATGTAGCAGTGCTGAGCATGTTTTTGTTTTTACAGTTGAGGCTTATTTTCACATGTCTGTCTTGTCTGTACAGCATCTGTACTGAAGCCACCTATAAGTCTGGTCATGTGTGTTCAGCGTTGCCACCAAATGTAAAATCAGCTGTTTGGATTAGTGTGGAACTTCTAATCTAATGTTGGGGAAGGGGTTGGTTATCTCCATACAAGGATTGCTCTGACTACACAGGTGCATACTGCATCCTACCTCAGCTATTTTACAATGCAAATACGAATTCTGAGCGAGAACCAGAAAGAACGTAGCACAGTTCACAATTCAATCTACAGAAGGAATTTACACAGGGAATTAACCTGCTGAGGATCTGTGGATAATTAACTTGTGCTGAGTGTAGTATCTAGTACTAAACATTGTAATATTGCCAGTAGTTTTCTTTGCATGAAGAGTCTTTGGACAGGCAAGGTGTAGTGCAAAGCTACTCTGCACTACCATCTTGTTCTGTCAGCCTTAAACGCTTTAAATTTAAGCTGGATACTCAACACTTCTATGTGAGACTTAACCATCAAGACTTTTTGAGTAAACACTAGCAGAAGGAAGTAAGCATTCCCAACTGGATGCGCTTTCCTTGCAAATACATGGTACAGGAAAAAGCTTTCCATTCATCACTGCTTATTTCCAGTAGATGAGTATTTGGGTGGGTCTTTTAAATTTTCTTACGAAATCTGTTAAATCTCATCCTCTGAAGGGAGTGGTTGCTGCTAATAGTGGTGTTTCCTAGCTCTTTTCTTGTGGTACTACAGAATTCCTGTGTACTCTGGGCAGGTGTAGGACTTGTGTCTAGAGGGCTGGCTGCTCTGAAGTTGGGATCCCTTTCTGTGATGTGAGGCGATAACTTCCTGCCTCGCTGATAAGTGAGAATAAACCCAAAGTTTTAGCCTGACATATAGCTATAACCTTTTCTAGGTAAACTTGTTTAGTGGATCAGGAGCAGCTAAACTTTCTCATTTGCACCTGTGGGATGAAATAAGCATTGTGATGATATATAGACTTTTAAAATGTTGATACCTCCCTTCAATTTATGGTGTTAACAGCTTGCATACATCAGAACAGCAAACACAAAAGTTTTGGAACTGAATGGCTGATTTAAAACTGCATGTCAACACAGAATCCTGCAAACCTTACCTTCTAAGACTTGCTTTCAATTGAATTGTAAGGCTCTTCAGCAGAATCCATACTGAAACATTTAGCATGTCCCCAGAATGAGCAAGAAGGAAGGGATTATACTAGTTTAAAGAACCTCAGTAGTGCAGTGTTTTAAATTTCTCCAGGCTGTCCTGGACAAGGGCTTGTCTGTTAGTAATTAAATTACTGCTTTTGACCTCCCGGGCTCTTAATCATTTAACTGGTCTGGATAAATCATCTAAGTAGTGACTGTCTCTTGGAGCACACACTAGCAGAATAACACTGAGTACCACTCTGCTAGCATTGCAGGCGCGCTGTTGTGCCTCCTTGCTTCCTACTGGGTTTACTCTCCTCCTTCTCAGTTCTCTTCTGGCTTTTCTACTGGAGGCTTCTGCTATTGTGGTGAGCTGACTGCTTTATGATGGCATGGGCAAAGGGTGGGTGGCCCTGATGCTGCTCATGTAACTCAAGCAAATAGCAAAATTGAATTATGCTTGTCTAATTTTGCTGTGGTCCAGATACTGTCCATGCAGGTTAAGAGGCATCTTGGAAGTGCTAACTAGTCAATTTTTATGAAAAATTCTGTAAAATAAACTCAGTTTTTCAAGAACTGACTTCTTAATGCAGTGGTTCTTTTAATCTGGACCACTCTGCAGAAACAGGGGTAGTGAGTGAGCAGATCTGTGATGAAGTTGAGGTAGTAATCTGTGAGTGAATGTGGGAAGACTACAACTCTGGTATTGCTACCTTGCTAGCAGCAGCAAATAGAACTGACACAGTTGAAAGCAGAGGTGTCTGACTTAAAGGTTGGTGCAGTGAGCCTGCTACACAAGGCAATTTTTAAAGAGCAGAGCTTTCCTTGTTCTTGGGACAGCAGGACTGTGAAGCTATGTGTTTATCCCAGGGAGGAGACAGCGTGTCAGCATGAATTTAGGACAAACCCTGAATGAACTAGACTCTAAATTAAAATAAATTGGCTTGAATGCTTTTCTTAAAGCTTGGAAGCAGTCTGTAGAACTAAATGCCAATATAAGCTGCAATATGAGGAACAGACTGGTGTTCGAAGGGAGGTTTAAAAGTAATATGGTGCACTAACACTTAGCGGGATTGTTTCATAATGCTGTATTAGTAACTTTCCTAATAGGCTAGGAAAGCGATACCTCTTGGACATGCAATGTTGAGGATGGATGAAGAGGGGTGGCTGGGAGGAAAGGGAAAAAGGTGGACTCCGAAGGGCCTTGCAGGAGAGGGGAAATCAAGCCAGGAGTCAACTGGCTGGAGAGTATCTGGTTAACCAAAGTTGAAGGCTTTTAGGAAGAAATGTTTATTTAAACTCTTCCTGTGGCTTTGGAGGAAAGATTGTTTTTCAGACTTGGGGGGGTGGGGTGGGGGGAATTGCTGTGCGTTAGGATACATTTCAGGACTGACTGACCAGATCAAGCTTCAGTGAATCAAGATGCTGAAAAGCACAAACCTGACTCCTCAAAGGATTCAAATTCCCCCCAAAACAAGTAGAAAGCCTGGCGACACGAGGCTTGTTTTTTTTCCCCCCTTATTCATTCTGCAGCAAAGGAAAGCTGCTCGCCTGGTGCTGCCCCGCTCCTGGCTTGGAGCGTACGTTTCTAAGCCCATCCCCAACACAAGAACTTGTGCATGTGTAGCTGAGTGGTGAGCTGATCCAGCGGAGAGGGTAACCTTTCGGTAGGATTACTCTTTTGGCTGAGTCAGCTCCCTGGGCTGCTTCACTACAGTGCTACAGGGACTGATGATGCCAGGAGCAGAGCAGAACCCCCCCAGCCCTGTTGCTTGTAGGACTCTTTCTGAGCAGGCTTATCTCATCACAAAGCTATCCTCCTTGCGGAGATAATTTTCTAGCATTTTCAGTGACTTGATTCATATAAGGGTCTGAAAGCCCCGGTTGACATCAGATTAATGGGGTGGGGGTGTCACACGGGACTGTTCCCTTTTGATACCCTTCAGCTTGTCCCACTGACTTGCTTTTACCTTATCAGAGTGCACACTTAGCCGTCTTCTTTCAGAATTTTTTCCAGGGAGTGGGCCACAAACTGAACGTAAATCTGTTATGATGATAGATAGATGGCTTCTTCAAAATGTCATGTTCTTAAAATACATCTATACATGTGTAATTGTATATATGTATATGTATGTGTGTGTAATTTAATGCACTTGAGTAACAGTAAAGCATTGAGTGCTTGCTTCTGTTTAGGGTTAATTTCCAGGTGAACATGGTAAAATACGGTTTGATCTTTGTATGCCAGCTGTCTTAAAAATAGCTTTTTTTAAATTGTATCTCAGCCTACAGCTGTGTTTGCTGGGGTGTTTGGCAATGGCTTAATTTAAAAGTGGAAGCCTGCTGTGGGACTGGTCATTAGCAGAGCGTGGAAAGAAGTGACTTGCTTTCCAGCATCAAATGTTTAAGCTTTGGTAAGGAGGGCCAGCCAGTAAGGCAGTGCCCCTTCTTGCAGAAATAAACTGGCATGAAGTAGATCAGCTGGACCTTGAGCACCTTCCCTCTGGAGAAGGAGGGAGAGAGGTAACCAGGAAATCTGGTCCTCCAAAGGAGGAAGCTGATCTGTTGTCCTGAGCCTCTGGAGCTTCCCTGTGGGTTCCCATACGGAATCTGTGCTGCTGCTGGGAGACCGATAGCTGAGAGGGATGGCACTGCTGTGCTGCAAAGCATCCTTCTGGTGTTGTCACACTGAGTAAGCTCAAACACCCCAGTGCATGGCTTTGAAGTCAGGCTAGCCAGGTGGCGAATCTAAAAATGAAGCCTAGCAAACAAAACAGAAAAGCACAATTGACTCTTTCCAACAGCCCAGATGAAAGGAAATATAAAGCAGAATACAGTTCCACAAACGGTCAGTTAAGTCCTTAATGTAAATCTAGCCTCTCTATCAAGAGGCTGATTTTCTGAAGGTACTTCTAATTATATTGTGCCTTGTTTTAGTGAATTTCTTAGTTTAATACACAAGTAGATAATTACCTAGGAAGGCAGATTTTCACACATTAAATCCATGGTATTTTACACTGCAAGTCCGTGCTACTGCTCTGCCTTTAAAATTTAGGCAAAAATCACGTTCCTGCAGTACAAACCAAAGCGGTTTAATTTGTCTGCCATGAGCTAACCTCAGCAACATGAGGCTGGAGCCCTCCCTGTGTCAAAGCTCTTGGAGATTCTATAAGCACTGTAAGTAAAAACATCTTAGTTTGTTCACGCTTTTTACGGAAATCTTTTAAATTGGCCCAATGACTGATTTGTGCTGTGGCCGTGCCAATATTACTTCAAAGCAACTGCAAAGTCTATCTTAACATTCTTACTGTAGCTATACATTACCTAAGATCTCCAGTTAATTTATCCAGTAGAGGAACACTACGAAGTTTATACCCTGTTCTTGATGGAGAAAGCTGGCTCTTATGGCTGAAGTAATAGGGGAAAAAATCCTGTAAAACCAGCCCTCTATCTGCTTGTTTTCCCTTCTTTGTGGTAACAAAATATTTATGGGTGGGACACCCTTAGCATGTGGTAGAAAGGGGCTACCCTGAGATATACAGAAAGACTTCCCTATTTTTTTTTTATTTAAGTTGCTTTTAAAGTCCAGAGGGGGGTTGCCAGAGTATCTCAAAGCTTTTCTTCCCAAGAAAAAAGCCCCTCCACCCCCATCCTTCTTAAGTAGGATAAACTTGCTCTTAAGTTCCTTAGTGTTTAAGGTTTAAGTCTTCCATATTGAGGTGGGAAGTGTGTATTTAAGGTTCTTTATCCCCTGTCTATGAAAGGACCTTTTAAACACTCATGCAAGCTTAGCGTCGATGGTTGGTGATTCAATCACCATAAACTGCCTTTACATGTTGCATGGTGTTGCCACAGTCGTGTTGTACAGCAGTGCTCAAATAGAGGACTTTCTGAACTGATCAGATGCAACATCGTGGCTAAGCATCTGGATTATCAGGCTCTTCTGTTTGAGACCTAGGTTGGCCTCTTTGATTAATTGTGTACTGTGTGAACTGAATTGTGAGTGTACCCAGATAATTAGGGTAGCAAGCTGTAGAAACTCATAGTGAGGGTTCTTATTGAGTGTTGCACACTTCTGGCCATAACTTGTATTTTTAAGGAAGTGGCACTACTGAAAACTCAAGCAGTGATTTCTAGAAAAATACTTCCAAATGTGTTATAGGAAAACTTAAGTTAAGCAAATATGAAATGCCGGAAGGCTTTTCGTTAACTTGAGGCTCTGGTTCCTGGTGGAACCAGCTCTTGATGTCCAAGAGAAGATAGATCTGGAGAACTGTTGAAAACTGAACATGGCAAATCCTGCTTTGGGCCCCTCCATAGTCAGCCCAGATATCCAGAAATGCGATCAGGTTCTCAATACTACTTTGCTACTTATGATTGTTGTAATGTCAGAACTGAAGTAGCAAGATCATTACTGGAAGCTTTTTGCAGGTTGTTAGATGTTAGCTAAAGGGGAGCTCACAGAGGTGTCCTAAAGGGCACCAGGGGTTCAAAACAACTCTGCTTTTGGCCTCTTACTCACAACGGGCTGGAGCATATAGAAACTAGCCAGGCACATCTGGGTTTCTAGTGTTTCTAGTCTTGCCCTGAAAAGGAATGGTTGAATTGGCATTCTGTATGCAGGTCTGGCACCCTGGCTGCCAGTGACACTTGACATGTTTGTGCAGAGCCAGGAATAATATGTAAAATGCTGTATGAATTGATAGGTATTGCTACCTTGAACATTCAATGGAGTTGTATTTTTCAGCTTGTACAAAATAGCTGGAGATCATGAGACTTGTGCACTTAATAATCCTCATTAAACGCTCTGTAATCTGAAAGTACAGGTAATACTGCATGCCGTTGTCCTCCTGAAGCATGTGTTCTGTGTTGCTTTTTGGGTAGGTTTATAGAGAAGAACAAGAAATTCTGAAATGGGCTGGTAACAGCATCTAGTGGTGGATGTTTGCTGGGTTGAATTGCATTCCATCATGAAAACATGATTGCCTGCCCCCTGGAACCTTGATTTGCAAGGCTTCCATTTGTTGTGGCTCTTAAACACACTCCATCATTACTTGAATTTTAATGTGACAAATTGGAAGTACTAGTTTCAGTCTGAAGCTTGCAAGATATGTTGCAAAGTCCTTTCCTTAATTTTATTTTAAGCAACACAAGACACTGGTGACATCCATAGTAGAATGGGGAATATCTTGGTCAAGTTCTGGCCCCTGGGTACTCACATAAGTGCAAGTTGCAATTAGGCAATTTACTGTATCTACCAACAGCAGGAGCCACAGTAGCTGTTACAGAATTTGTGAGGGATAACTGAACTGGATGGTCTCCTAGACAAAGTCCTTGTCTCCAGTTTCTGAAGCATATGAACTTGTTAACCATTGCATTCACAAGCACTGGAATAATTATGCTATGAAGTGTACTCTTTAAAAGTGCTCTTTAAAAGGATTTGTTGTAAAAATATCATGTGCCTGACAAGAACGAGAAATGCTGCTTCTCAGCATTGTTCCCAACAAGCTGACCTCTCTGAGGACAAGCTCTGCATAAAAATACCTGCTAAACAAAAGGGGAGATTCATTGTGGCAGAGTTGTGATACCTTACAGTAATTAGTGTGAGGGATTTCCACATAGTGAAGGCTCTCGAAAGTTATCCTTAAAGCTTCTAGTTCCTGCTTCAGGCAGGTAATTTGCCCATTGCTGTTCTCCCACATACCACTACCTGCTGCCCTGCTTGCTGGTTAGCCTTCTTAGGCTGTTACAGCCTGTTTGAGTAGAGTGTTATGGGATCATGTGAATTTTCTAAAGATTTGTTAATATTCTGGTCAATACTAAAGCTGTAGCATTGTAGCATCTTTGCCATCCTTAGCTACTTTGAACTGTTTAGGCTCAGACTAATAACAAATCCACATGCCATGAGTTGTTGGTAGACAATTTAAAGCTATAGAGTGCAGTTCTTGCAGAAAGCATTGTAAGGATGCTTTGCCAAACTGTAACTGGTTCCTATGGATGAAAAATCAGCATCTCCTATTGTGATGGAGTTCATGAGTGGTTTTGGTAATTTTGGTAAAGAACTGAGAATAGCTGAGATTCTTCATGCCTTATAGCTAATTGCAATGTGCACACAGCTCAGCCCTAATGGGTACTGCTGTACAAAAAGCTCCATTTCAATCAAGACTTTCCTGCTATCAGAAATACTTTGTAGAATTAGAATATGTATGGATAACATCATTTCCCTATTACTTACATTCTTAAGGATATATCCCCATCTCTTAGCAAAAGGAGAGTATTCTGCTGTTCTTGACAGGACTAAATCTGCTTTGGAAGAAATAAGTTTCCTGACAGTAAAAGCTGGTTCTGTATTTAGATGGTAAAGCAGAGATATACGGAGGCACTGTAATTCTTGCACGTGTACTTTCTCAGCTAGGACTGAGACTTACTGGCTTTTTATGAAGTCCTAGTCTGGGGGCAGTTGTTACAACAATTGCAAAGCAGACATTTCACAAGATTTTCCTCCTTTCTGTGGACTTGAAGTGGTGAATTGAATTTGTCTGCTAGCTTCATGTGAAGGCATGTCAGGTCTGGGTGGAGTAGGATGTTCAGGCTGTCCCTTCTAATTTGGAGGAAAAAAAAGTTGGGGATTCTAACCTGGAGCTAACTGCATGAAGGCAGAACAGCTGAAGCATGCTTCTCTTCCTGAGCCCTGTCCTGCAGAGGTGCTGTAGAGTAGCATTCACATCTTCCTCTACCAGATAGCAAGAGACTCCTCATTAAAGATCAGAACCGTTGTCGTCTTGTTTTTCTTAGGCTTGTCTCTTTCATCTTTTCTCTAAGGGCTAATGACTTGATAAAGTTAGTCTTCATTTTCCTTGCAGTTCTGTATTCCTACATGACCTGGAAACATACTCTTAATTCAGTAACTCAAACTTGCTCTAGAGTAACTACCTGGAATGAGGAAACACTTATTTTTGTTTGACAGGTAATAGTCCTATTGTTGGCATAAATTAGATGCTGTTAATTTGCCAGTTCAGACCCTGAAAATACCACTAACTCTGCTGTATATAAAAGATAACAAGAAGCCCTGCCTAACTTTATAGGCAAAGCTGGAACCAGGTAGTTCATGGATTATCATATCTGCTTAATTCTGTAAGTGCCTGTGGACCGATCAAACTGAAGATATCTTCTGTAAGACCCTAGAAGTGAAGCCCTTAAATTACATTTGTTCTCTTTATCAGCTATCAAGACTGCAGTTCAGAGGGTATCTTGAGCAACACTACACACAAAGTACAACGTAAAAATTTTTCTTCCAGAGCTTTCCTTTGCCACCTAGTCTGAAATAGCTTAGGGAAGTTCTGAGATGTACCAGTCTTTCAAACCAAAGTGAGGAAAAGGAATCAAAATCTACCAGAAAAAATCTGCGTTCAAAAACAAATATTCATGGATGTTTCCATGGCTTTCAGTATGCAGTGTGGAAAATTAAGTTGAGTTTTCTCATCTGCCAACAAGTAAAATCTTTCCTTGTCAAGCTGTCAGTGGTGTGCATTGTTGGTAGGGTGTTGGATTTCTTGGGTATGTCAATGTCAATATCTTTATCGGTAACATGGATGGTGGGGTTGAGTGCTACCTCAGCAACTTTGACACCAAGCTGTGAGGTGCAGTTGACACCCTGGAGGGAAGGGATCCCATCCAGAGGGACCTGGACAGGCTTGAGAGGTGGCCCTGTGTGAGCTTCATAAGGTTCAATAAGGCCAAGTGCAAGGTCCTGCACCAGGGTCAGGGCAATCCCAAGCACAAATACAGGCTGGGTGGAGAGTGGATTTGGGGGTGTCAGTTGATGAGAAGCTCAACATGAGTCAGCAATGTGTACTTGCAGCCAGAAAGCCAACCATTTCCTGGGCTGCACCAAAAGAAGCACGGCCAGTAGGAAAAGGGAGGGGATTCTCCCCCTCCACTCTGTTCCTGTGAGACCCCACCTGAAGCGCTGCATTCAGCTCTTGGGCCTCCAGCACCAGAAGGACATGGAGCCTAATAGATTTGTTAAAAGAAGAAAATCACGTCTGTTTTCAGGCTTTGAAGTACAAAATGGGTGAAGGCCTGGTAAAACCTTAGAAATGTCACTTTGTGCCTTCTCTTGAAGGTGTAGTTAAATGTCAGTTCTTACAGGTTTGGTTGATCCCGAAATATGTCTTTTTCTTTCCAGTTGAGTATTGAACAGGCCCAGGCGGTGGCAGAGCAAGTTGAGATGAAAGCTAAGGTGGTACAGTCTGAAGTCAAAGCAGTGACAACTAGACACAAGAAGGCCTTGGAAGAGCGGGAGTGCGAGCTGCTCTGGAAGGTAAGTACTTAAACTTTTGTGCTTTGTACACTTGAAATTGGAAATGTGTTCTTTAACAGCACAGGGCTAGATTCAAATGTCTTTCCTCGGAACACTGAATTGAAATACCACTTCAAGTGAAATACTGTTTTCTAGGAAGCAGGATGCTGGATTCTGGCCCTGGTTGATTTTGTTTTGGAAGTATCTTTGCATCACTAACTAGTTCTCGGTAGGGACTACTATATCCTGAGGCAAGCTCAGCATCACAAGTAAGGTGGGCGCTCCCCCTGCTGGCTCAGCAGCAATACATCACATCTCCAGTGCTGAACGATGAAGAGAATGTCCACGTTTTGTTTAATGAATATCCCTTTAAAACCTCTAAAATGTTTCTGTATAAGTATGTAGTATATGGGTGTTCTTACAGAAGGATCCACTTCTCATACACAAAGGAAAGGAGTAAAGCTGTATATGCTGTGTCCTTAGAAACAAATCAGTATAAATCTGGCAAGACTAGCTTTCTTGACACACCCAAGAACTTGCTTTATTCTATAAAAAGTGTAGTTGCCTTTTCTGATTAGTGAAACGAAGTAATATGGCAGGGTTTTGGGTTTTTACTAGCAGAATGAAAATATTTTCCAGCAGCAGTATCTGTACTCAAGTACTTTGAGTAATCTCAAACTCCTGCATTTGCTTCAGCCGTGATAAATGTGCAGGGTGGGGAAACACAACAATGGGGGAAGTACCTGGAAAGGTAATTTAATGGTCATGTTTTTTTTAATGTCTAGCAGTGGTCCTTTGGGTCCTAATGCAGAACTGAGCAGAAACACACTCTTTCTGCTGTTGGCCTAGCTCTTTTAGATCAGCCAGTCAAATGGACTTTTCTGTGACCACAAGATTGCTGAAATTGGTATAGGGGAAGGAGCAAAAATGCATGGTAAAGGTGAGAAAGCTTAAAAGTAAATTTCAAGTGCTCCTGTAAATCTGCAGGTGCACTGGATGAAGTATAGCAAAAAAAAAAAAAAAGGTCCTGTGTGCCCACTACCCTTATTAAAGGCCAGGATGGCCTGTACATGTGGTTGAGGCACTGGATGTCAAGAGGCAGTACCATTCTGCTAAATTATTTCTGCCCTGCCTCTTCTCCTGAAACAGAATGGAACAGTAACTTTCTGGTTTAATCTGTTGCTGTAGGTACAGTGAGTAATCTCTTAAAGTAGAGGCTTGTGTTTTTATAGTTCTCTTGGTTTTAGACATTCTTATAAGAACAAACTTGATAGTTACTGTTTGAAGGCTGCTTTCTTGAGGTACTTGGAATGAGGGAGAAGTTCACTTTCCACTGTTGGCCTTGCCCAAGAAACTTTGGCAGCCTTTTCTTCTGAGGTATTACTAGTACAGAAGCAAGAGTTTGTATCCCAGCATAGGTGCACTTAAAAAAAAAAAAAAAAAAAAAAGCCCACACTGAGAACAAGTTTTCTTCAAGTTATAAAACTGTTTCATTTTCATGAAGGAAAAAATGGGTCTTGATTGCATACTGGTGTGAGAAATGATTCTAGCATAAAAGAAAAAGCAGAATGCATGTTTAGGCCTGATGTGAGGAGTGCTAGTGAATAATTTTGGGTACTAAAGCTGATGTCAAAGTACTCATGACTGGTAATCTTTTGGAAACTAGTGACTTTAATGAGATATTGGAGGAAGCATGTTTGATACTTGTTTGGAAGCAGTTGTGTAAAAATATCCCTTAATTTTAAATGAAATGACGTGTTTGTACATCTGTTAACTGCTCACTTTGTGAAGTCTGAAGACTCAGTTATAAACTGTGACTTGTCCCTCACCAAAATACATTGGTATTGTTCTGCAGCCAGCCACACAAGTATCAGGCATAAATAAATGCATTTTAACAACAATAAAGCAATTAATTAAATTTACAAAGCAGGTGTACTTTTCCAGTTGTCAAAACTGATTTTGACAAGTAAATGCAAACATGGGCATGTTTTTAATAACAAAACAGAACTATTGTTGGTTGAGCTTCCAGCCCTAGAAGGGGCTGGCAGCAACTGTGTGTCCTTTGAAATGACATTATGGCATCCAGTTGTAGAGTAGTAGCTCAGCATGACTGCCAGTATTTGTAAGAAAATATCAAAATAACTGGATCCTAAAAGGTCCTGGAGATAGGTGTCTGGTATTATCCAGTCCCACGAAAACAGTTTGGGCAGGCAAGAAAACGAGGAGAGCCCGTATCCACTGGCTGATGCCAACTCAGCATCAGCCTTGTGTGATAACAGCCCACCCTCTGAAATTCTTCTCCATTCTCCTCTTAGAGAGATGCTTTGGACTCTGCTCTTTGAGAGCTGCAGTAACTTTAGTCTTTAGAGTCTAAATAAGATGTGCCTTCTGATGATCTGTCAAGTACCTTGCAGGTAGGGGGTAAAGTAGCTTTTAAGGAAGCAAGTCATTATTAGCTACTAACCAAGCAAATCTTTCAAATAGAACAAATAGAATACTGATGCGGCAGCTCCATAGAGCAAGAATGTGTGATTTTTAACTGGAGGACTGGAGAAAACCATCTGAATTTGGCTTAATAGTTGTTTTTTCTCACTTGTGTTCTCTATGCCATAGTTTCTTAAGGCTTGTTCTACAGTTTATCTTATCACTTCCTGTGTCAGCATCCTGCAATAACTACGTAACTGTTTATGTAGAAGGAACATTAGGAAGTGTTTGGGTGTCACGGGTTGTCTTTCCCTGATAAGTGTGCTTTTCTTCCCCCTTCCTCTCCCCCAAGGTGGAAAAGATTCGTCAAGTCAAGGCTAAGTCACTCTACCTGCAAGTTGAAAAGTTACGTCAGAACCTAAATAAGCTGGACAACACCATTAGTGCTGTTCAGCAGGTCCTGGAGGAAGGTCGTACCATGGATATTCTTCTGGCCCGGGACCGTATGCTGGCTCAGGTGCAGGAGCTGAAGAATGTGAGGGGCCTTCTCCAGCCCCAGGAGGATGACAGGATCATGTTCACGCCCCCTGACCAGGCCTTGTATATGGCCATTAAATCAATGGGCTTTGTTAGCAGTGGGGCTTTTGCTCCTCTGACCAAAGCCACCGGGGAAGGCCTCAAGCGCGCACTGCAGGGCAAAGTAGCCTCTTTCACAGTGATAGGCTATGACCACGATGGTGAGCCTCGCCTTTCAGGAGGCGACATGATCTCTGCAGTGGTGATGGGTCCAGATGGAAACCTTTTTGGGGCAGACGTCAGCGATCAACAGAACGGGACCTACCTGGTCAGCTACCGTCCACAGCTAGAGGGAGAGCACCTGGTGTCCGTGATGATGTGCAACCAACACATTGAGAACAGTCCCTTCAAAGTCATGGTGAAATCTGGGCGCAGCTACATCGGTATCGGGCTGCCTGGGCTCTCGTTTGGCAGCGAGGGAGATAGCGACGGCAAGCTCTGCCGCCCCTGGGGGGTTAGCGTAGACAAAGAAGGCTACATCATTGTGGCTGACCGCAGCAATAACCGCATCCAGGTGTTCAAGCCGTGCGGGACTTTCCACCACAAGTTTGGCACGCTGGGCTCCCGGCCCGGCCAGTTCGATCGTCCCGCTGGTGTGGCCTGTGACATCTCGCGTAGGATCGTCGTGGCTGACAAGGACAATCATCGCATCCAGATCTTCACCTTCGAAGGGCAGTTCATCCTGAAGTTTGGGGAGAAAGGAACAAAGAATGGGCAATTCAATTACCCGTGGGATGTGGCCGTCAACGCAGAGGGCAAAATCCTGGTCTCTGACACGAGGAACCATCGCGTTCAGCTGTTCGGGCCCGATGGTGCGTTTCTTAACAAGTATGGCTTTGAAGGGGCACTCTGGAAGCACTTTGATTCCCCCAGAGGTGTGACTTTCAATCACGAGGGCCACTTGGTCGTGACAGACTTCAACAACCATCGCCTGCTGGTCATCCACGCAGATTGCCAGTCAGCACGCTTCCTGGGCTCGGAGGGCAGCGGCAACGGGCAATTCCTGCGCCCGCAGGGAGTGGCGGTGGATCAAGAGGGGCGCATCATTGTGGCCGATTCCAGGAACCACCGGGTGCAGATATTTGAGTCCAATGGTAGCTTTTTATGCAAGTTTGGCACTCAGGGAAGCGGCTTTGGTCAGATGGACCGTCCTTCAGGTATAGCCGTCACCCCTGATGGCATGATTGTTGTGGTCGACTTTGGAAACAATCGAATTCTCGTCTTCTAATCTGTGTTTGAATTAGGAAGAAACTGTCTCAGGGAAATTCTTCTAAGAGAAAATGAAAAAATACAACGTTGATTCAAACCTACCTCATCTTTAATTTTTTTACAGATGAATGTACTTATCTTTTCTGCAGGGAGTGAGCCTGTAAAGTTAAATTCTATCTACCTCATTGTCCTCCCTTCCATCCCCAGTTTCTCTCCTCCTCCCCGTCCCAACACACTCACAGTTCAGAAAATTTTTACCTCTCCCCCCATGGGGTTTCATGCACAAACATGTGTTGCTGTGCACATTAGGTGGTTTGTGTGGTATATTCTGTAGGCTTAAGCCAAAAAGGCGCTATAAGTTTTTTAATGGAGAAAATGGTAGTAGGTATTTGTAGAGAATTTGTGTTCTTGACCATACTGCAGTTCTGTGGGTGGGGACACGGGAGGGGGATTTTTTTTTTTTTGAATTGCTGCTGCAGCAGAGAACTTTTTCCTGTTCTCCTTTTTATACCTCAGTGTGTTTGATTTACTGGTGAGCACAGTGTCTTGTTCCCAGAGACTTTGAACGTTTTGTGGAAGTGAGTGGGATTTACTCGCCAGGAAGAGCAAGTTTGCATCTTTTTGGCATTTCTGTGTACTTTTTCTGAAACACAGTAATCCAACAGCACAAAGAGAAGCTGATGAAAATGCACAAAAATTCTTTTGAGTTGAAACCAAATTGTTCCTTTTAGTGGCTTAGTTCAGTTGTCAAAAAGTTTAGACAAAGCAAGGCTTCCTGTAGTGTAACCTGTCCTTGAGTTATTTCTTTTTATTCCTTTCATCTGAAAGTTTAGTATTAAAGTTTTTTCTGTTATCAGTATGTATGCCTAATCTGGATAAGAAGTTATGAGGAGCATTGAAACAGGGAAAATCAAGCCCTTGATTTAATTTTTTTGTGAAATGACTAGCGTTTTTTCTTTTTTTTTTTTTTTTTTTTTTTGGCCCTCCCCATAGGGAGACTTTAAGGGGGAAAAAGTTCAATGGATTTGTTAGAAGTGGTACCTATTTCCAAAAGTAAGAAATAAGCACAGCTTTGGAGATTCAGGGTGAGTTTTGGAAAAATCAAGTCTCTTGTGTTTAGAGGATTGCAATAACTATCAGTGATGAAACTTTTTTCATCCTCTGGCTTTCCCAGGGAGCTGGACTGGAATAGTCCAGAAGCTCTAATTCAGTATTTCAGGTGGGGTGAGCCTGTGGCTCCATGTAGCTCTTGCTACAGATCCAAATGAAAAGTTACTAGTTCCAGCCTAAGGCAAACTATATCAAGATGAAACCTTTTTCTTTTTTTTTTCTTTTTTTCCCAGGGCAGTACCAAAGAATTCTGTGTAAAAAAAAAAAAAAAATAAACTAATGATCCTTAAAAGCTTGGAGGCAGGGCAAAATTAGCCCTTTCAGGGATATAAAAAAAAAAAAATGCTCTTTTGAGAAGCAGAAACTTTCTGGGACAATAGATATCTTTCTAATAAATGAGGGACTTTGAGGCCCTGGAAGTTCTAGTTCTATTCAAAATTTTCAATTCACATTTAGCTGTTAGTGCAGGTATGGCCTCTGGAGTTGTTGCTTTATCCTCTGGGTAAGGCACTTAGTGGCAATGGTTAAAGTTAGGGAGCAGAGGGCTTTTCTGTCACTCAGTGACAGAAGGATTCATGTATCAGTAGTCTTTGCCTTGGAAATGCTATGGGATTTATATTACTGTTTGCAAGAGAAGATCTCTGAAACATAAACATGGTCAATGTCTGAAGGGCCTTTACCATCCTCTGCGGAAAGGGTTCATCCCTTTGCCAACTATCATGCACAAAAGTAACCTGAGATTGAAAGGCTCTTCATAAATGTGTGAGAAATCACAAGGTGCACTTTCCTTCTTGCTGCTTTTCCCCTCCAAGGAGTGTTAACTTTCTGGGTTTTGTAGAAATCCTGATGTGTTGCATATAGACTTCCTCCACTTAGAGGAGGCTTAAACTTAAAGGACCAGAAAGAAACAGACAAATTCAATGAGATGGCAAAACCTTTTAAAAGAAGGGTGAGGAAAAAACATCTAAATTAAATAACTGTGCTGCCTTTCAGCCAAAGCCTCAAGGAAGCAAACTCTTCAAGGCAGTATGTTTCAGCTGGGCTTAATCTTAGGATAGCATGTTTTAAAAACAGTCTTCAAAAGGATAATCTTTTATACAGATGTCTGTCATTAAACTTGTGTGGCCACTCAACACATGGGTATGAGAGAAACCTAGTTTACCTTCAGCTTCAAGTTCTACTTGTGTGCATGCCTCCCGTCTTGGGGGTGGCCAACGTTTATGGCAGATGTCCGTGTTTGCTTCGTATTATTCAGTCCAAGAATTAATTGCAATTTTGGGCTGTGAAAAGTAATACCTGCAGGATCTAGATACCAAAGAAAATTGGTTTTAAAAGCTTTAATATTTAGTTTGCTGTGTCCTTGCATTTAACCTATCATGTCTTAATGAAAATGCCAGGTCTATCAATATCTTGACCTGAGTGGCTGTTGATGTTAGTGTGCTAGAAATGCTCTTTCGCTTTGATGCTTACTGGGTTCCTTCTCTGGGGCTGGGAGAAGGGAGTTGTTATCCAGGCCTTCGAAAAAGAAAAGGCTAAGCATGTGTTCAGCGTTATTGAACAGAAATATTCTTGCCTTTTTCCAGCCTGCACAGTGTAGAAGGTGACACACAGAAGTTGCCCTCTGCTGTTTGGTGTGGAGCCATTGCACAAACCGCCAGTCCAGCTCTGTCAGGGAGAAGAATGACTAACTTAACTTGCTGTCCACCTAATTCAGTGGACTTGCTCACAAACCAAACCATTAGGCCTCAAGCGTTTGACCTCACACGTGTTGGGGAGCTTTTTTGTTTTAAAAACACTACTATTTAGCTACCCAAACTAATTCCTTAACTTTGTCACAGATAGTGCTAAGCACACTTGGTCTCATTGAAAAGCAGTAGTGTAGCTTATAAAATGGAGTTTTATATGCAATGAAAATGAGTAGCGATAATACACAAGTTCAATGCCAACATCAGACACTTTCTAAAAGTTCCTTATAGGGTAAGATGTAGCTAATGAACAAGATTCAAACCTTGTGCTGTTTTTTCCATACATGTTCTCATGCTATGAACTTTCTAAGGTTAATGGCCTGGTATAATAAAAAGTGTACAAAGGGAAAAAAAAAAGCAAGGCTTTGAAGCTTGATTGCAAACCAAACAAGCCTAAGTGTTCGGAGTAATCTTCTGAACCGGTGGAGATGATGGCCTGGAGAAGGGTAAGGTGAGCTTGTGCCTCTTTCTCTTAGCTCTAGCGTTGGCAGATGAGATGTGGGTAACAGACCTGTCTGCTAGAACTCCCAAAGGAATCTCACCACGCCAGGTTAAAACAGTGGCTCTCCGGCAAACTTTTTGCTTGACAATGTTATCAGCGGTCAGTTTGGCTGTTCCAGGCTCAGCCTATGAAACAATCTTGTCCCTTCTCCGTTAAGCAGGAACTTCAGCCCCAAACCGCAGCAGACACAGTATTGTTAATGCAGGTCCTTCAGATAACTCACTCCTTTTATTTAGTACCTTTAAATAACTTGAAGCCCATAAACCCAAACTACAAAGAGATTTAGTGAATGATGACAACACCTGAAAACTAATGCGTATTGGGGCCAGACATAACCAAGTTGGGAGAAAGAAGAGCAAAGTGTGTGGATGTGGCGTTCCCTTGTAATTGCAGGAAAATGGGCCTGGTCTGTTTTGTTACAGTTACACCGAAATTAATTTTGGAAGAGAGCAGGTTTATCGGCTTATCTGGCCATGTCTTTGATCATAAGATTTCTGTTCAGTTCTGGTTTAAAAGAAATTGTGCCAAAGTGTTTTGTTTATTTTTTTTTAAAGGAGTGTAAGCCAAATGGTGCCAAAAGGTAAGAGGGTATTTAAAAATAGAGATATTTAGACACAGTTTGGAGCTGTATAAAAAATGAACACTGGTACTTGCGTTAGACAAATATTGTACCTTTGGTCTTTGTCCTTGGGAGTTTGAAACCCAGTTTGTGGTACAAAATGCACAACTAAAGATGCCACTATCTTTTCTTGAAGTTCTACCTCACTTTGCAGAAGTTAATCATCTACCTCAATTTAGCATCAGACAGGTTTGAGAAATAATTGAGAATCTGCCTGGGGGAAGGATTCATCCTGCTTTTTGGACAAGCATTTAACTGAAACAGATATTAAATGTGTACAATACGGTGGCTTTTGTTTTTTTGTTTTTGTTTTTTGTTTTGTTTTCTGCCTGCCCATGGAAATACTAAGCTGCCCTTGCTAGAGAATCTGTAAATAAAACCAAATGTTCGTATACTCTGGCAAACAGGACTGAGATACCTGAAACACTTGAGTTTGATCCGTTTTCACTACGAAGTATGGAAATGTAACCTCCTTTCAGTATTATGACACTACTAGCTGACATACTTCATTTATTTGCAGTGTTCTTATGTCGATGAGACCTAAAGGTCTTCTCTCTACAAGAGAAACTTTTATGCATGCCTACGAGTATGTCCTGTTCCTGTGTGGAAAGACTAACGTTATGATTGCTGTAAACACAATGCTGTACCAAATGCTTGAAGGGAATAAGATACTGATTTTTTTGACTTGGTGATTGTATTAGTAGCTTTCTTGACACAATGGGATTTTTTCCACCATGACAAAGCAACCAAGTTCCTATTCCTGGAGGGCGGTTTAAGTTCAGATATTCTCAGGAGAGGCAATTTAAAACCAGTGTGTTGGGTTTTTACACAACTCTAATGGCGACACACAACGTGCCCCTTGTTTTACCTGTGGAGTAAAGTTGCAGAAGCACATTTTCAGATCACTGTATTGAAAGATCTTTGTTCCTCCCCTGCTCACGTTCGGGGGTGACAGAAGCGGGTACAGAGACTCCCTAATAACGATAGGCTGTGTTGGGTTTGGTAAATGTTATGGTGGAAAATGTACATTGATGTCTCTAAGTGATCTTACGGGTTAACAAGCCAGAGTGGCATCTTTTTTCCATCATTGTTTAACCAATAATGGTTCTAAAAATGCTTTGTGTACCTGCATGGTCTTAGACCTTCTATTAAATGATTGTATCAACTTACAAACTCAGGTAGATAATTTTTTAAGCTCTTTTCATGGAGCCTTACTGACTGAATGTTAAGTGTCTGTGTAGTGACGTAGTTAAGTAACTTCCTTTTGAGCTACCAGACTAGTTTAAAAAAAAAAAAGTCCTTTTATAGGTTTGTAGAGAACTTTTCAGATGATGTAGTAGTTTTTTCCTTCAGAGGGAGAGATGTCTGTTTCTGGGTTTTGTTTTTAGTTTCTTTTCTAAAACGACTGAAGCTTTTAACTAGGTTGTAAGGTGTGGTTAGTCACCGAAGTTGGTGGGGGTATCTTACTGTATGTGACTCTTGTTCGTGCTGTGCATTACCTGTCAAGTGTTGCTGGGTTGGCGCAGCGAGGGTGTCAAACACGTGCCTGCAGTGTGAGGAGCTCTGGCCTTGCTCAAGTAGAAATTGGAAGCCTGTGACAAAATGGAGGTCGTGCACTTGAAACCGGTGCGACAAACTTGCATTTTCTGCCCTCATTTAATTGCCTGTATGTGCATGGCCTCATCCTATTAAACTTCATTACTAGTGTATAACTGGTGTTGCCTCGATGCAGGCTCACATCAGGATCCAGAATGATTTTGTCAGCCCGTGGATGTTGGGCATCCTGAGACAATTGGGTTTGTGGTTTCCCGTTCTGCTGCAGTTGTTTCTCTTCTCTTAAGCGATTAATCATGCTGCTCTCCTAATAATAATAAAAATGTCTCAGCAGGACAGACAGTGCTTTGCTTTTAATGAGCTGCTCAGAGCTTCTGTATCTAATTGATAATGAAACAGGCTGTGACAAGAGCTGCCATGCTCCAGGAAGGGCATCACATTTCTACTTGGACAAAAAGCAGCATTCCTGGCTGGGGGATGTTGAGTGCTGCGGAGAGGCAAGCACGACAGGTTATGTGCAAACTTTTATGTAGAGTAAGCGAGCAAAATGTTAGAACTCTTTTTGTGTTAATGGAGGCTTCTGAATGTATCTCTGTGGTCCATAGGGAAGGCTGAAGGATGTAGCAAGGAGATGATGTATCAGCTACTGGCAGCCTTAAAACAAAGTCAGTGTCTCTCTGGACTTTAAAATGTTCCTATGCAGTTTATTTTATTTTTGTTTAATCAAATAAATGTGATGAGTTTTTTCATGGCAAACTTGTCTGTGTTTTATTCTGCATTAATCAACCACAGTCTTCTTTTCTGCCAGGCTGTAAGAAGAAGTGCTGCTATCAGCTGAAGGCAGCCAGGTTCAAATTAGAGGTGCCTGAGTAGAAAGGGTGGAGAAATTAGGTGCTAAGGGGACAGGGTGGGCTTTTTGTTTGTGTTCCTGAAAGGTTCTGATCTGTTACCAGCTTCTTATTTGTCTGATCTATTAAAGACCAGTCTCACTGTCACAACAGGAGGAAAGGTTCAAGAATTAAGGTCACTGCCTGACTTCCCCTTGTGGAAAGAAGCAGAGGTAGATCCTAGTCTCCTGAAGTACTGACTTGAAAATACTTTCGAGCTGAAATGCTCTATGCTCAGAGCTGTATACAACTCTAGGACTGCTCAGCAGTGCCTTGGGCTCCAGCCTCTTGCTCTGACCAGGCCCTCCCTCTGCAGCTGGCACCATGATGGGCACAGAGATCACAGCAAGCTGGCAGCAGAGGAGGAAAAGGCTGACAGGTGAGTTTCAAGATCACCAGGGGCTCTGTGCTTGGCACAGCTGTGGAGAAAAACAGGGAAATTGAAGAGGCAGCCTGGGAGGACTCTGGGCTCCCTTGAACACAGCTGCTACAACAGAATCTCCACCTGAGCTCCAGGGGGTTGGTACAGCAACAGGTGGGGCCCATTTCTCCTGGGCTGTGGCTAGGGGTTTCTACAGGCTGCGCTTGGGCTCCTGCATGAAACAGTAAGTTGGCCTTCACTGCTCAAGTGTTGGATTTTAAGAAGAAACTGAGGCCACCACTGATTACGGCAGTGCCAGAGAAGAGAGGTCCTTGCCCAGAAGGGTTTTTTGATAATTTCTTTCCCTCGTGGTTGTGCAGCTTCATTCCTGCAACGGGGAAAAAAAAAATAAAAAAAAAAATCCCAAAGGCAGAGTTGCTTCTTTCTGAAGAGCTGGGGAGGAATGGTTCTGCTCACATGCAAGTGCAGCTGCGATAAGCAGTGCAGGGGCTTGGGGCAGGATAACCTCCACCATCCTTCCCCGAGCCGCAGGGCAGCGCTGCATGCCGCGGGGTGGAGCCGGGCGCTGCATTAGCATTTTTTGCATGTGAATGCCCTGCATTCCTCGGGGGGCTGGGAAGGGCAGAGAAGAATCCGCTCTATTCACGACCTGAGACCACACAGCGAGCATCTTGAACCTTTTTGTGTTTAATCAGTCACTCTACTTTGACTTGAACGATGGATCAGCTTCTGGGCTCCTGCCTTTGTAGAAAGGTGAGCCTGAAATCTTTTTTTTAAAAAACAATTTTTAAAAAATGTATACCCCCTCCTGCTGAAGGGACAGCAACGTCTATGCTCAGTCTGCAACTTGCACATTTTTTAATAAAGCTGCTGTCCTGCTCACAGCTGTTTGCTTGTTTTGTTGGGGCAAAGCTGGGACACCTTTTGCACAACTCACCTTACAGAGAGCAGGACTTTCTGGCTCTGCTCTCCCGGTAACCGCTGGGCTCTGTGACCTTCTGGAGGGGCGATGTTAAAGGCCCTGAAGGGCCTGAAGACAAAGTACAATGGCAGCAGAGACACAGCACAGGGAGATAAGGTGTTATCCCAGCTCCCCCTGGGAAATCACCTCAGAATTAGCTGAAACAACACAAAATAGGCAGGAAAGGGGGAGGGAGAGAGTGGCTACATTCCACACTGGGCCCTGATTATCTTAGGGCTGGGTTAAGGCTCATCTGTTTTCTGGTGCTCACGGTAAGTAAGCAAAGTTCATGCTGCTGTCTATTGTACACCTGCTTTGTTTCTGCCTTTCGCTCAAATTTTTTCCTGAAATACAGTCTTCTAAACCCAAGGTTATAAGCAAGCAAGCAAAAAACAAAAAGAGAACCACTATCTACATACCCACTCTTTCTTACAACCCCACACTCTTCACCTGCACCATCCACTAGGACAAAAGCAGATGGACTAAAGCAACTCTGTGCTGCAGCACAAGGCCTTTTAGGACACCCCCCTTCCTGCTAAGTGAACTGCTATTCATGTCTGAAACAGAGCCCAACATCTCTTCCTCTCTTAAATAAGCTTTACAACCAAAAAGACATGACTAGAGGCATTTAGGTGTTTTATTAAAAATTTACAGAAATGAACACACTCCAGCAACCCCGGGTATGCAGGTGTCCTAGGTTAAAAAAATATACAAAATCCCAAGCCCTCATAGAAAGGGCAGCAGCAAGCTCACTCAAAACCCTCACTTCCTTTGAACAGTGGTGAAAGCGGGCATCTGAATGGGCTGGATTGAATGGACTGGCTGAAAAACGGGCTTCTTCCGCATGTCAGAGAGTGTTTTCACAGAGGGGAGAAGCTGGTTTCTCTTGATGATCTGCAACGCCAGCTGAGTGTTACCTGCAATGCAAAAATAAAAAGAGTTGTAAGAGCTTTGTATGACTTTTCAGCTCCTTTGCGTCAACAGTGATGCCTAAGCCCTGGCATCATTTCCTTGCTAGACCATGTACAAAAGCAAGCTTCCTATTCACTGAAGGACACAGCCATTAAAAACACTAACAGAAGTAAATCTGGACTCCTAGGACTCGATTCCACCTCTGCTCAGCTGAAGACATCAAGCTTTAATCTCGGAGCTGGAAGGTGCCAGAGCCCCTGCTGAACTCCTGGAGGCACCTCTTCTCACTCCCACAGCTAGGGCAGAGAGGTTCTCTCACACAGAATGCCCTCACAACGTCACACTAAGGAACAGGAATGCAAGTGTTAAGAATATATGTAAAATCTGTTTTTAAAAGGAAAAAAAAACATGTTTGTTTTTTTTTTTTTTCCCCAATTGTATGCATGGCCCATCAACTAAATATCTATGTACTTGGAAAAGGAGCTCTTTGTTAAAAATTAAGCCTATATAATTGTAGGAGGAAACCTGTTAAGTTCTGAAAAGCACATTTTTCCTCTTACCAAATATTTTACTTTCATTAATGTTTTAGTTTCAGAAGAGAAGTGGCTTTTTCTTGCCATTCTTAGGACAAAACACAGCTTTAGCCCCTTTGGTACTCTCTTCTGTTCTGTGCTTCTTTGTTGCACAAAGAAGTGTTTCTAAATTGGAATTTTGGAAATATCTTTGCAAGGAAAACTTAATTTCAGAATAAAAAAAGTCACGGCCTCTGCTTCCCTGTAATGAAAGGAAAATGAGTATGCTGATTCAATCTGCTCACACTGCAGAATCCAAGTACAAGTTTTCCTATTTTGTAGGGGTTTTTTTTGTTTTTTTTTTTTTTTTTAAGGTTCACTGCATTTTCATTAAAAGAATGGGTTTTGGAAGAGTTACCAATAGTACAAGCTTTGCGTCATAGAGTACTTGCTGCACAGCCTTTGACGTAGCTTCTTTGGGAACTTGGATTTGAGTTTTCTTTTACTGTAAAACCTTTAAAGCTCTCTTATAGTATAAACCTCATCACAGGTTTTACTGGGCCTATTCAAGACTGCTGATTTCTGGACAAAGTATGGGAGATTTCAGCTCAGAAGACGCATGTTTAGAACGTCAGGTGTTCACTGCAGTCCTGCTCTTATACACGTGTGCTTTACAGGTTTAACAGCAGGAATTGCCAGCCAACTAAGATAAACTGCCTTCTATCAAAACAGTTAACTACAACGAAGTTATAAAACTCCCACGCATTTGCAAGTAATTGCTCCATGGAAATGAGGGTACAGACACATAGATCCATGGCAGTGTAAGAACGGAGATAGGGCCTAAAGGGTGTCCTTCAAAATGCTGGCACAACTCTAAAGATCAGGAAAGATGACAACTGTTCTTCCCCATGCATCCCAAAGCTAGATTGACAGAACATTTCACAACTTTACAAATGTGTTCTAATCCTTTCCCTGTGTTATTTGTGAACTCCAGGGAAAGACCTAAGGTATTATAAATACCAAACATTACACTCAACATTACATATTCATTCTATGTATTAAATCAGCATTTTAATATTGGAAGAAGAGTAATATTTACCATTCTGTAGTTCAAGATATACAGCCAGCAGAATAGCCTCTGGAGGGATCTCTTTGGGGTGGATCAATGAAGCAGCCTTATGGAAAAAGAAGGTGAGAGGGGAGAAAGAGTGCTTAAGAGAAGTATCCAGCTCAAAAAATGCCTCTTGACAAGACCATTAACATCATCTTAGCTGACAAAACCACATAACAATCTGTAGGGCAAGATTTTTCAAACTAATACACACAGTTAGATTCATGCATGCAAGGAGAGATTGAAAGACTGTCTGCCTTGCAAGATTGTTTCACACTAATTAGCAGCACCATCTGCTGTATGCTTATGTCAATACGAGTCTGTCATTCTTGGGCCAATTGACTGCGATTTCCTGCTGAGATGATGGGTAAAGGTAACCTCCATTGCTCCGAAGTTCAGAATACGAAGTTAACAAGGATCATCACAAGCAAATATGTACGTTTTTTCATCTATGAAGTCAGTGATGCTGTTTTCTGTATTAGCTCCAGATCTGACTTCCCTACTCTTGATCTCCTGCACGCCAGGTACATGCCCTTGATTTCCTTTGGCTTGCAGCTAAGTCCCTGTGCTCCAGCTGAGATGTGTCCGAAGCTGAGAGCCTTTGGAACAACACAGCCCTGCAGAACTGCCTCCAGCAGGCCCCAGACAAGTCTCTGCTTTCTGCCTCACCAGCTTCTCTGTCGGGAGTCATGCCAAGTACCAGACTGCTGCTCCTTCCCTTCGGTTCAAACAGAAGGGCTCCCTGAAACTTCACTGGGAAAGGGAGGAGAATATAACAAGGTGAAAGTGAGCTACCAGGCCCTTCAAAGGAAAATGCTATTTTTCTCCTTATCCTTTGCCTTCCCTCTTCCCAGGTCACTGGATATCAGCATCATGTTGGTGTATGGTTTGGTACTGCAGGGCAAAGCCCAGCCATGAGCAGCAAGAAACATGACAAATAATAAAGAATTTGTCCCTACCTCTGAAACTTACTGTTTTCAATTATTTATCAAATGTGAACACTCGATAATCCTAGTACAAGGATGACTCCTGTGATGACAGTAAGACTGAACCCTGAAATTTTATCTTTTTCTATAAGGGCCCAATCCAGAAGGCACGAAAAATGCATATTTGTCTCTATACATTTGTAGAAGTAAATTGTGTTTGAGATCAACCCATTTCCTGAGAAAGAGAGGACGGATCTGCACAAAACATGAGACGCTAACAGGACTGATTCCTGATCAGAAAGAGGTGCAAGATAATCATTTGCTACAGGGCTACCTGGCAGTGGTACCTGGTATCTGCATCCTTCTACAAGAAGCAGATGGTGGAGATGCTCCCCGAGGAGAAACCAATTATTCAACAAGCTAAAATACGGGCTGGTCCAGCCATCCACTGGACCTGCTCAAGAGAAAATGGTCTACACAGTTCAAATTCAGCATCCAGTAGTAACTTGTGTCTGTTCTACTGAAAGAAGGGGAGTGAGCAGCCCCCAACCGACCTGATCTTACCAGGAGACCAGGCAGGCAAGAACCAGATGTCCAGCAGATTGTAGCTGTTCTCTCAGCCCTAAATTTCACAGCTTAGATGGTGAGTTAACTGATCAAAGACAAGGAAATGCAAGGCCCTAAAGAACCTTCTCCTGTAGGATATAACAATTACTACTGGACTGTTAAAAAATTAGAAAAATGGCTTCCTAGTCATCTTCCACTGTTTTGACACAATCTAAAAGAAATCCTTAAAAATAGTACTGAACTATTTACAAGTAGTAACTTTGGAATTCCTTCATGTTACAAATAGAGGTTGGTTCATTAAGACAGAACAGAGCTGCCATCTCAGCAAAGCCCACATATAAATGTTGAGCTGTGAAATCACCAGGATTTGCTGTGATCTACCTGGCACTTTGAAGGACATACATTTGTCCCTAGAGCTGCCTTCAGATTTGTTTTTCATACCTGATGGAGACACTTTCGAGCTTTGTCATATTCACTCCTCAAGCAGTAAGCACTTCCGAGGTTGAACAACATCATTGTTCGTGCAGATGTGACCGAACTGGGATAGCACTGGGGGGTCTGCTTGCCAGCTGCAATTGAAGAAAATATTTTTTTAAAACCTTTATTCAGAGCTGCCCAAATAAGTTCCCGTACTCTGCTGAATATGCTGGCTGGTACTTACAAGATTCCATTGCCTCATTCTCTCCTTTGTCAGACCCTACAAAGTAAAAACAGACACAAAGATATCATTTTCTGTGAGCTTTTTTTTAAAGCTCATTTTAAAAAAATTATAGTTACAGGTCAACAGATACAAATTTGCTTCTTCCTTCACGGTCTGACATTGCAGAGGGAGAACATATCAGTTTGCTTTCTAAATTTAAGCTACACGTTCCCATAGTTAATGTTTTGTTTCCCTAAGAACTTTTCGATTTGCAAGTAGGAACAATGAAGTGTAAACTGCAGTCATCTGACTGAAATCAGAGCTGCTGTAGTCTTAATTATGCAGGTGGGCTCTTGAAGTATTTTTGTCACAGACTACACACTCCCAACTGGAAGCACTGCAAGATACAGATTACATTCTCCCTGCTCCTATCTCTTACACAAGCCCTGGCTTAGAGATTAAAAAAATGGAGGAGAAACTACGAAGCAGAAGTTAACAGAAGGAATTTTACAACATTATGCTTACCACTACAATATACGGTTCTATTTATATTACAGAATTAGACATGCCAAAGGAAGGACGGGCATGCAAAAAGACAAAACAAAATCAAAGCAGGAACTAAAGCCTGGAGGAACAGACCAACCCCAAACAATCTTGCATCTTAAAACAAGTGATCCTAATCGTCATCATATTTATACACAATGTTACAGCAAGAAAGCAGCCGAGAACACGACCAGTTCTAATCAAGTGTGGATTCACTAACCTTGATCCTGTTCGTTTGAAGAGATCCCGAGGGAAACATCAGTGACGTTCTCAGGGTTCAAGTGAGTGATGGCATCAGATATTCTGTCTAGAGAGATGAGAGCTTCTGCTGCATACAAATGCCCAAGAAACCTACAAGAGAAAAGGGTCAGGTACAAATGTCAGCATAACAACCCCCAAAATTCACTGTTCTTACACAAGACAAAATTAATTCAGTTTTTAACTTCAGCACATGACAATGACTGCTTAATACACACGCATGAAGTAAGCTTGCTTGCGTAATTCCCCTTTCTGACATCTGCTTTTTACACCCCAGTGTTCCAAAAAATTCTGTACATGAGTAATGCCAACTAATTCATGCACAGGAACAGCCATTCTAGACAGACAGTACTCAGTATGGCTTCATCTCGAAGAATTAAAAAACAGAAATGGTTACAAAAACTCCCCCATAATATCGATACACCTAAAATTTGAGGTGTTAAAGTGACTTCACATTCAATAAAAAGTTAAACTAATTCTGTAAAATACCTTGAATTTCTTGCATTACATAGCAGTAACACTGCCTTTAGAAAATTATGTGTTACCTGGCAAATCCTCTAAAATCTTGCTTTTATAAAGATTGCACAAAAAGATGAGCTTCTACTGTAGTTTGAAGCATGGGAGCCAGAGACGTTAATTGACGCGGACAATTTTAGCGAATGCTGCCAGCATCCATAAACACAAGTTAGCTTGCTCTCTGCTTGTACTTTACCAGTTTTGCCAAATGTCATTAGTACCGTAATAGCCTTGTGTATATTTTATTCAATTCCTGTCATACACAGGAACTCAATGCACAAACAAGGTCAGAAGGACGGGGCCAGAGCTCCCTTTTTTTGGATTTGCAGAGGCGTATCAGAATTGGTGAGCACAAACAGAAAGAGGTTTGTGCATCTTTCCAAAAAGATAAAAGCCAAGTTAGAACTGAAGAACAGAAATTAAAGAATGGAAATTCTATGAGCAACAGCAAGATGTGAAGTGACAATCCTGCACATCCAAGGTCTGGTGCCCTGCTGTTTGAGCAAACCCACCCCTCTGAGGTGGTAGTTTGCTAAGTGAGTTTTCAGCTGCATGCTGGCTCGGGCAGTTGTCTGCACCTAGCTGCTTACTCCTGCCCCCTGTGCTGTGCCAACACAAGTAGGTGCTGCCCACAGTGAGCCAGGACAGAGATCTGACAGTCCTGCACTGAAGGGGAACTGCAGCTGAAGATCAACAAAGAGCAACAAGAGCAGCAATCGGTTCTGAATTACACTGAATTCACACAAACAAGGGGACTCACGTTCCTGCGTGTCAATGAACATTTAGTCAGAGCTTCAATAAGAACAGGAGCACGCCAAGCAATTCTTTGCATCAGATACAGAATGGGCAAGCAGCTACAGACATGGGAAGCTTCAACTCAGAACTCTCCAGCAAAAAGCAGGGCTGAGAAAGAAGAAACGGTCATGTCAGACTTACTTAAGAGACCCTGACAGCTTTGGTTGCTGAAGGAGTTTATCTGCGTGATTCAGTGCCATGAGGTTATCACCCAAAGCCAGAGCCACGTAAGCACTACAGGCAAGTATTGAGCACCTGGAGAGAAAAAAAAAGGCAGAAAAAAAGGAGGGAACCAATATGTTAAACAGAAAATTCTGGGATTTCAAATGCAGCTGTAAATTTTATCCTTTATCTGGATTTGCTGAACATTTGTTAAAGACATTTAACATTTCTTAGAGTATAAAAAGAAGCAGGAACAAACAGAACAGTTTGTAATCTTTAAAATGATTCTGATCCTACTATGAATAACTTCTGTTTTCATACTACATTTCAGACATTATTTATATAGGATAAAAGCAATAAAGAAACTTCATATACAACACAAACAGTTTAAGATATTAACTGCTCATACACAAATGTTTAAGTACATATAAAATTTAACAGCCATACAGCATCCATACATTCCGTTCTTACTTGAAGTTATTTCACATTCAAGGAAAAATATTTGGAATTACTAAGATATAGTCATACCCCCAAAAATAACACAGTACCATTTTGAAGTTTTGACCATTAATAACTGATGGACCTCACCACACATGACATTTTTCTCATGGACTTTTCCACCCTCTTTTTATTCTTTAAAACCTGGGTTTTCATTCACATTTCTCTGCCCTCCCCCTCTTCCTGCAACAACGGGTAACAGATTTCTGTAACTCCCAATCCTATAAATCACCTTGAACTACAGCTGCCTTGTTGCAGTCAATTAAGTTGTAACAATATTTCACTCTTCTATTTTACAACATTTGTACACAAGGAGACCAAACCGTAGGGAGTTTTGTTGTTTCCAGTTCTGTGTTACGCTGAGGGTTGTAATCCTCTGCCAAGAGCCTGATCTGCTATGTGGCATTTTTGTTGCTGTCACAGACTTTGATGGGTTTCCAAAAACACAAAAATCTCTGACAGCTCTTGTAAGGCAATCTGAATGACTCATTTTCCATCTTCACACAAGAACCCCACGTCAGCATGCCAGCATTAAGCCAAGCTTGCCAGTTGGTAATAACTCCCCTCCATGTCCCTGCCCCAGCCTGGTGAGTGCAGGCCCCCTCGTCCTCCCTGGGGGCACAAACCTGGGCCTGCTTTGCCTTGCTGTGAGCACGGACTCCTTTCTCCTCCGGGGAAGGGAGAGGGGATCCTCTTAGCGAGGTCTCACGTTGGGAGAGATGCAAGCAGAGCCTTCGACTCTCCTGCCAGGAGGTGGGCTATTACCCCGCCAACCTTCTGGCAACTGTCAAGCCCACTTTGAGTCCAGCAGTAAGTCATGTAATTCACGGCAGGGCCTGGGGTGCCTTTATTCCCAGTTCCCAGGAGGCATGCTCTTTAATTATGCACAAGCAGGATAAGAAACCTCGCCAGTGTTTCCCCCCTACCCCCCACTTCCTCTTTACCATGCCCAGATGTCACATCAAATCTGAGCACATACAAAAGCTTTCAAGAAAGAGAGGAAAGCTTCCCCCGGCTCAAGTCCCCGACCAAAAATATTTCTGAAAGGTTGTGGCTGTGGGGAGGGGAAGGGAAATGGGGGGGGGGGGGGAAAAATCCCTGAAATAATGGCCTGCTTCTAACCAGCTTCTTTTCTTCTAGACCTCAAGGAAGAGCAACTTCTCAACGAGCAGAGATGCTAAATACCTTTACACACGAGTCAAGGCCTGCAGAGTTGGGTGCTCCTACCCTGTAAGTCAATACAAGCCTTCTGTTCACCACAGCATTTTAAAACTGTTTTTTGCTTTTTGAAAGCATAAATGCAAACAACAGGCATGCTCCGGTCACACAGCAGATGGGTCCGACTAGATGGAAACCTATTCCTCTGCCCGAAGGATTCAGGGCCTGTTAAGCCCTTCAAGACCTCAAAGAGATCCTTCAGCAGAAGTCCTCTGAAGAAAACATCCACGTTTTCCTCCGTGCAACGCTTGGATTCATTGTTGAACCAGCCAAACCAAACGCTCAGGAGATCTGACAGCTAATCAGAGCAGAAGAATTGCACCACAAGGGAAAAGCCAAACTAGTTTTTCACCCCGGTCAGGATTCTGACAAAACTCCGCAGGTCGTCTTTAAGCACTGGAGACTTCCAGCATTACTGAGCCCCTCCGTTCCCTAAATAAAACTGCCTTTGCACTAGGAAAAAGAAAAATGTTTTTTTAAACTGCCAGATTATGTCAAACAACCTCCTGGGTAGGTTTAGGCAACGAGATTTGTCAGCCCACACTGACTGAGGGGTTGTACAACCTAACCTATGTGCTCAGTGTAGCTCATTCCACTGGAAAAAAGGCTAACCAGGGCAAATCCACTCCTTCAAAACTTACCATGAAGGCATAAGAATGGCTTCTCTAAAACAGTTGGAGAGCATCGCTAACCTGAAAAGTCTGTCCAACTAATTTGCACACAAGTAGCAAACAATACGCCCAACACTTAAGCTTGGTTTAGAGTCCATTTTTAATTTTTAAGAGTCATTTAGGGGCACAGTCAGTCATTTTAAACTCGTATTAGGATGTTCAACTGTACAAAATCATAAAAAAAATCCCAAACATTTAAATTCTCCATGTTGATACCAGAAGCAATGGAGACTTCTCAGTCCAGTGATTGTCAGCAAGGGGAAAAATTATTCTACTCCTCAGAATAATCCTTGCCATTTCAGTATCTCTTTTAATGTTCCCTGACTGGACATGGATTTTAACTTTCTCACTTAGCTCCTCAGTGAGCAAGCCAACAGTAATACGTTAACATTTGAGCCTGCCATGTTTCCATAGCCATCTGCAGAAACCTAGGAATGGTTTTAGCAGTTACACTCTAAGGATGTCCAGTCTCATGGATTTAACCAGCAGTCAAAGCAAGTATTGAAAAAGAAAAAAGATCAATGCTTTTCCTTTCTCTACATGACATTCTTTACCAGAAGCAGCATAGTTCTTGCTAAACTGGTAGGTTTTTCCTGACAGGCTGTCAGGTTTCATCAGTAGATAACAGCTGATTGTGAAAGAAAAGACTATGCAGTTAAGAAAACCACGATGTGACACCGTGTGATTTTGACATGTGGCAACCACATTTTCAAGTCAGGAGAGGGAAAAAAAACAAAATCACACCACACCACTGTTTTTAATCCACTGCCTTCTATTTCAAGGAGTATCCTCTTGCATCACTACAGAATAAATAATCAAGGTCTCAGTAATGTCTCCTCACAGACTACTGCTAAATTGCCTTTAAACAAATACAAGTAGATTTGCTATACACAAGGCAGCAAAGTAAAGGTTACAGTGGTCATTATAAACCGCAGGTTACCTGGGGTTAGGCTGGAACAAAGTGTTACTCACGAGTTTAAGTGGGAAATTACTGTATGCTTTGTCCATAATGGAAACTTACAACAGATTTCTTTTTTAAGAGGTGGTGCAAGCTTTATACTAAGAGATTCTCAGTGGGCTAGCAACCACCTGAACAATGCCATTAACATTTCAGTATATGATGATCTAATTGGGGAAATATAAAGAGATTTCAGACAACACAATACTCATTTGGACAATTTATTGTGTTTGGTAGTCTATGTTTCTCCAAATAAGTATTTCAAAGATCTTTGGGAATACAAAAACACTGCAGTCAAGTTTTATTCATGTTCTTCCATGGTAAGGAAGTCAAATGCCAGGACAAAGGCAACATTTCCTTCTATTCTGCGCAAACTATGGATTTGTTTCATGTGGGAAGGCTACCTGCTGAAAGGGATTTTTCTGTTTTGCCATCAGTTCATTGTCACCCAGGACAGAAGGAATTTTATATAACATGCAGTAACAGTTTAAACTGTGAAAAGAAACTACATGACAAAATGGTTGTTTGCACTACAATACCAAGAAATTTAAGGCTTCAAACAACAATCAAGTTGCAGCACAAATTGTCTATCACACTGGGAACAGTGGAAGCATTTACATATTAGTAGCCTGCTACAAAAGCAAAGCCAAGTACACTAGCTTAGGCTTCTTTTGTCTAATTAGCCCTGTAACCTGTTGTCAGGCTCGCATTTGTCTTAAATCTATTTTCAATTGTTTCTACAGTATTGCAGCAATCAAAGAAAAAAAGAGCTGTGAAAAGTCCAGAGAAGACTAGGTTATCTGAACTGAAAATTATGCAATATTATAGATGATAAAATCTAGATTATAAAATAAGACCTGGCCAAATAATGTTGAATCAATTCTAGGAAGATAAAAACTCCAAACTGCAGATACTTGTGCAAATATTTAGTGCAAGATTCCTTGCTCTCTTTAAGTATCTCTTCCAAAATGCAAAGTCAAAACTGAGACAAAGAATCCATGAGATCTGACAAGCCAAGAATCATCTCACAGTAATTCATTATCACTCAGAGAAAAGCTTTATTTAGAACCAAAACATCTGAAAAGGTGTAAAAGCAACCTAACAGCTACCATCACTTACTATTCAGTAACTGGGATAGTATTAAAAGTATTCCTAGGGTATTTATTACTTTAAAAGCCAAGTCACATATGAAAAAGTGATAATAGTAAGTTAATTAAAAATAAAAAGGTTTTAGTCTAAGCCATGGTTGGGAGAAGGCAGAAAGTGAATAAACTAAGGGGAAGGGTGGATTATTAAAGGTTTCATCCCTAGTCCAGATGAGAAGAAAAAAAAAAAAAACAAACAAACAGCAACACCCCACCCCTACATCCTATCTCTTCTCCCCACACACACCAAAATAAAACTTAAACCCTACTCTAGAAATGGCCTTTGAAATCCTGTCTTATATGTTACAGTAAAGGAAATAAAGTTACCAACAGGATTATTTAAATAGATTTTAATTATTTCTTCAATTAAATGCATAGTTTTGTTTAATATCTTACCTAATTCCACAAAAAAAAAGTCAGCTTTTGATTCAGCTTCTTTAAGAGCACCACTCTGACTTGAAAGCAGTATAGCTGCTTTTACCACTTTGATTTTTTGTTCCACTCAGCAAGAATTTGCCATTGAAGAATGTAATATTGTGGGCTGACTTCACAAACCAGCCTTACCAAATCTTTAAAAGGTAAAGGTACTATACTGTAATTTTCCCCTCTTCTGCTAGTCAGAAGAGCCATTGTCAGATTTTTAGCTTTGTCATTTATAGATCTGGATTTTTTGGTTTTACCAGATATTTAATGGCAAGCCTATAATAGTGGGATCAAACGCAAACGTAACTATAATCTGATTTGAAATTCTGCAGAGTTTCTACTTGTTGTGACTCAAAGCCTTGAGGAAAGGAAGCATGTGCATGTAAACAAAATAGTCATCCTTATATCAACAACTACAATGCTATACTGCAAGTGCCACACCATTAAAAAATGAAAAAGCTAGCAATGACCCCAGAATCACAGCACAGATTAAGAGGGGTCTCATTTAGTTGTGAATATTCTTTGTTATTTACTTGCCTTAAATTTTCTAATTCCTGTTTCTTCAAAGGCGAAGAAGGTGGAGCTGCAATGAATTTATCCCCTTCATGACTTTTATTGCTAGAATAAAACCAGTATATTAATTAGAAGGAGTAACTGCAAATAATTTAAGATCTCAGCATAACAAGCATTGATATTTATTCACTTCATTTTAAAGGACTGCAAAAATTCTATAGCCTAAAAAAAAAACAGGAAAATGAAGCTATGTAAAAATTGAGGCAAATGCTGCTATCAAATAGTTAGGATAAGGAAAAATGGGGGCATATACTGGGAAAGATTTGACTGACACACCAAACAACACATGTCACTTTCCACAGCCTTGAGTTATTTTTGAAGTTCCTTGTAGTACAAGAACTTTAAGCTCTGGAGATGCAGAACTTACTGCATTTGTAACCTTCTCCTTCAACCAGTAAGAAAAGCAGTAAACTAGCTGCTGTCCTAGACACCTCTGTGATTAGTTACATACATATTCTATAAAGAAAAAACCCACAAAGTACATCTTCCATTAGATTTCTAGCTACCCTTTATTTTTATTATGTCAAAATACACCCCTTAAAAAAACAACAACACTATCTTAAAATTAGGCTTGGGGTTTGTTTGGGGGCCAAATATTCACTCTATTTTTAAACATAGGCAATTTCACTCCCCAGTAAGCTGATAGACAACCTCCTTCCAGAATAAAAAATGGAAAGAGAAGGTTAACAGTGGCACCTTGGCAGAGAGATGGTTTATGAACAGATCAAACAATCTGAATTGAAAATGAGTTCCAGCCATTTAACAAGCGGAGCTTTTTCCACTGAAGTACAGTTTCGTGTCTGTTACAAACAGGTAAGATAATTCCAAATTAGACCTTCAAACAACAGCACTGAAGGGAACTTGACACTGTTGTAGTGAAGGTACTTCATGTGACGCCTTTGCTAAAGATAGATTGTAAAAATACCTGTAACCACTGAAAATATTCACAGATGTATTGTGAATGAGAGGAATCTGCCCAATAGCCAGCCTGTTCAATTAGTGGGATTTGCTTCAAAATTATCCTGTTCAATTAGTGTGATTTTCTTCAAATGCCTTATATCTTTTACTGCTCTCTCAGAGGGTCCCTTGTCAGAGGGAACAAATCCTTTTAGAACCTTTCAGAACGTGACACACAAATGCAAGAAGAGCCTGGAGATTTTGAAATTAGCAGGGACCACTGAGAGACATGAGGGATTCTTTTTTATTCTTTAAGTGGAAGAAGCATCTGCTTTCAAAAGCAGAAGGTAGTAAGGGATTTTCCTGTCCAGAGCATGCTTTTATTTCCTTACTTCTACAAGGAAAAGGCAAAGAAAAAGCACAAAAAGTAGGTCTTGTCTGAGTTAGGGCCACCATTTTATTTTCATTGCTGCTCCCCAATGGGCCCTGTGAGCTTAAGTCAGAGGAGCTTCATTTCAATGGGCTGCATAAAGCTTAACAGGTAAGTTAGCTCAAGTTTTATATTCAAAAAATATTGAAATATTAAAATTAATTAAATTCAAGGTGTAATTCAAAATTCTGATTACCTGCAAGCTTCACTGCTTTCACTGTTTTCTGCATTTCCACCTAGCTGATTACTAGTTTTAGAGCCATTTTCTTGCTTTGACTCCTGCTGGTCTTCTGGAAGTAACAGCAAGGCATTTCTTAGACAAATCGCTGCAAATTCCATGCTGGCTACAGGTATTGCTGAAGACTGCCCATCACTGAAAGAGACACAGAAGACAGCTGGTGAGTACCAATCCTACTAAATTTAAAAGGAAAAGCAGAGCTCCAGAAAGACCTGGATGCAGAGCAAATTTTATTTATGAAGATAAATACACCCTGATATTCTTATGTATGGAAAGTATACCATGACATCCAAATAGCATAGGCAGGTTCAACTACGTGGCAATTACAAGAAGTTCTCTTGTTTTGATTGAATTCACTACTTAAAGTCTTATGACAGAGGAACTAGATTCCACCTGTAATTTTTTAGAGTGGATTACCAAAAATATATATTTTAAAGTGAGAAAAAGACAAATTTAGCTAACTGGAAATGCAAATTTCAGAAAAATCAATTTTAAGTTTTAATGACTCTTAATTACAACAAATACACAATTAAGCCCTCTGCTGGCCATAACAGAGGAGACATCCAAATGATGTTTAAGCAGGACTCGAGCATTTTAAACACACCTCTTTTCACTACATGAGTAATTCCAAAATGAACACACAATTATTCCATGAAAGTTTAAGAGTCCTGATGAACAAACACGTACCCCTAAAAAACCTATGATAAAATAAAGACCCACGGAAAGCATACTTACTTATAAACAACATTCTGTATTGACTGGGACGCCAGGACTATCTTACGGTGGTAGCCTTGACCTACTATAGATTGCACAATTCCCTTTTTGCTTGGAAGACCTTTAGTCTCTTGTTCTGAAGTCTAAAAAAGAAGGGAAAAAAGAAAGAAAAGGAGGACTAAGATATTATGGCTGTTGAATGAGAGCTTTGCAAAATACGTGAAAACTGGAAGAATTCAAACCCAACTATAATGCAAGAATAGTTTGTTTTTTTTCCCACCCCATATGGGTACAGTTTTAAATTTAAGTACCATGAAGATTCAGATACTTTCTATTGCCTTTGTGTTGCAGAGGGATTTAACTGCACAGTGTTTTCACAGATTAGTTCTGACAGCTTGTCTGATAGCCTACTGACCTAGTTTCTCCTCTGTTTTGAAAGCAGAAGAACAATGAATTAAGTCGCATTAGAAGAATTGCTAGGATATCAAAAAAATCATACGATCAGCCAAATAACATCAGAATTGTCACTATGATTTGCCATCTTCTCACCCTGATTACACAGCATTCAAAATGCTCTCAAACTGTTCCATGGGGAGCACAACGCTGCACTACAACATATGCAAAGTTACATTGAATTAACTTGTTAAACAGATTTTGGTGTATGCAGATATTCTGGAGATCAACTGAATTTAACACACTAATTATAAGTCCCAAGAATCAACTCCACACCACACTTATTTTAAAAGAATAAACAGAAAGAAAACAACTCTAAGCCAACTTTGTTGGTAAGTAGAATTAGTGACAAAGAATTGCAGTTGTAAGGAAAACTTATGCTAGTAAATAGGTGTCACTTTTCAGAAAAAGTTATCAGAATCCAAAGAAAAATATTTTATGGTAAATGCCATTATCACGTTAATAGTAACTTGAAAACAAATATTAAAAAGATGCAGTGAGGGAATCATCTGTCTATAGCTTATAAACTACAATACTAAAGCAAGTAAAAATCTGCTTCAGTAAATTAATTTTCTGTAGGATGTTCAGGGCATAAATATGAATCCAGAGCCAGACATCAAGGTATATTGTAAATTGAGCTACAAGGTCAAATTAAATTTGTTTAACCATTGGTTTTAAGGCCTCACTTGTCATGTTGCAAATCTTGTAATTTAAGAACACTTCCCTTTTGTCTTTAAATATTAACAGCACCCAAAGTTAACTTCTACCTCATAAGATTACAAATTTGGGAAATGTCAAGCTGCTTTTGTTACCCAAATTCATGCTCCCTGATACACCATACAATGTTACAGCTGTAGGAGGAAGAACATTAAGCTCCAGGTGCCTAACACGATCTAATGCTTTAGTTGGTCTACAGTAAGTGAAGAAGTTACCCATAACTTTCTTCCCTTGTCCCGAACTGCTAATCACTGTTCTTGTAAACAGGTTCCTAGCTTTTTTTTTTTTTTTTTTTTAAACCAAAGGCATTTTGGACCCAACGCTCTCTAAACTTCGATGTTGCATCTGCGAAACGGGGGCACAAGTAAATCTACAAAACTGCTGCGAATAGCTTTGCAAAGTTTCTGAAAGAATCACAGAATGGCTCAGGTTGGAAGGGGTCTCAAAGTTCAATTCCTCTGTTCACAAAGACAGAACGTATTTCATAACCACAACCAAACATAAGGAATTTGCAAAGCCACTTACCCCCTTGTTGGCAGCAATGCAGCATTCAGCTATCCTCAGCCAAAGGCGAGGGTTTGAGTGATAAACCTGGACTGCCTCAATCAGGCATTCGAAGGCAGCTAAAGGCCTCCCGATATGCAGGAGCTGAATTCCGCAGTTGTAGAGCAACTCATACCGTTTGTTGGTCAGCAGCGTACACATGGGCCTCCCTGAAAATTTTTTACCTGCAGAAAAAGATACGTAATATTGGATGTGCAGCTCAGGAGAGCTGATACCGTGGACCTCTTGTAGCAGGGGACAAGAGAAAAAAGTAGGAGGGAAGCTGTGAGAAACACCCAAAAAATCAAAACAAAAACAAACAACAAAAATCACTCTAATTAGAGAATTCACTAGCCTCCCTCTGTAATCAAAGCAAGAAAACTTTATAGTATTTATTTTCTATCTACTGTTAGCAGGACCACAAGTAATGTACCAGTCTTTACTGATGCATATCGTGTCACAGAAACTTTGACTATCAGTCAGGGAGATCTGACAAAACCAAAGACCAAAAACAAGATAGAAATAATTGCCCTAGCCCCATGGCATGCCAAAGAAAACAAGAAAAAGGAACATTTCAAAAGAGATGGAACAGGAATTTTGTTGGCAATTAATGAAAGCTTTTACTTTCTTCATTCGCCCATCCCTTTTCCACCACCCATTTTCATCTCTTGCAAGTCTTACCTGGATCTGAACTACCTGTTCCTAGCTGCGCACATGCATTATCATTTTCCTGTAAGGCTTTTTTGAAGTAAAAAATTCCTAAATTGTGCTTTCCCATTGCAAAGTGGATGCAGCCAAGATTGTTCCAGAACATGCACCTTAAGCATTCACCTGAAAGAAGAGCGAAGGAGTACTTTCATAAACTGAAAAACATCACTGAACCCACAAAGCACTTTCACCACTCATTGGTTAGCATTATAACGGTAGTTTATTAAATATGTTCTTCAGCAAGATGTTCAAGGATTATGCAGTTATGTCCCTGTCTCAGGTATTTTAATAATCTGCATTTCTGTATATCATTCTATTTCTCTGGGAAAGTTCACCTAAACTGACCTACAAGGAAGAAACCAGAGAGCTTCAGATCTTATGCACCACGTTTCAGGACACCCAGGTATAAAGCCAATTTGACAGACTGCAAGTTGAAGTAAGTTTATCTGATTTTTTTCAGTGCTTAGTGTGTATAAACATTTCTATTTTTTTTTTTTTCTAACAGATGGCTCTTGTAAAAAGGAAATTCTTTAATGACGTTATCTACCTACATTTTACAAAACAAACAAACATGTTAAGCTAACCTTACAAGCAGGAAATGCGCTCTCCTTCCTAAATAGATCATGTTGACATAACACTGTAAGAAGCTCCTTCTACACAATAAAGGACAGAAAAATAAACTTTTGACTTATCTGCTGGTAACTGAAGCTTTACAGTGTTACTATTGTTTAAAAAGAAAAAAAAAAAAAAAAAAAAAAAGAAAAACCCACACCACTACAAATCAAAACAGTGAAAACCCAGATGATTTCCAAACAAACAAATTAACCTGACATTATTTTAACCATAATTTTGGGAGACTTAAGTGAACATTCCACTGTTGCTTACACAAAATAGTCATTTTAAAATATACCTATATTTTTAACAAAATGCTGAACTATAGAAAAGACTTTAAGCATAAGAATTGCCAAAAAGTAAGTTACAGCAAATGCCAAAGTCTCAAAATTTAATGCCAGAATAAGCATTACTGCAAATATTTTGAATGTTTTTCTAAATTATGAAACTTATCTGCAAATACAGAATTTTCTTGAAAACTTTATAGTCCTATGATAAACCCAGGGCCAATTCTGCAACTTCTATCATCTAATTGCAACCTGTGCAACAACATTACATATGTAACTTCTTGTGCTAAAAGGACTTTTAAGAGAACTATCACAAAAAAAGCATTGAACCAAATGGAAGTAAAGATATTTAGTAGCTTTACGCTACATATTTTTTGAAGCCCTCACTCTCTATTAATACAAGACAGCTTTCTCTCCAGATTTTTTAATAGATGACATCTAAAAATCTCAAACATACTTAAGTAAATTGGTATACATTGTGTGTACACATACAATGTATATGTTTTTATTATACAAATAACTTTAAGAGCATACAAATACTTTCTGTGCACATGTACACATACATACTTTCTAGATATAAAAGTAACTTGAAATGGCATTTGACTGAAGTCAAACCTTAACACTTCATGAAACATTTGAGTTTTCCCCATGATAAGTACCATAACTGCTATAATTTCATCTTTGGGTATAACCTAAAAATCTCATTTCTAGATCTAGAACATTGCCTTTTGTTTCACGTTTTGATCTACAGAACTGAATATAAGCCTTGCAAATATCACATTTACACCTTCAAAAATCCTTAGATACATAATACATGATGCACAGATATGTAATCCACTGACTAAATGAACATTTGATTAAAACCACAACAGCGTTAAGTGCAGAAGTGCAACAATATAGTTGAAAACATACCTAGGATATAAACCCATGACATTTAGAGCCTGCCTCTAAGTAATTTATTAATATGCTTAAAATTAATATCAACAAGTAGCCCTATTCGTACCACACATTTAAGTACTTGCAGGATGAAGGTTTTTTATTTTACCTGTTTTCATGAAGCCTGGATGTTCAGCAATGTTTGCACTGTTTAAAAGTTTGACTGCTTTACGGTAATTGCCCCTCAAATATTCAAAATTACTCTTAAGAAAGAGAGAAGGAGCTGACTGTGAAGGAGAAAACAATAGTTAATTATCTCATTTTATAATTTCTACTTCTAGTGTTAAATCACTCCACACTCAGCTTGCCCCCTGCTGCCATTTTAAGGATACTTAGGCCCTACTGATTTCATGAAGTAGCATTTCTTTGTTAAACACTTACCTCTGCTGAACTATAAATCTATATAGATTTTGTTGTTACTGCTCTAAAACCAAATATTATGCTACAGAACTCTGTCATTGCAATGGCCAAGTGCAGAGAATCTCCCTTTTAAGAGGATCTTTCTCCAACCTGTCTTCTAGTACACTCCTCCCCATGCTTCCCTCCCTGCGGAGTTCAACAACTTCCTCCTGGGCTGTGATTTTCCTGGTCTGCCACAGACATCATGATGCAGAAAGATTTCTGTCAAACTAGCAGCTGTTGAGACTGGCAACAAAAGGGAAGTGCTCTCCTCCTACTCCCTGCTCCTCAGTTAATGTAGAATATATCTGGGATGTTGGACGTAATTCTGAGTTGAGAACTCCTACGTAAAAAAAGAAACTGCTTTCTAGCAAGAGATAAGCCTCCAAAAAACTTCATCAAATATAAAAAACAAGACACTGAGTAACCCAAAATTAATCTGTTATTAAGGAACTGAAATCAGTGACATCAGAAGACTTTATTTCCCAAAGCATTTATAGTAAACTAACACTTGTTTTGCATTGCTTAAATTATAAACCAAACTTGACCTGTTTATTATATAGCTTCACTTCTTTTCCTGTCATTAAAAATAAACAGCAATTTTCTGCACAACTGAAAACAATGTAAATAAGAAAATCCTACATTAATTACACTTACAGAAATGATCATACAAGCCCAAATGACAATATACATTATTATTTCAGACATCCATTCTCAAGAACATCTTCCTTGTAAAACAAGTTAGTAAATTCAGCTTTAAAAGAGGGGACAGACCTAGATTGCAGAAACAAGAACTTTAAGAATACTTACGTTTCCAGCTGTATTCATAACAGACTTGATCTCCCTTTTGCATGCTTTTAGTGACTTCATCTGGATATAGGCTCTCACCTTATACTGTTAAAACATTAAATTTGTAAATTAAAAAGAGTAACTTATACAGGCTTGGAAGATGAACCATAGCTAGAGATCTGTTACAAAACATTCTACATACATTTTAAAAATAGGCAAGAAAAAGTTGCTCAAAAAGCCCTTCCAAGGAAGAAATTCTATTCAGAGTACCAGCAAGTTTATAGGCTTTGTATTTACAAGAAGCAGAACTGTGTTTTGTTCAATGGTCATCAGCAACTCTATATTCAAATGCTGAGATACTAGCAGTTAAAATGAGACTGACTAAAGTAACCGAGCTTTTTAATTCCAGATATTTACCTGCTCGACTGACAATACCAGGAAGCAAAAGATGACAGAGAAGCATTTTGTTTCTTCACGTATTTTTCCACAGAACAGTACCATGAAAAAAAGCCTTAGCTGTTTTAGACTGTTTTATCAGCAAACTGATAAAAAAAATCAACAGAGCTAACTACAGTTTAACAAAGATATGATAAAGATGCAGGATCTGACATTGGGATTTTTTAGGTTGTCAGTTTCTCCTGTACATGTATCTTAGTAAAGGAGAGTTAGATAAACCTATTCTTTTCTTTTACAAGATGAAATTCAAGGATAGCATCACAATTCATGCTGAACTGGATTTTATGCAGGTGGTACTCAATTTTAAGAAAGACTGAACTGATACTCTTGTATAAATCACACGTAGACACCTACCTGATGTATCTTAGATTTAGCAACTTCTATTAAAGCTCCACTTTCAGCTTTTTGATTAGAGGAGTCTTTATTAGTATTATTCCCTGACTGTGTCAAATGAAAAAAAAAAAAAGAAATCATTAATAGTATTCACTTTTAACATTCAGTCTACAGATTCCTTCTTCAGCTATTTTTAATCACTTATGAGGAAGAAAAATAGTTATTTAATGATAATTAAAAAAAACATATCCCACTAAATATTGTGACTTGAGCTTTGTGATCAAAATCCAAGAATGACCACGCCAGCCTATGAAGCACGTAGTTCCATGTTAACAGTAGTGTTAGGCCGCTATGGCATTGAGATCTTTCAAGAATTCTCCTACTCAGGAGGATGATATGCACATTCTAGGTTCTCTCTTTCATATTATCTCCAACAGAATTATTGCATACTTTAAAATAAATGCAAGTATGACATCAATGGGAAAAGGCAAAAAAGTGTCCTCTTTTCACTTCTAAGCCATCATTCATTCTATTATCTTTTCTAAAAGACACACACCAAAGATTTTGTTTGAAATTATACCTAATACTTTCAGGAACTATATCAAACAGATGCTTGATTTCACACATGATGACACACAGTTTCAATTCCTCTGATATTGATTTTCCTTTCAAACTCAGGGGTCTCACATGGTCATAATCCAAGACACATAAGAAAAACTAAGTATATTTGACACCGAAGACAACTGTCTTGCTATTGCAAGTCTCTGACTTCAGAGATGTCTCTTAGCTCCTTAGCAGTAAGAGAAAAGGGTGGAATGGAAGGAATATGCAACTGCTGTACACACTTAATATGTGTACATTGTCTGAAGTTACAGATGTTCTAACAGTTCCAAAATTCTGAACTACTTTAAAAGACTAATTTTTGATTCAGTAAAAACATGCCTCTGATAAAGAGGCAGCAGCATTCATATGATTTTAAGCTTACCTCGTTTTTTCCATTCTTGCTGTTATTATTGCCCTGTGAAATCATTTTTTCCAGAACAGCAAGCAGATGCAAGGCTTTCTCAGCTTGGTAAGTTAGCAGGTACAAGTCCACAAGCAAGAAGCACACAGCTTGTGCAAACTTCTCTTCTGTATAAAGCAAAGAAGCAGAAGTGACTTTACAATTGTGTAAGAAAAAAAAACAAAGCAGACTCCTACATACCATGGATAAGTACATAAACACAAAAAACGAATTAATTCAAATGATGTTAGTATGGAAGCAGAGACTATGGCTTAACATGTACTTAGACTTTGAGAATTGGTGTAAGTTAATCAGCACCAAAGATCCAATGTCTAAACAGATGGAGCCATGTGCCTACACAGAATCCCATAGGACTTAAGAGGATTCCATACAAATACATCTCTGCATTTCTGGCTTCACTGAGTAGTTCCCAATAGGTAACCCAAGAACTGGGAGGCATTGAAAGAGAAGCACTAACACTTACTAGATTTATTGAGACCCACACACAACACATGCTTCTGACTTGTCACTTCATAAATACCTCTTAAAGTTGTCAAATATCCACTTCAGTTTCACTATTATTTGTCTGCTAAATATCTCTGAAATACCTTCCACATCCCAAACTCAAATGTTGTCCTTGATTTAAATAAAGCATATTCTTCATTCCTAAGCCTATCATTTTTTTCCTTTTTTTTTTTTAATAAGGCAGTTACAAATCACTTTTCTGGTAACTACAGAAAGATCATTTACTCGTTCTTGTTACTGCGTGAAGAAAACTCTTCTGTCTACACACCGAAAGGCTCTATAAACTGGTACAGCTTCTCTCCAACTGATATAGCTTCAGTGTACTGACGCAGATGGTACAAAATAACAGCTTGATTGTAATAAAGCATACTATTTTCAACATCATCTAAACCATCCATTTCTTCAACAGCAGAGTGAACCTGTAAAAAAAAAAAGTTTCATCAAACTTTCCATATTTACGATTTTAAAGTGTCAAATATTTTACAAAAAGAATCCAAAGGTATTAATTCATCTGAAGAGAGGTCAGAGTTATAAGCTAATAAACTTCACTGTTGTTCAACACATATGCAGTGAAAGATTTATATTGAAATAGAAAACCTTCAGCTGAGTAGTAAAGTAACATTTCAGCTTTTTATGTTATATGAGAGTAGTTAGACTTTCAGGCTAAGAAATCATCTATTCTAAGAACATAGCAGTTCTTTCTACAGTTAACCTCTGGAACGCTTAAGGTCCAAATCAATTTCAACAGTAACTGAAAACTATAAAAGCAGTGTCTTAAATGATTAAAGAGACTCAAAGGTTTTAAAGTAACTTTACTTTTCTATTCATTTATCAAATCAAGGGGAGAAGGGGCAGAACTTTTCTTTCTATTTCAATAGTGAAGATCCCATCACCATTAATAGTACTCAAATGTCACCTTTCACATCAATACGTTTGCATTACCTGGTTCTTCAGCTGGTTAAGGGTTTGCCTCAAATTGTCTGTTGTAGTCTGGTTACTTTTACAGAACTCCGCAACAGCAGTATTCAGTGTTATTTTGTAGTCATCTTTGTTTATGTCTTGAAGGGTATTTAGGTGTTGCAAACAAGCATCATAATTTCCAGCCTAGAAATGGCACATATCAGAAAGGTATTAGAAGATATTAACTTGTTAGTTTGGACTTTGTAAGCTTTAATGAAAGTATCCTCTGCATAAGTCTACAAATGCAGTATTTCCTTTATCTACAGGGAGTGAACTAAAGCTAAAAAGCCACACACATAATTCATTTTTATTCAGATTAATAGGTATGAGAAGCAAGGCAAAAAGCTGAGGTTGTAAGAAAACCTGAAAAAAAATGTAGAGGAAGACAATGGATTAGTTAACATAGATGTTTCTATGAAAATCATTATTCTGATACTTCATCATAGTAAGTTTTGAGATTATTTACTCTGTTTTCTTAATCTTTCCCCATCATGTGTGCATTGAACAGCTGCAGCTGTTTATCTAAGTCTTAGCACATCCTTTTTACATTCATTCCAGATGAAGTGAGGAAAATTATGATTTAGCCTGTTGAAGTCTGCTTAAGACAGGCTGGCAAAAGAGGGGCAAGTCACTTTCCCAGGACAGGTTTACATGTATATACGTATACATTTTAGCTGTTGAATGAAGTATTCAAACATTTGGGGACCTACACATGCTTAAGTGAAACCACGACCCAAGCGTAACGCTCCTGAGATGTGATTTAATGAAGACATCCCTTTCTTTGACCCCAGGAATAGGCAAATTATTTTTAAGGGCTTCAGAAACACATAACCTATTTCAGTTTTAGTCTTTTCTGTATTTTAAGTCTCCTTTGGGCAGTAAGAATTTAGTCACATTGAGTGGTGAAAGAACTCCAGAGTCTTTCAACTAAGTCAAACCTAAGTAGCTCTTTGCTTTCTAAAGTTTGACTCATATACATAAATGATCACCTTCACCTCTTCCAGATCAGGTTTACTTCCCATCTGGGCAGTCAGATACACAGAATCATTTCCAGCTCTGTCAACATTTCACAATCCAAAACTGTCTTTTGAGTACCACCACCACTCTCCACTGACATTTTCTCCTGCTTTTCTAAGTGCTGTTACAGTGAGCTGCTTCTGTGCACCTAACTCACTCTGCTGAGGGCACCTCCACTGCAGAGAAACCCTCCCTGGTCCTTCAGGAGAAACCCAGCCTTTTGTTCTTCCCAAAAAAGCAGCCATTCTGCAGCTATTCTTAAAAGAGAAGCGCCCTGTCCTGTCCCTTCAATCTACTAGGACAGCACAGTTACACAATTTGTGGCGACATGTAGCAGGATATTGACACAAAGTATTCCCACAACTCTGTATCAACACCTTGGACTTCCTATTGCAAAGATACATAAACATAGGGATTTACAGCTCAACTGCTGGCAGGCTCTGTGAGTGAGACAGCCACCTCCCAAGGGTTTTCTTCACTTGTTCTCACTCAGAGCTCCTCTTCAACAAGAGCTGCTTTCACTTCACAGCCACAACGCTTCTAAACATGCTTTGACTCTGAACACCTTGAACCCTTAAATGCTCAGCTTATTTTGTGGTGTTTTTTCTCTTGTCCTTTTACTCTACTCCATTAGTTAGGATCTAGAATATAACATACATGTGTTTTATAGTAATTCTCTCAAGACAGAAATTACAAGTGCAACATGATAACATAGCATGCAAGACAGTCCACAAGGATACCTATAGCAATCACTTTACAAAGCAAAACTGACAAATAAGGCACATTATTAATTCTGCTCCCATCTGTCACCTCCTCAGAGCATCACACTTACAGAGCTTACAAAGCTCTCAAAGCAAGGGAAAGATCATGAGATAAACAAGGTGCATTGGACCAGGATAAGACTAAAGCTGAAGCTGTCAACAGATCAGAAGTATTTTAGGTATCTGTGGGTAAGCTGGAAAACAGGCAACCCTTTCCTATACCTTCAGTTCTCAGGATCAAATGTCAAACAGCAAAAAAGTATTGAAAAAGAAAAATTGAACAAGAAACTCAAGACATCAGCTGTAGTCAGTTTAAGGACAAACTACATGAACTTGATGTAGCAAAAAAGAAAAAAAAGGAAAAAATAAAAGTAGTAACGAGTAAAACACACAATCAGGAATTTCAAAAAGCAGTATTTAACTTTTTACCTGAAATCTATTTAACGTATCCAAAAGTTTAGCAGTTATGTGGTAAGTTAGAAGGATGGGTTTGACTTTGTCTTACCAGAAAAGCTTGTAGTGCACTGCTCGACAGCTCCTTCTCCTGATCAGTAATCCCTGAAGTACCTGCTCCTTCATGTTTCTCAGTACCTTGATCTGTAAAGTGGACAGATGATTACAAAAAAGTCTGTATATGTGATAAAAGCTATTCAGCCTACAAATATTGTTTCTGCTGGTTCTCAAGATCCACCTGCCAGCAGGAATAACACTCCATATAACTGCAGCTCTCTGTCCCAACTTCACTAAAACATCTCCAGTTATCCAACAATCCCAACTACGTTACCGTGCTCTCAGTCGATAACCAAAGTCCCGCAAGCTAACTTGATATGCACACATTTTAGATTTATCTTAAAAGCTGCAATCACACACTAGAAATAGACTTTATTTACATAAAAATCTGTAGGGAAGATCAAATGCTATCCAGTGATTACACAGCAAGATGCCATAAGGAAATGTTGCCTATAAGCTGCCTCAGTCCTGATCTCGCAGGTCTTTCAGTGACCCATCTCTCTTCTAAGGTGAGCAGCCATGGTTTAATTTGCATCTTTCTCACACTTCTTTCCCCAGCACCTTCTCCAGTTCTATTTATCTTTTCCAGGTTAAAACAAGAAGAACAGCGTGTAGAATTTATGATGGTGGCCCCTCTGAGCACTTACACAGTCATAGAATAAGGTTTTCATTTTAATGGTCTTCAATTCATTTTAAATAAAATTTCTAATGTGTTTTTTACTTGTTGGGCACTGTTGAGCTTACTGGTCGGGAAGGAATCTCGCTGAACTCTTTTGACATCATGTAATGAAGAGTTCAGTGAAGTTGCACTGAACTACAGCACAGATGTTCCATGTTAGAGCAGCTGAAAATAACAGCCAGTCCCTGCCTTTTACTGAACATAAACTACTGGAGGAAAAAAAAAAAAACAGTCACCACACCAGACTCGCTTGTATCTGGAAGCAGTAGTTCTAGAAATACTTCCTACGTTTCAGCACGAGTTAAATCACTTAATGTTTTTGAAGCATAGACTATAAACATCCAGGGTAGGAATAAAACAGAGTTAATAATCGATTCATGGTTTGTGCTTGTTGCTGGGAGGACAGCAAGATCCCTTCCATCACCCCACACAACAATACACTTCCACATGAACCATAGCCTTCATCCTGCATCAAGACGCCAGAGAAGATGAGATACTAAAACCCCAACAATCTTTCACCAGCTAGTTACAAAGCAAACACCGTGATTTAGACAAACTTTGGGGTTCAGCAATTTCAGCACTCAGGAGGGATGGCTCCTTAGGGTGTTACAGAACCGTACACACCTGCTACAAAATCAACTGCACATCATGCAGTTACCGATGCCACTTGTGCTGCCTCTTCCTTAGAGGGGAGAGGCAGAACAGAAAAAAAAAAGAAAGTCAGAAAAGCCCAGAAAACTTTTGGGATGCCCTGGTTTACCCACAGCCAAAGAGAAAAGGAACAAGAAGCACTTCTCCTCAAGCTAAACATCTAAAGATCTAAATCCTTATGGCTGGACAGCTGAACAAAAACCTGTCGCCTTTCAAGGACAGCGGTGAATAAACAAACAGGTTTTGCCTCCAACTTTTGTGCTAACAGACATGTTATCTGCTTTACTTGCTCAGCAGGCCTTCAAGATTATGCTAGTGCAAGTAAAGACAACGCAAAGACTTGAGAAGCCAGAAGCTTTGAAGTTGATGAGGCTCGGTCTAGTCAAGAGGTTCCTTGTGTTCCTTGTTCACCTCTCAGGAGCGCCATCCAAACCAGTGTTGCCCATTGGTACCACCCTATAAAAGCTCATCAAGCAAAGCACTGCCAGTGATAGCGGGCTTACGGAGGCCTGAGTCCTGAACTGAAATGTCTCAAGTGAAAGATAAACCAAGACTGGTAGCTGCCTAACAGAAAGTGGCACTTAGTGCTTTAAATGCTGCTTGGTGCACCTCCTAGGGAAAAATCAGGACGGGTCTACAAACACGTCTTATCATGCCTCTAAATCTGATCATATGTTTAAAAATAAAAATAAAAAGTCCTGTGAGGAGCGGCTGAGGGAGCTGGGCTTGTTCAGCCTGGAGAAGAGGAGGCTCAGGGGCGACCTTATCGCTCTCTATAGGTACCTCAAGGGAGGCTGTAGCGAGGTGGGGGTTGGCCTGTTCTCCCACGTGCCTGGTGACAGGACGAGGGGGAATGGGTTTAAGTTGAGCCAGGGGAGTTCTAGGTTAGATGTTAGGAAGAACTTCTTCACTGAAAGGGTTGTGAGGCACTGGAACAGGCTGCCCAGGGAAGTGGTGGAGTCACCATCCCTGGAAGTCTTTAAAAGACGTTTAGATGTAGAGCTTAGGGATATGGTTTAGTGGGGACTGCTAGCGTTAGGTCAGAGGTTGGGCTGCTCAAGGAGCCCGTCGTGTTACCCCAGCCCGGCTCCACCAGAGCCATTTTCCCTCAGAGCTGGGGCACGGCACCGAACCCTCCCCCCCCCGCCCGGCCCCTGCCCCCTCAGCCACCCGCGGAAGGACACCTTCCGCCCTCTGCCATACACCGCGCCGACCGTATCCCTCCGCCGCGGAACGGCCCGGGCTCCCCCCGCACCCGCTCACCCGCGGCCTTGTCCGCCGCCATCCCCGCCGCCGCCGTGCGGGCCGAGGCGGGTTACCGGGCCGGGGCTGCCGAGGATGCTCCCGGTCCTCGCCGGGCTCCGCGCCGCTCTCCGGGACTACTTTCCGCCGCCCGGACCCTGCCCGCCCGCCGCCGCCGCCGCCGCCGCTGCCACCGCTTCCGGGTTCCCGGCGAGCTCGCGACGTGCGGCCGTTGCTGGGGAGCGTGCGTCTGACGTCAGGGCGCGCCAACGCTCCGCCTCGGGAGGGGAGGGCGGGAGGCTCCCCGCTTCCGGGCCGCCGCCATCTTGTGGGGGGCTGCGAGGCGCGGGGGTCCCGGCGTGGGGTGACTGAACTGTTAGGGTCGGAAAAACCCTCCGAGAGACCTGCTCCGACAGCCCCCTACCACCAGTGTCAGCACCAAACCGTGTCCCCAAGCACCACGTCCAGCCTCTCCCTCAACACCCCCAGGGACGGTGACTCCACCACCTCCCTGGGCAACCCGTCCCAACCCCTGAGCACCCTTCCTGAGAAGAAATTTCCCCTCATTTCCAACCTGAACCTCCCCTGGCGCAACTTGAGGCCATTCCCTCTGGTCCCATCACCAGTGACCTGTGAGAAGAGGCCAGCCCCCATCTCCCAAGCAGTTTTTCACACCTTTTATGCCCTGGTTCCCAGTGTTTACTCTCTCCCTTGGTTCCTCGTTGGCCAAGTACTACCGTTTCACAACCTGTCCGAAGCTTGCTACTAGTGTACACTGAATCTCAGTTTGCTTTTGAATTAATCACTTCAGAATATTTATTAGTTTGTGTGGATTATCTGCCTGGCTGCCTGAAGTGCTGTTGGGTTGCTTATTGCTGTATCAAACACAAATAAAATCAAATGAAATGTTGTGGGTTGAGGCAGAGACAGTTTATTATGACAGAAAAGAAAGGAAAACAATAACAGTACTAATAAAAATAATGTGTACGAAACAAGTGATGCATGATGCAGTTGCTCACCACCCGCTGACCAATGCCCAGCCTACCCCTGAGCAGCCAGACCCCAAACCCCAGTCAGATCCCCCAGGAACCCTTGGTCCATCCCAATGGAAAGGGCACTACCTGGGCAATCGGTCTTCCCGTAGCAATTGCTACAGTTGAGGCTCTGGATGGAATATTTGACCCATTTTATCCAGGCATTCACATCCCTATACACACCCCGTGTCAATTTCAGATGTTTGCCTGAGATCCTTTTTCATTTTTCCAACTTTTATAACTGTAGGACTTTGAAGAGGACCTCCCCATCTTAGAGTCTCTCCCCATCTTAGGTGACTTTAGGGGACAATTCCCGTACAGCTATCCTAAACCTGGCTGTTGGGTCAATCCCAGTCACATCTGCTCCGAGACCAAAGGTATGGTTAATAAGGTCATCAGCCTTATTAATTGTTATAGTTATTGGATTACATTGTAGAGGTTGGCAGTTGGGCTGAGCAGTTCCTTTAAATATGCTAATTTGGCTCTTTAACCTTTTTAAGCTATTACTTGAGCTGGGTGTATACATCCACCCTTTGCAAGTAGTCATCCACCATACATTACTCCATCCTGGGCAAGGGGGGCTTCAAACAATCCCCTAGTCTAAGGTTCAGGACAAAGATATTTGTTCAATCACCATTGGGCATTTAAGTTCCCACAAGTCAACACCTCACAAGCATCAAAAGTGACATTTTGTGGTAATTCATTCTTTGTCATGTTTACCCATATCTTGACGGGATACCCCACTGCTCCTGTTTCCCAACCACCTCTTTGTCAAGTGGTTATTTGGCAGAAGTTCTCTCTAAGGCATATAGCCATCTGGATCAAGGCTAAAAATTGGCCTTCCCCTATTGCCATTTTTAAGCTTTAAGTCTCAAATAATTATGCACTGATTTACAATTATGAGCCTGTATGCAGAGTCTATCACAAAGTCTGCCTTCTGACTTTGAACTTCAGTGAGTCTTCTGTAGGCACAACTTCCCAGGTATTGGGATTGATGGATGCCTTTACTCGTGTATAATGAGTCCAGCCTTTCTCCGCCATTCTTACAGCTGTTTCAGTAGTAAGTGGTATTTGGAATGGTCCTTCCCATTCAGGCCGGAGCTTTGATTCCTTCCAGGTATGCATCAGGACCCAGTCTGAGCCAACAGTCTGTGAATCCTAAGAAATATCAAAGAAGAACATAACCTGAATACACAGTTTCTGAGAAAAACAACCTTAGTTTCAAGAGTACGTATTTCACTGCTCCTACCCAGGTATGGTAATCCAAACATACCACATGGTGAGACTCCTCTGCTTTCCTAGCAGTTTGAATTTTGAGAAGAGTTAAAGTTAAGCATTTTGTCCAGAGAAGTTTAGTTTCTAAAACCAGTTTTGACAGGTGTTTATTTAATGTCTGATTCATTTGTTCCGCTTTCCCAGAGGAGGAAGGATGTCATGGAGTATGAAACTCCCATTTTATTCCCAAAATTCTCATTAATCCTTGTAAAATATATGAAGTAAAATGACTTCTTTGATCTATTTGATTCAAAATAGATTCAGTAAATCATCTTTTTCAATCAGTATAGCTTCATATTCTAGAGTCTGTCAGCCATCTTCCTGCTTTCTGAGTAAGGGTAGTCTTCACTTGGTGAGGGCCAACAACAATGAATTGCCCTCCAAAGGTCAATTTTTCTTTCTTCTACCAGTAAGGCAGTTGCTGCTACTGCCTGAACACACTGGCCATCCCTGGGATACGAGATCTAATAATTTAGACAGATATGCTACAGTTTTTCTTCTATATCCGCACTCTTGGGTTAAAACCCTCAAAGCAGCACCCTCATTTACAGTTATAAAAAGATGAAATGATTTATTTAGGGCAGGAAGAGCTATGACTGGTGCTGTAATCAGATCCTGTTTTAGTTTTTCCACTCTTTTTCTTCTTCTGTCCAATTCAATGTATTGGGTTTCTCCTCCAATAATTTGAAATATAATATCTTTGTTTTCTGTGCATATGCCTCTATCCATAATCTGCAATATTTGGTTAAAGCTAAAAATTCTCTTAATTCTTTCTTTGTTCAAGGGAGAGGAAGTTGCACAATTCCCTGAATCCCTTCAGGGTTTATTCTCCATCTGCCCTTAGAGACTAGATATCTGACTTCTTTTTCCACATATTGTAATTTATTCTTAGATACCCTTACCCTGTGTTCTCCTAAAAATAAATAAATAAATAAATAAATAAATAAATAAATAATCAGGAGTTCATTTGTGGTTTCTTTTACCTTTGATTTTTTCTACCACAGATATCAACAAATCACCTACATTTGTAACAACATCCGCCCCTTCTGGAATCTGAAATGTTCCTAAAATCTTCTCCAATACTTGCCAGAACAAATTGATGGGATTCAGTGAATCCCTGAGGCAAAACGATCCATCTGTATTGTCGTTTATGGACCGTTTCTACGTCTTCCCATTCAAAAGGTTTTCTAATAGTTGTTGATTCTACCCTTCTGTTTTCTGAAGTATTGTATATCTGGCCATGCTTTCATCATGAAATTAACCTTTAAAAGCCCCTGTGCTACAGGGTCATCAGGATTCATTCCTGAATACCTTCTCATCCTGTCTCTAAGCCTTTCCAAGAAATCACTCAGAGTTTCATCTTTACTCTGCTGAACCTCAAAGGCTTTAATAAAATTCTGAGACTTAAGTACTGATTCTCTAATTCCTCTAAATACCATTTCCAACAAGTCTGTCATATTAACCCTATGCTGAGCCTTATTGTTGTCCCAGTTAGGGTCCACATTTGGAAATTTTTGCTCTGCTGGAATTACCCCATCTCCTGGAGGATGATCCCTTTCCCATTCCTGCATTGCTGCTCTTCTAATCATTCCTCATTCTTCCCCTGAGAATATCATATTCAGAATTGCCATCACTTCTCCCCGGGAATATAAATTGTGTCCCCGAAATTGATGTAATGGCTCTGCTAATCCAATGGGGTCCTCAGTGAGAGACTTCATTTTCTTCTTAAAATTTTGTACTTCTCCACTAGAAAGGGGAGCATTTACATACCCTATTTGTCGAGGTCCTAGCGGAACTTCCCAGAGAGGATACATAGCAGCTTCGGTAGCATCAATAGTGTTAGTATTTGGGAATGGAAAATTCTCAAGATCTTTTCTACATTATTCTAATTCTTTTACAAGCCTGGGGTACCTCCTGCCTCTAACTTTGTTCAGTTCCTCTCTCTTCTTCTGGAGCAGCTACTACAGCAGCTTCTGCTGCTGCAGCTTGGGGGTTACAAGGAAGATAAATTCTCTAAGGGGTCCCATTCATTACTTCTCTCCTCCTCTTTCTCTTCTCCTCCTCTTTTCTTCTTTATTCTGATATTAGCTCAAAACCAAATGTGTTTCTTGTATCCAACAAGCAGCATAATCTGATTCTTCTTCTGAAATTGGAGAATTGCTATTGACATATAAATTCAAGGCCTGACATACCTAGTCTTCATCAGACCCATATTTTGGCCAAACATACCTAGTCCTGATCAGACTCATATTTTGGCCAAAATGCTGCAGTTCCTTTGTTTGGTTCCTTTGTCCAGACTAAAACACAATATTTAGCCATTTTCTTCCTATCTTTTTGCTTAGTTTTGGGGTTATTCTTCCAATTTCTTAGCATTCTTCCTACAGGACTGTCAGTAGGCACTACCTTTGGGGTATCTCCCTGTTCCCTGTAGGGTACCACACACTAACTTTCTGGTTCTAGAAAATGGGGGTGTACTGCCGAGCACTTTACCATGCAAGGGGTACTGTCCACCACATTTCACAAGACTCTTCCCTTCTCTCTCTTATCTCACACTTTGTTTCCGGCCATGCCCCTCATGGACCTACAGAACCACGGATCAGGACTCCACACTCGCTTCATACAAAAGTACATCTCAATCACACGTCACTCAAGAGTCTTACCCAATTCCCAAAGCAATACTTAATATTTCTTACCTTGGTCTGTGCACAGAGTTACCGGGTCAATTCTCCAACCCGCAGTTCCTCCCTTCTCACAGTACTTCTTGTTTCTTTAACCAGTCTTGGGCCCTCTGCCAGCTCTCCCTAGAACCACTGCTGTCAATGCACAGGACCACTGAAATCAGCAGGGCGCCCCTTCCTGCTGCTGCAGTGTCGGGGTCCCCAGTAGGCCACTGGATCCCAGACAAGCTCCCAAATTGTGAGAAACACTCACTGGCCAATAACACAGGCTCAAGCAAGGATCTCAGTGAAGTAACCTTTTATTTGCGATTGTAGTGGTGAGCATCTCACAAGCAGGAGAGCACTTGTAGACTCACTTTTCACACCTTTTATGCCCTGGTTCCCAACTCCCCTGGTTACTTATTGGCCAAGTACTACAGGTTCACAACCTATCCGACGCTTGTTACTAGTGTCATACAAACCTTATCAACCTTTAATTCTTCCCTTTGTTTTCCTTATCTTTTGAAACCTCGGTACTGTTTTCAACAGCTTTTCAGCCTTTTGGTCACGTACACCCAGCCAGTGCTTTTCCGCTGAATATCAATCTAGTGCTTGTTTCCCCCCATACATTGTGCAATCCCAGGAAGCAACATGCCTTGCATTTCCTATGCTTATGTTACCAATTCCGATGAAAAAAAAAAAGAAACTTTTTTTGTTCCCACATCACACACTAGAAGGGTTTTCCCCTCACCATTCCGGCACAAAATTCGATTATTTACCTACTGCTCACGCTGCAGTTTCATTTTTTGCCTGAGTGCAAGAAAAAAAACACAGGCTTTTCTGAAAGAACCCATCTGGAGTTTCAGTTTGGTTTTGCATTAATCACTTCAAAATATTTATTAGTTTGTGTGGATTATCTGCCTGGCTACCTGGAGTGCTGTTAGGGTGCTTATCGCCATAGCCATTAGGGTGGATGAGGCAGCATTGCGCCTCCGGCCTGCATTCCTTGTTGGATGGCTGCTTGGGCAGAAGCTTAACCCTGCTGGGAGCCCCACATGCTGCAAGGCCACTGTCCTCTGGTTCGAAGGACTCTGATTAACATTTTCTATCATTGCCATTATCCTTGTAGTTAAGGTACAAGGTGAACAAGACAACAAGAGGTGAAAGACATGGGGTAAATGGCATTTGCAGTGTCTGGAGTAGTCATAAATATTAAAGACTCTTAAGTGCCTGTAATGACTTGGACATACTGTAAACCTTGAAGCATTTCAAGACCCCCAAGAGAGGTCTTTGCATGCCCAGCAGCTATGCACAGCTCTGGTCTGTCATAGGGACAGGGACAGGCCTGGAGGAGCCACCTCCACCCACAGGTAACTGCGGGATGTGAAGCGAGGCTTCAAGCAGGGGCCTGGGGGCCCTGTCTTGCTGTCCCTGGGGACACACGGACAGTCCATGTTAGCTGCCACTCTGTGCACATGACTTTCCATCACTGAGCTCCCCCTCTCCTTCCTCTGTGTCAGGGCAGTTCCTCCAAGACTCTGCTTCTAAAATTTTGGCATCTGTTAATATGGGAACAGTTTATTGCATTATCTCTCCGGATCTGTTTCTCCAAGACTTCCCTCCACCCACATCTATTCCTGCTGAACATCAGCTTGTTTTGTTCTTGCAACAGGAACTGTGGATCTTCATAGATTCTGCATTATATGATTTCAACCTCATTGCCAGCTGACAGCATTTGTCAAGAAAGACCAGGCTATCTGAAGCATACCACACCTGTTGCATGCCTGTTACACATTAGGTAAAGATTTAAGGATGAAATCTGTCTTTAGGGAAACTGACCCCAAAACTTGTTTGCTGGAAGCAGGATTTCTTACTGGTCATCTTGTCAGAAGTATCCAGTTACTTTATTTTTCTTAACTCTCCCGTTCGACACATGGGAGAGGCACAGTTTGTAAGGAGAGGTGATACTTTATTTAACAAGGGGATACAGTTGGAAAGAAATAAGCACACATAAGAAATAAGACATGCCAGAAAGACACTATAAGAAATAGACACACCAGCTCTGAACACCTTTAAACTATCACAGCTTTTAAGGAGCAAATCTGTATGAACTGACAAATTTTTGAAAACACTGGTTTGGGAATTTCAAGATCAGGGTGATTTTTTTTTTATTTTGTAGTTAAAATCCAGAATATTCCAACTTCTGTTTAGTGATTTCTGTTAATCACAGCTCCTGCAAATCTTCTTCAATTTACCCTGATCTTTAGACTTCCTTATGGACACGTGTACATATATAGGAGAAAATCCTGCAGTCCATATACGTAAGCATTTTATTCCAAGCCTCTGAATTTGTTGCATTTCTTTTGTGAGAAATAGCGGTTGGCCCATGCTGTTAGCCCAGACCTGTATTAGACAATAACTGCCAACAAAGTAATAGCAAGCCCTCCTGATGTGTGTATATATTTACTAGCCTTATTAATTATTTATGCTGGTATATTCTGGTTTGGTAATCAGTAGAAACTACCAAAGCAAAAGCACTTTACTCCTAGTATAATCGTGCGTTCTCTCTGACTATTATCAAAACAAGAAAGTTGCCAAAAAGCCACCATGACACAGTAAGTGCCTAATGTGGACTCAATGTGAACATACGTCTTCCTCTCTCAGGTTTGCTACTGGGTTTGTCACCAGTGCCGAAAAGGCAGCCTGCTAGTTCCAGGGCATGCTGCTCTGAGATAGATGGGCACCACGATGAATTCACTGTTCCCTACTATACCTCTTCTTTGACAGTCCTGTCAAAGCTCATTCAGCTTGAAGCATGGCAGCACTGGTATCCAGCTTCTCATCTCTTCTACAACGTGACATCTAGAGGACAGTCACGGTAATTTGCTTTATCCATCATGCTATGAATTTACTGCAGGGCTTCTTTACCTGAGGGGTACTTGCAGCAATTCTTGATATACTTCCTCCATTGTTTTCCCATGTCTGTGGCTTCTATTTCCAAAATCAAAATATTTATTCAATTTCTAAGGCACAGATATTTTTGCTGGTTAGTTTTTATTTTTTATTATTATTATTTTTTTTTACCTTTTATCAATATGGATGATTTTTTTTTTAAGGAACGTGTCACAAGTAAAATAATTTTCTTCCTTCTTGTTAATAATCATATCTTATTTGCTTATGTGGGAGTGAAAGGTACTGAAGGAAGGGAAGAGACACATGCCCTTTGTTAACATTGCAGTTCAAGCATACAGTCACGCAATCAAAATTGTTATTGACATTTTTCCTTCAAAAATGAATACTGTGATAGCATCACTATATTACTGTAAGGGTAGGGGAAAGAATTTCTTGAATGCATGTACATACAATTTGCATTCTGCCTGAGGTGTAGTAGATCTTGTCAAGTGAGCAGATAATAGAACCTGTGACTGGGCTCAGTAAGGCAGGTACGCCATCTGCTGCGGAAGATACTGAATAAACTTAAATATCCTTTGAGAGAATTATTATTATTATTGTTACTACTACCAATAATATTAATAAAATTATTATTAATAACAACATCAACAACTTTTTTTTAGTATTTACTTTTGCAGTAAAGAAATAGTCCCAATTCAGGCTTTTAGCTGAAAGCTCAGTTTGGAAAAAAAAAAAAAAAAAAAAAAAAAAAAAAAAAAAAAAAAAAAAAAAAAAAAGCATGGAACAGAGATGGGCAGATTATTCTAGGTTTCTTCTGCTTATTTCTAGGTCATGTCAAAACAAGCAAAAAGGACCCAACTGCAATTTGTAATGTGTAAGTGGAAAAAGGCAGTTTCAGAGGAATAAATCATGTCTGTTTAGGGCCAGAGTGTAGTCCCAACATCTCACTCCTCTCCCATGCAGTACCTTCCTTTAATACACAAGATTAATTAGGCCAGGGTTTCCTCTCTGATTTTGGCCTCGCTAAGCAAGCAATTTTTCAAGACTTGCATACTCAAAGTTCTTGCATACTCAAAACCATCAAGACAGCCATCTCCTACGCAGCCTTGCAGCAGCAGATAACCTCTCTGCTGTTCATGTACAAGCAAGACCTGTCTCATAGAGGAGAAAATCAGGATTTACAACATCCCCCACCACCTAGGAAGAAAGGGAACAGCATAGCCAGCTCCAAAGGGAACTGTAACAGCTACAGTTCTTTGTCCAGATACAACCGTATAGAAATCTGGGCAGCACTTTGTTTTCCTAGTAAATTCCAAAATACAGATCGTTTTATGTAATACATCTTCTATTAATAGGGCTTCCCATCCCTTGCCCCTCTAACATTAAAAAGCGCTTAACCCCTAGGTGGCACTATTTAATAAAACAAGGCCTGTTTAGGCACTGTATTTTCCCCCTACAGATGGAGTTCTTATTTAAAATGTAAACTAGTGTAAATGTAAGTATGTTGAATGCAGCTATTAGTCTCAGTTTGGTAATCCTCTTTTTCTGAATCTATCTCTCAAAGCCAATATCTCTCAAAGCCAATAAAATATACTGCTGTGAATCTCATTTAAATACAGTATTTGTGCCTTCAGAGCACTATGGAATATATTTCCTGGAAAATTACAGAGCATTGCAAACTATTATAGTTTTTGTTCTTTCCGTGAGCAGTGAATAAAACAGCGTAGGCTGTGTTTAGCAATTCGCTTGGAGCAACAGTAGAGTGATAGCTGTAAACAGCTGGTGCAGAGCTTCCCCACATCTCCCGTATAATCTCAAAGATTATTTTGGATGAGGTGGAGGCTGGCCCAGCACCACACGTCTCCAGTGCACATTTTCAAACTCCCCGAGGTACAGCCATCTCACAAAACTTTACATCCTCAACCACGGGACATGTAGGGAGGAGCATGCTCCCTTTCCATCTGCCTCATGTAGGTAAGTTTCACACCAGCCCCTACTCTCCATGTAAAAGCTTCACAGGTGGGAGCCCTCTAACTTTTCTCATTCCTGCAGGTTCTGGAAGACACTGGTTTAGTCCTTCCTGATCCTGCTTTTCACACTGATGCTGGAATTTGCATTGCTTGGTGGTGCAGGGGAAGAATGCTAGACTTCATCCTGCAGCCACAGCAGCAGTACCCCAAAAATACCTTGAGTAAACCCTTCTTGCACCTTGTTTCCACAAACAAAAAGGAGAGGGAGAATACCTTGAAGGCAATGCTTACCACTATGACAGCTTTGCTCACAGTCAAATGTAGGTGATGATACTGGGAGACAAGCCAAGGCTGAAAGGACCTCAGCATCCCTGGGGTGTGGAAAGAGAAGCAGAGGGTACAGAGCTTCTGGGTGCAGGAGGTACCACTGGGAAACAGAACAGCAGAGCTTAAGGCAGTTAGAGGAACAGTGCTACAATCTCCCCAATAAATCTCTATGATTCTCCTTTTGAAAAGATGTTCTTTTTTTTTTTTTCCCTCACGTTGTAGTACCTGATAAATAGCTCCTTCATGGCATCTCTCAATGCCCCCTTCCCTCATTCTGCTCTGATTTTGCCTGTACAGGCAATTCTTATGTATATTCTCTCCATCTGGCTTTTGTGATAGCTTCATTATCTTTTTTTGTTAATAGCTTTAAGTTTTGAGATCACCCAAATCGTGTTATTTTGTCAGACTTTCTTTCCTACGGTAAGAAACAAAATGTTTTTTATATCATCTTTGTCACTTCCCCTCTCTGTTGTCATCCAGAAAACAATTGTGCATCTGATTACAATTCTCTGAAAATCAACATGGTCATGGAAGGAAAACTGTAGGCATATCACTGTACTTTTTGGGTTATTTACTTTTCTGTATAGAAGGCTACTCTAAAGCTTCTGAAGCTTTAATTTCCACTTAAATCCTAAATTGACAAAAAAAGCATTTATTTCAACAGAAGCATACTGAGGCCCAATCCTTAATTCACAGGGGGCAACTTTTCCAGTGTGACACTGCTAAGAGGAAAAGGATCAGGACTTTTAAAAGGATGTAAAAGGACTTTTAACACAAGCAGGAACTGATTTGTTCACAACAGTAAGATGTCTGCTTGACTACTGCCCAATGCGCCAAGCACCACTTTATGCCCTTCCACATTGCAGAGTACTTTGACCCTGAGATGCAGAAATAGAAAGTGAATGTACCTGTGTTCAGTCAGAGACCTTGAGCAAGTGCTGGGTCTTCGGCCCAGTCTTAATTCTTCCTGTGCCAGCCTAAGCTCATACATACACTGCAGGAAGTCTAACGCTCGATGTCCTTGCTATTGCAACAGTTAGGAAGCTGATGTTTGTTGCGAAATTTTTATATCACCAGGCAGGAACAATCTATAAATCAGAAAAGATAAGTAAATTCTTACTAATTATACATTTGTGGTAGTTATTATTCTTCATATTTCTCCAAGCATTCAGGAAGAGATGGTTTCTTTCCTGAGACATTTCAAGCAATTTGTTTTTCTCCAAAGACACAAATTAAGGATTTTGCTGACAAATACTATTATTATTTTTTTAATTCTCAAAGGCATTTAAGTAAACTTGAAATATTTTTTCTTCCAAAACATTTATGAGCTTAGGAATGTAAACCTGAGTATATTTTATAGGTCACACAATTTGCTATTTTGAAGAGATAGAAGGTTTGCTTATTCATTTTTGCCTAAAATAGTAAGCCCCTGTACAACTCGCATCTAAATGCTTTCATACTGCACATCTGCAGATCACATGAAGATACCCAATTTTTTTGTTGAGAAAACCAACAGGAAATACACTATTGGCAGCTACCATGGTTCTCTGTGCGAGACTGTAAGGTTAAGCTCTGTGTAAGGCTGTAAGACTCGGGCAGCCTCCAGTTCAAGTTGAACTTCCCTATGTAATGATACGCTATTAAATACAAAGGCTTTTTTTTTTTTTTTTTTTTTTTTTTTTTGATTAAATTTTAACTTGCTGAGTAAATTGATCAACAATTAATAATTAAAAACTGATTAAATTTAACTTGCAAATAAAATTCTGTGTATGACCCTGGATGAATCCAGGACAAAAATCTCCATCCATATCATGATTTATTTACTTATAAAGATTAACGTAGATTTTATTTTGTTTTAACAGTTCATGTTAGCCTTTCAAGTTCCAAATATATTTGATTGTAGAAATGTAGAGATGTAGAAACCTCTGAAAGCTGTTTTACCTTCTTTCTGTCTGTCCCTTTGCCTAATCCAAGTCAATTGTAAATGAATGTGGCCTCAAAGGATGGAGGAAAAAACATAATGAAAATAGTCACATGGTCCAAAACATTAAAAAGATGGGAATCTATTTAAGGAATGAAACATGTTTCAGGAGCTGTAGAATCTCTGCGGACTGACATATGGGAGTCGTATGTCAGCATATGCCTGTGCTGCACGTACAGCCTATATCCTTTGCTAAATGCTATTTGTGTCCATAAGTTGTAGCAAGAAGATCAGGTTTCGGTGCAGTTAGAAAAATGCACAGGCATGAAAAAATGTTTAATTTTTAATTATCTGTAGAAGCAACCTTACACATAATTTATTCTTTCCTTACTCCTTTTTGTGACCTCTGAGAACATCCTGACAGCTAAAATAAATCTACCCATCTCACCCCCTGTTAAATTCTCAGCGTCAGGAAAGATGGGACCGACACTCTGATTAACCAGAAAACAAACACTACAGACTTCTGGAAAAACTTCAATTTTTACTCTTTTTGGCCTCTATGTGAGAACAAAGCTCAGTTGCAGAGAAAAAAGAAGATTCAGAAGATGCAATGCATACCAACATGTACCCTGTGGGCAAGAAATATGGGATTAGGAGAGGGGAATACTTCTGTTCGAAATCTAATCATATAATAACCTAACAACAAAGTCACAGCATTTGTTTCTCATTTCTAGACTAGAAATCCTATTTTAAACCTGAGAAATCTCTCTCTTTGGAAACATTTTTTGAAATGAGTACAATTTAAGTTTCAATCAAACAAAAATAAGAAAAATGCTGGGAAATTTCCAACACCAGTCAGCCGCAAACTAGCTACAAGATATGATCTAGCCTCAATTCCCATGCTGTTTCCAAAAAAAACCTTCCTTTCTACAACCCAAAGTTGAGGATAGCTCTTGGTTACAGTTTTAGGGCCCATATTAGAGTCAAACTGTATGTTTGGCCATTCTGGCAACTCGAAAAAATAGGTTATTATGAGCTGCAAATATCAACAGTTAACAGTAATAATTGTGAATGTTGTGTAATATTTGATGTGTCTTTATTATTTGTTACATTACTCAAGAGTAAATGGAAAGCAAGTGTTGTAATTGAAGGTACTGCATGACTGTGAATTAGGTTTGAGTGTGAAGAGCGTTAAAGCTGTAGAATTTCCAGTGTAATATAGTGTTGACTGATTATAAAAATAAAGTAAAGGGTGTATTTACTTGCCTTCTATATGGAAACAATTTAGATTTCTAGTCAGAAGGTCAGGGAATGGATTCTTATCTCAGGCTAAATACAAATAATTTTGCCAACATCAAAGGAGCATCCTTAAGTTGACACTGCTACACTCAAGATGAGAAATTCACTCACATTTCTGAGTCTCAAGCACAAGTACTGAAGCACTCATTTAACCATTCAACTTCATTAAATGGGACATAGAGTAATTACATGCCAACAGCTAGAAAAAGGAAAGCTGCTTTTAACACGCATAGATCCCAGAATTAGACAATCACCAGTATTTCACCAGAATTTCTGCCTGAAGATTGTTGTACTGAAATGGAGGTTATTATCATAACCAAACACGGTGCTGGCAGTTCAGGAGGAGAGGCTGTGTGATGTTGACTGTGGTTTCTGCTTCACTGCATTACCTCGCAGTGACATTAGCACATATTTTACATTCTGTGAGGGGAATGCTTCCCCTCGTCCTCTCTACCACTTGGAAGCATTGAAGAGATGAGAGCTGACACTTGAAAATACTATAGTGCTCATGATCTCGTCAGAGTATAAGATGGCCTTCTTGGATGCAGAAAATTCAGCTGCCTGGAGTGGTTTTGCTTTGTCCAGCTGGTGTCCTACCATCTTCAGTATGAGCTGAAATACAAAGCTGCTTCCAGACACCACTGCTTGTTATTCACTTGACTTTACTAGCCTTGTCAGAGTTAATTGGATTTGTGACATGGTCAGATGTTTATTTCTTGATTCCGTTGTCCCTTGCCTTACAGGACACGTATGCCAGGAGAAACTACAGTACATCTAGCAAATACTAAAAATGTGGAGAGATACATGGACATGCTATCAATGTTTTTAAGATATAAAACCTAAGGAAATGTGATTAAAACATCCTTTATTCTAATCTTTCCTAATATTTTCAATTAGCCTCTGATTTGTCAAAACAATTAAAGCACTCAGGAATCTTTTTGTTTAAATACACTCATGAATCTTTTGACAGTCTAATATCACACTCGTTAGTTTAGTCAGGCATAAATGCCCAAGTATTACTGTAGATGAATACTACTTTGGGGAAGAAGGCAAATAAATCACAGAAATATAAGGTTACACTTCCAGTAAAATCTCTTAGTTTATTAAGTATTAGACAGACCTACACTATTTATTAAAGCCATTGCCTACAGCCATAATTTTAGTACACTTTTCTTTGTGTTAGAACATTTTATGTCTTGAATATAAGATGACATAGTCTCAGGCTATAAAATAGCTCTTACACAATTCACTTTCTAAATCTTTCCTACTAGTACTAATATATTTTCCTGAAAACTTTTTAAAACACAATGAAAAACAGGTATTAATAACTTTGGAAAAACATCAAGCTATTTAAATCAAAAGCCACAAAAGAAGAGGACTTCACTTACATCTGCTGCAAAAGATTGTGAGTTTGGGAGCAGATTCACTAGAAAGGATTTGTTCTGAAATGCAATCTATCTGATTACAGAAGTTTTGGTCAGATGAGAGGTCCATACATTGCCTTTGAGAATGGATACAGACAGACAGACAGACAGACAGACATATAAATACACCTACAGGACTCACAACACACCATGATGGAAGTCACAGTGGATATACTAAGTCACAACACCAGCCTTTTTTTTGGGCTTGGAACATGAGTAAATCAATCACACTTTGGTCTTCAAAAATGTATAGAAATTGTTGAACATTCCTTTGTATGTTGGCATGAGCTAAATTTCATGTATATGATATTAAGAGGAAGAAGAGAGAGATACGTAAACAAAGCATTTAGGCCCATGCTTAACTTTAAATTTGTATCTAAATCCTTGTGAAGTCAACAGCTATGCAGTTGGAGCTATGCCAGTGTGTAGCTGAAAACATGACAGTCATGATATTGTTTTATACAGTCATGTTGTTATTAAGTTTGCAGGCAGACAACAACGATGCAACTACTTTTAATCTGTAAATGTTGAGGTATGTAGGTTTGTGAGAAACATATTAGCAACTCTTTGATATTGAGTGGTACAAAAGAAATAAAATCAAGGACAAACTACTAGTCATCATTTCAGCAAGAACAGGTAGATATGATTTATCTCTACTTCATTCTCATTATTAGCATAGGTCCAATGCTTTCAATACACATCAAGCTGGGGTAGCACAGATGCAAATCGATTGAGTTTGGTTTCATTTTGGACGACTTATTGAAAGCATCTGCTAAATGCGCAACAAGGTCAACCCTCTCCACTCCAGCATATCACATTAGCTGTGAAACAGAAGAACTAATAACTTATCTTTTAAACTACAGTGCTTCCATCCTTCAAACTGTACCGATTTAGATAAGTCATTGCTTCCAAGGAAGCAATGGAAGGCAGGGTTTGATTTTTCAGTATTACATAAAGCGAAAAGATTATCCATCTAGATTCTGAACCCATTAATCTGCCTGATGAGAACTTCAGGGATGGACCTAATAACTTTTGGGGCAATATGTGATGTAAATTAATGCTATGATGAAGCAGATCTATCAGAATCTCATCTTTTTCAACATCATTGCTTCTAATGGACAAATTAATTATAAGATACAGTAATTATCTTATGCTCTAGTGTATTGTGTTAATTAAAAATTCTTTATTACATTTCCTTGAGGGTAATTATAAAAAATGTATCACCTCCAGACAACAGTCTATAAATATTTGCTGTATCCTAGTTGCTTCATTACATTAATTTTGTGTCTCTCAATATTGTTACTTAACTTCAGTAAAATGGAGTGGGTTTTATTTTTTATTATTATTATTGTTTATTTTATTTTGATTTATAGGGGCATCTGGTAACACTTACTTTTATACAAACATGAAAAGTTACAGTCCCCAAAATTTCACTAGCATTGCTCTGTGCTATTAAACTGTACTGTCCCCAGCACTGACAAGATAGAAGAAAATCTATTAAGGTCAGTTTTTATTTATCATCACAGTCCTTCCATAGCACATTATTAGTATAAATGGTGTATCAACCACCATGAATCTCTGATTAAAAAAATGCATGTTAGTCCATAAGATACTGATGAGGTCTGACTGAATCTAAATTAAGATTATATATTTGTAGGAGAAACAGGAATGACTGTTAGGATAAATAAATAAATAAATAAAAATAAAAAAAGCAAGATCCAAGCAAAATCTAATGCTCTGTCAGAAGCCAAATTATGATTTAAAAAGTAACATTCTTCTAGACATGCGATTGCATTTTGTGTCATTTCTACATGTTCCTTGAAATTAAGACTGCTATAAAGGGGCACGTTGAGTGCATACACCCCTCTTCTCAGATACAGGATCTTCCTTAGTGACAGGAATGGATATGGCCACTGATAAACCTCTTCCTCAGAAAACTACCGAAAGCTGGCACAAGATGAAACATCCCCAGACCCGAAAGTTCCTTGGCCCAGCTCCCTGACTGGAGGCTGTATCTGGAGGCTGTCTGCATGGCACGTCACCCTGTGATGCTGAGGACCCTTTGGGTGACACCTGCGAGGAGGTCCACCCAGCCACCCACTGTGGAGCCAGCAGCCCTGCAAGTGCTGCCATCCTTGACACAGAGGCAGATGTGTATTTGGGAAGGATGGGCAACCTGCCAAGTGGATGGGTAGATGAGCTGGCAGGGAACCAGAGAGTTTCTGACACAAATCTGACAAGCTTGGGTTCCATAGGGCTCCTTATCTACATCATACAAATTCTAGATCCTATTCATACCAAAGTACTAAATAGTTTATATTAGGAAGTGTGTTTTATAAAAGTCCATTTTCTCCCTCCAAAATGCATAGGGTAAAATTTAACCTGACAGTTTCTCATAAAGTTCAGATAAAAGTACACATTAAGCAACAAATGCCTCATTAGAAAAATTGACATTGAAACAGGTGGAACCAAATAATCTACCTGGTTACTCAGTGTCAGCTGGTGCCTGCCTAGTGCAGCACTGTGTGTTGTAGAAATTCTGCAGCTACTGCTAAGAGACTAAATAGATGAAATATCAAAATATCACAAGCAATGAATCTGCTTAAACATGGCACTTCTCCAGGCAGGCTAAGGCCATTGGCAAACAATGACTACAAATATGGATGTAAAATGCTATCACTCACCCAAGTTGTGTTGATTTCCCCTAGCTAGAATGAGTAGAAAGGAAAATGTGTTCCAATTCAGTTCGGTATGAGGTTGCTTCAGTACAAACTTTAATCAGTCTCCAAAAGTATTTTAGATATAAAGTAGCACATCATAATTTTAATGAGATTATATTACTTACTGTATCTGAGCTAGATCCTTCAGCTTGCATTGTGCAGTGCTTGCTTGCTCACATTTTTACAAAAGCGGGTAAATCTACAGCCTTTCACTTGATAAACAGTATAACAATTAAGTAATTAAGTAACTACTACATAGTTCTTGGAGTAGCTACACTTTGAAGAAGTTTAACAGCCTGTCTGCATTAAAAATAAATAAATAAAAATATCTGGGGACTGAAAGTTGAATCAGCGCTGATGAATGCCATTTTCCTGTTGTACCTGTGTCAATGCGTTGCACTCTGACCAGAGAGCTGTCAAGCTATGACCTATGTATTGCTTTACAGCCAGGAGCTGTAATAACTGATAAGCAATGCCGACAGAGTTGCACGCTGTGAATACTTCCATGTTACTCTGTTTGGTTTTCAGTATTCTTCCTTCACCATCTCACGACAAACACAGGATTCTTGCCTCCCCCTAAGTATTATTTAGCCTGAGAGCTAAATAACTTGGGAGCAAAGTAGCTTTGTGCAGTGCTGTGTTCATTCATTTCTTATAATTACTAGAGCCAGTTTCAGCTGTTATGTACACTCTAGCTTCAATTTCTTTACAGGAACCTATGGAATCTTTTAAGGAAGACACTCAGGCATTCTGTCTTTTGCCAAGAAGGAAGGTACCACCATGTACGATAGTGGTTTACAACCTAGAATTTCTATTGTACCACTACCAAACTTTACAGAGAAAATATCTGGCAAATGAGGTGAACCATGCTGTGACAACAAGCACTCTTAGGGCTTTACTGTTAGCACAGGGGAGTGAGTGTCCTGATTTAAGATTTCTGCTCATCCTCTGTCTTTGGTAGAGATGTTTGCACTTATGAAGAGTAATAGATTGGCAGTTTCTCAAGAGCAAGTTATATTTCTCACCACAGATAAGCATGTCTCATTTCATTTTGGCAACAACAGTTGTTTCTATTCATTTCTGAGCTAAAATCATGTAGTTCGAGTTCAGTGCTTTTTCCAAAGAGAAACCTCATCTTCTATGAAGAGCAGCCTTCTAGTTTTTTTAGCACATATATTTTACGTCATGCTAAGGAATAATTTGGCTTACATCCCTCTGCCATGTGACAATGTTAGGCCAGGTTCCAAGGGAGAAAAAGTAACACCTGATGACCTAAAACCTGGGGCTCAAGGGAGCCCAGGGAACCAGAAGTGGCACAAACACTGCTTTCTTCTAACACTCTTGCAAAAAGCCTTGTCTCAAAGCTTCCATATTCATGTATTTCACAGTATAACTTTTCTGAGTTATGAAGAAAGGGATGGCCAACTCTTCTTCCCAGACAATCAGACAGAATAATAGAGCCAATAGGCAGACAGTACACATTTCAATGCACTGCTTTGCCATGCACTCTCTGGAGCACCAAGAGAAACTGCACATTCCTTCAAGTCTTCTGTTATAGTGAATTTTGCCTGTTTGGCTCCCTTTCCTAACAATATCTAGCAGCATCCAGAACACATGCTCATACTATGTTAGAACATGATAATAATCCCATAAATGCAGAAAAGATCTACATTTTGTAGATCTGTAAGCCCTGGCCTTTCCTACCTTTATTTCACGCACCTGTATGAAGCTGAATTTCTGTTTCCACCTTGTATGTCCTTGGTCACCGGCATTTTTCATGAGACAAACAAACATTGCTTCTCTACAGGCTGTAATGGAAAATGGCTGCTAGTTATAAGGAGGATTTCAAAAGTACTTGGTCCACCCAAATCTTCCTAGCAGTTTTCAGCAGCTACAGACAGCATTTTATCTGTCAAAGTGGCAGCAAACACAACATAAAATATAGAGTAGGCCCAATTTTTAGTGTGTCAGTAGAATCAGCCTGCAGTTATTTTTAACTGCCTTGAAAGCTTAGCAGGAAGATACAGTTAATCCTTTAAAGGATTTGCAGGTATTCATAGCTTAATAAGTAAGCATAGTGGATTAAGCCAATAGAAGATTGTAGCCAGTCTTCTAAAGACAACCTTTATGTGCTCATATTCAATAAAATAAAATAAAAAGAACAATGTTATATATAGTCTTGCCTGACAATCACTCTCAATTGTCCATATGTGCCAGAATCTCACACTGAGATTAAATAAAAACATTAATTAGAGACATTAAACTCAACATGTGTGATAATTAAATCATCAAATACCAGTGAATTTCTGGTATCTTATTTTCCCATTATCCTGTAAATCCTTTGAAAAACAGAACTATATCCTGAAAATGAATTCAAAAATGCATCTACAGTAAAAAATAAAACTAAACCAGTAAAGATTTATTTTGGAATGAAAAAAAAACAGGAAGGAACTGATTTTAATAGGTCAGATTTTATATTGCTTTTATTCTTCACAGAGAAAAATTCACACATTATAATGCATCAGGTTTCACTGACAGTGTCCAAGCTACGAGAGATCTGGGTTCTTCAGCATATTCATAAATGAAAAGTAGACACGTAATAACAAAAAGACAAATTCAGATGACACAAAATTATTAGCCTGAGGAAATCTAAAGCTGGCTATGAAAAGCTTCAGAGGATGGTTCAATACTGAATGGTGATAAAATGCTAGAGGCTATTTGATATCAGTAAATGCAGTGCACATTAAGAGAGGAAGGGAAAATACACATATGTATATATTCATGTGGTGTTAGTCAGCATCACCAGGAAAGCAATCTGGAAATATCTCATTGCCTAAAGAGGCACTTAGAAATTACTAAAAATTGTCGGAGAACAAACACAAGAAGTCTTTGCCCTGTATATATTCAGGCCAGAGACACATCATGAATAACATATGCAGTTTTGGTCCTTCAACTATCAAAAAGTTTGTGGCTGAATTAGAAAAAAAAGTAAAGGAAGATATGATAGAGATGTATTAAATCACTAATTTTATGGAAAAGGTGAACGGGGAACAATTATCCACTAGCTTTCACAATAAAAGCATTGAAAGGCATGAACATTTTTCTGGTAATAATAAACTGAATTCATTTCCATTAGATATCATAAGGCCCAAACTATACGTGAATCAAAAAATTCATGACTTCATGAATTCAGCAGTTCTGTTCAGTAGTCCAGCAGTAACTATTAAACAAAAGAGTCTCCTAGCCACTGAAGGCTAGAAGAACATGATAGAAAAAAAAAATAAAATCACTTCAAGCATGACTGCCTCCTTACAATATTTTACTTATTTTACAAAATGAATACCTACTTACTCAGATGGGATCCTAGGTTACATGGGCTTTTCATCTGGCTGAATTCAGCAGTTCTCAAGTCCTTGTGACTAGAATAAATGAAAAAATGACTTACACCATTTGGCATATTTTTACAAGAAATTTGTCCAGGACATCTCCAGTTCTCTCTCTATTACTTAAAGAGAATCAAGGATGAACAAAATTGTCTCATAAACTGTACAACTGAAGAAGGCTAGTGTCCAACATATTTTTAGTGTTGTATAGTCTGATTACCAGAGAACCCTCTTCTTTCACCTTTCCATTCTGTTAAATGAAATATATGTACAATGACTGAAATATATGTAAAATGGTAAAAGAAGATGATTAAGATTATAATTAGGACGCTGCTATTCTCAGATTATTCAATAGTGGAATTCAGTTTGACTCTGCCCCATGAACATAACCACGAAACATGGGAACATAGGGCCAGAAGGGAACTCCAGAATCACTGTGAATGATCCAGTCTTATGCTTGCAGTTGTATCTCTTAATCCCTTTCAGAAACTGACCAAATCCCCTTTGATAAATGCTCAATCAGATGGCAGTCCCAGAGCATCTTTGCCCTCATAGAAAAATCTTTCCTATTTCTAGATTCAGTGTATTCTTCCTAGTCACTCTTATGCTTATGACTTACGCTCTTACACCAACGCTGTTCCCTTGTTTAAACAGAGCTTTTATATCTCTGGTAGTATATTCAAAGACGGAATACTCTGTACTCACACATCTCTTGTTCTAGGAGCTGTGTAGATGTGCTAGCACATTTCTTTCAAGCCATAAGCCCTGCCACCAAGACAGACAGCTTTTCTCAACATGTATTCAATGCCAAACCAGTGTCACCGTACTGATTCACATCTGTAAATAGTTCAGTGGTGGTTCGCTCAACTATTTCTGTACCACAGTTCACTGTGCAGTGCAACTATGCTCCTTATCTCATGTGGTACCCTTCTAATCCCATGGGTCACCAAGCTGTCTTTCTCCTTACTGCCTCTGTTCTGATTTGTCTTTTGGGAATGTGGAATTTCCACAGAACAGATTCTAATTTTCTCATACATATCAAGTTCTTAATGTTTCTATGACAATCTCTGACATACAAAAAAAAAAAAAAGACTGAAAAGATTATGGTGTTATTTGCCTGGGTCTTCAATGAGTTTGAACTGACAGCTTTGCTGGAAATCTTAGCCCCATGAGTCACCACAATGATTCTGAAGTTTAGTGACGACTCTACTGTGAGAAAGACATCACTTCTTACCATTCTGGAAGAAACACCTCCTTAATATAGTAATGGCAGACTGGTATCATCATCGCAGAGTTCCTAACAGATGCCTGAGAAGAGAAGAAATTCAAATAAAGCAGTAGGAAATGAAGATTAGCTCAACACCTGTCAGTGATTCTGCTTTTTTTTTTTTTTTTTTAAACAAAAACCCCAGAGTCTATCTTAATTCCTCACATGTTCCAATTTTCCCCTGTGTAGTCCATTTTGCTTAGCTAGCCTGGACTAAGCTAGCTCCTTCTCTGGCTCTGTTCCACATTGCAGATTTGTAAGAGTCACTCTTACTAACAGATACTGCACAGACAGCATGGCTTCAGGAAGCCTGCCGCTTACCTGAATGAACGCTTCACTTTCACATTAGTTAGTACTTCCTTTAAATTGAGGAAGGGCAGAGATCTAGGAGTGGGAATGAGAGCAACTGCTTGGAAAGCAGGCTCTATTTTGACACAATCATGAAAGGAAGACCAGCATGACTGTCTGCACACATGTTAAAAATAAAAATAAATCTGAGGTCAGAAAAGGGCTCTCCAAAACACAGGGAAGCAGGAAGAACTTTATCACAATGCAAAGACAGCACAAGAAGCTCCAGGACACCAATGGCTCAGAGTGACTTGGCGGACAAGGAAATGAGGGACATTCCTATGTTTTTTAGATTAATTAGAATGGGGAGAGGAAAAGTGCTGTGAAAGACACGGTGAATTAGGAAAAAGGATATGTTGGAAAAGAATTAAATGGAGAAACATTTAAAAAAATCTGCCCTTCTGCTCATATTTAAATGCTGGTACTGGATATAACCACATAACAAGACTATCATATATGAAATATTTATTCCTATGGAAGTAAGATAAAATATTACTGAAGTCACATAAGCAGCCTGCATGTATTTGCCACAATATGAAACCACAAGATGTTTATTTTTAAAGCAATTTATTATGGCTACAACTTGCAGTGTTTAACATATATTTTGGAAATCTGTAACACATACCTGAAATCAGATTGTGTAATTAGACGGAGTCTAATTTGCCTGTATTTGCCTGGCAGAGGAAGCAGCATAGTGGTCCTTCCTCACTCCCTTTCTGCTGTCGTGATGGATGTCCTTCTGGCACTGTATCTGGCTTCTGTGTTCCTCATGTGCTGAAGAAATGAATGAATAAGAGGAAGCAGCCTGCAGAAACTCTCTGTGATTAATCTTTCTTTCAGGCTCACTTTGCATTGCTGCAATACCTCTACTGTAAAAGAGGTTTCACTTGATTCAGTAGAAGAGAAAAATCAGCCCCATAACGTGTCTCACCACCACTGCATCCATATACCTATGCATACACCCCTTATGCTCCCGACTGGCATTTCAAATGTCTGTTCAGAGGCAAAACAAAGCAATCAGAGATTTCAGATGCAATCTGAATGACATGAGCCAGACAAATTCTTCAGCTGAAGTGCTGCTGTTAAGCTCTTTCCAAAACGCTGAACGTTGTGTTAATAAACAACAATATTCATTTCAAAACTTTAGGAATATGTGGCTGAAACACAGTTACTGTATCCCTACAGTGAGGGGTCAGCCAGTTTCCACCACAAACCAGCATCTTAAACACAAATGCAACACGGCAGCTTGTAAACAACCAGGGGAAAAAAAAAAAAGTTAAAATACACTCAGCAACGTCCAGTGAGGAACAGAATGCAGGAAAAAAAAACAAACACGAATGTCTTATAAAGCATGTCATGTTGAATAAAACAACATTTTTTCCTTCCTTTATTTGATTTGGTGCTGTTACTCACTCAGGCAGTCTTGCTGTGAATGAGTTTCATAGCACAGTACTTCCCTGAAGTAAAATACAATCCTGTGATCCTTTTTCTTCACCTTGGCAAGATTCTTGCCAAAGTAAGGTGAAATTGTTTCATTTTGCCATGAGGTGCAAGATTTTTGCTTTTATCGCGAGTAAATAAATGTAAATAAATCTATGAAATATTCTGGTTTGAGTGATAAGAGGAGAGTGTTTGATGTTAAAGCCTGAATCGCATACCATTGAAACCACATACCATTGAAAACTTTAAATTCAGATAAAAGAATAACATTATTTTAGAAGACTGGTCAATCCTCAGCCACATCTACAAACCTGCTGCCATCATATAAGGTTTAAGAATTAAAGCCAGGCCTTTCACTTGAGCGCAGCTTCACCGAGAGAAGGGCAGGGAGTAGAAACTGGCAGGTGCTGGGAAAGGGACAAGAGCGAAGCATCTGTTCCTGTGGGGATTTTTCTGTCCTCCCACACATTAAGGGGAGAGAGCCATATGAAGTGTGCACAGCGTTTATTTTTAGCCAGTGAGACAAAGGGCCATCACATTGCTCTGTCTCAAGGATGGCTACAAACGCCTGGTGCTAAGATCTGATTTTTTTCCATTCATGTTTTGATTTTTTCCCCTTACTTTGTAAATGTTATCTTGCATTGCCCAGGCACATTTCTAATATGTATCTTCTTGGCACACTTGGTTCAAACCTGCTACATAGCAGAATTTTGCACATAGCACCTCTCGATACAACATAAGGATGTATTTCTTCAGGATTTAAATAAAAGCCAAAAAAACATAAGCCTTCTTCCACTCTAAAGAACCTTCATAGCTCTGTTTACTGAATATATAGAGATATATTTCAAGGTTTGCTTTCAAGTGAGAACTCTTACTGCTAGTATTACTCCCTTTATCACATTAAAAGCATTAAGAAAAAACCTTCCAAAGAACTGTGAGGCAATTCTAAGGCAACTATTAACCATCTCATTCCCCATATTGCCAATTTTTGTTTTCTATTTGTTTTCTATTCGGCTATATTTTTTCTATCAATTATCAGATTACATTCACAATTTGTTTATATTAACCAAAGTAATCCATTTGTTCAGTTCAGAGGATGAAGATGATTTTAACAGGCAGTTCTACTGAAAAGAACATAATTCTTAATTGAGATATTACTCATAATTCAGAGAAATAGAAATACAGAAAAGAGTATCTCCTTCCACCATATGAAAAAACATACCACTTAGCTAAAATAGCAGTTTCTAACCCAGGAATTTAAGGAAGTAGGCACATATTTCTGAGCTCTGTAGACCTACTAGACTTTTAAAGGGAAAAAATGGAAGGAATAGCGTAGGTTTGTGTAAATAAAATAAACATATTCTAAAATTTTTGACTGAATGTGCCTTGAGGGGGATGTCCCTGGTGTCCCAAAGGGCAGGCAAGGCACTCAACTCTTGGTTGCTCAGACCCTGCATGGTTGTCTTCTATGCATGCATAGCAAGCACATATTTTTACTTGTCGGGTATATAAGGCACATTTTAAATCCCACTGATTCCAAGTTAATTTCAGGGTGGACTATGTTTAAGGTGCTCTACTACATCAGCTGCAGAATGCTAACTAGCTTAGATTAAAGAAATAAAACACTGTATCTGTGAAAGAAAACTCCCCGGTGTCCTTTGCAGCAGACCATAATACTCTGCTTCATAAAATTACAATTAGCCACGCACATTTTTAAAAATTCACGATGAAGTATGCAGAGAAGAAATGCAGAAGTGGCCACATTGCTGCGCGCTCTGCAGAACTTAGATCTCCAGCCTGCCAAAACACATCACTGGATGAGTAACATGACTTGCACTTGGCCAAAAGAAAAACATAAACGTGTTAGACATAACTGATCATTGTCTAATATTTCTTATGGATTAATTCCATTAAGTCTCCCGAAGTGTGGTTGCTATTCCCAAGTATTATCCATACCGTTCACAATAGGAAATTTCAGCATTCAGGTTGAAATACTCACCCTGTGCTGATGTTGTCCATTTGCAATTTGTGCTATTGTTGATTATTCAGCTAAGTCAAACAGTATTTTTTTTTCCATTTCCTAAAGGAACAATTTGAGCATTGTAAACAAGAAAATAACCAGTGATTCACTTTCAAGATTAAGTTTCAGATGACTAGCTGTTAATACAACAAAAAAGCACTTTCAAAAATCATTTAACATCTTCATGAATGCTGCCTGAATGTTAATCACACACAAATTCACATCAACAAATGATGACAAATCACACTCGTCTTTTTCTTTTAAAGGTTTGGTTTTGTACTTTTAAATAAACTATAGCCAAAGGCAACAACGTATCTTGCTGGAAATTCTACTTTTTTCATTGCTGCCTTTTCAAAGAGATGCTTTCTGCACAGCGAACTACTAGTGCGTATTGAGCGCTGTGACCTTTATGATTTTGATTTCAACAACAAGGTCAACATTGCTAAGAAGACAGTTTTGCCTTAAAGGCAAAATCTCTCCAACAACCTAAAACGAATCTTTTAAATGTAATTGAACTGTAACAATTCATTTCCATAGGCTTATGAAAAAAGTTGCCTTCTAAATTCGCAACCAATTTCATAGTATTTGGTCATTGACAATACATGCAGACAGAGAAGCTAGACCTTTACTTTGGGGATTTTGTGCAATGTTAATTCAGACAAAAGTTTTTTACGTGAAGACTGACAGCCAACAAGCAGAGGAATACAGAATATCCAGCGCACATTAGAAAGCAAGAAAGGCACAGAATACATGAGAAACCAAGCCCCCACTCCTGTGAACACTAACAACTGTGCACAGGAGGTGTCTTCCCCGATGGTCCCCCCTTGGTCAGCACAGTGCATCTCGCTCGAAGCTGTACAGCTGACTCCTCTCAGGGTCTGCACTCTGGCATCACCCCAGGGCAGCTCACAGAGAAATGTGGATCTTGTCATTAAGCCATGGACAATCTCTTTTTCAAGTTAAAACTGTCGCTAACAATCAACGCCTGAAATAAAATTGTCATCATAATCGATGGACATAGTTCTTCATTTTGTATGGCTTGCATAGTCAGACCTGCCCCTGCAAGTGTAATAGCGACTGCATATAAGATACCAAATCAGAATGCTAATTTTCCACTTGGATATACATAGACATCACAATATTTTAAGAAAATGCATTCCAAACTTGTAACTTGAAAACTTGCAATTTGATACTGGGGAAAGATATTTAATGTGCTTGGGTAAATCACTACAGGTTGGGTGAGGCAGCAGAAAATGAGGCTTTTGCATTTGCTGGACATCATTGTCATCAGCTCCTGTTTGCAGTTTCCTTTGGGATAAAGGCTGCACAAAGTGGTCGTTCCCATATTTTCACAAGATCATCTTTGGCAGACAGAAAATTATCTTACAGGGGAAGAAAGGAAATAATGTTTTGTAGATTTTCTTTCTTATTCTGCCATTCCTTCATCTCTGTTACAGGCTTTTTCTAAATTTCCTCCTCCTAGCATGCGCACAGTTGAGTACGAATAACACTCACCGCACAGCAGCCCTGCTTTTTATTCAAGATGCTGTATCAGCATACTACCTAGTTGATGAAGACTTGATTCTATCAGTGTTTGTTTGAATCTCGCTGTTCTTTTTTTTTTTTTTTTTTTCCCCAAACTATCCTGAGAGCAGGATGACCAAGCATTTCCCTTTTCACCTTGTCTCTATTTCCTGAGAGCGAAATGAAACGGAGAGGAGGAATAATAGGAGGGAGGGATTGCTTCTGGTGAAGGTAGCAAATACATCAGCCAACCATCATCAGAACTGTCAGGTGTGAAAATCTGGTACGTGAATCCTCAGAGAATTTCCACTGCACACATCTCTCTCAAAGGCACACAGCAAAATCCTCCATTACAAGAGGATGAGACGGTGAAAGCCACCTTAAAAAGGCTCCACAGTGAATGGATGTCAGGGGAAGGAGGAGGGGAGAAAGAAAAGAGGTGGTCTTTTCTTTCACTGTGACTAAGCTTTGGCAGATTTGCAATCACCAGATACATTTTTTTTTTTTTTTCCAGCTAGCAACATTAACCTCCGTGAAAACAGAAGGGCAGGAAAACTGCACCATCTTTTCTCAGCATCAATATGTTCCCTGCTCAGCACAAAACAATATGTTCTTATTATTCCACCATGTAGTCTTTTATTTTCTATAACTTTCACGTACTTAAATACTACTTGCTGTCATACACATCTTGTTTTCAAAAAAGACCTGGGGGAATACCATTTACATACCTCAATTTAATATAGGTCACATGCAAACAATATATGGCTAATTTATTTGTCAAGCAAAACACAAATTGTGTTAAAACCAGTATCATCCATTTTAGCTGAAGTAGATAGCTAAAATTTGGGGGCTTGGAAGTTGTTTCAGTTAAGGGATGTATAACGGGACCTGTTGTTTTGTTGCTTTAAGTTATTTGCAAAGGATATAAAGAGAATTGTTTCTCTGAGAAAAGCAGCAATCAAACAAGAAGTTTAGGTTCTCATAATTCCAGCTCTCCCTATAAGCTAAACCTTGCCTTACTGCTTCCTTCCTTTCGCTGCAAACTACAACTTCACCTGCAGCTGAGCTGACCAGACATTTGCCATCACAGAAGGGCCATCCCCACCCCACTGCTTCCTTAATTCATCCCTCCCTCTGCCTTCTGCTCTTCCCACTTTCCTACTATATAAGCGATTCTGCTCCTTGCCCTCTGCTCTGGCTCTGCCACTTATCAAGCCCTTTCCACAAGCTGATTTAACTCGCTAAATTAGAAAAGTTCTGCCTGTCTAGTAATCAATTTTCTGCTATTTTAGTGATTTACATCAGTTCACACAACAGTGAAGAAGACCAGAAATAACAGAAGAGGATTCATGGCAAATGATATGGAGGGAGGGGAACAGATGGGAGCAGAAACTCCTTTTTTTGGTTGTGAAATGTTAAAATGCTCTGCTCTCTTAGGAAAACTTTAGTTCATGCAGCAAGTGTTTTTTCTTGGTGGCTTTTCAGCAGCATTGTTCTGTTTCCTGGTCACTGTTTAATGGATGAGACACCTCCACCAAAACTTTGCCATTTTCTGTACCCTGTCTACAACAAAATACGTCTGATCAATAACTGGGCATCCATTATGATGAATTCAGTATACTGGTCTCACTGTTTCAGGTATTTATACCTGAAGGACCTTGCCAAAATTTGTTTTCATGAATTGTGAACTGTAAGTTCTGGTTTGCACCTGATCTCAGCTAAAGCAACAGACGAAAGGAACATCCTCAAGTTGCGCAAGGGGAGGTTTGGGTTGGAAATTAGGGGAAATTTCTTCTCAGGAAGAGTGCTCAGGGGTTGGGACGGGTTGCCCAGGGAGGTGGTGGAGTCACCGTCCCTGGGGGTGTTGAGGGAGAGGTTGGACGTGGTGCTTGGGGACACGGTTTGGTGGCGCCATTGGTGGTAGCGGGGTGGTTGGACCAGGTGATCTTGGAGGTGGTCTTGAGCTCTTTGTGGTGCTGAAGCGGTTCAGCTGTGTGGCTCCCCACAAGGTGTGCGAGCACCCTGCTCCCCACAAGCCCCGCCTGAAGCCTGTCCCCCCCTCCCCACCCCACGGAGCTGGGGCCGGGGCTGCCTCAGGGAGCCGCAGGCCCGGCCCCGCCCGCCGACATCCGGGCTCCTGGCGCCGCCGCCGCCCGCCCGGCGGCTCGGGGAGGCGGCGGCCGCAGCAGCGAAGATGGCGGCGGCGGCGGGGAGAGCCGCTTCCTTCGGTGCCTCCGCGGCCGGCCTGGGCTCCAACGCCGGCTTCTCCTCGGCTGCAGCCGGCGCCGGGGCAGCCAGCGCCGGCCCCGCGGAGCTGCGGGCGGGGGGCGATGAGGACGACGGGCAGAACCTCTGGTAACGGGGGGGCGGCGGGGCGGGGGCGGGGGGACGCCGAAACCCGCTAAAATCCCCCCAAAATCCCAGCCTCCGCGGCCCCCTCGTTCCGTTTCGCGTTGAGGGGGCGGCGGGGGCCGGGTGTGAGCGGCTCCCCGGCGGTGATCGCTGTGTCTGTGTGCCCCGCTCCAGGTCCTGCATCCTCAGCGAGGTGTCCACGCGCTCCCGCTCCAAGCTGCCCTCGGGGAAAAACGTCCTGCTGCTGGGTGAGGCGCCCCTCCTTCCTCCTCATCATCCTCATCATCCTCCTCTTCATCCTCCTCCTCCTCCTCTTCCTCCTCTGTGTGCCTCCATCCCCGCCCAGCCGGCTTTGGGGCGCAGGGGGGAGCGGGCGCCTTCATGCATGGGTGTATGTGTGTGTGAGGGGGGTGTATCGCAGCTGGAGGGCTGCTGGGTGCTGCTACCAGCAGCTGGATCGCTAAATCAGCTGCTCTGCCCCTCCTTTGTCAGCCTTTCCAGCCCTGCAGGGAGCTCTGGTCAGCGTCTGGGGACACGCTCCTAACCCCGCACACGGTTACGTGGCCGCTGTGCGCCCGCTGATTCTCCCTAGCCTCGTGGTTTATATTTCCTTGAGTTCTTTCAAGTGTGTTTTTTTTTTCTTCCTCCACGCTCCTAAAGCCGTCGTTGCGACCCTTTTCTTCCTGTCTGGAGAAGTCAAGTGGTGGCCTACAGCGTCTGGTGAAGGAGAAAATTGCGCGAGGGCTGTGGGCTGGCCTAGTGAACCTGTTACATCCTCGCCCTCTGTTTGTTGCTTTTTATGCGGTACAGCTGAGGAGGCTTTCGAGATCGAAAGGTTGTGTTGATCTTAAAGAAAGGAGAGGTTGCATAACGATTGACAGCTTTTTGTGGATACTTTAAAATTAAATTGGACGACTGTCCTTCTTGAAACTTGCATTTCCTTTTTCTTCAAGCTGTGATCCTTGCCAAGAAGATTACATTCTTGGCGTTTTGGCTCTTCGTAGGCTACTGTAAAGGATACTGGCAATCTGTAATTCTCAAATTGAGACTGGACTTCTGTCAAAACTAAAGAGGGTATCATGAATGTTTTCAAGCACTCATTTAGCTTGTGTTTAATTTGCTGCACAGAAATATGCTATTCTCTCATTTACGTAGAGCTTACAGAATGACTAAGCCTAGCACTTAACTCATGCTTTTCTTGTTTTGTTTCTTTTTTTTTTTTTTTTAACAAGATGTGCAGATTAGTAGAAGAAATTCTAGTGCTTTCTCAAGAGTTGTATTTTCTAGAAGGATGCGGTCCAGAAAAAAAAAAAAAAGTTTGGCATGTATTTAGGAAAAAGAGCATCAGATCTGAGGACTGGCCAATGAGGATTGTGGTTCTGGTTTTTTGTATGAATATGTAATCTATGTATTCTCTTGGCTGATCATTTGCAAGCCAGCGTGCTGGCCCTGAAGTACACTGCCTCTGGAAAAGGAGAGGTCGTGTGTATTCTGTACTGGCCCGCTTCAGGTGTGCAGTATGTGAAGTTTTGTCTCTTCAGGTTCTCGAGCTGTGTATTTGCTATTTCTCTGTTATCTCACACTTCCTCTATTTTTGAGCTTTCTTCCTTTAATTAGTTTTCTACTAACTTTTGTTCTTAGTGTGGATCACTTCTTGTCATGGCTATTTCCAGCTTCATCACTCTTAGAATACTTTTAAGTAGCAGCTGTAAAGCTGCTGATGAGAATTGATAGTTCTCACTGTTTTGAGTTAGAGGAGTTACAATATTTACAGTATAAACAGTGTATTTGTCAAAATTTCCCAGCTGAAACGTGATTTGTAGCAACAAAGTAATGCTTTTTGATATGAACTGCATCTTAAAAAACAAAACAAAAAACAGCAACCCACACTTGGTGTTTTTTCTTTTGCCAGGATGGTTTTTTTTTTTGGATTTGCCTGCAGCATTTATATTTTTCCAACACTATATATACTTGTATGCCTAATTGTTCTGGGAGCCTGGTTGTTGCAGGCATGCTAATTCTGCTATTTCAGCAATTTATTTTTAGCTTTGTTAACATCTCATTTTTAAGAACCTGGAAAAGCTTTTAAAACATCAAGAAAATAACTAGAGGAAAGCAGAATGCCAAGTGTTAATCTCTGGATAAGACACGTTTTGTGAAGTGAAAGTTACCATAATACTGGTAATTTTCTTCTCAAAATTGTCAAAAAATGAACAAAGGCCAACCTACAGTTGTAGGTCTCTGATATTGTTTCATTTTTTTTTCTGTGGAGACTTCAGGCTTTGGCAGCACATGTAGTATAAAAGCATTTTTCCGTTATTGTGTGAACAAATACTAAAAATGCAATCTTCCCTAAACGTTTCTGTACAGCAGGCGTGCTCTGATTCATGGGCAGCTCTGTCATAGTGACGATAGCTACCTCATTTAGCAAATTATACCAGCAGAGAACATAAGGCAGTCCCTGCTTTCTGAAGGAAATGGGGTGCTCTGGTTGCCATTGCTAGCTACTATTTGCAGATAGCCAAAGGCTTTCGTTGCTGGGATATATTTTTTCCCTTTTCTGCTGGCTTGTTTTTTTCTGATCACTTATGTAGTAAAGATAGCTGATCAGAAGAGAGTGATGGTTTTTGTCAAGTATGATGACAAAACTGATGCGGACAACTGGGAGCGCTCTTGCTCATTGCCTTCCTGCTGTAGTTACACCTGAATCAGCAGGTGGAATAGATGAGACAGCTAAAAAGCCAAGACTGCGGGTTGTGGATGGAATCCATAGCACTGCACAACGTGTGAAGGGATGAATTCAGAGACCCAGGCTAGTCAATAATTCAATCAATTGCAGCACGTGCTCAAGCAGTAATATTCAGAATCGTTCCAGGATGCACAAGCAAACAGGCTCCCTAGCTTGCAAGTGAACGGAATGGCTGCTTTCTATCAGGCTGCACATTTTCTTTTTTACCCCAGACATCTCACTCTGCAGGGCCAGGCCTGTTTGTTTGAACCTCTGAGCTCAGCTCCTGGCCAAAGGCTGTCAGGATGCTCGAGGAGTTCCCGCAGTCCACAGCCAATTTACAGGTACACTTTTCTGTGTGCACGTGTTTGGGAAATGACTGTTATTGCGGGAAGCTGCTGCATCTCAAGGAGCTGTTTCAACTTGCCGCTTTCTTTTAGTGGACCCTTGAACTGTAGCACGCCTCAACATTCAACATTTAAGCATTAAACAGCAAATTGTCGTGAGAGGATATAAAATCACTATGAAATCTGCTTACTTCTTTTTTAGTGTTGAGCACAAATTTACTTTTCCATTTGATTTTTTTACCTGTTCAAATAGCTGAAAGTTTCGCTGCGATCATTTCATCGTTACAGCTGATGAAGCATCGCTTGTTGATGGAAGCCTGATCATTCATCTCAAATGCTTCTTAATTCTCTAGTCCTGCAGTTGTCAGATAACTATTCTTCCTCTTCAAATCTAAACTTGCAACCTTTTCCACCCTCTGCATGAAATTAAAGCCTTCCAGATGTAAGACAAGTTTTATTTCAGTCAACAGTCATAGTTCTAAAGTGTCAGTTGTTTTGGTGGGACACTGACCTAGGTAGTATTTTAATTGTTAGCTTTGCATCTATGTTTCTTAGAACCCCAAATGTACTTTTGGGGAATGTTCTTCCTGCTATAATACGTTTCCAAAAAGCTAGAATTAAATGAATGTAGTGTAGTAAGCCTTATTTAGTCAGAACCAGCATGGGAAGTTCTAGAATTGTTGGATTGCATTTATTTAATTTGCCTGCTTTGCCAGAGGTGCTGCTGATTACTGGATCTCTCTCAGAAATAGCTCTGAAGGTGAGGATCATGGAAGGAATTGTGTTTCTGTGTTCTCCAGGTAGGATAGTGACAGGAATACCAATAAAGACGTCCCTTCAATACCAGCACAGGATTATTCTATTTCAGTAGTGAGCCTGGGTAAAATGCACTAGATGACTTACAGGACTTAGTAGGTGATGTTACAGGTGGCTCAGTGCTTGCATTCGAGATGTGTGCTGCTTATACTCATTGTAGAAATTTCTGCAACGTTTGGCTTTCTCTGCCTTAGGTTTTTCCAAGCATAAGTAACACTGCTGTACCTGTTGCCACGGTCAGACCAGGTGTTCTTGTGTTGCAGGACTTGGCAAAAGGCATGCTGGAACAGTTGCCTACAGTCTGCTTTCCATCATGTTATGCAGAAACGCAATTAATGTGCTCCTGGTTTAATTTTGTACTGCCACAAAAAAAAAAAAGCAAGTGAATGATATGTGAGGAAAAAGGTGCGTTCAGTGGAGTAAAATAAACTCAGAGGAGGAAGGTTTTTGTCTAATGAGTAAATTCTAATTTAGTGGCAAGTAATTTGAAGACTTGGTAGCTCTTACTTATTGTGAACTTGTGTGTCGTTTTTGAGGAATTCTGGGGAGGAATCTCATCAGCATAATTAATTTTGTGCCTCAACTCTCTGAAAGCAAACTAAATTTGGCTTACTCTGATTATTTTGGTCTTGCTCTGCAAAAGGCATTCTTCAGTTAGTATAGTATGTGTAAACAAGTCTTTTTCACTAATACGAGGCTGTGGAAAAGGCAGTTATTAGCCTGTGCTTGAGAGAAGTGTTTATCTTGAACGTAGCTGTAGTACACATGCCCTTGACTCTAGCGGGAAGGCTGTTGTGTCTCCACTCCACTGGATTAAGCTTCAGAAATTCCACGAGGTGTGGAGCAGAGATCAGTCGCTCTGTGACTCTGGGAAAGCTGCTTTGCCCGGTTTGATAACTCAATTTCAGCTTTGACTTTGCTCTATCACATTTAAGTGAGGTTGGCTGTCTTCTATCAATACAAATATCTGGTGTTTTATTAAATGCTGTGAATCTTTCTACCCAAAAACTGTCTTTTTGTAAAAGCATAAAGGTAGTCCACAAAAAGAAAACCACAACCTTTTTCTAGGGAAGGGAGAGGATTAACTAGAACCGTTGTCTGTAGTTTTGCTTGGCTGTGCCTGAATATTGTTTTTAGGGATGAGTTGTAAAATTCCCATATCAGGCTGGATTTTAATTGATATTTTTAAAAAAGCAAACAACAAAATCCATCAAAGAGCCAGTGCCGTTATGATTACACATGTTGGATACATCCATGGCTTTCCAAAGCTGTTGAAAAAAAAATCAGAGCCCCTAACGTAAGAGGGACAGACCAACAATGCTGATGACAGAAAGAAAAGGCTTCACTTTGCCTTTGCATATTTTAATCGTGCTTGACAGTTTACAGTGGAGAAAATTGAAATGAAAAGTCCAATGGAGATAATAATTGTATTTATGGCAACTCCTTGTATAGGCTTCTGTGAGAATTCAGTGTCTTGCTTGCTTGTTTTTTGTGCTTCCTTTCTCTTGGAGGTCAGGAGCACGAGGATGGGCACCACATTGCCCTTCCTGGTGGGAGCAGCACCATGGATGGAGATGCTTTGACAAGCACAAAACCAAGCTCGAGGAGCTCTTTGGAGGAGGAAAGGAGCAGTATGGGGAGAGAAATGAAATGCCTTTTGTTTAGTTGAATGAAAGGCTTTCCATTTGGTTAACAAGACAGTGAAACACTGTGTGTAAACAGATTGTTTTGACTTAGTTTCAACTGCTTCCTAGCCTGACTTTTCCAGAAGAATTACATCTGTTGTCCCTCTTGTGTTTGTGTTCTGCTGTGGTGTGCAGCACCGCTTGCTGGCAAGCATGGCTTCTGTTTCTTCACTGTATTATTAAAGTACAAGTGCAGCTTGATGTGATGAAGAGCTTTAGTTCTTCAAGATTTATTTTGGAAAAGGAAGATCTTCTATGTTAAAAAGAACAGGATGCAAAATCTTAAATTTGCATCTATCTACCTGAGTTTTATTCTACTTTGCAGTTCTGTATCAGGAATTGTGTGTTGGAAACATTTTGCTCTGTGACCTTACATGTAGAAGTTGGTTGTTAATCTGATTGTTGCGTGCTATAGAAATAAAGAAGCCAAAGGATTTTCTGTCTCAATCTTGGAAGAGGAGTTTGATGATTACTCTACTTGGAGGTACTTAGTCCTTTGTCTTATGTAGTATTTTAGTAGAGCTTTAAAATCAACTATAAAACAACTTGTTTAGGAGAACAAACTTTCCCTTTTGTCTGAAACTAAGCAGCATTGCTTTTTCATGTACTTCATAGACATCTGGAGATAACAAAAGATATTCTTAAATATATTAATGTTCATAATGTCGTGCCATATGTGTGTCTGTATATACGTACTCTTGTTTAGGAATAAATGAGTATATGCACACTTTCTTATAAGTGCCTGGCAGCATTTACACTAATTGCATTACAGTGCATTACCCAACAAACCTAAAAGAGCCAATAGATTTTAATTTCATCACAAATAATTTCCTCTCCCTCTGGCAGAGAGAGGCTTCATACAGACTAAAAGTATTACTGTAGAAGACTTGAATTTTGAGAGGTCCTAAAGGTTAGCATTGCATGCAAATAGAATTAATTTGCTAACGAAGTTTCTAATAACTATTCAGGAGTTTTAGATTAGCATTGTTTTAAGGTGTTTTTTTTTCTTTTCTAATATTCATACTGAAAAATAACTACAAATTAAAATTATATGCTGCTGTTTCCCAGCATGACTTTATATATTCAAGACGTGTTGAATTATCAGATTTGTTTTGAAGATTTTAGGTTGGAAAAAAAAAAAGCAAAGATACAAATATGTTTTTGCAGCTATCACGGTTTTTAAAAGTGTATGCAACATGCTTAAAAAAAAAAAAAAAAAAAGATGGAACCTGAAGTCTTAGTTGCTCTCTTGTTAAAGGCGAAGTAAGCTCTTCCTAACTTATGAATTGTGTAGGCAAGGGGGAAAAAGTCCTTATGTCATATGTGATGGTCCTGTTATTCCTTTGACAGCTTTTTCAGAATATCGATTGTAATTTGGTTTATGAATATTTTGAGGTGATTGGGTCACCCACAGAATAGGGCACATCTGGGTAGGCAGCTGTCATGCACCCTTGAGAGTGAGTAGTCGTATTTGTAGACTGCTTAGTTGATTCATTGCTTGTTTTGAACTGCTTGTCAGGATGCCTTTTAATGCTTTTCCCCGTGTATATTTTGCTTTCCCTTATATCATCTGCAAACTTCACTATTCTCTTCATTGACCTGAGTAATTAGTTAAAGTAATTGTGAGCCCTTCAAGCCCCAGTGATGCATCATTCTGGTTTTGTAGTGAGTGATAAGCACTCCTCTCTGCAAGCAGTAACTTGTAGGATAGTTATATATGCCAGTGATCCACCTACCTGATCTTGGTGTTCTGAAATGGGTGGATGTTTGATAAGAATATTCTGATCAGGCTTCACTAATTCCATGATGAGAGGTTGAAATGAGTACTTGGAGAAGAGGAGGCTCAGGGGAGACCTTATGGCTCTCTACAGCTACCTGAACGGAAGGTGTGGGGAGCTGGGGGTCGGCCTCTTCTTGCAGATAACCAATGATAGGACCAGAGGGAATGGCCTCATGTTGCGCCAGGGGAGGTTCAGGTTGGAAGTTAGGAGACATTTCTGCTCAGAAAGAGCAGCCAGGCACTGGGACGGGTTGCCCAGGGAGGTGGTGGAGTCACCGTCCCTGGGGGTGCTCAAGGAAAGGTTGGACGTGGTGCTTGGGGACATGGTTTAGTGGTGACAGTGGTGGTAGGGGACGGTTGGACCAGGTGATCTTGGAGGGCATCTCCAACCTTAATGATTCTGTGATTCCATACTGTGCGTGCACGTGTCCAAAGGCACTAATTTTACATCCAGTCAACCTGTCTTATGCTGTTCTGATACTTATTTCTGTGTGTGCGCTGAAGATAATTACTGGGAAATGTTAGGAGTGAAAATAAAAGTCTTTTTCCCCAGGGGAGGTTTACAGCACTGAATTTCTCTTTACTTCAGCTGTTAGGCACCATGGGGAGTAGCAGAGCACACAACACAGCCCTGAAAGAGGGCTGGCTTGTGGGATGTAGATTTCAAGTTTATCTATATTGTTTAGCTTGGGCTCTTTAAAACAACAAACTTGTACAGATAGCATTGTTGCAAGTATGGCTTAGTTTAGAGTGCTTAAGTGTACCTTTGGAAATTGTTAGAATTTTTCATAACCACAGATGTTTCTTAGATTTAAGTTTTAGGCACTTCTGTTAAGAACTGGCAGATGTAGTGTGCAGAAGGTGCTAAACTTTCCCAACACAAACAAGTTGTAATCTTTCTTACCACGTGTGTAAAACGAAGTAGAAGGCAAGATAATGTAGCTAGAGGTCAGCTATCCTGAGAAACTAGGAAAGCTGTGAAGTGCAATCCTCTTTGAAAGGAACAACATTTAGTTTTGTTTCTTGAGCAGTCTGATGGCACAAACGAATTGAAGCTACCTGCGTGTGTGCTTTTATTACCTGGTGAAATGACAGAATGACTCAGACAGATACCTTGGCAGAAGTAACAGCGCCTTCAGCAGCACAGCTTGCCAGTGTAACAGCTCTTAGTAGGGTCTCCTCAGCTATTTCTGGGTGACAAATAGAAGAAATTCGAATAAGTACTTGGGCGAGGGTAAGGGAGCAATTATATTTCATCTGTGGTGAGGAAGCTTGAGTTCTTCACTTTTCAGGCAGAATTTCTTGTTTGAAAGAATGTCCTCACAAGAAGAGGAACACTGATGAACCGAAAATAGCTGTGCTTTCCAGCGTTTCCTGTAAATTATCTGTGATTGTGTTTTCTTAGGTGCATCTACATTTAATAAATATAAGGACCTAGCTAGCTAACTTTTTTCAGATAGACTTAGAGTTTAACTGATACAACTTCATGTTTCAGTTTTAACTTCTCTGCTGTTATCCAGAACTTAAACTTCAATTCTGGTCGTTTTCTCTTTACTCAATGGAAGCAATTTAGTATTTAAAGAAAAGTCTTTTGGGTTAATTGGAGTAAATAGTTATTATGCTTTCTGGTAGCTTCTACACTGTCAGTCAAATCTGAACCTAAAGTTGAATTCTAAATTGAATGTTTCATGTGATTATCTCTGGAATTTTATGTTGGGTAAGTTCAACGCCAGTCTATCTGCCACCTTTTCTGCTCTCTTCTGTGGTTATACCTATGGTATTCTTAATGTAGCCATAATGCTGTCTAGAAGATGATGGTCAAGTTCTTTTGAAGGAGAAACTTCAGTATGTGTAACAGTGAAAATTACTGTCCTAGAACTTTTATTTTTTATGTAGTGTTTATATTTACAGTTTTGCTGTATAGGAGAGTCAAATATTCTGTTTGGCATAAAGCTGATAAGGCCCTTCTTTGGAAGCTGCTTTTAATTTTATAACCTGCGAGTGAGTTTCGAGAACTTACTAATGTCTGTCCTCAGTAACTCTTAGGTACCCATCCTCCTGTTAAACTAGAGAAGCAGAACCCTGATCTGACTTCACATTTAGTTTGATTACTCTTTCACACTGGAAAAATTGCACATAAAGTCTTTGAGCATATACTTAGAAGATTTTCAAGAAGAGTCTCTTTGACAGGAATTGAGCTGTTTACAGTTTGCTTATGGTGTAAGGTTGACTAGTTATCTGAGCTCCCTTTTGGGGGAGAGAATAGGCGGGCATTAACAGTGGGGTGAATGGATGTGGATTGCAGGCTGTGCATGTACCAAAGTATGTGAATTCTGGTCAGAATGTAAGGCAATGGGTTACAGTTTGAAGAAACTTTAAAGAAGTGACAGAGCTGTAGAAGACAGGGTTGGAAGAAATCACCCAGAAAATGAGAAGGAAACTTTTTTGCCTTGCTCAGCCTGGTGTTCTGCCCTGCTTGATGGGGAGAGTACTCTTCTGATTGTAAGATGAGTTTACTGTTACATGAACTCAGTAAAGACTTTGTTACGACCTCAGTTGCTACTGAAAGACTGACGTTGTTTGGAGTGTTAAACAAGGCTTAAAATGTGTATAAAAACTTGTTCCAAATAGGGTAGTCACTGCCATACTTGCATTTATAACAAATCAGAAATAAGATTTAAAGGAGAAGCACAGACTTCGAACAAATGGATGAGTTGGGCAAAACCCTCTGTATTTTGAAACTTTAAGTTCAGTCACCTTGTTAGCACAGTGTTTCCTTCTTGCCACAAGTGTTTTTTAATACATAACTGAGATTAAAGATTAAGTGTTTTCTAACTTCTGTCTCTACAGGTGAAGATGGAGCAGGTAAAACTAGCTTAATAGGAAAAATTCAAGGAATAGAGGAGTACAAGAAAGGAAGAGGAATGGAATATTTGTATTTAAATGTGCATGATGAAGATCGAGATGGTAAGTTTGTATTCGTAATAATACCTTAAACCAAAGTAATAGTTCAATAGTGTGATATTTGGAATGAAAGTGGATGGCTTGCTTTCTTGATTATTTGCAGGAGTTCAGTTTAGTCCACATGAGTGATTTCTATATATCATGAGACAGTTTCTCACTCTAATCTCCTTTAGTATGTATCATGAAAGGAGAGGAGCCAGTGAAAAGGCTGAAAAGACCAGGAAAACAGCCTTATTGTGATGTTCTGAATGCATGCTAGGCAAAAGCACGCTTCTCAGACCTAGATGAAAAGGTGTTTTAAGTTTCAGACACCAAATACCTGTGCCTATGGAATGGATAATATTTGGGTACTGTTCCTAAAGATGATTTGACCAAGGTTAAGAGCATTGGGAGTTTGTTCTGAACGTCTTCACCAGAACTTGTGTAATGAGAGAGGAAAAACTTACCTAAAGGCAAAATGTAAATATACTAAGCTGTCTAATTTTGAATTGCCAGCTCTTGATTCATCACTGAAGTTGTGTCTATAGGATATAAAAGTACACTGTTTTGGGGGAAGATATTCTATTTGTGTGGTGATTGGCCTTTTGCAAACCTCAGGAATAACTTCCTTGTCCTTTCACTCTCCATCTAATTCATTAAAACTTAGAAGAAAAACTTGTAGTTGTGCTCTAGGTTTCTGACAGGTCAAGGTACCTTGTGTTCTTTTAAGAGTTATGTAGACATATCACATTGGGTGAATTCAGCCATCTCTTCTCAGCCCTTGGTCTGCTCACCTGTCAAAGACTGCCACCTCCCTGTCAAAAATTCCAATTTCCCCTTTCTAAGTTGCTTCTTGAAGCAACCCATTGTCCCTCTCAAATGGAAATGTTGAGTTCCATCTTGGGTTTTTCACTCTCAGGTAAAGTGTTTCAGATCTTCAGATAGCAGCCATTAAACTAGATTCTATAAACTTTAGGGTTTTAGAGGGGCATGTCTCCACAAGCTGCTTTCTGCTCTGTTGTTACATGTGTGTGTTCAAGTGACTGATAAAACGTGTCATTTTCTTTTTGCTTTGTATTTTATGTCTAATTCAGATTTAATAGCTTATTTGTAGTGGACTGTTTCGAGTAAATCTCATAAAATGTTTCTGCTTTTGTTGTAGACCAAACAAGGTGTAATGTATGGATTTTGGATGGTGACCTGTATCACAAAGGTCTTCTTAAATTTGCAATGGACGCAAGCTCTCTAAAGGACACTCTAATTATGTTGGTAGTAGACATGTCTAGACCTTGGACTGCACTGGATTCTTTACAAAAATGGGCAAGTGTTGTAAGAGAACACATTGACAAGTTAAAAATTCCGCCTGAAGAAATGAAAGAAATGGAACAGAAGTGTGAGTATTGCACAAATATGTAGGAATCTATTTAAATCAAATATGCTTAATGCTTTCTGCACCATTTAATGTTTCGACTGCAGATTTTTTTCTTGTTTGGAAAGGTGACTTAAAGCTAGGAGTTCCAGATCAAGCAAGTCAAATTTCAGATAAGTCTTAAGTAACTATATGAACAATGCTCAATACTAGTGTTTGTTTCTAATGGAGGTACTTTAAAGAAACAAAAAGCTTTAAGAATAAACACAGCTAGGTCGAGTTTATAATCTTGTTTCTTACAGATTTTTGTAGGTAAGATTTGACAAATGAAAAAAAAATCATAGCTTTCTATTTTATTTAAGTATTGTAAAGGCAAATCGTGGTCTTTCTACACTACATCAGTTTTCTACCTGTTCCTGTAGCTAGTGAATCTTACAGAATTTTGGATCTTTTCTCTGCCTAACAAAAATGTAGATGTTGAAAGGATTCACTATACCATGGTAATGTTTTAGGGCCCTTTCTACCTGAGGTGTTACATTACTATTGATGCTAATGCAGCTATATGGTGTGTGGTTTTGAGATACTATGTAGCTCTATCAGTTTCATGTCTTTTTAGCTTAAATACACAGAGCACAAAGTTCTTGCAGGATTCCTTAAACTATTTGATGGAACTGTCCAACGTCATTACTCCTTATTACTTTCAGGCATCCACTGTATTTCACTTGGGGTACTAAGCATATGAGTCCTTCCCCCTTCACCTCTTGAAATTCCTGCAGGAGTGAACATTTGGGAGAGCTGTGCGTCAAGATCAGATAGCATGAAATCTTACAAAATCTAGGAAATAAAAGTGATTAAGCGAGTCAAGAAACCATCTAGCCATTAAGAGTTTGGTTTCTGGTTTAATACTTAAAGACATTGATGGTCTGTGTGCAGGGTATAGTAGAAACCCTGGACACAATCCAGATATGAATTGAAATATGAATTTGAGCCTCTTACGATGTGACTTCATGCATTCATTTGGGTAGCAGGCTGCTGCTGCTGCCAAAATGAGGGAGGAATCTTGCTTGCCTGAGTTTTTGCTATGTAATCCTATTCTGGTATCAGGCTCATTGCTCATGAGAGGCTCCTGTGAGCTGATTTAACTTCTGATGGGACTGAAATCTACTGGAGGGTTGTGCATCTAGTTTTCTGGAGGTGTTCTGCTGTGCTCATCTTCCAGTTTTAGCAACTGAACCCTCCTCAAAGAAGGGACCCTGTGAGAACCAAGACAGATACGGAAGGCATTAAGGGATACATAGCAGCTGTGTGTGAAGGGTTGTGAGAGCTCTTCCTGTTGCTGAATTCAGCAGCCCCATTGCCTGGTTGCTTTAACTGTGCCTCTAAGGAGGACCCGAGATAATACCTCACAGCTCAAAGGCTGTGGAATATAACATTCATCTCTTCCCCTGCTTTTTGTACCCAAATGAAGACGAGTATATCATGATCACACAGCAGCAATTCTGGGAATCCGCCAGAGGACTGCCAGCGCTGGAGTAGTGTGATTTCTATTTTAGCATGTGATTTTCCCAGAACAGACAGGATGCTGTTTGAGAGATGCTCCCTTGACCAGCTGACGTATCTTGGTGAGAGGAGACCAGGGTTTAAGATACGATCGTTCTGGGAGGCGCTCAGATCAGATTGAAGCAGCAGTGTTCCCTGAATAAGAGCCTGAGCTGACTGTTGAAGTAGAGATGATAATCTGTACGTGTGCTTTTTGTTAGCGTGAACTTTGAGACCCGTAGAAGGATGGAGTAACCTCACCCTCAGGTCTTCCTCCAGGGCCTCCAATAATTCAGTGGTGTGTTAAATCAGCTGATGCTTTTCTAAGTATGAACTCAGGGCTCCAATCAGTTCGGAGGAAGTAAGGATGGATTAATGTAAATCAGGACAAAGCAGTGAGGAAGTACAAGAGCAGCTAGCTGTGGGTTTGCATGATGCAGCTAAATTTGTCTTGCTGCCTGAGTTCTTAGCTGAATCAGGGAGCGCTGCTCATGGAAAAATAATCAGTGGTGGTTTTGGGTAAAATACCGTTTCTGCCATGTGAAGCAGGACACGTGATGTGAAAGTACAACATCTGATGCCTAATATTGCATCCATGGCAGCAGGAATATTAAGTGACCCTGTAATTAAAGGCTGGGGTGTTTTGCAGCAGAACCTTGCAAAAGTTACACTTAGAACCTCATTTTTTTTCCTTCTGATTCTTGTTGTGTTCCAACTTATCCTCCTAGCTAAATTTTGAAGTTGTATCTGATCTATTGTGAAAATCATGCTAGATATTGAATACACTGTTAGCTAATAATACATCTAATCAATACTTATTTTATTTGTTTAATAGTATTGTAGATTGACTGTACAGATAGAAGTGTAAACGAGGGGTTTTTAGGTCAAACGTGGTATAAGGTAGCAGCTAAATAATATGTGTAAGGCTTTTTTATGTTTATTCTAACAGACTCTTACTAATTTTACCAAGAAGAATGCAAGGAAATGTGTTTTCTTTAAGGGACATATCAAGCAGTAATGGTTAATAGCAACTGCCTAGTGGTTCCACAGTGATAAAATAAAGATGTGTTAGTGTTGTCCTTGTGGACACTGATCTGGTTGTGTTCTTCTGCCTGTCAGTAAAGCAGATCTGACTTCCTAGTTCTCTCTCGTGCTACACAAAGCCAAGAAATGGGTGGTGCTCGATGCATGTTCAATTTTTTCCAAATAAAGAAGCAGAAAGTACTATACAATCGATAGTGCTAGAGGTCAATGGCAGTGGAAATCAATGTTGAAATAATAAAGTAGCTGATCTTTTAATACAACTTTTTTTACTTTCAGTGGTAAGAGACTTCCAGGAATATGTAGAACCAGGCGAGGATTTTCCAGCTTCTCCACAGAGAAGAAATACTTCATTACAGGAAGACAAAGATGACAGTGTGATTTTACCCCTGGGTGCAGATACACTAACATGTAACTTAGGCATTCCAGTAGTAGTAGTTTGTACAAAGGTTTGTTTCACATTTTAGGTTTTTTTCTGTATATTTTATTTAAGGAACTCTGTCAATTCTGGATTTGGGTTGGGGAAAAGCATGGTTCTTAGTTCATTCTGGATACTTTAGATAAGAATTCTTTAAAACATGTTTAATGTTAAAGATTGGGAATCTTCTGGAAGCCCTGATTGCATGTTAACTTGGAAGTAGTTTTTCCTGTGGTTATGCCAGTTTTCAGGGAATTGAGATATTTTTCAGACCTGGTTTTATGCACAGAAGTGAGCTAGTCAGCAAGCAACTAAAATTCCCTTTAATCACCACAGTCTTCCTTTCTTCTGCAAACAATGTTTTGGATTTTTAGATATTTTTGTTCTTTCTGTGAAAAAGGTTTAGGGTTCTGGTGCTGCTGTACTAACTTTTCTCAGTTGTTGGTGTTTCTGTGGCCTGTTTTGGTTTGTGTTAAATATGTAACATTTTTATTCTAAAAAGAAAGCGCTGTGGTTTTCTTGTGTGTCCCCCAGCTCTTCAGTTCTCATTGGCATTAAGCATACTGCATCTGCAGCCTCTGGCCCATAATGAAAGAGTAAACCTTTTGATGCATATGCTGTTACTTTGCTGGAAGGTTAACCCTCTCATTTGAAAAGCATGTTTTTTCTCTTTTCCCCACCAGCACCATTTTTTTCCTTTTGCTTCCATATTTCTTGCTTTTGCCCCCTTTTGCAAAGTAACTGGACAGAAAGGTGGTGTTCTGTAATACCACCGTGTAAAAACATTGTGCAGAAAATGGTGGTATCATTCAGTGAGACAGTGTTCAGCAGAGGCTTTATCATATAGTGTGGCAGGAGGTAAGGGAATGAGAAGTGGCAAATGCTTAATCTCTCAATTTAATGTTGATCACAGGACATGCATGCCAAGTTATGTATTAGTTTTAAGAGATTTTGCTCAGTTACAGCTTTTAAATGATCTCAGCAGGTTTGTGGGTTTTGTTTTTCTCTCTGCCACTCACCCCGCTCTACCCCTTATTCCCCAGTTGTGCACTGGAGGTGCAGCAGCACTGCTATTTCGGCAGATAACTGAGAGTGGTATATTAATTCTCTGCTTATCTCAACAGTGCGATGCCATCAGTGTTCTGGAAAAAGAGCATGACTACAGAGATGAACACTTTGACTTCATTCAATCACATATCAGACGGTTTTGCTTACAATGTATCCTTAAATGCATCGTAAAGACAAAAAGGACTCAATTTTTTTCATTAATTATGACTAGCTTAAAAGAATTTTTGCATCTGTACCAAAGTAGTACATAACTCCTTTACTGTGACTGGAAGTCTGCTTCAGTTACCCCCCACAGATATTGCTGAACTAAACTCTTCTATTTTCTGCTGGTTGAGTTTAATGTTTTTTACAGACCTATTAGAGCCTAGCATGTCCCCCTACTATGAATTTCGTTACTTGCCTTCATTACCATATTTAGGAGTCAGTTCCTTAATCAGTAAGTCTTAGCCAAAAAGACTAAGCCAACACGTCCCTAACACAGCAAGAAGATAATTCATATAAACATTAAATCACGTCAGATGTGCATAAGATGATTTTTTTTTTTTTTTGGCCAAATATGCAGTCCCTTCAGTGTTCAGTAATTCCACAAGCGAAGGTAATAAGGGGAGAAAAACAGTTTGAATTGCTGTAAGAAAGATCCACTGGGTTTTGTGTTGGTGCAGATGCAACATACGTAAGCTGTCACTATGATATTATTACTTTTTTATAAATTAAATATGTATATTACACTGGTTAGTGTCATTTAGTCGGCTAAACATGCCAAGAACTAGATTTAGATGCTAATAATATGCCTTCATTATGTTACCATCATTGTGCTGCGGTAGAGGGAAGTTTAAATACCAGTGGGGAGAGAGCAGTTAGCAGATGGAAAAAATAGTTCAGGAACGTGGCACTTCAGTTAAGTATGGAGATGGCATTTCACTCAAAAAGCTTTTAAGACCTATTTTTCAAAATGGAATTGCAGGTAATTGTAATAAGTTTTGTAGGTGGAGGAAGAATGTGAAAGATTAGTAGGAATTAGTCCCTGCAATTGAATATGCCATGCGTAACCTGGAATTCCATTGTAAACTTCACTGAATGGGAGTTGGATGAGATTAGATTACATTCTTCCTTCAGAATTTGAATTTCATACATGTAGGAAATTCAACATAGGTTAGGGTATTTGGCATTTTTATAATCCCAAAGTGAAAATTACTTAAAACTTCCCTGGCTGCTTTTATTAATCCTGTGTATAAACAGCGTTACTTTAATATTGAAGCATGTTGGAATACTAAGCACTCTCTTAGAGCTCAGGCCCCTAATCTAAAAACACAGCTGGGAAAGCGAGGATGTTTTGCATTTTTGAAGCTACAAGTGTTAATGCTGTAGTGTGTGCATCACATCTCTACGTAGTCCTGCAGGATAGGATAATAACAAGATAAAGATATGGTATGAAAATTTTCCTATGCAAAAAACAAACAAACAAAAAAAACCACAGTTTTGAAGACATCACAGGGAAGCTTTGAGAGTGAGAAAAGCCTGTACTTTAAAAGCAACAGATGAGCTGCCCTAAAATAAATGCAGGAAGAAAGATTTAAATTACTAAAAAGCTTATTTCAAAAATAGTGCTGGTAGTTGTTTGACCTGTATGATTTTGCGTTCCCCCTTTAAATTTTACAGAGGAAGTAACCTTTAAAGCAACAAAAATGCTCAATTCACCATCTCTTACCAACTGCTAAAAATGAATTTTCTTTAACAAGCTTGTTCAGATGGGGCAGCACTTATCTACACCTCAGTAAAGGAGAACAAAAACATTGATTTAGTGTATAAATACATAGTCCAGAAGTTGTATGGGTTTCCTTTCAATGTTCCAGCTGTTGTTGTGGAAAAAGATGCGGTATTTATGTAAGTTACCCGTATTGTTATGTGTAACAGCATTTAGAGCCTGCTTTTTGTCTTATGCTTTTTGAAGTTCACTGTAACATTCTCGTAAGCTGGGGTTTGTGAATGCCAGTGGGCTGAAATCAGAAATACTGCCCCAAAGAGAAATGTTAATCCAGGAGACACTTCTTCCCCGTTACGGTGGACCAGTCCCAATCTACAACCAGTTGTACCTGATTACGTGGAAGATAGGGAAGGATGACAACTTCCCTGGCTTTCGGTTCTGTGCAGTTGAGGATAGCATACTAGAATAACCTGAAGTAACCATAGAATTTGAAGCCAAATGATCCTTTTTCTAGTCCTGCAGGTTGGGATAATGACAAGAAGATAGGAATATTGCACGAGAACTTTCAAACACTAAAAGCAGAAGACAGTTTTGAAGATAACATCAGAAAACCACCAGTCAGAAAGGTAAATTAAGATGTTTTAAAAGGAGAATAAATATTCCTAACATTTTGGCATTCAGCTTTTTACATACTTATTTCTGTCAGCTTTTGGAGTGTTTCCTTGAGACTTTGCTTCCAGTTTATCGCAAGACTGTGATAAGTTTATCATAAGACTGTGATAAACTTGTTTTTGCTTGTCTTGTTCTCAAAGTTCTTCTTTATTTATAAAAACAAAACAAAACACTCTGTATGTGATTATGCAGCTTCCACAGTATAACCAGTACGTTTCTCTCATAGTCTTTAAGTATGTAGCTTGACAGAACTACATGCTAGCAGCAGTGGACCCATGTGTACAGAAGCTATTCAAGGCAAATATTTTTGTGACTTTTTCTAACAAAGCTAAGAATTTGGGATTGATCGTATTTCTAGATGTGAATATTTTAGCCAGGAAAATGAATACTATGCCCTTTCTGTAATCTTTAGGGAAGAAATCAAGACATACAATACTATCTAAAATACAAAGTGTCCAAGGAAAATACAAGTGGCAGGCTTTTTGCATGCTTCTAAACTTGAGGATGGATTAAAAATTTTGGTGTTGGTATTTGCCATGTTTGTTTTGGCAGTTTTTGTGGTGAGCTTATTTGGAGGAAAAGTGCTTGAGACTTGATGCTTTGAACTGGGATCTAAGATCTCTGTCCATTTTATAGACCAGTCTAATGTAGCACAGGCGAAGAGTCACTTTTGCAAAAGTTACTGACAGTAACACCAAGGTTAGGTCTGCATAAGTTAACAGAGAAAAGGGAGTGTGCTGTGGAGGGCCTGCGTCTGTGACCAGAAACATAACTGTATCACGCTTTAAATGCCTTTTAAACTGTTTCCTTGATGATTCTGACACCCCCTGAAGATACCTTGTAATCACTTGTAGTTCCTCTTTTATTGAACATAAAACGGATCTTTCCATAGATACATCTAGATTTATGTCAGACAGGTCAAAGGACTAAATGATCCTTCCATTTCACTTCCAATTAATGTAGCTTAAATGGAATTACAAGGTGTCAGTCTTAAATACAGAAAATGTGTAATATAACATGGTGATCACGTTTCATTCATTACTGAACGCTTTGGTCATATTGACTCGGAGGTGTAAAAAGAATACTTCTTCCAGTTAAAACGATGTTTTTGGTTTTTGTATTGCAGTTTGTTCATGAGAAAGAAATTGTGGCAGAGGATGACCAAGTGTTTCTTATGAAGCAGCAGGTAACTTTCTGTCTAAAAAAACAATTAGCCATTTAACAAGATCCTTGATAGAAGTTTGGTTTTGTATTCTTAGTTACTGTAATATCTAACATTACATGGGTTTGTGTGTTTTCTTTTGCAGTCGCAGTTGGCAAAACAACCACCTACTGCTGCAGGAAGGCCAGTGGTTAGTAATAAGAATTTTAAATACCATTACATGAAAATGATCCACTCTCATATGTTTAGTGTGGTTAAAGCAAGCAACCCTCTATCAAATAGTTTTTAGTCTTTTTTTTTTTTTTAAACTATGTAGTGTTGAAAGCCTACATCTTAACACTGCTCTAAAATGATGATGCTTCTTCACAGCTAGACATAACTTGTATTGGCAGCAAGGGCTAAATGTCATGGCTTTACTTTTCATGTGTTAGAGAACATCTAAACAGTTACATGACTGACCTTCCCATCCAAAGAGTGTGCCAGAGAGCAAATGGCATTTCAGCTGAATTGTCTTGGTGAAACTTTTCCTAAATTTGACACTATCTCTGAGAATATTGAGACTCTGGAGAGGGAAAAGAAAAGAAAAAAAAAAAAAAAAAGGGTCAAATAAGAACTATGACAACAACTACATTTAAAATGCTATTAAAATAACTAAAAAGTTACCAGTTTAATAGAGAGCATGTGATATTTCAAAGGTGGCTTTATCTTGTTTAGATGAACTGCGATTTTACAGAAAAAGGATTTGTTATCTTTGAAGCATTTTTTTTTTTTAAACTGGACTACCTTTAGTCATTTCTACAGTATCTATGGCATGCATTGTCTTTGCAAGAAGCTGGAATAGTTCCTCTGTAATCTCATCAGTACAGTTTTCATTATGGTCAGAGGCACTACTGAACAGCACGTGGACTTCAACGTTTCTTGTTGAGGTGTGGAGGGAGTAAGCTTCGCTAGTTGCTTCAGTTGAACTGATGTTAATGTTTCTAATGATGTCATACAAGTGTGGAAGAAATCACATGCTTCAAGAAAATTCTGTGTCATTTCAGCTGTGTGGGATACTACGTTGTTTCAAAAAAAAGAGAACTGTGAAACAAGTGCTTCATTTCATGCATGATATAATTCTGTAGAAGATTGACAACTTCAAGCTTTGGCTTTTTTTTCTCATCCTCTTTCTTTGTGTAGGATGCCTCACCGAGAGTTCCCGGAGGATCTCCTAGAACACCAAATAGATCTGTGACATCAAATGTCGCCAGTGTTACACCAATCCCTACTGGGTCCAAAAAAATTGATCCCAATATGAAAGGTACCTTTTCTTTTGAAGGCACAAACGCATTTGGGGAAATAAAACAGCTGTTTTACTTCCTTTCTTTAATGTGCTTACTTAGCATAAATAACTGAAACACTAAATCAGTGTTACTAAACCTAATAAATTTTGTGTGTTTTTTGTGTCCCCCCTCCACCTTGTAGCTGGAGCTACTAGTGAAGGAGTCCTGGCTAACTTCTTCAACAGTCTGCTGAGTAAGAAAACTGGTTCCCCTGGTGGCCCTGGTGGTGTTGGTGGCAGTCCTGGAGGTGGCAGCACTGGTGGTGCTGGCAGCAATTTACCACCATCAGCAAAAAAGTCAGGTATGATGAAAGATCAATTTCTAACCTAAACTGTGGCATCATTCTTATTAGTACAGCTCATCAGACGTATGAATGCTTGTGTTTTGTTGGTACTTGATGATAATGTTTTAGACAGCAAGAGAAAAAAACACCTGGCTCCCCACTTACATTTTGTGTAGATTGACCCGGAGATAAGCTTTATTCCATCTGTGTGCTTCCTCCTTCTGTATGCAAATCTCAGTTTGCTGAGCAAAGTGCAGAAGTACTTCCTAACTGGGAAGTCTGCAGCGCTTGTTGGAGCAGCGTCTGGAGAGTGTTGTAACAGGAGCTGTTGTGTGCCACGCAGAGAGCAGAGCACCTGCTGAAACATCCCTGGGGAGTGGCTGGCAGGTGGCTTGGCTGAATTCAGCCAGGTGAGGGCAGCACTGCAGAGAAGTGGTGCATCAGAGCTGTGGCACAAATTTCAAGAATAAAATGAAACTGTTAGGGAGGAAAAAATGTTCTCAGAAATATCCTACTATGCAACAAATGAAGGGTTAGGGGGTAGCCAGTTGAATGTGGCATGTAGTTAGGTTTTCAAGGAGTTACCATGTCACCTCCTAACCTTCATTGGTACTTACTGTCCTGTGTTTAGTGTTATTGATAAAACTCATTTTTTTCATCTGAAAATTGGTTGGTTTGGGATCTGAGTATGATTTGAAGAGCAGCACAGGACATTTAGATTAGCTGTACGGATAGTTCCTGTGAAGTTGGATCTTCAGCAAGGATGCTTGAGACAGTGCTAAAACACCATGTACATCAGAATTGTCCTTTAAAGCCCAAGGTACTGTGCCTACTTGTCATGGTGTGAACAGTCTCTAGTTCTGCTCTGCCTGCCTTTTTCTATGTCATCTTTTCCTCTCCTGTGGTAGAACGTGGCAGATAGAAACCTAGACTGAGTGATAAGAATGACCTGGTGGAAAAATATGGTGTAAGTTAAGCTTGAATCAGGTCTAAGTGTGATTGCACAAATGTCTGTGCCATTCCAAGATACGAGGAGGTAAGCAGGTGAGGAGAGAGAGGGACTTGCCACCTGAGGGTGTGCATGCACCCAGCTGCAGCAGTATCAGGTCTAAGCTGACTGAGTGCGTGAAACTGACCTTATTGGTCTGTGGTGAAAGCCTTGATTGCCATTCAGAATTAGTGTAAAATACAGCTGATACAGGAAAGTATATTTTCTAGCAGTTGTGAATCCTTCTAAACAATGTTATGTATTTTTAACCTTCCATTAACTCTCCATATGCTGACAATTTATATTATAATTATGGAAGTTATTTTGAGATATCTGGAATATAGAAGGATGTGACTTTATCGCTGTTGATTTTTGGCCTTAAGTCTTTACTTTGCAACCCAAAGTGTCCAGTAACAATATTTGGGATTTGTCTGAAGCAAAAATGTAGTTCTTCCATCTTGGTTTTTTTTTTGTTGTTGTTGTTCAGTTTAACAGGTGCTTCTTGAGTATTAAAGAAACCACAGGCTTTCCCAGAACTGTTTCATAAACGTGACTGAATGATGTGCATTTCTTTTGTAGGTCAGAAGCCAGTTTTAACAGATGTTCAGGCAGAGTTGGACAGAATTTCACGGAAACCTGACATGGTCTCTCCAACAACCCCTACATCTCCCACAGAAGGTGAAGCATCTTGAAGACACCAAATAAAACCAATTGTTCAGTTTTCTGGGATAATTCAAACTTGCCTCTGCCTCTTCCTTCAGTGACTGGAACTAAAGAACTGAAAGATCTTTTCAGAACACAAACAGTTTATGTCTGTCTTTCTTTCATGTGTTGCCCAACTTAACAAAAGGGAGCTGTACAGATGGAAAATGGTATCACATCATGTAGGACTGCTGTTCACAGTGCAAGAATAATAAATTTAATTTCTTGGGTTTTGTTGAAAAGTCAGCATAATTCTGTAAAACTGGCAAGTATGTCCACTTATCAGGTAAAGGTTGCTTAGAGCAGGAAACTGATACACACCACAGGCACTTAATTTATATTGATTTTCCCGACCTGGTGGTCAGGTTGAATACCATCTTAAGTAGAGCTTAACCTCTAAAGGAGAGAACTACTGCTAGTTTTTGTAAGAGAAAATGCATTGCACAAAACTGTAATGACAACAATAAACTCCAAATATATTTGAACACTTCATTTGGAGTACGTTTGCAAATCTGTTTGATCTCCCCTGAGATTAACACTGCGTTCAAAAACCCATGCAAAAATTTCATTCCAGATATGTCTTCAAATTAGTGGCCAGTTTTTTTGGTTGTTTGATTAATTTCAGACACTGAATAAACGATGTATAAAGAAAAAGCAGAGGTTAAATGTACAGATAATCAGTATCCAGATTTGTCTATATATATGGCTCGGCCTTAATGTCCCCCACTATGTTTCCCACATGAATTATGGTTTAAAATTGGTCATCAAAACTGTAATCAGTTAATAAAGTATTCTCTGCATTCAAATTTAAGTAACTTTCATTGAAGCCATGGTGTTCTTTGTTTACAGTTACGTTTTATACCGCATACTTAATTTTTTTAAAACATGCTTCTTATCTTTAACCTCTCTGTGAATAAGATCACCGGGACAGATTTAAACTTCCTTAAAACATTGGTTCTGGAAGGAACTGCCTGAAGTCTGCTGCATTTGTTGCTAGGAGTAACACCAGCTTATCAGACTTGTGTGGATTCTGCTGTAATGTATTCTGAAAACACCCTAGTTGCACTAAGGATCCTGCTGATGCCTTCGGTATATTGTACGAGAAGTAGTTGACTGAGGTTAGGGCTTTACTTCAGCTTTCGGTACACAGATGTTGAGCATCCCTTTACTGATCTCTTTTAAGCTTACGGTCTCTTCCTACTTGCGGCTACGGGATAGTAAATGTGAAAAGTATATCCTTATTGAGTAATTGCCAAGTGACCTCTTCAGTGTGTTTAGGGTGGGTTTTCATTGTTGGTCGTTTGTTTTAGGTTTTTAAATAGTCTTACATTAATTTCTCTAACTCTTTAGAAAACTTCAGAAACCCCCTGATGAAGAAGAGGTTGATGCATGGAGAAATGCCTCCCTATCAGTACACTTCTGATAGTAGCTTATGCATGTAAACTTCTTGAAACATAACTCTAAGTGCTAATAGGTGCTGTTCCTAACATCAGCAGCATGCTTTTTCGTACATAGAGCTGCAGTGGTACATGTTTGTGGAGTGAAACTTCAGACTTTAGGACAATATCCTAAACTTTCGTACTGCTCAGGTTTTGGAAAGAAAACTTTTAGCTTCTGCATTTTTCATCTGAGCATCTGTCAAAGCCCAGTATCCTTTTTGAAGCTGGAAACTCGGACGTGTTATATTTCCATATATTTTCTAGTTTTCCAGAAATATATTAGGAACTATTGAACTAGGTGGCCTTTTTTTTTTTTCAGAAGCAGGGACAGGGGAAAACCTTACTAATGACTCATTAGAATTTCACTTCATAAAACAAAGTTCTAGAAATAAATGTCACTTCTGCAAATATAAAACTTCTAAATTTATTCCTTCCCTAGCCCGTTAGTTGTTTTATCTATTTTATAAAAAAAAAAAAAAATATTTAAAGAACATTGGCCTTTCTATTCTACAATGCTACCTCCCTCCTTAAAGTTAAAATTCTCTTAAAGCTGCTGTCACTATCCCCAGCTTTGTGCTTTTTGGAGCAAAGACTTTAAGGTATTTTTATGGCAAAAAGAAAATGAGAACTTGTTTCTATTTAGCCTGGTGGCTTTGGCTTCTTGTTTCCATTCAGTGAGACCAAGACTACTTGGCTGCTGGCTTTGGCCTTGAGTTGAAATTTCCCTGACTATTGCTCTGACAGGAGTGTCAAGATGCAGACAAGATGAAGGTGTCACCAGAACTATCATGCAAAACAAGCCTATGTAATAGAAGATGTTTTTCACAAAATGTAGTGCCAATTAATCCTCATTCTTTCAGGCACCAAAGTTACCAGTGGGGTAAAACAAGAGAAGGATGCTTGGAAAGGATACTACTTTGTTATCATTTATTGTGCTTCAATGTCCTACCTGTAGATGTGTTAGGTTTGTTATGACCTGGATTCTAAAAGGAATAACAGCGTGAGTAACTTCTAATCACTTTTGTGTGCCTTTAATGCCTTTAGTGTCATTGGGCCCAAGGTTTTAGTCTAGTACACAAGAAATTGGAGATAGTATTGGAAGAACAGATGATTTTTCATTGGAAAAAAAAAAAAAAAAACAAAACAATGTTTTGTGGAATACTACAAAAATGCTATAAAGTAAATAAACCAAGTAAATTCCTTTGTACTTTTAGAGCTACTTCTGTGTAGATAAGGAACTATTAGCCCCAAAATGAATGTTTGAGGGGGATTTTTACAGATCTCCTTCCTCCTCCTTCTCTCCTTCATGTTCCTACATCAGTTCTTTGAGTATACTGGTTGTAATAAGCTTACACTACCAGTTTTAAGCTTGGAAATTTTGGAAACCTGAGCTATATGGACTAGCTACCATACTACATACACTAACTTTTAAGTTTCTAGTGGGTCGTCTGGAACTTAAGTACTAACCTGTTGGGTTGCAGTCCTTTTATGGGTAGCAAACTTAATTTGCAGTAGGACACCTGCAGCTGTAGAACCATTACTTGTCAAATACCTCATGGCTTTGTGATTCTCTTTATGCAGATAAATGCTGAAAAACAGTGACAAGAGTTAGCTTAGCCCAACATTTGGGAAATGTGGAATATTGAAGGTTTGTTTTCTTCTTGTGTCATAAGGGATACTTAGACATAGCTATTAAAAATGCTACTTAGTCTTCAGCTGTTGAAAAATCACACGTTCTAGCTGGTCAGTATGAAGATTGGAGCTTGTGAATTCAATTGCAATACTGAGCCCAAAAATACAGCCTTGAGAGAAGAGGAATCTTCAGCAGATGCAACATGTGCAAGGCCTTTCTGAGTTCTTTGTCACAGTACTTATGTTATTCCCCTTGCTAGCTAGTTGTATTGTACTTAATGCTTGCAATACACAGGGCCAGAGTGATGAAAGAAAACTGTTAGATACCTGTGTGGGAATACCAGAAATGAGACCAGGAGGAGAGCTGTGCCTCCAACTGGCTGACTTAATTGTTCCGTGGTGATGAACCTCATCACCCTTCAAATGAAAAATGGAGCCTGTCTCCTTCAGCTGTTTGGACTTTTAAGCTACTCTCCCATTCCTATAGTTCATTCTCTCTCGCCCTCCTTGAAGGAAAACAAATTAACACAATTGTATTTATGAACATGGGAAAATTGGAATATCAATTTGTGACAAGTCAGGTTAATGGAGCTCTGCTGCTAATTTTGGTTGTGAGGGATTTTGGTTTTAGCTTAATCTGTGTAAATCTGTAACACAATACGAAGCTAGTTCCAAAGGGTCACTGGGGCTTCACTATGAAAACAGGAGGGATGCAGCCCTGGTCTGTGTCCGCTATATTCCAGTGGCTGACATTTACTCAACTGCTTCAAGGAGCTGAAGTCACGCTTCTTTGTAAGTTTTTTTTTTCAGTGCAGCAAGGGGTGATAGCCATGTCATAAAACTATAATGTAATCTCCCCTAATGAGGTAGCTTTCTCAACTTAAAGTATTGCTTTTTGGCCACTATGGTGGAGAAGATGCAATGAGGGAGAAAACTAGGTCACTCATCACTAATCTGCTTCCACCAACCTCGAGCTCTTTGGCTGAATGGAGATGTTGTGGTAGTTTAAGATCTAACTCTAGGGTTGCCTCTCTGCTGCAAGCTCCTGCTTTTAGCTCTGGTTCTGCCGTTCTGGCAGAGGTTGTGTGGGTAAGAAAGGCTTTGTTTTTGGAAAGCTCCATCAGCAGGTAAACAGAAGGAAGTAGATGCACATCTGGAACGGGATTTCCATTGCATCAGAGGCTGGTAATTACAGTTATTTGCATTAAGCAGGCATGTTATGTATCGCAACTATTGTTTTGATCTGCCTTCCCTCTAAAGGAGAGTGAGGTACTTGAAAGACAATTCTAATGAAAAGGGTAAAGAACACCTTTAGTTTGCGTGCATAGCAGCATTTGTATGTTTTAACACAATGCCTGAAGTATTTTTAAGCTACCAGGCCCTACCTGGTCTCCTTTTCATTCCTTCTTTGTTACAGTTACTGGAACTTTGTTACTGTTTTGCTTTTCATGAATTCCCTTATAAATAAATGAAGTGGGCTAAATAAGCTAGGATTTAAGTGGCAAGCTAACCTTTATAATTCATGCATCATTGATATGTACTTTCTGGAGAAGGCCTGAACCGAAAAACCAACTCAAAGACAACAGTAAGTAGAAAAAGGTTGCAATCTATTTTATCTTTTGTTGACTTGTGTAGTGTTTATATGACTCCTTGAAAAGCAAACTCAATAGTTACATCTCTGTTCATAATCTAGTAATGTTGCGTTAAGACACTGGTAAAGATTCAGATGGGAACAACTGCGAATATCTCTAGATGCTAGTGAACACCTGAAAAGGAAAACTCACCATTTCTTCTATCTCCCTAAGCCCTGTCTCCCTCAGACCAAAGTACAGTCTAGTCACACACAAAATATTAGCAAGGAAGAAAATAAAACAAGGGAAATTCCTTCAGAAAAGAGATGCCAGCCTCTGTAATATAATCTTATTTATGGTGTACTAATGTGAAAAACAGCAATAAAGGCAAGGCAGATTCCTGCGTGGTAACAGTAAATGTTATGTGCCCAGCCCTGCGTTCTGGGGATGCTGCCAGCAGAACTGCATTAGACTCATCCCAACCCCAGGCAGAAGCTAGGCTGCCCTCGTGGCGATACCTTGCTTATTTTACTGGAAACTCCCGTGCCATGGGAATCGCGGGACTTGCCCTCCTCATTTGCCTCTGAAGCCGATTGCTGCAGCAGGCACTGTTTCTGGCACAAACAAGCCTGTGCTGCCCTGCCCAAGGGCCCTGCAGCGTTCCTCTCGCTTGTGTTTTCTTACTGGGAGGGATCGTGCTTATGGCCTGCTGGTGAATGTTCAACACAGAGCACGAACCAACCGCTTTTAGCAGGGCCACCCTACTTTACCTGGCCGTCCTGGTGGCTCTTGGCAGGGTTACAAAAGGCACCGGGGCTCCTGGGTGGCCGCATGCATCCTCCCTGCTCCTTGTGCTGGCTCTGGAAGAGAGACGGGGGCTGAGCAACCTGATCCTGAGCACAGGCTTCACTTAACCAGCGTGCATACAAAGCTGAGGTTAAGAAAATTGCCACTTATATGACGTTTGACAGAAACTTAAACAAGTGAAGTGTAGCCGAATTTGGCTGTGATGGGTGGTAGCAGTTCCGTGGCTGATAGGTGAATAGTGTAGCAGCCCAAGGCCCTGCTCAGCCCCAGGCCGCCTCCAGCACCCAGCACCAGCCCGGTTCCTCCTCAAGCAAGGCCGGGGACAGGGCCAGGCTGGCAACCAGCCTGCGGCCGGGAGGGACTGGGACCGCCTCCACCTTCCCCTTCCCCTTCCTTCCCTTTCCCTTCCCTCCCCGCCCTCCTGCCTCGCCCTTTTGCTTTCGCTTCTTCCCTTCAGCTTGGCGGCGGCGGCGCGGCCATGGAGAACGGGGCCGTGTACAGCCCGACCACCGAGCCCCACTGCAAGGAGCCCCGCCAGCCCTGCGGCTGCACCCGGCACCGCCTGAAGGGCTGGAGGCTGCCGGCCAAAGTGCTGCAACCGGTGAGGCCCTTCCCTTCCCTTCCCTTCCCTTCCCTTCCCTTCCCTTCCCTTCCCTTCCCTTCCCTTCCCTTCCCTTCCCTTCCCTTCCCTTCCCTTCCCTTCCCTTCCCTTCCCTTCCCTCAAAGCCTGCCTTGTTGTTTGCTAAGCTGCACAAATCGGTAACTGAAGGCTGAGGTGGCCGCGGTGGCACTGCCTTTTGGGCAGCTTGAGGTTGTTTTTTGGTGAGGAACTAACGGGCTTGCTCCTTCTTCATGTCCTGGCTGCAGGGGCATGTGCTAGCACCGACCTGCTGGTTGTGTGCCTCGCGTGACCGAGGTTAAGCGCTGTGGCCACTGTGGGCCCACTGCTCGGCATCCTCAGGGTTTAAAATCAGAGGCAATCCTCACAGAAAACATAGCGTACTCTCTTCTGAGGGCCTCACTGGATGTAAACAGGCAGTAGAAACCTTTGTAAGGCTGTGGGATTGCTGGGTCCCCCTCATGTCACCCCCACAGCCTGACTGTGAGCGCACCAAGCTGTGCTGTGCTCCACCGCCTCGGGGAGCACATCTCCCCCAGCAAACCTCCTGGCAGAAAGCACACCAAAACGTGCGAGCTGGGTGGTGGCCGGTCTGGATGTGTGTGACACCGCAGTGCCTCGCTTCGTACTGGGCAGCCCCACGCTCTCCTGGAATCTGGGGCTCATATTCTGCTTGTTTTTTGCCACACGTAACATTATTCCTGGATGTGCTCATCACCGGGACACCAGATATTGCTCCTGTGTGTTCCCAGCCTCAGTGATGGATCTTCCCAAGCTTGCTGGTAGCGATGTGAGGAGCACTGGGTGTACGTACCAGCAGCGAGCAGCGAAACCACAGCAGCAAAGGGCAGCTGACTGTAAATGTGTCAGCAAACATTTTCCATCGCAGTGGCTTCTCAGTCAGATGTCTCATGCTGGGAGGAATCATAGGTGATTTCCAGCCCTTTCTTGTTAATTCGCTGTGAAGAAAAGAGGACGTTCGGTTTTTAAACTTTGGCTCACACAGAGTCAAAAGCCCCAGGTGAAAGCTGAAGAAAGCAGTGCTGGTAATGCTAATGCTGCCCGAAGCAATGCTTTCTAAGACTGTTTAATAAAAAAATCACGCCCAAGAATACTATATTAAATATAACAGGATGCAAAATGTTACTTCATCTTCTGGAGATTAACAAAGATCTGCTGGATGTTGCTCCCAAACAAACAGATCGTTACAGATCAGTAGTTTAATGAAATAAAACAAACTATTGCATATGCAACTCTACTGGTGTAGCAATGTCTTCAACTGCTTACCTGAGCAGAGGCATTATTTAAAAAGCTTTCTAGGAAGGAAGAAGGTAAGTTATTAAGGCCTGTCCTAACAAGGATGGGTAGCTGCTTGACAGGCTCCTAAAGAAGTAGCAGCTTATGGCCTATAACAGTCTTTCAATAAGAGGAAAAATAAAATTGAATTATAATCATTCACCTTCCTCACTTCCAACAGTTCCTCCGTCCTTTTGTTTCACTTTACCAAAACACACGGATCTTCAGCTCTTGGCCAAAGCACTTACAGCAAGCTGCAGAAATTACTGAAGGTGGAAGCCTCAATATTTCCAGTAGGAGAAGTGTTCCTGTTTTAGGAAAGCATTGGTTTCTTTTTATTGGCAGTCCCGGTGATGGAGGTGGTCATTAACATCTATTAGCCTTGTGTTAGAACAGTGATGGTTCGTTATTGTGGGGATTGCACACTGATAATCAGATGGGTGAGCTGCTAAACTGAATTAATTCATGCACCCTGCTAAACGGGCAGGTTTTGTGCTGGGAACACCACTGCTCTGTGTTTTAACAGGCCTGTTGGAAATTTCATAGATTTGCTTTATTTTTGTAGCCTTTCACTTCTTAAATTTACTTGAGAAACGTGACATTTGTGCAGAAACTCGCAGTAGCATCAGTGTCAATGCAAAGTTCTTGCTGGCAGAGGACCGAGGAAGTTATTTAATGGCCTGTGTGTGTATGGGCACTTGGGACTCATCTGCATCCGCAGCAATGCAGGGCTCTGCACGAGAGGCAAGGAAGGTGGCAGCTGCCTGTTCGTGTCCTCAGGTATTTCCTCGGTCTTCGGTGTGAAAGAGGCTCTGCCCTGAAGGTTTAGCTCTGAAGAAAACAAGGAGCTCTTGAGCTGTCCCTCTCTGCTCATTGCTCAAATAAAACCATAGTGAGATTGTGGGTGCTTGCCACTGGGAAGTTTCCATAGGCTCAGTGTGGAGACAGCAAACATAAAAATACAACAGAGCAAGCTTCAGCTGCTTCATGTAAGCCTGTACTGCTCTGCGCTGACCTAGGCGGGTAGCTGTGCTTGCAGAACTGGGAAACCGAAGAAAACGTAACAACAGAGCCCTCTCATGTTTATTTGTAGTGATGTCAAGAAGCAAATTAACAAACCCAAGCAGAACTCTCTGCAGCTTATAGAGGTGCAGCTGATACACTACATCAAGCAAAGTTCTTCACATCAAAGCTTTTTTAATGATGCACTCTTTTGCTATTCAGCTCATTAATAAAAATTTGAATACTGTTGGAGAAGTCCCACAAAGGACGCCAGATCAGTCCTCCCTTCTCCCCGTTTTTTTGACATGAAATCCTTTAAAAGTACTCCTTGAATGTGATTTTTTTTTCCTCCCACTCATTTGCACACTCAGTGGAGAGGGGTTTTTTTGCGGTTACTTAGACCACATTATAGTTACCTGGGCTTCTAAAGCCTTTTTAGGGCAGGTTGCCAAAAAGACCTTTATTTCCTTTCTGTTCTGCCTCTGGTGAAAGTGATGGCATTCAGCTGTCAGTGCTGATATACACAGGTAGAAATACAAATCCCAGAAGGGAGGGGGAGAAAAATATTCCTTGGGCATCTGCAGTAATCACTGGGTTAGGCGTGAGGGTTTCTGAGAAATTTGCTTTGCCAGCCAAGCACAAGAGAGAAGGGAAGTGTGCGGAGGGCTGATTGTAACGTGTCAGTTTACCAACTCGTGTGTGCTTTTCCCTTTCTGAGATCCTGTTTACTCTACACCGTTGGGTATTCAAAGCACGATGTTTTATGAGGTCTTGCTTAGCTGGTGAATTTACAGTTCCCACTTGCTAAGTCACTTTTCTTATTTTTACTGTCAGAAAACTGAAACTGAAGACAGGTCATTATTTTCCAAAATAAGATGCAGATATAGCATCTGCAGCTGTTTTGACGTGCTAGTAACTCGAAAATGACAATTCTAGAATTAGATTTTTTTCATAGAAGAGCTGTCGACTCCATTATTGCCCAGATAGTATCTTTAAAAATAGGATCATCCTCCCTGTATCAGTCTTGATTTTATGGCTGAGTCTGATTCCTAATAATTGTTCCAGTCCGCTGAACTCCTTACTGCAAGGATCTATATCCTCTGTCAACTCTTTAGGATGAAGAAAACCAGCAAGAAGTGGCCAAAATGAGAGACTATTTAAAAAAAAAAAAAAAAAAAAAAAAAAAAAGCAATATCCTTCTTGTACAGTAAGGTGGTAGAAGATCCAGCAGCAGATGCTTGGTGTCTGTATGGGAGTTAACTCATGTTCTGTCCTCAAAAAATACTGCTGCGGGGAGGCTAACGTAAGCTTCTGCAGAGATTAAACACTGCCCAACATAGCTTAAATGTGGTTTAAACATAGTTTGAAGTTTTGGTTCCTGCAATTGAGCTTCTGTTGTTACTGGTCATAAACACACGAGCCATTAGCTGTACTTTCTCTGAAGTTTATCGAGGGAGATAACACCAGCTGCAGGCTTTCAGGGAGGTAAATGGCTGGGTCTTCTGATCCACCCCAATCCCAAATGCATGTAAAACTAAATGCGGTTGTAAGTGGTAAGCAATAGCATTTTTGCTTGTTCTGACTGGAAGCTGTGCTTCTCATGCTGTGTGCCTGCTCTGCTTCCTACTGCTCAAAGCCACAAATGGGAAGGCTTCAGTTAAAAGTGTGTAGATGGTGGAGCTTAACCCAATGGAGTTTGTTGATTGACTTGAACATCAAGCCTAAACTGTGTCATTATATTTCTACCTGTGTTATCCATAGGTAAATAACCATAAAATAGTGCAGAACTTCACCAAGTTCTTTTTAGATTCTTTTGTTGTTGTTGTTGTTGTTTTAATTCTGTCATCATTAACCTTAATATTGCAGACATCTGTTTGCTAAGGATATTGGTGACTTGATCTAACACAAGTATGTTATTTGTTTGCAGTTTCTCTCTCTTCTGGCTGTTATTTTTGAGGAAATTGTGGAGGATTGTAGCAATTGTGGTGGACTTTACTTCTTTGAATTCACAAGCTGCACTGCTTTTCTTCTGAGCCTCCTGATCCTCTGTGTGTATTGCACTGTTGCATATGAAACCTTCGGGAAAGATAAAGTAGAGAAAGTGGTAAGATTTATTTTTTAAAAAAACAAACCATTTAATGCAAGTGCTTAAAGACTACTGTGGAGTAAAAAGGCAATGCAGAGTGAATCATTTATTATTCTCTAATTAAAGGGTAAATTAACATAGGTTATATTACAGTTAATAAATAAGTAACTTTATAACTTTATAATAACTTTAAGGCTTTATAATAACTTTATAATAACTTTAAGATGTTATATATAACTATATATAACTTTATAATAATTTTAAGAGTGTTTTTTGTTGTTGTTTTGTTTTAGATTTAGATGGGAGATTTAGATTAAATGCAAGGAAGAAATTCTTTACTGTGAGGGTGTTGAGGTAGAGGAACAGGCTGCCCAGAGAAGCTGTGGATGCCCCATCCCTGGAGGTGTTCAAGGCCAGGCTGGATGGGGCTTTGGGCAACCTGGGCTGGTGGGAGGTGTCCCTGCCCAAGGGGACAAGTGGGTTGGAACCAGGTGATCTTTAAGGTCCCTTCCAACCCAAACCATTCCATATGATTCCATGATTTTCTGAAGCTTCCATGAGCATCAGAGTTTCAAACTGTAAACTCACTGCGGATTAACTCGGTTGCTGTTAGGATGCTTGTGCTTTTTCAGGTAGTATACCTACAATTCTGTAACATTTATTTTTCATGTTTCCAGAACTTTTGGGCCATGCTAGCCATAGGTGTCATTTTCCTGTTAGCTTCAATAGTTCTTGCTGCAACGAATTCTGGGTTGGTTCATGCAACTATTGCATGGGTAAGTCTCACAATTGTATATTTTACTTTGCATTTATCTTGTATCTTAATTTGTCTACCCTTTAAACCTCACCCAGTTTGCAGGGAAAAAACCGGGCAGGGAACAGAATTCAGTGCATTACAGGTTTCAGGAGGAGCTAGCTGTTTCAGAGCTTCTGAAACTCAGCTTAGGAAATCCAAAGAGTAGGCATTCCCCGGATGCAGAGCTTTCCAGCAGTCCTGCTTGCAGCTCCCCAGCAGCTGTGGCTCACTTCTTGGTTCCTCACTTCATTTCACTGCCTTGGCTCTGTACTATTCCCTGGCATCTGTCACTGTTAATGGCACTGCCATCTCTCACGGCCTCCCAAGCTCTCTGACACTCGCCTCTGAAATGCCAACTTTTTTCCTTAATTGTGCTCCTGTAATGCTATCCTCTTGCAAAGTCAGCAAGAAACCACATCTTTTGTCAGACATTATAAAATATATGTAGAGAACGCTGGCCTGTAAAGGTTGCAATAAGAACGATAGGTTCCTCAGAGACAAAAATAGAAGAGCAACAGAGGTGCATGACAAGGCACTGTAGAAGGTGTGGGTCATAGTTCCTTACTCATTTGGTGCTCTTTTGGAATAACTTTGGAATTGTGAATATGTGAGATTAAAGATCAAATTTTGATTTTCTTCTTGAATGAATAAAAATTGAATTCTGTTCCGTACTCAGCATGAAGATACACACTTCTGTATGGTCATCTGTTGTGATGCTGATATATACAGTTCTAATGGTTTGATTAGTCTTCCTTTTCTGTGTGTGTGTGTGTGGTTTTTTTTTTTTTGGTGGTGGTGGTGCATTTTTTGTTTGTTTTTGTCCTGGAGCTGGAAAAACAAAAATATCGGGATTCAAGACTTCATAGTACCTAATTGTTTTTGGGCAAACCTGCTGCTTAATTTTATTTAAAAGTTAGCGTAAATGTGTGCGTGTACTTCCTTGCTTGAAAGAAGCTGCTAAAACCAACGGTCTGCTTACCACTACGTTGCTATGACTAATAATGAAAGTTGTCATTAGCAAAAGGTCACGTCAGCCCCACGTGCTGATGCAGCAAGGACTTGCTTAGGCTCTGTTAGTTTATCTCCCTTCACCTTCCACGGGTTATTCTTCTTCACTTAGTCCCTTTAAACAGCAGACATCTCTTGGATAAATAATCTGCTATACCACCACTGCCATGCTTCTTTACTAATTTTACTGCAAAAAAAAAAATAAAATGATTATACTTCTACTATTAAGATCTGTTTAGAACATATCCTAAGATTCACGCTTGATTACAAGAATGAGAATTGTAACAACTTTTGCATTGAATATGCTAGAACTAAGACTTCTGATCTGTTGCTAATTTAAATGGAACCATTGATTTAATATACCAGCATTATTAACATACATGAATAGTGCAGCAAATCTCTCCAAAATCATAGAATACTGTCAAAGTTTGTACTTTTTTAATTCATACATTTCTTTCACTTTCACAGGTATTTGGATTTTTCGCAAGTGGGGCATTTTTAGCTGAGTTTGTGATGGAGTATTGGGACAGGCGGAAACAAAGCACCAGAGAACATCCTCAAAATTCAGGCAATACTCAGGGCACTGCAGAAATTCACCCACTGAATGAATCAAGCTGAACTTTCTGAAACTATTTTTTTTTGTGTGTTTTGTTTTGTTTTGTTTTGTTTTTTGAGTGGAGCAAACTAAAATGAAATTTCAGTGCTCTGTAGGTAAAACTTCTGCCTCTTCCTTCGAATCAATTTTTTACACTTTGCTCATCACAAATTGATCCTTAGGTCAAGTAACATCATCTTGAACATCATGTTCTATTTTATTTTGTAGGTAACTTGTTCTGCCATTTCTCTAGGTGGCATACATTTAAAAAAAAAAATAGTCTAAATAGAATAACACAAGGACAACATTGTGCTGATTCAATTTTGGTAGGAATGACTATGAAAGGATAATCCGTGGTGTATAAATTCTCAGTTATGCCTTAAGGACGTTTTCTATATGAACTGGACCAAATATATCTTCTACTAGTTACAAGTTAGTACGGTAGAACTCATTCTTGTACTCACTGGCCAAACAGTAAGTGTAAAAGGGATAATACCCAATTGCAGCTTTACAAAAATGCTTATCTTTATGGAAGGGTTTTTGTTTTGTTTTTACTAACTACACTTTTTAGTTCTGTCTGTGGAGATCAGTTTAATGAAATAGCTTAGGGTTTTTATGCAGGGGGTAATATAATGTGTTTTTTTTTTTTTTAAGGAGACAGCTTTGCACCCCATGGTTATTCAAGTTCAGGCTTGTATGCCAGAATATTCCCTCAGACTGTTTCAAAAGTGACAAAAGTCACAGGGGAAAAAAAATAAAATTAAAAATGGACTGGCATCTGTGAGAGATAAAAGTTTAAGTATTTTCACAAAGTCACCCAGAAGCAGCAATCTGAACATCAGTGGGAGAACGATTACAGCATGTTGTAATATTGACTATCATTTGTAGGGTTGATACCATGCACAGCTTGTTTGTGCATAGTTTTACCAGATTGGTTTGGCAGCACCATTTTCTGTGCTGATATCTATGGCACTAGTATGAGACTTCTTTCTGCTGGCTAACTCAGCTGGTGAACAGGTAAATAAGCACTCGTAACCTCCATTTGTCTTAAAAGCAAGGGGCCAGGAGACTGCAAGAAACACTACTGATGCAACGTGTATCAGACCAGTGAGAGACTAGATGTTGATGGCTACTGTGTAAAAAGTGAAGTGGTTAAAAACAACAACAAAAAAAAGGCATTTTGCAGATGCCTGAGGTAGAAACTAAATGGCTAAACCTCATTTAGAGGGAAGCCCTCAAAAGTAGGGCGAACTGCTGTGTGTCAAGAGACCTTCCAAAATGCCAAAGCAAATGAGAAAAAGCTGATTATGCAAAAACAGTCCGTGTTTGAGTTCTCGTGACATCTGTCGTGTCTTCCAGGCATTAACTCCGCTTCATCAATACCATTGTCTGATAAATGTATAGTCCTGTAACCTGTTGTGGCAGCACTGAGAGTAAGCCCTCCAGAAATTGTCTGAGAGCTATATTTGGAAAAGGATGAGGAAGCCATTGTAAGACAAAGCATTGTAAAAGAGGGTCAAAGGTTTTTCTTGTTGTTGGTGTGTTTTTTTTTTGGTTTTTTTTTTTTTTTTTTTTTTTAACTCCCAGTACTGCTACTTTCTGACGAATGTGAGTTTGTGATGTTGTCTCTCTAAGCTCTGAGACCTAACCTTAACACTACACTTCGCTTGGGCAGTGTAACATTTTGACAGCTGGTGTGAATCATGAGGTTTAAGCTGCAGCTTAGTTTCAGAACCGTGCATAAAATACAGACTTTCCTTCGCCGAATTTCCTGCTTTGTGAGGATGAAATGTTCCTTAGGTTGGAATTGGTTTTCCTTGTATTTATTAGTGTTATTTGCACTAACACTTGATCTTGGTGTAGGTGTGCAGAGCCTGCCGTAGCTGTGCCTGAAAGCTGGGTAGGTTTTGAGATGGTTTTGTTTACAAGCAACCTTACTGCTTACCAAGCTGGCCACAGTGGGAAATATCTCAATATCTCTGCTGCAATTTGCAGTGCCTTACTTTGGGGTTTGTGTCCACAGCTATAATTAATATTTTAAGTTTGGGTTTGGTTTTGCTTGGTTTTGTGGGTTGTTTTATTTTTATTTTTTATTTCTCTTAATTATAATTATTTTTATTGCCTGGCATTCTATCTAATCAATGCACATCAAGAAGCCTGCCGTTTCTAAATCTTGATATATAATCAAAAGCTGTAAATATAGCGTAAGAATAACGCAGTGTTGCTGATATTTTTAAATGATGCAGCACTATGGTGGGGCTTGTGTCATGGGGTAATTTTTCCTTTTTTTTTTTTTTCCTCCTTGAAAATATGTTACGGGAATTATAGGTTTTGATTGCTTTCTCTGAAAGACTTTTCCCCACCAAAGTGCTTTGTTGTTGGTGTCCACTCCCGAATTGGAGATACCGGTACTGAGAGGGATCGGTGAAGTCACCTCTCTACCTTGGCCTCCCTATCTATGTGGTGTCTACTGCCAATCCTTTACAGAGAAACGGAGTGTGCCATTTTCCTTGTAGCTGTTTCAAGTAGCTTTTACCCATTTTCTCACTGACTCACTGATCCCTGTATGGATTTGAGGATCCAGTTCTGTCGCTGACCAAAAGGGATGCTCTGCCATCAGCTAATGAAAACAACAAGTGGGTAGTTTTTTGGAAACTGCTTTATCAGCTCCACAAGACGAAAGGACAGATGCTGTCCCCATCTCCCTCCTGGCACCTCTGCCCTCACAGACTAGTAGGGTGAGAGATTTCCCTACCCCAAAGCTGCGTGGCGTGGCCCCCTGCAGTCTTGAAGTGCCCCCTGTCATGCTTTTGGTGCTGGATCCAGGCTCTGAGTGTCTCTCCCTTGGACCGATCCCAGAGAATGACCCTGGACCTGGATGAAACGTGTTTTTTTGTGGGAGCTGTGTGTGGTTGGATGCCTCTTACCCTCCCATGCTCTGTCAGCAAAGCGGTTTGCACGTTTCCCAGCCTGTTTCTGATGAAACCAGCCTGCTTTACTTGAAGCAGTTTTTTAATTGCTTAAATTTAAGTTGGCTGATTTTGACTGAGGGTCTGTTCAGGAGAGTGGTGGGAGCTTTGGCAGAAGGGCAGTTATGGGGAACTGCCCTAAATTTCTCTTACTGTTCACGAAGCAACCATCCGTGTACAACCTTAGCCGACAGTAACACCTGGGGACAGGAGCAGTTGGCCGTGCGTCAAGCTGAGGGTTGTCTTCTCCCATCTCCACCGCAGTGCTTGGCAGTGGTGTCGTGAGCCTGCTCAGACACATTGCAAGCTTTCACCTTTTCCAGTTGAGCCTGTCCAAAAATACTCCGTGCACTGAATTTCGGGCCTTGTTTACAGTGCCGTGAGAATCGGTGCAGAGGGTTCTCCAGGACGTGTGAGGACTTGCTGTGAAGGGGCTGGTCTGCGAGTTTCTCCTCTGAAAATCTGCATGTGCCTTGTGTAGGCTGGGAATATTTTTTTGTGTGTGTGTTCTGCATTTGGCCCGCATTAAAATCACGATGCTAGCAATGCCCTTTGGATTCAAGTATGGGAAGGAATTGTGCCCTACTGCTCGTGCTCTGTGCTTTAAAAACAGCAGGGGAGGATCGTGGTCTTCTACAATTCAGATCTGCCTTTCCACCCTCTGACTCAAAACTACAGCGAGTTGTCCTACACAAGTCTCAGAGCTCTGCACAAGATGTTTTTGCATAATGGCCAGCACGGTAATCCTTGTTCTGCTCAAATTTGTGCAATAAAAATACCAAACTTACTACACTGAAGGGAAGCTTTGGTGAGACTTTAAAAACGTTACATAAAGCTGTAATGAATCGAGATGCTGGTAGTGCCTTCAAGATGGAAATTCATCTTTGTTCTGCTTTATTGCTGTAAGCAGCAGCAGATTAAATTTTAGATTAAATCTAAATTATTCATCTAGATTAAATTTTATGCCATTCAGAACTATCACTTTTGTACCTTTGAGAATTTAAGTGACTTAATGATTATTAAATCAGGATGATAACAATGGTTTTATATATTGTATACAATAATTTTTTTTTACAGTTTTGCAGTCATCGTTGCCTTGAACTTCCATTAAAATAATTTTGAAATGTTTAACTATTTTTCCATTCCAAGCCTGTGGTCTTTTTAATGTATTATGCTCTTTTGGACTTAAGAACTTTTAAAAATATTTTGTAATCATTTTTAAAATAAAATACGACTTAAGTATGTGTTTCTCGTTTCTACTGCTGGTGCTTGGTGTCAGTATATAGCTCTCCCAGAACAAACCATAGGAAATAACATCATGCTTTGTTCCTGGTTTGGAGGAAGGAGCTTGCATTGTGTTTGCCTGTTACTGGGGAAGAGGGTCCAGCCTGCAAACCTGCAAAGCCGAGTCTTTTCAGTGGATGTTTCCAGGAGGAAAGGTCCAATAATGTTGGTGTTGTCTCATCCCACGGGGTCCAACCAAGCTAGTTTGTAACAGACTTTACACCTATTGTGTAAATGTGAGTAATTTAAGTGCTGGTTTCATGTTGTCTTGATAAGTTGGAGCTGAAAATTTGAATAACCTGGTAGGCTTATTAAAGGCAGTAGCACAAACCAGGAAAAGGTGTCACAAGAAAATCCTATCTGCTGGTGGAGAAAAATGCAGGGGACTGAGTTACTAGGTTGAGGAGAAGCCACCTGATCTTTTTAAAATGTTTGTTTGATTGTCAGTAGTGGGGGGTGAGGAAAAGGAAATCGTGTGCTTTCTGGCACACAAGATAGCTTTTTTTGTTTTATAATCCTACAGATTGCTTATTACCTGCATATTTTGTAAGCAGGAGAATGGCACTTTAAGCTGTCAGCACTGAAACTGGAACGACACTGTATTTTTCTGTATGTCATATATTAAAGGTGAAATTCTCTCGATGAAGTCGCTAGAGATGAACATAATTGTAAGGGGAAAAGGTCTCTAATGCTATTAATTAAGTTTAATTTGAAAACGAGGTGCAAGCAATCAGAGCAAAATGTTGTGTTAAAAGGGTATGTCAGTGGTGGAGTTACAAAGCCTGAGAAGACAACTGAGAAGATCTAAGAAACGTGAGAAAGACTGAATAATTTGGAGCATGACCACACAGTTTCGGTGCTGTTACTGCTAGAATCGTGGCGACTCCTTTCTCAGCAGTGTGCTCCAAAATTAATTTGCTGTAAATTAACATTACAGCAGGGCAGAACACAGGCTAGTAGGCTGCAGGTTTCCTTTGTGAGTGGCACAGGTAGCACCTGGGTGCTGCTGCCTGCCTGTTGTTCGAGGCACATCCATCTTTCCTTGCTCTCAGCTGGGCTTTCTCCTTAGAGTGAGGAGCACGACAGCCACCTGCTTGCTCACACAGCCTTCTTCATGCAGCTCTGCAGGAACCGAGCAAGGTTAACTACGTGGCTGGGCTGTGGGTTTGACTTCCCTTTGACTTCAGGATAGCTATTCTTGGCCGGCTCAAGGGAACACGAGGAAGTCCAGTCATGGTTTTGCATTCTGGCTGTGTTGGCCACACGGTGCAGCTCCCCGCAGACAGATGATAAAGCTGCTGAGAAGCTGCAGGAGAGAAGTTTGCCCACAAGAGGGCAAAGATGATCCTGGGATTGAAATGATGTGGCCTGCAGGATTTCGCCCTCCTCCCACCTGGATTTTCACTGAAAGCCCCCTTGCCCTCTCCTCTCGTCAGTGTGGCTATAAACTGAAGAGCGTATTTCAGTGATATTTTTTCCAAATGCTTATTTTCCAAAATGTAGCCTGAAGGATTTCTGGTAATAGATAAATGCTGTCTCAAGCAGGTATTCCATCTAAGCAGTTGGGATATGGTAAAGGTTTTGCTTTTATTCCTTTTATTTTGTAACCTGTCGAGATCTTTTTAAAAAATTCATTTTTATTATAAAGTCAGGCTTCAGCTGCATCATGACATCTGCACCTATAATGTGCTGTGCTGCAGCTTTGAAGATTTCCCTGGTCTGTATTATGCTGTGGTTTCCAATGAAAGGGCTGTGGCTCACGGGTAGGCGGGAGGCAGAAGAAAGGAATAGGGAGTACCCGAGCATTTCTTGGACTCTGGGAAAGTTAAATGAGAGAAGCTTATTATCAAAAAAATGCAAATGATGCATGCTGGAAAAAAATTCAGGGTCTAGAAACAGAAATGTTGGCAGCCACAGCCGCAAAGCATGCCAGACAAGGCTTCTTGCAATTCCAGTCCTCTCCAGGCACCACAGCGAAATTTGCTCTGCCCAGCCCGCACGTCCTGACCACTCATTTCAGTTTGTTTCTTACAACCTATTATCTCTTGGCTGAATATTAGAACAGGACGGGGCAAATAAAACAGCCTTGGCTGTTTTGAAGTTGGCAAGTCCTGAGGTGAGAGTCCGAGCTTCACAAGGAGGTGACAGCACAAGCACATTCTTCTGTAACGCGCTTCATTTGCAGCCTGATGAGAACAGCACACCGTGAGTATCCTGACAGGTATCTGGTGTTAGATATTCTGCATGAAAGCAGGCAGTATTCTGCAGTGCTGTGTCTGGAGAGTGCTGCAAAACGCTCTTTAGCCATCACTTGGGTCTGTCATAAGACTTACTGATGTCGTAATGTTGTAAGGCATAAGCATGACAATTTTCTTTACGCACCCTACCCTGGATTAGGTGAAGTGTTGCCCAAAATAACGCAAGCCTGTCTACCCTCAACAGAGCCCTCCTTTTAACCAGCTGTCATTCCAAAATCTCAGTGCAGACATTATCCTGAAATCCTCACTCCCACTGAGCTGTAGGTAGGGAAGGAGCAGTTACTTCGCAGCTTTGTGGCCCCTGTACGCAACTAACTGAAGGCAGGGAGCTGCTACTGTACAGTAACAAGTGCTTTAGCTACAGCTCTGCTGATTTCTCAAAACAGCTGGGATAAAGTGCCTGTGGAGGTCTAGCAAGGAGGTACAACACAGCATTAGAAACCGCTGTCTAGTTAACGTCAGCCTGGCAGTTTTCTGCCTCACAGTCCTCTTGCCCAGAAAGGCTTGTTTTATGAATGAACAAATGTTGTCCTTGACTTGGTACAGTTTTTTTTTTTTAATTGTAAACTCTTGTTTCTGGCAATTGTGCCTCATTTGAGGGTAACAAGGGCATAATTATTCAGCTCTCATGCATCACAAACTGCTGAGCATGAGGTATTAATGGAGTGCTTTGCTGCCACCATCGCTTAATAGCTACAGCTGCAGCATTGTGCTCCTGTTTGGCTGGGGTTCATGAAGAAGGGGCATGCAGCTCATTAAGTTTTATGTTGAGTGATTTACAGACGTAGAAATAACAGTAGCCTGTGTTGGATGGACAAAGCTCTTCTGATTTAGAAGGCGCTATTACGCCAAGAGAGCTGCAATTCACGCCCGTGTCGGGGAAGCCACCAGCACTGGTCTGCCTTGTACAACCCCCAGTAATCTTAATTAAAAAAATAAATAAATAAAAGTTGTGCTCTGTAATTGTGTGTGCTGGCGGGGCTGTACTTTGGGGGAAAAAAAATCAAGCCCTGCCATTGTGACCAGGGTAGCAGATGTAATGAAAGAGAGCTGCAAGCTGATGCTTTGGGGTCACAGAATCATAGACTGGTGATACCCAGAGCTCCTGGCCTGGTCTCTTCCCACCCAGCTATTGCATTAGTTGTGATATTAGCTGAGAGGCAAGTGCTGGAATTAGGAGGTGTGTGTTCTGCCCCAGATCCACACAACAAAGCAAAAAGGGGGATCCCAGCCCTACCCTGAGATGTTCCACGCTGGTAGCTGGTGGAGGAAGAGGCACATCTGAATCAGAGTGGAAAGGTTAACTCCTGCTCTTGAGCCTTGGCTGCTGTGAATCATTCTCTGCCCTCCTCTTTCTTCGTTGAATATTCAGGGGAGAATGGCTGGATATTAAGGCCAGTCCTACGCAAATATCCTCCAAGACACACGGTGCTTTTATTCTCTTTGGGCTGTAAAAATGAGGATGCAGGATGACCTAATTTCCTAGTCTGTCCTCCTATCCCTACGGGTTAGGTGCCTCTAAGTCTATACCTGTGGGCTGTTTTTTTGTTTTGGGTTTTTCCTCAAGGTTTCTAGGGCCTTGCTGCAACTCCTCCTGTGCTGAGAGGGCTGCCTGTCTGCTGCTGATCTACCTGCACCAGTGCAAACACTGAAGAACAGAACAAGTTTCAGAGGCACTGAATTTAGAGATGACTCTGTTAGCGGTTTGGTGGTACTCTCCTGCAGCAGATAGGAATGTCCCACCCCTCTGCTTGGCCTCCCACATCATCCACACATCAACTCCACCTCGATCGCTGGGCTATTCTTGTCTCTCGGGTAGCCCCTTCATCAGCCACAGAAACGTGCAGGTGTTTCCTTCACCACAACCCTTACACTGTTCTGCACATGCAAACACACTGAGCATGAGGCACTCGCTTCACTCCTTTCTTTCTGTGCTCTCCCCTTTTCCCCAGGTGCTTGGTTTGCCACTCAGCTGCCCACGGCACACCCTCTGGGCTCACAGGCAAGAAGGGCTCAGAAGGCGAGGCACACGGCAGTGCTTCTACACCAGGACAGGGCTAAAATAATTGTAGGGCCAGCCCCAGTAACGTGTGGGCTTTGTAGCAGTGGGCCCTTGCAGTGTTACTTACTGCTGGCTGACTCCTGTTGCAGTGAGGAGGGAAGGCCTGCAGCTCGTTTGCTAATGTTTCAGGATGCAGTTCATTAATTTCGAATGGTTGCTTTGTGCAGTGCTGTTACTCTGGACCTGTAAAAAGCTAAAGATCAATATACGAAATCTACAACACCGAGGGCGTCTTGAATTTAACTTCATTCAAACAAGGATCCACAGAATTTTGGTTTCATCTCTGCTTTCTTTTCTAGCTCTGCTCTCCTCACTCCCCACCACCCCAAAAGGCAGGGTTGCCCTCGGCCTCCTTGTTATTACCCCTCCCTCTCATACTGCTGTCCCAGCACACAACAAGCAGCCAGAGCATCAAGCCTTTGGCTACTCCACACTGTCTTTTTAAAGCCTAGCTTTAAAAACAAAGAAGAGCAATACCAAAGATTTCGGTATTTGAATTCTGTCTCCACGTAAAGCTGAAATCTCTTGGCAGCTCCCTTACCCTTGAGGCAGAAAACTCCTGTGGTGCTGCAGAGGGGCTGGTCCTGGCAGGTGATGAGATCTTGTGTGATACTTAATAAATTGTCAAGTTATTAACCTAATAAATCAGCGCAGAGGAGAAACGACAACCAAAAAGAGCATAAAGCTACTTCACCAGTTGTTTATGGACATTTTTTTTGGACTCCAACTCCAGGCTGGTGGGAACCCACCATATAGGGTCAGTCCCTAGTAATAAACACCAGCACGTACTTACCATGTGAGAAAGCAGCGTGCTGGCCCAGGGGACATGGGGAACAGGCTCTAGAGTAGCCAGCTGTGGGTAATCAGTGACCTCTAGAAGGGACGGCCATAGGAAGGAGCAGCCAACAGCTCTTATTGCTTTTCCTGTTTTCCAGCTGCTGTGCTGGAAAAAAAAATAACCATAGCTCTCCAGGAGAGGACAACAAGCACCAGCGCGACTTTCTGACCTCCTTCCACGCAGCACAGTCAAACTGTTCTGGGACCAGGGACCAAAACCAGGAGCTGCCTGATCCCAGCAGCAGGGAACAGCCTTTGCGAGGTGCAGACCCTGCAGCTGTGAAAACTGACACAGCCCAAAGAGGAGGCTTGCACAGGGCCCCTGCTCAAGAATATCCTAGAGCCCTGGGGTGAGGGCACTCTCCTGCCACGGGGGTTTCCCTCTCCCCCTTCCTCTTTTTTTTTTGGTGTAAAAGTTTCACTTCCTCTTCTCGCCTTCCCAGTTTCTACCCTCACAAAGGCATTAGTCATTCTCTAGCTTATCTCAGTCACCATCTTTTTATTCAGCATGAAACAGTTTGTGCTACCCCTCTTCTTCCTCCAAAATTTTTATTTTAATTTTCAGTGAAACTGAACCCCACGCTCTACCTGTGATGGCTCAGAGGAACTACTGCCCTCATCTCGGGACTGAAGAGGGTGGACAACTTCTGGTGGGCTAGTCAGAGACCAGTGTATCCACATACAAGAAAAGGGGAATATTTTTTTTCCTGCAGCTTCTACAGATTTTGTCCTCCAGTTGTAAGAGACATTTGGATGCTCCCAGACAGAAAAACACTGCTCCAGCAAAGGAATGAAGGAAAAAAATAAAAAAGGAGCAAGATAACAAGCCAATTGTCAAAGCCATTTTATCATCCAAATAGCAAACAGTTTATTTTTAGATAAAGAGCTGGAATCCCAAATTTGACAAAGTAACAGACAGATGGAGATTTCAGAACCGGGTTGACACTGAAGGAAAGTTAGAACACTTCTGCTGGCAGAGCTACAGTAGTGAGGTGCCAAAGTCCTTGTCAGACAGAGCTGTCATTCACAGACCTGCTGGTAGAGCTGGTGATACCACCAAAAGCTGTGCTTTTCCTGGTGGATACGTTTCACAAGGATTTGGGAGAAGTGAGGAAGCTGTGCCAGCAGAAGTGTCAGTTTTCCAGCCTCAAAGGCACAAAACCAGAAGCAAACTTGTACTTGATGTCCCTTGATCCAGTACAAACAAGTGCACTTAGAGCAAAATATATTCTTTGGGCTACCACACTGCATCATCCGGGAGTTCTTTGGTTGTTGGACTGCAAGAAATTCCCCTAAAGGCTTCCCCCACACCATGGGAGCAAGTGACAGAGTGACGTGGGAGGCTGAAAACGGGTGAGCACGTAGTGTCAGCAGAGGGGACACGATCCCAGCAGAACATGGAAACAGCCTTTTCTTCACTGCAAGCCCAGCCTCCAGCCCCAGATGCTTCTCTCCAGTGCCAGCGCTGCTCTGCGTGCCCAGCTGCACTCACACCATGCGTAGCTGAAGACTCCTTCCCACAGGATTGCCAAGGCAGGTGAAAGCTTGTAGAAGGTGCCTTATATCCATCTGAGTGCTGCTTTCAAGAGATGAAGGTGCTACCAACAGAAACAGAGCACTTCTCTTTCCTTTGGGGGAACAGAAGAGATTGTATCCTTCACTAGCTATCTTGTCAATCCAAATTGAAGCCAGGGGATCGTTTTCCAAAAACTGTGCCTGAGTCATTCTTGGCAGGTGATCAAGCACCTTTGTTGCAAAATGAAAAAGAGACAGCCCCCCCCAATCGTATATTTATATCGCTACCTTCTGCTGGTATTTTCACTCAAAGTGAAGAGTTTTATTTGAATAATCTTCCGCACTAATGTCAAAGCAATTTACCTTGGAGTGAATACAGGTATCTTCATCCATATACAGTAGACTTCTGTGCTTTCCAATTGTTTGCTGCTCTGTGTTGTTAGGAATAAGTCACTTATGAAAAGGAACAGCAGTAGTAATCACAGAAACTGTGTGTATCATGAGAAGGGGGATTTCTGCCTTTCCAAGTTTTCTGCTCAGTTATTTCCATTTAATTTCTCATTATTATTATTTTTTTTAGAATTTTAGCAGTTGGCCAATTTCCTTTGTTAAAGAATAAAAAACAAAACCAAAAAAACAACCAAAGACATGACAGGACGAGAGAAGAAATTAAGGTGGCAACAAATGGCAATGCATGATAACCTGTAAAGGGGCACAAAAAGCATTTTCTAAAAGCAGATCATTAAATTACTTAGGAGTATTTATGCAGAATTTCAGACAAATAGAAAAATGCATAGCAGGCCAGAAAACACTTCCTGCAGATTGGACCTGGTAAACAAAAATTCCTATTTTTTGCAGAAACCTGCTGCACTGTCATGCAGTTGTCCTGATGTAAGAGACCAACTTAAACGTGTCAGCTCTACTTCACAGCTAGATGTGCAAGGGAAGAGCACCAAGGAGGAGGAGCCTACGCTTCCCTTTTTTCTGCAAAGAGTTTCCAGCTCATCAGAGATGGACTGCAAAAGGGCAGAGGTGCCAAGAAGGTAGCAGCATTGTCCCAGCCTCAAAGTTACGTAAAGCTTCACAACAACGTCAGGTTGGACAAAACTCTGTCCAGGCTTTGGGCAGAGCCCCTGAAAATATCGACCCCAGCAGAGGCAGAGGAAGGGAAAAACCACATGAAAGAGGGAGAAAGAGGCACTAGACAGATTGTGATAGATTGCTCTATTCACAATGAGCTTTCCATAAACACCATTAGCCTCCAAAGAGAGTACTTTCCTTTCTAGGAAATTCAGCAGAAATTTCCCATACAGCAAGTCTTATGAACGTCCATTCCACCAACAAGTATTTGCGAAAAAGAAAGAAAAAGACCTCGCTAATCATTAAACGCTTATTCTTGGGTAGGTATTTCCCTGCATTTGGCAGAGGGAAGTTTTTAAGAATAATTTTTGATTGTTGATAAACTTAAAATTTGTGAACAAAAAAACCCGAATGTCATCATGTGCTGTTGGGGCTAGAAGAGAGTATTTGCAGTAATTCATACAAATTGCAGTTTGTATTTTTTGACGCTGGCTGAGCTGCTGTTAGAAAAATCCATGGCTCTGGTAGGAAGAGGTAACAAAGACTTGGGTCAGCTTATCCAGGCACAGATCAGTTTGTAACAGTTCCTTTGTTAAACAAACCATCCTTGGAAGTTAAAAAATCAGGTAGGAATTTGCAGGATTTCCCTTCTGTAAACAGATGGAGGAAATTAGAAACAATTCTTCCATCCCTCTGAAAGGAGAATCAAGCAACTCTCCAAATCAGTCTTTTTTTGTAGTACTTATTGCAAATGACTGGCAATGACTGCAGCCCAGCTTGAGAGACACAAGTAGTCTTTCTCTGTAAAGCTCAGAAAAAAGTTGGTTCTCCATTATAAACTTCTTCTGGGGGGAAAGCAAACTTTTTGGATGGGGGAGAAAAAACCAGCTTTGGTTCACAACATTGTTTTGCATAGGAATTCAAGTAGATCTTCAAAGGCTGTCCAGGCTTCTAATGAAATACCCAGGCTTTCTTCTCCATGGTGCATGCTCCTCTTTGGTATGCTATTTCGTAAGGCAGACCTCTTGCAGAGATGGAGGAGTCATACAGCTGCATCTTTGAAAAGGAAGCCAGAGTCACTTTCACTGCCACAAACAAATGAAGCCACTCGATTAAAGAGCACACAGGAAACCTTTGTTTCGTAGAGGGTGGGAGAGGAAGAAGAGACAACACCGACACATTTGCTACTTACTAGAAGCAAATTATTTTGCTCTACTGCTTAGTTGTTAAAAACTGTCAGTAGCTGTGATACACGTGTTAACTGAAAGTATGGGATCATTGCTTTGTGAGGAATTTTGAGTAACAAGCAACAGGCTGTTAATAAAACCTCCCAGGTAGACGCTGCCACAGGAAGATATAAATATTCATTTTGGGAAGCATTTCTGGCAGGCACTAAGCATGATACTTACTTGTTGACTGGGTAATGCAAGAAACCTTGTAGGATGACCAGATGCTTAAAACACAAAGGATCGTAGCTAGGAATCCAAAAGTCTGGGCGAAAAACAAACAAACAAACCACAAATATTTACCACTAGATGACACACATTCCATGAACGTACGGACTCTTGTATATTCACCTACATATTTTATGATGTTAACAGACCAAAAGGAGTTATGCTTTCCTCCAATCTGCCAATATGCTTAATGACAATAATAAAAAATAATAATCCATAGCATAATAGCAGCTTATGCTTTGACAAAACAATGTCTGGAAGATACACTGAGAATCATATACATGGGAGAGAAAAAGCTGGACAGCAACAGTGTCTCACCTGCCAGACTTCTCATTAGGATTCTGCAACAAATAAAATACTTTTCTAACACCTCCAATTTCTATTCTTTTGGCAAACCCCACTCAAACAAGTCTTTCTCTGCCATCTGCCAAATAAACAACTCAGGCAAGTCTTCTAGTCCATTTTCATCTATAAAACATCACCAGAACCAAGTTCCTGAAAGCAATTTATTCTGTTGGGATTGGATTTTAAGTCCTGTTGCTGTGAAAATACTGTTGCCCACAGTCAAAAGTCATGCTTCTAAAAGCCCCCTTGCCAACACAGCCAACAGAGACAGAGTGCATCTTCCACTGAGGAGGCCTGGGACTACAGTCAGTTTTAGCTCAGAAGAAATTATCTTGAACATGGGCAGGAGGAGGCAAAAGACTAGGGTGAAGTGCTTCCAGTTGCCTTTGGTTTCAACTCACAGACAGGCCAAATACCCACTTTAGTGGTGACTCTGGAGCCTCACAACGAAACCTTTTTGCTGGCATTACATTCCAGAACATCCACTGAAATCAGCTAGAAGGCAGTGTACCAACTGAGACACCAGCAAGGCAAGTCAATAAGAAAACAAAGTGACAAGCAAGAGATTTCTAGTGCCCTAGTTAATATACATTGCAATGAAAAAGTGTCTAGACTAATAAACGGCCTTACCGCTCCAGCCACAAGGCCAGTCACATTGTAACTCTTCGATGCTGCTACGATGGATGCAATGAGGAGCAGAATGGTACCAATTAAATAATGAAGAAACTCCTGTAAAGACAAGCACAGGTTGCTTCAGTAGGGAACCTTAACAGGAAAGTATTTCTACACGCACCAGAATCAAAACAAGTTGGCAGAGGTTACTCGAGGCCAGAGGGAAAAAAACAAGTCAAAATGAAAAAAAAAAAAAGTTTTGAAAAGAAAGAAAGAGACAAAAAAACAACTTGTGAGCTGTCAGGCAGTGTGCCATACCTGACCTTCTGCTCAAAAGGGAGGGGCGAGCTGCAGGTCTGCTAGTGTCACTGGAATGAGATCTACTTACTGGGTAAGGATCCAGTCCCTTCAGCTCACTATGGTACACTATGGAGGGTGAAACATTTACCTTTATTGCGTCAAATTACTCAAAGAGACAGTTCTGGAGGAAGGAAGAAGTTTTGAGGGGGCACTTCTCTAGTCTACATACATGACATGGCAATGAAGGCAGAGGAAATGCAAACGCTTCTACTTCTCATCGGAAAGTCAGCTAGTTCACTAACAACTTCCATCAACCTCGACTAGAAACAGGAGGGAACCCACAAAAAGCACGACTGTACAGATATTCGTAAGCAATATCAGGTTCCAGAAAATCAGTCCAAGTCTGTAAGGGTGGCTGCAGCTTATTAATGCAGTAAGTAACACATGATGAAGCAGTTTGTTTTTTTTTTTTTTCCTGAGAAAGCACTGAGGCACTGTATTTAAGACTTTCTCTCATGTGTCAAGTATCACTCCAGGAGTTAATTTTGCCACGCTGTAAACTGGTGTCATCTGTGGATTTGGACTTTCAGTCCTCGCCAGGTTTAAGGGTGTCTGCAACATACAGGGGTTGTTCCATTTGGGGTGGGCAGGAGGGATTTCTGCTCACTCTACTTGCACTGCGTTACCAGCGTGAGCCAAGCAAATGCCATGTGTAGGGGAGAGGGGAGATTCCTCCTCAAACACAAGGAGAGAATATAGAGTTTCAAGGAAATCCCAGAAGAGAAATAGTCTGCCATATCACACCACCTGCTAGAATAAAGTATTTCTGCTAGGAGGCTGCTCTGGCTAGTTTGCAATGCATCAGGCATGCCATTGCCTCCTCAGAGACGCCCAGTAAAGCAGTGTACACTGGCCACTACTATTGAAAAGCCCAACAGATGGGGCCAAGGTGTAAATGAATTGTCAAAGGCTAAATTACACGGAGAACCAACCCCTGGCAGGACTGGAAGAGTGCCCCTCTGGAGAAATGCTTTCCAGCTTTAAAAGGTGTCAGTGCAGAGCAACCTCTCGAACCACTTCGACTTTACTGATTGCAAGTCACAGCCCTGCAATGAAGAGATCCTGCCAGGAAACTCAGCCAAACACCAATCCTAGTTTCCCCAAGTCTCTTACAGGCCTTCCTATTCTGTTCTAAAGGCACTTAAATATTTGACTGAAAAGGAAAGTGGTTGGAAAAGAGCAGCAATGTATAAGCATCCCATCCCGTTAAACCTATCGGGGGCTGAGCAGCCACAGTCTGCAGTGCCTTAAACTCACATTTTGGAATGAACAATCGCAACAAAACCAAAAAGCAGGGGTTGCAAAGATCCAGACGGCACAGTTCTATGACAGCAGTGCACACAGCAAGTGGTGCTTGGCAAAACTGTCACTTAGCAGCTTCTTTCATTTGTATTTATCTCGGAATTTGTACTGCCTCTAGATAAAGACAGAAGTGCTTTCTGGAGACAGATAATGGAGGCACGCATTTTTAAGAAGTGTTGCAAGTCTACCCACATTATTCAATTAAAAAGAATTTTTTTTCTCTCTGGTTAGAAGTGGCTGGCTGGATAAACTGTTATCTCAGATCTGTAAATTACTTACTGTAGTTTCTATTAAAAGCCATCCAACTGCTTATTGAATTTCAAAATGTGCCCTACATCTCTCCTGGTTGGCATTTTCCACCCCACCGGTTCTTTTGCTGTGGGACTGACACGCCACTATGCATCCGAGAGACGTTTGTAAGAGCTTATTAAAACCTGTGATCCCACACCAGGACGCAGGACTCTTCTGCTAGCTGACCTGATCAAAGCTGCCGAGGAAGTTCAGGTCTCTCATTTTCTGTGCTGCTCGTTAGTTCTCTGCTAGGACAGGAGAGATGGATGTGCAGGGGAAATGGGGGAACGAGGCAGAAACTTCCTGCAGGATATCCTAGGAATGGCCAGGCTACAGCAGTCAGGCTGAGGCTCCCATTCTTTGCTATTGTTTAAAGTTACCTCCAACCCTACCAAAAAGAGTCAAATTTGACTTAAATAGCACACACAGACTTTATTTTGGGACAGGATGTAGCACATCCATTCTAATGCAACGATTTGGTTCTCTAACAGCCACATAGCTACTATAAATGACCTGAGTTAGGGCCCACCTGCTGAGGCTTCAATTGTCTCAGAATCACACCATTGCCCTCCCTGGAGGAAATCTGGATTTCTATCTGTGTAAAGGAGAGCAGGAGCCAATCCAGGCCAGCTAAAAGAATTACTGTGTCTGCTGAACTGCATACTAACGCCAAAAGCAGCTAAAGGATTTGTCCATGAAAGAGAGCCTATCGACGTGTGACAGCACAAGAAAACAGACTGTATAATCTAGACATCAACCCACAAGAGAAGCAAGACACACAGACTGCCTTACAGACTTACCGCAAGGGGCCAGCTGACACAAGTGAGCATCCTGTAGACTCTGAAAATGTGGATGATGTAGAAGAACAAAACCATAACCAAGTCGCACATGGCGACAATCTGGAAGTAGCTGTATGCACTGTAATTCGTCCACTGAGAATTGTTTACGCTGATGAATGCAACCAGCAGCGAGATCTGAAAGACAAAAAGCACTTAAAGGTTTTTAGAGTGGCCGTGAAGATGGTTTCAAACACACCAAAATGTCATTTAGAAACAGAAGACAAACATCCAAAGTCAACTGCATGGTCCCAGCGAAATGGAGGACAAAGTAGCAAGCACGAAAATAATGTTTTAAAATTTGCAGTTAAATCCACTAAAGCAACCACTAAGAGTGGGAAGAGAGCCAACTGCTGAAAGGAAGGCAGCAGTCTCAGCCTGAAGAATCCAACCTGAAGAAGCCTCTGTGTACAAAACAAGAGGCCTCAGATAGAGCAGAGGCACTGACAGCCAGGAGTTGCAGCAGCAGCTGAAGGACCTAAAGCGTGTGGACTTTCAGAAGGGTGTGGATTGCTCAGTGCAGTCAAAATCACCAAATGCTGTAAAAATGAACCCACAAACACGTATCTTTACTTCTATTTCGTGAGATTTCCCACACAAAATCGTAAGGCAAGGCTCAAAATGAACTAACAATTTCACCCTTCCTTTTCTACCACCTACGCAGGAGGAGTATTAGCAGGCTGCAAGGTCGTACCACAAGAAATAATACAAACTTTGGAGGAACTGATTAATTCACCCCATACCCAACGCCGTCATTGAAAAGCTTTGATATGCTAACAGGGTTACATGAGACCACAACGCATTCATGTACACCTTCTGTCAGCTGTAGGCTTGAAAAGGACAAGAGATCTCTTTATTTTTTTTAATCTGAAGCTACTCGTTTATTTTACTGATCTTGCAGGTTGCACCAACGCGGATAAACTGGGTGATAAAAATAAATCTACCCAGGTTATACCCAAATGTTTTGTTATTACAGACTTTGGCAAGGAGTGTTTTCAGCCATTGTAATTTTCAGTTCATCCGGGCTCAGCCAGGAGCAGTCATGATTCACACTTTAAGAGTTTCTCCACGACATGAAAAAACTTTCTGAGGAAGCCTGCTCTTCACTACTGCACCATACTTCCGTGCACAGTCAGCTTTCAACCCCCTAACCTAAGCTGCATCCATTAGCAGAGTAATTTAACTAGATTAAAAGGGAAAAAAAACAACACCCAGCACCCAAACAACATAGCTCAGATTCTTCCTGCTGTATCTTTGAACTCCACCTGCTCAGTTGGAAGTGGACAGGCTAAACACACGCACCCTCCTGTTCCTTTCTTCCCAGGTGTGCTCCCCTTCCCAAGCACGTAACCCTGCCTGCACCATGCCTGCTCTCTGCCCCTCAGTCCAGGTCTCACAGCGTGGCCACTGGCTACTCCTGAATGCACAGAGTCCTGTATTTTGTGCACGGTGGAGGTTTCTGAGATGTTAGGTTTCTTAGAAGACACCAAAGCAATGCTCTCCACTGTTTAAAGACTTTTGGCCAAGTTCTTCAATTCTGAGATCATTTTGATGAAGCTTTGCCCTATCTGTTTTCATGAGCAGCCTTTGTCTTCTTCTCCTTACCACCCTGACTCCAGTCCCTGTCGTGTACTGGTAGGCCTCCCTGGTTCAGGTGCTCTCACAACAACCAGTTATCAGCTTCAATTACACTGTAAAAATCAAGAAAAAAGCTATTCAGAGAAATGTTAGATCTGCCTACTGGCTCATTTCACGCTTGAACCATTACCTTTAGCAGCTTTTGTACCGTGTACAAAGGGTAAGAAGGACGGAGGCCTTGAAGTACAACCACCAGCCAAATAACAAGAAGCACTGGTGAGCCTTGCTTTAACAGAGCTGGTTCTTTCAGCTTCTGAAGGTGAAGCACAAAAGTGTGGGGTTTTTTTCTTCCTTTAGACGGAAGGTCTAAAAATTTTAGAACAAGCAGAAAGACGAATGTGAGCCATCTAACAAGAAGATCAGAAAATTCACCTGAGGTGTTACATTCCTCCAAAGTAAGAAGATCCAAGGTACCAAACGGCCTGTGAAGAAGCTGTTCAGCTCCCAAGAACAAGGTGGAAGCTTGGATTTGAGCAACCAGGCTCTCCACTCCAAGTGCACTTCCCAAAAACAACTGGCACAGATTCCCCCTTTGCTGCTTTCAGGTGTGCCTCAAACTCAATCATTAAAAAGAATAGCAGCAAGTGCAGCAAACAGAGCCACAGCATATTCTCCCTCCTTTAAAAGTGACAAATATCAAAGTTCCACCACCAGATAGCAGAGTTGATGATGCTATACCAGGAATATATGATGATAGAGCAGGCAATGGCTGTATCTATTTTTTCGTGTAACTCCTGTTCCCAGAAAACTTGTGCAATAAAAAGATTAATATGCAACCGTCTGAGATACAGTTAAACATCCATCAGAATTCAGGTTGTGGCACAGACATAAATATATAAGGGGACAGAGAGAAAAATGAATGGCAAAGTAATAAAATGATCAAGTGTTATGAATGTCCTTTATGTATCTGTGCTCGGGGCAACAGGTTAATACAGCTTGGAAATAAAAAACTGAGGCACAAAAAAAATTCAGGGTATTGCCAATTCCATTTCAATATCGTATTTCACAGGTTGTGAAAGCTGCAGGCTGTGACCCACACCAGCCAGCCAGCCAGACCAGAAGCACAGGTCAACCGATGCTAAGTCTCGTTGGAAAATTTTGGTGCTTTCCACAAAACGGGACCAGGCTCCAGAGCTGCAGTCCACAAGGGGTGAGGGACACGCTGCAGGAGACTAGGATTTAAGTGCTTTCTGGTTTCTGAAAAGCAACACAAAGAGCATATGCATCAGTCAACTCCAAGGGGCAGTTCTGGGTTTTAAATTAAGTTCCGTATTTACCCTGTTTCACCAAAGTTGATCAGCTTGAAGTTGACTTTCTGCTGGAGCAGATATTTGAAGTAAGCCATGAGGAATGTTTAGGAACACTGGGATATTTCAGCAACTCTCTCTCAGTGAAGCCAACGTGAGCTGAAGGCAGTCAGCAACTGCCAGGAGGCACTCAACACCTCACCAGAGAGAACAGACACTGTGACAGAGAGATAGGACGAGCCCACATTCCCTTCTCTATTTTGAGCTGGAGACAAGTCAGTCCTCTCCTCAGCAACGTGCCTGCGGAAGATGCTGGCTCTTGAATAGCACTGACAAAAGTTCCCAAGCCTAAACACCACCCTGATTTGAACCAGCTTACACACATCAATGAGAACCCCTGACCCGCCTCTCCTCCAGGCTGAGCAGCTCCATCTCTCTCAGCCTCTCCTCGTGTGAAGGATGCTGCAGTCCTTCAATCACCTTCGTGGCCCTGTGCTGGACTCTTGCAGCAGCTCCAGGTCTCTCTTGTACTGGGGAGCCCAGAACTGGGCACAGCACTCCAGGGGTGGCCTCACCGGTGCTCAGCAGAGGGGAAGGATCACCTCTAAGGATGCCCACACCTTCCTCCTGCATCCCTCTGGCAGGAGAGGAGAGGAGAGGAGAGGAGAGGAGAGGAGAGGAGAGGAGAGGAGAGGAGAGGAGAGGAGAGGAGAGGAGAGGAGAGGAGAGGAGAGGAGAGGAGAGGAGAGGAGAGGAGAGGAGAGGAGAGGAGAGGAGAGGAGAGGAGAGGAGAGGAGAGGAGAGGAGAGGAGAGGACTGGACAAGAGTCATAAATTCTCTCTCCTCGTGCTATAAAACGCTGCTTGAAGTGTTTCCCAGCAATGCTGTTATTCTTTAAAAACGTGCTCTGTTTTTCTCCCAGATTCTTCTTGTCCCTGTCAAAGAATGGAGTAACGAGCACCTAAAGTCCATCGGCCATTCGTCACGCTCAGTAAAAAGCAAGGAAAACGTGTAGCAGGACTTCAAGGAAGTCATCCTTCCACTGCTGGAAAACTCAACAGAAAGGGAAGGAGAGAAGTCACGCCTTTGTATTAGGAAGAGATTGCATCTCAGGATTAATAGGCTGAACTCCCCTGCACAAATAAATAATAATAATAATAAAAAAAAAAGGTGCTGGACTGTATCAGCAAAGACAGAAGAACCTAGACCGACCCTGCAAGCTCAAATCACCTGCTGCAAGGAAAGGGCAGGCAGAAATGAAGAGCTTACAGATACTGCTTTTCTCCCCAGTGCCCTGAGGGAACCATAAGGTACGAAAGGCTGTGCCCTTCACATCCCTCCCTGTACGCTGGCTGGCACCTCTCAGCATTTTCTGAGCCGGTGGTAGGAGGCTGCAGTTTATCTGACCACAGAACGATTTTATAACCCAAGAATAAATCTGGGCGAGTGCTTTATACGGTCCTTTTCTACTGTCCTGCTTTAATGGACGTAATAAATAACGCTCTGATTTTATTACCAATGCTTAATTCTTTTGTAACATTTGGAGAGAACTAAATTTTCTTCAGACCAGCTACCTGCACAAATATAAATCCACCTCGATCTCCACTATTGACAACAAGAGGCTACAAAGGAAAGCCTGATGCTCTGAGCGTTAAAGACATTTCCACACACACACACTGACAGAAGATGGGAGGAGTTGAATGTCAGTCCTAGTGTTTGACCACCCTCATGTTAAGAAATTCTTCCTCAATCTCCCCCGGCCCAGCTTTGTGCCGTTCCTTCACATCCTAGTAAAGACTTGTGCTAAAGCTCTGCACCTTCAGAACACCTCAGACATGGAAAACGAGGCAAAAATCCCACCAGCTGACCACTGATGTAGCAGACAAGTGTGAATGTAAAAATCTGTGGGAATAACCCTACAGCAATCAAGCAGAGCATCACAGAACAAGTGTAAGAGTAGGAAAAGGCTGGTCTTTTGGGGGTTGCTTTTGGGTTGGTTAGTTGCCATTTCACTTACTATCACTTGCTTACTTACAGTAGACTGATACCAGGCGTTGCAAAAAACCCAAACATCCAGAAGACATCCCCAGTAAACTCCTGTTTTCCACCTGGAAACATGACCTGTAAAGGCAAGGCCACTACTCATCCCTTGACCATTCCTGACTGTTTTTTCCCCCAAATTATCCCCGGCCTGTACCCAGCTGCTCTTTCACAATCCCATTAATGACCGTGACCAAGTATCCCTCAGAAATGCCGAGAGCCTGCTTTCCAGGCAGCTCCTGGGTGTCCCGCGATGGGCAGCAGTGAAGGAATCCCTCTTTTTGCTTTGCTTGCACACACAGCGCCTGCTTCCCTTATAAAACTGTCCTTACCTCGATCCACGAGGCCTCTTGCCTTGCTTCTATTTAATTCCCAACCCTACAGGAGAGGGGAGCGCGAAAGCCAGGGTGGGTGCTGGGGTCAACCCGCTGCAGGTGGCTCTCCCTGCCTGGCACTTCAGCTGCTGCAGCAGCACCAGGGGGAGTGTTAAAAACCTTCACTGCAGCAGGGATCCGAAGGTGGATCTTGCAAATCCCAAGGGTGTATCCTGCACCGATAGGCTGAGCCTGCTGTCCTGCCACGTGACCTTTAGCTATGAAAAATAGCGTGGTTTTTTATATATATATAAGAAAGATAAGGTAGATAGGAAGCAAAACTGCCTCCAGGTACCCAGCATCCTGATTCCCCTATTCACATGAGAATGAACAACAAGTCCCACTCTTAATGTATTCCAGCTGTCTTCCCCACTGCCTTGCATCAGGCCACGCGCTGCAATTGCATAACAAAATATTTCCAGCGGAGAGGTTTGGCTTGATGCATTTAAGCCAAAACTGTCCAAAAAAAAAAAAAGTCAAAAACTGCACGAAGTATTACGGGGTTGAAGGGAATCAGGGAACTGACACAGCAACAGAGTGATTCTGTCTGTCCGTCTGCGTATCCTTCCCTGTGTGAGTTATTTTTCCAGCTGCTGTCTGTTCTATAATTAGTGCAGCAGCACAGCCCATGTCAGAACAATGGTGCCAGAGGGAGCGGCACAAGCAGCTGGGAGAGGGGGACACAAGGATGCTCTTTCTGGGTGGCACTGCCAGAAATACAAGCCTCGGATGCCCACTAGCCGAAGCACCATTTAAAAAGCAGGTGGAGAGGCAAACAAGGCATCATCTCAGAGCACTGTTAGGGGAAAAGCGTCATGGGACAGGGCTCGGCGTGGTACGAGGCCCGTACAAACACTGCAGGCAGCAGCTCTGGTTTACCAGTCTCCAGCTTGCAGTTGGCAGCATCTGAAACACAGGAAAGTGCTTTTCCTTTCCATCTTTCTTTGATAATTTAACCCTCTGGAAGACAGAAACAGCATTTTTTGCCTGGATGCTGTGAACAAAATTGAAAGGAGAGCTTCACCAATGTACTAATGAACCACTGCACTGCTTCAATCCTCCCTCCTCCTGAATCTAAGAACAGGAGGACCCTGAGTATTATCCACGAAACTGATAAAAACCAGCTGATTTCCACTCTCTTAACATTTACCCAAGTTCTAGTGTGAGCAAATGTACAACAGCTGTGTGTCTACAGATCTGGAGCAAGGGACAGCAGTGACTCACTTGAAGTTTTATTACAGCATTTTAAAAACAAAAAAAAAAAAACACAACATAATAAGAGCTAAATGCTTCTTTTATTTGAATGAAAAAAGAAAGTCAAAGTTTCCAGCTTGTGACACCAGCCAAGATACTAAGTGGAATTTTCCATTCTAGGCGTGCCAGGCAGGATAACCAGGCCCTGTTTAGGTGTCCCACACCGAGCAGAAATGTCACTGACTGCAGCTGTACTGTCACCGTGCGTTTCCAGAAGTTACACCTCAAGGCGGTGAAGCAACACCTTTATTATTTATTACGTATTTCTGGACAGAACCAAACGCTTTTTTTTTTTTGAGCAGCTTCCCAAAACAGAAAGACGAGCGGAGCTCGGGCCAAGGTTACGAGCGTAATTCGTGCAAGACTGGTTCAGCTAATTTAAGCAACAAAGCTGGCCGACGCTGCAATCGAGATTTTCTTTCTCCAAAAAAGTGGTGCTGGAAACGCGGCTGTAACAGCCGAACCCCCGCTAACAAGAGAAAAAAGAGATAAAGAAGCCAGCCCACTTAAAACTTCACTAATGACGGATGAAATCAGCAGCCCTCGAGTGCATGGCTCTGTGAAGCAGTCAGCCTTTGGTCGCGCAGCGATCTCTCAGCCCCTGTGTCTGGGCAGATTTCCTTCTTGTCTGGCTGGTTTGCAAAAATACGGAGGCTGCCTGACCTCTGATAAGCACCTTCTCTTGTGCGCTGCCATCCACGGGCTATTTATTGAAGATAAAAACAGTGGGAGGGTGAGAAGGAGGCAAAATTATCTTATTCAGACCCTCAAAGACTCAGATAAAGGACAAGCAAGTGGCATTCTTTATCTACCAAAAAGAAGTTATCTATCTGTTCAGGAAGAGGCCTCGGTGGTAGAAGAGGACGCGGGGTAATCGTAGAGGCAACGTGTCAATGACATTATTAATGAGCCCTGGTTGCAGGATGTCAGCCACGATTACCAAAAGGGCAAATCTTCGTGACGACCGGCAGCAGTTAGGTGCTGATTGTGCACGTCCCAGTGTGAGCAAGGCGTCGATCCCACCTCTGCCAGCTCAGCCAGCTCCCTGCAGCAGCCCTCCGAGCTGCCTGCTCTGCCAGCACACGGTGCTGGGAGGAAGACAAAGCCTGAAGGTCCTCTTCAGGACGAAGCCAGCTCACAGCTTGCCCATCTATTAACAATGGAGGAGCAAGGCACCTCTGAAACCAGTTGTCTGAGCCATACACAGCATATATTGAGTTGTTTGAAGTCCTTTACTGGAAGTAAGACACGATATAGGAGCTTGATCCTGACTTGTGAGCTACAGAGCTCTTGCACACAAAGGTCACGGCTGTCTGAAGGCGGCTACAGCACCGATGCATGGCAGCACCACCCACAGAGCAGGAGCCCACGCTGGCTGCCCAGCCAAGCCTGGCCCAGACGGGCTGGCTGCTCGAAGCCTGAGGCACGCAGTGTGAACAAACCCCACAAACTCCACACAACAAACCACAAAGTTTCCCTTTTGATGCATATCCAGCAGCACATACCTACTCTAAACCCGATGGGAAGGTGTAACACAAAGCCAGGACCTCGTGGCAACAAACTCCCCGCGGATCTATCAGAAGAGGTCATTTTCCTGAAAAGCTGAAACGTTTTCCTCATTTTCCTGAAAGCTGAAACAAAGAGCACCCTGCAAACCGCTCAGGACAGCCTCCGTGCCTGCTAGCCCTCAGCAAGCAAGCTGTTCGGCCCCTGCCCTTGCCGATGCTGCTGACAACACGACCTGCTGTTGTTTGAGGCATTTATTGCTTGGCTGATTCCCATCTCCTGCAGTTAACACCTGCGAGCTCTTCTCCCTGCCCCAGAGAACACCACGCTGACATCTGGCAATCGCACAGACAGCAGTTGAAAAGTTTGTAGCTGTCAGCTCAGCAAAGGCTTTGTTTGCCGTGGCAATGGGCTCCTCAGGTGACAGGAGGGCTGTTTACCCCCCTGAAGTCCACGTTGTTAGATGTGTTGGCACATCCTAATTGTTTAATCAGGAAAAACCCCACCACTGGAGCGTGTGGGGATTGTGTGGGATCGTGTTTTTGCCTTGTAGATGAGAGACTTCTTCAAGTGGCCTTCCAGTCCCAGGGTGGGTGTGATTACAGACTTGCAGGAATGTATGCTGGGTCCTTCTGTAGTTCTGCAGTGCCTGCTGGTCATCTCAGGTTAACAGCACATTTTTCTCCCAGCTGTGATTGCTTCTCTCTTGATGTTTCTCAGAAACAGCATTGGAAAAAAAAAAACCACGCCACACCATTACCAAGAACATTCCAAGTAAATTTCTCTTGAAGCAGCTTCTCAATCTTGTAATCACCTTAAGAGCCCAAGTTATGCAAAAAAGAAGCGTACCAGGTGGGGGAAAGAAAATCACAGCAATTTTGAAGTTTCATCTGTGTACCGAAAGCGGCAATTTCTGGCTGCCGTATATTTACCCCTGACCACAAAACAGGAGGGCCAGCCCACGGCGCACACGACGTGACGAGAGCACGAAGGAGGCAACGAGCCGCAGGGCCGAGTGAGTGCCTCGCAAGGACTCCCCTGGGAGGGAGCAGAGGAAACACTTACTCATAGTGGCTGAACGCTGTCTGGCTTTTGGGGACGATACCACCTCGCCCAGGTAATGCAGGGCTGATACCTGACATTCGCGTGGCCAGGAACGCTGCCCTCACTGAGCCTCTGGGGTCGCCCCTGAGCCTCCTCTTCTCCAGGCTGAACAAGCCCAGCTCCCTCAGCCGCTCCTCGTAGGACTTGTTCTCCAGGCCCCTCACCAGCTTCGTCGCCCTTCTCTGGACTCGCTCGAGCACCTCGATGTCCTTCTTGTAGCGAGGGGCCCAAAACTGAACACAGTACTCGAGGAAGAGCTGATCCACTGGTTCCTGCTCTCTGTGGCTGGAGAGGCGGATGTCCACAAAGGGACGCTGCCTCCCCAGAGAGCAGATATAACCCCCTTGCACTTCATAAAGTAAAGCAACAGCAGGAAGAATCCGCTTTTCACATCTAACACTCCAGGACACCACGTATACCTGATTAAGATTTTAATTGCTACTGCAAATCTAGCTTCCTGTTAAACGTACATGTCAGGAAACTGCTGCCAATACTTCGCTCTGCTCTTTCAAGCGTGCTGAACAGGGCTCAGGTGATGTGGTAAACTTCTAGGCTTCATTTCCTGTTACTTTTTGTTGTTGTTGTTGTTATTGTTTCAGAAGCTGTGCCTGCTCGCCCTTGTTCAGTCATGTCTGTACCAAGAGGACTACGTGCAATAAAGCTCCTAATGAAGGTTTCGCACGGAATCCTAATGGATGGGAGCTCCCACTCTGTGCTCTTGGGAAGCCTCTTCTGGGATACAAATCAAACAGTCACTGACACCTTTGGATCACAGATTTCCTAACAGTAACCGCATTGCCTTTCTACGAAATGGACTGGAGCTGACTTTTTGGCCTTCTGGAACAGTTTAAACTTGAGAAAAATCACTAATATCTTTTTTGCTGAAAAAAAAAAAAAAAAAAAAAGAAAGTAAACAGTAATCTGGTAATTAAACCTCCCTGTAACAAAAGGAAAAGAAAAAAAAAGGAAAAAGAAATAAAAGAAAAAGAAAGGAAAAGGACTAAATTCTTAGCTTGTGGTTTGAAGCACGTGGAACCAATTCAGGCTCATGTAGCTCCTGCCATTATATCCCAGGCACTTGCTCTTGCTGACAATAGTCTCTGTGGCTGCACTGTTCCCTAAAAACTCCTAGAGAAAGAAAAAAAAGTGAAGGAGAGTTGCAATGAAGCTACCCCAGGTCCCTGGCTTGGTGTACTCTGCATCTCTGCAGCACTGCGGTGAGGTAGAAAGGGAAAATTCCTTACACTAGGGCTGCCTGAGAAGTTCTGTCCCATGAAATAAAAGCCTGCCAGCCTACCACCAGGCACTGCTTCGGCAGCACACAGGGAGCTCACTGTTTGCTCCCAGCTCGAACGCAAATACCTGGACAGAAATTTCAACTGGCCACCCAGAGCAGAGGCATGGAAAAAACACAACCGGGCAAGTCAGCTGGTTTCAGCGATCTCAGAGTGGAAATAACAAGGCTTCCCAGACCGATTGGGTTTAATTAGTAGGCTCAGGCATTCCTCCCTCAAATGCTCTCGCTTACTTTGGAGACACCTACGATTTAGACAAATTCCTTCTCTCTGGCCAGCATGCCAAGCAAAGTCCCTTCGCCGGGGCTTCTAGCAGAACAGCAGCAATTAGCACCTGCAAGATACAGTTCTGGCCTTTCCTGAAAACAGTAGCTTTGCTGCTAAAAAAAATGTCCAATTTCTTACTGTTTATTCTTATTTCTTCTCTGCATATCACCAGAATCCCTCTCTTCTGACTGAACAGCATTATTACCGTGGAGGCAGAGCCATACATCAGCACACTGCTGCAGAGAATTAGGTGATTTACTTCAATCAGCTCCATAGACAAAAGATGTTTCAGGCTCAAGAACAAGTCGAAGGATTGAGAGGCTCTCAGATCATTCTAAGCAGCTTCTGCGTTTGTGCATTCCCTTCTCCTGTATCAATGGTTTTGATGAGGAATTTCCTAATTCCACTAGCAGGTTGTGCTTTCTTTTCATATTTTAACATCTTCTGAATGTAGCTCTCCAATAAATTTGGCTGATGTCATCCAACACATTGAGAAGTTGATCTCGGTTTTAACAAGCTAACTACCAACACTTTTTATCTGTCAGAGCTAGATGTATTAATATTCTCTTGAGCACCATTATTAACTGTATGTCTGCATATGAATAATCCAGGGAAGTTTCAGCGAACTTGAAAGCCGCTCAGAATTAGAGATGCCTTGTTGGCCATTCCAATATCAAGTATATAATTGCTTTTGTCGAGCCATACTTTGGAAATAAAACATACACTCATCAGCAGAAAAGCTTCAACTATTATTGCCTTAGCATTTTTAACAAGTTAAAATGATGTTGTTAAGTCAACTTTGATTGGGTTTATTCTTTTTTACCTTGCAACGTTTGTCATTTTTTTCCCCAGTCTTGAGATTTCTTTTCTTTTTTGCCTGGTGAAACTACTCTTTCCTGATTCATACTGAGCTGGAAGAACGAGCAAGGCTCTTAGCTTAAAGCACTCTGCATACTGAGGCTGGGCTCATCACGCCAGAACCACTGCCTGCTCCGTAACAGCAGCGTTATTCCGGGAACAAGCTCCTTCCATCCCCAACTGTGGTCACAGCCAGCTTGGCCCACCTTGCAGGAGGGGCCAGAAAGGCACAGGCTGCTGGCCTCCTCTGCTCCTCTCAGGGTCCAGAAGCAAGGAGCAGGCTGAGAATGGTTTGAGAAGTCTGAGGGACCAACACGAGCACATGCCTGTACAGCCTCCACTGGCAAACGTGCACTGAGAGCAGGACCTAGCCCAACGCCGTGCCTTTGCCATCCTCCAGACTTCATCTGGAAAGACACAAAAGGCCCACGAGGGCTCCACCAGGAAGCCAGCCAACACCGACCTGCTTCAACCTACGAACAATGCCACCCGAGCCACCTCAGTGACAACACATGCATATCGCCGTGTCTAAGGGCACAGGAAACCTCAAAAGGCTTCCACCCTTCATCTGAGGTCTGCCGAAAGCCGAGTAAGATAGTTACCAAGAAAGTCTCACTACAAAGCTTGCCAGCAGTAGCATCGAGCTGTGTTCAAGTTACAGCAGCTGAAGTCTGGTAGATGTTGAAGATAACTTCATAACCTCCTGTTAAAATCACAGCAGCAATTCAGACTGCATTTGGAAAACGGAGCCCCTACTAATTACTAATGTTATTACTAATACTCATGCATGAAAAGCAGCTTTCCAACTGTCTTCTTGCCATGTAAAACACACAGGTCGCACACTATTTTTCAATCTCTTCATCTGTCAAAGATTGCTGAGTTTTAGGCCTTGTGTTAAGATCTTTTGTGCAGGATAAAACCTGTGACATTATCTTCTATTTCCCTGGTATAATTTCCCTGGTGTGTTGATGACATCTATTAAGATAATGTCATGCACATACACATACAATCAAATTATATATGTTAACTTTTTGGCTTACAGGTACTGCAAACAGCCCTTAGCACTACTATAAATGATGAAATCCTAATGTTTCTTTCCTGTTCTCTTTCACAGTTATTTCTTGGTAGAAGGGATTGAGGAAGAAAGAGAAAATAGAAACTGGAGTGTTCCCACTTCAGAGCCACAGCCATTCAGAAGCCCGGTACGCTACAAAGCGTGTTTTATGTCTGTCCCAAAAGACCTTATCTTCGTCCTCTGACAGCATAATGGTTCTCCTTCCTAATAAGACTACAGTCCTACCAGATGCCTTAAAACTAATCCAGGAATGTTTTGAGATTTACCGTAGAGAATTCTTTTCGAACACAGATACTGCGAACACTTTTCACTAGGAGAACTACAACCATGGATATAGAAATCTCTGAGAAGAGATAAATTTTAGATAAAGCCTTAGGAAAGTGTCTTACTGGGTGCAGGAGGTCACCTAAAACTAGCCTATTTCTACACACTGCAGCACAAATATTTAGTTTCTTAGTAAATTGCTTGAGAGTAAGACATTATCATGATACCACATCAGAAGTGTTTCATCTGCCCAAAGTTCCTTGGATATCTGAACTAATTTCTAGTGATGTTATTTACAAGCGAGCTGGAAAGCAGAAAAATGTAAGAGGGTAAAGCTGCTCCTGGGAACTCGTTTATGGTATATACACCTTTAAGGCCACCACAGAAAACCACCAGCTTAAATTCTGATGAAGCTGATACAGAACAGCATTGATAAAACAGTACCTGATATAAAATAAGTGTTGCATTATTACATACATTTACATACACTACATAAAAATATGTAGAGTACGTAAAGCATACACACACGCTTTGCATGTGTGCCAAACCTGAAACTTCAGCAGAAATATGCGTGCCTGTGCTAGCTTTAGGAGGAACGGGGAAGTGTAGCAGCAGCAGGGTGGATCTCAGAGAGGACTCGGTATTTCTAGCCCATAAAAGGCACCGTTCTTCCCAAAGCGGTGAAAGTGAAATCAAAAATGGCCTTTTAGTTAATCAGCAAAGCACAAGTTTTAGCTGTAGGTTCAGTTGCAGTGTGGATTTGTGCTCAGCATGGCATTTGTGCTCAACAGCGTGCCACGTTGGCCCCTGGAAAGATACCACAGATCCTCACGGTGGTTTGGGATCAACCCAAGCGAAGAGAACAGGGCAGGTAACTGTTCATACACCTCCATGAGGTGCCCATCGTTACCCAGTGCCAGCAATGGGATCCAGCAGGCAAACCACCTCAGGGACTAACACCAAGTGTACGCCCCAGCAGGGAGAAGGAGCTGCCCCATCCCTTAGCCCTCTCCACACCTGGATGGCGCGAAGCTCCATCTCCTTTCAATTTCTGCTTTCCAGCCGTACTTCCCCCAAATTGCTGTCAGTCCCAGCGGCGGCGCCCAGCCCTCCGAGCCCAGCACCTCTTCCAGCCCCTTCCCCACAAAACCTCGCCACAAGCCGAGGCACGACGACACCCCCCACACGCACACCCTTGCCTTCGTACCATCTGGGCCACCTTCAGCATGCCGGCACAGGAGCGGAAATAGGCGCCGTCCACCAGCTCCCCGTCCGAGCTCGCTGAGGCGCTGGAAGAAGCGGCGGGAGGCGATGTGGCCGCCGGCCCGGCGCTGCTGACGCCGGTGCGGATGACCCGCGCCCCGTGCGACATGGCTGCCGGCCCCGCTCCCCTCAGCGCCCACCGGCCCGCCACCGCCGGCACGGAGGCGGCGGGGCTGGGCGGCGCCGAGGGGCCGCTGAGGGGCAGGGCGGAGCGCCGAGCCTCCCCGCCCGGCCGGCTGGGGTGGGGAGAGGGCAGAGGGAGGGTTTTGGGGGATATGGGGTGAAGGAGGAGCCGGCTCGGTCCCCCTCGGACTGTGGTGGCTTGGCTGAGGTGTCCGCTGAGGGGACAGCTTGCCTCACGGAGAGTGCTCTCGCACCAAAACTACACAACGAAGCACCAAATCTCCACAGAAAACCCACAAAAGCACCACCAAACCCCACAAAAGCACCACCAAAACACCACAAAATCCCCCACCAAAGCACCACAGAACCCCCCCACCAAGCCATAAGCCGTCTGATTTGTCCCAAACGTTATTAGCACTAAATGGGGCACGGCAGGCAAAACTGGCAGAATGCCCCGGCACCACGCTTTGGGTGAAATCATGCGGAGTTGCAAACAGCGCTCAGCGAAGGAAGCTATATGTTTCCTTGGGTTTAAAAATAGCTTGCTTTGCTTTCTGATAAGCAGGGTGAGAGGAGGCCTCTGAGCTGGGCACACGGAGCTTCTACACTCAGTAGCACGGTAACCCCATCATACGCTTTGTTCTGAAGTTAGGATGTGTGTTCTGTTCATATTTAGTAATTAACAGGTTCTTGAGCAACTAAGATTGTCTTAGGAGTGAAGACAGGAAAGTTCAGGTGACCTTCAACACAGATATAGGGTCTAGCATAAGGCATTTACACGAGCAAGACAGGGTTTGTGAGTGTAGGCAACAGCTCAGAAGAGGTTTTGGTTTTTATCTAGTAGTTGCAATAAAAGATATTACCTCTCCCACCAACTTGTAACCCATCTCATTAGATATCTAAGCTGCAACATTACCAATCTACATGAGGAAAATGATGAGAAAGCAATTTTTTAATAGCTTTTTATATTTTCCATACTGTTCCACATTTATGGTTTCCTTGCAGGCCCTGTGGAGGAAGGCTCTGGTAATTTCTGTACTTCCTATTAAGAAATATATTTTTCTTGCCTGCTGATTCAGCTAGTTCTTAATTTCTCATGAAAGTATGTATATAATTGGGACCCTGCTGATCTGAGTTTAGCCCAGTGAAACAGAAATACCTTTACACGAATGCATAATAGTCATATTTTCTACTCAAAGATATGGCATTTTCCATAAACCATTGGCACAGACTCGAGTCTAAAACACCGCTGAATTTCCAGTTTTGATTATAATTTTCAAGAATTATAAGGATTTCATCACTTCCCAGCTTACTTTTAACCAAGGCTTCTTTCTATCTTACACACCAAAACAAATGTCTACAGCCACAACTCGTTTTAGTTGTTACATGATAAACCACAGCTAGGTTATCTTCTTTATCAACATTAGAATATACAGAAGCACAGGTGATAGTTGGCAAGTCACTGTTTAAGACTAACACATCTGGAAGAAACCCATGACCTTTTGGATGCTTTTGCCTTTTTTCAGGCCTGAAATAGAAGCAGAAACCTTCAGAAGTAATTCTCAGCTTGTATTGTACCCAATTTTAACTAGACATGCAGATCACTTGAAAAACAATCACTTGGTAGCTGGGGAAGACATGGGAAATGAGAAAATTGAGAAATAGCATGGGAAGTAAGATAGTTATCTTTTCAAATGGAAAGAACAAGGCAGATAAGTTATGGTTTGGGAAACAAAGCAAGGCCAAACACAGAATAAATTTGTGCCTAGTATGTATTTATCTTTTTTTTTTAACTCGGCAGATTTAAAAATTTAATTCCCAGACTTGCCTTTGGAAGACATTCTGCACGTCTTCCCTTGAGGATCAGGGCTGAAGACTCAGAGATGAGGTAGACATTTTGCCAGGAGCATTCCCTAGCTGGCAATATTGTGTTTGTAACCTTCATTAATGGGTTTACTCTGACATATAGTGGCTGTTTTCTAACACGCAGTTTTTTGGTAAACTGGGTGAAACATATTACTCCCTTGTAGCTCTTCTCCCTCTTGCTAACTCTATCCACAAATGTTGTCTAGGTTATGGTGTTAGACCACCCATCACAGTTACCACAAGGTCATGAAACATTCATGCAAAAGCAGTCATGTTCTTTGAACTTAGATATGTATGTCAAATATCATGCAAGAAAGAATTCCTATTACCACTCAAGCATTTTCACAGCTGGGAAATCACTCAGGAGATTTTAATTTTGGCTATATTTCTAGTCACATTTAATCAGGTGACATTTGTATCATTTTATGCCTTTGATTCTTTTCCAGCAATGGGAAAGAGCATATGGGATTTTAATGACACATTTTATCTGTGCAGATAAAATGCATAGTTGGTAGCCCTTCTTCATTCTCAGGACGGGATAATATTAGCAAGCAGCAGACAGCCTGACCTTTGTTACGCAGGCCAGATGCAACTGCAGACAAATATAGGCATTTAAATAATATCTTGGCTTCCCTTATATTGAAATCCTGTGACTCCAATAGATAATCAAGAACAAACCAAGGGGATTGAGAATAGAATTAGCTGGCTGCTGATAAATCTCCCTAGCTGCAGGACATGCACGTAAGTAAGCACACACCACCTACTCACAGGGAGAAATGCTTCTTTGAAGCTGCAAGATTTCTCTACTACCAAATATATTAGTTCAACAACGTCTTCGAAGACCAGAAGAGTCCAAATCCTCTTAATGCAGGAATAAAGGATTTACCAGTAGTTTTACATGAAACTTGAAATAATATCACAAAGTAATCACAATCTTACTCTTCACATAATTCCTGGAAAAGATTCCGTAGGTAATTTCTATTTGAAAGTCATTTTCAAAGGTATTTCTCTTGAAAGTCATAATCTTCCATCATACTTCTGTTTGACTCAAAGATATTTAAATGTGAGTAAAATTAAAAACTTCATTTGTTAAACTAACAACTCACAAATGACGCCAATAAAGAGGGAAGGAGGGAGAAAATTCACTAGTGTCTTGACAATTCTTCTAGGGATTTCATCTTTGTATCATTTAATAAGATTTTGATACCCAGATTTTATTTAGGACAGATTACTGGCCTAATCTGAGGAGAGAAAAAAAAAAAAAAAAAAAGGAACAAAAAGAAACAGTTCTCAGAGAAACAAAAATTATACCTTTAGTAGGTGTTGAGTAGGTTAAACACTGAGCATTACAGGCCTGTTGTCTAGACTTATGCCTTGGAGCCTGCTGGATTTGAGAAACCTGTTGAGATAATGTGTTTCAGACGCACCACTCCTCCAGCAAGCTTCAGACCTACATTAATAGGTTCCAGAACCAATCTCATGACTAAAAGAGGTTATTAAAATATGTAAAATGACAGCATCATTGGAATTCCAAGTAGCATATACTTTCCACTGAAAAAGAGATAAAAAAGCAAACCCGTACTCCCAGGTTACAAAACATGCAAAGTTGGGTCATTTATTTATTTATTTTAAAAGTTTTTAGGGTTTTTCTTCTGCACAATGCCACTTTTTATACATAGTAACTAGACAATATCAACCTCAGTTTTGATTTGTAGCATTCAGTATCAAAATACAACTGTCACATTTTAAAAGTTAAATTTACAAAATTGGCACATCATTTCAGCAAAGTTTATTAAAGGCTTAGTCATAAGAACTACACAATGTCTAGAAAAATACCATGTTAATTTTAAAAGAAGTATGAAATTTTATTATACAGTACAACGTCAATGTTAGGTGTCACTAAATATGATATTGTATTATAAATACCCATTTTAATCTCAGTTAAAATATATTGCCAGTTCTAACAGAAATGTTCGAAAAGATCCGATCCCTCTTCCAAGCTTTCATCAAATGAGTACAATCCTCAAGGTAGTTCATACTACAGAATTCACTTTAACGAAGTATTTACTGCAAAGTTCTTGATCGCCAAGATATAAAGCTAAAATACGTATTTCCAGCATAGCAGGAGGTAACCATGAAGGCAAAGAACTGTAGAGAGAGGGGAAAAAAATAGATATTAGAAAAAAAAAAAAAAAGTATTCTCATTTCTATGAAAAATTAGTTATGGCATTTGGAAAAGGGAAAAGTACCAGATTTACTAAAATGGTGCCTTTTGGCCTCCTCATACTTGGGTTGCCAACAGTCAACACTAAGTAAGCTTATATGTAGAAATATGGGCCTAGAAGCAGCCAAAACGAGGACTATTTCAACACTTACCTCCACATTATATTCCCTCAGTATGGATGGTGTGGACCAGACGCCTGCCAATCCTACATGTGCAGCTTGTAACACCAATTTCTGGTAAAGACTGAGGGATAGCCCATGGGAATGTTTTGTAAATAAATACAATGCTGCTGTGTTCCAGGAACTGCCTAAAGCCCACCCATGCCCCAGCGTGGCACACCTTGCATCCAGGTAGCTTGTTCTTAGAAGAGACCAGGATTGAAAATTCAGGCCTAGGCACGTTCTCAAAGAGCAGTATCAATCGAGTTACTAATTTCAGTGGTCCTCTACTAATGAATAAAGGTATTCCTCAGTGCAAATAATGGTGACAACAACCATGGTGAGGTATTACTGCTTTCTCAGAAATCGACTGCAGAGCGAGCCTTCTGCAGCAGGCTAGATTTATTTTATACTGCAGGATTTTAAGAACTACAGAGTATCAGTGGTGCTGCTTCCGCAGCCCTTGTAGCATACGCACCCAGAAACCAAAGAACAGCTGTGAACTATTTCAGTTGTACTGATAAAGTCCAATTTGGTGCCAGTGGTTAAGTTCCTGCTAATCACTGCATGCTGTACAAAATAGCTTATGATAAGGCCAGAATGCTTTGTGCTGGTAACTGAACCAAATAAAGCTGACACTGCAGAGAGGATTAACGCTACTTTTCTTGGAGGTCAGCAGGGATAGGGACGAGAGGGAACAAACACAAGTTACAAGAAGGGAAACTTTGGTTAGATATTAGCAAAAAAAAAATAATCAGTGTGAGATTAATCAAATAGGACAAAAGGGGCCCAGAGACATTTTGGAATATCCATCCTTGGAAATGCTCAAAACTCAACTGGCCAAGGCCCTCAGCAGTGTGGTACACGTGAGCACTGCTCTGGAGGAGGACAGGTGGGACCAGATGACCTCTAGAGGTCTCTTTCAGCTGAAAAATATTCTTTTCTGAGAGCAAGGCATTGCTAGGCATGTAAACAGCCAGCAAACCTAGGCCCTCCGATAGAGGACTTTCGGTGAGTCTGATCTAATGTAAATTTAATCTGTGACACCAAAACCTGTAGACGATAATGCAAAAATCGATTACAGTAGAAAATGGTAGCATTCTTCACAAGACTATTGTTTCTTAGGAAATAAAAGCTCCATCCAAAATCTTTCCAACAGAGAGCAACTGTAGGAGATGGATGATTCGCTAAATTATCACAAACATCTATCCACGAAACCCTTAATGGGTTTGGAGAGCAAGAATCTACATTTAATAGTTTATTCAGACAGTGCATTAGATAAACACTATTAGGGGGTATTAGAAGAGATTCCAAATATCCCACGAGACACTGAGCATTGTTGCATTTTGCATAAAATGTTTATCAGCATGGAAGCTTATCTAGCAGCAAGCAAGTTCCCATCAACAGCACTGGCTGAGTAACTGATCAATAATTACACACTGCGAAGAGGAGAAGAACCTGAACAGCACTGAAGTGACAGGGATGTGGATATACCATTCCCAAGGCAAAACACAGAGCAGTTTTCAGGTCTCTGTGTTCATCGCTGTGTAAAATAAGCTTCAGATGGAAGACAGGATTCGCGAATAGTCCAGAAAAGACAACTGCTGATGCGTTAACTGTCAGCAAGGTAGCTGTAATTCAGGGTTACTCTGTAAAATTCAATTTCTCTACTGTTGCCAAAACATGCAAAAAGTTCTTTTGCAACTCCCTTAACTGAGCTAGAGAATATCTTCACCTACTCATTAAGTGACACAGCTCTTATATATATATTAAAAAGTTGTTTTTTACCCATATTGAAAGCTTCAGATTCCCAAATCTAAGTAGTAAGACAGTAATGTCAGACACTAACAATTTGCATCCACTTTAAAACACTCAAGAGTTTTCAAGCATTGCCCACCCAGCTCAGAAGGATTATCAAAAGGTGAGGCTGGAACAGGAAGATCACTGTAAAAATGACAATAGCACTTCAGGGCCTTCCCACAGGGGCTCTGTGTATGGCTCAGCCTACAAAAAGCTAAACATACCTTAGCCACATCAGCGCAAAGTCAGCTGAGTTATTTAAACTGCTTTTGAAGTTGTATAAATGCACTACGCAAACCTGGTGCTCACCCAATTTGTCTACTCTGATGTACAGACTATAACTTCTGCCAGAAAGCTAGTAATAAACTGGGGCAAGGAAGGGACAGCTGCATGACCTCAAAAGCATTACAGCCTTTTTCAGACGTGACAGTCATCTCCTGGCTGAATTTCTAGTCGTCTCCAAAAACTATGAACTAAATTACAGCTCTCTATAGATTGTGTGTGTGAGTTTTCATAGCAGTCTGCAGCTTTTAAAAATCCAGAACATGTGCATTTCCACCCTTACTTCCAGAGGGCCTTTGTTTGATATAACTTAGACATTGAACTGATTGAAGCAAAAAATGAACTCACTGAAGAAGCTGCCCAACTGTTGTAATTGTGACTGTCCAGTTCTTTGGTAACTGAAGATGCATCTACAATGGCAGCAATGAGGTACAAAATGAAGGCACTCCCATTAAAGCACAGACCCTGTTGAAAAACAAAATAAAATTAGCAATTCATATGACAAAGCATTTGTCACCATTTTCTGTTGAGACATTACAAAGCTCTCCTCTGAAACATAACATGCACATGTGATGTACACACAAAATGTGTTTCTTAATGATTTTACCTTCTTTCAAGTTTCCATCTGTAAGATTAGATTTTAACTGCTCATTTTTAACATTTGTAAATATTAATGCATGGTTTGGACCAACTGCTCTCTCCATCACACTAAATCCAGAAAGGTTTAGTTTAAACAAAAAGTTTAGTTTAAAAGTTTAGTTTAAAGTGGGTGTGCAGTGATTTTCCAAAAGTCAAAATAGAAACACAGTTTGGTTACCACAATCTAGATGTTAAGCAGTAAGAATATGACACTATATGGTAAAAGAAAAGCAAAGAAAAAAAGAAAAAAGAAAAAAAGAAAAACAAAGAAAAACAAAGGAAAAGGAAAAGGAAAAGGAAAAGGAAAAGGAAAAGGAAGAGGAAGAGGAAGAGGAAAAAGAGGGAAAGGGATAGGGAAGGGGATGGGGAAAGGGAAAGGGAAAGGGAAAGGGAAAGGGAAAGGGAAAGGGAAAGGGAAAGGGAAAGGGAAAGGGAAAGGGGAAGGGGAAGGGGAAGGGGAAGGGGAAGGGGAAGGGGAAGGGGAAGGGGAAGGGGAAGGGGAAGGGGAAGGGGAAGGGGAAGGGGAAGGGGAGGGAAGGGAAGGGAAGGGAAGGGAAGGGAAGGGAAGGGAAGGGAAGGGAAGGGAAGGGAAGGGAAGGGAAGGGAAGGGAAGGGAAGGGAAGGGAAGGGAAGGGAAGGGAAGGGAAGGGAAGGGAAGGGAAGGGAAGGGAAGGGAAGGGAAGGGAAGGGAAGGGAAGGGAAGGGAAGGGAAGGGAAGGGAAGGGAAGGGAAGGGAAGGGAAGGGAAGGGAAGGGAAGAAAACTACAATTTGATTACATTTCTAATCTATAAAAAAATATGCTGTCAGAATGAATGGTTCCTGGCCATATGAAGAATATTTATGATGCTTCCAAAACTTTGTTTTTGCTTTTGAAGGAAATAAAGAGGGTATAATTTTTAGTCACTATTCTTAGTACCATTCAGTACTTTTCCCTTCTACCTGTTTCTGAGAGGAGAAAACGAACAAACAAACAAAAAAACAAACATAAAACCAAGGAGGAGAACAGTCTGAATGATGAAAAGACCCATCCATGGTAGATGCTACATTTTCTCTTCTAAGGAGCCGAGAAATGTCTCCAGGGATCTACGCTCATTACTACAAAAGAAGCAAAGCAGATAACATTGATCTCACACAACACTACAGAGAATGAACCAGAATGGTTTTGCATGTGAGAGAGAACAGAAAAGGAAAGGAGGCCGAAAGTCTGAGAAGAGGAAAGAGACAAAAAGGTATGAGGTGTTTTTTTTCTTTAAAGTAATTTTAATACTTTGACATTTACTTACTCACTGTTTTGTCATGGCTATAGGAAGTTCGTTCTTGTTTTTAAAAAAATCCCCTAAAACTCCCCCCTGCTGCTTGTCTAAGGCATATGAATTTGGCCATAAAATACACTTCTAGTTCACAGGTGCTGTATTTAAGTGGAATACCCCTGACACTCTTTGCACCTCGTTACAATTGCATGAATTAATAACCATCAATTTAGACAAGGTCCTACTATTGTAGACGATCTGCTCCCTTCAGCTTCTGGGCCTGTCTTTGTACCCGAGCATCACGCAAATATCATAACCCTTCAATCTGGTGTCCCAGTTGTCTCCAAGCCTTGCCAGACTGGTGCAGCTCCAACTTACTAATTTCCATCGTGTGACCCAGCGGACGCTGGCAATACACATCAATTATTCAGTATTGAATTCACCAGGCAACAACTCTGGCACAATCCAAAAAGAAAAAAAGAAAGGGCGGGAGGGAGGGAGTCCAGTGCCGGAGAGTTCAGTTTGATTCATGAGCTCATTCATGAGTGGTATCTCACCTCTATCAGGTCATCTAATAAAACATGCTTTCTCTCCGTGTAAATCTCATCTCTCCTATCTAAGTATTAGGGTAATAAAATCTCAAACTGTCAATTTTAGGATAGGGTGCCAACAACTGGCAAGCACAACTTTCGCAAAGCACTGATTTTCGAACTTCAAATTTGATTGCCTGGAGTATTTGTTGTTGTTATTTTTAAATTTCCTGTTCCAAAAAGACTCAATTACCCTGGAAAGCTACAAATCCCTGCAATATCTTGTCATGTAGAAAAGGAAAAAAAGCACATAATTTTTTCGAAGTGCTGCTTTGGGAAATAACACTGCTGGGGAAGATGGAATGCAATGCAAGCTGATTGGGTCTTTACTGCCAATATATTACTCAAACCAAATGGTTCATGCTAAATTACCATCTGCTTCTTAAATTCAGATTTACCAGATTTTAAAAGCTTCCATTGATTGTTTTAGCAAAGAACTGGCATTATTAAGGAGAGTCAGTCCTGAAGCACATCCTTTGGGTTAATTTGCAGTAAAGTAACTGCATCTTAAGCAATTTGGTAATGTGCTTAACCTGCAAAAACTGAATTTATGACAAAGAAGTCCAGATGTAATTTTGGGTACTGCAGACAACCGGCACAGTTTGAGCTAAGTGTCGCCTAAGGAGGCAGAGCAATAACTAGCAGAGACTGATACTTTGGGAAATGGGGGGGAGGTGGGTATAAACTCACTCAAAAGGGGTGTGTCCGTCCTGCCCCCTTCAATGAAGACATTAACAACATCTCTCTGAAAAGAGGCCCAGTGTTACTCTTGGCCAGCCAGGAGTAGCAGAAATTCATTTCACAGGCTGCTCCCAATAGCTCTTTTAATACCCTAGGGCGAACCAAGCTGAAATGCAAGCATCTTTGATTGGTTTTGCATTTATTTTCTCTTTGTATTATCTTTTACTATAAAGGGAGTCTACCTTTTGGATCCACATTTGGGTGATCTTATCTACAATACATTTGGAACTCAGAGCAAGAAATGCACTCAATTTCAAGTAGAAACAGATCAAAAACTCCAACTTGTCTACCTCATAGATCAGGGGCAACCCATTTACCTGCAGCGGTTGCCTGATGATATTGTTAAACTGATGAAAGAGGGGTAATAACTAAAATGGTATCCCAGTGGATACGAAAATGCTTTCTTTTTGAATGTACTTACATCTAATGGATGGGGGAGGGACACCACCTTTAAACGTATCCAGACACATTACTGCTGTAATTGAAATAACCCAACATTTCTATAGCACTGTTATAGCCTTAATGGTAATTGCCGGTCATGAAACTTGAAAACAGAGAAGCTGTCTGAACAGAATCCTGCTTGTTCTTATTAGTAATTGCTATAGCTGGCTATTTATTACAAAAACAAATGGGAAGGTGAGAAGTGTGTTCAATTTTAGTCACATACACAGTATAGATGATAACAAGCTGTTTGCAACACAGAAGTCAAATATATTTTTTCCATAAAACTAACAGAATTCTCATTAGTAGTCTTTAGCTAGTCAGGAGAAAAAAAAAAAAAAAAAAAGCATTTAATTGTATCAGACAAATGCAAAACCAAATTTATATTAATTCTTGGATGGGTAACAAATAGCAGTTGGCTTATGTGACAATGACTTTGAGGATCTACTGCCCTGAACACCAACATGTTATGAAAATCATGTAAAAATATACTGCTGCCATGTATAGCTAGCAGGGTTTGTTCAAACCACAAAACTTGGATCTGAATTTCAAGGGCCTGTGAAATTTTTCTCTGTAATTACCTTACTTGTTTATCTAATCTTCATTAAGTCTTGAGCTAAAAGCGAAGGATCACATGGCATGTATTTTACATATATATATATAATACTAATAACTTGCAGCACCATTTTCACTGTAGGCCAAATACTGCTAGCTCTGAACCACGTTCTCTTTTGATTTAGCAGAGGAAGACTCATGCTTTAAGATCCATGGTCCCATTTCCAATTCATGGTGTTGACTCAAGTAGAGATTTCTACTGTTTAAGCCATATGGCTGGATCTGTTAGCTCAGAGGCAGCTACAGCCTCATGGAGTGTAATCGCTACAGGGAGCAAAAAAGGCTGTGCATAAATATGAGTCACACACAGGCTATTAAAAATCAAGTCACTGGATCAACCGATGAACAAAAAGGTGAAACATCATAGGGAGAGTGTTTTAAAAGGGTAGTAGTGTCTGGGTAGTAGGAAGGTTAGACACGGCAGGTGTGCAGACACAAAGAAAGTAGGGAAAAATTGCAAAAAGCACCAGTGCAATTGGTTAACTACAGCTGTAGAAAGCATCAGTATTTTATTCTCTTCATAACACAGCAAAGCTGAAACAACAAAGAACAGGTTTATTTACCACCGTGGTCCATGGCACCTGTGGGATCCTGGTGTAGGTCATGGTCATGTAGATGATCAGAAAGAAGACAGTGAGAACCCAGTAAAACACAGCCACAAACATCACCCAGCCAAAGGCTGGATATAAAAAATACTCAGTTCCAGCAATCAGCGTCCACACCAGCAGCCCTAATACCTGCAAAAGTTATGGAGAAGAAAGAAAACTGTTACACGGTCTTAGACCTCACACATTTGTTCTGGGTCAAATAACAATGCTCCTGCCATTCAGATAACCATTTAATGAGCTGAGCTGGGGTGCTATACCGACATAGTACTAATCTAGCAAAAAAAGAACAAATAAAAGTGTTTTTGCTGTGGCAGGATGTCACAAAGAGAAACACCTTTCACTATTATGGAGCCATAGCTGTGGCAGTTTTATAGCTAGCTCTCAAAAAGATCTCTCATTATAGATAATATAAAAAATATTATAAAGACATCACAGTGAATTGTGTTTGAATACTAGCCTACTAGCTTACGTGCAGGAAGGTAAGTAGTAGGATTTTGCAGTCAGCAAAGTCACTTTAGAAACAGAAGGCTGTGAAGTACCACTGGGGTCTCCAGGTGCCACCTGCCACAATCATGGGTAACTGAGCAGTTGGGTCCAGGTCAAAACAGTCCATAAAACACGTGCTCTGTGGTCTGTCAGGCACCAGGGATACAAATCAACTCCCAAGACCTTATAATAAAGGCAGTAGTGAAATATCCCAGGTCAGGCTGGGAATATCACCGCTTTCCACAGTTCTCAAAACATCTCCCAGGTGACCTGACCATCAGAAGCAGACAAGAACCCACACTCAAGCAATTCCTAGCCCACAAGTCTGGGGGGAAAAAAAAAAAAATCCAACAAAAAACACCTCCCGCATGATCCTGAATCTGGCAATCTGTTCACAACCAAGTCATGAACAAAATACATCAGCCAGGGATTTTAACAGAGTCTCCCCAGTTTCTCCAGCCTTAGCTGATCTCCAGTGCATCAAGGGGGATGGGGAGCAAACAAGACAGAAGCCACGTAGATATGCCAAGGGGAGAAAAGTTGTGTGTTTTACAGGTTTTCCAGCAATTATAAAATCTTAATTTTAAAAAGAAAGGACTATTTTATACCTTTCATATATATATAGGTTTATATAAATATTTAGAAAGCACTTTTGTGGTGCAACCCACTTATTGAACAGACAACAGCCATAGCGGGACAGACTGGAGAACCTTCTACCCCAAGACCCTGTCTCCAGCAGTAGTTAATAACAGCTGCCTGAAGAAGTATATAACAATAAATCACTCAACAGCAATATTTCTTGGTCTTTAGTGTGTAATCACTGACGATAAATCTCAAAACAATACATGCAAGACAAAACTCTCCTGCTAAACAGAAGATTACTGTAATTCACCCTGATAACTTTCAGCAGCTGATACCTACTTATTTTGCCTTCATTTCCCCTTCCAAATTGTCACCCAAACAAAATTCAGCCCTCAAATTGTTGTCTCGTGTATTCACAGGGTATTCCCTTGTATTATTTGTACATTCATCCACATCTGCGCCATGCATACATACAAAGCACCACAAAAAGCTCCACTTTTTTTTTTCAAGTATTTTCGTCTTTTAATAGAAATAATAATGGTCTTTCTAAGGTCAGTTTTTCACCATTTTCCCCACTGCAGCCATTCCTGTTGAGTAAGACTAACAATTCCCAGTGCTTGCAGCACACCAGGGGAGGGCAGCATTGCTTCACAGGAATGGTTCAGATAGTTCAATAGTTATATAGATTTAAAATAGGCTCTTTCTCTTTTAATAGAAAGTTACTGTCTCAGCAATGCTTCTGCTAGTTCACTCTAATTCTAGTCCCAACCACATTTTACTAATAGTAGCAATTCAGTTAATAATGCCTTAAATTGCACAGACTACACATGATTAGATTAAAAAACAACTCAAGTTTTAGTGCAACAACTGCTTTCAGAATATACGATCTGGAGAGACCATTGAGTTCGCAAAACGCCCTTTTCTTAGGATACAAAGTTGCTTTCTGATGTGTCCATCCACATTAATCTACATTTAAATTCATCACCCATAGATTAAATCAATGAATAATTGGACTCAGCAAATTCAAAGAGGGATTTATCCTCAATCCAAGTGTCTGGTACAATACCATCAAAGGAAACCTGGGAGAAGAGACAAAGGAAACAAAGAAATGAAGCATCATTAAACGCCCACGGACAACAGTGCGCTATTTGAGAGAGCTTTTAAAAATAGCCAGATTTTTTTTTAATAAAAAGCGCAAGACTATGAAAAATGCTTATGCTAAATTCAACCCAAACGAGATTGATAAGAACATCTCAGCTTATACAATGGGTTATTTCTGAGAACAGCAAAAACTTCACAAGCAGCAAGTTCTTACAGCCAAGAAGGACAATTTTGAAGGTACAGGAGCCCACCAACCTTACATAACCACACAGTGAAGCCGGCTAGGCATGAACTAGAGCATTGGTATTCTCACTGTTAACTGTTTTTTCCCCAGTAATATTCTAACGTGCTATTACCATCTCTCCTTGAAGACCATTTTAATACACAAACGGCCATATATCTTGCATGCAGTCCGAAGAATTGCTTTTAATGCGTGTTTTTAGCTAGCCCATATAAATGGCAGAACAATTTATCTAAGCACCGTGGACGTTTCAGATTTATATTCTTAACCAGTTCCTGGTTCGTATGCATCGTAACTTTGATGGGTTGCAGATTAGAGTGCGTCTGACATTTTCGGTTAGAGCCAGACACTCTCACTGCACATTACCGGAGCTGACAAGCTGAAATAATATTTCACGTTTCTTGATTAGACCTGAAAAGGTCAGAGCAGCTCATGGTCAACAATTCACTCTGTGCATAGTTAAACAATATGGCGAATGGTTTTATTGCGCATGTTTACATCGGCAATAAATTGATTTAAAGTTCACGCCGGCCAACAGCATCTACCAAATATCTAAGGAATCAAAGGAACATGGACAGCTAGACAAGTCTTTCATTATCAGCTTGTCTTTTCAGCACCTTAAGTACGGAGATAGCTTGGGATGTGTTAAAGCCCGTCTCCTAATATTTTGACTGCCCCTTGCATTATGTTTACTGTTCAACAGATCAGGTACAAACTGCATGGCACTGGTGCATCTGCTGGAGCCAAGAGCACCACTTCTCCTGATGACTTGATAACAAACCTCCCTGCTGGGAACAACTGGCCTATGGCTATATTTAAATGCCATCTCAGTGAGCTTCTGGCGTACAGGAGATGGCACATAAGTGATAGGTATGCAATGCTGTAAAGCGAAGACCAGCAGCTGAATACCTGGGGAGTGCTCACAGGCATCCATGTGTACAGAAGCACACAGCTTGCTTCAGGACTTCAGATGGAGAAAGCTCTGCTCAGGAACTGGAAAAGGCCTGTAGCTCATCATACTACATAAATCTAATGATGTGTATTGGTAATAGCCAAGTATTTTGATCTGAACTTATGAGCAAGTCGGAATATTCTTATTGAGAATTACAGGAACACAACATGATCCTGTCTGAAATGACTCTGAGAAAGGGAAGAAAAAACGCCAAGGAGAGAAGAAATAATACTTGTGGTAGTTACTGAAAGGGGGGCTGGCTCATCAGACTGTAAGGGTCCAGTTCTTCAAGTCAGGTATGGATTTCACTCACCAGTAAATCATAAAGGCAGGCAGTTTTCCCTTGTTTATTGCAGTCTATGATTTTACCTCGGACATCTATTCTGTGATCACTTGGCTGCCACTTGATCAGGTACCTCCATTACCAGACTGCATTAATATGCCAAAGGTACTAATGCATACTTCAGCAGTTGGCAGATACCGTAAAAAGGAAATAACTTGGTAGCAGCGTCCGATATTATTGAGCGGGCAAGTTTAAAATTAGATGCTTAATTGCGTATTCAAACCCTTAAATAAGTGCCATATTTTTTTCTGCAATGCTGAGAACTTCAGAAGTATCAGACTACTTTAAAAAGAAAGGCTTTGTTGCCTTGTAGATGAGATAGATCTTGTCTCGTGTTGCTGGTGCAAACGAGCAGGTACGAAAGCAGGTGTTGAGCTTGGATCTGTCTACTCAGTTTTGCTTTCAGAAGTAGCTTGAAAATTGCAGAACTAAAACCGTACTTGCAAACTATATTTAAAACGCCTGTGATATATTCCGTGACTCCTCTCCAGTGACGTTAACGTTACAAAAACTGCAGCATTCATCCTGCCTGGTTAACTCAGCAACACAGTTAAAGATGTTTATGCATCCCTTTCAAAGGAAAAAGAAGTCTCTTTGTGGCAGAACTGACAGGGAATAAAACCCAAGGCTCATCTAGCTTCATGAAATAAAAACTTTTTGGCATGTTTGCCTCGAGCTTTTCATATTCTTTATCCTAAAGACGCTTCCCAGGACCGTTTCAGCTAACTGTATGCATAAGTATTACAGGATTTATACAGTGTTGCTACTGGCATAGATGGAAATCATGGTAGAAAGAGACCAGAAGAGCTGTGCATTTGCAGAAACAGTTGTCTCCTGTATTCAGGGACCTAACCATGGACGGGCTCCAGCACGACATCTTGCATCTCCTTCCAAAGGAAGCAGATTTACTACAAGAAGAAAGAGAGACCACTCTAAATTATTGCACATCTTTATTTCACTATTAAATCACCAGTCAGGAGCTACCTCAGCAGCAGCACACGCAGCCTATGAAGGTCTCAGCCTCCATCCTTTTCTTCCCTTGGTTGCCCTCTGCCTGCAAAAAATCCCAGGGGGTCTACTGTGGGCTGGGAGAGCACAAAAATTTCACAGACATCAAAATGTAGGCTCTGATACCACGAACCAAAATATCCAGGAAGGGAGATAGAGGGAATAGATACTTAAAAAATAAAAAGGTGAAAAAGTGGCATTCCTTTTCTATTGTGCCAGGACCAGGACATGACCAGGACAGGCAGCTGTAGTAACAGGAAGATTTATTTGCCCTATGTTTGACAGATACAGAATGATATTTTCTTCCAGCCAAGATGAAATGGAGTAAAATGTTTGCAATGCATTTAAATACTCTCTTTAATTGGAGTTTTTGAGCTCCCATACATGCTGTTAGTACACGAAGGGATATCCACCGATTTCACCGTCTGTCACTAGAGGGAGCACAGCCATTGCTTTTTCTGAAAAATATTTTAAAAGCTCTAGCACCATCAGCGAGAGTGGGAGTTTTATTTCCTCACACAAGAATCACCTGCCAGGAGAGAAAGGTGGAGGGGGAAGACAGAGAGCAACCTGCCGAAATAACCCCGATGGCCCTGTAATGCCAGAGGGGCGATTTGCACACAATGCTGAAACCTCACAGATTGAAAGGGTTGGAAGGATTTGGAAGGATTCAAATTTGGGTTTCTATTAATGCTCAGTGAAGATGCAAAGACAAATCAATTCAAAAGAGATCTCTCAGCTACAGTTTCTAGAAATGCCAGATCCTTCCTGAACTATCTTTGAAATTTCACGGGCCGTGTTAATTAACGTACTCTGTATTAATTTAAGCAATGCATTGTCTTAGACCTCTGTGTCTCTTCCCCAGTTGCAAATACTTTTTTGACATGAAACACTACAACAACTTGGAATAAAAATGTGCAAAATTCAGCACTTTTTACTTTCATAGAATTTCTGAACACTGTCTGAACATTTCTGAAACTCTTTTAAAGCAGTTTCAGCATCGAATCTGCTCGCTAGTCTTCTAACTTTCTGTCACACTCTTGGCTCCATGGCAGCAAGCACCCCTCATGAAAGGCCAAACATAAGAGCTTGAAATGCTGGCAATGCTCACCGTTACTTGAAAGGAGAAATCTCCCACAGAACTGTTATTGAGAACAGCTTTCACTTGAGAGGAAACTACTGGAAGCATCAAGTGTCCAAGCCTACTCCAGCAGTATGCCTTCTCGACAGAGAGAGTGACCTCTTTTTCTCAGGAGTTTAGTCCAAATCCTACTACAGGCCACACAGAAAAACCTTCTGACCCAGGCTTGAAATTGTTTAACCTCACACCCACTGACAGATTATTTCATTCCAGAGGGAGGACGCCTATCTTACAGTGAGAACTCAGACCATGTCCTTCAAGAGCTGACAGAGTCCTCCAGTGCCTTTCCCACAGCTCCAAGGATCAGAGAAGTCCTCCCACAATGACCTCAGTTCCCCAGAAAAGAGCCCAAAAGTGCCTTCGTGTGTAGTACCAGGCCAGGCCTCTCCACAACTGCGTCAGTAGAGAAGAGCCAGTCCTGGAGCACCAAGTTGCAAACTTACTTTTCTGATCAGAAAGGGTGTGCAATGCTGCAGTGCTGCCTGGGCACAAAATCATACCTCAGCGAAAGGCAGTAGCACACCCCAGTTTCGTGTTGACTTAAGGAGTCTACCGGCAGCTCGGATGAATAAATCACAAAGGCATTCCTCTTCTCGCCTCCACGGCTGATGCCACTGACTCCACCGCAACTCATACGTGAGGAGTCTTCTGAGATCCAGTGCTCCGGCTCACTGAAGTCAAAAGCTTATAAAAATATCTCAGGGGTGGGAGGGAGTAAAGAAATCATCCTGTCCGTCCCAGCAGCATATTATGATGTTAAGCCCTTGCTTCACCTGAGAAACAGGCGTGGAATGTGTGAGACTGGAGCTAACACGAGTAACAGGCCAAAAAGACAAAGCTTCGATTAAAACAACCAAAGATGTTTTCTGGAAAACACAGGGTGTCCCATCACCCGTCAAAATCAAGGTGTAGCGAAAGGCTCCTGCAAGGAAAGAAATGTAAGGCCGAAAAAAGATAACTCCAATTTTGTATTTGAGGCCGAAGGAGGATATGATGGAAGCCTGCAGAATGGTGGGTGGCATAGAGAAGGGAGTAAGGGCTGGATTAGGCTTCACAATGCAAGAAGCATCCAATTAAACTATCAGGCAGAAAGCTGGAAAACAAGCAGAAGTGAGTGGTAATGAAAATAAAATAAATAAAATAAAATAAAATAAAATAAAATAAAATAAAATAAAATAAAATAAAATAAAATAAAATAAAATAAAATAAAATAAAATAAAATAAAATAAACAATGCATAACCAAATTACAGAATTCATTGCTACGGCATGTCAAGGAAACCAGGAATATAAGAGGTTTAAAAAATATCCCACCAGGCCCTGGAAGACAGATCAGCCCATGGCTATGACCTATATACATGACAGACAACAGGCAGCCTTCAGCTCTGGAAATCCCTACATGTGCAACTTGCCCGAAGCCCTAAAGCTACAGCAAGGATGGCTCTTGCTCTGTGTGCCCTCCTTCTTACGCTTTTCTCCGGATTTTCAATATTTGTCGCTAACAGAGGCAGAATGCTGGATGAAAGGGGCTGCTGAGCCAATCCATCACAACCACCGTGACCAGCTAATGGCTTTAACTGGCCTCGCCTTCCTGCAGGAGACCCTGGAAACTGAGCACTGGAAGCTGCAAAAGTGTTAATGGGATAGGATGGATCAGGTGCAGGCCACAGCAATATACCACCGCTTGTTTCTAAAGCAGAGCTGCGAGGAACAGGCTCACGCCACGGCGAAGAAAGCGGCTTGAATGATATCGTTATGAAATCTATCTTCTCAGCAGAGCAGTGGTTGATCATTAACAGGTCATGAAAATGTGTACAAAGCATAAAGATTGGTCCGTGTCCCAGGGCACTTTCCACATTAAGTGCTTTTAGGTTTTCGTGGGCTGCATTCAGAGCACACATCTGTTTACCGACGGCTTCCCGATGCCTGTAAATTCGAGCTTAATGCTCGTGTTTTGCCTGAGGAGCTGCGCACACAGAGACATTTATATCGGCAGTGCACTTCGCTGTGCATTACACATATTAGCGCGTTATACCCTCGCTAGCCATCACTTTATCTCCCTAAGCAGAAGACACACCCTGGCCTTTGCCCGTACTGTTCCTTTACCTGACAAAAGTACATTTTATGCAGAAGACAGAGTGATGGGTCCTTCCCAGGTCAGTCAGGAGAAAGATCTGGGATCAGCCTCTGTCCTCAAACACCCGGAGCTGCTGCAGCTGACTGGGAACACGCTGGTTCCTGCTATCAGCTCCTCCATCGGTGGCACAGTTAAACGTAAAAATAAAGAGGGGCGGTGCAAAAAATCGCCGCAGACAAACAGCCTGCACAAGAAAAGCACTTAACTGGTTCTTGGGAAGGTCATTTAGTGCAACAGGGGGAAGGCAATGACCTCCACCTCCTCTAAACCTGACCTCAGCCAAGGAGACCGCCCGGCCTCTTCTCCAACAGCGGTGACAGATGTGAATTAAAGGGAAGCTGCTGCTCCCTTTTCCTGCATGGCAGGGGTTACTCCCACCACCTCGCATTTCCACAAGAAACACCTTGCTATTGTGCAGCAACGCTGCTGATTTCAAATTCACCTTTTACTGCCTCCACAGCTTCCTGACAGCGTCAGGAGAAGTAAGTGGTGCTGCTACGGCCAACGCCGTGGGCTGCAGCTGATGGTGTTGTGGGTCCAGGCATTGTTCACTTGAATTCCTGCTGGGCTTTGCTCTTTGGCAGCAGGCAGGGAACATGGAAAGTAAGAGTTTGTTAGATCCAAACACAAAATGATCTGCTTTTTACAGGTACTCTCTGAGGCAATTTCACTTAGCGCTGTTTCCGAGGATGAACTTCAAAATTACAAAGCAAAATAGTCACACACAAACACATGTTAGATGGGATAAATGTTTCTCTGTGTTTCCTAACAGTTGCTTTTGTGCAGCCTCTAGATGTGCTTTTTAGGAAAAAATACTCTTGAAGATCCAATACAACCACCTTTAGTTTTAAAACTAGCAAATAAATTCCATATTTTGTTCTTTTTTTCTCTTAAAACCCTTGCCATAAATCATCAAAACAGGCAAATCAAGGTTAAATGTTCCTGTATTTAACATGCAAATATGAATGCACTTGTAAAGGTTGTAGCTGATTTCTCTGAGGAGTAACATTCACAAACAGGTCATTTGAATAGTCCTGGCCCCATACAGGCAGTACAGATGCAAAAATACAGCCCATGTGACCCATGAATGAGACACACGAGTAATTCATTGAGCTGGTTTCTTCATGAGTTCTATCACCAAAACCATATGATGCCCGATTTCAATTTTAAAATATCCCCATTCATTTAAAAATTAAACAAACAGGGAAAACATACTGGCTTTTTTTTTTTTTAAATTCTTATTTTGAGATTTGAAGTTGAGGTTTGGACAAGGGAAGCAATCTCTATGGATACCAAATTTCCTATCTCTGCTTGAGACAGAAGGGGGTTCGGGAGCACAGCTGCAGTTGTACCTGTGGGATTGGGTTTGTGCCCCCCAACCCAGTAGTTTTTGGGTTAGGGTTTTTGGAGAACAAGCTGAGCATACCACCTTTCTTTTGTGCAAAATTAGTGCTTTTTAACATTGGTTCACAAAGATACGGTATTTTTTTCTGAGAAGGGCTGCAAACTGTCACCTCAAGTAGAGGATGTATTTCTGGAGGTAAAGACCATGGTGCAGTCCTAGTGCTCTGGATATAATTTCTCCTTGATGATGCACAAACTGTGAGTGTGCAGGTTTAACCTACTGCATACCTTGAATACACGCTTATCCCTGATACTGTTAGGCAGTGACACCGCTTTCAGAGAAAAATTAGAAAGAAAGACTATCAGCTTCAGTAATCTCTAGCTGCCACAAATCTCCTTTTCTTTCTTATCATGATTTAAACAGGAAAAGCTCAAAAGTGAAGTCTGAGCTTCAAAGATACACAGTCATATGTGTCTGGCTGAATGTGTTTTCCCCAGTATGGCTATTAATATCTGTTATTATTATCACTACAAGCACCATTGTTTCTTAATGAACTTAATGGTAGGAGGGTTTGCTATTTTGTTTTAATGCATTCGTATAAATGAAAAGATGTTTGACTTACCATTAGGTTCTACATTGATCTCACCTCTTCTAGCTACATACAGAATTCTCCTTTGGAAGAAGTTTTATAGTACTCTATCTTCCTTTCTCCCCACAAAGATTTCAGGCTCCTGGGGGTAGAAAAATACTGGTTTCTCAATAGACTGCAATGATTTGTACGAGTTATTTTTAAGAATCGGAGCATGTGTACATGCTGAACACACCCATCCACAAAGAGAGTCATTCTGCCATCATTTGTACATTAATAAGGTGAACTATTTTTAAAAGAGAATTCCTAGCCATGGTTACTCATGAATTATGACTGATTATTTATGTAGTGAACTTTGTTTAAACGCTGTCTACGTTCTTCAAGAGAACAATGCTGTGTACAGCTGCTTTTTTAATAATGTCACCATCTCTTTGTTGCTATTTTTACATTTCCATCTTCCTGTTAGGCCATGTAAATAGGGATGCCTATAATTAGCGGACGCACTGTATTGTTTCACAAATCTCTGCTGCTACATTACAGCAAAAAACTCATTACTTCTTTGGGAATAACTTTTATTTTACTCTATACTTACAATACAAAGTCATCAAGCTAGGCATGGTAGAATGGGAAAAACAAAGAGAATATCTAATAGAAAAGCCTATTGCTGCATTCTACTTCCATTTAAAGATGAGTAAAACATTAAATGCTCATTCTATTTTTTTTTAGACTGAAAATATCTTTTCATTTCCAGCTGAACACACAGAAATTGGCTTTGTAGAATACAAAATTTTTGCTCCCCGTAAGAGGAAGCCTTCCAGTCATCAAAGGTTGAAGCAGCTCGCCTCGCCTGACAAACAGAAGACATATGAAAATGAGACTGCATCCAGATCTGTTGTTGTCTGCCTATCTAGAAGCTTATTGTACCTCTTGGCTACTTCAATATCTAGTCCCATACATAAAAGTTCAACCCCAGGAACCATTATGCACATTTTGGGTAAAGATTACGGATTTCACAAAGAATAATTCTCACCTCGTAGCAGTACATCATTCATGGGAAAATCTTTTTTCTGATCTGGCAAACTTGTTTTCCTTCTCGAATACATTTTGCAGTTAATGTAACAACAACAAAGAATGTCTGTAAATATCTTACATTTGCATATAGTTTTCTGGAGGCATTTGTGTACACAGACTTCACAGTCAGAAAGGCCCCTTTTGGCCACATGGGCAATCGTGCAAATGCTTCAACCTACAGAGTGCTTTTTGGATAGAGAGGACATCTTGGTGTAGATGTTTAGCATGTGAAGGGATTCACCTTGTTTCTACATAAACTGCCATGATGCCAATTGCTCTGGTTGCTGAAAACCTTGGCTTCACTTCTAATCTCAATTCATCTGAAGTCAGCTTTCAGATGTCCTTTTCTCAAACCTCCATTTGTCACCGCTGTATTAAAGATTGTACTAAAAGTTGTGTTTAAAATTGTTGACAAAACACAACTGATGAAGAGAGAAACATAAATATTTGTGTGTTTTCTTTAGTAGCAGTATGAGGGATTTACTTTGAAGGAAGCAGCACCAGGGCTAGTAGAGAATTTTCACTAGAGACCTATTTAAGAGCTGTTACCACTGTTCCACAATTAATATTTGCAGAGCAGTTTTGGGTGAAAAAGCAATTTTTAGATGAAGGATTGTACACAAGCGAAAATATTAATGCCAAGGGAAGAAAATCAGCTGGACAAACAAGTAACAGACACTGTGGATGAGATATACTTTTAGACCACTGCTTGTCATCATGCTCCATAACTTTGTATTTTTAAGGTTCTGGAGAAAAAAGCCCACAAGCTTGAAGGACTTCCCACAACCAGGCAGCTTTTTGTGATGAATACTCAAGTGGTGCATGCAGCATAAGAGAACAAAGTAAAAAGCTCCATGGGATACCTGACACTTGAAATTCAAACTACCCAAGTCATAAATTAAGTATATATGCCTGCGTGTGAGCCAGGGTATAATGTTCCCCAACTGCTTCAATGGGCCTTGTGTAAACAAAGAACAAAACAACTGGCTGCAAATGTCAGCTTTCTAATTCAAGCAAAACAAGCTTCCAATTAAGAAAAAAAATCAAGGCCTGAAGACACTGGCTTATTCAGGTTTAAATAGGTGAACAGAAGTGATTTAACGCCCCTCAGATGTCTGCTTTGCTTTTCTGTCAGAGGCTGCTGCCCTGCAAGAGCAGCTCCCAAAGCTGCTCCTGAACTACTGCACTCTGCTGCCCAGCATGGCCAAGGTAAACAAATCTCTGGCTTGGGTTATCACCATACCCTGAGCTGTGTGCTGCTGCGAACAGCAAGGCACGGAGACCTTTTCAGCTGTCTGCGCTGCAGAGCTACTGATCTGGAGTCAGAGCTTCTGAATTTGCCTCCTGGAGTACATAAAAACAGAAGTCAGGAAACAATCGAGAGGACAAGTCCTTCTCGGCTGCTGCTTTCACTGCAGGCATTTGTGCTTCTCTGTTCTCACAGGAGCCTTTGGGTTTTCATGCATATTCAACTCCATTTTTGCCTCTAAATCGTATTTTCCAATACAGCTCCCAGACTTCAGAACTGCTGCAAACTACAGGGGCTATGGATTAGTGGCTGTCATATGCCTGGAAGAGAAGCATTTAGAGCAATTCCAAGTCACAGTGGAAAGATATTCCCCACACATTTTCCTTCTAGCTCCTCTACAGGCATGGCACTTTCCTCTGGGAGACAAGCAGGTTGTTAGCCCGAAGAGCAGTACAACCCTCAAATTAATCTAGCAAAGGGGGCTCACCTCCCTCGCACAGACTGGAATTTTGTCCTAGAGAAGACAGGCAAACCTCAGCCTGAGCTCTGAACGTCAATCTAAAACACAAGCACTGCTTGCTCTTCATCTCACCCTACTGGGCTTGGTCCTCACCCCTTACAGAAGCGGAGTCAGAAGGCCAAGACATCTGGCTGTGTCTCAGGGCACGGCTTCATGCGTAGGCACAGGCTGAACTGTGGGGCAGAGAGGACAAGGTTATGGCCCTGCACACTGCCGACCTTCAGCAGGGCAGTGTGGCAGTCAGCCAGGCAGAGGGCAGTCACCCCGCCAGCCTTCAGCACCAAATTTCCAATCGCTTACCATCCATCAGCTGCCTCTGCTGTGCTCGGCTCACAGCTCGTCACGGGTTAAGGCAGCAGGACCTGTGCTGGGGTCAGGCACTGGCTGGGTGGAGGTGGTCATGACCTGGCGGTACCGATACCCAAAAAATGCAGCAACCGGCTCTGAAGGCTGTCTGCATTTGACCTGCAATTCAGAATCAGCAAGCGATGCAGCCTGCATGCCAAGTGTCAGGGGGAGAGCTGTACGTAGCACAGCAACAGCCAGGGAGCGAGGGGGTTACAGGGCTTGCTCTGGTCTAGGAGCAGGCTCCGTTCCCACCCAAACAGCTCTTCTAAAAAACTCTAAGCCTTTTCCTGTAGTTTTGTTTATAACATCCCCGATATATACAACCACCTAAGTGCTATTTACTTAGCTCACTTCCACACCTTTCCCCTTTCCCTCGTCCCAGATTGAGATCACAGCTTGCTAGCCAGGATTTTCAGCCGCCCTGGACCTCTGAGAGAGAGCGGGCAGAATGAAGAGGTGTTAGCAGCCTTTGTTCACATACTCTTTGCTGAGTATTTCAGCTATTTACCTCCCGCTCTGAAGTTCCTGTTTTCCCACTGAGGGGGAAGGGAAGGCCGGCAGCCCGCACAGCGACACCGCGGCATTTGGTTTAGAAAGCCTGCCTGCAGACAGGGATATTTAGTACGTTTTTCCCCAAAAGTTTCAAATAAAAAAAGGAAAATTCAAATTGAAGAGTGAAAATTCCTTAGAAAACTGGGGAAAAATAAAAATATATATATACACAAGTTGTATTTTGGAGATATCCCTTCCTTCAAGCTACCAACTATTCCTAAATGCACAGATGCTCACGTTGAAAACTCAGTCTGCTACGATGAACCACAGACAGACACATGATATAACTTCCTAGGCCACACATTACCTGTGTTAGTAAATAAAACCAAGGGAGCAGAAAGCAATTAGGCCACTTAAAACCATCACTAGGTGGGAGTTTTGCAAGTTCACACAAAAGGAAAAGGAAGAACACAGCGTGCACAGCGATTTGCTTTTGATACAGGAGAAAGCATATGTTGCTTGATAACCCAGTGATGAGGCAGGAAAGCCATGGGACACATTCATTTGTTGGTCTGGGACACGGTTGGATTGACTTCAGTGATGCTGAGCTGCTTTGAAGCCTAGGATCTAATAGCATCATGAAGTTACAGTGATGTGGATTAACAAAATAACTAATGCTTCATCACAGAGGAAGATGCTCACTCGTATTGTGGGGTACATGACAATCGGGGAGCTTTAAAGCACCACGTAAATTCCTCCTTTGACAGTAAGTACTCCACACAGAGGTACTGGAGAGGAAAGGCTTAAGGGAGGGGATTTCTTTCGCTAGACTAATCCACGGCGCTGGCAAAAGCAACAAGCTCTCCAGGAAAGCTCCTGGGCACATGCTTTTCTTCAGCACCGAGCGGAAGGAACAACGCAGCTGATCCTTCACCAGATGCTAACAAGTGGGTAGGAAATGAGGATCGGAAAGGAGTTGCTGTTTCTTAAGAGCCCAACAAACAATTCGAGTGCCGATCAGCGCGTACAACCTTCTGGGTAGCTCGGCTTTCATGTTGTTTTTGTGTCACGCCCGGGTCCGTTGGCATGCCTGGAGTCAGGGGAAAATCTAGGGCAGGTTTTAACAGTAAGAAGATCTGACTCACTATTACCTTCTCTTCATAACAACACCCTCTGTGTGCATTACATCTTAGTCTGATCTCATTCCCATCAACTCCTCTGGACCCCATCTGCACCTCTTCTCAGGTTCATCTTCTTGCTTATGCACATTGCCAATGTAACAGCGAGGGGAACAGCAGCAACCACAAGTCAGAATTATGTCTTCTTCTTCCAAAACGCTGCTCTCTACAATATCCTGTTTTAAACGAGACCCAAATTGAAGAGATCCTCCAGGAAAAAAAAAAAAAAAAAAGTTCAGTAGAAAACAGTTTTGAAGCGAAAATGACTTTGGGCGTAGTTCTGGGGCTTTTGGGGGCTTGCATTCCTCTATTCACTTTAGGAAGAAAATGAAAACTGAACGTAACCTAGCTTGGAGAATTCCACCTCATTTATTGCTGTGTACTCTGTTTAATTGTAACTTGACCTAGCAAAACACTTTCTAAGATTCCCCATCTCATCTTTAACACATTGCCTTGACTTGCTTACTTCAGGCAAACATTTGCTAGGTGATCCTCTCCTACTGCACAAAGAGAATGTCAAATTCCTTGTACAAGTGTCTGGTCATGTTTCACGATGGCCAAAGTCTAGAAGAAAATCCCCAAAGTGAACAAAATGCTTGGAAACCTTATTCTACATTCCTGTCCTTACTTTTGCTGAGAAGAGGAACAGGGAGAGTTCTTCAAATATACTGAACGGAATGAAGAAGATGTGATGAGTAACATGAAAAGCTGGTTATCATTATTCCACTCATTTAAAGTCTCACCATTCAACTATAGTGGTGTCTGTGTCACATTTTTAAAACTGTTTTTTATACATCTTTGCATGGAGGTCATAGTTCAAACAGAAGTCACACCACAAGAGCTCCCATCTCGTCAAGTGGCTCATTATCTCCTTCTTGCACACTGTCTTTTAAAGTGAAATGAATGCAAGAATTTACTCAAAACAGTAAGGATTCTGGTTTTCCAAAACTAAATGTAGTGTTTCTCAATGACAATTATATTTTCGCCCAGTAGGAATTTTATTTGGTATCCAGACTCTGACAATAGCCGAATTCCTACGCATTAGGACAAAAAACAACAACAACAACAACAATAATAATAATAATAATAATAATAATAATAATAAAGACTAATAATGTACTGATTTGTACTGTGCTGCATCTTAGTCATGCCATAGGGAAGAAGAAATATTTTTGTCTTGGAGGTCAACTATCAATCTACAACAGTACATAGCTGTTGTGACTGTACCGTACGTCCCAATGAACATTGTTTATGCATGCAGAGAGGCTTCAAAACAGAAATTCTAACAGAAATCCTACTTTTCCACATATCCCAGTTTCTGATATTGAAGAACTTGTTAGCCTTTTTCTAAAGTCTTCCCACAAGATAGTGGTAGGTCTGATGAAAACCAAGTCTGTCCAATCTGCCCAGTGCCTGGAGCATTTACGGCTAACTCAGCCAAAAGCATTTGGTTTACTCAAAAGAAAGCACCTTCAGCAATGCCAGAGCCAAACGTGCCACAATAATTCACCCACAGCCTCCTGATGAAGACCTTGGGAAGCAAACCTTCAGCACATTGCCCAAAGCTGCTGGGCAAGAGGGCTTGAAGGAATAATGGGACAAAAGCAAAACTTAAAGAACTTAAAAGAGTTACAAAATTAGGACAGGGACAAAGAGGCAGAGGAGTGAGTGAGCAAGAGGCAGGCACAAGTATTATGTTAAAATACCTTTCAGTGTGCAACACTGCAAGAAATAAAGTTCTTCATCCATCTTCATTGTATCCCTAGTAAATACAGTCTGTAATGACACGGCCACGTACTTTCCCCTTCTCCATACCACCACCTGCATGCAGCAACAGAACGGGTCGCAGCCCTCAGAATTGTAAAGACTGTAAATAAGGTCAAAAGTATCCACTTCTTGCCAAATTTTGCTGGAAAAATGCTTTTTTTCCCCTACAGTGCTTAACATGGCACTGTGTTTTGCCTCTTCAGAGCACAGCTCTTCCTGGCCTGGCTGCAACTGCAAATAATCATTTCTTTTGCCCCTCGGACCCAAAGTCAGAGGCCCGGAAAACAAGGAGAGAAGCGAGCACACTGGAAGGCCAGGCTTACTCGCCTCGTTTAGCATCACACAGGAAGACGGTGGAGATAAAAGTCAGATCTTCCAGGGAAGCTATTAGCCAGGAGAGCATCTTTTCTCATTGAATATTAAACTAAGACCAAATCGATGCAGATGCTTCAATTTGGGGTGTTTTTCCCTGCTGTGGATGAAGTAAAAATGCCATCCTCCCCTGTACATATCATGGCTGTGCCCTAAGCCTACAGAAGGCAATTGTGCATTTGTTTATGCCTTCAAACTACATCAGTGGTAACAGGCACCCAACCACAGTCACCTTCCCCTCAGCTGATCCTTGTCAGGCTCTGCCCTGCAGTTGGAGACAGCCAAGGCTGATTTTATCAGCTGAAGTGCCATTTTAAAGACACCTCGCAGAGGTCTGCCTTTTGTTGGAGGCTTCTTTTGTTTGCTCCCCTGCCCCCCGGTGTTTAATTCCTGCCTGCAGCACCCTCCATGTCTCTGTTTTTTGAGTTTCTCCCGTAGTTCCTCGTACTTCTCTCCAAACTGTTCAGCCTTGCTCAGCTGTTACCTGCTGCAGGAGCTGCGGCCTTGGCGAGAGCGCTATTGTTGAAGAAAAGGGATGATGCTGCTAAAATACACGTTAAAGAAACTCTTTAATGTAATGGCTACACATACATATAAAGGAAAAAAAAGACCCTGTTAGTGGCTGTCTCGTTTCAAGGCTGAATAAACAGAGCCTGTGCAGAATCACCATGAATCTATTTAAACACAGGCCTGGGCAAAGCAGCCCCACTTGGAGCTGATGACACCAAGCAGGCCTGGTTTTGGGTATGGAGCAGAGGCTCTTGACAGGATCCCTTTCAAGCTGTGCACATCAGGCCATCAGCTAACCACAAACAGAGATTACCAGAGATGAGGATCAGACTGCTTTTCCCAAAAGGCCTCCCTCCAGCCCTAGGCAGGATTTTTAATAGATTTATTCTTTATAACCAGATTATGATATATCCAAAGACCGTGACAACAAATTGCTGCTTATCACCACGCTGACTTAGACCATCTCAGTTCTACAAACTGATTTTAGTTCATCTCAGACTGGCCCAAAACCATTGTGGCTGCCAAGAACAAGCCGCTGGTACAACCTCCCTCTAATGACACCAATTTGATGCAACTCTTTTTGTTTTGCCTCGGAGGTTTTTATCCCAGCAAACCTGTGGTTGCACCAGCACCATCCGCACGCACGTACCTTGGAAAAATGAAGAGTGTAAATGCTCATCCTTGTGCTTGGTAGAAGTGCAGTCATGCCCAGGACAGATCCGAGTCTGTGTAGTGATCTGGTAAGGCCTGGATCCAGCAGTAGTGCATGAGGAACCGAGCCCCAGCTCTTTCATTTCACTTGGTAAGGTCAGCACCAAGCCTTCCTTTGCCCAGCCCCAGCTCCCATCTGGTTCTTCCATTACTCGGGCCCTCCTTCTCTGCAGTTTTAGCAGTCCTACACCCCGGCCACTCCTTCCAGAAGCAGGCAAATCGGCGTAGCCCCTTCCAGAGGAATTGGCTCTGAGCACTGCTGAGCAGAAGCACCTTGCCAAAGCTCTGACAGATGCTGAAATTTATTTGCAGTTCAGCCCTAGAAAAGAGGGCTTGGTGCTCTTCCTGCAGGCGCTCTTTCTACTGCTTTTCCGGAACAGAAATGGGAACGAGTGCAGAAATACGTCTCTGTTACTATATGTACTTTACCCAAAAGAAAAAAAAATAAACTAAAAAAAGACCATCACACAGATATATGCAGGGCCATTAGAAACTGAATTTATGGCACCGTTATTCCCAGGAGAGAAGAAGCTGAATGAGAAGGCACTCACCAAGCGAGGGGAGCGCATCATAATTCCTGCTAGGTTTTTCCACTTGCAAGGGCTCAGAGTCCCCGTGAGAATTTCTCTTTGGTTTTGAGAACTGAATATTTAAGAAGGATCCTTGTGCCACCGGTGCTTTAACCCTGCCTGTTGCTGTGCTGTCGGTGTGGGATGGAGGGCAGAGCAGGCTGGGCAGGCAGGCAGGAGGGCTTCCCTCACCCGAGGGCAAGGAGCGAAAGGCACCTGCTGCTGCTGTGGAAGAAGCACTTGTTAATGGCTCAGACCAGGGGTTAGAAACCTGGGGGACTTTTATGGTTTTGCAAGAGTCCCGTGTGACTCACAGCCCATTAACCTCCTTGTCTTCCTTTCTCTGCTTGCATGCGTATCACCCTGCCAGCACATGCACCTCTTCATCATGCACGGTGTGGAAAACTGTTTCTTTGACAGGCACGCACTTCTTTAAGATCCTCTCACTTGAGGTCTTACCAGCATGAAATAAATCATCCCAAGGAGAAGGCAGGAGCCCCACCCAGTGCAGAAAAGGGAAACCGGAATGGGACATGAAGGGGAAAACAACCCCCAAACACATAGAAAAGAGACAAAGACAAGTACAGTTTTTGTATCCAATTCAGGAAAGAAAGCAGCACCAGGAATCTCCATCATTTTCTGCATCTGACAATACCACTGCCCACTGTCTTCACTCACCCCTTGGGTGATGCACCCAGCCACAGCACCATGCTAAATCTCAGCAACTCGGAAACCGTCCCTATTCCATCAGAAATAGTGGGAGGACTGCACGTTTCTCTTCACCAACATTGACAGAGGCTACTGGAGGCCAAAAATTATTCAAAACTAGCGTTGGGTTACGTGAGAATTTTTGTAGAGAAAGGTTGTCTTCTAGAGGTTAGCAGGGGTGAGGGAGAAGGAGCTGATTTATAATTACTACCTACCCTACCACAACATCGATGCTTAAGTATGTCTTAGAGTGTTCTTCTCGTGAAGAGATAATGACATTTCACACATAGTTCACCTTAACCTTGAGGTATGGAGAATACTTTGCATTTTTGACCTTTTGTCAAATATCAGCACTCACTTTCAGAGGCATTTTCATCCTCGTACCACGTTAGTCCCAGTAGTGCTTCTGTCTGCGCTTGGAGCACATTCCACACCACTTCCAAGGCTTCTGTTGTCTTGTGCGTCACCCAAGCGCTTCTCTCCTCCCAAGGAAGCACCCTGACCTCACCCAGGGAACAAAAGAGCTTTAGGAAACAGAACTTGAAAGAGTGATACGATCCTTGAGAAAGCTGGAAATCACACGGATGTGTGTATCCACTACACCAAGGACGGCACGGGCTAGCGGTGGAATGACAGCACCCAAAAAAAGGGAGAACTGATGTCAGTGAGAGTTGTAGCTGATCAAAAGCAAAGGAAAGAGCCTGGGCTTTTGTTTTCTTGTTTTCTTGTTCATGTGCAGAAAGATGAAGCGAGTGGATGAAGTGGTAGATGACTACAAATAGCTTTAACACTGTAATTCAAAGTGAATCATTTTCAGAGCACGCGTATGCGCGGCTCTTCTAAGCAAAGCACTTGTTCGACACATCAGAAGATGCCTCAGTGCCGTCACCTTCCTGCAAGCAGACATGCCTTGAGTGCGGTATCGACTGCAAAAGGAAAATAAATAAATAAATCTCTACTGTTCCAGGTGGAAGACAAAGTCTTCCTGCTCCTCAGGTAAGGGAAGGGGCTTTATGACTCTCCCTCTGTGTGTCTGCGGGCTGTCCTAGAACTGGAGGTGCAAGAGCACGGTGTCCAGGCAGAAAACTGAACTGCAGTCAGAGAAAAAGCTACATGCAAAGAGAGCTTTAAAAAATAAGCACAACTTTTGTCTTGTAGGCTTTTCACAGTACATGCTCCCACTGTATTGTTTTTCCTAACATTTATATAATTTTATTGCTAACAGTTCAAAACCCGAAAATCTGCTAAAGGTTTCGATGCATCTCTTAGGCTTTTACTGAGGGAGAAAAACAATTTTTTGAACAAACACTTGGAAATTACCAGTTGTTCTGTTTTTGGAACCTCGGTATTTCAAGTCTAACTTGACTTTCAATGCCTATTTAATATTCTGAGGCTCACCACTCTGCTGGAATAACTAAGTTAAACAAGATTTCTTTCCTGAATTAAGCCTTCAAGGGTTCATTTGAAGAATAAAGAAACAGCAATCAAAATTATTTTTATTGTCCAGAAATGTAAAGTCTGAATCCCAATTTTAGGCGGTGCCAATAATGTAAATAACTTCCTATCAGGCTTCTGTTTCAAGCACATATTTTTTTCTGGGCATTTCACTCAAAGAATAACGCGTGGAACAGCATAAAGAATCGCGACTGCAATCACAATTTCCTCAAAATTACACCACCACAAGCTTTCACTTGCAGCTGCGGCATAACAACCTTCCAAGCCGTTTCCAGCTCTGTAATATTTGTTTTTGCCGTGGACAAATAGCCATCACAAGCCCTAAAATCACCTGGGCGAGTTTAAGAGAGACACCGTATCTAGCAACATGCTGGTGTGAAGCAAGAGTCTGAAGGAATCAATGCCGCTGTACTAGAAAGTAAATATTTTTATAACTACATCCATAGCAACCACAAAACTCTCCACTTCTGCAAAGTGATCCATAATGCTTGACTTGAGAAGCTGATTTAAAGCGCTGAGGAGGTACCGCTAGCCACCATTTATCTTAGCCATAAAATTCCCAGGAAGACAAATATATGGTCTTCCTGGGCCATCACTGTACAGAAAGAAATGCTCAAAAGACATCTCTGGAAATTGCTGTATTTGCTTCCTTTGAAAATATAAATCCCCCTTTTTTGGGGGGGGGGAGGGTTGCACTATGGGAATAAGAATCCCTTACCTTCTACAGGATGTATTTTTACTGCAGCGCTAACTCAGGCGATCGACATCTGAATTAGGGACTTTATGTACCGTGCCCTACGTCTCACGCGCTGCTTTTCACCAGGAGGTCTCGGTGTGCCTCACCAGGATTTGTATCCATATTCTACAAATAGAAAAGTCATTCGGAGAAATTACGGCAATGCAGAGAGATTCATTCACCTGTCAGGAGCCACCTGGCCAACTGGGGCCAGTGAATCCACGTTTCCCCAGCCAGAAGCCACTGCCCTGTTCAACAAACATCATCACTTCTGCGCAAAACTAATGTGGATAAGCTTCCACACACCAAAGCTGTGCTTTATGCCTGTTCCCAAAAGCCTCAGTGCTCGGAAAAATGCACCCAGTGGCATTTTCTATTGCTCTTTGCAGTGAAATCAGCTGACCCCAGCTCTGTCCCTAGTGGATGGGAAAACCTTGCATGCCCTCTGGTCTCGGACGTAGATGTAAGAGGCCCAGGCAATCTGTCAGCACCAGGTGATTTACAGCCCACGCTTTAATCTGCAGTCCCGTGTTCACCCCAGCTGGATGTGTGCAGGGCTACAACGCTCAGCTGAACCAGGCTTGGGCACACAGCTCTGCTACTGCTCAGTTTCCATGGTCAGCTTCACCCCAGATTTATGCTGGCTTTAAAGCAGCTACACAAAGACAGGTAATACCTCATCCGTCACAAAGCCTGTCTTCGTAAAGCTAACTCATTTTGAACGAATTGGGAGCAGCAGATCGGATCAATGGCAGATCAGCATTTTGCAGCACTGCAAAGAACCTCTTTGGAGGAGAGGGTAACTCTGAATTTACTGCCTCTGGTTAGCAGCCCGTCTGGAAATGCACACAGCAGCTGCTTCATCTTCACAGCGCCCAAATCGGGGAAGAAGGGGCAAAACCTGCTCAAGATCCTTCATTTAATGCACTGGAAGATTTGACTGTGGTAACTTTCTGCTTTTCCATTCTCTTTGGCTGGAGAACAGCAGAGATTTGCTCCAAGCCCCTGGCTTAGCTTTAACATGGCATCCTAACGAAAGTCTGGTCTGGCTGATGAGTAGCTGCAGGGCTAAAACACGTTCCTAAAAGCAGCCCTCTTCCCGGTCCATCTAGCAGGTGTCCCCAGAGCAGGGGCAGCAGAAGCACGGGTTGCATTTACCACAGCTGATGCAGCTCGGAGCTTGGTGTGCAGACGGAAAGCCATGTATCAGGCTGTCAGCTCCTGAGACTGAAATACAGACACCCACATCAGTCCGTCCCATTTACTGGTCTACAACTTGTTAGCAGAAGGACCGTGCTGACAGCTGAGTCAGTGCTGAGGGTCAGGAACACCCTGCACAGCCAATCTGTGCAGGCAAGCCATAACTTTTGGATGTATGGGATGATCATAACAGGCAGGAACTGGCTGATTCAGGGCCAATTTTGAAATCCAGATCTTGTGGAAAGCTCGTCATGCTCTGCTAAAGCATGGTTCCTCTCAAAAAAGAGGAAATATTCAGAACTAGTGGAAAAAGTTTGACCAAAATCCACTGCCCAATATATACATACATAAATATAAAAGCCATTTATTTGATTTAATAACTGGTTTCATTTCATCTAAAGTTAATTCCATCTAAAAGTACTCATTAAAACGTTATTAATTTTCCTTTAGTTTCACAAAACATCCACTCCACCTGCTCTAAAATAAGCTGGGTTAAGTCAAGTGATTAAAATAAGAACCAACAGTATTGACACAACGACAGTATCTAGCCATACTCTACTTCCATAGAGCCTGCCTTACTGCTTTTTATATTAAAATTGTCTTCCATTCTCTCAAATACTTCTTCAGAAACCAGGATAAGTTCAGCTACTTCAGAGACTTCTCTGGGCTCCGTTGGCCAGGGATGGCATGTCTTCAAGCTGTTGGTCAATACAAGTACGTAAGAGGAAGTTGGCAGTGGAGACACAACTCTGCCCTAGCCTAAGTAGTCAGGTAGCTTTGTGGTTCTTCCTGAAGCCGGTAAAAATGTTTTCCCTGAGGTACTTTAGAAATTTAGACCAAAATTGGCCCTCAGAGTCAATATTTGAGGGACTCAAGCACTCAAAATGGTGGCTGAAGAATCATCTTACAATTGTTCTGCAAGTCAGGAATGGCTGATAGGAAACAAAACCCTTTAGAAACCACCACTGTTCTGTTTGGAAAGGAAAGCTATGCAAATATCCTCGCCTGTCAACCCAGACTGGAAAGCACTCTTCCAAGGAACGGTCAACAAGAGTCTGCCCATGTCTCATGGCCATGTAGGTCAACATAAGCACAGCTGACATAGTATTTGTAGCCAGACTGAACGTGTGGTATTCCAACAGGGGCACCTCTCCCGTAATTTACAGTCTGGATCACTCTTCGGATAAAACATGAGACAGGTTCAGTATTTTGTTGCAATTAGTAACCGGAAAAGAAAAGAAAGCAGCTTTTCTTTCGAAAACTAACACTTTATTCACGGATCCACCACAGCCCTGCCAGCAAAGCATCCCCTGTATTTAACAGCTGAAACCTGCCTACAACGAACTACGTATTAATGACTGCCAGCAGTCCCAGCGATGCTGCCAGACAAGTTTCCAGCTGGCTGCAGACGCTGCCTCCACGCGCTCACCACTCCTTGTCCGCACGGCAGCGGGCACCTTGTCACACGCATCCTCCCTCCAAGGGCACTGCTCCAGCCAGAGGCTCTGTATCGCACGTAAGCCCGAAGCTTTGCTTGGTTATTTTACTTCAAAGCCAGCAAACAGAAGTCATGCCACCGCCGGAGCGAAGCTCGATACTTTCAAGCCTTGGAAACGAATCTGGTCTAGTCAGTAATATTTCCATCATCATCAAAGCCCACAGCATCACACAGGAAACTCAAAAAAAACTGGCCAGGGCAACAGACTCTTTGAGATCCTTAATTATTAATAGCGTAGATGAGCTGACTTAAAACAGATGTGCTGTTTTTAAGCAGAGATGCTGTGTATCTGTTGCTTAACACACTGATCTGAGGGGCAGGCATTCCCACAGAGCAGTCCCGGTGCTGTATTTTTTGCTACCTACCACGAAGACAAGCGACTAAACCCCAGAGTGTGCCCGTGTGTGTATTCGTTCACACCTTATAAAGCACCTGCAAAAAAGTAAAACTATTGGCACATCCAAAAGGCTCATATCCCTCTTGGCATATGTGTATCTATCTAATCACCAGGAGCATAAGGAAATGGTTTTTATTGACCTACAAAGTGAAGATAAGTTGCTTAATTAACTCTCGTGTCACAGCTATCAGTGCATCGTAAACTATAAAGCGTGTAAAATCAATGTCATTAAGAAAAGCCTCCAAAAATCAGTTATCAGCCCAAATTTCGCCCGCTACAGGGGCTGACGGTACCTCAGGGGCTGTGGGAGCCCACAGGCTGCTCGCCCCCTGTTAGTTGTACACAGGCTGGTAATTTGGAGGTGCTTTTACCGAAAATTTGGAGGTGCTTTCACCGATAATTTGGAGGTGTTATCACCGATAATTCGGAGGTGTTATCACGGAAAATGTGGAGGTGTTTTCAGCAGGCGGGAGCGCTGCCTCCCTCGGAGGGCTGCCCTGTGAGGGAGCAGCCCCGCGGGCGCCTCACCTGCGGGCACCCACCGCCTCTGCTGCCTCACCCACACCGCTGAAACGCCTGTTTACTTATTGCTATACGCATTTTTTGTTTCTTCCAGGCGGCGAACTGAGTGAAAACAAAACAGGGCAGGAACATTTTACAGCGATGACCCGAAACCACGTCCCGTCCCCACACACACACACACCCGGAGCCCCCCTCCCCGGCGCCACTCACGATCTCGGCCACCATGAGGAGCCCGGGCAGGGTCCGCAGGAACTCCCTGTCGTAGGCGAGGGTGCTGGAGCTGGCGGACAGGTTGGCGGTGAAGGAGCTGCTGGTGGTGGTCACCGTGTGGGACCGAGGGCGAGGCGGCTGCTCCTGAGGCGGCGGCGGCGGCGGCGGCTCCATGCTGGGCGCCGCGGGGCTGCCCCGAGCCCGAGCCCGGCTGCGGGGCGGGGGCAGCGGCAGGGACAGGGACACAGAGATAGGGACACGGGGGACAAGAAGAGGGACAGAGGGACAAGGAGAGGGACACAGGGACACGGGGGCAGGGACACGGGGGCAGGGGCGGCCGCCTCACGGGCGCCGCCGCCGCCCCGCTTTGTGTGGCCCCGGCGCCACGGGGAGGAGGCAGGGCCCGGGGGGAGCAGGGCTCAGGGGGACCCCAGCGCTAGGGGAGGGTCCCCAGGGGGGCTGTGTGTGTGTGGGGCCGCCTGAAGCCGCCTGACTGTGGGGTGTTTGGGAGCTTGTAGTCCCACAGAGGGTGAGATGGGCTGAGAGAGCCTGTGGAAGAACAGCCTGAGGAGACAAGCCCGCGGCCGGGCGCCATTTGGTGGGGCCACGCTTGTCGCCCACCCGTGTGTGGGCAGGGACACGCGGCGGTGGCTGTGCTGCAACCCTCTGAGGGGTGAAACAGGGAGGCAGCTGGGATCTTCCGTAAAAATACCAACAAAAACAAGAGTCTTCAAGTGGCGTAAAACCCTTTAGAAAAGGCAAACCCTGCAGGACAGTGGAAATGGAAAGTATGAGGTCGTTATTTGTCTGCCACCTGACAGCGTGGAGCTGTTCCCTAACCTGCATTTTTTAGTACTTTCCACCTTTCTCCTAAGCATCCCCTTAAAAATAAATCATTTCCGGGTCATTTCAGACCTTTTGGAGCAATCTTCCACTCCACAGAGAGCAGTACAGTGTTTAGCAACAAGCCAGCAGGTTATGGTTCCTTTCAACCTTCAGGAATTCTCATTAGCAAAGCATTTGGATGTGGCAAATTCAGGGAAACTGAAGTGTTTTCCATATGTCTGGTGGCTATTGTCCTCGACTTGTTTACTGCTGCTGGCCTGCTGGCTAACAAAGGCTGGATTTTGCAGTATTACCTTGCAGCAGGGGAGCAAACCAGCTGGAGAGGGAGGAGGAAGGTGGCCGAGTTTCTCCCAGCAATAGGGGAAACGGGAATTACCCAAAGGGATTGCTGCTCATATGTGATTGTGCCTAAGTGTGTCACAACACAGGCTCCACAGGGGTTCTTTGAAGGTGTCACTCACGGGCACTGGTGGCTTTTTGAGTTAAGGTGCCAGAAAAAATGTGGCAGCGTTTTGCAAACACGAGCTGCAGGCCATCAGAATGAGATGCATATGATACAGAGGTGCCTTGCTTTGGGAGGAAAAACAGAAAGACCATTAACTGAACCACACGCTGAAACCTTTAAACATAACATCTCAGTCGTGATTAAGAGATTTTACACTTTTTACCATTTTTTTTATTGTGGCGTTATTTGCATTTCTGATTGGTTGCACTCCTGTTTTACCCATTTTTTTAAATAAGAACTGAGATGTAATATGATGTAAATAAGAGCATTTGACTGCAATTCTGTTAAAGGAAAAAAAATACATCTGTGCACTGGTCTGCTTAGAGACTAGCTTCAACTGGCTTGCAAATAAAAAGTGTGTTATCAGATCGCTCAGTGCTGCCAAGCTCTGCTCCAATGCCAACACCACTTTGCGATGCCCCTGTTGCTGTTCGTGAGGATCCACTGTAACACACTGATTTTATTTCTCCAAATGACACTTGTCTTTTCAGTTTTCCATCCATAAGATCAGTAAGTGAGGAAACATGGGGCTAAAATTCATGCCCATAGCAATCAGTATGAGTTTAAGAATGATGATTATTTAATGTTAAATAATCATGTTAAATTAATGTTTAATAGCAATGCTAAATAATGTAAATCGAATTATAATTATTTAATTAAAAGACCTTTGTGTGGATTCCGACTCTGTGCTTATTGGGGGGCTGCACCAGGCATGAACCTTCAGGTAACAGTTTGAGTAATTCACATCACTTTCCTTTTGAGAGCTGATTTATTTTGCCATGTATGAGTTTCCAGGACATATATTCAGTGGGCTTAACTTTGATGTATAGTACTAAAACTGTATATTGTGCTCACTAAACTTCTGGAGCTCAGTGTTGTTTCTTTTTCCACCACACATCAGACTAAGATATTTCATTGCTTTAGGTCTTTATGTCTATCATTTGAGCATCCCAGGTCCTCTGAAGAAAAGTAAAACAGAAACACAAATAGAGAGGCATTTGTTTGCTGTTTCAACTATATTAAAACTATTAATATAGCATACTTTATTAAAAAGTCTGCTGAAGAGGTCAAATATTGGGACTAATTCAACAAGAACTGAAGGACTGTATTTCTGGGCAACTTCTCTCAACGCTGGCTGCCACTCTGACTTCCTTAATTAGCATTTTTTTCTCCAGCAAACATATTCAACAAATGAGTTTCACTAAAAAGAAAAAAAACACAACACCACACACACAAGGCAAACACTCTATAGAAGCTTTTCTATACTGCTCGTATTCCAGGAAGCAAATTTAATTTTCTAACTTGACAGAATAACCCTTTACTTTCTGAATGTTTACTTTGAGGCTCTCGTTTTTTGTTTTGCATCCTTGCACTGAAGGCTAGAACTGAAAAGCCTGCAGGGACCATCTCAGTTAAGTTTTTTTACGCATAGATAGCATCAGAAGCAAAATAATTGAATGCTGCCACTTGAACAATCAACCTTTTATTACAGAACTACCAAGAGAGAAGAAGGTGGCTCATTTTCTGTCTTTTAAATTAACCTTTCAAGGGAAGGATTAGTGAGCCTTTCAAACATCAGTCAAGATTCTTACCTTTGTTTGTCAACTAATACATCTCATCACGAAGTAAACTGTGATTTGAAAAATAAAAGTAAAGTATTGAAGCCTTTCGGTATAAATATTTTAGTAAAAGCAAAATAACTGATAAAAGTATTATCATGTTTCTAACCAAAGGGCTTATTCCTGAAGTGTCCTGATATCTAATTAACAGATTCTTCCATTTAAGCTGGTCTGGGTCTCAAATCCTGAGGTATCAACATATTTGAGATTTCTGACTGAGCTCTCTACAACTAACTTATTAGCAACAATCTGGCCAGCTGGAAGTGCTAATTAAAGTAGACTCACAGGACCAAGGAGCAGAGCTGACTGGAATTTCCTTCACTGTTTTTCTGGTTTTGAAATACAGCTTCCCTTCACCCTTTCCAAATCCTAAAATTTTCAAATGTCAAGCTTACTTTGATTTTTTTTGTTGTTTTACTTTTAGCTAAGTCAAACAAGTAAATATATAAAAGAAAAGGTGATTGAAATTTTTCACTGGTCATCAGCAGATTTCAGTCAACAACAAAAAGTTACTGTTTTTTAACAACTAAGGAGTGATCTGAGAAATATAAGCGTGCTTATTCTGAAGAGGGCAAGAAAGGAACTGTGCTTTCTCTGGAACCTGGGGCAAATGTAAGGAATACGGATTGGTATCAGATGCCCAGGACAAATATTCTCACCCTTGACATCCCACTGGGCTAATCCGAGGATGAGATACTTTTAGTAAGCATTAAATCAAGTGTTAAATAAATATTTGGAATATTTCCTAATGGCTTTTTGGAATCAGTGAGGTATAGGCTTTGAGCTACGTATTTAGAGTAAATTATTAATAATATACATTACTCTTTGACAGCTTACCTGAGTGTACGGGAAAACTGATTTACACTATCCCAAACCAGAAATCCTTGACTTGCACTTTATTAGTGACATACACTATAAACATGCCAAATGATCAATCAAGTTAAATGACTGTGTATGTGAATCAGTATTTTGCAAAGTAAAAGTGGTTTTCGTGATCAAGATTCTTGGCTCTTCTAATGTTGCTGCAAGAGAGAGAAAACAGATGAGAAGCCTGGCTTTTCACAATGTCTGTTCTGCAAATCCATAAAGGATCTGTGTTTGTACATAGGGCTGCTGAACACGGGAATTGTTTGGCTTTGCAGCTTGGGCACCCCAAAATGAATGAATCTCAAGTCAATACCAATTGGAACTAAAGTCACTGAGTAATGGGTGAGTGCGTGGGATTTGGTCATTAGAAATGTTACTGCCCTAATGCTGGAAAATACAAAGCTATCTGTTTATATTCCCTACACCTTTTCTTCCAACTGTTTCTTTCTTTACATGAAGTTTATTTGGATGATATGAACAAAGGCCAGACTGCAGACACTGACATTTTACCTGCCAGAAAACTTAGGACTTGTGACCGGCCATATGAAGAATTAACTCCATGCTGTGAAAGCAGCATGCTGACTTCATCATTTTTTTCATGTTCAGGGGTCAGGGACCTCATATTTGTAACGCACATGCAAGAGTATGCCTATCTTTTATTTCAAGGGCTGCTTCTCAGCCATCCTAAAGACACGGTGAGCGTGCAAGCACAGCTCCAGGCGCAGCTGATGGCCCTGCCTTCTCACACCTGCAAATCCCGAGTCACCTGAATGCTCGTGTCCGGTGCTGTGTTATGTGAGGAAGGAGCTTTTGGCCCCTGAGCACGTCCAGACAGGCTGTCCCTGAGGCACGCTCATAAAATATATTTTCACTGGGGTCACCACCCCTCTGTAGACCTTTAAATATTTCAAACAGGTACTCGTGAGTACAGTACTTGAGAGTATAACCATTTCCCCTGAAGACATGTATGGTCTCTACTGGGCAAGGATGGTGCTTGCATAAGTGTTTAAATCCCAGCAGTTAATGTTTATACAGCACCTAAGCCTAATGCAAAACAGCTGGAAGAAAAGATCACCCTCAGTGATCGTCAACGCCACATTTGTTTGCAGATAATTAATGAAAGACTGAACAATTCCACCGCGGTTTCGTCACAGCATCGTCCGTGTTTGGGGACAGAGCTTACAGTCACCTCAGAGCTTCTGGCACCAGCTCGCTTGCAGGCTTCACTAATGGACAGCCCTCTTGCTCTGCCACAGTCAGTACAAACCCCTGAAATGGCTGAGACCTAAAGTGCACGAGCCATTATGCTGAATTTTTAAGAGCTGAACTGAGCTTGCTATGTATGTACATACACAAAGAGAAGACATCCAGTAGCTGGCAGGCAATGACTCGACCAAGCACCATGGCTAGAAGCTGAAGTTGGACCAATTCAGACTGGAAATAAAGCAGATTTGGTTTATTCTTTTAAAACATTTTTAACACAGCATACTTAGCTATTCAAGTAGTTTATTAAGTAAAGTACTAGACTCTCCATCATTTGAAGTCTGTAATTCAAAGCCTTGGATTTAAAATACACTCTTTACCAAGCTACCCTTCATAAATTTTATGATCTGTATCATACAAAAATGGGCAAGAGATGATCTGAGTGATTTGAGAAACCATACAAATGAATTGTAATTAATTCCACAAAGCCACAATCTTCTTAATGCCCAGACAGTCCTGTTTTGTGACTACAGGATCTGCTGAGAAAGGTGGCAGCTGGCTGGGGAGAGGTAACAGAGTGTAAATGCCCAGTTTTAGGGAGCAGAAGTGCAGGAGAGAACAGTGACCCTGGCAAGAGACTGACCGAAGTCTTGGAGGACACAGCAGTAGAAGGCAGAGTAATGCAGGCAGATGTTTTACTGTCCTGTTCAGCTCTTCATACTGGCTTGCACAGCCGTTCTGTACGGGATAAAGACATTTAACATCTAGCCCTTATAAGAAGAGAAAAAAAAATTAACACAGGAACACATTAGACCGCATAATGGACTGAAATCTCAAGTGACAGAGATATGGTATCAGCATTTTCAAATCAGCATTCTATCTTTGCAAGTAGACCAGTGCCAAAGCATTTATATAAACACAAAGAACAAAATGACCCCGTTATTTGTACCCGTAGAACAATCTTAGCCCCAAAACAAAAGAAAAGAAACAAATCTCCGTAGCACAGAACAGTGGCAAGTTTAACTCAAAGTAGAGCAGAGATGCATGCACCGGTATTTGTGAATACATTGCACACTTCTTATGTGTATAAATAATTATTGGATGCTTTCAAAGCAGATATGCATAAAAGCAGCATGCAAAGCTGCTGATACTTGCTAAGTCTTGTGCCAGTTCATAAAATAAAATAAGTGCAGTGATGCAAGGCACTTCCAGCATTCTTCTGTTCTAGGTTCCTGAAAACAGCTACTGCAAGAGAAACAGGGGATTTAGAGGACAGAACGATTTGTCTGTTATGGCTGTGCACGTTTGGGGGGAACAAAGCATGTTGCCGGGTTTTTTAAAGGAATCAGAAAATTCACTTTGTTAAATTTCCTAATTCACTTAGTCTGCTTTGAAAACTGCAGGCTTTGGACCGTGCAGGAATGCTGCATCGGACTGGCCTACGGAGCAGGCAGGGCTGGGTGACAGGCTGCGTTTTGGAAGGGCTGGAATTTCCCCAGAACAAAGGCTTATCCCATTTATGACATGTCTTGAAAAAGCTTATCCTGTCAAGTCATTTATTACCCTACTAACTAGCTACTGAGCACGGATAATGCTTCTTTGCTAGATCAGCAAGAGAAAAGAGATTTCAGAAGAAAAGGTTTTCAGTTGGGGATTTTAGGAGAGCGGGAGAAGAGCCGATGGGGGTTAGGCTATGTAAGCTCTTTGAACCATGAAGAAACATACCAAGAAGGATTTTACTAAATGCCCACAGTATAGCTCAAATGCAGCCTGTCTGTTGAGGGCAGCCTCATTACCTAGGTATTTAGATGTGAATTTAATGTGAATTGGCACAGCACTCTGGATCGTGTTATTAGATTTGGAGTACGCAGAGGATGCACTGATATGGATGGGGCTCTAATTAGTAATAGTGACGTTAATTAAATCCATCATATATTTATGAATGTCTGACTTAGCATTAACTACGAGACAGTTCTGACACAAGATTTGTTGTGACATAACCATCCCTATACACCTCACAACTAAGAAGTTTGGTTTACGATGGACTTTGAGGGTGGCTGGGATAAATGTTCAACAGTGCTCAGACTCCACTGGCAGTACTTGCTGTGGTGGGGGTATTTAGATATCCATATAGTTAAAGGAATGTCTCCTAGACCTGGACAATTTTTTATTTTTTTATTTTTTTTTAAGTCACTGAACATACCAAACAGATCATCTCCTAGAAGCAGCGTGGCTGATATGCCAATCAAATGTTATTTTATTCACCTTCCTCATAAGGGTTCAATCAGAGGCTCAGGAACCAAACTGTCTCAGCGCGTGCAAATGAAGGTCATGCATCAAAGTCCTGTGCTATCTTTTTAAGTGGTGTTGTGATTATTATTTCAGTGAAGTACTAATCAGGAAGATCGTATTTTTGTGATTCATTGTTCAAGCAGACAGTACAAGGAAAAATATCAAAGGTAGCAAGGATTTATTCAAACCAGTTATTGGTGTGATGAAATCTGTGATTATTTCCTGCATACAATCATCCTTCTTGTGCTAGAAGCCTATTTTTATGGACTGTCTGAATTCATTAGTGCAAGATTTCTTGATAGAATTCACCAATAAGAGAAATACAAGTAATGGGATTACACAAATTTATCAGCGCTAAAATGCAGGCTTTAATAAGTTACCTTCATCAATAACGATATATAACACTGGGATATTTTATGGGAGTACTTAAAGATATCTATCTAATAAAAACAGGAGGGATTTAAGAAAACTACTTACAGCTGAAATTCTACAGCCTGCAAAGTAATCCCCTCTGTAAACCAACTGAATGTAAGGCAACCAGCAGAAAGAGAAAAACACACAGAGAAAAGGAAAAAGAAAAGATGCTGGTGAAGGTACCTGTACTACAAAGTCAAATACCTAATTGTGCCTTCTCAGACGAGCTCAAAATGCTGTGAGCATGCACAACCACTAGGGAAGGGGAACGTGGGGGCAGCAGGCCCACAGTCTGCCTCCAGTGCTGTGCAAGTAATAAGGTTCAAGCACACCTGCAAATTTTGGGAAATCGAAGACAGGGAGGACTTGAAAGACTACATCCCCCAAGTACTTGCTCTGTATGTATCCCTGCCTTGCAAAAGACAGCAGTAGTCCTCAGGCTTTCATAAACAGAATTAATGCGATTGAAAATAACTTCTAGCAAGCACCAGCCATAAGAGAAGCAGCAGAGAGAGCTGTACTTTCGCCATTAATACTACACAGAGAAGCAGCCCTTCCCCTGTCGTGTGTACCCTGTAAGTCCCCTGACATAAGCTGTGCTAGAAAAAGGCATTAATGCATTATAATCAGTCAGTGATTCTAACAGAAGCAGATGAACTCCACTAGGCTGTGTTTGCTTGAAGGCTCTACAAAATATAAAAAATTGCCAACCCCAAACACCACCAACCCCAAGCATTCCTATTCCATATTGTGAAGATCAGCATAGAAAAGTCAGCTGTTTCTTGAGATCTGCCTACTGGATTTCAATATATTTTGCTAATCATCTCAAGACAAACAACACTTTCAAAAACAAAATAATCTTTCCAAAACTCTGTCTAGCTGAACAAAGACTTGTGACTGATTAAGCTCAAGAACACCGCACTGAGTAGAGATAAATCTTATGCTAGCACTGCAATACTTCAGAACTGAAAGCAGACTTGAAAATCAAATATATTCCCTGTTCAAGTGATGTCTGTGCACATGCACACACCTCCTTCTTTTAAAAGGTGTATTTAACACACAGAAGCAGGTAGACAGCAAGCAGTCCTGGGGAAGGAAGTCACCTGGTCGTTGGGACATGTTCAGCACAGTCAGCAATCCCAGCAACATCCTTTGAACAGCACAGATGAAGTGCAGAGATGTTTAAACCTCTCAGTATCTGCTCGCCAGTCCTTGGATGGTCCTTTTACTCAGCTCCCATGCTGACATGACAGGTTCTATCTAAATGCAACCAGTTCACGTAAGTGTTTTTCATGTCCCCATCACCATAACGTGCGATAATTCACAAAGCACGTAACCAAGTCCCCTACTCTTCACTGTCAGATTGATTAAAATGGCAACAGGAAAACCAGTTGTGCTGGTGTTGCACTAGAGGAGAGCTTGCCCATAGCACACATTCTCGTGTGGAAGGAACCAGCAGGACTGCCAACCCACAAGACTGACTTAAAAATGCACCAGGAGTGTCCCCAGAGCATTCTGCTCAATTTCTATCATTTAACCTCAGCCTCTGGTAATAACACTAGGCCACAGCTCCTTGATACCATTATAATCATTTGATTGTTAAGATCACATATAAATTGTAACAGCTCAGGCTATGGTACCTTGCTCTTACTGGGGCTTCCCCTTCTAGCTCTGAATCTGCAATTTCAAGAGAGAGGGAAGAAAATTATCTCAATTTCAGGAAGACAATTTTGAGGAGCTTTGCTTCAAGAGTCCATCTCTGGCTACTTAATTAGACTGAATCCTGCTTACTTAGCTCCAAGACAACCATGAGCTGATGGAAAGGTAGCTAACGCTTCTAATTATTTCTCACTTGTTAAATGCAGTGTGTGCAAGAAAGAATGGGTGCCTTTACCCCAAGGAGGTTGCAAATCTCTGACCACTTCTTGCCAGCCTTTCTCATGAGTATCTACATTCTTCTGAACTCTCCTGAGCCCACCATGAAATGAATGAAGTGCATATTTCCTCTGTATAACCTGTCTAGAGTGCATGAACAGCATATTTTTCTAATCTCAAGAGTTTTCCATATACTGCTTGGAGAGTGATACATGGAAGGGACGAGGAACTCAACAGCAGTCGTTGTATCTCTGTGCGTTTTGATGTATTGAGTGTGCTTGTGAAACCTCTCTTGCACTTCAGCAGCTGCTAAATTCCTGAGGAGACATTTCCCAGGTCTTAGTTTTGAAGAACACATGTTTGCACAGTTACTGTGAAGTTGTGCCTGATGCAGGATGACAGGCCAAAAGGGGCTTGAATCAACTCTCCAAGAGCTTTGGCTTGACTCCTGCATTTCAGTGCATGTTGCGTTACCAGCTCCTGCACTGGTCTGATCTGGTCTCTTCCCCTATTCTCTACCAGACAAAATCTCAGGAAAAAAAAAGTTATTTGAATGAGCATGGCAATAGTAAACATAACAGATACAACAGGGTGCAAGACGCAAGAGTAAGAAGGATTAAAACCAACAGTACAGAACCATTGAATCATTAAGGTTGGAAAAGACCTTCAAGATAGTCTGGTCCAACCATCACTCTGCTATCAAAGTCACCCACTAAACCATGTCCCTAAGCATATAATAGTTTGGAAGATTTTTTACTTAGTTTCTCTATTGGGCACCAAACATAGGACTGAAGGTATACCTTCTCTGTAGTAGCCTAGAGCTTGAAAAAATGCAGATGAAGAAGAAAATCAGAGGATAAGCCAAAACACAAACAAGGGAAGACTGGCATGACTAGTGCTCCTGCAATTACCACCTCATTTGAAGTCTGAAGAAAATGATGCAGATGAGGTCTACATAAAAACCACCACCAGCACAAGCATCTGTCACATTCAAATGCAACTCTGCAGGGTATGCAGAAAGTAGAGAAATTTCTAATTTGGGTTTAAATGCCCCAGTAAAAACATGTACCAAAACTGGGCTTTAACCCAAAGCACAAGAACAGCCAAGGCTGGCTCTGTTCAGTTATCACAACACATAGCAGCTCACTTTCCAGTGAGTATGGAGCCTGCAAAATCATACATTCAATATATGTTGATTTATTTCTTCATGCAACCATATACAAAGTAGGTACCACAAAGAACAGCATGGTAAAAAAAAAAAAAACTGGCTCGCAGTCACTGAGAAGCTGATGAACATACTTTTGTGTTTGAAGTTTGCATTTTAGATACTATCTAATGCTTCATAAACGTTTCCATATTACAATTTACATATATCAGGAACCTTGCCAGTGCTTGCTACCGGATTTGGCTTGCTTTCCAATCCTCTCCACCCTTCAGAAAGAAAAGAGCAATCTAAAAACCCCCAACATTGTGCTTTCTGAGCCTACCACTTGCCTGTGTTTCATAACCAAAATGCAAGATATTCCCTAAGTCCTCTAAACACAAAATGTTCACGAAGAATCCATCCCACTAAAAACTGGAGCATATTCCTGTACAAAGAATGTGAAGAAAGAGTTAGCAATTTTTAAAATGGGGTTTACAGTAAGGCTGGCTTTGGAGAAAGAATAGGCAAACTAGCTCAGTTAATGTCTTAATTTTCACCAGAACATGGGATATACCTTATTTGTACAAACGTGGCATTTCAGAGTGTCAGAGACTTGAAGCATATTTATAATACTATTCTCTTAAAATAGTAGCCATGTTTTCAGTTAACCCAAACTGTCTTACTGCCATCCTAGCAGAGATTGTTGGATGGCTTGGAAGAGATCTACGCATTAGCTCCACAGCCATAAGCTATGAATGAGCAGATGAATACATCTCGTGCAAGGACAGCTGAAGACAGGTCGTCCTGGTGGCCTTTCTGAAAGCTTGTGCAAAATTCACAGCCCTCTGCAAGGATTTCTTACACACACAAACTTTCAATAAATGGCAGGTAGGGGCTTACCTGTAGAGTTTAGCCCGTATGCATGTTCGTGTACACTCGCCCACCTTTTCATATGAAGAGCCCTTCTTAAGGGTCCCTACAAATTAGCATGTAAAGGTGCAGTTCTGTAAGGAAGAGAAGGAAACTGGAACAGATTTCAAGAAAAGGCCTAGGGAGCAAGCTGCTAGGATCACGAGCAAGCAGCTAAGATCACAGAGGGCAATATGCACTGCACCGAGCAGCCTTTGGCAGGTACCCATCTGAACAATACAGACTGCTCACATGCCAGAACTGTGCTTAACTGGTGTGAGTTACAAGAAGGGCATGCATTTAAAAGCTGTAATTCATGCTGTTTCTAATAACTTATTGAAATAAGCAACATCTGGTTCTCAATGTTCTCTACAACTAACCTCTACAGTATCTCTCTAAAATAGATACTGTAGGCAATAGGTAAACATAATAAAGAGGTGAATCCAATTTAGAGATGGGGAACTGACAACACAACTGTTCTGCTGGGTCTCACCCTCCTGTCCTCCTGTTAAAGCTGAGTTCTGTAGCTGCTTTCAGTAGGAGCAGGACCAGTCTGTAGGATCAGGAGTATTTGAAAGTCCGTACCCAAAGGACATCGGCAGGAATCTGCAATCAAGTCAGAGCAGACTGAGAAGAGAACTAGGTTTCATTTCATACAAATGCCAGATCCAGCTCCTTTGCACATGCTGGGATTGAAGGCAGACACTCTTCTCATCCATTATTCAAAATCAAAGCGTTAGCTTCTCATGCTCAGATTTCCATCAGCTCATGACAAATCACGGGAGAAGAACTCAGTGTGACCAGGAGCCAGATGGAAGAGAAATAATGTTACATTAATAATATGAAATGCTACATGTAACAGGACAATGTTTTATCTCAGCAGTAGTCAGCCCCTGTGATACCTATGTACTTCATTCATGTGACTCCAGCTTTACAATTGAATCCAGGGTGGGAGCATCATGAACAAGCATCAGCAGAGCCCACCTCAAAGTGACTTCTTGTCTGTCACATTTCCAGTATCTCACAGCCAGCTTGTGTGTTATTTACCATCAGACAATTAAAAAAAATAAAACAAATAAAGTCCTGTAAGCAATGACTTAGTGAGAAAACATTATCCCTTCAGAGGATAATGCCCCTATGACAGAAATGTATCCATCCTAATTCTCTTGTGATGTTTTTTACCTTCCTGTTTACTCAGATTTAGAGTTTAGACAGTGCTTTTTGGACACCTACATATTTATTCTACAGTTGATTTCATGCACCCTTAAAATAAATACAATTTTGAGCTACAAGTACAATGAGAAATGACCTAATGGCTGAAACTGACTTAAAATTAGGAATAAAATGCATCCTGTCACAGGATTGCTGGGCAACCATCTTTACCCGTCTCAGTATCCCTGTGTGTAAATGAGGAAATAGTACATTGCTCTCATTTTATGGTGGGCTTTCAGGTAGACAGTGCATTATTTTGTTCACCTATAAAACCCCAACCATGCCTCTTTTATAGTATAGTGCCCCACAGCCAAGCAGTGTCTATGGAACTGAGTTCTCTTCATTCACAAAAAAACTCATAAAAGAGCAACCACTAAGCAAACAAAACAAAGCATGAACTGACAGCTGTAGTCCCTGTCTCACGTGGACAGCTAGTGAGAAGTTTTCATCTAATGCAGGAGATGGTGTCTGGTTATCATTTGTCCATCCAAAGACAGCTCATATCCACATTCACAACCACCAGGCTGATACACTTAAAAGCTATGTAACCTTTCCGCCAGCAGCTGCAGCTCACCTATCTCTTGGCGACTGCTCTCTCTATGAGACTTGGAGCTATAGGTGAGAAAACGCCAACAAGAATTTAATGATTTCACCTCAAGTAATGTTGAAAGATCTCACAGGCTGTATTGTCCATGACTGAGGCAGTGGCCGTAGCCCTGTACTGGGCAGATCTTGGCGAGACAGGCAAGACAGGGTCTTGGGCAGAGGCAGGAAGGTTTTGGTGTTTTATTGCAAGCTTGTTCTCTCATTTCCAGTGGATCTGCAATGCATGCAGCTGGTGCTGAACTGTAACTATCTTCATATACTATGAACACAGCGTAAGACAGTTGCCAGCATACAGGAACCTAAGGAGACTCAGAAATAGATGGGAAGAAAAATAACTGCGAAACAGGTGAAATTGGTCACTTACCCACCAGTGCCCTCCAGTGGCTCAGACAGTAACTCGAGGAACTGAAGACAAAATCTCCTTTAGAAGTCAAAGGCATCATTTCATTGAAGTTGTATCACTAATGGACAGAAATGAAAATGCTGATATCTGGGTATCATACAGCTTTTTAATTTAAGTTCTCACACGGTGATCTCCTATCTGTTATGATCATATATCATTAGGTACAAAAATACTACATCAAGTGAGTAAACTGGTAATTGCAAGCCGTGTGAAATGAAACAAGAAACCAAACTGATTCCCAAGACAAAATGTTTATTTGCACTAATTCTTCAGATGGGTATATATTCACAATCTTTAAACAAAATCAGTACACACGTCTAGGGCGAGTTGAGTATGTAACGTTAGGTAATAATTAATGTTCATAAATCAAAAATTAGTTACAAACTTACAGCCTGGTATGCAAAAATCTTACACAGGGGTTAATGTTTGCAGTAAGACTACCCCAGTACTAAGCAAAAGAGGGTTTGCAGAATAAGATTGTAATTGTTCCGCTCCAGTCTTTATCACAGTCTTTAATTAGAAGAAAGTATTAGTGAGGAAAAATACCTAGTGCCAAGCTGAATGCTCTCAAGCACTGAAAAGCAAATGGAAATGGTGAAGTATGTATAGAAGTTAAAATAAATTATCTTAGTTACTGAAACCTTGTTCTTTGAAAAGAACAAGAATACCATTCAAGACTGGAGAGGAAGAAAAGGAGTTATGTAAAAAGCCTTTCTCTGGATTTGTCTTTGAACAGGCTTCTGTACAAAACAAGAACAATTGAGATTTTGGGGTTTCAGTGGAAGTAGTACTGGAATAAAGAAATCATCTTAAAATATATATTAATTTACCACATTTAGCCCTTTATGTATCTTACAAAACACTATTCTAGATACTGCATGTAAAAAACAAGTTTATATATATATATATATGTATATATACATATAAAGGCAAAGCCAACCAGCTTGGCATTAAAAAACAAACAAACAAACACACACAAAGCATAAGCAGACACAGTGAAAGTTATGCAGTAACGAGGAGTGTATGCTCCATGTGTGCGTTAGTGGAACAGTGCTTCCAATGTTCAAACGCCCTTTTAATTGTCACAGCAGAGTGCTTTCTCCAAGTCTGCTCTACCAGTGATTATCCACAAACATCTGATGTTATTTAGCTTCTTGCCATCTTTGTTACGCTTAGCACAAAATCAGAAGTAAGGCAAAATAATCTTTCACAGCCCTGAATATCTGAGGACATTCACAATATCTTCTAAAAATTAACGTAAAACGTTACTGGAACACAAGAAACGGTACCCCTGCCCTGAAGCAGCCTCCTGGCCATACAAAGTTGTCCAAATTATTTCAGAGCAATCCAGGCTACTTAAGTAAGGATGACAATTATTCACAGGCATCCCCTTTGTCTTATCAAGTTCCAAAGGACAACTTAAAGCTGCAGGATGGGTTTCTGCTCACAATTTCTGGTCTAAAAACACCGCCAAGGACAGCGAACAAGGTAATCAGCTGTGGTAGTGCTCAGAGATTTGGAGTGTATACTCAGAGCTGATGGGCTTTGTCCTGAGCTCTGTAAAACTTGATTGTAACCTTTGACTTCCAGCTGCAAGAGTGAGGTCCACTCTTTATGTGCCTACCGTATATTTTACCCAAAAAAAAATGCAGTTTGGTATACAAGGAAAGCAAGACAGAAGATTACATTTATCTACTTCCTCTTGTATCAACCCTCCTAAAAAAGCAACCAACCAACAGAGAAAACCTCCAAAAACTACTCCACAAAAAATGACAAGTTTTCCAATAATAAATAAAATTAACCTCATTATTAAAGCAAAAGTGCCTGAAAAAAATAATTAGTTGAAAAACCTGGGGAATAGAAGAGACAGATCTCTTTATGAAGCTTTCAAGACATGAAGGACTTGATCCAGCACCCACTAAAGTTTTCTCTGGTGAAAGAACAACTTCAGAATTCATCATTTCTCTGGGGAGGCTGGTTCAGGACTACAGTCTGGCTGACGCATCAATCACTGGCAGGCACTGAAATGAATGCAGTCAGCATAATGGCATACAACCCCTCTGACAACACAAGCACGAGCTACCAGGGGATTCCCTGAACGTTCCTTGGAGTGTGGTGTGGAGCCCAACACTTTGTAGCTGGTGGTTAAGCTAGAAAAACAGCGTGACAGTTTTGAGCAGTAGATACTCCAGGAGTATTCTTCCCCACCCATCAAACTATACTAGTGAAGAACGAGCACGTGTACAAGACTAAAATGAACCCTAGGTTGCAGGGTTCAGGACCCCGGGGTCAAAATCACCCACTCGTTTTGGGGAATGGGATTCTAGGAGAACCCAACACCTGGGAACAGCAAGGGACAAACAGAGAAATACAAAAATGCAAGGATTAAAAAACAGAAGGGGAGGTCATGATCCCCCTCTGGGATATTCCCTTTAAAACAGTGTACTTAAAAACTTTAAATTCAGTTATAAATTGGTTTCAAAATGGTCTGGCAGTTTTAAAGACCTTCAGAAATTGTAATACTCTTCACCACAGTTCACTAAAAGGTCCCTGCAGCCCCTGAATAACTGTTACCACTTCTTTTGCATTAATATTGCTTAAATTAATACAAACATGCAAAACATTAAAATCTCAATGTGTATGATGAAATAAATCAAGTTCTAATAGAAAGACTCCGAATATTTCAAGGTTAAAGGCTTGATTCATGAAAGCCATGAAAACCAGTGGGACTCCTCCCATAGTGTCCAGTGGATTTTGGACTAGGCCTTAATGAGAGACACCAAAACATCGTGTTTGATACTGCAGGAACACACACCAAGTACACTTCTGTACGTAGACTATATACGTAGTGCAACTTTTGCATTGCGCATCTCGAAATCAGCTGTATTTTAGCCAGCAAAACGACAGTCACCAAGCCAACAACACTGCATGCTATGTCAAACTAGGCTGTAAAACAAAAACCAATATCCATTCAGAGACACTCATGGTGGTACTGTTGCCTAGTGAGCAGCTTTGTAGGAAGCTTAATGATGCATCCACTTGAACCCGAATACAAATCTGAAAGGCAAAAAGCTGCACGAGGAGAATGGCCTGATTGCTTTTATATGTGCTCTGGATGACTCTGAAGGCAGGATATCATCTCCTTGACAGGCTTCCCTTCGTAGCAGATTTGATATACAGCAGTGAATAGTGGAAACCTAAGGAAACAGGGTGGGGAAAGCAAATGCAGTGTAAGATTATTCCATAATATTTTTTTTTTAAAGGAAAGAAAAATAGGATGGGGTGAGGGAAGGGAAAAGAGGGAGACTGAAAAATCAATTTCTTGCAGCATTTGTCAAGCACTCACACTGGGCTGAAAAGCACTGGATAAATACAGAACCCGCATGCATTTCTAAAATGAGTCACTCTCTCAGAAATCTAACTAGCTATAATGGAGCCTGCAACATTCATTATGTATGGCATAACTATTAAGTTATATAAAAAACAGAAAATTAAAAACACATCTTGCCTTGACATTTTTACAGCAGTTTCTACCTATTGTTAAAAAAAAAAGATGCCTGGCATGTCAGTTATGCATCATATCTGAACCATAATTTGATAATACAATTGCAGAATATGACACAGAGACCCAAGAAGGAATTAAAGGTCAAATTTTTAATAATAAGTCCAAAATTGAATTTTGTGTTTCAAAATCTACATTTAATCTCCTCTCCCCCCTCTCCTTTTCATTTTTAAAATTGGCCTTGTTTCCAGCAAAGCTCAAATTATTCAGGCTTCTTTGCTACCTGAATGGTAATTACAGCCAATACACTGTACAGAACTTTAAATTTGCTTTCTTCCCATCCTGGACAGACAGAGGCAGACAAGTCCCATTTTTAGACAGAGTTTGCTGAATTTTAATGGGTTAAATATACGTTCACCAGAAATAAATTTGCCATTTCAGTGTGGCCTTTTATTCTGATAAATTTTCACCACACGCACTAAGTTATTTTGATTGAAATAAAAAAAAATATATAAGAAGCATTAGGAACAGTGGACAGTTAATTTCTGAGTGATTCAGAATAGAACTGAAATAGGATTTTCTCCTCGTGAAAGCGGTCCCACCAGACACCCTAAGATTTTATCGGTAATGCACAAAGGTAGCACAGAACAGAACCCCCAACCAGTCCTGAGCACTGCACATGCATGCCAATACACTCTGCTAAGATGTGTTATACTGAGGTAATTCTGGATCACCACACAGCTCTGAACTAGACTCCTCAAAGTGAGCCAGTAATCCCAGGAGAAGCCAGGAGCAATCCACTCAAGAGTACCACTACAGCACTCTCAAAGGCAGATACAGACTTTGTACCTGAATGAATAAAGTATTTTGCTGCACTGGGAAAAAAAAAAGAGAGGGAATGGACATGCTTGTGGATTTAGTCCTCGGTTTTTAATGGCTTTTACTGATAATGCTCAAAAATTAAATGCTACATTTTGAAATATCTGAAACTTTTTGACGTCTTGCTATGAAATGCACGTCCGTTTCATTTGGTTTATTTTTGTGGAAGGCAAGACAAAAATTGCAGGAAGAGTAAGAATTATTTCAAGCCAATGCAACTGACTTGGTTTTTGGTTTTATTTCATCAGTGGAACCAAAATTAGCAGATAGCCACATAGCTACTCCATATTGTACTCTAATTCTTACTCTATTATTGTAAAGCTCTTACCAGGGAGTATGCAGAAAAAAAAAATATGGAGAGTTTTGCATTTTTTTAACAAGCCTCACTTGTTATTCACTTTGTATTGGGTTGGGGGGAGTGATATTTGCTTTTAATGTAACTTAAATGTCAGCACTGAAATCAATTTTGTTATGCTCATGTGGGATAGCCACAAAAGATACTATGTGCATTCAGAAACAAAAGCTAGTTTCACAGTTCAGAAACAGCACTGCTGTTTACCAGAAAGCTTAGAGAAGGACTGCTACCACAAACCACATCTTGATACCCATTTCTTGCTGTTTATCACAGCGAACATTACTGTGTTGTGAATGCCTGCCACACTTCACCCAGGAAAGGAAGAATCAAGGCTGACTGCAGGCTCATGGCCAGCAAACTCCAAGTGCACCTGATGTGTGAGCACATTAAGAGGGTTTGTTCTGCAATTATCAAAACGAAAACAACAAATTGCACTGTAAATACCAACAGGCACAGCCCTATTACCAAGGCTCTTCTCTAGGAACTTCACTGACTTCTGAGTATTTCTATGTAGACTTGGGAGTCTATTTACAGGATGAGAGTATGAAATTTTATTCGTATTGTAGTCCTAACTCTTCACCTTGAAACCATGACTATTTTACTGTGGCTTTAAGCAGCAGCAAGTGAGCTTTTGAAAAAAACACTTTGAAAGTTGCTTTCAACAGTCTTGCTGAATGACACCTTTCATGAAGGACCAACACACTCGGTACACCAGACAGAAATGAGCAACTGAAATGAACTTTCATATTTTTCCACTGAAAACATAGCTCAAGAAATTATATCGTCCTCTATTTGTTGCAGCATACAACAGGGAAAAAAAGAAGAAGAAGAAAAAAAACAAGCACAGTATCCTATCTTATTTAGAGTATCATAAACAGCAGGGGCTGAAACCAACATTTTAATTTTTTTTCCCTGCCGTTAGCACACTGCAGAGGCTGATTTAGGTGCCTTACTCCCAAAGATAATGTTAGAAAATAAGCAATTTAATAAAGTTGATCCATTAAAATAGATTTTAAAAACTGCTCTGGAAAAAAATAAGGACAAGGCTTGGTCTTCTGACTGGCAGTCATTTATTTTTGGATTTTACCTCATTGGGAATAGATAGTGATAATGCATCCCTTAATCTCATAAGGAGACAACTGTGCGTGTGGTTTTAAGTAACATACATGTACCGACTCAAATGAATACAGACGAACAAGCCAGGACAACCTGCTTAATTTCACGCCTCAGTAAAATTGAGCTAGACAAGCTGATGTCAGGTTTCATTCTAGATCTAAGTGGAAGTCACATTAGGAAAGAGAACTGCAGTATCTCAGGTAGAATCCAGGTGGATAGAAGCAGCCACTCTATTCGGCTGATCAGTTATATGGGTTTTAATAACAAAGCTCCTCTATTTGAAGACAAACAATAAATTTACTACTATGAAATGGGCTGTAGAATCTCTTTAAAAGTCTCTTTAGGAAGCTCAGCTTTTATTTTCAGGTATTTTATTCAATTTACATGTTAATGCTTGTCCTGGTTTCAGTTAGAACAGAATTAATTTTCTTCCTAGTAGCTGGTGGAATGCTGTGTTTTGGCTTAGAATGAGAAGAGTGCTGATAACACCCCGATGTTTTAATTGTTGCAGAGCAGTGCTTATACCAAGCCAAGGACACCTCAGACTTTTGCTCTGTCCTGCCAACAGGCAGGCTGGGGGTGCAGTAAGAGCTGGGAGGGGACAGACCCAGGACAGGTGACCCGAACTAGCCAAAGGGGTATTCCATACCATCTGACGTCATGCTAAACAATATATAGGGGTGGCTAGCCGGGGGGAGGGGGCCGGACTGCTCGGGGTTAAGCTGGGCATCGGTCAGCGGGTGGTGAGCAATTGCATTGTGCATCACTTGTTTGTACATATTATTATTAGTAGTACTATTATCATCATTGTATTATTATTATTATTATTATTATTATTATTATTATTATTATTATTATTATTATTATTATTATTATTATTATTTTCCTGTCTTATTAAACTGTCTTTATCTCAACTCACGGGCTTCACTTTCCATTTCTCTCCCCCGTCCCAGAGAGGGAGGGGGGAGGGTGAGCGAACGGCTGCGTGGTGTTTAGCTGCCAGCCGGGTTAAACCACGACAATGCTATGCCTTTCTACGATAGCAATAGATAGCAATACATCCTGAAAACAGAAGGGCATTCACAAATTTAGTATCATACTATTAGCTGTAGTGACAGAAGTATTATTTTGAGGTTTTATTCACTGTTTTTGGTGATTTTAACTGAGGATTAAGCTACTCTTACTGCAGTGACTTGCTTTTAGCAAAACCTTCTTGAAAATATCAAGACCAAAACCGAAAAGAGTTACAGATATAAAAAAGGTGCATGCAGAACTGGCTTTATCTGTTCTTACTTACTTTTCCAGCATTCCCTTCTGCTTGAGGATGCGATACACTTCTGCAGAAGTCTGTGGTCCTTGCAGTTTCTGACCATTCAACATTTCTTGCTCCAATTCTTCAATAGACTAAAGAATGGGGGAAGGAGGGAGGAAGAAAAGAAGAGATACAATAAAGTTTTCCCAAGTCTGACAACATCACCTGGATTAAAAATATAATAATAATAAAAAAGATGTTATTGAGGGTTTTTCTTAGTCAAAAGTGAACTTGAGGAGCATATATATTCTCCCATATTCTTGTTCATAAATATTCTTCTTCCTACGTCTCCCAGCTTCTTATCCCTGCAGCTCTTTTTTCCTCAAAAAAATCTCTCCTATTTTTTATTTTTATTTTTTAAAAACACCTTATCATTTATTCTATTCTTGTAACACACTCAGAAGTGAGAGGAAAGAGAAGGGTGGTCCCTCAGTACATCTAACCTATCTCGGATAACTGTACTATTACCCTAACAACCCAGAGAGGAGTGCTAATACTTCCAGCAATGGAATTCACCCAGTAAATAAGGTACCTTCCCAGTTTTAACAAATGCTTCTGCTACACGTCGATTCCGGCCACCGTAACATGTTGTGATGAGATCAGCAACTCCACAGCTCTCCAGGAAAGTGGCAGTAGACACCTGTCCTTTGCAAAAAATTCTGGCAAAGGCAATCATCTCCATCAGGCCGAGGCGAATAACAGCAGCTTTGGTATTGTCACCGCAACGAAGGCCATCACAAAACCCAGCTCCTACTGCCACTATATTCTAACAAGAAGAGGAAAAACAAATGGAAAATGAGTGACTTATTGCTTATGGAATCCTAGAACACATGACGGTACAGAACACAGATGTTCTTAAGAACAACAGATACTTTATTAATGTAAGACTTTTTTAAAAAAAAAAGGTTTCTGGGTTAACCTAAAAAAAGAAAAAAGATGATAAAACTTACATTAGTAAATTATTTCCAAGTATAAAAACATAGTTAAAGCTCTGGAACAAAGCTGCCCAGGAGGCTGTGCAGCTGTTATTATTGACTATCTTTAAGAAAATATTATACTACATCCAAAAGATTTTATCTGGATTGAATTGTCCCTGCCCTGAGGTAGGGATGAAGGTAGACTGACATCCCACAGCCCCCTACCCATATTTTTTTATGTTTAAAGTAATTGAGAACTTCTATTGACTTTCATGCTGATATGCTAAGGGGCCAAATTCTGCCAAGGTAATGGTATTCAGCCCTTTTAAGGACACAGAGTTCCAGTAACAGTAATAATTAATAGGCTTCCCAGAAGGTTCATGATATGGGAGGCCTTTCCTAAACAAAATCTGAGCTTCTTTTCCCCCTTTAGATCTGGTGACAGCCTCCTAAAAAGAATGTAGTATTTCTTCATGAGCTATCAGCTGTACCATCTCCTCTTTGGTTTATAAACATACAACAGATAAAACAGATTAGCTGAGAGATGTTTGAGCAAAATGACCATAAAAGCTATTTTCTGGCCTGACAAGATCAGCCAGCAGGAGTCAGAGGCTACTCAGACTTAGTTTGCCGCTACTACAAATAAAAAAAAAAAAAGATAAAAACCCTCCGAAGGAGATGGGATCCTGAAGCCCTGATAAAGCAAACAAGGAAGCAATAGATGTAGTAATATCTGTGTGCAAGCAACAACAGCGGCAGTGACCTCAGAGACCACAGGATAACTAACCTACATTGCAGCACCTACTGCAGCTCCCGATGCCGGAAAGGAAACCTTTAACTGTTGCTGAAGAAATGGCAACAGTCTGAAGTTGGCTGTTAAGCTGTGTGTTGCTTTCACTAGCATTTTTATTTCCTTTCTGGGACTATAAGAGCGAAAAATTGCAGGTAACTGCAGTGCTGTGAGGCCAACCATGGCTCCTTCCCTCAACCAAATGGGGTCCGAGGATGGCTCTTCACTTTCTGAGCACTGGTGGAGGTCTGTAGGTGGCCCTTAAAAACTGCAGACAGAAATTTTGACATCAGGCATGACAGCAGCAGCAGCAGATGATTAGACTTTTAAAGCTGGCACTTGGGATCATCTTGGCTTAAATCCTGGCTGCAATCAGACACTTCTAGAACAACTCTAATATTTATTCACTTGGTGGCAAAACAAGACGTCAAACAAATATTTAAAAAGTTTTCTGATGGGATAACCCACTTTAACTGGAATTTACACGTGTGTGAGGTCTGTAAATGTTTAGCACTCAGCTAAAAACAAAAACATTTTTGAACAACCTCTGGGCGTTTTCCACTACTTTCCACTACAACCAAAATTTAGAGCAGTATTTGCCCTATGGCATTTTGTTGTCTACTTTTACCTTTTACAGTGTTTGTCTTCAGAGCAGTATAAATATTGTTTTAAGCAAGTCTTACCAACGCGAGCTACTTCTGAGGAAATGGGGTAGGGAAGGAGGGAAGCTGTGATTCTAGCTCTGAAACACTCAGCTCCTTCTGTGTACAATGCCCCCATTGTGTGCTCTTGCACACAGCTTGCAAATAATGAGGAAACGAGACAACTTGTTATGCTCCTGAACACACACCCACGCCTAGGAGACTATTACGTCCTGGTCAACATAACCCCCCGGCCACTGGTATGAACTGGGAAGCTCCGCCACATGGTTTCGCTTAAACCCTCAAAGAATCTGTGACAACTCCCTCCTGTAGAGAAAACTCAATTACACAACGCTGAAAGCTACACCTCTCCTTTAAAAATAAATAAATAAATAAATAATAAAAACAAAAAAGCAAAACTGAAAAAAAACTTGATACTTAGTCATCTTTCTGTCCAAAGTAAGACCAAAATAAGTAGCTTGGTACTTGAGATCTTGGGGTGCAGGCACTAAGCTGAGTTTATTTCACAAAGATGCATAAGCATAGCACAAATAAACACACAAGAGCCTGATGGCACTAGAGCAACCCCCTAAAAGCTGATCAGGTGTGTATGGGGAGAATCGTGCATCTATCTGTCCAAAACAGCGTTATCTCTATCTGGTTTGTGGTGTATCAGGCCAGCAGTGCATCCCAACCTCTTCCTTGACACCCCAGTCCACCAGTCCACCTACTTAGGACTAATAAGGTCAAAAAAGGTTTGAGAGATCCCTGCTGTTGCAGCACGCATTATCCTTTTCTTACTGTTGACGTTCATAATTCCACTTACTCTGTTGATGGGATGAAGTCAATTATTTAAGAAATACCAGCTCCAAGCACCATTTGCTGTCTATAATATTTAATCAGTACTGCCACTAATGCAAAGGAGAAGGATCGCAAGCACTGCTGTTGCCAGAGCCTACATTTGAAGTTAGAAGAGTCCTTGCAAATGCAGTGGGTACACATTTGTGCAAGAGGAGGGATCCTGAATTTCTGCTAGCAGAAACGCTTTCTGTATCTGCATGCAGAACATGGGGGCTGAGGGCCCAATAACAAGGATGACTTGAGCCAGAAGGCAAACCTGCTGTTTTAAAGGTTCAAAAATACTCTCAGAACAAACTCAAAATGACTGCAATACAGCGTTCCTCTTGGCCTAGGGGACTGGAGCTCTCCGAACTACTTCATGCTTGAGTGAACACATTTCCCCGATCTCAGCACTAACAGCTTTTTACATTAAAGCACGCATCCTGTAAGCAAGATGCACAGGGTGTTTTAAAATTGCAGATGGTTTTAAGCTATTAAAATACTTCGCAGTATCAGGTGACTCCCTAGCTGGTCTGGTACTCTGAAGCTGGTGTTAGTCCTAGCCCTATTTTTTCTGGAACACGAGCAAGGTCTGGACTCGGTTATTTTATCACCAGGTTATTGGAAGATAAACTCCAGAAAAGAAATGTTGATGCCAGGCAGTGCCTACATCGCAGTTCAGAGTATGTGAGAAAAAGTGCCTTTATTTGCACATGACCTGCTGCAAGCATGCCAGAAGTCACAAATGCAATAGATGACCCAAAACCCACGGCTAACAAGATTGCAGACTGCTGCCAGACCGTACCCTCACAGTGTCACTGCTCAGAAATATCCACCTTACAGTTCTACCCTGTTTACATTGAGTTTGTGGAGTACTCATGAAGACAGCTTCAGAAGCCACTTCTGAGGCAGTCTTTACATCTCCATAATCAAATGGACCATTAGAGGGCGAAGTAGAGATCTTAATTCAGCTGGGACATCAAGCCTTCCGTGATGCAGTGTCACAGCTCAGCACAGCTTGCTTTCCCTCCTGCTTACACATAAATTTGTAGAAGCTCCTTTCTTCGAGTCACAGATGAGAGGTCAGCTGGAGACCCAACAAATCAAGGACAGTACCAGCAGGGCTGCTAGAGAGGCTCAGCATAAACTGTTTGCTTGCTCCTGGCAAACTTGAACATAAATAATGGTTTTCATCTCCAGCTAATCTCAGGAAAGAGTAATTACCACAGTCAACATCTACAGTAGCTAGACTGACCATCCGACGATGGCTGCCATAAACACACTTTGCAGGAACACCTCTGGAAGTCACACTGCTGGCTTCCGTAAACAATAAATCAGTTATATTTCTTTCTTCTTTGCTTAGTTAAGTCGGAGCTGTAAGATTTAGAGACAGATCTGAAGCTCTGCCGGGAAAGGCAACCACAGCTGGTGCTGCTTCTCCTTCCTGCAGTCCCCGGCTGCCGCCACTGAGCGAGTTTGTCTCTCCACAGCCACGAGGCAAGACATCAGGCAGCTGCAGCACTGCCATACGCAGAGATTAGATTCTCAACTCTTTCCCTCACGCTCTGCCCCGACACTCCTGCTCTGGGTAAGAGATCCCAGTAGAGTTTACACTGAGAAGTGCGTGTTATATTGCTGTTATATTGCTTCTCACGGATGCCACTAGGTCATGCACCAGCTCAGTCTGTGCTGTTTGCTTGCAAGACAACACGCTGACACAGGCCCCAAGAGACTCCTTAGACACCCCAAAGGTGATAAACGTGGGGCTGTGCTGCCCTGCAGTACCCGTGAGCAGCCAGGAACACATCCGTAAGCTGCAAAGGTGTGTGCACAGCTGCATGTATGGTTCTTACAGCGGTGTCATCACCTCTAAGCACTTCCTAGGAAGGCCCCAACATTGTCTGGCAAATGACAGCTGGAAGTTGGAGGCAGCCTGGGGTCCTGCTGCTTGTAAAGCCATCTGGACACTTTGAACAATCCAAATCTGACGTTCATTCCTGACTTCATCCCTTAGAAAAGGTCGCCGAATAAATGTGAAATGCGCTCCAGCCCTCAAAAGAAAGAAATCCTTGTAGAGAAGAACATGCCAAGCACATTTTTTTTTCCTACAGCCAACAAGTTATTGTAGACAGCTGTTCTTCCTGAATATCATCAGATTTTGTAAAACGACTGCCACTGCCTATTCAGCCAGTCTCTAGGCTGATGGAAGCCTGCAGTTTCCCTGCACCGTTTTCTATACTTCAGCACAGCTCCATCAGCCTATTGTTACAAAAAATAAATACAGCAAATGAAATGGATATTCAGTATGTATGTGCAGATATATAAAAATAGCAATAAAGCACGTGTTCCTTCACGATCACCCAGCTGCAATACCTATTATTACTGCCTGAATTTAAATATGCTTCAAAAGACAGATTTCAAAGCTAAAATTATCATTATTGTAAGGGAAAGCTGTGCTTAGAGCACTCTCTGTTATCCTTCTGTATTTTTTCCCCAACCTTTAGGCAGCCAACGACATTGAAAATCATCCCCGCTTGCAGAAATAGAGAGAGGGAAGCATAAACATTTCATAGGATCTAGTCTATTACACCAGAGGTACCAAGAAAAGCCTCATTTTCCCAAGCTGGTGTTTATGGAAAAATGAGGAAGCTGGGAGAATAAGCTATTTCTTACAGTGTGGTGAGAAATACCCATTAAATAGACATAAAGGGTTGCTTTTACTATTTGCTCACCCAAAAAGAACGTTTGGACAGGCACGTGGAGCTGCTTACTTCTGTTCTCTAAAATGTAGTTTGTAGTGACAGTGCCATCAGTCTGAACAAGCACTGCTACAGAAGATGAGCAGAACCTCTTCTTTATACCTGTATCTTTACAGCACACAATATTGACATCTTCCCAAGTAGGAATGTCTTCCTTCCATCAAGTTAAATAACATTTTTTTTTCTTACAATTTAGTATTTTTCATGAAGTAACTTCGCAAGTTCAATAAAGTAACTGTCAACTGACAGAAGATGCATTTGAGATTTTTCCCCTATAAACAATCACATGAAAATAGGGTTATTTTTCACATTTTTTGCTACGAGGATTATCAGATTAACAATATAAAAAGCAAAGTGCTTGCCATTACCATTAGCAAACAACTGTCCCTACTAATAAGAATGTACAACTTACAAGAAAAAATGCTCAAATTTACATAGCACCATTCACATTTCAGTTTTGCATTTTGCTTTGCACAGGCAATAGAAACATACTCATCAGTTTAATTTTAGCTTCTTCATTTTCTTTCAGTGGAACACATATTAGCAAAGCATGAATATAATTTCACAATGTTTGAGTTAAAAACAGCTCAGGAAATTGTTTACACACTGTCAGCACAAGATTAAAGGAGAAAGGGTTTTAAACGAAAAAATACTTGTTTATAAATAACATTTACATAAAAATGTCTTTAAGATTAAGAAAGATGTGCGTGTTTGAAAAACATCACCTGTATTAGAATGACTACCTATGCCACTTTATATCAGTCAATGCCTTTTAATCTGGCAAGAAATACTTAATATTTTTAAATGAACTAACCTATCTTTAATTCACTTTTTTGTTTAGAGCTCATACCACGCATTTTTTGTAAGTCTAATCTCAGTTAACAAAATATACTGCAACCAACACCAAATGACCAGAGCACACGGAGCACATACAGTTTTTTAGAAATGCAACTGCAGAGCTCAGTCTGCAGGCTGCAAGACTAAAACAGAGCAGGAGGGAGGAACAAAACAAGGCTACAAAGAAATTACACAAGTTTCACCTCGGCACCTTTCCAGGTCAGGAAGAACAATTGATTTAAATTACTCTCCACTTCCAAAGAGAGATTGCTCTGCTGCTCTCTGGGACTTTTACAATGGCGCTTGAATGTCTGCTGACTAGCTGCTGAGTCTGATGGGCACACTCATCCTCAGAGTCCCTTCAAGAGATTTTTCTGGAAGAAACATTTGTCTGCAACAGAACTTATCCATTAAGCAAAAAAATCAAGCTAGTTAGAAAACATCAGGCTGAAAAGAAAAATAAAAAATCTGTATAACTTTTTTGACTCATTTGATAGGTCTATATACAAGGATTTCTTTCCTGCTAACCTTGCACATCACCATAGCAGCAGTTTCAAGCAATGGCTGTGAAGCCAAATTACAAGCTCCACAACCTTGAGAAATTACTGTAAATACAGGGAAAGGAGGAGAAGAGAAACGAGGAGAAAGGAATCTTCAAAGCATGGCCCATTAGACCAGAATACAGACTCATAACCTCCTTCTTCTCAGGACTTGTAATATAACAGCTCTCAGAACAAAATTACTTAGAAAATTAGTATGTCAGAAATTACGTCGTTACAGTCTAATTTCTACTGATTAACAGAAGCAGGAATCAGAACTCTTTAGCTTAAAGACATTGTTCATTGGCCTGGCAGTTTCTCAGATGAATTGTTTAGATTCCACTTAATTAAAAGAAAGAAAACAAAGCAATATAAAATAATTAGTCAAAACAAACAAACAAAAAAGCAAGCCAAATTATCTACTATACTGCTACATCCATCAAAAATGTTTCCACGATAGGTATCAGATAATGTGAACTATTGGCTAGGGTCCCAGGCTACTAATGCTTTCCCTTCATAAATGGCCTGTAAATGAACCTGAAAAAAATATCAGGTATGTTTAAACCAGCCTTTGCTTCCTGCCAACATTGATTTTATTCCCAAAAGAAGTCCAGATAAGTAACTCTCTGAAATAACTTTTTTCCTATTTTCCTTTTTTTCCTTCTCCTATTTTCCTATTCAAGTCACTTTTTTATGGGGTTATCCACATGGACTTTATGCATTTTGTGTCCACAAAGTATAACACTCAATAGTGCCTGCAGTACATAAGTCAGTGAAGAGGGGAATATTTTGGCCACCAGACACAAAGGATTAATACCAACTTCTCACTTTCTTTTTGTGCACGCCCTGCTATATGAAGAAAAAGTGAACTAATATGTATTTAAAAACATTTTGGCTAGTTAGATGAAATCAACACTTGTTTTGTGACCATGTGTAAGCTAAGTGAAAGATAGAGAACTGAGGAGACAGCGAGACAAGGATCTAAAAGCCAATTCTCAGAGCGTTCTGCTGCCATATCTGGTTCTTCAGGAAATGTAGCAGTTTTATATTATATAAAGTATAATAAACTTAATTCTTTAAATGAAAAGATCCACTTTTTTCTTTTTTTCTTCTACAAGAATCACTGTTTCCTCTTTGTGCAAGCTGCAGGCTGTTATTCTTACCTTCAGAGCACCACAAAGCTCAACAGTATCTGCATCATCTACCACCGTTATTCGGAAGTTTGGAGTCTGCAGGAGTTCTTTGAAGAGAAGGCCATTTTCCAAGATTTTGCTGCCTGTTGAGAAAGAGAAAGGAAGGATAAAAACCACCAATGAATAATTTATTTGGGCATTATTTAGTCTTTCCTGGGCAAGTCAGAATACTTAAAAGCTGAGATAAGGTTGTTCATCCTAAACAGACTTCATCCTAAAAAGACTCCTTCACACCTAAAAGCTCTACACTGAGCTGAACTTCTCCATAATTCATTGAGAGATTCTAAGTAATAATTCAATTAATTCTCTACACTTTTTTTATTTGACCATTCTCTTTAAAATAACAGTTAATAATAGAGCAATGCTGAATTAGAAATACAGCAGGTGCAATTCTATCTATTATTTTAAGGTCTGTATTCTGAAAAATACTTATTGATAAAGGCACATCGTGGTTATTTTATTAACTGAACATGCTGACATTCACAGGTGTTTCTAAGCACTGAAAGGTAATTCAACCATTCAAAAATAAGTTAAATACAGGCGTTAATAATAGTAAGTTAAAGAGATGACGAAACTAAAAATGGACAAAACTACAAACACTGAAAAAATAACATTAACTCTATTTTATATGCGAGCACCTGCATGTGTGTACATGCACATATATACGTATGCAGAGACTGTGAAATGCAAGACTAGGCACATGTTTGTGCTGCAAATGTTACAGATGCCAACAAAGAACTAAAGCTATGCCTAGTGCATAGGGGAACTCATTATTCTGAGAACTTAAAAGAAGATACTGACACCTAAAAAAAACAGAGAGCTAAGCTGGAATATGGAATATATAATCATTTATCCATATTAAGCCATGCAAATCCAAGAAAAAACTTAAGCACAGCAACACAATAAAGCAGTTTGTTATGTGGAAAGTGATAAAAAGCATGCTTAGTATTTCACTTGCTAAAGGTTACAACCCTTTTAAGATTATATAAAATTGCTCTCCTTTCTCTCCCTCTACTCCTGATATTCTCCTAGTACTTCTGGACATGTATACATGCTAGGAAATTCAACATTAAAATAAGAAGGACCCAAGAGCTTCTGATAACAGCCAGTTAATGTTGAAAACTACAAAATCTGAGCTATTTGGTGTGCACCTGTGAGGACAGGAGCACAGTTTAAACATCGTTATTTCTTGGAACATTACCTATTGTGGTTTCACAGAATTTCTCTGCTGCCACCTCATTGGCAATGTTAGCTCCCATCAGCACACTGATGTCTATTCCCATCTTCTCTCGAATAATGTCAGAGATCAGTTTGAGTCCCTCCGGGCCTTCATCTATTCCCTGCAGCCAACATTAAGTGGAATTACAAAAGTGGCATTCATTAGACACAATACAGAAGAAAGCACATCACAGTTAGTCTTGTCCATGGGTGCTGCACCAAGGTCTGCTTGGATAGAGACCAAAGATGATGAATTTGCTACCAGTGAAGCTTCTGATTTTGTTGTGACCTATCTAAGCCAACTTAGTGAAACATCACTGATACATCACTTGTGCACTCGGATCTGAAACTGCAGAACTCACAAAATGTCATCCAATGACTTGTTTGGTGAAGAGGGATCTGAACTGAAATATCAGAGACCAGTTCCCTCCTGCATAATGCCAACAGTGGTTTAGGAGGACAAACACACTGTAATCTTCTTGAAGAACACTACAAGTGGAACAGCAGGCCACTGATACGTAGAAAGCTGAACAATACTGATTTCCAAGGATATATTTATTTTGCACCTATAAAGTATTCTTTAAAAAGGATGAAAGTAGGGGAGAAATAGGGCTTTAGAAAAGGTCACCCTAGAGATAAATGCTGCAATGGAGAACAGAATCTGGTACCCTGAATTGCCTGAATCAAAAACTCCAAATAAAACCACCTCACCCTCACAAAATCCTTTTCTCCTACCTTGCCAAATGGGGTAGGAGACGTCTTTTGAGCTTTTAAAACAGGAGCCTGGCAGACAAGCTACTGAAATGGTCTTTCTTTGGCACAGCACACAACTTAGTACACAGTACCATATTTTAATGTTGTGGGGGCATGGCAACCCCAACGCATTTTTCCCTAAGAGTGCCAACGATGTCCCTATGAAGTAATTGCCAGGATCCTCCTCCACCCTCCTAAGCAGCGATTAATAAACAGAAAAATATACATTGGGAACAACTCCAAAAACGTAAATATGTAAACAACAATTATTCATCCAAGTGAAAGGAGATAGAGAGGCTTGGGTGCCAAAAATTAGCTTTGCTATGAAACAAATGCAACTTCTGACAAAGTCAAGGAGAGCTGCACCTGTTTCTCGAGAAGTCAAATCCAATACAGGATGATAGATGACAGGAGAAAAAAAAAAAAAACAAACACTCCCCACCCCAAACCAAGGCTCCAGCACAGGAATTTCCACCGGGCAGCAATGCTCCCCTGGCAATGCAAGTCCAATTCTGTGGGCTTACCACTTGAGTCCTAATGCGCCAGCCAGAGCAATCCCTGGGGCCGGACACGGGTAGATGAAAATGAGATCAATGTTGAGGCTGCCTGAGGAGTATTTGAGTGCTCCCTGATTGCTGTGCTGAACTGCACCGTAAGCCATGCATGATTCAGACTGCATCCCTCCCCCCATAGCTGCACAAAGAAACGTTAGGTGCTTGTAGGTATCAGACATCAGAACTGATGTAAAGCAACACAGCTGCAAATGTTTGAACAGGAACACAGATTAACTAGCAGGCAAATGTCTTTATTTCCCATAGATTTAGTTTTATTAGCAGACAAAAAGCTCTGTTTGAAGATTTGACTGTCATAAAATAGGAAAAAAAATAAAAGAAAAATGAAGAAAAAGATGACACGTTAACTTCTCAAGCAATTTAGAAAGCAAAGAAACAAGAGGACCCACTAATGCTATTTTTCAGAGAAGTGCACTTTAACTGTCAAAGTTAACACAAAGCACTTTAATAGCATTAGTGGTGAGCATAATCAGACCATTAAAAATATGACTGGGACAAAAGCAGCATGCTTAAAGAAGCTGCAAAAGTAGAGGAAAGAATGCATTCCTGCCTCTATCACTTAGTTCCAGTGTTGTATCAATCTCTGCCCTTTCTTCTTACATGATTCTTATAAAGATGCACAGTTATGCCTTTTGATAAAAGCTAACACATACTTTGCATTCTCCTGAAAAATTAAAATAAAATTGAAAGGCCGTGCACTGTGCCACAGTGAGACAGTGGGAACCTGCCCAGTAACCAACTCTGCTTTGCATGGCAGGTGTCACTATTGTGCTTACATTAGAGCAAGTATGGGCTTTATGGGCTTTTTTATTATTATTTTTAAGTAACCTCCCCCCTTCCTTCCCCCTCCTTTTTTTTAAAGGCATAGCCTTTAATCAATACTCCATTAACACACTTGCAATCAATACCCTGAGCAGTACTCCCAAGGGAGCACAGGCCCAGGTCCTGATTTCAGACACGCTGAAATAAATCCTCACTCAGTCCACCCATTTCATAAAAGTTGTTTCTAGCACTGAAGATATGAGAACATAAATCACGTTTAGCAAAGTAAGGAAGAATAAAGATTATTGTGAGCTTACAGAAGAAAGAGACATAAACTGCTTGACAGCTTCAAAGCAATAAAAGTTTTAAAACTTTAGGGCATCTAGGACAGCTGCGTGGTTTTGATGCTATGCATTCAGTTCTTTCAACACTGCTTTATTTTATCCTTCTACCATATGAAAAGCTTTCCCACAAAATGCAGCAAGTACACTCAGGCAGCAATACCTTTTCATACATCTCAATAATTTATCATGTCAGCACTAAACGAAACAACACAGACTTGATGAGCTTATTTAGTCAAACTAAAGAGACAAGCTTCTGGTCAATAGTGATAGTTTTGTGGGTTTTATCCTCCTTTAAAACAGATCCATAAATGGATCATTTGCCAGAAGTTATAGTAGACAAGGGAATGTGTGCTGAAAAAGTGGTCTACTCTCAACCACGTACAAAGCATTCTCCTGTACCTTGTGGTACTAGATTATCCTCTGCAGCTAAAACACGAGAAAATAAGAAGCACACCTACATTTAATAATTCTGTCACCAGAACTACTAACACTCTAGTGAAACACTTAATTCCTACATCTTTGCCCCACTCTGAGTTCCCATGCTTGGACTGTCTTTTCGGGCCATGCTGAACAATCTCTCTTGTTGCAACATAATCTTTGACACGAACAAGAGCTCAGTCACATGAAATTCCCTCAGTAGTTCTTAAAATGATCAACTCAGTGTGTGGGATGTGCGTTAACAATCAAAGCATTATGCTTGTGCTCTGTTCTCCACCTAATGATGCGTTTGGAAACAACAAATGAAAGATTGGAAAGCTTGGTGGTGCAAAAAAGAAAGGGGGAAGGGCTATGTTCAAGGCTTGTGAACAACCTCATTTTCCTCTTCCTGCAAGCACTAGACTAAAATAAAACACCACATAACAATCCACTAATGGCTGAGACAAATTCCAGTCTTGCATCTCAAAAGGTTTAATGGGACAACCAAGCGAGTAACACAGACTTTTCATATCAAATTCCAAGCCATCTTGTTTTAGAAAATTCCATAAAATGTTCTATTTTTTATGCACAATAATTATTATACCTTTATCAGAGTTATACCGAGAGCTTTCTTGGGTACTCGTCCTGTGATTTCGTCGCAGACCTTATGAATGAACTGATGAGGAATGACAAAAACCAGCAAGTCTGCATCCTGTACGGCTTCATTAAGGTTTGGGATGGCAACCTACGTATTTATGGGAGAGAAAGGCCACATAATGTCTTAAAATCAACACTATGCACAAGCGTTAACATCTAAATAAAAGCACACTTTGTTCTTATACCAAACGCTACAAATAACTGTGCCTCATCATTGACAATAAGTCGTAACAAACTTCCCAGAAAAGCAAAAGAATTAAAGTTTTCAAATAAGCTGTTTTATGCCTTGAAAGTGGCATCTTCACAGCCACCAGCATAGTTAGTGCAAAGAAAATCCAAAGACATTCAAACAAGTATTTTGAGTAAATAAATACAGAATAAGAAACTGCCTTCTCTTTGACAAAATAATCTGAATTTTTGATACATTACTGCATGGTAAAAAAGGAGTGTAATTAATTCCTTGTGCTCTCAAATTTCTTCACCAGTCCTTTTAAATCTTTTAGTTTATATTCTGTTTCTCTGGACTCATAGATTTTGTTTACCTTTTAGGAAAGTGACCTAGTTTGAAATCACTTGCTGGACACCATTTTCCTAACACTTGATGACCACCTTAAAATAACACACACTGATTTACAATCTAGTAATAAACTTAAGTGAGCAGGTAGAGGACAGGAGAAACACCATGCTTGGTAGCGAAGGCTAGGCAAATGGGATTTCAGCTTCGTTGTTAGCCAAAATAAAACCCCAAAAACACACTGCAATACACGACAATTCATGTTTTCCCAGCCAAAAATCCCTACCGAACTGCCAGATGCTGCAGTCTCTTCCTAGAACATCTTCAGGGCAAGATTCACCACCAAGCCACCCACCATCATGTCATACCAACACAACGGGGATGTGGAGTCCTGCTGTTCTGCCCTGGCAATGCTACACCTAACGTGCCAATCTGACTGTACAGAGCAAAAGGCAACTGATAAACCACAAAGGGCTTGCAGCTTTCTTGAGAATGAATCTAGCTCTCATCCTGTAATTCTTTTTAAGAGTTTCAGAGTACGTTAAATCCCTTCAATTCTTATTGAACAGCCAGCTCCCTTCCAAAGCCACGGCCAAATTTTTTATAATGGGCATAGTCACGGCCATTAATCTTGCCCTCTTTCACATTTACTTCCATATAGAGAAATTGTAGTAACAAATACAAAACTGAGGCCAAAAAAGAAAAAAAAAAAAAGAGTATAGCATGTTGAATTTACCTACCTGCGTAATTTTGTGTGTTCAAATCTCTGACCTCCTCAGTTTGAAATATTATAAATGCAGTTTGAAATATTATAAAACTTAACAGCGTTAACAAAACAAATTTCTACTCCCATTCACAGCACGAGCAATATTGCCTCTGTAACTAGATCAAATCTAGCTTCTGTGCCTTACCACGTTATCTGGCAGCTTGTACCCGGGAAGGTATTTTACATTTTCATGTTCGTTATTTATTATCTCTGTCAGTTTTCTCCCATTAATATTCTCCTCGAAGACCCACATCTTCACTGTGGAAGCAAACTTCTGTAATTTTTTAACATTATTGCCTATTATTTTGGCAACCGCAGAACCCCTGCAGGAAAGAAAACAAAACAAAAATATTAAAAAATGATGAGATGATTTTGCCCTAGAAGAAAGAGATCATCTTTAAAATGAACAGAAGTTCACTGATTATTCAACCAATTACTACTTGGTGGTTTTGGTCCAGTAAAACAAGCAGAAAACACAGCAGCCGTTCACACTTGCTTCTTTCTCTCAAGCAAATAAATGTATTTAGAGTATGTTGGACAGAAGCATTTACTAAACTTCTCCTGTTTTGTCTGCTAACCTGCTATCCAGAGAGAGCTTGGCTTATTGTATTTCCACAAGTCAAACGGATTATATCTTCAGTGCAGTGGTAAAAATGACATGTTCAATTTTAGGGATAATCTTCGCCTTTAAGAAGCAGGAACTTTTCTTTGCCAAGATAACTAACCCAACAATTTCTGTAGAATATTGACACACATTTAAAGAGAAGAAGCACTTACACTTTGCATAAGATGTAAGATTTACGGGTGTGCTGCCCATCTCACCGAATGTACTTGTTGCAATGGCATCCTCTGAATGTGCAGGCAGACACTCCTATCAGTTAGCGCCCCAAGAAGTGCATGCAATGAAACCTGTAGGATGGCGAGCACCTTTACTGCTCAAATCTCTAAACCACAATGAAATTAAGCAGAATAACTGAAGCTACACACGTGACAAGGAACAAACACAACCTTTCCTTCTATTCCTAGCCTGAATGCTATACAGAAGAAAAAGATGGGATTTTACAATGCCTGCTCAGCTGATTTCCTTTTCTGTGGCAAGGAGGCTTCATAATTACTGGCAGTCTACTAAGGAGACAAAAAAAAATCAGAAAGATGTGACAAAAATATACAGTCACAGATCTGAGGCTTCCCATTTCTGCATATTTCCTCTTTTCTCCCTGCCAGTTAAACTTCTGATACTGTGACTTTCTAGTACTTGGTGCTGGGGTGGGGAGGAATAGCACACTTTATTTGGAGGTGTGAACACTTTAATTTTACCAATCTAGTTATATACATGCACTCCCCTAAATTCATTATGGACATCATTTGTAATAAACTCTCAGCTAGTAAGTAAACCAAATAGATTCAATATCCTCTGAGAGCTTTTCATACGGCACAGCTCATTTTGCTGTCTTAAGAACGCGTGCTATCGCAGGCCTAGGGTCGCTTTCCAAGCAGCAGCAGAAAAAAAATACGGTATCTGAAGCAGCCCTTCTTCAGGCAAACCATAAAACTGCGCATGTTGAAAGGCTGGAATGCATTTCTCTAATAGCCCTTCACACACCACAGAGTCCCCCGGGTTCAGGAGGTGATCCAGAAGCCCCAGCTGTCAGGCATCTCTTATCAGGCTCGTGCACGAGGTGGGGAGGCAGCCAGAGCGGTTTCCCTGCCGTGGCAGACAACTCACCAGCCCAACCCTCCGGCTCTGAGGTCTGCACAAACAGTAAAAATGACACTCAACCCAACGCTGGTGTGTGTTTTTGCAGAAAGCGCATCGCCGCCCATGAGCAAAAGCAAATATGCTGGTGCAGATTTATATAGGCGGCCTGGATCCTGGCAAGTCGCTGGCTTCAGCTTTGAGCTTCCCGACTCGCTGTGTGCTCAGTGTTGATAAAGACAGAAACGAGCGATTCAGCAACTGCCCAACTGGGATTTTCATTTGCCAGCATAAAGTTCAACAGCCTGTATTTCTCAAGCAAGATATTCATTCCAGTATTAAATAACATATAAAACATCTCAGCTGTCTTTGTTCGTACTACTCTCTAAAGCTGCAAAAAAATGACAAGTTTTAGTTCCTGAATTCAAGAATATTCTGACTCCTCCAGTCCCCCACTTCCTGTTGCACTGCAACAGCTGCTGTGGGACTGAATTTAGCAAGGTCAAACAACAGCCTCTAGGGCCACTCAAGGTGAAATACCAGCTCCCCACACCTGTTAACCCACCAGACAAGCCCATACTCCCTTCTGTGTCCCAGCACCCCTCACGATGTACCCTGGAATCATTACTGGGATTTCTGGCTCGTCTTTTGGTGTACTCCTGACACATCACAAGGCGAAGGAACTGGAATTCTTGCCTGTTTATTCAGTTCACGTGTGAGCTGGATTGTAGTAGTTGGTGCCTGTGGCAGCTCAGTTACATAGCAAAACGGGCAGTGAGGGATGTCCTTGTGAAGCTTACCCCCTGGCATGACCCAGCTGATGGGTAACACAACGAGACGGTCACACAGCTAACAGTGGTTCTCCTCCTTGCAACGCATACCGATGGCACTCCCAAGTACAAGCTCATACATTTCTTATTTAACACTTTTCCAGAAGTGTCTGAGCTCACTGAGCAAGAACACGCACTCTGTCTCCTGCCCTTCACCATTACGGTGTATCTTTGTCAGCCTCACCCCATTTTAAAAGCAACATATAAAACCCAGAAACTCCTAAATGTCAGTGGAGCTCACAACATACAAACACACATAATATCATTAGCCCTACCGCTTTTTCCTAAAAAAAACCCTACCTCAGTTAAACCCGAAGTTTTATCTCCCACTTTTCTATAGCAAGTTCCCAGCCATATGAATCCCTCTGCCCCAGTAATTTTACCTCTCTTCCCAAACTATAGTTTCTTTTCAAGCTAGGCCATCTGATTAACCAGGAGCTGGTTCTAGCAAACCACCCAGGGGTGAATTCTGGTTGTACACCCCTTGTTAACGTGCCCTGAAGTGTTATCAGAAGAGCAGGCTATCATACATACCAGAGACAGTGTCTGCAGTGTTTTTCACTGAATCTGACCACTGCCCTTGAACCCTGAGGCTCCAAGGCATATTCCCAAGGTGTACTCTCTTCACATGCAGGCAATTTATTTTTTATTTTTTTTTTACCTTAAGGATCCTAATGCTTATCTACCAGCTGAGCAACTGCACCTGGGCAAAAAGAATAAAAAAAAACCAACACAGCTCCTGCTCTTCTGTGACTTTCGAGCCATCTGTCCCGCTCCACGACCTTCCATCAGGTGTCAGACCCCTGCCAAGTTAGCTTTGTTAGGAAGGTGACCTTCCCCCTAGCAAGCCGACCAAACAAGTTGGGCTGGAAGCAGTTTATCATCCAAGGTGATTACCTCAACCGCTCTGAACTGTCATTGTTGTGCCAAGCTCCTTTAGTTTCTTTTTTTCCGTCCCAGATATAGGCTAAAGGGCTGTGAGGAGGCAAAGGCATTCAGACAGTTACTGGCTCTTGGGGGACGGGGTCACCTCACCCAGAACCACAAAAACCCCAATCTCCAAACTGCTAAGAACCCATTACAGTTGGGTTTGAGGTCTGTCACCCCCTGGACCTTACAGTCTAGTGCAAGGAAAGGAAGAGATGCCGTGCTGAAATGTCGGCCGTCCCCTCAGTAAGCCATAACAAGGAAAAACACAACTTTGCTGTTGCTGATTTTTTTGAAGCATGCAAAATTACATCAAAATCTAATGGCACACAAGTGGGACAAGCAACAAGTCCAAGATCACCTCTGTGGATGTTGAGCTGTGCTTAGTAAACTGTAGGGTGTTGCTCTTTGCAAAACTAAACTCCCCTGAAGTTAGATTTAACCTTCCAAAAACCAGAAATAATGTATGCCTAGCACTACTAATTGAACTGACAGACTGTGGAAAGATTTATATAATATATCGTACTTAACTTACTCGTTGTAAATGGTGATCCAGGGTAGAAGCGGTGATTAGGAACGATAAAGAAATTAAGGAAGTGAGACGGAGAAGGATTATAAACGTGATACTCCTCTCAGGGAAATAATTACTAAATCTATTGCCTTCAGCAAACACAACAGCGAGACCGTAAGTTTATTTAAGCCTAATTATAAGCTAGCGCTGGATGCAGCAATAAAACCTTGTCTTGAGCCTTCCGTGTGCTTTGACACAATCAACTGGAAAACGAGAAGGCATCTGAGACAAGCCACGGCTCTTCTCTGAGCTTTCAAGGGGCACAGCTAATGCAGAGAGAGGTACACAACACACATCCACTCCCGGGGAGAGCTGAACTTGTTACAGCAGCCCCACAGGCAGCCTTTTAGTCGCGATCTGGTGAAGAAACACGCAAGAAACACCGGGCCGAAGCCCCCCGGCTCCCCCCCGGTTCTTCCCCGGGTCCCCTCCGGGCTCCCCCCGGGCTCCGGGCCGGGGCAGGGCGGCCCCGGGCGGGCAGCTCCGGGCAGGCCGGGGCGAGCACGGCCGTGGGGAGGATGGGGCCGGGCTGGGGCCACGGCTGCGGTGCCCCCGGGGGCTGCACTCACCAGTTGCCCGAGCCCACGATGCACACCTTGAGGGGCGCCCCCGGCAGCGCCATGCCCACGCCCCGCCGATGGCCGCGGCCAGGAGCTCGCTGAAGGCAGCCGCCCGCCGCTGCCCGCCTCCGCCGTCAGGGGCTCGCTTTCACCTCCCTCCTCGCCTCCCTGCGGCTTGCTGGGAAGTGTAGTTCCTCCTGTCGCCTGCCCCTTGGTCCTCAGCCCCTCCTCAGGGCACGCTGGGGACAGCCCCGGGGAGGGCGAGGAATGGTTGGGGCCGCTGACCGAAAGTGGAGGTCGCGCTGGTGTTTTGGTGTACTCCTACAGTCAGGGTTTTCTACTCGGCTAATAACATATATCTCACAGAATCACAAAATCACAGAATCACCGAGGTTGGAAGACACCTCCAAGATCACCCAGTCCAACCTCTGACCTAACACTAACCAGCCCTCCGCTAACCCACATCACTCAGCTCTACATCTAAACGTCTTCTAAAGGCCTCCAGGGATGGTGGCTGAGTCGTGTGTGTCCCCATTAACACTCTTTTGCTTTCTCGTAATTTCAGGGGAGTGTTAAACAGCTTTGGAGTAAGTCAGTGAAGCACAGAGATATGGAGGAACTGAGGTGTCAAGCAATGAAGCAGGTCAGGCCCCAGGCTCTTTGTGAGAGAAAAAAATATGTTTTGTCAAATATTCCTTTCCCATCCTCCTTTAGCCAGAATCATGGTGTTCTCCCTTCACCACACTTCTCCAGAAAAAAATACAGATGATCCATACTACTGGTTTGATGAGGACTGGTGTTGTTGAGGCATCTGTGGCAAACCTTTTTTGTCAGAGCTATCTTTCTAATACACCTTTAGCAGTTTTTAGTAATAACCTGAAATCTGAAAAAGAAAACATTGCAAACAATGAAGAGGAAGGAGCAACAAATAACTTTTCTACTGTTAAAACAAGCACTGTCAAGTCATTAATGTCAGCAAAACCAAACCCCACAAATAGTATTTTAGGCCTCATCTTCAGACTCAGGCAGATGTGTTGAGGCAACCTAACCATACAGATGGGAGATCCCAGCCTGCCATCCTAGCAGGCCATAATAATCTCAGCTGGAGATTTTAATCTTTTTCTCAAGTTGGTAGAAGAAATTATGTTTTTGCACGTTTGCCTGAGTTCACAATCTGGCATCATACCTTACATTGCTAATGAGGTAGGTTAGGAGCACAGGCAATCTGAAAGGTAGTTTCAGGGAAATAAGAATAGCAGCCTCTTTTGTAAAAGACTATGTCCTCGTGTTGAAGCCATGACAGTCCATCTGCAATCAATGAATTGAAGTCACAGAGACTCAGACATGTTCTGCTCAACCTTATACAGCAACCAACCAGCTAAAGTGAAGTGACAGAGAGCTATGGACTATTATATATCAAGCCAAAGAACTGTTTGCCTGAATTACAGGTGTTAAGGCCCTCAGATTCTGGGCTTTGTGTGGAAGCAGCTTAGGCAGGAACACATATTCCCAGATGCCAGGTTTGCTATGGCAGAGGTATGTGCTCCTCTGATAGATGAAACAGGCATCTGGGCTTATTAAACCACCACAAAGATTTGACAGATTTGATCAGCCAGCTCCCCGGAAGATTCAGTCAATATTGACTTGTCTAGTGCATGTCAGAAAGTAGATGGTTTGGTATTTTAACCTATCATCCCATTACAGGAGAAAAAAGGGAAGATTGACATAGAAAGCAAAGACGTATTTTGGACAGGGGAGAAAGCAATAAACAATGAGATCACTGCTAGGTTCTTGACCTAACAGTTTTCCTCTATTTAAGGGGCGTCTTGGTCCAATGTCTATGGAGATAGATCCATTCTTTTCTTCATTGCTTTATTTCACTTTAAACATGGTGATAAAAAACATAGCATGGGTTAAGCATCCATTGAGAAGAACAAAAATAACAATAATAGGGCAATATTATTGTTGTCTGAGATTCCCTGGTTGCGTGTTCTAGACTACATATATGCAGAGTCAACTGCACTTGTAGTTTAATCTATTAATCTGTTTTAACTGTTCTAGATATTGCTAGGATGTTTGTTCCTCTTTTCTAGGAAGTTCTCTATTTGTCTGACATCCACGCGTTTATCAAAACCTGACAAGCTCCTTTCAAAACTCAGTACCCAGAGATAATAAGATATGTCAGTGCTAATCTACAACTGCAAAGAGTCCTGCACAAAGCAGAAACATCTGGCAACAGGAAAATACAGGGATGCTACAATAGTTTAAAATATTTAGCTTTATTTGCAAATTTCTGAAAACATTCCTGATTACCTAGTCAGAAAAATTTCCATTTAATATGCTGTATCATCAAATAGGTTATTGTACAAAAGTTTTCTTATTATACATCTAAAAGTAGTAACTAACAGTTTCATTTAATTTTATTTTCAGTGTTCTGTATAAAAGATAAAATTCTGATTTATATTTAATTAGGTAATTATTGGACTGGAATGTATTAAGGTCTTGAAACACACCTAGAGTTAATCTAAATTCTCCTGCTGATTTTGTAGGGATTTCTTTTGCATACAGGCTATTTTGTAAGTGTGGGACTAACAAAACTGTGACTTGCTCAGTAGTATATACTCATTAGCTTAACTCTGGATATGGATTAGGTAGCACAGGTCAGCCTGTCCTAGGACATGACCTCAAAGGGAAGAAGGCTGAGATATGACAACTCATATTTTCATAGGACATCTCAGTTTCTAACACTTCTTTAAGAGGGAGACGAGTATGAGGTTCCTGACTGGTTTCAACATAGAAGTAACTGCATAGTAGAATTAAGAAAGTGCTTTGCATGTCCCACAGTCTCTGACTTCTTTGATGGAAGTAGATTTAGCCTTTTTTTATTATTCCCAGTGACTGCAGGGTAGCTTAAAATTGCTCTCAAAAAGAAATGCACATTAAAGCCAGGAAAAGAGGCACAAACATTTTCCTTTCCTCCCAACTTAGGTTTCCTTTACTTCATCAACTCCACCATCAATTCCCTCTCATCCTTTACTTCACATAAGAGGTGTTTTCTCACCTCTTATCTGTACTTATTTTGTCAGCTCTCCTTTATCCTAATTCAAGTATTTCTCATTTATGCCTCTTCTCACTTCAGACTTCCCAGCACTACTCTGCTTTGGTTGCCTATTCTGCATTTTTAAGGATAAAAGTTAATGAGGAAAGGAAGGGTTTTTGAGGGCTAAAAGCCATTTTAATTTTCCTCGTGAAAAATACATACACAAGGTCTCAAACTGGAGGATTTTCTCTGCTTTTTCCAGCTTAAGCATTTGTGGAACAAATGTCTTAGCCCACAGTGTAGGAAGTAAATGTCTCACTAAGCAATTTACTGCTATTAGATTTGTATTCTGGAATATGGCATCTATATATGAGACAGAATTATGTGGGCTCAGGGCAATACACCACACTGATTTGGGGAAATGCAGGTGTTTGCTGGGTTAGTGTTCCTTCCTTGCAGTCCCTAGGCAGTGGACTATTCTTAGAATAGAATGGGTTGTCATCACTCTGCCCTATAAATAAACGGTATTAAAAGATATTCCTAAAAAAGAAAACAAAACAAACAAACAAACAAAAAACAAGCTTTTTTTTTTTTTTTTTTTTACATATAGGGAGATTTTTTTTTCTCTTTCTTTTTGAAGTGCAGATGGCATCAAGTTACTTCCATCTTCCATTCTTACAGTTGGACCAGCCCTCATCTCACCTTACTCACTGAACCCTTCTGAAGGCATGCAGGGAATGCTTTCTTTCTAACCTTTCCTCTACAAAGCAAACAATAACAAAGCCCTTTATCTTTGGAAGCTAGGAGAATGGTGATAGTGGAAGAATGTAGGGCTGTTTAAAGAGATCAATTGGCAAAGCACAGATCAGTGTCTCTGATACGACCCTCATGCTAGACACTAACTAGTACCTCCTTCTAGTGCTTCTTGTAGCTTTGTCCCAGTCTCATCACTGAGTCGTGCTTTACAGATAACTTTTGCTTTCATAGCTGCTCTGCCTCCACACAATGTCGTGACTGGGTCTCTTGCAAAACTATAAAGCCCATGACTGTGCAGCCCCAGCCCACAGAACTGTACTCCTATAGCTACACAGCGTTCTTATCAAGGACATACAGAGTGCAATTGAAGATTAGAAGTGAACTGAATTTATTTACTGTTCATCCCTATTTTCCATGGAATTCTACATAACATTTTTGCAAAGTTATCAGTCCAGAAAGGTTTGGACCATGTGTCAACTTTCTCCTGCATTCTGTTGACTGCAAAGGGATTACAGCAAAAAAGCAAAACCAAACGCACACTGAAATTAAAATCTGGATCTGTAGATAAACTGTCCTGGCTAGTGTCCATGTTACATAACTGTTCTCAGCTAGGAACAAAAAGAATACAATTTTTTTTTTTTTTTTCCGTGTATGCACCATTATCCCAGGGAGTGCTGCAGTTAGGAAAATTCTGCTTTATCCTGGGTGGGCTGGTTTGTCCATAATTCAGCTGATGCTTTATCCAATCATCTGGAATCAGAATAGATCACTTACAGTCTCTCTGCTGTTTTTCAGTGACTTTTACTACACCTAGAATGAATTTTCATCGGTTCATAGCTGTACTTACAGTTTGAAAAGGTTCTGGAAAAGCGGCCCGAGTGCTTTTCCTAGAAATTTTTAGGAAAACTAGATGTGAAGTACAGAATTTCCAAAATAAAGATTGGGACAGTAAAGGTGGCTCTATTAACATAGTACTGATATAGGCATGTATTTCTTCATCTCTACCTGTATATCAGAAATTCAGTCTTATACACTTTCAAGGAAACATCCACATCAAGTTACTGTAGAAAGATACGGTGACTGATTTTTAGAAATAATTATGCCCCACAATTCCTGCTGGATCCAGGATATGCTTAGCTGGTGCTCTCATCAGGTGTGTCCGAAAGTCAGTTTGTTACTGCTTAATAGTTTTTAATTGACCTAGACCTTGAAGTACTGTATGCAGTTCTATAATTGATTTTTTGTTTCATTCAAATGTGATGAAATCATTTGTCATTTTCACTACGTAAACACTGTGAAACAATAAACAACGTAAATTCACTGTGAAACAGTCAAGGCAAAGTAGTAAAATCAGAAAGTAACTATTGGTTCGTTTCAAGAAAGTGAAAGTCTCGGTGTGGTATGGGTTTGTGAGCATTTGATGTAGCGAGCAGAGGATGAAATACAAGAGAAGGGTACTCTATTTTCAATTGTTCAAATGGAAATGCATAGCTAAAAAGGGTTTGCATAATATTATGCCTGAACTGCTGTCAGGGCCCTCAGTGAGCTCCTAGGTCATTGCCTTGACCAACCTGTAACCTGCCTGAGGTCCCTGCTATTTGTTACCTGACAGCTGAAGGTAGAAGTGTTTTTCTACACCAGCTGTAAAAGCTGTAATCAGAAAGGTTTATTGAAAATTAACTTTTGGCAAAGCAAAGACATTATTATTATTTATTTCTTTTTAGCTACAAGGATGCATCTGTGCTGATCCTGCATAGCTGAGAGCAGAAATAAACCTAACAACAGCCCAAAGATCAGCTGCACAGAAAGGCAATTTACTTGTGTTTCTGTCTGACTTCACTCATTTTGGCACTTGCAGAGCCAATTTATTTGAGTAAAGTTATGCAGGATCAGGGAATAAGGCCATAAGAAGTAACAATTAATGCATGAGTCACTCATATAAGGAAGGTATGTACAAAGGGCATATTCCAGATTGTGAAACCAGTAAAGATTCAAAGCGAAAGCATGTTCTTATTCCCTTGTCCTAGAACTGAGGCAAATTGTGATGTATTAAAAATAATTCAGGTAGGATAAATAAAAGCTATATTTATAATGTTATATATTAAAAATACACTATTCTGTCTTCTGCCTTCTGTCTTCATCCTTCTATCTGTATTGAAGAGACCCTCATTCTCCTCGTGCTGACTTTGTGCTTTGAGCATGGATATTGCCCTGCGCTCGTCTGCTTTGTAAGTGGCCACCACATATGCTACAGGAGGGGCTGCTTGTACCTCAGCTTATGACCGTAAGACTGCAGAGAGGATGGTTGTGTGGTTGTGTGGGGCCATTTTTGGTGATATAGTGAGGTGTGGGGTGACAATGCAGCTTAGAACACTTTGAGGGGAAGATTCCTATGTGGGTAGGGTTGGGCAGAAGAGAGGCACCGATGGAGCTACTGTACTATCGTATCATTTCTTCTGGCAAGGGTTGAGAAACCTGAGTACCAGTTCCAGCACCATTGAGTCTTAGTCCTGCTGTCCTTAACAAAGGTGCTACCAATAAGGCAGGGAAGTGTGCCTGTGATATCTATGGACTATAACAAAAGTTAGTCAAAAGTAGCTCCCTTGAGGTCAGTCTGAACCATAGTAATAGCAGCAGAACTAATTAAGATACGGCAGAGACAGCCTATCCAGCTCAGCTTGCCAACGATCTCACACCACATTCATGTAGGAGATACTTTCCTGCGCTAAGGAGAGCAAGAGCTCGGAGGAGAAGAGGATTAACCTCTACTAGCAGCCTGAAGAAACTGAAAACCAGCAAACTAAGCCATAGTGGCTTTCAAAAACGTCAACAGAAAGCTGAATGATCAAAGTCACATAGCTGCTGGGAAATCTGTTGAGCAGGAAGCATGGAGCCATGCTGATCTCCAGCAGCGACTTAAGGAGCGATTTGATAAAGCTGCAGTAATTATGACATCTTTCCTGTGTTCGGCCTTTCTGTAGACAGGTGCTAATGAGTGGTTCTATAAAGGTTTAATAACGCATGTTTCTGGACATCAGATCATTATCTAAGCTGTAGAGTGTTGCAGCTGGAGTTTCTAGTGAGATGTTTTCTATAAACGCTGCTTGCTAGGTTTTTCCATGCATAGTGCCTCAGGATGGAGGGGAGGTCTAGCACGGCACGCTAGTTGCATGCCTCTGGTCACCTCTAGTGAGATGCAATCTTATTTCTCACCAGCAGTGGGCTGCTTTTGCCTTGCTGCTTCCATTTGTGCTGTTCCACTGCCGTGCATCAGAAAACAATGCAAGTTGTGCAATCCACACGTGTGCAAAGCCACCGAGTGTGACAATCTCGGTGACCTCTGTTTACAGTCTAGCAGGGCCAGCAGCATCCAAACCCTGTTATCAGCATACCAAACCGGCAAGGAATGTCCCATGTGGAGCTGATCTGCCTCAGCTAGTTTTTAACTCAAGGGCGTAGGGCTGTATTTATCTTAGCTGCAGAGGATGAGGACTCCCACGAGGGTGTTGCAACTTGCAGTTTTGTTATTCCATGGCAGAGTCTATGCATATGAACTCCCTGAATATCAACACCTAGGACAAATTTAGCATCTGTAGTAACTCTGACTAATTGCAATGTTTTTGTTTAGATGGAAACCATACACTTGCCAGAAATTGTGAAGGACCAGGAGGTGCTGAAACAGCTTTCAAAACTGGCAGCTAGCCAGCTCTAGTGCCTGTGTGATAGGGCCTGGGTATATAAACTATAGCTTTTCAGAGTGCTTAACATCATTTGTTTCAAAGAAAAAATAATTGATGCCCAGAAGTATCCTGATTTGCAAGCACAGAAATATTTTTCTATTAAACTTTACTGCCTGCTAGCAAAGCTCAGTTAGCCCGCAGTGGTACAGTCAAGCTCAGTAAAGCAGAATAGACTCCCGAATGCAACTTTGCAACAGGAAAACAATATTAATCAGTAAAGAATGACTTTCACTGGAGATTAATTTATTATGCTGTGAAGGAGGAAGCTTTTTTGACACTAGAGGGTGTTTTTGTTTCCTGACCACAAAACCTGCCCCGTGCAGCTGAAGCTCAAACACATGGGAACTCTGTTGCTCTACAGAGTTTATATGCAAACTGACTGAGCAAAAGGCCAAGATGGAGACAAAGGAGGCATTAGACTGAACACTTGTAAACAAAAAGTGGCACTAAATGAAGTTCTGATGGCCAGCTAACCCCAATTTTCATTGTAATTTTTAAAAATGACTAAATGATTTAAATTAATCTCCCACCCCGAACCTACTTTGAGTCTCTTCCCTTTGTGTTTAAGTAAGACGTGCATGTTCTTCATAGCAAAACCAAGAATCTGCAGTTTATTGATAACTTAATTGGTTTTAGCAGCTATCTTAGGTTCCTTTTCACCAGAAGCTTTTTCAAAAGAGTTCTGAGTTCTGAATTCCTGAGTGATGCCTCAGTCGGTTTCCTGGGTGTGGGAGAAGCAACACGAAAAAATCTCTCTGTAATTTTTTAGAAAAATAAGGATGAATCATGGTGATGTCAACAATTTCATCACTGGTTTTGCTTTTCTTTAAGTTTGTGTAAAAAAAAAAAACAAACACCACAAACTTCATACTTCATAACGCTTCCGTGTATTAATGTGGTTTTCAGACTTAAAAAATGTTCTGGAGTCTGAAGTATTCATCCCTACTGCTTGTGCAAATTGTTTGCCTTGGATAGGGTTGTGCAGCCATAAGTGATGGGAATACAAGATGCAATCACAGAATCACCTAGGTTGGAAGAGACCTCCAAGATCACCGAGTCCAACCTCTGACCTAACACCAACCAGTCCTCCACTAACCCACATCACTGAGCTCTACATATAAACGTTTTTTAAAGATCTCCAGGGATGGTGACTTAACCACTTCCCTGGGCAGCCTGTTCCAATGCCCAACAACCCTTTTGGTAAAGTTCTTCCTAATATCCTACCTAAACCTGGCTCCCCCGGGTCATTTGGCTTGCCAGAGAGAAAGGCTGCCCCTCAGCCACAGGGACTGCCCTGCACTTCCCATCCTGTCCCCTGGGTTTATTTTAAATACTGTTTTTTAGGTAATTTCAGTCTATTCTTTATGGAAAAGAAGAGAAGCAAGGTGCGTCTTCAGGCCTAATTCCCATGTGCGCTTTGTGCTCTGAGTGAAGAATTTCTTCCTCACGTCACATCTGATCTAAATCTCCCCTCCATTTCTTCAAAGCCCTTATTCCTGGTTCCATGGCTACACTCCCTGATTGAGTCCCTCTCCAGCTTTCTTCTAGGCCACTTTTATGGCTAAGGTTAGGTGGCAAAAAAGCCTGACCTAGCAAATTGCAGCCTTATCTACCTTGTTCCACAGGACATAACAATCTGAGTTGTGTGGGATATACCAGTCAGAGCTTTTAGACTGTTTGCAGAGGCCTGCTTTGGCTTGACTGTTTCCAAGCAAAGCCTGCCATTCCTTATCCAGACACAGAAAGCTTTAAACCAATTGCCATTATCAGTAGGAAATACTTGGATGGAAAAAAAAAAACAACTATTTTTTTTTCCAACTATTTTTACATGCTAAATATTTGATACAAATTGCTTTCTCTAGTGGGAGCTTGTATAAGATCAGTGTAAAGGACTGAAACAGCTAAACACCAGGAAACTTCTCCAACCTCCTGAAGTTGAGAAAACAGCCTCTGTGTGCTCAAGCAAACAAACAAAAAACAAAAGCATATCAACGAGACTGTGTTCAACAGTGAATGCATGCCTAGCGATAGTTCCAGGCAAGTCAGCCATCTCCAAAGGAATGTATTTAATAAAACCTAATTGCTATATAAAAAAAAAACGTAGTACAACAGGAGATCATGGAAAATCGAAGCAACACTATAAAGGACCAGTTGTATTCCATAACTATCATGGATTCAAAAGATAAAACAACATTTGTAGCTTAAAAGAACTGCATGGTGTAGGCAAAATAATGTATTGCTATTACTTTTACTCTCAAGCTCTCTCCTTCACAGTTTAGCAGTAAGTAGCTTTGAAACGTTAGGAATAAAACCCAGTAAATATCAATAGATAGCCATCAGTAAGTATCAGTAAATATTAGCAGATACTGCTTAGTAGGAGAGTTTTAATTTTGAATATGCACAAGGGATAAATCCACTTTTATTTCAATACATCCACTCGGAGGGTCAACAACATGTCACAAACTACCGTCTCTAAAAGCCTATCTGGCTTTTATGTAAAGGAGAGCCTCTCAACTGTTTGATAGCCTAATTTGTATTAATTTGGTTAAAGAGGAAAATTCTTACAATTATTAACGTGAAGAGACGATCCTCCCCCTAATTATCCCCTTCTGTAAACTTGTCTCCTTTGCTCTGATATTCTAGTTTATACCTAATTCATAATAATGGATACCAGGACAGTATAAAACCCGTTTAAATTGAAGAATGGATTAATGCAGTAGAAGACAATGCCTCTTATAATTTTCATTTATTTCCCAACTGCTGTTAAACTTGGTGCATCTTCTAGAATAAACATTATCAATTCTCCTGGAGATACAGACTCTCGTATTTGCTGCTGCTAGAGATGATGCACTGTCTTTCTTTTTCTGCGCACCCATAAACTCAATTGCATGACTAATTAATCTGCTGCAATAGCAGTGAACTTAATAATGTAGTTTATGGCTTTGCTTTCAAGTTTGCAAGAGTATTTGTTTAAAAGTTTTTAATTGTTTGGAGTCTTGGCCTTGAAGGCAGCAAAATGTGCATAACTCGTTTATGTTTTGACCATTCAAAATTCATCATCAGTAATCCAATTACAAGTCTTGTGAAGTGTGTAAATCGTCCAAATTATAATGAAATGGAAAATTGACTTTGTAGTCATTAATTAGTACATTAACTGGGCATACTCATACACCTTTAAACCTTCGAGATTTTATTAGAGTATCGGAATAAATAAAAATGTGATTTAGCCTTTTCTCAAAGAGGGAAGGGAAATAGCTTATCCTTTTGAGGATAAGCTATTGCAGATGTATCTGGAAGGTTTTGACAACGTGTTCAGTGAAGAAAAATCCTTAGCATCAGCCACGTTCCCTGAGCACTACTTCCCTTTGAGGAAATGGAACAGGTTCCCTTTTAAACTATTTGCTGAGCTCTTTGTATCACAAGCAAACTGTGATTTTTCCTATAATGGTTAAATGCATTTGCTTTTTTTGTTCTTCCGTTTCCTCTGTGACTCCCAAAGTAACACACTCAGGCTCTCTTCCCATGCTATATTAGGCCAAGGAGAACTATCCTAGAGGCATGAAATACGAAGTGCTTGAACTTCTCCACCTCTGCCACGACTTCTACATTCTCTGAGATGTCTTCATACTGCCCTGAATTATTTTACTTTGCCTCTGAGTGCAGCCAATTAGTAAGACCACGGATGTTAGTTACTTTTAATTCAGAAGTTGGGCCTTTTTATCCTTTGATACTGCTAGAATTTATGGAAATATAACCTAACTGAGAAATTATGTCAGTGAGAAAAGCTTACCACTGTGAGATCTGGGTTATACTGTTTATCTTCCATTATCAGTGGTGTTTTATTAGAAACTGCAGTTCTGGCAACACATTAGGTTTTAGCTGAGTGCTGATGTACAAAGCAAAACATTTCCCATTTGCTTTCTAGCTGATAGTCCATTCATCTCCTGGTACAACTCCTGCGAGGAATTAATCAGACTTAATGAGGCTCTCATCACCTTCTTTTGATGTTGTGCACTCTGCTAACGCAGGAAACCTTTGCAAAATGACACAATGTATTGGAGTTTTTTTGCTTCTCTTTATACGTACATTTTGTGACATGTTTTCCTAGATCATGTTGGCTCTCACAGACTGTAAGGGTTCTTGTGTTCTGCTGGACTTCAGTTTTGAGCTTTGTATTCCTCATTACCCTGTGGATGCGAGCTGATAGCCGAGTTGTCCTTTCTACTGGCATTTTGAATTTTCAGTCATGTCTGCAGTATTTAGACTGCCATCCATCTGCCAGAAGCCTTCTTCTGGACTGAGTAGATCTTGAACTAACTCTGCATATTGTGCCGAGATTTCAATCTAAATCTGCCAGTCTTTTCTGAAGCCTTTTAATTTTGACCTAGATTTCAGTATTCCTTTTTCTTCATGAGAAAACAAAATCGATTCCTCAGTTTTCACTGAGCCACAGACACTTCTAACGTGGCCTAGTTAAAACCACATTCCTGTGTTTCATTTTATGGTGCAGCATTTGTACTTCTTATGTTTCTATACTGCAGTTTTTCTGCCTCCTTTGACTTATATTAACAGGAGATGCCTAAATGTTCTATCTATTTCAGCACCAGCCCCCATAAAAAGGCGACCTTCTCAATGTCATTTTTTCTTCTGATGACACCTATTGCTTTTGCATTCACACTATAACACTGTTTGAACTTTCTTTCATTGTCTGCTGTATTTCTAGAGAGTGAGAGCTGTAATTGAGCCTTTAGGATATGTATTTTAATTTTATTTCGAATGTTATGCAACATTAAGTAAACTCTGGGACACAAGATGCGTAGCACAGAGAAACTACGTTAAGTGCTTTGATTCCAGCTGGGCCTGAATTTCGTGATCTTCTCTATTATATAGCAGAAACTTCTCAGAGGCATGGCTGTTCACAAAGGGTGCCACTAACAGTACACAGAATGCAGGGGAAGTTCAGAAACCACTGAAACAGGAAGGTACATCCTTCCTGGTCAGTCCTTCCACGTGTGTATTCCTGGGAAGCCAAGAGCAGCATTAACGAGAGGAAAATAACTTCATTCTCTCAGGAAGAAGTACCATTTGTAGTGTGCTACGGATTGTAAATGTGCTACCTTGGTCCTACATTACAAATGGATTTTCATCCTTTTTATCGTTATTTTTGAAACTGATCCTTTATACTTCTTGCTGTTTCTTTCTGCCTCCGCGGTTCAGGTTGAAGCAAACTGCCCTTGGCCATGGAAAAAGAAGTCGATAACATGACTTGAACTGAAAAGGAGAATTTTGCTGGGAAAGAGGGTGATGTGAGATTATTTTTCCCACCTATTCTTCACTTTTATTTTGTTCATTTGGCAAGACCAAAGCCTGAGGACCTGTACTGCACTTAAACAACTTCATAGGATTTCTACTTTTGAGAACTGTGCTAATTATACACTAAGGAAACATTAGGAAAAAAAAAAAAGTGGAAAGAAATTGCTTTGCTTATTTCTTCCCTTATTTATTAATAAAGAAGGCCATTAGTACCTCTGAATAAATGAACACAGTTCCTATCCTCTGTGAAGAAAATTACTTGAGCAGAAGGAATGCATCAGAAGTGTTATGCATAAAATTTGGGTACATAGGAATGGCATTTTCCCTCACAACTACTGAACAGAAGACTAATAACCTCAAAACCTATGGCACCAGTGTACTTTTATATAGAGAAAGCTTTTTGTGTTGTCGTTCCTTAAATCCTTCTCTTTTTGTGTATGATGGCTTGGGTTGGTTTGTTAGACCCATTTCCCTTTGTAGAATTTTCCTAAGATTCAGATTACCTCGAAACGCTTGGTTATTGCTGCCTGTGGTTGACAACCTCTGCCTTGTTTCTGGTGCGCTGCATCACCAAGCAACATCCTTTCTCCTTCTATATGAGAGTGAGAAAGCCCTGTGGTTAAGTCAGGGGACTAGTCTGCTATTTCTTCCACATTTCTAAATGTCCTGCCAGTGGAGTGCTAGGATTTTGACACGTGTGGTTTATGTGCAGCTTCTGAAGCCTGTGCCTAACCTAGCCTTTTTTGGCAAACTCCCCATTACACTCTTAGGCTGACACTGGAGCAGCTCCACCTCCGCTGGGAATTCTGAAGTAGACATTTTCTGCTGTTGCTATTAAAGTGTTGTCTAAACTTGGTTAGAACAGATCTAGCTGGCAAAAGAAGGCAGCAGCAACTGCCAAAGACCTTGCTGGTGCTCCAAACGTGGTGTGACAGTACTCACTGTTGGTAGCAGAGAAAAAAGAGCAAAAACTCTTTCAAACCGTTCATTTCTTGTCTTTGTTTCTGCCCACAAACCCCATTTTCCCCTGTCATAACAGAGTTCTATGCCCTTCTCTACTAAAACCAATATGAATTTGATTTCTGACATGAATGAATCTTGGATCAGGCTAAATTCATAATATGAGGGCTATGTTTTCCCATAATAAAACCCTATTCCACTTTATAAAGTGCACACTTTATTTATTTACGGTTTTTGGATAATAATTTATTCTGGCATCTTCTAAAAAGAAAAAGAGCTGCATGATCTTTTGAAGACTCTTCCTGGTCTATTAGATAGTTTAACTAAAAACTCAGATCTTTTCCATTTGCTTTTCATGAGGTGTTTTTAAAAATTATGTGGAGAACTGAGAGAACTATTGAATCTGACATCACATTAAGTGAAGCCTAATTTGGATGGGGCACTCAGTTCTTAAGAGTTCGTGGACTCCTCAGAGCTTTGTTCCATTGTTTGTTCAGATTTTTAACTCCCATGGCAGTTTGAAAAAACTTGTGAGAAGATTTTTTTTTTTAGAGATCCAGTGCCTGTCTTGTCATTTAGGGGCTGACCTCTCCTGACCGGGATTTTAAGATGCCACAGAATCAGTCCCTGTATTTTTCCCTAGTAGGACAGTAAGATTAGACATTTCTTTTTCAATTTCACATGAACAAGGTGTCAGAAAAAAATAAAACAAATTTGTCCGGTCTTTTGTCCGGTCTTGGTTCTAACCAAGTTTATGTTATAAAGAAGGAAGAAAATCCTCTGTGTGCAAGTCTTTGGTTTCCTCCTCTTTTTGTCATTTCAGGTTGTTAGTGCCTGGAATCTGTTTTATATCAGCTTTCATGACTTTAATGCTGTCACATTTTTTGCAAGCATAGCCCTATTTTTGGGCTGTAACAGAGTCACTGTAGTACGGGGAAGCTTATGATTGACTGAAGCTGGCAGAGCTGAGGTTAGAACGTCTGGATTTGTGACACTGCAGCTAAGGAGTGCCCATCCTCAGCATCCTCTAGGAGAAATACCAAGGTCAGGAAAAGCTAAACTGAAAAAAACGGCAGCTTCCTGACCTTTCAGTTTGTGTGTTCTAAAAAAAATAACATTTGTTTCTACCTTTGAAATCGAGTCAAATGCTCTCATATCAAGCCACGTATGAATGTACATTCAGTTTTGCAGCGTAAGCTCTCAAAAGTCAAAGATCAAAGCTGACAGCTGGGTTTTAGAAACCAGAGAGACAGAATCATAATTCAGCTCTTTGCATATTTGAGGTTTTCTCCACTGGATACTCCTGTCAAGGCTGTGTGATATGAGAGCAAGCGTTACAAGCAAATTCACGGGAGGAGGGGGAGAAAAAAAGGCTCTCTCTTTCTTTCCAGCAACCAGAAGAGGACTGGATAAATGACCATGTCAGGCTTTTATAAACTTCAGTTTCTAGTAATCAGTGATGATAACAGTCAATTCTATGCTGTGGGCTCCTGCTAATGTTGCCTATCTGTTAAACCAGCGTTGAACCTGCAGACTGCAAAAGATCTAGATGCACTAATTAGGTAATATGCAGCATGAGCCTTTTAAAAAAAAAAAATAATAAAAAAATCTTATTTTTTGTAATATGTAAAAAATGTTTGGTTTTCACAAGCTATTATCATGTGGCTGTTTTCAGATAAATTAAAATCACTCAGTGGTGAACACTGGCAAACAAACTGTTGTCCCTAGCTAGGGATAATTGCAGCCATCATATGTTCCGGAGTTAATCAAAATGTAACCCCAAAGACTATAAATCCCCAAACTGTAAAAAACAAAAACAAAAACAAAACCAGTTTTTACTGCCTTTTTACTGCCTTTTACATTCTTACTCAACTGGTTTTATTCGTGAGAGGTAAAATTTAGAACTAAATGGCTAAATATATTTCAGTAGCTTATTGAATTTATAAGAGATTTATTTTGATGGCAAAAAACTGTTAAAATGTAGGTATGGGAATTCGCTCGAATGTTCTTCCATTTTGTATTAACATTACTCATACAAAGTAGGCCTTAATCTTGACAATCTGCCCAACTTCTAAAACATTGTTATGAAAAAGGGACTGAAACTTATGCTTGTTTTAATACAAAGTTCAGCAGTTTCAGAAAGTGTTTCAAATACATTCTGTCTTTTGGCATGCCTGTGCATTTCCATCACGCGTATTGAACTGCCTACCAGTATTTCTTCTGCAGATTTGTAGGTTAAAAAGGAGACAATCATGTTGCATACAAAACTTGTATTTTTTTTTTCCCAATTAGGTTTCTGTAGATGAAACTGCTTGCAGAATGGAGCCAGAAATTAGTAATATAAAGTACTTTCTGCATAAGTAGTTTTAGAAAGTTTTAACTTAAATTTTCTCCCCTTTTCACTGTCAAAAAATCTGAACATTTGTGTTCTTCATCTCTAGTGCATAGTTTGTTCCTGTTTTTTTAATCTGTCATGCCATTGTGAGGTGGATTCTAACACGACCTAGACAACACTTTTAAGGATGTTGTGAGTAAAATACAGCTCTGCTGTGGGTGAATAAGAGGTTTAGAGACTGGTTCAATTCGAATGAGACTGTTCTTCAGCTATAAGATGCTGCATGCTATTATCAAATAATTATATTGTTGTTGGAATATGAGATCAAAGCACAAGCTGCACAAGCTAGCATTGTATTATCCGTCAGTACACACTCTGTAACATGACTGCTCTGTAGAAATACTTTTAAAATCCAAAAAACAGTTTTGCAAATTAGGTGTAGGATTACGGATTTCATTTAGAAGGTCGATGGACAATAAGCTGGGTGATTTTACAGTGATACAGCACCATGCCTTATAAGTGTTGAAGTCTGACAGATTCCACTGGAACCAAAAAAGGGTACAAAAAGAGCTTGAGTACTAGTCTGAGATGTGATAGAGGGAAGCAGCACTGAATAGACTCTGTCTGATCTTAAATCTGAATTTGACCCTTAGTGGACCAGTGTATTTTTCAAATCTCTAAATGTTTAACTATACAGCTGAAAAAAGGGCAGATAGAAATGCCTGCACCGTGTTAACATTTCATAAATCAACATTTATCTGTAATTCCGCAGCAAACTGAAAAGGAGTTCATTTATCTAGAAGGTCATGCTCAATAATCTCCGTGTTTTCTCCAGAACGTGGTGTATGAAAGAATCTATTTAAAGAACTGTATTTGTCACTACTTAGAACAACTGTTCAAACATTAGTTGGCACAGAATAAGGCTGTTCCCACTAGCTAAAACACACAGTAAATATAGTGTCAGTGATATTTACGCTCACCCTATTTCTCTGTGCCCTAGCTTCCTACTTGTTTCCAGTTGCAGTTCAAAGTGTTGACTCTATGCAGACAATCCCTTACATCATGGTTATAGCACAGGGCACTTCCTTCTGCATGTTTTATGACATCTGATACAAATATACATAATACCAATGGATATTCTCTCCACCTGACCACCCCAAACTTTGTATTCCAGCGGCTCACAGACAGTTCAATCAGGTTTTGCTTCAACTGGTCTAACCTGCAAATTACAGAGCAGTGCACCGTAGGTGAGTAAACAAGCTATCACAAGTCTAGCTGTGGCAGCACGAACCTCAGTCCAAATGAATTTGTGATGTGTTGTGGCAGAGTGAATTACACTGCACTCAGGTCTGTGTTTCCCAGACTAGATTGTTTCTGGCAGCCAAGGCAGTTTGGGTATTTTTGCCATATGCCATGTCCTTTTTGACTGTTTCCCTGTCACCAGCTTGAACCTCAGTGAGAACCGGGGGATGGTTCTGTAGGTGGAGGAGAAACTTGGATGAGAAGCTGCTGACAACAGGACGAAGTGTGGCAAAGAAGCATGTTTAGCACACGCTGCAGGCTTACGGGCACCAGGGAGGGAGGATAAAGTGCATACTGATGCAGTAAAGCTAATGGTAAAGTTGGCAGACTGCAAAGTTAATGCTAGCTTCTCTATGTTCTTGAAATCCTCAGGTCAGAAGCGTTTTACTCATGGATGGCATGCTGGTTAAATCTCAGTGAAACCATTAGGTAAGGTAGAACACAATAATTGTATTACGACTCTGTCCTGTGCAATGAAAAGGGGCAGACTAGAGGGGTCGCTGCTTCTTGTAGACCTTCTAAAGTCAAGTTATGTGTGGGAATGGATCTGAGGAAGGACGAGAGAACATGCTGCTGCTGCACTCTGTTCCCACCTGCTGCATGCATGCCAGCTGCACTCACTCTGGGGCAGTTGCTGTGGACAGCTGGGGAAGTTTAAGTGAGAGCAGCCTTGGCACAGCTGTGACTGCTATGAACTAAACTTTAGGGATTGTGTCTGAATGATTCCAGTGCTGACATGCATAGGCAGGGGTGATAGAGGTGCACAGTGGTATGGTTTTGCTGTAAATATTGCTTGCAATTTAGTGACACGTGGCTTGAGTCTCTAAAGCTGGTGGAAAATGATGCAATGTCTCAGGAGAACTCTGTAGGGAAAGGAGGAGGTGGTAAAACTGAGCCAACCTTGTGTCATTTCCATGGAATAGGTTCAATGCTTGAATGTAGACCAGGCAAAACTAGTTTCTGTAGACCCTCTCGTTACAGCAGAACATGTAGATCCCCTGCCCAAGCTGATTATGAGTGTTAGAAGTTGTGTGGAAACCTGGTGGGGAGGACAGGGAAGAGGTAGAAAAGGAATGTGGAAAGTAATTATAGAAAACTATTTGTTAGGGGAGCATTAAAAAGGTATAGAAACCCCAAACATGATGACCAGGAAACAGAAAGCAGCAAATGGGCTGTGAGATGGCCTTGTTCTGCAAGCTAAAACTCTGTGGTTTAGCAAAGGATCGCAGAATGGGGAAACTTCTCTGTTTCCCAATAAGGGAAAACAGAGATGAATGCGTTATCTTAGCAGATGTTTTACTTTCTAAAAGGTGGGATAAATAATGAGCAATGTTGCTTCTTTGGGTACTTGAAAGAGGCAAAATTTTGGCTTGGCCACAGAGTGGAAGTAACATCCTAAAGGAGGACAGTAAAGTAGTGGATGTGTTACCTTGGAAACAGTGAGAGCCTTCATTAGGCAGGTCGCTGTTAATAAATAGTTAATTAAGAATACTTGTAATGAAGCATACGTCATGCAGTATTACATCAGACAAAGTCAGTGCATGTTACTGGGAAGTCTAGCTCTACTGGTACAGACAATTAGCTAGTAAAGAAAAACCAACGAAACAGAACAGGTTCAGTCATTTTGGAGAACATTAATGACTTTAAAAAAAAATGAGGATAGGGGTTCACCGGTATCAAGATTGCCATGAAAGGTTGTCCAGCTCCATTAGATCACAACAGTATGCACATACTGGGAAGGAAGAAGAGACGTGGAGGTTGGTTGTAATATAGTCCCGTGCTTAAATGCAATGCAAAAGCGGCGTAAAATGCCAACGTTTGAATCAAAAGGACCTTTGATTAACCAAGGGGAAGGAATCCTTAGTATCTGAATTATAGGTCAAACCAAAGCTCTGTCTAGTCCAGTGCCTTATTCCTTCCCCTAGTAGGTGCTTAGAGAAGGATCAAGAGCAGGGCAAGTGTTATTTCATCAATAGAGTAAACACTCCTCAAAACATCAGAAGTTTAGGGGCTTTCTGATCTTCAAATACCTCCAAAACACTTTGGTCAGCATTGTTTAAACATACTTCAAAAACAGTTGTCCAATTGCTCTTTTAATTTTTCTAGACTTTTGGCATCCAAAACCATCTTGTAATGAGTTTCACAATTACAAACCATGTGAAAATGTATTTTCTTGTGCCTATTTTAAATCAGCTGCCCTGCAGTTCTTGTTTTGTGGGAAACGGTGAAAAATCATTCCTGTTAACCTGAATACCATTTTGCACACTGGTTGTATCTTTTCCAACTGAAAGCCCTGTTGAGTTAGTTCTCTTGCTGTACAAAAGCCGAGGTTTATACCTTTTCTCTCTTATTATGTCCTTTTTGAAGGAATATTATTAATGCAGAGCATACAGGCACTGGGTGTACTTTTTATACATTTATATAGCCGCATGCTGATATTTCTGTTTTCCTAATGAGCTCATCACAGCTGTTTGCTTGATTACCCTTGAACATGGAGATGGGTTTTTCAGCGGACTGTTTAAAATGACTCCAAGATGTCTTTCCTGAGAGGCCTTAGCTAATTTATAGATCATCATTATGCATGTGTAGTAAAAGCTTTTTTTTCACCATGTCTGTACTTTGTTTTTTTGGAAACATTGAGTTTCAGTTGCCATTTTATGAGCAAATTAGTCACCACTTTGAGATCCTTCTGCTGTTTTTTTTTTTTTTTTTTTGGAGTTGGCTCTTTTTTTAACTATAAATGAATGCAGGAAATTGTGATTTAGGAAGATGCTGAGTAAAGTACATCCCAACTCAGGGTAGCGTTTTCCCTCCTTTTGAAAAATGGCCATTTAGTCCTCTGTTTTGTTTTCCATCTGTTAACTAGTTGGTAATCTGTAAGAGGACCTTCTATGCTATCACATCACAGTAATGTGATAGCAACAGTGCAGAGTGGTTTGAGATTTTGCAGAAATCTCCTGAGGACACAATGTACTTAGAGCCTGGTGTCCCATCCGTTGCAAAAACTCCCTAATGGCCACACCATTGTTATTTGAGTATTATTGTATAGAACGATAAAAAGAGGTTTCTCTATAACTTTATGAGGAAGCTTCTTTTCCTGACATAATTCTCGTAGGATAAATCCTATGGAAGGCAGAAAATGATCATTCTTTGTAATATAGAACATAAACACGATGTATTGAGGTGGCTGGTGGGAGACTGTGGTGGTGGCACTGTTATTTCACTAAAATTTTGTTCCACTGTTCTGGGCTGTAGCTGTAACTGATTATGAGGGAAAATGAAAGCATCTCATGCTTATCTCCAGAGCAGGGTGTGAATTTTCCAAAGGAGCACACCTTGTTCATTCCAGTGTCTTCTGAAAACTGTGGTCACCAAAGTAATGGAGCTGAGCCTCCTGAGAATGAGGATTTTCAGGCTGTGGTCAGGGAGTTTCTGTCCGTAGTCACTGGTAGTAGTCTTTCCTGACCAGGGAATTTTACACGTACATCTTAAGTAATAGCTCTGACCTGAAAAATTGCTCTCAAGTATTTTCTGTTTTAAAGAATAACTAAGTTCATAATCTTTGTCTGTGCTGCAGGAGATGTACATTAAACGTTCCACCAATGAATACTAAATCAAAATTCATATTTCCAGACGGTAGTGCCTCAGTATTTAGCTACAACATGAGAAGTTTAACTACCCAAAATTCAGGATCCAGTTGCCCAACATTGCAGCTACCCAACCACAACACATATGGTAGGATTTTCTGGGGAGAAAACTGGGAGAATCTAAGTTAAGGAGCCCTCTCGTCTGTGATGGTTTATGTGGGGAACTGAGGCCTCTGTGAGGGGACACTGTGTGTGAATTTGGATGGTTTGAGTATCTTCAGAGGTGCAGAGCATAGGAGAGCACCTGATGTTTGGTACACTCCAAAAATCTCTAGTACATGGCAAAACTTTTCAACGGGTTAAAGCGGAGGAGTGAAGCTTGGTTCGCATTTGGTGAGACTCGCTGAGTGCCTCTGCATTTCAGGTCTCCAGTTGTAAAATGTCAGCAAGAGTATCTACGCATCTGGCACGCTGTGGTGACAGATGTTTCCCCAGCACCGAGGCACTGGGCTGGTGCAGCATGGCCAGCTGCAGGCTCCATGTGAAGGCACGCAGCCCCTCAGCGTGCACCTGCCTCCGCTCCGCTTCTCCGAGCGCCCTTCAACGACAGAGCCTCCATCCACAGGCGAGGTGACTTAACCTTCAACTTTTTATTTAGGTGAAGAGTGGGTGAGGACAGGACTAGGTCGAGCCACGACCCCTCGGCGAACCCCCCCTCAAGGCCGCCTCAGGCCGTGCGAGCGCGGCCATCTCCTGGCCGCCCCCCGCCGCCCCCCGCACGAAGATGGCGGCCGGGGGGTGGGGTGGGGAAGGGGGGAGGCCGGGTCCGCGGCCTCCTGGCTCTTCGGTGCGGGGCCAAGCGCCGCCACCACCGCCCAACCGCCTGGGGCACCTCGCGGGGAGGCGGCGCGGCCGTTCCCCCTCGGCCGGCCCTGCCCTGCCCGTCCCTGCCCGGCCCCTTCTCCCTCGGGCGCCGCCCCTCTCCGCGCCGCCCGTGAGTCAGGGCTTTGGCGGGCGGCAGCCGCGGCCGCTCCGGGCTCGGAGGCTCCGCCGCGGGGCTCCATGGAGAAGGCGGCGGCGGTGGTGGGCGAAGGAGGAGGAGGTGGTGGAGGAGGAGGAGGAGGCAGCAACAGCAGCAGCCGCAGCAGCAGCCGCCCCACCTCGGCGGGCTCCTCGCCCTCCTCCTCCTCCGCCAGCCGCGGGCTGCCCGGCCGGGCGGCGGCCGCGGGGAGGCTGGATGGAGCCGGGGGCACCGGCGGGGGAGGCAGCCCCGGCTCGGCAGCGGCCAGCCCGGGGGGAGCGCAGGCGCCCGGCGGCGGAGGGAGGAGACGGGAGCCGGTGCTGGAAGGGACGCTGAGCAAATACACCAACCTCCTGCAGGGCTGGCAGAGCAGGTAAAGCGCCCGCACCGGCCCGACGCCCCTAAGATGGCTCCCCCGTGCCCTCACGGCTCCTCCCTGCCCCTCAGGACGGGCTCCCGGGGGCTCCTCGGTGCCCTCCCAACCCCTCGGTGCTCCCCTTCCCTCCTTTGGCTTCTGCTCCTCGTCCCTGCAGAGCGCCCGGCCGTGAGGAGTGGCCGGGGGGCCGGGGGGGGCTCGCTGCTTTTCGCCCCTGTCACGGCTCCCGCTGTATTTCTGCCCCACGAAGTTCCCTTTTGGGCAGTTTCCCGGCGTAACCAACGCTTGTGACTGTTGTTACCGGTGTTTTTTTTTTTTTTTTTTTTTTTTTCTTGCTGCAGGGTGGGATGTTGAGGAAGCGGTTACCTGTGTGCTCCAGGTGCGCTCTCCTCTGTCGCGATGCCCTTCCCGTTGGACGGGCCCTCCTTTGCCGTGACCCCGCTGTCCTGCTTTTTGGTGGGTGAGGGCAGGCTGCTGGGCATCCCCACAAGTCCTGGGGAAGGTCTGGTTGCAAATGTGGTGCCTCAGCACCACGCAGGGACACGGCCAGACCGGAGTTAGTGCTGTGCTGGGGTCTCGTGAGACCGAGAGAGAAGATTTCATATTAGTGCTTTACTTCTTTGTCTTACTGGATGGTTGAGGATGAGGATATAAATCTCAACTTTTTAACATAAGGCATCCCAGTAATGGTTCTGAGCAGAAACAGCTGCTCTAGAGAGAACACTTGCAGGACCAGCCCCAAGCCTTTAAGAAACGAGAAACTTAAAAAACCCGCTGTTGCTTGTATGAAGTGGTTGCCAGCAGTAAGGACATAGGAACGGCACTGTCTGGGCTGTGCTGACAGTGATTTTAAAGCCTGTGTAAGTGACAGAATTAAATTGCCCAGATGCCGAGGATGCTATGATGCTGACTCGCGTGGTGCTAAACCAGGGTAGGAGCTCTGCAGCGAGACTTTGGGAAGTTTCAGGAGCTGATCTAACTCCGTACACTGGAGGCCCTCCACAGGTATGCGTACTACAAGTGATAACGAACGTGTCAGGTATGATATGGACAGGCACTTGCCTCCGTAAAACCAGGCTGCTTCAGTGTAGGCACAGAGAAGGCCCTCGACTGTCCCTTGGTTACTGCTGCGCTGTGGTGGATTCCTGCTGGACTTCCTGCCCTGCGGGTGGACTCCTCACTGTTCATTTATGCAGTCCTCCCGTTGTTCTGTTTGTTTTTTAAGCGCATTTTGATATTAAAATGCGTAACTGAAAATTAAAAGCCCCCTTCATTTTTTTTTCTCCTTAGTACCTCCGTTTCTTTTTGTAGAAACAGTAACTCTATCTAATCACGTGAGTGGTTTTAAAGGTCAATTTCAGGTAGTCTGATGAAATTGCAAAATAAAGGCCTTTTCTTATAAATTTTTGTGGCTGGAACTGCCTGTCTGCTGTTTTCAGGCGTTGTTTACTAATGATTAGGTCTCTGATAAAGCAGAGTTTAAAATAATGTGTGTAATCTATGTCCGTCCGAGAAACTTTTATCTGAAAACATTGTGGAAAAGAGAGAAATGGCACATAATTCCACCATAGCACTCGGAAATTAATGCTGTTTTGCTCTTAGCGGTCTTCTTATCATGCTGCTGTATAATGCTCTGTTGATTGCCAATTTTATTTTGTGTTACTCTGGCCAGTGGTTTATGATGATACAGAGCTCTTGTGCTAAGTAATTTTGCTGGCTTGTTAGGTTGTTGGTCCCTCTGTGTATCTGGTGCTTGGGATGGGGAGTCTGATACAAATTCTAAACAAAACAGTTGCAACTTGGGGGTTATAAAAGTTGGTTTTATTACAAGGTCCAATAAATGAGGAGCCATGCATGGGTTAGTGGGTGATTTTCTCTTTGCCCTTTCTGTGGATCAGGGCTCAGCCTGTAAGATTTGGTCACCGATTTCATGGCTGGCACGTGCAAAGCGATCAAGAGTGCGTGTGTTGCTGAGTGATTGTACAAATTAGTTCTGAGTTTACTTCATCTGGAAAAACACAAGATTGTTTAACCTCGTGATCAATACAGCCAGATGGCGTGGATAGAAACAAAATGGAAAAATAAAGTGGAAACTGTTCATGGATTTGGAATGTTCTTTGAAGGGCCTTAGCCATTAGCCTAAATAATTTAAATGTATTTAATGTTAGTTTCTGCCATGAGGTATTGAAGTAGAAAGGCTTTCCAAATTTATCCAGCACTTACTGTCCAGAGTAAACTTTAAAATGCTAAAGAAATTCTTAGCTTCTCATTTGAGTTGTAATAAATTAGTGTCGCTTTTTTATCAATTGTTTTTTACAGGAGTGTGCAAGATATTCTTATTTTGGATGGTGCGACCAAGTAAGAATGCTGAAGTATTACACTGCATTGATAAGCAGGAACTGAAGTAATTGAAGGCCTCAAATTCAGTCAATCTTGGGAGTTTCATTACTTTTTATTTTAAGAATTTTTGAGGGTTTGATGTCTACTACTAAATACATCTATTTGTTCTGTTGTAGCAGGTTCAGGAACAGCTTGATTTGGAAGTGAGTGAGGTGGTTTTTCGCCCTAAAGCAAGCAGAAGGAAAAGATGTTTGTTTGTTTGTTTGTTTTGAGGCAGTTTGTTGCAAAGATATCGAGGGCATTTGAAGTGTCTCCACTAAAGTCTCTTTCTGTGGATTTTCACAGGTGTGAATGTGGGGAGCAAAACCGAACCTAAAACACAGACACTTTGATGTGAGAACATTTGTGTCTGTTCTGAGACACTGGGGCATTTCGGGTCAGGACAGGTCAGTTTGCTGCAGAACTGGTGTTGGCAGCAGGGTTTTGGGTTCTGTGACCGTGGGACCCTGTTTGAGGATCAGTGTCTGCTTGGGAGAGATGGGATGCATTTCCCTGAACAGGGCAAAGGCATTTTTGGTAGTAGGAGGGCTTTAAACTAGGAAGGAGGTGTGGGAGAAGGTAACCAGCAGCCTGGTGGAGGAGTGTTACACACGGCTGCTGAGCAAAGGGCATGGGGTGACGTGACAGGGAGGGATCACAGCGTGGGGATGAAGCAGAATCACCTCCAGCACTCGCAGGTTGGTTACCAAGGAAATGCCTACAAGGCAGCATTATGGAGAAATCCCCCAAACGCTCTGTAGGAACACGACACGCTGGGTTGCCTCTCCTAAGTGCTTGTACATTAACACACAGCATGGGGAATAAACAAGATGAGTTAGAGACGTGTACGTTGCAAGGCTGTGATCTTTTTGGGATCGCTGTGATACAGTGGGATGGCTCCCATGGCTGGAGGGTTGAAATGGAGGGAGACAGGCTCTTTAGGGAGGGCGTTTGGGGGAGGTGAGGAGCTGGTCGAGAGTTTATGGGTTAGGATTCAAGGGAAGACGGAGCTATGTGACATTATAGGGGGGGTCTGCTACAGGCCATGTAATGTGACCATGAAATGGTTGGATTCAAGATCCCCAGGGCAGCAAGCTCACAACCCTGGACTTCAGGAAAGCAGCCTTTGGCCCTTTCAAGGATCTGCTTGGTAGAGTACTATGGGCCCAAGAAAGCTGGTTTAATGTTCAAGCATCGCCTCCTTCAAGCTCGAGAGCAATGCATCCCAACAAAGAGGAGGTCAGACAGAAACACCAGGAGGCCTGCATGGAAGAACGAGGAGCTCCTGGTCAAACTCAAACATGAAAGGAAAGCCTGTGGAGGGTCAGCTCAGAGGGCAGTGGTCTGTGGTGCCGAGTCTAGTTGGAGGCCAGTAACGAGCAGAGTACCCCAGGGGTCAGCAGTGGGTCCAGTTCTGTCCCAGTACAAGAGAGACCTGGATGTACTGGTGAGAGTCCAGCGGAGGGCTACCAAGGTGATCAAAGGACCAGAGCACCTCTCCTGTGAGGACAGGACTTCGTGCTGGTGAAGAGGAGGCTTGGGAGGTTCTTAGTGCATAAATACCCAAAGGGAGGGTGCCACGGGGAGCCTGGCTCTTACCAGCGGTGCCCAGTGCCAGGACAAGAGAAAAGGGCCACAAACCGAACACAGGAGGTTCCCTCTGAACACCAGGAAGCCATTTTGTACGGTGGGGGTGACAGGGTGGTGGCACAGGCTGCCCAGGGAGGCTGTGGGATCGCCCTCCTCGGAGAGCTTCAAAAATCCTTCCTACCTCAGCCATCCTGTGATTTGCTCTTTTTTTTTGTATGAAATTATAACCAAATATATTCTCAGAATTGACGTCCTGTTACAAACCATTTCTGTTGAGATTTACGTGTTCTGTATCTACGGGTGAGCGGCAGTCGGTGTTACAAATGGGAGTGGTGTGGTTTTAATGGGTGAGCATGTCTCTGTAGGATTGCTGTGTGTTATTTGGAACCTGTTTTGCATGAGTTAATTTGATACTCGTGAAATACTGGCTGCCTGTGGCGTTGTTATCCTGTAATTTACTAGATCAGTAGGGTGTTGTGTGAAATTCACGTGTGGTCTGCTGCCTGCGCCCTGCTTTCTTCTTGGAAGTGTTTTCGGTACTTTTGTAGGGTTTTGTCCTGCAAGCACGTGTAAGCCCCTGGATCATGCGCCTTTGGGTGGGGGCTTAAATTTGGATTTGTAACAACAACAAATGGAGCCCCAGCTGATGGATATTGCTTTTGCTTTTCTGATTTGAACTGCTCTGTGTAGATGATTCTGTAGGCCAAGTGTTTAAAGCATTACTTTCGCCCATCCCCATTTCCTATCTCAGTTGAGGAACGCATTGTGTTACTGATCCACATGAAACACGCCCCATATGCATTATGTACCTGGCTACTACCAGAACTTTTGGGGATTGGCTTCTTTGTAACTCAACAAAAGGTGTTCTTTGGTTAATTTGAGGTTTTGTTGTACTCACACTCTCTTCAGCAGACTCAGCAATGTTGTGGTGTGGTCTCTTTGCTTGTTTGGTGGCAGAGAACGGTTTCAATCCGATTGCCACCACAGAAAGGCCCTTCCTTATTTCCATTGTCCCAAATAGCAGCATGCTGCCAGAAGAACCAGCAGGCTTTGCTCCCTGTGGTATTTTAGGGGCTGACTTCTTGGCTCCCAGAGCTTAACACTTCTCTCTTTGCAGCTCTTATGGGAGGGAGTCATCTAAATATGGCAACAAAAGATGTCAACACTGTTTTATCCTATACTGCCTACAAAAATCTGCCTTTCCTTTGTCTTTAAATTTTTTTATTATTTTTATATATACTATAGAGAAAGAGATTGAAATGTCATCATTAATTCCCCCGCCAAAGCGGATAGAAATTCATTAAAATCTTCCTCTCTTCCATTCTGAATTACCTAGCCCATCTTTTTGCAGAGTTTGGGGATTGACACATCTATTTGTGGTGTTTTGGGACAGCTAACACCTTTTGCAGTTTTAATTCCCTGGACAGAAGTGCAGAGCTGGACAGAAAAACAAATGGAAGTAAGGGAGGAAGAGTTTGACTCTCGCAATCTTTTTGTGTCTGCTTTGATAAGGTACTCACTATATAGCTGGTGCTGCAGCCCAGCCTTTATATTTGTTTCTTCTGTGTCACGAGGGAGGTGTATTTTAACAAAACAAGTTGAAAGTCAAAGATTAAAGAGTCTAGGACAGTGAAAGCTGGCCCAGATTCTTACATTGGTACCATTCAAGTTCTTCCAGGGGTGGTCTGTGGCCTCTTTCCACTGTAAAAGGTGGGAAGGTGGTTACTGGAGAAATGTTACCAGTGTAGCTGCTGGGATGGAAGTCTGTCTTGAAGAAATAAACCTTTATTTATACAACCTAAACGACGTGAGCACTGTAACAATAGGCAATATCTGGGAAGGAGAATATAATTTTGTGCTTATTTAACGTTTGTGAAGTTTGTCGTGTTGGAAATTTTTCTGTGTTCTTACGAGAATTGGATTAATGCCAACCTCTCTGCTGCGTATCTTTTTGAGTTAGTGTATTCCTGGCATATCTATATGTGGCTTTGTGTAGTGTTATAATACCTTTCAGGATTGACCTACAGAGTTTGGGAATGGGGAGACGTTACAAGGAGCAGGAGGTAAACCTCCTCTTTCTTCTGTTTTTAGGAAATCTGTTCCTTACAGTTTGAAACCTTATAGTTAGTTAAATACTGAGGAAACGCTCAAAATTTTCAAGGCGTTTTGGTAGTTCTACACTAAAATTCTGTTCTAGATATTACTTGCAAAATAGATTTTACTATAAAATGCCTTGTCCCTTCACATGTAGGTTCTGTTTGTAGTAGGAGGCAATGTGGAAAGGAAGAACAATTAAAAGCAATGTATTTTATTTCTGTTGAACAAATGAGCAGCATATTTGACGTGCTGAACACTCAGGAGCCACGTATCTTCTGTTATTAAAAGTTAGTTGCATGTCACTAATTTCAAATAAATGTGAAATTTAAAATGTCAAAAATCAGTTCTATTTTAGATGAAGATGCTAATTACATCGAAATGTAAGCATTCCTTTTTTTTCTCTTTCCACTTTTTTTTCTGTTGAAACATTTTGCCCTTCATTGCATTTATTGCCCATTGAAGTATTTATCATTGAAGGTCACTATTAAAAAAAAAAAAAAAAAAAGTACTCTCCTCGATTGTATATCCCTTACTTATTTGTTGGAAAATGAAAATTTCAGTTAGGATGCACTTTGTCTTTATTTAGTTAGTGGTTAATTAAACCTAACTGGCTTAATCACTAACTGCTTAGTTTATTTTGAATAGCTTTTGCTGTTGCCTGTAAACCAGGGATGTTAGCAGAGCGGAGAAGGCTGGTTGAACAGAGGAGTGAAGTTACAGAGAGGCTTTTAACACGGTAAAAGGCAGGCCAAGAAATCCATTATTCTGTCTCTTTGCCCTTCAGTGTTGCTTACAGGAAACACTTTGAAGACTACTTTGAACCTCAGGCTGAAATTTAAAAGGATGGTCTTGTGATGTGGGTTCTGTTTGACATTTCTCTTGTCCCCAGCCAGGTAACCCAAATCCTTTGCTCCTCAGCTGCTTGTGACACATGGGGTCAGTGCTCCTTATGCCTATGCGGAGGATAAATTCACAGAATCATCTAGGTTGGAAGAGACCTCCAAGATCACCTTGTCCAATTCATATAATGCATGATAATTTGCTCCATAAGATGCTTGATGACAGCATAGGACAAATCTGTTTAAAACTAACGAGGCTCAGGCATTTTTGCTCAGCCAGTGGGATTTGCAAGTGCTCTTCAGAGCTGAGCAGCAGTCATGGTACCAGAGGGAATGAAGTGACAGGCAAAATAGAGCGTGGTCTTCCCTTCACCCAGATGTCACACTCAGCTTTCAGACAGTGAAAAGAAGTGGCAGTTGGCACTAACACTGAAGCACTTACCCTTATCTGGGTTTTGTTATTACCAGCTCATCTCACTGCCATCTTTTTCAAGGGAGATTTCTGTGTTTAGCAACGCAAAGATAAATGTGGTTAGAGGGAGCACGCACGCACTTGCTGGCTCTTAAAAATGCACCAGTTTGGGGATACAGATTGTATTCAAGTAGAAGTGGCAGTGAGTTGTTGAACTGAGTAATGTGCCTGGGGTCTTTTTCCAAGTACATAAGGGAAATATTCAAGAGATTTTTCCCATTATTTTATATTTTAAAACAATTGTTTAATAAGAAGAAAACATCTGGGCTTTAACTTCTCTTTGGCTAAGCAATAATAAAATTCTTACCTTGTTCTTTATGATATATTTAAAAGGCTGAACCTTTCAAGTGAAAAGGATGCTGAAAATCACCATGACTCTTGTCTCTTAATGTAAAATGCTATTTTAAAAATCAATTTTATAACAAATGATAAAAAAGTATTGAATCTGGGCCAACTAAAAATGTTGAATTTCTTTTTTTCAGCCTAATAAACTTCAACAACTTTCTTTACACAAGTCCTGTCGCTTTGCTTTAGCTCTTACAGGCTTTTGGGGTATACTACTGAGATATCTGAGCACAGTTTAGAACCCAGTCCAAGGAGGCAAAGCTTGCTTAGTACTTAACATTGCAGTAGACATTGTCTAAATGCTACTGTACTTTGCTTTCCAAAATGGCATTTAATTAGTAGGTAAATTATAGTTGAGAAATACAGGTCCTTAACTACCCAGCTACATAGCACAAGCCATGGAATTTGTCTTGGTTCCTATTCCACCTAGACTTGTGTTTGGCACTGGTTATCTTTCTGAGAATTTTTCTTCCAGTGGTAGACAATTCTTCATCATTGGAACCATCTTTAACTACTCCCTGCTTAAAAAATTGCCCGTTTTTCTTAATATATGTCAGCCTTGATGTTTCACTGAATCCTTGTTGCACATACTGTGTATGAGACTGAAGATAACCTCTTATCAAATTTAATTTCCTTGTGCAGTCCTTGTGGACCGGCTAGGTTATCTTTTGTGTGTCTCTTGGTATCTAAACCAATGGAGTTTCCTTGCTCCAAGTCAGGCTTCCCTGCAATTTTAATCATTTATGATCATTATGATTATTATTGGATATGCCAGTGTTTTTCTTCAAGGATGGACACAACTTTGTGCGGTTAGCTGTGGCTTACCTTTTCCTCCTGATGTCCAGTAACATACTCTTTTTGGTAGTACTGTGCCAGAAGCACCAAAGTGAAAACTTAGCACACTTTTTTTTTTTTTTTTTTTTTTTTTTGCATAGGAAGGTGATGAAGGGATTGCCATGGGAGCTGTATTCCTGCAGTATGCTCTCTCCAGGGTTAGCACTTTTTTTCCCATATCCCTTGTGATAAGTCTTAGTCTCTCTTGTGGCTTGTGCATGCCTTATTTTTGTGGGAGAAAAATAGTAGTTAATTTCTTGTTTACAGAAGGCAATCATTTAAAAAATACAGCTGGTGAAACTGATTATTAGTTGGAAGAATTGCTTGAAAATAAACAACAACTGTGTTTTTGAGTCAGTGCAGGTAAATCTACTATCTTGTAATCAAGGCTTTATTATCACTAGATGGAAGATCTTATTTTGACAGTGTTGGAATGTGTGTTATTTGCTGAAGATAGCTTTTTTTTTTTTTTTTTTTTTTACATCAACTGCAATCTTTATGGATTTTTTTTCTTCATCTAGGTCATTACTAAACACTTGAAAGCCAAGAACTGATTGGCAAGGAACCCCATTAGAAAGACATTCACTCAAACATCCTCATTCAGCCTCATATTTTGAGGCTGGCTACATCCTTTAACTGTTTTCCAATGCATTTAATGTCTCATGTTCCTTTTTGTATTGTGCTTAGGTTCAGTGCTGCCTGCATTGCTTCAACACTGCTAATATTACGGAGCAAACTTGTGAGATCAAAACCGTAGCAGGCTTTCTGAAGGAAATTTGGTTTTGGTAAATGCATAGTGGTGGGTGTTAGTTACCTTGCTGCAGATGTCTTTGCCTGTTAAAAAAGGGACTGTATCTGCTGTTGTGTTACCTTATTGAATGGCTCAAAGGCCTGAACTAACTAGGCTGTCTGTCCCATTTATCCTTCTAAAACTGTTTTGACAGTGTTGTTTCCTTCGGTTTGGGAACTTTCCCACTGTTTTTTGTGGACAGGAGCTGGATGCACCGAGTGTCTGTATCGATGAACCTTCATATTTGTGAATCATTCACGATATGCTTTGGGAAATCTAACATTTTTGCTGGCAGTATCTTTCTTATAAAATTGCAGCTCACAATTTGGAGTGCAGTTCTTCAGAATAAAAGCTGGCACTCCCCTGATACGTGTTACTAACTGCTGTATGCTTGGTGCTTGGTTTCAGGGCCCTCCTACAGGCTAAGTGCAGTTGCTACCGTGCATCTCTTAGTCCAGCACACACACTTGAAGCATTTCATAGCATTTCAAGGTGCCTCAAGGTATTTGACTGAACAGACCTCACAGGCTATCACTTGGATAGCTGTAGGTTGAATCCCTAAGTTAATACTTTTTTTTTTTTTGAATGGTTTTGAATAAGTTATTACTACCAGTTCGTATAGCAAGTATGTAGTTCTCCCTGACCTGGAGGGTGGCTTTGCTTCAGCTGCACGGCTTTTCAGAGATTACCTGTTGTGGTATTAAGAGCTGAGCCTTATAGTGTGCCTTTCATCAGGTTTCCAAGGATTTTTTTAAAAGCAAATCAATGCTGTTAATTTGACTTGCTTGAGAAGGGAGTTGTGGCACAGGTAAGAATTGTAATGAGATGAATTGTCTAGAGTATTTTTAAATAGTATAGTTAAAAGTCAAAGGAATTATGTATATAGAAGTTGGGGCTCTGTGTTGACAAAGCTTCAGTGTTTATTTTATCTATGAAATTATGACCCACAGTGCCACTTGCAAGATGTATCAGTTGCTACATCTTTGAGATAGGAGGCTACTTTTATGGAAAGGGACACGTACACTGGGAAAACACCCGGTGGCACCAGGTGGCAGAGTGCTGCGTTTGGCCTCGGTAGGAGAGGGGTGCATGCCTGTGTTTCTAGCTTGACAGCATGGAGAAAACCTTCCTCATAAGAAGAAACTAGTTTAAGCTAGTGAAGGCAAGGCCAGATATTCTGCTCCTTGTAATCCTGATGTCTGTAACAAAACGTGGGGAGAGGGGAAATGGCCAATGGTCTGTTGCTATTATTTGAAGCCATCAGGGAATTGAGGAGGAGGCGTGTCAGGTCTTATTCTGGTTTTTATACTGCTTTTATTCTGGTCGTAGGAGGAAGAAAATGAACTGGATCATGAATAAGTTACCTAAATGTAGGCAAGGTAGAGAAACAAAAAATTCATTATTCATTCCTGCAAGCATTTGGGTATTCTGCACTGGCACAAAAACCTCTCCTGGAGGTGTTGTTTTTTGGTGCCTTATCAGAGCAAGCTTTTTATAGAAGCTCCTGCTCTCAAAAAGAGGAAAAAGATCTCTCAGCTGGAAGGTTTCCCTTCCACACCATAAGGTGTACTTTTTTTTTTTTTTCCCCTTCCTTTCAGTATGTTTTGTCTTACCTGGTTAGTAGGCTTTGATTTTTGACTGTTGGGTTACGTGTCAAACTCTTTATAATTTCATTATGTAAGTGTAAGGAAAGGGTAATTTGGCAATAGAATAGGGGAAGAAAGATGAGGTGTGGAGTGGTGGGAAAAATTTAGAAAAGGAGTAAAAGCTTCTGGAGGAAGATTGATAGAGGGTAGGAGAGCCATGGAAGGGGAAGAAAGTGGAGAAAAGGAAATGGATGTAGAACTGAAGGCAGTACAAAGATAGACCTTTACCACCTTTTTTAAAAATTAAAAAGAAGGTCTAGAAACCATATAATGTGAATTCAGAATGAAGCCTAAGAAACCCGAGATAATTTGCTCTGATTTATTAATTTTAATATTTCCTTTAGGAATGGCACATGAGAAAGAGTAATTATTTTTTTTCTAAGTTGCAGACCATGTAGGGCAGTGGGGATTTTTCTGCTTTTACTTCTTTTCCACCACCGCCTTCTGTAGCAGAGCTCATTTCAGGCTAGTAGTGTGTGAACAGCAGCCAGAGGAAGCTCCTGACAGTGCCCACCTGGATATATATTAATGTGCCAGACTTACCTCTGCCCTTTGAAACACAACGTTGGGTATGTGGGAGTTGGAGCATATGTGATGATGCTAACTGCTTTCCCGTTAAAGGTCGTAAGTATTGTTTCTTCATTTTTGATTTAAAAATGAGGATCTGGATTGTTGTGCCTATAACAGAGCGATGTTTTTAGAAATAGATGTAAAGCAGCAACGTAACACATAAAGGTCTTTAGAAGTTATTGTTACTTGCAGATCAAATACGCTATCTCCAGGGGGATCGTGGCTAATACGCTGAATATCTCACAACATATTGGTGAAACCACCCTTGGGTGGACTGTGTGGATCCTATGCATATGTTTCTGTGAAACAGTGTTGACAAGATGCTGGGTTGTGAAGGTGGCTGCTTATCAACTGTCAGGATAAAGACCCAAACAGAAACTTTAACTTCTCGTTTTAGTCCTTGAATTGATGGTCCTAAGAGTAAAGGCAAAGCCAGTGCAAGCTCTCGGCCTAGAAAGCTGCAAAGTTCCAGCTCTCCTAAGATGATGCAGTTTGGGAGAAACGTCTGGTTTCTGCAAAGCTTTGTTTGAACTAGTTGGGATGGAGAAGAGATGGAAACGAGCCAGCATGCTGAGAACTTGAAAGCAAGTTCTTTATATGCCTTACTTTAATTCCATATGATGTGTAAAGAAAATGCTGCGTGATCTTGGATATGGTAATTATTTCAAACTGGGGATTTGTAGGCTACAGATTGGGCAGGAAAAAAGAAAAAAAGCTCAAAAGCTAAGAAGAACAAGCGGATGGGAAGAGGAAAGACTGAAAAACTTAAAAATTCCCAAAGCAAGACCTTCTTAAATTGCCTCTAACATTTTTTTTTGTTGTTGTTTTATATGAGTATATATATTTAATAAATAAATAACTATATATATATACATATATATATGCAACTTACAGGAATGGATTTAGTGTATCCTAGTTGAGTTTTCAGCCTCTGGTGTATGAGCATGAAATACATACCACTGCATCAACAGGTTCTGTCAGTGATATAATATTTTAAATGAACCCTGCTGTTGGGAGAAATGCCAGCATTCATGAGGTTCAGTTCAGGGAACCTAGATGATAAATTGTTGTTGTGAAAGTGAAAAATAACACCTGCTATAAACAGTACAGTGATCACACAGACCGAATTTGGTGGAATAAAATACCTGTTTTTAACTTTGACAAAAATTACTGACCAAACAGATGGGTTCGGGAAGCGTTTGCTCAAAAGTATCGGATAGCCCGTGTAATCTTTTGGAAAATGTTGCAATAAATTGTGCCTGGACCAGCGCTGGAGAACAGACCCTTGGTGAGTTGTGTGAGTGCTGTGTGCAACGAGGGAGGGATGAAGAACTGGTAGGAGGACTGCTGCCTCCTGGCATCGTGTGCGTGCCTTTCTGCACCTGGAAATTACCTCTGAAATTTTGGTGTTTATTGCTTCCGTAGGTGGTGATTAGCTCTCATTATGTGTTCCGGGGTTTGTTTTTAACTGTCTTTCAAACTGTTTCTCCCGTGTAAATTACGTGAGTAATGTGGGTAGGTCCGCAAGCCAAAAATAGCTGGATGAGCATGAGAGAGTTATCAGAAAAAACGAGGGAGCCACATCCTTGTATATGCCAGTGTTACATGGGCATTGTAACTCTGATCTAGACAAAGACAAGCACATTTCAGATAAAAAAAAAAGTGTTTAAAACTGTTTTAATTGCCTGTTTTGTTGGCAATATTAAAGTTATTAATAATTTTAACACACAGTAATAGATTAAGTCAGCTTGTATCCTTCTCAGTATTGCAATATGTTGCTCAGTAAAAATAAGCCAAGTTGTAGCACAACTGTTATTAAAAAAAACACACAAAAAACAACCTTTATCACCCTATTTTATAGGGTGATTAATCGAATATTGTGTTCTTTATCTGAGAATAGCCTAAGTTCCTTATAGAGTTGTACAAGACTCAAATGTGGCACTTAATCCACTGAGGTTTGAGGAAGAGGTGCTTGATCCCTAATTAACACATTTTTCCTCATTAAAAACATTGCCAGGTGTAAAATACAGGTTTTCCTTCTATCTTTTTTTTTTTTTTTTTTTTTCCCCTGTAACACTGAGATCCACGAATGGCTCTCATTGATTATAAGATGCTGTGGTCTTCAAATTGAAACATTAATTATCAGTTTACAGGAAGTTTAGTACATCTGGAGGTCTCTTCCTCCTTGATGTTTTTACTCCGTACCAGGGAATAACACCGAAAGTTGCTGTCTCCTGGCAGTGATTCCTGCTGAGGACAAGGCGTTGCAAAACAAGGGTGAACTATGAAAGTCTGGCAGAGGAGTCAGTGAACTGCGGTACAACCTCCATAAAAGTTTGCTGACTCAAGGCAGCTAATTGAAGATGTGTGCTGTGCTATCCAGCGATGGGACGTGGTTAGGCTTTGAACCCTGCCGGGCTGCGTTACTGTGACACGGTACAGTCGGTATCTTTCTCTTGACAGGCTCTTTTTTCTTGAAAAGATGGCTTCAACAAAATATTGGAAATATGTCAACTTGAAATCTAGTCCATCTAAAAATAAACTAGGAATAGGCTTGGAGGTACTTGGAAGTTTCTTCTGCTGTTGAAAAAATAAAATATTGTTCAGATGAATTGCTTACACTTGGCAGTCTTTAAAACAAAGTGTACTGAGAAGAAAATCACAAGAAAAGCACAAGCAAAGACGGGAATAGCAGAAACTTTTAATTCCTCAGTTCTTCTCTTGGTTAAATAACTTGCTCTCAGGGCTGCTAGTTCCAAACCCCTCTGGCTTCCCTAGTTTTATGTTTTGATAGTAAAAATGTAATGAAAATAGCACGTTACTGCTATTCTTACCTTTCTTTTTTTAGTTAAGGTGCTAAGTGAGGCTTGGAGCCGTAAGGAGCTAAGGGACCAGCAACTCTCTGGAAGCAAAGCTCTAAGAGGTGAACCCATTGTGGCAGGCAGCTGGGGGTTTCGACAGCCTCCTTCAGCTGCCCTGTCCTTCCCAGGGGTTGAAGGCTCAAATCACAAGCTTCATTCTGTGACTTTCTGCTCATCAGGTGCTTTTTCAACCTTTACAGCCTCGCGTGTGCCTGGGAGCTCAGACAGGTGTCAGTTGTTGAGCTAAATAGAAGTAATTCACAGCCCCCAGGCCCAGCGGTGAAGGAATAGGGTGCAGGTTTGGCATAGCTTAATCAATTCAGTGCGGCACTTCAAATGTTATCAGCCAAAAGAAAGCCAGAAATGCAGCCTGGCTCTTTGCAATGCTTTGGGCTAGCAGCTGGCAGATGGCTCAAACCCAGAGCCGAGCGTTCCCCTTAGCACACCGTGCTCCTGTCAGTGTAGGAGGGCTGTTGGCACTGTCCCCACCATGTGTCCCCTCTCGTCGAGGGATCAGATGGCAGCCGCAGTTGGTGGGGGCTCAGGTGGGCGCTTCCTGGGCACAGAGCTTCTGCTGGGAGTTCCTGAGGCGAGGGATGAGCCACAGGAAATATTCAGACCTTCTGAGCAAGCTCTAGCAGCTTACAGCTGTTTGCCTGATGGTTTAGGTTCTGATCTTTTCTCTATGCTGGCTTTTTAATGGAAGAATTAAAGCCTTGAGGAAAAGGGCTGAGCGGATGCCAAGTACAGCCTTGCTCTTTCTTGCGTTGAACGAAGAGGTTGGCAGCTCACCGCGAAGATTTTCTGTGGGACCGGATAAATGGTATGAATCCACCTCCCCTCCTTCCTCTCCCAATTCTTCCCTCTTTATCTGATCCCGCATTTGATGTGGTGAGGAGTGTAGGGGAGCAGGAGCTCCAGCAGATGAACCGCAGAGAACAAAAAACATCTGCAAGTGAAGAGAACAGCCATGAAAACGTCGCATTTTCTAAAAATTAGAAATGGTTCAGGGATGAGGCTAATGACACGAAGGCTTTTTGGATTTTGTTCCCCTTCAGCTGAAAAATTGATTTTTCATGAGTGACATTTGAACAGATTGAACGCAAGGGATGTGGGATAGGTATCTCAACCAAGGGAGTTGGAAAGCTTAATGGAACTGTCAGGAGTAATAGAGAAAGCAGCTGGTACAGGAAAAATACAGTGCAGTTTCTCACAGATTGCTTATCTGAGATGGTGTCAGGACATCGAGAACAGATGTCTGAGAGGCTGAAAATACCTACTCTACTCATATGTTGAGTTTTGATTTCCATTACTCCCCTCAGCTGGATTTAATTACTGGAATACTGAATTGCACGCTTTTTAAAAGGAAACTACGAGAATTGGGAAACTTAGCTCTGGAATCTGAAAGCTATTGGAGCCCTGCTTTTGCAGTTTGTTTATGACCATCTCTACTTGTTCCGGTGTATTTACATTTAGGAGATGGTATTTTTCTCCCCTTTCTGCACACATTTGCCACCAGCGGATTCAGAGGTTGAGTTAGGTTGTGGCATGTTTATATTGCTCAAGGAAAAAACAAACACCTTATGTCTTTCTTTCTCTTCCAGGAAAAGAAGTTCTGTTTCTTGAAACTCCTGCTCTTGACTTTCTTCCTGATGTTTGTTTTCTGCATTGTTCCCTGCTACGTCACAGTTTCATGGGCTGCATAGGAGGCAAGCTTGCTATTGCCATTCACACAGCAAGCACGGGTTACTAGAGCAGTCTAGGAATCCCTTAAGATTATTTGCTAGGCTGTTATTAAGGACTTTTTCTCCAAGTGTATTTAGTTGTTTGATTTCTTGATGACATTTTATCATGCAGTCTGCTTGTCTCTGCTGGGAATGAAATGAAAAGCAGAGAGGGAGCCATGTCCAATGCTGCAGTGCAGGGACTGGTGTGAACACGGAGAAGGGTGGTGCAGGCAGCTTGTAAGGTACCAAAGAGCACTGCAGAACAGGAATGACCTTCAAATATCAAATTGCTGTTAGAAAAGCAGGCCTTGCAGTTTGTGTCCTCTAAATTGAGGAGCAATCCTTCTTTACAGTGGTTTCTTGTGAGAAATAAGTGTGCAACGTAATGGTTTTTAGAAGTGGCTGTCAAATGCATCTCTTTTTATAGTTCCAGTTTTCAACTGGGACATGTGCTCCATTAGGGAATCTTCCCTTTCTTTTCTTTGCTTGAGCATTTCTGATGATAATATGGCTGTTTCAGATACGAGGAGTTATTTTGTTGAGTAGAGGGGGAATAATAGTATATGTTCTGAAGCTCCCCAATGATATCTTTTCTGTTTGAGCTGCAGACAAGGGAAACCAGCAGCTAAGGAGCAACATCTGCCAAGGGTGTTTGCAAATAGTTGATAACATTTGGGAAGAAGCTAGAAGAAAACTACAAAGAAGCGGCTCAATCGAGAAGTACTTACCACAGCATTAATTTTTGTCATAATTAGGGATGAAATAAAAAGCTGGGAGGACGAGTTTTTTGAGCAGTGCTTGAAGGACAGAAAATAAATCCTAAGTCTTTGCTTAGAGCTTTAGTGTAATAGAGTAGTTTTGCTTGCTCTGGATTTTTAAGGTTGAAAATTTCTGGTAATTGAAGGAAAACCAACTGCTTATAACCGCTAGCTGGGGAAGTGGTTAAGCTGTAGTGACTTGATTTTCCTTCTTCCAAATCTCCCTGTACTGTTTCTGTATTACAACTATGGAGGTTTTGGAGATGTTCAGAGTGTAGCCTAAATGTTCAAGCACAAAAAACAAGACTTGGGCTTCTGGCTGGTGCAGCTGGCATACTGCAAGTGCACTGGAAATCTGCAGAGTTAAAGTTGCTTCCCATCACGTGGAGGGAAAAAAAACACAACCCTGCTCTTTTGGTATAATATCTAATACTGGTTGTACCAAAAAGAGCATAAACCTGACCTGAGGAAATGTATTAAAAACTGAAGTTGTAGTGGAAGCAACTCTAAGTGATTATTTGTGTGTCTCATTAGGTTAATTTACTGTTCCACAATGTGATCTGCTACAGGCAGGTAATTCAGCTCGATACCATTGATAAGCCATGAAGTTGTCAGCATGTTTAAAAGAAAGTGGATTTACTGTTAAGTTTTCATTAGTGACAATACACCTTGGAGATATCTTCCCATTTTTTTTTCTTCAGTGACTTTTAAGAAAAGCACTTTTATGTTGCCAGGAGTAGAGTTGTAAAATAATAAGTGATGAATGTGAAAAGATTAAAAAATAAAAATAAATTGTCTGTAGGCTCCAAAGGAATTCAGCAATAGATATGCAGAATACAAAGGTGGTGGTAAAAAAAAAAATAAATTTAAATAAATAAATTGGAGTTTCTCATTTTTTCATTCCTCTTCTGCCCCTTGCTGCACTCCACTGTTGCAACTGCTGTAAAGTTTCTGTTGTCTCCAACAATACAGATAAGATTTGTAGAGTTAGGAGTTTCACCCTGAAACCCAAATGGTTTGCCAGAATCCATGCATTGACTAAGGTGTATACAAGGAGGTAGAACTTGAAGTGCTGATTTAAGCATTTAATTCTCTCAAGCACTCCACTCAAAAGCTGAAAAAGAAAAACAACATTTTTTAAGAAATACAACTGAAAACAAAAGAAAAAACTCAACACAAAAATACAAAAAGGCAGGGCAGGAATGGGAGAGTTGGAGTTGACAAATCAAATGGAACCACTCTGACCCATCGATTATCTTTGCAGGTTTTGGCTATTTGCTTCTGGAGCATATATTGCCAACATGTAAGGTAAGGAGGGTATCTGATATCAGGAGCAGGTTCTTGTCTCCTGTTTCCACAAGTTACAAGACGAGGCTCTTAAATACTCTAATTCCTGTGACTGTAGTCAGCAACCAATTGCCAAGTCTTGGGAATTGTGATTTCTACATGATTTCTTTTGAAAGTGAGGGTGCATGCTGCTGGGTGCTCGGGGGAAAAAGGAAGCGTGTGGCTTTTTTGTCAAACTAACCTTAAATGGAAAACAGATCTCTGATCTTTACAATAGTTCTGGTGAAACAAGTGCAAGCTATAAACTGTGTTATTCTCTAGCTAACAACTCTTATTATTGTTTAGGGTCTCACGGAATGTGCTGCTGCTGTTGGCCAGTGATGGGAGCAAAGAAATTTAGGTGACAGACTGGTAGCTCTGACATAACCCTGAATAGAGGAAGGCTTCTTCATCAGAGCTAGGTTTTTAAGGTGCTAAGCAGCAATTCTTCCTTGAGGAGGAAGTGTGAGAAACTCCCAGGATTTTTCACTCATGCTTTCTAAGTTCAGCTCACTTCACTTCACCCAATTATGTTGATGTAACAACCATCTGAGATTTTGGGGGTGGATTGTTGTTTATTTCTGCTGTATTGTTGTGGAGTGTGGTGTAAACGAGCAAGATGTATTTGTTTAAAAATAAGTAATTCAGATCTTAAAGGGCTAACACTGGATGTTTAACACTTTTCATTTAATTTACTGGTCCTAGAGGAATTGTATGTGTTAAGAAACACTGGAGCTACCTTTTTTCTTCCCTTCAGCGAGGCAGTGTTGGAATGGAGTTTTCACACAGAATATGAACAATGCTAAAAGGATGTCGGTGCTGATTTCTGAAGTCTTCATGCATGGAAATGCATCACATGTAAATGAGACGAAGTGTAATTTTTAGAAGGGTTTTGGCTTCCAGTGGAATGTCATGTTCTTTGCGGTCTCATACCAGTTAGCTTGCACTGACTGAGATAGCTCTGACTTTCCTCCAAATAACAGCGTTGGAAAAGCAGATGGGTACGAGATGCACTGGCATCCCCCGTCAGTCCATCGATTTCAGTTTCCCTGAGCTCAGGGCTGAGGAAGGGGTGGTTTGCTGCTGCCTGGAGGTGATGATCTCCGGCAGTGAAGTGGAAGGGAGCAAGCAATGGGAAGCCATAACAGCTTCTCCTGCCACAGCATGCATTAGTGGCACCTGTGATTTGGAGCCTGCAGCTATTCAGTGACAGAGGTGACTCGTAGTATTGTCAAGCGGTGCCTGTCGGAAACCTATCAAAATTTGTAATACAAGATGGAAATGCCTTTATGGAGTCCTTTAGCTTCCTGTCTACCTTTTGAGTATTCCCCTGCTTGCTCTACATGCCTGAATTTTTGTGTTTATTTATCTGTTGTCTTCTGGTGATGTCTTCCACATTATTCTTTCAGAAAAACTGGAGAAAGATGGAACTAAATCTTCAGGCTGATGTGACAGGAAGATAGCATCCTAGGTGTCTCTCATATATCACAAATAAACTAAAGGGATGCTTTTTCCACTTGCAGGTCACCTTTAAGCTGAGCAGGAGTGACATAAGCAGATCTTTACACAGCGTGCCTGAGGGTGTTGAACATGCAGAATACACACGATTTGCATTTTCACTTGTAGGTTTACTTTTTCTGTATATTTAGGTTTTTAGATTAGCAGATGGTAAGACAGATTTCGAGGAGATAGCGTAAGATATAAATGAACGAGGGAAAAACAGTACCGTGTTTATTCCTGTAACTGAAAAATAAACCCCCAAACTTCAGACCATACACCATCACTTATGATTCTTAGTAGTGCTGGAAATGGGATAGACCAAACGAGAAAAACAAAAGCACCAGAATTGTTTTGTGTATTTCTGCCCATGCTGATAATTACAGCAAAACAGGATGTCATTAAAACAGCCCTCAGATGCTATGGCTTCATGAGTTTTAAAAAAAAAAAAAAAAAAAAAAAAGTAATAGTGCTTTTTCTTGACTGTAGTGTCAATAGGATTCTTCAGTATTCTTTTTACTTAGTTTTAGGTAAATCTACTGAACACCTTTTGGCACATCCCATGGCCAAACTGTTCTACTTGTCCATTCCTTCATTTCTTGCCTTCCTGTCCTCTGTAAATTACCCCTTACTTGTTGGCAGCACAGTGGTCATGATAAAACTGAGGTTCTAGCTCCACAAACCATGACATGAGAGACTACTTTAATTTTCAGTAATTTCTATTGAAAATTTCTAGGTTGGTGTCATCTTTTATTAATTTATTTTTTCGAATCCCCTCTAATATTTTGTATTTTATGTTTAAAAGTGAGGGAAGAGCTAAGTAAGACTTAAGACAATTCTGTTATTTAAATATTTTTCAATAATTCCTATATACAAAATAGTGCAGACTTGACAGCATGCAATTTATAATTCAGTTGCATGATTGAAGATACCTTTACTGTGAGTTCAGAGTTTTTACACTCTCTTAAAGCAACCTCCATTTCCAGCAAGCTGCAAAAATGGGTTGGAAAGACCTCCACTGACCAACTTGCTTGCATTGGTATTTACTCCACATTCTTTATATGCAGGTCAATTTACAACTGTGCTGGCCCTGCTGTCCACAGGAGCATATTCACCTGGGAGGAGCCGACCCTTTAGGGTTCACCTGCACAGAGAATTTCCCTGGCGTTTAACTCTGAGACCTTGGAGCCCGAATGACTTCTGGGCTGAGACAACGGATGCCTTTTCTTTGTGTAATTGGCTCAAGCCATGATTGAATGTTATTCCTAATTTCCGTTCTCTCGCTGTTAAATCGAGCAAAAAGCAGCACTTAAAGTAGCCCAAACTACTCTACAGCTGCTCTAATTGAAGCCTGAATCTTCTTGTTATTTGAGCTACTTCTACTTGAAGTCCATTTTGTGGTCTTGATTACCTGAATAATTTCCCCAAATTTCTACCTGGAGGTGTTTGGGCTATCAATTGCCTCAGCCAGCAATTGTCTCATCCTCAGCTTCAGCGTTCGTGCTGGTGTTTGGGGTCATTCTCTGTGCCTTAGTTATTTGATTTGTTAATAGTTAATATAAATAGAAGTTGAGGATGGGGTGAGTGGAAAGTATTGTGCAGGAGGCACCTGTGATGAAGACTTTCTGCTTCCTTCCTTCGTGCTTTTTCTGTCCTGGGAGTAGCATCTGTCTCTCTGAATGTAGTTCAGGTGACAGGCTTTAGTTGCCAAGGATGAAGAAGGAGCGGGGTGTGTGGGTATTTCAAGTTGATAGATGGTATTTTCTGTTCAGCAGCCTTTTTCTGCTGTGCATATGTTTGGCATCGCCAAAATTTAGTAGCTACAAATAGCGGAGAATTTGGATTATGGATGACAGTGAGTATTTTGAGATAAAATTGTGATTTAGACCTGGTTGTCAGACACACATTCAGTGGGATGTGGTTTTCTTTAAACTTTGCTGCGTGGCAGGACTTAGAGTTGCTTTCCAACCTGCATGTTTCTGTGGTCGTGCTGACACAAACCCAGCAATTCCAGACCCTTTTGGTGTGTGTTGTGGGGACAAGACAGATGAATTTCCTACTCTGCCACTACGTACAGGAGAACCAGGCTGTCAGATGGATATATTTGATTGATTTATGGATGTTATAAAAGATCGTGCGCTGTATTTCTTTGCATCCTCTTGGGATGACTAGGTAAAACCTAAATGTAAAACCCACTTTAGATGGATTTGGGGAAAACAGAGAAAGCGGAGGGCTTGATTTCTGGTGGCTACCAGTACTGCATAAAGACTTGAAGCAGGGGAGCTGTTGTCCATATGTAGGATGTGGAGTTTGTGTGTAACTCGTTCTCTCTGGTACAGGGTTTCTGTGTGTTTTAGTCTTGTATCTTTTAAAGCTTAACTTCCTTTCCTTCCAGTCAGGTTAATCAGAGTGACACGGAGGTACTCTGTTCTTGTTTTACTTTATCATGGTTGTTTTCCTTATAAATGAAGAACGCACTTTCCTAGCTGCAAACTCTATTTTTAATCTGCGATCGAAATCGAGCTGGGTGATAATATTGTAATTAAGATCGTCCTGGCCCATTTATTCCCCCAATTATGTCACTGTTAGTCTTTTCTCTCTGATCTGGGATACAGAATCGGAGCCTGCTTAATTATTAAATAGTAGTAAATTTAGAAGAAATAAAAAAGGAAGGTGGGAAGGGTTGCTAAATGACACGAAATAGCATGGGGCAGCCAGCCAGTTTGGTGGGGTGTGAGCTCTAAGTGCTGTTTATGGTGCCAGCCTCAGCTGTATACCTTTTGTTTGTGTGCTTGCCACTAACTTGCTGTCCTTCAACATGCCAGTGTTGTGCAGAAGCACAGATTCATACAATTAATGCACTTTCCCACAAATCCGCATGAATTCTGAATCTGATTAGTGAAACTAGATGCATGATGTTTAAGCCTATTATTTTCCCTAAAACGCAACCCCTCAGTAACTCCACTGGAAATTCAGAAAACTAGTATTAATATATTTATACCTACTGCTATCTCTTCTTACTTAAATAAAATTTGGGCACCGTACTTGCCCACACGTTTGCTGACGGTGTAGGATTTCAGACTGCTGAACCGGGGGAGGTAATTGGCAGGAGAAAACCAACCTTGAGGAACCGATGAGCTGCCTAGTAGCAACTCTAGCTCCTGCAGATGGCAAGGGACATTTTGGTTCATCAAGTGGGCTTACCTGGTGGTTTAGAAATTGAGTAGGACTTGACAAAGCAATAAGGACTTATTTAAGACAGAACAACCTCTCCTTCCATCGGCTGTGGATAATGCTTCCTCTATTTCTCATCTCCGCTTTAGATGTAAAACACTTCTAAAAGTATCGAGCAAATTGCAGTTGAGCTTGATTAGTATGCAATTACAGTAATGCAGAGAAATGACTTTTAAAAATTGAGTTTTGTTCAAATGTTCAAAATATTCAGACGTTCAAAGTCAGTAAGCTTTTTAATGAACACTGCAATTTTTACATTTTCTGTTAGGAAACTATAAATGGAATAACCTCAGTGAATAAAGGATGCTCAACAGTTACTGAAACGTAAGTGAGCTCTCCCAACCGCTGGACTTTGAGTGATATCTTCAGAGGTGATTTTTAATAGTAAATCCCTTGAGTATGAAAAGTGTATGCCAGGCGTTATATTCATTGGCATCAATAATTCAATCAGTCTTAGGGCATAAAAGGGTGAAAAAAAAAGAGTTAAGTAGTTGCATAAATGTCTCCAAGATGGCCCGATGAGGTACAGCTTCCTAAAAATGAAATATTTCTATATGACATTTCTTTCAGTCATTAGAACCATAAACTTTGCCTTTCTTTGACACAGTCATTTACTTTCTATCGTATAATTCTTATTACATATATTTTTTTAACAGCCATATTTTTTAGACAAGTAACAATGCTGGAGGAGGTGATGTTGCATGTCAGGGTTTTAAATCACTTAAGCACATAAAAACTTTGTGCTGCTTCAAATCAAGTTATTTCATCTGAACAATCTGCAAAATAAAAAGTAGGTTGTAAAGTCTGTATTATGAGACTTCAGGAGAAGGTGTGTCTGGGGAAGAGCTAAAGTAGAGCTTAGAGAGAAAAGTTCATTCCTCTGAAAGCAGCTATCCTGCTGTAGATACCAAGTGTGCTTCTCCATCCAGAAGTAGCTGCTGGGTTAGGTCACTTTATTATGAAGAAACATGCCATTGTTTGGAGATTATGGAAGGTTTTGTCTTTAGTTAAAGGGTTTGTCTATGGTACTGTGCGGTAGCTGTATGAGTTTTAAACAGATTACCCCTGGGATTAGACACAGTCTTGCTATGAAGCATAGATTCCAGTGCAGACTAGATTATGATCCCAGGGAAGTAATTAATCCAAGGTGGCTTTCCAAAGGCGGGCTGAGGCTTTATCAGACTGAGAAACATTCATAAATAAAGCTCTGACTGGGATTGCAGTTGTCCAATTGCAAAAGTCTTTTATATTTATATTTAAAAACAAGCAGACAAACCCCAAATCTCTGTCATGTTAGAAATTCAAACTAAAAGTTTTACAAAATCTGGACCTGAAAATTGATTTAGCTGGGGAGGACGGGTGTGGGGAGAATTCAAATCACTAGAAATACACTGCACAATGGAAAGAACAAGTAGCATTACCTTGAAAACTTCCTGTGATTACAGAGTGTTGAAAATATATTTCCAGATAGTTTGTTAGTTACTGGGATGTGCTCAGAATAAGAGGAGAAAAGAATGCTGCTATTTTAAGGGATGTTTTTCTGCTAGGAGCATACCTCTGCGTGCTGCAGATGTGCCTCTGAAAGCTTCAGTGGGCAGCGCACCATGTTATGGATGTACAGCTGAACGGTGAAATCCCTAAAATGTTGGGACTTTTAACTTTTTTTAAGGTGTGCATTTCCATATGAGAATGCTGAAATGCCTCATTTAACTGGAAATGTGAAACTGGTATTTCCCAAAACCAGTGAGGTGAGTAAATTTTATGGGAAACGTTCGCATCATGAGCTCCTGATAGTTTGGGGTATTTTCGGATTACCTCAAACTGGGACAGTTTTGGGAATGTAAGAATTTTCTCAGCAAAAACTGTACAGCTTTTGTCCTCTGACAGTCTTGATGGGAGACCATTTTTGTTTCCTAATACACCACAAGCATTTTATCAGTATTAAACCACAGTTACTGCTTTTTGTTAATTTTTTTTTGAATGGGGAACTAAAAGGTAAACTTCCCTCTGTTCACTATATAGATATTTAAAAACAACAACAACAAAAATAGCAATAAATACAAAAATCTAGTTGAAGTAGTTAATTTGTACAGTGTTTGAGTCTTTTTTTTTTTCCCCTCCAGGCATTTAGAAAGCAACGTAGCTGTGTTTCTTAATGCATCGTCCTTGTTCTGCTTGACCTTGTTTTTATTTTTATTTCTTTTCTAAAGAAATGGCTGTCAAGGTGAACGGACAAAAGGGGTAGGAATGCAATTTAGGAGGGTTAAAATTAAGACAGGTAGTTACAGAATTCATAAGACCTGGCTTTTAATCTGAGAGCAATGGTTTTGAAATATGGTAAGTAAAATAGAAATAAAGCATCAAGCATCATCATCAGGAGTAACTTAAAAAAAAAATCTAGCAGTGTCAGGCTTGTACTTGCTAGAACAGCAATAAAATTCCCATTTGCTGAGTGTGGCTGAATATTTGGTCTGGTAATTGATATCTGTTGGTAAAGCATCTGCATCTGGTTGATGTACTCAGCTGTGAGGCATTTGTGGATAATGAGAAGTTAAATGTGTGAAAATACCCTGTCATATCTAGGGGACGGTAATGCAAGCTACCTCCTCCATTCATTTATTACGTGGTGTACCTCTAGATGGTGGGCATGCTTCCATCAATCAGTTGAATTTAAGGTAATTCAGGAGCAAAATGCAGAAATGCCGTCAATCTGTTTTGCGATGTTGCATGCTGGGGATGAGGGGGACATCTCAGGGTTAATCCCGTGATAGGAGATTAACAGCAGATTGGGTTTCTCTGCTGCTAAAATGGCCGGGAGGAGAACAGAAGGGCTGCAGCGAGGGCTGTGGCAGGCACCCTGCAGGAACGGGATCGGGGGAATAGCCGCGGAGCATCCCAGGAGCTTGAGGGGAACTGGTGAGCTGGAGGCTGGGCCAGAGGAGCAGGAAGATGCCGTTTTCTGAACGGGTTTGAGGTTAAAGCAAGAAATCCGTTCTTCAAGACTTCTCTTCCGTGAAATGGTTTGCCTTTCTTGCTTACGGGTTTATATATCTGCTTTGAGCAGTGCTTAAGTAGCGTTGATTTGTTGGAGCAATAAATCGATAGTGCTCCAGCTCATCTCTAGGTGGCCTCTTGTAATGAATCTCAATAATAAAAATCAGTGATTTTTGTCTGGTTTTGGTATCAGAACAGAACTAAGCGATATTTGGGCAGTGTGTGCCAGCAGCAGTTATTTCCTGGTCTCTCTGTGGCTCATCATTCCTATGTCAGCTCTCAGATAACTCAGCTCTGCTCGCCCCTGCCTGCCTGTTCCCTTAACAGTGCAGTAAAGTTTTTGTCAATGTTAATCTGGAAGTTAATTACAGAAATCCAGTGTCCTGGGTAAATGTGTGCTCCGTGAGCAAGCTCAGTGAAGTAATAGAGGATAAGGTGGCAAGATTAATCGGTTCTGGAGACGTTCCTGCTGTTATTTCCCTGGTGTGCGGGACAAATGGCTTCGGGAACTCCAGTTAAAAGATAGCCCCGTTCTTTTCACACAGTTCAATCAGGCTCCTAAAATGGGGCATGCACCACTCTTTCTCTGCCGCCCCGCTTTATATATAGCTTTTCCACCTTTAGCTAATGAAAGAACCTGCTCTCCAGTTCTCCTGTGTTTTTGTGATGGTCTTAACTGGATCATCATTTGTTCTCTCACAGGAGAAAATGTTTTTGGAAGCTCTTTCTGTTTCTTTTATCTTTTTCAGATTTTTTTTTTCCTTCCTGTGGAAGTTTCACACTGCTTGATTCAAACATTTAATTCCTCATTCCTTCTCCTGGCTCCTTTCTATCCTGTTAAAGTTTTTCAAAGTGCATCACCCCCCTGCTTCTCTTTGAGTCTGTAGTTGCCTGTGCAGCTTCCTATCTTTTTTTTCCTTTTTTTTTTTTTTTTTTTTGAGATACGGTCTGCCCGAAAGGTGAAGAGGGGCGTTGTGCATCCACCCATAACTCTTGCAAAGCAAACACTTGTTTCCTTGTGACATGAGCAAGGTCATGGTCAGGATGGATGACTCTGAAGAAAGAGTTCCTGAGCTGTTGGCCTCTCGAAAATCACAGGAAAGCTATTTTGTTGACACAGCCAGTTTTTGTTGAGCAGTCAGGCCTTCTGTTTCTGTAGCTGATTCTGTTTTTCTCTTCTGGCTTTCAGAGTTGGCAGGCGTAGAACCTGATTCATCTGGGACAACGCAGTAGGCAGGGTGGGTACTTGGAGAGGGCAGCGTGGAGGCTTGTGAAAACTGGTTCCTTTTTCCCCCCTTTAGGAGTATTGCTGGGGTTGTATTGCAAATGTGCTGCATACTTACAGGCAGCTGAGACATCGTTGCAGGCACTAAAAAATTGAAGGTAGAAGGCCAATGGTAATGTCCTGTTTTTTTTTCTGAGACTATACGTAAAATAGGCTATGGTTGGCTAGGAGGTCAAATTAACGCTTCTGCTGTAGCTGTGATGACAAGGGTGTGGCAGGATGCCATCTCTGCATATGAGGAATTGCAAAAGTCACCAGTGTAGGATGTCACTATACGGGTAAAGGTGTATTCTGTGCCTGCATGGCTGCTTTCCTTCTCAGGGGAAGCTTTATGGCAATGCAAAGCACGTTTTTGTGGAGCTTATGTTCATTTTGGGAGTGCTTTGCTGGTCTAGTGCGAAAAGATTTCTGAGCTGAAGTGCTCGTAGTGTGGATGTAGCTTAATAGACTCTATTCTAATAGACTCAAAGGATCTTTTTTCCTTGGATTTGATAGGAAAGATGTTTAATTTTTCAATTTTTATTTTTTATTTTTTCCTTTTCTGTTGTTGCTTTTCCTAATTGTGGAGCTGTACTGCAGTAAGCAGAACGATGACTTACAGCATAGGAATTGATAAAACATGGCCTGATAACAAGGCTGAAAGAAGTGGAACAATAAAGGACAACACAATTATCGTGAGGGTTTCCACAAGCTCAGAGTGGACGTGACGATGTATGAAGCCTGGGGTTGTTTGCTACACCCAAAGGAACTGAAAACTGGAAACTTGTCAGTTGGATGGAAAGAAACACTTGCTCTAGGGTCAAGCAAAGGCATTTTCAGGGGCATAGCATCCCTTCTGTCTATTCCTAAAACAGGCAAGGTAAAACTTGAGGGTAAGTGAAAAGAAAATGTACTATGAAATGTACAGTCAGACTTTTTGATTGTGTTTTCCAATTCTGCTGTTTTCCCCCACAGTTAAGTGCATCATCTCTCCCTACAGAGCGATCAGAAGAGGGAAAAATGCTTTGTAAGTGGGAAAGCAGTATTGTAAAATCACTTAAAAGCCAACCAAAACATGAAGATTGTGGACTGATGTAATAAAAGGCAGTAAGATAATCTCCTGAAATTTTGGCAATTCCTGTTTAGGGCCTCCTTGTGTTTAAAGCTGCTGTTGAAAACATGGTGCTGGTTGGCACTCAGCTTGCTATTAGCTGTGGTCCTTTTTTATGTTGTGAAGGTAAACTCTGGAAAGAGAAGGCAAAAAGATGTTTCATGGTTACAAAAGAGAGGGTTGCTATTCGTTAAGTAAGGGAAGGGATGCAGAGGGCACTTAAGGGAGATTTGTGAGATGGAGTCAGGGCAGAAGTGAGGGTTAATGGTGCAGTAGCTTAAAATTATTTGGGACGGGTTGTTAATGTGTGAATAATTTATGGTGAAAGTGATCTTTGTTCTGTTGTGGAGGCAGTAGAGAGTTCTGAGTAAAGGTTGGTAAAGGAAGATTGCCCAGCCAAAATGTCTGAAGCTCTGTAAGTCTTGGGCAACGATTGCTTGCATCAGGCCCAGGCTCATTTAAGGTGAAAAAAGAGAAGCAGCAAAGAACACCAAGAACCTCAGTAGGTTGTAAAGAGAGTCCTGGAAATATTCTGTGAGGGAAACCTCAGAGGTGTCCTTCATATGGGGATATTGAAAAAGGGCTGAGAGGAAATGACGCTTTCAAGATAACGTAGTGACCTGGGCAGCTCTGGGGTATGCGGCATTACAGAAGTCTGATCAGTCACGGTTTCTGTACACAAATTCACATGAACTGTCCCATCTACAGGATCAATAGTATGTAATGTGTCCCAAATGCCTATGTTAGTGGTATTAGTCGATTTGTTAGGGCTATTCTTTTTAGCAGGAACAAAGGGGGTAGGTCATCTTTGTGTCATATTCACTCTAGTGTGTGGAGAACCACAAATGATGCTGCGATCCCAGCAGCTGGCTTACTGTGGAGTGGCTTGTGTTCGTCAAAATGGGGTGAGGGAAGCCTGGAGCAGGGTGAGGCTGCTTGTTTGCTCCTCAGCAAGAGGAGACCATTGCCCCTTCCTAACAGAGCAGGGTTGGAGCAAAATGTCAGCGCCTTACAACCAAGCCACGATGTTTGTCTTAGTATAAAGACAACTCAGGACTCTGATTTTTGTGTACAGTTGTTTCTAAATGTATTCTCTTTATATTATATGAAGCATTTGCTTTCATTGTTTCAACCTCCCAAGGTTTTGCTTGGAACCCTACAAAAAATGTTCCAAGAACAACCAGTTTAAAAATTAGATGATCTTCCAGCTCAGTATCTTCCATGTATGCTTTATTTGCGTAGTCCATCGCTTGTCTCTGTCAGTACAGAACAACGAACTGCAAAAGTTTTTAGGCACTTTCTACTCCTGAACTTCCTGTGCTCTCCATCCATCAGTGCTTCCCTTTCTCCTCAACATACTGTGATTCTGAATGGCTACTCTTATTTTTTATTTTTTAGATCTTCTGTTTATTATTTTATTCCTATTATTATTTTTTAAAAAATAAATGCTTATTAAAGTATAAATTTTATTCTTTATTCTTTATTTATCTTTGTGGCTACTGCTTTTTAACTGGCTGAATGTTTCCTGCTCCTAAATATGTGATCAACAATGATTTTTTTTTTCCTTGTTAGAACTTGTTAGCAGAGTGACCACGTGGAATTTAGCCTTCTGTTTCTCTTTCCTCCTAGTTGTTTTCTTGTAGGTGGTCATTTGTGCTTCCTACCTGGTGTTGAATGGGATCTGAATGTTCATTTCCCTTCGTCAGTTTTCCAAATTACAATGATGACATCTGCATGTGAAGTATGATCACAGAAGTGAAAATACCGTGCCTTTAATTGTGCTCATCCTTCTGCAAAGGCAGCGTTGCCTTTTCAAAAGCTTGGTTGTGGAAAATTAGCATATATATCAAGGTTATAAATGCAATAAAGAAAACATCAAAAAAGAAACTGTCTCATACATCTTCTGTGCAATCTCTTCAGTGAACACCTCCCTTCCTTATTTTTATGTCTTGTGTGTGACCCTCGCCATTAATCTGAAAGAAACACGCGTTCCTTTCAGAAACATGCCCTTAAAAAAAAAAAAAGCAACTAATCAAAATAGCAGTACCTTATTAAATTGAGTTATTACCAAAGATGACTTTAACCTAATTTGTTTGTTTGTGATCTTGATTTAAGATTGATTTGTGCTCATCTAAGTAAATGCATGAAAAGCCCTGTAACAGAAATATTACATGGTTGCAATTTCTTTGAACAGGTACTTTGTGCTGGACTTTGAGACGGGGATTCTGCAGTATTTTGTGAATGAACAAAGTAAAAACCAGAAGCCTCGAGGAACCTTGTCTTTAGCTGGAGCTATAATATCACCCAGTGACGAAGTGCCGCACATGCTGGTGGTCTACTCTGCTAACGGAGAGATATTTAAGTTGAGAGGTACAGTGCTGCTTAAAGTACCAGCTGAGTTGTTCTCCCTTTTCTTGCTTGTGTCTCTTCTCTCATTTCTCTCTTACTTCCCTATACTGTCATAAAGTAGGGGCTTTATGGCTATGTTGTTCCATACGACACTATAAAACAGAATGTAACAGTAATCTGGAATTAAGTACATGTGAATTTACAACATACAAGCTTTCAGGGCTGGAAGATACCTCAAGATACATTCAATAAGCTCTTAGAGTGGCATGCTGATTGTACAGTGTGTCTGCTTTGCTCCTGAAGGAAGGAGGAGCTGTTTTCATTGCTGTCCACGTCATAGCATTTCAGTTCTACATTGTTCTCTTGTGCCACCATCCTCCTGATCAAGTGCAGTGATGAATCTGCTGTTGGGTTCGAGAAGGGAAGATACCAGTGGAAAGCTGTTAAGATACTCTGTTCTTGGAGTAATTTAACATACCTTTGATAGGTATTATACCTATCATACCTTTAATAGGTATTAAATTTTGCCTTCCTTTGTTCCCAAATACTGTAAAGACTATAGGGTGTGTAAAAGTTATGTTTGAAGAAAAAAAAAATATTAAAAAAAAAAAAAAAATTCTCAAGCATTTTTCAGTATGGTTGATTGATTTAGATACATTCATATTAAACTAGTTCATAGACAAATTAAAAAAAAAAAAAAAAAAGGTGGTGTGTAATACAGCGTTACAAAAGTTCAAAATTGCATTAGTTTATTCTGACCAGTTTCAGTTGGCTAAGCAGGACTCCCTGTGGTAGAGCTATAGAAATGTGAATGAAGAGATGTTATTGTTTTATATGCAAAACCAAAACACAAAAGCAAGCAAGGAGACTGTCTGTAAATATATTTTGGGATTTGCACAGTTAGAAATCATAAACGCTTTTTGTTTGTTGTCATGCTTTTCCACCCACTTGAGATTGTTAAACACTTACAATTTGCTGTTTTTAATTTAGTCAGATATATGAAGTTGATTAAATTCAATAAATATTTTTTATGATGAGTCAAAAACTATCAAGATATTTAATAGCAGAGGAAGTAGAAGAAAATACTGAAATTATCCACTTCTGTACTGATATTGTTAATTAGGACTACTGCATTAGTGCTTTTTTTTTTTTTCTTTAAAAAAAGACACTTCTGAGTATATTTAGTAAAGTTATAAAGGAACCACTTGATACAGAGTGCAGAAAATATTATCACTGCTTTTTAAACCTGTTTCTCAAAGATGTTTTGGGGGATGTGGTTTTCATTCTTGTACCTTTCAGTGGCATGTGAGTGACATACAGGTTTAAAGAGAGATTTACTTGAACTGTGTTAGAAAAGAAGGACTGAAGTATCTGGGGAACTGGTAGCTTGTCTGGTAGCTGATTGACAGCTTGAGTTTTCACAGATCTAAATGCATTTAAAAAAAAAAAAAGCATCAGTTCACTTGTGAACACCTGCATTCTCTTGGTTTTGTTCTAGCTGCTGATGCAAAGGAGAAACAATACTGGATCACTCAGCTTCGATCCTGTGCCAAACATCACAAGGAAGGTAATTCTAAGGTAAATAATTCAGAGGGAGAAGTAAGTACTGTGTTTGAGGTGGTGTAGGTGTAGAACAGCGTAATCTGGGTGATAGAGTGGCTGCCATACTCTGTGAGTTCGTGGTTCGAGATTCATGAATAAAAGCAGCAAGTTGTAATTCCTTGTTAGCTAGAACAGACTTCTTCAAGTCAATTGAGCTTTCTCAATAAATAAACATTGTCCAATTCATGGGAAATTTATGAAGTTCGTTAGGTGACTATGAAGTCGATAGGTGGTTATTGAAAGGTTGGGTCAGCTGTTCCATAATAAATACCTGTGTAGTGCCCTATTAGTACTTAAAGCGCTCGCTGATACTAGTTTTATTCAATTCTGTAAGATTTAATGGCTCTTACTATAGAAACTTCAGGTAGGTATTAGCAATAGTCAGTTTTACAATATCTTTACCAAATCTGAAAGAGGCCATCAAATGAAGATTAATATTATCTCTTTACAAGTGATGTCTGAATTCTTGTTGTCAAACAGACAAGTATATTTGACAAGTACTTTAAAAATAGCAGAATGATGAGTGGAGGGTGTTCCCTGCCTCCAAGTAGAAATGACATGAGTCTGTTCAAATTAGAATGCACTTTGAAGGTGGAAGGGATGACAATACACATTGAGGAACAGGTTGTTACTGTATTTATGTTGTGTGTATTTTTAGCATTAATACTAAAAATCACTTAAAAAAAACCAAACACCTCCTCTTCTCATCTTCAGTCTTTTAAACACTTCTAATGACATCTTTACAATAAGGAAGAAAGATAAATTGTTTGCTATATAAATAAAGAAATAAATGCATATAACTGCAGGTAGAAAGGACTCCTGCTTGCTCTGCCCCCAAGATCTAGAGAATATTGATTATATGTTAACTGAACAACTGGATGGTGTTTTTAAGAGAACAACATTCACTGAAGTGTCTGAAGTAAAATAAAAGCTTTTTCTTCTTCTTCTTGAGTGATGATAACTTGTCAGGAAGCAATTCTGGTTACATAAAAGCCTTTTCTGAGGAGAATAAATAACTTCAATGTTTTAGTAGACTCTTTCAATTCTTAAACTGGGTAGTTAAATATTACTTTTATATAACTGTGGCCCAGTACTATTCACAATGTATTTTGTTTATATGTACACTGTGCAATGCCATCAATGTTCCCTAATAACAGTATCCTTAAATAATTTTCATAATCTATTTGCAAAACTTATGTATTCCTTTACTGAAGTTCCTCTGAACTCCTGCAGGTGCAAGCAGCCATGTAGTGAAATCTGAATCTGACTTTTATCCCCTTCTTGTGTAGTTATATGTTGTGGTTTTTATTTCACAAATTAGCTTTTATAGTACACTAATAACGGTGGCATTCTGTAAATAGAAATGCTGTAATGTTTATACTTCAAATAAACTTGTTCGTGATTTCTTTGTATGCTTATATCTGAGTCAAATAAAGAAAAATACTGTTCAGGGAGAGTTTTCAAGAAAAAAAGTTTACACCATTCCTGTTTTTTTAATTTCTTACAATGTTACTGTATGACTTTCAGTCTTTAAAACTTCTGTTGGGGACTGGAATGGTAGAGGACATTAAGCAGAGCAGTGACAAAAAAAAAAGCTGTATGAAAATGTTGCTTGCATACTAATGTCTGAATATGGTCCAAAGGTGAGCTATACAACTGACAAGCATATATAAGACAGGCTAAGTCTCTCACTTTATTTTAATTAAATTTTACATCTTAATGATTTAAAAAAAAAAAAAGTAGTAAAAGGATAATGTGCTCTGGCAAATAATACCCATGCTGTAGGATAGTTTTAATGTTCTCAGTATTCCTATACAAATTTCATTTTGCTTAATTACAGAGCTCTCAACCTCTATAGAGTGCCAAATCATGCCGTACTGGAAGAAGTCATCTGTGTCTGGATAAGGATTGCTGTTTCTTGTTTGTGTGTGTGTGTTTTTAAGACTATGTTAAGTCAATTTGATTGTCTGAGTCTTAATTAAAAATGTTAGTCAAATTGGAATTCAGAGAGAGAGAATGAATTCAAGAAGTAGTAGCCCTATACATGATTTTTCCAGTAACTCTCAAGAATAATCTTATATCCATGCGTTTTCAAAAGCTCACTTGTTTTTCTGTTTCATATCCCTCCTTCTTCACTGTTTTATGATGGTGGCTGTAAAAAACACTTCTAAATACACAGAGAGAGCTTTTTATACCAGCTCTTAATTTCAATATACATGAATGTATTAGTTGCTGGATTGGCATGTAACCCTTGTATTTCTCAGTGTGTATCAGGAACATAGTAGGGAACAGAAATCTTTATCTTGTGACGTAGCTTGTGTCTTAAATTGTGATGAGGTGGAAACTTTCAGCTTCAGTTTGTGCTAGAATAAAGAGGCAGATGACTCCTTGTTCCAGCTTCTGGCTTGGAGCTGGCCAGTGAGCTGCTAAAACTGGATGGTACGATTTCACGTCTCACTTCAACCCATCTGCTGATTCCCTGCAGCTATACAAGGCAGTCCAATTCCCTTCCGTCTGCTGCCACCTCTGGTGCAGGCTATGTTGTGTTTCTGGCCTGTAGCAGCTTGGGCATCAAACAGCAAGAGCCCCATCCTGCTAAAAAGTACTTGGTTCCCCAACTGGCTCACTGAGGAATCTGCTGAGTGTTGATCTAAGGGAAGCTGGAGATGTCACTCTGCTTCCAGCAGCACCACAGAGTAAAGCCCTCCTGGATGGAGAATGGCAAGAATGGATCTGGCCAGAAACTATCTTTACTCTGGTTTAGTTTCAGGCTTTATGTTTAAAACTGAGCCAACATGGTTACTGCTCCTCTCTATGAGGGACTGTCAAGGGTCTGCTGACAGTTATAACTTTGGAGAGGCAGTTTGGTGAGCTAAAGGAGCAGAGAAATTTCTATATCATAGGATCATTTAGGTTGGAAAAGACCTTTAAGATCATCTAGTCCAACCTTTAAGCTAACACTGCCAAGTCCACCATTAGACCATGTCACTAAGCTCTGTATCTACATGTTTTTTGGAGACCTCAAGGGATGGTGACTCAACTGCTTCCCTGGGCAGCCTGTTCCAATACTTCACAACCCTTGCAGTGAAGAAGATTTTCCTAATATCCAACCTAAACCTCCCCTGGCACAACTTACGGCTGTTTCCTCTTGTCACTTGGTGCTTGAGAGAAGATGCTGATCCCCACCTTGCTTTATCTCCTTTAAGGTAATTGTAGAGAGTGATAAGGTTTCATCTGAGCCTCCTTTTGTAAGGCTAAACAACACCAGCTCCCTCAGCTACTCCTCATAAGACTTGTTCTCTAGACCCTTCACCAGTTTTGCTGCCTTTCTTTGTGTCTGTGTTTCTGTCTCTCTTCTGATTTAACGCCCTGAACTCATTGTCAATAGGCTCAAATGGGCCTCAGAGCCAGTGTGGAGAGATGGTGGAGAATGAAGGCCGCAACTGCAGTAGCATATTCTCAGTGATTGTGAAACAGCACCCGTAGTAATGCCTGGAAGTCAGCACTTTTCTCAAATCATTGAGGCAGATGAGTACTTTTTTCTCCACAGCTGAAAAAAATGGCCCTCATGGATCTTTGGAGACCCCTCTTCAGTTTCTTGAGTTTCTTCTTGCCTTTAGTAATGCACGGACATGGAGTTGTCTTTCACTTTCCAAATAGATTATTCACTGAGTTTTTTTTTTTAACGTGCACAAGATAACTTTCCAGAAAGCCAGACTAGTGAAAGTTTCAAGCTTTGATTCTTAACATTGAACATTTTCCCTTTTTTGAGAAAGTTTACTCTTCCTTCAGTGTGCTTTTCCACTTCCTCCCCTATTTCTTGACCTGTAGAAGCCAAATAAAGTATGGTACTTCTGATTAAAACATGCTTTGGAAATCCTCACAGTGGTGAGGCTGAGAAGGGCGTATTGCTTGGCTGGGGATGTGTGTTTGACACTTTTTTTTTTTTCTTTCCTCTCTTTGGAAGCTGCATGAAGATAGTTGCTCACATCTCTGGTTTCAAAATCTTTCTACAAAAAAGGGGAGAAAAGTGAAGTGAGTTTAGGGTTGAACATGAATACGCTCAAATGATTCTTGACAAGACTTTTATGAGCATTTGTAGTCTCTTGCTTAAAAGGAGACAAATGTATCGCCTTACCTAAAGAAGATAAAGCACACTAATAATCTGTCAGAGAAGCTAGTGCTGTAGATGGAGCTTTACACAAATGGGCAAAGCATATCATAAGCTGGTCCCTTTGCAACGCTCCAGTTTGCATGTTATGTAGATTCAGTTGTTTGAGCTTTAATATTTCTGAATGATCTAAATGTAAATGAAACAGATCTGTGCATATTTATCTTCCTCAGTATTTGCTTGCTTAGGATGCATTGGAAAAGATGTAGATAGGAATTAAACTACCGAATGGTGGTGTCTCAGCTGTAATTACTTTCTGACAGAGAGTGACTTCTCGTTGCTCTAAAGCTGTATGCAGGGATCGGTGCTGTGCTATATAGATATGCAGAGGAGTAAAGGAATGTCATTTCAGTATTTATTATTCCTGTATAAACCATCTGTGGCACAGTGCCTGTGAAGGAGATGACGATTATCATCCATAAACAGATATGACAAATCACTTCAGAAATTAGTTTATTGGTCTCTGGAACATTGCATTTACTTCTGAAAATAAACAAAACTGTTTGCTTCTGGTAAATGGCGAAAAACACTTCAGCTTCTCTGTGAACAGAAAGAACAGTCTCCAGGGAAAATGAGTCACGAAACATTAGTAGAGTTTGGGCTTACTGTACTACAGTTGCGTTATTTTAATTGTTGGGATTTTGGGTATCCAAATGAAAGCACTCCATATGTCATTTGTTTTTAAATCTTGGAGATGGACAATGAATTAAAAAAAAAAAAAGATCTTAAACCAAGTCTGTTAGCCAGGCATATTTTAGATAGTTTTAGTTCATAAAGCAAGGACGAATTCAAGTTACAAATTACTCTTTTATTGTCTCCTTTATTTTTCTTTTATTGGCTTCATTTTATTAGCAGGCAAGCTGTTGGAGCTATGGTAAAGTGTAGCCTTAGGAAAGAGTATTTCTAATCCCTCTTGGACGCTTCAGCTTCTGGGCTTCTTGACTCATTATTGGCACCATGAATTACTAATTGTTGAAGAGCGAATGTCTTCCTTTCATTAGTCTTTTCATTATTTTCTTTTTCTGTGTGCAAACCAGAAAGCAGTAGGACCAAAGGAGACCAGATAGGACAATAGAGGTCCAGATCAATCATACCAGCAGTGCTAGGGGGAAGAGCAGGAAATTAGGAGTAAAGCTCTGTCAGTTACTGTCTTTGCTTTGATTTTCTGGGAGAGTGACTTTGGGAAAACGGCTGTTGTAGTATGGTGTGTAATTAGATTGCTTTTAACTATGGAAAACATCATGTTAGCTTTAACATTTTTAACAACAAAAAAAAAGATTTTTATTTTTACACAGCTGTGTGTCTGAATGCAGAAGAGATGCTTTCCATTCCCAGTTTTTAATTTGGAGAAGTTCTGCAAAAGAAGAGTCAGGTATTTGGCTGGAGTAGAGGTGTTGACAACGTGTTGTAAAGTTTGAAAGTACGTAAAGGGCTGAGTATGTCAGTCCAGGAGAGGTCTCTTCTGGAAGTGACGGGAGGAATCTGGCAGAAGGAATTAGCTGCCAACCCTACATCCTTGGGATGAACAGGCACAGCTCTGCTGCTGGTCCAGTTGTCTGTGCCAGGCCTGGTGCTTCCAGCACTGAGGAGTGGAGCCCCACTTCAAAAGGCTTTTTGAGTGGTTGTAGAAACTGTCTCCTGCAAGCATTTGTCCACATTTTGTATGCTACTAGTTTTTGCATCTCCATGTGCTTCCTCCTCACTAGCATCAATTCCTTGCAGTTTTGTGTCATTTCAGTCAGGGTTTGGGTTTTGCACTGATCTCACTATCTTGGGGACTTGCCTAGGGCTAGCTTTATGGGTAGCCAGAGGTCCTAGTGTAGAGTTCATCTGAGTTTTGTATTTCATGGACATCCTCTAAGGAATAATGCCAAATCAGATGCAAGAGGATTTGTGTAGTGGGCTGGTGGAGTTTTATGGCAGGCTGCTTGGAAAAGCAGCCTTACTAACTGGAAGTAAGGGGTAAAGGGACAGGAAATGAAGGGGTGAGGAAAACTTACAGACCTGTAGGAGCCATTCAAACCAACGTATTTGGCTCTGATATTTTGCACAAGCTGTGGCTGGTTCTAGATGGCTAACCTTTCTGACTCGGTGTGCTGCATAGGACTGATAACTACCTTGAGCTGGGGAGAGGTCTCTAGGACAGGCTCACTGGCAGAGGTGAGCTCTTTCCATAGATCCCATCACACTGTTGTAGGGCAAGGCATTCAGCTGGCAGTGCAACATGTTCAGCCCTTGCTGGGTCATGAAACGTAGAGATTTTATATATAGAGATTTGGGGTTACCTGTTGTTGCTGTAGCAGGACAGCCTTCCTCAGTACCACTTGCTGCTGAAACTCTAGATGGGCTGGTCTTCCTGATTCTCTCTTCTGCTCCACTGCTTCCCAAACTCCATGCCCTAAATGAGTGTCCACCACCAACAGCTGCTGCAAGCTGCCACCTGCCTTTACAAAATGTAATGAAAAGCTGCCATAACAGCACTCTGGTCCCACAGACTGTTCAGTCTCCTTCAGGTCACAGTTTAAGAGTGTAGTTGATGTAGCCCATTGACTTGGTATGCACTACAACAAGTCTTGCAGTAAAAACCTTAACCCAGATTGAGAGAGTTTTAAAGTGATGTGTGTATCTGCTTCTTGGAAATGTGTTCATTACTTATTTGTGATACAAAGATAATTAAAAAAATGCAGCTAGCTGGTGGCTTTTGTCCTAATAGTGCAGTATCAAATGTGTGACTCCCAAAGGTGTAAGTATGGTTTTGTGCCATTTGTCAGTGTGTCAACATAGTGTGTTAGGTGACACTGGCAGAGAAAATGGGAGGTGTGAGCTACAGTCGGGCAGGCTGGGAGCATTTTGAGTCTGTTGTGATCTGTAGGTGAGCTGCAAGCAGCTCTTTGCAGTTTGAAACAATGTCTTGAAGCAAATAACATTGAATTGCAAAATAACATAACTGTTACAGATATTAACTTCAAATACACATACAGGTCAATTCATGAATGTCTCTCAAAACGTGCAGGTTCCATGAGATAGCTCTGACAGCTATTTTTTTTCTAAAAGCCATTTTTCTCCTAGCATTCCTTCCTGATTCTGTGTTTAAAGAGAAACAGTGCATGGGTTTTTCTGTATTTGTTTTATATTACTTTTATTATTTGCAGATCTGTAACTTATTTTTTCCCCAAAAGAAAATCACAGTGGAATAAAACTCAACTTCTCCGAGCATGTTGTTTTCCTTAAAGTGAAACTAATGGATGGGCTTGCTGTTTCAAATTGCTGCTGTTTATCTATGTTTTATGATCAGTTCAGCTACGTGAAGGTAGCAGTCATGGTTTTTTAATATTGTGATTGCATGACACTAGAACCTCAGCGATCCTCAGAAGATTTCATTCTAAAAATAACTTTTATTAAACTGGAGGATAAGTGTGTCTTATGCTGAAAAATGAAATTATTCTATTCTTTCTCTGCACCCAAAATGTAATTTAGGAGTATTCTCATGCTAGTCAATTTAGAAAAGAAAAACCAGTAAATATATTCTGCTATCATACTAGGGGTAACCTTTTTCTGTGAAACTTATTTAAAAAGGAAATTGAGTCACATCCAGTTTCCCTCAACCTCTTCTCCCAAACCTTTTCCTCTGTTATTTTAAACTGTAGTTCAGTCTAAACAACGCTATTTCACATGGAAGATGAATTAAAAAAAACAGCAAACTTCTGTGCCCTTAACAAATTCTACCCCCATGCCATATAGGTATCTTTTGCCTTAGAGTCAAATCCAGTCTCAATGCAGTTGTAAATTATCAGACAGAACGGATTGTTTTATAAATGCCTGGTTCTGTGGATGCCTGTTATTGTAATCTTAATAGTTATGATAGCAAAGAATGCAAAAACAGAGTCAGATCATCACTCTTGGAAGTGTTTGTAAATGTAAATCCAGGCCACTGGAATAATGCCTTTTGCTATGAGGACTCGGTATGTCTGCAGTAGCAGCCCTTCACATACTGACACTTTGATATCTCCCCTCACCCCCCCCCCCCTTTTTTTTTTTTTTTTTATAAACACTTCCAATACCTCAAAAAGCCTAATGTCTAATTTGGGGGTGGGTGGCAGGGGGCAACATAGAACATATTTCACTTCTCCATCTTGTTAGTGCTAGATACTCTGCCTAATTGTCTACAATCAGTGTACTGGTGTAACATAATGCGTGACTTCAATTCCAGTGCTAGCTGGAGCTTGTCCACCTTGCATTTAAATTTTTAAAAAAATGAAATAACTACAAAATTGCAAAGCTTGAGAGTGACTTGTAAGGGATAGGCAGAGAGCTTGTACTCAAATAATGCTTTTGTGCTTTTGCCATTAGACTTAAGAATAGTCCCCCACGTTCACAGTAACTCTCAGAAATACTGAAAGCTGCCATCATTACTTGTGCAGAGTTTGTAGGAGGGATGAAATGGTTTTTCACCTGCAGCGCTGTGTATTTACCTCACTTTCTTAAAGTGCCTACTAAATGTCACTCTCTGAATTGGTTTGTGTTTTATGAGGTAGGAATTATTCTGTTTCAATTTTAAACTTGCAGGTGCAATTGGCAGTTTAAATAGAAGAGAAAAGCCTTTTTATATTGCTCTTATATGTGATATGTCACAGGGTTCTAATGCGTGTCGGAGCTTGGCTGCGGAAAACAAACTGAGGTAGTAACACCGATAAATGATTGAAGAGCTTTCTTCATTCCTATCTAATGTTCAGACTAAATTTATAGATTGTGTGAAAATAGTATTTAAGTTGCAGACACTGCTGGAGATTTATTTTTAGCCTTTTTTTGTATTTACTGTACATCCCAAGATTACTCCAAAACCTGTTTGCAGTTTAAGCCACGCTTTGGTTCAGCCTGTAATGTTAAATTGGTGTGTGGATTGGCCTTTCCAAAACTGCAGCTCTGTTCATGATGAAAAGACAGCAACATTTTTTTTTTTTTTTCTTGCTTTTCACACTAAACCATTTGACAAATTATAGGTCAGTGAGTTCATTGAAGATATTTGTGGTAGTATTGTTTTAATCTGTCCTAAAAATCAGTCATATCTTTCCTAAAAAGTATGGTTGTAGGAATTTTAACAGCGTGTTAAGATACAGGAGTTTGTGGAGATTTTTGAGGACGCCAGTTTCAGACAATTCAAGAAACAAAGGCAGTTGCCTCATGTCTCTGAGAAGATCCCAGCTGAGCAATGTAGATGCTTCAGAAGGAATCAATCAGTCCTGAGCACTTAGATCTCCAGGTTGAGGTTTGTGAGGAAAGCAGAACAATGCAAACCTGTAGCCTGATCTGCAGATTATTTTTGTGTGAACGTTGCTAATACCAACATTCTGTTGCTTCTTCTAGAGCGTTTCATCCTCACGAAGTAGAAGCTCATCTCTGCTGCCACCTGGGACAGCTAATTCTGCATCTCCTAGTGGCCAGAAATATATGAATCAAAGCGGGCCAACTGTTGTTACCATCACCCATCACAAATCACCTGCAGCTGCCAGAAGAGCCAAGAGCCAGCGTTCCGGTCAACTCCATGAAGTCAGAGAGGTAAGAGATACAAATCTGCTGTAACTTTTTATTTTGCTTTAGAATAAGCAATGCAGTGTGACAAGTCAATAGTTCTCTTTGTTTCCTAATCTGTTTGACTGCTTTGTTTTGATCCCTTTGCTGAGCAAAAGGCTCTCTTCAGTTCTGGTTCAGCTTGAGGTCTGGTGTGTGCAGGCTTTTTATGCTGATGTTCAGATGGCTGTGTGCAAATGCACTGAAAGATGAAGTAGGTTGGCCAAGGCTCCCAGGCTTCGCAATGGTGCTTCAATGCTGGAGAAACATCTCTTTGAAGCTGCATGCAGCAAAACCAAGTGTCGGGTCCTGCACCTGGGGCGCAATAACCCCAAGCAGAGCTACAGGCTGGGAGAGGAATGGTTGGAAAGCTGCCAGGCAGAGAAGGACCTGGGAGTGATGGTGGACAGTCGGCTGAATATGAGCCAGCAGTGTGCTCAGGTGGCCAAGAAGGCCAACGGCATCCTGGCTTGTATCAGGAACAGCGTGGCCAGCAGGGCTAGGGAGGTGATCGTCCCCCTGTACTCAGCTCTGGTGAGGCCGCACCTTGAGTACTGTGTTTGGTTTTGGGTCCCTCACTACAGGAAGGCCATTGAGGTGCTTGAGCGGGTGCAGAGAAGGGCGACGAAGCTGGTGAGGGGCCTGGAGAACAAGTCCTACGAGGAGCGGCTGAGGGAGCTGGGCTTGTTCAGCCTGGAGAAGAGGAGGCTCAGGGGCGACCTTATCGCTCTTTTTAGGTACCTCAAGGGAGGCTGTAGCGAGGTGGGGGTTGGCCTGTTCTCCCACGTGCCTGGTGACAGGACGAGGGGGAATGGGTTTAAGTTGAGCCAGGGGAGTTTTAGGCTAGATGTTAGGAAGAACTTCTTCACTGAAAGGGTTGTGAGGCACTGGAACAGGCTGCCCAGGGAAGTGGTGGAGTCACCATCCCTGGAAGTCTTCAAAAGACGTTTAGATGTAGAGCTTAGGGATATGGTTTAGTGGAGGGCTGTTAGCGTTAGGTTGGAGGTTGGACTCGATGACCTTGAGGTCTCTTCCAACCTAGAAAATTCTGTGATTCTGTGAAAACCTTTCCAATCGGAAGGAAGACCGTAGAGGATTTAAATGTAGAAAGAAAAAAAAACGAACAACTTGAATGAGTCTGATGAATGAGTGTGAAAGAAGGCACAGCTCCTCCCACTCAGCTGTTTGTTTCTATATGGCTGTGGTCTTGACTTCGTTGTCAATTTTCTATTGTTGGCCCTGTAATGGAAGAATGCTTTGTTTGTGTTAAACACATGAAAAGCAAAGAAGAAAGTATATTTCTTTCAATGTATGGTTTACCAGAGTTTAAAAAGTGCAACTCTTATCTTGATTTAGGTCTGTCTTCTGGAAAACAAAAATAGTACATGAGTTTTAAGCTTAAATGGTAGGACACACTTTCACAGAGTTCACTTTCATCTTTCTTTCATCTCTTGTAATTTTTGTTTTGTCTGAACTTCTTGCTATTCTCTAATAGTGTCTTTTTAATCCCCCTCCCACCCTTTTCACCAAAGAAACTGTTGGCAGCCTAACTGCTTTAAAGCATTCTTTTAACACATTGGTTTAAAATGTCTGCCTCAATCCTTTAATTTACAGCCTGAAGAATGTCCTTTTAAGTCCTTGGATGTTTTATAAATCGAGAATTTTTAATAAGAATTTGAATAAATTATCTTAGTATGTCCTCACATTGAGGATTCAGATTACACATCCTGATGAAGAATGGCTGTTTTTTATTCTAGTAACATTAAAAGTGAGAACTTCCCTTGTATTCTGTATTGTATTAACAATGCTCATTCCCTGCTCTGGAGAGCGCGCTGATTGTCACCCGCGTTAACTATATTACAGAAAACACACGTCTGTTTGTTTTTCATGAGCATATCTTGCCTTTGCCTGCCAGGCATCTCCCCCAAGTTGTTTCTACCTTACTAAATGTATTTGCTCGCATAGGTTGAATCCAGCGAGTGCCTTACTTCTATTAATAAAATAAACAGTGGGAGTTGGAGCAGCTTGGTTGAATGAAGCTGGTTGAGGCTGAAAGGAATTGAAAACAGAATTAGTATGTGGTTCATAATAAGTTGAAAAGAGACAAAATCAACAAATGCGAAGAACTGCATTTGGGAAGGCAGAAACAAATACTGGTCTACAGTAAACCACAGAATAAGCAGATAGGTGTAATCTTTACAGAAGAGGCCTGGTGGTTGCTGACTCATTTGTTTGCAGACTATTGCAATGTGAAGTCATTGCTAAAAGGTAAATATGACAGGATTTTAATCTGTAATCATAGCAGATGATAATTTTCCTATATTTAATGTGAGTCACACCTCAGCTGGAGCACTGCCTCTGTGAGAACAGGTTAGAGAGCAACAATATACATTTCAGATAAAAAAACCATGTCGTGATGTTTGTAAGCTAAAATAAATTAGTATTTTTCAGAGAAAGAAAATGAAACTAAGTTAAACATAAGATTTTATTAGGAGGTATGTGAAGTTTACCTTCTGTGCACTGAATGTTGTATTCTTTATTTATTTTTTCCTGCTTTTTAAAGAAGAATGTGTTGAGTCAAAAATCAGTCTCTCTGCCTTCTTTCCCAGTCTGTAAGAAATGGCTGTGACTGATTCTCTTTCTGTCTTGTGAAAAGATAAGAATCTCTTTGTCTGATTCCTTAGTCTGGAAATATTTCATTTCAATGACACATTCTTTGTATTTCCTTCTCACCTGTTTTCAAGAGCAGATGTGACAGACTTGGGTTTATTTTGCCTGCTTTTTCAGGGCATGTTCTTGTTCCTTATGACTTGATGGTGACTGTTAGGCTTAGCCTCCTTTGTTAAATTCATGAATAAAGAGATGGAGCCAGAGGCGTTCACAAAACTGCACTTAAATCCCTATTAGTCCTTTTTTTATCAGAGGAGAAATAAGAACTAAAAGCCCCAAAACAAAACCCCCTTTTCAACACCCAAATCTTTGAATTTTATTTGGAATTTGGTATAATTTGCATGAAGGGACAGGACTGCAAAAGGTTTATATATCTTTGTCAGTGCTCTTCTTACAGAATGAAGCAATGAAGCTTTGACATCCAAATAAGCATTTTTTTAATGTACTACAAGTAGGACTATGTCAACAAATCTTAGATCTTATACGTGCAGTAAATGAATCAATGGAAAGAGCAGATGTACTTCTGGTAAATGGGAAGAAGCTTTTTTGTTGTTGGTGGTTTTTTTTTGAGTAATGTTTTAAACAATGTTATGGTAATACTACAACTTCATATATGAGACCTGTGAAAAACAGGAATGCTGCAAAAGGGTAATTCTTCACGTGGGTCATGTGGTCTTCATTACCTTGTGTAACATCCCTGGGAAGTGCTGAAATTGAAATTGCTGCTCAGTTCTGGACCAACTTGTCTTGATTTGACTATGTTATTTGCAAACAGTGAAGTGCATCTTTGCGTTTCAAATTGGACAAATGTACTCCTATATTAGACGTATTGCAGTGATATTTACTAATACTTGATTTTCTTTTCCCATTTATGTTCATAGTAAGAATTAACAATAGGTTATTTGCTGCTGTTGTTGGTTACAATTGACTTGACTTTTTTTTTTTTTAAGACAGTGTAGAAAACTGTAGTGTAAACAAGCATCATAGCAAAGCGTCTAATTAGAGCTGAACTGATGTGCAAAATTTCATAGGAGTTGTAAAAGTGGCCTTATAGGTCCCCAAAATGACACATGCAGCGTTTCTGTTCTGAAATTAGAATTTTTCAACATGAAAAATTTGAGCCTTTTTTCAGAATTGTGGTGAGTTTAAATTAAGCATGGGTATGGAGCTTTTGGCTGCTATAAAAGCTTTAATATTCAGAATACTTCTTCATAGCATTGAGTTGAAAAGGAGCTAAGGAACATTATTTTTTATTATGATTTTTTTTTTAGATTTAAAATAATGTTCTCTTAAATGAGATTTTTGCTTCTATTAACTCGATGTTAATAGTTCACTCCGTACTGATTTATGAAATGCTTTATCAAAAATATAACTTGCCATATGTTAATTTGGAAGAACGGATGCACTAAGTGTTGCGCTTTATGCAGAATTATTCGAAATCCTACCTCTTTATTTGGGCCATAATTTATCAGTAAAAGAGCGCTTCCAACTGATTTTTAGTAAGTGATTTTATGGTAAACTAATTGTGTGTGGTCTTGAAATTGCATTCTGTTTTTTAAATTATGCATATTATTTTCCTCATGGCAATTTGTGGTGGAGGATTTATACTTGCAGAATTCTTTACTGTAGGCAGTCCAAGTTAGCTCAGAAAGCCAAGTGGCTGCATCACACCTCGTACTACATTCTAGCTGCCATTGAAGTAGATAATAGCAGCACACTTCATCTTGGAATGGTGTTTATTTTGGCTGAGAGTGATTAGAGTATAACCTCTGCCAGTGTTACCACTGTTGTTAAAGAACCAAGAATTGCAGCTTGTGAACATTTTGTAGCAACGTATGTTATTTACAGAAATTTAGAGAAGTTAATTAGGATTAACCAAGAAAAATCTAGAGAAATATTTTTTTCCATCATTTAAAAAAGTTGGAAGAGACATTTCTGACCCCTCTGAAATGCGGTATAAGCTACAACTTGTGGTACTCTCCAGTGGACTAGCCATTGGCATACGTTCTGAACATCTGGTGCAGTGAGATCTAGATTTCACGGGGCCTGCACCAGTGTGACATCCATTTTATGTGCCAACAGGCAGTTCCAGAATTTGGAAAGGACAGCTTTTTGGCACAACGACAGTCCTGCTGCTTCTTGCAAGTCCTTTGCTGCATATTTAAAATTGTTATCTTTTGATTCCTGCAGGAATTATGCAACTAACTGATAAGTTTTTTGTTTCCTCTAGAAACGTGTGTTCCTTATAATGTATGAAAATACCACTGCAAGCTTGCTGAAATTTCCTTCTAGCTGTTCAACAGCGTTGGTGTGATTAGTTGTTATCCTTGTAGACAGAAGGTTAATTTAGACCATACAGGAACAGATGAAATTAATTGATATCTACTGTGGCAGTTTCTTTGGGGGCTATTTCATTTGTCTATAGAAGTAGTGTCATCTCCTAAAGCTGTTTGTTCTACCTTAAGTTAGTATTGCAAAGATCAATAAAAACGTGTCTCCTTAAGGGATAAATGGGTTTCTTAAATCTGCAATCAGGCTAGTACCTTCCTAAGGAGCAAATGTGGATGTCCTTATAAAAATTACAGTACTATAAACCAATAATTATTAAATTGCATAGAGTAAAGGTGAATACTTTTTGTGTTAACATGAATAACACAAAAGTACATTTGTGGTCATTAAGAATGCACACAGGTTGCACCTTTCTAAACCGCACCTTGTTCTGTGAGTTTGATTTTGTATTCAAGCAAAGGTTGAGTCATCCTGGATACCAGATACACAGTCAGGGAGAATTAAGGTTGCTATGGGAATCACAGAACAAATGTTCTTCTAAATTACACCATTTGTCCATGTGAGTTATTTCAAGAGTGAACCTGGTTTGTTGTTTCTGGGTGTTGTTTTTTTTGTTGTTGTTCCAAATTTGAAAAATATTAATGATGTACACCAGGCCTCTTTTTATTAACATTTTCTCAGACTGTAGTTTAGTAGTAATTGAAAATGTGCAAAGATGATCATTTTCAATAACTTAATAAATGGCACTTTCTAAGTTCAGGATAATACATGTATGATAGCTACATAAATAGCAGCATTCATTTTCTTAAGCAATTGCAGAGAAACTAGGATTACTATTTGTGGTTATTAGAGCATTTCATTAAATGTTAACTAAATGGTAAGCTTCCAAAGGAGCTTGAGAAATAAAACTTGAAGGAAATTCAATCTCCAACTTCTGCATGCCTTCAAAACTCTCAATTAATTTTGTAAATAAAAACAGAATTCACCTGTTCTGTGTGAAATAGAGCAGAGCATATATTTGCCTACATTTTGAAAAGCTACCAGGCGGTTCTCTTGCTCAGATAATGCATTAGTTTCAATTTCAGGTTGTCAGTTTGAAAATGAAGCTTTGAAGAAAACATGCTTCTGCAAACCTTATTTTTCAGATTAGAGGATCACGTTTCATGGCTGCTTGTTTAGTGGCCTTACTTTCGGTGCAGGTTTCTGGCTGGCTGGTGCAGCGACGATCTTCACAGCAAACCCTTAACACGGCAAGGTGCACTTAACTTCTGCAGCTGTGTTTATAATGGGTAGGACTGCTTCCAAAATACATGGGCTATTTCGTTAACCCACATTCAAGCACTGTTTTTATTCAATTAAATAGAAGACATTTTTGATTGTTGTTAGTGGTAACACATGACAGTGTAATATTAAAGTGGCTACCCAAGTTTCAAATATTAAGTATAGAAAGCACTTAAGTAATTGCTGTCCAAGAGAAAGAAACCATAGAAATGGCTCGTATTTTATGTGTACTATTCCGTTTACATTATTATATACATTTATAGAGGGACTTATTATAATCTTCAAATCCTTGTACAACACCCAGAGTGCTGTATGCTACACTTAGAAATACTAAAAACGTTTTGATTTTACAACAAATAGAAAATAGTAAACACTATAGGTCTCATGCGTTACTTAACAAAGACCTGATCAGCAGCTTTTGCAACACGTCCTTATAATTTCCTTCACTAACGCTTGGCTTTGAGGTTTTGAATGGTTTTAAAGCCTTGTGTATGTTACATTGAGGCTTTTAAGGAGCTGCTTGCCTGCTTCTTGGTTGCAATTCTGATTTCTGACAATTTTTTAAAAATATAGTTCATATCCCTTATGGCTAATAACAGTTAATCCAGCGGGGTAAATTAAACTGTGCCTGAATTTGATACAAGCTCCTTTGTAGCTTTGTGTTTCAGCTACTAGATGTATACATGTAACTGACAGAGGATATATAATATAAAAATGGTTTGCATACTTGTCTCTGGCTGAGGAAACATTGTCTTACATCCTTGTACGTATTGCTCAGTGTGTTCTGATGATGATGTCTACTCTCTTCTGGGCTGAGTGCTTGCAGTTTTTCCTCGCAGAGATCCCCAGTTATCCAATTGCAGTTTTATTGGTAAGTCTATGCTGGCAGACACAAAGCACGTGAATTTGTGTAAAAGTTGCTGTATAAATGCGATTTGCCCATACTACAGTACATCACAAACTGCCTCAAAAGCATGGCAATGTGCGTTGAATCACCTCAGTGCTGGGAAGTTACTGATGTCAACTTCAAACCAGCTGACAGCCTGCTTTGGGATGGTGGGAAAAGTCAAAGGGTAGATTTGCAGCTCTTTGTATTAGTAATTTAGGTGGATTTGCAGCATCACAAGCCAAAGGAGTATGCTTTATCCCAAGGCTTCCCCTATGGCCCAGGAACAGCACGAGCAGATAGCGTTGATAGTAACGGTTCACTTGCTTTTCAGAAAACATGAGCTGAACTGATTGTAAGATGGGGAATTAATACTTACTTTGATTAAAACTGAAGGTCATTCCACTGTATACTGTGCGTGTGAGAGTTGTTTAAAGCATACTTCATGGTAGTTATAAGCAAATCTAGTTATTTTCTGGCACAGTGGCTCCCCAGATTATGAAAGTGAGGTGGGATGTGACAGAAATAAAATTTTTATTTTACACCTACTACAAGCTAGGTAGCTAACTGGGAGGGGAGTGAAAGGAAGGTAAATTAAGGATAGATGAGAAAGGGAAGAGCTTGGCACTCTTAATCCCAGGGTCATGAGCTTGGTCCCCACGTTGGGCACCAACGGGATGCAGTCCTTCCTGAACTGATCCAACATGGGCTTCCCATAGACTGCTGAAGGACGGTAGTTCTTCAAGAATTGCTCCAACATGGGGTCTATACCGTGGGGTCCGTCTGTCAGGAGCAAGCTGCTCCACCACGGGTACCCCGCGGGCTGCAGCTCCGGCCCGGGGCCTGCTCCTGCGGGGGCTCTCCATGGGCCGCAGCCTCCTCCAGGCCACATCCACCTGCTCCACCGGGGGCTCCTCCACCCATGGGGGGGCTGCAGCGTGGAGATCTGCTCCATGTGGGACCCATGGGTGCAGGGGGACAGCCCGCTCCACCAGGGGCCTCTCCCTGCACAGGCCAGCTGGCTTTGGTCTGATATGGGGCAGCTTTGGGACTCTTCTCACAGAAGCCACCCCCTAAAGTCCCCATGCTATCAAACTCTTGCCAAGTAAGCCCAACACAGACACACTGGAAATCTCCATCAGAAGTTTGGAGAATTGCTTATATGGCACACTGGGCTACTCTGTATGGCCATAGGTGAGTTTATATATTCTGTGGTAGAATAAGATACATTTTTTTTTTTTTTTATTTTTAAAATCCAGTGATACATTTGGTAGTGATGTATTCTGAAACAAAGCTTCCCACAGAAATCGATGTGTTGAAATGTAAAATTTATAATCCAGTGAAATGTGACCTTTTATCTCCTGAAGACTAATCTTACTCAAAGTACAAAAAAATTACTTTTATCAATAATACGCTATACAGTGGTGAACTAATAGCATTTTTCTGTGGTTGCTGATGTTGACTTAATGACTAGCAGCAACCTTTTAGGTATTCTTTTGAATGCTTAATACTCACAAATGTACCTTAATTGTCAATAATCAAAATATGCTTTCCAGTTCTGTGCTGTAGCTATTAACTGAACTGAAGTAATCCTTCTGAAATGTAAGAAAAGCTGCTGTTCAGAAGAGCTCATGGAGTAATGAACTTGTGAGTAACATTTTAATCGCTAAAACTAATGACTTTACTTGCAGATATTGAAGTAATCCTTATATTAAAATTAAACAATCTAATTTTCTACAAGAAGCTTTTCAGAAGCCGTGTTCTCAGTGCTGCATTCTGTGGTTTAAAATACAACAATGTGCTTCCTGCTTGGCTGGATGGCAGCCAGTTGCTGTCCAAGATTTACTTGAAATTGCAGGCTCTTTCCTTTTGCTTCTCAATTTTTGGTTCTTGATCCCTGGGAGCAACTCAGAGGGAAAATATCCCATCAACCTTGGCAGCCACTGTGTGCTTCTACTCTTGTCTGTGCCTTTACCACAAGATCCCTACACCCTGCTCCCCTTGAGTCATCTTTAATAGCAAACAGTAAGTCTAAATAAGTGACTATTAAGAAGCAAATACTCAAGGAAAGAGCTTGAGAGATGTGGGGGGGAAACATAGCAGTTACTAGTTGTGCTTTGGTACAAACCTTTTGCAGGCAGCAAATGGCATGCATTACCTGCACATGCATGGAGTATCCCTAGGGAGCTCTAGTACAACAGGCAAATAAGAAAACCAGCTCAATCTCCTGCAAAAAATAGGCACCGATTCCCAGACTGCTCCCTCCAGTGGCAAAATGACCAGTGTTAGACTGATACTCAGCCTGCGGAGGGGGAGAGCAGCACAGCCTGCTCACCCTGATTTGTGGAGGTAGACTCTGTCAATGAGCAGTGCTTGTCTGCATCAGGCTTTTTTCCTTGGATTTTATTACAGAAGCTGGATCTTAAATCTTAGTTTAGTAAATAAATAAATAAAAACCTTCTCATTTGAAGACTTGCTGATTGGCTCTGTGAAACAGCCTGAAGATAGCTGACCATCAGAGGAATTTTGTTTTCTTCCAGTGTTTCAGTGCTGTTACAGATTTCATACGCTCTTTGGTGTTAGATCTGTTAAGAATATCCTGGCTTTTGTTCTGAACAGAGACATGTTTTTGTGAGACAGGTGGCTAGGTCAGCTTCTTTTCTTGCTGATCTGCTGCCTGTTTTAAAGTACTGAAGGAAAGGAAGTGGTTCCTCATGCATTCCTGAATTGCACAAGTTTGAGAATTTCTCAGGACAGTGGATTACTTTTGTTACTAATATTTAAAGCTTCCAGATACATCTCCAAAAAAAGACCCTTTGTCCCACCTTTCCTCTCTCCCTCCATATCCAACAGCCATCACGGGCTAAAAAAAAAAAAAGGCAAAAACAAACTATGAAGATCTGCAAAATACAGTCTGATTATTGTAGCTGTGCAACTAACAGCAAGGGAGCTTGAAAGTGTGGCTAGTGATGGTGACCAGTGGAACAGCATCAGCATCAATGGAAACAGCAGACTGGAAGCAGTAGCTAAGGAAGAGAAACAGCCAAGCCAAGCTCTGCTTTTAGAATCAGTCCTAATGACATTTGTTCCTCTGTTTCCTCACAAGGAACCACCCTGTGGAGTGCACTATGAGAAGACTGAGCAAAAAAGACGAAATAAAACCCCAAAGGAAATTATGTTTTGTCAGCTGAGACAATGAAGATATGTAGCAACTGGCTTTTCAGTTGCTCCCTTAACAGATATTATGTGGATTTCTGGTTAGGGAAAAGAGAACAGAATAGCACATGGTGGTAGGGAGGCTTTTTTTCTTTTTTTTTTTTCTTTTCTTTTTCTTTCTCCTTCTCCAAGGGAAGAAATAGAATTGTGAAAGAAGAGGCAAGAATTGAAAAGAAAATGTGCCCCGGTACTTATCTGCCACCCTGATTGTCAGAGGTAGAGTTCTGTTTGTTCTGTCACTTTTTGTGGCTCTGTCTGCAAATTGCATGCCAAGTGAAAATTAACTTGCTCCTTTGAAGCTTCATTGATAGGATGTGTGTGTCTAAGCCTTAATAACTATTACATAACAGAGTCATTCCAATTTCACTGTTCATTGTTTGCATCTTTAAAATAATTGAGGTCAAGCCGGTTGCTACCCTGAGGTGACAATAATAGAGAATTACGTGCTTTTTCTTTGTGACGGGAGGGAAGGAGTAATCAAGAAAGGACAATTGATATGGACGTCATTATCTGGTTCCATCTTTCCAAGAGGCTTTCAGAGTATCTCACTTAGTATTCCAGGATCCTTTCATAAAATAGTTTTTCTCATTAGCATAGTGATGTTCACAGAGGCTACTGTGGGTCTTCATCCAGACTGAAGCTTTTTGGATAGACTTCCCTTCAGCTCACAGCTCAAGGAGGCCGTTTTTGGTTAAAACTTCAGGTTTTACTGTAAGCAAAGTATGCAAATCTCTTATTTCTAGTTTAAGCACGTTTGTGGTCAGCTGGTCTTGTACGTGTTTCCACACTAGACATTTTCAGAGCTAAAATGCAAAATACTCCTTATAAGAGATCAGTGTTATAGATTGCAGTGCCTTTAGCAACAACTGCTGTGTAAATCTCTTTCACTTTAGTTATATATTAAGCTCTAATTTGCCTTCCTAGTTTGTGTGCTATTGATGGAATCCTATTAAAATATTTATGGGTGTGACTTTACTGAAGAAAAGGGGGAAGCCTATAAATCCCTATCAGGAAATCTCTTTTGCCAAGCAGTAAGATGCATGTATTGAGTGACCTTGAGGGAGTCAGAACACTTTTCAGAAATTAAGCCCAAGCAAAAATTATCTTGCTTTGCTGTGGTTAGGTATTAATGCTTAACTCAAAATAAAAATGCATTAAATTGGGGGGGAAAAAACCCGCATTTTACTGCAGCTGTAGAAGTTATCTTAATTTAAGAGACTTTTCATAGGAGAGGTAGACCTTCTGAGCTGGTGATTGACAGCACTGAATTCTGTAGATGTGGTTGGAAGCAAGCTAAAAAAAGCAAGTGATTTTTATTAGTCATTTTTTTGCATGTATGTTTATGCTCTTTCCCTTTTCAGAATAAATAGTTGAAAGTAGGAAAGCTTCAAGGAAATCCTGTGTGGGAATTCTGAAATTGTGCTGTATTGTTGGATAATATGTGAGATTAATGGCTTGTACAGTTACTGTGGTGACATTGGAGTTCCACGTGTTTGTCTTACTTGTCCCAAGTATATATCAAATGAATCTATTATGCTTTGGTATGTATATATTAGTTGTCTGTTTTAACCTTTAATTTTCATATGATGCCAGTTCATATTGTTGTTGGTGATATCTGGATCAAGATTGTTGATATCTAGGTCAAGCAAGAAATCTTTCTCAAGGTCAGAATCAATGACTGTTAGGCTTTCGTGGCAACCCAATGCATTGGGTTTGCAATGATTTAGAAGGTTTTCATTTTTTCTCTGTGGACTTGATTCTCTTCCTTTACACGTCTGCTTCCTTTTTTTAAGAAAAGCAGCGTTTTATATTAAACAAAAGAGGAAAAAAAAAAAGAAAAACACAACTCTGTGATATTTGCTTTTTTAAAAATGAGAACCAAGGTCTGCACTCCTATCACTTATGACCTAATTAAGGATGGTTTCAAAAGCTGGCTTCTACTTGTGTCCTTTCCTGATGGCTTTCATAATGTTTTTCTTGTGTTATGATTCTCTAAAAGCAAGAAACTAATATACCAGAAAGTATTTGTGTGTGTGTGTGAGAGAGAGAGAGAAAGGGAGAGCAAGAAATCATGTTTTCATATAACAGAAAGAAAACAATGAAGAAGCATTTTGGCGCCTTCCTTGCCTTTGAAGGCAGTAAACCTCTCAAAAATGCAACTTGACTTAGGGTTGGTAAGAAAGTGATTTGCGTTGAATTCCTGCATTACTATTTAAATGTCCAAAGCTTTTCCCACAACATTTTTTTTTTTTTTTTAACAGATGCTCTCTTTTTCATATTAGCATTGTGTTTATTTTCCGAGTTTTCTTTATGATTGTTTTCAACTTGCCTACTGTCAGCAATGGAAAGGTTTTAAAAATAAAAATTACTGCATTAAATCTTCCAGAGAAAATGCCCAGAGGTGACTAGGCAGCCAATGTGCTGCTAGTGGTGGTATTACTGACAGCCCACGCAGAGAACAGTAAGTCGAGAAAGAGTGGTATTAACTGATAGAGCTAAATGTGTCCTTGATGAATGATTTCTAGCATGTCACAACTTGACAACATAGAATTTCTGTGGGTTCTTAGTGCTGCTAAAAGAATATTTTCCTTCTCTGGAGTGTTTTGGATTTTTTTTTTTTGTTGTACGCATGGGTAGGAGTATTGTAATACCTACTATAAAATGATTCAATATGTGTGAAGATCAATTCCAAAAAGGAAAATTGCACATGCTAAAATATAAATTGCTCGTGTGTATGTCAGATGATGTATTCAGTCCTGGGAAGGTCTGAATAATCTTCCTCAAGTTATATATTCCAAAGAGAGGTAGGACGGTCTCTAGTATTTAAATCTTCATAAATGAGAACAGGATTGATGACCCTGTTTTCTTGCTATGCTCTGTATGGCCTGTATGAGGAAGAGGGAGAATGTTTGCTTACCCTTTGATGTAATATGGCTGATGTCATTCTTCTTTGGCTTCAGGGAGCTTGAAATCACTGTGTCTTAGGATGCCCCTGAGAATCCTGTGAATTGGGCAGTTTGGTAAATGATGTAAAGTTGTTTTTTGCTTTAGGTTGTTGTGATGTGCTGCTAGTTTGGTGAAGTCCTGTAAGGTCAGTAATTGTAGAAATAAAGATGTTCCGATTATCGTAATACCCATCTGGGCCAGACAAACAGACTTAGGTCTGTTAGTCCTGGAGATAACGAGCATTTCCAATGTAGATGAAACCATGTCAGAGGCAGTCATATGCTCTTCATTTGTGTGTGGCTGTTCAGTTTTCATCCTTTTGAAGTTCCAGTTTATCTTTGTTCTAGGATAGGAGGACAAAAATCTTTAAAAGAGTTTATTATTAGGCTTCATAATTGGGATTTTCTCTCTCTGTAGTTTCAGAAACAAATTGAAACCTTAAATCAAAATTGCTGTTCAGGTTTCTAATACGATTTCTCTGTTTGGGAAAGATTAATATATCATCTAGTACGTTAACAAAATATTGAATTACTGTAATTTTTCTTCTAGCACAGAAATAACACCTCAATTTTTCTTGATTATTTCTTAAATTAATTTTTAGTTGCTAATTTTAGCTAATTTACAGTATGAAAGACTCTTCATTCTTCTTAATGTGTCTGAAATGTTCTGGATTCGCAAAAAAAATACGTCTCAAAGCCTATACTGTCCGGGCGACCCTGAGAACAGAGTCATTTCTAGTTACTGATTTGTTTGGGATCTCGTTACGTAATGATATGGTGCCATATAACGTTGGCAGCGTGTTCACAAGAGGAAGATCCAGGAGGTGGAATACCAGCTGCAATGAGTAGTTGGCAGTCGCTGTGACTGGGTAAGTAGGGAAAGCAACCACACGAATCACACAGGGTGTAGGATGGTTTGGGGAGGGGAGGAAGCAGGCAGCAAAAGCAGCTGGGAAGGGGCTGTTTTGGAGCAAGCAGTAGAGGGTGGATGACCTACTGAGGCAAATGTCAGAGGTAATTGCTGTTGTTTGGTTTTCTGTGAAGGTGTTGTCAAGTGGCAGCTTTCTTCATGGGTGGTGTTACCCAGAGGAATGCTGACAGTATCGGAGAATTTCTGGCTGGCTAAAAGGTCTGCATCTCCTTCCAGCTTCAGGAATAACTGTTAATAGGAAACATACAATGTGGTCTACTTGTGCTCTCCTACTGCAAGCTGAAGATGGCTAAAAGAGTAAGCCATGCACATGAGCAGTAAATGCTTGTCAACTTCTAATGCTTTGAATCCTACAGAGGAGCTGCTGTTCTTGGTGTCTTCTGCTGCTTCAGGCACCTTGAACAGTTGCTTTTACCACAGCTCTAATGTTGCATAGAAACATTGCCAGCAGGTAGCATGGAAAGGATGAATTAAAAAGGCCTCTTTCAAGCTAACTTTAGGTCAGGTAGAGAATATTAAGACCCACAACGATACTTCATTTTTGATAAAGGGAGAGTAAACAATTGTTTTTATTTACTTTTTATTGTAAACTGGGAAGAATTTAACTCTAGGCTGTAGAGCTTGGGGCTAGGTGCTAACTGCAAACATTCAGTCACTTTTTCCAAACATTTCCTAAGCTCTGCGATCAGTTTATCTTACGTTCTTCTCTTAGATGTATAAGAATATATTTGCCCTTTAAGCAAGGAAGGGGAAAATGGAAATGTTATTTTGGATTTTTATTTTCCTGTGGAAGCAGATCCTTGGAAATGTATGCTATTTCTAACAAAGAAAATAGAAAGTATGAAAAGTGATTGCACAGAGATGAAAACAAAATATTTCAGTTGCTTCAAAGTATCAGAAAGGGTTTCAACTTCACAGTCTTGTTCAGGATGGGAAAGGGAGGGAAGCAATTTTCCATTCAATTTTATTGCACAGTCTTCAGGGAGAATGTGATCCATCGACTCCCAGCCATACCTTCAATTTGTTTTCCTGAGCTCTTTTTATAGGGGAGTGTGGCTCACTTACGTGAGTGTGTGTGTCTGTGCTGGTCTGGTTTTTGTTTTGGCTTTGAAGGGACCCTCTGTGCTCTGGAGCTCAGGTACGTGGTGTGTGACTTCTCAAAACTGGAGCACAACCTGAGGTTCGGGCAGTTCCTAAAGGTGCTTATCCTGGCTGCCTTTGTCGTACTCTGTCTAATTCTCTTTTCTGACAAATGGAATTAAAATTGACTGTGCACATCTTACTGTAAAAATCTGCATAAGATTGATTCTTTTTTTGGCAATAACCTGAGAGCACAGCTCCTTCCAGTCTTTCTGGATTTTGCAGTTACTTCACAAATAAAACTCACCAAACCTATAACACTTCGGCTTCTTCTAAAGCTTTGGCCGCTGTTTTTAAATGCTAACTGTTAAGATCTCAGCATTTTAATTTTCAGCAGGGAATTAAACTAAGTTTCTTATGTAGCTTCCTTCAACAGCCTTTCACTTAATTCTGTTATAATTTGTTTGCAAGGATGAGTATTTAATCTTTGAGTTGAGTTTCCATTCTTCCTTTTCAAGTGTACTCAATATGAACTTATTAATTGGTATACTTAGCGCAGTGTAGGGAGGCTATGGGAAGCAAACCATGCTTCAAAAAGACAATAATAATAATGAAAAATCATGATGTTCATCATACACTTTTCACATTACAGTAGGTTGGACAAATGGAGCTTGAATTTGTTGTTTACAGTGTTTAGACTTTTTTTGAAAGCTTTTGAGAAACTCGAGTGTAAACCTGTAAGTTTTTTTTTTTTTCTTCTTTTTCAGTGAAATTATTCTTTTTAGGAAGACGTTATGTTTAAAATAGTTTTCTTAAGAAGGAGCATCTCAAGATCCTGAATTTTCCAGACTGCATCTAGCTCACTGTTATCGCACATTTTAGCAAAATAAACCGCCTTTTATCACTCTGTGACTTTATAATGCGATACCTTTCATATACGTAACCAGGTTATAAATTTATTTTGACCTTATAGTGTCCCACCAGCCTCCTCGTGTGCTCTGAGCTGGCTGGGTTATTGGTTGCCTGTATTAGAGAAGAGATGATGACTGTTGTGTTACGTGCAGCATAGGTGCCCCAATCCAAAGTGCCTTCCTTGAAATGCTTTCTTCAGGGATTTAATCTAGAAATTGTTGCATTAGAGAAAAATCCACTCTGTTACATGAACCTTGTAATAATTAAGCCAACATATTTTGGGGGTCAGTGTGCTGGTACAGGAACTCTGCAGTTAATGTGATGGATCGCGTGGTGACTGCCAGCAGCATTGACGTTCTGTGATCACGGCCACGTATGAGATTCATTTGAATTGCTGAAGGAGTTGGACTTCGATTTATCTCTCGCCATGATTAGAGCTTGAACTTTAGCTGTGAGATTGAATTTGCATGCTTCATAAACCTATTAAAATTGATCTTTTTTTTTTTTTTCAAAGCATGTAATCTTCAAATAGCAGTTTCTTAGATTATGTAAAAACATCAGATTTAGCAAAAGAGAAGGGGAGGAAGAGAAGTAATAAGAAGACAATCATGGAATAACCTTCATGTTTAGCTTAAAAGTTCCACTCTAGAAACACACATAAAAATTTCTGCCCTCCAGCCCTTTCTTCACATTGGTTGGAGTTTGGGTGGAATAGCTGGCACATGATATCATCTTTCTGTATTTTCTAGGAAGCTGTTTTTTAGGGTGCTGCAAGCTTTTGAGAATGTAAAAGGACTTTTCTCTTGTATCAGTCTGGCAAGAGGATTGGTAGGTTATTTCTACTATTTCATCCGCCTTTTAGGATCGTGAGCCTGCGGTTATACTGAAAATAGAAAGATTGGAAAATGAGATTTTTAAGAGAGTTCAACACATGGCAACCGTTATTCAGCATGGACTCCCACGGGTAATTGAACCTTGGGTTTATATTGATAGATCTTGCACCTGCAGCAGAAAAAGATACTAAGCAACTCTGTTCTTGTTAACTGAGTTTTCTGTCTGGTAGTATATATCCTTTCTGCTATATCTTGCCAAAGGGTGTGGAAGGGAAGAAGTGTGATGCTGCATTATTGAAGAAAGATTGCAATGTCTTAAGCAAAGTCATTACTTAGATGGTGTGGATCTTCTCTGTAATTGAGTGAGAGCTTGATATTTGGGAGTTGGATGTAAGTACTTTACATCGTTTGGCAATAAGAGATTTGCAATCTTATGTTTAAAATCAGCTTTATGTGTGCCCATAACTTGTCTTTGTTAGGGTATCTGATCAGTAGACAAACTTGTGGGGATAAAACACCACCACTTCGAGATGTCCGGAAGGCTGACGCAATCCTCAAATTATTTTTGAGATGAGATACGTAACTCTGGCTCTTTAGACATAAGCTGTATATATACATAAGTCAGTACGTTAAAGAAAAGGTCCAGAATGAATTTGAGTTTTGTCTCAAATGTGTATGATTGTAGTTACAGGCATGATTATTTCAAAGATACTCCCAAGTGTGGTGTGGTACATGAAGGTGTTTTCTTATCTTAAGGAACGGTAAGTATGAGAGAGTCCCATCGTATGCATGTATAATTTATGAAAAGCTGTAAAAACAGATTTTTTAAACATCTTTTTCTTTTAGTTATAGGAAGGATTTTTGGAAGCTTGCCAGTTTATTTAAAGAACAGCCTGCTCATACAATGTTTTTATCTGCTCTACAAGCGTGCATTTTATCTTTGTCTGGTTGGTTCAAATCTAGAAACAGATTAACTTTCTTCCCGACAGCTGGTATTCATATCTGATAGTAAATAAGTATTCTAAGTTGCATCCTATGGCAATGCCTGTAAACTTCCAAGTCACCTTATTTTTTCAAAATAATTCCTTACCAATGCTTGAGAAATGAAAAATGTTTGTTCTTAAACTGTGACTAGATGTTTCATGTAGGAAAGGAAGAAGATGGATGCTGTATCTTCTGTGGGTGTCTCAGGTCATGGACCTAGGAAAGAAAATTCAAGTCTAAATTGGAAACAGAGAAGGAAGTAGAATTTTCGTATGTTTCCTTAAATACTTCCAGAAAGTATGAGTTGCTATTACACCTACCAGGAACCTACTACTTTAAGAGACTATTTTCTCTAACATAGTCTTGACGTTTTCACAGGTCTTTGGTAGTCTCAAGCCCTTTGTTTTTGTAGGTAAATTTATGGTATATTTGCATCATAACATGAACGTTCATTTGTTGTTCTTTACATTTAGTTACTACATCAACCTGTAGGAATTTAACAGCTACGTTGTGATATTTCCTATGGCATCAGATGTTTTTGCACCTTTACAGATGATGAGTCAAGTTGAGGGACAACAGAAGAATCTCGTACAAGCCATCGAAGCTCTCCCAAGTTCTGGACCCCTTTCTGCCTTGGATCAGGACTTGCTGCTTTTAAAAGCTACCTCTGCTGCCACCCTGAGCTGCCTTGGAGAATGCCTGACTCTATTACAGCAAAGCATGCATCAAGTGGGCCAGCACCATAACAGGTCACTCTCATCAGGTGAGCACAAGCGCTCTTGGGTATTTTTTTTACATGCCTTAGGGTTTTTTGTTATGCTACTGAAGAAGGCAAAATGAACCCTTCCTCAAAGAGCAGTCGGATTGAGCAGCTTGTAAGCTTCTGCAGCATCAAGTATTAGCATTTTTCTCTTAGCCTAAAAAAAGCTGCAAAATGTTGAAATTGGAAAAGAGGGGAAAAAGATGTTGTCCTAAGTCTTCACGGGGAAATTAGGTTTTGAAGACAGCAAGACAGGGAGGGGGAAAAAAGTGGCATGGAGAACAGATAGATAAGCCTCTGCTCTTAAAGACAGTGCAGAACCTGCTTGGTATTTTTATGTAGAGATTGAAATCACAATACAGTTGTGTTTGATAAAAATGCAGTGTTACAGTGAAAAATCATATTTCTAGTTTTTTACATAAAAAGATTAATCCTGCTGAGGTAGATTTATTCCAATTAGTGGTTTTATAAGTGGTTTTATTTAAGTCTGGGAAGAGATCTCCATGTTTCTATTAAAAAAAAAAAATATATATATATATAAAAATAAAATGCTGTCAAATTTTTATGAACCTAAAAAGTCAAAACTGTGTGATTCTGCATTGCAGGCATGAACCTCCCAAGTCCTCATGCAGCTCAATTTTTTTAATTCACACAGTTGTAGGACTCTATCAATAATATAGGAAGTCAGACCTTTCTGAAAGGATGGTCATTGTTTTCTCAGGGGTAGACTGCCTAGTGTAAGCACAGGAGCAGGACATGATATAAGTGGAGGAGGAGGAGCAGCAGCAAAAATGGGGTGGCTTTTCTGGAAATGGGGTGGCTTTTTATGTTTTTTTGTAGGTAAATCAACAACATAATCCAACTTCAAGTAGGCCCTTAAAGAACAAAACATGAAGAAAAACACACAAAAGTACTGGAAATCAAAAAGACAAAACATTCTTATTTGCAGAAAGTTTATTACAGGGCAGGATATGCCCTCAGGGCTGCTGAGACAACTGAGTAAGAAGAATCCTTCTGATGAATTCCCACTGTGGGGAAAATAGAAATGTGAAAGGGTCAGTTGAGAAGTAGGGAAATGACATTAAAAGGGCCCTTAGGAAGACAAAACAAAACAACTACCAACCAACCAACAAACAAACCCACTACTACCACTAACAAAAACAAACAAACAAAAAAAAACAACAACAACAACCAAAAGACAGTTAAAAACTTTGATGCCTATACTATGGCATATTGTGACTTCCCTAATCCAGATTCTGATATATTTCAGAGAGTAAAGTAAATGAACAACAACAACACAATACTGTATTCTGGTTTTAACTTAAAAAATGCAGAAAACTTGCACATATCTTAATAGTAATGATAAAGTGCCTTTAATTGAATTCTTTGATATAATGTCATTTCAAAAGAGAATGGGTTGGATCAAAGATGAAAAGCATCCTTCAAAGAAAAGTCACTTTCCAGTTTCAAAGTCCCTGGGGGTTGTTTTTCATGTCCGTGTGATCTAAGTGAACTGTCAGAGATAGATGACTTGAGTCGTACATGCCCTTGAATCTCTGTCCAAGTAATCTTCTGTTAAATCAGTGCTGTGTTTTGACTTGATAATGATTTTTGCAGATCTGTGCACAATAGCAGGGAAAAACAAATATAACACTAGTACTCGCTTAAAGGGGTTCCCTTTTTTAATCCCTTCTCCCTCCCCTAAAAATGTTGAAAGCTGCTATTATAAAGGACTTAACAAAATTTAATAAGTATTCTTATTTGTTTGTTTTCCCTTTAGACTTTAAAGTTGTACGAGAATTCTTTCAGGAACTGAAATTCTGTAGCACTTGTTCATATCAGCATCTTCAGTGTAACTGTGAGAACCCGAATGCAAACAGTTAATCCTTCAGTGTGTAGGTGTGCTTATTTGGTATGTAATTTAGAGAGAGGGAGACAGAGGGAGAGAGGGGGGAACTAAAAGCTGCTGAAATATTTAGACTATTCTCCCTCAAAAATCTGTGAAATTACTACTTTTTCTTCCTTTTCTTTTCCCCAGGACTTGTTATGCAACACAGTTGCCTGAAAGAACCTGGCATGAAAGTCTTGATTACTGATTTTCCTACCCAGTTAATCTTGCTCAGGCGTACTTTGGTGGACTTAACGTTTCTGCTGAGTTGGTAGAGTTTCAGAGTCATCAAAGCTGAATAAACTCGTACCTAATCAGACTAATGCCTTTAAGTAATCTAGCAAACTCTAACTCTGAGAGATGATATATTTCATTTTGATTCTGTGTCCTCCAGGTGAATTTTTTTTAATTGCATATCCAGAAGGAGCAACCAAACGGTGACCTTTATTATCACCTCCTGGTACGGTCAGGTGAAAATGACTTGTTAGGTTAAAAGCCATATGTTCATCTGATAGAAAGTCTAAAACATCTTTCCAGGATGATGTGATGGCCTTGTTCAATATATCGCCAAATGTTTCCATCCAAGTGCCATCATTACCTGCTACATAGCATCCAAAGATTCTAGTTCAATAAATCCTGTGGAAAGGCAATGGGGACAAGATCCTCAGGCTGTTGCACAGACAGACAAGGTAGGAATTTGATAACTTACCTCTAGCCTACAGTTCATGAAGGTGGTCCAACAAAGCAGAGCAGCACTCCCTTGTAGAGTGTGAGAAATAAGCAATGACTTCACTTTCTTAAATTAAACTTACCTTTGACTTCACCTTCCTTCAGAATGAAATGCTCATGCTATTATGTCCTAAATACAAAGAACTGCCAGAAGAGTAGATAGTATCTACTTTCTCTGTACCTTTACCCTGCTTCTGTTCTTGAAGTCATTATGGCCAGTTGTGCATGGATTGTTAACTTTCCCTCTGTGCACCGTAGGCCTTGCCATCTGAATGCTTCTACAGCAAGGACTTAAAGTAGCTGAGAGTTTCTCACATAATACTTAGAGAATGCACTCGCAAAGATAGTTATTAAATAGTAGCTATTTTAAACAGATTTGTAGACTGTAACTTTTTAAAAATTAAAAAAAAATGCTACTTTTGAGGTAACTTTTTTATTGTTTTGTTTTCCAGTCGTGTGATTAGATAGATCTGATCCAGTATCTAGAATATGTGGGTCTTGACTTTAAATATTTTATGACATGTTTTGGCGTGAAATAGTTTAAGGAAGAAGTGATTTTGAGCTCTTCATGTTTCTCGCAAGTTGTCAGTCTTATATCTCAAGTCTGCAAGCAGTTATGAAGATTAAACTGAAATCTTCAATCTTTTTTTGAAGGGTAGTCAACACATGTTTCATTCCCACAGTAAAGATTCAAGGAAAGGTTTTTTGTGATTCTCTTTTTGTTAGTGCTCGATTTTGGACGTGCATCAACAAGAACAGCCAGTGAAGCAAAAATTCTGTCTGTGTTTCTACTTTGGGGTAAAACAATGTCAAATTCATATCTAGCTGTCTCCATTAAAAGTCTATGCATTGATCTCTGGCTAAATGCTTTGTAATTTTTTTTCTTTAATTGAAAATGTGCTGGAGAAGGGTATTATTAGATGAAAGTATTGGTTACATACAGTGTAAGGTGAAAACGAGGGATTGCACCTATTCTTAGGAGTTTCATTGGGGTTTGGGATTTTTTTTTTTTTTGTAGGAGGAAGAAGCATTTCAAGGATTTTCCAATTGGCCAAGGATGTCACCTAGTAGTGTAGTGTATAGCATTTGCTAATCAGCATTAGCAAATGCTCGTGTGCCTTGCGAGAAGATCAGGTTTATTTGGCATGCAGACAGGAAGCAGGTGGCTTTTTAAATAAAAATGCAACAGAGAAACCTTGTCTCTATGTAAACTTCAAAACTTTTGGTGTTACTTTTTTCCTTGTGTATCCTTTGGCAGAAGAATGTCTCTAAAGCCTGTTGACTACTATGGTTAACATCCTTCCTCCTGTCCCAAACTGAGAATGCAGCAAACTCAAGTAATTTGTTTTAAAGCTGATTTATCACCTTATGCTGTGTTTTAGGTCTGCTTTTTATTTTAATACCTTGGCAAATAGAATCCTGTCTTGCAGTCAGCAGCCTGTGCAGATAAATCCCTTATTTAAACCGTTTCACATCAGACGCTCATTTATTGAATAAACGATGTCCCAGACAGGAATTCCCTCATATATTTTTAATTTTCACTTATCACTTTTCTGAAGTGTGTCATAGAATATATATTTTTTTTTTCCTTTGAGGAGTTATTTTTAGTTTACCTTTAAAAGACAACAACAACAAAACCATGTATTTTCTGATGTTCATTTGGGTGTGTAAATGCTGCTTAAAAATTTTTTTTTCTTCCATGGCAAGAAATGGATTGAAGATGATTCTGGAGTCTGGGAGGGGGATGTATTTGAACTTTATTTTACCGGGTTCTCTGGTGCCTCCTTTTGAGCAAATAAATGTACAGGAAAGAAAATCTAGATGCTTTTAATTTGGAGACAAATGACAAATAGGGATTCTTCTGTAGTACAGATGGCAAGAGGAGAGAAAATTGTGCAGGGGAATCCTCTTCCTTGCTCAATTCCTGCCACCACCAACTCCCCCCTGAATGCCTGGGGGGCAGGAAAGGATGAGGAAAGATGGGAGAAAAAAGTAGTTATTACCTGTGTAAATTACTGAGTTCCACGTAGTCAGGTTCCCCTTAAATATATCAGCTCTAGATTTGCTTCTGTTGAGACCAACCAAAACAGTTTGCTGTTTTGTGTATACTAATACGTGATTCCTTATATGCTCTTCTTTTTTTTTGAAAGATAGCATTATTTTCTAGTCCTTGCGCAGCATTTGCAAATACAACATTGTTCTTCTAATCCGAAAAACAGATGTGCAGCTTGCTGTTGCTCGTTGAGCATCCTGTAGGATTCAGTAAAACTGTTGTGTCTGTCCCTGGCCATGGAAGGAATACACATCTAATTTTGGTCTCTCCTGGAGGGCTAGTGTTGAATTGTTAAGGGAATATTTGTTACAGTGTAGTTACAGTATGTTGTAAGAGTTGTAGCAATCAATGTTAGGTTACGATTGTGCTGGGTAAAAATGGTTTTTTTTTTTTTTTTTTTTTTTTTTTTTTTTTTTAGTCTGTAAGCCAAGACCAGAGGACTTAAAAATAGAAAAGTTTTGTTGTAGAATTGAGGTAGGTGTTAAGCATGTTTCATGCATCAGTTATAGGAAAACGTAGTGTGAAGGTACACTGGATACCTAGGAAACTGGAATCAAAGAAAGAAAATGATCCATGATGCTTAACTGGAAAAATCTACTCCAAACCTCCTCTTTGGGGATAATTTCCCTCCCTTCTGCTGTGTGCAACTGTGAAGGGGAAACCCATTTCTCCTGAGGGCACTTGGGGAGGATGCTCTCTGTCGTGCCATCTGAAATGGGTGGTTTTTGTGAGCTGTAGCATTGCCATAGGGAAAGGAGAGCAGGCTGTGGCTGTGTGCTGTGCTTGTGTAGATATGTTCCCTGTCTTGTTGGGGTTTATCTGCTGCCTGTTCATTGTAGTGGAAATTGGTGTCGAGGGGCTGGAAGAAAGCTCTTTTTGGGGTACTTTCTATGAGAACTGCAGGTTTGTGTATACATATACACTGAACTTCCAGGGAAATTAGGCTGTTTTTCTCCCCTGGAAGCATATAACCAGCACCATGCAGGTGGCAGAGATCTGGTTGATTTTACTAATAGTGTATTTGGTACATCCTTTCCAATTTCTGCAAAGTTTACTACAGAAACAGATGTTTTGTTTTAATTGGCGTGATGCCTTTTATAGTTGTAAAGCAAATAATAAAGTAGCATTTGTGAATGTCTTCCTGGAGAACTTCTTTAGAATGATGAAATGCATCAAATAAGAATTGAATTTACCTTTCTGTCTGCTGTCTTAGGCAAGGACTGAGAACAGAACAACAATCTTTCTTAAAAACAGTCAGTGACAGCAGTTTCTTCCCGTTCTTAATGAACATTGAAGATTAAACTTTTTCTCATACTATTTTGTTTATTTGTTTCATGAAGTCTTTAGAAGAATGGTAATGAACTCGTGACAGAAAATCTAGTACACCATAAGGCAGTGAAGATGGCAGTTCTGCTGGGGTGGATCATGTTGTTCACAGATATCTGCTTAGTCTGGGGAAAGGAGGATAAATTCCAATAAAATAATTTGATTCAATAAATAGATAACAACTACTTATACTGTTTGTGGCAAATGTAATTTCTACTAGCACACATGAGACTGTTTCTGGTGTACAACTGATATGTGAGTAGAGTAGGAGTTATGTTTTTGTGTCCTCTTTCTCTGTATAGAGGTTTTATTCTGATCTTAACTTGATTTGAAGATTATTTCTAATGAATTCTCTCTTCACGCTTTGCTTTTGTCTGGGAAGTAGGGGACTATATTGGGTATATGGCAACTCCCTTGGGATGAAACAAGAATGCTGCCGCCTCAGAGCAGATTTGCAGATTAAAGATTGTCAGATATTCCCTGATGGCACTTAGGAACTGGGCTTGGAATTTTTTCAACTTGCTCAGAGAGCTGACTTTTAATTTAGGTTTCTGTGGTGTATAACTGCTTTTTACTGCATACGTCTGCTCTGCAGAGTAGTCTGGTTCCAGGCAGGCAGACTCGAACACAAGGATTTTTCTTACGTGAAGAGGTGTTTGAGAAGCAGATGTGCTTTATCCTTTGGACCTTACATCTTAGCATCCTTTTGGTGTTGGCTAGTTCCTAAGGTATAGTTAAGATCTGCTTAAAAAAACTGATTAAGCTGACAAGGTATACTCTTCTGCAAGAGATAGCGCTGCCCCTGGGACAGATAGAAAAACACGCTTGCATACTTCTAACAGATTCTAGTTCTGTGAGAGGGTTTAAAACGTGGGGAGAAAGATGAAGGAGTAAATCGCCTTTTTACTAGGTGTGTTTGTACTGAAGAGCAAAACTGATATAGTGTTTTTAAAAAAATATGTAAATGATGGCTAAGTAAATGTTCACGCTTGCAAATTTCCCCTGAAGCAAGGTGTTTATTCAAATGGCTTTCACTTGTGGCTATTTACAGAAACGAATTTATTAAAAAAATATATTAATTAAAAGTAAAGGCCAAACAGATTGTGTATGAAGAGAGAAAACAGATAGCCCAAGGAAATGAGTGGATGATGTATTTTCAAAGAGTTGCATAAAGAGCAGTCAGTCCAATTTTTTTTAGTTTTTCTGTAATGGGAAAATAACGATAATAATTCACTTTTCAGCTGTTTGACAGGGAGAAACAGAAAAATAGACCAAGATTACTTACTGCAAAGTAATGAAGAATGAGAAGCATAGGTATGCTCCATAAAACTCTTTGCTGAAGTGAAACAAGTTTATTTTCTTGATTTTATTTTATTTTTCTGTTCCCTCTCTGAAATCTGTATGAATTAACACCAGAAAGACAGAAATAAAAGAAACAAGTTTAGCAATGTACAGCCTTGTGAATTCCCTCCAAGGAACAAACTTCTTTATTTGAAGTTTTCTAACTTAGTTTTATCCCTAAATGCTGAAGGTATGCTTCCTTCCTCCCATGCAGAGTGACGGTCCATTTTGGATCTGCCTGAAGTATCTTCAGATTATCCTCTGAATCAGACCTTGTTTTGAGGGATCTGTGGTTATCCTTCTTTTTTTTTTTTTTTTTTTTTTTTAATTTTTATGGCTGTTCAAGACCTAAAGAGAAACTATGAGTAGTCACAGAACTCTTCATGTCTTGCCACGTATGCTGTTACCATGTGTAGATTTAATTATGTTTTTGGAATGGGATAAGATGTTGGCTTCATGATATGTAAGAGCAATGTGTAGGGCAAGTCAAACAAAGAGACTATTTTCTCTCTCGTGGTTTGCACAACTCAGTCTGGACTTAAAAACATCTACTGCCATAGTCCTCAAAGTTACTATAACCCAAAAGCCTTTGCAGTATATAAAATAAAGGCCTAATATGAGAGACACAAAGATGTTCTTTTGTCAGTGGGAAATTTAAGTCATTATGTGAAATAAATATTATAAAAAAGATGTTTTTTCTCCATTTTCTCCAGTCTTTGAAAATCATTTTACATTATTTGCTTAAAGTTTATTCACAAGTTGGTGCCACACGATCACACTAAGCAAGTAGACCTGAAGCTTTATCATGCCATCAAAATTTAGTGCCATTTTAGCTGAGAGGAATGTCCTGTAATTATTTTATCTTTGGAATTTAGGAAGATTTCAGCTATAGGATTTGTGACCTATTTTTAATAATACAAATGTTAAGAGAATATAACAGTACACAGCATCATCTCACCGGATCAAACCATTTATCTTAATTAGAGGCGACCTCTAGGATCTTACAATTAACCACTGGTGATAAAGAAGGAGAAATTGCATGTTCTTTAATGTAAATAGTGTTCATTGGGATCATCTCAAAACGTTGGCAGTGATGAGAGAAAGAGATTCTCCTGGTGGCACTAATTGTGTTTTCATACACATATCATGGTAATGACTGAAAAGCTGCAATTTTCTTATCCATATCTCTGTATTTTATAACAGCATGTAATTAATAGCTGAAATTTAAGCCCTATGCTGAGGGCTACTGATTTGAAGGGTGATACTGTGTTTAGAGCAGTGAGGGAGGAACTGAGCCTTCCTAGCTGATCGTTTTTTTTCTGTGTTATCTTCCCTAAATACTGGCCTGTCCTGGGAATCAGGTGTCCCCAGCAATAGAGGTTTTTCTGATATCTAGTTCTGTTTGATTCATATTTAGTGTGTATCTTCCTAATGAGAACTCTTCTGAATTATGATCTTAGTAGAGATTAAACATTTGAGCACTTAATCTAGGAAGAGCTTTAGTTCTAGTAAACTCACTTAGCAGCTGTACTTTATTTCTGAAACTCTGGTTTCAGGCAGAATAAATGGGAGGAGTGGACAGGATATTACCTGAACTAGTCCTTGGACTGGAGTCTGATGCAAAAACTAAATGGTTAGGCACTTTTCTTCTGGTACCAATCTATGTTTATAAGATATGGTAAATATCTTCACTGTATTAGGTGCAGGAATATTGACTTGGATAGCTTCTTAACTATTCTAACACTGGGTAGAGTATACTTGCTTGTTTTAATCAACAGGGTGTGTCAGTTTGTATAACCTTTATGTATAATTCTGTCTGGTAGGAATAATGTAAAATCTTCCTTCGTTGACTTAAAAAAAAAAAAAAAAAAAAAAAAAAAGATAAATTGGCATAGGAGGTGCTGGAGTATTTTTGTTACTGAAGTAAAGCTGAACATAGGAACAGAAAACAGGTTCATTAATATGAACAAATGATGAGAGGAATGGAAAAAAAATCTTTAATCTGCTTCTTGTAAGTTAACATCTGTTTTCTGCTTCAGAAGGTATCCTGGGATGGCCTGGGCCCAAGTCACATTCCACAGAGCAACTGAAAAATGGTGCCCTCAGCTCCTTATCATCTGCTAGTGCCAACATTACGTGGGCAATAGTACCATCTGCAAGCCAAGATGGACAGTCACTACAGCCAAATACTGAGGTAAGCAGGCCATTTCTGTTGTATCTGAGACTTGACATAGATTAGATGCAAACCACGTGGGACAGTGGATGCTTGTATTAATAACTCACTGTGCTTTCTCTTTATGGTACCCTATTTGCTTGAAATAGTTGTTTAAATGCTGGCTTGTGCAAAAGCGCACGCTGAAAACTAGAAAATGTTTACATATTGCTCTGTGCTTTTGCTTCTCTGAGGTACTTTGGAGACAGACAGTGGACTGTGGCAAGCATGTAATCTCCTTCTCAGTTGTAAAACCCATTAACAGTCTGTCAGCATACATACCTATCTTCTTGGTGGTAGGAAGAGCTGCTTGTTTTTTATGCTGGTTTGAGACAGATAGGAGACATTATGACCACAAGATTTGCTTGCTACTTGTTCTTCCATGTTGCTGAGTGCTCTTGTACGCCTCTGGGCACAGCTGATTATTCTCTGAGTGGAAGAGCTCTGTATTGCTTTCTGCCACCTTTTTCTGTTAAGTGATTATGGGCAAAACTTGCCCACGTCATCCTGCACCAGCCTGTTGATTTGTGCTTTTGTGGCATTTACTTGGTAAAGGGCAGTTCTGAAGCATCGACTCTTTGAGGAGGCTCATAGCTACGTATCAGGCATCTGATGCACTGACAGTCTCTCACCATGCCAAACGTCTCCAGCTTCTGCTGTCTGCTTCTGGATACCAGTGCTGCCCACCAGGAAAACACTGCACACTGAGACTTCACAGACTGTTGGGCACCTGGAGCACATGAGACCTGGAGAACTGGAAAGACGTTTTTGAGAGAGCTGAAGAAACCCTTTACGACAAGTGAATGCTCTTTGGCAATTGGAATGGCTTAAATTAAAATATATTGCCTTTAACAAAATGTGTAATGGCTGGGGAGATCAATAAAGCTGTATGGTTTTGCAGTTCTTTCGTAGTATCTTGAGTTGACTACAGTTCAAAAGATCCTGGGCTAAACTAGATTTCTTATAATATTACTTGTTACTTTGGTATTCTTCCAGGTTTGTCCTTAGACAGTAATTTCAAATTCTGTTACAATGTCCAGTCCTCTCAATGTTTAAATTAGTTATATTTGTTTCTTACTAGGAGGTTGTGTCATTTCTTTTTCATATAAGTCAACTGCTATTCCTCATGTCTTCTTAAGACAAGTGACATATAAGAATATTGTTTTGAAAGTTACTTCTTTACTCACTGATAAATCTAATGAAACAAATTGCAGCTTCTTTTTTTTTTTTTTAGAGGATCATTTTGCAGTTGAGCTGAGCCATTTATGACTTGTTTTCAATTACTGTCTATCTATATTTTCAGTCTCAGCTCCTCCCCTTCTTCTGCTGATGGGAGATACTGAGTTACGCATGCTTTGCTCGTGGAACTCATAATTTATTGAGAAGGGAGTACCCTTGGAGAGATGAATATTAAAAGCAAGGGAGCATAACACTGTTTTTAGTACAGAATACTCAGTACTTTGTGGGACATCTTCCTGAAATCAGCAGCTTGCATTTGGACCCTCTGGGGCATTAGCCCTTAAAAAAAGGAAAGATTTTTAGGTTATATAAAGCTCACCTGAGGATTGTGTTTTTGGCATAAGCAGTAGGTAGCATCTGGATTTGCACATGTAGTTTTTGTTATAGTAGTACAATTTGTCAAGCAGAAATCTGGGTTTGCACCAGAAAATGGCTTGAATGGGGATTCATTACTGAAAGCTCTGTCCAAAGCTGTATCCCTTCCACAGTGTCTTTGTGTGCTTCATGCCACCCAAGACCGATACTGTTGACTCAGAAATTGAAGTGTTCTTTCAAAAGTACCTGATAGATTTTCAATTTTGATCAAGTCACCAGTGTGCTATTGGAAGACTGAAGCACAAAACCGGAGTTGTGGAAGAGGTGAACAGTTGCATCTAACGTAAGTTAGGGCTTTTGTTGTTTTCATGTTCAGCTTCAGATCTAGCAATTTATCATGCCCTGTTATGGTTATAACTCTTTGGATTGCTGGGGTCAGATGTTTGGGAGAAGAGATCAAGTTTTTCTAGAACGCTGCAGGTTTTCTACCCAGCTGTATAACCTGAGCAAAGTGTCAAACGGGGCTGGAGCTTCCTGGTGCTGTGACTAGAGAATGGAGGATTGGAGAAGAACAGCCTTTGTAGAAGAGAAAAATCTTTTGAGCAATTGTTATCTTGCTAAGGATGCTACCTGACCCAGGCAGTCACCCACGAGGTGGTGTCCGACTTTTTTTTAAATATAATTTTCCAAGCTATCAAAAGTGTTCTACTTAACGCTTTTTTAAAAATTCCACATGTCCATTTCAGCATATTTTCAAATATGTTCTGTCCTGTCGTGTCTGAGTAAGAGTGGCACTGAGTACCCGGTTTACATTCAAAAGTATAAAAAGCAGTGATTGTGCTACTTACTTAGTATGTGAGATTATATATAAAAGCGACTGCAAATCACCATATTCCACTTACTTCCTGGTCCAGATGCATCCTTGTTAGTAGTGGCAGTGACATCAGCAGGGAATGAGATAATGCATCTAGATGTCATTGTTAAGAAACTCGTGATGTTGAAGACCCTGACTTTTTTTTTGTTTATCTGGTAGTTGCTTTTAGGTGTGGAAAGGAAAAAAGAGGAATCCACAAGTGTCATTCAAACAATGCCCAGTTCTCTCAATGATTTTCTTCAAAAAGAAAGGAAAAAGCCACCACCAACAAAAAAAAAACCAACACCCCACACCAAAAACAAACAAACACGAAAGAACAACAATTTAATCCCTGGCTGGTCCTCATCTCTGTATAAGTTGATAGTGTGTAAATGAGGCTAGCTTTCAAAGTATCCCTGTCAGAAGTGATCCTTAATTTTAAAGAAGTCATGGCAAGAGAGTGCTGGTTTGTCTTTCAGTGCTGTCAAAACTAATTCTGGTTTCTTAAAACTAATTCTGGTTTCTTCTTTGACCATGCCTTGACTTTTTTTAAAGAAAGGATTTTGTATTTTTACGCTATTTCCTCTGTCCCTTAGAAGCTAAACCCCAAAGAAATGGGAGAGAGCTTTTTGGCTGACATTCAGCGTAATGTATTAGATGCACCAACTAAACAAATTGTGAATTGACCTGCAGTCTGAAATAGAAAACACCATTAAGCTGCTGCCCTTGACGAACAACCGACTTGTCTACTTCTCTTCTAGAACGTTACTTACAAGGAAATGATCATTTTAGGTATGTGGATCAGCAGTGATCTTAAGAGGAAAAAAAAGATATTTTCTGGTGGGGGGACTATTGGGAATCTTCCCTGATCTAGGAGGCTGCTGCTGGCAGCAGTTTCCTGGCAACATGGCCAAGTTGCTGAATGTATTTAGTGATAGTTATGTTAATTCTCAGCACAGCATGTAGAGGCTTTGTAGCACTGCATTAAGAAACATCATTAAAAAACCAATGACTTGGTTTTTTTCTGCATTTTTTAATATGTTTATGAAGAAAGCATGGATCTTTAGAATATCCCTCTAGAAAAAAAACAAGGCACACCTGATGCAATTTCACTTTAATACATAAGCATTCTTTAGGGGTATAAGTTCTTTAGAGGTATAAGTTCAAGAGTTGAAGTTTGATACCATATATAACCGAAGGAAAACATTTCTTTTTAGTTGGTCACACAATTAGGGTTTCAGGTTGGAATTTCTCCCCTGGTGAAATAATGTAGCAGCTAAAGAGTCTTATTTTTTTAAACAATGCGTTGGTGTTTACTTGCTTTTGTTATTAAGGGTGTTTCTTGTGCCTAAGTATAGGGATATCATTTGAGATATTGCTTAAACTAACTGAAAAAATAAAAGATCTTGTAGCAGAAATGATTTTCATGTGTATTTCCTTGCCTCTTTTGTCATCTCCTTTGTTGTTACTGTTGGTGTTACTGGTTTTTCTTCCCAAATGAGAATTGCGTTTTTGGGTTGTGATATGGGACAGCGTTAGCTTACAGCCTGACATCTTAACTGGAGGAAGTAGCCACGGACAGTGAAGTGAAGATATCTTTCATTTTTCATACTTTCATACTTCAAATCTTTAAGTTTTTATTTAATTCACACTTCTGGATGTTTTTGGTCAGTCTACCTGAAACATCAGGCACAAGTAGGAATAAGGGCTGATCTGAACAGAGCTATTCTATGTCGGGTGTGAGATGACTTAAAATACGTTTAGTGCATACCCTAATGAATGTGGTTGAACTTTCTGGTTTAAGCTATAATTTCAAGGTATTATATAGGATTTTTCCTGTAAAGCAGAACAGGCCAACTAGGCCTGTGGACGAGATTCAGAATGGTGATGTGAACTTGATCCCTATTCAGTCTGCAGCAAACAATGACCTGCTTGCTTCATGTAATGGTTGACAATTCTACAATTTCTTTCTAAAAGCCTTGACATTGATTAGTTTTGAAATACTGAGTCTCATAATAAATTCAATTGTAATAACTTTGTGCTTTAGCAGAATAAAGTTGTGAATCACTTCCATGTGAGCACTGCTCTTCCAGTTCAACTAATTGTCATTTTGGGTGTCAGAATTCCCCTCCTGAGCAAACAAAATATGACTGCAGGCCCAAATACTTCCCCTGGCAGCCAAACACAAATGGGAAACAGGCTGTTCGTATGGGAGACCGGAGAGGGAAGGAGTAATTTTCTTTAGATCTATCAGTTTGGTTAAGAATTATTACAAAAATCATGCCATAGCTACATCTGCAATTTAGCTCTCTTGATGTGATTTTTATGCCTTAACTTGCCGTGCCAGCTGATTCCTACCATCCTGGGGATCTGGCATCTCTGCAGTCTCTCTGCCTTCCTGTCACAAACTTTCTCTTGCTTGTGTGCGTGAGAACTGCACACATGTTCCATACCGAGGTGTCTTTTTAATAGGATTGAAGTTTTAGCTCTCTAGGATCGAGGCTTAGCTCTGATTATCTAACCAGGTTTTAATTGTGATAGTGACTGTCAGTCCGGCACAAGTGCAGTCAACTCCAGATCATCAAGGGTGTTTCTGTCCCCTGTATGATCTGAACTTTAATATTTTCAGCTGTAGGAAGGAACTGTGCTATTCTCAGCTGAGGCACTGAACTGTTTTGTTCTTCGTTTTAAAAGACTGTTTTTGTCTAATCTCTTCATGTAATAGGTTCTTTCTGGCTGAAGTTGTTTTCTATCTTTAAATTAGTATGGATCCTAATACAATGATATTTCATCCTCTGCAGAGCCCTTTAGCCTTTGGAGCCATTTCAGACTGTGTGCTAAGAAATAATTTCAAGTGTTTCTGTAATTTTAGAAACTAAGCGAGATACAAGAAGTGATCTCTAATTCAATATTATCTTTTCTGTAGGTATCTGACTCTTGGCAGACCTGTCCAAGACGCTGTTTCCTACTGTAATTTTTTCCTAGTGTTTCCTAGTTCCTTTTTGTCCTTGACATAAATGTAATTAATGTTGGGAGATCAGCTTAGCAATGAGCATACAGTGTTAGCCACAAGTAATGGAAAGTAACGCAGTAATGGAAAGAAAACAGATCAGGGTGGGAAAGTAATATTTGCAGTATCACAAAGTCCCTTTTCGTTGTTTGATACTGACATTACAGGATTTCTGAGCATGTTCTGCTTTTTGCTTTCTGCGTGATTAAGTACTTTTTGGGCTGAAGAGCACGGTAAACGGCCTGTAATGACTTGAATAGATAAATTTAACCTCTGGGCAAAGATGTTACCAGTTAATCCATTCACTATCAGACCATCTGAAAAATGAACTCTGAGATAATCAATTGAAAATTTCCAGGGAAGATATATTTAGGGATTAAATGTACAATTATACTAAAAGTAGAATTAAATGACCGTAAGCCTGCTACAGCAGCACTGATAGACAATGACTAAGATAATCTAACTAATCTTGATTTTTTTTTTTTATTGGTTAGGCTTCTGGAATAGTTACTGTGTCAGCAAACAATCTCTAGCAAAACCTTTTATGTAAATGGTAGGTGCAAATTAATCTCCTGCAGAAGCCCTTGCATTTCTGTTGAATCAGTCCAACACCCAAAATGCATGTACTCCATCTAATATCTGTAAGATATGTTTAAGAGTAATATTCTACTTAAAATAAAAAGAAACTAATACAAAATTTACATCTAATTTGATTAAACATGAGGCTCTGATTCATTTGGCATTCCACAATAACCAGTGAATTTCAATGAAAATTAATCATTGGAATATAAAGAATTCAGGTTTCCTTGCAGTAAAGTTTAAAAACTGAGTTAAAATGGATTGATTGCTTATTCTGCTCATTATAAAACTTGTGCCCTCTGCAAAACTAGCTCCAAAGCCAATATTAATTTTATTTCAAGAAGGTGCACTAATTGATTTGTCGTGTGCTAATTGATTTGCTTTGTGCTGTCAGTTTTATTTCTTAGCATGTTTATAGAGGCGTGCTTGGCCACACTGTCTATTAGTAAGCTTACCCAGCTCATTAAGGCTATCAGTAACTTAATTAGACTTCAGTAAGTTGGGTTGAACTCTTTTACAAAGACTATTTGTCTCAGGTTGGAATTGCTTTATGTTGCTAAGTGAAGCATCATCCAAACTGGCCTCAGCTGTTTCATCTATAGCCTCTCTGCATGGCCTGTTGCAGTATTTGACCATCCTTGTGGTAATTTTTTCTTTCCAATATCTATCTGGAATTTCCTGTGCTTGTCTGTTTCCTGTCGTCCTATTGCTGTGCACCTCTGAGAAGAGTCATGCTCTGTCTTGGGACCTCCCGGCATTTTCTAAGTTTATAAATTGACGTAGTGTGAAAACATTCTAGAAAGAATATGAATCCTCCTTTGACTTGCGACTTTTTTTTTTTTTAATTTTTATGGTATTGTTTATAGGACATAAGCTGTAAAGGCAGTGATTTCCAACTGTCAGATATGAGACCTGCATTCTGATAACCAGTGACTGCTTGCTCTGGAGTCTGAACAAGTACCTGAGCCTTTCTCTGGTCAAAGCAGAACATTAAAGCACTAGGGATTCTGTTGATGTGAGTGAAGGCTCATTTAAGTGTGATGCCTTTCCTTACTAGCATGCTGCACGGGATGGTGGGTGACTAACACTACCTGCTGAGTACCTCACCAAAAAAGTGTTTGTCTTTCCCTTCTTTGTTGGGGATGAGAGGCACGTTGCTCCCAGTTCTTCAGGTTTCTCCCCAAGGATCTCAGTCTAGAGAGGATACCTTCTAATACAGAAGGAAGTCTACAGAGTAAAATCTTCTGCCATGCTTTCCGTGTTCCTTCCTTACCAGCCTGCACCTCAGTGCAGTCTTTTGTCCTTAGTTCCCCAAAATTATAGGTGTACGTGACTTTCAGACCCCTCACAGTCTCTTAAAGTTTTGTCTGGCTGGTGTTGGGAGTCTGTCCTGCCACACTGTAGTCTGCAAGCCTGTAAATAGTAAGTAATTTATTTTGAGGAGTGTTCGATGCTGTATTTATAGTCATCATGCTTCTAAAAATCTGATTCTCAAACCAAATCTGAGTATCTTTTGGGAAGTTTTGCTTCACTAATGACTTCCTAGCATTAGAAATAGGTTTTGCTGGAATTCTTTATTTTGTGATGCTGTACTATTTTTCTTGTGTTTTTAGATTAGCATAAAATTCACAATCGAGGTTTACACTAGCCTTCACATTTCTTTGCCTCTATTTAGGACAAGTCAGTGGGGCTTTTCTCTTTGAACATTTTTCTTTCTTTGTTCTTCATGTTGCTGTTACTTTTTTCCTCTTTTTTTGATGATACCAGTGATGAAAAATATTTATTTGCAGTTCTTACAGAATTTATGCAATACTATAAAGTCCTCTGGTGTTCTAGGATTCACATTAAACAGTGTTGTAATTCAGTAGCTCTCATTTAATGAGAGATGCTCACAAGATGCATGGACTGGTACCGATACTTAATCTTTTCTGTGGAGTCTGTGTTTAGAAATGAGCTGCTTTTCAGTACTGACTGCTTTTGGTTTATGGAAGTGAAGCTAAGCAAGAGGAATTTTCCATATGAAGAAGATATGAACATATAGGGGAAAAAAGGTGTCCAACAAACATGATTTAGTGCATGACAGGATTACAGTGCTGTAGGTAACCCAACTGAGGATCTCTGTGTTTAAAAAGATGTTGACTGATGATGATTACTTTATTCTAAAGAAAATGTAATCACTTCCATAGTTTGTTTCTAGTATATTTTTCTGAAGACTTACACGGGCTATAATGCAACATGGATGTAGATTCCTTGTGTTTCACGTGACACGCATTTTTTCATAACAACAAACCAAAGCTTTTTATTCTTAAATCTCTTTGTTATCTGCTCCTCTCTACTGTTATATCATTATATTTACCACCCAAATATGGTCACAGGTCAGAGTTGAAGCAGTTCTCCAGAGCAGAGGTTTTCTGAGTTTGTTCTTTTTGTATAAAAGCTCCCAAAGATTTGTATCTCTGCTCCCAGAGATTCTGAAAAAATAACAGGTGTGTGTTAGTGAAGCTGTCATAATAGTGAATATCCAGATAATGTTCTTGTCTTCAGATGCCTGGCAGATTGCTTTTGCTGGGAAGGAAAAGATTACAGACCTTTTTGTCACCTAAGATACAGGTTTTGTGATTATTCCCACTGCTTGCATCATCTGTATGTCAGCTTGTCTACATTTACTAGGTATTAGTATCAAGATGCATTTCTGCACAATGGACTTCGCCTACTTCTTTCGTAGTGAAGGATCTCCTGAAATGAGCAAGGTATTACTGGAGTCAGTAAATGACTGAATGACTGCTCTTAGTTGATGCATCTAAAATCCTGTGTGACAGAGAGGTTGTCCACATTGCCACACTGCCATCCTTGCGCTTGTCCTTAGCCAGAGAGATATTCAGAACATCCAATGTTTGTAGCCTATTCTAATGAAAACAAACAAAACCAAAAGAAAACAACTTACAAAATACATTAAAAAAAATCCATACACAAAAAACTGAGATATTTTAATTGATAGTCCTGTTTTGAAGAATGCTATTTTTTCTGGATATCTGAATTACCATTCGCAAATAACAGCTTTGGTAAGAAATTAGTTTCTGGGCCCTTTGTAGGCATTATTAACTGATGCAAACTTTTTCTGCCAAATATTCTGTGGTTTTACTTACCAGTGATGAGCTATATATCCAGGATTATACAAATTTTCAGCCCTCTCATGCTCCAAAACCAAATGCAGCAGTTACCTATCCAGACAGGTACATGTGGATTATTTTTCTTGGTATCTGTAGTTTAGGTAAGTAGAAAATATGCCTATTATGTCATTTTTCCTTCATGCAGTTGGAAGGAGGAGAAATCAACTGTCTTGCTGATGGGATCTGTATGTAGATGACTCGCAAAGCAAAAAGAAAGATATTTTTTCTTGCCATACTGTTAGGTATAAGTTATAACATGCTTACTTTTTAGTAGTAAAATCCTCATTTGATTATCATCCTCTGGTATTTGTATTCATATTTTAGACAACGTCTCAACCCTAATTTCCATTCATCGGTATTAAATCTAGGAAAAGTGGTTAAAGTGGTTTGTCTCCCCCCTCCTGAGGTGGTAGACTTCTTGTATATTAATAGTGTGGAAAATTTTTCCCAGCAATTAAAGCCAAAGCTGGTGATAAATGTAGCAGATGGGACAGCTCCTATGAAATACTCAGAATAGATGGAGAAAATCATCTGAGCCTCACCTAATTTTGCTGCTTTTCAGGGAACTTTGTGAGGATGAAATTAAAGTGTATGAGCTGCAGTAAGTTCTGCTTTCTAAAGTCCCCATTTAAGATCCGCTTGTACGTATGATATGGAGGCTGAGGCTGAAGCAATGAATAACCTGAGTTCACCCTAGCCCTGCTTTTCCAGCCCTCTTCTTTCCCCTCCTGTGCATTTAGGTTGTGTAACGGCGTGGTGGTAACTGTTGCGACAAGTCTTTTCTGTTTTGTTTTATTCAGAGTGTTCTTGAAGGGGAGAAAAGCCTATTTAAGGAGATGCAGGAGCTTGCTGGATATATTTAAAAAAAAGAAAAAAAAAAGTGTTGGTACCTTATGGATAAGCTTAAACGTGTTAATCTGTGAATTACGATGCATTTGGAAGTTAGAGAAGTGCTTAGATGATAGTGATTTCTGTCTTTATCGTGTGTTTGAACTAAATGCATTGTTTGTTTCAATATTTAGGTTAACGTCAACTGAAATTTTCTATTTGATACCTGTTCATTTCAGTGTTTTATATGGGAATTACTCTTTTCACAGCACATTAATATGCTAGTCTGTATATAAAATAGTTTAATAAATGCAACTTACTGGACAAGCTAAATCGAACTCAAATCACTGCCAGTAATGGATGGGGTGCAGTAAGCTCACGTTTTTCTATCAGGTGCATGCCACAGCTGGTAGAAAATGCAATTAAATATTTCAAAGGTGTACGTGCTGGAAAAAGACGTGTGACACATGCAGTTTTGTACAGTTGTGTCAATTCTGATACAGCGACAAGCTCTGCAAGAAGCCGACAGCTCATTATTTATTATCACTTTTGGGGGATTGTTAATGTATTTACTGTACAAAGAGAACTCTAATTCTGGGGTTGAGATGAGCGAACGTTGTCTGGAGCCAATTTGTCACATTAGTGTAAATATTCTAAAACTCTCTGGCCTTACACTGAGTTATATTTAATCTTACACCCACAGAAAACCTGTTTGCAATCTCGCAAGTTACACAAATGCAAATGTAAATGATGCTTGTAAACCTATATCATTATGAAGGGAGTCTGGAAATTAAAATGAAGCCTTTGACTTTTATGTGCACCAGTAGAACTAATTGTAATCAGATGACTCTACAGAAAATACAGCATTACTTGCCTAGTCTGAGAATGCTAATTCTGTTTAATGTTGATTCTGAACAAGCCCTGCAACTGATTTATTCCACCTTTCTCTCAGTGCAGAAGTGTTTTGTACGGTGTTACTCTGTAGTATCATTTGGCAATTCTTTTGAATATAGAAAGACTTAAGGGCTAATTCTGTTGCAATATAATGAAATTGTGCCTTTTTATGCAAATGTTTTAAGCTTATGAGAGTTATCCTCTTGCTCCTGACTACGGTTCTTGTACTATTGAAAGCTTTTCTATGTCTTAATAAAAATTCTTAAAATACTTTGGTCCAGTTACACACAGAATTGCCTTATGAGTCTTGTGCAAGTCCTCAGTGTGTCCCTGTCAGGATGCGTATGGTCTCTGCTTATTATGATTGTGGAGTGCTTACTACTATGATGGAGTTCTGAGTTCTGCCACGTCTTCTTTGCCTTATTCCTTACTCTAAGATCAGCCTTCAGGAATCTCAAGCCTCTGAGAAGGTACTAAGGAAGGAAGATGCACCCTTGGTGAGAAGGACCAGGAGCACTTAAACTGAAAGGACATCAATTGGTGGGGCCTCACAGGGTACATCTATGAGCGTGGAGGGAGCTGGGCAATGTAATTGCAGGGTCACTGTCTGTTATCTTTGAAGGGTCGTGGTGATTGGGAGGAGTTCATGAAGATTGGAAGAAAGTAAATGTCATGCTTTCTTTGAGAAGGACAAGAAGGAACATGTGGGGAACTGCAGGTTGGACAGTCTCACCTCAGTCCCTGGGAAGATGGTGGAATAACTAACCCTGGAAGCCATTTCCAAACAGAAAAACATGACCAGGAGTAGGCAGGATGGATTTACAAATTTGCATGCTCTATCAATATGGTAACCTACAACAAGGTGACTGGCTTGGAGGATGTGGGGAGAGCAGAGAGGACTGACAGCCTTCTGGGCTGCGTCAGGAGGAATGTCGCCAGCAGGTCGAAGAAGTGACCCCTTTCCCTCTGCTCAGCACCGACGAGGCCACATCTGCAGCGCTGTGTCCAGTTTTGGGCTCCCCACTACAAGAAAGACATGGCTTTTCTGGAGCAAGTCCAGTGCTGGGCCACTACGGTGGTTAAGGGACTGGAGCATTCACGTCATGAGGAGCTGAGATAGCTGGGACTGCTCAGCCTGGAGAAGAGAAGGGTCAGGGGATCTCATCAACAGCTGTAAGTACCTGATGGGCTCGTGTGAAGAGCAGGGAGCTGGACTCTCCTCCAGTGATGTGACAAGAGGCAACGGGCATGAGAAAGACAGCGTGAACATCAGAAAACACTTCTTTAATGTCATTCAAACAGTGGCACAGGTTGCTCAGAGGTGTGGAGTCTCTCCATCTCTACTCAAAACCCAACTGGACACAGTCCTGGGCAACCATCTCTAGCTGGTTTGGACTAGTAGGCATCTCTTCTAACCTAAATGATGCAATGATTCTGCATTTTTTTGTTTTCTACAACCTCCTCCCTCACTCCCCAAATACACTACATAAGATCTATGCCATGCTCTGTTGCATGGTATGACGTGTGAAGCATGTTGGAAATTGAGCCCCGAGCCTTAGCACTGAACTAATTATCTAAAATCGATTTGCAGCACAACAGATAACATTTGAAAAAATTGAAATGTGTGGAAGAGGCTTTGGAAGAAGAGAGGGAGTTTTGCCCTTTGATAGAAACAAACTCTTAACTCCGTGATTCTACCCCAGGGTCGTGCAAATGTCTTTTTCCTGAGGAATTTTTAAAAATGCAGCGTTTCCTTCAGCAGCTGTTACTTTCCCGTACAGATTTCATCTTAACAAAGAATCATCATGTCGTCTGATGAAGACCGCTGACAAGAACATCAGTTTCTTATCCCAGCAGATGACCTTTCTAAATTAATTGAGCCCAGTTCTAATGAAGCGACTTGTTTATAATGGATCACTTCGAGAGCGTGTTTTCACGTCTTCTGCTTTTAAACTCTGAAGCAGGAAGCTTAAAACCTTAAGAGGTATTTCTAGAAGTGGCCTGCTGTTTTCATTCAGGTTTTTCTGAAGAACTGTGGTACTTCAGCCCACTGTTGATTAAAATGAGTTTAAATGTAGGCTGCCCTTTGGTGCTTGCTCGTCAAAGGTTCAGTATTTGATTCCCAGGGTTGGCCCCCAAGCCCAGCTCTGTTGTTTGTTCCCAGCCTGGGCTGCACGGCTCAATAGCTTTTACTTCAGGCACTGACCACACGGGAATGGAGCAGCTCACTGCTTTCCTAGTTCAGCTTTGCAATTTTATGTTACAAGGGGGAAAAAAATCAGTCGTATGTGTAATAATTCAGAAAAGCTGCCATTAAAGGATAATCAGTGTAATCTTCTGCATTCTGCTGGGTGCTTACGTGTAGGTTTATATTGAAGTGCATACTATTTTCTGTTCAAAGAAGAAGAAATAAAAGCCTGGTTGCACTTTTCGTGGCATTTTAAAGATTCAGAAGCTTTGTATTTTGTGGCTGCATGTCCTGACACCGTATATTGTGCTTACGTGGTGGTGTGTGTTTTTGTTGTTGGTTTGTTTGCTTGAAGAATGTTTGCATTTGTTGAAAACCAAATTTCTGTTTTCTGTACCTTAGAACAGCGAATGAAAAGAAGAAAATATGTGAAGGATATTGCTTACTGAAGGTGACTGCCATTCAGTTACGGTGACGACAATTTTAACCTGCCACTTAAATTCTTATTTCCTTGGAAAATGAGGAAGGCTGCAGACAACTGATGTCATTCTGCACGCACTGGAGCTCACCAGTGTGTTGAAAGCTCTTGTGGTAACGAGTAGAGCAATGGGATTTTCAGTGCCCTTGCACATCTTAAAATAGCTAAGATAATTAAAACTACAGTCTTTATTGCAGAATGGTCATTAAACACGCTTGATCCCAATGTTACGTTGTACTGATTACCCTCCCTGATGAGCAGCAAGTCATTTAAAACAATGCAAAAACCTCTTTCCTAAACAGCCAGACTGCTTCTAGAGCTGCTCCCTCCTGCTGTGTTCGTTTTGTCCAGGAGCAACCAGGGGCAGTTGTTTTGTCAGGAGCACTTTGAAAGGCACAGAAAGGTAATACCTGCTTTAGCAGGCAGGAAGGAAGGGTTTCTGTCCCTGGCTGAATGTGCAGTCTTCAGAAGCAAAAGAAAATTCTCTGTATTTTTCGTTCTGTAACCTAGTTGATGTGTAGATTGTTGATTTTCTGATGCTGTTAATATTAGAAGTTACGGAGCTGTTACATGTTAACTTTAAAGCTTGTTACCTGTTAGCACTTTGTCTCTGTCTCTCTGTCTCTCTTTCTCCATCATTCTGCCCCCAGTCCACCCCTGGAGAGCAGCCCACCGGGATATCCTCTGGGAAACAGCAGCAAGGTTTTCCCCGTTGGAGCTGTTTGCAGCTAAGCTCCCTGAGCTCAATGCCATGTGACTAGAAACGCAAGGAGCAGATTGACATCCGGCACACACTCTCAAACTCGTTGGATATCAAGGATAAAAAAAAAAAAAAAAAGGGGGTGGGAGTGAGGAAGGGAGGTTCCCTTGCTTTTCCCTCGCACTATTAATTCCTGCTGGAGCTTGTTTGCCGCGAGCTCGGTTCATGGCAGTAGCAGAAGAAGCAGTGCTTATTCAGCTCGGTGCTCTCAATGAGGTCAAGCTGGATCAAAGGGAAACCTCCTGTGGAAACGCCTGCTGTAAGTTCTGCTTTTTCCACAGTCCCTCCAGATGAATTACAGCCCCGACAACGGGGCCGGGCTCTGCTATTTTGTGTCTCCCCGACTGATGATTTTGGATGAGGTTGTCAGGCTTTCTGTTGATTGAACCTGTCAATAAGGCATCAGCTTCTGTGTGTTTTGGGAGGAAAGTGCTTACCGTTCTGTTCTTTTATTTGCTGAGGGAGTGGGAAGAGGAAAGTGGGGTTTTGTCCTTTTGAAAAGCACCAAGCTGTGGAGGTTACAGCTCTCCAGATTCTGTTTTATGTAAGCTACATATTCTACTTTCTAAAAAAAAAGTAATTGCAAAGTGTCTTTTAAATGGCCTTGGATTTCACCAAATAGATATGCTTTTGTGAATAGCCACCTGAACATGTATTTAATTAAAAAAAAAAAAAAAAGTTTTTTTGTTTTCAAAAGGAAATAAAAATGTAATTAAAATCTTGGAAATGTACAGTAAATAAATTTCTGAAGCACTCTCATTACACAAGCTGTTGTTCACCTGAGGGATCTCTAATGTGATTGTTCAGAAATACTTTCTCTGAGACCTCATTTTGACTATCAGCTATTTTTAATGAAACTTTTCAGTTTCCAAGACTTTTAGTGAGCTGAAAACCTTCCCCTTTAACGCAGCAAGCTGGCTGTTCTCCTGCAGGAATGTGCTGCTTAGCATGAAGGAATTCCCACTTCTGCAGGTAGTTACAGCACGGACTCCTTGGGGAATAACGAAATTCTGGGCTGTACGTGTTTCAGATGAATAACCCAACTTTTTTTTTATTTTAAAGACAAAGTTACCTGAAGATACATCTGGAAGGCTTGCAGAGCGGTTTCAGTGGATTGAACAAAAAAAAACCCCACCACCTGTTTGGGCTGTTACTGTTAATATATTGGAAACTCTGAAGGGAAATAAAGTGTCACAAATCATTAGCCCTTTCTCTTGTCAAGTTCCTCTTGAAGGGAGACATCATGATGCCTCTCTCTTGATCTTCAGCTGTGGGCAGCATCGCTATTGTGCTGTGATATTGTGCATAACGTTGCAAATGGCATAAAGACCCATGGCATTGCTTTACCCCCAGTAATCTAATTGTCTCATTTCTTTATTTTACTTATTTATTTATTTATTTTTTCTCTCCAAAAGTTGTGTACTTTATAGTCTCTGTCTTCTTCTGTTGATGGTCTTTGCTGTAGTGGTCAATGAGCGCTGATTAATGTTTTATTTGAGGCTTACCTAAGTATCTAACTTCAGAACTTGGATAGAGGAAAGGAGGGGAAAAAAAGTGAAATCAGGTCGTGCAATACCTGGGTGAGAATTATGAATATTTCCAGAGAGGTTTATGAAAAACTCTTGAAGACTCATTTTCAATTGTATGCCTCTATTTAATAAAAAGAAAAGCTGTTACTTTAATGTGCTATGACTTCTTTATTTTATTTTTTGGCTGACATCGCTGCAATATGTATATGGGAAGACAATGTGTAAATTAGCATCCGATGATACTTGCCACAGTTGTTCTGAGGATAAGATCAAAATACTCTGTACATCACTGGCTTTTTTTTTTTAATTTTGTACTTTTATTTATTTATTTTTTTTAACAGAGGCTGTCTTTTGTTCCCTTGAGCCAGCTCCATTTTATACATATATAGTGGGGAAAAAACATATTGCATCTTTTAGTCCAGATGGTGATGTTTCTTTTCGTTTCAGCATTCAGCTTCTGAGTTGATCCTAGTTGAAGATGAAATGACAGATACTGAAGATAATGAAGAGGAGGATTTAGGAGTCATGGAAGATCAGCGTAGTGTAATTCTCCATCTCATCTCTCAGCTTAAACTTGGCATGGACCTTACCAGGGTATGGACACTATCTCTTTTTATAATATTTGTGTGTGTGTGTGTGTGTCTGTGTGTTTTCCCATATAGGTAAGGTAGTTCATCTGTTTATAAGGGTGTGGTTTCAGAGAGCTATGGATTCCTCTTGTCTGCTAGGCAGGATTTCACATGAAGTGGCCACAGCAGACACTGTAACAAAAACAACCAAACAAGATTTAGAAACTTTTCTCTTTTTTCTTTTTTATTTTTTCCAAGTCTTTCAAATCAACCATGTGTTGTATACGCATCCCATGTGTACACTAAATCAGGGGGCACCAAGTGTGTGAGGAACCATAATGTCAGTTTTATGGATGAAGGAGATTTGTGTTCAAGTTACCACTTGGTGGAATGAATTCAATTTAATTACTTGGTAGCTTAAAAAAAAAAAAAAAAAAAAAAAAGGTAAAGAAGCTAGTCTTCAATGTGTCACAGTCCTTGTTTGTGCTAAGCAGGTCATCAGCATCCTTCTGGTCTTGGAACCAGTATTGTTATGAGCTTATCCATACAGATATGAACAGAGAGATTTTAGTGACTGAGAAGTTTCCTATAAGCCCTTGGCTTTTTGAAAATCATGCAGATGTTCTGGAAGCAGGAAATGCATCTTTCTGAATAGTTATATATTCAAGTGGCATTAATAAATAATCAAGATATGGAGTACCCATTCCTTCCACAAAGGTTTTCTACTTATAAAACAAAAAAAAAGTCTTTAAACTACTTCCCTACTTCCTACAAATAAGAGCTTATTCTGCCTTGTTCCTTCCACAAATTAGAAAACAAATAAACAACGGAGTTTGGGATGACCAGAGAATTACACTTGCGTGCGAAATTGCTAAATAGCAGGTTCTTCTCACGGGCGTGTTAATATTTGGAGGAGTTACATCAGCTTTCACCTTGATCTCATATATTAATCAAAATCTATTTTTACTATTACTTTTGTAAAAAGGCCTTCTGACCATAGTCTTCTCTGCTTCCTCTGGAACAATCGACAGTATTTAAAAATACTTACATTTCTAAGACCAAGCAATGCCATGTTCCAGTGCTAAGTATAGCTTTTGAATAGCTACACGGAAATTAATGTTTTGTTCTGAATAGGACAAACATTCCGTCATTTAATTTGCGAATAATTTATACCTGTCACTTGTTAGTATGTCTGGCATTATGTACAGTTCATTTTTGGTGTTTTTCTCATGTTCCTCAATCATTAGTAGCTTTTGCTATTTTCTGTTTTGGTTCGCTAAGGCTGTCTGAGTCCATAATATTTAAAGTGGACTAAGATTCCTTATCTGCTATTCTTGTGTGTCTTTGAAACACTTTGTCTTCAGTAACGAACAAGATTTTTTTTTTCATGATTTCCAGTGTCATGTTTTTGTCACAGCAGAGGAGACAAAAACCCCAAAGACATACAATTAATGTAAATAAAAATAATTCCTGTAAATAATAGAAATGTAGACATTTACGTGAAAAATGAGGAGGTAAATATCTATCATAACATTTCCTATACAGTTTTTGAGGATAGTGGTGAGTATTTTCAGCTCTGTACCATGGTGAAACATTAGTATGCATGGATGTGTCTATATAATACCCACAACCTGAAAAGAGGAACAGGCATATGGCAGTTAGATCTCTCTCTAGTGTGTGTGATGCACGAATACACATATGATGAGTATTAATGAGACATGCCACATTTGCACATCAGTTTTCTGACCATTTTAAGGATTAAAATAAAAAATTACAAGACAGCTGGCTACTTTTTTGTTTTGTTTTGTTTTTATTAACTTTGCTTACTGACATGAGGCCCCTAGGGCCGCAGACGGGTGACGATACAGCTCGGTTTGTTGGCTGTACTGCTTAGTTTTTGTTATTCCTATGAATGTCAGATTTCAGATAGCCTTGGTACTAGTCAGCTTCTGCTGGAAGTGCTTGTGACACTTCAGTTGCTAACATCAGAGGATGTTTTTATACGTTTGTGTTTTCCTCTGCCTTCTTCCCCAGGCTTGTTTCTTTAGTTGCTTCTAGGAGCTCAGGATTGTAAGGTGATACACAACTGAACAAACAGCTCTCCTGAGCCTTTGCTGCCTTTTGGTTCTGGATGCATGATCATTATCTCTTGTATCATATCAGAGGAAACAGCATCTTTTCCTTTTCCTAAGGGGTACTTGCTTATGTTAGTGTTGGCCTTGCCTGCGGTGACATGCATTTCCTACAGTGCTAACAGCCATATTTAGTGCTGTAGAGGTGCTTCACTTTTGAAATGTGTCACGCTGGCATGCCTTTTAATGAAGAATTAAACAGTAAAAAACAAACAAACAACAACACAGTGAAGTATCAAATCTGCACGGGGTTTTGCTAGAACAGGTTAGTCTTAGCGGTGGCTCTATGGATTTCAAGAGCTGCTGGCAAGAGCTGTGTTGGGGAGCAGGTCCTGGTGGCAGGACATTGTACAAAACTGATATGTTGGACTTTACACATCACTTAAAAGTGATATTGCTGGAAAACAAACAAACAAGAAAAAAAAACAAAAACAAAAAACCACAACCAAACAAAGAAAACACCGTGCCTCTAAATTGTTTAATGCATTTTAAAAAATGAGAAGTAGTACTGGAAATCACTGCCAGCCTAATAAATGCGTTGGCAAATGGCATCTAAAGGATTGAAACGAATGCTAACAGTTTGTACGGATGGATGGTTGCCCCCCCCGCATTCCCTTACCTTCCCTACGTGGTTACAACTCTAGTAAAAATAAAGGGCTGCCAGTAGTTCTGCGGCATAGCAACCTGGTGTAAGTTAACCCTGCAGTTTGTTCACAATGTCCTCTGTTTGAAAATTACAAGGTAAATATATCTTGTAGTTCCTAACTTGAGAGGGACGAAAATACCTTATTTTAGTCCTGCGATGACACAGATGACAGTAGAAGGATTTTGTCCCTCTAAGGTAGTGAAAATCTCAGCGTGGTGTATGGTGGTCAGGTTTCAGAAGAAAAAGTGGGTAACAGTGCTGACACATGTCATTTGCCTCTCAGTAAATAGTTGACAAGAAGATAAATATCTTTGTTTTCAGGAAGAACCTCCAGAAAAAGGGAAGAATGCCTGTTAAACTACTTCTTTTTCACTGTGAAGCCTGAGAGACAGTAAGGATGGAGATTATTCTAACATTTTAGCGTGCAGTCAGGAGATTCATTGCTTCAGACTTTGGCAATTTGGTATTTGTTCTGGAGAGATCTCTGTCCATTTAGTTGTCATGCTAGCTTATCCTCAGAGAATAATATCAGACAGTTTTGACCTTTATGTAATAACAACAACAAAAACCCAACCAAATGATGCAGTCCAAACCAATATAAAGAATTTAGATCCTAATTGATTTTTCTAGACTGCCTTCTCTTTGGAGGCAGAAAAGTTGAAAACCTCATTCTTTTGGAAGCTAGAGTCGCTAGCACAAGTGCATGGCAGTCCAGTGCTCGCAAGAAAAATGCTGTACACCTTCCAAACTTGTTTGTTTCTGTTTTAGTTATTTCTGCAGAAATCAAGATGGGACAAGTTACAAAAACAAAACAAAGGGTCATTTTTTGATGATGCTTGTCTGTGGCACTGTTGCATGTTGAAAATATCAGGCTATGAGATTATATAGTGAGAGGCAATGTTTTCTAGAGATTTTTTGTTATACTGAAGCCGTGTAAGCTTTGAAAGTCAAATTTTTTTTTTATATGCACTTCTGCCTCCTTTTGAGGAAACAATCCAATTACTCTGTTATGCAAAGCTGCTTTTCTTGCTACAGGTAAGGGTGTAGTTTCCATTTTAGTTGGGCTTTTAGAGCAAGATCATTGGAGCTGGAGTTCAAATTTCAAATCGATTGCTGAAACTGAATAATAAAAAATGACCAGTGGTTCGTAAAGTCACTTTAGTAGCTGTGTTGGCAGAGCTGTGTTAAGTAAGTAGCTGCAAAGTAGCTAGTGCTTGCAGGAGTGGTTATGAGGGCTACATTTCCACAGTCAAGCCAACAAGATGAAACCACAGCAGTGGTAATGTTGTATCATGTAAAATTTGCATCATCTCAAGTATGGTCCATAGCTTTCCTTCTCCTCCACTTGTACTAATAAGGGTCACTCTCAGAGGCAGCTGCTTGGACATGAAGAGGGACGCAGTGCTTCATATTTGGCTAAGTTTTCTTGCCCTTTCAAGTCTGTGCAGTGAGCTCATGGTAGTCACTGCCAGTATTTCTAGAGACAAGCCACAGGTGTTGGCTGTGTTGCTGCCAGCTTCCCCTTTGACAAGCTGCTCTTTGACTGTGCAATTCATATCAAAATGAGATTCTGTGTTGAGGCTCAGTGATGCTGAACTGCATTTTTAAAGATGATATCGGACGACAGGTATTTGGTCGGAATGAGAATTTTGCAAGTAAGAAGGAATTGTTTCAAAAGCTAAAAATACCATAAGAAAATCTCCCGTCTTTCCACTTTTCCTTCCAAATTTTTGACTTTTACCTTCAAAAAACAATCTCCTCAGCCCCTCTCCCCCACTGCCACACCAGCACAGGGACTGCAGCCTGGATTTAGCACTCAGGAGTTTGCCACGCATAGTGTAAAATAAAGGTGTTGGCATCTTCTGGGGCCTTAGTACTTCAGTAATCGAGACTGGGTAGAGTCCTCGAGGCTTTCAGAGTCAGAGGAATATTACAGAGGGGAATATTACTTCACTTGATTTATGTCTAAACTTGTAAAACTATTAGCCTATACATGACTGTAGTATTTATACATGTGTAGGAGGAGAGTGAATGTTACCAAATGGAGCAGTGATCTTTTTCTGTGTGTGTGCCTTACTGTGATGATATTAAGACTGAACCATTGTGACGAGATAATTTTTTTCACATTTATAAGTTTTCTTTGGAAATGATTACGTCAGGAATAAAAGTTTGTCAGCTTCTGTTTCATTATCCGTGGGATTCAAAGGTCTGAACTGTGCTTTGGTCCCACTTTGAATAATAACAGAGGGCGAGAGTAGGGAGCAAAGGGATTTGTTTGAAGAGTGGATCATTGTCTGTTCTAAGTAAGCCTCTCCTCTGGGAAAGGGAACAAGTAAATGAAGTGAAGAATTAAGGAGGAAAAGGAAGGGAGCTAAAAGAGGAAAGCAGAATTGCTGTAATAAAGGACAGCAGTTCTGCATCTGGCATCACTGAGCAACTTGATTCCAGGTGTGTGTGTGTCAGAAATCCCTTGCTGGTCACACAGGAGTGACCTCCCATCTCCCCTGCACCAGGTATGGAGGGTGAGGGGAGTGGAGGTGGCCAAGGAACGGAGAGAAATAAATGACTCTAGGTCACGTAGCCCTTGCCTTGTAAACCAGGAAAAATAAGAACAACGGTTTGTGTGGTAAATTGAGAGGTTAGGAAAAGGAAAATTTTCGTGTGATGGGAACAGGACCTCCCTGTTGCTGGAGCTACTGTTGAGAATCCTAATGAAATAGGAAGCAGCCTGCACCACTGTCCAGGCTGCTGCTTTTTCCTTCGCTTGTTATTTACACTAGAAAGACAAGGAAATTGCTGTGGCAGAGGGGAGGAAAACATGCTATCCTGAAACGTGGCTAGGCCAGAATTGCAGCTGTCTTAACTGTTCTCTCCCCTACGCCTCGCTGTAGTGTGATCACGGGGAAATCATATCTGCCTTTGTCTGCTTTGCATACAGGTAGTGCTTCCAACATTTATTTTGGAGAAAAGATCCCTGCTGGAGATGTATGCAAATTTCATGGCCCATCCAGACCTGTTTTTGTCAATTGCAGCTGGAGCCACTCCCGAGGAAAGAATTATCTGCTTTGTGGAGTATTATCTCACAGCTTTTCACGAAGGCCGAAAGGGAGCGGTTGCCAAGAAGCCCTATAACCCTATAATTGGTGAAACGTTTCATTGCTCGTGGGATGTGCCTAAAGATAAAGTGAAACCAGTCAGAACTAACGGTGCCTCTGCGCTTTCTAAGGACCCAGCCAAGGAGTTTGGCCAGGAGCAGTCCACGTGCTACAAGCTGAGGTTTGTGGCTGAACAAGTGTCCCATCATCCGCCGGTATCTTGCTTTTACTGTGAGTGCAAGGAGAAGAAAATGTGTGTGAACGCTCACGTATGGACCAAAAGCAAGTTTATGGGCATGTCGATAGGTGTTTCTATGGTAGGTGAAGGTAAGAAATGTGCTTTTATTTTCTTTAGCTAATGTCGTGGGTCTCCAAACAACAAGCTTATTTGGATGGGGCTGTGAATTATACCCGAAGCACGGTCATATGTTAAACTGCACTAGCAAATATCTGCTGACGCTGTGCTCTGTAAAAACATGTTTTATCGTCTTGTTCACTCTTAAAGTAATATCTAATTTGGTAGTGGAGAGTTGCACAACTGGAGCAAAGAAAGAGGAAAAAATACGTTTGTACTTAAGCCTAGCATTTTTTTTTTCATAGTTTCTCTAAAGAATCATGGTTTCAGTAGTGCTTGCTAAGTTGGCGTGGTGTCTCAAGCTTTACAGCAGGTCATATCGGTGAGGTATAAGTCATTACTTACTGTATCATACATGCACGGTCTGCTTTGTGATAATTCAATGCTCAGCAAGAATTCAGAAAAACAAGGAAATGTAACAATTTAATTACTGGATGGTCTGAACTGATAAACCCACCTGGATCGGTGTTGTTACTGCCTGCTAATCTATTGATTTAATGTTTCAAATGACTTAGTCCCTTTTGCTGTTTGAAGATAATTTCCTGTGTGTGGCTTTTGTATTTTGTCTTAACTAGTTTTTAGACTGTGCTGTTAATAAGCAATCAGAGAAGCAGCAGAACAACTTAGAGCAATTACTTCTTTTCGCCATTGTTATGTTAAATACAATCAACGTTGAAGACAGTAGAGAAGTAGAGCGGGAACAAAACAATTATGGTGACTAAAAAAACCCACCTGATCTCTGAAAACACACAGCTATGCTTTGCTGTTTCTGCTGGAAGTAAAGAACAAATTCAAGCAGTAGAAATGGCTACAGAAGCTTCGTTCCTCATGTCAGTGGGTTCCCTTCTTCGCACCCACAAGTGGAAGAGCCTTGAAACTTCTTCACTGCTGGACCTGATGTTGTTATAGTTGAAGGCTGTGTAACAGTGCTGCTGCTTCCTTCTTTCTGTGATTGAGCTTTTCTGCTTTTTAGACAGGGTTAAGGGAGATGGGAAGGGAGTGTGAGAAGGGAGATGGGTCCTTCTGTCCCTCTCCTTATTGTGCTGCTTCCAGCCTGAGTCACTGGTCTCACTTGCCACATTTCCCCAGTACATAACTATTTCTGATACTGGTTTTCTCAGTGAAGGGAGCTGTTTAGTGGAATCAAAATCAAACAGAAAACCACTTATGATTATGTAGGAGCTGGGAAATTCTTCTTGTTGCTGCTAGCACACTCAGTTCCCTGGCATGGGGGATGTCTACTGTGGGGATTATTTAAGACTTCAAAGTCCTGATGTGTCCCAGTTTTGAGAGAGAAGGGTCTAGGAATTAACTGCTTCCCTACTCCAGGGATTGTTTAATTTGTGTTTGTGAGAACAAATTCCCTTCCTACCCTCCCTTACCCACCTCCCCCCTTTCTTTTTTTTTCCATAACCCTGCAGAGATCCCAGCAGCAGAGGCTGGCTTTGGGGAGCATCTGTAATGGGGAACCTTTCATTGTAAGGTTTCCTGCTGTCTTTATGGTTGGCACTCGGGGAGGAAGTTTGGTGTTACCAGTTTATAGCTGTCACTCATCTTTTTTTTTTTTTGGTCCATGTAAGCAATCCAGAAGTGTGCAGATTCACTGTGACAGCATTTCTGCGAAGTGATGGAGAAACTCTAGAACAGCCCGAGTATTTCTGTTGCGTGCTGAAGACTGGTAGCAAGAGGGAGAAAGTTGTACCACTGAATCTTTTCTACAATCTGAAAGCAGCCTAAACCTGACAGCCTTGGTTGAAAAGGCTTGCTTCTCGGTGTGGTTTCTTCACTCGAGACTGTACTTTGTTCAAATGTATATTTTTTTTCTTTTCTTTTAGTTGAAGGGAAGTCTTCCTAACAAAGCTGGTGTGTAGATTTGTCAAGCTGTGCGAAAATGAGAAGCTGCTACAGCCATTTTTTATCACGTCTTACATAAGTATAAAGTCTGCATTAGGCTGAGCTTAGCGTGAGTGCTGGGGAATACATTGCAGAACCAATAAAAAGTAGCAGCTGGGCTCACAGCGTGGAAAAACTATGTCATTTTGTGTCTCTGGTAATGCAGAGCCTGGTAATTTGTTGACGTGAAACATGATTTGGAGGATTTTCTTGTTATTTAAGGACGATTTACACGTAGCAGCATCTCAAATGGAGTTCGTCTAGCGAAGAGTAGTTGGAGGCACGTGATCAGTCAGAAGGTACAGAAAGAGGTAGTTAAGAGGTAGTTAAGATAGAGTTAGCTACCAGAAGCTTTCTCACAGTGAGGTTGGCGGGGAAGGTTGTATAACCTTACTGGTACAAGCTGTTAAAACCAGGCTAAGCAAGTTTCTCAGGAATGATTGAAGTATGACTGATCCTGGTTTTGATAGCAGACAAACTGACATCTCGTGAATCATGGAAATCCTGGCTTTTGTTTGTGCATTTCTGGTTTTGCCACTGTGTACTGGATGACCTAATTAACCATGTTCTGTTGTTGATATTTTTTTCTGTTTTCCTCTTTTTCATTATGAGCATTCAGCTTCTTTTCCTGGCTCTTGCAGGACATGTTCAGTGACACTGGCAAGTGTCTAAAATAACCTGTAGAGTTTGTTCCTGTACGCGTGGATGCCTCTGACTATTTGCTCGGTCAGTAAGGGTTTTAGATTCTGCAAAGGCAGTTTCCCTGATATCTCTAGTATGCCTATGACCTTCCTGAGGCTGCATTTAAATCACGCTGGTGTTGACACGGTAGTTTCATTACCCTGTGTATTCCTTCAGTACTCTTTGATATATGTGGAAAAAAATCCTTCACAACAGAGCAGTAGAGAGACAAACTTACGCTGTATTCATGTATCAGGTAATTTAGTGCTAGGAGCAACCACCTTGTTCTAGTTCAGATATTTAACAGAAGGATTTTGTGTGACCTCTACCTTTGTTGTGACCTTAGCATGAATGCAAACAGCCGTGCTCTGTTTTGAAACTTTACTCCCTCCTGATTTTTTTCGTGTGGCCTGCAAACAATTGAACGAAGCTTTTCCTATTAATTTGGGCTATTTACACAAATAGGGTAGTACTGAATTTGGGGACCTATATTGTGTAAGGAGTATGTTAACATTTCTGTGATGCTTTTTGAAAGTATTCTTTTAACTAGTCTTAATGTCCTTAGATGTGTAGAGCGTGTTGCTTTTTATCCCTCGGTGTGAGAAGCAGCAGTGGGTACGCCAAAACAGGACGTCATGGAATTGCCAAGGCTTCTGTAAGGATTTAAATAACAGGTAGATCTGAGGGCAGCATGGATCCGTCATACAAATGGTGCAGCTCAGGATCCTAATTGCACGATACTTCGTGTGTGCTGCCTCTCGAAGTGGCTAAGATTTTTTTTCCCTATGATTTTTTATTTGTTAATTCAAAGTAAATATCAGCTGCAGAGATGCAGAGCGCGTAGGCAGGCACTGCTGGAAATCCGTGTGAGAAGCAGCCTTCTCTGGTAGCCCTTCATCTTCGCTTCCCAGAGCTCTGCATCTGTTTTGTTAGAGAAATGTCTCAACTTTTCCTTCGCTCTATGACAAAAAACGTTCTTCAGAGCAGCCAGAGCTGAGTTTCCTCAGGAGAAAGCAGGGTAGGAGAGAGAGTGTTTTGCATATAAGAATTCACGTTGCATGCACAGTCCCTAATTCTGGTTAATGTTAATTACGTACTAATGAGAGAGCGAGGGAGGGGAAGAGGGTGTAATGAATAGAATTGTATTAGGATTTAAATTAGCAAGAGATGGAAGAGTCAAAGTAAATATTTAATGTGTTTTACATGGTCCAAAGGATCTTTAAACACATACTGATTGTAAGATAAGGGTTTTCTAGCAGAAGAGGATGTGCTGAGCACACCTCAGCGTGGGCTCCTGTTCTGCTGATGGTTTTTGTTCCAAAATTTGATTCACTGGTTAATTTTACAGAGAACATAAAATAGTTTTAAGTGGTTTGCTCTGTACCATCAAGTGGCTAGTTGTGGCTTGTAATTTTACTCCTGCTATTTTAAATGCTTTAAAAACTCAGAAACACCTCAAAATTTATTTTAAAAACTGAAATCAACCTTGAAAAGGTTTGATAGGTAGGGAAAAGGTTCAGTGCTCTTTCCAGGGTAAATCTAAATGAAATCAACAAGTGTTTTTTTCTTACTTTTTTTTTCTCTTCAAGTATATGCATGCATATGTACGTATTTATACATGTACAGGTCTATAATTTCTGTTCCTGAGGCTTAAGTGACTTTTTAATTTACCAGCCCTGAAGATCGACTGCTCCATGCAACTAGAACTACCAAAATATTGCCCTAGTACTAATTTCTTTATTTTTTTGAGCTCAGTGGTTTCAGAATATTTTTGTATGACATGGTACTCATTACTTAATTTAGCAAATGTCTGCAGTTTTTGGAAACTGAGCAGTGCAGAGCAGCTGGCTACAACGTTTATGAGATGATGAGGGCCTGGTACTGGTGTCTCGTGTTTCTCTGTGAACTGGTGTGGCTGGTGATGAGCTGCATCTGTGTGTGCTTCATCCCCCTGCGTAACTTAGCCTTGTTCTGCTCTGTTATGAATAATGCAGCATGAAGAGCCTGTTAAATCAGGAAACTGCCCCGGGCCATTTATGACCCACATACCATTTGTTGTTCAGATTGATCTCCAAACAATCAATGGGAAGCATTAAATTTCACATGCCTCTTCTGCAGTTATCGATCCAGAGCCTCCTCTGGGTATTCCATCAATGTGCGGTACTGGAAAATCAATTCACAAAGCTCCAGCAGCAGTGAGGGACATGCAGTTGTCAAAGGGGCAAAATTAGATGCTGCGAACAGCGCTTCCCTTCGTGGAGGCTGGGGAGGCGTGGAAAGGAGCATGGCCACGAATACATTGTCCTAAAAGCAGGAGGAAATGGTGGTGAGGACATTTCGAGGGGGCATTTCAAATTTCAGCACTTGTTTACCAAATATTCGCCCATCTCTACAGGATTCTTTCTACTAATAGGCTAGATTGCTAAATCCACTTTTCTTCCCAGAGTACTTACCTGGTGCATCCTCCTTGTGTCATAGCTGCCCAGAAATGCTTAAGTTTGTTTGAAGGAATCTGTGGTTTCCAAAAGAGCTAATGAAGAGGAAATGGTAGTGAAAATGGGAGAATCTTCTGCAACTTTTCATATCTATTTACTTAGAGTGATTTTTTTAAACATGAAATGAACAATCCCCTACAGTCACATCTGTCAGTCACAATGAAATTATACTTAAAAGTGGATGCTAGGAGCACACCCCACTTTTAAAACTAACTGTTAGGTTTTCATTTCCATGCTTTTTCATGTCTCAAGATCTAAATTTGGTGGGTTAAAGCGTGAAATCCAATTGTGGTATAGATGTCCCTGTGTCATTTTGGCTTCCTCTTCGGAAGGAGAGCACAGGGCTTGGTTCAGACCTGGTGGTGCAGCTCCAGTCTTCGTGGTGCTTTTCAGGTACAGGAGGTTTTGCACGTGGACTCTGCAAACAGTGGAGTGGACTTGGGGTCACCTGGTAGTGCTGAAAGGGCTGTCAAGCTGTGGGTATCTTAAATCTTTCCTTTATTCTTTTTTAGATCGCAATTATTGAGCTGGAGTCGTATTTGGAGTGAGGCAGCGCTTCGTTAAAGATGTGTTTATTCAGGTGTTTCAGGAATTCAAAAAGCGCACTACCAAGTGCTCAACAAAAATACTGCTAAGAGAGCTGGCTCAGTTTTTAATACCTAACCTGTTGTGGTTGTCAAATATTTACAGTGAAGGTCACCGCTGCTATTTGCTGTTCACTTTTCATTAGAGCTCCACGTCCCTCCCACTCCTGTATGCAGAAATAAAGCTATCGATCCCATCAGAGAGACAAAAACCAGCTCAAACCATGGCAGCTCCCTCACATCAGAGGAGGGTGGCTGGGCCCTGAGAAGCAGGAGGCTCTGCAGAAGCTCACGTGAAGTTGTGGCTCCTAAAACCCAGTGAGGAACACCCTGCTTGACCGTGGTACTGGTATTAGACCTTCACGCTGGAAGCCAGTGCTTTCAGGTGGTTTTTTTTTTGGACTGTGTGAGGGTTGTGTCTGTGCTTAGACCATTAAGGCTGCTTTGATGTGATGCGACCTGATGGCAGCACCACAGGCCGTGCCATTTCCCACAGCTGGTTCCTGCTACGGCTGCTGCCTGTGGCTGTAATGAAGAAGGCAGAGAATAAACGGAGGAGAAAGGGAAAAAAAAAAATAAAAAGGGCATCTGCAAACTCGATTTCTACAGAACCTGGCTCCTAGCCTCTCAACTCCTGGGCATGCCCTTGGTGTCCCAGCACCTCGCTGCTGTCCCCTGCTCCTGTTACAATTCTCTGGGTAGAAACTGGTCAGCTGCAGACTGTCAGGTTTCCTTTCTGCATGTTGGCAGCCACTAGCTTGCCATTTTTTAATATCATCATCTTGGTGAGAAGCTTCTTTATTGTTCTCTATTAATTTAATGTCGTTGTAGCAGCCATTTAGTGAGCTCTGCAATGAGCACAGCCTTCTTTTTGAGTAAAAGTTCTTCCTGGTGAGTGTCCTGGATGAATTTTGTAGCTCAACCTTCCTGCCATGAGCTTGGTTTACCTGCAGGTGTGGAACTGAAGGAACTTCAGGCGAAACACGTGGATCTCTGTTCTAGAGAAAAAAATCCAGCAGAGCTGGATTTTGTTCTAGCAGTCGGAGCCAGTATTTAAAATGATGACTCTCTTGAGTGCCGCGCTGCTAAATTCTGAGTGTTATTTAGACTCGTGGTGCCGTACAGCGTGAAGGGCATATTTTTATGTTGACATTACTAGTAGCTTGCTCCTATTCGGTGCTTTTTCATCATTACGTTCCAGATCAATTTGCAAGATGTGTTGTTACTGCCTTCAACGCACAGACAGGCTCATAAATACAGCTGGTAACGTGTTGCCGTTCTCCCCTCTCTGCCCCAGGGTGAGGGTAAATTGGCTTAAGCTCATCTCGTTGCTAAACAGATGCTGTTACTGTGTGTGTGTCAAGACGATTTTCCTGATTTTGTGAATGTTTCTGGGGTCTGAGTACTTCCCGGGATGGGTTATTTTCAATCCCTGTTGCGAAAAAAAAGTTTTCAAAGTATAATCTTTGCCTTTAGACAGTTATTAAATGGGGTATAAAGGAGTATAAAACTCTAATAAAAATATAATACACACAGCTGGCATTGGCCAATTCTGCATGCAGGGTTTTTGTTGCTGTTTACCTGATCTTATGTCTTATATCCCCTTCTTTGCCATCCTAAAAACCAAACTACAGCTATGGTGGGGATAGAGCTGTGTCAAGAACCTTAGGGGAAGCTAAGATCTTCTGATCAGACTTGGAACTTTCTTTGTAGGTCCAAATAATATGGGAATTTTCTGCTGCCAGCAATTTTCTGTGCATCGCAGAGAGTTTGGTCTCAGTGGCAGCAGAGAAGTGGCCCCTCATTGATAATGCAAGACTTTAGCAAAGGCTACATGGGAAACCAGGCATTTTGGGGAAAAGGAGCAAGCTTATAGGAAATTTCCAGGTGGCTTCCTTAAGCCCAGCTCCCAGTCGCACCCAGCCTGACCTCTTTTTGTTCCTACCAGCAAACAGTGGGCCAGCAGCTAGCAGAGAGCAGCTGGTGGTATCTGACTGAATGGGGAGCCAAAGGGCCCTTTGGCCATGCCTAAATGAGCACCCAGAGCTCCTTTGGTTGGTGGGGGGGCCTTTTCGTTTTGCTTCCTTCAAGAGAACGTGATTTGTTTTCAGGTTCAGCAGTTTATTGCTTGGCACTGAGACCGAATAAGTAATCCAGCCAGATTTTCTGATAGGCCATTTGGCACCAGGAAGAACCAGAGGCACACGTTAGTGTTAGGTGATTTGAAAATGCTCGTTTGAAGAAACTTCTTTCAGAGAGCAGGTTTTTCTTAGCAAACAGTACCCTCCTTCCAGGCAAGTTGCACAGTGTGGAAGTATGTTGTGATGGCAGTATTTGATCAGCGACTGTCAGGCCTTATCAACGAGCTTTAATCATTTCACTTTCAACCTCCTCCTTGCCTAGGTGTCCTTCACTTGCTGGAGCACGAAGAAGAGTATGTTTTCACACTCCCCAGTGCCTACGCTCGCTCGATACTCACCATCCCATGGGTGGAGCTTGGAGGGAAAGTCAACATCAACTGTGCCAGGACAGGCTATTCCGCTACGGTCACGTTCCACACCAAACCCTTCTATGGGGGGAAAGTCCACAGGTAAGGGAATTACTCTTGTTCCTGTTGACCTGATACTGGATTTCAAAGGAAAAACTTACTTTGACATCTATTTGGTTCCTCTTCTGGACTGCTTTGTAGAAAGATATCTATTTCTTTTCCTGTTAATGCCTGAGGAGGCTTACAGCTTTAGAATGCAGTTTATTGTAGTTACACATTTCATGTCATTTAACCAAATTAGATAAATGTCTCTTGTTGAACTAAAGTCAATGCGTTCTTCCAGGCTTTTCCACCTGTAAAAATTGCTGTCAGGTATTTAAATGGTTTGCCCTCTGTTATAACCTAAATACCTATGCACAGTGCAGGAGCAGCAAAAATATACATTAAAAAAAAAAAGTAATGTTTGTGCTACACCAGCTGCTGCTTTTGTGCAAGTGGTGTTAGAAGAGCTGATGGGTTGTTTTGATGGGAATTTTTCTGAAAGGTGCAGAGTAATAATTGGTGCCCATTGAAATAAGTGAAATTTGGGGAAGGTTTTGCTGTATTAGTTTAATCATTTAAAAACTTAACTGAGTTTACTTGATATGGATTACTAAAAGCATGTGTGCATTTTCATACAGACACACACACAAGAAACTCCTCCCTCTGTTTTGGTTTTCTAGTCCTACCTGTCTATTTTGGTCACTCTTAAACGAGTTCCTGAGTCGCTGAGGTGACTTTAATACTGCCTCACAGCAGCTGTGAGACTGTGCAGATCTAAAGAAAATAAAGATACTTGAAGTCTTTTAGAGGTATCTGACAACATTAGGTTCAGGTGTGAAAAATGAACTTCAACATCTTGTACTGATAATTTCACATGAAGGCCAGTTGGTTTTGGTTGTTTTTCAGGCTGATGAGATAAGTAGGTCTGGATTTTAAGCCGGGGTACTGCTGTGCTTTGGGAGAATGTGGTCCCAAAGTTAGTGCTGTGTTAGCAGAGCTTTTGTAGGTTGAATCTTTTGGGGGACAGTGTCTTTATGTTTGAAAAACTATATTGTAGGTATAAAAAAATGCATGTAGCCTGCAGTGCTAGAGCTTTCAAATGCTGATAATAAATGGTGCCAGTTATATCTTTTGTGGCCTTATTCTTTTCCTTGTATTAGGGTTACAGCTGAAGTGAAACATAATCCCACTAATACCATTGTGTGCAAGGCACAGGGAGAATGGAATGGTACGCTGGAATTTACGTACAGCAACGGAGAAACCAAAGTGATTGACACCAACAAATTACCCGTTATCAGGAAAAAGATAAGGCCAATAGCAAAACAAGGCCCACTGGAATCAAGGTAAAGGCAGAGGCATTACACTATTGTGCTGCTTAACCTCGGATGAAAACAATGGTGAAACAAACTGCAGTTATAAATGGTGTGGTTCAAAAAAAACCTGCTTTCATACAGCATGTTAATCTAGGCAGAAAGAGCTGCAGCTGCGTGTTGGTTCTTTGGTTTATAAATTACATTGCCGTGATGTATACATAAATTTTCTAGAGGAAAAAAAAATGCTTGTATGCATTTTAATGAGTATTTGGGAACTGGGTGATGTGGTCTTCTACATTCTTCTTTGATTGTAAATGGTAGTCAAATTAGTCAATTTGTTACAGATAATTTTGCATCTTATAGTTCATGCTGGAACTTCAGATTTTATGGATTTCATGTATATACGTAATATATAAGCACACAATATATATGTATATAAATGTAAAGTGTGATGTGACACATGAATACACATCCATACGTGTTTTTAGGCTGTGAGAACTTGTCATGTGCCTAATTCTGACTAGGTACCTTAGAAAAAACCTTTATTCGCCGTCAATAACCGTTTACATTTATCTTCAGAAGAATCAATATTTTTATTGAATTTAGGAACGTTTTATTGGAGGATTTAAAAAACATGAGTAAAATTTAACTTTATAATCTGTAAATATATTTTTATTGTACAAAGGTGCATCTTGAGCCTTTGTGCAGGGTCAGATGTTATTTTCTACTTTCTGGACACGCTTGTTTATCACAAACTCATTTCTCAGTGTAGGTTAATAACAGAGTTGGAGTAAATCAGGAAACCAGCAAGTCTGCAATATATTTGTTGTGTTTCTGACACTAGATAGCAAATTATAATGACCCAGTGTTTCTGCAGGATATGCAGCTCATCAGATTGTAAACAAACTCATCTAAATACCCCTGGAAATATGTGAAAGTTGCAGTCATTTTCTTACTATTTTTCTGGGCAAAGTTGTTGCTAAGCTCATATAGTGTGAGGAGGCATTGCATCTGAATACTGTCAGTCAGGTGAAAAACAAATTGGGTTATGTACTGATAATTATCCTCAACTGGAAATACAGTGTAGACCTTGTGCATGCTGAGTCATGTACATCAAGTCTTCTGTTAATAACCTGGTGGGAACAGTCAGTGAGTGTCCCAGTGTAATGTGCTCTTAGCCTTTGTCTAATGTTCCCTTAAAATTGAAAAGTAAATGCAGAATAGATGTTTGTCATTTGGGGTAGGTCATCAGTAAATAATGTGAACAGGAAATGAAAAAGAAAATCCATCAGCTTTGAGAAAAACAGTCAGGTCATAAAGAGTCAAGAACATGAACAAAAGCTGTGGAGAAAGTTGACTTGCATGGTAGGTTCCTGGGAACTGAGCGTGTCTGAAGATCTGGCCCACAAATGAATATTCTCCTGAAAGTGGTGGTTCACAAGCTACACAACTTGCAGAAATAGCTTGGAGAACGTGCCATCAGTCTGACCCTTGCTTTGCTCCTGGCACCAGACTATGGCAAAAGTGTTCTTACTCTGTTGCTTTTGCTCCTTCCCACTCACACAGGCACCTTTGGCAATATGTCACCAATTCTCTGAAAGAAGGTAATATTGATGCAGCAACAGAACACAAGCACCACCTTGAAGAGAGGCAGCGAGCAGAGGAGAGGCAACGTATGGCTCTTACAATGCCCTGGAAACCAAAATATTTTGCCAAAGAGGTACTTGTATCAGCTTTTCCTTAAGGGCCCAACAGCATCTTTGTGCATGTGGTGGGGTGCTAGTACAAATGAACATGTTTATGTTTTTCTTACCATGGGCTAATGTTGTTATATATCCCTGATTTTTTATTTTATTTTTTATTTTTAATTTTTAGTAGAGTATGGCTTTTAGAGAAGAGCAGTGGATTATTCCATGCTTGTTTTATAGACTCGTTCACCTTCCTTCAGTCCTTCGAGTTAGATTTAATTTAGCAATGAATTTTGGAGACCTAATGTTAGGCACCTAAAGCTGTGCTTTTTACCTTGAAACCCACGCGTTGCTTTGCTCTGTAGTCACGTCTCCTACTAATCTTGTTCTTAGCGTATTTAGGTGAATGTGATCTAAGGATAATTGTCCAATGTAAGCAAGCATGGACAGTCTAAACAGTCTTGGGTTTTATCTGCTTGAAATGAGATAGATTTTACTAAGTTCATCTTTGTTCTTTCTTAGAGGAAAGGAGAAGCAAGTTAGACTTTGAGAGAATTATTACATGACTTGTTAAGTCAGCCAGCATGTGCATCTGTGTAAACCCGGAGTTAATCTGTTGCATCTTCCCATTGCTTCTGTTCCCCTTTGGAACTTTTTTCCCTTCTGCCTAAATTACCTGTAAATTCATTAAACGCAGAATTTTCAGGTGACAGGGATGGAGCTTTTTGTGTGTTGATTGGTGGTATTTTAGCTTTTGTGTGGAGATGTGCAGGTTCAGTATGTATAAATCTTGTTTGTAAACTCTCCCTAATTTTCTTACAGGGCGATGGTTGGCTATACTTGAATCCTCTCTGGAAGACCCTTTGACAAGATACAGGAGATGTCTTATAACTTTACCTTAGAGGCATTAAAAGGAAACAGTATATAACTTGTCAGATGTCATTCAAAAGGTTCTGTTCTCAGAAGACACAAATGAGAAGCTATATACTGTGAACAGTGCATCTCAGAAAAACCACAAGCTCAAGTTTATTCAGGAGCCATTTTGCGTGTATGGATACACAAACAGCTGTGCGCATGTACATCTATACACATATACACACACAGTATGCATGTGTGTTTGTGTGTGTATTACTTACACTACACGTCAACAAAGTAGAAACACTAACAGTGATTTAAAGACCTTATCCTCTACGTGTTCGGGCATAGGACTCGAGCTGGAATCAGCGAGGGTTCCCCGAGTTGTGTGCTTGCAGGATCAGGCCCTACGCTAGAATTTAAAAAAAAACACACACTTTTTTATTAGTACCGGTTAAGGTTTTCTATTTTTCACTTTTGCCAAAAAAGTTTTGCACTTAAAACGTGACGTCACTTAATGGCAGTCCTTCGGTCTAAACAGGCATTGAATAACTCACCTCGACACGCGAATGACACATTGGCAGCGCACTCTGGGGGGTGCTGGTTTAGGAGCATGTTTCCTGTCACTTACGAGTATGAATTTTCTGCCGCCAAGTAGCAATACCTTCTCAAGAACTTCTGTTGGTCACACTAACCCGCTGTGTCCTCACTTTTTTGTTTGTTCCTACTGCCACACGTTTAATCGGTCTCCGGTCACTTGTGAGCCAGCTGCTTTTGGTCTTGCCGTGCGATGTTCTTTGGCTGTTGCCATGCCAGTGCTTTTGGGTTACGCGTTTTTGCCTCTAGCTTTCCACCCTGACATTGTCTGGGTCTGAGGCACCCCAGTTCGCAGCCTTGCCTTTCAAATTAAACCACTGCTGATGCATTTTTCCTCACGTGCCAGGCTGTGAGTTGAGGCAGGTGAGGCGGGGTAGGAGTCCTGCTCTGATGTGCTGCTTTGGTGGGTCTGCACCTCCCCCAGCATTGCTGCTGTGAAATGAGAGAGCCCTTAATTCCTCCTCGTTCAGGCTTCGAGCAGACCCGTGTTTTCATTTCTTTTGCTTTTGGCCCAGGTGATCGCTTTTGGATGGTTCCTCATGAGTAGAAGACAAGTAGCTTTTTCAGAGAAATGATTTTCTGATGTTGAAGTAACGATTTAGTAAATCACTACTGAAATAAGAACTTTATTAATGAAACAAATGAAATGGGATGTAACTTGTTTCATAAAATAAAGGAGTAAACAATCCTGTAGCTTGATCTTGCTTTGTCAGATAACCACTGTGACACTAAGAAGGTGGATTCTAGAAACGTGCTAAAGCTTCGCTGCTTTTTAGTTTGTATTTGTTACAAGTGAAGATGTTTTTGAGAGAAGTGACAGCAAAAGGCAAGTGTAAAATGTGCTGACTTCTGCTCAGTGCTTCTTTTACAGCTCCCTGTAAAGAAACCACTATATTTCTAACATACAGTAGCATGGATGCTTACTTTTCGGTAGTACTGATTAATTTTGTGCCTTTTGTCTGCTTTCTTAATACAAGAGCTGTTGCTTTATAGATACTACACTAATATATTTAGGTCAAAGTACTGCTTTTATCTGTTCTTGTGTCTTGCATTTTATAATGCTTTATTTTTTTTGCTAGATATTAAAATCTCTTAAGCAACCCAAAAGGCTAAACAGAGGTGTGTACACAAGGCTACATGGCATTAGTTGTTCATTTGGACATATTTAACAGATCTTTGCATTTAGAACTTCAGATCCCTTTTTAACGAGGTCTGTGCCCCCCTTTCCTCCTAAATGCTATTTTGTCTGCTTGTATATACTTTTTTTTTTTGCACATTAGAAAGATTCATGTTCTAAATTATTTAAATCCTATTTTTTAAAAAAATGCGGATTGTATGAGCTTGGTTTTGTACCTGACACTTTTTTTAAAATGGAAAAATCTTATTTTTAGGTATAGTTGATGTTTTTCTGTAACAACACCAAAACGATGCCGTTGTAGTTATCATGAACTACTACCAAGTACCATCAGGAAAAGGCGTACCTTGTCACCTGCAAGAATCACTTTACAATGGATCCACTGGTTTAGAGGTTAGTCTGATAAGTAACTAGAAGTACCGATAGACTTTGTAATGTCATCTCCAAGAACACTCTAAGTGCAGAATGAAACACATGCAACACCTCCTGCCAGATCTCTGACTTCATACACCAAAGAACAAGCCACACACTCACTAACAACAGCCATTGAAAACCTCTTGCGAGGCATGCAGGACTGCGCTCCTGAAAGAGTAGACCTCTTTCAGCCTTGGCGGTGTGACTGTCCAAGCTACAGAGATGTTGTAGCGTTCTTTTAAGACAAATTTTGAATAATTTTATGTTTGTAATTTATTGACGATTTTTCCTGGCTGCATGGTTGGTTGTTTCTGCATGCCGAGAACATTCCACTTGTGCTCTGATAAATGTCTCGTTTTGATGGTGTGAAGAATCCTCTGATGCCATTACCACTGTTGCTTTTCCCAAGTAACTTGGGAGAGGTGAGCATAAAAACAGTCCTTTCGTTAAAGATCCTATCAGCAAGAGATTCCAGAACGAGATCCAGAAGAAGTGTCGCTTTATTTTTCTGATAGTTACGTGTTCCGTATATTTTACAAGTCTGAAAAGTAAATATTCCTAAGACTTATTCTATAGGTTGTTCCGATAGCTGTCTTAGACTTGCAAGTGATTATTTTCCTTTTCAAGTAGCCAATGTATACACTTGGAATTGTAATGTAAGACCTTACATGTACTACATTTTTTTTTTGTGCACACCTGTAGAAAGCCTATGCAATCTTTTTTTTTTTTTCTTCTTAAATTAGAAATGTTCAGACAGAAAATTTATACCTTTTATCATTTAAAAGATGCTCTGGCAGTCTCTTCTGATTTGCCTTCCTTTCATAATTTGTGAATTTAAGATTACAATGCTCATGAATAAAATATTTGGTTCATTTAATAGTGGGATGCCCTTGCTCTTTCCATTGAAAAAGAAGTTAACTGCTATCATGTATGCTCAGGTCTGGGAGCATAGTACAATGCTCAGGGCATGTTTTATTTATTTATTGTTGTTGTTTTTATTTTTAGCTCCCTGTTAATACTGTCAGACACCTTAGAGGCTTTAAGTTGGACAGCACGGTGGCGGGATAACAGGGCTGGGTGGCTTTTGGAAAGCCTGGGGAAGATGTTCCTTACTTTGTCATATGAAGGAAACAGGGTAGGATGTTCCCTCGATTCTGAAAATAACTTCATTTAAACTAATTCTCAATTAGGTACCTTTTAAAATACAAGTCTAAATGACTGCCTTATTGGACACTTGCATGGGGAAAAACATGCTTCACTCTTCCTGGTCTGCATTTTTCAAGCGTTGGGTAACACAGGTCTGGTTTATTTTAAACATTCACCCACATCGTTGGAAAGTATCACGCCAGAACGCTTTGCTTTAACGCAAAACAGCAAACATTGGCTGTCAGTGAAACAAGAAAAGCTGCGTTCCTTGCCTCTCACGGCATTGCTGCGGGGCCGCGGCTCGGAGCAGTGTACACATTTGGTTTAAGTACATTTTGGTTTAAGTTTTAATCACAACCAAATAGGATTTTACTCATGGTGGGATGATTTTACTCACAGTGGGATACGTACAGAGGGTTGTGTCAAAGCAGTGAAATATTTTTTCGAGTGTGTTGACATACAACTGCTGGCTCCCCGTTTTGGAATTACTTCCGCAAGTCAAAATAATTTCTTCTGGACTAGCCACTAGTACTGGTGCCCTTGTTGCTTTCAGGAGTAATGACTAAGAGCTACAGAACTTCAGCAGTACTTGCTATTAGCGACTGCAGGCTTAGTTTTTTAACAACTGAAGGTCTGAGCCTGGCTTAAATTTTTTTTTTTCTTCAGCGTTTTACTATTATGCTCGCAATTATGCTCCAAAATCTGCAACCTTTGACTCAGTAGAACACCAGAAGGATGGCCTATAACTAAGGAAACAGCCAAGAATGGAAGGTAGGTTGGGCAATGATGCCAGATGCTTGTGAATTTTCCTTTGCTGGTACAAGGATGGTTCAGCTCTTGTAGCGTGATGAGCTACAGGTTACTGCAGCTGAGTACTTCTAGGATGCAAGTGGCGAAGCAGGCACTGATGCTGCGTGCAGGTGAGGCACCAAGGAAGGTCATACCATGCCTGCTGTTTTTTTCTTTTTTTTTTTTTTTTTTTTGTCATTTATTTTTAAGTGGCTGCATTAATGATGCCAAAGCAACTTTTCATTTAAATGCAGACCAGTAGCAAAAAAACTTGAAATCAAATTAGATTTCAGACCATTCAGGTAAGTAACAGTCAGATTTGGGCCCAGGCTGGCTAGGACTCCTGTAGTTACCTTCTTATTGCTTTAAAACAATGCTATAAAATAAGTATTATTTCTGCTCTATTAAAGAAAATACCGGCAGCTAAAATAGGAAATGTATTTTGACAGAACTGTAAAAACCTTTAAGGAGGGAAAGGTACTGGTACTTTTATTTTATTGCCAAATGAGACTGAACAGCAGCATCTATTCAGCTGACTTTAGGATGTTCTTTCAAGTGTTCGCTTATTTCTGCTGCTGTTGAGGAGACAGGATGTACATTTCCTTGGAAGAAGCAAAAAACCACAACAGCTTCTACTTCCTTAGATGCTAGCAGCATTTGCTGAAGCTTGTGTTCCCTGAAACTATGTACAGCCACCTTGGATTTCATCACAGCAGGGGTCTTATATCCTTCCAGCTTAGATTTATTAAGTAGCTGCTGTGGCTTCATTGCAGCAATTTCATGAGGTCAGCAACTTTATACGATAGAGCTTGAATGCCTTAATTCATTGCTAGGACTGTAAGTACCATGTTACTGAGTGAATCACAACAAAACTGACACGACACCCTTAACACAAAACTTGAATTAACTTTATTTTCCCCTACAGTCAACAACTGGTCTGCATTGAGCTTTAAAGCAACAAAATAAAATGAAATCTCCAAATGACAAGGGGCCAGAAATCCAGATTTAATTACCTTTGTGAAAATGTTGCAGCTGTAGTATTGGTCTGTATAAACCACTGAAGTCAAAAATGAGTTCATAAATCAAAAAAAATATTCTACACCTTGGGAAAGAAGTCAGCAGTAACATTCTCATAAGAACACTGTAAATTTACATTTTCTTCATGAAAGGTACATACTATTCTGCATTTTACATCAAATTATTGATGTAAGTTTTGTTTCTATAAAAAGTTACAACCTGTGGCAGGAAAACAAACTGCAAAACCCTTTCTTTCATTTTATTAAAAGAAAAATTTCAAGTCTGTATAAAGTTTTCCTATAGCTGGAAAGTGAACATGTTCAGTCTCCATTTATATTATCTTAGTGCATTTAATCTGACAGTTTTCACCACTTTTTTCCTTAAAAAAAAAAAAAAAAAAAAAAAAAACAGTATAAAAGACAGACAAAGCAAATAGCGCTATAGCAGGAATTTCTTCAATTGATTTAAGCACTCTAAATAAAAATGCAGAGAAATAGATTTCCAGAAAAAAACTTTTTTTACCCTCACAAGAGAAGGCAGTGAGAGGGGGAAGAGGTTTGCAAACCCTCTACTACGGATAGCCACAGAAAAGGGGTTTTGTATACCTGTCAACCTTTTTTTTTTTTTTTTCCTTAAATAGGCTATACTTGTTTTATCAATGTAAACATTTACCTAAAATAGTTTAATTTCTGTTCTGAAGCACCAGCCACTGTATGGTGCTCAGTTATACATTACTATAGCATTCATTACTGTCATTTCGGATCTTTCAGGATACAAATTTAGCCCTTGTATCTACAATGTGCAAGATTAGCCTTGTCTACCTTATGAAGTGATAGTGTAAGGCAGCAATACTGCAATCACGTATGAAACAAAAGCAGCTTGTCCCATCTGAGCTGTCACCCAATTGATATGTCCTGTCAGCTCCTGTGGAAACTGCAGCTTTGCTTCTTACACTCCAGATCAAAACCAGCCTGCAGCAAGAGTAAAAGGACATTTAAAGAAACCATAGCAAAGTAATAGCGGGAGTAACTTATTCTGAACGTTTAATTCCAAAGACAGCTCTATTTCCTCTTAATTGCTGAAAACAAGTCATTTTAGATTTGACCATTCCAGTTAACATACTGCTGCTATTCAGCTGAACAGTGTTTTCCAAAAAAGATTGACAAGTATGCATGTGCCAAGGACCAAATTACAGGGTTCTTTGGTGCAGTCAGTCCAAATTCTCAACAGATTTGAAGGATAATATGTACCAATAAAAAAAATGCTGCTAGACTTGTATAGCAGCTCTGTCTTGCTTCACATTACAAATCTAAAACAGCTGTTCTCAATAAGCCAATATTTTTAATCAGACATTGCCTGAAAAATTTTGTACAATAATCTGGACCAATGATGGTTCTGTACCCTCATGTTGCTGTGAAACATGACTCGAGCTAAAGGCAAAGACTGGTTATCTCAAGGACAACTGCTTCGTATTAGCGATCAGAACAGTGTATTTAAACTGTCTTCCTGTTGGGTCTCTTGCCTTTCTTTAAAATTAGTTTATTCTTAATGTAGCCACGCTTCCTTTTGGAGGTCTAAAAAGAAAAACAGAATACAATGTATTAGTTAATGATTTAGTCTTGACCGCGTTTTTACTACTGTGCATTGCAACGCCTGATCTTTCTTTAGATTTATTTTTAAAGAGCTTAACGGGTAAATCCTCAACTAGGTATTATCCACTTATTATTTTTAAAGTTGGGATTGTTAATTCATGCCCAACATTTGCTTTCATACAGGCTGTACTTTTGCAAGCCCCATATACCAGATATGTAGATTTATTTTCAAAGCTTGTGCTGAGGCAGAATTAATAATTAACCAACAAGATAAAGCTCAAGTAGGCCAAAGAGCAGAAGTGATAGCATTAGTTTTGTTTGGAAATCCCTTCTTATATCTTTTTGCACTATTTGATTCTCTTTAGAAGTTAGCGAGCTAGACAGTAATATTTGCTTGAAACAGATTTTTCAAGATGTAAGAGAAATTGAACAGTCACATTTTAGTCGTTAGTCCTCTGCTGGCTGTAGGTTAGTTAGCTCTTTCTGCGCTTGTGTTGTTATCAGTGGATTTTAGATTCCTCTTTTTTTTTATTTTTTTAAGGTGTTAATGGGGGAAAATGTTAATGTTAGTCTTCACTAATATTAAATTCAAAGTTGCATAAATACAGTTTTAGCTCCTGACAGGCTGAATGGTAGTGTCTGCCACATGTCAGAAAGTAGGCAACTCCCACACCTGCTGCAATTTGCTGTGTCTACCAGCAGGCTCTGATATGTCAATTAAATATGACTTTTTTTCCCCCTTTTTACTAAAAAATAATAATATAATATTTTAAAGTGTGACACAAACTAATACACAATACTCAGACAGTGTTACTTCTCTGAGTTTGAGCAATGTCACCCTTCACAGGGAAGAGTGATGGACTGGATTTCCAGTAAGGAAGCAACTGTTGAAAACCTGTGGCTACTACGGAGCCCTCAGCACATACTTAAGAAATCTGAGTTTAGCCATTAGCCCCACGCTCTTTGCTGGTCCTCTGATTTCTTAATGGGAAGCAGAGCTGGTTGGTACTGCGAGAGTTGGCTATGGATCAGAATTAGCGTCAGTGTTTATCCTGTCTTTAGACAGAACTGAAACATTCACAGCTTAACTGTGGTCAGTGCATCTATCCTTGGTAAGAGATAAAGCAAGGCTGTATTTCAGATCAGAAGTTATACTGTATATGTATGATAGGCGTAGTAAAACTTCTGATTTCTCTTTAAGGCAAGTCTAGCTCTGTTGGCAACTCCCAAATACCTTAAATTTTATGAGCTTGCAACAAGCAAACAACTTTTACCATTAGGAGTCCCCTCTAACATTCCCTATTTGTAGTTCTGTGACACGCAGCGTAAGATTACTGGCTGTACTAAATTAGTTTGTTACATGTTTGTTTCTGACAGGATTCTGGAATTCCCTTTGCGACATATGTTAGTATAGATAGAAATCAGGTTTTGTGAAGGACAGGGCTGCTAAGATTCTCCCAAACATCCCTGATAACAAATCTTTCTTACTAGGCTGAAAAACCACACCACAACTAACACTGTTAAAAACATTAAGATGACTTCAAACAGGAAGCAGCCAGACACTAAATTCCATCAACAAAAAAATCATATTTAATTTATTTCATACAAAAGTACCATTTTTAAACTTCTAGGCATCACTACTTTCAAACAAAGTCAGAAAGCAACTTCCACATTTTTTACTTAGTGAGCCATAGTTACTGAAACATGAATGGATGTACTTTAGAGATTATACTTCCAGTTACATGAAGACTTAGGAGTTGTAACAGCCAGTGACACACTCTATTTCCAGTTAGCATTCTGCCTAAAAAAATATCTAGCCTTGTGTCTTTACATGCTCGTAAGTTAAGCAGACAGTAAATTAACAATTATTACCAGCAGGCAGGTCTGATATTGGACACTAACATGAACAGTATCCGTAACATTCTGGCTAGTGGAAATACATAATTCACCAGCTATGTGATGCACTGTTAAAAATAAACTGCCATTTCCTGACCCCTTTGAAATACTTCACTGGGAACCCACCTTCTTTGACAAATACTTCTGTTTCGGTACAATGTTGGTTACTCTAAGTTTATGATCCAATGTCTCCCTGTTGTCTAGTTGTTTCACCTTGTATATTCTAACAAGCCAGTGCTCTGAGGTAAAGGCTTCCTCCAGATGTTTAAATTTAATGTCCTTGTTTCCAATCTCAGCATTTCGTGTACGATCAAATCCTGGAGGTGTCCGAAAGTCCAGCTGTAAAGATTAAAGACTGCATATTAGTTGAAGACATAACCCAAAACATGCATCACTGCAAACTATTGTACTTCATACCACATGGCAACAATTTCCTCTGGGCTAGTCAAAGGATGACACTTCCCTTACACTGGTTATTACTACACAGAAAACTCTCATAGTTATTTTTTTTTTTTACAATTGAGAAAGATAAAAAAGTCTCATTCCTACAGACGATGCAGAAGAGAGCACTTAGTGTCTGAACAGAAATACCACTTCTACATTCAGAGATAAAACTATTCAAGCAAAAACCCAAGGTACAACAGCCTATGGTAGCTTTTTAGCACAGCTGCTCATGTACTTGCTGATCTTTTACACCACCACAGTTTGCAATTTCACATTTTCTGTACAATCTAAAATAGTTTCATATCAGGCTTATCAGTTAAATTTGATCCCTGTGTTAAGAATAAGATCAATTAAGCTCAAAGTTTTAGCTGAATAAAGGATTCTTTGGCTAACATATCAAAATGATGAGCCCTTGGGGCAAAGGGTGGTGGTGGAGGGAAGAATGGGAAAAGAAAAAAATATGCAAACGAGGCAGATTTAGCGATGTATGTGTTTGATGATCCCAAAGGGGACTGACAACTCTCTCAGAGAATTATACCCTGCCCTTATTATACAGTGTCGTGTTGCTTAATACACTGATGTGACTTGGACAGGAATCAGGTAGTTTCTGACAGATACTAAATCAGGTGGTTTCTGACAATTAACTGTTTCACTTATGTTGTAGGGAGTTTTACATTTGGCTTTCATAACAACAAAGCAGAAGAGTTAAAGCTTTAGCGAGTGCACTGCATAATGGAGTTAAGACACCCATCGGAAGCAAGGTAAAGGACAGCAAAAAGCTAAGTACAAGGCTTGGTTAGCAGCACGAGTGCTTTTGGCTAGAGGCTGTATGCAGTGGAACACGTGCAGAAGTTGTAACTGGTAAAGCAGACTCTTACCTCTGATTCTGCTACTACAAGCAATGCTCAATCTAAAAGATGGAAAATGCATCAAAATAGCATTTGTTTTTTGACATTTTAATTACGATTCAGTTGAAGATTTTGCACTAACCTGCATCTCTCCAAATCTGTAATAGGACATTTTATACATGAGGCAGTTCAGTAAAGTTGGGGAACCTGCCTTGTCTACCCGGAATTCTCCCTGAGGAGTGAAGTAATCACTTTCCTATAAAAATAAAAGAAGATAAAAAGAGTTGAGAGAAACTAAACCCATATTTAAGGTCATTTCTCATTCCCTTCTCACAAAAGAAAAAGAAAACACAACAACAAAATATTTTTATTAAAAAAATCTAAATTGACATCTACAATTTAAAAGCTGATTCAAGCCAGTCTTAAAACAGAAAGCTATGGTGCTCATTAAAGGTAAGACTAGTTTCAAACTACCTGATTGTAACCCCAAACTGCATGGAACAACTTTCCTAAATCCCCTTTACAGTCTTGCTACAAATTTTGTCACTTCACAGTAAGCAGTTACTGGAAAACTAATCTGAAAATGTGAAAGTTAGACATCTACCGAACTTCTTTTTCAGAAATGTGAAAAGCCCTGCATTGTAAGTACACACTGTCACTGGATACTTTGTACATGCAGTGTCAAAACAAAAATTTTCTGCTGTTCTTGTATCTAGTACAAGATGAAACTATTCATGCAGGCGACTCCCTTAAGCCAGCACTAATTATCTAGGAGTTTTTGTTAGGCTTTGCATATCTCTGAGATATTCTAATAACTTACTTAAACTCTGTGTAAGTAAATATTATCAGTTCAAACTCTGTAATAGTAGGAAAGAAGCTAAAGAAATCTGTAATACCAGCTGTTTAAATGTTCTGAATGATCCTACTTTTTTTTTTTAATAATACGACAGTGCCTAGTGAGACACACAGAGGACTTACAAAAGATATCCTGTACTTTTAGTGTCATGCAAAAAGGTGAAAGACTTTTGAGGTTATTGGTCTTTCAAAGCCATAAAAACTGGGTTACAGGCCTCTGCAGTGTTATTCTTCTAGAAAAACAACCTCCAGCATGTTTTTCAAATGAAATTGTGACAAATGGAGATTTCCTTCCACTGTTATGAGTACTACCAGAAAGGCAACAATGTACATAAAGGTTAAAAAAAACAAACTAGAGATGGAAACACAGAAATAACATGTAGCCAGGAACACTTCAGTGTTCCTGCGAAGTTTTCCACTTACTCGAATATCTTTGGGATGCTCCCCCTCTGCTATTCTCACCATCCACAAGAACTTATTAATATCATCACCAGAGTAGCCAATCACACCACCAAAAATAATCAAAACGTAATCCACATCCAGGCTTCTCATGATCTCGTATGCTGCCGATTCATTTGAGGACATCGCCTTCCCCACCTGTATCATAGCAAAAAGAGCTTAAGTATCTGCATAGGAGCCCATTGCACAGATTCTCAGATCAACAGCCTGCAAAATCAAAGTCCAAGAATACATATTTACCGAGCAGACCCTAAATTTTCATTCTAGGTAAAGAAAACCCATTGCTTTGATTTGGAAACCCCAAAGCCCAACCTAAATAGAAATATTTTCTCCTCCATAAGAAGTGCTGCCTGTTGAAATGAGCTGTGTAAAACCTAACAACGATCATTTTTCTTTTGTGGCAGCTACAAATTTTTCAAGTCACAGCTGTATTGCCAAAAAGTCAGTATGGCAGAAAACACTTAATTACAAATTATTTTCAAAGCTTTAGACACAGTCTAAAATGAATAAATTATTTGAAATATTACTGATTTATTCCTCCCCTTCACCCCCCTTTTTCTTTTCCCTTTTGTTGATTTCTCCTTCAGTAATGCAGCCACGCTGCATTGTACTCAGCGGTGTTGAATTTAGGGAAAGTTTATACAGAGAAAACATCTGAATAGAGCTATGCTTGAGTTAAAAGCATACATTGGCAAACCAATGTTTTGGCCTTGAAAATCTTTTTAAAGCTGCATCTAAAACCTCTTCCAAAACGGTCATTTTCCACACTAAGAATTCACTTAGGTCAGGAACTGGCATCAGTTTCGTAGTTCTGTTTGCCATTGAATTTCTTAAAGTATAATAATGTCTCACTGCAGTAGGAGGCCGTAACTACAACATAAATAATTTTGCATCCAAACTGGTAACATTCAGTTAACTCACGAACTTAATTAGAAAATACTAAGCTTATGCTGCAATCTGTCAAAAAGATAGAGAACCTCAATTTCTTGGCCATTGGCCTAATCGATGTGAAGTTATTCGTCAGATTTCTATTCTTGTGCAGGACGAAGTCAGCTGGCAAATATTTCAGGGCACTGCCTCATTCAGAACAAAAGTTCAGATATTTGCCACAAAACACACTCACTGCTTGTTTCCCATTCTTCAGAAATGGAAGCTAACAGTGGCAGCAGCCGTGCTGGAGAGAATTCTTTATTAAAAACCATTATTACTAGCTGCTGTAGCCTGCATGGTTACTGTGCTTACGAAATGCAGGTGTCTCTATTCACCTGAATACGGTCACTCTATTCACCTGATAGGCCTTGCCCTACTGGGACTGCCTGATTTCACAGAATCACAGAATTTCTAGGTTGGAAGAGACCTCAAGATCATCGAGTCCAACCTCTGACCTAACGCTAGCAGTCCCCACTAAACCATATCCCTAAGCTCTACATCTAAACGTCTTTTGAAGACTTCCAGGGATGGTGACTCCACCACTTCCCTGGGCAGCCTGTTCCAATGCCTCACAAGCCTTTCAGTAAAGAAGTTCTTCCTAACATCTAACCTAAAACTCCCCTGGCTCAACTTAAGCCCATTCCCCCTCGTCCTGTCACCAGGCACGTGGGAGAACAGGCCAACCCCCACCTCGCTACAGCCTCCCTTGAGGTACCCATAGAGAGCGATAAGGTCACCCCTGAGCCTCCTCTTCTCCAGGCTGAACAAGCCCAGCTCCCTCAGCCACTCCTCGTAGGACTTGTTCTCCAGGCCCCTCACCAGCTTCGTCGCCCTTCTCTGCACCCGCTCAAGCACCTCGATGTCCTTCTTGTAGCGAGGGGCCCAAAACTGAACACAGTACTCGAGGTGAGGGATCACCAGAGCCGAGTACAGGGGGACGATCACCTCCCTAGCCCTGCTGGTCACGCTGTTCCTGATACAAGCCAGGATGCCGTTGGCCTTCTTGGCCACCTGAGCACACTGCTGGCTCATATTCAGCCGACTATCCACCATCACTCCCAGGTCCTTCTCTGCCTGGCAGCTCTCCAACCATTCCTCTCCCAGTCTGTAGCTCTGCTTGGGGTTATTGCGCCCCAGGTGCAGGACCCGGCACTTGGCCTTGTTGAACTTCATGCAGTTGACCTCAGCCCATCCGTGCAGCCTATCCAGATCCTCCTGCAGAGCTTTCCTACCCTCAAGCAGATCGACACACGCACCTAACTTGGTGTCATCTGCGAACTTACTGAGGGTGCACTCGATGCCCTCGTCCAGATCATCAATGAAGATATTAAAGAGGACCGGCCCCAGGACCGAGCCCTGGGGGAAATTAGGGATTTATACCTAACATCTTAGGGATTTATACCTAACATCTGCACTACAGACACTGACAACAGCAAAACAGAGCTATCTATAGAGTAGACAACAACACAGAGCTATGTGAGTTGAATGAAAGAAATTAAAAGTTGGATGTTTTATCTACCTGCATATTTGAGGGGACAATCACATCCAGTCTACAACACTTGCACTGCTACTCAAACTTTCTCAAATTCTCAAGACACCTAAAAATGCATTTAATCTGGTCACTTTTCATAGTGCCATTCAAAATCCAGTCAGCAAAGGCACTGCTGAACTGAAATGATCTATATTTGGATCGTGCTGGTCTAGTACTAAGCATGGGGGGACTGGTTACATGATTTGGTGCTATCTATCCTCCCACAAAGAAAAGAAGAGAAACAGAAGTGAAGTTCTGGAAACTCCCAGAAAACAAAATGGAGAACCCAAAAGGAGAATCAATCCCCTCCACCCCCAAACCAATCTTTATAACAGAGTTCTAGGAGATGCCAAAACAGCCCTGTTCCTTCCACCTGTTTCCCTCTCCATGGGATTTTTTTTTAATACCATACTATCTATCAACTGACATTTACAATTTCATGCTTGACTGAAATGTAAATGTTTCTGTGCTTCCGCAGAAAGCTGCCATCCTTACCAGAGCAATGTGGCTGTTGTTCCAGGTGTTGTTATCAACCAGCGTTGTGCGGTTGGCCATCCCTGCTATCTGATAACCATAGTCCCACCACGACATTACCCTGGCGTGCTCATCTGTGTTTTGTCTCAGCCAGTAGTAGGCTTCCCTGAAGTCATCCAGGATATTCCGAGTGCTGGAAAACAGAGTTCATTTTATTCACATCGATATAAATGCTGGCAACAGATTGACTGCAACATGATAAATCTTGGCTCACAAATTAAGATCTTCTTATGTGCTCAACTTCCTTTGAGGGGTTCTGTCACCAGTTTGCACTCAGAAGTTTGACAGCTGAATGGCCCGAAGCTGAAACTGCTTTTAAAGATGTGACTAAATGCATTTCCAGTTGAACATATATCCATAAACAGGTTTTATGACTGAAATACTTTTTTTCTTTCTTTAATTATCATGTTCATTGGGTTTGGATAGGATTACTTTTATGTATTCACATTAAATATTTTCTTAAATTGGATATATTTTTGAGAAGTGGACTATTAAGAGTTTTTATTCAGGTGACAATTCTGCCTTAATAATAATTAGAAAGCAGCAAAGCAGATTACAAATGCAAAGGAACTAGAAATACTTTTGCCCTTAAATTATTTTTCAAACCTGTGACCTTACTCACCCATCATGGTTATAGGAAGCGAGAACAACGCTAGGGCTGGAGTACGCATTGCTTGTTACCCAGGTACAGTGCACCGCAAACATCATCAACAACATCAGCATCAGCATAGTAACAATGTTTTTGATATTAGGACCCAGTCCTTCTTCTGTTTTTTCCTGTTCAGATACGTGTTTTCTCACTTTGCCTGCCTAAACAAACACAAACATAGCTGTTAGGGCAACTTTAATCATCCGTGGCAACGGAACTGAAATACCTTTTTCTTCACAACATGCACTTCATAACTGCTATGGAATACTATAAAAATAGACCGAGTTGTAAAGTAAATTAACTACGTATGCACAAGAATATTCTGACAATCCAGCAAGTTGTACAAATGGATTATTCCCCAATAATCCATTTAGGAGAAAAAAAATCTATTACATGAGGGCTACTGCATGATTTAATTTGGCTTAGTCTGATGATGCCCGTTTATAAGGCAGAGTGGAAGACAGCAGGACACAGATGTTTGTAGTGAGGAAAAGGGGGAAACCCAGGGCTCGTGCATTGTCAGAGTTCATGTAACAAAGCCTAAAATAAAAACAAGAATCGCTAACACCATTTTCTTCAGGAACAGGAGAGTACACAAGTTTAGGTACAGAAATACCTTTCCATAAAATATATTATTCTTTAATTTCACCTCACCTTAGAGGAAATACAAGAAGGAAACAAACATTCAGTGATGCAGAACTGCTAAAACTAGTTAAAGAGAGCAATCAGCTGTCTGCCATCACTCTGGCAAGCTGGGTCAGCACTACAGACTTCCTTTTTGTTAAAGGCTCATCACTGATAAGCTACAAGCAACCACTTCTATGCTGACACTGATTTTCTTTCAGGACATCACTTAGAGCTTACTGGAGAACCTCAACACTTATTCTGTATTTCAGTGCTAGTAATTCAGACCTTTAGCGGAATTTTAAATATCCCCTCACCTTATCATACAGGTTGCCAGGGTTCCTTTTGTCATCCTCATCGCTGCTGTCCTCTATTGGTGGATTTTCCCTCTTCATATCATCACCCAAATAACGCTCAAAGACATTAGAGAAGGCAATTGCAGACAGCATACAGACCACTGGAGTCAAAGTGAGCATCAGACGAACCATCACGCCGGCAAAGTAAACGGCACTGATTGCATACAGAGCAACTGCAGAGGGGAAAAGAAACACCTACTGATGACATTTAGAAAGTAACAATCACTGTGACTGCACACATACAGGCTGCTCACCATACAACTGTTTTTAGAAGTGGGCTGAGCATCTGCGTCTATAACGACTTGAACATGCATCTTGCATTGCATTGCTTTTTCATTTATGGAGATAACAGTTCAATTAATGCTTACGCCTTTTGAGCCTCAAACCCTTTCTGAAATTCATCTTGACAACTATTAACCATAACACAACCACACTTTCATATTCATTAATAATGCATCAGAAGATACATTATTAGTGAAATTTAATATCACGCCAAAAACAGTATGGGAATAATAGGTAGTTTCATTTGGTTAGAAAGACCAAATAGCCCTAGGCCCAACAAGTTATTAAATCTGTAAAACCAAAGAGTTAGTGTTAGAATCTCATATAAGTACCAAATTTTAATTTAAATTAGAGATATCTGAACAAATTGGGGGCTTGTCTACATTATAACAACATACAGACATAAGGTGATACTGTGAAGCCTATTCTGAAGCGAGTTATCCTGGATAGTATTAAAAAAAATACCACCACAAAACCCAAGATTTTCAGGATAGCAGGATTATTCACAACACTTTTCATAGGAGGAAAAAACAAACAACAACCTGCATGCATTCATTAGGAATATCTATTGTTCAAGAAATAGTGGTTATTGCTAGTTTGCAAACTAGCTTCTGTGAAAGATTTGCCATGGAAATCAAAGGGGATTGGTTTATCAGATTACATTGCATAAATATTTTGCACTTTGTGGCGAAGTAGTACGGCTCTCCGTTCTCACTTATAGGTCTCTTTAAGCTGACTTAAATATATGGTGCAGCAGTAGGAGGCTGAAAGGGGTTCCCCAGCACTGGTCTTTACTGCAAGCAAAAGAGCATAAAATACTCTAAAATCATGGGATTTAACACCGATGTTCCCATTGCCAATGGGGTAATCTAAAGAGGCAGCTGTATATGACTAGAGCCTCCTATTGCCACAGAAGTGCAAGACCGTGTGATCTTCACTCCTTTTGGGCTACAACTCCAAGTCACATCCTTAGAAGCCTCACTCATAGTCTTAGAAGTCTGCCGTCAAAGGAAAGCTTCATACAAATAAATTTGTTGTCACTGACACAGGGAGACCCCGTTCCTGTGCTTAGGCTTGCACCTTATCTAGCACTTGCTCCACACCAAATGGTCCAGCTCACTAAACTAGCTGAAAATCTGGAAAGAAAATTCATTTTGAATCATCATCTGTGGTGGGATGAGAGCCAGAAGAATACCTAGGGACAAATCGGGTGCCTTGCAGCCTGCGTGGGGAAGGATCTCCCCTTTGCTGCTGCACCGAGCTGTTCACCTGGCTGTGCTGTGAAACTGTACCTCCACTCATGGCTTGTGAGATCAGCGTGTGGAAGAACATGCACCTCCAAGAGCCACAGTGACAAATCCCACCTCTCTTGATAAGGCTCCATCACCGATCCACCCATCTCTGTATGAACTGCATTTTTTATGGATGGTTTTAAATCCTGCTAGGTGCAGGCAACTTGTAACATTCACCTTTAAACACATCATGTTTAAACCTTTTCTAGAACATGTCATACACCAGCTTGGAGCAAACAAACAAAATAGAATCAAGTCGAAGACAAGAGTTTTCAAAACGATTTTTAAATATTTGCTCTTACCAAAGACTCTTTCATCATTGATGTTTTTGATACAGAACCACAGCCCTGCTGGGAAAGTACACACGAGAATATGCAGATCAAAAAAGAAGGAAACCCATGTTGTAGGCTGATGCTCAGACACAGAGGCAATGATCGGGATGTGAATTTTCGCATACCTTTTTTAAAAAAAATTCAGTTCAAATTATTTTGAAGAGAGAAAGTTATTAACACCTGTAAACATTAGGAGTTCTGAAATTCATTTCAAAGGAAGCATTTCAATGTAAAAGGTTAAATGCTCTATTTAGCAGAAACCTGATGAAACTTTTATATCAAAAAACGTTCCCATGTCTTATTCACCAGAATGAAAACATACAGCTATGGAAACCATCATTATATTTTGTAGGGCCAGTTATCCACACCAGAAAATTTCCTAGGATTTCAATATTGTATTTCAAATACTCTCCTCTGCACAAAACACCTTCATTTGCCTAGTATGTCAAGTTGAAGGATTAAATCCCAGGCCAGTTAGTGACGCCCCCACGTTCTCTCAGATACTGTCAGTCAGGCCTTGTCTACACTTGGAATTACAGGTCAACTAAACAGCATGCTGGACACTGAGTGAGGACAAGGACAAAACTATATTAAAAGACAGCTATGCACACAGGCCTCATCTGGGGAGTTGTATGGCCAAACAGTGAGGTATCAAACAAATGTCCTTCTTCACTGAGACCTAGGCCTCATTCAGAACTGCACTGATGTGTTTTAAACACAATATTGACTTTCTAATGTAGACAAGCCCTCAAAAGTTTAATCTTTGTGTGTGTATACATATATGTATTTATATACACATACACACACATACACACCATATGTAAGTGCAGGCCATTTCATCTATAGGCAGGGAACATCTATGTGGTTTTCAAATAAATTTGAGGCTTCCTTACTGACACCTATTCTACTACATTTATTACAGGGTTGGTAAAGAATCCTGTATGAGCTGGGCTAAGGAGCCTGAGGGAAAAAAAGAACTAGAAAAGTCTGAAGTTCTCCTATCCCTGTTTTTAAAAATCTACCAATTAAAATTCATCTTAAACACTTGAATAAAACAAAGTATTTTGCAGATAAATATTCTACATTAAGTGTCTGGCTAACGAACTGAATGCTGGATTTTTAAATGTTAACTAAAGCAGAAGAGTTATTCACAAAACCATACACGAATAAACCAAAATTGTTCAGAGTAGACATCTGTATACACAAAACAGATTTATGAAAATAATAAACAGGCAACATGCAAGATCATGTGTAACATCTTCGTGACTTTGTGCAATGTTGTGCAATGAAAAAAGCAGAAGTTTAAGGCTCTTAGTAATTTTTAAACGTGTCCTCAAGTGTTGATACAACTTTTGGTTATTCTATGCTGAAAAGCACTGCTGTTTTGTATAGACAAACATATGATTAAGATACTCAAAGACTTCCAAAGAAGCAAGAAATTTAGCAAACAAATTAGTGATGAAGGTAAAATGGTTGCAAAGATCACGGAACAGTTACTACACATGCTCTCTTTAGGTAACTGATCAAAATCCCACATATTCTCCTTGACTTAAATACTAAATCGATTTGAGAATGAGGAGAGCAAAAAAAAAACCATTAGTTTTCAGTAGAATTCTATTGATAGCTCATGCTTATATCCTTTATCCCTACTTACCCGGTGTCCCACAAAGAATAAAATCTGCCACTCCAAGGAGCAATATAACCTGAAAAAGAGGAGGGGAAAAATTTTGCTGCTTAGATATTTAAATGCAATATATATATATTACACCTTTAAATTATAGCACAAAACTAAATACCACAAGAAATTTCATTAAGTTTGTAGTATATGAGACCTACTGCATCAGGTAGCTGATGAAGTCTACTAACCATGAACTTAGTTTTGTACTGTACTAGTTCATTATCAGACATACACACCTCCAGGAATCAAAGTGATGCAAAATAATTAAAATATTTCTCAGAGAATGACAGATAGCAACTTATACTCTAAAAGAACTATAAGAAGGAAACAACTGATAAGAAAGTATTTACTTCTTCTCAAATTACTAAGCAGAGAACTGGGAATGACCTATGGCCAAAACACTAATACACAACTAAATGCTTGTTTCATATTGTTTTTCTTCTGATACATCTACAGGTGGCGTGGAATACTACTTGACAAGCTGATAAGCTTTACTTTAAAAAAAAACACAAACAAACACAAAAACAAAACAAAGCTGTAAGATATTTTAATATCACAAGATGAAAGAAATATATAAATATCATCACGATAAGACGACAGATAAAACCTGAAGTTATCCATAAGATTCTTCTTTAATTTCTACTTGCCTTGCAACTGTTTCAGCTCTCTCTACATACAGATATAGACAAGCTTAAACAAGAAAAAGTTGAATCCTTGTACTTACTATCTAAGCCTTTGTGCATGATGCAGTAAGTCTTCACTTTGATATTTACAAATGGTATCATTTGACTTTTTTTTAATACCTAGTTTAGACATTTAAATGTTGTGTTTAATGCTCTATGATGTATTTTTCCTTTCAGGCTTCAGACGCAAAGCTTACTCCCAACCAGTTGCATGCACAAGTAAGGAGGCTATGCTAGCAGATGTGAACTAGCTGGTTATGGTCATCTCTGGATGTATCCAAAACACAAGACCAGATGGGATTCTCTTGAGAGTGCTGAAAGAATTGGCTGATGTGGTAACTACCCATGACCTTGATCAGGGTGCTAAGGCCCTTGTTGCCTGGAAGTGCCTAATGCTACACCTCTAGGAAAGGTAAGGAGTATCCGGGGAACTCCAGGCCAGTAACCTGAGTCCCTAGAAAGTCTGTGAAGCACAGCATCCTGAATTACATCATTAAATGCTTTTAAGACATTTTCCTAATTTCTCATCTGTAAGCTGAAGAAGAATGGGCTGGGCAAACAGCAATTCAATGTGTTGAAAATTGACGGTACTGACAAGCTCAAAATAGCACTGGGCAGCTTGGTGTCCCATTGGTGGCTGGCTAGTAAAACATAAAAATATTGCAGAGGCCAAAACAGTGAACTGTGCTAAATTGAGAATAACTGACAAGCCTTATGGCAGACAGAACTTCCATCCAGAACGTTAACCTCCTTCTTCCAGGTGCTGTACCCTGCTGCTGGAGGATTATTAAGAAAATAAGAGACGGAGCTGAGTGCTGTGAGATGGCCAGGGGTCTAGATCACACAGTGCACCAGGAAAAGCTGAGGGAACCAGATTTGTTCTGTCTGGTGAAGCAGTGATACTATCAGTGAATTTCAAAAATCGATATTAACACTTCCTAAGAAATGCAACAGAAGACGTATTTTTCTATGTATCGAAATTAGGAGCCAAATTTTGTCTTAATATGCCAGTCTGAAAAATTTCACAAAATATTAGTAGGACCTGCTCATACATACTGAAAAGCAAATTTCAAACCATCAAGTTTTGGAAGACTTTCAGCCAAATATAGATGTTAAATATTCTTTTGGAATAATGGTACCATAAATAACAAAAATAAAACTCCAATTAAATAGTCCAAAATGTTAAACGACTGATACCAGAAAAATCTACACTGAATCTATACATCCACTTCTAAAATGAATTACAAGAAATAATTCAGTTAAAATAAAAACAAGTTAAATCTCAGAAAAGTTTTTTTTTTTATAATTTAAATAATATTCTGACAGAATAGTAAATGAGGTGTAATGTTACGATCACACAATTTATACCCATCAGAATTCAATTTTGGCATGGCTGACATATTTATCTATGAAAATAGATCAGGAAGGAAGTATAGTGCTGGATGACCAAGGATGTATGTCATAGAATCAGAATATGGCCGTTAGGCATCTGAGGGCTGCAACCAAGCAAAAGCAAACTTGTTTTTGTGAGGTTGGGTAGAACTACCTTGAAGACCAGAAACTGAACCACAGAAGGAGAACTCACAGACATACATTAATTGCAGTCATACAGAAATGTGGTTACTTTCTGAAATACTTGAACCTATCTCATCTTTACCTATCAATGCTATTTAGAATAGATTAGCTGCGCTTATCTTCATAATATGCTTTTGCTATTGTTATGTTCCTCATACCAATCTGACTTTTTGTGTGAAAAGAAAAACAGAAACAAAGCAACATGGTCATTGGTTTGCTGTGGGGTTGCCAACATCTACTTAGACTAAACCAAACTGGTCACCTGAGTTACCTGCTCCTAAGAGAAACTGTTTTCATGTTTATTTACCTGTGTATGTCAAGTAGATGACGCTCAGGAATACAATACCAGCGGCCAGGGAGACACCCAAGAAGAACAATGTCTGAAATTCTTGCTTTGTTAATCTGTCTCTCAAATACTGCAGAAACGCATAGGCCTGCAGCAATGCAAAAACACCTGAAGACAGACAAAAGTTTTTGTTTAAATCCTCAAAAGAAGCAACAATCATTAAAGCAACTGGCATACTTCAGCTATGTTTGAATTACAAAAAAAAAAAAATACATTTAATACATAACCTTACATCTGAAAGCCAGTATGAAATCACTTTCTGACAAATAGACTTTAATACTTCATAGGGATGATAGTCTGAGTCACTGCAAGAAAGTAACTACTCTCCAAAACATTCTTTGCTTATTATATATCAAGAACTCCAACATCAACTGTCTCTTTGCTCCCAAATAAACTGTGTTAAGGGAGAGAATCACCTGAAAACTAGATTGCATTTATTTTCTCAAAAGCACAGTTTAACGTACGTAGACATCTTGAAAAAATAAGATACGGCTCTTGGCTAGCTTAAGTAATGAGTTGCAAGGAAAGAGCCCAGACAACACAAAGTCAAGACTAATATAGAAATACATGTATGTATTAAGCTGCTGAACTAAACAGTGGGATTTAATAAAGATAAAAAAATAAACCAAACATCTAAGTGAATACAGACAACGGAATTATACAAAGCTATATAAAAACACCAGAATTCACTAAGTATTCCATACGCTCAAAAAGGCATTTCCAAGTTTAATATTAAACTAGAACTTAAATACCATTTTCTGTTGTTATTCATTTCAATGTGTATAATCAGATCAATCCAATGATCCATCCACTCTAAACTGAAAAATCACTGGTAGCTGGCAGAAAGAAAAAAACCCTCAAGAACTCAAGTGTATTGTATTTCTTCAATTTGCAAATAAAATCGTGATGCATGATGTTGAAATTCACTAGTTTCAAAGTTCTAGAGAACAGCACAAACTGTCCACTAAATAACTGTAAAATTCTTAGGATGCAAACTATGGCTTGATAACCTTTATACCATCCCTTATAATCAGAATGATAAAAGAATCTCTCAAACGTATTAAAAATATTTTTGAAGTATTTTTTTTTTTCTGGTGAACTTTAGTTATATTAAAATTGCTGTCCCAAATCCATTTTCTTAAGTGACAATACGTAATTAAAAAAGAGGAGTCTAACAAGTTAAGTTACATCACAAAAAACAGTGTATGCTCCAAATAAACATAGGCGTAGCAGCCTTAGCAAAGACTGCTGTTGTAAAGAAATCAAGATGTCTGAATGTTTAACAGCTACTGAGAATAAGCTTACTTTAAAAAGAATCAAAAAGAATAAAATCAGTTATTTAAAATCAGCCTCCTATATATAGCATGTCATTTGTATCTAACCCACTTTGACAAAATTATCAACTCTAAAAACAAATTGCTCAATAAAAACCGTGTTTACCAATAACCATGTTTCAATTTTACAATGCTCAAAGGCAACATTGTATTGCAAAACAGTAGAGATTATCAATGTGTAAAGTAACTGCTTGTCAGAATGTGTAAGTGATCCATGGTTATGGAGGCATTTTACCTCCATTAGCTCATGCATAGAAGGATAATGTGTTGATTGGAAAGAAAACTTCCCTACAAATACTGAACAGTACTTTTTCTTTAACAATTTGTTTTGTTAGTACAAGGTTCTTTCTAACACAAGGAACGAGATCTGCAAGGGTTTGAGGTTTTCTTGTGTTGAACATGCTGTTTGGAAGCAGACACTGAGTTTTCTTACCTGCAGCTGCCATGTGTTCACTTGTTCTAATGGGCTGAAACCCCACAAAAGGTATCTGCATCGATAATATTAACCCCACAATGTAGAAAGTGCTATATGCTAGAAAAAAAGAGGGGGGGAGAGGGCAAAAGAGAAAGGTGAGAAGTAAAACAAATGAGTACGCACATTTCAAAACCAGATTCCATAGCATTTCAAACACAGATTCCATAGCAGAGTCCATTCCCCACCTTCAGTCATCAATGACAATGGAACAAAACTGTATTGTTTAAAATATTTTGCCCATCCTAATAACTTGTTTCACCTTCTGTGATTAGAATAACGTTAAAATAAAATTGCATTCAATTTTAAAGGAAGTAGCAAAGTACTGTTGTTCCTAATTATACTTTTTTTTTCCTCGTAGGAAAATGAACCATCTACCTAAGACACTCTAGCTTAGAAATAGTTCTCTCTTCTCATTTGTTTCTCTTGTTGTTGCAGAATATGGGTGGCAGAAGAGATCCCAGATAAGTAAAAAGAGCAGATTCTGTATGAGGAGAAATTAAAGGGACCAGACCTCAAAGAGGTAAAACATTTAAAAACGCACTTACTTAAAAAAAAGCAAAATGTATGTTTGTTCTTTTTTAAATGCAAGAACAGAGGCATGGCAAGAAATTGGAAAGCAACACAATTAAAAATGAATACTGAGCATCTGTATTAATAGATGTGTATGAACCATAGGGACTCATAACCCCCCAGAAAGTGGAGGCCAAGAACACAACTGTATTAATAATGTGAATCATTATTATGTATGAAGTGATATTCATGTACTTTCTCCTGACAGAATTTTGGTCCTAAATATTCCAGGGAGAGAGAGATAGGAATAGAAGAAACACCAACTGTGAACAGCCACAAATCTGCTTGCATTTTGAAGCAACCAGCCAACTTATAAACCAAATGAGGCTTTCTTCCCTCAGTAACAATCACAAACAATGAACCTCCCAGATTTTTTTTTTTTTTTTAAACTCCTTCAATTCATAAACCACAGGCTTTGCTATGGCCTCAGTCCTTTGAGGAGATCCTTGAACCCATACAATCCTTTACTAAGCTCCACGAGAACAGATTTGGGAATCAGATCATATACCCATGGTACTGTTTCTGTTGCACCTGTGTATTATGCTCCCAGCGTACCATATGCTTTGCAAAAATCACAAAAAAATCCCTGTTGCGATGCTTCCAACCACTTCCAGCCATCTTTTCTGGTGTGTGCTTTCAAGCGTCTGTATTTTGCTGCCTGGCCTACCTACTCATCTATTCCCTCTTTATGTCACTGAAACACATTTTTGCTGCAGGAAACTCAATTTTTGAAGAATTCACTTCAACATAAATCATTTATTGTATCATAAAACTGTTGCAACACTGCCATCCTGTGGAATTCTAATGATTGGCATAAATCACCAGGCTTCACATTTGTTAGACCATTGTAAAGAATCATTTTTAAACCCAGTCCTACAACTGGCATACTTCATATGCCCAGGTTTTTTTTAAATCTCTTTCTTCCCACTTCTTTCAAGCAGCTATCACATACGCTTGCCTGGCATCAAATGAACAGGTAGTCTGATACAATTTTTCAAGGAAGTTGGTACACGAAGGTGATAGATACATCATCACAATCTTTCCATGTTCCTTTGCAAAGACTATGCAAACAGCAGAACGTAAAAACCAAAACTTTATTCTCAGTCCTGCAATCCACTCATGATCATAACTTTGATGAGATCGAGAACTAAAAAAAAATCTGACCTTCTGTGGATAAACTCATTTCACAATTTTAGTTCCTGCATACTGCACAAACACGAGAAAAACCTACTGAAAACTTCTCCCGAGTATGATCAAGGATTTGATCACACGTTTTCAATTAATGGATTATAACCACCAGAAATAAATACTAATCATCTAAAATTTTAGAACACGTAAGCAGTTGATAAAAAATATATGCCTGCTCACTATTTAAATGGTAAAATACAACACATAGGACAAAGAATTAATGAAGGAATTAATTAAGTTTTAAATTCTGGAAGATTTTTTTTTATTTTATTACATTTTAAAAAGTATACAGAACTTAAGAATTGTACAGGAAAACAATACATTCAGATTGAAGTGAAAATTGCCAAGTCTAAAGCACGCAAACAAGACTATACATACAATAATGGAAGATAGTATCAACGAACCCTGCATCCGAATAAAGAGGTTATTTTCCTAAAATGGATGTAGATTTTAGTAGCTACTGTCAGCTGTCAATAGGTTGCCAGAAGTAACCTATTAGCTGCACATTAGTAATTTTTTGCACGCACACCAGCAATTCCGCATTGTCTTTGCGAAATATCTTTGATTTCCCTACTGCAGTGAGCTTTTGTAAATCCATCTGAATCTGAAACTATCTGAATAGTTTGGGAGTGAAGCACATTTCCATTTCTTCCCAGAAGTGCTTGCACATTCCTACCTGGTTTATAAAAACATCCTGGTAAACAAACCTAGAACACACACACCGATGCAACTTCTACAGACATCTGTGTGTAAGGCTTCCCAGGGAAGTTTAGAATAAGCCAGGAATTGCAATGAAACAGCAAAGCAGCAATCACATTTTCATTCCAACTACTCTCCTAAATGCATCTCCCTCAGCTGAAGGACAGTAACACCTCAAAACACTGTAGTTATTTGCAAAACAAATATGTGACAAAATCTTTAGTTCATATGAACTGGCAGTACTATTTCTCCCTCCCCCCAATGAGATCAAAGACTGAAAGCTGGAAAAGCGAGAACACTTATGCTTTATTGTTTCTGATTACCGCATCATTTCTGGATTTTGTAATTACTAGATTTCATTTTCTCTTGCCTAACTCACAGAAATTGGAAAATGAACATATTCAATAAAATAATTTTAAAAGCAAAACAAGATAAATTACTCTTCCCTGAAGTTATGAAGAAGGAGTTAATGAAGTTAACTAACAGTAACATTAAAAATTAAAGGTGGGTAAACGTTTTTTTTTTTTTCCTTGTAAAAAATAATTTCAGATTCTGAATTATATAAATAAATAACTAAGAAGCAAGAAACAAATACTTATATTGTGGTTTGAAAAAAAAAAAACACCTAAAACTGAACTTCAGTAAATATTATGGAGTATATTGGTTAAAATACATAATGTAAATACAGTAATTTCCCTAGCAGGCTCTAAAAAAAAGGCATGAAAATAAATATAAAAATAGTATTAAAATGGGTTAACAAAAATATATTTAAATATGAAATATCTTTTGATATTACACTTCAATTTATATATTCTCAAACGTTTCAATGTTTGAGATGTTCTCAAACGATCTTTTGTAAATGTTTCACATCAGGGAGTCAAAAGTGTTCTATCTAACTTATAAATAAATCTAAGAATACATGAATTGATTATTAATTATTTAATTCACACACCCACACTATGACACCAACTGATCTAACCAGTAGTCTCTGTAAACTGTTGACAGGGTATTTAAATATCAGGTAAATCAATTAAAATTTATTCTCCCGAGATCACTATCCAAACATTCCTGAAATTGGAAGCAAGGTTGACCCATTAACCCAATAAAATCTTAAGGTCTCACGTGGAGTAGACAGACTTTTAGGCTGCTTTTTAGTCCAAGTTATGTAAAACATACATGGCTGCTTAAAATTCCCCATGTCTTTTCCTATATATGTCACAACACACTGTAACATTCACGTAATGACTGCTACAAAACTTTTAAGAACTAATTGTTTAATGCACTAGGAAAAGACAAAGATGAAACATTATTCTTTATAACAGACACACACAATATATATACATTAAACATACTAAAAGGATTCTATAAATACCTAACCATCCAATTATTTCCTTTTTTTAGTGCACTACGAAGCAGAAAATGAATTACCAGCAACATATCTAAAATTTTGGAAATGTGAATGATATGTTTTAACTTCCTATTCCCACTGGTGTAGACAGTGACTGACTACAATCAGTAATCCAATTAATAAAATGCAATCTGATATGCAATTGCCTCATTCCCACCAAATACAGAAGACATCATTATAATTTCATATTTCATGATTCAGCATTTGACAATGATTGTTCAAAGAACACAACTTACCAATGTAGACCCTCCTGCTGTATCTCTGCATCAGCAAGAGGACAAACACATGCAGTGGAATAAGGTTGATGATGAAAACATAGCCACCCCATGCAGAGACCTGCGAGAAATGGAATAGGAAATCAGATCTAAAAATATCTGCAAGTTCTTCAGATAGCCAGTGCTGGATATTTACAAGGGTCTGACAAGAAAACACAAACCCCAGTAAAAGTAATACCAGCAGGATTTTTCTCAACAGTTACTATCCAAAAAGAAAAAATCCTCAAAAGTGGTAAAGTTAAAGTAGCAAAGACTTATGAAATGAACTGGTGGATTTTCAAGGCTTTCTTACAGCTCCACTCTTCCTCCCAAGCAAATCTAGTCAGGCTGGCAGACAAGAATGTGATGATGGGGGCTTTTCCCTGTGGTGAAGGACGCTGCAAAAGGCAACAAACAGTAGGACTCCCATCTAGGATTCAAAGTTTTCCTTTGACATACAGCTTTAGCATGATGCATTGTGCTTTTTGGCAGGGACAGGCAGAGCATCTCCAGCCAGAGAGAAGAAAGGGAGCAAGGTATACACTGTTGATGGCAGAATTCCTGGAGCAGAGCAGCAAATGGAGGTTGCAGAGTGAGGAAAGAAACAAAAGGAAGGAGGGAGATACACAGGGAACAGTGCCGAGCACCGTGGCATGATGCACAACATCATCCTGGAGGCTGTGAGCCTGTACTAACAGCATTACTTGAGAAGTGCTGCTAAGAGGTATTTACAACTTAAACACTACAGTGTTATCATTATGTCCTTCACTGTTGGTTTAGATAAAGATTTAATGAGCTACCATTACCATGTGTTACCACATTTCTAATACATTTAGAAGGGCTAATGTTGACTAGGAAGTCTACGTTTTAACACATGTTCTCTTGTCAAAATTCAGTCTAGACTTCTCCCATCCGTACCACGCCTATCCTAGATCTTCATTTTTAGAATGCAACAGCTAATGTGGTTTCTACTTTAATTGTACTTTAAGGCTTAGATTCACATAGATATTTTTAAGGCCCTAGAATCCAGAAAGAAACCCAAATGACTATGTTCTACAGAACAAAATCTAAAATAAGGCCATGGCAGAGACACTGTTTTCTGATGCTAATAGCACAAAACCCAGCATTTCAAAACTGGGGGCAACTGATTCATATATTAAAATAATTGGAAGCAAGTCCAAAACTTGTTAATTTTCTAGAAAGTCATTTCAGACTATCATTATTCTTTTCCCAAATTAGTGGCATGAACTAGCATGGGCTACATAGGCAATTTAATTTACCGAGAGAAAACATTATACAAAGACAGGCAAGACAACAGAATGAGAACAAATGTGTAATTAGGATGTTGTCATGTTTAGGTAAAGGTTCGAAATGCTGCAGGTAGCAGACAGTTTGTATAGACTAGAAACTTGCATCTCTAATTAACACCTATTCTCTAATTATTGAGATAGACTGAGACCAGACTAAGATGAGGAGAGCCTGCTATTCTGTGATTTTTTTAGCAGTAAAATTGTAAGAACAAATAAGTGCATATTATCTGCATATTTCTGAACAACATTTTTAGAGGATCTTGCCAATAGGCGTGATATAAAAGCCTGTGGTCTGTCAACGTAACAATTCAAAACCTTATTTGCCTGACCTTGTATTACACAGTTCTGTACCAAACCTACAGGATCTCTTCGCTGTAATGCAACATAAACACCTATGTTATGTATGAAGAAGTGGCTGCTTATTTACTGACTCAGCAGAAAGAAGGAGAGGGAGGAAAGAAACAGGGGAGGAAATAAATGTACTCTTAACAGGAGATAGCTATGCTCTTTGGTGACACATGTAGGGCTATTTCTTGCCGTTTTAACAGCCAAAATTTCTCAGGAAACCCAATGAATGTTAAAGCTAAAGGAAATTTAGGCAGCATCCAGACAAACTCTGAATTAGTCCTGTATTTTAAATTAAGGCATGCAAAATAATTTGCAAGTTCCTCTGTCATGCAAGTCTGGTTACCTGGCTGTGGAAAAGCAGCATTTGAGACCTCCATCTTAACAACACCATACAACTATCCTGACTGTCTCACCATTGGAAGCTGATTTATTTTAATTTTGATGTAATACTTTGAAGGTAATTTATCATATAGCCACACACATACACAAAATATCAGTTAGAGGAGAAGTGACCTTTGACTTATTTGTACAAAAAAATTCTTTGAGTCTAACATTTCAGAAGATAAGGAGAGAAAAAAAAAATTTTGCTTTATCTCCCCAGTTTTACTACTGTTTTTTTTCCCCTTTGTTAGCCCTTAGGAACATCTCTACAATAATCTCTATTTTCATAGATCGAGAATGAAAAAGAGACTTTATGATCATTCAATTTGACACTGAATTAATTCAGTATTTTGGTGATAATCTTTACTTTACAGCTTAATTATACCCAGGGAAATAGCTTTCAAATTTATATAAATATAACTTTGTCCATAAATTTATAATATTATTGTGCTTTAGCAATAATGACACACAGATACATGAATATTAAAACTCCACCTTAAATTATCTAGACCAAAACAGAAATACCACTGAATCAGAGTATCTATTCATGGCATAGGATGACTTTATAAGTAAAGTTACTGCATTTAGTATTTTTCAAAAATTGCTTTCATTGTATTGAAAAACTTTAAATTTCAAATTATTTATTATGTCTTCTTGCTCATATATTAAGGTCTTCATAATAAAATGAAAGAACAATTTTACATTATGGCCCCAGCAAAGACTAAAATCTCCTTCTTCTGTCCTTCATCAACACACAAATTAAATAAGCCCCACTAAAAGAGTTTAGCTATTATATATATATGTCAAAAGCTTACCATGTAAAAGTAAGATAGACAGCAGCAGATTGTCCAAAAGACCGAACCAGTTTTCACCGACTTCACCTTTAAAAATAACCAAATATTTATGAATAATAGACAAATACTAGATACTATTACAAAATTTCATTCCAAAACAGCTGTCACGAGGACTTCTATAGTACATAACAGATTATATTTGTATCCTTCCAAACTGCTGTCCGTAAAACCAAGCCACAAGCGCAATTCATTGACAAGACAAGACAGCTTACACCTCTATCTCTAGATAATGCAGCCAGGATGCAATGCCACTGTCTACTTTGTGACCCAAAACTGAAGGGTAGCTGCAACACTTCTGTGCTACTTTCTCTGAGACATCAGACTACATTATAATTGTGAGTGTAGAGCATCCATGGCTTCCTTTGTCTGGCATTAGACCCAACTCTGCAATTATAAAGAGCCATTCTGTAATTCTGAAAAACTCACTTAAGGTTAGTCAAAACATCCAGATGTTACTAAAGGTCTAGAGAGATCCATGAACTGGACCAGGAGTATGCTTTTGTCCAAAACTGATAATGGTGACTGTGGTGAGGGAAAAGAGGAATGAAAAATGCTAAAAAGTTAACTATAAAACATATCTGATTCACACAATTCTACAAGAGTTTATGTAAACATTATTGCCACATGCAGTCTAGTTAAATACCAGTTCCATAAGAACAGCAACTGCTATTATGTCTTAGCTATTAAAAAGTAACATGGTAAAAAAGTAAGTTGATGCTACTGTTATCAGTAACAGTATACCTTTACAGATGCAGTTTAAGCCCAAATTAAAAAAAAAAAAATCAAACAAAAATCATTAGAGGACCTTTCTTCAGAACCTGCACTTAATTATCACCTGTAGCTAAATAATGAAAAATTTAATTTTTTTTCTATTGCATTCCTTCTAACAATACCCCAACTCTGAAATACTCCAAAGCTAAAAAGACTTGCAAGCATGTATTTACTTCTGAAAACTCGAACTTTTGACAAACCATGGGAAAAGCTGTAATGACTGCGTACATACTACCCACGGAGACACTCAGTATGGAAAGTACATATGCTAAAGGAAGGCACAAGGAACAGTGTCCATGCCGAATTAACCATATAGCTGCTCTGTGCTATTTCCAAAATAGATACAGCAGTCCAGAAATACTCCGTTTTGTCTAAACCCCTTCCTTCATACAGCACTGCATTACAGATGTAGTTCTACATTCAGGTTAAGGAATGACAGACAACCTGCACGAGCAAGTAGGCTAATTAAAAAACATCAGACTATTACACATTTTTAAGCATGCAAGCAGTATGAATATCTCGCTCTGTGGACAGCTTTAGGCATGTACGTTGGATGCCTAAGTCGAAGTCCAGACATATAGTCAACAGCTTCTCCAGATGACAACTTGAAGGACTTTATATTGAGAGTCTACTGCTTTTTACCAGCTAAATATGGATGCTGAAGGTTCATGCCCACATAATACCAATACGACAAAACTGAGAAACGAAAGCAGCCCTACTGTTTGCTTTAAACGTATAGATTCATTGCTATTAGCGTTACTACAGGACACACATACTTCAGTTGAACGGCACTTTTACATAATAAATAAACTGAAGAGTGTTATTATGGAGTGGTTCAGGCCACGTGACTTCTCAGTACTCGCCTGATCCACGGCCAAGGGGAAGAGAGATGAGAGGGAACAAAATGAGAATTCAATGGATGCTAAGAAAAATCAGTCATTTGGTTGGAGGAGGAACCAAAAACCTTTCCAAAGCAAAAGACTCATCAATTACTTACCCATAAATAGTATGTGAACTGCAGTGCAAAAATAGCTATGCCTTCATTGTCAAACGATCCTGCTACCGATCGAGATATGTAACCTGGAACTATGGCAATAAAACAGGCAGCTAAAAGCCCTGCTCCCTGGTTCCACAGTTCTCTGGTGAGCAGGAAAGTAGAAATAGCTGTAAGGCCGCTAAAAACTGGTGCTAGGAACACACATACGTCTCTTATATGGACTGTCACATTAAGCATATTTAAAATCCAATGTATAAGGCCTGCTGTCACCATCAGTCCTGGGTATACCTAGAGGGGGGGAAAAAACATACTATATTACTGCAGAAAATGATCATGGTAAGTTTACTTGCATATGATTTGCAACGAAATACGATCATTTCTTAAGCTGATACAAGCAATGAGTAGGTAAAGCTAATGGAATTATTTTAACGTTACTTTAATTGTATTTTGACAACACTGCTGAATACCAGAGGTCCTTTAAATTTTACCCAAACGCTAACAATTACATATAATCCATTTTCTAAATGAATAAGCAGCACATAGATAATATCCTATCTTGCCTGACATTTATCACATAATGAGAATTTGTAGTTAAGGTATGGAATCAGAAGCTGAAGTTTGCAAGAGAATTTCAAGCCAGCTAACAGCTTTAAGGAAAAAAAAAGAAAGAACCCAAACAACAAGAAACCATACAACATTCCCTAGCCACATTCAATTTTCACCTTAATATACCATGCTGTTCATTTATTTCTTGTTACGCATGGAGAAAGAAAATACACATTGAGTTTTTTAAGTAGAAAAGCTGACTGACTGACAGGTGAGCATTATATATTTGCAAGCTATCCGTAGACACCTTGGAGGATTAAAATAAAGCCCTACAATACTGAGTTAAGATGTCCTCCAGGAAAGAGTCGTATAGATACAAATCTATTGAGCCTATCATAGAATATTGGAGACCATTGAAATATTCTTAATAGGAATTGTACCCTTCCACATTTATCAACATTAGAAAAATCAATACCTAGTAGGAAACTTAATATGGACTTCAACTGCCTTAGTTTCTTTTGAAAGCTAAGAAGAGCTTTGTGCTAAATTAAATTAACAGATGATAAGATGTTCTTCTGCATATATCCTGGAGACCTGGTTTTCAAGACAAACTATTAAAACATAATATACCATGTGACTTACAAAATAAAGCATACAATCAAAATTTTAATTTAAATTTCTAAGGCTTTTTACGTTATATAAGACGTAAAAAAACCAGAAGTGTGCCATAAGCATCTCAAAAATACTAAAACGAATGGTGATCTAATTGTTACAAAAAGCTCTGTAAATGAATTTAAATGGTATGTCCTATAATTAAAAAGTTTTAATGGACTGTCAAAATTAGATGTGGCTGTGTTACTAAAGCCACTCTACTACTGAACTCTTTGTATTGTGATTTGGTATTTTTTCTTATACCTTTCCTGTTTTATAACTTGCATTGACACCAATCTTAGACACTCCTGATGCTTCATACGTGACTCCTGTTTAGTTTCAAAAGGTCTTTTTTTCAGTGAAATCCTAACATTTTCAATAATCAGACGTCTAGCACTTACCACGTACCACTGGCTTAGAGTTTGTGTCTTAAGAGAGATAGAGAACTGTTTTTCAATTTAAATTTTCTTTTTTAAGTACCGCTGTGCAATGTTTTCCCCCAACATGAAAATCAGAATTACAGGAGTCATAAAATCCCTATTTATTATTATCAGAAATTCAGGTGTAAGAAGGTAAAACCCAGTTTCTTGTTCACAGTATGTTGTTGGATAGAACTAATGCATGTTGACTTACTGTCTCAGTTATTACAGCTAAAAATTAAAAACATAGTTATTCCCTTGGCAGCAAGTTGACAATTAAAAGTATATTCCATTATGATCCTCCTTTTATTGATGTCAAAATTGTACTTAAAGTTCAACAAAATTATTACAAAGTCATCTTTAAGTTATGACAATACTTACAGTTCCACCTACTATTCTTCCCAGTGGGTACCATGCTCTTTCATCAAACCAATTTAAAAATTCATAAAACCCATGGGATGCAAGATGATGTGTTGATCTATAGTTAAACCTAGAAAGAAAGAGAAGAAAATTGGGGGAGGGAATAAAAATCAAGAACCTGAAGTCCTCTTTCTTCTAAGATCTAGAAAGTAATTAAACTTTAACATCTCACTTACTGTACAAGTACAACATTCCTCTAAATCTATAGAGTTTTGAAACAAATTACCAAGCTCTCTCAGTTATTAACCACCATATTTTCTTCATTTCCACAGCCAGTGCATGTACACAGGTGAAATGCCACAGCCTTTGTTTTGGTAAACATTAAGAAGTTTTCTAGGACTCTGAGAGACACCTCTGCCATTTTCTGCATTCTCTTCTAAAAGTGGTATTGTGTTAATCAATGGTTGACCACATCCATAATACCACTTAAGCAGAATTAAGACCATGGAAGAAATAAGGCAAGACTTCTGAGACAGGTTAGCTACCCAGTATATCTGCTGCTGCTCTGTTTCATGTAATGTTGAAAGCCGGAGTAATATAATAATATGGAATGGAGGCAACCTATTTGTTTAAACAATTATGAATCTAATGGCCCCTGTACAATCCCTTCTTTCAATCAAGAAGGATCTATATAACACAGAATCTCAGTAGATGATGTTTCACCTCCAGTTGATACACGTTCTCTGCTGCAGGAAGTTCCTTGCGTAATGAAAGCCTTTCCACGTGTACCTTCACACCACCCATAAAACATTAAAAAGCATACACAGATTGCTATCAATGCAATAAACGTCCGATTTTCTGGCAAATAATTAATTCTTCCAAGTTTCTCAAACTTCAGATAGCAGAACTTTGCAACTATTACGAAATACATTCAGTCTGCAAATGAAATCAAGACTGCTGTGAGTGGGTGTTATCCAGAACTGCAACCTGCATGTGAGCATTTAAAAGCCAAACCAACAAGTTTATTGACAGTAATGCTGTACATTTTTGAGGAAAACAAACAAAACCAACATAAACAAACAAACCAAGCCCAACCATCAAGCCAACATTAGGCTTCAAAAAGCCTGGGTAAATGCCACTTCTAAAGCAAGCAACTTCCATCAACCCAACCATCCTAATAGATATTCCTATGGGTATTCAAGCTAAAAATACATGATTTGTTAGGTAAAGAAGCATTACAGATTTTTTCTTTTGTTAAGTGCAAGTCAGGTGACAAGATGGAATACTGTAACAGGCAACAGGATAGATGGGCAAGCCACCAGGCAAGACTTCTAATTACAGTCAGCATTCAAGGTTAGAGAAGCTTACATGTATTTGTCCTTTTGTCTAAAGTATCAATTTATTCCAGTAACACGCATCACCTTAACACCAAATTAAAATATACATTCAGCTCTTTTGTATAACTAGGCTCCCCAAAATATCACCGGTTTACTTTAAATTAATTCATTTCACCAGAATAAAGCTGATGTCACTCAAGGCATCAAGTCCCATCAAGCTCCTACTTGTTTAATCAGCAGAACAAGCCTTATATCGGAACTACAGCCACAAGCAGGTTATGAGCAGACTTTGTCTACACAGTAAAAGAACAAAAAGAATTGAAATTCAAGTCCAGCTGTTGGTGAACCTGAGTGTTTCACTCATTGAACTGTCACGGCGTCAGTCAAATGACATAAAAAAAGTGCAGTATTTTCAGGAAAACTCTCCTGCATGGCAAATACGCAGTTATACAGGATATATTAACCGATAAAACTGTGGACCTTCAGCAGTAATTAGCTGTGTAAGAATATTCACATAAACAACAGTCATTTTGACCTAGAAATCTGTTTATCAAACAGCAATGTGACATTTGCTTCTTCTAAGCCTGCAACTATTCCCATTTGACTGGATTTCTAAATATTAATTAATTCTTCAGTTCTGAACTGTCAAGTGCAATATGATTTATGAAATGCTGTACCTGTAAAATTAGCCCTTATCTTAGTGTAGCAAGGTTTGTTGTTAATTTGTTTAGTGCCAAGTGCCTGCAGCACCGTGCGAGACCAAGCAGAAGCTGTACAGACCGCAAGATGCACGCACTCCAGTGATGGACCTGACCTAAAACGCAGCCACCTCTGCTATCCTAGGACACTAAAAAGGGAGCAAGAAAGGTAACGTTTACTAACATGGATTACCGTCAATTTTTTAAGTCATGACTCAAACTCACACAGGCTAAACGTTTACTTTTATAACATTGAAAGATCAGTTAAATGAAATAGGCAAGAGTAATATTGACATTCTCCTCATGTTTCAAACTAGTACAGCTTTGTAACTGACTTCAGAGGGATGCGAACAACTGTCTTGTGCTTTGGCAGCATCCCATTAAGTCTTTAATAAGAATGAATTACTGCTCAAAATTGAAACGCAACATAACAGCATTTCTACCTTTATCACTTAAAATGGAAGAATTTAATCTTCCCTCCAAATCCTTTTTTTTTTTGGTCAGAAAAGAATCTATTAAACCCCTCCTTTAGAAAAGTGATTGATTCTTTTGCCATGAATTTAAAGCATACAGAGACAGCTGGGACTGTCTTTATAGCAGAAATGATTAGAAATTATATGGGTTGGTTAATTTTTCGCTGTGGGAAGACCTCTAGGTAGACCAAGAAATGCCCTTCCGGCCACAGAAACCTAAATAAAAAAAGTATTTGGAAGCTTAACTACAGCACCTCACTTTGACTTCAGAGAAAAAGTGTTCACTTCCCCTCCCAGCAGGTAACTGCTACCAAAAAGAAATAAATATGCATGCAAACACAAGCATAGGTAAGGAGAAACCCGCTGAGTAACGCTGCACGAGAGCCAGCTTCAGGCACTGACAAAGCAGCAGCAATAGGCAGCGTACAGACAACTGCACGTGATGCCAGTGCTATGCTCCTTAGTACTTACCCACTTCCAAGCAGGCTACTCCACAGGGACAAGTCTGAACCCTGTAAAACCCTTTCCCTGATGGCTAGGAGAAGAGAGACAACAGCAGCACACACTGCAAACAGTCATCATACAACACTCTCACTGTCTTGGTACAAGAAATGGGGATAGAGACACTGAGGGCTTTCATCCAACCTGCTCCCTGGCTGGCTAAAAAATAGCCAAGGAGACACCAGAACTGAAGGAGGCTGCTGGTTATGGTGACTGAACAGGATGTGGTACTGTGAGACAGGACCGGGCTGAAGGAAAGGAGGATTCCTGTCCTCCCTCCCTCAGCCATCTGATCTCGAGGCATGGGAACTGTTCACCCATCTCCCAAGGCTCTCCCTCCTCCCTTTAAGCCAAGTCAATGTGAGCCAGACCTGAGAAGGATGGAAAAACGAAATTACGTGAAGTGTGTGCCTAATTAAGAACTTAGCTTCTCATCCAGAGCCTGAGATGAATATTCACATTCTCAGCCCACGGCGTGAAAAAGATGCATGCTCGCTAACAGTCAGCGAAGAAGAGCTCTTGTGGACCTGACTGGCTGAACACCAGCATGTGCTGACTTTCCTTCTTTTAGCTGACATTCCAGGAGGAAAACGATGCTCTGCTGTTCTGCTTGCCTCTTTCTGTCAGGTCTGGAGTTTGAATTGCCTCCTCCTCCTCCTCCAAGCTCAATTTTGAAGGAATCATCAAGCAATCCTCTTTGTACGTTTCAGAACTGGGAGTCCCAATCACCAAATTAGCCTGGTATTCTAGTTTGAACCTTTTGGGGGATGCGAAGAATCACAAAGAAGTGATCACAAAGATGCTCTATGCATGCTACTATTAATTTTGCAGCACTACCGGAGATATCTATATTACAGCGGGTTCAGTAGACGACTGAAGATGAGTCAATAAAGATACAGTTCTCATTTTCAAAGCATATTTTAGTTTCAGCTTACAACAGAGCACAAGCAGCAACAGCAAAATAACTGAGCAAAGGCAGTTTCTCTTTTAGTGGCAACATTAATTTGGAAACTTAACTAGGCAACTTGCAAAATAAAGCCTCTGGGGTTTTCGGTTATGTTATGTACTGCTAATACCAAATCCTAACTATCTGTTCATGCTCGGGTTTAATTTTTATTCCACCCTGTGAACTGCTTTTTTGATGATACAAAGTAATGCTGGAAGATGATTAGTTAGTGCTATTCACAGCCATTACTTGCTATATCCAGGAGCTATGGAACTCTGCAGCACTTCGCAGCAACAATTACTGCTATATTTGTAAGGAGAAATCTCGGGCTTTGACATTCCTAAGTTTAGTGCTTCCTTGACAAAAGTACTATTTAAGGTGAATATTCAAATCAAGTTCAGCTTATTCAGAAAGTACGAACACGTAGGAAGCGAGCACATGTAGTGCAGCAATGCAGTCACTTCATCCAGAGCTTAGCAACATTTAAGGCAAATTACACCGATGGCGGTGAAATGAAGTTGACCCTTCCATTACACCAGAGGCCGAGACCAGAGTTGCTTCTTGTGGGATTGCTGCTGACTACCTAAATACTGCCGGTTTCATGCTACTACTGCCCCATCATCTAAACTTTTTATCTGGCATTTACAGCCATCTGAGAATATCAAATCTCCTTACCAGCAGAATTTGTTGAATATTTTCTAAGCCTGCGTTTATAAAGGCTTCTGTGCACTGAAGTCCTCATCTGCAGATGCACAAAATTTTCACATCTGCAAATTGAGAAAGATGACATGATAGAAACCAACTGTGAACGTTACAAGCTATCTGAACAATCCTAGGAGTCAGATTTTAATGCAAATGTAGAATCAATTCTGCAATACAGCATCTAATTAGAGACGGCAAGTCTAGATTCTTGGAAAAGATTGTCGCAGATTGACTCCAAATCTGACATATTCTTTGCATCCGAAGGAAGAATTTATTCAGTGCAATATTTTTAAGGAAAATCTAATGAGAAAGTTCAGTAACTTCCACTGAAATGAAGAAACACACACACAGTGTTCCATATCAAGTTTTAAAACACCTGCTTGCCTCCATATTATACTAGGAGCACATCATGATGGAAATCTTATCGTGAAGTCTTTAGCTACAAATTGGAAATTATCACAAGTTTTGCATATTTTTTAAAAAATGGAAGTGCAGTGTCATACGAATCACATAATAAATTCAATTCCCTATAGCAGTGTTATTTCTCATCTCAAAAATACTTATTTGTGTTCAGTTTATAATCCTAGAAGAGCATATATGTCCTTTTAGGCCAGTTTCAAGGTCAGAAGTTTGCACCAGCAATACCTATAGGCCAACCAACACTCTTATGATAGGTGAGGAGCCTTGCCTACTGCCAAAACCAAGGTGTCACAGACATCACATTGAGCATGAAGGAACTGAGATGTACACATGCAAGCATCAGTGAGATGGTGGCTGGCCTTCAGTTCACCTGTGCCGAGGCTGACAAAATTCTGCAAAATGGAAGAGCAACCAAGGCAGCTTTATTTCAGAGGCAACTCATGTTCCTTTCTTTGCAACTCAGAGCTGATGTCAGCTGAATGGTTTTATTAGGTCTTAAATCTAATACAAACATAAGATACACTACATGAATTGCCCCCAGTTAGAACATTTATATATAATCAAGTATTTATGTGATTACAAATCTTTTCTTCTAGTATTTCTTTTTTTGCACTCCTACCAGAGTTTTGTTATCACTTTGCACGCTCAGCTGGAGTTTCTGCACCTCGCTGGAAAACAAACACCCAGAAGTCATGAACACATTAACTCTAGCCAGTCTGTCACTGGAGACACGGTACATGCTCACACAGCTCTTACTGAAGTTGATTGAAAATGCTAATTATTAAGTCAAGCCTGCCAGAAAGTAAAAATAACAGCTTTGACTGAAGTAGAGTTTAAAATTGTCCTAATTCTAGCCGTGTTAGGGGGGGGTTAAATACGGGAAATATGGACTTTTTGGGATTTTTTAGTCGTTTTATCTCTAAAGATAGGGATATGTAATTTCTCCTTGTATTCTGAGATAAGCCCCAACTAATATCAAGTATTTGGTGAAAGCTCTCAAGAGTGTCCTACATTTAGAGACCCAACTGATCTTTATAGCTTTTGTTGCAAGCAGGGCCATCTGAAAAGAGAAATACACGTCCTGCAAACTGTCTCCCACAAGTCTCACATTTGATCTACTGATGTAATAAAATGGCAAGATGAAGACAAGTTCCGCAGTGGTATGACCACCTAACTTCAGAAAAGATGGACATTCGGAGTTGGAGGAAGATGTATTTTTTCTTTTCCTCTTCCTGGAATTGCGCTGAGCAACTGAACTCTCCCTGTTTGTAACACCAGTAGAATAATCTCTGATGGGGAAGAATAGCAAACAGCTAGGCAGAAACAAAGCTGGATGGCACAACCAAAAGGGTAGCTGATATTTTTCAGGTGCAACATTCAACCACGCTCAACATAAACCCTGAAAAATACCAGAATTTGTACAGAATAACCATTAAAAATAGCCATTCGCAATATCAGAACATCCCTAATGCGTTTAAGAAAGATTACAGCATTCCTGCTGCCACTTCTTGGCATGGTATTTTGACCGCCTGCAATAACATGTCACGCTTAGCGGACGCTAACATCAGGAATTGCATGCTGCCAGTAGCTTAATGATATGAAATGCTACAGCGAGCATACACTCTTAACTTCTTTAGAGAGCCCAGGGCATCTTCAATATTTTTGCTAAATAGCTGCAAGCTTTCTAAAGCATTCCATGACCACTCCTTATACTTTTCACACAATCTCGTACATCTGAAGCCACAGTATGCTTCCATCATCGCTGTAGTAGGCGTATATCTGCCTACGGTTTCAGACACTTCCTCTGATGCCTAAAAAGCTTTTTCCTGACCTTTTTTCTGTCTTGTTTTTGAACTATTCCATGTCTCAAGGCAGGTTATGAAGCAGAGAGTTAGTTTTATCAATACTAAAAGTCATACTTTGCTAGTGAAGTCTGCCTTTCATAACATTTTAGACTGAACAAGAAAGTGATGATTCCATTTTTATTTCAACAGTCAAAATTCCCAAAAGGTTGCAATGATGATTTAAGCAGAATCATTCAGCATTATTGCAGGGCAAATTTGAATGCTCATTTTCTTCTCTACTGAACAAGTAGAGAAGAAACTACTGGACTTCACTGCAGATACTACACTGTGTCTGGCATCAATACTGATGGCGATGCTGGTTCTGTATCTTCTGATAGCATCAGCTTCTTCAGAGGCATCACTTCTCTGCCCGGTACAATACTAGTTACCACAAACTGGAAAGGCACTGGTGCTATGTCTGATTTTTTTCTGAGTGGTGTCAGGCTGCTCTGTGTTTCATTAGCCTTGCATCAAGCAACTTTGAAGGCTGTGCGTCAAATTCAAGAACATGTTTCTTCCAGATGAAGCAGACTCATGCTGTACTTGCTGTTAATGTGATGAAGGCTGCTCAACTTCAGGAGCTTCCATATTAAAGGCTGGTACACGAGGAGCTGGGTGGCAGAAAGGAATTCAAAACAGAATTAACTGAATCATAACATTTTGAGAAGTAAAGAATTTTTTCCTTGAGGAATGTGACACTAGAAATCACTGGGCTGAGCAGGAGTGCTTCCAAGGAAGCAACTGGGAACAGAGGATGGCTACCAGAGCAGGCTTCATGGTTTTCAACTCCAGAACGAACAGGTACTTTCACACCTAACAGTGATAGCGGACTCTCTTTGATCTGAACTAAAACTGCTATCCTGTAGTGAGATCTAATAGCTACTCAGAAAAGAATACTAATTTGTCAGAGTTTGAAATGTAGGGTAAAATAAAGGACATGTCTTATTCACTGTGGGTACTTTAAGTACCTTTTAACAGTTTTGAAGTATCCATTACAATCCTCATCCTTATTAAAGATGTAATAAAGTCACCTAGACACAACAATACGGCAGCAACTACGGAGGCACTAGCTGCACCGAACTGCGGTGGGACCGATTTCAAAATCGCTTCCCATTAAGTGAAGTTAGTGAAAATAGAAAGTGAAAGGTAGCGACGGCCAGTCTGGACCCAAGGTGACCTGGCAGACCCTTTCTAGGCTGCAAAATACAAAAAGGAAATGGGGCTCTTAGAAAGGCTGTGCCTCCAAGGTTACTTGGACTGCCTTGTAGCAGTACAAAGAGCAGGTCCAGCCGGAGTCAGGCTTTAGATATCAAATCACTTGGTACAGCTTATGGCAGTACACTTTTTTTTTTGTCAGCTCACAAAACGAAATAATCTCAAGTGTTGTGATTGCATGTCAGCAGCTTAGCTCAGTTTGCAAGTTAACATAAGGTAGTGTTTCATCCAGTACTCTATTCCTTCAATATTTGCTCTTTAGTACATCTCTAATACACTCACTATTCTTCCTTCTGCAGCTCTCAGTTATCTGAGCTCCCTGACTTTGCTTCTTTCGGTGTCTTTTCTGGTTGTAGATTCTGCTTAGTTCAAGAAGCTGGACCTTTCAGAGTGCACCTGCTCGGCTCCATCTGGTGCGATACCGACTCACTCTTTACTACAATGATGCTGCAATAATAAAAATTAATGTTTCAGAGTGGATAATACAAAACGTCATCAGAGCAGAACCAGACGGTCCACATGACTTGCTCAATTTCTGTCCAGTGACTGAGGTCAGGGTAAGAGACCTGATTTTGTTTAGCTCTATGCATGTCTGCTCAAATGCTGCTTAACACTTCAGTGACCTGATGCTAGCAGACATAAATATTGCATTCTCTGTATCATAGATAGAGCTGTCTGCAGGACAAACCCAGGATTTGGAGAAAGCTAGAAATAAGTTTAATTGTGCCCTAACTGAACAAAGATGAAAAGAAAAAGGCACGAATAACCCAAACTGCAAATGAGCAAGGAAGGAAAAATAAATGAGACAATTCTGGGATGCCTTGTACTGGATTACACACACACACACACGTTAACTGTGGCAGTTATCCTTCACCTCAGCTTTGCTAGTTAAAAGGAGTGCAAAAGTGCTCCTAATCTGCTTTAGTGCCTAAATCAGGTAACTAGCTTGAATCACCGCTGAAAATCATACCACTCTAAAGATTATTTAAATTTTCACCTGATTTTTCTCTGAAGCAGCTTAGGAGCACTCAGTCTATTAACGCAGGCCAGCAGAAGGGACAGCAGCCTCTAGCTGAGGGCAGAGGCAGTTCCAGCTGTTTGTGCAGTGACTGACTACAAATCCTCACACTGAAGGAAATCAGTGTGGGAACAGGAGGTCACCAATGTGATAAGCAAAGGCCAGGAAAACAATGGAATGCGATCTTCATCCTTCCCTGCAATACACAGACAGGAATTTACCTTTCAAACTGTACTTTGCATTCTTGGTCCACTTTCAGTGTCTGATTTATTGTCAGAAATAAGTATGGCAAGCAGAAGTTAAAGCTGTTCTTCCTTACGTTTACTTTCTATCTTTCATACAAGTCTACATCAAAGGAAAAACACAAGGTTTCACTGAATTTAATTCAACGTGTTAAGAGCTGCACCTAATGGTTACCACTGTTTCTCTAAAACTATGCACGAGAATCACGAAAGTATAATAACAAAACGTGATTTGCTTTTTATTAGGTATCCTCACAGAAACACTACAGATAAGAGCACTGCAGTGACTACAGCGCTCAGCAGTTAGGAGTATTTATAAGTAATATTACATTCCTGCCACGTACAACGTGAAATTAAAGTTACATGTTTGCTTTCTCATTACATGATGGATTTCTAGTATTGCTCGGTCTTACTATATTATAGCTATCAACTTATTTCACCGTGCTCCTCTGTCATTTTAGATATCTAGTAAAATCCAATTTGTATTTAAAAGTAACCCAAATGCTGCTTTTTAAAACAAAAAACGGAGGTGGAGCAATAGTTTTAAATGAGATAAGCTCACTCTTACACAGATATTCTTTGAAGCTGTGATGCCTCTCTGTCACAAGTGCTGTTACAGAAATAGTCCCAGACGACACCCACCCTTCTGTGTCCATGAGCACATCCTTTCCAAAACACATCACCCCCTTGACCAGCTGGCTACATCGGTGTGCTATTTGGTAGTTAGATCCCTTCCGTCTTGCATTAATGAACAGTAAAAAGGATGAGTTTAATTTCAAATGCAATTTTATTAAATGACAAGTCCCAACTTCAGATGCGATGCTTCTCCCTTCTCCCCCAGGGCCACATAAAATGGGGTAAGGTAAAACAAACACCTGGCTGCACAACAGGAACAGAGTAAGGGGGATATTAAAGCAAGGGGATCAGTCGCAGTTCAGGCAGGGAAGAAAAGAGGTATATGGCAGGGGATATGTGAGAGTTGTTGGAAAGGACCTAGCAGAAGCTCTCAAGGGATAGTTCTGAGGTCACATAATCCTAAATCTTCTCTCTTCGTTCTCCAGGGATGAATTAAACTGGCTTGTTCAGGACCTTCCACGCTTCAGTCCCCACCAGGCAGGATGCCCTCTCAACTCTCCCCACAAACGCGCCTTCAAATTAGAAGGCTAGAGTTAGCCTTGCTGATTCAGAAGAGGGATTTAGACCCCGATGTCCAACGTGCCATATAACCATTTAAGTAACGATAATCTTATTTCTGAAAGAACATTTGAACAGTTCCAGCACAGTCGAAGAACTTCAGCAGGAACTATTGAAGTGTTCACCCCCTGAATAATTAAAACAGCTCGTTGGTGGATACTCATGGATACTTGAGACCAAATCAAGGTACAAAATAAGCCGATGGAGCAGCCCACTGCCACTGGAAAAGGGGAGCTCCCCTTTTTTGCATCCAGCCACAAAGCCTGACACCTGCACTTATTAGACATTTGGGAGTGCTGCAATTTAATAACACATTAGAAAACTTTTACAGGAGATGTCCAACAGATGATGGGAACATTGGGAGCCTGACTTGATTAGATGCAAATAGGGCCAATTTGTTCCAGTAAAGACACGCCTGACAGCACCTTGCCATACTGTAGGGATCCAGAGTCAGCCCAGAAGATGCTGTGCTGCCTTCCCATCAGTGGAATTAGCTCCCTGGAAGTTCTTAAAGGAATCTTTGGAATCACCATGCACAGGCTCCCCAGGACACAAACGGTATCCACAGGTACTCCAGCACAGATACCGAGATAGAGGACAACACTGCTTAACACCCTGGGTAAAAGCACCACTCGACTAACATTTAAGGCTGTTCTGTGGCTTTCTGTTCCTGCAGATAACCCTGGAAGAAGACAGCAGAGAGCACTGTAAGGAGCACACTACCACAGTGTAAAGATGGGATGCGCATAGGTGAGACTGTGCTGAAGTTACTACAGCATGACAGGAACATAAAGAAAATGAACCCTGAAATTGACTTACTACAGCAAAAGGCAAAAGCTAGAAAACACAATTCAGCGATGCAAGAGTTACAAGCATGAGGTAACTTGAAACAAAACACATCACCAAAGCTTTTCCAAGCAAAAATCAGGCTTTACTTTGGGAGGATGGGAGAGCGTTGGTAAAGAAGCAGGGCATTACAAAATTAAAGCAATGCCAGTTCCGTGGCTCCTGAACACAGCAGAAAAAAAAAAATTTACATTTGTCATTACCAGCAGTAAAATGACACTGACCTGAGATATCACAAATTAAATATTTGCAACAGTCTTAATTTAGTCTCTTCAGTGTCAAAATCCATTTTCTAAATGGCAAATGAAATATTAACATTGTTACAGAGTAAAACAAATTGTGAGAGATATAAAACAGCTTTTCAAATATTACTTCAGACGTCTGACGTCGGAGAAATCATCGTAGTCACCAGGATCAGATAAACCAGCCACAGCACAGCAGCATTGCACAACTTTTTGGGAAACTCGAACGCTGCATTGGCTTTAATGATTCTTGTTCTTCCGTAAAGCAAGCCAAGGAGATGCCCATTTGCTTCCACTGTTAACATCAATATAATGCCAAAGCTCCAATTTGGTTTTGCTGACCTTCTAAATTGCAACTTTAAGGCATTTTATCTAGTGCCAAAGAAAGAATTACAGGCATTTTAAAGGCCTTTAATAGCCGAATGATAAACTTTAAGTGTTTCAGCCCTGAAGATGAAACTGTCTTTTCCAAGATAACGTCTGAAACAATATTTACAAATTCTAAGTTATTCATCTGAACTTCCTAATGCTGCTTGGGATAAATTTAGAATAGGAAGGAAGCACGTTCAAGATACAGACTAAAATAAGAGCTGGAGCAGAAGACATAAAGAAAGGTATTTAGGACAAGTAGGCTTGTTTTGTTCTGCGTCAAGAAAATGCATTCTGCTTTTCGCAGGCAAGTATTCTTGCTAAAAATGTGGTCCTCCTAATCACCTGCATCAAACAGGTGCTTTGCACACCCTAGATTTCCTTCAAACACCCTCTCTACGGGGAAGACAGGACTAAAAAGCAACCAACCAAAACAAAAAACCCAACACGCTCTTCAAAGCTAAACAAGAAGTAGGCTACAATGTACAGAAAAACAGAAATAAGCAGAAAGGAAAAAAAGAAAGCAAAGAACTCGCAAAAATGTAGGCTGCCCAGATGTGTTACAACAGTTATAAATGACATAAGGACACGCTGCTTTTCCTCCCCTCAAAATCCATTTCCCACTCAAACAGGATAGGCAATGCCCACGAATAAGAGAGGCAAAAAAAATGAGCCATCCTTTCTAAATAAGTGTAAATACTACTATATAAAATCACACTTCCATTAAGAGCACCACCAAAAATCTACAAACAAACTCACATGCTCAACTGCAGTGTTGTTTCCCAAGGTTTTTGTTTGTTTTACATGAGGAAACTTTTGCAAAGGTGTATTGCAATTCTATCTCCATGGATTATCAGCTCAACACAACTCTGACATGCCCTTTAACTAACAAAGTAATTTAAGCTGTGCAAATAAACTGCTGTAGAAAGCAGCACGATGAGTGTTGTAACACCCAGAAATAATTCTCATTACAGTCCACATATCGCAGTAATTTTTGTCAGATGGGCTCTTTAACACATGACACTGGACATGAGTCCCCCACAGCGTACAGATATTTTAAATGCCATTTCCCGTTCTTCACAGCTCTCATGCACAAGCACCCAGTTTATTCCTTGTTTAAAATAGCCCATTTCTCTTTCTAAAGCACGGCGATATTGCCTCACTTAATAGCAAGAACTTGGAAGTGTAGGAAGACTTTAATTCTCCATATGCCAAAGGAGCTTTCACCCGGGGAAAGCAGCAGCAAGTCAAGACATCCAAACAAAATAGATCAGCTTCTGTGTCCGTGACCTTAAACTCATTCCTTGGGCTGCTTCAGCTTCTGTAAGGTGTGGTGTAACACCAGGGCCCATTTCATTGTACCTCTCAAGCTCAGACCAACCAGCTGCTGAGATGAAGAATACCCCAGCTGGATTGCCACCAACAGCTCAGGTGAAGATCAGAAGCTCAGCTACAGGGCCAGAACCAAAGCCAATCTGCTGGACATACCACAAAACTTACTGCAGTTGGAAAGCACAGGAAGACCACAGCAACAGTCCTGCTGCTTCCTTGTCCTAAGTTCACTTTGCTCCCCGAGCAAGCGATAAGTCCAACGGCTAGAACAAGTTTTGCTAAAGGAGTTTACAGTAATAAAAAAAATCTGCACATGCCCTGCTCCAGAGCGCTCCGCGGGCTCCACAAGCAGCAGCAGCTTTATCAACTCCGCTAAGTAGAAAGGAGCCCTCGGGACTGGCTCCAAATGTCACTACAAATGTACCTCACAGGGCTTGCATGAACAGAATTTTCAAAAATTAAGGAGGAAACTTTCTGCAGCACAGGCACAGGCAGACAGTAAATGGGAAAGAATCAGACTTAATCAGGAGAGAGCCCTATGGAATAGCACAAACACCCCCTAAATCCAGACTCCCCCCAGCCCATTTTTAAGCTATCAGTACCTATCGGATTTTCAATTTGCTTACAAGCTTTACTGCCTAAAACTCCCCTCGTTCCCACCCCAAATCCAACACCAGAGAGATTTAAAACATGAGAATTGGGATTACAGGTTGCCATAATCAGAGCCTATTAGGAAGAATTGTGATAGGAAACAAAAGGTAACCTTTATAAACCACCCTGACCCTATGTAATGGCATCCCATTTCTGTTTAAAAAACAGCACACATTAAGCTGCTCGCAAAATGGGGTATCTGCCAAGAAAAGCCCATTCAAGGATTTTCATCGTAGCATTCCCTCAGTAACACCTGACTAGCTACAGCATTCCTTGAAGACTGTTTTTTTTTTTTAAAAAATAAAAAATCACGGCATTAAAAGCTAAACTTGTCAGTTCAGTTCACCCCAGCCTACAGAAACCATTCCGATGTATTTTCCTTTTCAGGTTTTGTTCCTCTCTCCACAAATCAATAAATGGGTCAGCATTTTGCAAGCACTGTTTCCCCTCCTGTGTTTTCCAGGAGGTGGCTGTCAGGACAGTCCCCGTGCACAACCACATCCCACACAGGTTTTATGACCACTGCCCTTCCTACCCTCTTCCCCATCACTGCAACCACGTGAGGTTTGCACCCTAATTGAAGGTTGGACTAGCGGGGAAAGAAACAACACCAATTAACAGTAAAGGGGGTAGAAAACAACCGTAGTGGTGGAACTGTTTTGATTCTCACATGATTGATAGCAACTTGCTGAGGCTACAAAGGGGAACTGCTTTTTGGCTGCACTGGTCTTACCCTGATCAAATTCGAGGTCTCCCCTCTCACAACGTCTCTGCTACACCTGCAACTTTGCCCTATGTTCTTTTGCCAGGCTGCCCTCCCTTCCATGAAATTTCTAATATTTACCACTTTCTGCAATTTCCTAAGCAGCAAAAAAGTCTGGTGCAATCAATTTTCCTTCTTCTTGACTTCACACCATATCAACTTGCCAGAAAAGCTCACTCAGCTTCAAAACCACACTCTCCAAGTACCTAAGCACGGGAAGGATGCTCACATCCCTGGACACACAGGGCTTCCAAGCTTACAATCTAGGAAGCACCACAAGTCAAAAGACGTGCCTGTGCCGAGAGAATTTTCAAATATATTCCTATAAAGTGGAAATAAATAGAATATTTCTCATTTCACAGAATCAAAAAGCTTCTGAACAAGAAGCTCTAGTATGTTTTCAACGCAAATCTCCTGATATTTGCCAACATCTCAAAATCAATCCAAAGTGATTACATTCAAACCAGATTGGAAACAAATGTTTTCCCAAGGTCTGGGAGTTGTCTAAGATCATCAACAAAAGGAGGTGGTTGGAAAGAGAATGTTAAAGTGGGTGGGAAATGTTTCCTAAACAGATCGACGTTCACATGCTCACCTTCACCTTTTGCAAGGGGCTGAGAGCCTCCAGGAAGACAGGAATTGGAGGTGGCAGTGCCTGCCACCACCAAGGAGCAACACAGTTACTGTGCAACCTGCTGTTTGCTCAGCAAGAAGAATGACTAGCAGGTAAGCAGTGGCCAGATGAACTATCTGGGTGGGCCACATCCACCTATAGCCTGCAGATTGAGCGCTGTTAATTCAGATCAACCATTTACAAGCACCGTATCATCCTCCTGCCTTGATTTCTGTCCCCTTATGAACACATCAGCTTAAGGTACACTCACTTGCTGCTACTTACCCTTCATCACTCCAGTTGCTCCACGCTCTTAACGTGCTGTTTTTACATGTATGCACATCTCTAGCCTATCACTCAATCTGATTTCATCCTATAAAACCAGCTGCTGTTTACTTTCTCTCCTAACATTCACATTCTTCTTCAGAAATAAACTCAAGTGCAACATAAAAATTGATCGTGGGCAGGTTCAGAGAGCTGCAACGTTACAGTATTTTGACAATGTACCTCATTGAATCAACTCACCGAGTGCTTGAGAGCAAGCACAAAGGAAAAAGCAGGACTGCACAGTGGGTGACAGGAGAACTCCTACTCCAAGAGACAACCATCAGATCCTCTAACTACAACACAAACCTACAGCCTTACTCTCTCCCAATGAAATCAATACATTTGCACAACCTCCAGTGTTCGATCAATTCCAAACACTCCTCACGTTCGCTTGAGTCACACTCTGGATTTTAATGAAGCTTTCATATCTTCTTTAAAGGCGTTAATTTAAGTTGCCATTAATGAAAAAAAAAAAAAGTTCCTAACAGCCCAAGAATCCATCTAGCAAACAGGACTCGAGCCAAGCAAAACCTTTTTGGCTGCGCTCAAGGTAAAATCCTCATCTCCCTCACCCTGCCCTCCCCTGAAACGTGAGTGATCACGCCGGCCTTAGCTTTAAGTTCGCCAGTTCATGGCCAGCCCCCAGAGTCCACTAACGGCAGATGACGGTATCAGTGACAAGAAAGATTGCTATCTTATCTCCACACCACACTTTCCACTAGCACAACAACGTTACCTCATGAGGTACGACAAACAACGGCCATCCTGATGACAGCTAAGAAGCAGGCAGTCCGAACGGATCGATGGTGCCAGGCTGGACGAGGCAAAGACGCGCACGACATCGCTGTGATGCTGTCTGGCACCAGAACTGGCAGGACCATGGGCCATGACTCTCCTGCTAGCAGCAGGCAGGCAAACTGAGCTGCCACCACCAGGCTGTGGCTGCGTACCGCATGTGGAAATGGGTATGGATGGGGCCTCACGCACAGCCACAAGAGTTTCTGCACTCCAGCAGAAGCCAGCTCTTTCGCTCCTAAGGTAAGCACGGTTTTTGAGATGTGCTGTTTAGTAAGCTGCTCAAATTCTCTGGGAAAGACAGAAGTTGGACTTGATGTCATGGGATATGATAAATGATTCAGATGCACTTCTTACACGTGACAACGGTAAGCACTGCGCACGCCAAGAGAATGAGTGCCGCTATTTTGATAGCGCTCACTGCAGACTGCGCCAAAGGTCGGAGCCGCTTTAGTTAGCGGCGATGCCAGCCTGTGACAGGTGAGTGCCTTGGCGGATTCGCCCACCTCACCTGTACACCGACACACACTGCACAGGCTGTTATGTGCAGGTATGATACAAGCGGCCACATGAGACAGCATAGCAGCACGCTGGAGCTGTGCTTTAGACACAAACCAGCACGTCAGAAGCGCAGCAGTCCCTGCTCAGCTATTCTGTAATTTTGGGTGCGTTGGCTGGGCAGCCGTGCTGCCACTTCAGGAGCATCCGAAAGAAGGACAGGCGCAGTGGGACAGCTGAGATCAGCACGCCGCTGTACTTCCACTAGAACAACTTTCACTCTGCACTTGCAGGCATGTAGCACAGAAATCCAGCTCTTGCCCCAAACTTCAGGGATGAACCCTGTCCATCCCGATATACCACGGAACAACTTGCCAATTTTCAGGTTCTTGGCCTGATAACGAAACCCCGAAGTTCAATTCTGAATGCTTTGTCAATGGCCAAGCGCAGCTTAAAAAGTCAGTGCTGCCTGCCTCCATGCATCAGCCCCCTGACCTAGGAGCTGCCAAAACTCATGCACGTCATTCACAGTCTCTGGACCACCTCAACCGTGGGAAGTAAACAAAACGTGGGAAATAAAGCGGCCGTACTATATGAAACAGGTATTCAGCGTGAAAGAAAGCAGCAATCCTAGCAATGACAAACAGGTCGCAAGTTTATAAGGCAGTATGCTGACAAGTTTATAAGGCAGCCTGGTGACAACAAAATACCAGCTTGTTTTTTCCTCGCACAGGCACTGTATTGTAATGGAGATCAAAAGCAAAAGCTGCCCTCTCTCTACTGCACTGGACTGTTTGGACTACATTTAGGTCATTTCTGGAAGAAATCCCGACAGGAGAAATTCTCAGTAACTAATTTTACCAAACAAAATCCCCCATTCCTCTCCAATAAAAAACTTACCCTACCGTCAGAAATGCAATTCCAAAGGGATGCTAGAAAAAACAGAGCAATTGATTTAATTAACCTGCTGATAGCCCAAAGCAGATCTCCCTCTCTTTCCACCCCACGTCCTACGTTTCTTATGCCCACATCAGAAAACTGAATTCCTCAGTAAATGATAAAACATTCAACGCCTTAGAGGCCACAGTATTTTTCCATTCAAAAGATTAACAGTTTTGCTTAACACTCCTCATTTTATCAAATATACCTCAGCTTTCTCTCATCACAAAACAAATACTAGATAATAGATGGCCTATGCCCTATACAAGCTTCACAGAAAAAGCTAAAGTAACAGAGAAAAACGTGGAATTGTTTCACCAGCAAAGCCTGTGGCTGCTGTCCTAAAGAAAAGAGAAAGCAGTTTACCTGCACGAGCTGCTAAAGAAGTAGTTAAAAAAAATAAAATAGGGCACTGCTTCTAATCTCTTTCCGTAAGCTCCTTTCCCACATCAGATTCAGATTTGCAAGACCCTTATAACTGTGAAAAAACGCTCATTTCTAGCCACTCAGCGGTATTTAGGCACATCACTGTTTTTTCCTTCTTTCCACCAATACTGCTGCTGCAATAGAGAACACTTTTTTTTTTTTTTTGCCTTAGTTTCTACCATTTTAGGTTCTCTTTCCTACTAATTAACTTAAGTGCATTCGCCTCCACCATTTCTGGCATGCAGCAACATGACACTGGCATGGTTCTTGACATTTCAACGGCTTCCCCCAGACCTGCATTAAAAACAAGGACTTTTGTCAACTTCCATCTATCCTCTCCTTAGCAGAGCTCCATGCAGCAGCAGCAGCAGCACCGGCAGCGACGCCTTCTGCGTGCGCGCTGAGGAAGATGACTCTGCATCGACTTACACGTTATTAAAACCGGGAGGGCTATCTTTACAGCCGCGAGCAGGACTCTGAACTTAACCCTCGCTGCGTGCTTTCTGCGTCCTTCAGCGCTCTAATAGCGAAAGCTACCGAACGCTGCACGAGCTCCATTCATCTGGAAACGAGCCGTGAGTATAAGAGTTGGGTGAAGTTGTACGAAGCTGTAATCTATAAGAAAGAAGTTTCTTCCATGGAAAGGGAAAGGGTTTTTTTGCTTCAATTTGCATCTGGAGAACTTAAGAACTGCTCCAGGGGCTGCGAGGCTGGGGTCGCATCCTGGCTGCGGATGCTTTCAGCCGCGCTCCCCGTTGGTAACTTCGGTAACAGGAGTTCGCCTTCCTTCCCTTCACATTCGCATAAAAACCACGCCAAAGACGCCGATTCCGCCGTGTGATTTCTCCCTCGGCACCGCCGAGTGCGACGCTTCAAAAACAAAGCGCTGCCTTGTTCGCCACCCCCCGGCTCTGCGAGCGGGCTCACGCGGCACAGGGGTGCTCCCGAAACCCTCCGCAGCTTCACGCCGGGGGCCAACTTTGGGGGTAAAAACCCAGAAATTGGGTCAGAAAAACGAGCGGGGAAGGCAGCGGGCGCCCCCCCCCCCCCCCCCCACACACTCCCTCAGAGCCGCCCCTCGCGGCCCCGGCCCCTGAGGCGCCCCCGGGCCGCGGCGGGTCCCTCACGGCCCCATCCCCGGGGGGGGGATAAAGGGGGTAAAGGGGGCACAGAGGGGGGCAGGGGGCGCCCGCCCCGTCCCGCCCGCGGCTCACCAGGGGTCGAACTCGTGGATGATGCTCTCGAAGCGGATGACGGCGAAGAGCCGGGAGCTGAAGCCGGCCAGCCAGGCCAGGAAGAGGACGGTGAAGGAGAGCAGCGACTGCCAGCCCGCCGGCTGCGACAGGCCCCCCGACAGCCCCCCCCCTCCTCCTCCTCCTCCTCCACCTCCTCCTCCTCCGGCCGCCGCGGGGGGCGGGGAGCCGCCGGGCGCCCGGCCGTGGAGCTGCGGCGGCGGCAGGGAGTTGGCGGCGGGCTTGTGCCTGCCGCTGTCGGCGGCCGAGTGCTCCGCCATGTTGCGCCCGCCGCTCCCTCGCAGCCTCCCCGCCCGGCGCGTGTGCGGGGGGGAGGAGGAGGAGAAAGGAGGGGAAAGGAGGAGGCGGAGGGGAAGGGAAGGGAAGGGGCGGGCGGAGGGAGGGAGGGAGGGAGGGAGGGAGGGAGGGGCGCTCGCAGCCCCCGGGCAAGGGAGGCGGGGAGAGAGCGGGGGAAAGGCGGAGCCCCCCCGGCCCCGCTCCGCCCCCGCCCGCCGCCCGCCGCAGTTTGACATTGCCGCCCTCCGCGCGGGGCGGGGTGATGAGAGGGGGCGGGGCTACGCGTAAGGGGCGGGGCTACCGCGGGCCAATCGCCGCCGCCGGCCTGGCGGCGTGACGGCCTGTGGCAGAGCGACAGGTATTTAAAAGGGGCGGGGCGAGGCCGGGCGGCCAATCGGCGGGGAAAGGGGTCGGGGGTGACTGACGGCTCTTCGGTCCAATAGGAGCGAGGGAGGCGGGAGGGTCACGCGGCGCCGCTCAGGAGCTGCACCCCCCCCTAGCGGCCGCCCGTGCGGGCGCCGCGGTGGCTGCCGGGAGTGGTAGTCCGCGGGGCGGGGGCGTGGCCCCAACGGCCCCAACAGCCCCGCCGGCGGGGGGAGCCCTGAGGCGCCTCGGGTGCCCCGCGCCATTTTTGGCGCTCAGCCCGAGCACGGCTCAGGCAAAGTGCCACACGGTTATAAAGTGCAATTTGCCATATCTGGCTCTTAAAAACATATGTGACATATGTGTAAGTTTTCTTTATTAGCATTATGTGTTTAATACACTATTCTTACTCATTCTTGTTTAACACATCAATAACACGTCCAAGAGAAATTCAGTCAGGCACCTGCCCCTTCTCCCATGTCACCTCTGAGGGCTTCTAATGAGCTGCCCAATTGGCGTTTCACCTGAAGGATTTCATTTTTTTTTTAATTGGCTCACGAACAAAGAGCGAAAGTGTCTAGAAATGGGGAACTCTCAGGTGTTTGCTAAAACGATTTAACGACAGGCTCGGCGCTGGCCTCTGCAGTGTTTCCATTGGCGCAGTTGGGTCCTGCCTTGTGGTGATGGCAATTCACGCTTAAATCCGGCAGGAGAGGAGCTGCTTTAACCTGCGGTGTACATACAATACATTCATTTTCTCTTCCCCCACACCCAAGACCATCTCTTTAGATACTCAGGAGCCAAAGTGGACTGATGATGCACTGAAAAAAATGATATAAATCTTCGTTTTATGTAAAATTTATCATCAGCATTATCATTCCTTAATTAGGAATGTGTTTTATTTAAAAATTGTTGCCGATCATGGCATGGACCAAGTTGCATGGCGTGTGCTTTAAATTTCAGGGCCATAACTTTTACTTGCAACAGGGATGTTATATCATTCCGACTATACTGACAATTTTTTGAGCGTAGACAAGCCCAGACAGAGCTTGATTTATTTCAATGCTGACTAATGGCAAAGTGCTGCTTTGTCCTTGGTAACAAACAATATTGTTGCCTATTCATTTTCAAACTGTTCAAAGTCTGCACTGTTGAATACGTGAGAGCTGGGGTAACAAAATCTAGTGGTTATAAAAGCACCGCTCTGGTAAAAACTCTTATGATATTTTTTTTCTGTAAATATGCTCTTTGAACTTTTATATAAAATAAGATTTAGTAGTCTTAAAATAAAATTGATTAAACAGATGCACACAGGTAAAAATTCACAGAGTCGTGTAGTTGGATGGAAGGATTCAGTGATTTTGATGGTATTTTGCCATGTCATAAATGCAAAGTACGTTTCCGCTGAGGAGATGCAAAGCATGTCTGCTGAGCAGCAGCATTCAGCCCATACTTAGTACAGCTTGGTGGGGAAAGAGGGTTTTCATCTCTTATTTTCTTCCTCCTTATCCTCTTGTGTTCTTTCTTTTGCTTTAAGGTAATTTGGTTTGACTTGTTTCACTGTGTTTGGTGGCGTTTCATTTCAAGACAAAGTAACTTCAAAAGTGTCCACATTAGTGATTGAGGAGTTGACTTTGTATAACAATTATGAACCATTTTGCATGCAGAAAAAGAGTTTCCTATTCTGAGCATGTAAAATGATATCCAAATGCCTCAAAGGGGAAAAAAAATCTTAGTTAATCTTCCATCTTCCTTAATAATGGAATTGTTATGGGGATAATGCCAAATGCAGGGGTCATATAATGGGTTTACAAAGTGAAGCATCTTGAAAGTTGTAGGTCTGTGTACAGGAAAAAGTCAGATGAGAGCTCCTCCTTCCTCAACACAGCTACCATGTATTGCTGACATCCAGCCTGCTGTTGAAGTAATGTCAAACAGAATTCATGCAGAAGAATCTAGATGCATCCACGTAATAAATTATTAACCAGAAGTACAAACTCATGGTTAGGGGAGATGTCTCATGCTTCTCACAAAATGATCAGCCACAATTTGGCGGTGTTTATTCACAGGAGTTGGTGTGGAAAGCCACGGTTGTCAGCTCAAGTTTAAGGTGAATAAGCAAGTCACTTAAACAGTCCTTCCAACTCCTCGGTCCTGCAGATCAGTAAGTTTGGTGTTAAGGTTTCTGAAGATGGCTTTGTAAGGTAACGGAACAGCACTCCCTGAAGTGAAGGATGTTACAGTGTACATAGTACAATTGAGCATAACTCAATGTGCTAGAGGACGCTCGATTTCAGTGATGTGCTCAGTTAAATCCCTGGATGCTCATTGTTTAAAAATGTATGGCAGGGTTTAATTGAAAGAAAACACAATGCTATTGCACATAATTATCCTTGAGAATCTGAACATTAACGCATTTAAAAATAGCTATATATTAGTCTCCGTATGAGATAAAATGGCATGAACTTAAAATAATTTTAAACTCGGTTTAATTAAGCAGGTGCAACCTTTCGGTGGATACATTCAAATCACTTATGTCAGTTGTAAACCGATGCAAGATTGTCTGCAAAGGGCTCTGCACCTGTGTAACTTTAATGAGTTTTTTAATTGATTTGAATTAAACTGGTGCAACTGTTGTGTTTAGGCAAGGCCTTAATCTAGCAGCGATTTCAAAAATAACAGGAGAAACTTGACTTATTTCTGATAGTGTTCTACTGTGATTTCCTTCCTTTCCAAGAATTTAAACACGCTACTGTTCCTTCACTCCTTCTCCTATCTTAATTTTCCTGCTTATTTTCCCTTTCCTGTGACCTGCACCATGATGAAGGTTGCTGAATTTTGTGCATGCAGACCTTCCAATAACTACAAAGGAAAAGGCAGGACTCAACACCTTTTTTCTTTCCTTATTCAGCCCCTGGCATATCCTTCTGCTACCAGCACCTTTCGTATCAACCTTGTCTTCACCTCTTGGGGAGAACCAGGGCTTTTCCTTCTGGCAGCCTGGCACTACCTCCGCAAAATCCCCATCCCTCGTTAGAACAACCGAGGTGTGTGCTGGCCCTCTCTTTCAATAAATCCCAAGTACCATACTCAACATTATTTATGTGTACATTCTTAGCTACACACAAGGGCTGGGAAGCATTTAAAACCTGTGGACCTCTGAAACACCATTCTCGAAGAGTTATTTTGTCGTCTCTAGTGTTTGCAAGCACCTTAATCAGAACTTGGTTGTGCTTGGCAAAGGCTGCAGCCAAGTGTTTTTGCAAAATGTTTGTTTTCTTCCTTCTGGTAAGAAGGAATGTGCTGCTGTGAGGTGATCAGCAAAACAAAACAAAACAAACAAACAGAAAACAACAACAACAACAAAAACAAAACCCACAATTTTCTTCAGGGGCATCCTACATGGCCATGTCAAACAGCTGATAGTGATGCTTAGCATGTGAATGTTAAAATCCCCAGTAGTTGTAGATACTGGATCTTATTAATATATCATGTTGGAACAGCAGAGCTGCTAAAGGACACAGCTGGAGAGTAAAGCTAGCCTTTGGGGAACGGAGTGAGAGAGATCCATGCGAAATGTAGGGGATCTGGCACTGCTTAGTTGTAATTAAAGTGAGTTTTGTCACTGTGCTGAAGTGAGGGGGGAGGGCAGAATAGAGGAAAGAGGCATTCTGCTTTTAGCTGTAACACCAGCCGCATGTTGCAGCATCAGAATAAGAAAGATGTGTGGAAACTTAGCAAAGAACAGAGGGAGAGAGAAGAAAGAAGATTATTTTTATGTTGTTGTTCAAAGCCCGTTGAAATTGGTGGGAGTTTTTTGCTGCTAGGATTTTGATCACCCTTTAGCCACATTTTTCTTCTTTGCCTCCCTCACCAGAACACTGCACACAATTGCTGATTGGAATTGAATGCAGGGGAAGAGGGTATTATTTGCACATTGTCTGCAAACTATTACTCTTTCATCAAAGTTTAACTCTTCTGATTTTCCTTTGGCCAATAAATCTGAGGAGGTTTTGTAAGTTGGAAAGTTCAGCGGTGTTAAAGAGACCGTTTTCAGTGCACTAGCTAACTCAGGAGGAAAAAAAAATATTGAAGATCATGTAGTGTAATATCAGCAAAGAATTCCCCATGCCTGAAAAATTTCTCTGTAACTATTGTGCAGTATTTTTCTGTAATTGGGTTTGTAGTCTAAATGTGCCTAGCCTTGAGGAAAGAAGTTATTTTGCCAAGGATTGTTTCTAGTGCCTTTCTGTTGTTAGCAATTCAGACTAATCATTGTCTTCCTTGCTATTTTCTACATCGCTCGTAGATATTCTTCTAGTCAACTGCTGCATTAATAACTGCATCAGAATTGCAAAAGAATTTAAATGATTTTGTTGTGGAATGAACTCTGCCAAGATTCGCAATGCAATACAAAAGAGGAGCTTATGGGTGCTTTGGGACAGTGTAATTTCAGCCCAGCCTCACACACAGATCCGAAGGACTCCATCATTGTCAAGAAGAAAATTCAGCAATGACTACTTCATGACTCTATAGGACTTGAATTTTTTGGCTGCTGCAATGGCATCAAAATATTTCACTGCTTCAGATGTGCAAAAACTGCAGTACTGAAGGAAAGTTACTAAGAGGATTTCTGTACACACGTGGACTGAGAGACTGCGTTCTGTGACATCTAAAGACTGTAGCACTTGCATCCTGGATTTATTGTTGTCCAGTGGACTTTATGGCATGTTTATTTATTTTTTAAACTATAGATCTGTAATGCATCTTAATGTTTAAAATCCTATCCCGAGGAAACGGATCCCATAGTAGTTAATCTGTACAGCTAAACTCTCCTTTGCATTCCTCATTTTGTCTGTTTGTTCCACTTTTCTGCATCTTTGGATACTGAAATCCTAGTTGATAGTTTATACCAGTTGCTTCCAGACCAAAAACCCAGTTAGTGTGTCAGATTAGAAATTATCTTTTAGGAATGTAATTTTTAAAGGAAAGCAGCTGCATAAATGTGAGGCAAAACCAAAGATGTTTTCTGTTTTGACCGTATAAGAAGCGATGCTGCAAAAAAAACAGAACGAGAGGATAAATTCTTCTGCCAAAGCACCTGAGTCATTGTTAAGGACAACAAGTTAAGGACAGCACAGTCCGTTCAGAGGATTCCTGCTATGTGTGTTTATATAACATGCAACTCCAGTCGTGGATTATGGTTGTTTAGAGGTGGATACATTGCAATCTCCACCTTTAACGTTGCAATGAACATGGACATACCCATGGCCACAGATGCTCTGAGATGTACCTGCTCTGGTGTGGACTTCCCCATAGCCACAGATGCTTCGAGGCGTACCCGCTCCCTCATGGACTGATCCCCAGCTTGCTGTCTCTTTGACTCAAGCTCACCACGGAGTTCCAGTGTGTCCAGTCCAGCAGCAGTGGACCAGCAGCAACGCCCTGGCCATCACCAGCCCAGGTGTGTGGCTGTAAATGTTAACAGTGTTCCCAGGCACAGAAGAATCAGGTAAGAAGCACAGCGAAAGCAAAAGGCAGCTGCTAACAAGCACTAGGTAGTAATGTACAGTAAGACAAGCAAGCCCCATGGCAGGCACAGGAGCCTGCCAATTAGGAGCTGAACAGCAATAAGTTCAACCTGGCACGCTCCAATGGAGTCTGTTGCTGTCTTGAACCCCTGGAGCCCCACGTTAGGTGCCAGCAAAGGGCTGTTATGGTTTAACCCTGGTAGGCAGCTAAGCCCCACACAGCCACTTGCTCGCTCCTTCCAGTGGGGGTGAGGGAGAGAATTAGAAGGGTGAGCAAGCAAAAATGTGTAGATTGAGATCAAGGCAGTTTCATGGCTAAGGGAAAAGCTGCATGTGCAAGCAAAGCGAAATAAAGAATTCATTCCCTACTCCCCATCGGCAGGCAGATGTTTAGCTGTTTCCAGGAAAGCAGGCTTCACCAAGCAGAGCGGTTACTTGGAAGACAAATGCCATAACTCCAAACATCCCCCTCCCAGCTCCCTCCTCCTGTCATCCAGCTGATATTGCTGAGCATGATGCCATGTGGCATGAAATGTCCCTTCGGTCACTTGGGGTCAGCTCTCCTGGCTGCATCCCTTCCCAGTGCTTCGTGCACCTCCAGCCCGTGCACGAGCAGGGCAGCGTGACAAACCGAAAAGACCTTGATGCTGTTTGAGCACTGTGCAGGAGTAACTAAAAAATGGGTGTCCTATCAACACTGTTTTTCGTCACAAATCCAAAATATAGCACTGTGCCAGCCTCTACAAAGAAAAATAACTCTATCCCAGCCAAACCCAGTACACAAGTGTATTTTGTTAGTGTCTCATCCCCTGCCTGGTTTGAACCTGGCCTGCACTGCTTGTAACAATGGAGCTCTAAGGATGGCTGTTAGGAGTTGTTGCTGTGGCAGCAGAGAGGATGGTTCAGATGTTTTCATTGTTGTCATTATTATGATTTAAAGAAACAAATTGGAGTCGATGTGAAAAACAAAGCTATAAATGTCCCAGGATCTTCCCCAGACAGTCGTCATTGAAAGGAGGTGAAATTTGGGAGCTACATTACTACCTAATGCCCCTATTATATAAAATATAAAGTTCTTCAAGATTCAGCCCTAGGAGTGGAAGCGCTTTTTTACTAGAACATTTGTACTCTCTGCGTCAGAAGAGGATTTAAACTGCAGAGAAGCTGCCTGTCCTTGACGGGCTCTCAAACTGTGGTGAGAACTACGCTCAGTAGCTCATCAAAAGATGATGAGAGTTCTGGATGAATAAAATTGTCGTGGGGGTTAATGTTGTCTCATCAGAATGTTTTCTGATATAAAAATCTGGCTATATCCTTACATCTCATTGCGGAGCTGGCTGGAACCATCCAGCATGGGGCAGCCCCTGACCTCTTTCCCCGGAGGCTGCCCCTGCAGTGCCCGCTACCCAAATCTGGCTGCGTACACCCTGTGCAGGTTTCCAGGTCCACACAGGCAAGATGGATAGGGAATGTGACCAGCCTATCCACATCGTGATATCTTTTTGCTGGTTACCAGGAATTTTCTACTTTACTCAAGGATCTTTTCAATGTGTACTGTTCTTGTTTAAAGAGCATCACACATTCAGTACGTTCAGAGGCTGCACGTATTTATGGAGTCACACAACTTTGCAAAGGTTCTCATTTATTAATATCAAGAAATGAATTCAGGAATTTCTAAGTTAATGAACCTCTTTTTTTTTTTTTTTTTTTTTTAAAGAGAAAATACTCCATTATCTTGACATACAAGGTTCTTTTAATTTGCTGCTTACATCTCCTTCATGTGACTTCCACCTGAAGCAGAGATACACTCCATGGTTTTTATTGCAAGCAGATGGTAAGATTTGTGTGGAAATCATAGGCAATTTTTATTGGTCTGTTAATTACTGGCATTTGCATTATTAGGCATGATAATCTTTTCTTATTTCTGCAACAATTACTCTTCTGCTGGAGAGAAAAGTGACTTGCATTAGTCTGTGACTTTCTTGTTTTTTTCTTTAACCCAAATTGTGTTAGACAACAAGGAGGACACAGTTCGAATGCTCTTTCAACAGCAGTAGAGCCATTTTGTCAGGCTTGGGAAAATGCAGTGCCATTTCATCGTAGTCCCCTCTGCCGTACTGTGCCCTGTAGCTTAGTGTGCACTGTCCTACCTTAAACTTCCAGGTAAAAGTTTTATGTCGCTTCTTCTCATGTGATGGGAGAAAATTGTTATTAATATGGTCAAAATTGTATCTCACTGGCAGAAACCAGGAAAGTTGTGGATATTAAGTACAAAGACCATCTTTTACTTAATTCTCTGTTTAGTTGGGATAAAGCTACACTTCTGAAGCTCAGCCAGATCCTCTGGAGTATTAAAAGTACTGCCTGTCAGCATAATACAATTATGTTTTGGAGTCCTGTTGAGACTCCTAAAATTCAGAAACACAAGGTCAGATTCTGAGTGCTTTTAGGTATGCAGTCCTGAATCGTATTCATTTATGATAGCGAGGAGTTGTCTCTGTATCTGTCACACACTAGAAAAATCTGAAGAACCACAGATCCCCAGCAGGATTAAAAAATGAAATATCAATATTTTAGTTCCTCTGTCTCCATGTGCTATTATCCTTTCGTTCATACAAGCCAACATCATGGCATCTAATTTCTCGATAAGGAAACAGCCCTGTTCAGCTTCCTAAGCACCAATGCAAAGTAGTTCTGTAAGAAACGTGTGCAGTAAGCTTTCCTTTCCTCCAGAATGAGAGATGTATTATAACCTTAACTCGTTTTATCCATCCTTGCCTGAGAAATGAATACCTCTCAATGCAGGTTTTTAATGTGGTAATTAGACATTCCTGTGCTTTATCTTAAGTTCATTCTGGAAGCGGTGCTCTCATCATTCCTAACCATCGCTTTTTATTAACTGTTGGGAAACCACCCTTTTTGTATATTGGGAGATTAACTGTAATTAGATTCCATCTCACTAAAGCACTGCTATGTAAACCACTTCACCTCTTGTTTAATTGAGAAACTGAACGTGGAGAGGCTTTATGTTAACAAGGAAAAAATGAATATTTAAATTGGCCAGAACGGTATTATGGCTCTTCTGGGCCTCTTAGCACATAGTTAGAGGCACTGCCTCCTTTCCTGTGCTTATGTAGTCCTTATTTTCAGGCATCTCCACAGTGTGAGAAATGCTCTGGAGTTATAAATAATACACCGGGAGCAGAGTTGAGATGTCAAGTGTTCCAAACAAGCTCATCAGCATATATACATCATGAGCAAATAAACACTGGGTATTTCTACCCCTGTGTCTGGCCAACTCTGAATGCGTGGAAAGTTACTTTTTCTTAGGCTTAACATACATGTGGCAGAGCTTTTTCCAGCTGCAAGGGGCCAGTTCCTGGTAACAAGGTTGTTTGCAGATTTCAGAGTGTGGTCTGTGGATCTCCATCATACGTTCCTCTAAGGAGTGTGCAAAAGGAAGCCTAATACCAATGACCTTAGACTGACTATGGAAATGCCTCTTCACTGGAAAACTCTTTGGGGTTTACAATTTTAAAAGGATGGTAAACTATTTTGTTGCATGTTTACACTGCTGCTGTACTGCTGGATCGCTTACTGTGAGCACGAAGCTACCTACCCCAGTCTTGTCTGCTGGCAGATAGACTTTACACATAGACTAAAAGAGCTATAAGAGTTTTACCTTTTAGACATTGTCTGTTTTGAATATCTGCCCCTAAAGCTAATAAAATCTAGACTTCTTAGGTTTCTGAATAACAGTACTGCAGGCAGACAGACATCTTGGTTTGATGGGAGATGAACTTCTGTCCTTACACCGTTAATAGACCATTAGTCCTAAATTTCCTACACTTCAGCTGTGTTGCAAGGGTACCAACTATGATAACTGAAGCAGAAGGGAAGAAAACAATGACGATCACAGAATCATTAAGGTTGGAAAAGATAGTTGTGGAAGATTTTACTTCAGTTACAGAGAAACGTAGGAAGTACTGTAAGTCCTTAACTCTTAGCCTGTGACTGCGGTGGAGAGAAAAGAAAAATGCTTGTGCCTCAAGCAGCACACAGGAAATCCAAATCAGCAGGAGCATTCTTGATGCTTAGCTACCTGGTTAATCTAGGCAACTTGCCTGCAGTAACAGAGTTAAGTATTTCTTGCTGTGAGTTCTCAAATTCTTTTGTAGATGGAGTTGCTTGGATTCTGACTAGGCTGAACCCATGACAGAATAATGGGAGCCATGAGAGGAGAAAATCTCTAGATTTCCCTGTTAAGGCTTCCATCTAGGTGAGGTGAAGTGAAGTGCTGCCATAGCACACCTATAGTAACATACGTGTTAGACTTGTGTCTTTTATGTCGTGTTCTCCCTAGAAGACAGAAGATGATGGTGCAGCTGACTACTAATCAGCATCAGAATGATAACTTTTTGCAGAAGCACTTTGCTTTAGGTATTGGCTCAAGAAAGCATCTCCCTCTATAGACAGTCTTCCAGGTATATTGTTTCAAATCTTATTTTTTCTAGGAAAATTGACAGAAGAGCTGTGATTTAAAAATAAATAATAAAAAAAAAGCTGTGCTCCCTCTGGAGATCAGATTGTCTTGGTCATTTGCAGTTTGGTTATAGGTCTGGATATACCAAAAGAGACAGATTTGAGGATTTTCTCGAGCAATGGTCAAGGTGAGGATGTCCCTGCTGATTCAGGGTGATGAGGGGAAGGTTGCTTGCAGGTTGGGAGTATTTTTATAACATCCATTTTCATAAGATCTATTTTGGCATGTTTTCCTTTAAAAATTGTCATTTTAAAATTGCTGAAATATATAGGGCTTAATGTGAGCACTTAAGCTAGTATTTCACTGTCAGCACATGAACAGTGTCCATCAAAGTGCATAGAGACAACCTTATGCTGAAGTGTTTTGCTGGATTGAGTCCCTAGAGAATTCAATGTGCACAAATAAAATGTAAGTCTAAATATGAGCGTTGTTCCCAGGTTTGATGAAAATATTTTTGTTTTCTATATGTATATCTTAGTATATATTTCCCTTGAATGCAGTTTTAATATAATTCTGCTGTTCAGCAACCCAGATACAGGAATTGTGCCATAAATATCCTTCCCTCTCTCGCTCCCTTCCCCCACGTTGCATTTGATGAGTGTATCATTGCTATATATTGATGTTACTATTTTATTAAGAATCTATAAAATACCGAACAATAATAAGATAACTTTCTTTTCAACAGCCTCAGGGCTGGATTTGTGCTCTGTTCCATGCTGTTATATAAGTACAGAGACAGTGCAAGACATCACCTGCCTTCCTACTCCAACCCAACACAATACCAGTCATTGTGCTCAAGAAACTCTATTATCACTCTGCAAATAGGATTAAGCTGCTGTTGTCAGTGAGAGTTATTCATAGTTTGCTTTGGAAGAAGCAGCCCACAGAAGTGGATCTCGGGTTTTTATTTTTGGTGAGAGGGGTGCATCCTGAGGTAGGTGAGAGTGCAAGAAACCCAAAGTTCCTCAAGACCTACCCAGCTGTAATAAAGGGTAGGTAATAGGCATAGCCAGTGCACAGCCCAGTTACTGCTCTTTCTGTCCTACAGGAATCTCTGCGTGGTTCCACTGCCATAGAATCACAGGATGGTTTGGGTTGGAAGGGACCTTAAAGGTCTCCTCATTCCAATCCCTCTGCCAGGGGCAGGGACACCTCCCACTAGACCAGGTTGCCCCGTTAGTAAATATCCCAAGTTAGGCTGGGAAGAATCCAGGCCACTGTGTCTTGCTTCAGGAGTTCTTACTAATGTGATGGATCATTTATTGCTCTAACTTGACCAGTAGATTCACAATTCAAATTGGGCTTAAATATCTATCGTGTACCCTTTGTTTACATGTATGACTTTGTTCTTTCACTTTGCTCTGGGCATAGAGTAAGTTGTGTTGGACCACAATCAAATGTAAACATGTCAGCAAGTGTAATATTTAGAAGTGCAGGTATGATATGGTAGTTGTGAAATGGTACTTAAATCTAAGCCATCGATTTTGTTTTGTTGCAGTTTTGGAACCATTAGAGGACCTGTCAGATTTCTCAACCTTGACATCTCCCAGAAAGTGAATGAGAGAACTTTCATAAGATGCTGTGGTTGTCAAGAAATATTTGTTTTGTTGCAACAAAAAAGTCAGCGGTCATCTTCATATAGTGTATGAATCATAGAATTTAGAGGTAGGAAAGACCTATTGGGTTACATAGTCCATCATCTTGCCACTGCAAAATGGCTCTCTACCATGTTTTTTCCATTACTTTATGCAATTTAGTATTAAATATCTCTGCAAATAACAGGATTTTGACCACTTCCCTGGGGAAGCTATTGAAGGGTTTATTCAAAACTAAGATGGGATATTTTAGTTCATATTTCTCATGTGTAGATAGACAGATGGAGGAATGTAGATATATTTGAAAGAACAAAATTTTGTGAACTGATCTTTTCCGCGGTAGGTGGATTGAAAAATTTAGACGTGTTTTCCATTCCAGTGTTATATGTACCCAAGTGCCCTAGCAACTGTTGAAGGTTTGCAATTACATTTTCATGTATGTTTTGTCACAGTAAGGCGTCCTCCTAATGAGTGAGAGAGGATGTACTATTGAACAAATTATTTTGAATATACCCTGATTAAAAAAAAAGGCTTCCCCTCTTACCATGATCTCTCATCACGGGTATTTCATGTACTGCTAACTGCAGTGATAGATAAACAAAAGAGTAAACAAAATGAGATTTGTAAATTATATCCCTTTATTTTAAATTCATTTCTACACCTCTGTGCTACTGTCCTTAATAATTCTTGCTGCCAGACACTGCAGATCTTTATAGCCATTCCTTCTGAGCTAACGATGTTATTGTAGCAACAAATTGCACAGGTCTTGTTCTTTTAATCTCACTAAAAGATTAAAGATCAAGTAAAGAAGAATGTTATATAAACACGAAAACCTAACATTCACTTTCATTTTGTTTCACCCTTTAATGAAGCTGTTACTGTGCCTGTGGAAGATGCAACAGAAATCATTTCCTGTGTTCTAAAATACATCGTAGCACATCTATTTGTCCATAAATATAATGATTCACCATCTCTTTGGGACAACTTAGGTGATAATAATGACTTGCTGTGTGCACAGCGAGAGGATGATTAATAGAAATCTCAGCAATGAACACAGGTCAGTTTAAATAAATAAGCCCAGAACAGCTTGAAAAACCAGTTTGTATCAAACTAAAGACAGTATTTTCTCTAATTTAAAAAATAATATATATATATAATATTTAAAGTGGTTAAATAAAACTTTTATTCGTTTTCTGACTAGTTAGAATCCCAATTAATAAGAGACTTTCAGTATTTTGGCTCTTAGTAGTGGTTTCATTCATGGTTACAATTCGGTATGCTGAAGTTCCTTAATAAATTGTATTTTAATGAAGTAACACGATTGTCTACATAGCTGTAGATCAGTTCTTGACCTAACAAAGGGATTTGAAACTCCTATGGCCTTCATCGCTTAATTCCACACGGCATGTTCTTGGTATTTTCCCCCTATAATGTTAAAGGCCTTAAGAAACAGGAATAGACTTGCTCTCCTGCCTTCCCAAAAGTATTGATGGGACTTTTGCCCATCCTAAAATGTCAGTAAGTACTTAATGACTTTTAAAATAAGTCGGATTGGACATTTATCTACATTCTCTTCTAGTAAGGACGTTAGTTTTCTGTGTAAGATCCCCGTGGAGATTTTTTGCTTAATGAAAGTGAAAATGCAAGGTAAGGTAAAAATGAATCCACAGGAAAGTAGTGCTCTGATCTGAGGGAACTTTTACTACTCTAGCTTGTTGAAGTTATAAAATATACACAAAATAAGCAAATGAATAAGCTTGTTGCCCAGGGTGCTAAACATAGAAATCTTAAAAATTTGCGTGCATTCCTGAGAAATTCTTGGACTGGGATCAGTTTCTTATGAGAAACCTTTGCACCAAAGCTTCAAAAGACTGAGGAGGTGTCATCTATTTCCCTAGTTAGGAATTTACTGTATAACCAGAACAGGCAGGAGCCAAAACCGCCATGAGCAACTGTGATTAGATGCTAAAAAACATTACTAAGTTGTCATTAATCAGGCTTTCTGTCCAAATGGCAATTTCCAGAAAGTAAAATCTTATTTCCTTTAAAAATTAGTCTTTGTCTCTTTCCTGCTCTCATCTTGAGCATTTTTAAATTTTTAAAGCTGATGAATATCTATGGTCATCTCTCATATCATACATCTACACTGCAATCTAGCAATGCAGCTATAGCTCCTCGTGAGACATCTGAGCTGGCTTTAAAGCAGCTAGTTTGGGTATCAAGCATAGTGCAGCCAAACGGAGAAAGGCCTGGACCTCCATTTAGGCTTTTTGACATATTTAGGCTTTAGCAGTCTTTACAGAGACCCATTCTGGGTAGGAAACCTGCATATTCCTTATACCACTCGAAGTATAAAGAATGATGAACGTGTCCAGACCCCTGGGGTTGGGAGAATCCCAACACGTCAGTAGTCTGAGGTGGCTTCCCACTGAAAAATAAAAATGACAATACAGGAGTTGCATCACTGTCTTGAGAGTTTATATCTGATTTCTCTTCACAAGAGATGCATAAATGACCAAGATCTGTCACAGCAATTGGTTTGGACAAATCAACCTTAACAGAGAATTTTATGCAGCCCAGAGTATTCAGCCCAATCCTCAAGTCATTTAGCATAAAAGCAATCAAGCAAACCAATGTCAATTTCTTATATCACTCACACCCTCTTTAGATTACTTATCTGAGATTCATTTTTACAAGTTTCCGTTTTTATAGTGAATTTGTATTGCCTTTGACAGAAAAAGATGATTTTTTCAAGCAGGATATAATGATATTTTAGTGTGCTGCCCTTTGTTCAAGACTGTATTTGATTGTTTTTTCTTAGTAGTAGTAAAAATAATAATAGTTAACACTTTTATAGTACCCCGTGTATTGAAAAGAGCTTTGTTGCTAACAGCTCACTATCTTCTGTAGGCTAGCTAGCTACTGAATCTCCATTTTAGAGGTAAGCTGAGACAGAAAATCTTTAACAGCCACCCTTTGGAAAGCAGCCATCACTGTTGGTCTCTGAATTCTCTGTTGTCCAGCTCCAGTTTCCAAAAGTTCTTGGCACATCTTCCTCCTTTGTTACCTTCAGTGGGGGAATCACTTACTACTCTGAAAGCAGGAAGGGAGAAGGGTAATTGACAGGGTGTCAGCATTTGAGTGAGATGGCATTTCCTCATCTGAGTGCCCTGTCCTTCAGCCTCCAGCTGTTTCACACCGTACCCACCATATGCTCCGTCCATCTACAGCCACAGCCCCACTGCTGCTGAGCTCAGCGAGCCAACCCCACTGCCTCCAGCTGCTCTGCTTTCCCTTCCTCCTCACTTGTCCACCATCATCTCTGTGCTCCTCCCTGTTATCTTCTGATCTGTCTATGCGTTCTCTCTGATTCTGGTCCCTTCCTGCCATTTTTCTGTGATTACATTCCTGTCCCTGCTTGCAAACGACTGAATAATCTTACTGGTGTAAGTGCAATGAATTCACCAGTCACAAAGAGTGCTAATGCGCCATCAGATGCTACACCCCCTGCTTGCTACCACCAGCTCTTTGCGTGCAGGAGTTCACATTCAGTTCTGCTTTCCTTCCCTCCCACACTTACATTTCCTCCACACACACATCTGTTTTCCCTTCTCCAATCAATGGCAAGATTTAGCATATGGGTATACATTACTGCTTAAATAAAAACACAGCACAAATCCTCCTGGTGGGTCTGTGGGTGTGTAGATATAACACTCCGAATGAAAATACCATCAATTTTATCTATTTATGATATTTTTTTTTTTTTTTTACAAGAGCCTGTCATGAGAGTATTTCTAGTGCAGGAAAAGAGCAGAAGACAGCATGAAAGGCTGTCATGTTGGACCTTGTGGTACATGCATTATTTCACCCTGGAAGACTGATTTCGTGTGTGATATTTAATACACATTAAGAGATACTTATATTTTTAGTATTTCTGCAGATGCTGCTTACATATAAATTTATTACATAGGACAGCATGAAGGTGGTTTTCTATTTTAATTTTTTGTTGTGACTGAGTTTTAATTAGAACTGGTTAGACAATAAAATTGTATAAACCTCTTCTTTGTTTTGTGGGGATTTTTGTTTTAAATAGTTGATCTCTTCCCATGTTGATTTAGGCAAAAAAAATAAAAATCTGATCTGAGACAGGTTTTTGAATAAAGGCCTAATTGAAATACAGATAGAAAAGGTCAACATTTTTTCTTTACTGAGTTTTAGTTTATTCAGGCAAAATCTGACAGTGCATGTTGATGATTATTTACAGAAAAATCTTGACAAATGTCTGTACTCCCCCAACCCAAATATTTTACAGTGCATCTTAAAACGTCCTAATCTTCCAATGGCAGTTTCATGCTTTGAGTCGTAACACTATTTTTGTATTAAAAGCTTTTAATGTTGATTTTCACAGAGGAAAACTCCTTTCTCTTTTAAATTTTGAAGTGTGATGTGGAGTCAAAAGAAAGCCACTTGGGAAGGACTTAAGTCTAACTGCACAGGCTGTTTTTTTAAGAGGATGAAAACTGAAAGTTTCATTTTTACAGCAAAAGACCTTACTTTCTGAAAAGACATAAAAATGTCTTCTCTGAAGACTTCATACTCTTGACTAGCATGAGAGAGTATCAGGGTTATTACTAAGTAAGTAGATTTTTTCCTATAAGACAGTGTTCAATGCACTGGAGCTACTACAAATACTTGAACAGCAGTTAAAACAAAGTTTTTGCTAAATCTTGCAAGACTTAACAGCTCTTTTTACACATTTAGCAGAACGGTGCCCCTGGGAAGCGAGGGAAGAGAAAAGGCAGAGAGGCTTGCCTATTTTCAGACTTCATACTTGGGTCTGTAAACCTGCCGAGATGAGATCTCTGAGCCTGTTTAACGGTTTGCTGCTGCTGAAAGGAGTATTTCAGCTTCTGCTCTCCCCCACTTCCTCTTCTGCCCTCCCTTGGTTCTGCCCCCATGGTCCAACCTGTTTTTTTATAGGCACTGGTACTTGTTCGAGCACTCACGAGCTGATTCAGCGTGTTAAGTCAGCAGAAAGCAGGGTTGTGTGCGCGTCTGTGTGTCTTGTTTGTTTTTATTTTAATTTGGCTGAACCAGGCAGGGTTTTTGCAATTTTATTTGTATTGTATTTGTCGGGGAAGAGTCTGTACAAACACATAACGGAAAGACAATCACTGTCTCGAAAAACATACGGTACTTTAGAAATCAGTAGAATTTAGATATGCACTTAAGCCATTCCTAGTTCAGGGCTCAAAAAAATAAAAATAAAATCAGATTATCTTTTCCAGTAGAAAATAAAATCAGGATATTCTGATGGGCAACAACATCCCAGAGTCTCAGAACCATGCCTTCTGAAGTTCTCAGGTCCCTGTCACCCCAGAATAATTGAGAAGCAGGTTTTTTTCATCCAAAGCCCTGCTTGGAAATTATGTTTTTGCAAACACCGGGGATGTCAAGGTTAAATTGGCTTCCTCTTCAGTTTTAAAACTGGCACACTTTCCCCTCCTTAACCTCACTGCTTTTAGCCCTTTGTGTTTTCCAGAACATTCAGACAGACTGCTTGCTCTGCCCCGCTCATAAATGCAATCTCTCCCCCTTTCTCTGTTTTTCTTCTTTCATATTTTTTTTCTGTGCTATTAAATAAGTGAGTTATGCTTCCTTTCAGTTGAAAAATGATAATGTAATGGGTAAAACATCAGGAATTATTAATCAGAACGCTGACATTTTAATTCCGTAATGGAAAACGATAAAGGTAGTAAGCTAAGGTTTGCTGCAACTCCGCCAGGACTTGTTAGTTTTGCTGTTCCTTTAGCAGCTCTGGTAGCATGAATGTTGTTTCAGACCATACTTAATGACACTAATGAAAAGGCATTGTTGTTTCTTGGTACCAAATATCTTTTCCTTTTATTCTTTCGGGTAAGAAGAAATCACTCTATCAATCTGGAATTTTTGAAACATGATTGTTGCTGAATTAACATGTTGTACTTTATTTCTGCAACTGTACTGAGAAATCAGTAAAATACGATCTGAAAATAGCAAGTCACCTTGAAGGCTTTACTAGATATAACATCCTTGTAGGTGCACCTGTTCCAGAGTAGGATATTTTAAGACCTACATTTTAATCTATAAAATGTGTTCGCTATTAGCAGCAGAGATCAAGCCTTCACAGATTATTCTGTGCACAAGGAAGATCTTTGAGTTTGCTTCTTTGAGGCATAATGTGGATATCTTTACCCTTAGTTAGCACCAGAGGTGAAGACAAAAGGATTTGAACCAATGATTCATCATCTTTTAGTCTGTTTCCAGGCTTTTCTTCACCTCTAAGTATAGAGGTACCCTCTGGATGACAGTAACTACAACTCATCTGCAGTGATATGGTGTTCCTTTCTGCACATGTTTTGAGAGGGACTGGAGGAACTAGCTTTTCATAAGGAAAATCTATTTAAAATGCCTGTTATTAAGTACATATTCTTATATTAAACCTCTTAAGGAAAAAGAAGAAAACTTAAATGAGGGAATGAAGTCTTATGCACACCCCAGATCTGAGTATCTGTAGCAGCATTTGTTCTGTAGAAGTTAAAAGCACAGAGAGAGCTCTTAACACAAAATATGAGGTGAACAGTGGTAAATTAGCTAAGTTTACAACAAACCAACTGGTGCATAATTTGACTCGAATACGAATAATTTTACAGAGCCATGTAGGCTTTCCTCTACGGACAAAGGATATTGACCATTCATAGAGCAGAAAGGTCAGTAATGCTGTTTGTCAGTTGGGTTTCTGGTAGCATACAAGAAATAGTTTGGGTTGAAGTTTTCAACCATGGATAACATAGATTACAGAACTGGAGGGAAAAAAAAAAAAAGAAAGAGAGAGAGTTTTGAGTTTTGTTTTGTTCTTTTTGCCTCCAACAGTTGAATTTAGAATGAAAAAATGAGAAAACTTCTTTCTTGACATGTCATAGTTCTCAATTATAAAACTTAACTTTATACAAGTCCTCAATTATAAATCTCAACCTTGGCCTAAATGCCTTCCAAAATGGTCCGAGATTTTTAAAATCTGTGGTGTAAGACTAGCCAAACAACAATTACAAAGCAAGCAGTTTTCAATATGATAAATGCAGAAGGATGTTCGCTTGGGCATTGTCACAAGAAGACTTATTTAAGAGAACCTGTTCCTAAATCTTGGATTTCAGTATGCAGATCCAGAGTTAGTGTGATTACTTGCTCTTGCCTTTGCAGATGAACAAGCTGTTTTGAAGCTGTTTTTAGAAATGTTTTGCTGCCATTAATTTAGCAATTCCTTTTCTTTTTGTGGGATTTCCTGATTTCTGAACTTAGGATTTATCTACACAGTTCGATTCATGAAAATTAATGTGAGTCAGTGAAAGATGTGCCTTAGAAATAGATCAGTTAAACATCATTAAAACCCCCAAGGACCTTCTTATCCAGAATTCAAGTGGTCCTAATTTAATTTAATTTACTTCCACACTGAAGTTAGATCATTCAAATGTAATTCTAAAGGAGAACATGCACATTAGGGTTTAATGCAGTTTTACAGCTTCTCTTTAAAGTAACATTTTTAGTTAATTCACTTTGTGATTGTCCTCATATAAATAAATCCCTAATCCCACAAGTGTTTTTAGTTCTCGCTAATCCTTGACACTTCTTAATAAGGGACTGCATAATCCAGATAGCGTCTCTACCAATTGCTGAGCTGGAAAATATCCAATTCCCAGTCTCTGCTGCATCTGTTAAGACTTTGTCCCTGACTATTCAGGTTTACCAGCAAACTGTAGTGCAATTGTAAGACAGGCTGAGAAATCTATAAGTTTTTGTTCCCCAAATCAATTAGCCTATACAAATACAATCAGACTCTCATCTATTAACCAAGCTAAAAAGCCTTTAAGCTGATCTGCAGGGGATATCTTTAGCATCTTCATCCAAACTTTCCCTGAGGAATGAACCATTTTCGGCTAAACGTCATGCGGGAGAGGATGCTTGAACCCTGCTGTAGTAGTGAGGTTTAATTATTGGATGGAGAACTTGAGAAGTCTGCACAGGGGAGGAGATTTAGATTCCATACCAGATTTCTTAGGTGTCAGTGAGCAAAGGCTGCCTAGAGGATGCATAGGATAAGTATATGTCTCAACAGGCAGCTCAGTACCTCAGGCATTTAGGTAATTTTAGGTGCTTTGAGTAAATTGTGCTATTGTTTATTTCTCCAAGGGGGCTTAGTGGTGATAGGAAATGTTGCCATTTGAGCTGTGGTAGTAAAGCAAATCTGAGTTGTTATGCTTTTGCTTTGTTTGCTTCTAATTGGAGCTGTGATGTAAAGATCCTGAGATGCAGTGCAGATACAGACAGTGATGACACTGGAAGTACAGTGGCCCCTACGGTATGTAGAGATGTGAATTTCAGTCTTGTGATAAAACTGCATGATTGATTCCCCCAAATGTGATCATTTGCTCATTCAGATTCAGGAGTCAGAAGTAGTAAAGTGGGCTGAAAGACACATCATACATTTGTTTAAATTTGGCCACAGAAACCAAGTTGTTAACAAGGCTAGTCTTTATGAGCTGTAAAGTTCAGACATAGACTTCTGAGTTCAGTTGCTTTCTGGAGTCCATCAGCTGTTAGATTTCCACTTGCTGCAGTGGGAGTTAGGACATGTATGAGGACATGAATGAGGATATTCTCATGTATAGAACCCAATGCATAGATGTCTTAATCTAACGGTAAGTCCCATCCTCATAACTTTATTGAACATCAAATTTTTTTTGATCTTTGGATCGGTGTACAAACTATAGCCTGATGGTATGGTAAATCTAAAAGTAGTCTTGGATGGAAACAACTGTGGCCCCTCAAATCACACATTCAGGTTAGTCTTCTCTGAAAATTTCCGGTGGTCTAGCTTTGTTCCTACTGACTTTATGCAGGTAGGTATGCATGATCTTTATCACCCCATTCTTAAGGTGATGCAGGTGTTTCCGTAGTGACATATGGTTGTCACAAAAGCATGAAGCCAATGTAATCTCCAAGTTATGTCTTCTAATAAATTTGACCGAAATATGGTTGTGTGCTCCCAATTAAACCAGAAGACAGGTTTACTGCTACGTGTCCTGGCGGTATGCGGAACTACAACCTCATTCCACTGGAACAGGAGTACATACATATTCTCTTCCAACCTAGAAATTCTGTGATTCTGTGATCCTGTGATATCCTCCTGGAGAGAGGGGGGGGGGGGGGAGGAGGAAAGTCTTTTAAAAGGCTGCTGCTAATTACATTTCCTATTTCAGATCTCACGCAAAAGAAAGCAATATCAGTGGCTAGGTACCTACTACTCTTGTCCTGAGTTTCTCTAAGTCTGATAGTCTCATTATCTCTTCTTCCTTCAACAACAAATTTTCCAAAAAGGTTTCCTACCCATGAATTTAAAAAGACCCTCAAACCTTAGCTTCTGAGCTCTGATAAATCACAGCCTGAGGTGGTTTGGTTGGAAAGTGAGAAGCCACTGAATAAGGAAAATGCTGAAATTTCACTCTCTGTAGGGATTACCACTTTCATTAGCCTCAGTGAAAACCACGTTTCACTAAATTTAGAGCTGCAGCAGAGCTCAATACAGATAATGCATTTAATGTATGCTCTGGGCAGTGAAGTTGAAACTATTTTCAACTCATTTTCTTTAGTGCTGGACGCAACCATCCTGTAAGTTTCCTGATAACTTAGGCTTTTTCTTTCTTAGAACAGCAAGTGATACTCTTCTAAAGCAGCCAGCATCCTCCATGACAAAGCTGTATCATGATTTCATTCTGTCATGTTTTATATCCACCTGGTAATCTAATGTCACGGTATGATAACACATGCACGTCAAAGATATGCTTTTTCCCAGTCTGTGCTCATGTCAAACACAGCTGAAAAATGTAGAGACTTTTAATTTTTTTCCACGTGTATCTTAACTCTGCCAGACTAAGGACAGTTCAAACTTGATGGGAAGGCAATAGAACCAGATGTATTGTCTTTAGAAAAATGAAGACGTAGGTATAGTATGTTTATAAAGGCAATAGAAGGGTGCAAACAAGACATCCAGTGAAGATACAGGGTACAAAGCATTTTTTTAATGACAAATAGGGTTTGTTTTCTTCATAGTATTGTTAACTGCAGACGTGTGACACTGAATTACACTTTATTATGTGTATACAGCAGACATTTATCTTACTTTAGACATCCATGTGTTTAATTTTCTGCCCTGAATTGTTACCTTTGACAATGTACAGTTAAGCTCAATTATGTAGTAAATTTTCATTTTTCAGTAGTTGAGGTGCTATGACTTCATGGTTCATGGCCAGGACTCTTGGTGACATTAGTCATCAAACAATAGTAAAAGTAAATATAAGTTTACTTGAACGTTTATGTCTGCTCTGCAGATGTGCAAACATTTGCTGTTAGCAATGTGTTTTAGACTTTCACATTAAGTCTGCAGTTTCCTAGGGCAAAAATATTAGTCTCTAGGTAGCCTTTTTGTTATACATTTTAATCACTTGTCAATGTGGTACCCATACTTAAGAATTTAGACAGAAATAGGCCTGAAAGAAAACCTTGTGTTACTACAGAGGATGTTAAATGTCCTGTCAGCACTGGATGTCCACCTTATCTACTCTTTATACTAATTTAGAACAACTGTCCCTTGCACAGGGACAAAGAATCTGGCCAGACAGATCTTTTTTATCTGGTGATAGAATTAACAATTGATAATAGAGTTAGCATCTAGTGAAAAGATTACGGTTTTCAGTGTCGTTATATGCTATATTTTACATGGTTAGATAGTAACTAAAAACTTCAAGGCTCTTGCAAACTATTTCTGTGAAAGTAATAACTGATACATGGATTTTTTAGCAGAGATGAGTGTTTCTTAGCAGGGACTTGTGTCCCTTGGGATTGATAGAACTGGAAATTGCAGTCTTTCCCAGATTACTAAACAAGTGGGAACATTGCACTGAACAGAGGTCTACTTTAGAAAAGATGAACCGATCTTCTCTATTTTCCTTTCTTTCTAAGCTGCAATTGATTTTCCAAGGCTCAAAGGTGGCTAGAATTAAAGATCTTAGGGAAAAAAAAATGTTTCTGGTTTTGTTGTTCATTAAACAGTGGGATTATCTGGAAATAGTAATGCTGAGGTCATCCCTACTACCTCTTTCAGCTTCTTGTTTGTTAGTTTGGTTTGGTTTTGGTTGTTTGTTTGCTTGTTTTGGGTGTGAAGGAAATAGTAGTCAAGAAATTCAATTATACTAGAAGCGTTCCCATAAAACATATTATCATAGGAGCTGTATCAAAGTCTACAGCCAAATTAGGAATCAGATGATCCAGATGAGCATTAACAGCTCCTGTCTCATAAACAATGTCATTTATGATTCACAGGAATTCTGCTCCAAATAAGCAGCAGCTGGGACACTGATCCACATCTAAAATCCTGCCTAAATACAGAGGGGTGAACTTCAGCAGTGTGGAGTCTGACTCTACGGATGGCAAGGAGCTCTCTAAGAAAAAGTAGGTCTTCTGGGGTAACATGCAACCACTGTTTCCATGAGGCCTAACCACTTAGGAGGGCAGTGGATCACTGCTGGGGATTATTTGGTTTTATAGGTTTATTAAAACTGTAGATTTAGAGTCTGAAACAGTATTTTTCAGATAATTGCTGGAGCTGAGCCAATGCAGAGCTCCATATGGTGGATTATAGATTCTATTATGGATGCAAAGTGAAGGTATCATTTAAAGGATTTTGGAAGAGGAACTCTGCATACTGCTCTAGTGAATTGCACAGCAGAGAGTTTTTCTTGAATTCCTTGATCTCTCCAAAAGAATAATGACATAGAGGGACAAAATAAACTTCTTTATAGACACAGGTAAATCTCACCACACTTCCATGTAGCTGGGAGCTAAATAGAGCCTTTTCTCATTTAGCAGTTGTGGCAAAAGCAAATCCCAATATATAGCGCAGAGAGCTGCCTCTTGTCTACTAAATTTCCAAGTAGCTTCAGATAGGTTCTTCTTTATTTAGTCCCCTAGATTGGAGTGAAATGTTATTCATTCTGCAACAGATGCCACATTCCCCACTAGAACTAACTTTGCAGTGAAGTGCAGGGCTGCCATATCTCTGATCTACCTCCCAAAGTAGCTGACAGCCTACATAAATGTTAACGAACCACATTTACCTCTGGGTCTTGGCCCTCCCAACTGCGTGAACTTTCCATATTGTTCTATCAAGCTCTACTTCCTCCAAGGTTTTCACAGCCCCTGTTGTCCCCTCACAAGTTCCTTCCAGTCGGCCTGTTTACCTTCATCTTCCTTATACAGCTTACGCGATATGCAGCTTCTTCCAGGTGTGATCTTGCAAGGATGAAGATGCAAGTGATGAACGTCCTTGGTAGCAACAGAAACAGTATGGGCATGTTTTTCCTCCTTTGTTGTTTCATCAGAGGCATCCCCACTTGGTAAAGCTTTGCTTTTGAATTCCCTGCTTGAAAGGAAAAATAAAACACAACTTCTGCTACTGAAAGTGCTGTGAGATGCAGGTGCTTGGAAAGCTGTGTATGAAGAGCCAAGTGTTATTAGTATTAGTAGAAATGGTTATTTAATAACCGCTTTTCAAAAATAGCACCTGTCACTCTTCTGTGTATTGCACTTTGTTGTGTCTCTCAGGAAAGAGAGTCAGAAAACTAATATGCTACCTTCTGTCTTAGGAAGTCAGTTTAAGGAGTTTTTTTCAGTCTCCCTCCACCACATGGAGTAGACTATAAATTAGTACATTTTATCCCTGTCATAGACGTATTTTCTATTATTATTCTGTCACAGCAGAGCCCATCTACTGTTTGCTGTGATACTCCTAATATTGTGGCACCTTCACTGCACTGCTCTCCTGAGACAAATACCTCTTGCTTACAGTATTAGGATGAATATAGCAGAAGCCCTTTAATATGTGTCATAAGGATAATAATGACCAGAATACTTTTGCCTCAAAACCTTTTCCTTTTGCTAGCTTTGCCAGCATTCTTTATTCAATCATTTTATTTATGAATAAAAACATTAGCTTACAAAAATAAGCACACCCAGAGATGATAATTGTTGCAAGGGCAGAGTGGTAACATAAAGGTTTTGTTTCTAGAATGCAAAGAGCAAATAGAAATGAGATTGAGGGTTTGCAAGAAGATTATTCTCTCTTGAAATAGTACTATTTTTTTTTTGTTATACTGCTAGCTGTGTTGGTTATTTTGAAGTGACAATGTGATTAAAGTGTGCAGGAGCCTACTTCTGGGTACCTTCCCAACTTCAAAACAGAGAAGTTCCCTTCCCTTCCCTTCCCTTCCCTTCCCTTCCCTTCCCTTCCCTTCCCTTCCCTTCCCTTCCCTTCCCTTCCCTTCCCTTCCCTTCCCTTCCCTTCCCTTCCCTTCCCTTCCCTTCCCTTCCCTTCCCTTCCCTTCCCTTCCCTTCCCTTCCCTTCCCTTCCCTTCCCTTCCCTTCCCTTCCCTTCCCTTCCCTTCCCTTCCCTTCCCTTCCCTTCCCTTCCCTTCCCTTCCCTTCCCTTCCCTTCCCTTCCCTTCCCTTCCCTTCCCTTCCCTTCCCTTCCCTTCCCTTCCCTTCCCTTCCCTTCCCTTCCCTTCCCTTCCCTTCCCTTCCCTTCCCTTCCCTTCCCTTCCCTTCCCTTCCTTTTTCTTTTTCTTTTTCTTTTTCTTTTTCTTTTTCTTTTTCTTTTTCTTTTTCTTTTTCTTTTTCTTTTTCTTTTTCTTTTTCTTTTTCTTTTTCTTTTTCTTTTTCTTTTTCTTTTTCTTTTTCTTTTTCTTAAAATATATATATTTTAAAATCTGTTTATTTATCTTTTTATTCCATCTTGATTTTACTAGCAGCAAACTCAAAGACCGTGAAAGGGTCTATACAGACCTATATCATAAGGCAGTCTCTGTTCCAATCGGGATTGAATGTAGGGCCTTGAGGCTTTAATAACATCCTGATGAGAAGGCCTCAGAACTCATCGCAAAACTGTGGTCTAAATGAAGAATAACAACTAGCTAAGGAAGGACAAATGTGGGTCAAAGTCACTGGAACATGTAGAACAGTATTTGGCCATATGACCTACTTGTTGTGTAAATAATTTAGTGAGTAGATACAAAGATACCACCAACGTTAATAATCTCCTGCTATACCTACCTTGTATGTGAGCTCGGTGGCCCCCAAATGCTTTGAAACCTTGAAATTGTTTGTCTATGTTACCAGCAGTTTTCCTTGAGCTGGAGCTTGAGCCCAGATACCCTGTCTGACCTCGCAGTAGGGGCCTTTCCCAAGAACCTTGAGCCAGCTCATTTTGCTGATGTCCATGACGTGATGCTACCCTGAGGGCAAGTCAGTAATAACATCCTGCAGCACATCCACATAGCAAGCAAGCAGAACCTCGTGTGCATTCAAAAACAGGTGGGGTTTCTCTGCTCGGTGAACTAGCTGGGTTGCTGTAGAGCTGGCCCCTGAATAGGCAATTGCAGGAAAGTACTGTGGAGAAATGGCAAATTCAGCTTGAGTCTGAACTTAAGGCTATCTCTACAGAGTTTTCGATATAAAAGAATTGCAGAATATCCTGAGTTGGAAGGTACCCACAAGGATCATTGAGTCCAACTCCTGTATATGTATAGATACAGGTAGTAAACTCAGCTAGCCACTTGTTTAAGTGATACCGGTTCATAATTTATAATTATTGAGCTAGAAGTGAAACAATCATCTTAATGTTCATAGTTTCTTAAGCCTTTTAACTGCTCACGCCATATATTTTTTTGGCATCCCATGTTATCTGTTCTGTTCCATAATGTTATGGTTTGTACTTTTGCTCTTAGTTTGTTCTGGCTGTTCCCAACAAACTCTTTGCAATGACAATTCATAGTGATATTAGAAACTGACTTCCAAACCCCTGATCTTTTAAAAAACACTGTTTATTATAAATGACTGTGCCTCATTTATAATTTAGAAATCAATTTCCCAACAGTGTTATGAACATTCCAGAAGACAAAAAGAAGGTCTAGCCATAGTGCTGATGGAAGCCAGTAAGAAAAGAATTACCTGTCCAATTGAATATATATAGATGTTGATAATATAATAATATGACATGGCCTACTTAAAACTGGTTGTACTCCATCACTCATGACAAAACAAAACCACTCTGATCAGTGTCAGGGATGATGGAGTTCTATTGCAAAACATTTATTTATTTATATTTAAAGAACTGGTATCCATTTTTCATATATATTTCTGTGAATAGCACACATTTGAGGATTATGCTAAAGAAATTACCCCAAGTTCTGCATTAATTTTATTTTATTTTTTTCTGCAGTCATTCACAGATCGACTGAATGTTTACTCATTTCTGGACGAATAGGAAGGCGTATTTCCTTGCCTTTCATTCCCAGCCCATGAAGGGCTAGATGTAGTCAGAAAGTGGCGTGCATATTCAGTATAGAAAATCCTTTCACATAGCATACCTATGAAAAAATACGTACTTTCTGGATAGGGCTGAAATTTTCACCCAGGTCAAATGAGCCTGAGGTGCACTGCAAGCTGTGGAGTTGCTGAATATGATACATCATAGATCATTCTTTAAGAAGATGCAATCTGAAGTATGTTCCGGAGCTTTACGCTTTTTATTATGTTTCTAATTAGCTTTTGCTACCTACCTAAGGCCTCCAAATTTCCCTTTTGCTATTTTGGACAATCTGGCTGCCTGCTATTTGGTGTCTATCACTGAAAGAGTTGACATTTATACGCTTGCTGTGGATGCACAAGTGAAAGGAACCCAGCATTTTAAAATCATTCAGCAGTGATAAAATCAGAAAGATCCACAATAATTTATGATGTGTATAGATTTCACTTTCCAGACTACATGCTGTTCGTTTTGTTTTGTTTTGTTGTTGTTTTATTGTTGTTTGTACCTATATGGCTCTCATTTTAGCAATTACCTCTTCAGTTGTATAAACTATCGGGCAGGAAAGCTAATCTGGTAGAAAACATGGAAACATTTGCATCAATAACCATCTTTATAAAATCATTTATCATCAGAGCTGGGCAGCTTTCCTGTTCATGTATGGCTGAAAGTTGTAAAAAGTTTCTCTCTCATGAGAGAGAGAAATGGCATCAGGTCATTACTGCTCTTCACAGAAACACTGCAGGGAAATACCTGTCTCTTAATATTTCTTGACTCAAACTCTAGAAGTATATATATATATTTTAATTAGGTATTCTGCTCATGTACCTCCAGTAAATTAAAATCCTAGAAAAATGCTAGAAACTAGAAACTTCAAGTATGCAGTGCACAGTGCACACTTCAGTGTGTCCTTGGTTATAATTTCTTATAACTTGAGGTAATCTCAGTGAATTTCAGATCAGGGGTATATGAAATGAAATAAGTCTGTTCTTGGAAACTGTTATTCATCAATCAATTAGTGCAAGATTTTTTTTTAAATTCTAATCTTCCTGCTTCAACTGTATTGAATTAAACCGCGATACCCAGGCAGTTAAATTTTCTCCTTGAAATATATGCTTTGATACAGTATTTGAACATCCATCTGCTTTCTGAGGTGAGCAGATGTGGCTACTTCTACTGCAGTATGAAGTAAGAACTCATACTGTGTCTCTTTTCCTGGAAAAATGCAATCTGCCTCTACATATATATTCCTTTTAAAATAAGACTGAACATATTTGGATGAATGAAAATGAACTGTAGTTTCTTAAAGGCAATGCTATCTTCATTTTGTGATTAGTGCTACATCTTGGATTTGTAGCTGTTTGTTTAATTTGTAAATGTGAAATGAATCTTACATTGCTGGGTTACTAAAGAAAACAAGAGCTCGAGCACAAAATCTGAACTGCCATTTTTTTTTTTCTTTCTCAGACTTGCCTGAAGTATTTTGGGGTGTTTCTAGATTAACACAAGAGTTATTGAAAAAAGAGCCCTCCAAATTAGCTACCACATTTTAGTGATCATGCTTGAATATGCTATCAAAATATTAACATTTATTTTGCCATATTCAGCTGTTTGAGTCAAAAGCTAAAGGAACAGCTAGCGTTTATTTCAAGTAGCTCCTATGTTTTAGAACATCTCTATATACATTTGAGTTTAGAAATGGTAATTTAAAAATATTTCAGCTAAAGTAATTTCAAATGTGCCTTTAATCCTTATCTTGGCAATACCATCATAGTCTACGATCAAAGAGTAAATTTGAATATATTAAAGTTGTTTTTTTTTTTTTTTTTTTTTTTTTTTTTCTCTATCGGCATAGTACTCTGCTTTTTTAGGCACAGACTTTTCAGTCATCCTATGTGGGTGACATATTCTGAGGTAAGGTGTGCAAGACCAGTGCTAGATTTCAGAAAAGCTTGTCAATACTCAAGTTGGTAATTAGATCTGTATGTGCCTGTATTATGTGTGCAACAAGAGTACGGAGTTCTGAAAATTTGCTTTCACAGTACATACAAAAAGTTGCCAGAGTTAATACTTAAAATTCCCTTTTTAGAAAGCAATTTTGTTTAACATGGATTCAGTCTTGCTTAAGTGAATACCTAAATATAAAGGCAAGCTGGAGAAGACAGATTTATTGGAATAACAGCTGCCACCACTACTGATAAGTGCTCAGCATCTGACTTCTCTAGCTGCTGTTAAATCACGTACAATTCCTTAGGCTGGGAAAATAAATAAAGATAACTCAGTACAGCAATCTGTGGGAAACCAGGGGGAAGAACGTAGGTTGCAGAGAGAAGATTTGAAAGACTTTGAAAGACACATAAGCTAATCTGCATGCACGTGGCTTTGGTGTTAATTGCAGTCTCAGCATCTGTGTAAATAGTTTTCTTATTAAAAAGACAGGTTAGTTTTATAAAAACGGAGTCTTCCTGCATTACTGTCCAGTATACGATGCAGAGACATGTCAGCAGCAATAATTCCAGAGAGGCACACCTCCCCCTTCAAATATGATTAACTAGAAAATAAAGCTGGGAGTAAAGTAAACAGATGGCCTGGAGGAACTTTTAAAACTCTGATGGTGGATTTCCAGACAAAATAACCTACACAAACAAGGAAGTGGTTAAAAAAGTAATTGAGTGCATGCACAAAGGAATAAAGATGAGAAAACGACAGTAAAGGTTTTTTACTATCCTTTTGGGAGAAGTTGGAAGAGAAGCGAGTGACATGCTGTTGTGCCTGAAATGCTGGAAAGACTGATAAAAGTACTTAATGAGTAATGTGACCCCACAGAAGAGATCATGGAGTAGAGGCTGTGTAGTGCTGTTTTTGTTATTTTCTGCTTAAAGCCAAGCAGCAGAGGAAATAATTATGCCAAGAGCTGAGAACTCTGGTATCCCTGTGAAATTCTGGAAGCATTAAAGATTCCTTGTTAATGACAGATTTGTAGGTGAGAGACAAGTTTCTCACAGGAAGGACTATCAAGAGACATACATCCAGTGCCATAGTAAAGCTCCCGATAACCAGGACTGTTGTACTATCCAGGGAAACTATCAAAGCAATAGTGGATAGTAGGGAAAAACAAATGTGCCAGCTCAAATTAAAGAAGTCCAGGAAGTAAGAGACATTGAGGCTGATACTGTGATCTAGAATAGACATCAGACAGCAACATGAAAAGCAGAAAGAAAAATTTCTATGTCTGTGTGCAAGGATAAGGACTAGAAGTACTTATCCCAATACTGCAAATACCAGAGCAGCAGTTAGCAGTAGTGTGAGTAATGAAGGAAGCCTGTAGAAGAGATGTCTGCCACGTGTGAGTGATCCCCAAACCAATACATATATTCATGTCAAATAATTTTTGCAGCCAAGTTAATAGACTGGCAGCCAATTAAATTCCATCTGCATTATAGTACTAGCTGGTAAGTGAGACTGATAAGAGGATAACTCTAAGAGTGATGAAAGACAGTAAAACCTTTTTGAAATCAGTGGAATAAATACAGACTCACCCCAAGAATCCCCTTGCAAATGACACGTTATTGGATAAGAATTTCCAGTAGTCCAAATGCAGGTGTACCTCCCCTGGCTAAACAGCAATGAAATCTGTGATGGAAGAGACAAATGAACTGTCTAGAGGTATATTCCCACGTGCACTATATGAGACAATGAAATGCTTTCAAACTCCCCATGGAAAGGAGCTGGCAAACATACCAATGAGCTACCATAGTGTGTATGGTAATTTCTTACAGCAGGCTACAGTGGCAATCTAGCTACACAAGAAATGAAGAGCTCTTCAGGCAATATCAGACCCTGCTCTGAAGTCATGCTGAAAATAAGTCATTTGCCTTTTCCAAAGCCTGAAGATGTAAGATCTGCTTTAACATAAAAAATCAATTTTAGGTGAAGTTAGGTACAAGTTTTGGCATCACAAAGCTATGCAACAACTTCGACTATCATCATTGGGCTAGTGCTGCTGGCCATGATTAGTGGTATTTGCCCATCTTCAGAGGAGTTCCAATGTCAGTTGAACCATTCACTAGAGGAAGTCCTAGGAACAGTGCTGATGACATTCTTGAAGGCAAAGGAGACATCAAGGGATAAGCAATGTGGGACCATAATATCAGGCTGCAACAAATTTGTAGCAAGTACTGGGAACAGGATATTAGCAAGCACAAGTCAGGTGAAGGTGCGGAGAACTGAATTCTGTAGACTTCTAGGAAAAAATAGCCAGACCTTGGGACATCACTAAAAGCTTGTAAGATTGTATATATGAAGCCATGCAGTTATCTATAGGAATGCATAAGTGCCTTCCTAGATCCTGCATGTTCTTACCAATCTTACAGATTTTAATACATAATGATGCAGCATAAGAAGCATCATGGGCACAAGAATAGGCATTTAAAGAAAAAAAAAACAAAACAAATCAAAACACAAAAACAAACAGAACAACCACAAAAAGTATTATAGCTTTTGCTATAGAAATATTAGAATTTGCCTGAAAGATTTGTCCTGCTGGACACTGAGAACTTGGTGGCTGTTCAGGCAGCAGTTTACAGTTGTTAGAAGACCTCAAGAGACAAAAAACAAACAAACAAACAAAAAGCTCTATCAGAAAAGGAGTCACGGACTGAGCTTTTTGCAGGCAAAGATTTTTAACAGCTCAACCCTGAGTTTTCTGAGTAAACTCAGATGAGTGAATGTTACCAAGACTACAAGACAACAAAGTGGAAGAAGTCACTGCTAGTTGTAGATTATGAATTGGCTTTCCAGAAGCAATGCACCAATATCTGTGAGATGGTTTCTAGCAATGGGCTACAATATCTTTGCTTCTTTCTGTCTCCCTTCCTCTCTCCCTCTTCCCCACCCCTTTCTCCCTCTCCCCCATCCCTTTCTCCCTCTCATCTCTCCCTCCTTCCCTCTCTCCTTTCTCTTCCACCCCAAACACTGGACTGAAAGTGGGCATTAGTGGGATTAAGAGTTTATACTCTGGCATTGATCAGAACGTAAGTATTAAGTACCACATGAAGCTGTCCCTCATATCAACTGATGGATGAGCTGTGTGGTTGAGACATTTTGTTTATGGAAAATTGAGACATAACCTTAGGGGCCGATATGAAATGGACAACGTTTGACATATGAAATTATAGATTTTAGTAAGGCCAGTTGGGGAGCCTGTCTGCTTAGTAGGCTCAAAAAACTAATGGAGGGTATATACTTAGTTGATGATGAATTCAAAGACTGTATGCAATCCAGTGTTTACACGTTAGATCTGGCAGAAGGGGGGAATACACTGTACTTCTGGTAACAGTCACCTGTAGGACACTACACATCTTTCTGGGAAGTGCCTTTGTGAAGGACACAAGCAAGAGCTCTGACTAGGGAGCCCTGGGTGTGTTTTGCAAAGTTGTGTCTGGCCTGAGATTACTGGACTCAGACAATTGTCCATCCTGCAGTGTATCTGGGTTTAATGAAGTCATCATCAACAGGCCTTTGAACACTAGGACACCTTCTCACAGGTAGCACAAAATGATGGCTTGACATAGGTGACAACTGAGACAGTCAAGAAAATGTTGATCTAAAGTGAAACAGAAAGAAGGGCAAACTGGAAAAGATTCTGACACAGAAGCAAGAGGATTCATGGAAGCTGGTAAGGGAATGCCAAGCTAAACAGAGAGACCAGTCCAGTAGATGAGTGAAGACCTTTTAATTGTGCCCAGATGATCAGGCTTGGGTTCATGCAAAGCCATGTCATAAGTCACCAGTGCAAGATATGGTGGGTTACTAATTATTTGAATAATGGAATTGAAACTGAAAAAAAAAAAAAGGGGATTTTGAAGAAAATCTCAGGGAAAGTTGTGCTGGCATTGGAAAGGCAGAAGAAATGAAATGCGATAAGAACGCAATGGTGCAGAATGCAGGGAGGTACATTTTGGAAGCCTGTACTCCAACAGCACCTCATTAAGTAAGTAATCATTGGTGGACCTTGGAAGAAATATATTAAAACTGCTTGCACACATTGAGAAATCTTAAATGAACAGCAGCTATTCAGCAGAAAGACTATGCTGTTCTTGTGGCCTTCCTATTGAAAACATCTATACAGGTTAAAAAAAAAGAAAGAGAAGGAGAGGGAGAGAATGCTGTAATTTCAAAATAAATTGACTGTATTATAAACATCTTACATAAAGCAGTAGTGACCTTCCATTTTGAAGACGCATTCAGTTTCAGCACTTTATTTCACGTGGGTGCTAAGTGCAACAGGAAATTCAGAGAATAGTAATGAGAATGATTAGAGGCATGGAAAGACTTCCATACATGCGGAGATTAAAAAGATTAGGGTATTTACGTAAGAGCAGGGATGAATAAGAGGTAAAATGAAAGAGGTATATAAATTATTAATGGTTTAGAGCAAATCAAGAAGGTGCACTGATTTAACTCGCTCAGAATACAAGAACAAAGGGTTCACAACGAAACCATAGCCTTTCAATGTAAAACTGGTATCAGGAAATCCTTTTTACATAAATGTGACTTCACTGCTTCAAGGTTTGAGGCAGTGAACTTTATAGAATTAATAAAAAGGTCTGACATTTCTTGGGTAATCACCCAATACTATATGATCTGAATCTTTAAGAATTTGTAATGTATTTATCCTTACAAGAGGTTTCTGAGGTAGGAAGGTATTATCATGCCCCTATTCTAGTGAACGGAATGGAGTCCTAGAGAATGTTGGATGATTTGCCCTGGACACAGAAAGAATGCCTTGTAGAGCAAAACTGAATCATAGAATCATAGAATGGCTTGGGTTGGAAGAGACCTTAAAGATCATCCAGTTCCAGATCACCCCAGCCGTGGGCAGGGATGCCACCCACTAGGGCCTTGTCCAATCTGGCCTTGAACACCTCCAGGGATGGGGCATCCACAGATTCTCTGGGCAGCCTGCGTCAGTGCCTCATCACCTTCTGAGTGAAGAATTTCTTCCTAACCACTATTCTAAATCTCCCCTCTTTTAGTTTTAAACCATTCCCTCTTGTCCTATCAGTATCTGCCTGAGTAAAAAGTTGTTCTCCATCTTTTTTATAATCTCCCTTTAAGTATTGAAAAGCTGCAATGAGGTCTCCCTGGAGTTTTCTTTTCTCCAGGCTGAACAACCCCATCTCTCTCAGCCTTTCTGCATGGGGGAGGTGCTTCAGCCCTCTTATCATCTCTGTGGCCCTCCTCTGGACCTGCTCTAAGTGATCTACATCCTTCTTGTGCTGGGGGCCCCACACCTGGATGCAGCACTCCAAGTGGGGCCTCACGAGGACAATCACCTCCCTCAGCCTGCTGGCCACTCCTCTGTTGATGCAGCCCAGGATGCAGTTAGCCTTCGGGGCTGTAAGTGTGTGCTGCTGGCTCACATCAAGCTTTTAATCCACCAGAAACCCCAAATCCTTCTCTACAGAGCTGCTCTCAAAGAGTTCTTCTCCCAGTCTGCCTTCATGTCTGGGATTGCCCTGATCCAGGTGCAGCACCTTGCACTTGAACTTGTTGAATATTATTAGGTTCACATGGGCCCACTTCATCTGCAAACTTGCTGAGTGTGCGCTTGTCCCACCTGCGTGTCCCACTGTCTGTGTCATAGATTAAGTTATTAAACAGTACGGGTCCTAGGACAGACCCCTGAGGGACACCACTCATCACTGGCCTCCACCTGGACATGGAGCCATTGACCACCTCTCTCTGGGTGCGGCCTTCAACTCAATTCTTTATTCTTGAATCTTAGTGACTTGAATACTGGGTTGGTACCTTCATGTGTTGACAATCTTTTATTTTTTGCCATTATTTATTTATGCTAGTGATACAGTTGGCCACAAAGCTTCTTATAGAAACACTTGAGTCATGTCTTTTCTATGTTCATGTGGCCAGCACATAATGCATTGTCTAGAGGATTTGCATTTGCACGTTTAATTAGATAAATCCTCATGACACTGAAATTACTGAACATGCCCAAATCGATGGGATTGAGAGTGCTTCTCGATCTGATACTTCCCTGAAGTAATGGAAATACACCGATGCAAGATGCAGCATATACCTAACCATTTCTATCAAGTAAAGCCTTGGCTGTTCTCTGCTGCCACCTCCAGAATCATTGATCTGTCCCAGTCTCTACTGCTTTCCTTCACAAGAGTACTTCACTACCATTTTCCCATTTTTTAGGACATTGGGCTGCTGGAAAAGAAGACTGGGTGTAGAACTGCCTATGTGGCTGGCAGCTCCCTCCTTACTTGTGCTGCAGGAATAATAAAAGAGAGTAGCCAGACTGAAACAATTGTTTTATCAAGGCATGTGTCCCATTCTTCTAGGTCGGCCTTCCTATTTTATAGGGTCTTTTAGTGCACTAACCACAGTGCTACTAGGTTGTTTTAGGAGTATTCAAGGAACTGTTCCATCCAGAGTGTAAGTTTTCAGGAGATAATCTAACTTCTGCCTGCCAGAGGTGAGGCAAAAACTTTATGCATCAATATGATATCAAACAGTTCCTTATCAAGGAGGAAAGGTTAAACTGTTGCATAAATTATACGCCCGTGGCTACTGTTGAAGATGGGATAACAAAGTGAATTATTATTTTGATTTGATGCAAAAGTTCCTAAGTAAGATATGAGCTGGTAGGTATGCAGCAGTGAACAGCTATTTATTTGGAGGAATGAATGAAAACCCAGATTTTGCTGTTTTGTCCTTCTGTTTGCTGATCCAAAGAAACATTTTTTTATTTAATAGTCAGAACATTAAATATATATATATATATTTACCTCACATTTTTGTTTAACCCTGCAAATGTTAGAATAAGGGGCTATAAAAAGTCTTGGAAGGCATTATGTTTCTGTGTGTTGGCTCGGAATGAGAGAAACTTTCTTTGTGGGACTGTAGTTTGATGTGATAATGGATACCTGCTCTTCTTGCAGAACACAACAAATATACTGCTCTACAGCAGAGTCACTGATTCTTTGCTGTCTTGGTGAAACCCAACAGGCAGCTGAGCACCACAGAGCTGCTTGCTCACCGCTTCTCTCCTGGGGGATGGGGGAGAAGTACTATGAAGCTACTATGAAGAAAATTGACTCTATCACAGGTCAAACCTGGACATTTGTGTATGTCCTCTACAATGGCATGAATGATAAACTGTGCAAACATATATATATATATATATATAAAATTTATCTTCTCAATATCTGTGTGATCTTGGATCTTCATAAAGCTGTAAATATAACTTTAAAACTTTGCTTAAAAAGCCTGTTATAATACCCGTGCTATTGCAAAACCTATTTTTTAAACCTTTTTTTCCCTTCTAGTTCAGGATCAGCATTATGTGGTCTTGAACTTTGCTTCCAAAAGAGACAGGCTAACAAAGAGGGCAAACTTCAACCCAAGGAAAAAGAACTGGCTGGCCAAGACCTGCAATTTCAGCTTCAGATCTCTGCTATAACCATAATTCTCTGACTTTTCCTAGTAGCTCCTCTCCACCTGCTCCTGTTTATGTCTTGTACTAAACGGGTGACTGGAATTACCATGGGTTACCAACAGCTTCTATAAGGGCACACATGATTCTGTGTGTCCACTGAAAATAGCTCACATAATACATTCTGATTTTTTTTTTCTTTATTCTTTTCACAGATGCATTGTTTATAGTTGTTCTGTGATCAGCCCATAAGCAAACCCTGATCTGACTGGGGTCTAGGCAGCTGAACAGCTGAAATTGAAACACATGCAGTGGAAGTGTGCTTGCTGCACTTGCTCTCAAATAGATGCTGATGCAAGAGAGGAAGGAGGTTCCTGTTTCCTGATATAACTGTGCTTCATAGATAAGACAGGTCATCTTCTTCAGTCATTTTCCTCTATGACTCCCCACATTTACCTCAGAAAGATTTGCGACTAAGTCCTCTAGTAAACAGTGCTGCAGTCCATACTCTACTCCTCCACCTCCTCGGTTTCATCTCTCCTCAGATCATTCCAATTTTTCTCTGCAGTGACTTTTTTTTTTGTTGTTGGCAATGCTTCTTCGCCTTGTGTCACCATATCCCTCATTTTTTTTTTTGCCAAGTTCATAACAGAAAATTTTAAAAGAATTGGCCCCAAGACTGATCTTTGAGTAACTACCATTAAGCTGCCTCCGGTGTCAAATGACCTCTTTCAACACTGTCAACATTTCAACACTCTATTTCCATTTTTTCTTTAGCCGTACCCATCTACCAGTTCCTCTTTTACCTCTTTCTGCTCTAGAATTATTTATTAATTTCCCACACAGCCGTGTATCAGCTATTTTACTGAAGTCCAGACAGATGACGTCTAAGGATTTTCTTTTAAAATCATCTCTCTTTAAAAAGTAATGCTGTCAAGTTTATTCTGGCCACATCTGTCTTTGAATCTGTTTTGTATTTTGTGTTTGTTTCTGTCTGTTAGTGTCTTCTGTTCAAAAGCCTGTGCTCAACTGAGGTCCAGATAGTGCAATAATTGTCAGGCCTACAGTTTTTATCCCCACTGCTTTATAAGCACAAGCACAATAATTGTGGCTACCTGTTCACATGACAACTTGAGACATTTGTTAAAAGCATTTTCTTGTGAGTGCGTGTGCCAAGTCTTTCAGAATACCAGGCTGGAAATTGCTAGATACCTTCTAGTTCATGAAGACCCTCGAGTTTTATTTCTGCCTTCTCTGTGGTCACTACCATTTCACTCTTGCATTCCCAATATCCAGCTTTTCTTTGCTCCCAGCTCAAAATCATTCCCTCCCCCCCACCTTTTTTTTTTTTTTTTCTCTCAACCTTATGAAGTATTAATTACTAATTTAGTTTTGGACCTATTCATCTTGTTTTTAACCCTTTGACACAAACCAGGGAAACTGCTAACCTTTAAGACTTCTGAGGCTGTTTCAGAGAGCCATCCCACTGAGCAATCTCTCATATCCTGGTAGCTCTGGCAGCATTTCAGCTGGTCCCTCTGTAGCTGAAGACCTCAAAGAAAATCCTTGCCCCATGAATCATTTGCAATTATTCTAGCCAGTGCAGCTTCTGCTTTTTTTTTTTTTTTTTTTTTTTTTTTGTCAAAGCCTCTTAGGTGCTCAGTGCATATGTATGTGTATACATATATCACAGAATCACAGAATCACAGAATTTTCTAGGTTGGAAGAGACCTCAAGGTCATCGAGTCCAACCTCCAACCTAACGCTAACAGCCCTCCACTAAACCATATCCCTAAGCTCTACATCTAAGCGTCTTTTGAAGACTTCCAGGGATGGTGACTCCACCACTTCCCTTATAAATAAAATAAATTCCTTGATTCCTGTAAGCCTCAGCCTGAGGCCTCCTGATCCCTTTTTTATCACTTATCACTGGCACTTAAGTGGTAGGTAAGCTTTTCTAAGACATGCCTAACCTAGCTTTTCTTCCAGTGGCTGCTGTCTTGAGCTAGGTTTTTAGCTGCTAGCACTCCTGAGCACTTTTGTTCATCTTGCTATTGGCCTCTTCCTCTGAGCTGAGTCAAGCTTTCCTCCACGTCATTTTCAGCCATATTTTAATGCTGAATATAATATCAAACTTGTGTTGTTGTAGGTGTTATCAGTAGTTTGTTGTGCTTCTTTAATGTTTAATTTCTGTCTTGAAAGTTCGCTGTGGTCTCAAACTGATGTGTTGATAACAGCAGCTTCCTGCGTTGCTGAAAGGACTGAGCTGTGGGCCTGGCTTGTCATGGCAGTATAGCTTATCATACAAACTGCCTTTACAAACCCTGATCTAGTTCTACAAATTCAATATTTCCATTAAAATAAGCAGCTCAAAGTAAAGCAAATCAGCAGAATCATCATTGTCTTGGTCTCCTTTCCCTCAGCATTCATTTGAATTAGCTCTCCAGCACTGTTTGCACCTTGAATGATGCACGCTTGTGTCATCAGTTTCGGTGCACAGACTTCTTCCTAGCTTCTGTGATACACATTCACTTCCCTTGTTCATTTTTGCAAAACATACTGGATTGCTTTATTGGCCTGAAGAGCCTGGAGTTCCTATCCCTTAAAGAAACCTCATTCTCTACCGTGATTTCCATCTTTGAATGATACAAGAACTCTGTTGATGCACTGGCACACCATTTGACGTGGCAATATGATCAGCTCTGTGCATGTGTCTAAAAGAACAACACTGCAGGAAAAAAAAATATAGTGCTACAGAGCATGGATTGTTAAGTGCAAGGGGTACCACGTGGATCAGAAATCCCACAATATAAGCGCTGCATAAAAATGCAAAGAAGCACTCCAACAAACGGAATTTCTTCTGTACTGAGATGGACTGACTGACAGCTATGAAAAAGACCAGACGTTACATGATCAAATAGATATTCATAACCTTTGTAAAATTCTTGTGTTTGTTGACTAAAAATAATATGTAGTCGTTATCTAGAAACAAACACTTCTCTTGGATCTGATCAACTATTACTGATTTTGAAGTGAGTTTGAGTTTATCAGCAAAGATAAACACCTGAGCCGCATTTCAAAGATCTTTTAAAAAAAAGTCACACCCCTGTATGACTATTCATTTGATAAATTTCCTATTTCATTCTGAAAACGATTCTGCTGCTAGCTAGTCCACAGGTTTCCATTTTGGTTTAGAAGAGTTCCTCTTCATTTACAGGTAGAAGGGGGAAGGAAAGTAATGTGGTTTTCAGCTTAAGTTTACACTGTAAATGTTATTTTCAATTTGAGGCCTGGCATCTTTTTGATGTGACTCATTACCAGGACTCCTTTCACGAGTAAGGATTACTCACTCAAATAAATGAAGTAAAATGAATCCATTATCTTTTAAGGCTAAATGATAAAACCTGTGAATTAGACACTTTAAATAGAACCATTAACAATCTTTAATTACAGTACAGCTACCAACCACAGCAGTAATATATAGTAATACATACTCATTTTTTTTGCCTGCTGTTTCAGTGTGACATATCATTATGGAAGGAATGCTCAAGTCCTATTTTTAGATTTTAAATTTTGCAGACAGAGAAAAACCAAAGCTGGAGGAGCTGTATGAGCAACTCTTATATTATTTCAGGCAGTTTGAACTGAAAAGAACACACAGTAAAAAATAATTATGTCTTGTGGTTAGAGGGAAATTTCATGGGGCCCACAGGGACTCAGGGTCAAATGCTATGTGGTGTGCATCTGCCACATAGTCTCAGAGCCAGCAAACAGTATCTGGGCTCTTTTATTAACGTTATAGATGTAGCCATTCCAATTAGATGCCAAAAATGATTTGGAGGCATATTGTGGACCTCTGACAATGAGAAAGTTATGACAGACCCAGTGTGTACTGCCAGGACTACCAGACCTGTTTCTCTGTGCAGCCTGTTCAGAAAACTGAGAACTGTATTTGGGGACCACAGAAGACTCTCTGTGTACAGTCAAGCTTTAAATATTTTGGATAATATATACCATGAATAACTGATCGCTCCTGAATTATATTCCTTAGTAGCCGTTTAAGTCCTCTTTATGCACTGAGATAGGCAGTTTTAATATTCCTAAAAGTGCCTTGTCTGTCTATCTGTCTTGGATGACTGTTTTATTAACAACCTATTAAAATGTGTTTGTGGCAGGAAACTAATGAAAAATTATATCAGCAAAATATATTCATTGCCATGAGGATGCTCAAGAAGTCATATATTAAATTTTCTGATGAAACATTCATATATAAAAAAATGGTCACTTAGTAAAACTAAAACTTTCTGCAGAAATACACTCATTTCCATTAATGTCTCTTGGGTGAAAATTTTGCAGGTGCAGAGGCAGAGGACTCAATCCTCCAATTGCAATGTAGTTGGGGACACTTATCTGAGATATGGAAGATTGTTGATCAGGTGCATACATTGCTTTAGTTACCAATTCTATAGAGTTGTGAGCTATAGTAAAATGTGTATTGCCTTCACTGAAAGTATGTTGATTGTTTGGGGAATGCTTGCCCTTGCATGCATCTCTTGAAGACTTCCAGCTTTTGAATTCTGTGTTAATAAATTATTATTAACGCATTATTAACATATGCTCAATATGCTTTCTGTAGAATAGAGTAACAGAAAATAAATCCCCTTCCATGAGATCTTAGGTAAAACACCTGGATTATCAATGTTTCTGAGGATCACTTATTTAAGCTTCTTGTCTGATACCAGATTGCTTCCAAGTTTCCATTTTCCCATATTCTGTGGTTACAGAGTCCCACATAACGCAAATTGGTTTTCATCATTTGTAATGAAATGAGAATATTCTTGCTTTAGCATAATGAATTGCTAATAAAAAGGAATACAGTTAGATAACCTTCTAAGGTTTTACCCAAAAGATGAGAGACTCCAAAGCTGAAATTCTGTTGGATTTTTAAAAATAAATTGCAGTTATGTGTATAAATCAAGGTTAAAATCTTATGAATGGCTTCTGTTTGTACATTTATTATTTTTTTTGGGGGGGGTAGGGTGGGCCAGGATATAATTGGCCTTGACAGGTCTGCTGAGGAATAAAGAACAGAACTGCAAAAACATAGGATGGCTGAGAATCTGTGCAGTGTTAAGAACATGCTAAGGAAACCCTTTCATGTGCTATACTTTTAAAAAAGTACCTTGTAGAGGTGTTCATACTTTTAGAATAAAAAAAAATCTATTTTTATATGGTCAAATAAAAAATAAATAAATAAAAAAAGCATAGTTCCAGATGAATCCTTAAAGAAACCCCTCTATTTGCACTTTTTTTTAACCTTGAAAGTCTTTATAGCTCTGTTTCCTAATTCCTTGTTACTTGTCGCTCAAAATGTTGCTTCTGAGTCTGCTGAGATTTATACAATTGGTTCAGCGCGCTTTAGAATCTGTCTTTTTGGTTAGGTTAATGGCTAAACTGATAGCAAAGGAATGTATATGGGTGCATTATACTCCATACAAGCCTCCACAAGTGATTTATTTGGCCCAGGTCAAAAGACAAGATGAGATACTTCATCTGAATCAGAACTCCTTAAAGCAATTTCTGTCCACAGTAAATGTTCCATAATCTTCTAAAATTGTTGCTTAGATTAGAAAACTGAGATAAAGGTTACCACATAGACATAAACATAGACTACTGAAAATAAAAATCTGATATAACTTCCAAAAATACAGACCCTTCTGGATTTGGTGCATGAGTTTTTTCAAAACTTTACATTACCGTAAAATAAATCAAAACATTTTCTACCGACCTATTCTGATGTTACCTGGCCCTACTGCAGTGCAAAAGAGCAACCATAATGCTTGATAGATAGGGCTAGAAAGAACTGCGTGTTCATTGTTGATGGCAGGTATAACACATTCATAATATAGGATCTGAATTATCCTGAGATACTCAATGTTTAGCTTATCCCAAGCATCTCTTATCTTTCCTGCTATGGTTTGGCCTTGTAAATGGGGGAAGTGGTACAATTACATGGACACGGTGTTCTTCCAGTTACTTAGAAATACATGAAGTTTTGGAAATAACAGATCTGTAAATTTAAAGCTACTTCCACACAAATGGTATCTGAACAAGCAGTGCTTTTTCAGCAACAGTTTGGACTCATACAAGTGACATTTAACATCTAGGAGTCACATTAAAAAAAGGTAAAAATCTTGTAATGGTTAAATGCACTATTAAATTCAGTACAATGGTAACAAACAGTATATAAATCAACATTAGGTACACCCCATCCCACATCACCTATTTTAAAGATAAAGACAGTGACTAATGCTGTATCAAGGAAACAATTCACTTTTGATTAGTTTTTGATTTCTCTTGTGTCTCTATCGCAATCTCTCAGTATAATTCCACTTTACACTTCACCTTTAGAGAAGTCGGTCTAGGATGCTGCTGGATGCATTGCAATATTGTTTTATGTATACATTACGATATTTTTAGAGGAAATAATTGTGAGACTGTGAGATAGATTATTATTATTTCTCACCTTGGTATGTAATGCCATAGAATAGATTCTATCCTGCACTGAAAAGAAAAAAGTGCACGTAAGCATGTGGCTTCTTCCTCCCACTTCATTATCTGTGACATTTTTTTTGTGCTACCGTTTAATTTTATCTAGTTAATTCAGTTTTGTGTTTCTTCTAATCATTTCGTCTTTCCGCAAAGCCCTTTTCTCATCTGTTAGCAGTAATACAAGCAGGTGGGCAAATGACAAAACATCTTCAGAACTTTGCCTTTTCATTTGTTCCATACTGCATGTTATATGTATTCCATTACCGAGGTAGTGTTTTGGCAGATTTGTAACTGCTTTTGTTTGCCAATGTAAGGCAGAAGATGATTTATTTTCTGGATAGATAGTGCTTCCAAGTGGAATGCAATCTAGGAAGCAGGCATGCGACCTGGGAGAGTTTTCAGTTATATTTTTAGAACAGCAGCCAAGCTCATCTAGCAGTTCTGCATTCCCTTTCTTGTTTCCACGAGTATATACCTGAGTGGCCCTTAGCTAATTAGTCAACCTTTGTGTCCTTTTTTTCATCTCTGAAATGAAACTGAAACTATTTCCGAATTTCCAGATAAATTTTAATGCTTACATCTTCATCAATATTTGTACAGCTTTTTACAACCTTTAGAAAGAAGTCACCAGTATTATTACTATTTTATTACTCTACTTTTTTATTATGTAAGTGTTATTTTTTACCCTTTGGAAAATGGATTTTACTTTGAGGTTTCATAATATTTTCCTACATCTCCTCTGCTTTGATAATTAGCATTTTAATACAAACAAACAAACAAACAACAAAAAAACAGAAGGAATTTTAGCTATTATTTTTAAGGAGGATTTTTAAAAATATTTTGGAAGTTGCATGTAAGAAGGTGAATAATTTGGAAATATATCTATTTTGATTTTGATGTTTGTCCAAAACACAGAAACGACAAGGAAGGAATCTACAATTTTTATTTGTTCCTAAGAATTCTCATCAATTATATGTTTCCTTTTAGTTTTAATTAGTCCCATGTCACCAAGTCTTTCCCATTTCTTTCTAAAACACCCCTTGGTTCATTCACTGCACAAGATAAGCCTGCTGTGGGGCTTAATCAAAGCTGAGGAGCGATGGAGGCTGTTGTCTCTGAACAGTCTTCTATGGTGTTAGTCCTCCTCCTTTTTTTCTATTAGTGATTCCTGCTTTTCATATCCCACTCTTTTGTTTCTTGTTTCTTTTCAAGGCCTACTGGGAATAGGACATTCTTCTGTCCCAATGACCAACCTACCATTCTCTCTTCTCTCAGACATCCTACAGAGACATCCTCAAGGATGCCCCAAAGAAATGAATTTAAAAAGAAAAAAGGGTAAAACTGTAAAATAAATTAAATAAATAAAATTTGTTGTTTCTCTGTTTTTCTTGCTGTTTCTTTTCAGTGTTACAGGCTGAATCCTGATCAAGTGGGGAAGCAGCAATGTACCACTGATACTGATTTCAGGGACATCAAACCTGAATAAATGCTGAATGTCTGACCTACTCTCTTTTAGAAATATTACCTTTAGCACATCATGGATACTGATGTATTAACAAACAGTAAAAGAGTATTAGAGGAAATCATGGTTCTAGCAAACCTAACAGCAGTGGATATTACATTTTTTGACTTCAGTAATGCTTTTGACACTGTCTCCCAAAAGATGCTTATAGAGAAGCTGATGAAGTATGGGTAGATGGGCATGCAGTGAGGTGAATCATCAGGAACTGTAGTGATTTTCAGGGACTGTAGTGATAGTTCAAGGATTAATGGCTTTAAACCAAAAGATATTAGGAAGAAATTCATTACTATGAGGGTGGTGAGGCACTGGAACAGGTTACCCAGAGAAACTGTGGATGCCCCATCTCTGGAAGTATTTAAGGCCAGGTTGGATGGGGCTTTGAGCAACCTTGTCTAGCGGGAGGTGTCCCTGCCATTGGAAGAAAGGTTGGAATTAGGTGATCTTTAATGTCCCTTCCAGCCCAAACCATTCTGTGATTCTGTGGGTTGAAAACTGGGTGAACAGCCTTGCTCAGAGGGTTGGGATTAATTGTATGAAGTCTAGTTGGAGGCCAGTAACAGACTGTGTACCCCAGAGTTCAATACCAGATCCCGAACTGTTCAACATCTTAATTTGTTATCTGGATGATGGAGCAGAGTGCTTCCTGCTGATGATACAAAAGTGGGAGGATTGGCTGATCTGCCAGAGGCATATCAGAGGGACCTTGGCAGGCTGGAGGAATGGGCCAACAGTAACCTCATGGAGTTCAACAAAGGTAAGTGCAAAGTCCTGCATCTGAAGATGAACAACCTCAGGCATCAGTGTATGCTTGGGGCTGACCATCTGGAAAGCAGCTTTTGTGGAAAAGGACCTTGGGGGCTGGGACTGAACATAAAACCTTATAGCTGAACTCGAGCCAGCAGCATGGCCTTGCCACAAAATAAATAAATAAATAAAATAGTATAGTGTTGCCGGCAGGTTGAGGGAAGTGATCCTTCCTCTTTATCATCTCTGATATGAAGAGATGCTGAAAGAACTGTGACTCTTCAGCTTAGAGAAGACCTGGGCAGTATTTCTTCAATGTGTGTAAATGGAGTAAACGTCTGAAGGGAGGGTGTAGAGAAGATGGAGCCAGACTCTTTCTAGCAGTGCCCAGTGCCACGACAAGAGGCAATGAGCACAAACTGAAACACAGGAGGTACCATTTGTACCATTTTAACATCAGGGAACACTTTTTTTTTTTTTTTTTTTTTTTTTTTTTTTTCCCTGTAATGGTGAGCCCTGGAACAGATTGCTCAAAGAGATTGTGGAAACTCCATCCTTGGAGATATTCAAAAGTTATCTGGACATAGCCCTGGACAGCTGGTTCTAGGTGACCCTGCTTGAAGCATGGGTTTTGGACAAGGTGATCTCCAGAGGTCCCTTCCAACCTCAACTGTTGTGTGATTCTGTGATTGTTTTAGATGCAAAATAACACACAGATTCAAAATACCTAGCAAAACATCATAACTATGATTTAGGGCAAATTTTTAACATACTGTAGGAGATTTTTATAGTTTTCATTAGTGTGCATGAGAAAATGCTGTTATATCTTCAAATGTCACAGAGTCAGCTTACCTATAAATATTGTGACAAATATAATAAAAGAGGTTTCCAGACAGCATACCAGATGGATATCAGAATTAGATGTATTCTTGTGTGTAAAATAAGACTGCCCCCGTATCAACATTTTTTTTTTTGTGAAGGTAATAGAAATGTGAAAATAATTGAAAACTGAAATACAAATGCAATATACATTACAAGTATTATTGGAACTTCATGCCCTTTAACTCAAAAAGAAGCTTTATGAAATATTATGCTGAACTGTGACAAGACTAAAGTTATTAAAAACGGACCACAGTTGAAGCACTTCTCCATTAAAAATTGAACGTTTTTATAGGAAATAGGGAATAAGGATCTGTAATGATAGGGATAGAGTGGACATGTAAAAGGACATTTGGACACCCCTGATATCTGAGCAAAGTTATGCAGAAATCTGTGGTTAATTCAAGTAACGCTGTTCTTATATTATTACTAAAGTAGAGCACTAAAAATTTCTAACATTGCAGATAACAGAATTTATTCCTAAAGTATTCTTTGATGTATAATTAGGTAGATACTGTTATATTTTTTCTTTGAAGGTTCAGAAGATATGTTATCTTGCACTTCAGCTGACTTTATAATGATTCATTGTAGCAAATGAAATTATATACTGTAGAAAGACTTTTACTGTGCTAAGAGTGTGGACTAAAACTAGTCTCCTGCACTAACCACAGTTTTAACTGGAATCCTTCTTATAAAGAAAGAGAAAAATACGGGAATAAATTGTTAACATGCTCAAGACAAGTCAAATGAATAGGCCTGGAAACAAATCTTGCATCTATTTTCTAGAGGAAGAGTAGAAGTACAATTTCTCCCCAGGAAGGATATCCACAGTCGCTTAGCGTATCACTTTGGTGTGTTCTTTCAGCTTTTGCAGGCTCTGTTTTCCCCGAGCCTGCCTGTGCCATAGAGGTTTGTTCGCTAGCAAAATGCATCTTGTAAACCAGCCTGCTTCCCATGAGGTACCCTTGTGTCAGTGAATCATAGTTATCCAGGTCTGGCTTGATGAGCTGTTGGAAATTAGAAATGAAAATCAGATCCATTCTCCTCTCTTATTTTCTCGTCTTACATTAAGATTCAATGATCCTTCTCTGTAATTAATGTAAATAAATATATTTGAAAGTTTTCTATAGAAGGATTACGGTGCTAAAGTCAGAAGCTCCAAACTACAAACTTTTGCCAAACTTACAGCAATTTTTGATTCCTTCTCAGGAGACTGAACCCCAAGGTCCACAGCTAAGACAAATGGGTACTGGGAATAGTTGGGTTCTTTTGATCTTTCTGACCAGAGAAGCCTTTTTTCCTGTTGGTTATCCTTCTTTTTCAGAAGTGCTACTTGGTGAAGACCAACCAGCTTTGCAAGAGAACTTTTCGGCACCTCCTAGCAATTTGCTTAGCTGTGTTGAATTTATACACTAGGTGAGGGAGTGGTAAGGGATCCACTAGTCATTTCCCACCCATTTCACCACTTGATATGGCCTTTATACTCCCTGATCACCTGGCAGGGTACTGACTGCCTGACTGTGAGGCCCACTCCACATTTTCCTGAGAGGAAGGGTATATGCAATGAAATTTAAGGTCAATATATATATATATACTATTCCTACTGTCATGTGTTAATGATAGAAGAAGAAAAGGTGAGAGAAAGTCAACTTGTACTCATGTGGTGTGGTCTTAATGATTTCTATGATTCATTAAGCAAGATCAAGCCATGGGATTATGTTGACCCTAATGCTCATTTTGGAAGTTTCGTTGATCTTTAAGGTACCCTGTCATGTGGTAGAACTAGAATATCATAGGCTGCTTGTTGAGAAGCTACTTTAGTGAGGGGAGCAGATTTGATGTGCTCACAAGAGCACGTGTTTCTGAGGGCACATACTGCTCTGCTCTGTGCCAGCTGGAATTTCCACAGTGTTAGAACCTGTGTGCTGAAGGACATTGCAACTGCACATGAGTTGAGAAGGGTAAAGACAGAAAACATGGCTGATGTCCTCTTCTACCATCACAGGCTGGTGTTAGCCAAACAGATCCCGTGAAAAACATTACTCCCCCATCTTCCCTAAAATTGGGGAAAAATCCAGGGAGCACTTCCAGCTCTAATTGAACAGTTCTGCCTGTATATCTTTGACAAAAAGAGACTGTACTTTGATTGCAGGCTCTTCAAAGTGCTTCCCTATGCCTACCAGCACAGTTTCCTTTTTCAAATAGCAGTACTTCATCACAGTCAAGAGTGGATCATCCTCTCAGTAGTGGTAAAGTCATGTGGTGAGAGATAGATGGTGTTGCTGATTTCAGCAGAAGTTGCCAGATTCTGAGTGTTTTAAAAATCTAATAATGTTGCCTATATTGGTATATTAATGTAGACTTAGGAAGTAATTTTATGGGCTCGTGTTAAACAATAATTCCTTTGTCATTTGTTTTCTAGTGCTGTTATGTTAGAAGAAAGTTAGTTTAAAGTAATCTCTTGAGAAACTGAGTTCACATATTAAAACCAGAGAAACACAAGCAACCTAGCTCTGGTTTGCTCTTTCATACAGCTTGTTCATTTTGATTGTATCTTGGTATAAATCCTTGTCATTAAGTGCTCATGTACCTTACAGGCAACATTTGATGTTTTCTTCGGAATGGATTGGATCAGTTTCAGTAGCAGATACTGTAATATTTATAATTGACATTGACAGTGGATTATGTGGAACTGAGTGTCCTAAGGCATCAAAGTAAATTACATTAGCCTCAGGTTCTGAACCACTGTGGCTTTTGCTGCTTTGATATTGGTCCTATAGATTCCTTCATTTGCTTAGTTTGACATTCACATGATTCTGTTCCTTCTCTTCCCCCTTCTTTCCTTTACACTACTTCCCACTTACAGACTAAGTTCTTGAGTTTTAGAATTTGGTGGCACCTCAGAAAGAAAGCAGGAAGGACTGGCTGCGGGAAACAACAACAACAAAGTGGTTCTGAATACACCCTTTTCCTGTGTCGTTGCACAGCTCCCCTGCACTTCAATGAAGGAATCACATAGGTCTCCTGATCTGCACATCTGTGCTTTTCCTTTTCTTTCTAATTCAGCATTAAGGCTCCTCCAATCTTTGGATCCCGTGGGAGATTCACTTCTTTCAGGCTTGACAAATATACCCCTGTTGTGTCTTCTCATGCTCTTATTCAAGAACACGAAGAGAGAGTGGCTACATCTGTTCATTAAATTTCTTCCAGCTTCTTCAGAAGTCCTTTGAATGACTTTGTTTTTGACAGCTGTGATCATATCGATCCATTTTGACCTACTGTTGGTGAACATACTCCTCTACATGGGCCTACTTGTGTTATCATGCTAGTCATGATTACATTGGTTGCTAAACAGATTGAGAAAGGATAGCAGCTGTCTTCAAATGACTTCAAGTACATTAATACACACCCTAATCCAGGCTCCTTAGTTGTGTCAGTGATGCAGGAAGGTTGAATCAAAGGAAATGCACTTTCAAAGTTAATGGCCAAATGACAGTGGAAGAGGAGACAGTGAAGAGTGGCCTCTGTTCCTCTGAAGCCAGCTGCTAGTACCAGCTGTGTTCGAGCTGTAGCACAGATAATAATGCCTTCACAAATGTCCTACTTTCAAAAATCTGCATAGAAGCAAAGTAAAGGAACCATCTGATATACGTAAAAAAAGATCTGTATTTATGCCTACTTGATCAGATGCTGGAGTCCTTTTTGTCAGTTAGAGACATTTGCCACAGAGTCCTCCCGTCATTTTTGGACTGATAATCCTAGAACATCTCACCCCTCTCTTTCTGGGAAGGGATTTGTCTCTCAGAATGGCATCTGCACCAGTTTGCTCCAGAGGAACAAAAGCTGTCTTTTCAGATTTTGTCATGACACCATGACATACCTGCCACTCCAGATGTCCTCCAGGGCCATGAACCGTGAAGGAGCTGTGTCCTTACATCGGTCTTACCTTCACGGGCAAGCACAAGGAGTTGCAACATGTGTGAAATGCCCTAGCAGAAGGTGCCACACAAAACTGTGACATTTTGGTTGCCCAGGGTTGATTCTTGGCTGCAGCAGGGGCCACAGAGACCACACACAACTGATAGCGACCAAAACAAAAAACCCAGGGGAGTGGTTGATTCACCACTTTGGTAGACAGGCATTCAACAACACAAGTTAGAGAAGGCTGAGTGCAGTGATGCCTAGACGAAATATAATGGACTAAAATGTACCTGAAGTAGATGGGATGATCTGATGGTCTCCTTTGATTTTAAATTCTATAAATTCTATAAACCCATGAAATCTTGGTGCTCTTTCCTGCTGGATGAGTGTCTGCTTTTGCATTCCTCTTAAAGCAGTGAAAAGAGGCGGAACATACAAGCTCTATGGTGAATCAGATATATTTTTTTGTCTGAATAAATTCACTTTTATTAAGCTAATGGATTCAAACTGTAGATATAGTGTGCATATTTAAGTACAGTGGGACATTTCTCTCTCTTTTTTTTTTTTTTTTCTGCAAATTTTCCAAGTTTAGTGAGTTGCTGAGAATAACCAACACTGTACATCAGCAATAGTTTCAATGGCAGCTAAACCAGAAGTGTCAGAGGAACAGTCTATAACAGCACTGACAGTGTTGCTTTATTTTAAAACCTGTGCCACAACAGCTCAGAGTGGCCTGTCTCCGTAACCAGCAGTTTATCCCACCTATAGCCATATGGATGAGCTGAGAAACTTTTCAATGAATATAAGAGATATCTGGGTGTTGGTTTCTGGGAGAGAAGATAAATGTGTAGACTGACTTTTGGGGAACACCTTCCCCTAAAATTTCTCACCCCTCTAGAAATGTTTTGGCCATCTATGAAGTCATCACTCAGTATTAGTTGTACAAGTGATCTTGCTTGTTTCAAATACATATTTTAAAATAGATAATATCCCTTTATAAAGACAAAAAATGCTAAGAATAATAACAAAAAAATCAGCTTGGCCTTCCTAATATCTTATAATAAGTTACAACATTAAAATTTAATAAAGGAACAACTAAAATGGAAGATGAAAAAAAAAAAATACAGAAGGAGATTTTTTTTTTTTGGTGCAGTGAGGAATTTCTCTTAATGTTTTCTTTTATATTTTTGGCCTCAGTCTTGCAAACTGCTCTAAATAAACCATGTCTCATGTCAATTCTGAGTCTAATTGATCTCAAGTAGTCTCAGCAGGGAACAGTTTCCTGGATCAGGGCCTTGTTTGTTCCTGTGTATGCTGAGATGTTTTGCTCTGTTTTAGACGGAGTGATTCTCAAACCACTGGGATTCCTGTAATGGGTGATACTCAGGCTATTACTTCTTTTATTTAGAAATCAGATTGGACATCTTGGACAGTAATATTTTTTCTGTGTATTTTGGCACTTCCATCCAAAGCAATATACCCGCTAAATCTCTTTTGAGATGTTCCTGCTTCAAAACACATAGAGAAATTCTCTTTTATACAGTTTGACATTAAAAGATGATGACAGTAAACCCTTTGATACTGATTTGCAGAATCATGAAGAATTTACTAATTTCATTACTTTTTCTTTCTTTTTTTTTTTTTTTCTTTTTTTTTTTTTTTTTTTTTTTTTTCTTTTTCCTAGTCTTTTAAATACGCTTCTTTTAATACGTATTGGTTTTAAGGGAGTATTATGATTCAGTCTAATTAACTGTAGTCCTTGAGTTTGAGGAGCAAAAGGTTTTATATTTTTAATTTGGATTGCTAAAGCTGTAGAAATATTTCATTTCTTCCAAGCATGATAATTAACTCTTTCTGGGTTACCTGACAGAATTTCCTCAGGTATGGTTAAATTTCTGCCACCAGTAAATCAGATATGTATAATTTCCTTGCATTCACAAATATCTCCACCTTTTGTAGTTGAGGAAAACTACTGCAATTAAAAGTTTCTTGGCAAGAAATAGAAGTCTTAATTAGACCTTCTACTGCCTTCTACTAGGATTAATTTTGGCCTGTCTAATGAGAAGATTAGAAAGCATTTTTAACAATATACTTTTACTGGTGAAAAAGACTGCGTAGCTGTAGTGTTCTCATTCAGAATTCTGTTTTAAGAAGATATTAGTTTAATTATAATGATTTCTAATGAACTTAAGTCAAATTAAAATAAACCTAGTGTAAATATAATGGTTTGAACTGACCTACATTGTCATTTAAAATGCGCACTTAGTTTCCATCTAGATAAAGAAAATTGACACCAGTACCAATGTAGACCAGCAGACCCCCAGAACAAAGTATGGTTTATCCCATTTTAGTTTGGTCATGTAGTTGTTTCTCTAGTGCAGAAGTTGGACCAATTATACTCTGTTCTCACATTCCTCATCCAGCATAGTGGCTTGATAAGACATTGAATATCAGTTGGTCTAGAGTGACTGTACGTCTATCCAAGACAGATGAGAAATTATATGAATTAGTTTAAGTTTCATGGAAAGATGGCTAAGCTATCTTTGGTTATCTCACTGGATCAGTTGATACACAGTAGCCTGTTACCCTATTATAATTTGTGCAGCATTTTCTAAGAGTTTCCAAACAACTTATTTTGTGTATCAGTGCAAATCCCCTTTAAATGCTAGCCCAAATTAAATAGAAGCTATTTTCTTCTGCTGATATGCACGCACCCAAATTAAGCTATACCATTTAAATCCTTCTATCAGTCTACTGTGTTTCTAAATACATACCTTGCTTTTACATCACAATAATTTGTGTGTATGCCTGTGCTTGTAGGAGGGTGCACTGATGTAACTAATTTGGTAGTTACTATTAAACTTACATTTTTCTAGTTCTAGAGATCTGCACAAAAAAAAAAAAAAAAAAAAAAAAAAAGAGGTAATTTGATGCTGGTGTTGTAATGACTAGCAATAGTCATTACAATAACACTTGTGTCACCAGTGTTTAATCACGAATAGTACACATTCTTTAATTCTGTAGGTGTAAAGAAAGAGGAAATGATCTCTTCTGATTCATATTTATGCTAGTCCTGTATGCAAGGCAACTACTAATAATTAAATGAGATAATTAATAATTGTTAAATTAAAACCAACATTGCTACTAAATTGCACAGCTTACTTGGTATGCTTGTATGCTTTTCTACACAAGCAATGTTAAAAACTTACCTTATTCCCAAAAAGGTATCTCTAGACACATCTTTTTGTACCTAAGTAAATAGTGCGGCTCTTGTCTTGTTTTCTTTATGTTGGTGTTTCCAAATATAAAGCTCATGTAAGAATTTTTCTTTTGCCCTGCTATTATTTCCAGCTTGAATGCTATGAATATCCACACCTGATGTGGTTTCCCCAGAGAGTGGCTGCAGTGAACTTGGAGCTGTATGAGTAGTGGTAATAAACAGTTGCTGACTTCTTTTCACTTCATGTTTGTTTGTGTGTGTGCCAGAACTGAGATGTACCCCATAGTATGGCTCCAAGGTTTTGTTGCATGAGATAAAATCTGACACGGGACTGATTTTTTAATGGCTATGTCACCTGCCTCTGTCCCAACTCCAGAATTTCAAGTTAAGACTTCTGAAATTCAAGCTTCTTTACATGGATACTCCTGCAACGTGTATAAAAGCAATTCCTATTATTAACTGATAACAGCAATTTTGCTGTTTGTTTGATAACAGCTACAGTATAAAAATGATGGTCCCTTTGATTCAAGGTTTTCAAAGTGTCTTAGAATAAAATACTTAATTAACTCTTACCTCAGCATTACCAGCAGCTTTGCTGGGAATAGATTATGATGTGCACACCTAGAGAAGGATTAGACAAGTAAGTCATGAGAATTGTGACCTTCTGAACACATTGCTTGGTTACAGTTCTTTTTAGCCCCAATATTTACATTCCTAATGAGAGAAGTGATACATTACTTTTAGCTCAGAAGGAAAAATACCTCACATTTGTCATTGTTTTGGCACACAAGGGACTGATTGCTTTGCATGTATAAAAATATGGTGAATAAGATAAGACTTTCTTCTATCCTCAAAATGGACAATCATACAATTAACATTTGAAATTTATAGAACAACCACAAGTTTGGTACAAAAGAATCAGAATCATAATGTAAGATACTATAAAGTGTTGTTCAATACCAAGAAGAAGATGTCAATGCATCATAAAAAAGGTTCCCCGCAAAGTTACACGATATTGTTACTCATGACATCATAAGGTATATAAATATGATTCATTTTTAAGCTTCTATTTATTACAAAACCATCTATTAGCATTTAATGAGAGTACTGTCAAGAATATGTGTAGGAAATAGTTTATATTTAAAGGGATGTTGCAATTTTAAACATTTTAAAATTAATAATTCAGTGTGCTATTTTATCTTGATCCTACAACTTGTCTTGTGCATGCGACTTTGCTGCCTAAAAGGAATCCCACTCTGTTCAGGGCAATCCTGTGAAGGCAGTTGGATTTGTTTTTCTTGGATGCCATCTGAAACCAAGCCAATAAACATGATTTTAGCACTCTAGGCTGTTTATTAATCTGTTGATTGTGTTGGCTATAAAAAGTGTAGAAATATGTGGATTTTTTTTTTTTTTTTTTCTGTAGACTTTGAGTGTCTTTCTCCTTTGCTGCACTGCTGAAAAATCAGTTCTTTATCATTGTCCAAGAAAAACGGTCTCCCTTTTCTCCTGGTAAACTCATGTATAGACTAGTTAAGGATTTAAGAGAACTGGATTCTATTTTCAGCTAATAGTAGCTTGCCAAATCTTGATGAAGGTACTTCACAAATTTTTGCCTCAAATTCCCTCTCATGATGTGCTTTGAGATGTATTGATGAGAAATGCTGCTATGACCCTTTCTGTAGGGTCATACTATCACCTCATGAAAAGCTTGATTCTGTTAGATGCTACCTGAATGGTATGAGGTCTAATTCTTAGTATCTTCAACTGCTGCTCAGCATCTGCTCTGTACTGTGCAGGAGCGGGTCCAAATTATGGCACATTTTTTTCACATGAAATTTTTCTTAGTTTTGTACCATTACTAGAGCGTGCTTTATTTATTTTTTTAATTAATTAATTAATTAATTAATTAATTAATTTTATTTCAGAAGTCTTCAGATAGAGTAACGAGAGGACATTCTGCACTGGGTTAGTTTTGCATCCAGTTCTAAAGTATTAAGAGTGCAGCTGAGCTGATGCCACCATTGTTTCTACCATTAAAATACATATGCCTTCTCATTGTTTGGGGCTAAATTATCCTTGAGTCTTGTGCATAATAGTTAATTCCGACTGCAGCAATGCTCACTAATACTAATGAGTGTGGGTCTAATGCATGACAGGATGCCTTTCTGCCAAAAAGCCACTCATACGCCCTGCAGCTGCTGTTTATGCTGTTCAGCCTGGAAGGAATTTTATAGGCCTGATCTTCCTATTCCCCAGAAACAACCCAGTGCTGTGGGAGTCAGAAGAGACTGCAACTCATTCCAAGTAAAAATGTTGACATATTTGTGGGAGCCTATCAACAGCTTCCTGAGATGAAAATATATTAATACTTAACTACGTGTAATTTCTCTGTTTCCTTCTGACACCTCCTCTACCCCACCTAAATCGAAGTACATCATTTTAATATACAGTGCACTTTCATGGTAACCTGTTAACATTATGGATAATATAAAGAAACTGCTTAATAAGTTTGTACTCTATTTAAGCAAATTGCCAACTGCCCTCCAGCAGTCAGCTAGCAAAGCTTCCAACTGAAGTATTTTATGGATTTTAGCATGGAGGAGGTAGCTTGAGATTTCTCCTATCCTAAGGTGAACATTTATTCCCGGACATTATTGCTTTGTTGATTGCATACAAAAATAATGTTCTCTTATTCTTTCTGAAGTTGGAGGATAAGGGGACAATAGCCAGAAATGCAGTATTACATCAGCTTATTTTACCTGCATAGATAAAGAAAGAGAAAGGCTGAAAAAAACAGCAATCTGATTAGTTATAAGTGATTATAATTTGTTTAGCTGTAGGTCAACTGTTGTCTAGAGGATAACATCAAAAGCCTATTCTACTTCACTTTCTTTGGTCTTCTGTGAAATGGATTTTTCGTTACTTGGCCCTTTTCCCAGGGATTCTTGGGAATTTAGTTCAAATGATTTGATAATTTTTTTTTTTTTTTTTTTTCCATTTGAACAGTGAATTGTTCTAGGTGTACAAATTATACTTGCTTTATTAATGATTCCTTTATGTGACAGCCTAGTGCCTAAAGGCACTGAATCAAGACTCGAGTCATTCTGTTTAGAATCTGCCTGTTTGATGAAGCTACATCCTTTATTGTAGAAGTGCCTAATTTTATGCACCAAGTGAGTGAGTTATTTCAGAAGGTTTCCAGAATGATTTCTTTAGGCAACAAATTAATGGCAAGTGTCATGAGAATCAGCAGCAAGGAATGGAGACAATCAGTGCAAATATTGAGCAATCTGAAAGAAGCTGCATTGAGTTTACATGGCAAGTTTTTGTAGCAGAGGGGCTGCAGGGGTGGCTTCTGTGAGAAGAGACCAGGAGCTCCCCCCATGTTGGACAGAGTCAGTTCCAGCCAGCTCCAAAAGTGACTCAGTGCTGGACAAAGCTGAGCCCATCAATGATGCTGGTGGCACCTCTGTGATAACACATCTAAGAAAGGATAAAAAACACTATGTGGCAGCAGTCAGAAGAGAGGAGTGTGAATAATGTGAGAGAAACAACCCTGCAGATATCAAGGTCAGTGAAGATGGAGGGGGAAGAAGTGCTTTAGCTGCCAGAGCAGAGATTTCCCTGTGTCCAATGGAGAAGACAATGGTGAAGCAAGTTGTCCTCATGGACGACCATGGACGACCACGGTGGAGCAGAAATCCACACTGCAGCCTGGGGTGGACCCCACGCTGCAATAGGTGGACCCATGCAGTGGACCCATGCTGGAACAGTCTATTCCTGAAGGACCGTAGCCCATGGAAAGGACCCACACTAAAGCAATTCTCGAAGAACTGCAGCCCATGGAAGGGATCCACACTGGAGCAGTTCATGATGAACTGAATCCTGTGGGAGTGACACCATGAAAAAAAAAGGAGGGGAAAAGTGTGAGAATGAAGGAGAATCAGAGAGGAACTGTTACAGACTGACTCCATTCACCATTCTCCTCTGTCATTTTGGGGAATGGAGGAGGTAGAAAAGTCAGAACTGAAGTTAAGCCTGGGGAGCCAGGAGGAAGATGTTTTTAATTTTTTGTTTTATTTTGTTCTTCACTAGCCTACTCTATTTTTAGTTGGCAATAACTTAAATGAATCTTCCTTAAGCTGAGTCTGTTTTGCCCATGATGGTAATTGGTGAGCTATCTCTCTGTGCTTATCTTGACCCATAAGCTTTTTCATGTTACTTTCTCTCCCTTCCTGTTGATGTGGAAGTGAAGAGAGTGGCTTGGGGGGCACCTGGCAGCCAACCATGGTTAACCCACCACTGAAACCAATTACAAGGCACAGCTCAAAAGATAATTCGTGGAGGGTAAAAAGAATTTTGTGTAACTCAAGAGAGAAACAATTCTTAATCTTAGAGACTAACTTGCTAGTAAGGAGGGAAATTAAATTATATTGTTAAGATTATAGGTAATTTGTGATATCATCAAACTTTCAGAATTTTATTCTTGGGTCTCATGTGTGGCTGCCTGTGATATAGAATACACAAATATTCCTTAATTGTTTGTGACGTACTTTTTGGTTTATTTTTTTATAAGTTGATCCATTAGGTGGTAAATGATAAGAAGAGAAAGAAAGGGTTATGCTAATTTAAGAGGATCTCTTTGTAGCAGCAGGGTTTGGCTGAGTAGATCTATTTATTATTAGGACCAAGAGGTCAGGAGGCAAAGAGTTGCAGCATTGTTTTATTTAAAATACACTCTAAAATACTCACAGACTGAAATCCTGACTTCATGATTGATTGTATAGCTGGGGGCTTGCATGTTCAGTGAGCCGACCTCACTAACCGATCTGGAGAGCTCAGCTTGAGACAAGGTTCAGTTTACAAGATGTTTTCAAAATTAGACTGGACCCACATTATAGCTACACAGGGATCAGGAGACCTGTTTGTGTAGTAAATTGACAAATGAAGAGCCTAGGGATAAGTATTGAATTCTTGTTTCAAGAAGGAGTATCTGTGTTCTCTAGCTTGAAAACCCTTTACAAAATCTTGTGAAGTTATCTGTTTCATGGATCATTAAATTAGAGAGGCTCCTTATGCCTTAATTTCATGTTTATATTTTTGTACTGATGAATTATTACATGCAACAATGCCCTTTGTAAAGAACCATTAGCACAAAATGATTGTTTTCAATTGCAAGCCCATAGATAGAGATACTCCTTTGATTGCATCTGAAGCTCATTCTGTTCCCAGAAATGTCAACTACAAGAAGGAAAGAGGAGCAGTAGTGTGATGGTCAGAAGCCACCACAGCAGCGCCCCACAAGTTACCACAGGTTGTTCAGATCAGGACAGGAGGCATCCTAGCCATGTTAGTATAATACATGTCCTGGGCTCTGTATTTATACACTGTTATGGTAGACCTCTTTCGATGAAGTCTGTTGATTTTCTAATACATAAAGATACGAGCAATAGGGTGACAGTGTGGGGAATATGCCCTTGTCAGGACAAGAATTCTTCTTTGGTTTATAAACATCATTTATGATTGTAACCTTCAAAGTAGAAAAGAATATCCATTTTATAGTAGCACTGAGGCCAGTCAAAGTCTTAGCAAACGTTTCCACTCTGGTAGAATAAAACAGTTTCTACTATCGGAGTCACTGATTTTCATGCGTTTCCAGTCCAGCTACTTATAAAGAAGAGGAAGCAGGGGGCTGATAATGGAAAAATTTCAGGTAGAGGAAGAAGAAAAAGAATGATGTTCAGATCCTGTAAAGGAGACATATCCATAAAAGAAAAGGAGGTATGTATGTCTGAACTACTTCTGGAAAAAGGAAACAGTTGAAGGAGCTGGGAGGCAAGTGGACTGTTGTCCTTCCTCAAGGACACAGACTAAATACAAATGATCCAAAGGGAGATGTCTTTCAAATGTCTGTGTGTTTTACAAAAATCTGTAATGCTGTAGCTGTAGCTGAAATTAAATGCATGTTTGTAGTAAGTGCTTTTTTTTTTTTTTCTTTCAAATTTTATTATTATTATTATTATTTTATATATAAAGCTATGAATCAGAGCAGCTACAACTCATGTAATTCTGGAAGACCACGTCTAACAGCAGAGCTGAATTGGGTTTTACATCTTGTCCTAAGCCCTGGACAGCTGGGCTACAGGATCCCTTGCAAAAGGCTTCAGACAGGATTTCTGTAACCAGAAATGTGTTGGAGAGACCCAGAGTAAAGACAGTGTTTGGAAATGTGCCAGATCCAGTTGGCTTGGAAACATGTAGGACGCAACTGTTGGGTCCAATTACAGCAGATTGATGATTGTCTATGAGAGGGACTCAGACAGGACTATGACAAATAGTAATTTGATTTTCCATTATGTTTTTCCAAAATCTTTAATGGAAAAAAAAAAAAAAGATGCAAATATTTGCTGTCTCAATAAAGAGCTGAGGCCATAAATAAAACAGATAGCAGGTTTGTGCATTTTTTTTTTTCATGGGGAAAAGATGTTTTCTTTCCTCTGATATTTTTCCCAACTGTTCAGCTTTTAACAGTTTCAGAATGGAAAGAGACGGGAATCCTAACGTGATGTTAGAGCTGATCAGTTCAGACTTTTCAGTATTTGTCTTCCATCCATCTGTCCTGGTCCCCAGAGCGTGCTGTCTGTTACTGATAGAAATGGGTATGTTTTCTGTAAGCAGTTCAATGAAGGCGACATGTTTTGTTTGTATTTGCATTTTTCAGTCAGCATCATAAATTAATCTTTAACATGTACTAGAAGTTAGCCTTTAAGGGATTCCCTTAGTGGATTTTAGAAGATTTAGTGGATACATTTGAGATTTTTATTTTTTAAAGTATCCTTATGTAGTTTATGACCAGGATTTCCTAAAATATCTCTCTTTCTCTACTTCCTTCCTTCCTTCCTTCCTTCCTTCCTTCCTTCCTTCCTTCCTTCCTTCCTTCCTTCCGTCCGTCCGTCCGTCATTCCTTCTGTCATTCCTTTAGTGATCTACATGTAAGGTCTCTGAATCCTAAAAGAGAATTAAGGGTTTTGCATTCATTTATTTAGGAAGCTCAGAGATTTCTACCTTTATGAAATGGCCACTTAATTCTAAAATTTGGCATGGGGCTTCTCTTAGAGATCTCAAAAAAATCTCCAATAAACCTTATTTTTGTTTAAAGTCTTAAAGCCCTGAAGATGGTGGTTTTGCTCAGAAGAACAATATCTCTGTACTTTCTATGATATTTTCTTATCTGTAGTACACTATACCAGCTAGTGAGTTCTCTCTGATAAATGTGGTCATAAGTAGTAATATTTTGTATATTTGATTGGTAACTGTTGGCAAGCAGATTCTTAGATTTTGGCTGTTTTCAAGTTAGCTTGGATTCTGAGTATTGACTGCTTTGTAGGGACTATCCCTTTCTTTATAAGCTTTGTAGAGAAAAAACAAACCAACCAAACAAAGACAACAACTGTAAAATCTGCATTGAAGAAGCAGTTGGAAGGTATAAGAAAACACTCAATTTTCTAAATGAGTATGTGGTCTGGGCTTCTCCTGGCAACCTTCTTGGGGCAGAAAGCTTTGAGTGTGTTTTGTACAATCCCACACACATCACTTGGGCAGGCAATGTATGGATTCTTCTCACATCTGAGGTGCAATGCCTGTCATTAGACATTCATCTATATTATAATGGCACTAGTAGATCAAATTGGTTCCTGGGCTCCTATTGTATTTTCATGGCTTGCTTCTGTCTTTGTTTTTATGTAACGCTGATGGCACGTCCCTTAAGGATAAAGGCATTTTAATAAAACTCCTTTAGCAGGAAGGAATTTTGGCACCTGCATCAATGCTGATAACAGAGCGCATCTGCACTGTTTGCTGTGATCATGCAGAGAAAGAGCTGACTTCATTTCTATGGTAGTTATGACTATAATTTCCCTCGATTGCAGTCTACTTTCATTTAATTTGTGCTCAAGGGCCCTTCACATCGAATGATTTCTGCTGGGTGAAAGATCTTGCTACAGCTGAGAGGTCACAATATAATACACTCTATTGATTGTAATGAATACTTGTTGTTTTCTTTATTCAGGATGCATGCAAGAATCCATGTTAGTTCCTGAAAAAAAGGTAGAATGTAGGTTGATTGTGTCTACAGCTTGCGACTGTATTCATGGAGGCTTACTATCAGGTAGGAGAGGTCTGTCACCAGCTTGGCTATGCAAACTCGTAATTTTTCAAGTTTACCTTTGTGTAAGAGCCTTTCGGTGGTGTTACCATTGCCTGGTGGAAATATAATCAAAGCTCTGCAGAAGGAATGGCTGTGTGACCATTAGGGATTTTGTTAAATTCTGAAAAAAAGTTTTTTTAATTAAATGTGAGAAATATAATAGTAGTTCTTATAAAGGAAAAAAGTCTCTGCTAATTCTAACAAGAACACCATTTTTTCTAGAAGGGGATGAGTATAAATAAATAACTTCTCAATGGGAGAGAAATCAAATGATCTACAAGTTCTGACTTCCCAAAAGACAGAGAACAGGAGGATGAGGACAAGGCTATCCATTCATTTTGTTTCTGCCTTTGTTCCCTGGACCTGTTGAACCATCTGTTGGCTCCCTACGTGCATAGGTCACAGGTTCTCAGATTGTTTCCAGTTAAAAATCACTGCTTCTGATTTAAATTCAATTGTGTATGCATTTATGAAAGAAGTAAAAGATTTGACTGTCAGGGCAGACTGCAGGTGGTCAATAGCATTCTCATTGATGAAGTGTTGCTTATGTTGAGCATAGAGCTGGAGAGTACCCATCATGCTGCCAAATATAGCAGTTCTTGACATGACGAATATTACCACCTCATGAAACAGATTTCTTTTTTTTTTTTTTTTCTTCCTTTTGTTTAAATTCTGTTGCTTTACAGAAAATCTATCACTATATCCAAGAGTTTGTATACTGAAGTAGACACAGTTTTGAGTGTATTTATTTGTTACAATCCAACAAAGTCCTTTTTAAAAAGGAAAACAAACAACAAACAGTGACAGTAAAAAGTCAACTCTCAGACCCAACTAACTGGGACAAATCTATTGTGATATAAATTATGCAACATTGTTGATTTTGGAGTCATGGTACATCCATACACTATGATGGAATTTGTCCCAGAGGATTTGCCATACTGGATTAGACTTCATATCAATCTGCTCTACAGACTTGTCTCTGAGCGTAGCCAGCACCAGATGTTTCAGAGGGAAGGTGGAAGAAACCACCTGCTTCATATAGAAATGAGGCCAATGTGTTCTTTACATTAGAGCAGCAGTTAGATACAGGTTAAGTCTGTGAGCAGAAAGTATAGCATTGTTTCACAACATTTAACTCTAGGTATTTTTGCTCTTTTTATAAATGCAGGTTTGTGTATATTTTTGAGTAAGTTTTTATTATTATTATTATTATTATTATTATTAAAGCTGTTTCAGTATCAGTAAGTCTTTTGCTCTGGCAAGAAGATAAACCTGTATATCTAGAGAAGCCAAATATGTGAAGGCAGAGCCATGGCTATACTAGAAGAGGAAGCGATGATTTTTGGAGCTCTTTTTTAATGAGATCTTATATGTAGGAGGATTGTTTGCATCTATTTATTTAATGTTTTATAATAGCTGTAATGGATAATGAAAGCCTTTCTAGACTTTCAGAGCCGTATGTCAGTAGTCATGCGTATTTTCACGGTCATTGGAAATAATACAAATCCAGTGAGACTATTAAGTTTCAAAACGCATTTCCTGTGACTGTGGTTGAGGTCAGGATGGACTGTATGCACACACTAATTACTACACAATAATTGGGTCTCTGTGAAGAAGTTTGGATATTTATTGCCTCCGTGAGAGTGATTATTAATGCACAGAACACTACAACGTTACAGAAATGGCATTGTCCCCACTTCCATATTTTGCTACTCACCTGAGCAGGTCTTGTCAGTGGTTTAGAGGAACAGGGTATTAACTGGACTAAGTTGAATTGTGTGACCTTGGTCCGAGACATCTCTGGAGATCCTCCACAGTCAGGTATTTTATTCTATTCTAAGTATCCCTAAACATAGAGTTGTATTGCTCCCTCTTTTGGCTGAAATATATGAGTTTTATGAGGCAGAGAGCATCTTCCAGATTGTTTGAATATGGCTGGCTGGAGGACTGTTGTGAGATTTTGTTTTTTCAGTGTTGCAGTGAGTCACTGGGTAAACACTCTTGAAAAAGTTCAGCTCTGCTATTTCTGTTGGTTATCATTATTTCAGAACACCTGTTTAACCATAACTGTTTTACCTAAAAAAAAGTTAATCCCTAATAATTACATAGCAACATACAGAAGGTCAAACTGTGGGCTTCCAACATCAGCCTCATCAAATGATGCCAGCTCAATAGGCCAGGACACCTATAATTTTGACCATACACGATAATAACAAAAAAAGGTAATTTTGAGTGTGCAAAAATAACTGCTATGTAAAGTGTACAATATTTAAATTGGAAAAGAAAAAAAAAAGAGAAACAGAATATCAGGTAAAAGTGGCAAAGCTGAGAGTCACTCTTCTCTCTCTCTTTCCCTGTGCATTGGATGCCAACTGATAACTCTGCAAAAAATGCATAGCCCGCTGGATTTTCTCCTGTTTTACTAAAGGCAGGCTGGCTGCTTGCACTGGCTGGGTTTCATGGTTGATGTGTCCTTGATGTGACAGTGTGTGCTGCCAGTGCTGAGGAATCATAGTTCGTCAAATTCAAAAGGTGGGGCCGTCTCAGGAGTTATGGCCTGATTTGAAGCCACTGAAAAGATTTCTGCTCGTTTTGGTGGTTTTAGACCAGGTCCCAATAACATGAGGAGAAGTTTTCTTAATGATTCTCAAAGGGAGAACAAATAGTATTAGCTAGGAAGGCCCTGGAAGGGTTCCCTGTAGGCAGGTAATTTGTACATTGCATCTTTGAGTTCATAAATTGTTATGTATGCCATTTGTCAAAGATTAAAAATAAATGTCTCACTAGTAACTAGTTTTAACTTGGCTTTGGCTCTTAATGACTCCTAAGATAATTAAACTGGGAGATGTACAAATAAATGCCTCTGAAGCTTCAAGGACAAATAATGATATTTAAATTTAGAAACAAACAAATAAACAAGAAACAAACAAACAAAAAACAGCAACAAACCAGGACAAAATAATTGTACTGAGACTTTTTTCCCCTTAGTTTTCATACTGCCATTTCTTGAGTTGCTTTTTGACTGTTGGATGTATTTGTATCCAACATATATAAAACTAAGAACAGAAAGTCAGATTCTCCTTATGAGATGCTTTCTTCTCCTTATTTATGCCTTTAAAATGTATTTGTAAACATCAGGAAAGTAAAGTCTGTTTTTCAGCCATTTTGTCAGAAGATATAGTTTAGTTCAAATTTCATGACAGCGTTGTGGGCAGCCAGAGATCATATCTGCCATTACATCCAGTCTGATTTTTTAACCTCACAGCTTCTAGTTTAATGATTAGAAAACCCCGCCCTATAAATATCAGAAAAGCTGCCTCCTGTTTCTCCCTCAGATCTGTTCCTAGAACTGTCTGCTTTCAGGTGATATCCCCAAGACCTCTGGCAACTTCCTGGCCACTGAGGCAATGGGATTGCTAGTGGATAGAAAAATCAAGGATCGGGCCCCTCAGTGGATGATTTGCTCTGCGTGTTCATCTCACAGATTGTAAGCAAGGAGGCAGCTGTTAAAGAGATAGATGAGATGGTGCAGGCAAACAGTGCTAGTGATGTAGAGTGCAGGCAGAATGTGTGCTGCTTCCAAGTAAAACATTTTAGAGACGTGTAACAGATGTTGAGTTTTGACTTACTGCAGATTTGTCGTGTGTCAAGTTCTTCATTGTAATATCCTTGTATAAGTAGAAGATAAACTGTTATGTGCTGGCGAAGATCAAGAGTTGTTTTTCTTTCAAGTTTATATTAGTTTGAATAAAGAAATCCGGTCAGCATGCAATAGGCTTTAATGACTACCTATGAAATCACAAGCTACTAGCAGAGAACTGAATAATCTTAATTATCATCGTCTAAAAGGGAAAATTGATCCTTGAACATTCGGAAGGTCTACACTACTGACGTCTTTGGTGGAAGAAATCTCCTTCAGCTCACAACTAATGAAAAGTAGAGTTGTGCTCGACTCATGGCTGGCAGCTTGATCTTCTGTAAGTGTGATCTGGGATCCAAGTTACTTATGTGATTCAAACTTACCACTGGAGACCTTCCAGGCAGCAAGTAGCCTGGTGGGAGCTGGTTCACAATAAAAAGTCAGAGGTTTTCAGGCCTTCAGTATCTCATGCATCAGCCTAAACCTAAAAGAGAAGAATCTTATTCATACAATGAGCTAAAATCCAGACAGTAAATACAGCCTCAAATTCCCCCATCCCTCTTCTGCAGAATAAATTTAATTTTGGGATAGAAATAAGGGAAGTCATTTACTGCTGGCTTGGACACAGTGCTCTAGTTATCAGATGAGAGTCATGGCTACTATAGAAGAGTTAGCACAAATGTGTGGAAACATTATTAACTTCCAAATTAAGCCCAGTATTTGCAAGTTGCAATTGAGAGTAGAGGATTTTTAATTAGGAATCTTGACAAGGCTTAAATGAATTGTTTTTGTCCCAGTAAAAACTGTGGCCTTGATAAATTTCTGTTATTGAAAAGCAAGTTAATTTCCCCTGTTCAATTCTTCTTTCAGTGGCTGTTATACATCATAGGAACTAATTTATGGGGGGAAGCGCTAAGTGGGAATTGATGATTATTTTGAGAATAGCTTAGCACAAAACTATTCACATGAGTTAGAGAAGCTGGGATTTTGTTTCCCATTCAGACTCCACAAATGCTATTATCAGATGCTTCAGAAACTGGAATCACTTTTTCCCCCACCTTGGTGGTATACAAGAATTTATTATAACTTGTGGGTTTGTACTTCATTCTCATACCATTGGCTTGCAGAAATGAAGGTATCAGCTTTGTGCACTGACATTTCATGTTAAAAAAAAACACAGCATTACCACTCATTTCCCAGTTTAAATAGGCTAGCTCTTAAGCGCATGAAGAGATGTGTTCTGTTGCAGTAGGAAGTGGATATGAACAGTAGCTCATGCCACAACTGCTTATCACCACCCTTTGTGGTATGAGATGCTATCCCTCATTCAGGGTTGTCAGCAATGCCTCACCGTCTTCTATCAAAATTAATCTAGTTGCTCTACATTTATGATGTCACCTGCTTATGTTCAGGTGGTTATTGTGGCTAAAGCAGGTTAAGGATTTCATAAACAAGTAGATGCACAGTACCCTGCACAGACTAGACACAATCTGTTTGTTTATTTCCTTCTGGCTGGTTCTGTTACCATGATCACAATACTGTTCTTTCCAAGAGAGGGCTGATGGCTTCCCACCTACAGATGTTGCTTCACTTAGTAAAGCAACTCCATGGAAAGTTCATCCAGGTGGAACTATCCTGAGACTTTCATCTTTTTCTGCACAAAAGCCACCTGGATGGATGGCCAGAAGGAAGTGTTCTGTGAGCTATCACAATTACAGCCCATGGCAGTGTTTTTCCAGTGTGGGTGGCAGTGGATTGGAAATGGCACTGCTACAGAGAAGACAGTGATCAGGAAGTTTTACAGCTTTGCATTGGAACACCTGCCCTAAAATGGTCCATAGCACACCAAACTATAGAGAAGTACTAGGAAAAGTCCAGCACAGACACTTGGGGAAAAACAGACCATTTTTGTGGTTTTTATTTTTATTTTTTTTTCAAATGATGTATGTGTCAAAGGCTTTGTCAGCAGTCCCTGGGCAGCAGTAATTCTGATCTCTATTCCAAAAGGCCATACCAGACTGCTATAATTATGCAAACTTTGCATATTCAGCCTCTGCAAAAGTTTGTGGTGTTCTGAATGCATGCAATTCCCAGGGAAATCAGTGATGTCGAGGGTAGAATTTGGCCCCATGCTGTCATCTTCAGTAATTATGCAATTCAATTAATTTAAGGTGGGAAGTCGCTTACGCAATTTTGAAAAAATCACACCTAAAATGATTAAATAGGAGCAAAGAAACATTAATATACATATGCATAGCTTATGCCGAAATATAACAGACACAGTTGTGCTGCTCAGGATAATTCCATTTTACTGAGACTGTTAGACTACATTCATCCCCGTGGTACACAAAAGCCTTTTCACATTCTTCTTTGAGGAGGAAAAGCATGTTGAATAAGGTCTATAATTTTGGTGACCCCAAGAGACTTTGCTTATTTGTTTGCCCTTTCAATTTACATGCTTGTGTAAAAATACGGTAGATAAGGAAAGATCAAAGGAATTTGCCTTGTACTTGAAACAGAAGGTACAAAGGTCTGCCAAAGGCCCTTAATCCATCACTGATGCTGAGATTTCCAAGTTATTCTTAGTTGCTTTGTCATATGAAGCCTTACACGGGGCACTTGGAGAACAGAAGAAATATGCCCTGAATGCCAGCCAAAGGAAAGGAGACAGCTGAGGGGTAAGTGCCGAAGTGCCCGAGGGATCTGAAAATAGAAGGAAAATAATTGCTGCTGATGTGAGTTTCCCAGCACACATGTAAGAATACATGGATAAAAGCCAAATAGGCTTGGAAAGGGTCTTAAGCTAACAACTGCTTAAAACGTAGCCTCTGTCAGGCACTGAGATCTGTCTTTGTTTAGATCATTCATTCACTTACTTGAATATAGCATGGACTGCCAGGTCTACTTCTTAACCCTGTTACCTTGGGACTCTCCCTCTCCCTCTCTCTTTTTCTCTCCCTGCTCTCTCCCTCTCTCTCTCCCTCTACCTCTCATTCTTTGGCTCTTTCACAAGGAAACTATTCTAACTTTTGTCTCTAACTCATCAGAGTTCTGTATCTGGTAACTTCAGTGTCTCAGTGTTTTCCATAATGTCTAATCCAGAATAAGGATGAGGACTTGCAGAATTATCTTTCTCCCTTCTGCTGTTTAAAAAGCTGCACCTCTTTTTGACATTCCTTGAGATGCGTCCAAGGCAAATACCCTATCCTACCCTTAATTACTCTTGCTCATAGCACTACACCGGCAGCTTTAAAAGGACAAACATTTCTTCAGAGAAATTTGGGATCATTGCTTAGTGCTAAGCAGTTATACAGTGCATGATTGCTGAGTAGGAGTAGGATAGCTTTTAGGAGCATGGGATCACCAGTGAAGTGCTCTAAGTTGCACGCCAGCTTTCAAAAGGAGTGAGTTAGCAGCTGCTCAACTTGACCCTGGCGCACTAGAGGATAGCTAGGTGATCTGGTAGACTGGTCATGGTGTGAGACAGCAAAGCGTAAGACAGCAGCGGGAAGACTGCCAAAGTCTGAAGCAGGATGTCTGAAATACAGCTGCAGCCATGTGAGCTTTTCCTTCCCCTGCCTTAACTCCTCACGAAATGAATGCAATGTGCTTGTGGAGGAGTTGCTACAGTTGGCAGAGGTTTGATAGTTCACTTGGGAGAACTCCATCATGAGGCTGCAGTCTTTTTAACATGAAAAAAACACCAACAGAATATCCCAGATATCCCCCTTTCTCCTCCAATCTGATGTAGACCAACCCTTAGCCACACCGAAATACTCTACACAGAATGATTGGGTGGACAACTGAGTTGTGCTGATTTGATCTAGTTCCTTCATCTTGCAGGCTAATCAGCCTGAGTTGTAAGCCTTTGTCATTTATAAGGTAAAAGGGAGGTTTGGGTTGTGTGCAGGAAAAGGAGATTTTTGTGCCACAATTTGATTTAATTTTGGTATATAGACAAATCTCTTACATTAAATACAACCTGAAAGAGACTTATACAGGGATTACAGTGTGATCCTAGTTATGGAAGGAGAAATGTGACAGGGAGTGAGGACCCCTGGCCACCTGGCATTACACAGGTTCTGGACCAGGCTTCTAAAAGGAATGAAGGTTCAAGGTTTCAGCAGCAACAATTTTCCTGGCACATTTTGGCAGCTGAGAGTTATTTATATTGAAATGGATCCCTGAAAGAAGAATATGGAAATGGATCCCTGAAAGAAGTATAGGCACATATAGGTCATGCTAGACTCAAACAACTACACACTGACTTTTGTAAAGTTTATGAGGTGGGTTTGGTATCGAACTAACTTGGTAAATGCAGATTTAGTTCAGATGTCATTCACGTCTTCCTGGGATCTCACTGTCATTTTCTTGTCTGTCTGTAGTACATCAGTATCTTATATACACATATATATAACAGGTAACTGCTATCTGCCTGTGTCAGATGTGAGACATTTGTCTGCCCCCAAAATTGTTAAAATGAGATCTATTTGCTCTCAGTCTAACATTTTATGGTCTTAAAAGGCCAGTAAATTACACCACAGGCACTATGAAATATACTAGCCTTATAATTTCATGCAATTTAATCAACATCACGTAGTTTTTTGAATGTTATAATTTATTTTCAAGCAGTCAATAATTAGAATCTATTAGAGAAAACATTTAGATTTGTTTTAGTACTTATTTCACTTTCATACCCCACAAAAGATTCAAAACATTGAAGTATCTCATTTTGACTCCATTATACTTGTGCTGCTTGTTCGACAGAAAATGCATTTTTTCCTAAACACGCTTTCCTTTTATCAACACTTATGATTGACTCAGAATCAGCAGAACAGAACCAGTTGCCAAAGCCTTGCATCCATTTGGGAGCCACGACTCTTACAGTTTGTGCTCTGAAAGTGTATTCACCCTCCTTCAGAATCAGCAGTAAGTACCACTAGCATTCCCAAGGTAGTAACATGGGCACACACACTTCCTTTTACCTCTTCTGGATGTGTGAGGATGTGTCAGAATGCAAATCAAATTGCCACTCCTGAAGGTGCCCTGACCAGTGCAAACAGGCCAAGCAGGCTCCCACACACCCAACAGCCACAAGAGGTACTGCTGCCTTTCCCTCGCTAGTGGGGCAGAAGGAACATTTTCTGCTGGCAGCATCAGACTAAAGGATGTCCCTGGGACATCCCCCCAGCAGTATGCCTTATTGCAATTTTGGTTCATATCTGCATAAAGTCTTTGTGGTAGCTGGGATCTGAACCTTCCAGCTAATTGAGTGAGATGGGCTCGCTGTGTGCTCCTAGGATGTCTGCGGGCACAGGGATGTCTGTGCTTCTGTAAAAATCCTAGATTTCTTGATCAGTTAACAGAAGGGTTCAAAAGAGTGATTGTTAGGTCTTTTTTTCGTGAACCCTGAATAGAGAGGAAAAAAAAAAAAAAAAAAAAAAAAAAAGAAAAAGGAAAAAAGGAAAAAGGTATTCTACTCATACTGGCTTGAAACATATACGGCCATGAATTTCATGAGCTTACTAATGTGACTGTCATGTCTCTTACAGAAAAATCATCATTTGCATTTTCCTTTTAAGAACTTGATATTCTTTATAAACTTACTTGAATTCTGTAAAGGGAGCTGACAGTTCCTAAAGAGAAAAAAGCCACATTATTATTATGTCACTTATAGAAATGCTAATGGCAGGATATGAAGGACAGCATAATTATAGTGTTGCTCTAGTGATTCTTTGGTTAAGGTTTTCTCAGTACTTTAATTATAAACTACTTATTTCAGCAGTTTAACTTTCTAAATGCTCAGTCAAACACCCTTTGGGTTTGATTCACTCTTTGTGGCATTTGTTGGTGTAAAAAGAGCCTCCTGTAGGCAAAGCAGAAGTCTCATGCAATCAGAAGCACCCACTTGTTTGGAGGACGGCTGAACTGGAGAGGAGGACCAAGGAAAGAACTGCCGTTTTGTGCATAAGAACCAAGCTGTTGTTGAGAAGTAGGAGCACTGAAGTAAGCAGGAGGGAGAAAACCCTTGGCAGAGAGGGCTGGAAGAGAGGTAGGCATATGTCAAGGAAATTTGACAGGGCAAATTTGAAAAGTGGCAGAATATGTAAATGAAATCAGATGAGGTCAAAGCACAACAAGAAAAAGAGAATTCTGTAACTCTCTAGCCAGCATCTTAGAGACCTGCCACCTCAGCATATCTGAATTTGGGGAAGAAAACAGCACAAGGAAAGAAAAAAAACCTTTGAAAGAGCATCTACTTACATGCTTGTCCAGCGGGCGCAGTTCTTCATATCCTACAAAATGTTAGTTCAGCTGTTGAAACCATTCTTTAAGCTTTGGTCAGGGAAATTTACCTTCCAGGTACTGTGTACTTAAGCTCCATTGGAGTTGTTGGGATTTATGTGTAATGCTTTTAAGCTCATGCCTAGGTGACTTTCTGAATGAGAGCTGACTTAAGTATGTGACCAAATACTTTCCTGAAGGAGGGCCAAGAGAAGGGATACCTCGTCCTGTTAAGCTCCTCAAGAGACAAATCTAGAGGCAGATCACATCATTTGAACAACACTGCAAGCTTCTCAAAATTGTAAAGCACAAATCCGATGATTAGCAAGGCTCCTTTGTTCAGAGAACTGCAATTTGAGAAGCCTGATCTGTAAAGCCACAAAGACCTCATTAGGAGCTTTTAATCCCGTGTTTGTTTATTTACTGTAATAAGTGTACACTGACTGTTTTGCCTAAAAAGCTGCTGCTGCTTGTCCTTGCTGAGGAAGAACATGAAGGTCAGAGTTTTAACTTTTGCGGTAAGGCAGTATGTTGTGATTTGTTTCCAAAGGGGTGGCATGAAAGGGAGTGGGACTGGGAGAGGACAACAAACACGTGCGGTTGTGAGATAGCTTGCAGTAGTTTGTGAATAAAAGCGGGTATTACCTTTATTTCCTCTTGACACTTCGAGTTGACAGTCCCTTTCTTTTGTCCTCCCTCGCTCATCCATCTTTCTACATCAAACAAAGATTTTGGAAAGTTCAAAACAGCAAGTTCTCCTTGTGCCTTGACAAGGGAGGTAAAATTGGGTTTATTCTGAGAAGACACAAAGTTCAAGTGAAGGTTGGATCTGCATCAGTTTTGCTAACAATATTTTTTTCAGGACTCTACTATAGCTGTGCGTTTTTTTTCGTCTTTTCCTTGATTCTTCTGCGGTGCTCTCCTGTGGAAATGGGAATGTATTTGTGTGCCTGTGTGTGGAGATGTAACCAGCATTCAAACAATCTTAACAAAGATTTATGAGGCAAATTATGTTGTTTGTTAAATACCCAGATGGAAAATCAGAAACTCTAGACATGGTGAGTAGTGAGGGTATCAGCAAGAAGCTGTGATTCAGACAAATAGAAAGCCTCATGATTTAATTTAAAATGAAATAGTGCTCCCTTTCATGAATAACAAAAAGGTATTTTGTGGTGTCCCCCTCCCCCCCTCTTCCCGAAGCTGAGTCCTATATTCTCCATTTTTGCTCTTTTGCTACTCTTATAGAAGGCACGCAGGTGGATCAATGAGGGACAGTACATAATGAATCTATAAAGACACTGATAATAAAATAATAAAAAATTAGTCTGCCACAAAGTTGTGCAATGCAGTTTATTTCAGGCTAGGAATTAGTTGTCTTGGGGAGAAAGACTTCAGAGCTGGGACTTGTCAATATAAGAGCTTCATATCCTAGCCCACAGTACAGCAAAAGTATAAGATCTCTCCTCCTCTCCTCTCCTCTCCTCTCCTCTCCTCTCCTCTCCTCTCCTCTCCTCTCCTCTCCTCTCCTCTCCTCTCCTCTCCTCTCCTCTCCTCTCCTCTCCTCTCCTCTCCTCTCCTCTCCTCTCCTCTCCTCTCCTCTCCTCTCCTCTCCTCTCCTCTCCTCTCCTCTCCTCTCCTCTCCTCTCCTCTCCTCTCCTCTCCTCTCCTCTCCTCTCCTCTCCTCTCCTCTCCTCTCCTCTCCTCTCCGCTCCCCTCCCCTCCCCTCCCCTCCCCTCCCCTCCCCTCCCCTCCCCTCCTTTTGGTCTGCTTTAGAGCTGCTTGTTGATGGAAAGGCAGAGACCCCACAGCTCCTCCACCTGAAAGCTGCTGGGGTAGGAAGCTGGGGGGCAAGTACTGCCCCAGGGTCACAGGGGCAGAGATTCAGAGATCCAGCACAGGGCACAGGGCACTCTGTTGTTAACATGACATCAGGGTAGTATCAGCACCTACTCATTTTTTAATTCCGTGCTACTGCATATTTTTGAATCATGATATCACTGTGTCAGCAGAGTGTTGGCCATCCCTGAGATCATTAACACTTTAATTCACTGTTGTCTCATAAAGCATAGGGGGGCTGAGATGCAGTACTGTCTGAAAACGTTTCATTTCTAAGATTTCACTCTCAGCAACATTTTCAATGCCTCTGGAAGCGATGCTATCCTTTGGTTCAGAGGGTTTTCTTTTGAATGCTGCGTGTTTCAGTTCAAATAAAAAATGACACTCACCAGCATGCAGGCCTTTAAACAACTGAGATGCTTCTGGAAACATTGACCTACCTACTAGTAAGAACTAGTAAGAATGAGCCATGTTGTCTGGGTATGAATTCCAGCTGTTTAGGAGCATTGTGTTGCAGACGAACTGCTTAGTTTTGGACTTTTCCATTTCAGGAGTGCAATGGAGGGTAAAACAGCAGGGAAGCACCCCTATTTGGTAGTCCAGACGGGCAGTGAAAGGTATCAGCAGCCCTTCTGCCCATGCTTTTCTCCCTGATAAGGACAATGATGTCAGGATTGGGTGTACTGCATTTCAATTAAACAGAAAATTAAAAAAATAAAAAGCACGCTGCTGAGTGCCATTGCAGGTGGGAGGTGTTACTGGCCCAGACAGCTAGAGTTGGTGGCTTTTTCTGGCTCTGTTTCTCCGCGAGCTGAATACAGGGTGCTTAGCACATATGGAGTTACCCACAAGTTTACAGTATGTGGGCAGCAAATGAGAGCTTGCTGCTGTATTTTATTACTGCTGTGTGCTATGTGTTTTCTCCATGGTACCTACTTTTACCTAATCTTAGCTATTAAATTGCACTACCCTCCGTTAACAGGACCTTTTTAGAAGGCAGAATGGAATGGCAATTTGGTGTAATGCCGATGAGTCTTCCAAAGTTGTTTTCTTTTTCTCACTTTACTCCCCTGAGAAATGTCCGGCATAAGGAGATAAAATCAAAGTACTTTTCATTTGATGAATCCATGCTTTTTGCCCAGTTGTTTCACTTTGTTATACTTCAAAGTGGGAGATTTAAAATTCTTTAACAAAATAGTTTAATTAGAACTGTAAAGGAAAAAAGGCAATGATTTTTCTAAAGCTTGAGCATACAGCATTAAGTTCCCAAACTTATCTTTACATATCCTGATGAAGTTTCCTAACCTACAGTGGTCTCAGGACACTAATGGAACAGATTCTCTGTTACTGGCAAAGAAGAAAAGAGGCAGAGTATTTTTCTCCTCACTGGATGAAGGTGAAAGTGTTACAATACAAGCTGCAGTAAAGGACAAGAGTAGAGATAAATGCAGTATTTGAGAGAGAAGGCATTACAAAAAAAGACCTGAACCACCTAGTGATGCGTTTGTTCGGTGGAGCTTTTAAAAAGTACACTAATGGCCCATTTTATCTAACACCCAAAGTCAATGAAAAACGCCCAATGACTTAAATAGGCATTGGATCAAGTGCTGAGCTTTTAGGAATAATTATACTCAGTATGCTGAAGTTTCTGATATTTTTCTTCAGGCTGAATGCTACTCCCTCTGTTATGTGCCCTGACTTCAAGCAAACAAACACCCCCCTTTTCCAGCTCACATGAACTGAAGCAGTACTGCTCCTGCCACCACTTCCAACTTTTGCTTTGCAGATGTCGAAGTTTTTAGATCAGAGCAGTGATCTAGACCCAGCAAATACAGGTGGATGGGAAAAACACATTTAAAATGTATCTTTTTTTTTTTTTTTTTTTTTTTTTGCATGTATTCTTTTCTGGATGGACAGGGCACGGTGGGTGGGTTTGTAAACTTTTTGACTTCTGAAGGTGTTTTCTCCTCTTGCCCTCACGCTGTTGTGTTATTTGGCAGAAAGAACAAGGTAATCCACTCTTCCTAAGGAATCTCTTTTGTGATAAGTAAACGGGCAAGGAGGGTGACCACTATTCAGTCCAAGGCAGTACACCCTCACCTAGTTTTTATCTATCTATTTATTTATTTCCTTTGCTGTTTGAACCATTACTTGTTTTTGTCCCATTATGGTAGGGCTCCTGTTTTGTTGTTGTTTGTTTGTTTGTTTGTTTGTTTGTTACTGTCATCCAGTTTGTTCTGTCAAAAACTGCACAGTACTGAAACCCTTAGGAGTATGTTTTATTATGAGAGAGACCAATCCAGAAATCTGTAAAAGCCACTGGATAATTCATAAGATGGTGGCTGGGAACATAACTAGATTCTCCCCTTCCTGCTATAACAACAACAGCAGCAACAACACTAATATTAATAGAAAAACCTTGTTCCAATTGTTGCCATCCTCTTCTCTCAGCTAAATGCATGGGTGCAATTGAAAAGCGTACGCTGATTCTGGAAGGCACACGTTATGATACCGCACAGATCCCACAGTTTAACATCCATTTTGTAATTTAGTAAAGATCCCACCTCACCTCATGTGGACTATGAACAGCTCACGCTAAAAATAATGTGGCTCAGTAAGATGGGAATATTTTACCGAGCTGAAAAGGAGCTGCCTAAACTTTGTGTGTTATGAGGTTTAGGTATTGTCTGTGTTATGGTCTGTCACTAAAGTATTGCTGTCCCTGCTATGCTGCCTTTTGGGAGCCTGAGTATTTTATCAGGGTTTATGTTGATATCAGTTGAGGACTGGGTAGGAACAGAGACTGAACTACTTATCCATCTTCTCTGTTTTGTACTTACCTCTTCCTTAGAAACCAAGCTCTGTCATAAATAACCCAGCGAAGCAAACAAGTTGGAGAATGAACTAGAGAATCAGAGATTCAGAGAATAGTTTAGGTAGTAATGGCCCCCTGGAGCTCACCTAGTCTAACACCAGAGATATGTGGTCCAGAGCTGCTTTTCTGACTCTCTGTAGGAAAGAGAGTCCCATGGGTCACTAGGAACGTCTTTTTGGACTCTTTAGATACCTACATTTCAAATCCAGAAGGAAAAATAAGGTGTATGATTTAGAAAAAATAGTTTAGAGTCCTTGTATGAAAATGTAAAAGATTATCCTCTGTGCAAAATAGTGGAGGAAATTATCATTATGCTTGCTAGGGAAAAGGCAGTAAAGAGTATCTTCTTTGTTCTTATTTTCAAGTTGGAAAGCTTGATGCACAATGAGTTATTTATACTGACAGACTGGTACTTAAGCAAATAAGCTGACCTTAGATCCCCAGTGTGGATATGGGTTACTGCAAATAAACAAAGAACTAAAAAGCATATAAGCGAAATCTGTAAATACAGAAAATCCTTGCAAAATGTGCTACAAAGGCACGTGGTAACAGAAACTAGCACAGCTGTGTTCAGAGGTGAACCTGGTAGTGAATAGACTAAAATTACTTTTTAAAAAAGAAAAAAAATATATTTTTTTAAAACTAGTTTGCACCCAAGGACCCCAAAGTTCTTTGTTCTCGAATAAAAGATTAATAAAGCCTGGCCACCTCCCAGAAGCTGGTGTGGAATAGCACAGTTGTTGGCTGGCAGCATCACACAGGATCATGAAATGAGAGAGGGAATATCATCATGATCTGAAAACAATGTCGTATCAAGACAGGCAGGATGTTATTTTATGCTATGTAATTTGGCCAGCATGTCTGGCTTACCTCAGCCAGTACTGTGATGGGTTCTTGGCAAACATTCAGAGCTTTTATTTTACATATCACCTGTGCTCGTGTCTTTCCAGCAGCCCTTCATGCTCTACCCAGGCTGCTCTGTGCCTAGCTGGGCAGAAGAAGGTGTCTCGCACAGCTTCCTGAAGCACAAAAATGGCACTTAAAAAGCCTTTGAATCAAACTAAAAATCATCTTTGCTGTTTTTACCACCAAATACTGCATATCAAGGCTCTGATGTTTGCCTCCCCTGAGTCATCAAAACTCCCCTGAGCCTGACACAGCCAGCCAAGAGAGGCAGGCGGCTATGTGGAGTCTCTTGAAATGACATGAAATTGCCCTGACTGTCGGCAATTCAGAGGAGAGCAGCCTGCATTTGAGAATGTTAGTTACTGTAGCAAGAGCTTAAAATCACTTCTGTTGAGTCTTCTGCTGTCCCTCCTCCCTTTCAGGCAGAGATGTGCCGAGTTCTTCGGAGCAAGTATCATTTCTTAACCTATTTTAGAAGAGCTCGCTTTGATGTTCCTCTTTATGCTCTGTTGCATGAAATTAAAGAGAAACGCTCTTCTTACCTCACAAAAGAGGAAACAAATGCATGCATATCTGAAGATGAGGAAAGAGCTAGCATTAACAAATTAATTATGTGGAGGTATGTTAGAAATAATTAAAAAAATAAATTAACTTGTTTATGGGTGATGAGTGGAAAGGAGTGGAAAGATGCCTTCCCCGTTTTACATGGTACTAGAGGGATTAAAAACGTTAACCGTGCAAGGCCAGTGGTAGCTTCGGAGGGGGTCTTTGCCACCATCTATTGGTGAAACAGGGGAAAAGACAGAGCAAGGTGACCTTACCAATGTTCCGTACTGTACCAGCGCAAGCTTTTGCTCCATTTTGAGTTTTTGGGATAGCAAATCTTTCTTTCTTCTTTTTTCCTTCTTCTTGGTCTGGGGCAAAGAGCAACAGGACTGAAGTTATGTCCTCTGAGTGAAGAGTTGTCATAGGTAAACCTTAACAGCTGGCCAGTGGTCCTGCACACCTCTCAATGGAGAAGAAAGGAGTTCTTGACTCACAGGGAATAATTTATTTCTCATGTCAAGTCTCTTGTCAACTTATTTCTTCCTGGCTTCTGGTAAAGGAGTTGGGCCTATTTTCTTTGCTCGTTTCAAGAAAAATTGCAGTGATACTTGAATCAAGCCCTACTGCCACTGACAAACCTTGGAAGAGTGCTGTAATTGCTAGCATTTCTGTGAAGTCCAGCAAGAGGGGCATCTGTGAAATGACATCCCTTGCAAGCAAAATGTTGGCAGAGTCAACCTATGCTCCGGGAAAGACAGGCCAGGAGAGAAGTGAAGGGAGCTAGTATCAGCAATTGAGCAGAAAAATCGTTAAAAATGTCTCTAGATATGAAATGAGTCTATTTTATTGGCTTAATCAGCACTGCTTGCATATGCAAATTCCTCATGAGTAAAGCTTTTGCACTGCAGGTTCCAAAATGAATTCAGGTAGAGTCACTGACAGGAGTAAATGAGCAGAAAGACAGTTTAAAGAGCCTGCTTAGTTTTCAAATCAACAAATTGCTGTGGTTCTTCTTAATCCATCAAGAAAAAAAGGAATAGAGAACAATCTGTCAGCCAGGCGGGAAGGTATAATGGTAAAGGACATAATGTTCCAGCTATTTTAGGGCCCATTTACACTATGAAACTTATGGCATTACAGAACAGTTGTTGAACACGTTTGAGGAACAGCTGTGTTATTGCTAAAGTGTGAAGACTAAAGTGTGTATAGACCTGTAGGGTGCTCAAGAAGAACTGTTTCAGGGGAGCTTCTATTCAGCTTAAAACCGTGTTCTTACTCAATTTCACTGTAAGTGAAGAAGGACTAGCGGAGTCAAATGACTCCATGAACACTCTCTTTATTTCAATGAAAATAGTGGCAATTATCCATGATAACTTTGATAGCTGTATCAATCTTTCTTAAATAAGACTAAATAACACAGATCAAAAGTGTGCTTTCAGTGCTCATTCACAGATACTCTGGTCATTGTTTAGATATCTCTGTTCCAAGAATAAGACGGTTTCTTCCCTCCCTCCTTCCCTTTCTCTCGGTGGGGCTACCATTTTGCTTATACTAAAGACTGGACCTCCCACAGAGAAATAAATTGAGAATAAAGAAATGCATCTCATCACAAGATGTTATGAGAATGACTTTCAAAGTCATTGCGAGGTAACTTTTATTCTTTTAAAAAAGATTTTCTTCATAGTTATCAGACTTATCAAAGCCTCCCTACCAAACCTGTCCTGCATAACGTGTTCAAAGTTTGTCTGCATTAATCATTTTTGGATGAATAACTGAAGCAGAAGGATGAATTACTTCAGAGCAATTTTAGGATGTGCCTCGTTGGCTTATCTATCTGTTTGCAACCATATACATGTGCAGATGTTGAAGAAGTTTTTGCTCTAGCCAGAGAGCAGTGAATTGTCTGTGGTGGTAAAATGATGGCAGCTCTGGTCTGCTGGAGTGCAAGTGCTTTTGGAACTATTTTCAGGAATAGTGACTTAAACAATCTTTGCTTTTCCTCCTATCTCAGTAAGAAATCTCTCCACTACTATTACATCTAAGAATTAATTTATTTCCCTTATAGGATTATTGGGAATTTCTGAAAGTATCTGTTAAAGTAACATCAATGACTGTACACTGCTGAAGTATGGAAAGTATAGCATGGACCTGAAGTTACTCTGTAGCTGCTTCTTGTAATTAGGGTTTCTTTTGTGTACGTGGATAGCACAGTTGCTTGCACTAATTGTGGGTAGCCATATTGCACATTTTCTATGCTGCTATGTGAATAAATGCCCAATTTACATAAACAACAGTGTCACTTGCATATGCAAATGGGAATTCAAAATCTACACAGGAGCTGAACTTCAATTTATGAAGATCAGAACAGGCATTTTATCTCTGCTTAGTCTATACTGAGCCAGCCAAAACGCCACTGCAACTTAATCCTGAATCATATTTCATGCACTTAGCACTCTGCAGTCTAGGACAATTTATATATACCTATTATTATTTGTAGTGATTTGCACGTCTTTACATGAGATTATGACTTTAAATTCATTACGAATTTAACAGTGATCTAAACTCAGAACACGTACACATTTCTTGTTCCTGAAAAGCAACAGATGACAGAGGAACAAAACAAGAGAAAGACACTACCTGTCAAAGTGTGTGGGAAGAGAGAAAGGAGCAGCAGGAATGTTAAGAAATACAACAGATTAAAAATATATCTTAAGAACACATGTGTTTGTAACACTAACAGAGGCAAATGATCTTATTTGTATTATTATGATGCTATTCCTTCAAATTTATCATTCTCCATCCTCTTTGTAATATCATACCTTTTCTCACTTTTACTGCTACGATGAAGAAAGCAGTTAGTGACTTAACATGTGGGACAGATTTAGAGGACATGCTTGCTTTATAATGGAGAATCTCAGGCATTCATTTTCTGTTTCTCACAGATCCTGTCTGCTCTTCTTCTGGGAAGGGCAAATAATTTAGCATTCCTGGGCTGCCACGTCCTTCTGGATTTACTATGCTGAAAAATACCTAGTTTAGATAAACATGTTTGGCTTAGTAAAAGAAATCAGGATAAAGCGTGGGATTCTTGTCTATTTTTCCAACAACCCCTCTCACAGATGATCTGATGGAAAGAAGAAATCCTGCATGAATAAATTAAATTTAACCTTCAAGAGTTTAATTTTTCCACCTAAATGATTCTATGATAGTTATAATTTCAATAATATTTCCATCACTGCTGAAATTACTCTGGGTTTATTGTGCCTAAATGTGGGGACTTCTGTCTTTCTTACACGTAGGTAAATCATTGTTTTGGACAATCACTGTGGTGCCTGATTGTTCGTCACTGCAGGCAAAACTTTAAAATAATACTGTATGTATACTTCAGTTTGCTTTTGTTGTCATAAAAAAATATATTTTTTTTGGGGAAAAAATGAAAATAGAATATTTAATTCAAATGTAATTCAAATATTTTGGATTCAAAAAGGTTTCCATGTTAGCTTATAATTTCCTTCCTTCATAATGGGATTATGACAGCCTCATCCCCTGTGAGAGAAGGTCTTTAATGATGGAAGATAAAATCCAGCTAGAGAGCACAACGTGCAGGAAAGAATGGGAGTATTTAGCAATCAGTCTACAACTTCCATGAGTCATGGTAATAAAATATCCAAATAAAATGCTTTTGTTTTTTTTTCATATGTAAACAAGAAATGGACAACTTTCCAGCTTTGTGATAATTGTTTTGTTTTATTTTGCCCATTAACTAAACCTTTTCTAAGACACAAATTGTTTTGTAAAAGGGCTGTGTAACTGCTAAAAAATAGATTGGCATCACAAAAACTACATTTAGGATTGGAAGAGATTTGGAATAAAACTTGACAGAGTCTTATCAAAACTTTATTTCTTGATTTATTCATGTTTATTTGAGGCTCCTTGCAAAGGTCTAATGACTTTTCCTGATGCTTCTACAGGCTTTGCAGGTTTCTTAGGAACTCCAAAACAGTATTGTTCATTCTTGTCTGTGAGATGTCCTGTCAACCAAAATCCACAGCTCTCTAATGACTTGACCTCTGTCTGGATCTTCTTTGTCTGATATCACCTCTTTGTTAAATTGTATTTATTTCAATATACATGGGATCCATAATTATTGAGGCAATATTAAAGCTTAAAACCTAGCAGTCCTCTCATTCATGACTGTTCACCTGAATGAATACATCATTGGCAAGGATGTTGGGGAAATCATCTCAGGAAACTAAATCAAAATAATGTTCTAAAGTGGAGATCATTTTCCAACCAACAAAGGAAGGACTGGAAAACAAACTTCTTCATTTCATATAAGAAATGTAATTTAATTAACCATTTTTAATTCAAAGCGCTTTCTTTGTGTTACATGCTGTCTTGTTCAATTCAGCTCCTCCACACTGTAGCTCCTGACAGTTCTCTCCTTGACATTTCTAATAATAATTTCAATACCGTCTGAAAATTCCTGTAAAGGAGGATTTATATGATGAGTTAATCAAAACAGACTATACAGCGGTGTGTTTTCATCCCAGATAAATATCCATATTCCATTACTGAAGTTGATAAAATATTTGATGGACAGCAATGACCTGCTGCCGACTGTTCCTGTGCTACTAGATATATATTTTTTTCACTTCAGAAATATATGAGCAGGCTGTATATTCATTTTTTTCCCCTAATCTTGCAGCTGATTGCCTAAAACCTCCCGTCTGTGGCTTATACAAGTTAGGTTTAGAGGCCCTTGCTTTGATAAAATTGATGCTGCAGTGATTTGACATAAATTAATTTTTCATGCAGACAGTTTCCATGGGGCTGCTGGCACTAAGTACACATGAAAAGCACATGCCTGGCAAAACTGTCATAATCCAAAGAAACCAAGGCTGTAGTTGATGAGGAATGATGTATGATGAATAACAAAGGCTCATTTTAAGGTAAGGCTCACTTGGAGAATGGTTGCTATCTATGCAAGCCAGGCAGCTGCAGCCTGTGAGACACAAACCCAAATTACTTTCACAACCAGCTGGTTCAGGGAGTCTCCCACTATATGAATGTTGCAACATTACTCAATATAAATCAGGAAAGAGAGTAATACACTAAACCTACCAGCTTCTAAAAAAACACCTCTTACCTCTCTTTCTTCTTCCTACCCTAGCTGATTTATCAGCAATACTTTCAAGTATTTGTTCTGAATTGGGATGTCAGGAACCAAAGGCATTTACCACCAGTGAAATGAAACAAGAGATTTGCCTTGATTAATAAAAATACCAGCTTATAGTGTAACAAGTCAACCAGTGTAATCATATGACTTCAGAAACACTGCTTAGGTTATGACAGTGTTTGCCTGGCTTCTTCTATAACCTCTCCTGAAACTGTGGAAACAGGGAAAAGAAAGATAACTGAAAATCCTGAGCGTGATGCCTTAGGTTTTGCCTAGAGCCCCAGGGTACTACTCATCCATCTGCTCTTTGCAAGAGAAATGTTGTTTTGTGTTTGCTGTGGGGAACCATTTTCCAAGACTTGGCACCAGCGATAACAACTGCAAATAAGGGTCATTAGCAGTGTAGCAAGAAATACCCTTCGGCACTGGGTCTCCTAAACATGCCTCCAGGTCCACGGGGATATTGTCACACTGGAATTTATACTATCTCCTCAGTTCAGCAGCATTCCCCAAGCCACCTTGTGACCAACTTCAGACAAACTTAACCGGCCAAACGAGGCCAAGTGTTATTCAGCAAGATTTAAGGCCATATCGTTGCCTGCCAAGATGGAAGAAAATGTTACAAATACAACAGAAAATAAATCCAGTTTGTCTAGACTTCATAAGCAGGCAGCCATGCTTATTCTTTTTCAACAAGAGCCTAAATGTATCTCTGTTCTGGGCAGCCTCCCATCGGTGTCATTTCCCATTTCTTTTCACTATTTCAGGGTCAAAGTTGACAATGAGTAGCCAATAGCACTCTCCTTCTTCTCTTTAGGAACTGAACCTCCTTCTCTTTCTTTTCTGTAAACTTCATCAGTGTCTTCACTCACTCATGGTCCATGTCTTTGAGATTTGGGGTTTGGAATAAAAATTGATTTAAAAAAAAAAAAATTATTTATTTATTTATTTATTTATTTATTTATTTCTGGTGGCAGGCCTTGAGGGCCAGCCTACTGGCTAACTAATCTTGTCCAGTCTGATCTTGAGAATTTATGTCTTAATATCCTGCTGGAGCCATTAATGTCATGTATTTAATGTTATGGAAGAGATGAATTACACATACGTTCTCTAAGTTCATGGTCTTTAGTACATTACCAGCTTTCAGAGGAGATTACACTTGACACATTAATGAGAGTTACTACAGAAAGGTACCTCATCCAACATACACCACCCACTTTTGCCATTAGTGTTAGTGGCCTAAGATAACACAGTCCATCTTCTTCTACTCATTAGTTAGATTCTCTGATTACATTTCCTCAGATCTTCCTTTGGAGAGCAGCAGCTTCACCTACCCATGTGCTTCTGCAGAGACCTATCAGTAGAGGACCTCAATGGCATTGAGAACACCACCTTTGCTCCCAGTTGGGTTACACCCTTCTGCATACAGTGTTGCCTGTTTCTGAGAACTGACTGTTACTGCCCTCAACCCAGTACTGAACATGGGTTGGAATGGGTTGGAATCACAGTTCACTACCCATATCTCTATTTAATTAGGTAATCTCTGAATTACTATCTTTGGACTACTATCATTCCCCTGGACTTTTACCCCTGAGTATACATGTACACTATACAATGTCTCTCTAGAACTTGTTTGTTGAGACTTTCCCTTTGTCATACAAACTACAAAACTTTTTTAGCAGTAGTATGAACTTGTTTCATCCTTCTCTGCAGTCTTAGCACTACCTTTTTAGTAGTTAAATCAATCAGGGAATTAATTTTGTGCTGATTTTTTATAGAAAGCCCTCAGTAATGGATTAACCAAATAAGTAAAGTCTTAGTATTTGTCTGTACAGCATTAGGTCTAACAAAATATTTGAAATGTGGGATGTATAAGTGATTTTAGCATATTGAAAAGTGTAACATTCACTCAGGTAGAAGCTGTTTTCAGAGTCTTCTCTTAAAAACTGGAATTTAAATATTTGAAAACAACTCCCACTGAATTCACTGACTTATTGTTATGGGTTTGACATGAGAGGGAGCACCTTGAATTAACTCAGAAATTAAAGGCTATCCCTAATATTTCATGTCTTAAAACACATACTACAAACTAAGAAGCCATGTAAGCCTTTGTAAAATAATAATTTTGATAATAAACCCTTTAAGGCAGAGGTTTTATGTTTAAGGTGTATACTTGTACATGAAAACTCTTTCAAAACAATATAGGATGTGAATATAGGATGTAGGGAGCTAGCTATTTCCACACAAACTCTTTATGTGGTCGCTCCTAATCCCAGCAGAGGATCTTACTGAAAATACCTCATACTGGTTTGGAAGCAGATTAGTGTAAATCATATCTAGGCCTCCTTAGTAGGGAATTAAACTGTGTATAAAAGGAGAGTGACCATGGAGCTGTTGTTGTGGAGAAACTCTCACCAGGCTGTTTTTGCACATTGATGCGCCTCGTCACAGCGGAGTCCTGATATTGACTGGAGCCTTTCTTTGCTCCTCCACCAGATAAGCATTTATGACTGGCAGCACTGCAGACTGTTGTGTTGTTTGAACTGTTTATAGTAGTATTCCTTTCCTGAAACGTAACAGATATCTCTTTTGGGCAGCATTCCTCCTGGTAGCAAGCTGTCACTTCCTAAGTTTTGCTCTGTGGTGAGATGAATGCTTAGAAAGCAGGATGCACTTGATTTTATTCATAAAGCATTGCACATGTGGTGGAACATCCTGGCTTCATCTAATTAAGCAATAATTCACCATGGGCAGCAGTGTCTTTCAGAGTGGTTATTGTCTGCTTCAGCTCGCTTGCTGAAAGGCCACACAACTGGAAGTGGAATAATCCCCTGGGAATTTATTTTCCAGAACGCTTTACTAACAAGAAGTAAGTAGCTTTGTCCTGTCTTAAGTTTTGGTTCCTTATGCATTTTTTATATTATACAATGAGAGCAAAGCCTGGCTTCATGGAGCACAGCAACATCTCTGGGCTAATGATTTGAGATAGGGTCAAGACAGCTGAGCAAAATCTTTTCCTACTCCAGGTGTGTTACCTGAATGAGATGTATTGTCCCCTCTTAAACTGTTAGCAAGGCTACTGGAGCTAGGCTTTGCTGGAGAATGTATGGAGCTATGATCAGGTCAATAGTAGTGCTTTATCTCTTTTCTGCTTTTTGTTTTGATTTTGTTCAATGCAACTTCAAAACGAAATGAAAGAATGGAAAGGTAGGCTGAGTGGAGAACAGAAGCATACACGTTCAGTGGAAGAGGTGAGGAAAGGGCATATTGAAGAGACTGTGAGCAGAAAGGAAAGAAAATGTAAGTAATAAAAAGAGCCAAGAAAGAACAAGGAGGGGCAGGAGGTAGGTAGTATCATTAAAGAAACATGGAAAAGGTGAGAGTAAAAGAAACATGGAGGTAAGAGATGCTGAAAAAGGATTGCTGGTAAGAAAAGCAATACGTGAGAAGGTCTGAGAGTGGTGGGATTTTTGATGGCTGGGTAGAGAGCAAGTCTGGATAAGAGATGCTCAGAAGCAATGTTGATGACTTGCAAATTTGAGGATCAGGAAAGGTAGTGGAAGAAGAGGCTCAGAAACTCCAGGGAATTCCCTGAAGGCCCAGGCAGGGAGCAGGCAGGTGGGCTGCTCCAGGGAGCTGTTCTGTAGTCCTTACTTTACAGTAAAAGGTGGTAGGGCAGATCAGGGCAGGAAGAGAAGAACAACTCTTAAGAAGGAAGAAGCTGACTGGAAAAGACCTTTGCACAAAGTAGCTTCTGTGTCATCCTGAACTTGATTCAAAATTTAGTTCTCTTTAACTTATCTCACCAGCTGTGTTACAGGTTCATAGCCATGCCAGTAACGGGTTTTAGGGCAGTAGTTTCTTTGTTTCTGTTCTTACCTTGAAGCAGTGCATGAACAATTTGAGTGAAGCCCTTTCTTTGCATTGCTAAGCCTGTGCCCCTGGACCCGCAGGCTCTGTAGTCTTTCAAGCATGACATAAAGAGAAGCAGCAAGGAAATCTTCTTCCCTTTGTTTTTTGGGTCTATATTCTATTAAATCTGTGAAAAGGCATAGCTTTTGAGTTGCTTAATGTAGAAATTTCCTATCTCTGTCTCTTTTTTGCTTAACTTGATCTTATAAGACTGTGTGAATTCCCAGGTTGTGTTATGTTGTCTGAAATAACAATCAAGGGAGAGGGAAATACTTTGTGAATTATGTATCTGTAACAGCACTTCAAAGAGGTTCTCCCCTTAATCTTATTTTTTTATTTCTTCCTGTGGAGAAGCTAAATATATCTAAAACAGAATATTTAGAAAATGTCATTAATCATGGCTTTCTTTTTTCCCCTCCATCCATAAACAAAGGAGGTAAGCTGGAGAGTGGCAAGGCAAAAAATATAGATAATAGACTATCTCCATCATTCACTTACAGCTAACTACAGCAATATTCTGCTGTAGACCATGAATATATATATATATATATATATATACCTGTTTGCTATATATGATACTCAGGTAGTGTTATGATTAAGACATAAGATTTTATTTTTATATCCATCATGGAGTTTGGCTTTTATGATCAATATATTTTGTTTACAGAGTGTGTGAGGTTTTTGTTTTGTTGCTGTAATATCTGGCTAGCAGAAAATGTATGTTTCTAAATCAATAACAAAAAAAAAATTTGCATGTGTGGAAGATAGTGACTTTTATTGTCAGAAATATTTCTCAAAATAGAAAGGAAGTCTTTTCGGTGCTAAATTTAGCTTGTTCTTACTTGCTTGGCTGTTCTAGAAGCATAACAGACTTGGGGAAAGCTAACTACACAACTGCTTCTCTGCCAGGTCATCATGGCTTTATTACTGTTGCAACTGGATTTAATCAAAAGGGGTTAGACAAAATGTGAGCCAGTATATTCAGTGTATTCTGTCCCAAGCTGCTGTTTTCTATCTGGGTTAAACAGCTCCTGTGGAAAGTGACTGACCCCAGTTGTGCTCAGTCCTGCTTACCAGTGTCAGTGTAGTTGCAAGGTGGGGAGAGCCAGGACAGTGAGAAGTGTGGTGGCACGAGTTCCTGAATTGCAATCAGCTCTCTCTTTCCAAAACCACATATGCAGTTGAAAATTGCAGGTAACGTTTGTGCTGGGTTGGAAACAGTAGGGCTGTTTTCCACCTGTTCCCCGAAGCAAGGCTGTAATACGTTAACTGACAAGTGTCAGAAACCCTCAGTGAACAACTGCAGCAGGCTTAACGCCTTCCCTGCTGGAGTGGGTTTATGTGGCAAGGTTTTGGTAGCAGGGGGCTGCAGGGTTGGCCTCTGTGAGAGGAATCCAGAAGTTGCCCCATGTTAGCTAAGGGCCAATTTCAGCCAGCTCCACAGGGACCTGCTACGGGCCAGAGCCAAGCCATTAAGTGATGTTGTTTGTGCCTCTGTGAGAGCGGAATTAAGAAAGGAAAAAAACTGCTGCACAGCAGCAGCTGGGAGAGAGGAGTGAGAAGCAGCCCTGCAGCTCCCCAGGTGAGTGCAGCAGGAGGGCAGGAGGTGCTGCAGGCAGGCAGCAGCAGTTTCCCTGCGAGCTGTGCAGGGAGAGGCCCCTGGTGGAGCAGGCTGTCCCCCTGCAGCCCATGGGTCCCACATGGAGCAGATCTCCACACTGCAGCCCCCCCATGGGTGGAGGAGCCCCCGGTGGAGCAGGTGGATGTGGCCTGGAGGAGGCTGTGGCCCATGGAGAGCCCCCGCAGGAGCAGGCCCTGGGCTGGAGCTGCAGCCCATGGAGAGGAGCCCACGCAGGAGCAGGGGTCTGGGGGGAGCTGCCACCCGTGGGGGACCCGTGCTGGAGCAGTTTGCTCCTGGGGAATGGATGGACCCTGTGGGACGGAGCCGTGTGGGAGCAGTTGTTGCAGAGCTGCTGCCTGTGGGAAGCCCCTGCAGGATCAGTTTGGGAAAGACGGCATCCCATGGGAGGGACCCCGTGGGGAGCAGGGGAAGAGTGAAGGAGCAGCAGAGGAGAAGTGCTATAGACTGACGGCAGCCCCCATTCCCCTGCACCACTTGAGGAGAGGAGGTGGAAGAGGGTGGATGAGGGGAAGGTGTTTTTAGTTTGTTTTCTTTATTTCCCAGTGCTCTAGCTTGTTCATAATAGGCAATAAATTTATCTAATCTTCCTACTCTGAGTCTGTTTTGCCCATCATGATAATTGCTGAGTGATCTCCCTGTCCTTATCTCAACCCTTGAGCTCTTTTCATTGTATTTTTCCCCCTTTCTGTTTGAGGAAGGAGAGTGAGAGAGCAGTTGTTGTGGAGCTCAGCCGCCCAGCTGAGTAAAGTCATCACACCCACCCTGCTCCTTCCCTGGAGTGATTTACTACTCTGTCATTTATTCAGATTTTGCCTAATGTAATAGTGATTTCTGTCTTGAGAAGCCTTGCAAAATAATCAATATATTTGACCTTCCTTTAGGTGATAGATGGAAGATCTTTGAAAATTATGAGCAGGACTTATCCAGGCTCATCTCTAGATCATGGATCAGTGCTCTAGAGCCACCTGAAAATTTCTGCCTTGGAGCACTTGCTCTATGTTTGTCTTTTCCACTCTAGGAGGAACACCTTAAAAAGAAAATCTCGATAGATCAATGCTAACGTAATGACAGAAGAAGTTTCTGTATTTTCTTCTATTTGTGATCCATCTTCAGTATTTTCCATATGCCTGTTCGGCTGATAATCGAGCTGGATATGGGTCAGATTGTTTTTGTGTCCAGTAACTCATAAACTGCCTACAACCTGTATCAGATAAAAGCCTTGAGCACCAGAATATCTGTCAAGCCTACTCTGAATTAGTATACCGTAGTGGATGCATGGCCTACTCTGTAGACCACTGAAGGTTATTAATATTAATCTCTTTTGTTTCACAATGTAACTTCATTGGGTAAGATGACATAGTGGTTTAATGAAATTTAGCCATGGAGATGCTAACCGGTATCTGGAACGTGCACTTTAGATTAGATCTGGGTCTGCAAGCTCAGATTCTGACAACTAAGGCGAAAGTAGGTTTGTGTACACTGGAAAAGTCAAGAATTGGAAGTAATTAATGTAATTAAAGTGGATTAGTTAAATAGGATTAATTCCTGATCTTCTTCCAAAGTGAATTAAACTAAGCCAAGTTAAGACCATTTTCATTCCAAGTAAAAGTATCCACTTGCCAGTTTAATGCAGTTTAACTGATCTTCTTAAAAAGTGAATTTGGATCGCTTTTCCTGAATATCCTCCTGTACCTAGTTCCTTCACATTAAAACAAATAGCTTCCACATTGCTTCCTTTAGGGCATGGTTGAACCTGATGCTCAAGATTGGAGCCTATGATTAAATGTATTTGGGAAATAAGTTCTATATGGTACTAAGGGAAAAACAGTCTGTGAGTGCTAGGAGTAAAATGAACGGAACTTTATTTAGTTTTAAGTGCTAAAATGAAACAGTTCAGACTGTGCATCTTCCGTGTTTTCAATGTTTACACCTTTACTACCTACAAACAGGGTGACAAAGGCATCTAATCTTAGCAGCAAACTGGGTGGAAGGCTAGTGTAAGGGCAGACAGGCTGAACTGCATGCATCATTATTGTTCTAAGACCTGTGTTCTCTTAAGTTGTGATCTGCTTCATAATGTGATTTTCTGCTCTTTAGGGTTAACAGGTGAGCTGTACCATAAGCCCTGCTGAGTGCTGAATGACTGGGAAATTTTTGAAGCTCCTCTCTGTGTCTGGTCTTTCAGTTGGTGGAGGATGGTTCTCTCCATGCACCCAGCTCCATGGCTTATTTTTGAGAGTGGCAGAACCTTTGTCTCCTGCAGTTTCTCTCTAAGCAGCATGGTTTTTCCACTTTTTGTTGGTCTGATCTTGATGGAGACAAAATACTAGGACTTCGCTTAGCTAAGACAGTGCTGAACAGTACTGCTTCCACTGCATCGCCTTTTTTCTCAGGTCAGTCACCTAAAGCTAGTTGCCTTACTTTAAAAAAGAGTCACATGTATTGGACATCAAGGTTAAAATTATATATACTGTGCTGAAGAGCTAACAGTGTATTTCAAGCATGCTTATTGTGGGAAATCATTTAAATAACCCAGTTTACTAACTAGAGCCCAGGACTGAAGAATATTGTAGGCAGTATTTATAAAAACAAACAACAAAACATCATAAATAGGTAAGTTCTTTTCTTTCTACATGCATTTGCCCCTGTTGGAATGTCTGATTACAAGACTACAAATTGGAGCTCAAATTTAGTAATTGGTAGCATCAGGATTGAAACCTACGCTTCTTTTTTTTTTTTTTTTTTTTTTTTTTTCCTTAGTGGGACAGTACGTAGTCTTAGCAGTTTGGCTGTGTGCTGTCATTGGCAATATCAGTGCATATGAAGTCCTTGTGATCATTCTGATTTTGACGTGGCTTGTCATGTGAAGAAGTCATGATTCCTGTCAGCTGAACAACTTCTCTACTGTTTTTTTTTTTTTTTAAAGATCTGTTAAGCTGTGATTCACAAAAGCATTCCAAAGCTGTACTAGCTCTAACTGAGATTTCTACTACTAGAAATGGATTACTTTTGATTGTAAGGGAGGTTTGAAAAGGTAAAAAAAGATGCCTTCCTCATGAAAATTTTTGGGGAGAACGTGTTATGTCAGGGGTATCTCAGCCAGTCAGGCTCAGAAGAAGTATGGGCATACTTTTCCACTGAGATGCCAGACATAACACGTAAACCAGGCTTCTTGATCTGAGCTAGTCATTGCACAGCTCTATGTTGTGCCATTTAGCTTTACTGCCTAGAGACTGTTGTGTGTGTCTTTGCAGCATGGTGCAGATAGGCCAGAAGGATATACCCGAGCTACCTACTGGATGTCTGTTTCAGTAGAGGTTTTTGAAGAAGAGAATGGCCTTATCTTCAGTAACACCATGACCTCTTTACATCACTCAGGCAATGTGAAATGGGCTTAGAACTGAGGGAATTACAGGTGATACCTACATACCTAAATTCTCTTCTGTATTACTGGTGATGCAGAAGGATTTTGATGAGGAATAATTTTTGGTTCCTTGACAGTGAAGTATTTCTATGCAGCGCACGTTAAACAAATAGGTTATCATGATAGTTCCCACTTACCAGACAGTCCAAACAACTATTTTCTGTTATATCTGTTTACAGTGTGACTTCATTTGAAAGGATGGAGTATCAAAATACATGTATAAAAAGCTTACTTCCTTGACAACAGGTCAAGCTTTACCCGAGAAAACTGCAATGTAATTTAAATGTTGACGTGTGGTCATTTCCGTGGTTGATTTGATTTGGTCTGTCAGTAAATCACAACACTCGGTAATATAATAAACTCCCACTCTTTGATTGTAACTGATACCAACAGAGGAGCACTGATCAGAAAAGTTTTCTTTTGATTTCTCTGGGTAGTGGATCAGGGCAGCAGTGAAATGGAAGGAGATAGAGAAAAAAATCAACAGCATAAAGTTATAAAGTTAACTTTTTATCTCTGCCCACAAAGATGTTCTTTAGAACTACAGACAACATGGTCCTCTTCCTTTTTTTTTTTTTTTTTTTTTTTTTTTAAAGTGAGCAAAACCTTTCTATATGCAGTACCTGCAACTTACAGAATAATACAAAATGTCTTAAATCAATTCGTACCACAAAATGGTGGTATGTGACTTCCAGTGGATACTTCTGCTGTATCATCCTCCACAGCTATGCATATGCAGTCACCTAATCATACTCCCTCCTTCTTCCCCCCCCCCCTTTTTTTTTTTTTCAAAAAGGGTGTAAAACTTTGATATTTTATTTTTTTCTCAGATCTATTCACACTCAATATTTATCAGCCTTCTGTGTTTTGGATCAGTTCAACTAGCTCTAACAGGATTAAAATTTTTCAGACTCCTCTCAACTGCAAGAGTCCTGGCATAATTTGTAACTACAGGTATGCAGGCGTGCCCTTGGGATGCAGATGCTCTATACTTCCTGGTATCTCCTTCTTGAGAGCAAAGGTTTGCACAGCATAAGAGCTCTGACTTAGAGTATTGCTGGTCCTTCAAATTACTGTTATAAAATGGACAATCCATTCTTTTGTCTTCAGCAGTGTTGGTGCTCTGCTGTATGGTATAGGCTTCTCAAGCATTTGGAATATTCTGAGGCTGTCCAGGATCCTACCCTACCCCAAGGTCATACTCTTCCATAGTTGTTGTTACCTTTTCACATCCCAAACTACCGCAACCACCTGAAAACCTGAGCAGGGTCTGTACACTTTTTCAACTTAAATTTCAAGAATGATATGAAGTAATTTTCTTCTAAGTTGTATTTTTAAATGGAAATATTTTCTTGAGTTACAGATTTGAGCTATTATCTTTCCTATTGCCTTCCACCCCCATCACTTATCCTGGTCACAGGAACAGTGTGATTAGAGCTAAAGTAACTGTTTTCCTATCAGTAGCAGGGCTGGTGAGGGAAAGGACAGGCACATTAATTATATAGCACACATCACTTCCAAAGCCAGCTCCTGCTAGTGCTGGAAACTTTTCTCCTTGGCTACTCTGGAACCGCTGTTTTGGCTCATGTACCTTTGCAAGTGGAAGCCAAGGTATTTTAGGAAGTTTCTTGTTCATTTAAAATAAAAAGTAGGGTAATTAGACAAAGCAACCATTGCCAAATGCGATGTACCACATATGAAATGTTTAATTACAGAGGAAAGTTGTGTTCCTATTGACAGAGTAATCTGTACTCTAATTTACTTGTCTTACAATTCATTACTTCTAAGATATTGATTTTCCAGTAGAAGGCTTTAGTGGATAAATAAGTACATTTTATTTCAGGGACCTTGTTTTGAGGCTGATCTGTGAACCTCTGTCAAATGAACTTGGAAAGCTCAAACCTCTCTATTAGGTGGTGTCTGTGGAATAATCAAAGGAGACATACTTCAATAGTGCTGGTAACTTGTAAATAAAGGGCAGGGAAACAAATCAGTTAGAATGGTGCTGCTTTTCAGACTTAGATGATGTCCTAGCAGGATGCTGAAGTGAACAGTGTTTGGATTTTGGTTATATGTACATGTACCTTGGCTTTTAGGTTTTAATATCACATTTACTTCAACTATACTCTGTAAGACTTAGTACCATGCGGCAAAGAAGTGAGGGGGTTTGGGAGGGTGGAGGGAAACTGGAGTCATTAAATCTTGTCCTGATGCTTCATAAAAAGGTGAATACCTTCAGAGTGCACTTCACGAAGTAGTAGTTCTATCATGGGTGAGATCAGCTGCTAGCTTTGGCTGGAGAAGCATGAGAGACAATTAGTCTTTGTAACATTTATCTAAAGCACTGGTTCCAGAAGTAGTTGCAATGTCGTATTTGTCAGAAGCTTTCAGCATCTGCAGCCCTTGAACTGATTGGCAGAAGTTATTTGTGCTAAGCAATTCAAAGCAAAAAGCCTACATTGTGTGTCATGCTCTCACTGTGGGTTTTTGGTATTATTTCCACCTAGTACAAATAACCCCCTGGGATTTTATCTTTGCATTTACCTTTCTTTTGGTGTGAAGTAAATGGTTTACTTGTTGACTGTTTACTTGCTAATTTATTAATGAAGATATTGGTGGTAGTGTTCTATTTCATAATAACATGGGTTCCTGTAATTTATCATATCCAAGACCATTTAGACCTGTATTTCTGAGACCAGCAGTAGCCAATACCATGTGTTCTAGAGAGAAGTTTTATCTTTCATGGACAATTTTCCAGTAATATTTCTATACACAACAATATCCGAAAGCAAGCAGGTAGGTGTTACTTAAAATATTTTTACTTTAAGTATTTTCAGATAGAGACTTGTTCCTGCAGCTGTATCGTTCTTTAATCCTTCCAAACTCTCTTTCAGCAATATATTGTGGAACAGTTTCATGTATTATATCTTTGGGTTTAAAAATCCCTTCTGCTCAAATGTGTTTCACTCTTACCTAGGAGACCATCATTCTATTTTCTATGCATTATTTTATAGATCTGTCATATTCCCAAGGTTTTTTCTTTTCAAGCAAGAATAATAATCTTTCTTTTTAACCTCTCCCAATATAGAAATATTTCTATGCATCTAATAATTTTTATTGCCCTTCCCTGTCTCTTTCTATTTATGCTTTTTTTTTTTTGTGTGTGTTGAATTGGATGACCAGAATTGATATATGGCTGTGCCATTTTTTTTATATATATAATGACACTGTATTTTTCCAGATTGCTTGTTATCTCTCCCTTTAATGAAAGCTAAAAAGATATTCAATGCTTTTATACTGCCAGTGGGCATTGTACTTCTCAGAACGATGTCTAATTCTTTTTCCAAATTGTTATGGGGTACAGACCATCAGAGCATACAAGGAGTTCACCTTGTTCCTTCCATTACTCTGCATTTAAGATGCATTTGCTATTATGCTATTCAGCTCCCTAATTGCATCAGGTTCCTTAGTCACTGATAATTCTTGAAACCATGTGAGCTGGCAAGAAAACAAACAGGTCCTCCCTCCCCTCAAAAGAGATTTGACGCAGTGAAAGCAAACAATTTGGATCACTTGCATTTTACCCTATCTCTCTTCAATTTTAGTCACACAGGAAGATGCCTGCCTTTGGAGTGCCATTTCTTTTCAAGGAATTTTGTCAGTAACAGGCTTGAGCACAGGGAACAGAGGGCAAATTTGGAGCCCAAATTATTCTAGTCCTATCAATTATTCTTTGTGTATATCCAGCTTTTTTCCTCTACCTGATTTTTCTATGGCAGTTTCAAACTGCATGTGTTTCCCACATTTCTTTTTAGGAGGAGATTTTTTTTTTTTTTTTTTTTTTTTTTTTTTTTTCCTGAAGATGTTGCCTTAGGGCTAAGTGGTACCTGGATTTTATCTAGTTTTCACCTCTGTCTATATTAATTGGGATACTTTTTAGTCCAGCAGCTGGCAGTCTTCTTGGAAGGCTGCTGTATCACGCCTCGGTGCTGACTTGTCCCCACCAATACCTCGATATTTCCCTTGATGTGCAGCAATATGAACCATCTGGCATCTGAATTAAATAATCCTAGCGTAAGAGAAAATCTTTCCGTTCAGCAGAGGAAAACTTGGCCACTTGAATAAGAAAGCATGATCAGAGGACTACCACATGCTTCTAGTACTTCATTTCCACAACAACCCAGTAGTTGTAGTGCAGCCCCAAGGCACAGCAGCCCAAATGTTATTCAGCTAATAATGGTCTCTAAACTGAAGCAATGGACTAGAGCTCCTAAGGAATTTATTTTTTCACATGGATACTTGCTTCCTCAGAGAGTATAGACTTAGTAAAGCTATGAATTTGGGAGCAGAGGAGCTTATATTTATAGAAAAGTCTGGAGCTCATTTCAGTGGTCTTGAGCAGAAAACATGGCTGCCTTTCAGCCAAGCACTTGCAAAGTACTTTGTCTTTCGCTTATAACTATTTTTATTTCATATGTGGTCATGTAAAAATGACCTGTGTGACCAGGTGCAATAGACCAGGCAGACTGACAGAAATATTAATGAGAGTAACAGTACCCAAAAGCCTCTCATGCTGATATGTGTCCTCGTTGTCAATGTTGCTTGGCATCATGACAATTCCATTTTTATCCATTCATTTCTTAAATTGCCTAATTGCTGTATTTCAGCTGTATGTGGAAAGCTAATGTATCATTAAAAGATCACTTAAATATTTTTCTTGAAGAGATTTTTTTTCCCTCTTATTTTTCTAAGTCTTTCAGGATTTAAAACTTCTCTCTGCACCAGTTTCAACTATTTTTTGGATGGTAACAGTAAAAAGCCACTGATTTTGCCTGTACTTTTAATAACAGGAAATATTTTGTACTATGTGTTTACACCTTGTCCAGATGATTAGTCTGAGCTTCCTCTTTTTTTCTTTTTTTTTTTTTCCTTTTTTCAGAATGCAATAATTAATGCTGTTCTCACTTACACATTTAGGATTTTGGCACTTTATTAAGTTTTTCCTTCTTTCCAGTCTTTACTTCCTCTCTCTCTCTTCAATCAAATTAATTCAATGAAGTATACTTTGATCATCTATATCACTGGTGGAAGAAATATTATCAACTTCTGTGTGCAGTCACTTCAGTAGTTTCTTTATGAAGCGTTGCACTACCAGAAGCAATGCTTCATAAAGAAACCTGTGGTAAAAGGGTCCTTACAACGAGAAAGTAAAATCTCAACAAGACTCAGCTTGCAACCCAATGTATTTTCCTCCTTAACAAGATGGAGGGTGATCTTGACCTAGGCCCAGAAATGCTATTTTTGATCCTCAATTCGAACAATGAGGCTAAAAAAGCAAATAGCGTTCTTCCCATATCAAAGCCGAAGGAAAACTTACTGGTGTTTTTTTTGTCTCATTCCTTGAATCCATAGACTATTTTTTGATGTATGTATGTGGGGTACCAACGAGTCCCTCACCTGCAATTTTTGAAAGTTTTTGATCAACTTCTATCTAGAAATCTGCTGACAACCATTTAAATTAGTATAAGTAAATTAGGAGTTACACAGCATCTCTCTATTTGCGGTCTTGAAAGGAACAGGTCCCTGATTTGTTGTCATGTTATTTATCTTATTTCTAGTCCACACTTGATGTCTCTTAGAGCTTCTCTACATGGTGCATTATAGTTTAGTTTATGAGTATTAAATGCAATAGCTATGCTACGCTGTCTCTGAGACACTTGCAGTATGCACTAACAGCACGTCTAATATGAGTGCACATGAGATGAAGAAGTGTACCTTCTGCCATGTGCAGAGTATCTGCAAAGAAAATTAAAATTGAATGGCTACAGTGCTGAGAGTTTGTACACCTTGCACTGCATGCACTCAGGAAAGCCTTGTTTTTACTGTGAAGCCTTTTATATTTGCTGTGATTTCAGTCAGAAATGGAGTTGTTGCTGGCACCAGAGGAAGGCTAAACACCCAAGAAAATGGAGCCGAGGGTATATCTGTATTGCACACTGTATTCGTGTGTAAAATTTGAAAGGCTTGAAGGGTTACCATTGATTGATTTGGTACCCTAGCTACTTCTGTAGGATGCAGTGTTATACAGTGCACTTACAGGGCAGCACAGACACTTGCTGAACAGCAAAACAATTTGAGGAGAGCAGACAGCAGAATTGGTAATACTTGCCCAAATAGGAAACTGTATGGAGACCAGCTGTATGGTAGAAATAGCACAGATACCTCAAAGAAAGGCCCAGTCAGATACATTTGCGTAATTTTGTATCCCTAACATTCTTACAGCACAAAAAAAGGCAATGTAAAAATGGAAAGGGATGATTGGTGAGTGACTTGCACATATTGCATGTGCCTGAAAATTAAGCAAGAGTATTTCAGTATCTGGTTAACTGCATTTAAATGCATAATCCAGAACTTGCTGATTTCAAAAAGATGTGCCTAATGATTTGTCATACACTTGATAAAGCTCTTGCAGTATTGACACTCAGCAGACTGATGTGTTGGGTCCTAATTAGCTGAGCTCATCTGCTCTAAATTTCCCTGTGTATACCAATAGACTGTGGTGCTGTTTCTGATGCCTTGCAAGTCTAGGTCTAAAGCTGTCCCTACCATCTCCAGATGAGTGCCTTTGGCAGCCTTTCTCACACTATCAGCCACACGTGTACCTTGGGCTAGAGGTTAACTCTTCAGGGAACCTGAAGTGCTATGGATGCAGCCATACGCATGTGCCTTTCAGAAGTGCCAGTACTCTTAGCTGCATGGACAAAAAAGGGGGTGGCAAAACAATAAATCCTGGGTATGTTTCTATGCCTAAGTTTTATTACTACTCTTAACTATCCTTTGGGCTCTCAGGTCAGTCCCTGTGGGATGGTCTGGAATTGCTTTCTTGCAGCTCATGACTGGTCTCCAGAGCCACTGGGTCTCTTCAGCTTAGCTCATCTTTAACCTTATTCGTTTTTGGAGCTAAACCAGCATTGCTGCTATAAAGAATGTTCCTTATCTCCTTCCTAAAGCTTCCTGTTCATCTCCCCAAAGCTTCCAATATTACAGACCTCCTTGATTTACCACTTGATTTCTTTGTTAACCTTCTACCACTCAAAATTCCCATCTTACGGACAGATAAGTATCGCATTAAGCATCCTCCATTAACTTTCTCAGTAAAGAGATGCACAAAGACACAGAGGGCTTTCACAGGGCTGTGGTTGTCTTCCTATTCATTTTGAAACACTGCAAAAAGTTGATCATCTGAGGCATCCAAGAATAATTCTTTGGTGTGCAATCTTTCATGGTTGTTTCTGTACATTATATTATCTTCAGTCTTGTGCAGTGCTTAAAACAGGAATTAATTACACTTTTATGGACACTTAAAGTTCCATCTTACCTCTGTCAGAAGACACCCTTCATGGTGTAAGATACTTGTGCCCATCTGCCAACTTCAACTACTCTATGCCATCATGTACATACAAGCCTAAAAAAGGGAGAGAGAGAGATCATGTAGAACACAAGTCACTAAGAACCCAAGTAACTTTAATTTCCACAATTATTTTCTCAGGAAAGTTTTCTGGGGGTCACAGAACGTATTTCCTTATTTATTTATTTTTTTTCTGAAGACTGAAAATGTGATGTGAGATGTCATTGAAGTGTCTGGTTATCAGTGAATTCACATTCTTCTGTCTGAAAACACCCTTATGTTCAACAAGCCATGAATTTAGTAGTCGTGAGGTTCTGTCACATAGTTCATTTCACATGCCATTTTACAGGGATATTTTCATGGCTGATGCATCCAAAATAAAAGCAATCTTAAAACTTCATTGATACTTCTTTAAAGAACTTTTACCCCATTGCTCTTAAAGTGTACACACAAACGGAACAAGGCTGTTACACAGGTTCAGCTTCTCAGACAACTCAACATCACCATCACGCCTGCACAAACACTCTTTCAGTGCTATTTTACAGCCTTTTTTCTTGTTTTGGAAGCAACCTGATACACATTTCCAAGTGAAAAAATAGGCAAAGATCCTGCTCTCTGCTGCTCTTTTTCTGAGCTGACTCTTCTTCACCACCATAGGGCAGCATGAAGCAGAGGGACCCTGTGGTGTTCAATCTTGCTTCTCCATATCCATATGCAGCTGGATGATCTAATTTTAGGCCTGTCAGCTTTTGCACTGATAAGTTAACAATATAGATCACGTATAAGCAGCATCACAGTGATTTTTAAATGAGATTTATTCATTTAAAGTGGATGATAAATGGTTCTCTTTTATCAGACTCTTGCAAATAAGATTAAAGCAAGATTATTCTTCTGGAATAAGAGAACAGCTGGCACAAAGCTAATGTCTCTAGGTCATACTGTGTTTGCCTGACCTTGTAGAGATGTATAATGACAACATGGAACATCCAGGTAGTCTTTCTGCTTCCTAAATCCTGTTTGTATTACAACCAGATGCTACCTGGAGTACTGAAATGCTGGGAGTTATATGAGCACTAAGAGAGGATTTGACAGGAACAGGCAGTGGCCTGGAGAGCACAGTCTGCTCTGGCCTTTCAGGGTTTGATATGCATGTACTGTCTCTCACAAAAACAAAAAACAAGTGAGGTGTTTGCCCTGTCCTCCTTTAGCACTTTAAATGGACTACCCAGAGTACACAGATACAGAGTACCTTGGGCGTGCTTCCCTAAAGCTTAGTCCATCCTACTGGCCACTCAGCATTGGTGTCTTCTGGATTCCAGGTGTTGCCCTGATTTTGCCACCCCCTCCCTTCAGTTTTTATGAAATACAATAAGGGCTGTGTTACAGTTCTCAACTTATAATGTGGCACAAAGAACATACGTTGCTTGTCCTCGGTATGTTATGTCATGGTGGAAGAGACCAAATCCATGTAGATCTGTCAGCATTACATACACAGAGTGGCTCCTGAAGTGAACTACTGTCAGTTTGCTTCAGAGGGAGCAAGTTCTGAGGGACTGGGAGAGAACTAATTGCTCGTATTGGTGCAATCAATAGATATTTTTCCTGGATGAACTATCTTAAACTGTAAAATAAGACTTTTCCTGTTCTTCATTGCATTCAGGCAGAGGTCCTGGCTTTGTCACTAGAATGCTCTTGGCAGGAGGTCAGCTGTTTTGATGAATGCAGCAGGACTGCAAATAGCTGCCCAAGTACGAGATGGGCCAGGGGAGAGCTAGCAATGATGCTAGGGCTTTTCTCTTTCACTGACTTTCACAACATCCCACCTGTCCTTGATTCCTGTGGTTTTAGGAGGTGGAAGGGAAGTTACAGACTTGTACTGATTCCTCTCATCTACACTTCCCTCTACTGATTTTGATCAGAGGAGATATCCTGTAATATTTACATTTGTGGCTTTCCATTTCTTATCAATACCACCTCCGTATATTTGTCCTATACTTGTATAAAGTCCTATATTTGGCTATGGCAGTGGTGAGTGAGCTTTGAATGGCACAGTTCTTTTGGGGAAAAAAATAAGACTTTGTTATGCAAGATACAAGGTCTGTTATCTCCCTTTTTTCACCCCTTTGTGACACTTTTCTTCAGTGTCTCTCATGTGACAGAAATCCAGTCCCTGGTGCTTGACTTTTCTGCTGTTTCTCAGATCTCATTTTTCTAAGGATTCCCAGCAATGAATCTGTCTACAAAGTCTGTAGTTGATGGCATTTTGCCATCTGTCACAACCCTCCATGCTCTAATAAATTAACTCTATTCGTCTGCAGATTTAAACTGGAAAACAGTGCGGAGCAGTAAATTATTTTACTGCTTTCTTCCTTCTGATCTCCGATTGCTAGTCTATAATCTACTCCGAACCTAGTGATCTGAGCATTCTTTGCTAAAAATAGCTATCTATCTTAAAGATTTGGGTCCAGTGTCAGGCTAAATAGTGAGCAGAAGAGCAAAAAATAAACAAATGTCCTGCTATAGTCTGAGGAGCTGCTCTGTAGATCTTCTTCAGTGCAACACGTGCACTCCTATGCCCCCCTCAAGAGGAAGAATAGAAGCATATATGCCTTACTAGATCCTCTAGATCTGGTGAGGGTTAATCAGTTGTCCCTTAACATCACTGTGTAGTTATGTGTATCGCACAAGACAGATAGAAAGCCTAAGGTATAAGAATGAAGATTCACTTCAAATACATTTTCATGCAGGACCCTGTTGTCCACTTGCAGCAAGTATTTTAATATACATAGCAGTATAATTTATTGGACTTTTCTTCTGGAGAAGAAAGGAAAAAGATAGTCCCCATGAAAAACACCTGACAACATTAGCTATTGTGAAATACTTATATAGATGTGTGCCTCTAAACAGGCTGTGAAAACTGAGAACAAAATATCCTGCTGTGCTTCTGTAGGCACCAGGCGCAGAAAAGGTTCAATAGAAATAGTCTGTGTTAATCTTCTGTGCTTGGACTCTGAACTCTGACGTTCAGCTCCTCAAAACATTCGTGAAACAAAGCATGTACACTGAGTGACTCTACTGAGCAGACAAAAATCAAAGCCTGAACTACAGAGGAAAAAACTTTCTCTTTTAAACCACTCTTAAACTTTTCTAGAGAACATCACTACAGGACTGGCCTAGAAAAGAAAAAAGCAATTGGGGATTTCAGGGTGTTCAATGTCCTTGCAGTGCGTGTGAGCACTACCATTAAAGGGATGCTGAAAATAAGCTCCTTTAAAAAACAAAACAAAAACAAAACCACAATACATTATTAGCACTTAATAAGAATTTGTGGAGGCAGTATTTTATAGATTAGAAACTGAGATTAAAACAAGTTAAAGTTATAGATCTCATATGCTCAGCAGGCTCAGTAGAACTCAATTGACTTTTAGGTTGAATAAAGTTTATTTAATGCTGCTTCATCTTAAAAGTTAAAAGACCTTGTCGGCTAGATTGAAGAAAAAGTATGTTCTAATTTATGCTCAAAAATAATTCCCAAGAAGCTGGTTCAGACATGGAGGAACCGGATCCCATTCCATGTGTGTGGTAAGAGTGTGCCAGCGGATGTTGTAAGATGTCAAGTTTAATAGTATAACACAAATTTAGGAGACATTTAGCACAGTAAATTTCTCTGTGCACTGTGCTCTGTTTTCTTTTTCTTTGTATGTCTTTATAATTATATTGATATTTCTGAGGTGCTTTCTCAGGAAAGGGAAAAATGAGAATGAAAAGAATATCTTTTCCAGATGTGCCACAGGCAGGTAGGCTATGGTAGGTTTGGCCAGTGTGTGTGGCCATGGAAGAATCATTTCTGAGGGAAAACAGATGTTGGATGATTGTGGGACTAATAGGGACAAAAATGGTGTCAATCACCTTTCTTAACGTTGAAAGTTGTGTTATGAAGCTCACTGGCATAAGTATGGCCAGAAATATTAGCTTTTTTTCTCTCTACTATGGAAGAAGAATATTAAGAAGCTGAGAAGGTGGTAGAAATTTATAGATGGCTTGAATGCAAGCTGATTTTTAATTTATTTCACATCATCTCATTGTTCATTAGTGATGGAAATAAACCAAACTTCCAACTCTGGTTAAAGTTCACATATTTCTGTTGACTAGAGTTTCATCCAAACCAGCCTTGGTTAATGTAGTAGATTTGACCAACCTTGGGCAAGGTGTGGGTATGGCTCTATAGAAATCTTGAATCTTTGGGTCACAAATGGATCAATAGTGCATGATAATTGTTTTATGTAAATCCAGTTTTGTAGCTGCTATATGTTATAATGCTCATCCTCTGTCTTACTGGGTGGATAAAGTCAATAAGCAAACACCTTTGACTTCTTCAGTTTCTTCTAAAAGGGAGGGATTTCTTTCCCATCTCTTTAGGTCCCTGTCTCCTTTTAGGTATCTTAGTCATTTGAAGACCTTTACAGGGTTCTAGCTGAGGCCTACAGTGCATTAAAGAAACACTACTTTTAAAATGAGATGCCTACCCTTTCCTTTTGGTCTTTTAGTTTTAATATCTTTCCTCCCAACACTGATTTTAGACATTCTCTTTCTACTTTTGCATATAGACTAAACGAACAGGAAGACTGAGGGTTGGGTTGCATTCTCTTTCACAGGTGAAAGAGATGCAGGATGTTACAGAGGGTAGAGAATCAGGGTGTGGGAGGGGAAGTGAGCCCAAAAGGCTTTTAAAAGATATTTTTAAAATGAGCAGTCCTTGCTTCAATGAGTTTTAAGTCTAGCAATATGAATTAGTATGTTGAAAATGAGCTACCAGCAGTAGCAGAGAGGAATTCCGGCTGAGTAAATAAATCTTTGCATCTTTGTGTAACAGTACAGAAATAGATAATAAAAAACAGCTTTGGAGGGTGGGACTGAAGGGACAACAGAGTAAATGGTGCAGGTGAATGAACACATTGTTAATTTCCAGGTGGTATTTAGTTTTCTTGTCTTCATGTATGAGTGCTATTATAAGTAGTGAAGAGAGAGAAGGGCAGACAAAATAGGGCTGTTTGGTATCACGGTAGTGCTGTAACATTCTAGGTATGGGAAGGAGTATGGAAAAAGCCCAGAGCTTGAGGGTTTATGGAGAACAACAAAAGTGGAAAAAAAATCCTGAAGCTACATGTAAATGAATTAAATTGAAAGAAACTTGAAAGGGTGGTATAGTGCAGAACATGGCAAAGCAACCTGAAAAAGGCTGGGGATGAAGTCATGGAATTTGAGCCAGTTGTAGGATGGCACTGTGTTTGACGAGCTGGAGAGGTATGAGCACGCCTATAAAGAAAAACAAAGAACTTGCTACAACACCACTAGCAACAGAAAAAACAAACAAACAAACAAAAAAAAAAAACACAACACAAAACACTTGGTACGTGGCTAAAGGAGAGGTTAGGAAATGTTATTATGTGGGAGATGTGGTATAACCTATGGTTGTCATGATCACATGAACCTAATTTAGTTTCTCCTATCAAGCATGTAACAGTAAATCTACTGTTTTAAACCCAGGTCTGTTTGTATATATCTATGACCTGTCTCAGAGAAAGTGTGAAAATTGGTGTTTTCTAGGTTTAATACTGTTACTCCTTCGGGGTCAGGCAATTCTTCTCTTCTGTTCAGTATCAGGTCTCCATTATGTAGTGCCACCTTGTTTACCCAGAGGATATCACACAACTTTGTCCAAAAAAAAAAAAAAAAGGATAAATTTTGAATGTGTATGTCAGCTATTTCCAGTGAGAGGGCCGTTCAGATGAAACAAACAATGCTGGTTTACACAAAGGTATGGCTTCCCATAACTGATGCTTTCATTGCTAGGCATACTTGGTGCATCATCTTCTAGTGAAGTAATTAATAAAGCATCTTGGCACTTTAATATCTCTCAAAGCTCATTTCATGGCACAACTAATTTGACAGCTGTCTGAATTACAACAATGTATGCTAATACTATGTTTTCTTAATACTGGAATTAAAGTTTGTCTTCCAAACCAAAATTACTGTTTCAATCTGTACTTTACAACACTAACTTTGGCATCAGTAGTCTGATAAATTGCTCAAAACAATTTACAATGAGTCAGAGCAGATATGATTTTCTTCACTTTGGATGAATATCAAAAGTGTTTAGAACCAAATCCAACTGCTTCATCTTGCCAGATATTACTTGGTAACACAATGTCATTTTGTAGTGACAGACCATAATTCTGTTCATATTCCAAACGCTGCCCTTTATAGGATATAGAAATGGCGCCTGAACACTGAAGTTCACTTCACAACTTACAATCTAAAATAGTATCATAAACTCACATCACCTAGAAAATCCTAGTGAAGGGTTATTTAAGGAGTAGTTTCAGAAAATATGGTGTGATCTTATGCTTTTTAGATCCAATATGAAGCTTATATAAATTCAGATGAAAGAGTCAATCACTGAAGTTGCAAAGCAGCAGAAGCGATGGGACAAAACTCAGGTTCCAGATTTTGGTATTGAGTAGTGATAATTCACATGGAAAAGATTTTCTCCAAGTACAGTATATACTAGGTTCCTGAAGTGAATTAGCAGAACAAAAGGTCATAAAAATATAAACATAAAAGTCACTTTTCAGTATTATATCTTATACTTGACAAACATGAATTCCCTGACAACTGATTTTGAGCATTTTAATTCCAGTCTTCTGTGTTGGCCAAAATACCGTGACTTTTCAAAGTGGAAATGCTCATGAAACTCTTGCAGCTCATTGACGTTATTACACCATGTAATATAGTAAACAGTTTTAAAATAATTTTTGTCTGTTCCTTTTCTTCGTGTTTCACCTCCATGTTTTCTTTTAGTTTTGACTGATGTTTCAGATAAATTCAAGAGCCCTGCATGTTTGTGCTGATGACAAGAGAATGTCTATACAGGCAATTTTCGGAGTACTCTAAATATAGATGACAGGATTTTATACTACTTTACCATCTCTCTTTTCAGAGATTTGAAAGAGATTTGCCTTCTATACAGGAAATAAATGTAAAGGCAGCTGAGTCATACTTAGTCATATTAACATATTTTAAGAATACTGTTTTTTTTTTCCTTCCTTCAGTCTGATCTAAGGTACTTTATCTGATTTGTTTCATTTTCTACATATGGGCATACAGCTGATAGTGACAGTCAGTCTCTTCATTGCTGCTCACTGTTTTGTTGTGTTGGTTGGTAAGAGTTTATTCGGTAATAACTACCATTCAAAATATAATTTTCTTTATGTTCAAAAAGAGTACTGGTTGACTATACTTTAGAAAAGGGCAAATATGATAAGATGATAAGGCAAAGACTATATTTTTACCAGAGGACAAATCCTTAGGGCTTGTTTTCCATTTTTTAACACATAGTAATGAGATATGGGATTCCTTTTTTTTTTATTTTATTATTTTTTTAATAACTGTGAAACCTTTGCATATTGTTTCTTTACACAATAATTGCTGTTCTAAGACAGTTTTTCTCTGCTGTTGCTACATCTTGTCTTAGCTATAGTAGCTTTTATTACAGGTAATTTACAGGATAACTTAATTAAGCAGGTGGTATTTGTTAACACAAGTTGGCTGTTAATCAGAGCTAATTCTGTGCTTAAATGGACTGGAATGTCTTGCCAAGGCTTGTTCCAGTCGTATACAACATGAACATATAAATATCTTTTTACTGATACTACCTCAGGGCATCTTTTTTATACACAGTTTTACCCTGCCTCTAGTGGTGACAGCATAGCTGTCCTGCAGATCTGGGAGTTTACTTTCAAAGAAGAGGGGAGTAGCTACAGGAAATATGTACACTTACTCTTATTACAGTAAGACAAGATCAGTTTTTTTTTTTTTTTCCAATATGTGCTTTAAATAGAAAGTAGAAAGAGTCTGTGCCTTGAACAGCTTCCTGTCTGAATAAGCATAAGTGGGAAAAATTAACTATTATTGTCCTCACTGGCAAGAATTGAATGAAAGTAGATGACTGACTAGCTTTAGGTCATGTAGGAAGCTGGTGGCAGTGCTACTGGTTGAACATAAGCATCCTCAGTTCCAGTGCAGTGATTTATCTATCCGAAAATAAGTCCTTATTTGTTAGACATCTGAGTGAGAACATCCTGCAATACAGCTTGACATTCCTTTCCCTAGAATATATTCTCTTAGTGCTAATCTTCATCTTAACTTTTTTTTTTTCTTTTTTTTTCTTTTTTTTTTCCAAGACCCATAAAGATTTGAACTTATATTAAATTCTTGGAAGAAAGACCAAGAAGTACTTAAAGGTGGTATATACAATAACTAAAATACTCTTGGGAGTCAGTTCAGTTTTATTGCGTTTAGTCTGCTCAGCCAAGTAATATATATCCAGTTCCAGGTACTTGCTTCTTGTCTCAGTTTGTATAGTGTTGGGAGGAAATTGGCACCATAGATATTCTTTACAAGAAAGAATGATGTACGTCCCTACATAAAACAATTTTGAACAGCTCACAGAGGCTTAGAAGATGCTAGTTAATTTTCCCTTTGATTTTCTGCAGTGTTGAGGAGTAGTTCCCAGGGTATTTGTTGGCTGACATTGCAACCTAGAACATCATGGTCTGGTGTTATTTCTTGCAGACCAGTTGACAGCCTAAGTTTGGGTGTGTTATAAATGTGTGAACACCATCTGTATCTGTATGTTAGTGCAACTCTCTTGTCTTTTCCCTCCAGCATAAAGCCCAAAGCCCCTTGATTATTTCTGCTGAGGTTTGCCAAGGGCTTTATAACTAAAGGAAGATGTTAAAGAAGAGGGAACAACTTTGTCTTGTTCCTGCTTCAGTGTGAAGAGACCTGTCAACACACAATTCAGCAGACACTTGGCTGTGAGGAAGGGATCCAGAAAGAGAAGCTACAGTCTGCCTCAGTGTATCACCTCACTTACACATCTTTTGCTTCTAAAATATCCCACTCAACCTGATAACGCTTTCACAACATTCAAAGAGGAAGATGTAGTTTTCTGCCACCAGACTCGATAGAAGAGAAAGAAGAACTTTCATTGGGTTGTCATGGGGAATTTCACAGCCAAACCGTCTAAGCATGGAGCATAACTCTCTCTGCTGTTAGCCAGGAGCTGCTAGGAAGCAGGGGCTGTACCAGTTGTATAACATTTGTTTTTGTTATGCAAATATCGGAAAGAACAAGTTTAACAACTTTACATGTGTTTTACCATGTGTGTAATGCCGGGCTTCAATCCAAGAGAAATTTGTTGGTGGATCTTGTAAGCAGGATCAGCTTGAGCAACTCTTTTTTCTTTAAAAGGAGAAAAGCACTTGTACTTCCTAGTCCCATGCTTGGCCTCACCATGGGACAGGTAAAGGGTGAGTGATTTTTTAAAGCTGTTACAGCCTTCTGCCTGATCTCATCTGTGTTTTTCTAATGTGCTGATCAGTGTTAGCACATCACTTAATTTATGACACAATTAGTAACAAGTGCCATGTGCATGTTAGCTGAAGGATTGTGATTCTGCTTTATGAATAAAACTGGAAGTAACGCAGATCAATCCTTGTTCAGTATTGGGTTGTAGAGATTTACAAGACCTCTTGGATTTATATATGAAAATTAGATTGCCCATAAGACAGCAAGGATGTTTTAAAATATTATCTGAATCCACTTATGGATACTGAAATCCAATTCCTGATGCATTATTTCCATGTTTTTACATGATGAAAGCAAGCTGTGTATGTAATTATGAGGAAACATTGCTAGGCCACTGTATAAATCCACAGTAGGTTTGATCTTGAATATTGTTTCTGGTTTCTTCTCAAAGAAAATATAACAGAGATAAGTAACAAATATAATCATGGGTATAAACAACTTCCATAAGAAGTTGTGTGCTACCACTGCTTAGCCTGGATAAAAGTTAATTAAGGGACAACATGCTGAAGTCCATACGGCCTGACATGAGCAAAATGGGTTGAGAAACTTTATTGTTCTTTCCACCTTAAAACATAAAAAAACTCAAAGGAAACTAGGTGTTTCAAAGCAAAAATAGGCACTCCTGTGCATAATGTGTAGCTCAGTCAAGAAGCTTATTGTCACAAGGTGCTGAATTTTTTTCTGGGTTCACAAAACAGTTGACAAATTCATGGAAGAAAATCTCCAGGCTGCTCAACTGAAAGCTCTCACCTCTGCCTCAGTAAACTGCAGGAGGCTGCAGTTTGGGGGTGAACACATTTTCTTGTTCTGCCACTCTGCTCTAGGCAGAGTGCTACTGGATGGTGGTGGAGGTGATGGTACAGATGAGATCCACCATGGTGTGGCTGTTTTTTCTGCTCTTGTGTTTCAGAATCCAAGTTACTGCTGCAGCTGAGAATTTTACCTTTTTTTCTTTTTTCTTTTTTTTTTTTTCTTTGAGTTGAAAAGCCCTATTGTGATACAAGTTTCACTTTCTAAAGAAAATACCCTCGTGAATATTGTCTTTTTTTTTTTTTTTTTCTTTAACAGCTTATTATAATTTAGATAGCTTTTTTATGATTTTAAAAGAGATAATGGCAAAACTTTGAAAGGCTAATGCTGCCCTGTATGGGTACCTTTTCAAACATGCCCTTTCTAATGGTTTATTGTCATATACAAAAGAAATATCACCAGTCAGGGTTGTCTGTGTGCCCAGACCGGCTCTGACAAGGCACCTAGATGAGTTAGGCATCCACTTCTTGATGAGGTTCAGGAGAATTTGGCATCTTCCTTGTCTGACCTTCTGGAAATTCTCACCTGAATGCATGTGTATGGTGCTACTTCTGCAAATTAGAATCATATTATTTGGGGCACCTGTAGGAAACCTTGGCCAGATATCTTAACAAGGCAAAGATTAACATTCACCTGGCACACACATCCTGGAATAATGAATATCTCTGCCTCACAGAGATAAAGATCTGAATAGCAAACACTTTCTCCTTTTGTTTGGATTTGCTATTCACCTTTGCTTTGATTTTATGTTCTGAAAAGATAGTCCAGAAACACTTTACTCTCAATTGACTAGCTAAATATAGAGGAAAGACTAATCTTAAATCACTTCTCCAAAAACGGAGCTCTCCCTCTGAATATGTTTCTGGATTAAATAGCTTTTTTTCTTTTTTTCTACCAGTCCCACTAAGTCCCTTGTAGTAAATTCTTAGAGGTACAGCAGCGTGATATGACGAGGCCATCACTAGTTTCTACATGGCCAAAAAATGTCAAGGATTTAGTGCTGGCAATATCTTCAGAGACCAATTCAGATACAAAATAAAAAGAGTCCTGTTCCACAATTGATTTTACTGAAGTAACCGTTTCCTAGGCATCATTATTGTATACAGTGGAAAATAGGTAGAGCCGTTTCCTTAGTATAAAACAATTTGTGAGACCTGTCATAAAAGGCTAAGAGAATACCTTCTTTGCTTCACATCCCTTGTAACTGCGTCCATAAAAGTTAAGGAATTGCAATAAAACTTGGGAAAGCACTTTCACTATGTGAGATCTATTTGACAGTAGTTAGGAAATTATCTTGTGCTTGGTAAGTATCAATTGGAGTGTTTACACATCAGAAATTCTTTAAAATTAAATTCGTTTCCTTTTTTTTTTTTAGCTTGAAAGAACTCTCTCTCTCTCTTTCTCTCTTCCTCATCCTTATAACAGAAAGATCTTTAAACAGTTCGCTGCCTCCTTGGCATTTCTTCATTCCGCTTTTCATTTCATGTGAAGTCTCCTGGGCTCTGACCAGTTCAAAAAGCTACTTTGTAGTTTTCTGTGGTAGATGACTGACAGTTTTGGAAACTATGCTCTTTGTCTGACAGACAAGTGCATTCACACTGCTAAGCATTTGGACTGAACTTTTAATTTAACCCTCCTGACTTCTTTTTCTCCTTCTCCCAGCGTTGGCTCTATTGTATTTCCTGCCGTGGCAATGTTGCTTCTGTTTCTGAAGTGACTGCATTTTGTCTGGGATCCTGCATGCAGCTTTGGTGCACAGCGTGGGATCTAATGAAGATGTGCTTTGTATATGTGCTATTGCATAAAATAACCGGAGACGTTCATATCAAAAACCAGGTAAAATGTGAGCCATTCCTGCAGAAATGGAGCTCGTTACTCTGGTAGCTGGTATGGCGACTGGGATGGTGTCAGTCTATTTACTAATGAAAAAAATTTGCTAGTAATACTGTCAGTGTTAAGCAAAACAGCCAAATGATAACTACAGCTGGAGCTCTTAACATTAGTCTGCATCAAAACTGTCAAATTGAAGAGTTGCTTTGGGAAATTTTTGATATGCTCTAAATACCTTTGTCGTATCTCACATAGAGCACTGTAAACAGGTCTCATTAGTTCACATGCTTAAAATTGTACCCATGCTCAGGTGCTGCCAGTCCAAAAGCAGCTGTAACTGTTTGGCTGGTGGGTTTGTGGAGTAGATGGAGGCTGTGGGGTGTTTTCATTAGGCTGGAAACCCCACGAGTGATGGGGAACAGCTGCTTGGGCACCCCAATTTGCTTTGTTGTTCAGACATCTGTACCAGCCCAGGGCTAGAATCTGAACTGCTGCAGCTATCTCCATGGGAAAAGAAGGGCAAAGTATGAATGTCCTCCTGGTATAGTCACGCTGGGACTTAATGCCAGAAGGCACCCCAGAGACATCCTGGCTTGTGAAGAGATTCCTTAACTCAGATCTAGCCCCAGTGATTGTCATTTTTGAGTCGCCCAAGTCCAGACAAAGAATGCTGATGCTTAATGAGGTAAAGAGGACTGTCCTTGGTGCAATGTAAGACGTACTGGCACCCTGTAACCTTTTGTAAGTAATGAATTCACTTGAATAATTGGGAAATGTGAAAAGGCGGGGATCTTCTAAATTAATAGAAGTAATGAAATATTTGTGTATATAAAACAGTATGAATTTAGTATCTTGCACAGACAGCATGCAATATTTTCATTCCAATATGAGAATTTATGGCATTTGAAAGAAATTCTCACCCATATGTGTCTCTTCTACAACACTCACTTTTGAGATATGTAGGCATTAGAATCTTAAACACTATATTTTATCTGTGTAAGTTTTATCTGTGCATCTTGCAAGTGGGTGTATAAGTGTCTTCTGAAAGTCATCATTTACAGGTCATGTCTTGCTTTGAAACCAGAAGTACTCCAATACTGTATTAGATTTTTCAAGTTCAAATGTGTAATTCACAGAACGAGATACCAGGATGCCACAGAACCATTCAAAACTTATCTTTACTTTGCTTCTATATATGTTTGCCTAACACAACCAGTAGACTTCAAATTTCATGTATATTCATGTTATATCAGATACATTTCTAGTGTAGACTGCAAAATGCCTTCTGAGTGCCTGCCGTACATGTACCTCCTGTACATTAAAAGATGCCGTATCTGCCCATCCAGTTGCTTCTGCCCATCCAGTAATGAACTAAAGACTTGACTATCCTCCATTACACCAGTCCTTTACAGTGAAAGCCACTATACTTGCACTTCCTTGTACTTGCATGGTATAGAAAATGATTGTGTACTATGCTGTATTTAGACAGAAATCCCAGTTTATCTGTACAGGTCTTTTAAATACAAGTGGTAACTCTTCTCAGATTGTGAAATCCTGTGGTCTGGTTGAGATGCATGGGTTGGGGAGGGGAGACAAGATATAAGACTTAAGAATTTGAGACTGTAATTTACAGCAGCCTCAGGAACACCCCTACCAAGAAAGGAGGAGCAACTCAAAGGAAATGCAGAAATCTGGAACTGTGCAATATGATACTTACATACATCCATGCAATATAATAGATACAAACTATTAACTATATTATAAATGATCATTTTATCAATATTCTGCTATATTAGCATGATATTTGTCTCCTTATACTTAGTCCTAATAAGGACTCCAAAAGCATAACAGTTTTTTTTTTGACTACAAGTGTAGTTATAGTAAGATGTTTAACAAAATAATCAAGAAATGTATTTATTAATCATACGGAATAGGTGTAGGCTAGTTACTTCTTATATGCAGCTAATCTCATGAGCCTTCTGAATACAGAAAAAAATTAAGATCATTAAAGGGCTCATAGACTCCTTTAAGATATTATCCTGTTTCTGTACACTGCCTATTGTAGAGTTCACACACCTCAGAAAGCATTATTACTAAATTACTTATTGATTCCAAATAAAGCATGTCAACACCTCTGAGTCTGATTTTATTTATGGGATGGTTCTGAAAGAAAAGTGCGATTTATGTATCTATTTATTCAAGTCAGTGGAGAAAATATAAAATTCCATATTCCTTTCTGTAATGGTTTCAAATTCACAGATCAGTGTTTCAATTTTTTTCTTTCTGCATGTACAAGTTTTTAGCTTCATCTGACCAAATATTAATGCAGAGAATGTCCCTGTTTACCCTGCCTTTCTGATCTCCCAAGTGACATGAAGTATTCATTTGTTTTCTAAGCAGTGTACTGCAAAGACTGCAGAAGCTACTGTGGATTTGAGAAGGTTCATAGGAGTGATAATGACAGCATTTTGTAGAGTGAGACTATAATTTATTGGATGGAAAGAGCAGACATTAGAGGCAGTGTGAATTGAAGAGGATGCTGGGAAGTGCATGTATTTTTAGGAGAAGGGTATGCTCACCCACTTTCCTAGTGCTACATGGCCGGCATGTTTTCCATTAGTTAAACCATTCTGTTTCTGGCTTGCCACTTATCGTTTGATCTGCAAAGTGCTTGTGTTTATTTTTTTAGTTCAGGCTGGATTCTGTAGACTTCAAAAAACAAACAAACAAAAAATCTGAAGGGATTGTTAGCAGAAGGAATGGTGAAGGACAAAGGCTGGAAGGAGACAGTAACTCAAACAGGCAAAACTGAAGGAAGAGAAGTTTTATGCAGAAATTTTATGCCATTTCTTCACCTGCTGCCCATGCTTACACCTTATTATTATGAAATCTTGTCATTTCTCTCCGGTGTAGTCTTTCTGAGAATGAATCTACCTCTTCTGTTCCTTTAGTCTTCTTCAATAGTCATCGATGCATTTATTTTTACCCAGTAATGGAAGACATGTCTCTCCCAGTTCTCTCTGCTCAGCATGTGGCTACAATTAGGCTTCATATGTCTGTGTATCTGTAGCTTGTCTGACTGTTATGATAACTGCACAGACCCCTTTCTTTGTCCTTCCTAATCAACTGGCTCATACAACCTCGCTGTTTTCCCCAAATCCTATAGCTGCCTCAGGTTTCTAGGCATTACATTAGGTGGAAGTTGCAGCCTCCCTTTCTGCATCGAAAGCTGTAGGATGAAGTTTTTACTGTGCCTTGACAGGTGGGTACCTCCTTTTACAAATGGCATGATGGTTTCTGAGCCCCATTGAGCTTGCTCCTCACCATATTTGTGGGAGTATCTGTAAGTGGAAATAGAATCTAGAGCCACATTTGTTTCTCTCAATTGACTTCAACTAGTGTTCTTTGTGCAGCTGTAGTGCTTTTTTTTTTTTTTTTTTTTTTTTTTTTTTTCTGGCAAAATAATCAAGCTTTTGATTGATATTATTACACCAGGACGACTTGAGTGATGTTTAACTATAGTGTCAATATTCAGAACTAGAGAAAAAATGTAGAGCATTTTGGCTGTTTTTCATTACCTTCCTATTCTTCTATTCTAGGAAAAAAATAAATAAATGAAAACCAATGAACTTCCAAAGGAAGCTGTAAGGTGTTCATATTCTACAGTGATAAGGACTTAAAAATACCCAGATAACATAACATTATATACCTACAAACACTTCAAGAATATTTTCTAAAGTAATATTAATGACACATTAGTTTGAATGCTAATGAACTGTTGAAGATAATTTTTTTATGTCATATCAACTTATATATTACTACCATTATACTGATCCTAATTGATTCTCTTATAGGAGTTACAGTTGCTAATTCCGTATTCATAGTACGTGAACTTCTTCATTAGCAATTATTTTATGGCTCATTTTAACTGTGAAAGGACAGTTTCATTGCATTTCCTTTTTTTTTTCTTTTTTTTTCTTTTTTCTTTTTCTTTTTTTTTTTCTTTTTTTTTTCGCTTGTCCTCAATAACAGCAATATGGAAATTTGTCACATCAGACTTCTGGAGAGCTCTCATTCTTGTCTCCCTCTCAGACCTTGCTATGTTAGCCAGGTAAATGTGATTCAGGGGTCATATTGTTAATCCCCTGTTGCAAAGCTACTCTGCACAGTGCTGCTAAGCTACAGATGTCTAAGCAGGAAGGTCTGAACTGTACTGAAATGATGTTGGTGTCAGAATTATTAGTGCTAATTTCTACATTTTCTGCAGGAAAAGATAATGTCAGCAGGACAGAAGGACTAACTGACATGCAGCCCATGTATATCTTCTTAGACCTGAGCGTCTCTTTTTGGACTCTTACGGTAGAAATTGGGTTCTTCCATGTAGACTGGAAGATGCACAGCATCAGAAACATCTAAAAGTGAGCACACCAAAATGCTCACCAAGAACTTTGTGCATCAGAGGATTTCTTCTCCTTGAGTCATGCAGAATTCTGTGCTCAAAGCAGAGCCATGGGCTGTAGCTTGGAAATACCCATTGTAGGTTGTTTTTTTCACTATTGGTGGTGGGGAAAACTGTCATTTTTTGAAGCTTATGTAAACAAGTTTGTTGTAAGAGAATTATATTTGCTAGACATAATCCAGAAAGTCAGCATTATTCTTTTTTTTTTTTTTTTTCCAGGGTGGATGGAAGCACTCGTTGACTGCCCTCCCTTGCTTGGTCTGAGTGGACTCGTTGCGTTTGTCATGTGTGTAGTACTAGATGGAAAGAGAGTTTGCTGATGAATGATGGTGCTCCGTGCTGTCAAATTTGACTTTTTTTTTTTTTTTTCCTTCTGCCTACTGTTGTCTTTTCATCTATCTTCCCTTAAAGAGAGAAAAATATCTGAAAGGCTTAGATGATTTTTTTTTTTTTTTTTAGTAATGCTATTTAGAAACCAGGTTCACTAGCACGTATGTGCTGAATATACCTCTGGCAAACAGAAACACATCATCCCTACTTCAGTTTATTTTCTCCAGCAAGGAGATTTTTGAAGACTTCGAGTTGAAAAGAGCAGAGCAGACAAAGCGAGGGATTGTTTTATCAATCCCTTTCATACTAGGCATGTGACATTTTTCTGAGTGGTAAGAAATTTGTTTTCAAAAGACACTGTCAAATTCACAGATTCATTGACTCTTGGTAGCAATGTAAGCTCGAGACAGTAGTGACAGGCTTTCTTCCAGGACACTGCATATCGTACAAAATAAGCTTCCTTCAGCTGGAATGATGTTTGAGTTACGGTAGCACCATGAAAATCAACAGCAATTTAGATCAGCCGAGCAAGAAGTATGCAGGTTTTCTGATCAGTCACATACAGCTCCTTTCAGCTTTGCTCATGATCCTTACTGTAGGCAGCATCTGTGGGGTGAAACCTGCAGCTGAGCATCCCTGGCTTCTTCTTAGACCTGTTCTTCCAAGAACTGCAGAGAGCAGAGTGCTGCAGCAATACTCAAGTACTGATTTTTTTTTTTATTTCAAATTTTATTTTATTTTTTCCAGAAGGAGCTTATTTGGCCTTTGATTTTTTGTACAAACAATTAATAAATGGGGCAGTTTCAGGACTGTGTGTGTTTTATAGCACTTGGCAAATGAGTGCACAGGTACAGCTGGCAACTGAAGTGGTATAAAACTGTGGCTACTCTTTTTATTCAGGATATATGTTCACTATATATATATATATATATATATCTTCATATATATATATTTATATGTATCTTTAATACAGTGAGTGGTGTATTAGCATCAGTAAGGTGACCTTCACATGAAGAAATAGGGCAAAGAAAAATAGAAGAAATAGAGAAGAAATAGGGCAAATGTTATTATCCCAGTGTTACACAGGGTTTGCATTTGGCTGCACAAGAAGTATGTTTACAGGGAGGAGCATCCTGAGCCAGCGCGGAACAGTCTGCAGAGGCAGAGAGCCTGTGGTAGGGACTGGTGCAGCTGGGGCATGTAGGGCTCCATGGTTGTGTCTGTACTGCAGAATAGACCATGGTGAGGGGATGAAATCCTAGTGCTGCTGACTGTCCCTCATAGCAGATACTTGTTTTGCACTCTGACACTGTTTTGGGTTGTCAGGACCAAGTTTGATTTCCCCACTCTCCAAAAATATAAGATGCTTTACACCTTTAAGGCTTTTGCTATACCACAGAGCACGCAACCTATAGACTCAATTTCATGCTGATAAATGTTATTTTGAGTTGTGACATAGCCATCCCATTATTCAAAATGCTCTGAACTGAGAATAACGTGCAGAGAAAAAATACATTATAATAATAATAATGCTTATGCATTCAGGCTACGGAGCAAAACCATTGAACTAAAGGGAAGCCCTGGGCCAAATGTTACGTAAAATGGCCAGGCAACACAAGTCAGAGCCTTGAGCTTTGCTTAGCAACATAAATACAGTCTGAATCCCCAACTTAGTACATCTGAGATGGTGTAAGACACTGCCTGGTACAGTGGAGTTTGTCATCTCTAGTCATTTTCTAGCATTCAAACAAAGGTGGATAGGTCAAGAGGGGCACGCCATGCTCATGCTGCTTCTGAAATGACTCTTTAAGAGTCAAGCTGAAATATCTGATGTGGGAGCAAGAACTGAAACCTCTGGACTCCCAGTCCTTGTGCTCCTCATCTTCAGAAAATGCTACACTGTAATACAGTAAAAGATAAAAAAAAAAAAAAAAAAAAAGCATCCAAAGAAGGTAAAATTTATGATACGTGATGGCATACTATTTCTGCCTTCTCATCAATTCAGTGGGTAACTGCAATAGAACAGGACTAGTTCTGCTGTCCGGAGCCCCTGGGAACTATGACTTTATTTGCAGTAGAAGTTGGATTGAATTCTGAAGTAATACAAAATTTAAGTCAAATGCATTACTAAAATTATGTGTTATGAATGCATGAGGGATTAAAGAGTTCAAAAATAACAATTTACTCAAGTCAGCCTTGAGGATCAAAGCTTTGGCTTCACTGCTGTCTCAAGGTGGACTTAGTACCTCATGGGATAGTTTCATGGCTCAGTGCAATGTTGATAATTTGGCATTCAAAGCTGTCAACAGCATGGATTAATAAAGCATTTACAGTATCTTTAAAGCTGTTATTGGAAGCCAACTCTCATACCCTTCTGAGTGCAGCTGTAACTGTTTTGTTTCTGAATACAGAGTTTCTAAGTTTTATTTTATTTATTTTTTATTAAGGAAAATATCCTTGAAAAGATGGGAATAGGCAATTAAGGCCAGCAGGAAATGTATAAGGGAATTGTTGGTGGTCTAATCAGGGATTTAGTCTCCAGCAGGGGAGAAGTATTTCATAAATTAAATACAAGAGTAAATAGCATTATCATCACTTTGCAAATCAGGAACTGATTCAAAATCATTATTCATAGCCCAGGAGTTCTTGTCTTTCTTTTCTTAGCTAACTGCATCATGCCCCTGCCTCCAACAGAAGGGCAGGAAGATGTATATAAACTGAACTTCTTAGCTGGGATTATCTCATAAGGCAACCTTAAAATTTGGCAGCAAGTCAAAGGTTTACAGCACATCACTAAATGAAGAATGAGGACAGTTCATGGTACCGCTATCAACTCTCTCTCCATCAACTTCCGAAAACCAGAGGTCAGGGTAATTATCTCCTTGTCACTTTAGGGGTCTTAGTCTGATTGCTTCATTTGCCACAATGTGCTATGGAAGCATATTATAATGCTTGGGTAGTTTCAGGACAATGCAGTTCCCTCGCAAAGCTCCATGGGCCTTGCACAGCAAGCTCTTGGCTTGCTCTCCATTTTGCAAAGAAAGGGTCTGATGCTCTGTGTGTCTGGTTCCTCTCACTGAGTCTTCTCCAAAGTGAGAGGGAAATAGCACATGGTCTTCCCCACCACGGACTTGCTGGGACTGAGTTCCAATCATTTGGAAAGCATGCTTAAGGAAATGAATACACTGTGTATTGAACGGCTATACAGGTTTGGTGCCTTGAGCAGGAGATGTCCTAGACAGACCAGTGAAGTAATTGAGAGATGTATGGATAAAATGTAATTGCTAACTTCTAATATACATATGAACACTTAGACAAATTGCGAGAAAAGACAACATGACTACCTAACTATTATGAAAAATGGTATTCATGTTTTGTACAATTATGACTATATTAAAAAAGCCTATTTCAAGCAACCAATATGCAGATCTGAGTCAGGAGAGATTAATTGGTGGTATGAACACTTAAGCTATATAATTTACTCTGATTGAAGAGGCAATGCTAAAATGTGGAATTAGCAGATGCTGGCTGTAGTTTTGCTCTGAATCCATTCTCTGAATGTGCTAGGTAAAACTCCATTTATTCTAAACGCTGAAATACTTTAATCCCCGGGATTTGATTTGCATCTGTGTTTTTTGTTTCTTTGAATTATTCTTCAAGTGCTGTTGCTGTAGCAATACCCAGTTCTGTGATGAAATGAAGCACATTCCAGATTCAGTTGTTAAAGTCTGTAAGGGGGCCCTTTGGCAAGATCAGACAGGGTCTTATTAAAAACACCCGATCCTTTCTGTTTAATGTTCAACACCACATTTTCTTTCTCCACAAACTCACTGGTCATAACAGGGCATGTCTCTGGGCATTCCACTAGGTGCTGTGAATTATTCACTGCCACGCTTCTCACCTCTGAACACAAAGTACGCATTGTGTATCATGCTGGCCCTAGCACTTCCTTAAATCCACATTTTCTGAGCCATCTCCCTAATTCCATTGGCAACGAACGAGTTAAAGAAATAGTCATTCACCCAAGCTCATATGTTCTGATCCAGAATTTGACTGCAGTATGGATGCCCCTGAAAATTGAAGTGTGAACTAAGGGAAGAGATAGATGAATTATTAAACTGCAGTATCTCAAATATGCACAATAAAAAACTGGCAGTGGTCAGAGTTCAATTGGGGGCCAACTTTTTCTGCATGGTATAGTTCTGTTTCATTTGCTACAAGCACAGAAATTAAGCCTGGATTCCAGTAGATACTATGAAAATCTACCTTAATACTGTGAAGTCCAAAAGAATTAGCAGAGAGGGATCCTATTAAAGCTCTATCCAAAATGCCTAAACATGTGCAGTTAACATATGTTAAACTGAACACTGCTCTTACTATTATAAATGACTGCTTGCTGTCTTTGTCAGCAGAGTTGTGGCATTCATCCTGTCACAAAGAATAAGAATAAGATGACCATCTGCATTTCTGCAGAGTGATAGCTACCCAGAGTGGGTTCAATAAAAGAAAATTATGGCTTTGTGCATTGCTACAGCCAATAAATCACGAGCGGGTCTTGCATCAAGGCAAAAAATGAAAAATAACGTTTTGTGGAAAGACTCTCCATAGGGTACCAGCTGAGCAGCCCCATGAATGATAATGCCCCTCCAAACAAAACAAACATCATACAAAGATGGCAAATAATGACCTATTCACGAGGAATTGAGCATACCAGGTTGTTAGGGACACTGGTGGATATACATCGGGGGAAAACTAAAGGTTCCCTGATGTTCTTTCTGTGAAACAATGATGAAGCATGGACACAAGCTATCAGGCCATTTTCTAATCGGTTTTCATTTTCTTCAAAATAATGCTCTTTAATGCTGGTTCAGTGTATCATTCCCGTCCCTTCTCTCTCACCTGGGGTATTCTGCAGCAGCATGTTCCTGTAGCCTGAAGGACTATTCTCTGTCTCCTGTGAATCAAAGGAGGGTGAAAGTTGGCCTCAGGGACATCTTGGAGGTGATACAGGCCTTCCTTTCTGGGTTTGAATATGCTGTATTGGTTCACTGAGCAGCCCTTACAGCCACATCACTGTAGGACCTCCAATTACCTTATTTGTCAAGTAATGAAAGCCTTTCTCAGAGGTGGAGAATCCAAAATCAACTGAAATCTAAGCAGGAGACTAGAATTTTTGGTGTCCTTAATCACTTCTTCCTAAATGCAGCTTTTTTTTTTTTTTTTTTTAATTATAATTATTATTTCTTCTTTCTGATGACTTTGAATCGGTAACTGGAGATCTGGTACTTCCCTCTCGGTTATCCTGAGTAAGGGTGGATTGCATGCATGGCTTTGCAAAAGAACACAAATATGTGCCAAATGAAGATGGAGTAAATGCTGTGGAAATGGTTTCTGAGTGAAGTTTTGACTGTCATTTTATAAATATTAGATGGGGTTTAAAATGCAGCTAGATATCTTATACATCTGACTGTAATACTAAACTACATTAGTATAAATCAAAAAGAAAGATTTTTATAATTTAAAGGCTATTTGCTGCAGTTTTCTTACAGCAATACATAAATGATGGTTTAAGGCCAAATTTTGATCTGAATGTAGTAGGAATAGCTTTAGGGGTCTCTGATGAAATCAGGTGTAATATGGATCATACTGTGGCTTCATATATTCAGAACTCTACTCCTATCTATCTCTTTTTCAATTTTACAGTCTCTGCTTAAATACCGTGGTAATTGTGAGTCAAGAAATGCCTTCGGGTGGATTTTCCCAAAGGACTCGGCATGATGTCAATGGGAACAGTGCTTTAGAAAACCTCAGCTTGAACAAATACAGAAAAGGACAACAATCATTGGAATTCGGTTATCTAAAGCCACTAGTAAGTGCACTGTGGGGATGAAGGGGGAGGAGGAGGGAAAATACTTTTTTTCGAATCCGAGTTTGTTATTTATCGAGAATTAATAAACGTTTGGACTGTATTTATTCTCTAACGGACCACTAGATGTCAGCACATATCCAGGCTATTGCAGTTGGACCAACAATCATCTGGTAGTAAAAAACAACCTTCCACCCTGTAACGGTGTAGGTTGGATACCATACTGTTGCTGGCTAAAAGTATTTTTGTTTGACTTCTTATGACTTTCCAGTACCCAAACTGTAGCTGTGACTATTGTAGCCATCAAAGTAGGAGGACTATATGTACGTTAATTCTTGCACTTGTTCTTGTCTCCTGAACTGCGTTCATTGTCATCTGTGCTCTGTGCATTGCTCCTCAGGAAGCACTTCTCACATGGAAGTCTACCAGGTACAGCTTTAAAGGAGATGGCTCGTGTATTCATAGCCAGATTTCATGGCCAAATTCTTTTGGAAGTTGGGAAAAGAAACAGAAATCTCAGCAAAACTTCAAATGTAATCATAGCATAGTACAATGTGAAAATTATCTGTGAGATCAGGCAAGAAAACTAGTATATTCTAAATGTGCTCAACTCACCTGTGGTGCATATAAGAAATAATGAAAAAAATTACATTATTATACATTCAGCCTATTTAAAATGCATAGACACAGTTCACTGCTTGCATTATTTTTAAGTTAGATCAAAAGCCTTCTTGATCAATTTTGCCACACAATAGTAGCGATTAGAATTAGAAGTTGGCCATATATGTTCATATGTTGTATATTCATTACTTGTATATATCTGGATCCAAATTCTAAGCAAAGAAGTGTTCTGGCAGTTTTGACAGGCAATCCATTTTTTCTAATCATCCGTGGCTGCAGAACAATTGTATTTTGGAAAATCAGATGCCTGAACTGAAAATTGCCACTTATTATTATTTTTTTTTTCCCCAATACAATGGAATTCAGGGTCCTTAATTGTTCCAGCAATTCAAACAGACTTTAACAACTGCTATGAACAGGAGTTAGAGGACATCATGTCACTGCTGAATCAGGCTGCAGGGAACTGTAGCACAACCCCTGCAGTGTTGTCAGTCCATTAGTTATGAATAAAGGGCTCCACGCTCCCCTGCATCGGAGGCACTCAGTTGAAGCATGCGTGCTCATGGTAGTGCAGCTTACTTCCCTCCAGAGACTATCTGAAATGCCTGCCGAAGGGAGTTAGATGCTTCAGTTGAGCACCTGAAGCTACCTGGGGTGAAATTGGGTCCATAATATGGAGTTGCTGTGAAATGACTTGTCCTTTGGCCCAGGAGTGATTTACTAGTGGTAAATTTGCACTTGGCGTATTTGGCCTTCCCTGTCCCAGCCTGCCAAGGGTTCACAGCGTATGTTTTCAGTACACTGATGCTGAGGGGCAGAACATTCAGCAGGTTGCCAGGCTGAAGTGCATGCAGTAATCCACCTCTCTCATGATGGCTGCACTGGTAAGAGCATCAGCCTGTGTAAGGACGTGCAGTATTTCAAAGCTGATAAAAAGCCGAGAGAGTATGGGGAGGGAGATATGCAGAGGAAGGGGAAACTTGGAGATGAGTGAGATCAAGTCTGTTACCCTATTTTGCTCACAGAAAATGTATCCTATTGAACTATAAACTTGATTAAGTCACCCTATTCATACCGCGCTTAAGGCAGGTTGCCTAGCAGCAGAGATCTTAGCAGGACTGAGCCACAAACAATTTCTTGCTGTCCAGGTCTCATTTGTTATTAACATTTAGGATTCATAGGAATTTCCATGCAAAAGGTAGAAGAAAACAAGGTACAGTCCCCCCGGACCTCATAAAAGCAATGAAAACCTAGGTAGATTGGCTTTATTGCTCCTGGTAAATGAAGACGGCTTGGATTGCACACACCACCTCATCTTTTTCTAAGGTGAAAGGAAAGAATTGATCTGTTTGTTTAAACAGATTGCTGTAAATTCTGGCTGTTTGAGCAGGGTAAATAATGGTGAAAGGTGGTAAGAAGTTGAGGGGGAGTAACTGTTTGGTTTAAAAGTAAATTTCACTGTGACTACTTGATGTCTTCATGCCATGTGAATACCTGAGAAGTCTATGAGGAGACTGGCAGAATAAATATGAATGTTGGAGTCTGTTAGGAATAGTTTGCCTGCCTGAGATAAAATCAATGATTTTTATAATTAACCTCGCTTGGCACCCTGATCCAAATTAGCACAACTGTGTACAGCTCTGTCCCCTGGCCCAAAGCTGAGGCTTGTTGTCAGCAATGCTAATGAAGTAATGATGGTATCCATTTAGGTGGTCATTGAGTAGAAAGAAGTACAGCAGAGGGAAAGTTAGCCCTGCAGTTTTCCAGTCCATTCGCTGTTCCCTGTCACTTACAGAATCGGTTCAGAATGAGTTGGCAAGATTTTGTCTCACCCTCGATTCTTCTTCTCAGAATTGGTCTTTCTCCATGCTTTACTTCTAAGGAAAGTCTTTGGCTTTGCCAAGTTCACACCCAGACAGACAGACAATGTTATAATGCTCACAAATTTTAAAGCTGGTAAAAGGTAGGATGATCGCTTTTCGTGCTAATGTGGCACCTGGAAACATTTTCAGTTCTGTTTGGTTCTAGAAGATAAGCTATGGTATCTGCTGGTGGAACCTCGCATATCCTCATTGCAGTCTACGCTGTGAATTAAAATCAGCAGATAATTTGGCCAAATATTTCTGTAAACTTCTGTGATGTAATACAAAATATGTTGGTTCTTAATGTGTGTTTTAGCTCATAAAATGGCAACCACCTCAAAATCCATTCAAATCTACCCCTATGGCTGATTCCTAATTTCCTTATTGAGGGTCTGTGACTTTTTCTTGGTAGCACTGCCTGGTATTCACATGCTATGTTCAGCTTTGTCTCATTTTAGTGAATAATTGTTAGTTAAAAATAAAACCAAAAAAGCATCAAGCATCAGCCACTCTGCTTTGCTGCTTAGGGCAGAAAAATATCTTCCTTTCTTTCTGAGTGAAAAAGCTTGTAGCAACTGATTTCATATTCACATCTTTAATGAGATGGAAACCTCTAGTCTCCAATTTGTCCATTGGACATAAATAAAGGGTACAAGCTGCAATGGGATCTATTTTGTCCCCTTCCTGACATCAGTTGCTTTTCCTTTTATAGATCTCTGTTTACACACAGAAGGACTCAAAAAAAAAATAAAAATTTTGTAGCTATTATCCATGCTGGTGGACACTGGGATTCAAAAAAAAAAAAAAAAAAAAAGCAAAAATGTGCTAGAAATAAAGTACATATTTCTAACAAAGAAGATAATTCATCACTGGAAAACATTTACGTAGAATGGTGGTGGGTCCTTGATGATAGCTAAGCTATTTTTTTTTTTTTTTTTTTAATCATGATTTGATGTTTTCTTCTGAAGGATTTGTTCTGGTTCAGTTGCACAAAATTATTGGACTTGAAGCAGGAATTAATAAGGGAAGTGTTATGGCTTGTAATATTTTGAAGTTCATTAACCATTAGTGTGAAATCATTAGTCCATTGCTAGGAGGAAATAGTCTAATAAGAGTGTCAACGCACAGTCCTTGCCTTTCCATGCCAAAGCCTTACTAAGAAATATCAAGGGAATTATGAAATCAGAGCTATGTTAATTAATTATATATTATTTTTCTGAAGTGAGAATTTCTCCATGTAGATCACATTCTTTCTATGCATGGCTTTTTGTTGTTGTTTTATGCATCTTGCGAGTAGTCTTATTTGCTCTAAATAGGACTAGAGTCATTCATCAAATACCCACCATGGCCACATCTTTTTGGACAAGCCTGTTTGGGGAAGCCGTGTGCTTTCTGCCTGGTGTATCCACAACCCCCAAATCTTTGTGTGTCAGGACAGCCATGGGCTGGGAGTGCTTTCATGTACTAAAGCAACACAGGAACTCTGCAAGTTGAATGATGGTGCTAGTGTATTCCTAGTTATTAATTCTGGAGTAGTACGTGTATCTTTAAATGATGAATCAGACAGAATGAAGCTGGCTGTTAGAGTGCACTTGAAGTTAATTGAAGCCATGACTCACGCATTTGCATTTTTCTTTCCCACAAAGAATGTTTAAGTAAGACCCTTTGCTCCTTTTAAGATCTCGAAATCAGTGTCTAGCTACATATCATAGAAGCTGCTGATCACAAGGTGCTTTAATCTGGTAGTGTGTGTATTGTGATTTGAACTTCTTCAACTCAAAAACTAACCAGATTTTTGGACAGTCTGACTCCTTTGCTGTCACAATTGGTAACCAGCCTATGGATTGTTTGTTTAAAAAATCCATCTCAGTAGGAAACAAATGTCTCTGAGATCTCAAGAGCTGACTGCTGAAGGTAGAGAACAGAACTGGTTATTCAGTTGCTGCAAGTCCAGGTCACTTGGCAAAGGGTTGGTTGCTCTTTGCTAGGAAAGGTCACATGTGGGCTACCGGGATTGTTCTGGGTCACAGGCTGTACTACATGTGAAAACTGTCTCCTTGCCTAAAGTCTAGTTCCTCATCATGCACACACATTGCTGAAGAAAAAGGCAACAAAAACCAATATAATTTCCTTTACTTCTTCTGTTTTATTTTTCTTGCTGAAAAGCAAATAAGGATCAAGTCACGGTGAGCAAACTGGAAGACTAGTTAATGTAAATACATGCAGCAAGTGACAGTCCTGTGCTCAGTAAAGTTTCAATTTAAATAGAGCAGGCACTTGAAGAATAGGAAGAGAAACTATGACAGAAGAGTGACAGAATTGGTTGTATGTTACCTGGCAGTCAGGGACCAAACAGAGATTCTGTCTCCACCAGGCAGAAATGGACTGGCTTGAATTCCTGAAGTGTGAAAGCCTTGCTACAACAGATTACCTTTGTAAAATCTATCCTTCTTTATACCCTGGAAAAATAAAATCCTGTAGTGTTCTGGAGTAAGGATATAATTTTCAACCAAGTTCTGCAGCTTGCTCAAATGGCCTTTTAAGTTGTCCCTCCCTGCCCTGTCCCTGTCCCCCACACTTTTATTAGCTACTAACAGGAGCTACATAAACTAGGAATTAATTTGGCCCATTAAACATTAAAAGATTAATACTTTTCTCATTTTTCTCACAATTTCGAAGTTCATTACATTGTTGCATTAGGGTCATTCCACTTAATTTTACTTTTCATGTCAATTTTCTCCCAGCATTAATTTTGACCATGTTGCAGCCTTCAGCTCAGGGCATATCTCACTGCAGTCCATTATCTGACCAGCCGAGCCTGCAGCAACAGGGAATCTTACTTAATTGGAAAGGTGCACCGATGCAGAAAAAGTACATGTAACTTCTTGCACTAGCTATACCTTCTGAAAATGCATAATTACAAAGATGACAAACTGCCATGTATTCTTTTATCTGAAAGATTTCCAGAAGTTGCCAGAGTCAGGAAAGAGAAAGGTTGAAGCCTGTAATTCCTTCCATGTTGTGTTATGGCATAGACGTGTAAAGAATGACTGTAAGGGAAGCACCAGGTGAGAATTTTTAGAAGCTTTTCAAAGCAATCAGTGAAATCTGATTTAAGAGTACCACTTCATCCCGCACTTAACTGTGTTCTCCAGATAAACTGTATTCCAATATGCTTCACAAAGTTAAATAATACAGCTACTGAGATAAATAACAGCAGAAGTAGACAGTCACAGCAAGTTATAGGCTTGAGGAACAGCTGTTTTCAGCTGAGATTTAAAATGAAATGACAAAATCACAATGCATTATTCTGTACTACAGTGACCAGAGTTTTTCAGCAGACTCCACCACACCTGAAAGCTGCCAAATAAGTAAAGCAAAGTTAATCAGACAAGAAGAGTGGTTGGAAGAGTTCGATGACCTGAACCCTATTGACACTACTTCATTTGAAACTGAAGCTGAATGACACTGTAAACTGGACTTAGCAGAAAAGACCAAGTGTAACATGACATGAATTTTCCTCTTTCTGACCTAGCTTGACTGAATGCTCTGGAGCACTTAATCCTTCACACTCCCATCTGAAGGATCTAAGGCAAGAGTCCAGCAGTGGCCTGTCCAGTAACACAATGTGAGCTCAGGCAGTTCATTCCTGGAGTATCATCCAAAATTTGACTATCTTTGGCAATTGGCAATTGTGAGCTCTGCCTAGTTTTATTTTCCTTAATCCTAATACCAGAGCAACTTTTCAAGCTCTCACCTGCAAGAGCAACATTATTCTACAGATAGAAAGAAAACAGCCTAAAAAATACAGTAGAGTTGCATTAATTTACACCTCCTGAGAAGCTGGCTATAGCAGCTATGGCTGATCAGAGTGTGCTATTAGTATAGATTCAAATCATAATCAAACAGACAATTTAAAAATTTTGAATACTATAGGGAGAGAAGGATGGAGATACTTGCCATAATATTTGATTTGAAAAGGTCTTGTAGGTATAGTAGCCAGCTGTTTAAAGATTTCACCATTCATATACCTTTTTTAATGGTCAGTTTCTTTTAAAATGAAAAGACATGCCTATACACTTTGGATTTGACTCAGAGAGGTGATATCACTACAGTACCATTTCCCAAGCCTGAAGAAACACAAATAATGCTATAAAAGTGGCATACATTTTACCACAGTCTCTCTCTTTCTCATTTTATTTATTTTTTTATTGCTGGAATGTTGATTTATTTAGATCCTTAACTACCTTTTTCCCTGTAGTACCCTTGGCATCCCGGTAACAAAGAGCCAGCTGCTTTTGCCAGTCTCAATTTAACACTTGAGCAGGAGTCCTGTCATGGCCAGCATTCTCAGGGCTCACAAGGAAGAAATGGGAGTCTGTTCAGCATACATTTTTGGGTTTGCCTGGCAGCTTTGGAAATTATTGGCAAAATTCACTCTGATGCTAGGAGCTTGCACATACAGACATTGCTCATCTAAAAGGCAATTGCTAAAGTGTTACCCAGAGCTTTCTCTTTTAACCACAACAAAACCCACAAGATTCACTCCACAGAAATTTATGGGAGAAGACCCCACTCCAGTTGTGACCAGAGCTCAGTTTAGAACCTATAAGATGCCAAACAAGACTACCTAATCTATCGTGGTTTTCTTGAGACTGTGATATTGAGTCAACATGAATGACCCTGATGGGAGAAGAATATAACATTACATCTGATAACATAACATTACATTTGATGAGGATCAGATAAGAATATCAGTTTTTGTTAAACTGTGTGAGTTGCAGCTGCTGTTAATGTCAAGCTAGAAATCAGAATTGTAAAAAGGAGAATGGCTCTCTGTTGATCTTTTGTAAATATTCACTCCTAGACAACACATTTAGTATTTGAGATGTTCTGCTTTGTCATTCCTGCAGTAGAGCTTTACTTATTTAGGCCTACTGGTTATATGTTATTGGCTTAATCTCTCTGTGGTTGAAAAGATCCGTGGACTGATCTTGGCTCATCATCCTTCTTGTGCCTCTTATGTCAGATTTGAACATGAACAAGAAATCAGTGTTCTAAAGGGATAATGACAAAAAAAAAGGGTAATGACAATAATACTGTGTTGCAGAGAATTTTTTTTTTCTTTTTTCATATTAGAGCTGAAATGATGACTATTTTCAAGATAGGTGTTTAAAAATGCTTATAAAATAAATGCTCTACTTGGCAAAATGATGGAATGCAATTGGAACTGAAAGGATGCTTGCAAGGGAATAAAAATCACTGCAATGTTAAATGGAAATGTCTGGTGTATTTACAAGGAAAGGTATTAGCTCTATGCTTTCTAACACTGCTTCTCATTGCCCAGTATCTCAAAGTCTAACTTAGGAAAGATATGAAGAAATCAAAGAGATTTGTAACCCATAAATTTTGAGGATCTAGCGGGTTTACCAGAGGAGAGAGAAAAATCTGATGTAGTGCAACTAACTGCTCTACAGAACTGGTGTAGGTGAAAGTAAGCTTTTAATAAACATCTGCCAGCAAGCACAATGTTGGAATACATGTGGTGGTAAACATTTGGGAATCCATAAGTCTTTCTGGGCTTCATTCCTGTAAATTAATGGAAACAATTTTGATGTATGTCTGGCTAGTGAGCATTTGGCCACCCACGAAGTCATCTGCTTGAAAGCAGCGTCTTTGGTATTCCTGAGTGCCTATATTTCTAAACAAGCTCTTATTAGAAGTCAGTCCAGCATGGAAATATTTAGGGGAAGACAAGTAAAGATCTGGGGTGATACTTGAGCTACATTTTTAAGACAAGCAAAAAGCACAGATTGTTTGACACTCCTGAACTGGCAAATTGTTTGAGGTGATGAACGAAACGTAGGTGAGATCGGCTTTTACAAACTTGCAGGAGAGTGACTTTGAGGAGATACCTCCCCACCTTTTTATTTCATTTTTTTGTATCTATGTTGGTGACAACGGAGGGAGGATATATCTTCAGAGGGCTTTGACGTTGTGGGTAATGGAGCTGAACACGGTGCTCATTGAAGCCTAGCCAAAAACACAGTTTGTCAAAGACACCCTGTTTGCAAAACAATTAAATGGATATTGAAAGCACCGTTGTGAACAATCTGTATTTTTAGCAACAGGAAAGAAGGACAGAAAACTCTGTTGCCAAGACGTAATATATGTAATATACATTTCTTCTGGAACTAATTATTATTTTCTGAAACTACTGCAGTTGTATGCTACTGTGACTGAAAAGAGCGAGTGTTGTATAATGTTAACATCAGGAGATAAAGGTTCTGGTTTCAGCCTCTGCAAGAAATTAAAAATGAGTCTAATTCCAGTAGGGTTTAGCCTCACCATCAACACTGGATTGGCTTTTTGACCGCTTTGCCCTCTTTTAAAATTGCCAGCCTGAAAAGATCAAAGAGCTTTGCGGGACTTCAGGAAGTAGACACCTACATTTATTTTTGCTGCAGTGAAAGCTGAGGTAGAAGAGCATGGTAGTCTGATTTTTCTAAGGAGTCCACTCACTTTAATATGTCTAGCAAGAGGGATGTCAGCATGTGAAAGAAACACAAGGTAAATGTCTTTTATGACACCAGTAAGTTCAATTTCTGGATTCAGAGCAGAATATCAAAGCTTGCTTTCACAGCGTATTTTATTCCTGCCTGTATATTTTCCTCAGCAAGAAGATTGCAACCCTGTGGTACATACATAAACATCTAAAACAAAGATCTACAGTGGGTCTTTAAAAAAATGCCTAGATCTGATTTCACAATTACAAGGTATGGATAGTTTCACGGCCTTTTGAAGGCTGAATATAGAATGTGCAGTCTGGAAAAATGGCTGCTGATGTGCCACAGACATTAATTGGTGAATGCGTCATCAGCTTGAGATTTCATTATGTTGTTAAAAACCAGACTCAGTGAAGGGAAGCGCCCTGGAAATCAACTTGTCAGCATGCGAGGTATCCCACATCATCAAGGAGAGTTGCTGGAGCAAAGAGAGCAGGCCAGTATGATCCCAGCTCCTGCTGCTGCTTGCTGGTGTCCGCTGACGCGTGCCAGGTGACTGAATATGAATGGGCTCCGGTGGGAGGGATGGCCTTTTACTTGCAAATATTTCTTCTGCTCTTATGTTGCCCCTCAGCAATAATGGTTGGCTTTTTATAGAACATTGTCTGATTTGTTGGCAACCTTTAGGTATTTTATCGATTTAACATTTCTTCAGAGACTTAATGAAATATATGACCCACGGACAATGTGATTTTTTTGAAAGCTGATGCTGAAGTGAGGGGTATGTTGCCTGGTTCAAGCTCTGCTGTCTCTTGAGTTCATTAGATGTTCTTTTAAATACAGTTTCTAGTCTGTTTATGAACTACATTTCTTTTTCCACACTTGGTAATGGTGCTGTTTTACACTGCATTCGGTGTGTATTTCAAACCCACTTGCTGAATTGAGTCATTTCACGGTGAAGCAAGCTGAATCCAAGAGAAATATACCTTGGCTAGGACACCGTAGTTCAGTATATCAAAACAAAGTGAGGAACAGGTTGGAGAACTCTCAGAATCCATTGTATTTATTACTTAAAAGTAATGAAGCAAAATGTAGTTGTTTGTGCTCCCTGAATGTTAATCTACCCAGCTGTTGAAAACGGTGAAAGGTGAGAACTGGCTGTAAAAGTTTTGTGTGCAGTTCATCTGGACATACGGCTAGTTGGCTGGCTACTGAATTACAAACTAATGAGCAGGCAGGACTGGGATTTGGCGTGTGATGGAAGCGGGTTCACTACACAAGGGTTTCAGAAATAGCAGCGCAGTCCTGAGCAGCCAAGTCTGTGTCGAGACACAGGTGGGCTACCTTTGAAAGCTTCTGAGCATGCAGCAGCCTTCACAATACACTTTATGCTAGTGTCTAAAGGTAGCTCTAAATCTAGGCTTCTATTTCTGAAAACTCTGGCCCAAGTCGTCAGGGATTTTTAAATTGTGCTGCAAGGGACAAAATGTGTAGAAGAATAGAGATAAATGTATTCACTGCCTTTTGGCAGATGGCTTATAATACCAACGTGTCAGTCTGAGCATCCTTCAGCTCCTGTTCCTGTACATCTGTATCTATCAAAGGAAGATGTGATTGAAGGATCTCCTACTTTCTCCTTCCCCTTACACTTCCTTTCTCTCTCCAAGTATCCCCACAGGTATTACCAATGCAGCTGCTGCTGTTCAGCCAGTATTGCTGCAGTCTCTGTTCCACACATTTTCCTTTCCCACTGTAGAGATGATGCAAGAAGATATTTGATAAGCTTAAAGTTTCTCCTAGTGAAAGCTTGGGCCAAGAAGCCAGCAGACAATGCAGCATGGCAGCAGCTTTCCATATCATGCGGGGCATAGCTCAGTGGTGGCCCTGAATGAGCAGCTCAGAAAACTGGAGTCAGAGCTTGCTGGATTTGGTGGTGGTGTTGTTGCTGGAAGAGAGCACTTGATTAGCAAGAGGTGGCAATAACTCCACGTAGAAACAGAAGGATTTCCAAAACCGATGGGGCAGTTTCACATTAGAGCCAGCACTAGAGCAACACAGGCTGAAAGCAGCAGGCCAGCTGGCCTTTCCGAATCCTGGCACAAGCTGCAAATCACAAGGTCCCCCTCTTACATAAGCAGTCCTACTGTAACACACACGGCTCGTCTCCGAAGAGCTCTAAATAGCCAGGGCTGGAACAGCTCCCATGTCACCCCAGGTTGCTGCTGACACATGATAAAGTTACACTGGGATAAAAATGCTGTGGTGAATCAGCTTGGAGTGTAAACACTAATGCCTTTTTGCACGTTTGCTTAAAGCCAGGTAGTAGCATGCTCTACACAAAAGCAAAGTGTAATAAAGTCTTCTTCATCTTGCTCTGTGCAGTGGCCAACTTCTGCAGTCAGTGAGGACTGCACGCATTGAACAGCTGGCCAGGAGGGCCAGAACGACCAGACTTCCCAACAGAAAGTCTGATGAAAGCCATGCTGTGGTCTGTACCCAACCCTTCAGTGCCAGCAGCAGAACTAAGACCTGTGATAGGCAGCAAATGTTACAGACCCTTCAAAGTAGCTCTGAATATGTCTGAGGACTTCTCCTAACACAGGCACTTTGTCCACGCTTTCTAACAAATGTAATGTCTTAGAATTGATTCTGATGTTTTATTCTTTAAAGAAGGCAGCAGGGAGGACAATAAAGTTCAATCAAAAGCATTTGTTTTATCAAGTAAATGGATAATTGTGACATTTGATGTTCATAAGAGACTATTTCTTGAACATTTGCCTAATGATCTCTCCACTTTACAAGTTCTGTTCAGTCTAGTTTAACAGTTCACCACATAATCACTTTCAGCTCTTTGGAAACATTTTATTATTATTGCTGTTATTAGACAGTGCATTCTCTTGGAAATGTCAAGGATGTTGTCAAATATTGTACTAATTTCAGCCTCCTTTGTAACAGCCCTGAACTTTATTAAGAAAGAGCATACTGTAAGTAGGTTTTTCCAGCAACCAGCTCCATCCTAAATGGCAATGGGATCACTCGGATAAGAGGCTGGAGAATCTCTGTATAGTTAGAGACTCATCTTAAGGTCCCTTGTAGCCTTATTTTCTCGGATTCCTGGACCAGGCATTTATGCAACGGTATCTTTGTGTTCCAGAGGCATGTTTTTGCCAGTGAATCTGTGCCACCTAACTATAGCTGTCAGACACTTGGCATTCATCAGGCTCCCTCTGAAGTTAATGAAGGAAGAAACAAGCATCTCTAGGATGCACCCACACACCTATGATGCCTGATCTTAGGATGAGTGGAATTTCCCTTTGAAAAGACTGCCTCTTCCAGCTAGTGAAGGAAACAGAGAAATGACTTAAAATAGACCTTTCAGATCTAGCCAGGAGAAGTTGGGTAAAATTAAAGCTGCCAGAAGGAAGTGTAGTTCTGTACCTGACAACTTTATCCAGGTTCCAAAAGTGATAGTACGAATTCATGGACTTGGAAGTAAAAGTACATTGTTAATGGTTCAAGAAGCTGCAAATTGCTGTTGGCAGTCACGGTACTTTGGGACGGTCTCTACATGTTAATTTTGTTCTTGTTTCCTTCCCAAAGCTCCTAATCCTGGCCCTTGTCAGAGAGAAGATTCTGGCAGGAAGGACCTCTGGCCACACCTGCTGTGACTGCTGTCCCGTTCCTGAATTCCACCTACATTGATTCTTCTTTAGTGTTCACTCAGGTGCAGTCACAAGGAATAGACGTTGTAGGTGTCTGGGGGATTAGTACAATGACTGCGTATCATCTGAGATTGCTTTCTGCTTCAAGCAGTCCACAGACAGCATGCCAGCCCTACATGAAGTTGGCATTGGGTCCAGAGAGTGTGAGCTGGCTTCCTGAATGGATGAGAAGGCAGAAGGCAAGCCAAGTAAAAAAGCTAATTTTCAAAGCGTGTGACTGGAAAATGAAAGACATAGATGTATAAAGAAATAGCAGTATTATAGGTCTAGACAGACATTAATGAGCATGTGCCCTAACGATCATATCAAGGTTATAAGCCACTGCTTATGCACAAGACAAATCTAGCTCATCTAGCTCAAACACTGGCTGTTCAAACTCTGTCCTAATTACAAGATTTATGCCTTTGCCTTTATCCAAAGGGTTGATCTGAAGGAATGAAAGAGTAGTTCAATCTCTAAGTCCCCTTGCTTCTTGTTCTCATTACCATAAAGGTATGGGTGCCTGTTAGATTTGGTCAGATGTTTTTATAATTAAAGATTTAAACTTTAAAAGTGAAGGTACACTTTGGAACCTTTGGTTGCTCCATCAAATATTGTTTGTGATCTTCATAATGAAATGAATACAGCAGGGTGCCGGAATACTTCTAATAATTTGCCCTCAGGATTTTCTGCACTTGATCTCTGTTTTTGTTTTAAAACATTGCTTTCCTGTGGTGCAATGTTTTCTGAAGTTCTGGCAGTGTCATCTTCAGATACTAGTTCAGATACTAGTCCTGAGTCCTCTACAGGATAAGGAGTCCAAGTTGTACATGACATATGGCCAGAACTCCTCTGAATCTGCCAGCACCTCTGCTGCTTTTCCTATGGTCAGTAAGGAGAAACGATGGCTAATTTTGTGTATTTATGGCAGGGTACACGGAGCTTTTCATTCATTCAGAAACTGGTTTTCCTCCTTTTAGATTTTCCTGGTCTATCAGAGTGTTGAGAGCTCAAGGCTTCTGATTTATACCAAAATATCTTTAAAATACTCAGGAAAAAAAATTGTCCTACTAAATTTGGTAGGATTGTACCCCAAGTAGAGCTACAAATATCTCTCTTCTTGCACCCCTGATCGCACAGACGCTCTTATCCTTTCCCCTCTTCCTTCTCCTGCCTTCTTTTCAAATACACTCCCATTTTCTTGTGGATATTTCTTCCCCTCAGCAGTCCCACAAATGCTTTATGTGGTCTGCCCTCCCTCGACAGGTGGGACCGCTTGGTGGTATTTTGTGCTGGGGCAGCTTGTTCACTGCCCGACCTGTCCTGGCAGGTGGGGTGTCCTTCGGAGAGAGGTGAAGAAGCACTGCTGGCCTTGCACGCAGAGATCAGTCATTTCCTTGCCAGTAGAGCAGTGGCTTTAAAGCTCATTCATTGCCTGCCTACTGAGACTGACAGTTCAGATTATTGTGTACGTTCAGAGAGAGCTAGGAAGCACATAACAAGTTTCCCGTGCCTTGGAAGTTACTCCTTTTATGACACTTTCTCTGCTAGATAGACATAGACATTTTATATGAAGAAAATAAATCAGTATGCGTTTATTTTGAGAATACAACATTGTGGAATAGATTTAATTTCATTGCAGCATTACCAACATTGGTAGCAAATATCTTTAAGGCAGAACAGAAGGGAAATGCATTTCTTCTTTTTTTTTTTTCTTGTCTTCAGATTGTTTTTTCTCCTATTTGATCCTGCTTCTATAGACGGAGAGCCTTTGTGCCAGGCACAGAGGCAACTTCAGCTCTCATCAGATTACTCAGTGCTTAGCAAGACTGGAGTTTAATGGGTGCTATATAGAATGGAGGGTTAACATCACTTTGTGCTCTTCCATGACAGCATTATTTTCACATTCAAATCCTTGAAAAATGTTCTTGCATGCTGGCTGGGCCAAAAACTGGATTGTACTTTAAGAAGATCTACAATTCTTTTAAAAATGCCCTACTGAAGGCATTGATGATGGCCATATGTCCAGCAAGGTTAGAGCACCTTTTCAAATTAATGCAAAGTATGAGTCTCTCTTGAATTACAGGCATTTTATGGAGCACAGGTGCACTCGATGCTTTTTGGATACTATGTTTCTGCTCTGTTCCACCTAAGCAGTCAAACAGAATTGAAAATAAAATCCTCTGGAACACATAAAAAAACATGCACATTGCTTTTATGGCCCTGGCTGTACCAGAGTGAAGAGGCACAGCATGAATACACTTGCTTACCAGAACTAATCCTAAGGACACTTGTGCAAATGGGCAGGTTTAAGAGGAATTCACAACACCCCTCTGTTTAAAAGTCTTTATTAAAACAAATATCATCCTGCTTACCTGTAACATCTCTGCAGGTTTTCAAAAGGGTATTCATATTTATCCTAACCGCTTGGGAGGAAATTCAGCTCCATTCGAGAGGCAAGAAAAGGTATAGACAACCATTTATGTCTCACTTAGAGCCTTGTTTTGAAGGTTTAAGTGCAATTTTCTATACGGAGATGAATTTGATTCTCTGGTAGTTCTAAGAGTGCTGTTAAAATTGGCTATATGTCACACTGAAGGAACAGCTCATCTCGTGGTCCCTGTTAAGTTCCTTTACCTGTTCTACATGTACAATACCTCTAAAACCTGGAACAAAATTGCATCCTCCTTCCTTCCCTCCTTTAATAAGAAATAGACCATATTTGGTTGGTCAGAACAATTCTTGAGTTTGAGAGGAATTCCACAATTATGTTGGCTAAGGCAAGCAAACAAATGAAAAAGATAGTGGAAATGACAAGAATGGTTCTGATATTGTCCAAACACGAGTACTTCAGCATTAGAAATTTGATTCAGAAAGGAAATTGGATACTGCTTGCCATAACAAAAAAGAAGAGGGGGTGGAGGGAGGAGGGAGGGTGTGTGCCTTTCTTTTCTCCATTAATATCCCATATTCCAATGGTTCTTGCTTGGAGTTTAGTTAGGGAGGTTTCTAACCCAAGCCAAACCTAAATCACAGCAGTGGCTCTCATGTCTTGGAACAGCCTTTGTTGCTCATCTCTAGGACACTGTGTGCTGGCTTCCTCCCATGGGAACATCTTTCTGTGCAGTAATACAGAAACATACATCACTGCAGCAAAGCGAGGCCAGATAGCATTTTTACAAGAGAGCTGGGTCCATCCAGAGGGACTCTTACTGTTCTTCTCTTGTTAAACAATTATTTTAATATGTTCCATATTAAAAATAATTTTCAAATTAAATAAAAATAGTTAAGTGTTGAGTCAATATTTTTCCCCATTTTTTGGTTTGGTGGCTGAACCAGAAAAAAAAAATAAATTATTTTTTTTAAATTTTATTCATGACTCAAGACAGAAGAGCTTTCGAAGAATATGCTTTTAGCAATGTACATATTAATTATGATGTGCACTAGTAAGTGCTAGAGTAGGAAGTTTTGAGCAGGTTAAATAATAGTTTAAATGGAGTATATTACACAGACATAGCTATTGCAGCAGCAAACTCCCACCAAAGATAAAAAACAATGTAAAACCATACAGACTTTCCATTAACAAGATATAGCTGAATCACCGTAATAGATTGCAGGGATAATAGAAATGGCCAGCAAAAAAAATATTTGGTAAATCATTTCCAGTTTCCCAGGAACCTGGGCACAATAAGCGAGCTAAGAACTGGGCACGTTAAAATAATTAAGATAAACCAAGCTCTGAGCAGCCCTTAGCTCTGGGTTCAGTGAAACTTCTGTCATTAAAACAAGAGGCTGGAGGGAGAACCATGAATATCTACAGAGCTGGTTCTCCTCTGCTGCAGCTCTAGCCCCCTTTTTTTGGCTATGGCAATAAGAAGACAAAACTCAGTGCCTGCAAAATGGATCTGGTGATGATAATTATCGAAATCCAGCTGTGCTATTTCCTTTGTTCAACTCCTATTACATAATATCTTTCTGCAAATTCCCAAGATGAATTCCTTTTCATACACACTTTTAACTTCGGTGTAGAACTAATACTTTTCATGTTGTGTCTCTGAAAATTTGCTGAAGTAGGAAAAATTGCACAGCTTTTGCATTTCTTTTGTTCTGGGAAGGTCTCCAAAAATCTGTTCCTTAATACAGGCTAATTTCCCCCTTGCTCAACCTCTACCCCCAGCATTTACAACTCTCCTCTGTCTGGCAAGTCTGTTATGTTTAAAATTAAACTTCTGTTAGCATTTTGGGTAGCATTTCCCAGTTGTCTTGTAAGGCTCTCTCCCATACAAGGTATTCTCTTTTTAAAGGTTGTACCAGCTGTCTTAGATGAAGGTTACTATCTACCAGGTACACCCTCCTGGCCTCTCACCCACAAGAAACAACTTTAAAGCCTTCTACTCGAATTGTTACCACTTCCATTTGGTTGACAAGCACGTTTTAAATGTGGACTGTCATTTCTTTCTTCTCTTCTTTCTCCCTGCTCTTTTCTTTCCCTCCTCCACCAAGTCCATTTGTGATATGCTTGTGGAGTTGTTCTTCTGCTTCATTAGAGCATTGTTTTTTTTAGGTTAATTTACCTAATTCACAGTCAAATGAGGACATGGTACTTGTAAATCATTTAGTTTCTCATTAATCTCTTCCAGTGTTGGCTCCAATTTTCAGCTGTCTCCCTGTTTACTATCTCTAGCGAAAAATATCCACCGTTCCCATCGCTTGTCACAAGTAATGTCACGGTTGCTGTGGATCCATTGACCTGCATAATCAACATTTTTTTTATATATTAGAAATCAAAATATTTGCTGCTGCTGTAGAAAGCTGCATCCTAAGACCCATGCAAAGAAATTCAGTAAACGAAATGCAATAAACCAAAGATCTAAAGCTTACCCTGTTACTTCATGACAAATCTTATTCATTAGATTTTCTTTAACAATAGCTGTTGAATTTTAAGATGCTGTTTAGAAGAGCAGAAATCCTGCGAGCTGCATCCTTATGCCTTGATACCTCTCTGGCAGAGATCCCACTGAGAAGAGGGGAACAAGGACTCGGCATTCATTTGCGAGATGCAAGTATCCAGCCACAGTCAAGCGCAGAGATAAAGAATTCTCTGCGGCTGTCCTCTACCATAAAACAGTAGTATCACATCTGACTTACAAGCTATTTACACATAGATTGGCAGGCCAGGCAGGGTGCCTGCTCACATTGCAAACTAGCAAGAAAATTTTCTCCTGAAATGAAGAAATGCTTTTCATGGCAATGGGTTGTGCTCCCCATCGCAGGTCAGCACCAAACAGGGCCTAGGGAGTAGGAAAGAGAATTAGGCTAATTCATTTCTAAAGGGAATGGCTGTTACTGCCCATAGCCATTGCATGGTCTATGTTTATGAGTTTTGTTGTTGAGGTAGAACAGGGCTCACCCTTCATGTCCCCATGCCGAATCTGTCCTTCAGATGGATGCGAAAAGTTGACTCCTTTGTCCCCTAACATTGCGCTGTGCCATATGACAGCTTTTCAATGTGGTTTTTGTTGCATTTCAGAAATGCTTGCGGGTTATTTCAGTTTAAGTCTATATATGCTTTGTGATCTTTAGATCATTAATCTCTTATTATTGATCTCATTGAAAATACTTTGAAAAGAGACAGATTTTGCCAATAGACTCTTGTTTGGCGTCACTCATCCTGACTTTTCCCACAGGCTTTGTGCAATAGTCACTGAAAACAACTTCAATGCCACTGTTATTTCAGTTGGCACTCAGTGACTCATCTTCCTCTAACTGTAATGGGATTTAAGGAGCATTTAATGTTCTCTGCCATGTACGGGGCAGCCACTCAGCCAAGAGAATGATAAGCATCTTAGACCTACTATAGATAGAGATGTTAGGCTGATGGGAAGGATTAAAATGGGTACGTGTTTTGTATTGGAGATAGCAAATAACAACTACTGCCACTTTAAGAAGTCCTGCGTGGGGTAGATCAGGCCACAGGGTTCTTCATGTAGCAGCAAAGGCAAAAAAATATCAGAGGAAATGGAAGGAAATTGATGAAGCTTTGTTTATAAAGTATGTGCCGGTTAAATTGCTGCCCCTTGCTGATCAGCCTAATCCTTTTAATGAGGCTAGGTAAGCAAAAAGGAGGCGGTAATGATGTTGATGACTCAGAGATTTCTCTCTGTGAAAGAAAACAAGCAGAAGCTGGTTGTCTAAACAGTGCAGTGCAGTGACTCTCCAGGTGTCCTTTTCACCTGTGAAATGGTTGCTGGATGGCAAGCTAACCGAACTCAGAGGCTCCTGGTGTCCCTGGGTATAAGTGCTAGAATACAAATCTATATATTGTAAGGGTGTGAGATTTGTTATCTCTCGGTCACCCTTCAGCTTGCAGTATGCATTTTTCTGAAGCCTAAATTTATGTTGGTCCTTTTTGTTTAAAGAATGATGCAGCACAACAGCAGCTTGGGGGCTAGGACCAGCATGCAAAGACGCTGGGACACAGTGCTCTGCTCTGCCTGATGGGATTTAACCCGTCTTTCCTCATGAAACTGCCCTGATCTGAGGGTAAAGGATGGTACTTTTTTGCACCTCCTCCTTCTCATTCTGGTTTGCTTAAATAATTAAAGACCCGGGGAAAGATATACCTTGTAAAAAGTGATTCCCCTGTGGAAGGCCCTGGGACACCATCTCTTCCCCATCATTGTTTTCACTGTTTTTTTTTGCAGCTTTTTATTGCAAAATGTGTAGTCACTTCCATAGCCCTGGGAATCAGAACTCCCTGGGGAGAATCCTGACAACGAGGTGACAGAGTCAGGTTTCTTTTCTTCACCCAATGCACTCTAAATTTTTTATACAAAGTGAAGAAGGCTCAGCCAGAGAGATGGTGAAGGCATCTGCCTCATGAAATAGCCAGACCCTTGTGATAAGAGCAGTTTCCTGGAGAGGCAAATTTGCATGCCACCAGGCAGAACGTGGCTTTGAACATGTGTTTTTCTGTTGCCTCATTTGCTGAATTTACCACTAGATTGCTGTACATAAGGGGGAGCAGTACTTCATCTGTTAGCTGTGCTTCAAAAGGCAGAAGTGACACTCTTCCTTTAGACACGCTGGTAGACCACCAGCTGGATCACCTACCAGCTGGAACACAAACTGGTGGGCCCCAGCAGGGCTTGCCACTTGATTGCCAAGTCATGTTAAGATTTAAGTATCTATGTCCATGGCCAGAAGTACTTTAGATACTTGGGAAACACTCATGTTTACACTTGAGTCCCTTGAGGGACTTGGGGATTTATGTGCCAGCTGAGGAAGGAAGCAGCCAGCACAAGTTTTTTGCATCCAAGCTACAGGGTTGGGTGGTATCTACAGAGACAAGTGCAATGTAGATGCCCTATCCTTTTTGTGCATCTGGTACTTAGCAGCTTTATTACTTGAACAACATGGATTTGTGCCATAGCAACCCCATGCCAAGAAAACCACAGCAATGCATGTTTGGTGCCAGCTGCAAAAGTTACACAAAGAAATCTAGATGGAGAAAAGTTTCGAAAATCTGAATGTTTCCTGCAGGGGATTCTTTTTTTTTTTTTTTTTTTTTTTTTTCACCTGCAAGGCTTAATTAGCAAGACTCCAGATTGTAACAGTGCGGTGCTTGAAAACGTGTTGGATTGACATGCATTTTATGGGATGCTTTCATATGCAAGTTTTAATGATATAGTAAAGTTGTTGAAAAACCTAGCAGCATTTGCTCAGACAGCTCCAGCTCACGCACACTGCTTTGGATATCAGAACGCATTTTTTTTTGTGGGCCAGAGAGTTTCACTTTGCCTCCTTTTTCTTTGTATAGTCCTTGCAACAGTTTTATTTTCGGATTTGTCACTGTGGAAATCTACATGACCTTTACTATAATCTTAGGTAGTTGTAGCAGGCTCAGTACAATGTATGTTCAAATGTACAAGGCAGGTGAGAATGTTACATGAAGTGCAGAACATCTCTGTGCTTTGCCTGGGGAGCTGTTAGCATACGATGCAAAGGAAAGCAGAACAGAGCCCAGTGCATTTCACACTGCATAGGACTAGCTGAGCACTTAGGTACTTTTCCCCCCCTTTCTATCAATAAACTATGAAGCAAAAATGTTATTGTACCTATTTCTAGTCAACAGTGCATTTTTGCACATTGGTAAATACCATAATTCTCTTCTGCTTGTCAAGATGTACTACCCACGAGTGTGGGGCTTCAAAGGAGGCCATTTAAAATCATAATTTTCCAATCTGGATTGGCATGTACATGCCCCCTAAAAGCAAGTCATTGAGACAGCAATTTTGAAATCCTTCTCAAAAAACACGTCGCTCTCCTGATGTGTCTGTGCACTTACGGCTGGAAACCAGTTAAATCGAGGGAATATTTATAGCACCAGTGAGAGAATAAAGTTGGTCTCTTAACTGTGACAGAGCCCATTTGAGTCCTGTCAGCCGTCTTCCCTTCTTAGCCGAACATCAGAGAGCAAGTGCTGTTCAATGGTGGCTTCATGCTGCTCTCTGCTGCTAGATGAATCTCCAGTCAAAGTCAGTGTGAGTTGGTTATTAGACTCTTCTGTCTGTACCGGCTGCAGCTCCTGCTCTTGATCCCTGCTCTCCTGCATCTAACATCCGCTTGCCCTCGTGATTGTGTAATGCTTCGTGGAAGTTTTCTAGTCCATCCCTATGTAGGAGATTTTAAGTATATGCTAATGTTATTATAAATTATTGACAGGATGAACACGGAAAGATCTGTTTGTTTAATTCTTTAGATACAGGAGAAATCTGATCAGATGTTTCCATCCAGTAAGCTGCTTGTCCTGTTTTCCCCTCTTTGTGTGCTTCATTTTGAGTGCCTCCTGCTTGGCAAGTGGTATGGGAAACTAAGAATGAGCTCCCTGAGTATTCATAGCTGCAAATACGTGAAGGGTGCAAACAAGTTTAGGCAGCTCAGGCTGACTGCTTATGTTGGTGTCTGCACTTTGGCACCGTGGTGACTATCACCAATTCCCTCCCTGCAGGTTAGGATGAGGATGCCCCTTTCTCAGACATGTTCAAGAGAGCCCAAAGAACAGCATTTAAGGTGGTTGGATATCGTTAAAATCATAAATGAACTAGCTTAAAGTTAATAGCAATTCTTGTTTGACCTTTCAGTTATCATGGGTTGATATAAGAATTATTTTTTGTGTGTTATCAAGATGATTATCATTAGGAATAAGGGGTCCAAGCTTTTTTACTCCAGAAAAGATAATATATTACTTTTATTTGAGATTAAGGAAATCACAAATCTGTCAAATCTCATGATTGCTCAAGAGGTTCCTGCCATGGAGTCCCATTCTGTTTTCCTCACCTGCTTTCCTTTGTCTTAGCCATCCACTGTATAACACCCTATCCTTTCTCCTGTTTTGTGGAGGAGGTTGTATGTGACCGATGTGATCTGTAATCTGCCTGTTGTTGGACCTGGTGCATGGGCTGTGAAGGGTCAAGGCCACAGTGCTGCCATGAAGCACAGATACACCATCTCATGAGATCCAGTATATGAAATAGATTTCTAGAACTTCTTCAGCAGGAGCCAGGTCCATTGCTCTAACACACACTGAAGGCTTTGGCACTTGAATATTGGGAAAGAAACAGCTTGCAAAGACTGATATCAGGAAGAAAAAAACAAAGCAAAACAAGCCAAAATGATCTCCTTCATGATGGCTACAAACAAAAAATGTTTGCTATGCTAAGAAATCTGAAAGCACAGTATACAGAATACAGGCACTGCACAAATCACAGAATTTGAGAATATTACTCTGATGTTCCCTCTGCAGATTCCTGTTATTATCTGAGTTTTAGAGAATATAGTTTTTATTTCCCATCTGCAAATTAATCTTGCATATACTTGTCTGACATACAAACTTAAAAAAAAAAAAAGTTTTGATTTTTTTTTTTTTTCAGGTACAAAGTCTGTAACTCTACATTTGCTGGCACCCCAAGTTCCTCCAATTATCTGCCAGAACTTAAATCCAGGCTCTTTGATTCATGACCATGTCTCCTTTCCATTATGCTTGAGCACTGATATCCTAAATATTGATTTCTGGGAAATTGATTCTCAACTTAACAGTCTTGGCCTCTCCATCTGTGTGCACATACCCAATGGGTACCATGTCCTTATATGCTCTCAATTGCTATCTCTGTTTAGGGATTCTTGTCTGATATTTCTAGAAGTTGGAATTTGCTCTTTTGGATTTTCTTGGCAGAGAGACCTGAGCTTGGTCCTCTGCCTGCTTCCTTTGGCCTTTAGCCTTTGCAGTGGTATGTTCTTCTTTCCTGAGACCTGCCTTCATCTCAGCTGCTTGGGAGAACTCTGTGACTTTTCTCATCCTTTGCCCTCTGAGTCTACAGAGAGTCTGATCTGATTGGGAACTGCATGGGTCACTGATATTGGAAGGAATGGATTAGAAAGAAGATTTCTGAGAAATCTTGCTCCTGATGTTCTTTTTTTTTCTCCATTTCCTTTTCCAAGTACCTATCTTAACATCTTTGCTTTTCACTTGGTCTCTATTTAATATTTCATGCACTTTGTCCACTTCATAGCATTTTATCTACCTGATGATGACATTAAACTAATTCAAAATGTTTAACAGATTGCTGATTCAGGTATATATAATTCATATATATAATATAATATAATATAATATAATATAATATAATATAATATAATATAATATAATATAATATATAAAATATATATAATAAATCTTAAAATACTTTTAAGAATATCAATGTAGGGAACACTTCTCAAAGGAGATAAAAAAAAAAAAAAGCCCTATTAATTGTCCTATTATTGTTTAAAAACCAACCAAACAAAAAAGTACATCTGTTGTACTTGGGTATAGACTGCTGGAGGTGAAAAGGTCCTTGTTAGATTAAAAATTGTGGAAAAATTTGGTCTGGGGTCATTAATGATTTCAAAATAGAACAGTTAATTTTCATTTCCCTTCCTCTTGAAAAAAACCAACACATGTAATTTGGTGATCTAACCTGTGATGATGTGAACTCTCAGTAAAAGTTTTACAGATTTCCTGAGTGTTTGATGATTTTCATTGTTGGAAAAAGTTGTCGTTCTGTCACACCTACATACATATCTATTTTCTTTCAGAGAACCTTTTAAAAATAATTTATCTTGCCAAGTTTTAATTCATAAAGTCATAGAATGACTTGGGTTAGAAGGGACCTTAAAGATCATCTAACTTCAACCCCCCTGCCATAGGGTGTCCCTTAGGGGACACCTCCCACTGGATTAGGTTGGCCAAGGCCCCATCCAACCTGGCCTTGAACACCTCCAGGGATGGGGCATCCGCAGCTTCAGTGGGCAGCCTGTGCCAGAGCCTCACCACCCTTACAGTGAAGAATTTCCTCCTAATGTCTAACCTAAATCTATCCTCTTTTAGTTTAAGTCCATTCTCCCTTGTACTATCATTATCTACCTGAGTAAAGAATCCTTCTTCATCCTTTTTATAAGACCCCTTTAAGTATTGAAAGGTCGCAATAAGCTCTTCCCAGAGCCTTCTCTTCTCCAGGCTGACCATCCCCAGCTCTCTCAGCCATTCTTCATAGGAGAGGTGCCCCAGCCCTCTGATCATCTTTGTAGCCCTCCTCTGGAGAGCTAATTATTAAAATTGCTTCAGTCTCGGTGAGGAGACAGACTGAATCAGAGTGAGTCTCACAGATTAAGATTGAACTTCTTGGTATTTTAAGTTCCCCTGTTGCACATTAGACGATGATTACTGTGATGGTAGGATCATAATGATGATGATTATCAACAACACTGACCAGCAAGGCAAAGAACATCTGCTATTAATAGCTAACAATTTCCATCAAAATTAAATAAACTTAGAAAAGATGTGAAGCTACTCCTGCTCTCCTTACTTCGTTCGCTTTGGATGGATTTCATATTATGTGACTATGAATGTGTAAGTGCGGTAAGAAATCTTTGCTCCCTCAAGGAAAAAATACAATTAAATTAAAAAAAAGACCAGATGGCACCTTTGACTTGGAAGTGTTGCCACAGTTAGAATATTAAATGATTTCTTTTTGGTCTGAAATAATTTCTTCCTATGGAAAATGTGCATTTGCATGTTGCTACTCTGAGCCAAGTATTTTCAAGCTTTTGCCTTGAGGTACTCTGTCCTTGACAATTCTGATCATGTAGCCATAATCCTGTGCTTTGGTACAAGCTTTCCTTTTCATTCCTAAAAATGCTTTTTTTTTTTTTTTTTTTTTTTTTTTTTTTCAGCTCAGTTATAAGATGACCTAACAAATGTATCTCCCATAACCTCATCTGTTGTTGGAATGGTCAATGCAACCCAGCAACAAATGTCAGAAAATTTCACTCTTCCACTTTCTGTTGCAGTGAAAAGGAGCAGCAGTTCAACACGTGGTAGGTCAGAGGTGGACAGAGAAGCATAGCACTAATTAGCATTCCCTAGGTGATTTTCATCCAGTTCATTTTTTACAGCCTGGCAGGACAGTACTGTTTTCATAGGTCTATGATCTGAAAGTCATAAGTGTCAAAATGGATCAGTGTTCTCTTCCCCTAATGCATGACTATTATCTTAATTTTTTTTTTTTTTTTTGTTTTTTTTTTTTTGTTTGTTTTGAGGAGAATAATGATAATCCAGTCACTTGGTTAAAATATAAAGGCCTCTGGGAATTCCAGGTCCTATTCTTTTTTCTAGAAAATTCCAGTTAAATTGATTTCTGATAAGCTGGTAAGTTGATAATATCCTTGAAAATTATTGTTATTATTATTTTTAAAGTAGCATTTGATCATTTGAATGTAGGTTTTATTTATCTAGGAAAAGGCATGAGGAAAGAGCTTATTATGGTGCAGTTTTGTGTATGACTGCCTTTAATAACTCCATCTGACAAGGGGGTGGCTCCTGTCAGGCTTGTTCAGGGATAGAAACATCTCTCTGTTCAGCCACCCCATGAAGACAGATGAGGACAGGAGGGAGCTCCACTGGGAAACTGCAGAGCACAGCCCTGCTGGTGAACCTGGACTGGATGCAGAGAGCAACATCACTGAAGGAGTAAGGAGGGGCAACCTTGCCTACAAGCCCTCTTCCTCTGGAGCCAGGCTGCTAATTTACTTTCATCACTGGTAGCTCTACTGAGAATGTGGTCAAGTAAAGGGATGTGGCAGGAGATAACAACTTATCATTCATTCGGTGAAGCTGCTAGAACTTTTTTGTTTGCTGTTCAAGCTAAGCAGTTGCTAAGAAAACAGCTGCATTGGTTTAAAGCCTTACAGCCCCTTTGCTGTTTGCTACCCTCCCTCTGCCAGCAGTTACTGTTCCTGTAGGAGACCTGGCAGGAAGAAATGTATACTCATGCCTCAGCCATTCCCGTTCACAGTCTGGCATCTTCATGGAAACCCACCTTCTTTGGTGTTGCAAACTACCAGGCACATTGGGAGATAATGCGATTTTGTTTGAAACTTGATGAGCGGGACTTAAACTAACACACTTTGTGTTTGAATTAATTTAAATTAACTTAAATTTTAAATGACTTTAAATGAGTTGGAAACCAGTTTTGGCTAACCTAATGTTACTTCATTGTGAAGTTAAATCCTCTGATTCATATCTGACTACTCAGAAATGTGAGTTGTTGTGGAGATTTTTTTTCCTTAGCATGGAATTATGATTTTTGTTTCAGACAGGAGTAACAGTTTTTGGTACTGCGCCATCATAAATGTATGTTACTTGAATCTTTATTGCACCAGATCAAATGCTTCAATGCAAACCACAAAAATGAAATCCAAGAAAATTGCCTTCATTAAGGTATAAATGAAACCATTTGCTGTACTTACAAAGACATTCCCAACCTGCTTTTGGCATAAAACGAGTCTTTTACAACCTATCTTTGGCGCACGACTCTCCTGCCTCCCAATTATGAATGCCTTGGGGTGACCAAGTAAGCAATAATTCCAGCTGCTCCTGACAGAAGAAGACACTGCTGCACTGCATTATTTTTCTGATGAATGTATATTCTCGATAAGCTGAAATAGGTTTTGCATCAGCAACATCTGCAACAACGGGGATTTAGAAAGTGGGTCAGGTATATTGATGGATGGGAGAAAGCGAATGTGTAAAGGAGGGTGCGTGTGAGTATGTGTATAAATGTGGATCTACTTATGCCTTCATATTTTCCTCCAAATACCTCACTAATTGATTCAGGTCCTCTGACGGTGGTCATAGAGGGAGCTTTCAGCATAAAGTACTTTACTCAGAGCTTTAGTCACCACAGCAGAAAATCCGACTCTGTTGCAGTTAGTAGTGATTCGTTCTCTTGAGTTGTATGGGACAGCATTTTTCCTTATAATTCCTAAACTAGTTCAGGGCAGGAACTAGGTAGCACATTGATTATGCCGTTTATCCTCAATACCTCTCTTTACTGTTGTCTTTGGAATTGCACAGGTGGCAATGATGGTAGGTTGTCTGAGGTTTAAAATGTCTGAAATGAGATGAAATTTCAGGAGAGAAAGGGCTAAAACCTGCAGACCAAGGACTAGGATCAGCTAGAGGAAAGGGTAGATGGAAAAACTGTGTTGTTTTCAGTCTGGTGTTAAGATATCAGGCAACTGGGTGGGGGGATGTATTGTGAAAACATCTGCAGTGTGAAGTTTGATTCCCTGGGGTGAGAAAGGAGATGGTGGAAGCAGCAGCAGCTGCAGTCAGACTGAGAAATCTCTGCTTTTATTGTTTATTTTAACAGCAATATTGTGCTTATGCTGTGTTGATGGCTCTGGAGACTTTCTAGCTTTCTTTTCAGTGGCTGGGCAGGACAGATTTGGAGCACTTTTCCTGGGAGCTATCCTTGAAATTGGCTAATGCATAAACTGGAAGGGCCAACTGGAGGGAGCAGGGATCTGGATGGAAGCACACGAGCCATCAAATTTAGTCCTTTGCAGTAGCAGGCAGCCCTGTGATGAATGTTTAGTACAGACAAACCGACAGAAATGCTACTCTGTGTGTATCCCAGGAGCCACAGAACACTTCTGACAGATCTGTGGTAACATAAAAGCCCATAATACAAAAGCCTGAAACAAAAAAGCACACCATGCCACAGAATGAGAGCAGAAGAGACCGGGGGCATTACAAGTGTGTTCAGACTCTAAAGTATAAGGGAATTTGTCTGCTAAAGAAATCTGGAAGGTCCTGCAGAGTTAGCAATCCCTCGAGCTATTGATGTAGACCAAAACCTTCCAAGGCTTTCCTGTCAATCTCCCCTGAAAGAATTTTTGGGTTCCATACTTGGAGACAAGCTTAACTTGACGCCTGAGCGAGATGCATCATGATTTGGATTTATCCTCCATGCCTGTTCAGATTTGTCACTGGTCTCTGGCCTCTGAGACAGGTAATGAAGTTGTCTGGCAGTAGCAGTTCTGGATGCAGTGATATTGAGACACACTGTGACTAACTGAAAAAAATAAAAATAAATCTGAAAATAAGCTAACTTTCTATGTTTGTTTGTTTTCCAGTTAGTCCTTGCTTCGAGAGGAAGGAGAAAGAGCTCATTAGAGATTAGCACAAGAGTCTGGTCTGTTGGCTTGCTTCTGTGCCACCATATGTGTCTACCTTCATTTTCACGGTTGCTGCCTATAGTAACAAGGATCAAATAGAAAATCTGGCCTCTCCTGTGCATTTTTTATAAATTCAAACCCTCTAGGTGGGACTGCTGTCAAACTAGGCTAACTTTTAGACTCTGTGTCATAGACAATGTCTCTTAAATTACCTCGTGGGGTTTCAAGAACACTAAGGACCATATGCTTCTGGCCTTTCAATAAAACAAAAGTATGCAGATGGGTAGATGTAAGAGATATCAAGTGAAAGATTCAGTACATCAAGAAGTTATATAAAGCATTCTGGAGTGGGACACCACAAGGAGGGGGCTGTGAAAGAGTCTATGGCATTTCAGCACACAAATCACCCATCAGTCTGAACTCTGAGTTGCAACACTTTTAAAGTCTCACATATAAATGGATGACTTGTTCCTAATATGTGGGAAATACTTGGTTTCTAATACTTTAATGTAAGAAGAGTTCCATATTCTTTTTAGTGCCAAGTAGGTTCTGAAACCCCCCTGAATGCAGTTATGTTTTTACCATTTTGCTGTAACCTTTTTATTGAATTGAATTTTTGGGCTGGTAAGGGAGAAAATACTAATTAGCTCTCTCCTTTTTTGATAGCCTGCCTTATTATAAAACTAATTAGTGCCTGACTTTTATTGTTGTATTAGAATACTGAAAAAAGCCTCAGAGTAACAAAATTAAAAATGTGATATTTTTCTAATGATTCTGTGCCTGGTCAGACACTTAATGTATTTCTTCCAATAAACTTTCATTTTCTTTGTTGAAACAAAAAATGTACACTTTGGGACACTTGAAGTTCCATTACTGCACCATTTCTTAATACTAGCCTCTGAAAAAATGGGAGCAGTAAAGTGTAGAAGATATCCAGGGTTAGACTTGTTAAGTAAAAATTCCTGTTTGCCATCGATAGAGGTTTTTGCCTGAAAAATGATGGCACAATTAGTGCCATTCATTCTAGTACTGAGGATAATCAGGAATTTGTTAGACATCTGAAATGAAACTGAAGCACCCAGAATGGATCAAAAGTCCTTATTGCCACTCCATCACTGTGAATGAAGTGAGTAACAAGGGACCAGGATTGAAAAATATATTAATGGATTAACAGAGAAGGGTAAAAAATAATAGTAATTGTGTTCATTGTCCAGATATGGTAATAAAAAACAAACAAATGGCCCTAGTAGGTTATTTTACATAAGTGGAAGTAGTCTTAGACACCTATTTTTTCTGCAGTGGGTCAATTTATATTAGTGGACTAAAACTATTAATTGAAAAAATCTGAACAGCAGGGATTGACCTTTGAAGAGGAATCAAATAGCTACATGATTAAGAAGAATTATCTATATCAATATAAGTACCCCTATCTTGAAAGGCAATTAAGCATGCTGATTTGAGCTACTGATTTAGCACTTCTAAATGCCAGTCGTAGCAGAATCTGTTTCAGTGATTTTGTTAGTTTTTCTATGTCTCAACTGCTACACTGACAGTAAAATTCAAACCCTTAGAAATGGATTGCTTGTGTGAAGGATGCAACACAGATGATGCAAAATGGCATGTTTTGGTTTTATGTTGCTGTTGACATTAAATGTTTGGAGGCAGTTATGATTCAGGAGGGAATGTAACTGGTTTTAATGGAACACAGTTGGTTGAGGAGTATATAATTTAACGGCATCTTTATGCCTAAATGTGTTATATACCACTCCGTATTACTTTACATAAGTAGGCACTAAAAGAACGTGTTAAAATGATGCATTTGCTCTTTGTTTAATTTTTATCAGTATGTATGTTTATACATTTTAGAGTTATATACTTGTCAAATATTCCCCATAGTTCAGTTTGTTTGTTAAACGGTACTGGCTTCTTTCCTAAAACAAAGGTGGAAGGTCATTTTGATTTCTTTCAGTTGCACTGCTTGTACTTTGTGACTCATTATGCTCTGCTCTTTCTGATACGGCTGTAGAATAGATTTTTGTAGCTGTATCCTCCTGTGTTGTCAAGCACAGAAGACTACGCAGTGTTGTCATCCCTACTGTTTTGAGTACAACCGGTTGAGTGAGCAATCGCAGCCTGCATTTCTTTACCTGGACAGTCCAAAGAGAGCTCAAGAGAAAAGATGCCTTAGCAAAGAATTCCTGAAAGGTAGGAATGGAGGATGTCTATGAAGAAAGTCGGTTCTGAATGATGAAATAATAATAATAAAAACATCTTAGAAATAATGAATCCTTCTTCCTGCTTGGGCAGTCTGAGAGCAGCACACCCCATGGAAAAGAGTCCACATAACTGAAAGATCCAGGGCTCAAAACCATTTCTTCAAGCTGCAACTTTTGTTTTGCAGCTGACTAATTTTTTCTCTAATTTTCTTTCTAGAAAGAAGTCTTAAAAATATGGTGTGAATTGTTGTTTGCAAGAGACCAGATCACATAATCCTAGTATTTCCCAAAGTGTTTGATAGTGAAAGGAGTAGTATTGCTCCAGCTTAGCTATTCAGTTCTGAATGTCTTTGCCAAAGTGAAAATGGGGCTGAGAACTGTCAAAAGGCTCTCTGGGTTCAAACTTCTCCTTTGCACACTGCCATTTCTACACTGGAAATTCTAGTTTCTATTTGTCATTCATACATTAATCAGATTGCAAAAGCTCCGTAGGTGCCCATGTCAAAACTCTACTCCAGAAAAAAAGGTTGTGCTGTATTCATTAAGTACGACATCGTATGTTATATCAGCACCTTTCTCAGGTAAGCCTGAACTAGCTTTGCTTCAGCCCTATCAGCAGAAACAGCTGGTGCTTTCAATGGGGGTCTTCTTTGGGGGAAGTGGTCTTTCTAGTCCTTAAGAAGCAGAAACAAGGGTTGCAGTCTTTCAGTAAAAAGGATATGCTTTTCTCCTACTCAAGTGTGTGTGTGTGTTCGTGTGTGTGTGTATAACAATTCTGTATCACTGGCTCAGTCTCAGAACAAAATGTACTCCAGATGCAGGGCACTACACAGGACACAGGAGGTGAGAATACAGATCCCAGCTCTCTCAGGAGTGTACCAGCTAACTTACTTCTAGAAAGTCATTTGAAGTGACATACCCTGACCTTTCTGTACACCATATTGTCTGGATGCAAGCTATGCAAGCTGTTGTCTTTAATCTAATAATAGGGACTTTTGAAAAGTTATTTAAAAGCAAAGTAGGCTAAGAGGAATGAGGGCTTAGCATAAAATTCTTGTCCAGAGAGGTGCTTATATTTCCTCTTTGTCTACTTTGGTCTTAGAAAAGGTACTTTGTCAGAACCTAACTTTTTATTTATTTATTTATTTTCCTCAGTAGAAACTAGTTGCTGGGGGAAATATCAAAAAAAAAAAAAAAAAAAAAGAGGTTACAGATATTCCAAATATGCACCATATTGTGCCCAACTCCCAGTCATCTCTGTTTCTTGATGTTTAGCTTGAATTTGCATGGCCAGCTTGTTGCATACGTTGCCTATTTGTAGAAGGCAATATAGTTCAGTGCCCTGAAAGCTACGTGACAACCTGATGGATCACAACAGATTCTCATTGCAGTTGAATGTGTGTCCATTGAAAGTATCAGGTCACTTCATGTTCTACATGGAGCCCTAGATATTAAAACTCTTTACAATTATCACAATAACAGCCTTTGGCATAGCTGTGCTTTTTAACCAACAGCATACAGGGAGCCAAAAGGGCCTTTTAACTCCCTCAATCCTGACAATCCTATCATGAGAGAGCTGACACAGGCCAGAAGTGCCTTCTGGTTTCATGAAGCTAACACTGTCCTGATGAAGTTAGTCCTCTCCTTATTGCTGCTTCTTTTCTCCTAAAAGCCACCTGACTGAAACTAGCTCTCTAATCTACATGTGATATTTGCGTTATTTAAAACATGTTACCATTAAAAAAATAATACTTTGTTCTTCGTGTGGGCTGGCGACATCTGTTTCCTTCTTGCCTTTGCCTAGGCTCTATATCCCAGCCACAACTATTACTGTGCCTACATACAGCAGATTTCCTTTCACCCTAGACTTTTGGCCAAAACAGGTCTTAGTACAATTACAAGAAATTGTACCAGGTAACATCATATCTTAAGATGATTCAAAGAAGTGTTTTATTTTGTTATTTTTTTTGGTCTTTCCTAATGCAGTTTCATGATGCCCGATGTTTGTACGTAGAATTCTACATTTGCTATGTACAGGTGAATGTTGGAGTCATTTCATTTGCAGAACCCACAGGCTCCTTTTTTTCTTTCTCCCTCTAAATAACACTGCTCAGTATGATTCAGAAATTGCCTGCTGCTTTGCATCTTTCTCAGTCTTCTGTGGTCCATGACTCTTATTTTGCAAACAGAAAGAATTCATATAAAATCTGTCTGGAATCAATATAAGCTTTATTCTTTTTTCTGAAGTTTACAGAGGCAGGAAACTCATGCATTAGCCCTCCTTGCTCGATGTGGTTACATGCTCTGGAAGGCATTGTAGATGTGTTCCTCTTATACTTCGAGGTATCCGTATATAATTCCAAGTGTTTCCACACTGCACTGTATGGAGTGTGAGACATGACGGTGTGCATTTCTTCAGCTTATGTTACTTTTTGGTGGCTGCAGGTTACAAAGGACATCAATCCTGATTATAGAAACAATATTAATGCCTCTCGTTTTATGTGTTGCTAATGTGAAAATGGCAGCTTTTTCCACAGATGTATTTCAAGATTGCATACACTTAGCCTAGCTCAAAATTTCCTACTTGTTCTTTTAGAAAAATACAAGAGTTTTTGTTGTTGTTGTTGTTGAAGTAACAAACATGCAAGCTGATTTATGTGGAAAATCAAGTATATAGGGTATTTTGAAGAAAAAGTTTTCTGATACTTCAAAATGTAAGTAAGGGTGGAGAGTCTGTCTCTTCTCCACCTCATCCCCCCTACTGTTGTACTCTGCAGAGTTCATTCTCTCAGGAGTATCCAGTGAATCAAGCTTGATTTGAACATATTTATAAAATATCTTGGAAAGGAGCCACCATGGAAGAGTCTAACTGATGCAGCTGACTCTCATGAGTCAAAGCTTGTATTTTTGCTAATTGCACCTTCAACTTTTGTTATCTTCACACGTGGATTGTATCTGCTAACTTCCAAGGTCTGTTCTGCCAGCACATATAATACCCTGTGACAGCCTTGTGTATGGTGTATGGTAGCGCTCTGGCTACAGCAGAGTATAGCTCCACGTGGGCCATGTGCAAAATACCCAGCCTTGACGAAGAGTCTGTGGCTTGCCTTGAGCATTTTGCTACTTTTGCTACTCCATTAGCAATATCCAGGCTCGCTAGTTTAAAGATAGCTCATACGTGCCCACACTAGCTGCAGGGACTGCAGTAGAGCTGTATCTGGTGTTTCTCTAATTTTTCTCTGTCCCTCCTTTTTGATCCTTTTTCTCTTTTGATGCTTGAAGAAGCATGTTAACACAGTTGCACGTTAAAAAAAAAAAAAAAAAAAAAGGCAGCTGTGTTTATTCTAGTACCTTTGTTTGTTAAACACATCAAGTACAGATACATAAGGATGAAAACACCTTTCTTTTATTAGTCTTTTTTTCCCTAGGCTTTTCTGCCTGGAACACAATGAAACAGGCAAATACAAATTATATGCCTATCAAAGATTTTGATAATGGTATAAACAATAAGAATGAAGCTTATAGGCTCTTTTTCTTTGTAATCAATGAGATCTTGAGATGAAATTAGAGCCTGAAATTTGAAATAACCTCATTTATTTGTTACAATACTTGAGCGTGGTTTCCTTATTGCTTCTGCTCACTCTTTTGTCTGCCTGATTCAAATAGCACACAGAAGCCCTGCTCTAATCGGTTGATCGTCCTATTTTTAATTTGCAGGAGTGATTTAATCCCTCTGAATTACAGAAGGGGCAAGTGACTTCATAAACCTGAATAATGAGATTTGTTAAGCATTATTTTACCATGAGGATCTTTGCTAGAGAACATATCTACCCCAGAAAATATCTAATTAAAACACATTGGGTGAAGCATTGTGTTGATCCCCAAGTCCTGCAAGGCTCCTCCTGCTATGAGGTGTTACATTCCTTTGCCTCCCACCAAAGCCAGCATTAGCAAAGGGATATGGGATGACCTGGTTTGCCATCACTGATTAAAGGAGAATGTACGAGATGCACAAGTTCTTCAAAAATGGTACTATAATTTTAAGATCAAGCATCTTGGGTAGCCTACACTTTAATAATGTATGGTGCAAGGCTTCTTTTATTAAACATGGGAATAAAAACAGTCAGATCTGTAATCGTTATTGTGTTGAATCAACAAAAGCCAGTCCTGAAAGTTTGCATGTTCAAGCGTTATAAATAGACGCATTTAGATTTCACTACATTTTTTTTCCCAAGAAAATACAGACATGATTTACTAAATTTAAATACACAACATGGGTATCTAAACCAGCTCTATGAAACCACAAAAGACTTGCCACCAGTTTGAGTCAGCTTCCATTTGAGCAGCAAGTGAGGGTGAAGCTGGTGACATGGGGTTGCTGGTTGACATGGTGACATAGTCCAGTCCGGGCCTGCGGTGGAAGGATGGGCTGTTCTCTCAGTGCCTCTGGTTCTTTTAGGCTGCTGTTGTCTCTTGCTCACCCTGCCCTGGGACCAACTGCAGAGACAGCAGCCAGTTCTGCCATTTGATAGCTCCTTGCCCTGCCTCCTAAGAACGTGGAGGCTTTTGCTGTTTTAGAAGTGTTCCCCGTGCTTTCCTCCACCTGGACTCTTCATAGTATGTGTGACCTTTGGGTAGCTGAAGATGCTATGTCTGAGAGAAGATGTGGCCTATGTGTGTCTCAAGGGAATGACATTTCATCACCTCTGATATGCCAAGTAAACCTCCAGAAATTGTCCTGTAGTGATATTTTGCTGCTTGAATTCACTATTCCTACTGCTGGCTCTGTTGTCTTTGTTGATGCCTTCAGGGTCCAAGCCTCACCTATTGACGTTTTGTTGTTTTAAGCCTTGCTGTTCTGAACAATGTGTTTTGCCAGCCAGCTAATGTAATAGTGCTCCTTTGAAGGCATCAGATGCTGCAACTTGAGAGTCTAACTACTTCTCCACTTTACTGCATAGAATGATCAAGTCTTCACCTTCGGCTGGCCTCCAGTAGCACAGCAACATTATGCCTCTAGGCATCGAAAAGGTAATGAATGCCCTTCGACCTCTTAATCCTTTTTCTTTCCCATCTCAGTTACCTGCACTGGACTACTAATGTTTGAGTTCCACAGGTGATGTGGATACCAATAGAGGTAGCCATGACACTTCAATTATTAATGCCCCAGGATCTGATTTTCGGAAGCTCAGTGATCCTGCAGCTTTTGTTTACTTCATTTAAAGTTGGGAATACTTTGTAATTCTAAAAATGAAGTCCACAGTTTCTCCTGGTGAAAACACAAAAAGAGAGGTAAGATGCTACTTTATGCAGCTTCCAGGTTAGACTTGCAAAAGTATCTGGTGATTTTGGAAGCTTCTATCCTTAACACTTTCTAAGGGACCTGCATTTTTTCTGAATAATATACAGAAATTGGAAACAACAATAGGATACCATAGCATACCAAAATTAGGCATTTAAACATCTTTGAGATCTTTATGAACAATATTGTTTTCTTGTTTGGAAAAAACTGTGTTTTGGATTTTAGGGTAGTGGAACTGAAAAAAAGTTTACATGATAAGTCCAAAATGAATTGTCTCTCTCCCACTTTATTCTTTCTTCCATCAGTAAGGAATGTATTGTCGTTCCACTGTTTTGTTTTATCTATCTGTTCAGGGCTTTCAGTTTTCTGTGTAGGTTAGAGGAGGTTCTGTACTTGATGAAAAGGTTGTGTCTCCATGTAACAAACTTCAGAGAGAGGGGAAGATGATGAGAACAGAAAGGGCATTGAGGTAAATGTTGCCATATCAACTTTGTGAACAGAAGAGAGAAGATGCAGGTTCACATCCTAGCAAATACAACAATTTAAGAAGAACGTTAGTTCATTAATGTTTAAGCATAGTTCTCAATAGTTTATGTGCAACACAATTCAGTTTTGTGGTCCTGGCTGCTTTCAGAGAGCTAGGTATTACTTGTCAGTGTCAAACCTTTTAGTCCTCATTGCATACCACAGCTCATTATGGGGGATCATAGCTTCAGGTGAAGTAACTTGATTCATTTATGCACAAGCTGGGCAAGAAACATATAAATATTTAAAACTGATGTATATTTACTAGTGTAATATTGCATATAGAATTAGTTGTCTGGTTTGTCTGCCAGAGTTTCAAAGCTTGCAGTTTAATTGTCATGCTAGCTTAATCTGACGGCCTGTTTTTAATGGATTCATTCTTCTGTCCCTTCAGCTTCTCCTTAAGCTCTTCTGAGCTCCTTTGTGACCCAGATGAATCGAAACCTTGTCAGCTTAGTGCACTGACAAATGAAAATAGGTGACTAATGTTGATTGTCTTTTGATATTTCATACTCTGCTTGCCAAGAATGCCTCCAGTCCTGTGATCATTTTAAATCCTACACATTGTTTTTCACACAGGCTGATTGCAGTCAGTTGATAAAGAATATCATCTTGAGCAGATGCTCACCGGTAGCCACCTCTTCTTATATTTACTTAGTATAACAAGAAACAATGAAGATCACTTAGTTATATGGTCCAATCTCCTCTGTCTCCTATGTCATTAAATTTCATAAACGTACAAGCACTGAGGGCAGTAACCTGCACTTGGCTAAAACCTGTCTTCCAGAAAGGCATCTTGTCCTGGTTGGAAGACATAAAAACATTAAAAAATTCTTGTTGCCCTCGTTAGCTTGTTCCAGTGACATACTGTCAATTTAAGAAGAAAAATAGAGTGCTTCATTTGAATTTATCTGACTTCAGCTTCTATCACAGCTTCTTGTTATGCCATTCTCCACTAGATTAAAGAGCCCTTCAGACTCCTGTATTTTTTCTCCACAGAGGTACTTATATGCTGTAATCAAGTCAATCTTTTTGATCTGATAAACAGATTGAGCTGTTTAAGTTTGACTTAACAGCATTTTTCTTCAATTCTCAGATCCCATTTTCAGCTCTTAATCTGCCTCCTCTGTAATTTTTCAGTAATTTTTTTTTCCAAAACATGGACAGGAACACAGCATACAAGATTGGTCTCATCAGTGATATATCCAGAGATAAAACTATCTCCCTATTTCCTACTCCCCTGATGCAGATTAATCCTTCGTTACACTGTCAGAGTGAGGATTTACGATGAGTTGGTGACTACAAGCCCTAAATCATTTTCAGCAAGTGCAATCTCCCTTCAACACACAGCACCTACAATCCTTCATGTTTATTATAGGGATTTACTAACTATAAGTGTACTTTATTGGATTAGGCCCAGTTTGCCATTTAATTCAGATTATTTCACCTGGCTACGTAGTCCTTATTACCCTTACAATTTCTCTCATCTTTACACCATTTTCTGATGTGACCACCTTTTCACAGAAGCATTCCCATTTGATGAAGGTTCCTTACTGTCAGCTACTTTTTGTAATTAGTCATTTAGGCAAGTCTTAGTCAATTTAGCGTGTACTTTAATGATATCATGGGGTACTATATTTTCTTCCATACTGTCATAAAAGTCTAAAATCATCAATATGCACTCACCCAAATGAGCAATCTCATCAAAGAATAAATTTAGAAAAGTTTGATGAGACCTGGTCTTCATAAAAAAGACTGGATTTATTTCTGTTCCTTTCTTTGAGACCTTTTAAAATTAAATGTGTTATTCACATTACTATTAAGGATTCTGATTTTGGCCTGTATTTTCTTGTCACTTGTCCTTTTCTGACTGCTGGTATAACATTAGCACCACTTTGGAATTTCAAAAGTATTCCAAAGTCTATTAAAACACCAGCAGGGGAGTAAAAATTATCCAAGTTTGGTGGTAAGGGAATGGTCATGGCTCCTATCCTTCTTAATTACGAGCAGGCTTGAGCAGTTCTTCATAGGCCCTAGGAGATCCATGTGCTTGTTTCTGTTGCAGTACCAAAGTATTTTCTAAACATACATTTCCTGCATCAGCAAAAAAAAAAAAAAATCACTTGGGAACTACATTTACTGATGGGTCAATATCACCTTTTTCTTATTTCTAACGCACTTAAAATGTTTCATTTGTCTTTAGCTCTTACAACCGCAGATTCCTCCTATTAACTTCCCTTATCAATTTTTGATATTGTAACTTGTAATTTCTATCCACTCTAATTTCTATAATTTCTCTTTGTTTTTCATTTTATTTCTGACTGCCACCTTTGAGCTTTAAAGGGAAAGTTACTGCCTTCTGTGATTGCAAAATCATAGTGTTTTGGACATTTAATAGAAACTCTAAGAGAGTCCCTCTCTTGGTGATCTCACTAAATATATATACATATATATATGTATATATATTTGCTTTGTCAGTTCCCCTCAGTGTTCTCCTCAGCTTGAGGAAATTAGCTCTTTTGAAGCAGCAGAAATACACAGTTTTGATTGGGGTTGTCCTTCACTTACCCACGGTGAATGTAATCAGGCCAAGATCACTTGTTCCCAGGCAACTAGTAACTTTTAATTTAGTGTTATCTACCATTTCTATTTATCACCATGAGGTTCAAGTACTTATCTCTTGCAACGTAGGATATCCATAGGGCTACAAAATTACCTTCTGCAACTTGTAGAAGTTATTAATGACTTGGTACAGGCTGCAGTTGAATCTAGACAAGGGCTACATTTGTTTTCTCACAAAGAAGGAAAACAAGGATACTACAAGTGAATAAATGTTTAATTCACGCCTGAATATTTCAGTAGCTTCCAAAAATCTTTGCCAAACTTGAACTGGGCCTGAATTTTAATGAAAAATGGGCTTTTGGGGGCTCTGTTAGTTAATTTTTTGACATTTTCAGACCTTCTTGTGACTACAGCGCTAACACCTTCTGTCAAAAAGAAAGTTTTTTTGAATATATTATATATGATGGTAGTAGTTATCAGGAACTAAAGGGATTAGAATTAGAAATGCATGTATAGTGTTGAATAGGGTTCATGCCCTGGGATAAACTGGAATAATGAGGTCAGCCACAATTCACACGGAGGCCTGAAAATAGCTTGTGATGGCTGTGGATGCCACGCCAGGGCTTTGATTAGCCACGGTGCGTAAGCACAATTGTGCAGGCTTGGCAGCAAAGCCAGCTTCCCTGTGCCAGCACCACCGCTCATCCACCCGGAGGGTTTCTCCTCTGGGGGCCAGGCTCTCGGAGAGCAATTGAGTCACCATCAGCAGCAATCTCCCTCCTTCAGGAGGAAGGACGGCTCATGCATGTTCAAAACTCCTCCATCCTACCTATTGCAGCTTCTCTGGTGCAAGCTGGCATCGAGGAGTCAGCCAGGGGCTGAGACTGATATTAGTATGTTTTAATTGTGGTGTAACTCTTCAAATTTGATTCAAGCATTTCTCATGTTGACTGAAGTAGTCGAGGTAGATGCGGGTGCCTCAGCAGAGCTTTTTTACCTCAGGCAGAAAGGTCAAACCAACCGAAACTAACTTGGGTCCCCCGACACCCCCAAACCACCCATTCCCATTTTACCAAAACCCCAAAATAACACACAGCACAGCCCCACTGGGCACCGGGGGTGGCTTTGGGTTGAGGCACAGGAGGCTCTGCGCCACCTCTCCCCTTCCCGGCCCCAAGCGGGGAGCTCGGCACCGCTCCCCTGAGGGCCGCAGCCTCCCTCAGGGGCCGTTGCCCCGCCGCCATCTTCTGCCACCCCCCCTCAGAGAAGGCGGCGGCTGGCGGCGGGCCAGCGGCGCTGCGGGTATTAATAGGGGAGCCCCGCGGCCAAGCTCCGGTCCCGGCTGCAGCGAGGAGCAGGAGGGCTCGGCACGGAGGGAGGCTGGAGGAGATGGAGGGTAAACGCCGCGGGGCCGCAGCCGCCCTTCTGTCCCCCCTCTCCCCTTCTCCTTTTCGCTTCGGTGGGGCTGGGGGCGAGGTGCCAGGGGGTCGGGGCTTCGTGCACGGCTCCCGAGGGGCCGGGAGCTCCCCCGGGGGTGCGTGGGGAAGGGCAGCCGGGCTGCCCGCCTGCTGCATCGCTCCCTCGAGCTTCCCCTCGCTGAGGTGCTGCAGAGACGCGTCCAAACGCTTTAGGAAGGTGTAATGCTTGCAAAGACTGTGTTACAGTGTTTTTGTTGAAATAAATTATCTTTAAAGACTCGTGCTTTTTTTTTTTTTTAATATATATATATTTTTTAATTTAAATTTTTTTAGGCGCCAGAATAAAACAGGCATGGCGCTACGGTGATTCGCTTTGGAGCAAGCAGTCTCAGGAAGGAAGAAGTTAATCCCCTTTTAGAAATGTATTAGCAAGTTAAATTGCTTACCTGCGTTAGCAGGGAGATCTAATGTTATTATGTAACAAAAAATAAAAGTTGGCCGTGTGTTAGTGGAAGTTGGGAATGTGAAAAACCTACGGCTAGCGCAATAATGAGGTTTCTGGAGAAGCTGGGAAAATAAGAGGCTAAACTGTGGTACGCCTCAGCTGCAGATATGCCATTACTTGCAAGGTTAAAAAATGAGGAATTCCTTGGTAGCGTAGAAACTTGTTGCTAAGCCAGAAAACAGTACAAGCGTTTGCAGGTGGCTGTGTCCTCTCCTGCAAGATTGATGCTCTTAAGAGCTTGTCCATCTATCGCAAATTGGGAATCTCTTATGGAAACGGTCAAGAAGGCTTGGGGTCTGCTAAGTTTCTTTTAGTTTTATGCTAAGCATGGATGAGACTTTAAAAGAACAACAACAACAAAATTAACTCCTAAGTTGGAATAGTCTCCTAGTATAATTCCCCAAAGTTTAGTGTCTTGCATTTATGGGAGATGTAAATCAGCAGAACTCTATTGGTGGAAAATCTCCAAATAAATGAATGTATTTGAAAGAAAGCTCCAGAAACTTAGTATTCAAGAGATAATTTCCTTTTAGCTTAATTTGCTGTAAGTGAATGAGCTTTGTAGCATTGTATGACAATTTTCTTAGGCAGTAAGGTATGTGCTAGAGTGCACAGTAACGTAAGCCTGTACTGTGCATGTAGCAGTAGTGGTGCTGTGTGAATGGCAGCAGCTCCAGAAGTGCCTTCCAGTACCATTCATATTAATATCCTCTTACACAACACCAAAGATCCCAGTATGCCTTTCCATTCAGTAACAGTGCAAATATTGCCCAAAGTAAGCTACCAAAAATCTTAATTTCCTTCCAAAACAAACTGCTTATGTTGGTAAACTGAGTGTAGCGATAATCAAATCCCCTCCCTTACTGCAGGTTCTTCACTCTTTTATTACCTTCCTCATCAGTAGTACCTGTAAGTGCAGCATGCTCCCCCTCATCAGAAATGCTTTATTCTCCCTGTCTTCTCTTCCCTTTGCCTTGGTGACTTGCTGTGTTTTGTGCCAGGCTCTGTCTGGTGAATAAAACCCACATAGGTGGGGTGGTAAAGGAAGTTGCGCTGGTCTGTGGCCATTGCTGGGGATGTTGTCTGTAGCCTTGTTCCTGAACTCAGGTGATTTGGGAAAAGGTCTTGCTCCTGTTATCCTGAGCTGTTGGAGAAGGGAAGATCTTGCTTTTTTTCTAGCAAGCATGAACCTGCACTTAACTACCCAGCAAGATCTGTGGTTTATGTGCAGTCGTTCTTCTTTTGGTACCAATTTATGTACTCTTAGCTGGATCTTGCTAAGTCTGCACAGAAAAACATCAGGGAGAAAATGACTGAAGGGCACGTGCCTGTTGCAGCAGTAGTGTTGGGTTTGTTTTGTGCTAACTAGAGCAGCTGGCAAAGGGACACAGTTGCAGTGGAGCCATGAGACATGGATGTGCTTTCCCCGTGCACAGAGTTATCCGTGCTCTGGTTGTGAACGCAGTGGGAGTGCTCTTGGGGAGTGACATTGATTTTAACACCCTTAATGTATCTGAAATTGTGCGCTTGTGAGGTTTATCTTGGATGTTGCTGATTGAGCCCAATTTCTCTCTGACATTATCAGTGCTATCCGCAAGGGCAGCCTTACTGACTGCACAGGGATGAGTAAGAGGACTCTAGGCCATGTCTCCACTAACACCAAAAACTGCAAAGCCCCTTGGTTAAGCAGGGACCAAGCTGCAGGTTCCCACTCCTAGCTAGCTGCAGAAGCAGATCCTGACTGCATGTATCCTGCAGTCATTTGGCATCAGTGTAACTTTCTAAGGCTGTTTTGTCATGGAGAAAGCCTGGAGCATTCTGTATTTGGGGAGGAGAAAAAAAAAAAACACAACACAAAACAAAACAACCATGAGATGTTCCCTTGTGGGGCATAAAGGCTGAGTCTATTAAGCAGAGTCTCAAGTTGTAACTAGTTCATCAAGTACAGCAAATAGAGTCAGAGCTGGAAACCACAAGAGGAAGGGAGCAGACAGCATTTGTGCAATATGCTGCCTTTTAACTTCTGAATTGCTGGCTTCTCAGTGCGTGTATATGGCATGTTTGGGGTGTTACGTGACTTGAGTCTGCCAGCAGAATGGGGAGATGCGTCAGCAAACATTTATTTCATGTAAGACGTTGCCATCTCAAGCAGGTGTAATGTGAAGCGTGGTAGAACACTAGGGTGACTTTAAGGCTTGGGTAATGTGACACTAGGGGTAGTATTTTAGTCAGAGCAGAGGGATAGGGTCTCTCCTGGCCCTGGAGATCTGCTCTGGTTTTAAAAAAAAAAAAAAAAAAAAAAAAAAAAGATACTAGGATCTTTGTGAATGTCACTTTTTGAGACGAAGGGAAACATAAATTTGCAAGAAATAAAGCTAGTATCAATTAAAGTAATTCTGCAGGAGTAAAATTAGTAAGAATGTCATTGGCAGTTAATGTTTAGCAAAGAAGCTCAATTTGATATTTGAGAAGTTCCAAAAATAATGTTTCTTTCGTCATTAAGGCATCTTTTAATTGTGATTATTTTCATTTGTATAAATAACTTCTTAATGCATTGGAGGAATCTTATTCATACTGATTCAGCTATTATTGCCTATTAGACAGCTTAGATTGCATGTGCCTTAATTTCCCTGGCCTTTATTGTATCAAGCTGCCTGCTTCTGTTAAGGCCATTTGTATTTCCATAAGCATTTAGCACATGTGCAAATGTGAGAAATGGACACATGGAAATACATCCCTTTGTATTTGTCTGTTTTCTCTTTCTTTTTTTCTTTTTTCTTCCCCACATGGTCAGATTCATGCTAGTCAGTCCTGATGTTCATCCCAGATGAGTACAGAAACCACCTCTTTAGGCTGAGCAAAACTCAAGAGCTAATTTTCTTCCATTCCTTTTCACTTTGTCTTGTCAAAAACTGTAGAGGTTGTTGGAGGTAATTGTTTGTAAAGCATTGATGGCTTAAGGAGACCCACGGGGACATGGCTAAATTGAGGCCATTCCCATTCTTTTTTTTTTTCTCTTCCCTCTGTGCACACAAGTCGTCTTATTTTATGGGGATTATACATGGGCAATGAGGGAATAATAAATTTAAAAGGTAAGTGGTGGTTTTGTGACATGTCAGTGGAGGTTCCTTCTGTTGATGGTTGCTGTTGAAAAACATAGGATTAGTCAAAGGATGTTCAGTAGTGATTTTCACCTGGTTCAAATGTATGTATGTCCATCTCTTTTGCCATTTCTTTTGTATATGTGGTCTTGATTTTACCTCATGAAGAGCTTGTTGAGCGTTGGCAAATAGAGGTGTCTTTAAAGAATAAGTCATCGGACCAGAGTTTTTTTTTTTTTCTTTTCAGTGCCACAAATATGATGAGGAAAGCAGTTTTTAGAGACCAAGCTCTTTTGTCAGGGAAGTAGCAACAATTCTAGTTGGTTAAATCTAGATGATTTGGAACAATTTTCAGCTCTAAGGCTAGGATGCCCCAGTCCTTTGTCGCATCTCACCTTATGCAAGCCGAAAAGCCTCATAAATATGATCTTATCCATTGGCAGATGTCAAGGTCTCAACAAGAAAAGTTGTGTCAAGGTTCTTGGCATTGCTCTCCTAGTTACACTGCAAGACAGCTTGTGTCTATTGAGCTTCTTATACTTATTTTTCTCAAGCAGACCCAAAGTGGAGGGACAAGACATCCTGTGACAGCAGAACTGCCAGAGGTTTGACTCGGTAGTAACCTAGGCTGTAGTCAATGCTGAACTGGCCTCACAACACATGTGGCGAAAACTTCTTTTGTCTTTGCACAAGATGCACTCATATCAGTTTTAGAAAATCTAAAACTGCCAACAAACTGTTGTGAAGCACTTGACCACAGATGATAACGGGCACAGCATATAACCAGGCTGGGGCAGCTGGCTTGCAGAGGTGGTGATCTCCCCTTCGCTGGGGATGCCAGCTAAGGAAACTACCCTGGCACTGAGTGGCTCTCTGGACCTTGGAAGGTAAGCCAAGGATAAAATTAGCATTAGCATGGAATAGTGATTAATCTTCGCAGATTAGTAACTACTGCGTGCTGCTTGTTGCTAAACAATTAAACTGACACCTTAATAGATTTCTCTAATAAAGTTGCTGTGCTGAACCGACCTGACTGGTGGAAGTTGTTACCCAGAACGATCCCGGCATATGATCACAACATGTACTCTATCATTTGGGGACTATTGAGCCCACTTTGATGCCAATATATCATGTTAAAAAGCTCTGACACTTGTCTGAAAGTCAGAAATCACTATTGTGCTGTTGCTGTATGTTTTTCTTTTGTACTGCATTTGCCTTTAGGGAATTGTCAGTGTATACAATGGAAAGTTAAAGAGAAAGTAAATATTATCACCAACTTGCATGAGCAGGACCAATGGGTCTGTGACCTGGAGTACTTTGGGCTGGTCTGAACAGGGAAAGAGTAGTGAACTAAAACGTGAATTTATAGCACAGTAAGGATGCTGCTGAAGGAACAGGTCTGCATGAGGTAGATTGCTTTGTTTTGAACGAGGTTTGAACTACTTTGCTATACATAAGATACTAATAAATTATGAAGGTCTACATGGGAGCTGGTTCAGAGGACCTGGTGGGCTGGAAAGTTACATCCTGATTTACAATGCACTACATTTCCTATGGTAGTAAATAAGGGTGTATCTCAGAGCAATGTTGTAGACATAAATTAGTGAACAATTATTATTATTATTTGTAGGAAACAAAATGTGGAAGTGTTTATGATATTAAGAAAAAGTGAGAGGGGGGAAAAGTTTTGACTGCAAATTGAATGTAGAAGTAAAACTTTCTAAAAATAAATTTACTCTTCTTCAGTTTTTACATTTAACTTGCATTGAATCCCAGACAACTCAGTTTTTAGTAAATTACCGCTTTCTTAGTTGAATTTTCAAAGACTGGCATTAAAAATTGTTTATGTTATGACTAAAAATATAGTTCTTGCATGAAATTACAGGCTGTCATACACTCTTTTAAATCAAGTTGCAGGACTTCCATTTGAAGAAAAAAAAAATAAAAAAAATAACCCTTCTATTTTCACTTCAATCTTTTCCAGTGGGAAGCAGAGATTGGATTCTTTACATTCAGTGTGGGTCACACACACATTAGTCATTTGCATTCATACTCCTCTCCCTGACATTGCTAACCCTGTATCCCATGCACGGTGCCCAGGTCTGACTTGAATGTTGCAAAAATAGCCACTTCCCTGCAGAAAAAGGAAAGGGCATGAAAAGTTCCTTATTAATAAACAACTTTTAATTAAAATAAAGGCTGTTTAATGTATCAGATGCTCTCTACTCTGTTGACAGGTGTTAGAATTTTGAAAATGTGAGCTAAGAGAATTTTGTTGGGGTCAGGGAGTTAGGATTTCCATTTCAGAGCTGGCATCTGCCATTCCCCAGCTTTGGATCAAGGTGAATTCCAACTAGATGCTGCTTTTTTTCCTGACTGGAAATGTTACAGCATGAATCATTCCTTCAGTTAGTCGGTGAGGAATTGAAATGTCATTATTTTAATATTAACATCTCTTCCTGAGGTTTGCCTGCATAAAGGTTCCCAATTCTTGTTCCTTTTGTCTGCTTTTAATTTTTGTTGTAGTGTGTCCTGGTGAGACGTCCATTGCTGGTGCCCATCTCCAAGATTCCCTCTAATCTCCCAGCCTTTCCTTTAGGAATGGGAAGTTCAGGCATGGGGTGGAGAACAGGGCTCGTTGTGGTGATGCCATTCAGCGCTAGCGGTGTGCTCAGAGTCCGCTGAGCGGCCTTTGAGTCCAGACACAAGTGCTTTTGTCTTCCTCAGACCTTGCTCTATAAAGGTCATTTCTGCACGTTCACGGTCAGAGGATTCCTGCGCAGACAGCTGTTGCAGACCCTCAAGATGGAAGCACCCAAATTGTTCCCTGTCCACAGGCTGTGTCTGTAAACCTACCATCCAGGAGGACACCATGCTGAGGCAATGAGCCCTGTCACACCTGTGCATATATATGTTTTCACGTGGGTCTTTCCCAGGGCACCAAGTCAACTTGTATACTGGATTCTAGATAGCTGCATCTCTCTTACTTGCCAGCAGACCTGAGAAATCAATTTGCTAAGAAACACTGCATCTGCCTTAAAACTGGAGTGACTTTATTTCAGTCCTAGAGATATCCGTAGCAGTGATTAAAGAAGTGTCTGTGTAGATTACTTATGCCAAGGGATTCTAGTAGTTGCATAATGAGACAAATTTGCATTTTAATATCCCGATACATGATACAGCACCGTAATAATATATTAAATGTGGCGGTATGGAGTCCCAGTGGTGAAGTTCCCTTGTTTTCTTTTGCTTGACACACTGAAAGGAAAGACTGACATCTTTTGAGTGAAGAAGCATGGCTAGATCGTGCAGGATGAAAAATGTAAAATCCGTTTCTGATTGATGCTGGCAGTTGTTGCTGCTTTTGTTACAAAGCAGAAGCCAGTCTTTGGTCGAAGTCAGCCTTTTTCATTCACTTGAACAGCCAGTGGTACCAGTAGTATAAACTGAATAGGATTTGGTTCTTGCTTTCAAGCACAAGCCACTCTTTCACAACTACCCCCTTCTGTTTTTGTCACCTCCCTATGAGCAGTAAAGCTTTCTAGGCATTTTATGGTGCTCCCTCAATGTTGTCAGAATGTGCCAACTGCAGGGCTACAATTCCTTTTTACAGTGCAAGAATGTAGCAGAGAAAGTTTCTATATGCTTACAGAAACACACACAGCTTTTTAAGTACTTGTTTCTTACATATTGATAGGGCAACATCTGAAAAATATTTATTTTTCTGTGCGTTATTTCAGCTCCAATTAATTTCTTTTCTGCTGGGAAAATAATATTGATCTTAAAAATGAAATGTTAGTTGGGAATCCTTAAGCTTCTGTAATAGAATATTTTATTCAGGATGAAAAATCAGAATTATGAGCTTGATTTTGCTTTTGGTGAAGCCAGTGGTTAAATCTCCAATTACCTTAAACTGGAGCAGGATCAAGTCTTCTCTTTTGCAGAAGGATATCTTAAACAGTCAATAATCCTTAATCTCTGATTTAAGACACTTCCATTTGGTAAAGTTTTTGTTCTGTTCCAAGCCTGGAGCCATTTGGCAGAAATTGCTTTTGATACACTTCCTGGAAGTCTGTTTTCTGAGTCTGTTTAGGAGTCTGTTTCTGTAATCTTAAACGAAAAAGATATATTTGTTGCTGCCACAAGCAATATAGATTGTTTGCATACCATGTTGTTCATAAACAACAAAAAAAGGTACATATGGGCTCCACATGGAACAGATGACTGGCTGCATTCCCTTAATGCAGTAAGGTGTTGTTTGAGACAAAGATATGCAAATGAACTAAAATATTTGATTTTTTTTTATAAGCATTTTATTCTTATTTGATAAAGATACAGTAAATTATCAGCTTAGAAAAATAGTGTGAATGTTTGGATGCTGTACTTGGAGAAGGCATGTCATTTCACTTGAGTAACGTGACATGAGAAGTGAAACTTGAATGTTTCTTGATAACCATAAATTGGTCATGGGATCCTTTTTAAAAAATATGGTTAAAAAGAAAAGCAATTTAAACAATAGGCTCTGTTCTGGAAATTTCGACTTGTATCATCCACTTGGTTTGCCTCTTCAAGGTCTTTGCTGCAAGTAAGAGGAGACAAGTTCATTTTTGAGCAAAGAGGAGTTTAAGATTCTCATTAGAACTCTGGAAATCAGACTGTTATAAGTAGAGGATTAAGTATCATAGGATTTGCAGTAAAATCATGAGTATATTTATCCAACAGTAGTTTGCAGAACCTGAATACCTTTAGCTCAGAAAATGTTTATGCTTGCACCCAATTTAGCTGCTGATTTGTGAAACAGTTGTTTCTATTATTTTCCATTAATAACCTTATACTATGTTGTGGAGTGGAATTAACTCAGCAAATTCAGACTGAAATGGTGATTACCATTTTCTCACTATTTTTTGTTTAGTAGCTGCAAGGTGTATTATTTCATGTACTGTAATGTGGGCTAAGTCCCCAGCTCTTTACTAGAGCCTTACACAGGTAAATTGCTGTTGAAATCAAGGCTCTTTTCCCTCCCTTCCTTCTGACCCCTCTGCTTTGCATTTCTCTTTCAAAGACTGTGTCTGAGGTCCAACACAGATGCTTTGGGAGTTAGGAGTGGGCTGTCACCCATTTCCCAGAGGATGTCTTCCTCCTGAGGCTCCACAGAGTATCCTCTGGAGACTGTAAAACTGTGTGTAAAGGTTAATAGATTTGCTTAACATACAGAGCTGTTGTTAGACCCATCATCCTAAAGACCTGGCAGGAAAAAAAGCAACCTTAAGTTCAGTGTTTCCTTTGCAATGATCTTAGAGGAATTCTATGAAAAGTCATGGAAGCACTGGTAACTGCTTGCTATGCAAACATGTCAAAACTGGTGCTGATGGAGTTACCAAAGAAAAGCCTTTACATAGCTCTGATTTTAGCAGAGACTGGAGAGTGCAGCAGAGGAAAAAGAGGAGTTAGTAAGCTCTCTTGCTCCAACATCTTTGGGAGATTTCTGGAGGAAAAAAAGAAAAAAGTTAGTACTAGTATCTGTGCTCTGCAAGAGATTATAATCTCCCATATAGTATTTTTCAAATCTTATCCTCTTTTTCATAGAAACAAAACACCATTGACATACATGGAGATGGTAGCATCTGAACATAAGCCAGCAGTGTGCCCAGGTGGCCAGAAAGACCAAAGGCATCATGCCCTGCATCAGAAATTGCGTAGTCAGCAGGACCAGGGAAGTGATCATCCCTTGGTACGCAGTGCTGGTGAGATTGCACCTCCAGTAATGTGTTCGGTTTTGGGCCCCTCACTATAAGAAAGGTATTGAGTTGTTTGAGTGTGTGCAGAAAAGAGCAGTGAAGCTGGTGCAGGGACTAAAAACCAAGCATTATGAGGAGTGGCTGAGGGAACTGGAGTTGTGTAGTCTGGAGAAGAGGAGGCTGAAGGGAGATCTCATCACTCTGTACAACTAGGCTGCAGCAAGGAGGGTGTCAAGCTCTTGTCTCAGGTGACCAGTGATAAAACATGAGGAAGCAGTCTCAAGTTGCACCAGGGAAGGTTTACACTGGACATGGGGAATAATTTCTTCATGGAAAGGGTGGTCAGCCATTAGAGTGGACTGCCCAGGGAAGTGATGGGATCCTTGTCCCTGAAGATATTTAAGATACTTCTGGATGTGATATGAAGGGACATAGTTTAGTGATGGGAATTGGTAGGGCAGCTTGATGGTTGAACTTGATGATCTTGGAGGTTTTTTCCAACCTAAATGCTTCTGTGATCTCCAGATGGTAAGACTGAGTTTTTCTGTGTTTATATTAAGCTCTGGTTAGTACTTTATGAAGCTGTTTATACATAAAAGATTTGACTTTTAATCCAAAAATGGTTCCTATTCTGCCTGCCCAAAGACCTGGTCTCTTCCCATTCCTTAATACACGATGTTTTAGGTCTTGTAAAGTTGGCCTACTAGCTTGTCTTCTCAGAGAGGGACCTCTAAGACTTTAAAGCTGCAATTTCTATACGATGCCCCTGCTGTGGTATGCTAGGAATCATGATGTTCAGAACTGAGCTCTCTGATGTAGAGGATTGTCCTGGTTTCAGTTAGCACAGAATTAATTTTCTTCCTAGTAGCTGGTGGAATGCTGTGTTTTGGCTTAGAATGAGAAGAGTGCTGATAACACCCCGATGCTTTAATTGTTGCAGAGCAGTGCTTATACTAAGCCAAGGACATCTCAGCCTTTGCTCTGTCCTGCCAACGGGCAGGCTGGGGGGTGCAGTAAGAGCTGGGAGGGGACAGACCCAGGACAGGTGACCCAAACTAGCCAAAGGGGTATTCCATACCATCTGACGTCATGCTAAACAATATATAGGGGTGGCTAGCCGGGGGGAGGGGGCCGGACTGCTCGGGGTTAGGCTGGGCATCGGTCAGCGGGTGGTGAGCAATTGCATTGTGCATCACTTGTTTGTACATACTATTATTACTTTCGTATTATCACCATTGTATCATCATTATTATTATTATTATTATTATTTTCCTGTCTTATTAAACTGTCTTTATCTCAACTCACGGGCTTCACTTTCCATTTCTCTCCCCCGTCCCAGAGAGGGAGGGGGGAGGGTGAGCGAACGGCTGCGTGGTGTTTAGCTGCCAGCCGGGTTAAACCACGACAAGGATTTTCCCTCTTTGCTTGATGAAGATGGAATGTTGTTTACCTGCTAGTTCTGTATCTGTCCCACAAGAACATATATGCCTCTTCTACAGTAATATACAAAAGTTCTGTTCATCAAAATATTTCTCCTTTGGATCAAAAATAGAAGCAATTTTGGAAATGCAGAGGCTTGGTGTATCATTCATCATCCTATGCTAGAATTTCATTTGTAATATCCGTCCTAACAAGTGAAAGTAAACTGAATAGCTACTCTGAGTTACCATGGGATTAACAGGGTTTCTTTCAGCCATTGGACTCCGAAGATCTTCACTTTTCCAGACAAGAAACATTGTTCTTCTATATCCTGGAGATGAGAAACTGTAATTATGATGAGCATGATGAGTGTCAGACTGTCTTGCAATCTTCTGGAAACTCGATTGTTTGTTTAGACCTGTGAAAAAGCTCCCTTTCATCTGTGCTTTGCAACTGGAGGAAAAAGCAAAGCAGATGGTAAAGTTGTTTTGGGCATAGAATTTTCTCCTACATACATCCTTACCCATCCAACATCTTCACTGGAGCTTTGGCTCAAAAAGACCCTCCAAGGCAGTGCTGCCTGGCTACACAGATGGTAGCTATTCTATGGCAAGCTCATACAGATGCTGTCTGTAACCCAGGTAATTCAGATGTGGTAGTTACCGCTTCTCCTTTCAGCGCTATACTGTTTCAAATGTCTGTTCTCTTGGTATCTCCTAATGTCTCACTTTCGTCTTTATCCTCACGTTGATTAAAGCTGGAGTCCTGATCTCAGCATATGCAATCAATACATGAAATAGATACGCAGTTGCCTCTGTTGTCCAGTGTTGTATAAGCATCCTGGATGTGCTTTCAGAAGTAACGTAAAGGAGGGAGTAGCCATGTGTTTATGCAACACATCAGGATAGTACATCTCATGGATAAAGGTGAGGGATGTCATCACCAGTGGAGAAGTGAATACACAGGATAATACAGCAAGTTAACAGGTGGCTCAGGTCACTTAATAGGGTAAGGACAGAAAAGAGAAGAGCAGCTATGTGATAGTGATAGGAATCTCAAAAGGTTTTCTCTTTGTGGAGGTGGGGTCAATGAAGCTTTGCAAAAGACATAGAGGACTCTGCGATAGAACTGGCTGGTGGGAAGGGTGAGCAGAAAGATGTGGGAAGTTACATCATGTAAGAAAGGGGGAGCTTGAGGGCTGATGTGCAGGGAGATGTTTTCAGCTGAGGAAAGTGCTTATTATCTCACTTCATTTCTGTTTATCCAGCTGTATCATGTTCTAAGCCAGAACTGCATTTTCTTCCCAGGTTCGAAAGTGCCTTGCATGCTTTCATATGCTAGAGAAAGCAGCAGATACACAGTAATAGCCAGCTATATGGTATGTAGTACTAGTCTAGGTGTCAAGTAATACAGGCAATTTGCTTGTGATGTTTCCAAAGATTTTTCCACCAAAATCTAGGATTTTTGTACATGTGGAAAGGCCATGTGTTCTTTTCCTTACATTCACTGAATGATCAGCAATGAACAAATATTTAGTACTTTATGATTTAGTTGCCCAGGCCTTGTCTAACGCAGAGCTTTTTGTCTTACAGTTGATATTTGCAAACAGGATATGCTCCAGAAGAAAAAGAATGCTGTCTTGGTGGATGGGGTCATCCTAAATGGTCCAATAATGGACTCAAAAGCAGGAGAGAAGTTTGTGGAAGAGGCCTGTAAGATTATCATGGAAGAAGTGATCCAGAAAGCTAATGATGTCACAGAAAAGGTAAAGCACTATCTGGTGGCATGCTGCACTCCAATGGGCAGTTCTGGAAAACAGTGCTGAACATGGTGCTTACCTGGTACCTTTATGACTTCCTTTTAGCTAACCTGTTCACTGCTGGTGTCTCCCTCCTACCTATCATTAGGTTTGTGAATGGCGGGCCCCGGAAACACTGAAGAAGATTCTTGATCTGGAAATGAGAGACACTGGAGAATCTCATCAGAAACTCTTGCAACTCTGCCAGGATGTTATACAATACAGCGTCAAAACCAGTAGGAATGCAATTTCTAGTGTTGTCTAATTTTGTTGTATGCTAACCTAGGATAATGCTCATAAAGTTCTGTTATCTTCCAGAAAAAACAGGGGTTTAAATGTTTGCTTTCTACTTGCCTCTACAAGCATGCAAATATTTGGTTGGGTTTCAGTCGTTTGACTGAATGCTAGTCACCATAGGTGTCTATGATTTACTAAAAGGTATAATCAAAGGAAGCTAATCAAAAGCTAATTCCTGTAATGCCGTTGTTGTTCATGGTAGATTCTGTCCTTTTGAAGTCTTGTGAAAATTGCCTAGACAGGTATGATATAACAGTCTAACAAAGTAGATAAGAGAAAAACCTTTGTATGTAATTTCATGAGTGGAGTCACCTTTGTACAAATAAGGATGCACTCTTAGTGATGATTATCCTGCATTTACTACTGCTTTCTATGGAGCAATAGTCTTATAGGATGTTAATTTGCTGATAGGCAGTAATTCCTGTTCCAGACTCTGTGAGAAGAAGAGCCTGCAGTGTTTTAGAGACAGTACATGACATCTCTGCAAGATTAGTTCTCTACAGCTAACCTTTCGGCAACATGTGAAGTACAATTCAATCTTAGCAAAAGAGGGATGAATAACATCTGTTCAGGAAGTAGTGTGCTATATCAGAAGCTCAGGATTTCAGATGCGACACAGCTTAGGGCGTATATTGGAAAGTGAGAAGGACATGTGATATAATAGCTGTGCATTTCCAGGGCACGTTCCCTGCTACAGTCACTGTTGCTACAGTAAGTAAAACCATAAAATAATTTTGAAGGTGAACCTATGCCTTTGAAAACCATAGAAAAGTACTAATACTGATCTAAAGGGACAGTGCACTAATAATATGCAGATATCATTACTGAATTAATGGAAGACATTCTGTTTATCTCACTTCTGTAAATTGACTTCAAATTTCCATTTGTTGCACTGTCACTTTGGAAAGAATATTAAATATGAAAAATTTGCTGTGCAAATAGTTTTTAATCTAAGTATAAGCATTTATTGAAGTCTCAGCTCTAATATGCATAGAGCCATACAGTTTATCTGACTTTGCATGTAGGAGTACTATGCAGTGGATTAAAATTTAGATGGTGACTCCATTGCCGAACTGACTTGCTAGTATAGTCAGCAATAATGTAGATTTTTCTCATAATTTAGTTATATCTCAGTGTTTTGAGGCAGGTAAACAATTCCTCTCAGCTTCTCATTCTAAGTCTGCAGCAAGCTTTTCCAGACTGTTACACTGCCTCCCTATACCAACACTGAGTCTCTGGTGGGAGCACAGGCACAGCTGCCTGGGATTGGCAGGCTCCCATATTCTACTGCTGAGCAAAACGTCTCTGAATGTCCATCACAGCCTCTAGAGACTGCTGTTAAAGGCCACCGTGCATACTCTGTTGTCAGTCACTTCTTTTTTGATTTGTAAAACTTGTGAATAACCCACATTCATTCTGCGCTCTATTTACGTCTTTCAAACCTTGTTTTGAGACCTGAAAAGGCTTGCGACTTTTACTTTCAAAGGTTTGTCTCTCCTGAAGAAAGGACAGTATGTCCATAAAATACTGAGAGAATTGAAAAAAAATACTGAACGAATTGTGGTTTGCAGTGATCGGCATTCAGTTGAGAGAGCCTGTGATATATTCTCTTTTCATGTACATTCTGTCATTGCTTGCTTTTCATCTATATTTTCAGGTCATCCAAGATTTTTCAATCAGCTGTATGCTGGAATAGATTATTACTCATTAGTGGCTCGTTTCATTACCGAAGCATTGAACCCAAGTGTGTAAGTGTAGTTTTTTGTACTCTTAATGATGAATCTAGCATGCTTTTTGAAGTAACAGCTTCCTCCCTTCCCCCAGTCATTTTCTGTTTTCTGTGTTTTTCAGTGTTATAGAGGAGAAGGTAGGAATTGTGCAGGAATTTGGGAAAGAATACAGTCTGGATTGGCTGAATAGCTCAGCGGAAAGTTGGCTAAGCTGATGATTTTCCTAGTTTGTGAATTGGGGCATAAGAAGAGAGGTCTTTTTTCCAACACTTTTAAACCTAGACTTTTTTCTTACTTAGTGCATAAAAAATATAAAAATGAATTAATCAAACTTACTCAGTTGTTTGCTTCCTTTGAAGCACACTGCACAGAGCTGAATGCAAATGATTACCTGTCTACTATTTACTTGCAGATATAAAGCCTAAACAAAAATGTGATTGCTGCTTGCAATAGATCATTATAGCTGAAGCTTAAGCATTGTGACCTATGTTAAAATCAAACTCAGATGTATTACTTTGAGAGTGGAACTGTCAATGTGATGCTGTCAGGAACTAAACAATTGCTCTTCTGTGTCAGATCCATGGTGTTTTTAGTTTAGAGTTTTACTGCTGATGGTGGTCTGCTTTTAATAAAGAAACCTCTAATTTTCGCAAGATTCTGTAGCATGAGTTGTGTAATCTTAACACCAATCATTATGCTTTTATTTTTGTTCAGATATACATATGAAGTATCCCCTGTGTTTCTGTTAGTGGAAGAGACAGTCATCAAGAAAATGATTGAGTTCATAGGCTGGGAAGAAGGTGATGGCATATTTAATCCAGGTAAGAACAATACATATTTTCAGGATGAGTAATGATAAACCATCTAATATAGTAATTCAGTGGACATTTGATTTGTGTAGGCCATTTGAAAACGCATGCAAAATTCAGTGATGCACAGATAAAACTATGACATCCAGGCTTGTTTTAGGTATTTCTAATAGAATGTGAATCCGATCAGCATCTGAATGAAAACTGTTCTAAATATAATTGTGTGGAAATAAATTGCTTGCAACTGAAGCCCTTCCTGAACTTCATAACAATAATACCAACAGCTTTATTGGACTGAGTCACTGGTTGACAGACGGAGCTGATGTAGTTGCTAGACACCAAGCAGTGGTGCCTAGAGGCACTGAAGTGTGTATCCTGGGTATCACATGTGGGAGCCAGAGTTTGTTTTAGTGGGTTTGTCATGAGTTTGATTTCTTTGAGTTTTGTTAGTTTTTTTGAAATGTTACAAATAGACCAGTCAAACAAATATTTCTTAAGCTTCTTGATTGGCCACAGTTTTCAAATGTTCTGAAAAGCAGCATTCCAATCCCGTACCTGGAAATAATTAAGTGTAATGATATTATTCTAAGTTATGTTGGATGTGAAGCTTTCATATCTAAGTTGGGGATGGGAAAATAAATTAAATGAGGAAATGAACTTAGTGCCAACCCTTAAAAAAAACAAAAAAACACAAAACAAGGCCAGGAATTCAGTCCGACATGCAAGTGGTAGAAAAATAAATAAAATGGAATCCCCTGGAACATCTGTGGAAAAAAAATATTAATATGGATTTTTTATGTCAGATTTGATGTGTACTTTCAGTAGAATCCTTGCTTTAAATGCAGAAGTGCTTAATTCAAACTTAACAAGATACTGCCAATGGCTAAACAAATTGTACTTTTTAATGCTAATTTTATGTAAGGTTTTTCTTATTTTGTTTTCTTTTTCTTTTAAGTAAATAAAACCTGTCCAAATCATACCTTGCAGACCTTTCAGATCTGACTCCCTATGGATTTTCTAATTTTTTTTTCTCAATTTTCTTCTCATAATACTCTGGCTGCCTGAGAGATCTAGACTCTGTTAGGTACAGCCACAGTTGAGCTCAGTATAGGCAGCTGTGCTGGTGCTGCTTTAGTGTCTATCAGAAGACCCTGTTGCAGGGTATTCTCTGCCAGGGAGGGCTGCTCTTACTTCTTACTACTTTAATCCTTACTTCTTTAGGAAATACCTCCAAGAAGTATTCAAACCAGCTGTTTCCATTCATGCTGAAGAGCCCACAGTTCTTATATCTGCAGGTTTTTGGGGAGGAATTAAGTTATTATGGGTGCATACTAATATGTCAAGTACTCAGACACCAGAAATGTGCTAGAATTATGGTTAATATGATAAATGTATTTCTCTTTCGGCAGGTGGCTCTGTTTCTAATATGTATGCTATGAATTTGGCAAGATACAAGTTTTGTCCTGAGATAAAAGAAAAAGGGCTTTCAGGTTTGCCAAGACTAGTCCTGTTCACTTCAGAAGAGGTAAAAACAAAAAAGCTTTTGTATTCATTTTAGAGCTTCTAACAATGAACTTTATTTTTCAATGGCTGCAAAATTATATTTGCCTATCTGATGGAGCCCTGGTGCAATGAGTTTGTCATCAGTGAATGATATGAAATATCAAAGCTATATGGAGAAGTTGGATGACAAATTTCCCTGCAGAAGCTCTCTTGTTAGACCACAACAACAGATGCTTGCGTTCTTGGGAACAGCTGATAAAAGAAAAGGTTGTATCTGGGGCAAACCTGAAGATGAATGCATGTGGGATGTTATAGAGGTCTGCAGCTTTTGATTTCCCACAGCATAAAGTCTGGCAGGAACCATGTGTAGGTTTCAAATGTCAAAGCTTTTTCTTGCAAGTTTAATTTGTACTGAGCTGAGCACTCATGGACCTGTGAAATGGCTCTCTGCAGCTCCCACTATACCCTGTATCTGAACACAGATTCTCTGTAGAAATCCAAACCTACCATGAAGTATTTTGGCAAAACCTGCTGGATCTTTAGACAGCTCTTTTTTAAATAATGGAAAAATGTGGCAAGTCTAAAGGGTTTTGAGTAATATCTGTCCTTGGGAAATAGAGTTACATTCATACATTTATTCTGAAGCAAATTTATTTTTTTTAGAGGCTCTTTTCTCTCACCTGTCCCTCAAATTTTATCATTGGATTAGTGCAGAAGTATTATTACAGACTCCACTGTTCAAAATTCCCAGTGGCAGTGAGGACTTCATTGTATTAGGAAGTATATAGTTAGCGACATAATTTTAGCTCTTAAGTTTTTTATGCAAAAACAGTTTGCAGGGTAAGTAGGCAAGAGATGCTTATATTGAAGAGGCCTGAGGGACACAAGCATTGTGTAAGTTGCCCAAGACAACATGTATATTCTGAAACTGAATCCAAATGTCCTAAAGTTGTATTTTTATGTCAATATTTTTCTTTCTGAAAAACATGTATATGAAAATGACATGCCAGTTCATGCTTAATTCATCACATTTCATCTTCAGAATAGCTCAGGAGGAAAAAATGAGGTTGAAACCCTTTATTTTAATGCTTCTGAAATGAAGCATGGAGAATTTTCATCATAAACTAACATTTGATTTAATTGAAAATTTTAAATAAAAGTATGCTCTTACACAAAAACAAACAAATTGAATTTACTTTGGTATTTTTGCTTTACCAGAAAGATGAAAACCGTAAAACACAAAATTAACCAGAAAAAATAAATTGTTAAATTACTTGTGAGACAATGGTCTTCATCTATTATACTTTGCTTGATTCACAAAACCATGTTGTCTTTAGTACTCAGTAATCATTTGCTATAAAACTGCCATATTAAGCAGCTAGATATTGTGACTGTTGTTTAATATCTCTAGCTCTTATTCTTCATTATAAGGGAGGAGATGTATGTATTCATGTATCCTTATTTTAGATTCATCTGTACCGAGTCCAAGTTATGTTACTTTTTGAAAGTTAGCTTAATTCAGATACGTAGTATTATTGCGATTATATTTAATAAATGGCCAACACTGAAAAGTACACAAGAGGTCATATCACACACTCTTCAGTTATTATCTTTTATCTTGAGGTTTCTTTTGTTTAGCATTTTGTTGTTGTTTTCAGAAGTACCTGGAGGGCATAGACCTGTTTTTCACTGTGGAAGCAATTAAAAAAAAATAAAAAAAAAATATATATATACATTAAAAAAAAAAAAAAAAAGGAAAAGTTACATCCAGTGTTTAGCTTTAATAGTGGGTAAGGCAAATAGTGTTGGCATGGGGAAGCCACGAGGCTGTAATGAACTGAGAGTATTGATAAGGAGTTAAAACACAAAAACACACTGTCAACTCAAGACACTTGTGTTATTTCAGGGCTTGGCTTCAACACTGTGTTGAAATGAAATGATTTTTGCCTTGAGTTGCCAAGTCCCACAGTTCCAGTCTGGCACTTGGCAGACGGAGAGTTGCCGTGCTGTAGAGCAGGGGAATGCATGAACTTGTCACTGAGTTAATTTTATGTGACCTGGGGCTATGTATTCTGTGCATGTTTGTGGATAATCTGAAGGTGTATGTTTTAATGTGTGACCCACTAAAGGTCCTCAAAAGCTCTGTTTGGCCAACAGCAAAAATGCTCCTCGTTCCTACAAGTAAAATGCTAAGCTACTTAAAATTGTGGCCAAATGATGTAACCACGTTCTTTTGCTGGACAATTACAGTGATTCTTCTTGAGATAGAGTTAGCTGTAGACAAATTAATTCCCACTTTCTTGAGGCATTATCATTGTTTCTGTAATACCTGAACACAGCTGTAGTTGTAGAACAGAGCCCACATTTTGATTATTTTTCACTATTTGAATTCCATTTCAACTTTTTTTCTAACCCAATAACTTTTTACATTGATCTGAAAGGTAGGAATTTGTGAAATTTGAGGGTACAAGTGTATGTGTAAACAGTTGAAACATACATGCTGATACGAGTAATTTTTTGGATGCAATGAAACCAAATTCCTCCCCAATGCAACTTGATCATGAAAGTAATAAAGTGGGAGAACACAACATTAACGCACCATGTTGTCCCCTGTTGAAATTACAGCAGGCAAAAATGAGTAATAAAAGTCTCATAAAATTGTAATTGCTTTATGCAATCATGTTTCTAGGAAACTCTTCAGAATCAAGAAAATCCAAATCTATCTTCTGTTTTAATGAACACAGTGGCAAAGTACTTTATCTTTGCAAATGTCGTTAGGAAAAGAAAACTGTCTAGCTGTAGTTAAAAGACTACAGGAGCACATCTTAAATGCACTGTTTTGGTTTGATCTTGTGCCTAAAGGCATTCACTTCTCACTCCTAATGGCTACCGATTGAATATGTCCAAACAAAACCACAGAAGACATGGCAAGAGAAATCTGAACTCATAGTACTAAAAATTATTACTTGATATTATGTATATAATCTAGGTACATATAATATCTTTTATCTGAGTATTCCTTTCTCTTTGGAAAGGCCACTATGAACAAATGAACTAGTTGACGTTGTGACTAGAGCTGCTAAATGTTCTCTGGTGTGTGTGTGTATATATATTTAAATGACGTGGAGTAACTTAGTGTAATAGCTTCTGGTTATGATAGTGAAAAAAGGAAATTCTTGTATGTATTCAAATAATAAAACCGAAAGATTATTCATCAAAGGAAGCATATTTCAAGTCTACGTTTTAATATGTCTTGTCCCTTTTCTGTCTTACTGTAGACCTACCAAATTTTTTCAGGTCTTCAGTAGGACAGAAGGAGGAACAGAAGCATTTGAGAAACAGTGTATCTTGCAACCTGTTTTGTTTTGGTATTCCCTTTATTTTGCTCCTTCCTTCTGCTCTCTGGTATAATCTCTGATGTGCTCAAGCCTCTTATCTCTCCCATCCAATTTTTTATATTAAAATACTTGATTTAGTGATAGCTTCTTTGTTAGTATGCTGATTTTGCAGACGTACAGCTTTCTGAATGTGAAGCAGTCATATTATCCCAAGTGATTCATACCTTTCATTTGAACCAAATGGACAGAAATCAATGATAGAGGCTACTTGTATTTCAAATTATTCACTAAGTTGTTGAAAGCATCTCCAAACTTCTACTAAGCAAAATGTAACTACAGTCATGTTGCCATTATCGATATAATGTATGACTAATTATCTACCTATGTATCTTGTTATTCTTGTAAAAGTCTAAATAAATGAGTCCTAAAAGCTTTGTGGATGTGTCATGTTACAAAACCAGGAGTTCTTAGAACTACCAGATAGTATCAGGTAGTATTTTTGCATGCCTGTATTTAAAAAGTGGGCGATGATGGGGAAAACCTTTTTGTCAAAAAGAAAAAGAGGCCTTTGAGATCATCTGTCTCATCAAAATCAGCATGACAGGCTTTAATACCCCTAATATATTCATACCCACACATTAAAATGTTGTACATTTTTCATAATTATGTTCTGCTGTAACTGCATTTATGTGAACTCTCTGGAAGAAAATTGAATTAATTATCCACCTGGCTTCACCTCCTGTATGAAAAGCAACAATTCTAGACATCTTCACAGTTGCTGGAATATGAGTTATTTAACTCTTCAGTAATAATTTTTTTTTTTTTTTTTTTTTTTTTTTTTTTTTTTTTGAGAAGTGATAATCCAAGGCATGGATGATCTTTATTCTGAGAAGAGAACTGTATAGTCCTATGAGATGCTGATATTCTCAAAACTGACTCCACTGACATGAGTGGGTAGGCATTTGTCATGCTACAAGTTGTTCAGAGTAGTTTTGATATTTAATAATGAGTTCAGATTAAGAAGGTTATTGCATTTTGAATTCCCAGGCAACTCTTGAAGATGGATTAAGCTGCGTGAGTTCAGCATACTATTATTTTGGAATAAGACAAAATACTCTTATGCTGGAACAACAGTATCCACAACAGAGCAGGTCCTAGCTTATAATGGTGAACATTGGAAAGATGGTAACATAAAGCCTTGACTATTAGTTTAACAGAAAAAAAGTGTACAAAGTACAGGGTGGACAGTGAGCTCAAGTATCCTTTTCACCTGAGACATTTCACCTCTTTATGATTGAATAAAAACCAATTTCTAACATCCTTTGGTCGGGTGAAGGGACATCTTTTACAGTCACATTACAGGCTTCATACACTAATGCCCTTTATTCAGTGTAAAGTGAGAAGTGCACTGTGTGTTTCTGTACTCATTTGCATTCATTTACAGACATTTCTGTGGTGAGACCTAGCTAAAATTCTTTGCTGAAATAATAATTAGTGGAAACGTAGATAGGTTCAAACTGGAACTTCTTGCAAAATCCATGTTAATTTATGTGCTAAGTCCCATGTAAAGCCTTTTTGCTTTCATAATGGCTTTCAAGATCAAAATTAATGTGGACAACCTTGGTCTAAACACCAAGATTTTCAGGTCTTTTTTCAGAGATAGGAATTTGAAAGCTTTGTAAGTCCTGACTGTACCACCTCTAAAAACATCGGTAAGTCCTGGGACTTGAACTCCTTGAGTCTATGAGACCAGAATTGCTGGATCAGACCAAAGGTCAATTTAGCATGGTATCCTGTCTCTGGCAGTGGCCAACAGCTGATGTTGAGAAAATGTATAGAAAACATTGGAATTATGAAGTGGTAGAAGATTTAGGCATTTCTATATACATCTTAATTAATCCCAGTTTACGAGGAGTGGTGCTTTTGGGCTTTCAGACCTATAGGTTGCCTCTAGGCTGTTGTGTTCAATAGCCTTTGGACCTTCCTTCTTGTGCATTTGCCCTTTATACCTATTGATACTTTTAGTTCTGTTCTATTAAAACATGCTGAAACAATTAATAATTCTTTCCTGATGACATTACAAACTTTCTATTTTTCATTCTAATGGAGAATCAGCTTAAAAAATGTGTATGTAATAGAGCTTTTTATTTCTAAGTTTGTGTTTGAAACATGGCACACATCTTTTTTTTCGTTGTTGTTGTGTTTTTTTTTTTTCCTATTATTTTCCTGCTCTTTAGTGTGTCATTAATTGTGAAGTATGATATGTCTTTTTGCTGCATAGCTTTGTCAATTTGCTTTTTGTGTTAGATTATACTGTTGTCACGACTGTTATATGCTGATATTAAATTAATTTCAGTGTCGCTGTTTCCTATACTGAGGAACTTTTCATTCTTTTTACTTGTTTACTCACTCTTTTTTTTTTGCATGCTCTTTCTTCTACAGTGTCACTACTCCATGAAGAAGGCAGCCTCCTTTCTGGGTATTGGTACAGAGAATGTTTACTTCATCAAAACAGATGAAAGGTAAGCAAGCAAAAGCCATGGCTGTGATCTCTGAGTCTTTTAAAATGCAGTAGTGCTGTACTAACCAACCTATTTGAATGTAACTGAAAAAGTTTTACATCTGTGTCCCTTAGAGGTAAGATGATACCTGAGGAACTGGAGAAACAAGTCCAGCGGGCCAGGAAAGAGGTGAGAGGGGGAGAGAAAGCATGAAGGAGAGAGGAGGAGTGCATGCAGACTGTGTGCTTGCGTCTGAGTGAAAGGAAGGAAAACTAAGAGTGAGTGAACTCTTTAAAATAGGACAGTTGATGTGCCAGTGTTTTTCTTACAGGTGTAATCCAGCTGCCCCAGACTTGTGGAGCGAGCCAAGGCTCTTAGGTGTTACGCTGTTCTGGAGAGTAAAATTCCACAGGGTGTTCACTATTAATGAAAACCCTGAGTACAATGCTGCTCTGAAGTATTTAGCACATTTCTTCTATACCTAGGATTTATTTTGCCCTTAATCCCTTTTCAAACGAAATATATGCAGTATCTGCTTTCCTTAAAAGGCAAATGAAAACTGTAGGTTTTTCTGTTATTACAGAAGCTATTGCTTTAGTCTCTGCAGTAAGCAAGAGCTATAAGATAAGGCTTTTTGTCTCTGAAACTATCATACATGCTGAAAATGCTAAATTTCATCCTTTCTGGTGCTGCAGGAAAAGTGTAGAGATTGCATTCTGCCTCTTTTCCCACAGGGACTTTACCAAGCAGAAAGTGATAGATCACCATTTGGAAATGTACTCGTGTATATTTGGACAACATTAACCTACATTATCACGTTCTGTAAGATAGAACTTAATATAGTCAATACAATTTACTTTAGAGAACTTAGGGGACTCAATGCGACTTAAAAGGCACATTGCATCTTCTTTTGACTTGATTGGGTCACCTCATTTCCAGTTTGTTCATGACAACAGTAGGATTCAGAGCTTAGCCCTTAGTCCATGATCTGGGAATACTAATCAGCTAGTGCAACATCCATAGTGTGGACATTGACTACCATGAAATCCTGCTTTGGAAACTATTGTGGCTGACAGAAAAGGCATGGCAGTGCTGTTGTGTTATGCACTGGCACGGTCACAGTAGCTTTCAGTAAAATGTTCCTTAGACACATCTTCTGCCAAACAACCATCTCCCCTTGGAGTTTCATGTTAGGTATAATAGCTAATGATATATGGTGTCCCTAATTACTTAGGAAAATCTTGCTTACCTCTCTGTGTACTTTGCCTTATCCATGAAAGACAATCTGTACTTTGCTCATCTGAGTGATCCACAGGAAAAAAAGAACTGAAATATGAAGCAAGAGAAAGCAAGCAGGAGAATGAGATCTGTGCTCTGCAAAAACAGATTTTTTGTTTGTTGGTGTAATAAATTTGGTTGTTATTTAGAAAAGATTGCCTGGCATTTATGTTAATAATAAAAAAGTCAGCCTCAGTACAGTACTCTGCAATTTAGAACCAATGTTCTGTATTAAAATGCTCCACTTACAGGAGTGTTACCTTTGAGAAACACTTACTATTTCACTTGCCTTTTAATGGAAGTTAAAGGCATCCTGGAAGTTTTCCATCTCACCTGAGCTTCAGTAACTGTGTCTGTCCTTGATAAAGTGCTATTTTATAAGTTTTTTACAGAAGGACACTTCAGTGAATTACAGTGTGTGTTCTAATGACTCTTAAACAACAGAGGATGCATTCGTAGAATTGCAGAACCATAGAATGATAGTATTCACTAGTGGTAGGAGCACAAAATGTTCACTGACTGTGAACAGCAAGAGTCTTAGACTTGTTTTTTGAGCATCTGGTCAAGAAAATCTATTTAATTTTATTGGCAAAAAGAATAAAAACATGATTTCCTTCTTTGCAGAAAGGTGTAATGGTAACAATAATCTTTTGAATTTGTAGAGATTCTAGACTTGTCCCCATATTCAGTCATGTTACCTTCTGGCAGCTGAGGAAGCTTTGTCATTGTGATGTAGCTGTGGGAGAAAAATGGTGAGAATACTAACAGAAACTGTTAAGTGTAGCAGATAAGTCTTTGCTTCACTCAAAAGTGTTTTGTACTTGAGCTTCAGGCTGGTTTGTAAGTTTGATTGACTTTTTTTTTTTTTTTTTGTAGTTTTTAGTAAGAATGACCATGCAGTGAATTACAGGCTGGTAATCCTTTGTGAATGTATGAGATGAGTTTAAATTTATTCCAAGGCTACTTTTCACTGCTTTAGTAATTTATGATTTGTTTTTAAAATTTTCTTACAATTATGCACCATCCTAACAGCCATCTACACTCTTAAAGAAATATAAAACCGTCAGAATGCAGAAGTTAATCAAGTCTGTCTGTCTCTGTAGTAGATTTTAAAAGTAGCAACAATTAAAAAAGAGGACAGCAGAGGAGATCAGATTTCAGCAGAAGTGAAGCTATATAGAAGACTTGCATGTAGAGTTTGATTTTTCAGCTGGTGTCTGATTTCAGTGAAGCTACAGTACGTTACATCAGCATAGAGATTTATATTGAGAGATTTAATTCACTGCAAATGAATCCAGGGATCCAAGATTATATGATTTATAACAACTTTAGTGCCTCTTCAGTAGCAGCATTGTTATGCTGCAGGCCAGATGCTGAAACAAGCAGAACAGTAACTTCAGCATGTGTTTACCAGCACGTGAGATTGGTCAGTTATTGCTAAGGCTGACACTGTCAATGTCATAAAGTCACTCCAGACCCCACCAATTCTTTTAATTACTTTGGTTTCTGCTCCTGTGTACACGCAGGCACGTATATTTGCAAGGGTAGGTACAAGCTGCTATATTTGACCTGCTTTGCTATTGCATACCTGGTATTGGTTGAATGGGAAAACGATGAGCAAAGCCATTAAAGCCAAAATGGATGTCTTGTGATAATTGTCTGAGGCTGCAACCTGACAACAGTCAGAATTGCACTTGGCTGTAGACCAGGCATTTGGGTCAGATAGCGATGACTGTCCCAGTTGTGGTGTATGCCAGTGCTGCCCAAGGCAAGTCATGTTCCCTAAATGAAGGTTCCTTTTCCCTCAGCAAAGAGCCATAGGCATTGTAGAGGGAATGCAGGTGAAGTCCCTAGAGGGGTGAGTCATGTCCCTGAGGGGTAGCCTGCTGGCTGAACTAATAGCTTGATTTGTGTTTGGCAGAACGGCAGCAAAATATAGTAGTAAAATGGGGAAGACTGAGAAATGAAAATCAGTGTACAAAGAGATGTTGAATATCTAGAGTGCTTTCATCTTGACAAAACTAGCATCTGTCAAAACAGTCTGAAACTGGTGAAGTCTGCCCTGTGATGGTGTTAGCTGGAAATACTTTTTTTTTTTTTTTTTTAAATAGTCAGCACTTTTTAAATGCAGTAACTTCTACATGAGGCTCTCAGTGCTGGGAAACTAAAATGTAGACTGTCACATTTCTGTCCTACTTTCCAAGACCTTGTTATACTTCAGCTCTCCAAATATACTGGAGGAAATGAGCAGTGCGAATGACAATTTTTTGTTTTGAATCCTATTGCAGGGGTCAGCACCATTTCTTGTCTGTGCTACTGCAGGCACAACAGTGCTGGGAGCATTTGATCCTCTGGATGAAATTGCTGATATCTGTGAAAAGCATGGCCTCTGGCTTCATGTAGACGTGAGTTTGTATACTGTGTAGTTTTCTTTAATTTTATTTTTTTTTAATAATTGATATTTTTCTTTGACTGTTAATGTTTTTCTGTGTAGTAGTAAGCTGGGCTTTAATATATATATATACATTTTGCATAGAGAGCAGAAAAACTTCCTGATTTGTCTGTGTTCCATCAGCTGAAAACCAGCAAATAATTTGCTTGTGACAAGCAGTCAAAACTTCCTTGTCATTGTTAGGTTATATTTCAAAATGATTTTAAAATCAATTTCCTGTTCCTTCTTGCTACTGCAAAAATGATTCAAGGATGATTATATACAACTAGAATTTCAGATTGTTTCCACAGTCTATTGGAGAATGGACATGTTAGAATTGCGGTGCATGGTTCATACAGGTTAAAATGAAGGTATGCTTCTGGCTCAAATGACAATAAATTATTCGGTTTCATATTCACAGGTTAGTTTTCTGTAGGTCCCCTGAAGTTTTCCTAAATGGTTCAAATTTTTTTTATTGAGTCATTTCTTTATAATTTTAGCTTTGGCTTTAAAAATCCATTCATGAGCCTTTTTGGAATAATCACTGAGTCCTTTTATTACCTGGAGGAGTTAGCTATAAATGTATTTTTCTAAAAGTAGGTCTCTTCATATTTTCTAAAACTGGATTCTCTTTATAGTGATAATGCCACAAACCCAGAATGGCTGTGCAAAAATCCATGGAACAATGAGAGAATCTGAAGCAACATTAATAGAGACTTTTAGACCTGCTTTAAATTTTTAAGTATTTGCTTAATGTTGAGTATTTAAAGAAAAATAACATAGACACGGATGTGCATTTCAAATAAAAAATGGCTCAGACATTAATAAATAAAGTTTCTGTGTGTGTGATTCAAAATTTCATTTTCTTGGAGGCAAAACGACAAAATTCAGCCCTAGTATTTAAAGTGCCTGCAGAACTTCCTTGTGGTTGTATGCTGGTGAGGATGACCCAGCAGATGTTCAGCAGGAGGATGATGTGTAGTCTCCTAACCCATTCCCTGCAGCTGAATAACTTCAGTTAGGTGGGATGAACCTGGGCAGTACTCTGAACTATATTTCATAAGCAGTTGCTAGTGTTTTGTAAATAATTACATTTCTTCTTCCAACTTTACCTCCTGTTAAGCTAGGGTAAAAATGTCAGTGAATATCTTAAAGTTAATTTACTGTTTTCACAGTGACTGTAGCTGTCAGATGTTAATTGATTGCTGGTAGAATAACAAATGTACAATCATAAATTGGGTAGCTTTTGGTCTAGAAGACTAATCTTTCTATTAAGATGGGATTCATGTTATGAACCTCTCAATGAATTCTCAGCCTTGATTGGTTCTTAGGAGTTCTATCAGTGCATTTTCCATTTTTTCTTTCACCCTCTGTTGAACTGTCAAAAGTTGAGTGCATGGATATTTTATTTTCGTTTAAAGTTTCTGACTATTTATATGGGAGCAGGGCATAGGGAAGAGACTGGAACCTTTGCGTGTAAGTGATATCAGACATATGTATATATAAAAATGTGATATGGTAAAATGAGCAGACTGTAATTCATAATGTGACCTTTTTATCTCACAGCACCATTAAAAATAGGTTTACTGGAATAATAATAGGAAAAGTACAGTGAGATCAGAAATAGTGTATAAGAAACATAGTGTGTATAAGAAACATAGTGAAGAGTTTGAGATTTTTTTTAATTTGCCTTTAAGCAAGCCTACCTCCTTCTAGCCTTATAGGCAAGAACATAGTGTTGGAAACCTTTCCAGGATCTGCATTCCTCTGAAAGGTCTGGTTTCCAGCTGAATGATTCTTACAGCGTGTACTACTTTTTGGGCCTGCTGTAACTTAGGAGGAAAAAAAATATACAGTACTATTAAAACAATCATTTTAAAACAGGGAAAGCTGTAATTTAGGGCCAGCATTGGTGGGAATCAGCATTATCTACTGCAAATGATCTTGAGAACAGTTTATACAGTTATTACATGAAAGTCTGTGATGTTACTTGCAGTTTTACACTGATGTATCTTATTTCAGAATATTTTCTGATACCAAATATTGATATGGTTGCCTTAGGGAGGCTTTTCATTAAGTGTGAAATGATAAAGCTCATGATTTGTAGGAGGGGTGAATGTGAGAACATCAACATAAAATTAGTGGGTTTCGGGAAGTTAAATTTAATTGGAGTCAGAAATTGCAGATAAGTTCTCACATGGAGACAAAACTGAAGAGAAAAAGGGACTTAAGGAAAAAGTTTCAGGACAATACCAATATGATGAAATTATCTCAGCAGTCAAGCCACTCAACAGCCAGTGCAGTAACCATATTTTGTGCACATTATAGTATTCATACATTGGTTATGGCAATCAAACCTTCTTTCGCTAGTCTTGTGCAAGAAGAAGCAGTTCATTTACTGTGTCTTGCCAATAACTCATAGGAAATTCTCATCAGAAAGCCTGCCAAGCTGCAACAGTGGCAGTGAGTGAAAACCTGGCTGGAAAATCATACTCGGAGAGCAGTTATTAGTGGTTCACTGCTGAAAGGTGGAGAATATTTTGAGTAGAAATCAGGAGAGGTCTATCCTAGGTTAGAAGTTACCCAGTATTTTCATTAATAACTTGGATGAAAAAAAATTCCACTGACTAAATTTGAAGATAACATGAAGATGACACAGAACTGCAAGAATTAGTGGGAGGACAGGATTAGAAGATGGAGATCTTGACAGTTTAAAGAAAAAAAGTGGAAAAAACAGGCTGTAGTTCAATGTAGATAGTGCTCTAGGTTTAAGCTCCAATAATCAGCTGCACAAACATCTGGGGAATGTTGGCTAGATAGCAGATCCCCAGAAAAAGATACAAGGTTTGCAGTGCATCACAGATCATCAGTCTTAAGCCTGTGCAGTTGGGATAAACATCTTGACAGCTTCTTTGACTAAAGATACATAAAATAATTCTTTCTGCTTGGTGCTTCATCTGCCTTATCCAGACTGTGTCCAAATAAAAAGCTGAATATCAAGGAGGTTAAGGACCTACAGGATAAAGATTAGAAAGGAGTAGAGCGGTGAAGATAAATGGAATCATATCCAGAAGTTATGACCAATGAAGAAAGATTAAAAGCAGTGATGTTATTTAAACTAGAAAAGATAAAGAGACTATATGCAATACTCTACAGATACTTTAAAAGCTGCTACAAGAAGAAAAGAATGTGTTTTCCATGGCCACTGCAGATATAAGGGGTAACACCGTCTAGGACTGACATTTCAATCTGTAGGGTTGTTATTGTTAAACATAAATTAGGTGGCTAAGTTTTGCAGCCTCCATCATTAGAGCTCTTTAAAAACAGACAAAGCCAGTGATTCTCGGTATCCTTGGGTGCCTTCTCGTTCACATTTGGTTTTTGCCAGCCCTGGATCTCTAAGCACTTAGTCTATGAACTGAGTAAAGAAGCACAGAGCACAAATTCATCTTGTGGTACTGTGGCTCCAGGAGAGACTGGGAGGTGGTAGAGATGCCTGGACCTATCATACCTCTCTTCAAGATACATAGCAGTAGTTTTTAAAATGAAGGTAGATGGAAGTACCAATTGGGTTGTGTAGGCAGCAGTTTCACCTTATCTTTCACTCTGATATTAATCCCAAAATGGGTATGTTCGTTGGTTAATAATCTCTACAAATGTTTGACAGGAATGCCATAGGTATGGCTGATCCTGCCTTTGGGGGTGGCACACAGGTGAGATGAACACTTGAGTGCCTTCCTAGTCCTATTTTTTTCAGAATGGTGTGAAAATGTCAATTATTCCAAATACCAACAGCTTTGGATGCAAATTTTTAAAAGATTTATTGTCTGCCAGTGCATTGCTTATGAATTGTAAAAATTGGGGAATAATTTAATGACTACTTTGACTGTATTACAGAAAGAGAAGAGCAAAATCTAGCTATAAAGAGTTGATCGTCCTTCAGTAACATGGCTAGTTTGGGCTAGCTCGGGAACCCAGTTTGACATCATGGTTCTGTCACTGGTTTACTGTGAAATTTGAGGCAAATAATTTCCTTTCTTAGGTTCCAAAAGTAGATTGAGCAGCAGCCTTTTTCTCAGCACGAATGTTGTGAGCATGACAACATAAAATATGATGTGGTGTTTGTGTTTTGCATTAATGAGAATGATAAGTGTTAGGACAAGTTTTTAACCGTTCATTTCCCTCATGAGCTTTTACTATTCCTGTCTCCCAGAAACAGCAGATTTTTTCCCTAATATATGACCTATAAAGCAAAAACTGATGCTTAATTCATAGATCAGCTCTCACAGCTGTTTTGTTTGTTTTCAAGCAAAAACCAAAAGCAACTCCCCCCCAAGCACCCCCGCCCCAAAAACCAAACCAAACCAAAAACAAAAAAACAACCAACAAACAGAGCACCTAAAGGCGAGCAAGTATGACCGCATTATATTTAGATCAGGAATCTTCACAGCAGTGTTTTCTTCCTCAGTAATCCAAAATATATGAATCTTTTTTTTATGATATGCTGAGTCCGGGTGTTTTTTGGACTGATGCCTCTTCTGCATCTCTGAGGAGCCTTGCTCATTTCACAGGGAACTTTCTTTTGTGGATTCTGTCTGTATGAATGCTGAAATCCCTTTTTTCATATTTAATAATATTTTCTCAAATGCAATATATGACATGCATTCTGTTTTTTGTTGTGTGCTCTCACCGCACCACCCTGACCCCATGGATAAATGTTGCTTGAGAAATGAAGATTTACTGCAGCTAGTGGGTGATGTCTGGTCCTTGCTGAATTCATAGACAAGTCACCTTCCCTAACTTAAGGCGGCCAGAAGTCAAACTTGTGTAATTTATGCTTATTGTCTGAGCTCCTTTTGTAGTGCATGGAGAGAGACATCTGCGAAGGTGTCACTCAAAGACAGGTATCTAAAATAGATAAGAGGACACTTGATAAAGAATGTCAGTGGAGAGCTACTCACTACAGAGAATGCCTCACTGATGCTTAGGCCACACAGCTAGTTCTTAGATGACCTGAGATCGATGTGGTGAATGCTACACCATTTTAACATCAGTGAGATTGCTGGTCACAGAAATGCTGCTATTACCTACTCACTGACTTCACTTTTTGTATCAAAACTCCACTGAGTATTTGAGCCCGGGCTTTGCAATTGGCAGAGATTATCATTCTCTCTTCCTTTGTGAGAAACTCTCACAAAGGAAAAAGCTAGGAGGAGGAATGTGTACAAAATGGGTCTTTTGACTGTCATTGCTTAGGTTTAGGCTGGAGGAACAGAACCACCTCCTATGTCCTGGTTATGCAGAAGCCCTTCAATTCATGCTGTTGCTTACACAGAAGTGAAAACATAGCTTGTGGTTCACATAATGGCACAAACCCTTGGTTCCTCTATTTTAGGCGTAGTCTCAGGCAACCACCTTTGTTTGTAGCTGCTGCTAAAAGCAAAATTTAGTCCACTAACCATGTAATAAACTAAATTTCAAATAAGATAAAAACATTGTCAGTAATCCTTGATTGAAGCATTATCAGAGAGCACCAAGAACTTTATACAAATAACATTGTCTTGGCTTTGTAATTTTTCCAATAGGCTTCTTGGGGTGGCTCAGCTTTGATATCAAGGAAGCATTGCAGACTTCTTCGTGGCATCCACAGGTAAGTCAGTTTTAGTTTATGGGCACACTTACAGGGATTGAGATAGACAAGCCTCCATGAGAGCTGTATTTTTCAGAATGCGTATTGTCATTAACTGGAGGGATTGCTAAACCTATGGGTATGCGGAAAAATTGGAAAAACTGATTTATCTGCTTGGGTTGCATTTGGGCATTTTTGCCTCTCGTACCAGTGATTATAGGTGCAATTCCTATGCCTTCTCCCCTATCTCCTTTTATGAATTTTGCAGGGCTGATTCTGTTGCTTGGAATCCCCATAAAATGCTGTTGGCTGGAATCCAGTGCTGTGCTCTTCTGGTGAAAGACAACTCTGTAAGTCCTTCCGTTTTTGTTTTTGTTTTTGTTTTCCTAATTTTTTAATGCAGTAGACTGTCATTGCTGCAATGAGGAAGTGGAGATAAGAAAACAGCTGAGTCAGTTTTACTACACTGTGGTGCAAAAGCTGTATGACACTGTTTTGAATTTCACCAAGAAATTAGTAAAGGGTGACTAAGAGAAGGGCCAAGCTGATCCAAGTCACTATACTCATCAATGTTCAAATGCAGCTGGTGCCCTTTCTAGTTTGCTTCTGTGCATTTATATTCAGAATTGAGTATTTTGTCACCTGTGTCTCTAGCAGTTTAAACACTAAGCTCATCAAAGTCACCAGAACAGCTATCATCCACTAGGACTGCAACAGCACTGCATCTCTGTTTAAAGAATGCCATGTAGACAGAGCTACTCTCTGTATCACCTTGCATGGGTGTACCAGGGTGAGAAAGGAGTTGAAGTGCATGCAGCCAAAGATGCAGAGCCTTCTTTCCTTGCTGTGCTCATTTTTTTCTTCATTACTAGGATGACTGGGACTTTCCAAAAAACATGCATAGTGAAAAAAATCTAGCAAATAAACAACAAAGCTCTGATGTCAAGTGGCACAAAAGACACTTTAGTCTGCAATGTGATTGAAGTCCCTGTTTATATCTTTATGGAATTCTTCTACCTTAATAAAGAAACTAGTAAGAGCCTAATTATTTGAAGCACCATTGCAGACTCAGCACTGCAAAAGCTTATGTCCATTCTCTAGCATCGGGATAAGTTTTATCTACGTTCATCAATGACTGAACATTGTGAGGATATGGAGTCCCTGAGGTTTGCATCACTGTTTTGTGGCCATGGCTTGTAAATCACTTTTATAAGTCTCTGTCAAAGCAGCTGATGGATTCCATTCAGCTGCTAGTGGTTAGCTGTCCATGTAGCTGCTTACTAACTCCTGGTAGTAAGAACTAATGAGGACTGAAGAGCATAGATGCTAATCAGTGCTCCCTTGGAGCAGATCACTCCAAATCATGGGTGAGATGTGGCAGGGTAGCAAGGAGAAGTATGCTTCCTCGTTTCCTTAGACTAGAGTCTGTGGGATTAAAGAGGATTACAGATTCCAGAACTACCTGTCCATCATTTTACCTTTATTTCAGGATGAAAAACAAGCAGAATGAAGTTATTGACTAAGGTTAATGTAGTCTCTAAATTGCAGGCTTGGGAAGAATTCAGTGCTGTATTTGTAACTAATTAGGCCCAGTATGTAGATGTAGCCTCAGGTAATGATTAGGCTACTTTTGCTGCATACTGGAAACTTCTCCGAAAGAGAGAGGAAAGAAACAGAGAGGAATGAAATATTCTAGCTGCCTTGGCATTTAGAGTCACTTTACAAACATTGTTCCAACTGCCGGGCTCTCCTTCCATGAAGAGTGATGGCTGGTAGAGCAATCCTATTCCACTTCCAGATCACAGCTATGCAACGTTGTGCCAGAAATACTTGTAGATAACAATTTTAGGTAGTTGGTCAGCAATACTTCTGTGTTTTCACCTCTCATACAATCAGATCCAGTTGTACAGTGAGATATGTTCTAGAAAATAGAACACTTTGCTGCATGGGGAGGAGAAGGTGTTTTAGTCAGGGTTTAACTCCTAGAAAACTGGCACTTATGCATTTTATGTTTGTGCCAGTGCAGACCTTACGCAAAAAGAAACATGTCCAAACTTGGGTACTTTCTTCAGCTTTTTGAAAAAAGTAGAATATAAATCTTTAAGGAAAAAAAAAATTAAATGAATATTTATGACACTTTACTGGAAGAACCTTGCTTTACTTTCATCCCCAGATCCTCCTCCTCCTCCTCTGCACAGCTTTCCAGCCACTCTGCCCCAAGCCTGTAGCGCTGCATGGAGTTGTTGTGGTCAAAGTGCAGGACCCGGCACTTAGCCTTGTTGAACCTCATCCCATTGGCCTCTGCCCATCAATCCAACCTACCCAGGTCCTTCTGCAGGGTGAAGCCATTTGGTTTGGCAATGCCAATAGTCTTAAGGCTAGATTGCAGCTAGATTTTTAGAATGAAATACTGTGTTTATCTCCTATTTTGAAAATCTATATAGGAAAATATTTAAACTGCAGAGAAATGCTGATAAGAGGCAATCTTCTCACCTCGATGAAAGTAAGTAGGAGTGGTTTCCGAAGAAGTTAGAGATAGAAGAGAGAAATATGTGTTTGACTTGATTAGAAGGGAGAAGTGTTTTCACCAAAGGAAAAGAGAGATTGGTTAATCCTCTGAAAAAGCTCAGATCAATGACAATGGCTTTTCAGTGCTTAAATCACTCAAGAAATGCACAGCTATCCCTTCTTCACTGCCATGCACTGAATAACTTTCATCACTTTTGTGATGAGAGACTTACTCAGAACATACCTGTATTGCTCTGATGTGAATTGCAGTGACAGTTTAAACACACAGCTACGGGGACTGATATTCTCAAAACTTTAGTAAGTGAACTTTGTTCTTGAATGTTCTTAAAATGCTATGAATCAGTTTTAGGTTGTGCATTTTCTTTTAAAACCAGACCTATTCCAATTTGTTTCTTCTGTAGTCTGTGTAAACATGATTACTGTCACCATACACACGGGGAACTAATATTTATCACAAATGCCAAAGTTCTGTGATTCTTCAGATCTTTAAGTGCAGCACTAGGTTAGGTAATTAGTAATCAGTTCTAGGAAACCAAGAGAATTCTAACGAATAAAGTTAAAAATAAAATCTAAAAGAATGTACCTAATGAAGTCCTAGTTTAGCACAGAGCATTACTGATTGATCATGGTAAACATACCTGCAGTGTAATCTCTTCCTCATCGTTAGCAGTGTCACAAAGATATCTACTTCACTAATTTCTTTCCAGAGCAGCTGCAGGAAACAAACTTGTTTTCTATTTGGGTTTAGTACTACTGAGAGCTCCTTCTCACCTCTTGAAATGAATTACAGGGATGGCCTTTTGTAATACACTGCTTTTGAGAATTTTCAAATATGCCATTCAAAAGATCATCCTTTTTGCTTCAGATGAAGCAAATCAAGAAGACGTTTGTCTTGGGAGGAAAAAGCTGTTCATGTTTTGTTAACAAAATTCAAGTTCACTTAGTAATGGAAATGGAGGGAGATCAGAAGAGTTGCTGTAGATAAGTCTGTTCAATGAGGAAAAAGGTGTTTTGAATTATGTACCATAAGAAACTGGAGCTTGTCTATATTTGTTTTAGTATCAATAATTATTCATTTATTTGCCACTAATTATAACACATAACAACTATCTGTAGACTTAATCGAAATGAAAAGTTGCTTGAAACTTCATAGTGGACCAGGGCCTTTATGAAAATAGTATTTCCATTTTCTGAAACTCTAACAGCCTCAATATAAGGCAGAGAACTACCGTTAGCTTCTGATCAAAGGACAGAAACAGATAAAAGATACTGAAGGAAGAATCACAAATTTGCAAGCGAGACAGTTCTAATGAAATGGTTGCAATTTTCCCAAGTTGCTGGAGCAGTTCAGTTACTGTGCGGACAGTCATCAGGATCATCTTGGGACTGATAATATTGAGTTAGAAAGCATATTTTTCTTTCATTTTTTTCTACTTTTCCTTCATTTCAATGGGAAAACTGAGATGACATCTTATGTCCTCAGCTTGTTTGAGTCTATTCCTTTCAAGACACTAGAGATCAAGGAGTAATTGCTTTTTTGAGCAGAAAACTTATCTTGGATTTTTTTCTTTTTCTTTTCCTCAGCCCAACAGCCTATCCTGCAACTTTTCCGTTCTCTTCCCCCTTTGTTCTCCACCTTGCTTTTTGCACTGGTCTGGAATATTCCCTTTCTCTTGCACAACACGTGATTTTCATTTCTTCTCCTGTCTGCTCTAGTGATGTGCGAGGGGACATTACTGTCCTTGCCTCTGGAGATTGACAGTAGGCAACATCTTCAACGGGTTTTCTTGAGCATGTTGTGTTATCAGTAAAATGAACAGATGGAAAAAGATCATCAAGCCAGCATGTCTTGTCAGCTTTGGATGCACCAGGAGAGTAGGAGAGTACCTGTGTTTTTGTTTGTTTGTTTTTTAGATGAAAGATCTTCTCAGGAATTTGAATTCACTGAGATATTTGTTCTTGCTTGGCTTTTCACTCTAGAACATTTGTCTGACTCCTTCTATAATAATACCAAGTTAAAATTTCTTGTGACAAACTGAAGTTATTTCTCAGATGATGGACATTGGGGGGGCTAATATCCTGTGGTGTCCACCGTGCAGCTGTATCATGTTCTGATAATGCAGAAGATAACCCCACATTAACTGGCCCTGCTATACACTCGCTGCAGAAACATGATGCAGAACTTTAAAGTCAGTGATAAACAAAGCAATTAACTTCAATTTGGGGGTGTTGCTGACTTTTTTGTTTGCTTTCTTTTCTCTCTCTCTCTTTTTATTTTTTAATTTTAAAATTTATTTTTTATTTAAAGATTTAGGTACAGAGATCTAAATGAGCATGGCACAATGTCTTGACAAATAGATTCCCTTTCCTGTTGGGCAACAGAGAACACAGAGCTGTATAAAAGCGGTGAAGGATGGATGTGTCAGTGCTTGACTTTTCTTCAGTTTCCAGTGTCACCTTTTTGCCTTTTGTTTTTCCTCTGAAAAAGCTGGAAAGTGTTGTGAGAATCTGAGGTGCTGCAAAAATACTAGGCCCAGCACTGTCTTTCCAGCTAATGCTACAGTGAGCTGCAGCAGCACATTATAATTCTTAGCAGCCACTATCCCTTTCTTCCCAAGCTGTCACACAAACTGTCCTCTCACAAGGCTGAATGTGCTGGTCCTGGGGCTAGAGAGTTCATACTGAATTTGCTGTCCTTTTTGCAAACCGGGGTATTACAACAGGATTGTCAAATCCCTGCAGAAGTAGTGGAGAAGCTTTCTTCAAGGTTGTTTTTCTCCTTTTGTGCTTTACAAATAGGTGTTCATGGCATCTTTTCTTTCCCTTTTTTTTTTTCTTCCTTTTTTTTTTTTCTTTTCTTTTTAAAAATATTGACAGAGGGAATTGAAAAGGCTAGGAGAGAGGGAAACTTTATCCTGTGTATGCCAGTGGACTATTTCTCATTTTCATGTGTTCTTTGAATTCCTTGTCTTGAAGTCTTTTTCTCTATTTTACTGTCAGTGCTAAAGTTACCAGTAGTGTACTGTAACATTGATTAAAAACTGTACCTCTGTTGCAGGAATATCATACTTTGACTAAGAGAAATGTCAGACCCTGTCTGCCGTTTCGAAGTCAAAGTTGCTGCAGATGCAGAAAAATGGTTGTGATATGTGAAAAGCCTGTTCAGTTGGTTCAAAACTGGAGAGTGATGTTCAACTGAGAAATGAATTGTTATTTGCTAGAGTAGTTTAGCATCTTTTACCATGTTGTGTGCTTCTGTTCCTTGGTCTTTGCTGTATGGAAGACTTCTGGTTCAACTGTCACTTAAATACACATTTGCAGATCTGAATCGGGTGCTGTAGCCATGTTTTGAAACTCATCTGAATTTCTATTCTAGTATCACCTTACAGTTTTTTTTTTCTCACCCTCTTTTAATTTCCCTGACAAATCCACAAACCTGTCCTGTCTCCTGGACCCACTGCAGGACCACCCTCATCTCTGCTCTCGTAACTTCCTTTCTGCTAGCCCTTGTCTCTACTTCTTATCCTTCAGCCAATGGGCCAGTCCTGTGTCTCTGTTCCTCACCTGCACCTTTAAACCTTTAACAGCCTCTCTGCTTTCTATTTCCCAGCTTTGTTCTTTGCTGGAGCATGCCACTGTACTCATTGATTTTTGCCTGTTTTCTGCTGGCCATTTCTGCCCAGACAATCTCCTAGAAGTTGGAGGCTGGAGATTGCTGAATGAAAATAATTTCATTAACAAATCATAGTTAGGTTGCACTAAAGTAATTTTCTGAGACTTATTTTCAAATGTTAAAGTTGTCAGAACTGTGAATGGAGATGAGACATGGGGTTATGCTAATCTGTCGGTGGTGTTTCCACTAAAACAGTCAGATTAACATATGCTAAATCTTCAGAAGCTCTCTACTGGTAACAGGAAAACACTGGGTTTGGGGCTGAAATATTCTTTACCCATAACTAACTGTGCCATATGTGAAGTCTTTTGTCAGAGGAAAGAAGAAACAGATTGAGCCATTTCTGAACTTCCTGGAAGCTTTTCAGGCTGTTCTTCCAACCTACAGGCTGTAGCAGTGGACACAGGTTTCCCCTTCTCCTTACCCACACATTCATCTGTTTGGGCAGCTGTTTCTGTGGTACATGCTCCCATAGTTTATTGAGATTTGGGGCAGAATTGCTCTTCAACCTACAGCTCTTCAGTGACACTAGGAAGTAAATAATCAGAAAAAAAATATTAAAAATTGGTGTGGTCAATGCTGACTTTACTGGGTTCTTCCAGGGTTCTTAAACAATGCTGTAAGCTGTGAATGGTGACATGCACATCCAGTTCTCTTTTACTAAATGATTGGTACAGACAGGAAAAAATGCTTTGGCTTGTGAAGATAAAAAGATTTAACAATGCCTATCAGCAATCTAAGCCTCTGTTGTGTTTCTGATAGGGCCTCCTGAAGAAGTGTTACTCTGCCAAGGCTGCGTACCTGTTCCAGCAGGACAAGTTCTACGATGTCAGCTATGACACTGGTGACAAGTCCATTCAGTGCAGCAGGCGTCCGGATGCATTCAAATTCTGGCTGATGTGGAAGGCGCTGGGAACCACAGGCCTCGAGGAGAGAGTGAACAGGGCACTGGCTTTGGCTAGGTACCTCCTCACAATTTTGAAGATGTCTAGTCTGTGTCATTGACTGTCTGAAATGTTGACAGTGCTAACACTTCTTATCTTGGAACAGACCAAACTGTTACTTTTTCCCCCCTTTTCTTTCTGTATAATACAAGAAAAAAAACTATTAGCAATAGCAGTAATAACTAGTGTGATTAAATTTGCTGCAATATTTAATAGTAATTACTACTTGTAGCAATAAGCATAGATGTCGGTTAAAAAAAGAGTCTGAATTCAACTATTGATATACTTTGCTTAACATCCATGTTATCTGAACCATATGTAGGACAGCATCTACCAGCATCCCCTCCCTCTTCTAACTCTTAAATGTATGTTCTGGTAATAATGTAAAACAGGCACCATGTGCCAGGTTCTAAGCTGTGTCTAGCAAGAAGTGAATTTTCCATTCTTGTGTCCACTTCATTCCTCATGACTGAGAAAACACAGAAAAGTATTGTTGTGGGGAAACATGAGGATGCTCTGTTAATGTTAGGGTGTAGTAGAGCTATACGAAGATAACGGCAGGTTGCTGAGGTTGCTCAGAGCTAATGTATGTTTATTTTTTCTTCATGGGTTTGCTGAAATTCTTAATGCTTATAGTATATTCCATTAGGGACTGAAGCATGTCTTTTTCTGGAGTTTTTTCTCCATTTTCAATTTTTACTATCTTTTTGGTCTTGTAGCACATGGTTTCACAAGTGAATTCCATAAAATTCTTGCTAGAAGGTGTTTCTAAAGTGATGATGATGTCTCAGTTTCTGGAAATAAACTTCCATACACAAGTTGTTTTGTCTTCTAATAGAAAATATGGTCTTGAAATAAGATAATGTCCCATTAGAAACAATTCAATTGAAGTATGTTCAAAATGTATTCAAGATAAAACTGCATCAACATCTTCATTCACTCCTGGGCTAGCTACACACTACTATAATGCAAATCATTAATATTTAAAAAGTCACCTCTATCATATTGGCATTATATTTTTGATATGAACTACCAAGTTTAAAAGAACTGAGTGTTTACAGAAAACTAAAGGAATGTTCTCACTTTAAGAAAGTCACTTTAAAGAAGAAGTTGAAACATCTATGACGTAAAACCAGAGTAGATTAGAAATGGAAAAAAAAAAAAAAAAAAAGTAAGAAAGAAGCAAACCCAGAAAATCCCAAATGAGCTCTGGCCTTATTCTCTATTTCTTCAAAGCCGCTCATTATTCGACAGATTATGTGTTCTTAAAATGTTCTGGTTAGATTGCACCTTGTTTTTGTTCCTGAGCATTGTAGTGGTCTGTGTCTGTACAGACTATGTAATTCATTGCACTATCAGTAGGCGAATTCAGCCTTATCAAGGTCACTGGCCAAGGTCATCTAACTGAACGTAGTGATTAATGACCTTTCTGGGATCGATATTTTCTTTGAATGTTAGGATTCAGCTTCTAAGCTGAATTTGTTTCTAAGGACAGAATGTTTTTTTTTTTTTTTCCTTGTTTGAAGAAGAAAATTAATTCTTTGTCATTATCTGATGAAGTGTATTCTTTACAGTAGCTGCATTGCTATCTGGAATTTGCGTGGACATGGGCGCTTTGCAGCTGAGACATCAGGTTTACTGGGCACTGTGCCAGGTCTCTTAACTACTCAACAGCTGTGCAGCCTTTCTCCTGTTTTGTTACAGTAGGTTTTCCTTTGATGTTGCAAAGATAGTATTTCAGTGTTCCTGAACAGAGACCTGGATTAATGCTGGAACTGGTGCATTGGCTATACAATTTGAGAGCAAGATTATTTTCCATGGATAGGCAGAGCTGCAAAGGCTTTAGGGTAATTGCAGTCATGCATTTCTGTTGCATCAAACTTTGCTTATTGGCTATTCCATCAATTTCTTCTTGGTTTAGAGGTGAATCATGTTTTCAACATGGTAGATAGCCCTAATATATTAGATGTAATTATCCACCTCTTCACTTTATGCTTCAGTATCTTCCCAGTTTTTATGCCTGATCACTCTGTTGACAACACCTACTTTTAACAGACATACATCCACGTTTGCTGCAGTTCCCCACCCCTCACTTTCTGCAAGGCTTAATCGTAGCAAATAGCACTTCTCTGTGCACTCCAGTCCTCACTGAGACTCGAGCCCTTCTGACATTCTGCAAACGTGACATGATAATAAAACTCCTCTGTCAACTGTGGAAAGATGCACAGAGTAAATTACTCCACTGCCATGAAATGGTCCTGGCAAGATAAATCATGGGTGATGGATTTTTCTAATGGCTGCCTTCTTAGGCCATTGGCAGTGTAGTTAGGAACATGATTAACGGTGTTGTGAGCTTGACCAGCATCAGATATCCTATGTCAGACAGTGGTATAAGAAAAAAGGTGCTTGTGGTAAGAGAGCAGGGTATTATGAAATGAAAAGTAGCTCTAACACACTTTAAGACCTCAAAAAAATACGTGTTCATACTTAGATCTCTTTGAAGAGTTTTTTTTGTTGCTGTTTGTTTGCTTTTTTTCAGGATTAAATTAAGAAATGGTTTGAGGGCCACTGTTTTGTGAATAGCCTGCTGATTATGATAGATGTTTTTCAACACAGACAAGAATCTTCTAATCAACAGAATGGAAGCACTGAACTTGTTTTTGCTTAAATTCACCTACAGAAGCAGGTTCCCTCCCCAGTTATATCTATCCTCCTGCATGCCTTTCAGTATGCCTTGCTTTCAACCTAAACAGTAGCTTGGGAATTAACAGCCAGGTAACAAACAACAACACAGAGTAGGATTTCAATGGTCGTGGCAGACAAGATCCAGATCATTGACTTTGCAGTGAAGAGAAACACCTCAGCAGTGCACAGTTTGGTGCAACTCATAGAGCTGTGCTGTTGGGAGCTGGCACTTTGTCACAGCAATCATTTTACGGGGACGTGTGCTAAGAGGTAATGAGTCACATGCACAATACTTGTTAATGATAAACAACGTGGCAACTCCCCATGCTCTGTTTTGAAAAAATTAGACCATCTAGGGTATTGTTTACTGCCTTCCTAGCCAACCAGTTTCTGCAGCACGTCTGCTGAATCTCAGGCTTTGTGGATACAGCTGTGCTAGTGGTGTCCCTGTGAAGGCAGATTTCAGGCATGTGAATAGTACCAAGGGGGGTTATTCTAACAGTATTTTTCTTCCTCTAGGAGTGAATAAAAGAATTATTTGTGTGATGACCAATAAGGCAGCTGCAGGCAGGGAAGTGCTGAATTAATGAAACAAAAGAGCATATTTATACAAAATCTGTAGTTTAACTGCCTCTGTTTTATTACTATTAGACAGCAATACCTTTGTGTAGAAGACTAAAATTCTGTTGACGTGGGAATGCTGTATGAGTTTGAGGTAATTTCTTTGGAGTTTTCATTGGGAAGGCTTTGAGAAGGCATGTAATTAAAAGAGCCCTAGCTATGACAAATTGTCCTCTTTGCTTCAAAAAAATGCTGGAGTGACACCTGCTAGTGGCAAAGTTGAAGTCATGTTTTAAAAAAATTGGTGCTGTTTGGATCCAAAGCTTGAATTCAAATCCATCAATCCATCTTTGTATTGAAGTTTTTTTTTTTTTTTCTTTTCTTTTTTTTTCCCCATGCTGACAGGTGAATGATACAAGAAATATTTATTTTAGTGCATTGTTAGCATAGGATGCCCAGGGATTATTGTGCATCAGCAGAGGCTCACTGAAGGGAAATGTGCACTGTTTTGTGAAGTACGGGACAAGGACAGTAGCAGGAAAACTGACGGTCTTTTGAAGTACGTGGAAACTTAAGTTCTGGGCCAAGATCCTGGTGACAATGGTAATAGTGCAAGAAATGTCAGGGTGACCATGAAATAAGATGGCAGCACAGCATCAGCACTTGAGGAAAAGAGATTGAGGAATTAATTTGTAGAGAACAGCATCAATAGAAATTTGCATCAGGAAAGTTCACAGCCTGATGTAAATAGGATCAATTTGTGCCATGTGGCTCCACTGAAAATCTGTGCCTGAGGACAGAATTTGGCCTCTTCTCAGTACTCCTTGGCTGGTTGTTGCCTTTATTTGTTTCCAGGAGCTGATAGCTACTGTATTTTCACAGCAGGTAGAAATGAGGTTTAACTCTGTGGTTTCTTCAAGTCGGGCGGGGAAATAAAATAAAATAATAATTAAAAAAAAAAAAAAGATGTTTATGTATTTAAGGCCTTTTCTGTTGTTGCCTCTAAGTATTGTATTGTTCAATGTCATAAAACCCTGTGTTTTTAATTACAGATATCTAGTGGAGGAAATTAAGAAAAGAGAGGGATTCCAGCTTCTTCTGGAGGTAAGTGAAAATGGAATTTAACATTTTTTTTGCCTGTTGTTTGTCTTTGTTCTTTTTAGCCAAATGCCATTTCGTATTTGAAGTGTGTAACTTAATAAGTTGTGATGCACAGATGTGCTTGGACACATAGTATGTTCTGTATTCCCTACCACCAGTCTACCCATTTTCATAGATAGCTTCTGGGCCTGTATTGCCTTAGGGTGTATAAATGGAGCATTTTCCTGTGAAAGAGAAGAGTCTGATTGCAAAAAGGCAGTGCCTGCCAGGCTTACAGATGAGACTGAGTGCTGGAAGAATAATCAGAATATCTTGATCCTAAAATGAACTTTTCATCATTGAAGTCCATATTTTTTCCTTAATTCTATTTCTACATCCATCTTCCTAAAAACTACCAAAAATAGGTAGTTTTCACCCATCTTTGCTAAACCTGTCAGCTTTTTTCTCTTATGATGGTCTTGCTTAGGAGAGAGTGAGCAGGGCTAAAGATCTCAATTTTTTCTCCTATCCCCAGCTCTTTGGTAAGTGAGGTTAATATCTTGAGAGGCACTGAAAAGATCTGTCATTTTTAGAACATATAAGTATGTGAAAGACAGCTGGGTGAGTACCATGGGGAGGAAGAGAGCTCATGGAGAACAACAAATGTAATGATGAACCAAATTTCCAAATTTGGTTTACATTTGTTGATCCAATAAGCATTCCAGGTTAGGCTGGAATTAATATGAAATTTAAAAACTATTTTATACCACTTGTAAAACTTTTCTGTTTACCTTTGAAAACTGTTAATTTGGAAGTGCATACTGGGAAACTTTACATGAAGGGTGCTGGTAGCAACATATGATGGGCAAATGATGACACAACATATGATGAGTAAAGTGGCAAGTTCATTAAAAAGATAACCCTTCTCTGTTGTGTAGAGCTTAGTGTAGAGGGTAGATCCACCTTAGGTGTGAAAGATGTTGGTGAGAGCAGAGGTTGTTGTTTGGTTCCTGCAGGAAAAGGACACATGGATTGAGAATGGGATTGGGAAGAGTGCGATAGTATGGGCTATGAGAGGGAGGTTAAGAAGAAATTTTCAGGAGTACAGGAGGACAAGCAGTGAGAATTTAAAGAAAGACTGCTGGTAGGCAGCTAGGCCCCGTTAAGTGAGTCCTTTATGAAAGGAAGTTGGACTTCGGACAAGAAGCTTGGAAGATGATCCTCAGATACATGCAGTGAAAGTCCTGTAGCGAGGACTCCTCTACAGCCTGGAAATGCCAGTTGTGTGTCTGTCATCTTGAACTCTTCTGTGGTATAATTGCTTACCTGCTTGGATAAGAGCTGTGAGAAGATGACAAGTAATCGTGAAGCGTGGCTGGGGGTAGTTATTTCTTTCTGGGATGAATGGTATTTTCAGAGGGGGATGAAGTTATCTGATGTGTGAAAGGAAACTGAGACAATCAAGGAGGCAATATGATAATATATGCCATCTGCTTAGTCCTGCCATCTGATTTTAAACAGCTTTAAAATAAACCCTCCAACAGTCAACTAGTGCTTGCATTCATGAGGAAATCGCTGCCTTTTCAGGGTCCGTGTTTGTGTGTACTCAATGCATGCTCTTTGGGGAAAGAAATGGGACTTTAAGCACTGAGCTTTATTTCATTCAATGACAGCAGGTGGCAGGTTTGCAGTTCTGTTCCAGCTGACAACGATATTCTCCTTGATGATTAAATTGTATTTAATGCATTCTTTGAAGTGAGGCGGAAAATGATATGAGCAGTTCTCAGTGCCCTTTCATGAAAGAGCATGTCTCAGCTGGTGGGCTCTCCTCATTCAGGAACTGCCTCAATTGTAAGAGCAGCCGCAGTCACAGTGGGGCAACGAGATGGTGTGACCCAGCTATCAAGCTGCCTTTTAACTTCTTTTTTTTTGTTTGTTCAGCCATACTAATGAGGATGGTGTGTGTGTTGGGGGGTAGGGGCGTGTTAGTTTATAATCCATGTTGTAATTTAGACCCTAGGTAAATATACTGCATTGAAAACAAGGTAGGTCAACATTAACTGAGTGTTGTTATGGGTAGTATTGGGTGGGACTGGAAAATACATCTATTCATCATGCTCTTGCTATCTGTACAGGTAAAAAAATAAAATATAATTTGTTCCAAATTAGCAGGAAATGTAGGCAGATCCTGGATTGGTCTGCTGGAACATTTTCTCAATCATGTACAAAATAGAAACCTCATAAAACAAAATGCTTTATTTTATAATGCATGATGAACATCCATTCTGCTTGTCAGGAGGCTTGCAGCTAAATCTCTGCTGAGTTTAAAGGCAAATTTGCCCAGGAGGGAAGCAGAGATGTGGAGTCTTTGCTCAAAAGGCCTGCTTAGTTATTGGACAAGATATTTTCAGGCATGTATCATACAAAGCATCCTGAGATTCTTAAAACATGAGATCTGAGAAGGCCAGCACTAACTCCAGAACTACATAGCGGGCTGTATGATATAAAAGGAGAGTAGTCATTCAGTAGAAAAAATGACTAGGTGTGCAAACATTAAATAGTACCAAAAATAATGAGTTTGTGTGTTTTGTGTAAAATGCATCACAGGAAATTTCCATTCTGAAAAGAATATGAAAATTTCCCTTCTGAAAAGGAAATGTATTTTTCTCTTTCAACTTCCTTCAGTTTTGAAATCCAAGTTAGCTCTCAATGCCTCTCTTACACTTCTTCTTATTTTTTTTTTATTTTTTATTTTTTATTTTTTTTTTAATTTTATTAACCAAGACAAAAGAAGAAATAAAGAAGGAACCCCAGCAGGCTTCCTCTTCCTTCCTTCCTTCCAACAGGGGGGAGATAAGTGGACAATGTTAAAAGTGTTTCTTGTTTCAGAAAAGGGAAACAAAATGTGTGTTGGAGAAGGAAGTCTTGATTAAAAAGGTGTAAACTCCTTCTGTCCCCCTGATCCCTCAAATAAAGCACAACTTGCCGATGAGCTGCAATATATATCTCTCTCTCATTTTGTTATATTTCATAAGCAATCACTTCTTCTCTTGTTTAGCCGGAGTATGCAAATGTTTGCTTTTGGTACATTCCACCGAGTTTAAGAAAAATGGAGGATGGACCTGAATTTTGGCAGAAACTACATGAGGTGAGTGTCACATGAACGGTGTTATCTGTAGCTTACTGATCTATCTATGTAAGAATGTGAAATAGCCCCTGGCTTTTCCAGACATTAACCTATCAGTGAAATGGTGATTTATTCCTCAAATAGATGTTACTAGGATTTTTAAGTTTGTTCCCTATTTAGACAAAGCAAATTATTCTTTTTCTACATGCAAAAAGATGCACACATTTCCAAGTATTCCGCTTACTATCAAAGCTGTTAGCAGATGGCAGAACTGAGAGAAGATGAACAGTCTTGTCTGCATCTCTTGTCTAGACAGAGTATTCATTACCTATTGCAGACACTTAACATTGTCCTTGGAACTTGTCTTGCATTACTGTAGAAAAGGCAGGTGAGGAAATGCTTAAGAATACATTTCTGATGTTAAACAACCTGTAAATGAATACAGAAATACAATGGGAAAAACTTCAGTGATGAGCATTTTGGTAACTCTGCCTGCCATTCATATACATCTTGGAACAAAGTAGCAGTGAAATTTTGAAGTAACAAACTGGGAATAAGTTGTTAAGAATTAATTAGGAAACAATAGACACTGGTATTAATTAAGCTAATTGCTTGCTCCTCCCTGTAGCAACTTCAGTATTCTGCATTATTTTTTCCCCTGGAATTTCTTACTAGAAATTTAAACTAGAACATAGATATATGTATACCATAGACAGACAAAACATGCATACTTCCTATAGAGGCTGCTTTTCTTCCAGCAGCTTTTCCTTCACAGGAATTACTTCAATTTATAGTTGATGCTGTTGTCTTTTTGGGGTGAGGTCTTCCTTAAACCTGTCTGTGTTGTTTTGGAAAGTATATTTAACCCTTGCAGTTCAAAGTTGTTCATAACCACAGTGTACATTCACTACATTTTCACAAAACATGAATGGATTGTGATCCTTTCATATAGGGCTTACCTTCCTTTTGTTAGAGTGGAAGGCATATATATACATATCTCCTGTACCCGTGAGGATTTGGAAAGGGTGCAATGGGAAGGCATAGAAGAAATAATGCTGCACCTACCACCTTTGATTTATGTATGCAAGTGAGAGGACTGAGGAGGGAATGGGTGAGGCACAATGAAAGTCTTTGAGCACATAAATTGTGTGTGATTGAGTGGATTTTTGAGTTCCTGATTCCTTGCTGGTGCTTCCAGTCAGAGGGTGGGGAATAGATGCCTAACTTTATTATATGTACTGATACAGACATTTTCCTAGCAGGTGTTTTGTGAGGGAGAGATTGTGTGCAGATTTTCCCAAGAACTGAGCACCACTGCAGATCTCAAACATTCTTTTCATTGGCAAGGTGACATATTCTTGATTCTTAGTGCCTCTGATGAAGCACTAAGAAAATAAATAAAATTATAATTATTTATATCCTCTCTCTATATATAATTATTTATATCCTAAATTATAACCTATTTCTCTCTCCCTCCCCAAACTACCCCACAAAAACAAACAAACAAAAATTAAAACAAATGAACAAAACCCAACCAACCAAAACAAAACAGAGCAGAACTCCTTAGCAAAGCAAGACAATGCATGGCACAAATTTCTCTCCTGGGATGATGAGATGGCAAGAGAGGAAATAAATGAAGAGTGCTAGTTGCATTGATTTAGGCACTGCTAGGAATTTGTTGGACATCACAGAACTGAGCTTGTTACAGAACTAGAGGATGTTATTTCACCTCCATCATACTTGGCAGAGACAGGTCTGGGGTTGCTTTGCTTTTTGGATGCTAGGGTCCAGTTTGGGGCACAACATGCATCAGTGAGCAGAGAAGATGACAGCACTGGGTTGTACAAAATAGGGATGACTTGACTTTTCTAGCTAATGTCAATTTGTTCTGTAAGATTGCTGTTGCAAACACCATAGTCATTATATTAATATTACATTAATCAGTACAGATACATAGGCATGAAGGAATGTACCCTTACTAGCAATGTGTAAGTGATTAGAAGATGCAGCCTGGAGATATTTTTGCATCGTGCCATCAGCAGGCAGATGAAGATGTGTACAGTTTCCTGACTGCAAGTGCTTCCTGAATCTTCCCACTTTCACAAAAATGAGCGTTAAATACTTTAGTTCACAACCTGTCTTTCCACACAACATTTTTTAACAATTTTTCCGTTTATCCAGAAATCAATCTTCCTTTTTTGTTGACCTGTATATCTGACAATAATTAAGGAAACGTATGTCTTAAAACTCCCTTGAGCAAATGATTGATTTTGTTAAACTGATTGTTCAGCAATATTTTTTAGAATAACATGCTGTCATCGAAGGTTAGTTAAGTGAGCTTTAGTGCCAGTGAAATTTGATAAACCAATATCTCTGATCCTCAGCTTTCTGAAGAATTTGCATAGTCCTATGCAAAGTAACCCTGAAGGTTTTCTGCTGTTCTGGCTCTTCTCCAGATTTCATGGCCCACTTTATGTGGAAATGTCAGGGCTGACTGGATGACTGGATCACAGTGTGATACCTGATTCTGATGTCAAGTCTTCTAGCTGTCCTACATAAACTGTGTCTATCTGAAGGTGATTTTTTTTTTCTTTTTGGTGTTTTTTTTTTTTTTTTTTTTGCTTCTTTTCCTTAAATGAGGGGGCCTTGGACTTTAGGTCTGCCCTCTTCAGAGTCTCCATCATGTAAAATGGAAAGGTGATGGGAAAGAGTGGCATGGACAATTTGCAACAGCCACAAGCTGGTCATGTGAGTCACCACCTAAACACTTTAGAGAACGAGAAACAATATGGTGTTGGCAAAGTAACAACCAGTACAAATGGTACATTATCCTGTTACCCAGTGAAACAGGAAATTCTGTGCACAACTGTGGTCTTACAGCATTTTCATTGCTTGGAATTACAGCAGCAGTTAGCGGTACAGTGAAGCTGGTTCTTTTTTTACAGTACAGCAAGGCACTGGAGGCAGGTGGTCCGAGATAGTTCATACCCTGAATATTTTGCAGTACTCTGTATGTAGCACGATGTAACCCTTGCAATGCAAAGTGTCTTTCAATGTCATTGCTTATAAGTGAAGAGGGATTTCTTCTTGTAGAAACCATATGAATGGCACTCTGTGGTAATTGGGGAACTACTGTTTAATTCAGCTAGACATATTTGTAAGTGTGGTTGTTTTGTCGTTGCAAAATCGAGGCAGTTACTGCTGACCTGGAACGACATAATTCATGGATGAAGGAACCAGACTTGGAATTGCTTTGTTAGTGCTCTATGTGCCCCCTAGTGGTGTTTTTTGCTCCTTTCCCCTTTATGAAGCGCGGTAAGATTTACTTTGTTTACTGCTGAGGACAATCAACGTGTCACTTAGTCACAGTGAGATAAGCATAACTGGAAATTATAAACCAGAAGTGGAAGTGAGAGAAGTAAAAATTTTCAGCCCAGACAATTCCAATATTCATATTTTATCCATAATTGCAAATACTTTTGCATATTCCTACTTATAACAATCTTCTCTTCAAAAATTCAAAGGTTCAGAAATTCATCTCATGCTGGAATGTCTCCAGGTGATGCAGAACCAGATGATTATTAGTAATACTGTCTCTGAAAGGCTTTCTGGAGGCATGGGGTGTGCTAGGGCACAAGAAGAGTTTGGAGGGATAAGTCTGGAACTATTGCCATCCTATTGCTAACCCAGCCAGCCAGCCATGCGTTATATGTTCTGGATCAGCGTGTAGTCTGCTCAAACTCATTGTGGTCTAGAGGATTAAGAAGGAGATGCAGAAGTAGCTCTCTTTAACAGAGCCCCCTTCTACTGAGCCTACTGGAGCCTGGCCTTGCCAAAAAGTTGGAGCACAAAAGTAGGTAGACTGCTGCATGTTAAATATTGCTCAGAAAAGAAAGCTAGTAGTACTTATTGCCAGGTATTGAAGTTCTCAAAATGGGGGTTAAAAAACTTTTAGTAGGTTCGTGGTCCATCTTTTACACTTCACTAAACTGTACCTACTCTGTAGTTCTAAACAACACATATTGGAATATTGGTTTTCCAATGCTTCAGGAAAGCTTTTGTACATTGTTGTTAATTTCAATTACTCAAAATTCTAGCATCTCAGTCTTGATTTTTTTTTTTTAATGTTTATTTTTGGCCCTTTTTTGGATTTTTGGCCAAAGAATGCAAAACTTATTGGTAACGTTAGAAGGCTCAGGATACAACTTCATAATGAGACCTCTATAGCTTAGAATGTCATTTTGGCCCCTCCCCTCTTCCACTCAGTAAAAGGTAACGTCCCCCCTCTTAAGAATATGATGTCTGCTAACTGAAGGTATATTTGTAAAATAGCCTGTCACGCTGACTGGTGTTTTGATACATTTATATAATGAGAGGTTTCATATCAAAGCAGTAATATAAGGAGGTTGAAGTGGTGTTGCCTTGGCAACCTCTGAATCTTGTGGTCTTTGTGGTATAAATCAAACACTAATCAAGGACCCGATTCAATATTCTCTATATATTCAAAATATCTATTGACTATGGTAATAGGTTTGAATGGGAAGGGAAAACAACACCTTCAACAAATTGCATTAATAAAGTTTGCCCTCAATATATTGTAACAGCTAGAGAAAAATGGCATAGATTATAACCATGGCATTAAATGCAGAGGGCCCAGTTTGATGCACAAGAAAGGTTCCTAAAATGTCACTGCAGCTATATTTCCACTTAAGATTGTATTCAAGATGTTGTCAGTAAAATGCCTGGCATCCTTGCATAAAATACTTTGTGTTATTTTTACATTTGAACAACAAAATACTTAACTATTTTAATGTGTGTTAAAAGTGTAGTATATGAAACCTGTTGCTATGAATTATTCTCACATGAGTAATTGTTATGGTAACAAGTATCCTTACTGATTCTAACTTCTAGCTCTCCTTGACACGAGTTTCTTTGGAGAGCCACATCAAATGACAGGGAAATCAATGGTAAAATTTACACAGAAGTATATGGGAGTTAAATTGGCTAAATCATTGTGACTGACAGCTCTGGAGGTGTTCATCAGTCATTTGTGAATACTGTCTGCTGATCTAATTGTTTCTGATCCCTTGTGTTTTCTTGTTGCGTTGAACTAACGTAATCATATAGAAATGCATTTGGACAAGAATAGAGAGAAAAAGAATGGGTCAAGGTGTTTTTGTTTGTTTGTTTGTTTTTCCAAACGTATGTGAAGAGATGGTACCATGACTTTTTTGCCTTCTCTCAAAGCCACCTACAAATCTGTTGTGAACTTCAAGAAAAAAGACTCTACAAGTAAAAGAGATTGCTTTGGCAGGTTTAGAGGTCTAAAAAGAAATACCTTCCAAGGGGATGGATGATCATCTCAAAGAACCAGATGGGGATCTTCCAGAGAGGTTGTCTGAGGAATCTTGGTTTGTAAGGGAAATCTTCAGAGTCAAAAATTCCAGCTTCATCCTCTTTGACTTGAGGCAGATACTCAACAAGGAGGTGGCACAGCTTCCCTCCAGCTTCAGCACAGAGGAAGTCCCAGATCATGACTCAAGCAACCTAAAGTCAAATCCACCCTTTGGAAAGAGTTGTCTCTCCTCATTATTTGAGAGAGGAAATTTAGAGATGCCAGGATCCCAGAATGGATGCCTTAATTCATAGACACAAATAAGGAGAATGCAGTACTAAGTCTTGAGTATGTGGCCTTAAAACAGACCTTCATTTCACCAGCCCTTGAAGAGAAGAGCTGCAAAATTTCCTAACTCAATGGGCCCAACTGAATTCTCTATTTTATGTTCAGGGGAGGCAGAATGGCAGCATTCTTGGAGAGGTGAGAGCAAGAGGCCCAGCTGAGGCAGGGCTGCAGGCAAGTACCACAGGGAGAGAGGTGCAGTAAGCCCTGAAACCACAAAATGAGTAATACAGTAATAAGCAGGACTTATGTTGTAGTATGACTATTTCTCAGGAGAGAATGGTGCTCAGAAAATCAATAATAAAATGTCACTTGTTAAAGTAACAACATCTCTTATTTTGCAATTAATTGTACATAATATGCAGTAGTAGATGAATAAAATCTTTGTAGTTTAGCTGCATATAAATTATTGTTATTGTTAAGCAGAGAGATTTAGGCTCTGATAAATGAGAAGAAACAATGCAATGGGCTGTAATAGTACAGGCAAATTATAGCACTGTATTCGTACCTTGTTAATGAGGGATTTGCACACTTCCCTTTTCATATGTATTTTCTGCAGTTTTATATGACTCAGCAGTACAAAAGTATTTGCAGCTGTTAATTAAAGAAGAGATTTAGCATGACTTTGTTTTAAGTGTCTCATCTGTAGATATGAATTGCAAGAACATAAAAATATTATGCCTTTAAAAATGTATTAATTCAAAATATAATACTTTGTTTTCTGACTGGCAATCTGCACATACCTGGAGTTTATGACTTTGCTCCATGTTATATTTATTCATGCTTGAGTACTGAAGTAGTAGCACTAGAGTAAGGGGCCAGATTCACTGCTAAAGTCTCTTATCAGTAGAATTAGGGATCAATACTTTTAATATTAACAGTGCCGATCTCATGTTAGACCTGGATGCTCGCTGCACTCCAGTATGTATATTACTTTGGTGGAATTGTACGCCTGCTTAACTTTCAGTCTCCATGCAATGGTTTGGGAGACTGTTGACCAGCTCTCAAACTTGCTCTTCGTGATGTTGGCTGGCATATTTGGAAATAGAAAGAAGGTATATTTGTGTGAATGCACTGTATCCTACAGTAGAGGTAATAAGACAAGGAACGATGCGAACTGCTTCCAGCCTGTGCTTTCTGCAGTAGTACTAAGTGGTATTTCAGTAATTCATGATGTGGCATTTGTAGAGATTTCTGTTACAGAAATCTTTACTTTTTTTTTTTTTTTTTTTTTTTTTTTTTTTTTTTTTTTTTAGGTCAGAGAAAACTTTTCATTGAGATAAATAGGCAAGAATCAATATCAGTAAAAGAGTTGATAATTACCTTCCAATTCATTTCACCCATCCAATTTCTGTCCTTTGGATAGCTGGCTGTTTCTTTTCTATCCCCTCAGTCCCTTCCTAGACTTGTAATACCAGGTTATAGCTGGAACTGATGATATTTACATTCTATCCAGCAACAATAACATATCTGGCAACAAAGCATTTCTACTGTAAGAAGACTGTTACACAGCTTCTGAAACTACCCCTCAATTCTCAGAACAAAGAAAAGAAACCCAAATGGCTTTGCTGCTGTACTGTTTACCAGATGAGAGTGCAGGGCAACTTTTGTCAGAGACTTAACGTTGAGCTGTGCATGTTCAGGGCCCACTGGGGACTGAAGTCTATTGATCCCTAGTGCTCAGCCTACAAATACGATCGAAGCTGTGGGGAAGGAGTCTGCTGCAGCTCCATCTGTTGCATTCAGGCTGAACAAGGATTTCCTCTTCCCCAAGCCACCTGCAGAGCAAGATTGCTCAGATCTCCAGAGGTGAAGTAGATTTCACACTAGTCGTTTTCTTGCTTGAAATTCTTTAAAGGATAATGGAGGGTCCGATCATTTCTCTGTGTGATAATACACATAATGACATGAAATGAAGCGGGGGTGAGGGGGAATGGACAAAGTGGAGAAAAATATTGTGAGGAAATAAAATTGTGAGACTGACAGATCCAAAGCAAAGAACCCAGTCTTTCAAGGAGATCAGTGCAGGATGTATTTTCATCACAGTATGTAAGGCTGTGTAGCTAACTCAAATGCTAGGAGCAGTATAGCCGTGTAAGTATGGCGCTTAGTTAAGGTTAAAACTATCTCACTAGGAGTAGTTAGCTAACAGGGCTGTTCTTTCTGGACCCAAGCAAATCACCCCACCTATAGTGGGGTATGTTTTGTGTAGATGTACTCCCTTCTTACAGAGGAACCACAAGTTCAAAAGTGATGTTGGGTTATGTTGTCATAACCTTTAAATCTATGGTTTATTCTTTGAGAAAAATGTAGTATGACTTTTTAGCCTATTTACAGTCAAATATTTTCCATTCTGAGATTTGCTTATAGCTGTAGCAAACTGCTCTACTCTTGATATATTTTGTTGGCTTCCACTAGTGCATCCACACAAGTTCCAAACTTCTCCACTGCCCTAATTTTTCATGCTATCTTACTAAAACCTAGGGGTCTTCTAGCTTTCCATTCAGATACAGAAAACAAACAAGTAGATTTCAAACACTTGCATTGTTAAAAGCTTTGCATACAATAAATCTTTCTGTTTACACGTAGAAAACATCTAAAGAGGCTCATTTTCAAACTGAGATCACAGAAGCAAAGGGCAAGGGGATTCACCGGGACTGCAATCTCCACTACACTTCATTGCCAGATTCAATTGGTAGAATGGTGCTAAAGCACAGCATAGACTCTTACTATTTCTGTGTGAAACAGTAGTATTTAATACAGCAATATTTAATTTATATCACTTTCAAATAGATACCACATGGAGCAGTGGAAGTCTTGTAGCCTTTGTTAGAAGTCTCGCTGATTACAGAATGAACAGGATTGGAAAATTAAACTCAATTTCTTAAAAAAAAATATATATATATATTTTTTTTATTTTTTTTTTTTGGGGGGGGGAGGGGGATTAAATGGAAGTTGGCACAGTTCAAACAAATTAAGTAGGCAGGTGGTGACATACCTTAGAAAATTGTCCTTTCCACATTTGTGAAGAATTGAAAAAATATCTAAGATATCTAAGTGCTTCTAATTTGGAGATAATGGTCATCATGATTACACTAGGGTAAAACTGAAGCGTTGAAATGGTTCATGAATGACCAAGGTAGAAAAGAAAAATAATGATCATTCCTGTGAACGTAAGAACAAAGAATAATTTAATATTCTCTATTACAGCTAGCTGGTCCTTAAGCTAGTATGCAGAATAGCTAATCTGAAAACTAATTCAACCTTGTAATGTTTTTTATAAGCAAATGTTAAACAACTTTAAGAGGATAGGAAGCCAAAGGGAATTTAGACTAAATCTCTCCTGCTAGTTAAGCCTTGTTGCATATTTGAAAGGCAGGTAAATTAATGATGAATTATCAATATGGTACAGATAAATAAGGGAAAAAAAGGTATGGATGTAAGAATTTCTAGCATCTGTGCATTTCTTTGCACTAAGAGCACTCCAACACGTTATCCTTATTTGTATCTCCTGTCGTTTCAGAATAGCATAATAAAAATAAACACTTTATATTTTGAGTCATGCTGCCACACAGAACAATATCGCATTTTTGTTCATTACTGCTGTAGAAATGAAAAATTACATATTTCGTAATGCAATACTACGAGACTTTTCAGAATCATTCTCATGCACATTTTGAATATAAATGTGTGTGCACACTCATGCATATATATGTTTATGATTGTGTATATATTTACATATTGGGATCATCTAAAAACCATTCTTGAAAAGGGGAAGGATAAAATAAGGCATAGTATTGAATTAAGTGTATTTTTAGAAAAACTTGTTAATGTAATCATACAATCATAGAATAGTCGAAGTAGGAAGGGACTTTTAGAGGCCATTTGGTCCAACCCCACTGCTCAAGTAGGGACACCTAGGGCCAGTTGCCCAGAAGATTTTGGAGATCTCCAAAGAGGGAGACTCCACAACCTCTCTGGGCAATCTTTGTCAGTGCTATCACCTTCACAGTAAATGAGATGAAGTGTTTCCTGATGTTCAGAAAGAACCTCTTGTGTTGCAGTTTGTGCCCATTCCCTCTTGTCCTTGCACTGGGCACCACTGAAAAGAGCCTGGTTCCATCTCTGCACCCTTCCTTCAGGTATTTATATACCTCGTAAGGTCCCTCCTGAGCCTTCTCTTCTTTTGGTTAAACAGTCCCAGCTCTCCCTTCATGAGGTTCTTGTCAGCCAATTTCTCCAGCCTTTGGAGGTTAAAAAAAAAATCTGTTGTCTGCATGTTCCAATTTCTGTTAAACATGGTCAACATTTTTGGTATTTTAAGTCTTTGTTGGCTACCTTTGTAAAAACAAACAATAACAAAAACCCAACACAAAAGCAAATACCTCCTCATCCCTTGCAAATATACACTTTCTGATACATGGTAACCTTTAAATCTATGGTTTATTCTTTGAGAAAAATGTAGTATGACTTTTTAGCCTATTTACAGTCAAATATTTTCCATTCTGAGATTTGCTTATAGCTGTAGCAAACTGCTCTACTCTTGATATATTTTGTTGGCTTCCACTAGTGCATCCACATTCCGGACTGTGCTACTTGTTTGCCCAAACAACACGTATTTTCCTCTGCTTAATAAGACTAATTACTCTTCCTTTCCTTTGCTTCCTTTTGGAATTAGAACATATTGACTAATATTTTAAATGGCCTTTTGTGCTTGCCTGTGAAGAGAACTGCTTTTAATAAGAAAGCTGAACTTGAAGACATTTAACACAGTTAATTTAGTTCTGGTTAACCCTATTGACTATGTTCTTAAAAAGCAGCACTCTGTTCCTACATATCTGTGCACCACTTCATTATGCTCTCTCAGTGCCATATGCACATTAATAACCAATGATGGAAGAAAAAAAAGTTTGAGTTACAGGCTGAACTCCAAACTACAGCTTTTCTGAAAGTGTCATAGATCACGTTTAATAGCCTGTGGATCAAAATGAAACCCAATATACATCACAGGGGAACTCAATAATTGAAGCATCCCAGGAATGTCTAAGTACTGGAGTCCTGAGGTCACTGGAAGCTTCATTCTGTGCTCAGTTTTTACCTGAATAAGCACTGTCCCCTCTCCCCGTCATCTTTTCTTTCTGTAGCAAATGGTAATCATATTTTAATGCACTTAAATGATTTTACATGGCATTTTGGAGGACAATGAACTCTCTTGTCTTCCCCTTCCTCCTCCTTTTATTTCTGTCAAATGAGAAAAACAGTCATTCAGAGGTATTGGCATTTCTGAGTCTTCGGTACACGTGAATTGCAGCTTTCTGTGCTAGGTGGCTGCAGAATGGTCCCACAAGGGCACTGAACATGGGCTCTGGGTCTGTGAAGCTGATCTGCACACCAGTTCTGAATTCACTCCTTTCGGGGGCTCTCCAAAGCATCCAAACTGGTCCCTTGGTGCTGTGAACGCAGTAATTTGCAACCCTGGGGCTGCACAGGTGGTACTGCGTGGGTAGGGGGGAGCACGCTTAGGTTTGTCTCAGGAAAGCAGCAGTTACAGAAGGGTTTTATAGACTCTGTGGTTTACATAGGGGATAAATTTCATTCCTATGTGAAAGGTGGAAGGAAGGTTGAATTTCACAGCATCCTACTGACATAAAAACTAGGAATGTAACCATAAAAAGCCTGGCCAATCTGAGGCCCTTGGGCCTTTCTTGAGTTGTGTTCACAGGGCTCCAGTACCAGGACTGTACCATATGACTGTAGCAGAGCTGGGCTGGTGCAGGGTGTGCTGGTTTGTCCTGAGCCCTAGGGCCCTTAGAGGTAGCGACACAGCCATGCAGCCCAGGCCAGTCCCATCCTGCCATAGGCACCGGTGCTCCCCAAGGAGCTGTTATTTCACCTTATGCATTTTAACTGCTCCTAGAGCTGGCCTTCCTGCAGCTGTCTGCTCTGTGGTTCCCCAACTCTGCGAGGATTTTGGAGAGCTGCTCAGAGGACCCAAGGTTCTGTCTTTTCTGATATATGGTGGGACTTTGAACTCAGTGGGGTTGATGACTGATGAATGCAAATAAGGGAATAACAGATGATTTTTAGGTGAACACTTCCAGTGAACATTCTGGGAATGATGAGATGATTGTCCAGCAGAGCCTCTGGTTTGATACATGATCATTATATATATATTCCCTATTCTTGCTAATACTTGCTATTCCAGCACTGTAGGATTTATGTAGGATAAAAGTAATGCCTGTCCCTCTCACTGAGAATCTCACTGAGAGTGAAAACAAAGAAGGCAGCTAAGCAAAAACTATTTTTGGCAATTGTTTCAGTGCCAATGAATTTCTTAGTTTTGCACTCAGCAAACTGCAGTGTTCTATGGAAACCACCAGCTCTTGGTTTGCACCTTGTCAGTGCAGCCTCTCCCTCTGCAAGGGCGTGGTAACAGGAGATTTTCCGAATGCTTTCAATATTTTATGAAGGTCCTTGAATATCAGAAGTTGCAGGCGGGCTAATGACAATCTCATGAATGAATAATGACTGCCAGTGTGGTCTGTTGGTCACGGCTTTTTAGACAAACCCTTTCTACGCTACACAATAAAGTTTCCTCTAGTTACAAATCTTTCTAGTAGCATTGTTGCCATTCTGCCCTGCCAGCTGGTGCCTGCTGTGGTATCTGAATGAACAAAGAGTTTTCTAGCATTCTGTTGTTTTTGGCGTGTTTAATAAATAACAGCAATGAATTGGCTCTAGTGCAATAATAGTGATTACAAGATTAATAGTACAGTGATTTTTCTGGTCACTTTATAGGGAATTGGACGGAAGGAAAATATAATCTGAATTCCATCCATAGTTAATGGACCCCTGCAGCATGACCTGATATGTTTTTGATGGAAAACTAGATAAGATACCTTTTTGCCTAGTCAGCCAGAAAACAGCAGCTGCTTAACCGTAAAAGCCTTTATTTTACTTCAGAATTAAAGGCAGACTTCTGCTGTAGTCTGAAGCCTGGGCAGCAGTTTCAGCACTGTCTTAACCTATTTGGAGAAATATTTTATTGTATTTGTTATGTCAGGTATAAGCGGGGAGCTCCTGTGATGTATGGGCACTAGGGCATATGCAGCATTTTTGGAAAAGAATGACAGATATCCCAGGGTTGCAAATGTCTGATCAAAGGGTTGTCAATGGTTGTTTTGGGGTACAGGAGAAACATTTATGGCTTTACACTTCTGCGCATGCTGGGCAGCTTGTGTAGATTTTGTGAAAGTGCAGCAGTGCATGGAAATGTTCTTGCTTTGTCCCTCTTAGTCCAGATGATGCATTTTTTGGAGGGGCACCAGAGCAGGAGTACAGGTACTGTAGAGGAAAGCATGTTCTCTGCCAAGGAAGAGCAATGAAGTTGTGTTTTCACTGCCATTCCCGTCTCTTTTCGCTTTCCTACACCTTCTGCAGCATCAGTTCTTTATCACTACAGCGTTTGTGTTCTTGCCCTCTGAATGGACATCTCTTTCTATGCTGGGAGACACTCGTGTCTGGACAAGGGATGTCCAGAGATCTGTAGAAAGACATCAGCTGGCTTTACCTTTTTTCCTTGAAAGTACGCTTCAACTGTGCTTGTGCTGGACAGGAATGTATGAGCCCTTATTTATTGAGCTTTATATTCCAGCATATGAATTATGAAACTAAATGAAAAGCTACAGGTGATTTGAACCTAGCCATGGAACTGAAGCCTACAGTCAAAAAGAATGGAAGGATAAAAGCAACTACTTGGCTTCCTCTTTGTTTTGGGGACTTCTCTCTGGGAAGCCCCTTGACTTTCTACAAGGACATCTTCCTGAAGGGCATCTATTTTTGACTAGAAAAAATCAAGGAATGGCAAAACTGCCATTTTCCTTGGCACCTCCTTTCAACGGTCAGTTAGCCTTTCTGTATAAAAGGAGATTGGGAAGGGATGAAAAAATACCTTTACAAAATAAAATAGCCTTCCCTAGTCTGTTCGTCCATCCTCACATACTCACAAATTTTCATCAAGTCACCACTCGCTCTTATTTATAAGCTAAATAGGTTCAATCTTTAAGCCTTCATTGGCCATTGAATCACTTCTGTGGATGTCATCAACATCCTTCCAGTTTATCATTATCATAAAAAAATACAAATAAACATCTGAACTCTGTATTGTTGCCAGTACCTGAGTGTCTGATACAGCATGTGGGGGAAAAACTGCCTCCTTAATACTTATGTACTTGTTCATAGCAATCACAGATCATACTAACTTCTTTCTTCTGCTTTTCTTTGGGAGATCGAGCTGATGAAGCTTTGCAAAATACATACAAAGTAATGACGAATACTGAAATGAGACCTTTTTTACATGTGTGTTTTTGTATACATGACTATTTCAGGAACAAAAGAATTTGTGTAGACACTTTTAATTTCTCCTCCCCACCCCCCCGTTGGGTCAGGGAGAGTAATGAGTGGTCCTGGGATCTGGGGATCCATGTTTAAGGTCAGCCCCAACCAGTTTAAAGTGTCCAGATATATGACCTAATTACAAAACTTTGTTGTTTGTCTTTTGGAACTTTTAAGAGCTGATTTGGGGTGTGACGTAGAATGAAAAGAATTGCTGAGAACTCAGTTCTCAGTTTCTTGTCAGGAAGGATTCTTGGTTTCTGATAGGTGACCTGGAAGTCCATATAAATTTTGATATTTTTTTTTGTTGACTACTACAGTTTTCAGAGTCATTATCTTTAAGATAGTCATCTGTTCTTAGCTGAGTCTATTTTTTTTTTTTTCTCCCCGTAATGCATAGCTTACCTTTTGGCTATATTAAAAAGCTGTCATTAGAGTGGATTTGAGCACACCATGGCTGTGCAATTGCCTGTCTGCCTGTTTTCTTCATTTACGAGCCTCTTGCTCATGAATAGTATCAGCTGTCATTTATTGACTTCCAGAAAATTAACAATACGGATTAGCATCAAGACTAATCTCGATCTCTGTGGAGCCTCACTAGCAACTGCGTTTGATTAATGCTCTATTTGCTGCATGTGGAGATCTGCTAGTTACTCAAATCTTGCTTAGTTTTACTTTATTACTGTTATGTAGTCCTTTTTTTTTTTTCTTTTTCTTTTTCTTTTTTTCTTTTTCCTGGGTGCTGTTGCTGTGTGGATTTTTCCTGCTATTTTTCATCTAAATGGCTTTTGTAAGGCTTTCTTATTAGTGCTTTGTGTGAGTAACTCATTGAGAAACTTGTAATATCAGCAAAATAGTGAAGGCAGGCTGACCCCAAAAATGGCGTTCAGCAAAGATATAAATGTAACTAAACACAAAAGGCTGAGTTTAAAATTTGTTTATGTCAATTTTAAAATAACTATATATTTGTACCCTCTAGTTCATTATAAATTAAATTAGGGATAAATGTTTCCTTTGTTTTACTTTGTCCCTCTCTTTGCTGCTTCTAATCCTGGTGCTTGTATTCTGAAATTTTCTTATTACCCCAAAATGTATGCAAAGATTCAGCTTTTTTCAGTTTTGGGTACAAGCCATCCAGGCCTGTGGATCTGAAAATTTGCCCTTACTAGGTGTTTAACATCCCAATAGCTGCTAATGGCTTGGAAAGTTCATCAGCTTTGTGGGAATCCTTCATTCTGCTCCCTCCCTGCAGAAATGAAAAGCTTATTGAACACTTCTGCCTCGTCTACAGTTTTAACGATTAACCATGGCTTGGGCTTCGCTCATCCCTAACATACATACTTACCTACTTAAGATGTTTCTTCTTTTCTTAATCCCGTCAATCAAAGATTCCTTTTTCTTCTGATAAATTTTCTCCATGTCACATTTGTATTGATTGCTATCTGATCCGTTTCCCCTTTTCAACTTGTTAAATATTGCTTTGCTGTCTTTGCTTTGCCAATGAACCAGGATGGACTTTTAGATAAAGCTGTCTTCTTTCTTGATTGAAAGATTGCAGCTTTTGCCCTTCTAATCTCTTTTAAAAGAGCTGTAAGCTTTCATCTATTTTCTACCTGAAATTCTCTGGAAATTAAGACTTTTGAAAGGCCCTCTTTGATTGGGAGCATTCTTTTCTTTTGCCTGCACTGTGCCAGGATGTGATCAGTTCACAGAGGCTGATTTTTAGACCAGTGACAGTATCTCTGTGCCCCAGCGTGGTTGAAAATGAAGATGTAACATACTGGGTGTGCTCCACACCCTTGCTGGTGAGTTGGGACAGGATGCAGTGCTGTATAAAACTTGCTTGTGGACCTTGCTGGGGACAGTCTGGTTGTGCTGGGTCAGCGTGAGTGACAGTGGGATGTGGGAAATGGGGAGCCAAGGGAAGGCACGGTCAGTGCTGGGTACTGCGTATCTTAGGCACTTGAATAATGCCAGGGTTCATTTAATTACATGCATTTCTCCACAGAGACTCAGTAAGAAGTGTCTATCCTCGTGAATCGGGTTCATTTTCACAATCAATGGTAGCTACAAAGTAGTTGTGTTGACCTGGAAGATTTGTTGCCCAAGCTGCCAAAGCACTCTGCAAGAATTGTTTTGGGGTTGGTGGTTAGGACCTGGCTGTAGGACTGGTACTGTGTACCCTACTCTGGAACCCATATACTGAAAATATTTAGTGCAGGTAGCTGTGCCTGAGCTCAGAGCTCAAGCTTTCTGACCCAGCTGAGTGGGGAGCTACCCATGCATTTGGGGATTGCGTCTTGAACACTTATTTCCAATAGCTAGTTTTAAGCCATCGCTAGCAGTAAGCCAAGGCGACCATCGGGGGGCACCAGAACAACAGTAATATGTTTGAACTGCTAATTAGTGCACACACTGCTAATGTCTGTTTGGTGCACTCAGGAAAGGAAAAACAACAACTATGTTTGAGGAGAGGAGGAAATATCTTCCAGTTCTTAAATCAACATAATTTCCATAGTGATACTGCCAGCTCTGCTTTGAAGGCACGGACTGTTAGAGTGAACTACAGCAAGCATGATTTATCTCCTGCTTCCCAGGCAGCACGAGCTTTTTCTTCTTTCTCTCCTTCTCCCTCCCTCCCTTATTTTCTCCCTTCTTTCTTTCTTTTTCTTTATTTTAATCCTTTGTATAAAAATACATATTTCTTACAAGGTTTAGAGTTAGAAAGTAGATATTTTGAATAATCATCTCTGAGAGGTCAGTGTCTAATAAAAACATGAAACAGTGCTTGTAAAGATTTTACAGTTCTCTGCTTCCCAGGCATTTGAATTGTGCTCTGCGAGGTCTGAATCCCACGATGAGGCAGTACAGTTTTAACAGCAGTTGAATGCTGAGTGACAGTTCAGCTGATGCTCTGAATTTGAGACTCCATCTATATGGATTTTGGCGTGGACAGATACTGTGTAACAGTGGCTGGATGCTGCAGGGAAGTCACGGTGTCAAAGTGTCTTTGTCTGCTCCTTAACCTGACCTCACAAGGACGATGAGGAGCATGCCTGCCTTTTAGTGTGGGGAAGAGCAGTACTTTTCCTGTGAAAAAAGAAGGCTGTTCTGTAGGCAAAGACTTCTTGCAAGTGTGTCTTATGTAACATCCTGAGATTCCTCCTGGTAATCTTTGATGAAATATTGCATGATTATTATTTAATTCTGAAGGTGTGACCCTGTTTCAATAAAGACATGTCTTTTTTTTGTTTTGTTTTGATTTTGCCTTTTAAAGTTCCTCAGTAAAGGTACCAAGTTCCTGTGTGTTAAGTCACAGCATGCTTTCTGAAAGACAAGACTACTAGCCAAGATCTGACCTTGCTTGGCTGGTGCTATTGGAAAAATTGTCCAGGTTTTCCTCACTGTCCAGTTGCCTTACAGATTTACCAGTCTTGAGGTAGCGTCCATTTTGCGTGACTCAGTGTTGAGCCCACAATTACTCACAATATGGGTTTTATCCGTAGCAACACATAGTCTGTTTTTGTAAGTGAAGAATTTTGCAAATAATATTTCTGACAGTCTTGATAAAAAAAAAACAGATGACAATGACACAGATGTAACATTTAGATACTGAGACTTGAAAAGGTTTCTGGTGTGAAACCATGTTGCTTTTTCTCAGTAAGTAGTTTGGCTTGAAGAAAGATCTTCACCGTGCAGATCTTGCCTTTATATCTCTTGACCATCACAGCACCACCGTGTAGAAAACAGTGTCATTATGCAATATCTGGCTTTCATCAGGCAGCTCAGGATGCCTGGAAATTTCTGCGTTCTCAAACTCACTAAGCCTATCTCAGGTCTTCTAAAAATGATGAAAAGAACTGTTAATCCCTCTCCTGTTTACCTTGAAATCAGTCTCTCCCTGAATTTGTGCAGTTCCTCACTTTCTGCACTAGATGGTGATCAAAAGCAACCCATGCCGGGTTCTGCCTTGGCCTCCTGTCAGTTGACAGAGGATAATGAAAGTACATGAGACTGACCATTTTTCCTGCCAGCTTTTAAAGTTTTTCTCTGTCCCCGAGTAATTAATCTTTTTGGCAGAATCCTCTTAAAGTGGAAGTGAAAGTCTTTAGTGGCATTGCTAAGGTCTAATATCATATTGAACCTGTGATTTTTAAATTACTTGATAAACACATAGGAAGCATTTTTTGCCATTGTCATCACCAAATATTCATAAAATATCCTGTAACTTCAAGCTAGGATTAGTGGTGTTTATATAGTGCAGAAAGTCAAATATGCCAGTTTTCAGAATAGTTGCTACAGACCCAAACCCAGTTGCTGAATGTAAAAATTGAGTCCCGGTGCTTAGTACAAGGTAGTAACAGGGAAGGGGGAGCACTGCTCTGAAAATGTGCTTACAGATTTTTATAAGGTTAAAAACAAACTAAAGAGAATCCATCTCTGTACTTCCCACTCCAAAATTATAAAAACTGCACTAGTCCTGTACCTTGGGAATAGTGCTGGCTTCAAAGGGAAAAAATGCAAGATGTATTTTGCATTATGTAACTGGAAAAATGAAGTCCTCTGAAGAAAATCAGTCCAAAAATGCTCATTTTACAAAAAAAAAAAAAAAAAAGAAGAGTAATTTTGGTATTGGAGTCTGGTAGATGGATTTAGACAGATTAGAGACCTGGGAAAGGCTAGTACAATAGCGCTTAGAGTGATGGTTTGTAGAAAATATCAAAGGTGCAGTGTTTAAGTAGTAGGAGGATGTGCACTGCACTGGACTTCTGTGATCTGTACAGTAGACAAACAGTTGAAAGAAGGAGGGTGTCAGATAATAAGTCTTAATAGCTGGGAGGGTTTTTTTTTTGTCTTGTGCTTATCTCTTTAAGTAAAGCAGCAACAGCATGACTCAGGGTTAGTTACTCTGATGCATGCATCCTTCCTCTGGTGGGATTAAAGCTGGTTGAACCAGCCCTCTTCTGCTCCAGCTCGGAGACAGTCCCATGGGGGGTGGCTATGGCAAAAGATACAGTGCTGTGGGAAGGTGAACTACTGATGCACAGTGTATGGCTTAAATTAGGCATTGAGAATCCTCTGTTCCTCTTACTGAGCAGGACACACACACTCAGTCCTGAGGTCTTGTCCCAGGAGCTGGATAAAGAGGTCTCCCGTGGTCAATAACCTCAAGTTTAATATTTGCAACTCTTTGTCACTGCTACAAGGCAGTGAAGACACAGATGATCAGCCGATAGGAAGCTGGAGAGCAATAAATAAGTATCTACTCACAGGCGATTGTAGGGTTAAAAAAAGAGCAAAAGGAAATTTGATGCAGCTACAACATGTTTTACACTGGTGATGTGTGTAGCAATGAGGAAACGCATGGCAAAGCCAGATTCCAGACAACTGAGTTGATGATATGATTCATACACTTACTTTTTAACTCAGCACTCAGCCTGATTATAATGAGAATCATCTGAGGGAAGTAAAATAACAACAGTTTGAAGCTTGTAGGAGGACAGTAGCCTGCAGCCATGCTAGATGCAGAGCACCATGTCAATTGCTCTGCAGCATGTTGGAGAAATGGAGGTTATGCTGTGAACTAGATGGAGGTTTTTCTTTGCCTTGTGTTTTTGTGTTTGTGTTTTTTTTTTTTTTTTTTTTTTTTTTTTTTTTTTTTTTTTTTTCAAGGAGTCCTCTGTAAGTCTGACTTTTGTTCTGAATTGGTCCTCCATGGCTGCATGGATGTACTTGTATGCATGTAATATATGCAAGCAGATAGCCTGTGTATACATGAAAACTGGATCGTTGCATGTACACACAGCCAGCTTGGCAGCTGTGCACCAAAGGGATTTGCATGCACTCAACTTACAAAAACTGGCTCTGAATGTATGAAGGGAAGTAACGTCAAGAGAGTCGAGGCACACCCTTAGTATGGTATTAGCACGTATTCTCACAACTGTTCTTGGTTAAAGATGGTTCTCCCTCAATCAGAATCAGAACTGCAAATCTCATATTGTCTCATTCTGTACATTTTAAGTTTCTGAGCTCAGCGACCTTACAATACAATATGATAATGAGGTAAAAGCCTATGCGAATTTTATCCTAGTCTGAAGTTCTCCATTTCGTTTGTGGCAGATGAAGATTCCCACATACATTTAAAAGGCAGAGTTTTCTAATGATCAGTATGCATGTGTGGGACCAACGGGACACTTCTGGGATCAAATGCAAATGAGTTCTTTTTTTATAGGAAATGATTCAAAGCACATGTCCCTGCAGTTTCAGTGAAAATTGTCACCCGTCAATTGCCAATGACAGAAAAGACTTCAGAGCAGTAGCAATGCAGTGCAGTGTCAGAAAATGGCTGAATCCAGGTGCCCTAGGAACTCAGGGGGATTTCACCTTTTCTAGCCTGATAGGTATGAGGCTACTGTGGTTCTCTGTCCCTGGGTCCTTAGAGTACACGTACTCACGTACTCATTTCAATATGAATACAGACTGTGAAAGCAGGACCTCACAATCCTTCTAACTTTTGGGGTACACATACACACACAAAATACACGGCTGGCCACACAGATAAAGACAAAGAGCAGCGTCTTTACCGGCATCCAAACATTTATAGCAATCATACAAACATGAACAGTATGAACCACCCAATTCTCTTTAGCTGATCAGGACTCAAATCTAGTGGGATAAATACATGCATATTATGGTCGCTCTGGTCGCTGGTCTTAGGTCTTGAGTCCATCCAGTTGCTGGTACCTGGATCTGCAAACCCTGCAGGTTGCAGGTACTCAGACCTCTTATTTCACTACTTTTGTGCGTCTTGAAGTTCACTAGTGTTTACACTTCCAACAGAAGATAGAAATAATATTTAATGGGAATATAGGATAGACTGCGGTGATCAAGAACAGGGTTCATCCATGTGAGTGTACTGACCAACAGTTTTTGTATCTGATGGTACTGTTTATGTTTTTCTTCTGATTTCTCCTAGTTGTTTCTCCCCAATTCACCTTGACCCTTCCCCATCCACACCTTTGGTCCTTTCACCTAAGCATCGCAGAATACATTTTTTTACAGTCCCAGACTTTTCTTCCTTCTGCATCCCGTAAGATGTACTGTACCCCTCTCCTTGCATTCCTGTGAGAGTTTTTCATTCATTGCTCTTTGTGGGTTTCGCACCAGGGGCAAGTGCTCTCCTTTGATAGTCGGAGGAGTAGTCCATGTGGTGTGCTCCATTTTCACTGATCAGGTTACTAGGGTTCCTCTGCCTGTCATTGTTTCTCTGATCCTTGCTGAGTCTTTGTGTTCTCTGTGGTTAGCTTTTAATCACATCACCTAACACGTATCTACCGTGTCAGTAACTGGGGAGCACATGGCTCTGCATGATCCTGCTTGTACTCTGGATATGCTCCCTCTGCACTGTGACCAATGCAGATCTTAGGCCTATGCAGGAAGGTAGATTTTAGATATCTTTGATTATGGATAAACTGTCAAGATAAGTTTAATTTTACCGTGCTTTAGTCACCTAAAAGCTGGGCGGAGGTGTTCCCTGAGGCCCACAGACAGGGAGAAAGGCTTTTCTAAATCAACTCCATATATCTTAGATGCCTGCTCTACGATGAGATAAATCACTCTCTAGAGGTGCATCGTTTCCTTCCTTAAAAGCAAAGCCTAAATGTTTAGGCTAGATGTCTAACCTTCAGACTGCCAAAATGATGGGAGTTGAATCCTACCTTCCATATTTTACCTTCAGTGCTGGAGGCCATTTCCCTGGGTAACACATGATGTACAGTTCAGTGCACCTGACACATCTTCTCAAGTTATTGCTCCCCCTATGTGTGAGGCTCTTACAAAATTAAGCAACTGCCTTCTGTATGCAATGCAGGTTCTGATGGAAAAATACCACCCAGGATTAATATTATAAGGAGCTGAAATTAGGAGCTAGGGGTCTATATTACTCATGTGTGTAATATAAGAATGGAATGACCAGGATTTGATTTTGTGTAGTCCATTGTGTCCATGCTAAATCTTCACGATCCATGAAGTTCACACCAGTTGCCAACCATAGGTATGTGTTGTGTTGTGCGGAGTGTTAACCACTGGAGGAGTTGTCATCTGTGCAAATATGCACTAAAAATATCCCATCCTGCTCACTAAATCACTAATGTACCTGAGTGGTGTCTAGCTTTGGCATAGAGTTGTGGTTAAGATCTTGGTTATTATTTCCTTTTTGTGTGCCTCGGTTACTTCGACAGTAAGTATAGTACTTCCTCTTGCGTGTTCAAAGGTAGGGATGGAAAGCACTGTAAATCTCCAAAGTAAGAGTAATTTTTCACTTAGAATTATGACTTCTGTGGTGTTTTTTTTTTTTTTTTTTTTTTGGGGGGGTGGGGGGGGTGGTGGTTCCTTCCCCCTCCCTCCCTTTTTTTTTTTCCTAACAGCAGCTGCTTATTGATTTGTGTTCTTGCTCCTTACCTGCGTAATGGATGGATGTGACTTTAGCAGTACCAGGTTTTAAGACAAATGAGAAAGTTCAAAAAATGGTATAGCTCAAGCAGAGTTTTTGAATTCTTAGCTAGATCCTTAGCTTAGATCCTGGTAGAAGAATGGAAGGAAGGTCTACAGCAGTGTGAAGGAAGAACCAATAAAATGTACAATAATGCAGTCATGATAGAGAAAAAAATATTTCCATCCTCAGGTATTTAGTTTTATTGGAAATTATTTGATTCAATTATCAAAAGCACAGTAATTATGACCCATGCAGTACTAATGACTATTGGCAACAAGACTCACGGGGACACACAATCTAATTAGCTTTAATGAGATGGATTTAATAATACATTGGATTAACATCTGTTAGAACCAAGTATCAAGATTTATTGTTCTCTGAATAAATATTGACCTCGTGTCTCAGGTCAATAAATCTTAAGCTTGCCTGCACTTAAATGAGTATCTACTTATTATGTTAACACTCTTTTGTTTTCTATCACCAACTTCAGTATGAGGAGAGCTGCACTTCTCTCCTGCTGTGTCAAACACTTCTTTAAGAAGTAGCAAGAAAGCATTGAATTTGCAAATTGAAGACAAAAAGGGTTGGAGCCTATACCCTTTGTCTTTTCTTCTTATAAAACTGCTCTTCCTTGTTGCTTACTAATTAGTAATCTCAGAAATGTCCAGAAAATATCAATAGTAATGCCACAGAAAAACTGTGTAGCTCGTATCATCTGCTCAGTTAAGCAGTCTTTCTATTTTGAGTAGCGTTGTGAGTGGTGTTGGGAAGATGTGTGAGGATAAGTTGGAGGAATTCCTCCTCCTCGATGTGTACTGAGATACCAAGATACTTCAGATTTCATTTTGTGCTTCAGATATTTAAGCGCATATTCCTTTCTAGCTGTAGGCATCTCAAGAGGATTGAGATGGAACATGTTTCTTTTTCATGCCTACAGGGTAGGAACTTCTTGATAATCTCAGAAGGGATCACTGTGGTCAGAAATATCTTCAAGTCTTACAACATATTTTGTAACCAAGAAGAGTTCCTTTTAAAACAGTAGAAAATATTTGAGACTGATATTCTTTCAGCAGAGTATTTAGACCTTCCTTTCAAATTTAATAGAGTTATAAGGGAACGTTTGTTAGTCTAACTCTACTCCAGATGAAGTCAGCTATAAAACTGCTAGGATCTCTCACGGCAGAATTCTGTAGGTGAATGTTGATTAATGTAGAGGATCTTTTTAGTAGAGACACTGATGAATTGGAGACTTTATAAATTTTGTAGGAAGATTATTTGTATTTATTGAATTCTGTGGAAACTTTTCAGTTATGGAAGTGAAATCCGGCAGACTTTAATGGATGAGTTTTATACATCGTAACTGCTTTCAAAGATCAAAAGGTTTTCTTACGCATGTTCTCTCTCTCTCTTGTAAAAATATGTATGCTGTGCAGAAACCTAGCAAAAATGTTTCCGTTTTTCTCCTTTTTTCACCCTTCTATTCTTTTATTTCTAACTGTATGACCAACCTTTACCTTTTTGGTGTGATTTAGAGGTTGCTGTGGCACTAAGGGAAATTGTGGAATTTACCATAATCCACGGTGAATACCGTAGGCCAGGCTGGAGAAAGAATAAGGTTCTCAGATCAGTTTGGTGTACAGGATTAGAGGATTTAATCTCTGCTTCTGAGTGTTGAGCCATAGCTATAGGGATGTAGAGTAGGCCCAACGTTAGCGATTTTTTTATTCCCTATATTCCTTTTGAGGTAAGTATGTTGTTACAAGTCTCTGCAGGACAGATGTTAAACGTTGAGCCTTTCCCCCTCCAACTGCTTTCAAATTTTCTAAGGATCAACTGCAATCTAGCTCCTTTTAATCATAATCATATATAATTTTGTTCTTTAACTGCAAGCAATTGTGGGTGCAAGCCATTATTTTCCCCCTACTTTGCAGCCTTTCATAGTGCAAGAAAATTTGCAAATTCTGAAACCCTAAGGATCCTGCTTTGCTCTTTCAGTTCAGCGTCTGTACATGGGCTTAAGGACAAAGATTTGTAACATATGTTGCTTTTCACTTGTGGAGAGAAAGGAAAAAAAATATGCTAACTGGGGATGAGTTGATGAGGAAGGCTGAGCTGGAATGAGTGTTATCCTGGGACAAGATCTATATGGATGAAGTGTTGTTGATTTTGGTAGGACTCCATGTGAAAGGGTTTGATAGCTTTATTTCATGTCCAGATTAGGCTTTAAGTAAATCAATCTTGGACAAGCAAAACAGTTATAATAAATGACAGTTATTGGTCCTATATTTCACTGGATGGAAGGGAGAAGGGGTCTTTTTTTTGTTAAATTGGGTGATCTGTTCAGACAGCAGCCCTGCTTTTGTGGTAGCAGTGTGGGTCATGGTAGAACAGCCCCACCTCTCCCAAACAGATTAGAAGCAGCCTCTGTGAAGGTCATTATGCTGTTTTTAAGGGGGGAGAGGGGAGGAAATCCAGTTTTGTTGTAATACTCGTTTTTCTTTAGAACTTTATAAAGAATATGAAAAAAGACTCCTTCCTGTTCTTTAATCATTACTCTAATGCAAATACATAAGGTGTTACCAGTTGGAAATCATTCCAACTTTCTGAAGCAATGTTCGTTCTTCTACTCAAGAAGTGTATTGAGTTTTTGAACTTGTGTCATCAAATAATGTAATCTTTCTATTGTAAAGTGCTCCTCCCAGCCACAGTCATTCATGTTGCACTGTTTTTTTTTTTTCCCCCGGTGGAGAAGGAGAACAGAAGCTCATCCCTATGCATACAAACTAAAAAAGTTATTTTTTTCCTGTTAGTTACTCTTGCTTTCAAGATGACAAGCTGCCCTTTCATCCTGCATGGAGAAGAGAGAGCTTGTCTTTGGCAGCATTGAAAGGACTGGAAAACCTAGTCACTAAAATGGAAACTTAGCAAAGTGTTCTGCAGAACCTTGCGTGCACTATGAAAGCTTTTAAAACAATTGTTTTTATAAAAACCAGTGGCACTCGACTCTCTTGCTACTGTTTAAGCAGTTCCGAGTGCTCTTGCCTTTGGACATTTCTCAATGCCTAGACTTTGCACATGACTTGTTAATAAAACCTTGGTAAAGCAACACAGAAATGTGAGAAATAACAAGGAACGTTATTCATAATAATAAGGAATCCATGTGAATTGTCTTGAAAAGATACGTGTACTCAGACAGAAGACAGCATGGGACTGCGTACCTGGAAAACAGTGGTGTTCAACAAAAGTTTTATCTGTAAGTGAAAACATACCCAACCATCTTCACATGCTGACTCGTGGCTTCTGTCTGTTGTGCCTCCTTCTCAGAGGCAAATACTGTTAATGTAAAAGCCTTGATCTGAACACTTTTTTGTTGCATAAATGACCGGCTAAAGAAGTCATTCAAGGCAATCAAAATCTGAAACCAACCTGTCATCTCCTATTAGTCAGGTCGTTTGCAATGATTTGTGGGGTTCATAAGTGGGTCTTCTGGCAAAAAGTAACCGGTGAGAAGATGATGGGCAAAATATAATAGCGTAGACATGCTGCACAGCCTTGCGTTGAAGGTGCATGAAGAATGTCTGTATCAAGACAAAAATACAGCTGCATCTGGTCTCCTTTGATATGCTAGTTGTTCCAAAGAATGTGGAAGTGGTTACTGCTATTTTGACAAATGCGCTTATTTCTCCTTTTGTTGCCTGGTGTGGCACAAGGGGAACACTGGCGCAATAGTGTACAGCAATAATTTATTAGTGGTTTAGGGATGTGGGCCCAGAACAAATTCTAGACAAAAGAAAAACATGTTTGGGTTTTACAGAGCGCCTTGGCTACAGGAACAAAGCCATGATTGGGTGTGCAAATATTTGGTATTTCGATTGTCCCAGTTGGGGTGACAGCTGACAAATGGTCCGAGTTTGTTTTTAATTATCACCAAAAGAAAAAAAAAAAAAAAAAAAAAAGCTTGTTGTTTCAAAGCCAGCAACTGATTTTGCAGCACAAGGCAACAAAAGATATTTAACAGTGGAGGATATACTTTCTCAGTGTTACAATATGCTGAAAGCACTATTACTTCCAAATATTTGTAGTATTTAGCTAGTTTTGTGATTACAACCAACCAAGCAAAGTGTTTTCTTCACTTGTATTGCATCCAATGATCAATACTAAAATGCCAGCTACCGTGCTCACTTAATGCTAACTGGTATCATTGGTATCAATGTTACCTTCTGCACACACTGGAAAGGGCAGCATATACGCGGTGACAGATGCTTGTGAGACCTATTTGGCACAAAAATTACTTAATATATATCATACTAGTGTACAGAGCACCCGTGAGGTATCAGGGTCAATTACAAGAGATATGTGAACACACAGAGACTTCACTGCCCGGAAGGGTTATAGGCCCCCTGTGAAGGGAAGAAGAAGCATGTTACCCAAAAGAGATTGAGTCATTTGTCCAAGACAACCCAAACAGTAGGGCAAGGGACCAATCCTGTTTGTTGAGTCTGTATCTATTATTTCAACCACCTCGCTATCGTTTAAGTAAGATAAGAACAATGTTGAGAAGACCCACTGAAATTAGAAGGCCATATATAAAAGTTTAAAATTGTGCCCAAATGCTTAATTGAATTGGGGTTTTGTTTACTTCTTGGTTGCAATTACTGTACAACAGTTGTTGTCTTGTGAATATACATGAATCTGAATCATTTCTTGCAGGAAGTGTAACTTGTCAGAATTTGAATAGCCAATAAGTCACCTTTTAAGTAAAAATCATGAACCTCTGAACAAATTTGCCTTTTCTAGGGAGGCCAAAATGGATTTTTGTGGTTGGATGAGAGAGACTGTTCTGCATAAACTTGTCTTCTATTGCAAGAAAGAATTGAGACGAGAACACAAAATGTGTTTTCCATTTTTGTGAAATCATGAGAATGTGATCTTTCCATTTTGTCAAAAGGGTGACTTTTTTTTGTCTTCTAGCTACAGCCCTCTGCCAATTTCTAGTGCAGCATTCAGTACCTCGGAAAGTTTCATAAAGGCTGTATTTGAGGAAGAAAAATAGTTTGATCTGCGAATATGCTGCTGTCCTTCCAACAGTGTCTAGCCTGCTTTTGCAGATCCCTAGAAAGATTATTGATTTACTGCAAGTGTGGTTTTCTCTAGTAAAGGCTGAAGGCTGTTTGCAAACTGCCACCTGAAGCGGATGCATAAGGAGGAAATTTAGATAATTGCATTCTGCTTCCATTGGAGTCTGCGGCAATTTTGAAATGATTTTCAGGAGGAGAGGAATGGGCCTGGTGACTGCGAGTCCCTGCTGCCAGGAGCTGGAAGAGCTCATCAGCTTTACTTTGCATAGGTGCTTGGGGAACTGGGAGCTGTTGGAAAAAAACATTGCAGATATAAGTTGCCAGTATTAACATTAGTTTTTATAGACACTTTCTGACTTTGTAGTACTTGCTGGGCTAGCAAGATTAGAGTCAGCTATACTACTAAAAGCTGTTCGCATGAGATTCCCAGCCAATTTTTGCCAACAGAACAGGCAGTCCCACAGATTTTCTCATACTTTCTGTCTTTTCTGGGGGGCAGAAATTCTACAGACATTTTAGTTAAGTGGTGTCAGCACTTTTGATCCCATGTATTTATGGCTGTACAAATAATGGATTTTATTATTTTTTGGTTTGGCCACTGAATTAAGAAACTGAATAGAATTCTTGGTTTTAGTTGACCAGAAATAATTTTTGTTTTCAGATGAACTAAGATGAATCAGTCTGCTTGGTTTCAGTTTCCTTATTCCTCTTCTACTCCCTGCAATAAAAAATGGGTCAATTTCCAACTGAATTTAAGTTTTAATTGAAAACATTGTTTTGAAACAACTATTCAAAATAATTTTATTTTATTTTAAACTTTTCCGGTTTCTGTATTTTTCTGACGAATGCTATTTTTTCATTTGTGCTAGTTTTCAAATTGACAATCTTTCTTCCTTCAAGCAATATATTTTTGCAAATTCATTGCTTAGTGGATTTGTTTTTAGTCAGCACTGTTACCAATTTGTAACTTATTCCCGTTGGCTTAGCATGTAAATAAGGAAAATACAAAATTTACAAAATGTTGCCCACAGTTTGGAAAACCTGTTGTGGTGGTATGTTAACATCTGATACGACTAGACTAATACAGCCAGAGTCTTTGAGAATTACAACAGTGCTGGTAGCGTTTGGGTAACAGAGGTATAGTGTTAGAGGTACAGAAAATCGTTTGTGATGGGACAGTTTGAAAATACTGAATTAGGTCTAAAAAGAGATTCATTACAGGTAACGGAAGGCTTTGAGAAAGAAATTCATACCCAAGGTAGGACAACCTTCCATTATCAGCAAGGTATTCTGTAGAGGTCCAACCTGAGTTTCCCTTACAGTGAGTGAAATCAAAAGTGTTATACTGTGACATGAGTAATGGGGCAGGAATATCACCTATTCAACAGAGCTGCTCTGGAGATTTCACTTTACGCAATAAATCCATGTGCTAGGAAATTATCACATCTTAAGAGCCGTGTTTACATAGCATGGCCACTTTGAGAATGGTTTTGGAGGTCTTGCTGTCTGGTAGGAGAACAAATGATCTCAAATAGGTGTTCCATCAAGTCCTCTGAAAGGATTTTAAGAATCCAGACTTGGGAGCTAGCTCTTGGAGACACTAGGCGTATGCTTTTTCTGCCGAGAAAGTGCTCAGCTTTGTTGATGAATCAGTCCTTGATAGCTGCTGAAGCATGTTATGTGGTCACGGCCTGAGCTTGGTGGAAATTCCTCAAGTGTTAGAGAGAGCTACATTAATTACCACTGAGGAGTCAATCGTGGGAAACACGGTGGTTTTTAAGGTACTGGCCTGTAGCACGATTGTGCAGAACCACTCTTCTCAAGGATACTTAAGATATGGAGAGGGAAACGTGATACTTTCCTGGTCCTCCTGGTGCATGTCGATACTACAGCTGCAGTGTCCATGCTGGACCTTTCTACTTACCACATAGATCTATGTCTGTTTATGCGCTGGGAAGGAACATTGTCATCTTCCACATGAATGTATATAAGGGTCAGTTACAGATTGGGCTCTTGACAAAAACAGCTTAAATTTTAGGCTAAAATTTTCTGTTGTTTCTAGTGTGGCTGAGTGCTGGCAGGGAGTAGGAGGAGAGGCCATCGCCCAGGTAAATGGAGAAGGGTTTAACTACATATGTCATTGCTGCTCTAATTTTTAAAACCTCTGCTATTAAAAGTAAGGGAAGAATCCAGGTGGCATGAGATGTTACAGCCCCTCTGTTACAGCATGGGGAGAACATGATGTACAGATCAATCCCCAAGCAAAGCCATTCCCTGGGCCTCCAGTTGTGTGCCATGTGTGCAGCTCTGCTGGAGGAGGGCCTTACACTCACTGCACTCCCTCCCTGCCTTCCTACTGAGTCTGATACCTAATACACTGCTGAACTGAGCTTTTAAAATAATAATCTCCAGGGTGGGCTGGCAGGGGAGGGCAATGGTGAGAAGGCAGTGGTGAGGAGAGGGAAAGAGAGAAAAGAATTTAGGTTTTAGGATACATTACACTTAGAATTCTGAGACTGTTCCACATATAGGCAACATAAAGAATTAGGTTTACAATATATATAGTAAGTTCCATAGTAAAATAATTGGACTGTTGAAGCAATCTTGCTCTCAATAAATTGCTTTCCTAGGAACTTATCCTGACTGGGGCTGTGCAGCTCTTTCTGATATTTGAACATCCTCTGTTCTCATTGACTTCAGTGGGAATTGAACTCATTGAACTCCTCACTAGGTAATTAGTTCCTTATAGGGCTGATTTTTCTGCTTCAAATCAGCAGTTGCCTTAACTTTCAGTTAGCAGTCATACCCAGTGCTCCTCAAATTCATGCCTTAGCATCCCATGCATCATTTAATGGCTTTTTTTTTTGTGAGACATGCACTCAAGCATTTGTGCAAATGTTCTGTTCCTTACTGTTTGCCGTGGATAGGATCCATAATAGTTTTGTTACACTGACTGCATCACATTAGCAAATAGAACATGCAAAATACGTGATGGAAAACCTTTCCAAAAATAATCCTGTCAAAAGCCTGCAAGACAGTTTTTAGTTTAGTTTAGGTTTGTTTTCTTTATAAGTAGGAAGTGTTTGTTTTGTCTTCAAAAAAGGAAGGATGCACTTCAAACATATTAAGAGCACAACTTCATTAGCATGGAGGACGAATGAGATAATGACTGAGATAATGAAAGAGAGATTTCCTACCTTTCCTTTCTGTGAGAAGATCTGTTGAAATGCAGAACTTCTGTTTTTACAGAACTTCTGTTGCTAAAGTTCAAATTGTGTTTGCTTTCATGGTCCCCATTTCTGCTGCTGCACATTTTGGAATGATGGATTGTGGAGCATTGGGTGTTGAGATGAAGAGAATCAATAATATGATACTAAAAAAAAACCAAACGGAATAATTCTTGATAGAACATCAATAAAGGCTAAAAGTTGCCATAGGGATTTGAATCTTAAAGAAGAGCTTAAGAAAGTATATTAAAAAGCATTCACTTCTCCCCTTGCACTTGTTCTGCTTTTGTTCCCTGAGTAGAGGTCGCATGGGGGTTCTTGTCAAGGACAGGGATAGAGGTGTTTGTTTCTTTTTCTGTATCAGTAGGTGCTCAGTATGCTATCTGCTGGTGTGATATCTTCTGAGCACTGTCACAGCATTGTTGCAATCTCAGCCCACAGTTGGCATGAATAAAAATGGAAGAGTAGAGCTCTTAGTAGCCTTATACACTGTTGAAGGGTTTAACACAGCAAACTATGGGAGAAGTAGCAGAACATGTATCATGACAAACTTACTTAGTGTTTAAGAGAATGTGTGTTGCAGGTCCATACATTGGCGTGAATAACCAAGAGTGATCCCAACCAAGAGTCTTTCCATTTGACTCCACTGCTGGCAACTTGGGCAAGAACAATTGGAGTCCAGATTTTGCCCTTGTGCTAGCACTGTACTGTAGAGCATTCAATCACAGAATCACACAGAATCACAGAATTTTCTAGGTTGGAAGAGACCTCAAGGTCATCGAGTCCAACCTCCAACCTAACGCTAACAGCCCTCCACTAAACCATATCCCTAAGCTCTACATCTAAGCGTCTTTTGAAGACTTCCAGGGATGGTGACTCCACCACTTCCCTGGGCAGCCTGTTCCAGTGCCTCACAACCCTTTCAGTGAAGAATTTCTTCCTAACATCTAACCTAAAACTCCGGACACAGTTTGGAATATTTGATCTGAAATAGAGAGGACTGTTTGCCAAGAAACATACTTTTCAGGACAAAGGAGGCTGTCTCATGCAAAATAACTGCCATCTCCATCCAAGCAGAACTCCAGTGCATTTTTCTTTTTGCTTGAGTATGGACTAAATGAGGTTAGTCTGATGTGATTCTGAGCCATAGAACAACAAAACCGAGGAAATCTTGAATCATTTGCCAAGCAGACAGAAACCCAGGTGGGAGATGTTTTTCTTTCCATGGTATAGGGAACGATTTGATGAATTCTCTTTCTAAATGATGCACGTGTTGCACATATACAGTAGAATTGTGATTTTGTTGCTAGCTTTCACTAGGATCTTTATGCAGGAGGCACGCCCGGAGCTCTACATTAGATTTTATGGAAATAGGTGCTGCTGAATGTGAGTGAAGGTATCACAGTATGCCTCTAACATTTCTGCTGTAATTCTTAGTCTTCCTGTCCTCATCGTTATCTTCATGTTTCTCAAATGTTTATCAGAACTACTTTCACAACTTATTGCTCAATTCTTGCTTGCAGCATTATGCAAAAAACAAACTTCTGTTTACAGATTGCATTCTGAAAGGATATTCATTGCTCTCAGGTGTATAATTCATACCGATGTCACACTCTGGACTTTAATTAGAATGCTTACTCCATCACTCTCATAGTTTAAAAAACAAACACTAAATAAAACACGTAGCTTTGTCACAAAGATAAACCAAATTCAGAGAGGCAAATTAAGTTAGAACCATACACATTCCTCCTCTGAATTCAATATACATTTTGAAAGAATGGTAATTTAGACATCTACCACTGAGCAAATATGGAAAAGCTAGGCTGTTAGTGTTGAAAACTGTAGGTGTTTCTATCTAAGCAAACCGTATGGGAGTTGCCTACTAAAATGTGCCATGTGAAAATAAAGCTATTAAGGCAAGGCTGGCATCATCATTTTTCTTTTGCAGATCAGGTGGTAGTTTCCAGCACTAACTTTTAGAGCTGAAATCAATTAATGCAGAAACCAAGGTTAGGTCATACACGTTTTTGCTTTGTTCCAAGTTAAACCATCACAAAAGGCTGCAAAGGAGTGCACTGTTCTGAAATACATTAGTGTTATTAGTAATATACTAAAATGCAACATGTCTTTAAAATATTACTTCTGTCAAAATACTTATGTGTGTTGAATTCTGTCTTTCAAGGAACAGAGTACTTAATCCAGCAATGCATTTAAGCTTATGACTTATTTCAAGCATGAGGACACAGAAGAACTGCTCGCATGCTTAAAGTTAAGCATAAGATTAATTGGACAAGGTTAATAGCCCTGCTGGGATGAGATCAAGTGTTCAGCTATAAGGACCTGACTCTGCCAATCTTACTTATGGCTCGTCCTGCACTGAGACACCTATGAGATTTCATCCCGTTCAGTGCAAGAGCGGAGTAGCCAAATGCTACTTGCATCGTAAATCTAAGAGATGAAATCTTAACCTCCAGGATCAGGACTTCTCCCTTAATATTGCATCACTCTGACTTCTCTGGCAGCTCAAGGTTCACAGGGTTTTAATGGAGAGTGTCCTCTAGGGAGGGCTGCTTTGCAGATGTGGTGGGACAAGGGCCATGAAGTACAAGTAATCATGCTTAGCCTAGTTAGCACAAGGAGATAAACCGTACCCTTAACCGGCTGCAGCTGATGTTCTGCCTGAGTTCAAACCTTTCTAAATCTAGGGCTTAGGAACCTTAACCCAAGCTTTCCCATGTTGCAGATGAACGCTGCAAGCAGTAGTCTTTTGAGTGATTTATATCTTGCTCTGATTCCCCTCGGAGTCCCATTACCTCAGGGTTTCAGTGCACGGTCTGCCTCTAAGCCTTCAGGTTTGAGCCTTAATGTTTCTTGGGGCAGGCAACTGGAAGACAGGCAAGGAGTGCAAGACTCAGACACTTCAAAAAAGCTTCATAAAGCAAAAAAAAATTTCTGTCCAAATCTGGCGTATTTCTGAGGGTGACAATAAGCCTTTTCTGTCTCTGCTTTCAGGTTGCTCCAGTAATTAAGGAAAGAATGATGAAGAAGGGCAGCATGATGCTTGGGTACCAGCCTCACCGGGGCAAAGTCAACTTCTTCCGCCAGGTGGTGATCAGCCCACAAGTGAGTCGAGAGGACATGGACTTCTTGCTGGATGAAATTGAACTGCTTGCTAAGGACTTGTAGCTGTAGCTCTGCAGCACCAGGCACTGCTCACGTGTGATATTTATGGACAGAGAATGGCAGCAGCATCCTGGTGCTATTTTGTGAAAGGTAGTAAAAAGCTTGACATATAGGTTGGAAACTGTTGTTTAACATAGTGATGTTCAGAGCTTTGCAGGTAGAATACCTCTTCACACAAAAGTATTTGCTGATGGGGGCTGAGACAGGCCAGTGCTTGCAGCACCACCGCCATTCTGGGAAGTGTTTCCTTGGGGGAACACTTCTGAAAATGGTGTCCGTGTCCCAAGGAGGGCAGCTGTTTATGGGGTGCCTGTGCACAGTGTAGCTCAAAGTGATCGCTTATATATACAGGCAATACTCCTCTTGAGTTACTGGTAGTAGTGAATTTAGCTCAATGAGCTTTAAAATGCTAGTTAGTTCTCTGTCTACTCTGTCAAAGCTGTATTTTGGTATGTGTTTAGGGGTAGAGGCCTAGTTGGTATTTACAGTAAGACTGGAAATCATAAACTTAAGGAGTTCCTCAAGGCCCCTGATTAGATGAGTTGCCCAGATTTTCCACTGTGAGCACCATCAGGCAATAGAACGAGGGCCTGGCAGGGTTGTGCAGTCACCATCCTTGGAGGTTTGCAGGGTCTGGCTGAACAAAGCCCCAAGAAGTCAATATTGACCCTGCTTTTAGCAGGTAGAACTAGATGACCTTCTAAGGTCCCTTCCAACCTAAATGATTTTGTGATTCTGTGAAGTCAAATGATTAGGCCTGGTCAGTGTTTGCCAATGTTGCCCACACAAAACATCACCAGTGCTACAGCAGTGCTGAGAATATAGGAAAGGTGTCTTAGAAATACTTAACTCTTTGGTAACAGGAGTTACCTGTAATTTCGGAACTGTTGTTCATCTTCCTCTATTTTTAAAGCATAAATATTTATTTAACAGATTTAGATGCACTTTAAAATTATTGCAGAGAAAAAAAAAAAAAAAAGCATATTTACCTGAAAGATGTGTATTTTTAAGCATGGTAACTGTATGTTAAGAATGTAGCAAAAATACGTATTTGTCATTGTCTGTCTATATTTGCCTACAGATTTTAGGTGACTTGGTTTTATGTTATGAGTGTATAATTTATATTTTGGCACTGAAATTAAGGTGGCAGTGATCAGTGAAAGCCTAATTGCTTTTAGGATGGGAACTACCTAAGTATTTCTGGTCAACCTTAAGATGCAAAATGAGGTTCCAAACTTTGTCTTAATGTTAAGAATTATAGTATACTTCTGATTTGTTTTCATTCTAGCTATAAAATGATCAATTTTGTGAAGACAAAAATTTATTTCTTGGGGTGAAGTTCTTGCAGCAGATTAATGGAAATAACACTGTATTTCACACTGTAATCAACACCTACTTACCTTAGTGTTTTAATGGTTGTTCCCTATCCTGTATTCGAGGTAACACCGACCAATATGAACCTTTCTGCTATAACATTTTCTGTATTGCTGAAAGTTGTCTTTAAACACAATGCTTTTATGTTTTCAGTTCCTACATTGTACTAGGATCCAAAATTGCGTGACATTCCTACTTCCAATCTCCAGGATGATGGTATAGAAAGTTTAACAAGGTCATAATAACCAAGGAAGTCACAATATCAAAGCAGTAGGTAAGAGGAAGAATCAAATCTGCAGAACTTGACAGATGTCTTTAACAGTGTCCTGGAAGTGAATTTTCTTGTGCTACTATAGGGAGTCATTGGATTTCAAACCAAACCCCATGCTGATATTAACATGAAAATAAATGGCAGAATATGGCCCCTGGATTCTGCCCTGTAATATGTGCAGAATACTTTTTTATTACCCGTTTTTTTATTACCTATTTTATTATGTGCTTTTGGGTTTACCAGTTATCATGATTTTGGAAAGCATTTCACTAAATTCAGGGCCCATAAAGCTTATTTAGCCTCCCAGTCAGTTGCAGAGTGTGGCAAGGGGTGCTGAATGGATGCAATGACTTGGCTTTTGCTTCTTAAGGCGGATAGGACTGCTAACCCTCCTCCTTTTCTTTTTCATCCTTGAAGTGAAAGACATGATAGTGTCAGGATTTTTTGATTATGATCCAGATTCTTGGTGAGTACTTAATTTTTGATTCAGGGGAAGCTATGTCACCTTCCATCAGCGAAGAATTTGACCTGTGGTGTTTTTTTGATGACACTACTGTCAAAAAAGTGTTGTCTCTCTTCACGTTAGTGCATTTCTCTGTGCAGATACTGTAGTGGCTGTAGTTCTTTTTTAAATGAGAGAACTTTTTCAACGTTTGCAGAAAATGTGTCTCAAGCCAACATGTGGGCGGATGTCTTTGAAGGTGTAGTTTAACCTTCCAGTGTGATGTGAGTACTTCATCTGATCTCTATATATTTTCTATTGTTTCTGACCCTTTAACACATCCAACGTGCGCGATACGGCGGTCTCATTTCAGGACTAATGTAATTTTTTCATAGTTGCTTATTTAGAACTGGTATGTACAAAATGTGTATTTTGTAGCTAATCGTTTTAATAAAAAGTGAAGTAAATGATACCCATATAAATAGAGGCTGTGTTTGTCATTTGTCAATTTAAAACTGCAGGGATATATATAAAGAAGGTGCCGATGAGCTCTCCAGATGGAGAAACAGCAAGCTGCATGCACAGCTTTAAAATGTGAAATCTAGTTTAACCCTGCTTCAGGATGTGGTTTATCTGTGTGTTGTGCCCATATCATCTTTAATAAACATCTTGGATGAAAATGTGTCACAATTTATCTTGCTCTTGCTTTCAAATGCAGAACTTAAATTATTTTTGCAGAAATAGCTGCCTTTTTTATTATTATTATTCTTTTTTTCTTTTCTATTTAACTATATGGGATTGGCTAATGAGTTCCCAACTCTTAGTTACAAGAAGTGCCATTTCTCAGCATACTACGCCGAGTTCTGAAAGTAGTGAAGTGCAGCTATAAATCAGTGTAGAAACCAATCCACTGGCAGATTCACTGTTTTTAATTTCTTGCGTCTACTTTTAATAATCTTTTTTCAATATGGAGCTTTAGGAAGAGAGGAAATATTTAGACAGAAGGGATGCTGAGGTAGTTTTTGCTATCAGTTCTGTGGATGCATCTTGTGAGAACTTTGGGCATTTTGTGTTGGATCCGGTGTGCAAAATCACATACACAAATCATCATGCCTAAAGCAAGCTGTCCTGGTCTCAGGGCTTCGAGTACGATTTTCTGTGATAGATTAATACTAATCAGTAGAGTCTGGTTATGTATGATTTTAGTTCCTCTGTCTCTGACTGATTTAAAGGGAAACCATTGCTGGATTGGGCCCTGAGTTTTATCACTGGGATCTTTCATTTCAATACCAGCAGTTTGGCACTCACAACATCTCAGTTTATCTAGTCAAGGCTCATGCCTGAAGATTCAGATTTATCTTTGTTTCTGTAAGACTGAATTGAGATGTATTTTCATTTGTATCATTCTATGATGCATTAAGATGCTCTTCAAATATCATTTGACCCTTAAAGGACAAGAAATGTCCTTTCAGAAAATCCTGGTAGAACAGGAGAGTTGAGTTGCCTTCCTAGAATGCCAAGTAAGAGTGTGTAAAAGCCTGCTCTGTGTTCAAGGCTTTCTCATACACACAGATCATAGCATTAGGTCATGCTCAAATAATTTTTATTTCTAAATCCTTTGGTAGCATGATCAGACTTAAGAAATTGATACGAAATGTTAACTGCAGAGGAGGAGAACAACTCAGAAATATTAAAGACTAAGTATGCTGTCTCTTTTTATATCACGTGAGCTCTGTGAAAAGTCAATGGTACACTAAAAGTGTCATTTTAGTCCCCAGTTTTCAACAGCTCCACATCAGCAGAGCCTCTCTTCCCTGGTGGCTACTTCTGTGGGCCATCAACAGGAGAGTAAAGTGTGCTCATCCTGGAAATTGGTTGCACGTAAGGCCCACTCACGTGCCTGCCCTCCTTCTTGTGGCATAATTGGTAAATGCTGATGAGTCATTTGAGCTTATAGGCACTATATCTCGTACAGTAACTGCTAAATATTGCTACCGTTACATACTGAAATAATGCAATTGCACACATTCATTATGTCTTAATTGCACATGCTAATTGCAGGTTAGATGCAATCAAAGCAACGCTGCCTGGCAAATGCACACTGCAAACCATGAGAAACCCTGGTGAAGGGGTTTTCTTCCTTTAAATTGAATCTAGTTTCCCACAATTACATGCTTTTGCTTCAGATGTACAATTAGATGTTATTACTCTAATTCTGTAACTACACAATAATCAACTAAAAATTACTTTGAGAAGCAAAACAAAACAAGGAAATTTGCACAGCAAGAGGTACAATAAAGAGAACGTCAAAGGTTTAAAGGCAAACCCACAAAAGGAAACAATGGTTATGGGAACAATTAACCTTTGCTAAAATCTAATTTACGTGAATGCATTGTAAAGCTGTGCTGCAGAAGCAGCACGGTGAAATAGCACCCATTACAGAATCACCAAAGAACTTGCATATACCTAAACATTGCAGCTGTCTGCCCCAAAATATCATGGTCCATCCACTGATCCTAGAGAAGCCCTTAAAGAAGGCAGCACACGTTGTAGTATACTAATGGCCTTGTGTATATCAGGGTTAAGTTTGTTTTAGAGCATTCTTAATAATAAAAGTGAAACCGAAAGGGCAATCTTGAAGAAGTCCCACAGAGATGACTTTATGTCCTAGTACCTCATGTACATTTGAAAAACAAGTGGTCACATTTTTAGATTAATTAAAAAAATACAATATGGTAAAATCTTTTATTTTATGAAAGATAAGGCAAATAATAGAAAGTGATGGACATGGGCCGTTAATAGTCAGTCAAACACAGATGTTCTGTTTTGATGAAGTAATTTCTTTCTTGTGAGGAACTTGGAGAGCATTAATTTCTACAAAGCTATTTAAAAAATGGAAAGTATGAAGAAAACACTTGCCATGAAAGAGCGGAGGCCCATAGAAAATAACATCTGTCTTTGGGACTATGTGCTCTACATTGTCCTCTGCACAAAGCTGCTCTTCCAAGAAACTTTCACCCAGCTTGTCATTCTGGGAAGTGAGTCCTTGAAGCTGGCAGGCACTGATACTGGAAACTACAGCTTTATCCATGCTGCTTCTTTCATTCTGGCTGATAGGGAGCATTTTTTTACCCTTGCTCTGTTTCTGTACACTCTCTTGTACATTATTTTTAGAGGGATAAATATGGGATTTTTTTCACGTATTTGGCACTATAGGAAAAATGTCGGAATAGCAGAAGGGGAAAGACTGAAAGCTGAATGAAAAGCAACGTTCAGGGTGGTATCTTGGCATGGTGTTTTGCCTTCTCTGTCTCACACATGGCTTTTTCTCGATGCTTGGGTGATTGTCAGCAAGATCAGGGCTTTACTATGCATTGCACAATAGCGGAGACCAATTTGGCCTTGGGAAACTAAGATAAAGAGTGGCAGAAAGAAATGTTAGTTCTGTTTTATAGAAGAATGATGGACAAGCAAGTTAAAACTTCCATTTTTTGCCAGAACTTGCACTGCAGCTTTGGATAAATTGTTGAAGGTGTCAGTAAAAGACATAGGGCTGAGTAAAAAATGGGATATAGTGCAATTGGAACACAGAGAGACATGGTGCTAGGCTAACCAGATAGTTTCCTGGGGAAAAAATCATTTGCTGGATTGGACATTTGGGAGAACCTACGTAAGATGGGAACAAGGACAGAAAATGTGAGGTGGTTACAAATATCTAATGAGAGATGAAAATAGCTAACAAAGAGAGGAAGGCAACCACTCAAGTAATGGTATTGATTCAGGGCTAATCTCATTTCATATGGTCATCGCTGACTCTTTCACAAAAAATAAATGTACGTTCATGAAGTTTGCTGATGAAGCTAAGTTAGAAGTTTTAGAGTTTGACATTCATAGAGAAATAGGTGATTTTCAGAGCTGGTGGTGGTGGAACATGGTCAAACAGTGCAAACTCCTCGGGGACTTGCAAAAAGCTACGAAAACATTTTGCTAAGAGGTAACGTATTAAACACTCAAGAAACAGAAAATTGTAGGGATAGATACAATGATAGCAGAAGTAATGAATGAGCTAAGCCTAAAGTGCAATACTAATAAAGTCAGACTAGAAATAAGTTAGTAAATATCAAAGCAGAAAAAAACCCTCATCTGGAACATGGCAGCAAGAAAACTCCAGCTGGGCACAGAGTTGGTGGCCATTCCTGGCCTCCAGCCCCCAGCTCTGTTATCACAAGCTGTGTGCAGTGAGGAGTGATTATATTAATTGTTTTTACAGCGTCAAAGAGCAGCACTGTCTAGTCTTGTGCTCCATCTACTGGTGTTTCCTCTGGTAACAAACTTTTGACATACAAAGGCTTGTCTCTTCTAAAGAACACTCTTGGACATGGCACACATGGCAGAAGTTGGAAAATATTGCTTTCCTCTAGCCAAAGTTTCCCATGTAAACACTGGATTTCAGTGGACAGCAAGGAATACACGGAAAGTGTCACTGCAAATCTGTGGTGATCCTTTCATCAAAACTACATAACAATGGGAATGTGTTTCCATGGTGTGTAACTCATGATGACACTGGTGTGCTTGGGCATCCAGGGTTTTGGCTGAGCAATAGGGAGCTCAAATGCTTTGAGACCTTCAGCCCCTCAGCTGAGCAGTGAGTCCTGACACTTGCTCTGTACCAAGACTGAAAATGGATTCAGGAGCCTGCAAGCCACATTTAAAATGCATGGCATTAGAATGATGAGTTTCCAGACTTGATTTCCTTCTGAAGCAATCAAAATATACATTTTTTTTTATTATTATTTTTATTTTTATTTTTTTAATATTTTCTTTTCCATGAGGACCATCACGGTTCCATGGTTAGTTATGAAAGAGGATATCCTATACTCTTAACCTTGTATGGTTTGGAATTTCCCATAGAACAAAATTTCTGGCTTCTTGGCTGCCCTGAAATAACACCCGTGGAAACAGAGACCAAACACAGCTGTAGCTGCTGTGGCAGGGAAGGATCTCAAGATGTCATCCAGACACTATGCCCTCCATCCTGAGATAGGATCAGTGATACCAGAGAGCTAATGTCCAATTTTTGCATAGCGTGAAATTCATGATCTCAACTACTAGCCATTCTGCAGCCTTCCCATGAGGTTACCTTAATGGCTAATTCTAAATCTATATTTTCACTGTCCACCATCATTACAGACAACCACTCCTAAGACAAGACATATTGCTCCTTTTTGCAGCTTCTGTGTGTTCAAAGATTTTCTTTACAGCTCCTTAATCATCATCTTTTCTAGTTCTTATCAGCAGTCATTCTTTCCATATTTTCTCAGAGGCCACGTTTGAAAGTCTTCTGCTTACTCTGCTACCCCAAAAGCCAGAGCAGTCATCTGAAACCTTACCAGGGTTTCAGAGAGGGAAGACTGCTTTGTCTGTCTCTCAGCCACCAATGCTGTTTTTACATCACAACTTGATGTTTGCCTACCTCTGTTGACTCTTGCTAGGTTTGTGATCCACTCTGACCACTAGAGCATCTTTGGCTAACTGCTCTACATGGCTTTTCCCCATTAGACAGCTGTATATTTAATTACTCCTGTGTAAGTGTCCTCACGAAAGAGGATCAGGATTTTTCAAAACATTTAGTCAAGCTGTCAAGAACAATTTGACTTGTAATTCCATCCTGCATCACACTTGCAGCCTCTCATAGCACGCTAAGGCTTGCAGAATTAATAAGCATAATATTTCAGTCCATCACCTAGGCTACTATTTAAAATACTGAGTAGGGCTAGACCCAGGTCACTGTGGAACTACACTCAGAAGCTCCTAGGGATGTACACGGTAATTATTATGTCTTCCAAGAAAGCTTTGTGCCCACTCTTTACTTGAATGTAGACATTTTCCTAGTTTGCTAACAAGAATGTCAGTTGAGGCAATGTCGAAAGCCTTTCTAAGCTCCAGATGCATGATATTTACTGTTTCTTCTCCACTTATAAGGGCTACTGCCATACAGAAAGACAAAAACAAGAAGGCATGACAAGGCCACGTTGACTCCTACCCTGTCGAGTCAGACAAGTGCCCCCACTTCATGCAGCGGCCTCTGAATAGTCACAGATAAGCATGAATGGAGCTGAGATTGCTTCTGCTAATCCCTTTGGAAACCAGAGGAATTTCAGCTAGATCAGCAGGTCTGAAACAATACAACATATCCAAAAGTTTTCTGCCCTACTCTTACCCTGTGCTAGACTGAAAATTCATCTTTTGACACTAGAGAGGACTGATACAACCACACAAGTGCCAAACAGTTTGGCCTTTTCAGCCACCCTTCTTTTTCAGTTGTGTGGTTCTTCCTGAAGGGTTTTCTTTTCTGTATTCTTATGTAAGGCTCTATAAAAACATCCTCAGTGCTGGGTTTCTTTAGAATTGAAAGACAAAGCCATTGCTCTGGACCTGGAGTATTCAGCCTGGCAAGACAATCTTGTAGGAGGGGTATTTTTCTCAGATGCATGCATAAAGCATTTAAAAAAAAAAAAAAAAAAAAAAAAAAGAGCTCCTATCCCTCCCTGTTTAAGAGCCCTTCCCCTCATAATTACTGTCTTAATGAAAGTGCTGCATGCAGCTTACAATGCCGATAATTTCATTTTAATTACTCCTAAAAGACAATTAACTCAGTTATTTAAAATGCAATTCATACCATAAAGTCTAGCAAAATGGAGACAGGAGCATACGCAAGTTATGCATCTGAGCATTTAACATCCTCAAGTCAGTGATTTTATCATTGCCAAGATGTGTGGCTCAAGCAAGAAACATGGTGTATGATTGTGAGAGTCACTTGCACTATGGCCTTCATATATTCCCACTGCTAATGCACTGGCAGCATGTATAGAAAGGGAGATGACCCTCCGTCCAACCCTTATTTCATGCATTTGTCCATGAAATAAACTTCCATCTCTTCTAGAAGCTGGTAGGATTGATTTTGCACATCAGGGCAAGCAGTGCAGAAAATACCAATCTGCAGACTTGCCAACCCACATGAAAATCAGGACCCAACAAGGATTGTCTAAATTCTCATCGGGAAATTGAAAGGCAAAAATTTCCTTCTATAAATTCATTGTATTTCTCTGCAGGATTTTTGAACAAAATACTGTATATCAGCAGCAACATGAAGGCATTTAAAGAAAAAACACCTTATAAGCTATCCTATGATCATTCTCTGCACATTGGTGTGAAAACCACACTGTTCATACTGAAAATCTGCCTATAATCCATAGACGTAATTTGTCAAATCATGACGTCAAACTTACTGAATTCAGCATTGTTACAGTGAAAAGAAGAGATGTTTTTAATAAGTGTCTCTTCCATGAAAGCACGTGGAACAGGAGTCATCTCACCAAGCTACAGCTGTCTTTGCTAAGGGTCCCTCATGGTTTCCTTTGCCGTCATAGAGGAAACCACAAAGGCCAGGGAAGAGCCTACCCCCTTTCAGGAGCAGATTTTGCACCAATTTTCTGATCTGGTGAAGTCAGAAGGCATCTGCTGCCTCTCTCTCAGGAGAATTTTCTTGAGAATATTTTACATTCAAAAGTGGATCTTCTGCCAAAATGTTCTTTTCTCTAGACCTAATAAAACCAAATTAGACTGGTCCCCAGATCAGGAATGAATTTTGTCTGGTTGTGTGTCACGGATATAATAAACAGTTTATACATGAGCAAAGGCTGTGTTTAAGTATGGCTGAATCCTGTTTGGTTTACTGTGATTAACCTAAACTATTTATAAATAGATGAAGTAAGTTAATTTAAATTCTTTCTTCAATTTCCTATGACTTTGTTAAGATTATTTCCTTAAAAGCAACCATTCCAGAAATTATTTCAAGACAACCAATTTAACGAATGTTATCATTCCTACATTAAAATGAAATTTCCATATTTTTTCCCCTCGTTTAATAAGGCTTATATGTCCTTTCCAGAAGGACTCAGTCTGAACAACCTGCTTCTTAGTGGGTGATGCTCTTAATGCCTTGAAACACAGAAACATTTCACTATGCTGTTCAAAGCACTGCAAGAAAAATTTCAGTCTAATCCCCTGCAAGCTGCTCTTGCAGGCTCCTCCTCACTGGTGACTGAAGTGGTGGTGACATTGTCGTGCTGCAGAAATGCTGCCTCTGCTTGACACGTGGGGTTCAGATGAGCAAAAGGAGCCACAGCCAGAGCACATGAGTAACTCTGGAAGAAGTGTACAAGACTTAACAACTGGAAAATTAAAAGTTCGGGGATGAGATTTATGCCCTGTTCAAAATCTTTTAGCTAATTAAAGGTATGGCTGACTCTCTTCTGCTTCCAAGAACACCCTGCGGATGATGGAAAGTGAGCATCTTGGCTGAAGAGAATCGATACCCTGGCTTTAATTTCACCAAAGGAGGAAAGCTCACCTTTTCAGCAATAAGACTGCATTCAAGCATCAGTAGTAATATCATCTTTCACTTGCTAAGCACCTGTGTTATGGATAGGCTGCTCGTGAAGGCACTGCCTGTTAACCCATGTGCTGCAAGACACATGGCACCTGCTCCTTGGTGGCAGCATTGCGCAGCTTTTCTTCCTGGTGCTGAGGGCAGGAGCTCTTTGTGTTTTCTTTTATGAGAGCCTTTCTCTAAGAGCCTTTAGCTCAGTTTTGTTAGATCAAAGATGAAATGCTGTTTTTGCCATTGCAGGCATTCATATACCCTGTATAAAAGGCTGTGCTCTTTCAAAAATTGTATTTTACTTTAAATGATTTTCAAATGATCGTTGCAATGATTCACTGAAACAGCCCCGAGTGGGCCTTGTATTTTCTTCACAATTGCTGAATCGACAAGTTCAGGGAGGCTTTTCTTATACGTTGCCAAATGAGGTATTCTGACTTCATATTGACACGTTTATCATTTTATTTTACTGGGTGTCATAGCATAGGCAACCTTACTAGATCAGTGCAGAAATCCTCTAAGCAGTCACATACATTTATGGGGAATTCAGTGTATGAAGATTAGTCTTTTAGTCCTAAATATTTGCAGTCACAGACAGACAGACAGACAGATGTTTATCTTAGGTCAAGTTTATCCTGTCTTCTGTTTGAGAAATAGAAAGACAGTTTTCACCTTCAAGGAAAAGTGGGAATTAGATGTAATCAATATTTTCTGTAAAATGTTTTCTACCCTTAAATGGACTCCTGCAAGGGGAAAGCACGAAGAACCTGGTACTTTTACAAGGGAAAGTGCAGGGTTTGGGTTTTGTCAGGAGGGAGGGGATGAGGAGCTCAGCTCCTGTCCCTCCCCTTCTAGCTCTGATGATACATCCTACACCCTTTACACCTCTTCAGATCACCTGAGTAAAGAAGTCCTGTAAACCCCACAAGCAACTTGCTTGTGGCTGAGGCATGGCAAAAAAAAAGAAAAAAAAGAAAAAAAGAAAAAAGAAAAAAAGAAAAAAAAAAAAAAGAAAAAAAAAAGAAGAAACTAAAAAAAGAAACAAGAAAAAAGAAACAAGAAAAAAGAAAAGGCATTTCAAAGGTCCTTGTTAAGCTGCCCTGTGTGATACAGCAAACCCAGGGTGGTGGTGCATTTTTACTCATGGCTCAGCAGGTGGGATTTGGAGTGGGTGGTGGTGGTGTTAATGCAGATGCTTCACCCCAGAGGATGCCAGGAAGAGATGGTGTGGTTGATGTGGTCATACTCTCATAGAGCAAGCACAATTTGTTGCTTCCATCAGCGCCCTGATCTGACAATGGAGGTGCCACCTGATTTCTGTGCAGAATGGTGTGTGTGGCCATGATTTTAGGCACCTGATGAGGTGATGCTCATGGTGGGCACAGGGCTGGGAGAAAGGGGGTGCTGAGAGGGATCAGAAAAGGCTCAGGATTGTGATTGCAGTCTGGGAGGATGTGGGGAGCAGGGGGCAAGGGTAGGCAGTGAGCAGGACTTCCTGGGTGGAGGAAAAGTGAGAAGAGCATTGGCTTGTGTTTCTTCTTCCACATAAAAGCTTTGCTGCAATGCAGGAGGATGAAGGGGAGTGTTTTCACCTGAGAGAGAGTACCTCCTGAGAGACCCTGGCTAAACATGGGAAGAAATATCAGGGATATTGGCTCTACTTGGTTTCATGTGGCAGGTCACCTGAGGAACAGACATCCATTAGTGAGAATTCAATCCTGTCTACTCGAACTGTTGACTGTTTTATTTTTTTAGACTTTAGCTAGGTAAGTGCAACAATCCAAAGAGATTGGTTTGTCACCATTATAACCAAGCAGATGTTTCACAGCAGATAATTTATGAGCTGACTTTTGCCTTTGCCTCTTCATGAAGTGATTAGATGGTGCTCAAAGCATTCATTATTCAACAGATTTAAATCTATTTCCTGGGCTTGGTCCTCCCAGGAGCCTCACAATTTGGTTGTATTTCAATAAACCACTGGCTTTGTCCTCAGCTTTCTGCCCATAGGCAAGGCCTTTCAGCTGCCTGAGGTCAAAAACAGGTGAGAGCTGCCAACAATCAAGGTGCTGTGAGCCAGCAGGCCCTGGACAGCCATCACGAGACACTGGTTTCTGGCCAGCTGGATCTTGTGGGTCATGCTGTGAATCTCCCAGGAGGATACAGGTGCCTGAAGAGACACCAAGTCATGCAGTGAGGGGTGTGTCTTATACCTGCTCTGTTTGCTAGAATGAGACTGGCATTTTTGGCACCTGCAGGCAAGAGCCTTCTGACCATGCACATGGTATGCACCCTCTTGCATGAATGTCAGCCAAGTAATAAGCAGCATGGATGCAGCCAAACTGTGTTTAGGAGCCACAGGCAGACTGTCTGAAGCAGACTTTGTTCCATCTTCTTTGTGGCTGGAGGGAAAAATTGCCATAAGCAGTTTTTTATTACACACATAATGTGGTAGGAAAAAAAAAAAAAAAAAAAGCCAGGAGAAGGAGCTAGGGAGCAGGAAATAAATGAGTGAGTGTTCCTAGCAGTGTTCCTTTTGGAAGCCCTTGGGTCCCAACACAGCTGGCTTGACAAGAGGACAGTACTGCAGGTGCTGGACACATGACACAGTTTGCTTCCAGGAGCATTCAGAACAACGATGCCTTAATGCTGCTCTTTTTCCCCACCACAAGAGCTAGGTCGTGATTTTTTTTTTCTTCTTTTATTGTTTATGTCTTTTCCAGTAGCTATTGGAAATCGCCTGGTGGGGTGAAATCCCCGTTGCAAAGGGAGTTGTGCAAACTGGTAACACGGAGGCAGCCTGTGCCAGGGAACTCTGCCATCGCACTTCAGACCACTGCATGGGTCACTACCAAACCCAAAGGTTGCTTTCTGCAGTGCAGTTTCTTGTGTGTCTTGGTGCTAAAATGGTGATTGACGTGCCAATTAAGAGCTGCTCACAGAAGGCTGTTGAATAGCATGTTAGGACAAGAAAGGTGGGCAAAGGCCTTAACTAAAAAAAAAAAAAAAATTAAAGGTATATAACGAACTTTATTTTAGGGATATTGTGTACTTCATTTCAAGACTGAAAGGGCTCTGTAGTTTGCCTGCTACATTTTTTTAATATGGTTTTTATTTGTTTTTGCAACACTCTCTTGCCTTGTTATGCCAAAATGACTTTGACTTTACTCCAGCGTAAACAGGATGTCAGCGCTTGAAGCTCTTTGCACAACGCACGGCCAGCAGTGGGGACCGACAAGGGGCGGCTCCTGCCATCAGCGCACCAGCGAACACCGGGGCCCACCACAGTGACGCTGGTCGTGCCTAGGGCTTGGCAGGGCACTGCTGGAAACCGCAGCGGTGTGGGCAGTGAGGCTTTGCCTGCCCATCGATGCTGCGAGCTGTTTTGTACCTGTGTTTGCTGAAGGATGGGATGGCTGCAGGGCACCCCACCAGGCCTTTCTGTCAGAGCAGCCATGGCAGGCCTGGTGTTGGCAGCACCTCCTGTCCCGACCGATCCCCACAGGTCCCACCACGCTGTCCTCTCTGCAGAGCGTCCTCACTGTGCAGCTTGATTTATGGTGTGGTGGCGTATGTGGGGCAGGGAGGAGGTGGTGTGACGGGAGAGCTGGTGACTGCTGTCTGTGTGGGCGCACACTTAGGCAGAGCCTTCTTCTGAAAGCCCCCGTGTTGCCCATTTTAGAGTGGACTTGACCTCTGTGCTGTGTATCCTGCCTTATATCAGCTACATGTGTTGCTCTGTTTGAAGCACTGATTGTCCAGGAAGGTAGTGAAATCAAAGACACTCTAGGTTTGACAAGGTGTTGAGCAACCTAAGTGGCCTGTTTTGAGCAGGAGCAGTGAGCACCCTGCCGGCCTCAGCTGCTCTGTGATGCTGCCCACCTCATGAACGGCACCTGGGTGCCTGCTTGGGGATCCCCATATGGCCGTTCAACAGGATGTATTCAGCCCAGCGTGGCTTGTGGTGGAAGTTTTGGCACCAAGACATACACCCTGAAAAAAAAGGGTGATGCCTTGAAAGCCTCAGATGCCTTAAATCAAGCACTGGCAGGCTGCGCTGTGTGCACAGGCTTTGGTTCAACCTCAGGCACACCCAAGGCAGTTTTCTGGGGGGTGGCGAGGGATGTGCCTCGCTCTTTGTTCATGTGGAGCTTGTGCTCTGTGCATGTCCCCTGCGGGAGGGGTGTCCAGGTGAGGAGAGCGCAGAAGCTGTGCAGCACGAGCACATTAATCATACACTTCCCCGTGACACAGATTTAGTGGGCTGTCTTCTGGCTCACTTTAATACCAGCACCAAAATGACCGAGGTTTAACGAAGGCCTTATCTGTACCCAGGAGGGAGCTAGAAGCAACAGACCATCAGCTGCAAACCTGCTTCTCCCCCCTCCCCTGAGACCAGGGAAGGTTTTACACCGCAGGGGCAGCCAGTGTGGATTTCTTCTCTGGTGTTACTGTGTGTAAGGGAAGGACCCAATGGGGGAAGGAGTCATCAGCAAAGTGAGAGACATTCAAAGGCCACTGGACTTGCTGAGCGTGGCATTCAGGCCTCCAGTGAGAGGGGATGGACCTGAATTATTTTAGGATAGGGATCATTTTAGGAAGAGGCCCCTACCTAATTGTGGATGCCCTGAAGATGAAAGACAAACCTGAGTTGTTGTTATTTTATTTGCTCCAATAAACATTTGATTTATACAAAACAAAACAAAAAATAATAAAAAACCACCACTGTTTACAAAGCAAGTTAAGTGCTTGAAACATTTGATAAACAAGAGTATATATTGTTCACATTCCTATTTCATACATGATGTACAGGTGAAGTATGCCTTAAAAGAATTTAAAAAAATCCTTTACATGTAGTAGTAAAAAAAAAAAAAAGAAAGAAATGTCAGTATTGACCCTTCTTTTGGGCCTGCACAGGCACTGGCAGCACCTCGCTAGATGGCAGCGGCCCTGCAGCTCCCTCACTTCTTGTTTTTATTAAAAAAAAAAATAAAAAATCACCCTTCCCCCCTAAAATTCGACACAGCATCCTCTGAATTCCACCATAGTTGCTGAGATTTTGCTCTGCTCTGTTTAAATATTTCTGAGTAGTTTAGTTTAAATGAAACAAAAGCTAACAAAACCACTTGAAATAAAATATTTTCCATCATGTTTGAACTCCTATTTAAATGAGTGTGATTCCTGTTGACTGATTTGTCAATGTCTTCTAGAAAAATATCAATGTTTATCTGTCAAAGGTGTTTAATAAATTGCACTGGATATAGTCCTGTACAGGACTGGTCTGTGCTGGCTGAATTTCTAGTTTCCAAGGCCTGCTTACATGCCAAGGGCAAGAAAAAAAGTGAAAAATCACTGCAAAACTCCTGAAGATAAAATTGTTAGCATTTATTAAACACACTGCTGTCATTTATATAAGTCCAATGTAATGCCAACTGTCTTCCTAAACATGTCGGAGACCAGAAGCCCTGCTATCCTATATGCAAGCAGCGTGGAGGGCAGGATATGACATTAATCTGATGTTATGGATCTTTCCCTCAGCTCTGAGGTCCTCGTGCAAAAATAAAGGCACTGGGTGTTGTCTCGCTTTTTTCTAGAAAGCGTGGAACAGAGTCAGACCATGGTGTGTCAAGCAATTAGACATGCTGTACATGGAAAAAGTATTTGTTCTTACAGCAACACAATCAAGGTAAAAGGAAAGGGGAGGAAAAAAAAAAAAAAAAAAAGAGTACTGCCTGCACTCAGAATGCAGAGCAAATATAAAACATCTGCTTGGATTATTGCTGGTCGTGTCTTGTTTTGTATGGTTTGGGGGTGGGGAAGGGAGGAGGGGAAATCTCATCCTGCTGATATTTTGCAACCTGCTTGCAAGCAGCATGAATTGAAAGCAATAAACATGTAACGCTAATGACCTCTGTATGAAAACACACGTACGGGAGGGGGCAAACATCCTCACACTCCCATTGTGGGATGCTGTGAGGACTTTGGGGTTAAGGCGAGAGGGCAAAGACATCCCTGAACCTTCTAAAATGTGCAGCAGACAGGACTGCATAGTTACAGCTGCAAAGCCAAATCTGCCTTTCTGCTGTGAGACTGCTCCTGCAACTGTGAGCTCCCGGGCCACAGCTGGGTGCTTATTGTGTCTCCTTTGAAAGCCACCTTCTTATTGCTTATTATTCCTATCTTTTTGGCAGAGTGCTTAGTGCACAATTGCTAGTGTCCTGATGTGCCAGTCTCCCCAGGCTCTTTCCCTAAATGGGGAGGGATCTCTAATGCACAGGTAATTTCCTGGAGGCATTTTTAAAACTCTTTCCTTCAGAGCATGGCTGTTTATATATATATATATATATACACATACATACACACATTTTATATATATATATATATGTATATATATATATAAATAGCAATTTCATAGTTATATACAGGCATTAATAAAGTGCATAATGTTATTGGCTATTCTCAAATCTCATTTCCTGAGGAAGTGCTACAATACATAGCTCCTCCCATGACATGGCATGATGCTGGCAGCCAACGCTAGGGTATGACACCTGCTCCCTGGCTTTTAACTCCCTTGAATACATCTCCTTGTCCAGAGCCACAGCTTAAAGGGAGTAGTGACAGCCTCAGTCCTCCAGGAAGCAAGTCAAGGCACCGATCGAGACTTCTTCCTTCGCCAAGGTTTAGGAGCGACTTCTCTCCATTTCGGAGCTCTTGGGCTCACACTACTTGGCGGTGGTCACGGAGCCATCTTCGGGGATCTTCTCCTCCGAACAGCTCCTTCCTGAGAGCTTGTCGTGGTGCTTGAGCTCGCTGAAGCGCTCCGCGACGCACTGCGCCGTCAGCCGGGCCTCGGGGTCGTGGTCCCAGCACTCGATCAGGGTTTCACACACCATCTGGATGCCCTACAGAGAGCACAGGGAGAGCAGCTGTGATGGGGACAGTCTGAGTCACCGCCAAACCGCATCTGTGAGAGTTTGTTTTAAGGCCCTCCAAAGTGCAGGGGGTTACTTGTACGTGCTGGAGGTGACGGAACCAGTCCCCAAAGTGCATTGTGGGCTCTGCTGTCACTGTAATGGGGGTATTGACTTTTTTTTTTTTAATATATTTTTTAGAAAAACACCCTACTACTGTACTTGCAGCAGCTTACATCACTGGTAATGTCATACCTGGATGTATATTCTGATACTTCATAATAAGAAAAATTATGGTTTGGAACAGCGTTAGGGAATCAAACAGTTTTTGTTCCAATCGATATGATCAGACTGCCTGGATAATGACGTCCTGCTCAACCCATCCATCCCTTTGCGTGCCTGAATTCTGTATGGGCTTTATGAACAGATTCTGATTGCCAGCAGTATCAGGCCCTACACCAGCCTTTATGAATTCCCCGCAGACTAAGTAAAACTATGTGCAAATACGGGCCGCAGTCCCACAAACACTTAAACACATGTCACTCACAGATGTAACTATTTAACCTTCATTTCAATGCTGATGCACATGTTTACAGGAACAAAAAACAGTTGCATCTTTGTAATGCATTTTGTAAACATGAGGTATTTGCCAGGAAATTGTGTGCTTTGCGTTATGACACTAAAAGCCCATTAAGTAGGATTTATCTTAAACTTCTTATTTAAAAAAATAACATTTCACAACAGTGCATTAATTGCGTAATTTACCTAATTGGTGATGTTGACTGATGTCAATGTTAATAGCAGAACGTTATTGTCTGTATACAAATAGCATTAGTTTTCTGCTGGCATTGAAATTACAAGCAGTAAATTAAATTAAATATTAAACATTAACTTGAAATCAATAGTGCAACAAATCTCATTAAGGGGGAAAAAATGTAATATGTAAATCCATTCCAGAATTTTATCACGATGAATAATGAGTTCATTACAAAAACACAACTGCAGTGGAAGGAAATGAATATGGAAGAGCCATTACAGTAAGAGCAACTTCTGTGGAGTTCAAAGCAGATCCTCAGCTGCTGTAAACTGTCACAGCCCCGCTGAAGCCAATGCGTCACTGAATTTTAGACAGCACAACGTGAAACTCTGAAGGGACTCAAGCGGAGGGAATTAAATCCACCTTCATTAAATGTCCTGTGCCTGTGTTATCAGGCATCCATTTCCTGCCTCAGAGCCTCCAATGAGCCCTGCTGGAGCTTGCTGCACATGCCCCAGAAATGTGCAAGTGCAGCACAGGGCACCCCAGTTGGCAGGATGCCCTGTACTCGGGGGTGTGGGTGGCACGAACTGGCTCCCTGAGCACCCCAAGCCCCGGTGGTTCCCTGCCAAAGTGCCCTGGCCATGCTGGCACACTGATGCTGGCCCTACAGCTGGCCAGCTGTGCCTGGAAGGTGCTCCTGAAGCCTTGCTTCACAGGGCACAGCCAGTTTGTGCCCACAGGAGTGGCTCTGCCCCCAATTCAGTCAAGTCCCCACGCCATCTAACCCTGCCTGAGGCCTGCTTTAAGTGCCAGTGACTTTTGCTTTATAGGGGCCTTCATTGATCTCAATGACATGTGCGTCACTTGACTCTTCCCAAACACACAACGGAAATATTTGCTGACAGCTTCTGCCTTTGCGTTAGCATAGGCCATATCTTTCTTTCATATGCTGTAATGGATTGGTGCTAAGTTAGATTTCCTTTTGCTCTTGAGAAAACTTATTGTCCTCAATTTGCTGACCACAGACTTTCCTGTTGTTCTTCTCTTTCCCTAATCAGTTCTCTACACTGCTCTATTTTTTTTTTTTTCACACAGAAGACTGTGACTTTTGAGTATTCTCAGAAAGTTTTCACACTGTTCCTAATTTTAAGCATTTTCTTCTACTTATTTTTTATTTTCCCCCAAATGATCTGGCTCAGGATCTATTCTGCTTTGTTAATTGGGATCTTCTAAAGTACCATGTGTATATTACCAGTTTGGACTTCGTTTTGCCTTTGTGGAAAAAAAAACAACTGCAATTAACTCGTGATCACTTTTATTAGCTCAATTACAATTACAAGAAAAATAATTCTGCAATAACTTTTCTATTCTATGCAGATGAGCACTAATACAACCTCTCCTTCCCAGCTCAACATGTTAGTTAGAAGATGGTTGTAGCTCTAGCTCCTAGAAATTTCTAGGGCCTTTCAGTCCTGCTAACATCAGATATCCAGGTGTCCCTCAAAACACAGCTCTCCTCCCCAGTTAAAGCACCCCTCCTCAGTAATCCTGCTCGTTACAGCTGGCTGCATAAGGATTGATACCACTGGTCTAGGAAGGGGCTGTGCTCTGCCACAGTCATCAGGCAGCAGATGTGTTGCTCCTGGTTGGAGGAGTGATTGATTACAGCCACTCACACGGCCTTTCCTAAGTAAGTGTTAGACTATGATTTTAACATCCCAACTGGAATGAAAAAGGGAGTGTTATATTGCTCCTGATGGAAATGCTAGCTGGTCTTGGTTGCCTGGGCTTTTATAAATGTCCCCTGTGCTTTCCTTTTGTCTGTAAGACCACTCAACATACCGCATTGACAAACGCAATGACCAAGCCTCACTTCTCTGACATGAGTCTCATTTTATCTCTTCTGATAAAACTGCTTAGAGCAGAATTTAAGAAATGCATGCCTTTGGCTTGTTTCCATTCAGCTTCAGCTACTCAGAAATCAGGCCGTGACTATCACACCTAGGAAGTGCAACCGTGGTGTCCACGAATGGGGAAAGCTGATAGAGTGCCTCCCGACATGCAAGGGAAAGGGACTGCTACTACACAGAATAAAAACAAACTGGCTTGCTGACGACTCATTTCCTATTTTCTTAAACCTGTCAACAGCTGGGATTCCACTATGACCATTCTCCATGATAAAGTGCTGAAATTTGTTTTCTCTGCTGAAGGGATGCATGTGTGAAGTTGCTCTCTTTGACCTTTCAGAGCCTGCACGCAGTGTGCTGTGAGGCCCTAATTATTCTGTGGCTGTCTAGATGGTTGTTGAGTCTCAGGTTTCCTTTTTTTTTTTTTTTTTTTTTGGTATGGTCACTTTCAGATTACACTGGTGGGCAGTAGAAATTCCAGTGCTTTCGGGGCAGGCACAATGACCCTGTGGTGTCTAAACCATGGGCAGCATCAGTGTCACCATGTGGCAGAGCTCTGATCTGTTCAAAAGAGAGATCCCTCCCACTGAGCAGGATGCCGAGCTAAGGCTCAGGCTTTGGGCAGCAACTAAATGTGTGGTGTGGCTCCCAGCTGCTTCGATGTGGTGCTCTTACCTGATGGTTAAGCCAGGAGCTGGGGATCTCGGGTCGCCCTCTGTCTCTTAGGACGTTGTCCTTCATGCTTTCCACGCAGGGGTGTTCTCGCACTTTAGAGCCGAATGGGGGCTCGTACTCTTTCACTTCTGCCAAGAGAATAAGCAAACACAAGGGTATTCAGCTGGGCTGTGCTGGTGCCAAGTGTAAAGGGAGCTGGCTGTTCTCTGGAGGAGTAGGAGGCACTGATTAGCTGCTCAGTGCCACTGCTCTGCCTGACCAGCTCCAAACAAAGCAAAGCCAGTTGGCATGTTCAAAAATATTTCAGATGTGTTTCTCCCACATGCCCCCGCCCTCCCTCCCTCCCTCCCTTTTTGTTTCCTAGCCAACTAGACAGTTCTCATTTAAACCCTTTAGTACATAATCATATTAGCCACAGTCAGAGCAGCAGAGTCACTTATAATGGCTTGGAGCCTTTCACAGTCTCTGCTGAGCCAAAACACGCAGGGACTTCAAGGTGAGCTTTGCTTGAGCCAAGCTTGAAAGAAAGGGTTACTTTGGTCCCCTGTAGGTTCCCCAGGGTCCTCACACGCTTTCCAGGTGAAATATACACCGAAATCTAGGTCATAGATATTAATGTGCCAGATTGCTAGGAGGAAAGAGTTGCTCGAAAAGGACAAAGTTACAGCAAGGAACAGTGCTGGAAGCTTCCACGTTACCCTTGTTTATTACCGAGCCAGTAGTGGTCTGCTCTTATTTTAGGCCTCTTTCCCAAAATAGGTCAGTTTTGACCCATGATGCAGGGGGCACGGCTTCCTGAAGGGGCTGCTGCCATTCTGGTTTTTGTTTGCATGTTGCATATTTTCTTTGCTTTTCTTTGGAGAGAGAAAGGAAGAGGCAGACATATGGGACCTTTGGAGGAGACTCAAGAAATCTCTGAGAGCGGAAATATTATAGTAGATGCTGACACAGTGTAGAAAATGCTGTGGTTTCTTTGGGAACAGATGGAGAATTTACTCATAGGCCTAATGACTTGCTAGTATTAGATAAAGATTTATGAAGTTGGCCTGTTCTGCTGCCTCTTATTTCTTTCTAGGAATTAATTGAGGGCAAGAAAAACTGACGTGTAATCTACTAGGCAGGCTGAAGAATGCAAGTGTCTAGAAGATGTGTGAAGAGAGATGAACAAGATGGGAGACACAGTACTGCTGTATAATGTTGCAACCAAAGTTCAAATACAGTATCCAGCACTGCTCAGTCCTCTCCAGAGGCATTTTGTAGTAAATAGGAACTCTGAGAAGGGCGATAACAATGATTAAGGGCCCAGAAAAAGTGTCCAGCAAAGCTTGGCTTTGAGTACTTTGAAGGGAAAGGTGAGAGTATGGTAAAATATTAAAGTAATTAAATATTGAGATAACATACGTCAGGTCATTCTGACTGACATATCTCATGATAAAAACAAGGTAGTATTGAACATAACTAAAAGGTGGACTTTTCTCCAAGAGTCAGGCTGTAGATCTCATTGCTTAGTGATGGCTATGACAAGAAGACTTGACAAGCTACAGAAAAAGAGAGGGGATTTCTAAAAGAATAGCCTATGTCATAATAACAAACATTTTGGAAGGGATATTAAACCTCGTGCTTTAAATGTTCAGCATTTATAGGTCCAGCTGCAAACAACTATGCATGTAGTCCAGCAGATTACCCTACAGATGCCTCCTGCAGAGATCTCCCTCCCTCTCCTGAATCATTTGCTGCTGGCCACTGGCCACACAACTCTCTGCTGCTTGTCTATAGTCCTGAAACACAAGCTCTATCTTCTCATAAGTAAATTACTTTCTTTTCGACTCAAGGGCCAAACTCTGCTTTGCTTCCTTCCCTCCACAAGAAGGCATACCAGTTTCATCCACATTGATCTGAGTTTGAGATTATTCAGCCAAAGTAAATTCACAAGACTTTAGCCCAAGAAGTTAACTGAGAAGTTCCCATCCTGCTGGTCAAAAACCCAGATTTCCATGCAGCGCAAGCCCAATGATTACAAAGCAGATGCATTTACGAACAAAGGTAATCGAAATAGTAAAGATTGCTGAGGAAACCTAAATAGCATGATCTATACACCGTCTCCATCGGGTATGGTTTGATTACAGTAGTGGTCCTGGACACTAGCCAAGGCTCAGAGATCTCCTAGCAAAAGCAGAGAAGACGATCCCTGTTAGGGACAATCGACCATGACACAGTGTGAGGGGAAAAACAGGCTGGAAAAGAGCATAGCGGGGGAGACAAGCATCAAGGGGAAATGTTGAGCAATGGCACCTGTGTGGCACTGTCAGCTGTTTGGAAAGTTCCCAGCACCATATAGGTTACTTTTAATGTGAACAGGCCGTTTTGAGCATGTATATGTCTTTTTTCAAGAAATCCCTGCAAGCTAGGCTCTGGTTTGCTCTTCTGTGCTTGCCTCAGAGGAGTCTGAGTGTGCAACAGAGGGAAGCTGGTGCTGTGGTGCTGATCTGTTCCCTCTTGCTGAGCTGAATCTGAAGGCCACTGAGGTTTATGAGATGGCTCACGTGGGGGAAGGGAAAGCCTTCCTGGGGAATTGACAGGTTTGTAATACATTTTCCATGTACAAGAAATTCCTTCTGTGCTATAAGCATTCCTCTTCTAAATATAAAAACTATTGTGTTTTTTTGTTTGTTTGTTTGTTTGTTTTGTTCTGTTTGTTTTGTTTTGTTGTTATTGTTCATTTGTAAAGAAGGAGAAATTGAGGCCAGATGGCAATTCTCTGTAATAACTTTATAGTAATACGGCCGTGCCTTCCCTCGGTTTGAAAAGCATGCAGCATCTTCTTGCTATTTATTATCTCGCTTCTCTCTCCCTTAGAAAGAAAAGCCCACTGAATCCTCTGGCAGTAAATCCTCCTTATGCTGGGGAATCTCAGGTGTCAGACACATTTTGCAGTAATAGCTAGGGTTATTCATGGATCATGTTGACGTGCTGCAGTAGATGTAACAGGTGCCAGTCTGAGGTAGGTTAAGATGTTCCTTCCTAGATGCTCATGAACAGCTATATACAGATGCTGAATCTATTTTTCATGACTTATATGTTTCTTTTGATTGTTTTTTGACCAGTCAGCCACTAAAAATGACAACTGGTTAAAGTACCATAAATATCTCAGGTATCCTGAACTACAGCACCTTTAGCAGTCAATAATGGCAGGGCTCCTTCAACTTCAACCTCCAGCATTTAATCTTTATGGTCGTGAGCTACCTTGCACTAATAATCACTGCACCTCTGCTTCCCTTTAACGCTGGCATGGCCATAACTCTCAGAAAGGCTGGGACTGGATTGTAGCCTCAAACAGTTATTACTGAAAATCTCTATTTGTTGTGCCTGATGAATGCTTTGGAAAATTTGGCTGTGGGTTCCTCAGAGGAATAAGCCTCTCACATGTGATCTTCTGCTCTAAACTCATTGTAGTGACATTCTCTTCCTTCAGGCCAGAACTACACACCTGCAAATCCTGTCAACATTCCCGCATGTGATATGTCTTGCTGTTTTTTTTGTGGGACAGCTCCTCATGCCGGCAGATGAAGGCTTATTTGTAGAATTAAAGCAGGAGTGAGGTGAAACAAGGCTAGCAAAAATCACAGAGCACAGTCCACAGCAGTGAGCTGGTGCTTGGGAGTTTTGTGTCCTTTTGAAACACCCCTCATTTTAGAGTTTCCAAGGGGTGAGCCACAGGAGAGAGAAATCTATCGATGGTGGGGCTACTGAGACAACTCACATACATACGTACACACACATCTGCATGTGCATGCAGTGTGGCTTTCTTCATGCTAGAGGAATTTAGGCGGTGGATCTCTTTAGCTGTTGCACAAAGGGACTGTGCAAGGCTCCAAAGCCATTTCATGGCCAAGTTTAAGGAGTTGTCAAATGCTTACTTCACATTTTCCCTTGATTTCCCAGTTCCACTCCTTTCAAATATGAATGTCAGCTGGGAAGGGTGAGGATGAGTTGGGATGGGTGAACTCACTCTGCAGTTTCCCTTGCACAGACACGTTCTAAGTGACTTCACATCTGATGATCAAAGACACACAGCCACCCTTTCAAAGGGTCAGGGGCGTGTGAGCTCTGCTCTGATTACAGGCTGCTTAGTCACTGTGTGCTGGATTCTCAGGTGGGAAAGCAGCAGAACCCAGGAGGGAGATCTTATCTACCACCACCTGGGCTTGTTGAAGGATGGCACCAAATATCCTACATGTAGTACTGTGGTGACACATGGGGAATTTCTGGGAGATGAGCTGCTGTTGTGGGGTGATGCTGCACTGTGTGGATGTACCATCTCAGGGCTGCATGCCCCCACATGACATCGCAATGCAGGCATGTCCCACTTGGGCTCCTCTCTGCAGGAGAAGCTTAAATCAGGCCTCAGCTGCAGATGCCTCAGGGCTTAATGTGCAGGCACATCCCCACTGCACAGGCTATCAAGATGTTCACTGCTACCACTGTCACCTCTGCATGCTCAGCATGATTAACACCGAGTGCTTCACAGGCTACAGGATACACAAATGTTTAGTTGCAATTCCTGGCTGACTCTTCCCAAGTAAGCATAAGATTAACTAAAGATTTTATTCGCATTAAACACAGCTCTGGTAAAGCAAGGCTGCCATTTCAAACAAAGCTATGCTGCTACACCAAAGCCAGTGGCAGGTGTAGCAGCCTTACACTGCAGGCTGTACAATGCTGCACAAGCAACTTTGCCATTTTCTGAGGAGTTTCTCTTCTCCCTCTTCACCAGCCCTGTGCATCCAGAGGTTCCTTTTCCTCTCCTCTCCTGCTGCCCCCAGCAGTCCCCTGGCTGCCGCAGCTCCGATACAAAGCAGATGGTTTTCTTTTCTTTCTAGGAGGCTGTCGGAGAAATTACACTTGCCTCAGTCGCCAAAGCTGTGTCGCTCTGAAAGCAAGTGGTTTAGATGAAAATTATATTTCTTGCAACGTGCAGCATCTGGTGCACAGCTGTTGCACTGAATGAAATACCAAGTTAACGGCAGTGTGGAGCAGTTGAAGTTCTCCCCAAAGCAGTATTGCTGAGTTTCTAAATATGCCTCTTAAATTATACTCCAGTGAAAAATCAGTCAAACTTGATCTTTGCCTCTGTCTCCCTTTCCCTTGTGCCTCATTTCTGCTTCTCTGTATTTAGCACAACAAAGTAACAATGAACAGCACAGCCTTTCTCGAAAGCTGATCCCCACCTGCATATTTACTACGGCAGCTTCACAGTATGGATTATGCTGCTGGGTATTTTTGTTTAAACGTCTGCTAACTGCAAAGGCCTGGCATGCTGTAGAGACTGTGCTCGACAAAGCTGCTGCAGTGAAAGAGCCTGCCTCCATCGCCTCCCACACTCACCCAACACCTGCACGTTGACAAACGGATCCTGAGAGCTCCCTTTGTAGAAGTAAAGTCACCCTACCTTTACGTGGCTGAGTGGCAATTAGCCCCCCACATGCTTCCTTCCCTAATTGTTGAAAGTTGTTAATGCTACCGCCTCTGCATTTGGCTGCTCTCTGAACTTCCATGGACCTGCTCTACCGAGAAGGAGCCCACACTGCAGTCAGGCCTGTGCTGGGACGATGGCCTCTACAACTTTAGGCTCCTTTGGAAAGGCTGGCTGCAGTCAGGACAGCCTACCCTGGCTTATACGTGAGGTCATTCCTCTCAGAGCCCATCAGTTCAGAAAGACAAGAGGGGTTTGCGTGAGTGGAGGGAAGGGTGCAAGGAGAGGAGGGAGTCTCACGGGTGACAGATGGAGAGGGAAGCAGAGGGGGAGCTGCAGTCACGAATCACTGTAAGGATATTTTACCAGCTGGTTGCAAAGAGTCAGCCTGCATGAACCAAGGGAAAATCTAAGAAGGAAATGAGAGAAACCATGCGATGCTGCTGCAGCTCAGCACCAATGACAAGCTAAGGGAGGTACATCCTGGGAGTTATTTTTAGCTGCTGTGGTTGAAGACACTAAACCCAAGTTCCACCCCCTACAGATCCTACCCAAAGACTCCCGTGGTTCTGCTAGGGAGTTCAGCTACCTGCAAAGACGACTGAAATATGGAAACAAAATTTGAGAAGTGTGTTTCTGGAGATGAGGAGAACTGAGGGATGAAATGAATAAGGAAAATCAGGAGATGGGGGTTAAGCTCCACCTTGAAAGCAAAGGGTATGCTGAGCCAGAGAGATCTCTCTTTTTCCTAAAATGACTTCAGCTTTTCTTCTCAAGGTTATAACGGGTCAGTCTCTACCAGCTAAACATGCTGGTGATTTTCCTTCCTTATGAAACTCCCTTTATATCCTCTTTTAGGCAGTTGCCTTTTGAGAACAGCAGCAATAAGGTTTGCTCTTGCTACAACCTCCATTTCACTGTACTCAGCAAATATGACCAGGACGGGACTCAGGCATCAGCAAAGATAAAAGAGTCCACAGTGAACAGCTCATATTTATATTAATAACGTGTGTTCCTAAATTCAAGAAACAGACAGCCCAAGAAACAGGGCAAAGATCCGTTTTCTAATGTTTTAAATCTCCTCAGCCACATTTACAAAGTGCTAATGAAAGGCTGAAGGTGTGCCAACGCATTTAGAAACATACATGACCACGACAGTTAAATGTGGATAGGTTTGCCTTGGAACATGCCAGACTGAGTTTCAGTTCTTGAGGCACCACATGTTTTTGCCCCCAAAGATTTGCCTAGAAAAGAATGTTTTTTTCATGCATTTATGCTAGCGCTAGCTGTTTGCACACATACTCGCTTTGTAGCTTTCCCGGCAGGGTGCAAATTGGGCAAATCTGTTGCCCACAGGGCGGCCCACCCACAAAGACCAAATGCTGGTCAGACAGAGCCAGAGGCTGAGATGGAGGCATTCCTCCCTCCTGCACACAGACACCATGGTGCAGCCGCACAGCTGCTGTGCAGAGTGGCCTCAGAGACCTCGGTGGACAGTCTTGTGGTATCCCATGGTTGTGAGCAGAGAAACAAGGAGCGGCTATGTGCATCTTCCAAAGGGACACTGGTTTCCCTGCTGTACACTATGTTCCCCATACTGTAGCGCTCTACCCTGCCAGATTGTCCTGTCTCTGTGGCAGCCCTTTGAGATGCAACTGTGCCAAGTCCAAGGAAAAGGGAGCCTCTGTACTTTTGGAAGTAGGGTAACAAATCAAAACATAGTCACATGTCTCCCATAATATCCACATCAGTGTTATCTGTAACAGCCTCACTCCTCAGACTGCCTGTGGGAGTCCTGGACTGTGCAGCAGGTTTTGTCAGAATGATTACTAGACAATACGAGCAGACAGAAGAATTTTATATTTAACTTAGTCTTATTTTAGTCCCTGAAGTAAGGTGAAAATCTTCAAACATAGCAATATGTAATGCAGATATCTCAACAGCAACTTTTGTGATTTCTAGCACATACCAGTGCTGCACACTGGGAATTCGGGGGCAGCTTTAGGCAAAAACAGAAATGGAGATTTTGTGTCTGTGAACAAACTCTGAATATGAACAAGCAAAGAAGCTCTTTTTGGAGAAATTCTGATAGTCAATTCCACTCATTTTCATTTTGTTACTGCACTTAATGCAATGAACCTCCCTTGTTTCTCAGGCGGATGATCTCTTGCAATATCACAAAAAATGATAAGTGGCAGCAGGGGATCTCAGGAAAGCAGAAAGGTTTTTGTATCCCTACGATGGCTCTTACTGAAATGATCAGTTAGTAAATGTGACACTTAACTGGCCCCTCATTAGGTTTCAGAGTGAATATTCCATGAGGGTAAATGGGGGACAGTTACCACTTCTTGGTATTAATATTTCAAAGCTTCTTATATTTACGATCATTTTGGGGGAGGACATACAGACTGAGTCTCTCCATATATACTCAAGATGCTATAGTTTAAGGAAAAACAGACATTAATAATCTTTAAAAGTGGTCTACCTAACAGCAGTTTTATCCTTACAGCAGCTGGGGACTGATTTTCTCATGCTCTCAGGTGCTTGACCTTCAAGCCTGCTCATGTATATCTTATACTGCTGAAGGCCTGTTAGATTACAGTATCCAGACACACTAGAACAATCAGTGAGACCTAAATAGAATCACCCATACTCACAGACAACCACAAGAGCATGTCTGTCCAAACATACTTTTAGAGAGAAGAAAACTGAGGGCACTTACCTCCAACACCGTTGCAGCGAGATGTCATTTCCCAGAGGACCAAAGCCATGGAGTACACATCTGTTTGTTTGAAGGACTCCACATTTTCTAGGTTCATCCTGGACTCCAGAACCTCGGGAGCCATGTACCTTGCTGTGCCAACCTGCAGGAGAGGAGATAGGGCAGAGCTCAAGAGCTGAAACTGTAATTCATGCTTTGGATTCTGCTGTGATGCGACATCAGCTTTCACAGAAGCGGTGCCATTTGACAAGCATCCAACAATTCAAGCCATACTTGGCACAGGTCATATTTTCTGCTGCCATGGGAATCTGGCATTGTCTTGACTACCAACTTGCACCTCCCTTGGTAAAGAAAAACACTAAAACAAACAAGCAAACAAACAAACCCAGCAACCCTTTATAGTTCCTTAAGCCCATGATTTTGGCACTGACAAGTTTTCTCACTCTGGCTGTTTACTGAGATAAACTCTGCCCTCTGGGGCTGAAGAAAATGCCACTGACCGAGTGTCTTTCAGATGAGCAAGAAACACACTGTATTCTTTTACACTGCATATTACAGAGCAAGCAGTTTCTTTCAACAGTACTCTTAAAATGAAAGTTGTAAATGCAGGCTTGGCAGAAGAAAGCAGACACACAAACACTAAATGCAGAAACACACATCTGAAGTGAAACCAAAAATCAGCCCTTTTTTGTTTCCTATAAAGTTTATGTACATTGAGTAATTTTCAGCAATGATTTTATCAGCTTTGCTGAGGTCTACATTATGACCTTGATTGCAGAAGGCAAAGTTTAAATGTCTGTTTTTATCAGAAGGAAGGATTTAAGGAATAATTATTGGATCATGCACCAGTTGCTCTCTAATAACGTATTCCTCACAGGATAGGTATCAAAAAATTACATGCATACAGACACACACATACACATGTCCTGAAAAACTCCCAAGGTAATAAGTCTTCGATCAGGCAAACACAGCTTTAAATGGGAGACTGTTTGATCACACAAATAATAAACACTCAGAAGTGGATGATGCAGTAGGACTGGAGATTCAAATGGGCTGTTTGTAGACTGCACTACAACCATCAGTCCAGAGCCCAGTGATAAGCAGGACTGGAAAAGATCATTTCAGTTATTGGGTCTGCAGTTGCTGAGAGAGCCATTTGGCGTGCTTCTGGAAACAACTCTTACAACTCCATCCTCAGGGCAAATGGGAAAAAGTGCTGCAAGAAGTGTAATGCACCATATCCAAATGTTTGTAGGACTAAAGCCTTGATATAAACAGGGGACAGCAAACAAAACAAAACAAAACAAACAACAACAAATCTGAGCATCTGTCCCAAAGTTAAATTCCCTATCATGTGGGTTCTGTGATTAATTTAAGGCCAAGCATGTGAGCGACACTGACACATTGAACAGTTACTTGGGATAATCATGTCTCAGCACCAATGAGTTCACCAATATCTCCCTGCCTTACAGAACATGAACATATGGAAACCCTACAGAAGAGGCTCATCCTACCTCCATCCCTTCCCCAACACACAACTTCTTCCCCAGGAAGATTCCATGCAAAGTGTTAGAAGGGATACCGGCACACTATATCCCACAGTTCCCCAGCCCCAAATCCTGCTGTTTTCAACAGACTCAAATAATACGGATTCTTAACATTGTCCCAAGTGCTGTTTTAGTTTGGCAACATTTCACACTCTCTTTGCAGCAATAAAAATGATTCCGCAGCTTAGCTGCACAATGGAGGCTCAAGCCCTGTAACTAAAAAGTGCAATGGGAAATGCAGAGAAAATTTAAAATGACATGAAGAACGATATCAAGCTAATCCCATTTCCATCCTGCTTAGAATTTATCATCTGTTCCACTCTGCTCTGTCTTTTTATCTGCATTTAGATTATGAGGTCTTTGGGTTAAAGATACTGTTCCTGCATCTTGGGAAACATGAGTCCTGGACCTCAAAGACATTTTAGGTGCCTAAACTCCAACAATTCAGAATTGATCATTTGTCTGGAATCGGGATATGCTTTCTCTCTGCAATGACTGGTCTGCTTTCTGTTCTTCTCTTCCAAAACTCCTAGTGAGGGATCATTTTTCTTCCTGTGGTATATTATAATTTGTGCAAGTTTTGGAACTTTTATGCTGCAGACCTTACATTTTTTTTCAAGCTGTTGGGGATGCTTTGTGCCTTGAGGTATGTCAGTCAGATGGGCAGTGGATATCCCTCTTTATCTGATTAGGAAGATCAGCTGTTACAAGGCTGCTGCTGATGCCGAGATGAGGAACGCCTGCCCTTCCTGGCACCTGCCAGTCCTCTGAACACAACGGGACAAAGGTCCAGCTTTATGAACTCACATTAAGAATGTCTGCAAATATTAATCATCATGGATGGTCAAATGACTAGACTAAAAAGACACCACAAACTGAAAAAAAGATGGTTTACAGTTAGTCATTCTGGGCACTGGTATTGTATAGTCAATAATGGCTAATGGCTTCATGTGGAAGGTAGGTGGGTAGATGGGAAAGAAGGAGGCCCTGTAACACCAACAACTTGCCTTGAATATTACAGTCTAAGTCTGACCAGAAAAATGGTAAAATACTTAAACTCTTCTATTTTATTTCATAGGAAGCTAGAGGTTTCCTTGTATTAAAATTTGAGTCAGCTCCATTATATACCTTCAAAAACTGGACCTCCTGGTGGAAAAGGTTTAAGTCAATGGGTGAAGTTTAGAAATGACCTAACAGGCCAATTCTTATGCAAGAGCTCTTTGACAAAAGCTACAGCACTAAAATTGGCATATTGGGAAATTTGGGTGGGTGGTGCTTCTGTGCCCAGAAGAAACAAGGTGGAGGTTAACATGGAGCCACTTCATGCCAGAAATCAGCTTGCCACAGAGAATAACACTAGCTCAGCCACTGATTCAGTGAAGCTAAACAAAGTAAAACACAGGGCCTCTACATGAGTGCCCGAGGGCACCAATTTCAAAGCAGTAACTTGCTCTGGACAGCACTGTGCTTTGTTGTCAGCATTAGTGTGGACTGTGGAAGTGACAGTACCAAAGCTCTCCTCCTATTTCCAAGTGTCTGTGAGCAATGCCAGAGAAATCAGCTTGAAATATGGGCTGTCTTTAAGCAGTTGAAGTCTCTGAGGGGTGGGTGGGGTTAAGTTTCCGAGCCCTTGACATACACTGCCAAGCACTGTTTTCACTTTACTCCAAATGGAACCAGTCTTATCACTGTCAATATTGGATGACTTCACCAGACTCCAAAAGGCTCTGGCATGCTGGAGAAAAATGGTATGTGATTGTGAGCTGTGTTTGTATTATTTTAAATATGCTTTCCTTGGTTATCATTCTCTCCTGACTGTGGTTAATAAACCCTTTCAAAATGAGATCAGGGCAGCTTCCTCATACTAACGAGAATTTCGAAGAGAAAGATCTTCATTTGATAAATAACAGCAAAGCTCCCATGAACTCAATAGAGTACTATTGCCTGAAGAGCTGTCCCTGAAAACTCTCTAAACCAAAATATTAGTTCCATGCAAAGTAAAAGGCAGAGTAAATGGACAGGCTTTGAATGGGACCTATGTATAATTATAAATAGTAATTAATTAGGAATTAATTCACTTAACAAATGGCCTGAATTTATACTACAGGATCTTTCATCAGAAGAGCCAATATTTAGAGATATGCTTGAAAAAAAAATCATCTTCAAAGTATTCACAAACATCCTTGTGGCATGCCTGTGAAGTAGAGGAGCCTTATCCACCCTGCTTAGTTCAAAAAGCAACGACAGAGCAATTATTTTTATTTGACATTCTTACATTTTCTTGCATGTGGAGAAAGTCCCCTGATCTTAAATATGTTTATTTTCAGCCTTTTCAAGTGATTATATATCACTGCAGTTATCTGCCTATGCCTGTTGAGGACAGAGAGGACTGACTTCACATACGCTGGGGTACATCAGCAGTGGGTCTGCTCACACAAAACCATAGTGCCTCAAGGCCTGAAAACTGTGGCTTAACCTCAAAATATGAAGCACATCCTTATCATGTATGTGCATTGCAGCAGCACCACAAACTGTAGCTGACAAGCTCATACTTGTTTCAATATAAACGCATAGAGAGGATGGTGGCATCATATGCATATGTAGCTCTCTGATCAGAACAAAATCTTCACTGCACTTCTCTCACTGTTGCTTTAATGTTAAATTTAAAGTCTATTCGTTTATATAACATATAAAAATAAACACACAAAAAAACAGTTACATTTATTTTTGGTGATTTTAAGTAAGTATGGCAGCATATATTTTTTAACCCCCTCTTTTCACCCCAGGAACTTACACACCAGCTGATACAACGCATACCACACCTCTTCAAACTTTTAACTTACCTGCCCACTATTGGCCAAGTCATCCACAGAGAGAGAAGGGTCCAGCCTCAAGGATAACCCAAAGTCACAGAGACAGCAGGTTAAATCATTTTTCACCAGGATGTTGGAACTCTTTAGGTCTCTGTGCACAATAGGGGTTTTGGGGCGACCACAGGGTGTGTGATCACTATGGAGATGGGCAATCCCTCGGGCCAAGGATCCACCCAGTTTCCAGAGGTCCTCCCAGCTGATAATGTGTCGTGTGAGGTATTCCTGCAAGTTTCCTCTAGCATGGAAGGCAGTGATCAACCAATACTGTTTACCAAGATCTGTCTTACGCTCCTCTGCCGTCAAGAACTGGAGGATGTTCTCATGCTTGAGATTTACATCTGAAAAAATGTCTTTCTCAGTTTTCCAGGATGCATACTCTTCATAGGGGAAGATCTTGACTGCCACAGTTTCATACTGCTCAGATGTGTTTTGCTTCAGTTTGGCTTTATACACTTCAGCAAACCTTCCTTTGCCAACAACAATGTCCAACTCAATGGGCAGCAATTCTGTGTTGTGGTTGATGTTGTTGGCACAGGTAGAGCTGATGTCTGAACGGTCATCATCTAACATAATAGCACAAACGTCACTGCAGTCCTTATGTTTCCTGGGCTTAACATTCTTCTCCCACGCCTTGTTGAGCTTCCTCTTCTTATGAGTGCGGTAGGCATAAAAGATAACAATCACAGCAACAGAAATCACCAGTAAGGGGACAAGACTTATGATTGTGACTTTGGAAATTTCATCTTTCTCCTCTGGCTTATGGGGGTCATCTGTAAAGGAGAGCAGAAGGAAGACATACATTAAATGACAGCATATATTTGTGTATACAGGAAGTTGTCAGTAACCTACAATTTTCATTCAGTGTGCAATACCTGATTTCCTCCATTAATAGTAAATAATAAAAATGATCACTACTTTCTTACCTCAAAATGTTCTTTTGTATATAGGCCTGCAGGACTTCCCTGTCTGCTTATTTTATATGGAGCCAGACTTGAATAAGTAAGAAACTAACGTAATTTAATTCTCTAAAGCTCTTAATACATTTTGGATGAAACCTTCACACTCCTAAAGACAGTAGCCAAAGTCCCCTGCACTTACACGGATGATGTATTCTTCTGCCCCTTTAACCAATAATTACAAGAAAACATTAGTTTTTCTCCAAAGGCCTTGAGTGATAAGTAAATAGACAATGAAGCACACAAATACCCAATTGTCCAGTTACCATGCCAGATCTAGTATATTTCAGTAGGATCCATATAAAGTTATCTTCAGGAAGCCTATCCATGCCCAAATAATGCCTGCTAATATTCAAGCACAAAATGTATGCCTGCACATGAATCTGAAAAACTAAACTCATTCTCTTTCTTTGATATATGTGAAAGTGTTGCTACAACAAACACCTGCATGTACACAGGTGTTTGAACCCTTTAGGCACAATCACGCATGTATGGCACATCTGAGAACTGTCATCCCCTGTGCACTTTTTGCATGGATTTATGTAACTGAAAACTTCCTCCATGTGTCACTTCCTGGCTCTACACTGGCTGCCTTGTTGGAAAACCATAGATAGCTCATTCCAAGCTCTTTAGTGGGTATCACCCCACTAGCATATTGTTAGGTGAAGTACATAGGGATAGGTAATAAAAGGACAATAGAGACATGTTCTTGAATAAGGACATGCTCTGGGAACAGAAAGGAACATATTCCTCTCTGAGATGCCCTCACACCCCTAGAAGTGACCCTACTAGTTCAATCTGGGGTATGTCTTAGGGAAAAGACATCAAGTTGGACTTAATGATCCATATGGGTCCCTTCCAACTCCAGATATTCTATGATTCTATGAAAATAAATAGCATGAAAGGGAATAGTTTTATTCTGAAAACAGGCTAAAGGGAATCAGAACTTAACTGAACCTGATTTGATTGCACGATGAAAACATACTCTGTTAGCCTATTTCTTCCTCTGAGTCACAGTAAATGCGCTGCATTACTTTTCCATGGTGGAGGCCACTAATTGGAAGAAGCCCTGAGGGTCTAACCTGAATAGACTAAAACAATTAATGCTGTAACCAAAGTTAAGCAAGTGGCTAGTGTTTGCGATACAATACTGGTGGATGCTTACAGCCATGTCACTCACTCAAGCCCTGTGCATTGAGCCAAATAAGTCAATATGAAAAGGTTTAATAGATTCTGAAGGGAAATTGCCACTAACTACAGTAACTGTAATTCTCTGATTCCCATACATGGTGCATGAGAAAAGTCTCTCAAAATGAAGGGAAAAGCACCGAAAAGGGTAGGGAAAAAGAATTTGCTATCAGAACAAGCAATGCCTCTGACCCCCCAGTTTCATTTTTAATCACTTTTACACTGTATACACAGATAGCTGGCAAGCAGCAGGAGCCACCGGCTATTCAAAGGTAGGTGACAGGACATCTGAAGAGTACATTCTTTTTTTGGAAGAAGGCCTGAATCCTGAACCAGGATGTGCTTCCTCTGTTTGCAAGGTTCATCAGTCAGTGTAGAGCAAGTAACTCAATCCTACCATCTCTCACAGGGCTTCACGGAAGAGGAAGTGTCTTTCTAGCACTGACATTTCCAGCTAGCAGAGGTTAGTGGCATTCATTAGCAGCACCCGTGTTACACCAACAAAGACATGAATTTATTTCATTCATGCAAATTAACCTTTTAAGCCTAACCCTTCTTTCACACCTATGCAAATCACAAATCCTTATTCTCAAGCACTTTCCCCTGGCAACAAAACGTTAGTAACATACCTATACTTAAATGTATAATCACAGATTACAGGCAGCCCTTCAACTTCTCAACTTGTTGAAAAGGGTAAAAAAAAAAAAATACAGTTTTTTATAGCCCTTACTGGAGGATTATATTTAGAATGGCCAATGTCACTGTCAGTAAACAGATGATTTGCATTGCTTATTCCCATGTGAATACTTTGCTCTCAGATAATCTACTTTATAAAGAACTAGGGAAACACCCTGGTGGAAGAGGACTGACTGCTGTACGATGGCTCTGTTTCTGAGTTTTTGTTGCGAACAGGCCACAATTTTATAAATGCAACTGTGATCTGTAACAATCAGATAAAATAGTTTTTATGAGCATTTAGAGTTCTGTTGTTGTTTTCCCTTGGTCACCAAAAAGAACACTTGAAGTTTGGACTGTGCTCTTGCAACTGAGCAATATATCATCCTCCTGCAATCTATATTATGTGGTGTACGTGCTTCTTCAGAACACTTTAAGCCCTTTTACTTTGCCACTTTGCAGTATATAGCTCGGATATTTAAAAAACAGATGTCTTACTAAATGAGGGAAAAACAAAATAAAGCAAAACACCCCGAGATGTATTAGACTCCAAGCAGCTAGAGGTAGTTGGCGCACGTGCAGATCTAATGGAGAAAAAACTCATCCAAAGTCTCAATTTCTTTACCATTATGGATATACCAAGGGTTTCTGGTCATTCCCATAATGTCTGAGTGCAGGCTGTATTACTTAGGCCTACAGCTGAGAAGTTTCCAGCAGACTTCACAGATGCTTTAGCTCTTCTTCTTTCTGCATAAGGGAAAGCTCTGCTTGAGGTACTGGGGATTTCTGGGTGGAAGACAGAAACTGTTGATGTTGCAAATGTCATTTGGAAAAGAATGAAAAAAAAATAAATTAATCAAAGCAGAAGCAGAAAAAACTGCTCTGAGGCTGAGCAGTTTTACCACTTCCCCTGAACACTGTATTGTCCTGCATCCCTGCTGCAAAGTGACATATCCGCTTCAGCAGCATCCTGTGGAGGAAGTAGGGAGGCAGGGGGTAAAAAGCATGTGGCTGCACATCCTGCACCTAAAGCAGCAGGGATGTAAGATGTGCTCATTTTCTGTTTTTAAGACACTAGACAGTCCCACTCAAGGCTTGGAAAGAGCAAGAATGAGCACCAAACAGGGGAAATTGGGTGCAGGATCCTGGGCTTAGAATGAGGGGACTGAGCTGCATGCCAGCAAGATTAAAGGAGACAGCAACAGTAAAGAGATGTTGGCACCAGGGGCTGGTTAAAGCAAGGAAACCACTTCTGATTTTGACTGCTGATATGAGCGAGACAAAATCAGCCCCTCCAGCACAGGCTAAGTTTGGGGTACTTCTGAGTTGAATTTGCATTCCAACTCAGGGCAGGATCAAAATCAAGAGTGCATCTGTATGTTTGCATAGTGGCTAGCCAACATTTTCTGGCTTGATTGCAGGAATCTCAGAATAAATATATTCATTTGCTTATAATAAATGCCTATGACTCAAGCACCATAATTTCAAAAATGGGAGTGCAGCTTCCTCTTTCTGAGCACTGCTATGAGCAAAGCCTGGCTGAACAAGCAAGCAAGGAAATGGTTAAATAGAACAGCCTTTCAGGTTTTGCCAACATGCTCCTAAATAACTTTCCCCACCCAGAACTATCATTCAGGCAGATCAGTCCTTTTTCAAGCTTCAAAAGAGCCTATTAATATAGCATAACAATAGAGAAATCTAACTAAAAGAAAGCTTCCTGTAAGTGGCTTAAACTAAGCACAAGCTATCTGCATGATCCTTAGCACTACCCAAGCCTTTAGGGAATTGGACTCAGGTGCCAAGAAAAATGGAAACACTCTTTGGGCAGGAGGCTTCAAGGCACAATATTGGTTTGCTTGCAAATTCTTTAGGTTGGACATTTGATTGAACCTCGGTGTCACTGAACTTTGGAAACAATAAATAAAATTATCCCTGTAAAATTAGGAGCTGTGCTCTAATGCATAGGGCAGCATAAGCACGCAGCTGGTACTGAACTACTCCAACACTGTTTGCTGCTTGTGCTTTCTGAAGTTGCAGCCTACTCATCTGTCAGTCGGAGCTCCACAGTAGGGCAAGAATATACTCCATACCAGCAGAACTCATGATAAACTTATCAATACTGATGTCTTGCAAGCTCATCTAGTGCCTTAAAATCTCCAGAAACACAATCACAAAATCTGGGCCCAGAACCTGGCCTGTGGTCCGGTTATTTTGCAGGCTCCTGAGACACAAAGCAGCCCTTTGAGCTGACTGAAGGACAACTCCTCTCTGCAGCAACTCTGAGGTTTCATAGTTTGGTTTCAGTTCCACGCTGGAATGAAAACTAACACTTTTTGAATGCTTTTGCATAAACAGGATTCTGTTCAAATGTTGCAATTTGGCAAGAGATATGAGTGTCGAACCCCCACCAGTGAGGGGACTAGTCTGGGATATGGGAGCTCCAAGTTCAAGTTCTGCTCTGTTTGATTCCAGGAAGAGCTTTCCATCTCTGACAACTCTGATTCAGGCAAAATGTGAGCTTGAACCTTACGTGCTTACTGATTTCTGGGCAAGAGACTAAGCAATAAAATATACAAAGGTCTGCCCATCTATTTAATGCTACTTCCTGGATGAAAATTAATTCCATAAAATGTTTCATTTTCAGGGAGAAGTTTCACAGACTCTGAGCTGCTGTTTGGGGTAATTTATTTTCTAAAGGAATCCTCAAGTGATAACGAAATTCTATAGCTTATTGTATCATGCTCCCTCCTGGTTTGGGTCATTTTAGAGCTAAACTGGTTTGGGAATCTTCAGCAAAATATTTTTATTTGGGGAATGTTGATCATCAAAACAGAAACTCTATTAGACAAGACATTCCTATACTTTTTTCTGAAACCCGTGTCTTGTGAACAAAAGTGGTCTGAAAGTTGATCCAAGTTTTATGTTTAGAAACTTCTGCTAATTTGATGAGCGTTGTTGTTTGGGCTTTGCACATAGGGGATATTGCTTTTTTATTGGAAAGTGGTTGTTTTTTTCACAGGAAAATAGTCAATGCTGACACAAAATATTTGGAAATAAACTGAAATGCTGCACTTCAAACTAACCTTTATTTTTTTTTATCTTGACAGTTTCCTGGAAACATTTTCATTTTCCATCCCTGCTGGAGATGAAGAACTTCTAAAAAACTTATTAGTTTTTTGGGGCAGGAAATCAGTTCCAACCTTCCTTTTCTGTGCTGAACCATCTGATGGCAGAAGACATAGATTACTAGATTTTAAAACCAGAGCAGACTCTATGTTGCTATCCAGTGGAAAATAAACCCTGGCATTTCTTGTAGACTTTCCTGAAAGTCAAATTCTTGCAGCCAGTTCCTGACTTTGACAAGATTTTTCTTGGACCAGGTGAACCAAGACTGTCAAGGCCAGTAACTTGTGTTTGAGCTGTATGTCTTCATATTTAGGCTAAAGAGGAGGTTGTCAGGGCGTGTAAAAGCTCAGTGACAGCATCTGCTGAAGCAGCCTTCTGGGACAGGCTAGCACTGGTAGCTGGCAGGTCTACGGGGCCTCTTATCAGAGAGATAGGAGCACAGAGAGAGCAGAAGTGACAGGCAAAGCCATCTCTAGAACCTGCTTCTCCAGCTGTGTTTCTAAAGCAGCCATCCTCCTGGCTCAGAATCTGATCCCCAAGGATGTTTGCCCAGAGGTGTGGGAACTCATTTCCCTAGCCTCTTGGTTATTCTCCAGCTCGAATGTTGCTCAGCAGTCAGGCAAACTGGACCCAGCCCTCAGAGCACTTTATGCAGGTCAGTGCCCAATGCCACCAGTTACCTCTTTTCCTGAGAGGTTAGTAAGGTGACAGTATGAGCAGTTTTGGAGAGCTATGGCACACTCACTACTGCTTTCCCCTTTGCTCTCAGCACATGACTACCCATGATCGGGTGATCAGGACTCAGACATCTCTGTTATGACCAAGAAGAACCTCCAGTTACACAACCAAGCTACATGTTGTAAGAGTCATGCATCTGCATCCACCACCTGATGGGAACAGCTGCATCTCAGTCATGTCATACATCACCTCTGGATGGCCCACTTCAGTGTAAAGGCCGGGCAGGAGTGATGTAATGGATATTTTATCTACTGTAAGCAGAATTTCATTTTTCTGATTTCCAAATATGCTATTGAGCACTCAGGGGAGTTTAAGAAACACTCAAGCTCTAAGACAGAACAAATAGTTTGTTGCTGTTTCATTCCCTCACTGCTGGCTGAAAAGTGTAATTCCTTGGTTTGCTGACACAGCACCCACTTGTTTAAAATATCCCACCCCTGGATGCATTCCCTTATCTATCCTAACAAGTCACTATCAGGTCACTCCAACTGCACTGGGTGTACATGGCATCCGTTGTGCATTTTGACTTTTGTAGCCAAGCTTTCCTACTCAGCAATATGAAAACTGACTTGTTCTAACTTTACGCCATGTGACCATGTTTCTGATACGTGCCTCAGTTATACAACTCAGTGTCTGCTGCTGTTTGCTGGTGGTTTTCTGGAACAAATCAGTCTCTCCAGTTTCAATATGTTCCAACAGATGCCACACATTAACCACTATTTTTATTCTCAGCCTGAGTTTCACCCCTTCAACCTTTCCCAAAATATTATGTTGCCAGTGTTAGTTACAGTTTGTTTCTGTCTGTAATTATTAAAGTCTCTTCCATGACAACCTGATAAAAGGTTGGCCACATTCCCACACTTATTAAGCTCTCAAGTGATGCAAATTGTAACAAATATGCCAACCAGGCTCGAAGAGTGCTGCCTAGTTTGTTTTTACACAAATCTGTAACTGAGCTCTGCGTGGTTATTTTCCTAGGAAGCAAACAATGTAAATAAACCAGAGCAAAACAAATTTTTGGCTTCTTTAGCTTCTTTCCGTTGTATTTCCTTTCTATCCCACTAAGTGAATCACACATTCAGTATTAGCAGCCTCTCCTTGGGTTACATACAGCTGCAAGCTTTGGGTGGGACTCTGTGGCTGCAAATATCTGAGGAAACATTGAGAACAATGCCAATATACAAGCGTTGAGAGGCTCTGTGCAACGTTATGTAATGCTACTGACCTCTTTTATGGGGCAGCTGGAAGACAGTTACCTTCTGAACATGTTAGTTGGATAACAGAAAAACAGATTAATGAAAGCCTTTGTTATAATCCACTTGGAAGCAGTCCAGCTGTAATCATGTCCCTTCTGCTGTTTCTTGAGCACTGGACAACTCATCACATGAGTATTTATGGCCTGGTTGCTGTTTGTGCACAGGTCTTAAGTCTGCTCTTAATTCTGAGATCCTCCTATGTAGTCAAGTAATATCACTAAAGCTTTGAGTCTAGTAGGGAAAGGAAGAGGAGAGAAAGAAAGGAAAAGACAGGGGCAACATGTTAGAGACAAGCGAGAGATACCAAATTAAGGAAATTCTAAAACATTAGCAATATCTTCTACCATCCAGGTGCAGGACAAGGCAGCAGCAACACCAGGTGTGGTGTCCCAGGTAACAACCATACACAGCTAGCAATCACCGCACTTGACACACTACTTATCTATAGGCTGTAATTCGGTCAGGCAAATGACTCAGCCACAACTGAATAGTCAAATACTTACATCTCTTACACCCTCAATTAAGAAACTTACGGAAACTATTATCAGTGTTAAGATTGTTGTCAGCACACCTTCTGACACCTCTGACACCCTTCCCCAGTTAGCTTCATTATTCTCACGAATTCTTGTTTACCCACCCGTCATCTCTACCCCTGAAGTTTTGCTATATCTAAGCAACTGTACAGCATAGCAAAACAGGTGAAGGTGAAAAATGATCACTGTGCACATTACCAGAATGAAATAACTTTAAACTGAGCAGAGCTGGGCTACAGATCTGCTGTGCCTTTCCAAAACTCTGCATTTTGGATGGGTTTGAAATCAATGCCTGGGATAACAATAGCATATGTAATGACAACAGTATACACGATCCTATGATTTAAAGGATTTATGTTTCTGTCTGCAGGCTCCAGTGCTGGGGTCAACCTTTTATATACAGATGTCTGCACAATAGGAAGAAGTTGCACTGCAATACAGGTGGGTCATATACTGCATAGCATGCAGGCATCCCACTTCCTTGGCTGCAGTGAGAGTGCCTGGTCTTCTCTGCCCATGGAGATCAGATCAGTCACGAGGCTGGAAAGAGCACAAGTCCCATTCCTCTGGGTAGCCTTGACTTCAGCCAAATTACTTAGGACTGTTAATAAAGAAAAACTTTGTTAAGGATTTGTCATGCTGACACTGGCTGATGCGTAGAGGCTGGGAGATGGTGTGGTGAAGGGAACGCTGAGGAGCAAGGCTGGCCAAACACCAAGGGAGGCCTGGAACTGTGCAAACAGCTAGAGACAGACCAGCAAAAGATGCCAATGTAAAATTTTTGTGCAGAATATCCACCACACACAACTAGACATCAAGGAGGAAAAAGCTGTTGTAGTTCAGTCCTGCACTCATCTTTTCCATGACAGCATGACAAGGGCCCTGTCTGCCACCTAGCCAAGTACTCCATGGCCAGTCAGGGCCTTCCCCCCCCGTCCCCTTTTTGGCTAATCTTTTCCAGTGTTTTTGCTTCCTGGTTTTGCCTTCCGGTAATACTGACATTAGACATTTGAATAAATAATAATTTAAACAGACTGGCATTGAGTTTTGCTGTGAGAAATGTTTTTCCACCACAGGGGTGTAAGTTGTTTGCTAGTCACCCACAATTTTGTTTGGCAAAAAAGAAAAGGATTAAAAAATAAACATGGGGTAGTCATATTTGCAGTGGCTACCTGTCTCCTGGATATTATTTCTCCAAGAACTACAGAATATTGTTTGGACTGATTCTGCGCATGTTTTTCACCAACCACTTGTGGCCTGAAATATCAGGGTTCAGCATCAGGGCCAGAAGCCCCCTGACACAGCAGAACTACAGGCATGTTTGGGCACATGTCTGACTGTGCCTGGTTTATTTTTCAGATCGGCAACTTAAACAAAAAGTCCATACAAGAAAGAGGCATTTGATTTGGATCTAACCACTTCAAACATTTCCAAAGCCACACTTCAGTGAGTCACAATACCGCCCACTACCCTGAAGCTTTAGATGTTTGTGTCTAAAAACAGAGTCAGTAGGTTTACCCTTCACATTCAAGACTGATACAAGCCAACAGTGCCATAAGCCAGTTCTTCTATAAGCAATAACAGATCAGCTGTGAATCACTGGAATGTAGTGACTAACCTCTGGTGGAAATTAGAAATCTCTGCCTTACCCACAATTTTCTTCTTTACCTCAGAAACACTGTGAAAAAAATAAATCTGTTTTTTCTTCATTCAGAAAGAAGAAGAGCTAGAACACCGATCTTTTACAGCAATATCTTGAAAGGAAAGGCTGTGACTATCAGGTGAAATATTAAAATCTTTTTTTTTGTTGTCTCCATTTCTTCTGATAAACAAGCACAGTCACTGCTTGAATTGGCTTCCTTAGTGTATTTTTTGTCCACTCTCTAAAACTATAAGATGTGCAAAAACACTGCAAAAATCCTTACTACCCTGATGTACAAGAAATATAGAGACAAAAAAAGGCAAGTACAATGTACAGAATAGACCTGGATGACAGTCATTCCAAAGGCAAAATTATTACAGGCTATTATCTAGTTGTCTGGAGGAGCCGTGGACCAGCTGGCTGTGATGTTCTGCTCAAAGTTAAACACAGACAGGAAACCGCATGTCTGATACTGTAAAAATCGTTTGTCTTCCTGCCATGGCTAACCAGGCAAGCAACCCAAAGGGGCTGTTTTCATTTAAAAGAAACACTAATCCACAACAATAAAAAAGGGAACGACAAGGCCTCAATTCTCCCCCCTCCCAACTGGAGTTGATGCTTGTGTTTGTGAATGAACTGGAAAAGTTACAAACTGAAGTTTTGTGTCACTGTATTTTTTATCTGTAATTATTCACTTTCTACATGTCAATGCAGGGCACAGCTTTCATGAGTCACCTAGAGTGCTTACAGCACATGACCTAGAAGGAAAAGCTCCATTCCAGAGAATGAAAGGAGTTAGGCTAAAAAGGCCATGTTTTCATTTACACGACAGCTCCTTTTGGGCTGCTCTGGAAGTGTGAGGGGGTCCAGAATTGATAGGAATGAAGGCACTGGGTGTTGAATTTATGGAACGATTCCCATAAACACACACAGAAGACACGCATTTGTCAAAGTGATTGTATTCAGCTTGTATAGCTCCAGGAGAAACAGTTATAGCATGACTAATTTTTAACAAATTAGCCAAAATCCACAAGGGTGTGGCTAGCTTTGTATAAAAACTCCAGACAGCTGACACACAGTCAGATCTTTTCACTGCAAATGCATCCTTTTTTATAAAATTAAGGCAATCTGATAGAATTAGGTCCTGGGTTTACCACCTATGATCAAACCAGTATCAGTATTTGCCCCCAACTTCTTCAAAGCACACAGCCAAGAAATCTTTGGCTCCTCTTTTCAGAAGAGACAAAAAGTCTCTAGCAACTGTAGGTTTTCCTCCACAAACTGCAAGTCCATTGGTATTAGAGATTTAATATTACGTGTAAGGTATAGCCCAGGAATGCAGGGTAAATTATTAAACCTACCTGTAGAAAAAATAAGAACATCATTGCACTCTTCGTCTGTACAGGAACACATGAACATCAATCCTCCATTGTCCTTCTTTTCTTTCATCAAACACTGCTCTGAACTGGAGTCATCCAACATGTGACCATAGAGAGGTTTCTGGGGATCATGGCATATTGTTTCTAATGTCACATTTTCATCATTTCGTCTCCTAAGAATGAAAAAGAGAAAATTGAAATCAAAGCAAGAATATTTAAGAAAGGGAGCAGACAGGCCTGTGCCTGTCCCAGATTTGCCTCTTTTAAGAACTCAAAGGTGATTTAAAGAATATCATATGTTTTTCTCTGTCTTTCCTGAATGGGATAAATTTGGCTGCATCTGGGCTGCTCCACACTGGGGCATTTGTACAATGGCACAGCTATTCCTGTATCGTATTACCACTAAGCCCAAATGAGTGCCTTTGAAAATCTCACCTGAAATTATTCAAGCTAATGCTCAATGAACTGCTGTGAACTTCAGAACATACTTTTGGTTTTTGTGGTCACTGTGAAGGCAGTAAAAATCTGTGGGAAATTATGATAAAAACTGAATTATTTCCTCAAAATCTAAGGAATTTCTAGTGGGTCAGACTTTTTTGGTTTGTTCTTGAGGCCTTCAATCGGCACAATTTCTGCACCGAAGGAGTTACTCACAGAGTGTTTTTTGTAAAAACAAAGCAAAACTGGTGCAAGCCAGAGTGACCTCACTTTCAGGGAAATATTTACAGCTGATAATCTGGCCCAGATTCCTGTGTTTTGTCTTGGTCCATAGATTTTATTTCATGGACAGAAGACTTAGAGGTGAATAGTACTTCAAGTGTAATTACCAACTCATGTGTCCTTTGGATAAATTGGCATGTAAAAGTCAAAGTGTATCTTCAGTTGCACTACAGTCACTCTGTATGGCAATAACAGACAATGAATACTTGAGGAGCACAGGACAAGTACGGAACAGCATATTGGACCGATCCTAAATTTCAAGTGTCCACATCCAATTATGCTGATCATCTCTTCAAGTCAATGGACATAACGACTACCTCAATAAATTAATTAATCATGCTTTTCTCTAAGTGGTTCTAATCATGCTTCTAAATCAGCAGCAGTGTTGCAAATACTCAGTTCTGTTTCTTTTGTCCACTTACAAACTCATTAAGAGTGTTTCTGTTTTACTTTCTTGCTATTTAAGGAAGTTTTTAGAGCATAATACAAGTTTAATCAACAAATTCTACAAAAAATATTACATTAAATATTTTCACATGCTCCAGATCTATTTGAACTTAGACATACACTGTATAAAAAGTGAAACACTTACACCAAAGACAGTATATACACAGAGGAATATTTTCCAATTAAGAGAAAGCATTTCTACCTATAAGTAGTAAATAAAGCTGCTATGATACACGTATATAGTCTAGTTCAGTACGAAATCTGAGAGAGCATTGTTTTTCTTCAGCTAATGCCACCACAATCTTCTCTGTCTTAGACCTGATTCTACACTGAGTGTTGTGGATAGATGCAGCTCAATGGTTTGAGCAAAACCATGCCTCTTTTCCAATAACAGCACATGCTGGAACAGAACCACTTCCAAATAAATAAATAAATCCCCAGAACATTTCATATCAGCATTGTTGTTAACCTCAAGCAACTCTCAGCATGCCGAGCACAGATACAAGTTGGAAGCAAGAGAGCTGAGCCTGGTGAAATAGCAGGGAGATTCTGAATATCAGAGCAATTGAGGAAAGTACTAAGTGATGATGAATGAAGCTGTGCACCCTTCCCCACTTGTATGAAGAAAAAAACTTACCATACAGCGGCACAGACTTCATTATTCCTCTCACAGATAGAAGTGATGTTGCAGTTGCTCTTGCACTGATATTGGTTTGAGCAGGTTGTTACTTTAATGTCACAAAATTTGCATAGTTTGGGCAATTGCAGTCCATTTTCCTTATTTCTGTCTATAGGTGACATAGTTTCAGCTGAAGGGAGAAAAAAAAAAGGGAAGGACACTTAATAATGATAGATTATCAGATTATGTTATTGCTCATTATGAAGATAAGGTTTTCATCAGCAGTAAACATTCCCTCATACCTTAAATCAGAAAAATCTCTGATCTTGTGCAACTACCAATTTTCTTTGCAACAGCACAAGCACCATACTGTCAAGACCAGGTTAATCAAAGTGAATTTGAAATGTGAAGTCAAAGTCTATTGACGTCAGAGGGTGCAAAAGTTTCTTTGCAATTTGCAGAATCAAGTTTATTCTGAGCCCAGTTTGTCCTGACAGAACTACTCTGCAGCCATCCACTTGCATTATTCACAGGCAGCATATCTGTCCCTTATGTGCAATATATTGTATCACAGCCTGTTTGCTAAAGTAACTGTGGAAACCACAGTGGGTATGCACCCTAGGTGGGTGACATCATTATGACATGGATCTTGATGGATTTTGCAAGTCTGTCTTCACTAACCTGAGATATCACCTGGCTGTCACCCCTAATCTGATTACTGTTCACAAAGAAGAAACACAGAACTGGAACTGACTGTCATCCTAAATTAGATGGTCTGCCAGAGGTTACCGGTAAAACTCAAGCTGGAAATGCAACAGCGCATCCATGCAGCTAGTGTAATCTACTGCTGGAGCCTTTCTGGGCTAACTCCAGGGGACTTAACTCAAGATAACTTGCTATGACAGCCTCTGTTGTAGAATTGCACAGTGACCCAGCAGCTACATTTCTGTACCCGAGCACTGAAGAGTTACTTGTTTACTGGTCATGAAAGAGTCTTAGCACTCTCCATCTGCTTCAGTGTAGTAGCAGTAAAGGAAGAGATGTTATTTATCCCAGTATTATGAATTTCAGGAAACCTATTTTTAGTTCAAAAGCTATTTTGAAAAGCCAGCGTGACTACAAAGAACAGAAAATGCCAACATAAACTTTTTTTCTGAAGCTAAAATGAATATGCAACTATATCTGAAGTGGAGTAGACTATCTACAACAGTTTCAGTCTGACTCACTTTGTTATATATTTGGAAAAATAGGTTGAACCACTTTAAGGAGATCCTAGGCTTCATTTAACACAGCCCTTCTCTTATAGCCACCTGTGTGCTAAAACCATGTTCGTATTGCTGTCTGTGGCCAAATGTTGCTAGTCAACCAATAATAGGCAACCAGGGATTTGTAATTTCTCCCTCTCTCCTCCATTAACTGAGAAATCAATTTTTTTCTTCTAGAACTTCACTATTTATTACCATTAGAATGTTTTATAACAGGAATTAAATATACTTGCTTTTTCCAGAAGGAAATAAAAAGGCATTTTGCTAACATTTCCAATGCATTTCTGAGCCATTGTGAAGGACTGAGAGCAAAATCTTCCCTCCTTACCCAAACCACATACTTCTCATGACTAGCATGCTCTTATACTGACCTAAGGTCCCTCATCTCACTTCCCTTTGCAATCAGTAGTAAAATGCCCAATGATTTTAATGATATAGAAGAAGCTCCTACACAGAGGTAAGGGTTATGACAAGCTCTCTGGGAGCACTTACTGGGATGGAGAATGCTGGCAGTATGTCACAGGCTGGCTGAATTTTAAGCCTGAGGTAAACATTTCTTGTCCTTCGTTATTTGTGTTGCAACAACTCCCCAAAGCCATGCAGAAGAACAAAGCCTCATTGAAGTAGGTGTGGCAGGGATTCTAAAGGTCTTGGATACAGTGCTCTATAAAATATGTATTAATCATTTTGGTAAACTGTTCCTCTCTTTGGGATGATACCTCTGATTTACCAGATGTTGAAGAGAAACTAATATCTGTATTAACTTTTCTAGGTTACAGTAATGATCAAAGCACCCTGCCAACGTGGGACTGTCCCTCTACCCAGTAAAAAGCCAATCTATGTTCCTAAAGCCTTGGATGAGCAATACAGAGAAATATTAAGGAGGCACTGCTTTTACAGATGAGCCACAGAGATTAAATGACTCAGCCAAGTTCACACAGGAAACCTGTAGCAGGGAGCTGGGCCTGTGGCTCCTGTGTTGACACCACACAACTGAGCAGCACAAGGAAAAGACATCTGCTCAAACTGCAAAGACTCAGCTGCATCTACAGTGCTTTCAGCCCGAGTTCACAAGGCTTTGTGTTTCACAGGGCAGCTGTATTATGAAGGATTCCTGGGCTGCAGACATGACCCAGTCCTCTCAATGCTAGAGCCAAAGGCCACATGACACCAAGTCCTTAGATAAACTGGTTCAAGCACATTGTGTTTGATGAGGGACGGGGTCATTTCTGTGCTGTCCCCACCCACGCCAGGTTCTGCCAAGTCTCACCCACCGGAACAAACAGATGGAAATATGTTTGGACCTCTTCCAAGGAGAGGTCTCCAAACCAAGAAATTTGATTAAAAAAATAGTATTAAAATAAAAGTGCTAGCTGAAAAGCAGTAATCACCTGCAAAGTCACGAACACAAAGTTTCTAAGTGAGAGCAGTAGGTTTTGATTCAGTTACCAGCAAAAGGCTCAGTAGTTAGTGACAGATAATTTCTGAACGTGCTAAATTAATGGCAAAAGGTAATAGGGTTTTAGGACTTCCAGAACTGACTGGACTTGAATTTTCTCCCAGGAATACTTGTAATAGTGTCTGACAATGCAGGGCCTCTGTTTTCATTCCCCTGGCAGTTCAAGGTATTGGATAAGTTGTCCAGGTGCACAAACTTTCTTTCACACTTCAGCATCTGATTTGAAGTGAGACTGCAATTTATGCTCCCTAACACTGTCACATTGCCAGCAGGTGTTGGTGTGTTGTTCATTACTACAGTTCAGCCTTGCTCACTCTGACAGCCCATCTAGTTCCAAACTAAGTGGGCTAAAACCAAGTTTGACTTTCCCCTATCAGACTGATGCTGAAATCAACCTCTGCAAACATCCTGTGCTGATATCTGGAGCCATATGTGAACCTCGGCATCAATCTCTTCTGATTACAGTCTGCAACCAGGCTTTGAGGACCTAGAAATCTAAGAAAGACTCACAGCTTCCAAGTCACATAAATTCAGACCTGTGTCCAATCAATGGTCTACTGCCTGGAGAATGACAGGTTGGTATGGCTCTTCCCCAGAAAAGTGTATTCACTCATTCCCTGATGGGCCCATGAGCAAAGAGTGGTTCATGAACAGCAAGACTGCTCCTCTTCTGGTAGTCAACTGAATGTTAATTTAGAAGTTAATTTAAATCTCTAAAACTGCTTGACTACCCTGTTGCCCACTTCATACCACACAAGCCAACTCCTCAAGGTTTTATCCCGTTCAGACATTATATGAACACTGTGGACAGAAGAAACCTTTCATTTTCCTTTTAAAAACAGACAAACCTCTGTGGATATAATGGGATAGTCAACAGACAAAACACACAGATTTGCACATCTGAAGGACGACATCCTAAAATGTGTGCTTGCTTCTTAAAACGTGAGTTTTGTCATCTACTCTCTAATGTTAGTTTTCTTATTTTGACTTCTGCAGGAAGCCTAATTCTAGCTTTCCTTGCTTCTCTGACCATGAAGAGGACTCAAAAAAGACAGTGTTTCTTGTCTATGAATCTTCCAGCTGACCATAGGTCAGTCATTGTGGTTAAAATGCACAGCATGTGCAAGCCAACACCTGGGCTGGACATTATGGAAGAGACACTAGAGCAGCCACATAGGAAAGATCAACTCCATGGCTTCTGATGGAGCCATTGGTTTTTTGTTTTACTCTGTGGTTCACCTCTTTTTTATGACTTCTCAAGACCTTATAAACTGTATGACCACACTGAAAGTCTATTGACTGTCTTGAAGTTGTTTGCTCTGTATCTGTTTTTTTTTTCTTTTCTTTTCCTTTTTTTTTTTTTTTTAAGATGTATAACTCTGATTGAGACCTCAGTCTACAGTTTACATTCTTATTTTTCTTTTAATATTGTTACAGGCCTCTCAAAAGCCAATAACATTTAAATAAAGTCCAAAACAACATGCTGTTTTTTGGGGAATATCTACACTGGAAAATTTTATTTAGTTCTTAGTTTGCATTTCAGAAATAGACAATTTCTCTCATTCCTATCTTGTAAAATACAATTATCGCATTTCTCTTCTCTCTTCCAATGCCTTTGGCACATGTATACAAATAAGATAGCACTGCTGAGCAGATAGATCTCATTCCTTTAAAAAAATTGCTGAGGAAGATGTTGGGATAAAAACTCAGCTGCTATGAAATAATTCCACCTGATGGGAGAGGTTTGGATTTAAGATTTTACTTCACTATGTTATGGAAATGCGTGAGGAGGAGGATGCCTTTATCAGGAAGACAAAAAGGAACTTGTCCTTGTTCCCACAAAGAGCACAGCTCCATGGCCTCATGTCTCAATGGCTAAATAGCACAGTAGCCACTTTGAAGAAAAACCAATATGTATTACCTTCTCATCTAACGCAGAGACACTACTTTTTGCTAGAAACAGTACTACATTCAACATTTTTTATGTTTTGCCAACCCCCCTCCAGCACATGATCTGTAACTTTAGCAGAACATCAGTACTGATGGAAACACCACCAGCGTCATGAAAATGAAGCGGTGCTGCAAGAACATTCTTTGTCTTCCAAAAATGCCTTCTAAGTATTGATGATTCAACTGCAGGAGGGAGGGGTGGGTCAAGGGAAAGGAGAGATCTGAGCTTTGTTTTTAAGACTCGGAAATATCCTGATATCTATTCTTACTTGTACTTGTTATATACAGTGCAGTAATACAAGGAAGAAAAGACGGGATCATAATCAACCCTAAATATTCAAAAACCATGAGTCAGGAAATCACAAGATTAGCCAGAGAGATTGTAGAAATAAAAGAAGTTTAAAAAAAAAAAAAAAAAAAAAATAACAACTGCTGGGTTCTCCTTTATTTACCAATGCTGTCTGGAATCTCAGAGTGCATTTCAGTAATGTTTTGAAACTTTGACCACAAGCAGAAGGATTGGAAACTTACCAACTTACAAAATCAAAAGTTAAGAAAATAAAAACACTGGAATCCAGGAGCTTGATATTGAAGAAAATTATTGGCTATCATGCAATTCATGATAAAAATCACAGGACTTGGCAATGCCGCAGATCACCTAGGAACTCCCATAGCAACACCTTCAGGGGTAACACTGTGAAGCATGTATTTTCAGATTTTCAATTACAGCTGACACTTCTGAACTTAATGCCATCACGAGTTGAACTGGAGTACCACTCTCTGACACATACTCCCACGCTCACTATGTGAGTATGAACGCACATTGTTCCTGGTGTCTCGGACAATGCTGTGGGCTGCAGTCCTTTATCTCAACTATGATTTAACCCAGTGGGACTGGCATGGGCACAGGACTTTTGTGACTGTTTCTATTAAGATTAATAGCAATGATGATAAGCATGCTAAGACAGCTTCCTTAAAGCCAAATATCAGCTATCTTTTACATACAATTAAAATATGTCAGAGGAAAGCAGGCTCCAGAAATGTTTAGCTCACCATATCTAACTCTCCCTGTTGCAAGACTCCTGAAAACCATGTTCCTAGAGAGTTATTTGAAAGTTCTTTTTTTTTGCCTTGACCCACATCACGTAGAGTCACAAATCACTGATGTCACTATAGTATGGCCCTAGCAACTCACTCCCTTCTTTCCTCCAGAAGGTATTTCACCTCTTGGCTTTCCTTTTAATCTTCAGTCTTCTGGCCTAACACAGCAGCTGCTTTAGTTGATGTCTAAAGACATGGTTTTGTGTAGTAAATGCACTTCTGTTTGCAGAGTGGTTGGGACCATGGTTTTGCTTTCCTGTCTGATCAAACCTAACTGGGGCTCTGCAAAGAACGAAGACTAAAATAACTTCCTTTTGTGAACACGTTTTTTTTTGTGAAGTACTTAGAAGAGATGCATGTCATGGCTTTTCCCTATCATATTAAAGGGGACTTGCCTGTCATATGAAAAAAAAAAAAAAAAAAAAAAAGCAAGTTATGCCAATCAAATGGCAACAATGGAATTGTTAATGCAAAGAGATACACATTCATCCCACAGTCCTGTAACCCACCCTATCACAAGGCAGCCACTATGAGATGTGGGAAAGACTGGCCAGGTAGGGCCCATAACCTTCCAACTTTTTGTTTATGTGGGCTACAGCCTGCTCTTCAACCATGCCTGAGAATCTGCTAGGAAAGACGACATCGTGAACCATCGTGATGAGCTAGACCTAGCCAGAAATAACGTGGCCACCCCTGGTTCAATGAAGAAAGGCCAAAACAGAACTGGTTCACTGTGAGAAGGCCACTGGGTGGACTGCACTGAAATGTGGAAACCACTATTTCTAACCCACAAGCTGGGAAGGCATCTGCAGAGGAAGAAGACAAAAGGAGAAGGAGCAGGAGTTAGAAAACTTCATTTAACTCACCTCTGCGGTGGCAGTACCTGGCTTTTAGCAGCATGTGGAACTGGCAAAACTTTGCTTTAGGGGTTGCTGCAGGCACTGACACAGAAACACAATCAAATCTGGCAGGAGTGAGGGAAGAGGGGGGCACAACAGGAGAAAATAAGGGAGGGAGCAGAATATTAAGCTGGAGACCTTCAGAATAAAAATCATTCTTGTATTTAAAACATGAAAATAATGCTATTTTTATCCCTTACTTCCAAAATGAGCTAACACTGGCAGTTTTAATCATGGGCTTGGCTCTTCTCACTTGCACAGGGCATGGCAGTGAGCTGCCTGCCTCAAACATGCATGCCTAAGAACTGAGCTAGCTGTCTTCAGTGAAATTACTGCTGACTGACATTAGTGCAGGTGCGAGGAGACTCAAGCTCAGCACTTACAATGAAATGTGAACATGTTCTGAAAATAGGCAATAAAAATAACATTGTTGTGATGCTTCAGATAATGAGTTTTCACCTGCAGATTTTTAACTTGCTGCTGTCTTCCACATTTGCTGGCCACTGTTTAGCACTCCATGGTAGCCCGCAGAAGGCAGAACAAATGAACACTGTCTCCAGGCAAAAAGGCTGAAAAAGGATCTAAATGATGGCTTCCCATAGGGCACTCAAAGGGATGTTTCATCTTCTCTTGACTTTAACCCACAGCCTCCCTAACACAGCCAGTAAACAGCACACAGCATTGGAGAACTGTATGTGATATAACATTAAGATCAATTTATTCAGCTATGACTACAGGGTCTATTTTTTTTTTTTCCTGCATAATGCATTAAATTTGGAATTTACTGGAAGCTGTTGGTGGTGGTTAACTCCTTCTGTGACTTCAGATATACAGTGAGTATCTAGTACAGCAATGCTCATCTGAATCATGAGATTAGGGAAAACAGCCTTCTTGCTTTGTTGTAATAAGCATGATTCATAGCTCAGGACTGACATTAGCATAGCTAAATCTGACCTGTCCATTAGGAAGCGTATCTTGCAACTTCACCTCCTTTGGCACTCTATTTGCACAGTAAAAACTGCCATTACTTCATATGAAACAGGGCTGAAAGAGCATAAACACTTCAGATTCATACAAATATTTTTCCAACTTAGATTTTCTGAAAATAGACAGCAGTCATTCAAGTATTAAATAGTTCGTTCTGTGATACAGAAGGAAGAAAAGATTTTTCATGACCGAAGAGCTTGTGGGGCAAATCCCTAAATATTTAAAACAATTAAGAACACTTCTGGCTCAGAAAAACAAAAATGCACCTCTGCTCTCAACTACAGGTCCTCGCCAGAACAAAAGCATACCACTGAATCTTCTAAGTAGGTTGAAAGCAGTTTCTGAACCTGTCCTACCTCTCTCTTCAGCTAGCTAGGAAGCCTGTTTATAGAAACATGCTTCTCCCCACTCCTGCCCCCTCAATAGTCACACCGCCACCACCAACCTACTTGAAAATATAATCGGGTTTTTCATTCTTCATAATGGCTTTGGGGAAGGTGAATCACTTGTCTTGAAAAAGGCATATATTCCCTCCAAAAGCTTAGTTTCTATTCCTTCCCTTTCTCTCTTTTACTACAAGGAGACATGAGAAATGGCCACTTTAAAGTCATTCAACTCTATTTTCAAGGGCCTATTTATTAAACTTCCAGTTTCTCTCTTGGAAAGTCAAGCATTTAGGATATTTTCCACTGTTATTGCCAAGCTACTTCTATTAGCCATTACATATTTTATAGAAACAGATCCTGGCCCTTCAGTTTATTTGTAAGCCTGCTGAATGTGCTCAGTGCCACATACAAACCAAAAAATCCATTAGATGACCAAAAAAAAAAACAACAAAAAAAGATCATATTTAATATTCCTAAGGTATCAACATTGCTTACCTAAAGTCATCACCTCATTACTAGTGGTACTAAATGTCCAGCTTGTGACAGCTGCTTAGTGAAGAGACAAATCTTCACTGTCTTCTTTTTAGAAGCATCTTCACTGAACAGGCTACAGGTGAGAGGAAGGCGGAGAAGTTTTGGAGGGTATGTCATGGGGCATCTTCTGCTCAGCTTTTGGCTGGCAGAACATACTAGGATCTTTGGTTGGGGTGTAGAGGAACTTATGAGTGTTGAGACTAAGAAGCTCCCTGACATACTGTATTGCCAAACCCTGTCTTCCTTCCCATGGCAAATTGAAGTTGTGGCACTTGTGATGACAGCACATGGCACAGTCCTTCTTCTCCCTCATGCAGACAGCTGCTTTGTCTGCTCACCGCTGCAGTACTAGAGCAGGCAGCCCTCAGCTCCCACAGAACAATGCAGAACCAAAGCTGCACAGACATCAAAAATAGTAACGTTTGCTCAGTCAGACGCTCCCGACTGACACTCCTACAGGGTTTTACTCATATTTAGTGTGTGGCTTTGTCACGCTTAACTTTCCAAATAGCTTCAAGTAACAAAGTGCAGCCTGGTACTCATCATGATGTGTCCTCACATCACTGCATCAGTTTAACCGATCAAGTTAATAGGGCGGAGGTTTTACAGTTTTCTCTGTTGATCTACAAATCATTTTAAAGCATGGTTGATTTACGTCAGTTCAGGTTACAATAGAAACAAATATAGCCAGTGTCACAACTGAGAATTATCACACATAAAGTTGCTGTGGTTTATTTACTCAGTTACTCGTAAATCAACCATAAAATTCAAAAGGTGTGAAACCTGTACGTAGAAAAAGCTTTCGTAGTGTTACCTAACTACCTGCAGCATTTTTGGCAGGAACGTGGAAGGTTAGATAGGTGGCAGAAAATCATCTCCTTCAAACACAAAATGGTAATGGCTTAAAGACTGACCTCTACACTGGCAGCGTGCAGCAACTCACGTTGCAAAAAGCCAAATCTTTCCTAAAGGACCTCCTAACACCACAGTTGACTCCTGCTGAATTTAAACTCTTACTACATATAGGGTCTTGCTAAATGTATGCCCGATGGGCTCTAGTGTGTTCGAAAGAGCAGATTAAGACAACTAAAATGCACAGGAAATTGTGTAAAAAAAATATTTTTACAACAGCTGCTGTACCTTATGAAGGGTCAGCACAGACCAGCAGATGTTTATTAACACTGCTCATTCACTCAAGAGACTGGCAAGCTCTTGCAAACCCTCTCTGCTCTGAGAGAAGGATGTCCAGGAAAGGTCATGACATATTTTATTTTTGGGGGGGGGGGGAGAGTTTTATTTTTATTTATTTTAAAGTAGAGAAAATTAAGCATAAACATTAGGACTGTGACAAATTACACAAAACAGGAAATTCAAAGTTATGTCTCACTCCCCCAGGCTTCCTTTGATACTACTAGGTTGCTTGGAATCAGAAAAAGCATCACTCCTGTGCTTACCATTTCTTACATTTATTTTTCATTTTGTTTTTAATAATATCCCCTTAATATTACTAACATGCTTTCTGGACAGTTTTTGGAAGGCATTAGGCCATCCCCATCTTTCCTGCATATGCTGCATTTAACGATCAGAAGCACAGTCATTGCAGTTTGAGCCACACAATCCACAGCAGTTTCTGAGGGTCAGGGCCCTTCTGAAAGGCTTTTGCCACATGCAGCTTTCCAGAGCCCTCATGGATCACTCCTTCAGGAATCCCATTTCAAACTCACACACCATTTCTGACATCTTATTTTTAGTGCCATTTCTTTTTTTATGCGAGGAAATGCATATTTTGAGAACAACAATTGCCTGCCTCTTGGAGATGTCCTCAGACCATTTTAAGAAAAGTGACTAATTTGTTTCTTAAGCATTGTGAACACAAAAGATCTTCTCTTTTCCTTTTCTCTCTGGTGAACCTGTACTGAAAATATCTGCACAAGCACTCTCAGTTTGCAAAAAAACAGTAGTTCTGTTTACCTCCTCTGGTGAAGTGAAGCAGATTTGCTCCCACCCCTCATTGAACATTCTCCTTCCTCACACAGGACCCAGGCTGGGAGGCTGATTTGCATTAATACTCACCTTACCAAGCCTCCCTCCCCCTCCAAAAGGCCAGTCTGAAACCAGAGCAGTTCTTCAGTCTAGACAGCTCTCCGATCACACAAACACAACAAAGAACATGGGAACCCATGGCTAGGACAATGGGAAACTGTGAATTTCAACAGGGCACCCAGGCTGATCAGCTCCAATTGCACAGCCTCATGGGCAGGAATGTATCCAAGGACTCCGCATCCCAGGCTGGGGTCAGGCTGTCAAAATGCCTGGGCCAAGAAGGACATCAGGCTGGCTCCAGCCCAAGTGCAGACAGCTTTCAAATGCCACCCACCCTGAGACGGGATGTCACAGCCCTTCCAGGTGGGGAAGCTTTTCTCTTCTGCCAGGCACTGTCACTGCTAGGGCAGGTGGGACTTGCCTAGGACTTGACTGCATTGGCTATGGTGGGTGCTTATTTCAGGAAGAACTCTAGGGACTGATGCTTATCCCCAGAAATATTTGCAGACACCTCAGGATAGGCACCAAACACTATGGGGGATCCATAGTTCACATCCACTACAATCATAGTTCAAATCTACTGTGAAAGCAGGCAGGAGGTTATTTTGACTTAGAAGGGGTTGGTATAGAAAAGCACTTATGGTGTCTCAAGTCAGTTAACAAGACTTACGTGAGACATTTGAAAAGACAGGTATTGCTCTGCAACTGGTTCATCAGCAGCATACAGACCTATCAAATGTCTTTTCCTCCTAGGATGCTGAAGGATTCAGAGCAGTCTTATTTTGAGATTACACTGTTTTTCAAGAGAAAGAGCTTTATAAATGGGGAGACTAGCACTAATGAAACACAGATATCCTCTATCTGAAGTGAAATGTCTGATCTTGCTGCAGATCTGTAATGTGAACACAAAACCAAAATTCAGCCAAATCACCACAACTCTGTTTTGTTTCAGGGGAAAGTCTGATGAACATTTACCTGAAACTATCACTAGTCTGGGAGAACTGTCCGTAAACACAGACAAAGTTTTGCCTGACTTTGAGCTTTTGTTCTGAAACTTTTGCTGAGCTTTAATTCCCATCTTGTGATTTCAAAGAGCCTGATTCTGAGTGCACTTCCTTTTCTGTAAGCTGAAGATCCTGCACACCAAGGAATAAGTAGCCTAGTCAAATGAAGCCAAACCTAAATAATGGATTTATTTTCAAAAAGAAAAATCAAAAACAGTCTCAAGCTACAATGTTGTAATTGGAACAGGCTGCATCTCTGCAAATTCTGGTTAAAGAGTCACATTCACAAGTAGGAAATGCTTCGCAGTTATGAAGCACATGGGGCACAAGTGGCATAAGTAAGCCATTAAAAACAGTTTAGATACATTGGCATAGTTTGGAGTACATAAATTACAGTCCTGCTGTCCAGTGTTGTATTTCTACTATGGCAGAGGAATTCAAACCAGAGCTCCTAATCTTTTCCCATACACAGCTCCACATTGAGCCCTGTAACAAGGTCTTCACTACTGCACCTTTTGTGTCACTGCTGGAGCATGTCAAAGTCATGGGTTAAGGGCTGCTTGGTGCCTCTGACCAGGACCTGGATGTTCCTGAAGCACGATCTAAAGCAAACTAAAAAAACTGGGATTGGAAGTGACCGAAAAAAAATGTCTTCAGCCACGGCACGGCCACAGGCCAACTTAAACAAGCATGTGCTCAGCATGGGGACAATCTCTGTCTCATACTATAGAAAACGGTATGTGTGCACACCTACTGCTACCGAATCAGGACAGAATTTCTGTATTTTATAACACAACAATAAGTGTGGGGAGAAGCTGTGTACACACAAAGACTTACAGCTGCCCATTCAAAATAAGCATTTAAATGGATTAACCAGACAACTGTGCTTTCAAACCCACAATCTTTACACAGTTACATGATTCAGAGGGATTTATAAATATTTGTTTTTCCAGATAAAGGCAGGGTATTAGCAGGATTTTTTTTTTTTTTTAAAGTGCTTTCACTGCCACTATCCCTCCTTTCCAGCCATAAACAAACAAATAAAATAAAACAAGGAAACAAAAACAAGGCTTTGCTGAAGGTGCAAAATTTGTAGTCACGGTTTAAGTCTTGTGTACTTCGCTTTAAACTTAATATAAAATGAAAATTTACTAATGTGGAGTGCAGACCACCTCATTTTCTTTAGCTTTTTGAAGACCTCTATAATTCAGAAATATTTGGGAGAGATGGAATTCAAGTTAAGGCACATCTCCCAACCAAACGATGCTCCCACTATGGTCCTAGTTTACAGTATCATCCATGCATTCTGATAAAACAGAATCCTGTGCAATTTCTTTCTCTAGACCTAAGCATAACCCATCCTTCCTGGTCTGTTTGAAAAACAGTTTCCAAATAAGAAGTCTCACTTAACAAATCCACATCCTTTGCACACACAGAGACTTCTCTGTCAGTCACTGATGGGCAAACATGTTTATGCAGGAGCTCTGTTCAGAGCTCTTTTTTGCTGTAAGGAGCCATTTTCCTCCAGGAAAATGTTTATGAACCATTCTGTCCTCACACAGCACGATTTGAATGACAGATTCAGGAAAACAGTGTGAAAAAGAAATTACTCTCTTTCATAATCCATCAGCTCAGCTAAAATAGTAAATCAGATGAAAGTTAGACTCAAATGTAATCCCTTGGGAGTAGAATCACTTTGAATGGATTTGGGAAAAAACACACACATCCTTCTCAAATTCAGTAGCTTGGATGGTTATATTTGTCTCTGTCAAGTTACATGCAAAGAATCAGAATAACACGATTTAATACCCTGGGGATGTGTTCTCTTGATAGATGCATCTAACTTCCACAACCGTTAATGGGAATTATATACTGAGTATTGAGAAAAGAGCACATGCATAAAAATACACACTTTTAATGACATCCAAATTTAGGAAAACTTTCTTTTGTTGACTGCTTTCACTGAAATCCTACTGCTGTCACATGCTGCTACAGAGTTATCAGATTTCTTGGTAAAGAAGTATCTCTATCAGCAAAGCAGCATCTCCTTTATCTGCTGAGGGTAAATTTGCTAGCATACCCCTCAGGTATTAGCTGTTCCTTTTAATGCCTTTGCAAATGACTCCCTGCAGTTACCTTTGGGACTGTGACTCAGCAGCTGGCAATACCATCCCACTGAAATAAGGGAAAGAGTAAGTCAGCTCCTCCATTTCTGTTTGAGGCTGAAATTTTACTAGGCTTAAAGAAAAACAAAGACCATGGGTGAAGCCTACCCATTGTGAAATAGTAAGGTGTTTCGCCCATAAATACATCCCTTGAAAGTTCACTGAGAGGTCCTTATCATTGCCATTATTCCTAAACCACAAGTGTGAGTAAATCATTATGTTTATTATAAAATTGAATATTTTTACAACAATCTCTTCTGTATTTGTGCATGGTCCAGCCCCTGAGCCCTCACATTTAAAAAAAAAAAAAAAAAAAACAGCACTAGACACTCAAAAGTTTGCATGTAGGAATATACCAATTCTCACTACGTACAATACAACATTACCCACTCTTTGCAGCAGCCAGGCGCCAGAAAGGTTGGCATTGTGGTGTATGGTAAGGACATTCCTCCCTTAGACAGAGCTCAGTAGGAAGGAACTTGCCAGTCTAAAATATTTAGTCTACCTGCCTGAAGATGTGTGAGGGACTGCAGGCTCTTCTTTGTTTATGATGAGCCAGAATAAAATTGTAAATAAACTCAGAATGTGAAGTGTACACATGGAGTTGTATTTCTAGGGTTTTCCCCTCCCCGTTGCTATTGATAGGGCCATTGTTTCCAAAATCCCGCTATTCCAGGTCCTCAAGCTACAGCCTATGTCATTCTCAAGAACACAGTCTTTCAGCAGCACTCCAAGACGGCATACATGCTTGCAAGTGGCCTCCTTTAGAATAAACATTATAAAGAGGAAAGCAATTTAAATGTCTGCAAAAGAGTGACTTCTGTTGAAGGAATTGTTTCAGGGAGAAAGCTAGGAAGAGAGAAGACAAACACAAGAGCAAGTGCATCAAGCAGCAGCTCGGAAGCAAATCATTCATTTTCTCTTAATTTTCACCCAGGTATCTCACAATTTCATCCAATTACCTCAGAATTTCTTCTAACAACTGAGAACTACAGAAAGTAAAATACAGTGATAGTTCATAAAATTTTTAATGGTGCAGTTCATTTCTGGCATCAGAAACAAACATTTCTCATTCTGCTCCCACAAGACAGAAGATGTTTGCTGTCACATGCATGAGTTGAATTTAATAGGTCAGGATCTTCAGCAGATGCTAATCTATGATTTGAGCGCTGTTATGTCAAATTATACTAGCTGATGTTTAACAGTTTTGAGTCACTGAATGTTTCTGGATATTGGTCATAGCAGATAATCATCCTTTATCGGGAGGGAACTCACTCAACTATAGAAATCAGTAATAGTCTGCAGGATGTCTATGGGTTCTTATGAAATGCCTTGATCACTTTAATCAAACGCCAAGTGGATTAATAATTCCGTCAGGAAAATACTGTTTCAACAACTGTCATTGAGAAAGCTGTGCATAACATAGCCATAGTGGCTGAACTGCTCAGCATCCCTTTAAATATCACAAGCAAGTTGTGGGCTTTGTTATGGTTTCTGGTGTAGCTGTTCAGTGACGTGGGCATCTCATTCTCTAAAGCTGTCGCTTTGGCATTTTTCACAAATACTACACTCACGCAGAACAAAATATGTTTTCCAAAGTGTTCTCACAAAACAGAACAATTCCAAGCTTTCCAAACAAAATAATATCTTAATTTATACCAGAGGGAAGTGCTCTGTACGAATGGAGACATTTTTTAAATTCCTTGGATACAAAATTTTATAACTCATGCATATTTGAAATATCCTTCAACTGGGTTAGCTAGCTGAGTGCCTTAACTGTTTGTTACTTCTGGAGATGCTAGTACTAATTCTGAAAGACATGAGCGAAACCAGCCTGGTTGTTACCAGCTGTATCACAGATTCTTAGGTTATAGGACCTTTATGTCAGAAAGTGCTGGGATGATTTTCCCAGTCCAACCTTCTGTAAGTGAAATCATTCCACTCAGCTACTTTTGCATCAAGCCCAAATTTCTGTGGGTATATCTATAAAAAGTAAAACCCTGCCTCGACATAGTGATTCACATTGGGAAGTCCATTATATCCCTTGACAGGGCTCTACTAATGTAATTATCCTCTTTGTTAAAAATGCACACCCTGCTTTTAGAGTGATTTAGTTCACCTAGAGTTTCCATCTGTTGGAATGGGTGCTTGTTTACGTTCATAATCTCATCTCCCTGAAGAGCAAAAAACAAACAAACAAAAACAACAACAAAAAAACAAGTTAGCCCTGCTTAACACTTTATTTCCATCAGTAACTGTGAATAAACTACTCACAGTTTACCATTCTGACAGAGCAAACTTAGCTAGGCTGCACCACCTTACATTTGCCTTGAGGCAAATGCTCCCAGTTCCTGGTGTTTATGGGTTTGTTATCTTACGAAGGCATGGCAAACTGCCTGCATACCTCACCAAATCTGTATCCAACCATAGAATAGCAGATCTACGTACTGTTCCTAATTCTTTTGTTCTTGTTATGTCCAAAACCACAAGTCTTTCATTTTCAAAAGCCACGCAAGCGTAACATTAAATCCACACCTAAAAACGCTAACAAGGCAGTATGGCTCCCTGATCAAACAATACCACCTCCTTCCTAAGCCACTGTGGGCCTAAAGACAATTGAGTGGAAATTACAGCTCTCTGCAGAGCTATCTACACCTGTGTTTCAAAAAGCCAAAATGGAAACTTAAAACAAAATCCACCTTTTAAAAGAAAGGGTGATGACTGTATTGGTAGCATAACTACCCATGCTAAGCAACAGCTTGGCAAGGCAGGTGTCAGTGTTTTCTATTTCTAGGTGTGTGGTTATGATAGTGGTAAGCGTGCCTTGTCATTAACTTCCAAGGGTAAGATACTTCAAATAATTAGTGGTTTGCTTCTAGCATTTGCTACCCACCTCCAACCATAAGAAGGCCAATATGTTTCTGACTTCAAACCACTAGTAGGTATGTGTTTGACAATCACACTACATGTCACCAGAACAGAGCACCAGCCAAGTTAGGGGAAGTGCAAGTTGGCTGAAGTGTGAATAATATATACGTAGACAACCGGGGGAAGAGTTAGGCCTTAAATAGTCAAACCAAACCTTGTGCCCTCACCATTCTCTGGCAGCTGCTAACACACAGTTTCTTAAGCAAAGAAAAATGAGGAAAAGGGGGAAGAGCAAATTGGATCTTGTTGAAGTTGGCAGGGTATTTGAGGCTGACAAGGATTCCTGGATGCTCTGAGGGTTATCATCCAGAATTTCTGTTGAGAAAAACAGTGGTTATGACACTCTTTAAACTTAAATTTCCCAATCACAATAGACCAGTGTTGAAACTACCTCTGTTCATTTCCCACAATTTCTATAATTGTCTATAGAAACAATAATTGACACATCAATGCGTTTATTTTTTCATAGCTGTTTAGCAGAACTAGTTCAAACTGTGGAAATTCTAATACAAATAACTGTACTGAAGTTTAACAGTTGCGTAAGAAATACAATGGATGACATCCTGGGAAGCTGGAGATCTGGGTTTGGGTCTCCAGAGACTGAGTGAGACTGAGCCCTGGTTTCTCATTTCCTAGCTCACTGTTTTAACCAAAGGTCAAGATGCAAAAACTGTGTTCAGTTACAAGTCACTGTCAAGCCTTACCTCCTCCTCCCATGTAAAAGAAGGAGCCTCTAAGTCACTCCTACACACAGAAGCAGCTTTTGTACCTAAATCACATATTTTCAAATCTTCCTTCTAGCATCAAACACCTAGCTTTAAAACAATGCAAAGTTTACCCATGCTCGGTTACTCATCCTAAATCTCATCTTGCTACATCTCCATGATTTAATTTGAATCATCTTTATATCTTCCCTTCTACACATTAAAGGCAGGGGACATGTACGTATGGGAAGCTCTAGGCTGCTTCTTGTTGCACTAACATTCACAGTACTAGCATGGCTTCAGGGAGGAGTGGGAACAGCAAAGCCCCCAGCCAGGCAAAAATTTCAAGGCAAAAGTATAAAATGTGAGAGGTAAGGAATGTGTAAGAAGGAGATGAAGGAAAAAAGAAGAACAACAATGAAGAAACCCTTTTTGATTGTGTTCCCTTTTCCCAAAGAGTTCACCAATCTTTTCCTGCTGAACATCTTGCTGTTTTTTTTTTTTTTTTATCAGCCACAGGCAAATGGGGAGCAGGTATGGCTTTAGTTACAACCAGACAATGTGGTATTGCTGTTAACACGCAAACTTGGGCTACGCCAGCTTTGTAAGCCTGATGGCCTGGCATTGTACACACCAGATGAGAATAGTACAAATGAAATAAAAGCATCAGATTCCCAGATTTTTGACTTAAGGCATTCCCTTGTGGTAAAGTTGGGCAAGGAAATGGAAGAACTGACTGAGGGAAAGGGGGTATTCAATAGCTGAGAAGCACGTATTTGCTGACCTAGTTATTTTGTGAAAGCTTCAATAAAGGGGCTTACGAAGTCATGACTATTACATGGTACTCTCTGATCTTTTCATGGGGATGAGAAACGGTTGTTTCCAGTTTAAGGAAAAAAAAAAGGTTCTGTATGTAAAGTCTCTCTTTGTTGTGCTATGAACTCCCTGGAGAGAATATCAGTCACCCTGCAGGGGCTGGAATAATGAATGAATCCATCAGGGAACAGCCTTTCTTCTCCTCTGACATGCTTCGGGGGACCACACGCACACACGTCCACCCTTTCTCTGCAGAGTGCTGCCTCTACAGCCCCAATCAGTCTCAGCCAGCAAGGACCTTTCCTCTCAGAGCCCATCACTGATGGAGTTTAGATACTCTCAAGCTGAGGAGTGGCATGACAGTGGACCTCCTGCTTTCGGGGCAAAGGCTCCAACCACTGTGGGAAAAGGAGGCAATGCAACCATGAAAATCAGTAATGGGAGCTGTGGGGAGGTAAAAGGTACACAGCAGGGCAGCTGGCCAACTGCCACAGCACGGTCATTGCAGAACCATAGATCTCCCTGCATGCTGAAGACAAACGAGAAGGGTAATTGCTGCATGCTTGCAGGCAGAACCAGCCAAGGGAAATAAAGGACCAACAACCACCTGCATACAACAGCTCTTCTCTTGAGATCCTCTCAGGTTCCTGATCATAGATTGACAAATTTGTACTGTTCAAATCCTCATTAATTTCTTCCCATTAGTGAAGCATGCAAAGATTTATTTCTTCTTTCCTGTACTCCTGTGAGTTTGTCAAGGAGAAGGAGACATGCTGGAGTTTCTACCCAGTCACAGGAAACCCAGTTACAGGAAAGTTTAAGATAGCTGCAGAGCTAGAGGGGGTGGTGTCCTGAGAGCTGAAGGCGACCAACTACCACGTGAACTCCAGAAGCAACTCAGTGCTGGTCATATGTCGAACTCACCAGTGTGATTTTATCATCATTCCATCTTATCACTATTGTTAATATAATGAAAAATTACATCCTTAAAGGCATATGTTTTTATCCTAAAATAGGCTGCATTTTAAAGGTGAATAAAACACAGCCTATGGAATCTCTTGCTCAGACTAACAGAGACGTGCTGCTCTACATGATTTAGTAGCCTCACAGTGACTTGAAGAGAAATAAATGAGCATGTAGCTACAGTCTTCCCTTCAGCAGTGGCCTGAAAATTGCATGGTGGATACTGACTATCTACTGAAAGAATATTTTAATGGACTAGAGAGTTGGAAAAAGAAACCTGTGGAAAGCAAAAAGCATAATTACATCATATTTCCCTGAGCATTCATTTTAATGGGCAGAAGTTATTCACAAATGCTACTCTCATGGAGCACATAGTAAATACAGAAGGTTATGGTCCTGATGTAACTGACTTCAGATTTGCTCCAGCCACAGTTCCCAAAGAGCATAGGGAAGTTGATTAGGGCAGCCAGATTCCACTAAACACAGGGCAGCAGTCAAAGAAAATGTTAGAAAATTTTGGCTCCCTTTGAGCACTAAGAGTTTTTTACTACATAAGTACTGCATAAGTACTGTGGCCCATTGCTGTTCTGCAGCTGTATGCAGTGAGCTGTCAGTAGTATCTGATCTGCTAATTAGACCTCGAGGATTGGAACAGATTGGCATCTCAAGACTTACAAGAATCCTGGATAGCTGCTTCTGCTTCCTTCCCTGAAAATAACCAGAAGTCATCCATTAGTAATCATCTGTGGTCTGTTTCAAAGTTCACTCTCTTGTACAGCAACATCAAAAATGTACTTACATTAGTTAGTGAGATGAAATCTACAAAATTACCACATTATCTTCCAAAAGCCCCAGGCACAAGCTAGCCATGCCAACAGGTGATGTATACGGCGCGCTTATTTCCAATTCTGTGCTGCAGAATCCATGGCAGGATTATAAACAGAGGGAGCTGGTTCACCTGCATCTCACATCTAAAATATCTAGACTCAGAAGAACCACAGGCTAACTCCTGGAAAGCCTAACTGAAGTGCCTTTTCTTTCTAAGTCAATGAAATGAGTACCAGCTCATTCAGGACACTTCTGGATGAGACCTTAAAAAATTAAAACACGTCCACATTTTGAGGAGGAGTTTGCCCCTTAGTCCTTATTTCCCACTCTCCACTTTGCTTCCTTACTAATTACACCAGCATTAGTAGCTTATCAGTGATGAGGGAGCTTTGATTTTCATACAGCTTGGGGAATGTACGTGACTGCTTTTGAATTAAAAGCCTGGCCTTGATGAAAAATAATCCCTCTTGTACATTTCTCTTTTTTGGGACCACCTATCCCCAATCAATTAATCTCCATCCTCACAAACTCTCCTCCCATCATTCTTACTGGGCAAAAACCCTTAATGATATATTGCAAGAAGTTTGGAAACACTTCCTTTCCCTTGACTGACCAAAACCTCTCCTTCCTAAAGTTGCGAGGCCTACAAAATGCTGCAGTCAAACGACTCTTTTGCTCCAAGAAAGAGAACCAGAGAACCAGATCGCTCTGGCTCCTGTAAGATTGATATCACAAAAGCCCCCCCGAGGGAATTACAGCCTCATAACATACAGTTGCCTATTATTTATTCCGTAGCCAGATTCTCAGCTGGTATAAATCAGAGCAGGTTCCTTGCCTTCAACAGAGGAAAGCTGATTTATGCCAGCTGACAGTCTGGCCCTGCATGCGTTCCACTTGCACAATGCTAGTTTTTAAAAGAGGCCCATTAAAGTGCCCGAGGCATGTAAGAACCACACTTGGGCCTTTACTTGGAAAATGTTGCTCGGAGGAGTAGCACTCTGAAGCCTTCCCACTGCTCTCAGAGTACGTAGTGTTCAAATCCACTTGCTTTCCTAACAGAAGGAAGTCTCTGTGCCCTGACAGAACCACCACAACCTTGGGAACACAAGATGGATTTTATAATGTCTCAGCGCAGACCGGGTTTTTAACTGAGTTTAAATGCTGAATTAAATGAAGCCCACAGGTACACCAATGCAATGTTTTGGAGGAACTGATCAAACGCATGGAGGGCAGAAGCTATCTTTCAAAAGTTGCATTACTGGTGAGTATAAAAAGCCAGAAAGAATGCGGTGTGACTTTCAAATCACTGGCTGAACTTCAAGCTTTAGCTGCTATAGAAGTCTTTCTTTTTTTCCCCTTATAAACTCAAAGATCTACTTAAGAAGGGCAACTGAGCTCTTTTGAGGATTTGGGCCAAAGTCCCTGGGTACAAATAGAATGTGTGTAGGAAACAGAAGATGGCTTTCTCATACCTCTGTCTCCAAATTATCTTTTCACAAGCACAATATTAACCCTAGTGTGTCGTGGTAGCGATGGATCTGCTGGGCCCTAAGGGGAAGGATGCTTGGGCTGTGAGGAAGAAGACTCCTCTATCCATTACTGAAATCTATTAATTTCAGGGAAATTTTTGCTAATATACTACTCTGGGTGAGTGAGGAAGCAGAATCCTGGAACCAGACTATCAGGACTGTTAGTAATAAAAATTGTGGTTCCTTGCAGGACACAAATTTCTGAATACAGTGTTAGTTAGTATGATATAAAATAAAGAGTAGAAGACACCATTCACTCTGTGCAATGCCATTCCCACCAAACAAGAAGACAAACGCATGACCACAGATCAACCTAAATAACGCTGGCAGAAAAATATTTTTCCTGTCCCACAAAATGCCGTAACATTTCATACATTTTCATATTCACAACCAGAGGGAAACAAAAATAATTTGAAGTGGTGCGGGGCTGTTTGCTCATGCATGCAAGATGAAAGAAATCAACAACCATCCAATATCCTGGAGGCAGTGGACAGAGGGAGCTCCAGATTCAGATGTTGTCTGAGTCAGGGCAGGCACTTGATCCTGCTTTTCTTCCATCCTTGACCAGTGATTATTCTAATTATTGATTAATGATTTCTCTTTCTGTCACTTCCGTATCAGAAATTCCACCCTGAACTAGGAAAAAAAAAACTGTTTCCTGATGAAAGTTTAATGGAAACTGGTACATTTCCACAAATTGTTTCAGTTTTGACAAATCAGCATTTTCCCATGAAAAACAGTGTCAAAAGCTCTCAACCAGCTCTAATTCTAACCAGATTAACTCAGGGATGAATGCCAGCAGGAAGTTCCTGCTAAATACCAGTTGTTTGAGCAAAGGAAAACTACTCCTTCCCCCAGACGATCTTCCCAGAGGTGAAAAGGCTTTAAAACCCATATGAAAAAAAAAAGGACTGGCAGTTCCATCTGTAACAACTACAATGGCATTCAGAGCAAGAGGAAAAAAAAAAAAAAAAGCATATTGAAAAAAATAATGAACAAACACTGACAAATCAGCATTTAGTATTTCTCCCACCACTGTTAGTGTTATTGTTTCTTTAAATCTGAAACAGTTGCTGAACTTTGCAGCAAAGCAAACGAATGGGCATCAGTGTCTGAATCCATATGGACTGCAGGGGCAAATCCCTTGATAAAAGTGATTGCATGTTGTCACCAACAGAAATAGAATCCAGCTAGTCCCAGCGAGATGAGTTAGTTTTAATTACTAATATGGCTAAGTTTTCATTGCTTGATGGTGTTTGAAGTGGTTTGTTCTCTCAATGTATCTTAACATCTGTATATTAACTAAACCCATGTCCTTTCAGGCAGCAGGATGTAAGTGGTTGTATTCAACCAATGTCAGTCCTGCCAGAATGAAGCTGTACTATGAAAAAATAACAACTGAAGGCTGAGAGCCCAATCTTGTATATATATAGTACCAATTCATGGCTTAAAACAGCATTTTCCTAAACTACAGTGTCCTGCCACAGCACCCACTCCTAGCTGCAATAGCAATATATCCCTTCTTACTTAATATAGTAAGAAGCTTTTGTAGGACTCCTATCACTTCCACCTGGCAGCAAAGTTAAACTTCCAAAGGGCTCCAAACTGCTCTGCCAAAGGCAAGGCATTTTTTTTTTCTGATTTATTTTGGCCTATTTTAATCTTCTAGTTCATAAAAAAGCACAAGTATTTTGCCCCCACTTTTTATTTTTTTTTTTTCCTTGATAATAAGTGTTTAAAAATCCATTCCCATTATTCTCTAGGAATAAACAGAACAAATGCACAAACAGAAATAAACAAAAAACACACCCACAAATATCTCCTTTAACCCCAACTAAATTTAAGGCTAAAAACCTATTAAGTGAAACAAAATCTCAGCTTCAAGCCTCTTAGACTAGGTATCAAGTCCTAGTCCTAGTCCTTTCTTTTTCATGACAGGACTGGTTCTCTACTACTCTGTGCGGGGAATCTCTTGTGCTCTGCAACATCTGCACAAAACTAGTTCATATCTTGGTCCATTTTACTGAATTCACAATGCTCTGGTGATATAAGCCAATTAGTGTCCATAGGACATGCCTACCTGGCAAAAGAGCTCCTATGTGGCAAAGATGACATTGCACCACTGTTCCCACCCACCTTGGAGCACCCCTTGGTTCTTCTGCTCACCAGATGTCAGAGGAGACAGGGGCACCTCCATCCTGCTGAGCTCAGGACCATGGAGCCACAAAGATGGCTGGAAGCCCTGACTGTCACTGTGCCACCAACACTGACCTGCAGACATGCCAACAGTGTGGAGGCTGCATGGATCACTCTCAGATCAAGATCTGTCATTGTGCTAGTGATAATATTTCAATCTAGCTGACAGAAACGCATTTGGTTTCCAAGACATTAATAAATTGACCCCAAAGAGCTGGTTGTGCTCATTCTTGCTACCTTTAAGTCAGGCACATATCTTCTGAGGTCAGAGGAGAAGTGATACAAAGTGAACATGGCATAGACAAAAAACTCCCTATGCCATGAATGCAAAAGTATTATCTTAAAAATATCTCTTAGAGGAAATATAACCATGGGAAACCCCAACAACTGGTGCTACAGTGACAGCTTACTCTCCCCCCTGCCAAAGTGCAACTCTTTTCTAAAAGACTAGTTCTGAGAAGGGAAAAGGAAAAAAAAATTTTTTTTTTTTTCCTTAGTAAGTCTGACACCATCTTTGCTCCTGAATTCAGAATAAGCTTTGTCACAACGACAACTTTTATCAGCCATCATTATAGCACAGTGCGCCTTTGAAACTATAACAACTCCTTCCAGAAAGGACTATTTAATTTTGAAGCAATGCTGTTTGGCTAAATGTAGGTCATATAATATTTTTATAAAATATAAGCAGAAAAACTATGAATATGAAAAAGTGATATATTCCATTGCCCTTTTTTTGGAAATTGGTTTTGAAACAGTTTTAGGAAACTCATGTGCTATAGCTCTATGTAACTTCACTGACAGTAATGGAACTACATTCATTTGCAGCAGCTTAAGATCTGGCTCATCATTTTTTGATAGAAACCATTCCTATACGGCATTCACCATCTGAATATTATATTAGTATGTTAATGGCAAAGAGCTCAGAATAGCAATTAAATAAAAGTGATTTTCAAAGTCTCAGGTATAAAGTTCTCAGAATTCAAGGATACCCCATAAATAGAAAAATTGCAATAATATCTCTGTTCTGTTCCAACTTCCCTCCTGAAATAACTGGAAATTTGCCAGAGCTTTAGTGGGGGACAGGAATGCATTTTAGATTTGATCACGTTACAGACATGTTCCACCATGTTACGAAGATGTTTGTTCTCATACTTCCCTCTTGCAACTCTCTGAAGCTCTACGCTTGATTTTATTACTTTTAAATCAACTATCATAAGGCTTTTAAAAGATAAGGAGACAATAATGAAAGTAAGAGCTTGAATGAATGGAGAAATTAGGTTCCAGATATGCAGAAATAAACAACTATTACACAGATTATTGCAAAGCACAAATTTCTGTTTTTAATACCCAAAATGCAAATTACAAATTCATATTCAGTTGGACAGTTGGACACAGCAGCGTCGATTTCTTGTGTAGCCAACTGATAGTTTGCCCAGCCATTTATTGGTTAAACACACAATATAGCATCTTCAACCACACACACACAAAAAAAAAAAAAAAAAGAAAGAAAAAAAGAAAGAAAACACAATGTCCCCTTACTCTATGGAAAAATCTGTAATCACTTGTGTCTAGCACAAGATATTACGGAATCTGTTTCAAAGCAGATAGTGGCAATTGGACCTGTTGGTGAATTTGTGATTTTCTCCAGATTCTTTATGGGAATGTACCATCCTTGTCTAATGATTTGCTGTGAAGAGTGATCAGAAGAAATTTTAGCTAGGGCTCTATCAACCTCCTCAGCAACAAGCACCAAGTGGCTAGCAGGCACACCTGGGAAGTGACTGATATCTCTCCTGTCTCATCCCCACTGACCTGTTGAGCTATTGATTCCTATAGTAGTCAGTCAGATTGCTATAGTAAGACAGTAGCTTTTCCCTCACCCCCCATTTTGCTTTCCCAAAATAACATTTGGCAGCTCTAGTTTTCATTTTGATGCCAAATAACAACCAATACTCAAACCCCAAACTTTCTGTCCCCAACAGAACTGTTGTTTTCTGAGCAACTTTACCTGCTATGCATGCAATAAGATACTGCAGTAGTTATTAAAACAATTTTCAACAAGTTTTGAAGCTGCAAATTACCTGACAACAGGTGAACTCAGTTTTGGTTATTATAGACTGTAGATAAAGATCTATGCAGGCTGAGTGAAAAAAAGCATAATAATAAATGACACGAGACTAACAAAATTGGAGCTTTTTCATTTAGAGATGTGTGTAATAGGAATAAAGAACAAATCTGGGGCTGGTGTCAACATAAGAGCCCTCAGTAATTAAATATGATTTATATCGATCAGCAATATCAATACGTAGCAAAATCAGTAAGAAGCCGCACACCTCAAATTTAAACCAATAACGTGATTGAGCTCTGGGACACCACTGTGCCTTATCCTTGAGTTGTTTTTAATTCATCTGACCTAAGCTCACATGAGTAACTCTGCAGGTATGCGAAACCTGTTGACTTTGACAGGATTATTAATAAAGCATGGAGTTATTCACGCCGTACGTAGCTATTGGCAGTGAGCATGCAGGAACTCTCGCCTTTACATCCTTCTGTTTTAGCAGCAGGTCTGGGACTGCTATTGACCAGGAGTGGGGACAATCAGAGGGCACAGAGCAAAGTTTGCAGGAGCTCAGGTGTGCATGCATCTGACCTGAGGGCTAAAACTGGCGATCACAGGACATCTCAGAAACACACTTAATGCTTCAAAACTGCTGCAAAACCAACACCTGAAGCACTCCGAGGTTCTTTTTTTTTAGGTGCACCGGTGGTGCAGCACAGTGATTTAGGGCCTAGCCCTGCGGTTACCGATGCTACCTCGCACGGCACCGGCAGGACGGGGAGCAAAAAGAAGCTCCTCGGGGCAGGGACCTTGCTCTCGCAGCAACCACCGAGACTCCAAACCTCCCCGCGAGGAATCCCGCAAGCCACAGGCTGCAGAGCCTCTCTCTGAGGATGTCTTCGCAAAAAAAGTGCCCGGGGGGGGACCCCGGTGCGGCCCGGCCCCAGGTGCCGCAGCCGCAGGGCCAGCCGCCGGCTCTCTGCCTGCCCTCCCCGGGCTCCCCCGGCCGGCCACGACCGTGCCTCGTTCCCTGCCAATTTTTCCCTTTTCTCCCCATTTCTCCCCTCGGCGGGCGGACCCCGGGCTTCACCGCGGACCCCCCGCTCCTTTCTCCCGGCGTTACTTTTTTTTCCAGCAGGGCACCAAACAACCGCGCTGCCCCCTCCCGTGGCGTTTCCAGCTTCCAAACTTTCTTAGCAACCGAGCCCTCCTCCCTCCTCCTCCTCCTCCTCCTCCTCCTCCTCCTCCCGAGGCACTGTCAAGCGGGACTTACCCCGAAGCGCGGCGGGGAGCGAGCTGCCCACGAGCACCCACAGGGCCAGCACCCGCAGGCTGCTCGGCAGGAGCGGAGTCATCGCGGCACGGCTCAGCACGGCTCGGCCCGGCCGGGAGGGACGGAGAGGAGGGGACGGAGGCTGGGAGGGAGGCCGGGAGGGAAGGAGGGAGGCAGGGAAGGAGGGAGGGAGGCCGCGGCTGGCAGGGCGGTGGGGGAGCGGGCTGCGCGCTTCGCCGCTCGGGACTGCGGGTGACTCACTGCAAACTTCGGTGCTGCAGGGGAAACAGGAAATCTTAAACTTCGCAAACAGCTGGGCAGGACTTTCTTACTCTCACAGTAGTTCCTTCTCTCCCCCCCACCCCCCCCCCCCACCCCTTCGCATTCACTCCCCTCCCCTGCGCTCGCTCTTTTTTTTTTTTTTCCTATTTTTTTTTTTTTAACCTCACCCCGTTTGGTGTCAATCATCTGCCAGAGGCCAGCCCCCCGCAGGTCCGGCTCTCCCACCAGCAGCCCCGAAGTACAGCCCGACTCCCCTCGTCCCCTTCCCTGCCTAGCGGGGACCGGGCACTGCCCCCAGCGAGGGGCTCAAGGGCGAGCCCGACCCGTCCTTCCTCCTCCTCCTCTCCTCCTCCTCCTCTTAGTCCTCCCGGGGGATGGCAGGGGCCGGGACTCCTGCCGTCCGGAGCACTGGGCTCCCCTTGCATCCCCATCTCTGTGCCCAGCGATGCTGCTGCATCCCCTCTCCCCTCCGGGTGCAGAAATAGACAAAAAGCCCAGCTGAATTAAAGCATGGGGCAGGGGAGGTTGAAGTCGGGGTAATAACAGGAAATGTTCACATAGACTTGCTAGGCACTCAGCTTGCAGATGTTGAAGAAGACTGTGACAACTTGTCACCTACCTCTTTTTTTTTATTTTTATTTTTTTTTCATTTTGCTCCTAAAAGGCCTGGACGTACACCACTTGCTCCAAAAAGCTGCACGTGTGACACATACAAAATTCATCACCATTTCTCACTCCATCACCATTTAGCTTTTGCCAGAGGTTTCTCCAGAAGGAAGAAATTGCACAGGGGATTCAGTGAGTGGGAGCACAGCAGTGATGCCAGCTTTGCATGGCAAAGAGACTGGGAGAACCATTAGACCCTTAGCAGGTTTAGGCTGAATTAAGCCTGAGCCTTCTGCCAATATACATCCAGCCATTGCATAAGTCTGGAGACCCACTTTTGGTCCACAAAGTCATCTTCTCTGAATGGGTGGGCATTGAATAAAAGGTAAACTGATGCCTGTGGAGATAAGTTGAGAGTGTCTGTTCAAATGTTGGTGATTCATTTCTGTCTCAGTTACAGTGCTAGTTGGAGGTACAGTTTGGGGTATTTCAGAAAAAGGACTAAGCCCTCTGGGGACATAAACGTAATCATGCTCTGAATGTCCCAGATTAACTCGGTATGAATTTGGAAATGTTTGCATAATGCATTTAATTGGCCTATAACAGACATAAAAAATCACATTGTGATTTTATGTAAATTTAGTTTTTAAAACTCCCTAAATGCATATTTTCACAGTGCAGACCCAATTTATGGTGCAAATTCTCATAAACCAAGAGCATTTTCCTCTTCCTCAACCCCCTTAAATACAGTTAAGATTCACTCCAATACAGTTGCCACTTTCCAAAGGTCAAGAAAATGTTGGATTCAGGCTAAGGACAGACTGGGAAGTTATCAAGTCCTGTACATCAACCCTGTGCTAGAAGCTGGCTGCGTTTTCAGTGATCCACTTGAATGAAAACATTTCTGAATGCCCAGCAGTATATATGGTATAACTGTATACCTTTCCCTTTCCTTGTAGCTGTCAAGCTGCAGGCCTCAAAGAGTTTCTGTTTGCTTAGAAAGTTGGCTGTGTATAATGACTGGGCTCTCCTGTTAGTCTTTGGTGACTAACTTTCAATATGGAAAGAAGCTAAATAGCCATTACATACAGATTTAGTGTTACTGTTCAAACCTGCCACAATCCAGGTGTGACCTGGTGAGCTGGCCTCTGCCTCACGTGCATTTCTCTCCATTGCACAAGTGCCATGGCTCTCCTCCCACATCTTCTGAATAGCATCTCTCCTCCAGGTCTGGGAGCAGGAAAGGGGCTTGCATGAGCTGGAGACCTTGGGGAGGCCTGTGCTCAGCCCTCCAGTGGTCTCACATCCCTGACTGCAGCCTGGCAGCACAGCCCTTTTCTCTAGCACAAGAGGCAATGCAGTCCCTGTTACTCGGTAAAGAAGAGGTCTACTGCAAGTGGACTTCAGAAGTCTGATTCTTCCACCCGAGCATTGCTTGTATTTCTGGACATGACATGCAGAGACGAGGTGCTACAGTCACTCTTTGGGTGTTCAGATAGCCCATGAGAGTGGTAGGTGCTACAGGAAAGGTTTTTGGTAGAAGGAATATATCTTGCCTTGATATCCACAGCAGAAGAATAACTGTCACAGAAGTCCATACTCAAGCTGAAGTAAATCCCCCTTCTCTTCAGAGATTTGTCCCAGACTGGCCTATTAACAAAACCTTGTCCTGCCTTTTTGAATAGTATAAGCTTCCCTGTTAGGGCCCAAATGCAAACTAATCAGGATTTCCTGGACAACCAAAATATATAAAACAAGACTAAGCTGGTCGCTTATTTCCATTTCCTTGTTCATAGTTCCCAGTTCCCTATTTGCAGAGTGCAGTTCATTACTTCTAGATTGGAACTGTGAATATTTAACTTCACCCTGACTGAAGTACGAAAGAACCGGCATTGGAGCGCCACAGACTGAAGCTGTAAATAATTAACTCCAGCCTGGCTGGATGAGAAAGGGTCAGCTAACTTCAGTTCGCTACTCGGAAAGGCAAAATACTGAAATACTGAATGCTGTGTGCTTTCTTTCTGAGCCTGAAAAAGAGATACCCGGAACACGGATAAACTGGTACCTCCTGCACCTCAGGGGCCTTCTACTGAAGACAACACAAAGTGCTTCATGCTGCAGTTTTAGGTACAGCTTTTTACAGCACTTCATAAAACCTACTGAATACAAATGATTTCTCTTTACTATTCCAAACATTTCTCAGCTTGCAGTATCATATTTCTGTCAAAATTCCATGCAGACTGCAGCATTATTCTCATACGAAGAATACTTTCAGGCTTCCACAGAACTTGCATTGTTACTAAGAACCATAATTTCACTGTACATAGCATACACTTGTAACTTAAATCATTCTGCCCAAAGCCAAGAACTGATGATGTCCCCATAAAGCTGTTATTTTGATTAGTTTATTAGGTCCAGTGTTGCTTTGCTTAAAAAGCCCACAATATGCTACTTCCCAGCTCTATTGACTCAAAATAAGGCTTCTACAGCTGCACTAACACAAGATAGTGCGCATGCCTACAATAAGCTGACATATGTGGCTTAGGGTGAGATCTCACCTTACTTTTAGCTGTCTAGAAGTTAGTCTCAGAGTGAAGTTTGACGAGATGGCGGAGGCAACTTAGAGGCTTTCACACCATCTAAAGGAGCAGCCTCATTTATTTAACTGTAGTGAGTTAGGCCCAGATCAGGCTCAAAGACCACAGGAGAGAAAACAAAGGCTGGATGAGCAGAATTGCCCTTATGGCAGCAGCAAGATATTAGGCCACCTAAATCCCTTCTGTCATGGTAGAATTGAGAGGATACTAGGTATTTTAAAAACCATTAGACACGTGAGCTGATGACACAGAATGCTGTTAGCCCAGACACCTATTTCTTAGGCATCTGAGGTTAGACAACTTGAATCCTAAAGGAAATGGTCCCGGAATTGCATACATCATATAATATAAGCTACAGAATGCTTTACTGACTGGCAAACATTGGAATTACTGCCTGTGATGTCTGTTTGGAAAGAAAAAAAGGCAATTAGAAACACAGGATGCTGATATTGCTTTGACAAAACTATTAATTACACAACTGGAATAAGTAGTTTGGCCAAAATCAAAACATAGATGACTGATTACATTTTGTCATATTACTTTCAAAAGAAAAGGGGATTTATTTTTTTTCAAATTTGACACATCCGATTCTGACATTTTTCATATGATATGTATATTTTTGTTTTGTTTTGAAGCAACCAATTAGTTCTGCATTTTTTGGTGTTCTCACCATTTTACATATAAAAGCAAGACATGAGAGCAACATACATAGCTTTGATTTCACTGCAGTGAAGGAAGTTTATTTTCAGGGAAATTTTGTCATTTCAGTTCAAATCAGAGTCAAATTTTGTAACCAAAATTTTGTCTGCAAACCAAAATTTATGTTCCTTGCAGTACTCTGTTCACAAAGCTGACATTTGTCTACTAATTTTCAAATTCAGGGTTTTTGGCATGGCATATTGGCCTTTCAGCATTCTTGATAAAAGCTCTACCCACTTTGTGAATCCTTTGCTGAACAACAACACACAGACCTCTACAGAGTAGTGTTACACAATTGTGCTTGTATCATTGCTTGCATCGTATGTCTCTCTTCATTTAGGTTACGAGAGCACAGAATTACAGCTACTATTAAATGCAGTTTTCTTCTTTTGCATAATCACCAGTTTGAACTTCTTGCTAATAATTTACACTGCTATAGGAACACACACAGCCTCGAGCAAGGACATTTACGAAAGGTTACATGCAATGCAAAATGTTTTGAAAGACTAATAAAAAGTGTTTGGACTTAACACAGCATTATGCTTATCTCACAGATATAATCAAATTAAAACATCTGTTGTGTGTAATCATCCGTCAGAAGGAGGCAATCAGCTTGTTATCAACTCCTGCATACATCAGAGGAAACAAGAATAATGTTATCTTCAAGATTTATCTTAGTAATGCTTTCTGTACAAATCTCATGAATGACACTTAGCAAAATAAAGTTTTGAAATATTATTCAAATTAGCACTAGACTCTCAGGGCACTGCTGCTCACAGGATCTCTGACTTATCTACAAATCAACAGTTTTTAGGGTTCACTGAATTGGTTTGTTCTGTGTTTACTGTGTATGTATAAATATCTCCAATAGTGAAAGCTGAAGTACAAAAATGTCAGAAAATATATTGTTCCTTCAGTGCTTCTGGCCCTGTCAGAAGCAGGAAGCACCATTAATCTCACCACACAACATTTTACATGAAGAACTCCAATCTTCTGTAAGCAAAGGATATTTCAAGAATTTTGTACTTTTTTCTTCAGTTTCATGTACTTCTCATGATTGGTATCTGAGCTGGGGAAAAACCTTGTACATTTCCGTACACATGCTTTCTCATCTCAACACTTTTACATGTACAAAGAACTCATAAAATTAAATCTAGATGAAATAGCATTTTCAACATACTTGGAATCAAATTACTGCAGATATACTTGGGAGTCACACTTATTTTTCTCAAAAATATTGTTACCCACGGAACTTATCTCCATTTCTCGTAATTTTGTACTATTTATCTTCATCAAAGCTTGTTATTTTAGGATCTTCCTCAGCAATAATTTGGACATTGGATGCCAAGCCTCAGAAATTATCTGAAGCTATCAAAGAACCTAAGTACCATAACATAGAGGCCCTTCTGTTTCATTTTTCCCACTGGAACGAAAGGGAGTTGTGAATCTATGATAGAGTATATCCCTAAATCTAATCTGAAAGAATCCAAATACTTCAACCGCAAAGCCCCAGAAACAAGGAAAGTATCCTCCCACCCCACCGGGCAGAAGATCATGCCTGTGTTATTCAGGAATGCAGTACACTGATGATGTTAAACTGACTCATTTGACCAGGATCTTTAAATAAATCTATTTGCAATAGCACAGCTGTTCCTCTCAGGAAGGAAACTCATGGTTCTATAATTTTTATCTGCAAGGCAACTTTATGATCTGTGGTCACAAGAGGTGGCTACTGTGCTTCAGAGGTCAGAAGCATGCAGTACAGGAGGATTCAGAATGCCTTGGGACTTGGATATTGTTGCAACAGAGCTGACCATGGAATGAAGGGGCTGATTGTGGCTTGCAATTAACTCAGATGCTATCATTCACTTTTGCTATTTTTCTTTTCCTGTGACTTGAGACCATTATTAAGCTAACTTGTGAGCCCAGTTCTCAGACTGTGCTCACAGTCTGTCCTACCTTCCAGACGGGCAGACCTTTCCCTTCACAGCTCAGGGAAGACTAGCAAGGCTGCCTTCAATAGGTTCAGTTCTTAGCTAGAGATGGCTAATGTTAGGCAGTCAAAATTACACAGTGCTCACCTGAAATTCTCAATATGTGTGAAGAATAGCAACTTCATCTGGTGGATGGGGACAAGGCCTGAGGGAATTAAGGACTTCTGCGAGATCTGGAAGAGAGTGCTAATCCACAGCCTCAGTGATATTCAAGGCTCTCTACATCACTACGGCAATATAAGGGCCATTAGAAAAAGCTTTAGTGCAATTTACACCCATTTTATTACCATTTTACTATATTAAACTGTTATAAATTGTCCTCAACGTAACTGAGAATTAGATGCTTTGCAGTTAATAAAAGAGGCATGATTGTCTCCACTGTCTATGGAGAAATAACACCATGCATTTTCTGTCAGTTTGGCATTTCTGGAGTGTCAGATCCCCAGGGTCTATATCCAGATATTGACTGAGAGTAGGGAACAAATTAATGGCACTGACTTTAATTCAGTCCTCAATACAGAGGCGTGTAACATTTCTTGCTCAACTCTGCCTTGTCCGTAAGAACATTTTCATGTCTCTGGTGACCTATGGCTGGAGAAAGTGATGTGGTAATTCTCCTGCCTAGTACAAATTGAGGTGCAATTGAGACTGATGAGGGATGAGAGTGCAAATGATACTTGTTGTATCTCCAAATGCTTTGAAATACAGATAAGGACACATCTAGCCCAGGACTTCCACAGTTTGATCTATCCTGAGGGACTGCTGCCCAGGTAATATGAAAACTGCTTAGAAATTGAGGAGTTCATAGGCTTTACATTGAGGTAAATAAGGCAGCCAGACAAGGGAGTTGGATGCTGTCTGGGAGAGTGTAGTGATGCTGATTAGGAAGTGAGGAGATCCTGTTGAAGTCAGGCTGAATTTTCAGAAGGACTTTTACAGTATTTGCTATTTCATGCATGCTTTTGTTTGCCATAAATACTAGCCTGGTTTTCATCTCTAACTTTCTATGATGATTTTTTTATTGCGATTCAAAAATAAGACAAGATTGAAAAATCAACTTCAGTAATCTCCATCACAAATGAAAAGTAATTTCCTGCTGTCTGCATGGCATTATTCTTGTATGATTTTAATGCCTTTCCTTTAATGGGCATATTGTTCTGAACTGACATATCTTTCTTTTCTTCCTCTTGTTGCCTTTTTTGCCTCCTTTCCTTGGGTCCTTTCCCTTATTTCTGCTATTCTCTAATAGCTCTTTCTTTCTTACGTTCTTTTCTTTGTTTATGTAGTCTGTGTGTTTTATTCTATCCACACTGACTTTTCCAGTAGGCATCAATTACAGACTGCCATTTTAAAAATAAATCCCTTCTTAACATCTTTGTAATTACCTCCACTTCAAACTGTGGCACTACTAGAAAGACTTAACAAGCTGTGTCTTCAAAAGTGTCTCTCTGTTTCTGTGTGCATGTTAACATTTCATTCGGAAGAAATTCTGCACTGTTGATTTCACAACCAACAACCACCACACTCAGTTAATTTATTGGTGGTAAAACCTTTGGATCTCATATAGTGTCTTTTAGTCAAAGCACAGGGAATTATGAAATAGGAGAGACATAATATACTTTAGAGCTCTCTTTGCCCTGCTAACTATAGTGAAGAGTCAGCTCAGGCTGTCTCCATGCCATGACTTCCCTCAACAATTCCTTCTAGCTATTCTCAGATGTGCTGAGAAGCTGTTATGTTAAGCCCTGCAAAAAGCTGTGACACAGATCCTCTTTTTCTACCAGTGCAGTCATATGTATGTGTGTGGTGCATGCAGGGTGTAGCTGAATGGGGGTTTGTGTTGCAGAATGAGCTTGACCTCCTCTGCAGAACCTCCTTCCACTTCTCTCTGATCTGCTCATGAAAAGTGAGCTTAGTGGCATGCCTGTGAGTAGAGGCTAGATCCTACTTTCACTGCTTAATTCGCAGCAAGGACACAAATTGACTCATTTGAGTGCTGAAATTCTTCCAGTGCTCTCTCACAGTTCACCGTAGGTGGGAGTTCTTCCACCCTTCCCATGGAACAAATCATTAGCTCAGATGAATGCTATTCAGACATCCTCCCAGAGTTGCTTGATGCAATCTCTGTGGGATACCCAGAGGGGCAAAAGGATAGATTAGACCAATTTACTCCCTCAGATCTGGGTTACCAGAGCCTACGCTGAGTTCAGTGAAGAATTATCTTCAATCTAACTAAACTGAAAGATAAAACATCTGCATACTTCTGACATAACCCAGAGCTGCAGCATGATGTTTCAGTCTCAGAGCACCTCCTTTCTGTCCTGCCTTCCCACCTGCTATCAGTGCGGTCTCTCACCTGCTCCTTCCACTGCCCGGGTCCTCTCTCTCAGCCTCCCCACTGCTATTTCTAGCTTCTCTGATTTCCTGCCAGCTGCCACTGGTTGCTCAGCCCTCTGCCCGTCTTGCTGGGCAGCAGCCCCAGCTGGAAGGACTTTGACATACTTGCTTTGGGTTGCCGTGCCCCTTGAAGGAATGCTGGGGTACGTGTCCCTGCTCATCCCATGTGGCTCATCCTCCAAAGCTCTTGCAGAAGCTTTTACATGGTATTTCTCTCACAGTTTCTTAATAACAGAACAAACAAACAAACAAAAACAGCAATAAAAATTAGAGAAAAAAAAAAGCAATCTAAAACACCTGTTAGGTTGTTGTTTAATTTCTTTTCTATTTAGTTGCAGTGGGCAAGAGAATTTAAAAAGTAAACATTATTTTTAATCCTGAATTGCTGTTAATACTGTGATTAAAGCCTTCTGGTGCAAGTCCTATAATCACTGGCAGAAGGCTTTTCATCAGTGCCTTTCTTCACACAAAAACATGGAGTAAGTGCTGACTTGTACTCTTAAGTACTTGGATATCTAGCTGCTGTTTATTGATTAGTTTTGATGTTGTTCATACTCTTGGGTGGTAGACAGAACAATAAGAATCTGACAAAGAACAAATTTACACAGCTCAAGTATTGTTCCCTCCCTTCTCCATACTAAGCCAGATATGGATGTCAGCCCAATCACTTAGTACACAGGCTTCAGAAGCCTTCAGTCACACAAACTATTCCCTAGAAGTCACAAAATTCCCTCCACATGCCTTGAGAAATGCTGCCAGCTTCAGTCATGTTGCACGACACAGCTGGAGAGCAGAGACAAGATCTGTTGCCTTCTTGGTCCTTTTGCATACTTGCCACCCAGCTCATGGCAAAAGATGCCATGCCTTTTTAGGGGCTTCATTGGCAACCAAAGGCAGGTGGCTCATGGAGGTGGTGAAGGGAGCAAGGTAATGTTTTGTCTGTTCTAGGTAGGTGAGCAGACCTTCACCTCACTGAATTAGAGCCAACTAGCAATAAGTGTAACTCATGACTGCATACAATGGTTGGGTGTAACCACTAGAGGGATTAAACAAATTTTATTTTATTTTATTTTATTTTATTTTATTGTAGCCTTGGAATAGGCCTCTCCAATCTAAAAGTTATCACTGTTGCACCATGCATACAGACAGACCATAGCTCTCTCCAGGGAACCATATGAGTTTTCCAAGAATGAAAGGAAACCCAATGATTCTCATAGTCTGAGAGACACACCGATCCCAGGGAAGTGCTCAAATATTCTCAGCCAGAATGCATGGTGGAGATAGAGCTATAGGAACAAGTAAGTTTCTTTTCTCATGAGTGAGTGGTGTGGCTTAAAAAGCATAGTCCCTTTGCTTGTAGCATTGAGCAGATTTTTAGACAAGGGTGTATTTCTAGTCTTATTTCTGTGGTTGACTTTTGCGTGTGGCACATGAAGGGACATGATGGGGGATAGCACTACTCTGTGGACACCTTTTCTCATGTGTGACAGAAGAATTACTACCTGCATGTACTAGATGTACTTCATAACTCTATCTTTTCTTCTACATGGTCTTTCAGGAGGAAAGATTCTCTTTGCAGTGTTCATGTTATGACTCCTAAGAAAATATCTGCAGTATCAAATGTGATTCATCTGAGGCATGCTAACATCACCACCTGCTACTTGTAACTCTGTTGGTGCCAATCATAGCCTGCAACGAGCTTCCAGGTGTGAAAGAAGTGGTGACAACTGAGAACTGGTAGGTGCTGATAGTGTGTGTAAGCCAATGTGTGACAAGCAGGAATCGGTGTGAATTTTGCTTTCAAAGCTGTAACACATATTTTGCAGAAGCTGCATTTGCAGCCCTAGACAGGAATTTGAGGTTGTTTTGCAGGAGCCACAGAACAACCTTGTGCTATTGTGCTACATAGGATGCACATCGCTTTCAGCTTTTGCAAGCCAGTTTACCACAGAGACTTCCTGGTGGGCTTACCCCTGCCGTGCTGATGCTATTGTACACAGACAGCAAGGCTGCTCAGAGTATGCAGCTGGTGGGGGGCTTTCTGTCTGCTTGTACAGCAGGCAGCCTTTCCTGGCCTTCATCTATACCATTTTAGGAGTTGGGCCCCAAGTTGTAAAGTCTGAATCTGGATCCAAACACAATTTTTGTCAGCATTCACAGGAGATCTCATCCTTGGTTTGGGTTTGCTCCATCCAGATCAAAGCCCAGCTGCAAAGCTTGTCTTCCAACCAAAACTTCCTCAAAGCTTTGGGGTCTAGGGCCATAGTTCTGTTTTAGCTCCATTTCTAGATATTTTTGAAAATTCTTACATGGACAAAATTTATGGCTAGATCTTTGTCCCATTGAAGTCAGTAGAGTCTTGCTTTCTTGGCACAGATTCAAAAGAGGTATTTAGGTAAAATATAGGTAAGGTCAATGCCAACTGGAATTTTCAGGCATTTTTTACATGCCTAACTTTTAGTTGCCAATCTGAAAATTTTAATTTTCTAAACATATTTTATTTCATCGGATACATGACCTTTTGTGCTTAGTATCAACTCAACAAACATTAAAAAAAAAAAAAAAAAGGAAAAAAAAAGTCCTGTTTTGTTTTGACCTCATGCATTCTAATAGTTGTTTCTGGGGTGGTGGGTTTCTTCCTCCAAAAGATTTAATACTGAGATAGGGTAACAAGCTGAGCCATTCCAAGGCAACAATTTTTATGTTTCTGTCATTTTGTAAAGCCAAGTTCCAAGCTGCTGTTGTGTGGAATGGCTCTGGACATCAGTGGTCTGAAGGAAAGGACAGTAATGTATATAGTACAGCACTCCCCAGGTTCTCACGGAAGTTTTAGAACAGTTTTTTGCTCTTAGTTCTGTTTTGGAAAGGGTTTTGGAAAACATCTTGCTCTAGGAAAGAGAGCCTTTCTAAGCGTGTGGTATTTGTTATCTTTTTTTGTTTGTTTGTAACAACATTAAATTGAATGGGTTGTGCTCACTGAGCAGCACAGAAACAGCATTTGGCTTGAAATGAAATGAGCTCAACTTGAACATGCTCAGTTTCAGAAACATGTTAAGCCACTTCCTGGTAAAAGTGTGATAAAGACTATTTGTATAAACAGCTGTTTCTCCAGCCATGTAGAAAGAAACACTATCAGCAGCAGGAGGTTGCTGTGGTCACTGTTAAGCAGCCACAGTTACCTGTCATTACTAACCTAGCACTCCTCCACAGTGTTGTACAGTGCTCCCTGACAGCTGCCACCCTCTAAAATGCACCAGTGGTTTCTCTTCAGAGTCTGTGTGACATTTCATGGTGTTGGATGCAGTAAGTCTTCATATATCTGAGTTTCGTTTCAGAGACCTAATAAAGACAGTTGGTTTTATAAGTGCCTAGAAAAGCAAAAAGATTCTACCGAACTTCTGAGATCAGAAAAGAGGTCTAGCTAACACTTGCATCTGCAGCAGCACCTGTCACATCAAGCTACAACACATGTAGGCTGGTCTGTGTAAGGAAGGAAAGAGGAAGAAGTTCACGTGGTTATTTTCGGTCACTTCTCAGCTCTGCTGCTGCTCTTACCATGTGAGTATAAGCAAGACATTTAAGATTTCATCACACACACACACACACACTTTTTGCCAAGGAACAAGCTACCAAGTGGCTGTGTCTCTGGGAAATAAAACACTTTGAATACTTCCACATCTATGAAGGGGGCAGCCTCGCAATACATCAGCACTTTGGGGCTCATTACTTACATGGGATAATTTCCAGCAAATGGGAAGCAAGCAGAAATTTACCTGGATAAAGTGAAATCCTTTGTAATAAAGGTCATATTTTTTAACTCTTTCCACATATCAGCTTTTCTATAACCAGAAATTCCCCAGCACTGTGACATAGTAAAATGTATCAGGCTTTTGTCCAGCAAATGGATTCATTACAGCATATGCACAAGTGATGTAAATATTTATCACTGTACGAGGACTCTCCTTGTCATTCAAGGGACTAGTGTATTCACTGCCTAGCTGAAGTAATCCTTAATTAAGTGAAAAATCAAATTCTATAAGAAAGCATGATGTTGAATTGCTCCCCTTAGAGAAACAGCAGCACACCCCTGTGCACCCCTTCCAGAGCCATCAGATGAGCACTGTGGGCAACCTCTGCAGAACAAACCCAGCCTCACAGGAGACAGGGAGAGGCAAGCCCTGCCAGTCAGGGAAGTTTGTCCTTCAAACATTACCCTTTCTAGGAGAGTTAGTGTCTTTACATCTTCCACTGCAAATAGATTGTTCAAGCTGATGGAAATACTTCAGTATAAGTATGCATACTGTTCATAGAAAGATCTTTCACTACCTTAAAAATAAGATTTTAAAGTTCTTATTGCTGCTGGATATTTGGAAACAAACTGGTATTTAGCTCATTTTCCCTTTCACAAACCACACCTTGTCGTGCATTTTACTTCATATCTTTTCTTTCCTGTTCAGTACATTCTGAATGTGCTTTAAAACTCTTGGTATGTATCATTTCTCTCAGTCAAGTAAATTCAGGCAAAATAATCTGCAGTGGGATTGCTTTAATTAGGGAGAGAATTGCTGGAGAAACCACCAAGGGAAATGAGAGTTAAAGTCCCACCCCTTTTTTAACTGGGTGGAAAGATGTTCTTGGAGAATTATGTGCTGAGAATTCACTCGTAGCATAATGTCTTGGCACTGTACAATATTTTGTTTGATTGCTGTGGCAGCAGACTTACCTACAATGGTTTCACAGAGAGATTAAAGCCAGGAAAGCAATTTTTACTGGTGAGAACTAGAAAGAAATGGCTTGCCAGTGACAATAAGCAGTTCTGCAAGAACTACCAGTTTACACATGCAGCTGAGCAGAGTTAGCAAGTTTTTGCAACAGTGCCAGCTGGTCTTCCTTTGGAGGACAAGGGTATCACATGTGCCGTATGCATATGACTTATTCAGATAGAGCACTGCAAAAATACATTGCTTAGAACGGACTGGTATTTGTAAGGAGGTTAGTGTTCAAGCTCAGGCCCTTTAGTAACTTGGTTAGTACAGTTAATTCCACCAGTGACTGGGCCTGCTTGAAAGAATAAGATATGGGCAAATTCAAAGGTGTTCAACCTCTTTGCTTGAAAAAAAAAACCACCACTTGCGTTTCTCAGAGGTTTTGGAATTGTAAGCTTCAATCAGCATTTTAAAAAAGAGATCTGCAAATTCTTTTAACCTTGGTCAGTCAGGATTCAGTGTGAACCTTTCTGGTAAGGGTGCAGCCATTAGTGTTCCTTTGGCTCAACTAACAAGGCATGGCTCTTAATACCAAAGCAAATACTAAACCTTTTCCCAGGGACTATAATTATTTTACTGTTATTTCCTCTGGGTGATTTTACAATTTCTAATGTCAATGATCCTAAATTACTGGAAGTCTTACTGGACAGGAAGAATTCTCAAGCCAGGAGAGTAAACAATTCATATTGATAAGCTGATCAGGAGTGTTGTTTTCCTTCAGTGTGAGCTGTGGCCATTGGATCCATGTATTCATTTGGCTGTGACCACCCTGAGAAATGACTCCTCTCTCTTGCTGTTCCACAAAGAAAAGAAAACAAGGAAGTAGCAAATACAGTAGTTTTCCCTGATCTGAGGAAGTTGCAGAAGAAACATTTTTTGTGATTTCCCTAACACGAGCTATTGAAACAACCAGCTTAGTCCCACATTTCCTGGGGAAGGTCCCTCATCCATGAGATTAGAAAGGACTGAGATTTGGTGAAGACTTCTTTAGGAAATTTAAAGAAATATATATTTTGCATGTTTTAAAAGGTAACAATATTTAATTCCCTATGCACCTTTCCTTGAAATCTCAAAAGGAATTCTCAAGATTTTTTTATTTTTTTTTACTGCCATTTCTCTTCCCTCTGCACATCAGATTTTTCCCCTAAAATGTGGAATTGATAAATAAACAGAAAAAAAAAAAAACTTAAAGCTTAATTTCAGAGTGCTCTGAAGAATTTTCTCCAGATTTGAATGAAAAAAAAAAAATCAAAATAACTCATCTTTCTCATTAAAGAAAATCTGCATTTTACTTTTTCATTAAGTTTTTTGGTTTTAGAAGTACTGGTAGTAACTGTAGTGATAGTTATTACTACCCTGCTACAAGGAGCACAGCAGGTTTTGTGGCAGAGTTCAAAAGATTAATCAGTTAGAACAGCTGGAGATGGAAATAATGACATAGGTAACTGTAAACAACTTGCCACATTAGTTTGTTTTCTTAATTTACTTTTCTTGTTGATGTTTTCCATATCCAATAAAAGTGATCATATGTAAATGAGAAAGTATGGCCAGTGGTTGGATTTGGAGAGTTTACAAAGCACTGGAATGGTCGTATATTCCCACCAGCAGGGACTGAAGATGAGTGGCATTTTCTTGTCATTAGGGCTTTCTTGTCAATTAGTTTTCACTGTTGCAAAGACACACAGATGAGATCAGGACATTTGTGCTAGCTTCTATACATAAGCAAATGAAAGTATGATTAAAATACAAATCCTAAAGGGTGATACAAGGCCAGATGAATGGTGAAAGACAGACCAAAAAGTCCATGCACATAGCAAAAGTCCAAGGTCTCTACAGAAGGAGGGTGACTGTGCGTGTGTGTATGTGTGTCTTCTATGCTAAGCAAAAGGCAAAATTTATATGAATTAATAGAATGAAACCAATGCAATGTTTCCATGGATACAAATAAATAGGTTAGAGGAACGTCACCTTCACAAGTAGTAGAGAGCCACATAGAAGAATACTGAGAAGTCTCCATTATTTACCGAAAAAATACCAGGTAAAATCACTCATAACCATTGACCAGAAGCTTAAACCAGATGCCTATGAAATTAGATACTTTCTTTTAAAAGTTGTGAGGCTGACAGACAATTGGACAAACTGTTTCAGTCAGTAGAGGATTGCACATTTCTTGACATCTTCAAATTAAGATATGTTGCAACTAAACGCAAGTTACTGGAGTCAGAATTAAAAAATAGAAACAAAACCAAAACAAAACCCTTGGGTCAGACTAAATCATGTAATAGTCCTTTATGGTCATAATCTCCAGGGATCTCTGAAAGAGTATGAGAATAATAGCAACAGTGTAGACAACAGCTGTATCTGTCTGTCCAGCTCTGGTGCTTCTGTCCGAGGGGTCAGGGCAGAGCAGTTCTCTAATCCATGGCTTCTAAGAGGTTCTTAAGGTTCTTTAGCGTTCTTGATTTGATTTATTCTTTCCTACCCTCTGAACTTCCCTGCTCTGTTTTACCAGGCTCTTTTTACCTCTACAAATTTAGATTTCTTGTGCAAATTCCTCTATATATGGCAGAAGGGAAGACATGGGGCTTCAGCGTCATGGGGTCTGCCCTGCAACAAACAGTTTCAGTCTGATAGGGATGTAGAAATTTAAGCTGAGGTATTTCTGTGAATCTTATTAGTTCAACTCACACCAAATACCTTGTTGAAACTCTCTGGGCTGCCCATTCTCCGTAGCAATAGTCCCTGTGAATAGGAAAAAGGTTATCCCAAGTAATGCCTGTCCTGGACGTGCCTGACTACTTAGTCAACTAATCTAGAACAATGGCAGTTTTGAACAATTATTTCTCTTTTCCTTGCAATTGTGACATACATGAAGTAGACCAAACCATACATTTAAATTGTTATGGTATCTACTCCAATAACGTAGATATGCAGCTGGCAATGGTCATCTGATTCTATAAGTCAGAAAATGCATAGCACCAAAGACAGGCTCTACTCCAAAAACATGTGCAGTCATACATAAATACTCATATTTTCTGCAAGACTTTACTCAGTCTACTTTGTGAACTAATTACATGTGTCAGATGTTGAGTTTAGGCTGTGAAGTTGTCTCAAACTATAACAAGGCTTTATTTTGCTAATATATGTCTCTTAGCCAGAAGTGAATGCAGACAGAATAGTGGTGTAACGGGAGACTGGAGAACTTTACAGACATACAACTGCTCTCTTGGTACATGAACAAACCATGACTTGTGTGACAGAGCTTTTCACAGAATCACAGAATCATCTAGGTTGGAAGAGACCTCCAAGACCACTGAGTCCAACCTCTGACCTAATACTAACAAGTCCTCCGCTAAACCATATCACTAAGCTCCATATCTAAACATCTCCAAAAGACCTTCAGGGATGGTGACTCAACCACTTCCCTGGGCAGTCCATTCCAGTGCCTCACAACCCTTTCAGTAAAGAAGTTCTTCTTAATATCCAACATAAAACACCCCTGGCGCAACTTTAGCCCATTCCCCCTCGTCCTGTCACCATGCACATGGGAGAATAGACCATCCCCCACCTCACTACAGCCTCCATTAAGGTATCTATAGAGTGCGATAAGGTCACCCCTGAGACTTCTCTTTTCCAAGCTGAACAATCCCAGCTCCCTCAGCCGCTCCTCAAAGGACTTGTTCTCCAGACCCCTCACCAGCTTTATTGCCCTTCTCTGGACTCACTCAAGCACCTCGATGTCCTTCTTGTAGCGAGGGGCCCAAAACTGAACGCAGTACTCGAGGTGCGGCCTCACCAGAGCCGAGTACAGGGGGACAATCACCTCCCTAGCCCTGCTGGCCACACTGTTTCTTATGCAAGCCAGGATGCTGTTGTCCTTCTTGGCCACCTGAGCACACTGCTGGCTCATATTCAGCTGACTATCAACCAATACTCCCAGGTCCTTCTCTGCCAGGCAGCTTTCTCCTCTCCATAGAAGTCTGTTGGCCACTAATTTACAGTTGGCTTTCTGTCATAGGAATTCCAGTCAGGTCAATTGCTATTTTTAATTCAAAGCAGATCCTGTTTACCAACTGGTGCTTCACAGCTTAGACTCAAGTACACCTCCAATATCTGAAACAGTTCTATACAGCTAGGTAAAACATCTGGCCACAGGCCTCGTGGGTGTACAAGATATTCTACAATGAAAAAGAGTGGAGGCGAGCCGGTTTACCCATGAATCTTGCTTGTGATGGGAATACTAACTCAAGGGTGATTTATGCTTTGAAGACCAAAGGCATTTTTGCTATGCAATGTAGACATTCTTGCATGCATTTTGAAGTCTTTGTCTCACTGCAGTAACACTGCACTGTGTACCCTCATTTCCATCTAAGCCTTCCGTGTCACAGAATCACAGAATCACAGAATTTTCTAGGTTGGAAGAGACCTCAAGGTCATCGAGTCCAACCTCTGACCTAATGCTTACAGTCCCCACTAAACCATTTCCCTAACCTCTACATCTAAACGTCTTTTGAAGACTTCCAGGGATGGTGACTCCACCACTTCCCTGGGCAGCCTGTTCCAGTGCCTCACAACTTTTTCAGTAAAGAAGTTCTTCCTAACATCTAACCTAAAACTCCCCTGGCTCAACTTAAGCCCATTCCCCCTCATTCTGTCACCAGGCACGTGGGAGAACAGGCCAACCCCCACCTCGCTACAGCCTCCCTTGAGGTACCTATAAAGAGCGATAAGGTCACCCCTGAGCCTCCTCTTCTCCAGGCTGAACAAGCCCAGCTCCCTCAGCCGCTCCTCGTAGGACTTGTTCTCCAGGCCCCTCACCAGCTTCGTCGCCCTTCTCTGCACCCATTACTGCCCTACTCTTTGAAAGAACAATGTACATTCTGATGGAGTATTCCTTCCGGTTTAATTTGCTTTTATTCACATTCTTTACTATCATATAAAGCCATCTTCTCTACAGTGGTTTGACCTGTACTCCCTTGGATTTATTCACTTGTCAAAATAACCTTAAATATTAACCTTAAAAATGTATAAAAATAACCTTAAATATTAAACTATTTCACTCATTTAGAAGCAAGTTGTAAATATTGCCTTCCACCTTCCTGTGTTTTCATTCTAAATGAGACAGTTGCCTTTCCTTGGCTATTTCCAGCATTTTTGTTATCACATCAGAAACACAATATCTCTACAACCCCAAACACAGTTTGGGCAGAGAGTATCTCAGTATTTAAAACAAATTGTATTCCACAGATAGCCAAGTGAATAAAACACTTGAATTAATTTTGTCCTCAGGAATTATCACGTGTGGAACTTCAGAATTCAAATTGCTTCAAAACTCAGAGTACTTAAAAAGCTATACAACCTCCCAGAGATAAAAGTAACAGAAGCTGGAAAGAGTCTGAAGGTGAAAAAATGAGCTACCAAGGCTTAAATCATAACCAGAACAAGGCACTATCTGAGCACCTTCGATGGGACATCAAAAAGCAGTAGTAAAGTCTTTAGTTGCCTAGATGGGATTCTTTACACATGCCCTGTGTAATCAACATTCATGAAATGTTTTTTATTTTGAGGAAGGGGGAAGAAAGGAGGAAAGGATTCATGAATAAAAACAGCTGTTGAATTGTGTCACATATGGTAAAAAAAACAAAACAAAACAAAACAAAACAACTCCTCCCAGCCCAATCACACAGGGAAAACTGCAATATTTCAGGAAGATGATCAGGTTCCAGCAAAGCATTCCACAGCAGGATTACCTTGGCAAGAGGTGCAGACAGTGCAAAGCAAAATCAGATATCAGATTCACATTGTGAGTAGTTCTCACATTTTCTTTTTTTTTAAACCTGTGATCTAAGGCACATCAGAGGTATGCAGCTGTCTCTGAAATTTCTTCACTTGCTTTGAAAATGGTGGCTAGGGCTGTAAACAGGTACTGAGAGAAAGTGGAGGCTTTCTGAGGTACCTGAATTCAGACATACTGTGCTAACAGCACATTTCACCATGGAAAAAGTCAGCAGTCACCTTCTGGATCCATTCACAGGTTTCAGATTCCACTTCAGTTACAGGGGTTCATGCTGGAGGTGACAAATGTATGAATCACTGGGGTGAGATGCCCATCTACAAGGAAAGAACAGTTTCCTAGTGAGCTGAAAGTAAGCAAAAGCATTTCTAGAAATTAATGCAAATTGATCATACAAGTCTATCTAGTGTGGAGTCAGCCATAACTTTGATGAATAAGGACTGTATATCTTTGAGTAAGGTGGCAAAAATGTTTTGGCCAGCTCTTCAAAGTGTTTCCCATTTCACCTAGACACATTTTGGTCTTGCCTGGATTCAGCCTGACATGACTGCTCTTCATCTAGGTAGTTACTAGGAGGTATTTTGACATGGTAGAGGTGATGGTGGTTGCATAACTCGACAGTGGGCCTACAGGAAAACAAGATAAAGTTTAGGTAACAAGATAAAATAAGTTTAGGTGGACGTACTTTGCAGTAACAGTGTGGTAGTATTAAAGCAGAATTCCCTTCTAGGTATTTCATTAATGCCCTAGAAAAATCTGTAGCCTTGCCATGTACTCTGAGCACTTAGCAAAAAAGAGCTAACTCCCTTCTCTTGCCTTGGAGCTCATCTGTAAGGCTGACCTGAACCAGAAAAGTTGGGCAAATGGAGACTGGCAGAGCCTCCTAGTGGAGACCTTCTGTATGACTCATGACACAAAGCATCAGCCGAGATGCCCCTTTCTTTGGCATATCTATGTCTAGCCTGTACCGTTGGTAGGTTTTTAACCGGCTGTGCTGGCTGAGAATTTTTTCCACACTTCTATTCTGTATAAATATGAATGCAAAGCACTGAAATGCAAGCTTGCCTTTTAGAAGGGCTGAACATCTCAAATGAAAGACCAGATTTTCAAAAGCCTCAGCACCCATGCAAGATCCAAAAGGAATCTTTCAGAAATGAATAAAGAAAAATCCATTTCAGCATCCATGAAAGCAAAGGGAATCTTTGGAAGTCTGTAACCTGAGTGGCCCAAAGGAACCTTGAGTGCCTCCAAGCATCTGTCTCTGCACTGGGCTGCTAAGTCCTTCCAGAAATACATCCCCTCATTGCTGCAGCCCCACACTTGGGTATGATGAAATCACCACTAGATGAGTTTAGCTGTTTGAATGATATTGATGAAACCAGTGGATTTTCAAATTGTACGTCTGAAACTGCCATCTGCTCAGTGTTTACTGTTGACTGTGCTTAGCACACATCCTTGCTGCCATGGAAGTCAAGAGGAGTTTGTTGTTACAGGTGGCCACAGACATTGTACCTGCAGGAAATGATAAGTTGAGCACCCATAGTGCAAAGCTGAACAAAAAAGTAAAAGCTAGGCTTAAGAACAACAAGATACATGCTGGTCAGTCTTCCTCTGTATTATACTATTGCTGAAAAGATGTATGTGAAATGCATTTAATAACATTCAAGAGTGCTTAAATAAATCCTTCTTTTGCTTTAACTGAGGATCTTCTAACTGAAAACAGAGTCCCTTTTGTGTGAGGAAAAATGCTGTAGACTGCAGATTTGCTTGAACCATTCTGTTTCTCAAACTATTCCCAAAGATACAGAGCAAATCCCTGAAAAGAAAAAATGCCCCTGAAATTACTATGCTGATTGCCTGCCTACTCCCTCATTTTCTCTTCCTGTAGTTCACCCATATTGTTCAAACTTGCAGTCACAGGACATGTTGTGTTTGCTACTCAAGAAGCTGCTTGTTCCACAGTGTACTTAGGCAGTACTCACTTTGTGTTTGGTGGGCTGAAAGTTAGACCATGGGAGCTGTGTGCTTCCAGACTGGGAGGTTTCAGACCTGTCTTCATTTCATAACACATGCTAGAATTGCTGGATTTAAATAGACACCCCAACTTTATGGCTTCCAAAAGGAAAACTTAATACATGTACTTAAAGCTGAGACATACAACTGAAGAAGACAAAGAACTCTACTTTTATTTATGGTTAGATTTTTTTCCAAATGTCAGATAATTTAAATTGGATTCCAGAACCATACTGTATCAGTATTTTCTTAGTGCTTTAGACAATGTAGGCAAGAAAGAAAGAGAAATGGGGGAATTGGACAGATGATGAGGACTTAAAAATGTTTGTTACATTTCCAGAATTCCTTTTGTGGCAAGACTTTGAAATCTCACAGCTGCTGCCCTTTTGCTCGTACGATTATTTCTCCAGCTGTGTGAAAATGCTGCAAAACCATTTTTGTGACCTGTCACAGAAAATATTTTGACTCAGCCATCAATGACATAGAAGTTCCTGCTGAACGATATTGCCAAACTGTAGTGTTAGAGTGGATAAAAAATTACTGTTGATTCTTAGTCACTGTATTTGGAACAGTAATATCTAGGATGGTTTTTCCCAGCAAATTTGCATGCTTCATCCTTCTGAGATTTTTAAAGCTGGTTCCTTCTATTTCTTTTGTGCTTTTAAACCTTATTTAGGGAAATGGTTACAAGGGTGTTGAGGGGAGAGTCTTTTCAGTGGAAACTGATTTCTGGCCCTGTGTTATGTGCAAGAATAAAAACTTGTACATTGGGGGAAAAAATATTGAACAACAGACTTCAGGGTAGCTACCTGAGTACCTGAGAAAGTGGAAATCGAGGAGAGAGAAAAGTAAGCTAGGCTTTGAGGTAAGAAACAGCCTGGAAAAGTACTACAGAGAGGTGATTATGGCTTTTTTATAAAAGTTGCCCTTGGCAGTTCTGTGTTCTTTTGCAAAGTGTTATCAACCATGCCCCAAAATGTAGTTCAGTCATTTCTCAGGCAGGGTGGACTGACTGTTGGCCACTTGGCAAAGTGGGGAAATGCTCAGTGATGGTGAGTTGCTGCTGAGCTTCCAAATAAGCCCAGTGGTCTGCAGTATGATGGGGAATAGAGGAAGGGTCATCTCAGTTCCCCATGATGCTGTAGGAAGTCCTGCCAAACCTTAAAAAAAAGAAAAAAAGAAAAAGAAACCTAAAAGGAAGCTTGAATATTGTCTCTACATGCATTTGTTTTCTACTGTCTTGTGATAGTGCCTCATGTGATCAGAATGTAATCTAAAAATGTTGCTTCTCCTCATAGTCAGTCTGCAGGCCATAAACTGATGGTTGGAGAGATCAAGAGAGAATCCTGTCTCACGTGCAAGTACAAGAACAACATTATATACCTGGCTAAGTGCACAGCAAGATTCACTATCAGAACGTCAATCTCAAATTGTTGGCTGTGTCTCAAGGCAGGAAGCTAGGCTGGATGGACTCTGACAGGAAATTAGGCAAAACTATTGCTGGTAACAACAGCCCACAGATTTTACAGCTTTCCTAAACAAGGATATTGAGGAAGAGATACAAAATTTGGCAAAAGAAATGATTTTCTGACAATTGCTTTCCCACCTCATATAAGCACAATTCAACCCTTTTAAAAAAATTATGTTGCCTGATTTCATTTCCCATAAGAAAGGGCTCTCAAGGGTCACTTCTTTTGACTTTTTCCAGTAATATTTGCACATACAAGAAAATCCCAGGATAATACAGTCCAGACTGATAACACACGTTCTACAGTTACACTGGATTCATTTTCTCTGAAAAAAAAATAAATCACATTTTCTATAACTTGTTTCATAATTTGGCATTTAAATTCAGCAGAGCGGAGCGGAGAGAAACCAAATTCTTGGATGAATTATACTGAATTCATAGGGGTTTCTCAATATATTGTGTGGAGAACTAGGCTGTTGCCATGATTTTCAAAACCCTATATGCCTGAAATAGTGCTATGCTTTTATGCAGTTACTCTATAGGCTCTGTGTAGAGTTAGGATCTAAAATGCTGAAAAAAGGTACCGCAATCTGAGCTGCTGGTGCTCTTGTCTAACCTTTCAGACTTGTACCTCAAACTCCTGACTGGGTTGTGTTTTCATTGGAACTATTGTCAATTTTCATGTGAGAAATACATGTATGTATATATATATATATATATAAAACAAGAACAAAGAAACAAACAAACTAAAAACCACAAATGGGATTATCAGGGACTAGGAAGTGAAAATCACACAAATCACACACTGGGAAATTAGGATTTAGTGTTAGAAGTGGGATGAGACCCTGAATGCATTTCATTCTGTCAAGCCTCCCATGAAAAAAGACTCAAGTATTTATGATATCTTGACTCTATTTTTTCAGTATCCTGGTGGTAAATGTGGTTTATCAAGGGAAAAACACTGACGTGGCACAGTAACTTATCTTTCTGTAACTTAGTTATCAGAAGTTTATACTATGCAAAAATTTGCAAGAGGAACAATGAGTGGAACTTCCCAAGAAGTCTATGTGCCAGAGAAGAGCCATTTGACAGGCTGGCATGTACCTGCACACTGTGTTTTTCTCACTGAGGGAGGTGTTTTTTTTTTGTTTTGTTGTTTTTTTGGGGGGGGAGGGGAGGCGGGGGAGGAGGAAGGGAAGGAAAGAGGAAGGGAGGGAAGGAAGGAGGAAGGTTTGCTCAGAATATCTAGAACAAACAGACAATCCAGAAGCAACAGGTAAAAACAGTCACTAGAGAAACACGTCCTGGAAAGGAGGTGATATGAAGAGTGAACAACAAAGAGAGAGGGTGAATCTAATTTGGATGTACAAGTACAATCCACCAACTTCAAAACACATAAAAATTATACATTTTATTCAATAAAACTCGTTTCAAGAACTTTCCAAACACACTCCCTTAAAAATGAGAAATCGTTAGTTTCTACAGTGATACAGAGCATGCTCTGTTAAAACTTCCCCTAATTCTTCCATGAGATTTCAGAAAGACCCCTGTTTCTTTCCATACCACAGCTAGGATGTTCCCAGACAATGGAATTAAAAGAACATGAGCCTGGCAGCCTTTAGGATATAGGAATAAACCACATATGAAAGAAATAGACAAAAAAAAAAAAAAAAAGTTTTTTGTTTTTCATTCCACTCCCCCAAACTAGCAGCTAAAATTGTCCCCAGAGTTCTCTCTCTGAAGTAAGGACAATAGCAGTGTTGTAATTATACAGAAAGATTGCCACTTGCCTATAATTTAATTTTGATTTCTATTATTTTTTATGGTTCATTTTTTTCTTTGAAAGCTATGATTCACCAGAATGAGCCTGAACAGCTAAGAGCCTTTCTTGGTGATGAGGGTTAGGATGTATTATCATTTAAACTGATTAAGTGTGCACATTTCTCCTGTCTTTATTTCATTAAACTGTACCACAGAATATACTGCACGCATTAAAAAACACACAGATCATACATGTAGTTGCAGGAGAGTAGCACTTGATAACTAGAGACATCAGACTTGCCTGGCAGTCACCTGGGACTAATTCCCATATTGCACAGTGCACATTGGTTTCATAGAGCTCGTAAAACTGGGATTAAGATTTCAACCCTTTATTAAGGTACATGACATATTACATGACATATTTTCAGCTTGGAATTGTTTTAAAAATGAAAGAAGGAGAGAGGGGAAAACATTTTAGGGGAAAATGTGGGGTGTAATTCCTATTACAAAAACTTCCTTATCCAGGCAGTATGGTATTTTGCTCAGTGCTCTTGTATCAGGAAGCTGCAACCTATCTGAAAATGTTGCGCTGATGTATTTTTATTCCCCTAAATAGAGGCTAATATGTCCAGTAAAAATGCGCCAGAATCCATGACACGTTGCTCTCCAAGAGAGTAAATGTTACTGACAGTGTCATCTAAATTCTTTATGAGACAGTGATTTCCAGCTCCATATAAACAGAAGCAAGGAGGTGTTGACTTTTCCAGGTACCTCTGCTCTAATACTGCTCCCAACTCTAGGCCATGTAGCATTAAGAAATGCCTACGTACCATCTTTGGCTTTCCTTATCTTGCTTGTTGTAGACTACTGAAATTTATAGTTCTAAACTTGGTAAACATAATGACTCAGAATAAAGTTTTATTATGCACTGTGTTTTTCCTATTTGAATAAAACAAAAGGACAAACTTCTGATATATTGTGTATCCCTTTATGCTATTCTTAAGCTTGATGTGATGAAGCAATAGGGACTAGTCAAATATTAACAATCTTGAGAGCCTTTGCAAATGCCAAGACTGATTTTTGTCTGGCCAGAAGTTATACAATAATATTTTCTTAATGAAAAAAAAAAATGCTTAGCCTGATTGACTGCAACATATATGGAGGTCAGACTATTCTTCAGTGAACTGCACTAAAAAAGCTCAAAGTCTCATTTAGCAATGCCCAGCCTGCCTCTCTCAGCCAGGGTCAGTTGCTATGGCATCTGCACAGCTCTTTAAAGAGAACCAAAAGCCAATGTAAGCTACATCTGAGTCAGCTCCATGCCTGACCTAATAAAAATACCATCGCCTAAAGCTGGGTGCTCCTGGTTGCTTTTGTATGCAATTTACTAGTTTAAGCCAGATGATAACACTACCAAGGCAAGATAGTGCATGCATCACTTATGAGTGATAAAATTGTTAATTTAGCCACTGTTCTTGTCTCAGAATTACAAGGTGTCTGCATGGTAACACCAGGTGTCAGAGTAGCTGCCAAGTAAAGACAAAACAATACAAGACACTCAAACAAGCACCTAATGACCAGAGTAAATGCCCTTCACACCTTTTATGTAGTGGGCAAGTGTTAAAGCTTCAGTTTCATCTTTGCTTTGCTCTTTCCAAAAATACAGAGATGGTAAATACAGGTTTGCTAGGAAGGAAGGAGAGATTGTGGTGACAGCATTAATGCTGATGTGGCACATTTAACTGGTCAAGCAGTGGAGTGGTGCCTGTTCAGGAGAAGGCCATGTTCACCCCCAAGGGATGTCTGAAGTCTCTTTCATTACCTACTCATTTCTCAGCATGTGGGGGATCTCATTCAGTGCCTAGGGTTATTATAGATTTTGTAAGGGCTGGAAAAACAGCATTACAGAGGCCAATATTTTTGTTTCTTGAGCCTCTGATCTTCTCCTGTCAAGCACATTTTCCTGCTAATAAGAGCAAAAGAGCATGGTATTTGAGTTCTAATAGTGATAACCAGAATTCATAATCACACAGAGAAATTCCTCCTAACTTTTAGGAGCTACTAAAGATTTTGAACTCCACCTTATACTTCCATGCAAAATACTGGGCATGTCCTATTTTAGTGCAACATACTCTCTTCCTAAAACAATTACTGTTAAAACTTTTTTTTGCTGTAGTTGAAAGAAAACGGGAGTTTTATCTTGTAATTGTCTTTTTTTTTTTTTTTTTTTTTTTTTTTTTTTACAGTATTACAGGTGTTTTTAAAAATCTACCTGAATTAAAGCCTATTTCTTCAGTCTTTCATAACTACTATGAAAATAATAAAACATACATGGTTACAAAATTAAAGTGGTAGAGAATATCCCCGGGTCATTTTCGTATGCTGCAAACTCCAGCTTTAAAGAAAAGCAGGGACTGGCTTTTAATTGAGCTTCTGTTACTATTAGGGTGTAGAGAGCTAGATATGAGTGACTGCATCATACCAGGAACTTTATTTTGCCCCACAAGGCCTCCAAACAACAGCAAATGCTCTTAGCCCTACAGCCAGGGCTCAAGAGGGAAAATGTCTTGGATGCAGTCTAACAGGTTTGCAATCTGACATGTTCATAATCTAGGATGAAGACACTCAACGCTATCTGAACCAAAGAGTGCCTATTTGGCCCTGAGATATTCAAGCCATCTGCACGCCTGCTAATGGAAAGAGCACACAGGCAGATGCACACAGGTTCCTTTGGAACATTCTGCCCACTGTAAAAGAAGAAATCCGCCTTTCACATGAAGTCATTTTGCCAGTGTTTTGAATAGTATTTTCCGCGTGTTTTTTCTATGAGATCAGCAGTCATGCCCTACTGTTCCACATTATCAGCCTTTTTTTTCCACCCTGTGTTTTACATTAGCAAATCAGCCAGCTCTGAGATCATATTACGTAAGTTTTTTGTTTTCTTTTTTTTTTTTTTTTTTTTTTTTTCAGTTTCTGTGTTTTTCTAATTAATAGGAAGTGGCTCTCCATTATGGCCTAGAGATGATAAACAGCTTCCTTTCCTCACTTGTGCGTAGCTCGGCTACAAGCCCATTGTTCATTGGGCTGCCCTTTCCCAGAGTTGGTAGCCTTAGGGCTGTTGTGCTTTGCAGGGCAAGAACCTCTCTAGTGACAGGACAGCCATGTCATGGATGTGTTTGGCCCTCACGAGGCAGGGGCCCATGCAACAAAGCACTGTTTGCATAATGCAAACATTTACTGCACTTACAATGAACTTTGACCTGTACCTTTGTCTCTGATGGGAAGTGAGGCCCTCCTGTAAGTAGGATTCATCTCACCTAAGATTAACCTGCTAAAAGATAGTTGTCTGAGGTTTGAACTGTTTGAACTGGCAATCAAAGCAGAGGATGATTCAACCCATCTAAAGTGTATGACTCCTCTGAAAGTGCCTGCTTGCCACTGGCTTTAGAGGGAACCTAGGCTGCTACCAAATTAAAAGTCTAATTTCCAGATGGCTAAAGTTATATGCTATGAATCCCATCTTACCTGGTTTGTTGCACCTGCTGAAGTCTGAATTGTGCACACAAATCTCTTCCTTACATCGTGGCCTAAAACATTCAAAGCTACTTCTGCGTTGTATGGCTTTCCTTTTTTTCCCTCTCATTACTGGAAGTAACACTTTGTAACGAATCACATTCTTCAATGAAATAAACATTTTGGAAAAAGATCTGTGAGCACCTTCTGATTCTCCTCAAATGCTTATGCTTTTCAAAGTTCAGTGGCTACATCATTTGCAGGCAGTTGGGTAAGAATATTCAGAATCTAAAATTCAAAGATTTTGGGTTAGTCTGGTTTGGATACATTAACCACAGAGTATTTTTCTTGTTCTATGACAGAATAACTACTAAAGGCTATTTACAGTAACTCATTTGATTCTGTGCAGTGCTGGATTAAAAGCATAGCCATGGTCTGTTTATGTGACTCAGTTACATGAGCTGAGATGGGATTATTTAAACTGCTGAAACACAGTTGCTTGAAATTATTTGGTCTAAAAATTAAGGTTCACGAGTTGAAAATTTGTGTCTGTAGATGATTGTTAATATGCACTTAAAATTCATAGTTTCTAAGAATGCTGTTAGTGAATTTATTCAGTAAAATATTCCTGAAAAAATACGGAGAGGAAAAGGAGATGGTGGAAAAACCTGTTCTACTTTCGTTTGGTTAGTTAGAAGCTGAGAATCAACACTGAACTAATAACAAATTTTACAAAACAATAGGAAATATTGTATCAGTAATAGACATAAAATCATGCAATCCCTTAAAAAAAAAAAAAAAAAAAAAAAAAAAAGTATAATGAGGGACTGATTATTTCAAGCCCAGTAATTTATTTCAAGCCCAGTAATTCTTGTTTGCATGCAGAAGTCTGAAGCTAATTTCAGATTTTGGCTTGGGAAACAAATTCTTGGGTCCTGCACTTATGTTGAAAAAAAAAAGAAAGGTTGGAATGGCAAAAACTAGGTGGTGTCACAGAACAAAACGCAGTTACAAAAACAGTTAAAATGAGATGTCTTGTTAACAAAGTTCAGGAGACAACAGTCTGTAAGAAAACAGTCATGATCTTCATACATGGCTTCTCTTAGAGTCTTCAATGACAGTCCTTTCTTGGGAGTCCTCCTGGCCACAGCACCTTATGAAAGACTTTGCAATCTCTTCCTTCCTAGCCCTGTCTTCATAGACACTGATTTGCCTTCAAACAGGGTGTTCTAACGCACAGCTTCTATTTGCTTTTTTGGTCTTTCCTCTGCTTAAATTTCACTGTTCTGTATTTCTGTCCTGCATGCGCTGGGATTTCCAAGTCTCTGTCCCTTGCATTGGATCCAAGTACTCAGCCAGGTGCTATTCTCTATCCCCATTCTGAACTGGTCACAAAATCCAGAGTGTAGAGCTCTGGGCATATTTCACTTAGTGAAATGATTAAAGGAAATGGGATGTGTCAGAACTGATACTTAGGTCTCCGTAAGCTGAGTGCTGTACAGTACATCCTGATGTGAGACGCCAGACAGAGAAGCCGTTACATGGAGGTGCACTGGTAAACTGATTTAGAAGCCATGCCTAGACACAGCTCCAAACAAACAGGGATATGAAAGCTGGCTCCAACTCAGCAGCCTGATGATCATTCAGCTAGGCTTAGAAAACACTTTGGTCTAAAGCTTTTAATAATTTCTATTTTCTACAGGAAAATGACCATTGAATTTTTATCATGCACCTTGCGCTCAGCAGAAGAAAAGATGTGGTGAATTCTTTGCAGTCTGAACAGTTGGTTTAGTACTGAATCCTTGCTGCTAATTTGGCAGTGCTACTGATAAACACCCACAAATTTTAGAAGCATCTATTCAAAGAGGATGACAAGCATTAGAGTTCTTGGAACTAAAAACCCCACGCTGATTGCTCAGCACATTCTTCTCAGTTTTCCTTGTCAGGTTCTCTGGAGGAAGCGAGTTGTAATCACACTTACAGAAATCCCATGTTGGTTGCAAGACCTTTGTCCACTCTAGAGAAAGCTGTGCCAGCACTGGAGTAAAGTTACATCCATATCTGTAAGGGAATTAAAACATTCAAGCACATTCCTCTTTCAAAAAATATCTGTAAGAATGTCAGTCAGAGTCCCCAGAGGTTTGGAACGCTGAATTCCGAAATTTCTATGGCATTTTCCAAAGCTCCACTTCCAAGATCTTTCTGAGATCTATGAGATCACGTGTTTAAAGATTTTCCTTTAAAAACTATGCCAAAAATTCATCCTCCCCAGCATGAGCACTTCCTAGCTAAAAGAAGGTTCTTCAAGACTAACAGTTTTCAGGAAAGACTAGAAATGAAAGGCAGGTTGTATGCAAACATATGCCAAATTATTAAGGAACCCAAAATTCCTCATTCCCTTGAACAGAATGTTTCACCAGCTTGATGACTGGTCAGATGCAGTAGGTCCACCCTCTGGTTGAGGAACTCAGAGATTTACAGGATTAATAAAGCAAATTTTAGGAGGTTTAGATCTCTAGCCTTTATCTGGCCTACTTTGGTAACAACTAGAAAGCATTATCATCACTGAAAGTTCTTGCATTCACTCCATTCACACTGATATCTGTGGTGGGTTTATGCAACATGAATAGAAGTAAATTTGTTTTATGGAAAATAGTGATGGCCTTACTCTATTATCTGGAGAATGCAGACTGTTCCAACACAAAGAAAACAAGTCAGATATGAAGTATGAACATATATCAGAGCAGAAAACCCCAGGTGTTAGAAGTATGCGTGATCTGTGGCAAGACAACATATATTCTCTAGGCTTGTCAGTCTAGCATCCTTCATGAGTGTAGGAAAAGTCAAAAGAAAAAGGAAAAGGGGGCTAGGAAACTTTCCACCGTTACTATTGTAAACCATGCACAACACCTGGAAATGCTTAGGATTCCAATAGTGATTCAACGTAACGTATAGTGTTTTTTTTTTTTTTTTTTTTTTTTTTTTTTTTTTTTCCCTCCAGCAGTACTACTACTGCTACTATTATTCTTCACTCTATTGTTAAATGGAGTGATGTAGCCTGGCAAATACTATAAACATTTCTGGAGATATTTGCTCATATTTGATTTCACCCAGGTTGAAAGCATTTTTATTTACTTTTTTGGGGTGACTTTTGACCCTAGACACAGAGTCAGCATCAGAGGGAATGTCATGTGAAATGACTTACACCTAAGTTATGTCTACAAAGCAAGAGAAAAGGAGTCTTCGTTAATTTGGCTATAATGCCCTACCAATTCTCAAGCATCAATGTATTGCAAAGAAAAGTTGTTTTGTAGATCAAACACCAAAACTGGGGCTTAAATAATTTACCCCCTGGATCTATTGCACATTGTCTTTGTTACTCTGGAAATACTTATTCTTCAAAATGGGTATTAAACACTGTAATAGAAAACAATTAATTCTATTTGAAAAAATATATACTTAATTGAAAAAAAAAAAAAAAGTACTATACAATTTCCCCCACAAAATTTGTATTCAAGTATCTTATCTGGGCTGGACTCCCCTGAAGTGAAGGCTCATGCTTGTTTTTGGACAGTTGGACTTTCTTCTAAAACCTGCTCAAACATTGTTTTGCTGCAATGCTCATAATGGGTGAGTCTAACTAGAGCAGGGCTGCTCAGATCTACGATACCACCATGTATTGTGTAGTTGTGTCCTCATGCTCTCCTGTTCTTCCACCCCTTACAGTGTGACAAGGAGACCTCTGATATTGGGCTGCCTGTGCTTATATTGTGTTTGTGCAGTGCCTACTTCCATAGTGTCCCCCTCCATATGTGCATGCCTAGGCTTTCTGACTTACCTAACATATAATAATAAAAATGCCTCTACTTCTGCATAAAAGGCAAAGAAAAGTCATAGAAATAGTCACCTATAAAATGATCTAGAGAGTTAAAGATCTTTAAAGTTAGTTTTGAAGATGGGCAGAGGAGCAACTCCCTAGAGAAGCCTAGCTCCTAGAGAAGATCCTGCCTCTGGCTCAGGACAAGGTGAATTTTGGGTTGGAAACAAAAGAGATTCAGTGAAATAGGAAGGCTGGCAGTTACGAAGGACAAGGGATGTTCCTTTCTCTTCCATACATTTTGCAGCCTGCTCTGGCAACCAGAAAATTCTATGCTGGAAAATTTCAATAGTAACATGGAGATTTCTACAAAATGAAGAAGAAGAAAAAATCACCATTCTTGTCCTCCTGCTGTATTTACTCTACAATACTGTCATTTGCAACTTACAGAGTGCTGCAGCTTCCTACACCTATGCCAACCTTCAGAAGTTATAAGTGGAAGAGCTTTAGGTATTGGTAGCTCACTACATAGCAGGTGGAATAAGGTGAGTAAGGAGGTGAGGAGGTAGTATGAAGTTGAGTCACATACACAGAAACAGCTCAAGTGACATGAAATGGCACTGCGGATGCTTACACAGCCACAAAAATTCTGAAATGACTGGATGAGTTCACATCTGAAACTTTTGTGCTAGCCTGTCTGTACACCCAGGAAAATGCAACATTGGTTTGACCCAGGTCTTTTTCTTTATAACCAGGAGCTAGAATTGAATTTTAGATGAAAACCCTTATTTTGGTAACCAGTCATAGAGCAGTCTTCTAGACCTGTGCCAAGTCTGCATAAGCATAGGTCACCTGCAGCTCAGTATTCATTTAACAACCAAACATGCTGTGACCATGTCTTTGAACCGCGTTTTATTTCAGCATAGTATTACAGTTTAGATTTTAAAACAGCATATCCCTCAGTCAGTGTTTCCCATAGCCTTTGATCTCTGTTTACTGTTCCACATACCTGCTTCTATTTTTAGTCAGAGAGTGTTTGTACATGTCTAAGAGTACACAGATCTAAGACACTGTTTCTGCATGGATAATGCAAAGGGCAGTTTTAGATCTAGAATGCATAGTGAGAAGTGGACAAGCTGCCAGAAGGATTATAAAACTAGTCATGTGTTCTGCAAATCTAAAGGACAGGTTTCAATTAAGCAAAGCCACGTTCAGCTGTAGGAAAAATCAGTGCCAGGTAGACAAGAATTTTCTGATCCTTCTCCTGCCTCACCCACCCTTCCCATTTGTTCTTCTGGCCAGCTGTGAGACGAACATTTGTTCTGAACTTGCAGAAGCCCTTGCAACATGATGGTCTGTGGTAAAGACTACTAAGGTAAAGAGTTTCTATATAGCTGCAAGACTAGTTCAGTGGAAGAGGCACGTCAGAGGCTGGCCCACCATCAAGAAGATAACCTACCAGTTGGTTTTCTGGAGCTCGCTTGCATTAAACAGGCAGGAAGATGCTGTGTATTTTACTATTGTATAGGCTCTGACCCTGTGCCAAAATAAGCTCCTGAAATGGATGCACAGTGCAGCATCTGAAACACTGCACTGTCCCAACTGTGGTAAAAGGAAAACACTTTTTTTCCTGTTGCTATGTACTTTGGCAGATATCCCATCCAAAGAATTGTGCTCAAAGTACTCTGGAAACACCTGCCAGGAGACTACTTGGGAATGTTGTTTAAACAAGTGTACCTGCCAACTTTCCAACACTGTTGACTCTGCAGTACCAAAAACGTGTCCTATTTTAAAACAGGCTTGATGGATAACAGGAATTGGGCTGTAAGGATGAAGCACAGAGTGTGCTTAAAAATTTGCTTGTAATTTTTGAAGCTGCTCAGAGTAAGTATCTGTTTAATGCACAGACATTTCAATATGTGGCAGAGCACGTGGCTGGACTCAGGACAGGAACACATACGTAATAATGGTATGTGCTGGTGTTGTGTGAGGAAAGGAAGGATATGTTTTTCCTATAGTAATTTATCCTAAAAGGGCTTCCAAATTATATCATGCTAAGATATTTTTAAGTGTGTGTACATGCGTGTACACACTCATGTTTTTTATGATCATTATTTATTTATTTTTTAGCAAAGACATGAAAATTTGCAGGAGAAAGCTTTGGCATACGGTGTTTGTTCTCAGGAGAGATCATGCAGAAACAGAGGTAAAGGCAGTAGTCATCTGCCAAATTTGTCCATTTAAGAAAAAAAATGGAGAAGAAAGATAGGGAAAAATGTCCTTTTTACATGCACGAACTTAACATGCACGTATATACCAGCAGGGATAGTTACCAGGAAATTATGAAAATGTAGTCTGCATCATTAATATTACTCAACACATAGCATATACCAGATCTTCCGTTGGGAAAACTGAATTTCCTGCCATCCCCACCATGTGCATACTTGTTCAATCCCCATATTTACTGTGTTTATTTCCAGCCATGGGTAGCTCAGTGTCCACTTACTTAAACCTTATCTAGTCCCTCTGAGTATTTCCGAGCCCTGTTCATGCCTCTGTTCTTGGCCCACTCCTAACATGTCTCTGTGCTGGAGAACAAAGTGGTGAGGTTCTCCCCACCCCATCCACGAGTTCTAGAAATAGCCTCACTCCACGTATTTAATCTCTCCAGGAAACTTAAGCAAACACAGAAAATGGCTCTCTAAAGGATCCTCTCAGGCACAGGAAGGAGGCTTAGCTCTCTGAATCAATCACTCATGCTGTACAAGTCCAATCATGCAGTTAACTCCAAGAAAGGCTGCATTAGACTTCTGCTGACCCATGGATGTGCCAAAATGCTCAGATCCAAAGTTGCAGTGAATTCCCATGCATATGCAGCCATTAGTGAATATCTATCAACGTGACAAGATCTCTCAACATGTTCTAGTTTCTTATTAAACATTTCACATTGATCCTCAGTAGTGTGGAAAGCATGCACCACTTGTGATATGATATTTTGTTAATTTTAACTCTGCTCTAACCACCAAAAATCTAGAAGTTGCTTGCAGTGCTCTTCTTGTCCAGATAAAAAGAAAACATCTTCTGTATCAGCACAAATATATAATTCCATCCTAAAATATTTACAGCATTGTTAGACTGCTTTCTTTCCAGCTGAAGCCAAAGATATTTTGCCCATAGACTACTGACTCTGTAGATCTATCAATATCCAGCTTCTCTGGAATGTCAATGGAAAGACTGTTGTTGACTTCAGGGGGAGCTGGATCAAATGCAAAGTCATAATTCATGTGACAAAAGGCACGCAAGACTTAGATGCAGCTATTCCTGCACTAATCAAATAATGTTTTAGGTAACCTTTATTGCTACTCTTGCCACAGCGCAGGCACGTGCCTCATATCAAGGAGTCTTAACTGTTACTTAAAGATAATTTAGAAAACAGTAACAAATATTAGACATTTTTTCTTCGTGTAAGATGCTATGGCCCTGCATCTTTATCCTTGTTGTTGCACATGCACAGATATTGCTAAAGACTAGAGCAGGTCAAGTAGTATATAACCAGCTCCATGAACACCAGTGAAATACAGAGCTCTAAGCTTGGCTTGAGGATGTTTGGCATTTCCTTTCACAAACATCCATCTTCCATGTGCAGCATAGTACCAAGGAGACGGTTTATATCCACAAGAAAGCAGCAGACCCATGAAAACATAAAAAACTCACACATCCTTAATCAACTATTAAGATACATAGAAGCGTGGCAGGGACAAATAAAGCTACAATAGCCATACACATGCAGTCTGTTACCTTTTTTATTCTCTGCAGTGGGACTGGCTTAGCTTTAAATCTGGTTTCCCTTTTCTAATGTGGCATATGTGATTCCCTTCAGTGCCATTATGATCTTGACCTGGTTAGCTCGCTAAATCTCTCCCCATAGTGTTTTTTGTTTGTTTGTTTGCTTGCTTGCTTTTCTACTGAACACCACAGCCATTTGCTCTCTTTTCTGGCTCCTGCTTCAACAGATTTTCTGTTCTTCTTTTGTACAATACAGAAACCAAAAACACAATTGTGTTTCTTACAAATATTTTTAGGAGGAATAGTGTTCTAAGTAAGGTATTTATTTTTAAAAGCCTCTACGGTATTTTAAAATATTTAGTTTAGTGCACAGAAAATATATGCGTTACTTTGATATTCCTGCAAGGTTCAGATCTCTGACTTCATGGGAGGAAATTTTGATTTAGTTATTATGAGCCCTTTTATCCATTGTCTAATTCTTGTTTCCTGTATTTTTAAGTACAGCAGATTGAAGAACTAAACCGATTAAAATCAGAAAAATATTATTTTTAAAAAGTTAAACACAATTTCTGAAGTGAACTGTCCTATACACAATGTTCATAAGCATGTGATTTTTGCAGCACTCTGACACCAAAATGCTTTCTATGAGAAGGCATTGTGCTCAGAAACTCTGAAAGATGCTTGAGATACTTGTCTTAGATTTGTCTTCTGTATGTATGAAACCATTTAGGCAGCATAACAGATACTAAATTACTTCAGCAAGTACAACTGAGAGGTCAAGGGTGTATTCAGGGCTGTTTGTGGTGAAGATGAGAAACTCAGAATGCATACTGTGTCTATCAAGAACTCAAATAGCTATTGTGTTTCTCTTTGAATTTTGCATAGAAAGTTCTTTTATCTATGTCTGAACCTACAGCGTGGCAGTAATATCCAAACACTTTCCCTTAAAAATGGAGCCTTTCCCTTTTTTCCCTGAAGAGGAACAATGTTTTGCAAGCACTCACTGAAGGCATTTGTAAATCTTTCTTGGTAATTTAGTAAATAAGACTTCCATCTCTTGCATAACAAACAGCACGCTGAATTTTCTGAATAAGGTCTTGAAACAGTAGCTTGGGAACTGACCACAGGATCTGACTAAAACCCTTTTTAACCTTACCAGAGGTTTGGTGAGACCAGTTGAAGGATTATGAAAGGCTCCCTCACTTTATTTCTGGGGTGACTCTCCTGCTCCATCACAAATGCTTTCATTTCCTTACCCTCTTCTCTCTCTCTCTCAATACCCTTTTGTATTTGAGATTGAGCTACTGAAGGTTTGGTCACTTAATTCAAGCAGCAACTGGACATTACTATTCCTTTGAGAACTGGATATGTTTCATTTTAGTCATAAACCCTAAGTCTGAAATGCTCGCCGATCTTGGTAACTTAAAAGACCCTAATAATAGGAAAAATAGATTCAGCCAGGAATTACAGAGCAAGTTGCTGGAACTTCACCAAAAAATAATGTCAGACCCGTCTGTGCTGGGCAACTGTCACAGGCAGAGACTGTCCTTTGGGGTAAATGGGTCAGGGCAGGGTGGCTGCCAGCCTAGTGAAAACTAGTTCTGTGACAATTAGCTCAGCATAGCGAGCAGGAAAGAATACAGAGTGGGGTGAGGAAGTGTGACGTGTTACTGATGCACTGGCTTTTCTAATTCTAAAACAAAAAACTTGTTGAAGTTCCTCTAATGTATGCTTCTGGTCTGTGTCTAATGTGTACCCTACATCATTTGAGAAATCTTTGAAGGACAGGAAAAATCTGTGTTGGACTTCAAATTCCTGTAGTAAAGAATTAAAATGAGTGAGTGTAAGAACCAGCTACTTTGTTCTTGTGCCTTCTGAGTACTTCTGCATATTAGACACAATTTTGTCTGGGCAGCTTGAGCCAATTCCAGCCCCTTCAGTAGTAAGAAAGAAAAAGAGGAGTGGAAAAGAACTCCTTGGTGTTTTTCACTAAATAATTAAAATAATAATAATGAAAAAATGGGTTGTAATATGGTACATAGAAATGCAGTGATAAGCAGCAGAGGACCATACATGCACAGTAAAAGTAGCTGTCTCCTCCTACACTACTGCTGACCTTGTGTTGTTCTACCGAGGTCAAAAAGCAAAGGAGCAAAGCATCAGGCCCAAAACCGAGCAGGCATCTAAAGACCATTCTGGACCTACAGCAATATCCTCAGCCAGCCAAATCATGTGGTAAGAGCATGTAAGTGAAGCAACCACCTCTCAGCCTCCACATAAACTGTGCCCCTCCCCATTACCTGCCTCAGCTTAGCTTGTGCTCATGGCAGGGTGGCTGTGGCATCTCCGAATGGCAGAAGGAGAGAGGAAAAGAGGGAGAGAGAGGAAGGGAGGTATTTCCATGTGGAGTGCCAGCCACAGATGCCTTGTGGGTCCATGACTCCCCAGATAGTATCCAGATGGGGCACCCATGCCTGTACTAGTGCTCTGATTGTAGTGTGTAGACCAGGTGGCATTTTGGCAACCCTTTACGTTTGGTGGTGTTGAGGAGCCTTCCTGAAGTTACCCTTTCTGTTCTTCTCTTTAAAAGCAGTAATCAGGTTCCTTTCCAGCAACTCCAACAGCATTGCAATCGCTTTTTCATTTATGGCCACTAACCCACTTTCTTAAAGTATGTTTCATTTAGCAACCTGCTGTTTTGTAATGGTTTCTGTTCTATTCCAATACAGCTACAGATGCAAAATGTAACAGTTTTAGTTATTTACAGATTTTACCTCTTTATTGCTTCCTGTACGTGCTGTACTCTGACAGACAACATTATCATAATTTGCTGGGCATAAAATACGAGTCTTAAACCAATTCTATTTTTTTTTATTTTTTTTTTTTAAATGAAGATACTAATGAATGTGGAAAATGTCTCAGGTTAATTGGTTCTTCTCAGAGGGACTGGAATGGGAAAAGGAAATGACAAAGGAAATAAGTATAAAAATAAACCATTCTTGTGCTCTAAAAGTTCTGATCTCCTGGCTTTTTCAGAAGGTGAAGTAAAGGAAAAACCTCACAGCTGGTGTATGTGCATTTAAGCATTTTAGATGCATATGAATAGAAATATTTATGCTTTAAAATACCGACACCATTTTTAAACAGCGTTTTCTAATTGCAGTTGATATATGCTTCATGTGTTTCTTGGCGGCTTCATTTGGAAAAGACACAAGGACATCAAAAAGTGTAGGATTTCATTAGGAAGAAAAAAAAAAAGGCAGTGTAGACTGCTGTATATATCGAGGAGCCTGCCAAAGCTATGGGAAATCAGAGCAGCAGATAGGCTAGCCTCCCTCCCCCTAAGCTCCACCTCTATGAACTAAAACCAGGAACGTTTGCTGCCTGGGACAGGACTACTTTATTGAAGAAAGCCGTATGTGACTAGGTAAAAAAGAACAGTATGTGCTTGGGCTAAGCCAATAGCCCAAACTCGTTTTCCATAAACAAGGCTCTGCTACAGAGACATAACTCTGTTTAATCCTGTCTGGATGACTTCATTTGCTAAGCACTCCAGAGCTTGCCATAGCCCATGTGATTCACCCAGCTCCATTCACTCTGCAAAGTGGCTCTCCTTTTGACTCTGAAGCAGCAAAAAAAGGTCATTTATCAAAGCATTAGCCATACTTGTCCCACAGGATCACAAATACCCTAAAAGGTATATCTCTCTTCCAGGAAATGTCTTTCCAAACCATTATATTTCATTGATTATTTTTTTTTTTAATTCTGTTCCCTTTGTTTTAAAATAACACCAGACACTTCCAACATGTCTTTGCAGTTATTTAATGATTCTAGCTACTGGATAGCTGCTGGTGGAGCGTTTCATTCTGAATATAAAATCTAAGTTCAGATATCTTGCCAATATTATATTTTAGGTACCTATTATATAACTTATTCATGCAAAATATGATTTTTAATAAACTTTTATGCATTTTTTCTTCACTCCTTTTCTGCACCCCCTTACAACATAATTTTTTTTCTCCCCTCTGTAGAAGAAACATTTAAACACTTTTGGAATTAATGTAATGTTTGCAAATGGAGTTAGGTTGTCAGAACTACAGACCAAAAGCCTTTTTCTATACCAAATGCTGGGTTCTGGCAGCACTGCAGCAAGTTTTCCCAACACTATTCCTCAAGCTGTCTTACAGGCATTGCAGCTGAGGGCACACTGGGAAGTTAAAGTGCAGCATTTTGAGGATGTGGCCAGGAAGCAGTGGCTTCTCCATACTACCTCCCAAGGTAGCTCTTTGCTTGGGATGCTACACATCAAGAAGCTTACTTCAACAGCACAGCAGAATAAGCTGTATTTTGAGTGCCGTTTTGACTTATGTCCTAACTCTATGTAAGCTAGCTCTAACATGAAGACAGCAACTCAGCTGAGAGGACAGGGCTGGCTCTAGCTCTTATTTTGGCTTCGAAGGTGAGGCTTTCAAAGCTGCCACCAAATGGCAGCTTGTGGGTTTCTCAGGCTGAACTTCTTTCATTGCGTTCTTGAGCTACAAAAGCAGTCTAGGGACTAACAATCCCATGATCCTAGTTAAAGGATTCCAGCTTGCAGTGTGGGAAATGCCTCGGTTTTATTTAATCATTAAAGGCACTTCAATGCACCAAACAATATGTTTTTAAAATACAAACTGGATGCACTGATTTGGAATTGTGGATTTATTTCTGTATTATTCTTATTGAACTAAGGAGCTTGGCTATATGATTAACAATAGGAACTGGGCAATTCAAGAGTAGATTCTAGCAGTAATCAGAGGACAGTGATTAATAATGTAAAAATCAATCTGAACTGGGATATCACTGACATGATACTCTACAAAATCATCAAAGTCTGAATTTGTCATATCTCTGCTGTACAGCAGAGTGTCATGCAGGGGCCCCAGAGCTGGAACAGAATAAAATAATTCAGAAATATCCAACATGGTCCTAACACCAAATACTGTTTTGGATGGCTTGGCTCTGCTTTACTAATGTGAATTCACTCATGTTCACAGTTTACACCAAGTTTTCTGTTAGTCTTAGTCTATTTTCAGTTTCTTTTAGGAGATAAGGAAACCAACACAAATATCATACCTTAAATCTGGATCAACCTGTGATCTCAGTCAAATAGGAGGTACTACAACCTAGACTGAAACTGCAATTTTTTTACACTCAAGATTTGACCACAAATTTCTGGAACTGAAAAACAGTTTCCAATTAAAATTTTGTCAGAAACAATGCATTATCCTTAACAGTTTAGGTTTGGATACTTTTCTGACCAACATCAAAAGAAAAAAAAACAGAAGGTGGAAGATTCCAAACAACCTTCCCAGAGCTGATTGTGTGGATTTGGGGGCCAAGTTTCTTGGGAAGGTATGAGGATGGAGAGCAAATAAAGGCATTAACTATTAGAAAAAGCAGAACAGAAACTAGGTTCAACCTGTAAGGTGCTTTGCAAAATACAAAGATATGATCAGTCTGTGCTAAGGAAGTCTTATAACATAATGTGCATTCATATTAGGTATCTTGGACAGGGGGAGAAGGGCAGTTTTCTCACCAGGTACAAATATACTGTAGCTGACTCAAACTTTTTTTGTTTCTGCTGTTGGCTTTGTATTGAAATGGCCTTCAGAATGGTTTTAAGTTCTTTATGATCTCAACTATTGTAAGCTTTATTGTTTTTTGTTTGTTTGTTTATTGCTGCTCAGCTAAACTGATCCCAAATTCTGGGACAGCATCTCTTGCAGAGAGATCAGTATCTCATTTCTGCATTGCCTCCATTTGTAGACTTGGCTTTTATTCCATTTGCAAATCTCACTGAGATCGACTGTAAATCATTCCCATCAGGGCTGTTTTTCTCATTTTCTTCTTTTGTTTCTAGGGTATTTTACTGGCTGCCTTCCTCTAAGGAACAATTCCTGCAGCCAGGCCAAACAGCTTCTTCAAAAGTGACTTATTTAAAGGCTTCTAAAAATTGAAAGGAAAAAGACAAAATATTCAAACATGAAGTTGTCTTATTCAAAATAGGAAGAAGGAAAGGGAGTAAGAGCTGGAAATAATTTAGGAGCTAATGCAGCACCACCACAGGCCCTGCTCAGTCTCACAGAATACAAGCCCTGCTGCCCTTAAACAGACTGGCAAGCAAGGAAGTACTTATGCTCTGTTGCCAGCTCTCTCTTGGCGATACAAAAGTTTCTTCTCAGATTTTACAAAGCAGATATCTGTACCTTCAGATTGCATATACGGTCCAAGTAAGTCAATAAATCGCTGTGGCCTCTCACACACAGGAGTTCCACGCATATCATAGAATCATAGAATCATAGAATATCCTGAGTTGGAAGGGACCCTTAAGGATCATCAAGTCCAACTCTTGACACCGCACAGGTCTACCCAAAAGTTCAGACCATGTGCCTAAGTTCACAGTCCAATCTCTTCTTAAATTCAGACAGGCTCGGTGCAGTGACCACTTCCCTGGGGAGCCTGTTCCAGTGTGCAACCACCCTCTCTGTGAAGAACCCCCTCCTGACGTCCAGCCTAAATTTCCCCTGCCTCAGCTTAACCCCATTCCCGCGGGTCCTGTCACTAGTGTTAATGGGGAAAAGGTCTCCTGCCTCTTGACAACCCCTTACGAGGAAGTTGTAGACTGTGATGAGGTCTCCCCTCAGCCTCCTCTTCTCCAGGCTGAACAGGCCCAGTGACCTCAGCCGTTCCTCGTACGTCTTCCCCTCAAGGCCTTTCACCATCTTCGTAGCCCTCCTCTGGACACTTTCCAACAGTTTCATGTCCTTTTTATACTGTGGTGCCCAGAACTGCACACAGTACTCGAGGTGAGGCCGCACCAGCGCAGAGTAGAGCGGGACAATCACCTCCCATATATGTATATGTCTGCATAGATGTGATGCGTATTTCTTTTGATGAAAAATATCTCAAGTGGCTTAAAAATGCTACAGCTTGAAAAGAAAGATATGTTACATACTAAAATGTGAATTATATGCTGAATCTACCTCCTGCTACCTGATGACTCACAGTAGTTCCCAACCCACAGTATCACAGGCTGGCCATGAAGAAAGAAGGTTTTTAACCAGGTTCTGCAGGTAAAAGCATACAAGCAATCAAACAAATCAGCAACAAGAAGTTTGTCTTTTTCATGTCTCAAAGAATTAAATCTGTTAAAAAAGTAATAACAGATGGAAAAAATAAAGAAACATATTTCTGAAGCTAATAAAAAAAATTACAATTCCTGCTTAATCCTGCATTTCAGTGACAAGAGGTATTAGACTTGCCTAGGAATTTTGAAATCCCTAACTAAAAATGTTACCAAAAATACAATCAAACCAACATCACAAACTGGATATTACAGAGAGAGTAAAGAGAAACTGTTGTTTTTCAGAAGAAATATTCAGATATAAAGTGTGTGAGTCAAGCCCACTCCTCACTAGATACTGAGACAGGGACTCTCTAGTCGTGACAAACTGTTCTTCAGAACAACTTAAACAACGTTACTGGGCTGGACCTTGAATGATTCACACGAAAAAACTTGTGAACCTTCAACTTGTGGACCTTGAAAGATTCACAAGAAAAAACTTTAATAGTTTATTTCCCAATCAACATCGTCTCAAATATGTTGTCCAAAATCCAAATTGTAAGAACTTGGCCTATTTAATAGTTTGTTTCTCCCAGCTTTTCTTGCTGCTTCAATATGAAAAAGAAAGCAAAAGTCACTTTTTGACCCGACGTTGTGTGTTTAGGACAAATAAGACCTGCATAAGAAATAAATAAGAGAAAGACCTGCATCTTGGTTAAAATTTACTTGTCACTGGGGTTGTCTCTCTGGGACTCTTGTGAGTCTACCACAAATCAGCCTAGTTAAAAGATCACACCATTCGTCTTGCTCCTGGCTGCTGCCATGACATTTTGATCTTAAGAAGAGCAATGTCAGCTCATCTCAGCTGGGTTTGCTTGGTAATTTCTTTTTTCCTTTTTGGTTTGTTTGTCTCTCACTTTCCCAGTGTCTTGCTGATGGAAACTCTTGTACTTTTCCCCCTAATATTTCTTGTAAATCTCTTTTATAATGACATTTGATGTTGCAAAATAAATGAGAAAAGGATATACTGTAAATACCACATATTTGTTAAAATTACGTGCCTGGGAAGAATTAAGAGCATTTCATATGAAAAGTGAAACTGTCTCAGTCCCACAGCTGGAATGAACACTGATGAGAAGCAGAGCTATTAGCAACTGCTGGGGTAGGACAGGGTACAGTCCCCCAGTATTTTCCTAGATAACTAAAATGGACAGTGTTTTAAGTCAGAGATCCCCATCTTTCCTTCTCCAGTTTGCTTCCTTCATCTAAATCTAATCTCTATTGCCAACAGCATAGGGCTTTTATCAAAAGGGTTGAGTAGAGACAGGGTGGGGATCCTGTTATGGCAGGGTGTGGTTTTTATGTAATTGAAAAGACTCATCCCTCCATTGTATTTACAGGAAAAGAAAAATCAATCTCTGCAGCATGTCCTCATCCTAACCCAGTTACTGCACACAAAGATAAGAATGAAATTCAAACTCCTCTCCTCCCCTAGGCTTCATCTAATTTCTGTAAACCTCTAGGTCTGCCGTATATTGTAACACTGTGATATTGCATGTAGTTTGGGAAGAGAATACTCAAGAAAGCAAAACCTTTGATCTAGATTTACACAGGATTTTATGAAGTATTACAACAGATATTTAAACAGGTATCTCAAGATGGGAAATAATAGAAATCTATTTTGCTCCTAGGCACTACTGTAGTCCAATAAGTTTTTTTTTTTATTATTATTTTTTAAATCACAGTAAGTTTTATTCTAACATAATTCAAAACAATCCCTATTAAAAACATGGAAAGCGGTATTCTCTCCAGAGCTGCTCCTCTCTTTTAGCTCTGATACAGGGCTCATGCCCAGACCTTTCCTGTTGCTGACACTTGCCCAGCTTCCTGCTATAGATTTAGAGGAATGGACTACAGAGCCTCACAACAGAATGGAACTGGGAAAGAGGAAGAACCTACTGGCAAGGAGCACACACTGGGACTCAGATGCATGGGGTATTCAAGCCATTATTCAGGTTCACCCTCTGGTTAAAGGAGATGCCTAACAAATAGAGGTCTTTTTTGTATGCCCCCACCCTTCTTTTTCATTGTCAAAGTGAGTGATTTTGACCAAATTATGCTTTTTCATGGAAAATAATTAAATAAATAAATAATTTGGTCAAAAAGACAACAACAAAAAGTTGTTGAAAAAATGTTTCACAACTACCTTCAGAATAGCTCTAGTCAAGAACTTGGTTTCACTCTCACAGTTACACTACCACATTTTCCCCCTCACACACAAGTATGACCTTTAAGAGCATGATTATCAGTACTGAAGATACAGTTTCATGTGGTTTTACAGCAGCTTTCCTTACACCTGAACCTCACTACCCAAAATGTTCCAAACTGAGGCAAGATAAGGTAGAAATGGCCAGGAACGTCTCACAGAGCCAGGGAACAAAGCCAGGAGGACCCTTTTCCTGGGCCACTATGCAGACAAGGAGAGGCTTGGCAGAAATACAATGGTCACATTTTTTAAAGTGTTAGAGGAAGCTGAAGTAAAGGTACATAGTCAAAAAGGGGGTGAGAAGATGGAAGGAGTTGTCCTGGGGAACAAACATGACTGAGCTTTCAGTAGCACTGCCTGACTTGCAAAGTCAGCAGCCCACTGTATAGCCTACCTATAGTGCATCTAACAGCAGTGCTGTATACATCACTGACAGCCCCCAGAATACAGTCCTTTACTGTTAGGCCATCGTGTTCAGCCACTGGGTGGACATGTTTGTATAAAAACATTAAAATATAGCATTGAAAACATGCAGTATTTATCAGCAACTGTCAGCTCTGTATCTCCTACAGCCTTTTCGCTTCCTCACATATACATATATTTACATCATTTTCAAAATGTGCATTATTAAGCTGACTGTTATGGCTCCTCTGGAGTGGTTACCGTCTATTATGTAAACATATCAGCGCTACGATTTATAACACTCCCGTTATTTACCCAACAGAATGTGTAACTGTTCCAAGCAAGCCATTACCGTCTGCCACGTAAAGTAAATCTATCTTCAGCTGCTTTTGCAAGCATGAGTTATAACGACACTTAACGTTTCAATAGTGCCATACACATTGGAAGATCTCAGCGCGCCTTATAAACATTAATGAATGAATTTAGATTTAAAAACAGTCCCATGTGGCAAGAATTAGAGCTAAGCCAATATTTCACAACCAGGTCCCGATTCAGGAAGAAGCTTAATATGGGCACCAACTTCAACACAGCTGCTTATGTGCTGGAAGCTTCCCATGTACCCAAGTTCCCAGGTGACTACAAGCCTACGGGGCCTACAACATTTATTTTTCATCTCTTTCTGTTTGCAGAACATGATCAGCTTACAATCTTAACACAGGAGGGCTCTTTGCAAACCAGTCTCTTAATTCTGTAAGACATTTGGTTTGAATTTCACGCGCACACACACCCATATACCACATAGAGCGTTCATTCTTTCCTTGAATTCTGTGCAAACCCTCTGCAGAAGAACCTTTCATCCATTAGTAACCCCACTGCACTGTGCTCTTTGAAGGGTTGGGGGAGGCAGACAGTAAAGTCAACCAGAGTTTCCCCCAGCTGGGCAGCAAGGACAGAGCTCTGTAATCGGACACTTCTGCGTGTTGGAGATTTGGAATTTTGAAAACTGTTAACAGAGAGAGGAGCTGCAGGTGTCCAGACCAGAAGGTTAAAACCCCATAAGTATCCACTGCAGGACAGTGTGAGGAGAGGGACATGGTAGCAAACAGTAAACAAAAAACATCACTTTTGCTGATAGTTTTCATCTGAAATCCAAGATTTTGGATTTCTCAGTTATGCCACGACCACAAGTCATTGCCCTGAACTTAACTTCTAATGATAGCTCAGCTGGGAATAAGGGAAATGGAAATGAAATTTTATATTAACCTCATTATGAACATAAATACAAAATGTCAAATCATCCTCCAATTACAACAGCTGCTAGGACACTGAAAGCAATGGAGTAATAGTAGCACATATGAGAAAAAGATTGTATCTTTTAATCTGATTTAACTAAAAACTCCCAAACTCTCAGATAAAACATCTTAGTAAATACTGTCCCTATAAAAATAGTAATTAACTCATTTAAAAGAGCTCATAAGAGGCATCAGTTTTTCAAGGAAAATGTTGATGTATGTCTATTCATGTTCCTGTAGCTGTGAGCTGATGTAGGATACCTGTGCCTGATAGCATTTCTCCATTATAAGGCACAGTGAAGTGAGTCAAGAAGTTGCATTTTAAGAAAGGAATGAAGCATTAAAGCTCTAAAAATTAAGCAGGTTGCTAGTGCTGAGTCATATTGGATTACATTTGGTTCTGACCATCTGTTTCTGAACTGCATCAAAAGTATGTAAATGCTCTTTAGAGCTTATACACTGCACCACTACTCTAAGTAGCAGGCATGGTTCATAGCTTTCTTCTTCTTCTTCTCAACACAAGTTAGATAAAACTGTAACTCTGGTACCAAAAGGGTTTTCAGGAGAAAATTCCTACACAATTCTGTGCACAGATATCAGATTTACTGTGTTTGCAAAGGTAGCAGCCCACTGAAAATTCATGCATATATATATGTATTTACATATGCCTTCTTCGATGGTATGTGGAAGCCAGGCTGCATGTATACAAGATGTCAAGTAAACACTGGTTGAAGAATGGACAGATGTACTAAAACAGTGCATCTTGCAGCAACTTGACATTCTGTGCTGCCAAACTGCAGGGGAAAGCAATACATAGCAGGAAAACAACTCACAGGAAGGTTACAGCTAGACTCTCCCCTAGCTTTATCATATCCTCTTCTGTTATTTATTGCTGCTTATAGCTTCCCATTCACCCTGCAATGATACAGGAAAATGCGATGTCTGGAAAATTGGTGGAAGTCACTCCCTTAGCACTTAATGAACCTGGTTCTTATCTGGCAACTGATCAACCTTGCTGCACCTCCATTTAAATCCATGGAGTTTAGTGTTGATTAACACTTGCATAGCTAAGGTAGGCATCATTTCCATAGTCTCTCATATCTGATACTAAATTTTATGCAGTGACTGAGCAGACTTCCATACAAGTCTCTCTTCACATTAAAAATTAAAATCTGGGCTCTGTGAAGCTAATGACAAAATGCCCCCTGATTCTGACTGTTTTCTGGCTTTTCAAGAATATCTAAGCAATTTAGAATGGACAGGACAAGTGCACAGTAGAGAGAGACATTGACATGACAGATGAAGATGAATGATATAAAAATAGAGAACTTTGAATTTCCCTTCTATGGATTTAATTTAAGTCAGATCCTTCAACATTGTATGGATGTGGTTTATACTGAAGAGATTGAGAACAACCCCTAAGCAGTGAATTGAACACTTTATCATTCAAAAATATAATACAAAAGCCAGTTAAAAATACAAGATATGAAAGACCTGGGAAAAAAAATAATGGTTACGCTGTCATAGTTCCTAATGATAAATGATGTCTCGCATGTAGATTGAAATTCACTTGCTTTTCTGCTTATGATGAGTTTTTCCATTTTAGATTACTGAGTAGAGGACTTGAAATATTTCTAATTACAGGGAAATTCTGAATTGGAAAATATATCTCATTTCTTTACAAGCCTCTTATTGGTTTTCCAAGAGATACACAAGGTGCCGATTTGAAAACCAGCAGACATGGATGGATTCCAGCTCTGCAGATAGCAGAGGTTAGTATGCAGCTGGGCCCTGTACATTAGCAAACATGGTTATTTGAAACCTAAATGTATGGGTCCTTTGTACTATTTCTTTTAGTACAACATAAGACATAAGAATACATTTGATCTTTCAGCATGAAAGGTACTGTGGGGCCACACAAAGGAGCCTCCCGCATCAGCACAGGTTGTGGGAATGACCCTATTCCAGCTCCTCTCTCAGCTTCCACTGTAATAGCACTCCTCTATAATAGGAACAAAACACACAGGCAGAGTAGGGAATGCTAAAACTATTTTCTTTCTCATGGCCCATTAACAAAACATACTTTAGAGAGGTCTCAATTTACAGAGGGAGCCAGGCCATCCTAAGAGCACAAAAGTACAGGAAAATCAGAGGTGGTTTAAATTCCTTCACTCTCTTTCTCTCTTCCCCCAATCCCTACGCTGGCCACAGTGACTGAAATCAAAGCACGTGGTTTATGCCACTGCCAGCTAGGATTTTGAATTTAGAAATTCTGAACTTTTAAGCTCCTTTGAGTAGTAGTTTAACCAGACAACTTCCAAGGGACTCTTCCAAATTTATTTATTTATTATGTATGTTTCTATGAGGATTAATTAAAAACAAATCTACCAGTGAAACTAGTCAAGTGACATCATCTTTTCTGAGCTTTTTTTTTTTCCATCTTCTGTTTAGGAAACTAATGTCATACATTTCAGGAAGCAAAGGGGAAGTGAAGTTCAAATAAGAAGATACAAATCAGAATGACTTTTGAATGACCAGCATCCAAAAAACTGACCTCCTCTTACATGTGTTCCCATAATAATGTAGAGATTTAGAGTATTTTCCTTCCTCTTGCAATCATAAAACTTCAAACTTAACACTAAGGCATCCCTAAGTGGTGCCTTCCCTCTTATTTTTTTCCCAAATGACTTTCAAACTACACTGCAGTTTTGCACCTTGACTAAAAGCAAATGGCTTCTGATATCCTCTGGAAAAGACTATGACTGGCATGATTTTTGTCTAAATCCAGGCCTTTAAGTGAAGACCCTAAATGAAGAGTATAGTCTCCACCTCTATTCATTGTATGGTCTTTTGAAAATCCTTTGCCAATAGAGGCATGCAGGACCTTAATTAGGTATACAGTATCCAACAGTAGGAAACAACCATAAAAATGCCACAAATTTAGATTAGATTACCCATTTGAAGAAAATGCAATGGAGTTAATAATTTCATGGGATTACTCAGATGCTTCCAATAAGGTTTATTTGCCCATATTTCATAAGATCAAAGAGCTTGAAATTTCATGAGACTAATATTGAGCTTGGTAGATTATAACACTTCTCTTCTACTTCTGTTGCCATGTAACTGCTGGGTGTAACAAATATCAGGGTTTATTTACCAGAATTTTGTTTTCTTATTCCTACTAATCATACTATGCCAGAAGGCACTTTTGTTTGTACTAAACCATGCATACACACTAACCCACTAATCTTGCTCACATAAGCACACTACATTTTTTTCTTCCAAGACATTGACTTCATCAGTATACATTAAATCAACTTTACGTGCTTTGGATCTGCTGCCTTTAGTCTTGACTGAAAGCATGGGCTGAATGTCCCTGTCAGTTCCATCTCTTTTCACGTCAAGTCCATTAGAGTGAATAGACTGCCGTGAGGTAATCACTGAAGATGACATTTGGCCCCAAACTGATAAGTGATCCAATCGCTTTACCCAGCTGCATGGTATTTTATATGAGAGTTTTGTTTTGAGCTGGCTGGAGATGGCTGTAAGGAGGAGTGACTTCCTGGTAAAATCTGAAGCAAAGGCCAAAGCCTGATGTCTTCATTTTTGTACAAGTGACTGCAGGTAAATGTATTCTTAAAAGTATTAATAATTGTAAGTAGCCTTTTCTAAGGAAAAGTGAAATACAAAAGTTATAGGAGAATAATCAATCAGAAATTGTAGTTTTATATTTGGGGAAAACCATCTGTTTCAAAATACCCAGGTTATGGTTTACCCAGAAATTACTTGTGTGGGTTTTGGGATTCCTAGAAAGTGGTTAGATGCCTGTGAGAGGCACAGTAGGCTCTGCTATCAATACTGAAATGAGTCACTCCCCAGTTCCGACAAATGTTCAAGGAGGAGATCTTTGCATGGGATATGCAAGACTGTATTTTTCACCAGTAAAGATTGCTGCTGTATATTGCCTAGCTACAATTTGGCAGAGACCCATGGCTAGGTGGCAATGCAATCTGCACTGGTGAGACCACTTACCAGTGCCTGTACACACCTCCATGCGGTGGCCCTGTTTGGGGGAGGTGTCTCCGTAATGTCTGAAGAGCTGCTTCTCCCCAGGTCACTTAAGAATCAGTCTGCACCACAACAAATATCCCTGGGATCTTAAATACCCCTCAAAGTGGAGCGTTTTGGTCATATTTTTCTTGCCTTAAAAGTTCTGGTTTATAAAACCAGAACTGCAAATAAGGGCTGATTCTGCAAAATACAAGCCTCCCTGTGCCCTGCTGGTTCTGTCTGCATGGAGGAAGCTCAGTGCTTTTCAGGGTTTCAGTCAAATATAGATCACTCCAGCAGTACTGCCTCTACCACTAGGATTCCCAGGATTAACCTACCCAATCCTCCTCGGGGAATGACGACTCCCATTTTCCCTTTCTTATAAAAGTTACCAAAGACATGGTGTTATATAGCCACTGAGTTTGGCACTGCTTTACAGCATGTCTCCTACAATGCCACTCTGGCAATATAAAGTGTTGATTAGTGCAGCTCTAAAGCCCTTTGCAATATAGTAATAAATGCTTTGCATTTCTGCCAAACTTTATAGATATATAATATCACTGCAGCTTTCTTTAAAAAAGATAAAAAGAGAGGCATCATCCTGCAGGGATCCTGCCAACTGATTCTCTATCCACTGTAGGACTTTTATCCTTTAGTGTTTCTAGGAAGAACAGGTGAATTAGTGGAAAGGGGGGACAGGGAGAATCCTAGGGATTTCACTTCAGAAAATGGGGCTCACCTCACCTAACTTCAGCTATCTTGAAGAACTAAAATAATTCATGTGGATTAAAGGGCAAGTCTTAAAATGGCTGCAGTTAAGATGTGACCCATATATTGAAGCCTACTTCTTACATAGGAGAAAATTTGTAAGTTCCAGTGAATAGATGACAGGGTCCATTTTCCTTTTAACACAGGTTAGAGTTTCAAGCAACTTTTTATACCCACTGTTTCTGATCTATGATTCAAATGATGAATTCTTGCTTCTTTGCTCACCTAATGGCTTTCGCTCTTATTTACAAACTGAAAAGTGTCATGCTTGGTCCTAATATTTGGTAAATATAAAGGCATTATTACTAATATGAATAGACACCAGAGAACCAGCCTTCAGGCTGGAAGGAAAATGAAGCTCTGTAGGACTGAGGGAATATGGCCTGGAAACTGAAACCAGGAGAAAGAGAGGAAGGCAATTTTAAAGACGCCTGCTGATAAATGCTTTTGTGGCCCTGTTAAATGATCACATTCACTCTGGAGTCAGATTTGTGCAAGAACAAATCTAGGAAAAATGCCAAACAAAATTATTTCAGTTTGGGGAACTGTTTCTTATGCCGGAATACTAAAAATTTAAAATCCCCCTCCACAGTTTTCCCTTTTCTATTTCTCTGGCATTATTTCAGAATACATTACAACACAATAGTAGTGGCATTTTGTAGCCATGATGGTTGAGCAATGTTAGCTAGTGTGAGCCTGCCTGCTGCTTCTCCTTCAGACCTGAAGAGAGAGAGGCTTGCATGCGTGAAGACCTGTCTGTGTTCTCCAAGTGCTTCAGCTGGTCTAATGCAAACATTGGCCTCTATTTTCAAGATGGTAGTTGCTTCAAAAAGAACATGCAGACACCTTTAGTGTCATAGGTTACTGAACAAGACGAGGATCAATGCTTCCCTAAAACAAAGACTGAGCAAGAATTGAATGAATGTTTCCATCTAGCAAGCAAAGAGGCAGGAGCAGTGCTAGGGGAGCACAACAGCAAGTAAGGAATGTAAAAGAGGACTTTGGGAATAACATCTGACACCTGCAGCCTCACTAGCAGGCAGATATTCAGCTCTCTGCAAAAATGACTCATACTAATTTGAAAGTGTAGAAAAAAAAAAAAAAAAAAAAAGCTTTGGCAGTACAGGAAAAGAGGCAGCTCTCATTCCACAGAACCAAAATGCTGTTCTTTAGAAAATAGCATATTCAATATCATTTTAATCTCACCAAAATCATTTCCCAAGATCGAGAAAAGAAAGAAATGGTGGGTGAACATCCTCTTGCTAACAAGCACTATTGAAGATTTGTAGAGTCACTCACAGATAAACAGATAATTACAGATTTGTTAAATAGTTGTAATTATTCTAAGTCATTTATGGAAAGAAAAGGTGACACTAGGATGTTGGGGAGGGTGAGACAGAGGAAAGATTTGAAAAAAAAGTGTTCTGCTTTTTACCTCCACACTCTTCTCCTTAATTCCTGAGAGCAGCACTACCTAATAGAAATAACAGCTGAAAAATCCCAGTATGAGAACAGCACAACCTGTGGGCAATGGTTGGCAGTAGAAATGACGGTGTCCAAAACTCACACCTCCTATGATTTACAGGCAAGTCTACATCCCTACACTCATTACAGCTAGAGCTTATTGTGACTGTTTCGCTGTCAAGGCATCAGCACTCTGCTGTTTCTGGATAAAGGTAAAATGACATCATAGAAAACGGACACTTCAAATTGCCTCCAGCTGTTCTACCCAGTTCCTATCATTCCTAAGGCTGCAGTGCTGTGGCCTTTAGCAAGGATATCTGAGAACACAATAAAGATGACATTTCTCCTCTGCAGAAAATTACAGATTTATTTTTTCTTCACTTCTTTGAATAAAAAAATAAATAAAAATTTTAAGAATTTCTCATGAAAATGAAAAATACCCAAATATTCTGTTTGGAAAAACAAAACACACACACACAAAACCACTTCTCAACTTTTCATTCTCCCAGATATGGAGGAAAGACTATTCTGGGTAGTTTAGGTCAATTTAAGAAAGAAATATGTTGACTCTTTTTCGTTCAGTGTCTGTAAATGACATCTACAGATAAAAATAGATATTTTTCAGAAAGAAAAAAAAAAAAAGAAAGAAAGAAAGAAAAAATTCTACAGTTTGTATCTGGAAAACTTCAACAGTGTCTACATGAAAGCCCTAAGAGAGGCCCCCAGCACGAGATCTCAGCTGCATGACACTGGGCCAAACTCCACGTGGACCAAGGACTCCTTGGGTTTTTGGGATCAAAATGCTTGGGAGAGCTCCTGGCAGCTATGAAAACCCATAGCAGTCCCTTGGTGCTGAAGAATTGAGTGTTGCTGGGGTCTACAACCTCCTGCCAGGCAAAAAGTGTGAAATGACGAAAACCTCATTATGGTTTGTTGTCGGTTTGCTAAAACTGACAGAGATCCACAAATCATTCCAGATGTGATGAGTCACCCTTTTCTGACCAAAAAAGAAAAAGAAAAAAAAAAAAAGAGGTTTTACTGGAGAACATCCAACACATTCTATTCTTGGGATGCTTAGAAATTCTCCCGTACTAGACTTCCTCTTGTTCTTTGACCTACAACAAAACACAACCACAGCTAATGGAGCTCAGTGCAGCACGCTTCAGTCTGCCGGGCCTCTGAGTGCATTTCCCACGAGTATCTCATTTCAAGGAGTACCACTACTTTCAAGCTAAAAGCACCTACAGCACTGCCTTACCAATGTGCTATCCTTTTCACTGTGATTGCTGAAAATCTTTGGCCTCAGAAACAGAGTTAAAGAGCAGACAAAACAGAAAGACCATTTAGTTAAGAGGATTAAGCCAAATGAAAAGTTTACTTTTCAGAACAACTAATATCTTAAGCATCCCCAAATTTGCCTTAAAACTGAATTTTGGCAGATGAAAAGGCATGTATTCATCTTACGGCAAACTGGAAAAAAGTTAATAATTCCCACCAAATCAAGGAATAATTATGTCTTGAAATGTGAATTTTGACTAGCCTCGCCAGAAGCAACACTGTTTTCAAGCACTTGTTAGCAAAGAACCGAGCCTGATGCGATGGTGTGCTTGTTAAGTGCTGCACTTATCTGTCCATCCAGTTCCCAATAACACGCTTAACCAAGCATGGCAGCGCAATGGTAGTCTCAGACACATTAAGCTTCTAGCAGCTCCGTGAAGCTAGACAGCTAGGTAGACATAGGCTATTAGTGTTTCTTGTGAGGGAAAAAAAGTGTGGTAATTAGTAGATACCAGAAAGCCTGCAGTATCAAAGGCTCCATAAATGACCCCTTGTTAAAAAGGCTTCAGCAAGACCTTTCATCTTAGATTGTGAAGTCAGTCAGTCACCAAAAAAATTCATAGGAAAGTAAGTTTCCTTCACTTCAATAATTATGGAAAAAATGGATTTATTTATTTATTTATTTATTTATTTTTATGGAAGAAACCACAAGAATGTTATTAGGAAGTATAATTTCTTGATAATTTCTACCATGCTGGTCTTCACCATTTGCTAATACTTCTCTGTACAAGGATTAATATAACTAGGAGTTTTTTATGCCAGTTTTAGATAGTCACAGAGTTGGGAGTCAATCTGGCTGTGATAGTGTGTGTGAGACAAGGTGAAAACAGCTTGTGTGGGCAAAAAATTAGCTATCTTTTAATAACTCTATCAGTCAGTCTAACAAAATATTTAGCTTCTCCTTACACAGAATGCTTCATCTGTTGTTAGACAAGCATAGCTTGCAGAGATTTTCACTGCAGCTTTGCAAAAACAATAGATGGCAGAAGAGAAATAAGATGGCAGAAGAGCAGTAGGAACAGCAACATTGTAACCTGTGTTGACTCTGGTTTTAGTAAAACAACAAATTATATGAAAAAATAATATTTTGTCAATAAAAAAAATGGACTGTTGGCCCACAGTCCCCTCCATGTTTTAGATTAAATGACAGGCATACTCATACTTTACGTAAAGAAGAAACAGAGAAACCTGGGACCTCCTGCAGCAAGTGAGAAGAGAGCCAGTGAGGATATTAAAAAGATCCATTACAACTTAAATCATTTTATCAATTTTTGAGAACAGAATGTTTAAATTGCTAAATGTTAAGAAAGAAAGCAAACCATTCCAAGATATTTAAGCAAATTATTGACACGTAGTTTAAAAGCTGCAAGGACTCAGCAGCAGTGTAAATTTGCATTTCCATAGTCATGCCTGCTGAGATGATCTCAGATGAAACAGTGGGATCCACATATGTAATTTAGTGCAGGAACTATTCAAGCCTGCTCTAGTGAAATGTATAGTATATCCAATTATTTTTATGCATCCTTATTTGCAAAATGCTAATGTTCCTCAAAAAAAATCTAACCAATTTAGTTTCAATCCTGTCTGGAAATTAGTACAAAATGACAACTGGCTTTTTTGAAAAGTGTTGTCTTGACTGTTCTGACGTGCTTAGCAGGATGATGCAGTGCAACAGATATTGTTAGGGCCAAAACAAAGCGAAGCAAAGTGAAGAAAAGGGGAACCCTGACCTAATGGTCTTGCTTAAATTCATTCTTATTTAACAGAACATTTAAATACCTGCCTTGCTGTTTCAAAGTCTAGCAGGTATCCAGTGGGTATCTAGTGCTTGTTTATTCAAATTTATTTTATAATCTCCAAGTGCCTCTGAATTATTTACTTCACAACACACTGGTGATAGTGAAATATTGTTTATTCTGTCACTGTAGAACTGAAGCCTAGTTTCCCCTTTTCATGGTTTTTATCTGTAAGTGGGCCCATTGCCTTGACTAGGGTGTCCAGAATAGTTTGCGTTGTCACTGCTCTTGCTTAGCCACACCTAACACCAGCCAGTCAATTTCGCATACCACCTAATGCAAATCCTAGATCCCCAGCTGTCCCACAGACCTACATTTTTCCTCATTTAAAGGCATTTCTAGCATACAACTCATGCCATGTACAATACTTGTCTGTCCTGTGCTTGAAGTGGCTGTTTCCCTCCTTGAAACTAAGTACAGATCACATTTAATTTCAATGCTGTTTTTAAACTCTTCTGGATAAAGACACCCCACATCCCTGTAGGCAGTCAACTTTCCTATTTCATGTAGGATAGCTTAAGGAACATTAGCATAAAGGTCTCAGCTCTCCTCCAGGCCCCATGTGATCCCTCATTTGTGCTGAGACATCTTTAAAACCTTTTAAAGGTTCTCTCACCAGTGGAACAACCTTTGTTCAAAACCTCTGTAACTGTTAATTTAATCCAGGTAGACATCTGGTTATTCCACCCCAGAAAAAAATGTAAGGACTGGTCCATCAAGCAGCATGCATAACCAGGAAAACAAGATGCTGAAAGAGAGCCACACTAGTAAATGCAGTGGAACAAAAAGCAGGTCCAAGTGTTCATACTGAGGATTCTGTACAAGTCATTTTGTCCTTTTCACCTCACACTTGAGTTAGCCCAATTCCCTGGACTCATGTTCCTACATTTCAAGGTGGATCTCTCAAAGTAAGGTGTTCCATAATCTCAGCTAGACCCTCTAAGTCTGCAAAAGCCAGACACCACCACAAAAGATCTAAGCATTGCGGCATTTACTCCCTTTTGTTTGTATATGACAATAAAGAATTTGTGACTGGTCACCAGGTAGGTCCATAGAAGAGCTGCTCATCAAATTTAAATTTCATTCTAACTACTGGATAATCCTTTCACCTGAAGATGAGGACTTAAAACTTTATCGGTGTTCATGTGGCAAATGGAAGAAGGGGTTATCTAGACACACAGAGCAAAGGTAGAAAATAGGCTTAAAATGTCATTGCTAACCATTTCTGTGAAATGATCCATTACTAAATATACTTTTTCCTTTACATACCATATCTGAAAGGGGGATTATGATCCAAATGTCATTTTTAATTGTATTTTATGTTCTTGACTTTGCAACATTCAGAATGAACTCTCTTCCTCTCAAGGAGAGACTGTACTCTTCTGAGCCATATAACATAAATGAATTATTTACAGCTCCAAAAGAGAGGTTTCTTGTTAATTGGTAGCCACGTAAATCTGAAGAAAAATTAGCTGTTTCACAAGACAGAGACAGAATGCAGAAGGAATGAGTATACAAACTTCATTTACAATTTGGTTCATGTGGTCCCACATGGAGTTTAGAACACAAATCAAAAGCTATTTAAGATACTTCCTTTACCAACGCACATATGAACCAGAGAGAACACAAACAGGAACAGAGGTATGTGCTGCACAGCAGACAGTGTGAACAGAAGGTGAATTACAAAAAAAAAAAAAAAAACAAACAACAAACAACAACCAAAAAAAACTTTTAAAGGAAATGTGTCACTTTCTGCCATTCAAATATGTTTATTTTTACACTAGTAAACTTATAACTGTTCTAATTTTATCAGATTTTTTTTTTTTTCTTTACTAACTTGAAAACTAGAATCCCTAATTTGAGCACTAATTTTACTGTAACTGAACAGATTTAGAGACAGAAAGGGCAGAATATTTTTATCTTCTGATGTAAGATCAGAAGCTGCAGATGTTTCAAAGGTACTAAAGCTTTCACATCTCTAATCAAGGGCAATGGGGTAAGAGATTAAGAACTCAAAACCAGAAGCAACCATTAGATGCATTTGGACTGCTTATATTTAAAGGGCATTCTGCTGGGTTCATTAGCATTTTGGACTTCTTGATTAATTTTAGGACCATCTGATTTTGGAGAACATTTTGAGGCAGGTTCCTGGCCCTCTTGAAGCCATGGCACAGCTGCATCTATACTGCTGGCACAGAACAGCCTCATAGCAACACGTTATATATTGTGGCATAAAAGCGGGGAAGGGAACTGCTGGTGTTACTTGTGCTCCTAAATACATTAGAAATTAGGAAGTTTTGCAAATATTCCTTGCAATAATTTATAATGTGAAAAGCAATCAAATTATTTCCTTTAGCACTGAGACCAAATTGAAAGGGAATTGGAAATCTCATAAAACTGTTTATATTGACACTGATGTGACTTTGTTTGGATTTGCTGAAAAAGCCTGACTGAAAACCATCACTAAGGTTACTGATGCTGTCTTCCGTCCTTTGCCAGTGGCAGGAAATCTGGGATAATGAAGCATTTAAAATTTCAAATCTTACCATTTTCATGAGCAGGGAATATGCCACAACATTAAGGAGAAAGCATTTCATAGAACAGCAAAAGCAGTGTATGTGACAGAGGAATGACTATTAGAAGCCTGAAGTTAATCATTTCAAGACATGCAACTATCTCCAACTAGAGTGTCTTTCTTAGGTTTATGCTGTCCTAAATATCAAACAGGCACAGTAAAACATGCATGGCCTGCCACAAGGTATCAGAAAGAGAAAGGTTTTCAGGAAAGAGAGAAAACAGCAAACATACAAGGGTCCAATCTTTGAGACTCCTAATGGATGAGGATATAACTATTTTTTTCTAATCTATCAAAAATGGACAAGTATTTTAGACTGCCCTCCGGGTCAGCAGGAGATTTGGTGTTCACTTCCAGAAGATAAACAACTCAGAAACCCATCACATTAATTCTGGTTCTTCAGATCCAAACTTCTGTTTTGATTTTTTTTTTGCATGGTATTTACAGGCAAATTCTGTTTCAAGTCCAGACAATACTGTTAAGGTAGTGCAAAAGCAATATTACACTAAGGTTATATATTTTTCAAGTTTTCACATAGAGCTGACAGCCCATTCTACTGATCCCAAACATGAAAACGCACAGAAAACTAGCTTTTATAATTGTATGTTACTTACAATTTTATGTGATGTCAACTATTATTAAGGAAGTACTACTGCTTACAGCTTTAACCATAAATAGTCACATAAAGAATCAAGATCTAATTCACAAATTTCTTTGAGGTGGGTAAATATTTCTTTCCTTATACAGAAAAGGTAATGATTTGCATAAGCTGAGTGACCATCCCTTAAAGGCACAACACTACAACTCAAGAATTCCTGTATTTAATTTTTGTTTATTTTTCTACTGTGTTGTATTTCAAATCAGAATTCTTTGACTCTGAGGATTTACACTAGGTTACACATGGACAATGAGACTGTAAGGGTGAATTCTTCTGGTGAATTCTTCTGGATTTTCTTTCTCACCTCCCCCTCCCCCCCCCCCAACCCCCCCAGTCTCAAGTGAGTGGCTTTCATAATTTTCTAAAAATAAATAAATAAATAAATAAATAAATAAATTCAAGATTTCAGCACCATTTGAAATTGAATTTTCTCAAGTTACCATGCCTTTGGTACCTAATTTTCTTTAAGTATCTACAGTTGCTCTTTTCCTTCCCCTCTTCATCTTAGACTTCTTGTCCTCTCAGACTTCTGTAATTTATGTGACAGGGAACGAAAATAATTCACTGATGCTTAAGGTCATTTTAAAAATTTTATACTTTGACAACATCTTGATCTGCTTCCCCCTTTACAGAACTGACTGAGAACAATAAGCCTGGTTTAGACCAACCAAGAATCTGCCATGTTCAGGATCACACCAGCTGTCTGTGACAAAAGCCAGTTTTCATCCTTAGTGCAATGCTGAATCCATTGCTACTGACTGCAGAGCTGAAGTAACTGCACAGTTTTTATTAAATCAAAGTGATAATCAGTTCCTCAAAACTAAATAGTTATTTTCTATTGAGGTATAGGATTATATATAAGCTCTTCCAGCTAACCTTACCTCAACAGAATCAGGTGTAACTTTCTGAATCTGGTCTATATTCATTTCAAGACTCTCATGTATTTTCCCCATTCCAGAAATAAAAGTATCTAAGAAAATAACACAGGAAAAACTAGCCACTAACTGAAGACTGCCCTGTGTTCTGAGGTGTCCTTGTATTCTTTCCTCCCCTTGGCCACATATATGCAGCTCTAGGTGCCTGGCCCCTCACTTTCATCTGAAGGAGAGAGAATAAAGAAGAAAACAAATAAAAACAAACAAATAGATCGATAGATAGAAGCTGTTTCAACATGCCTTTTAAGAATTTCTTGCCCTTTGCTGGCCACTTTCTTCCATTTTGAAATGGAGGAATGTGGCAAATGACATAAATGCTGGTCAGTTGTGCTTTGGATTCTCCTCAGCTGACTTACAATTTTATTTGCTTAATGCTTACAGAATTTGTATCTCTGGAAGCTACAGCCTATTTGAAAATGTTAAGCACTTGGTTATTTCCACTGCCACGACCATTTTGGTACCAAAATAGATACTGTCAAACTTTCAGTAGTTTGAATAAAATGAGTGTTAAAGAGAAAGAATTTGTATTTGTTGAACTCAAACTACAAGAGTTTTCTAAACTTCAGTTAACATTTCTGAGCTCACTGTCTCACTCAGATTACCATCAAACATTATGGGTCAGATTTTGAACTTGTTCAACAAGAAAAGAATCTCAGTAGAATTTTCCATAATGCAAAACTTGTGTGAGAAACTTCAGGCTGCTCCCTTAGAAGACTCTAGCATGGAAGAAAGGTCAAAGAAGCTGTAGAATTTCAACTGCTCTGGGTTTCAGAGTTGTTTCTAAACACCAGGTTAGCATAAGCTACTGTCCCCAGTGGGCTGCTCTAACTTCCAGTGCTGGTAACATTATCAGTAGGCCAGGCAGGGAGCTTGTGTTCCAAGTCAGAATATCAGTAAAAAGGAAAAACAAAGATAGAAAGTGAATTATTAGTTAACAAAGAATGTATCTAAATACAACAGAAAAAAGTTAGATGCTTTTAGTGAAGCATGGTTTCTCTTTAAGATAAAGTTTTCTTAAATCTTTTCTCTTAGGTAACATGATCTCCCATCCTTTGAGGATATTTTGGGACAATTAACCCCAATATTTTTGTGCTCAAGTCAATATTTATCAAGAAAAAGGAATTCTGACCAACTGTACATAAAGTATAACCCTGTTCCCAAGAGGTTAAGTGAGATAAGCATCTTATACTGATTTTTAGCCAATGCATATCCTGTATCTTTTAGCACAATCAAACAAGTACAACTCATGTTTTTTTATCAGTCTGATTTGGCTGACTATTTCTGTAGCAATGCTGTAAAGAATGTGCCCACATCCTCAAGAGTCTTGGGTTTTAACATCATTCAATTTCTGAGGAGGTATAGCTGAGACAGATGTAAATTGCACTACTGAGGGATTTCTGCAAAATAGGTTCTCATGCCTTTTGACTTCAACCCAGATTTTTCTTTAGGAATGGGTCTTGTTCAAAGGTACTGAGAATTTTCAGTTCTTCTGAAAGTTAGTGAGGTAGCACTTTTTTGTTTTATTATTATTATTTTTAAAAAGTCACTACAGGAGTCTAACATTTCGGATTCTGCTTCAAAGCATACCTATCTCAGCTGACCGTGTTTTCTGCTCTGTTTTGGGCAGAGAGCAAAACTACACACCAGTCCTATCTTGACATCAACAGTTACTTATGTTTCTCCATTTTTCCACTTTTACCAGCTGCCTCATTGTACTATAACACGTCACCAGAGACTGTATCAATTACATGAGGTTATGCTACATCTATGAGTGTAATGTAAAACTAAGGTTGAGAGAATGGCGTTTTCTCAAAACTGTGGGTAAGAAAAATGGAAGCCTTGCAAAAATGGGTACTAATCAGTAAATCAGAAACCTACAGATCTCCTGATTTATGAATTACTGTTACTGAATGAGTTATGTTACTGCAAATATATATCAAGCAAATATGCAGTTAAACTGCTTGAGCAAGTCAAAGGCTCTCTTTGCTTACATATCCAGAGGCATTTTGGAAACTTATGCTTTATGCATGAAGTTAAAAAAACATATTTAAAAGCATTTCAAACATTTCAAATACTCTGTTGTGTAAACCACAGTGAAACGAAGTGTGAAAGTGCTTCTGAATGAAAGCACCCAGATGGGGCATTTTTGCACTGACTTCATAACATGGAAGATGCTGTCGGATTCTCCAGGTAGTTGAATCTTGAGCCAGGAAAGAGTGAATGGGCCAGAACATTTCCCTTAAACCGTATGGTTGATAAAGAAAAATATGACAAACAAACAAACAGACCAAACAAACAAACAAACAAACAAAAAAAAACAAACAAAAAAAAACACCCTTCAACAAACTTCAATTAATGAAATTAACTCCCAGCTGTGAGTTTGCTGCAAAATCACTATTTTCCTTCTGTTTTACAAATCACAACTCTGTATTCGCTTTTTGTGAATGTGTACTTCATGCAATAATAGTTTTATGCCCATGGATATTAAGAAATATTATAAACCTGGTGAGAGAAATCAACACCTGCATCTTCCATGTCCATGAGCACCAAAAAAAAAATGGTACAACTCATGGCACTGTACAGTGGCATTTAGTCTACCACTATTCAACTAGTGCTATGAAGAGAGCTTTTGAGAAACTAATACAATTATGTTATTATTGTTGCCAAACAATACTGCTCAAAGAATCAGTGCTATATATAAACTCCTAAGAATGTTTTCATCAGGTTGGGAAGCCAAGTCTTTGTGAGGCTGAAAAGAAGTTTTAGTAACTGAACAAGTGTCCATTCTATGCTGCATTCCCCAAGGGTTAGAAAAATGGCAAAAGGCTACATAGTTTATGGCATATCAGCATTTCTTTCACATGCAGAACTAGAAAAATGAAAATATATCTTTGTCTTATGTGGATTTTCTTTAGCCCTCAGACTACGGAGCTATTCTTCAAATGCATTTCACTAACAAAGACTTAAACATTTACCAGAGGATCAGGCAAATTCCTCAGGCATTAGAAGCATGGTTGATTAAAAAAGCCTGTATTTAGTAATTAAAACAGTGCAACGAATCCACAACATGAAATATTTTGGAAGCATATCATAGAGTGAATAATGCAGCTGTCAAGTAAAGAAGAGCTTTTCTCATAAAGGATCACTTCACAATATGAGCATCTCCAGATCCCCTTGAGCTATAGTGCACTTTTGCATAGCTGGAGATTTTTAATATTTCTTAATAGCCAATATAAATCACAAAATTTCATAACAGTTCAAGATTTCCTAGGGTTGGTTTAACACTTATAGGAAATCACTTCTCTCTGTATTGTCTAGCTAATGTCTACATGTAAGAGCATTTGGTTCAAGCAATGTAATTAAGATTGGTTTTTGTCTATTTCTGGGCATCCTTTTGTAACTGATTTGCCATTCCCTACACTAAGTGCCTGAAAACTTTAGACTACGCAGTTAGTCACATCAAACACATCAGGAAGACCATGAAACCCCCAAATTTATGACAAACAAGTCTCAAGGAATCAAACATTGTGAACTTAACAGTGAGAAGATTCACTTTCCTTTCCTGTTACGCTACTGATGGACATGGCCTGCTTTCCTCCCATCTGCACCGCTGGATCAGAGCATGCAAGTTTCACAAAACTTTTGTAGCAGCCTTAGTAAAGGCATCTGTTATTCTTCAAGCCTGAACAAAGTCAAGGCATTTTCTTAAGTAGATTTATACCCTCAATTTCCAGTCAAGAAATCGATAAGGGAATGTTATTCACAGCTTTTATTTTCCCCAAATTTTTGTTACTTCAGTCAACAAAGAGGTTCCTCTATCTCCGTTATGTTCCTCTCAGTTACAGAGGAAAAATAATCTTGTTACAGGAAAATAACAAGGGTAAGTCTTCCGTCAGGTATTTTAGAAACCATGACTGGGACCATGGGCACCAGAAAAGTCACTTTACTTGTGACATCGACATAGCCACCTCTCTTCATACTCATTGACACTCTTCACCACAGGAAGCCAAACCTGACAAGTTGGAGGCAGTGAAACCTGAGAAGCAGCCATTATTCCTAACTGCAAGGGCTTTGGGAACTCTCTCAGTAAAACACAAAGGGATCACAGGAAGGGAGTTTCTGGGCATAGTACTCAATAGCCAGTTTACTCAGCAGCACCTTACCAAGCTACCAGGAGGTACTAGTTTGTCACTTCTTCAAGTTGCATCAGTCTTTACAGCTCCTCAGTCACAGGAGGAAAAATGACAAAATGGCATTAAGGCTCATGTGGAATTCAGTCCAAGAGATAAATAAATAATGCTTAACTAGGGAGCTTGTCTAGGTCTGGCTGGGAAGAGAACAAAATGTTCAGCTGTAATGAGGAAAAATTTACGTTGTATTTTGAGGGGATTTTACTTTTTCTTTATGCCTAAAGGTATTACAATATGGGAGATTTCATTTCTGTTATCTTCGTACTACATATATTTATGTAACACCTACATCTGATAGGTAGTATCTGCTACCACCATCTTGTTTAAACACACAGAAATGGATCCATTTAAATTACACAGCCTCTTACAAAGAGCTTCTTACTCCTTACCTCCTACAAAAACATCCATGCAGACATTCTCAAATCACGCAGAATACAAATGCATATAATCAAATTAGATCCCACTAAGATCATTATTTCTGCTTTGGTTGATTACATTAAAACTGGAGTTTTAAGAATAAGAAAAATGATCTCTTCATCAACATTACTTCTGACCAATTCATAGCCTTCTCTGTTATAGAAATATATATATATATTTCTATAACATTTATATATATAGAAATATATATATATATATATATAATATATATAATATATATATATTATCACAGGAGAAACATGCATTGTATTGCAACATAACATCAATAGAAAAGTCTACATGGCAGGTCCTAGCTAGTATTACACAGTGAAAATCCTTAATTGGTATGGATAACAGCATTAGAAGATAATTTTTGACTTTGGATATTACAGCGTACAAAATAAGTACTGCCTTCCTCTGCATATACTAAATAATGCATATGTATGTTTCTGTATACGTGGTTTTGATGACATTAAATAAGAAATCTTTGTTTTTGAGGGAAAAAAAAAAAAAAAAAAAAAGGATACATAGACACATCTGGAAGACAACCTTCAGAGCTCAGTAAGTGTAGGTCATCTTAGCTAGAATGCACACTCTCACAGCCAAAAGAACTGCCTCATGATGTGCCTGCATTCACTACACTGCAGAGGCTACACAGCTAAACATTGAGATCAGCCTTTCCTTTTCCTCAGAATGGGTGGCATGGGAGAAGGCTATGTTGGCTTTAATCCAGGTAAGAACTGCTTACCTCCAGTTGGCTAGTTGGCCAGGGTCAGAAGTTGATTCTTTGTTCTTAGTGACTTGAACCAGGACTTTGTTATTACACAAACCTTATGTTCTCTCCCTTGTCTTTTCATGGTATTTGTTTCTGAAGGCTGAGTCCTTCACGTACATGAAGTCACAGCAAGATTTGCTTTTGGCTTTGGTGGGAGAGGTATCCTGTGTGAGCACACGGTGAGCTCTATCTCCTTTTAAATTACAACATGTCAACACATTTTTGCAGCTCTATAGAAAGCACTGTAATCTTAAAACAGATGCTTGTTGTAGATAAGCAGAGAATGGCATACTTTCTGCTGATTCTAAATCAAAACAGTGTGATCTCTGCAAGCTATTAAAAACACTCTGGTCTTCTTCACCAGACAACAGCAGTGTAAGGAATACTCTGCTGCCAGTTTGGAGAGCTGTCAGACATTTGTTTCCTAGAGCCAGTATTACCTGTAATTCTTGTAAAATAGTGTTTGCAATACACATGAAGGGAGAACAAAAAATCTAGACTTCTCCAACTATTTCCACTGTTTGACTGCTCATTTTAATCCCTTTGAGAACCATCAAATAAAAAGAGAGGATTTTATTTTTTGCTGATTACCAACTTGCTTTAAAAAAAAAAACAAACAAACACAAAAACAACACAATAACAAACACCACCACCACCACAACAACAACAAAAACAAAGCAAGTCATTACCTTTTCACTCTATTAAAATCTAGTGACTGCTTTCAGTGCATTAATTTAATTAAGCTTCCAAATTTGTTCATAAGCTGTCCAGGTCACAAGAAGAATTAAAAACAAACACTGGTAATGTATTTCTGCATTACTTCTACAGGCAGCTACATTTGCTTGTATGCAGAAGCAAAGCTATCAGGATCCACATGACTGGAAAGGGCATCAGTGAAGTTTGACATTGTTTAAGCTTCTGGAAGCTCTGGTCTGAACTCTGCAGTGCCTGTGCTACTTCAGAATTGGTATGAGAGACACAGGTTTTGTAACTCAAACAACACACAGGTATTAGACATGAAAAGCTCACCACTAAATGTCGTTGATGATTTATGCAACAATAATAGTTATATTTTCAATACACATAATAGATGTGTATATCCCTGGAGACCATAGATTAATAATATCTTATCCACAATTTTCTTATTTATCAATTATTTTGCCCTCATTCTAAATTTGTCCCTCCACTTCCCAGTCCCAGTCAAGCAGCAAAACAAGGGCTAAAATTTAAAATCTCCTAAACCTGTTTGTTCTACATAACTACAATTTCTATTCATTCCAGAAATTCAAAGAAAGGCAGTTTTTCAGCATTTATAAGACGAAACAGAAAACCCACATTCTTTCCTCAGTTTTTGCCACCTCACAGCAAAAACATGACAAGAGAGACACATCATGATTCATTAAATATATCAGTCAGTGCCAAATGTACAGAAACACAGTTTATCAGTGATTAGTTCCCAACAACCCATCCTGACATTCTAATTTTAGCTCAGCAGAGGCTCAGAGACAGAGAAGAGCCAGCCAGAAATACACACATACATACACACTTTGATCCCTTCCTTGATTTTCTGTGAAAGTACAAGTGCAGTGACATTTTTAAATGTGCTGACTTCTTAAAGTAATTTAAAAGTGCTTAATCAAAAATACCATTTACTACAACATAGATAAGTACGAATTCAATGGGGCTGCTATCAACTATGGGAGAGAGACAAGTGAGTTTGTAGACCTTGACTATGAGTTTCCAAACTTTCAAGAGTTTGATAGCTTTTGAATTTAATCTTAACTCTGAATTCCCTGGGCCTTAAAAATCCATGTGTAAACACCTTTCTGCTAACTACAACATTCTTGCAGGAATCTTAATCTGAATTTTAGTACCGTTCATACCAAAACTAAATTGTTACCACTTAATAAGTAGGGCTGTTGAGGCATATGCTGTTTCTGGCACCTTTTCCTTTAGTTCTTTGCTCTACTTCTATGCACAATGAAGATTTTTACACAAAGGTGACTATCAGTACCTTTAATCCGAGCAGTGCTGCAGGCAGAGACACTAGGTTCTTCCTCCTGCTCCCTGCAGGTAGCTCTGTAGGATTCAGGTGTGCAGAAACCTTACATCAACTGTTGCACATTTTCTGTAAATCAATTAACAAAGAATTCATTGCACAGAGCTGTCAATCTAGATATTTTCACAAGTGCTGCAATAAGCTTCTGACAATGAATATCCAAGCGAAGTCATTATAGTAACAAATACTGCACAAAGTCTTGTAAATATTAACGGAGTAACAGACTATGGATCAGGATAGTAGTTCTCAAGTGAGCCTGAAGGGCAATTATTTGAACAAGCAAACAAGCTGTTCTATGTTTGTTACTCACCTTAAAAGTAACATTACTATTCAAATTGCCATAATATCCCTATATGTGAACAGGGAAAAATCTATTCTTTTATGAGACAAATAATATTTTTTTTTTCATGCTTTCAGGCCACCAAAATAAGGGTGGAATTCCTGCATTTCCAAATTATATACAGATATAGTTTGTATATACAGTCTGTATATACAGTACTCTTTCACAGTACTGACTGTGAAACAGTAACCACAAGACCCAGTTTTAAAAACAGAAATATTTCAAAATGTATTCAGACTCATCCTTTCACTAGTGAAGCATTCCTGCATTGACTTATCATTTGTCTGCATGATTTCTCATTTCCTACAGCGGTATTTCCTTTTGCAGTGAAATAATATTGCTATTATTTTCTCACTGTAACCTAGAGAACCGTTTTACATATAACCCCCTGAAACAATTTGGATCTTTATATCCCCTTGTTAATGGACATCCAGTAGCACCAAGTTCACCAAAATCATTCTCTGCATTTCAGTAATATTATCTACAAAGTAGTCTTTGTGAAGAACTCAGGAAACATCGTGTGTGTGCGTGTATGTATGCGAGAGAGATGAATTTCTCAGCGGAAAATAATGATGCAACTGAAAGTATTCTATTCATGTAAAGTTTGGCAAATACTTTTCATTAAAAACTTGCACAACAGTCAAAATTCTTTAAAAGTTTCATTTAAATCTTTTTGTTAAAAATAAGAAAAAAGACCAAGTAAAAGGCTAAAAGGGGTCAAGAAACAGTAAAAACACTAGAAGACTTGTATACCTACCCGATCAACATAGGAAATACTAATATAAGAATGTATATTATATAATATTATAATTAATATAAGAACAAGTCCATTAATATAAGAAAAAGTCCATAAAAGGAATCAACATAAGTAGTCCAAGATTGCTACTTAAATACAATTAAGTAGAAGATGAAACCCATTGTTAGATACCATAAACTGCTTAAATAAATCACTCTTTTATATCTAACAACCCACAGCTGCTAAGAAAACTATAGTGTTATTTGTTTTGCACAATTATGAGAAGTTTTTAGTTTTTCATCTTCTAAAAATGGTTTTTATTTTTTATTGTTTTAGTTTGAGACAACAGAAATGACTAAACACCACTAGCTGAAGGAGCTATGGGATTTTCAGGTTTTATTAGACAAAGATTCAAAGGAAATAATATAGATTTGGAAATTCAGAGAAGGGAATTAGAAAGGTAAGGTTAATAATTTTTTATCTTTATCAGGAAGAAATAAAAAATTAATTTTCACAAAACTGCAAGTTGCCTTTCCATTTTGAGATCTTATTTGTCTTTTAATCTTCACCATCTTTGAAAAATTAGTATAATAGCTGGTGTAGGAACAGAGCATTTTGAGCAGCAGGGGTTTTGACAGTCATACCTGTTCACTACATTCATTTGTAGAGCATGTTAAAAGATGATTAGGTCTTAGCAGCCAATACACCAGCTGTTCCTGGGATACTCAGAGCCTGATGGTGTTACTGTGTATTTAGATGTGTATTAACTTACAAGGCCCACTAAGAGTTTCATACTGCAATAACAAATGCCTTAAAAATGACTCTTGTTCTTTCTACTTCCATGTTAGATGTCATAATGATGAAAAGAGTGGAATGAAAAAGGTATCTTTTTACAGCAGAAATCTATTGGGAGATAGTTGCATATATTATCTCTCTCAGCAGGCGGCCAGGTCATTAAGTCTGCATAGAGCTCTTTCCTGTTGGAAAGAAATTGGTGCAAAGAAATCTATCCTGTTTGCATTTTGACTCAATTCTTCGGATAAGCAAAGGCAGCCTGAAGATTTGCCTCTGCCAATGTTTCCCTCCAAGATAAGAAATCTTCCATGATGGCACCTTTTTAGGTGACAGGGTGAAAGTGTCATGGATCATTTCAGACAGGTGTTATCCTTCAGTCAAGGCAGGTTTCAGTTTTGCAACTGAACAGTGCAAGGCAGCTTAAAGAACCAGCAGACAGGGCTCAGACTTGCTCCTCTGTGATTCTGTATCACTGCAGACATGCTCAATAAAAGAAAGGAGAAAATGCTGTCCAGAAACATAGGGAGAAAGGAAGCCATATGTACAGAATCACCTCATCACCTGTAAACAGTCATTTGGGACCTGATGACCCTCACAGACATTACACTTTCTTAACAGAAGCACTGTCAATCTGCCAACATACCAATCCAAGGGCTGCAGCTAGCTCCAGAAGATGCTGAGAAAAGTGAAATAGATCTTCAGCTTCTCTTTGTAAAGTTGGTATCAAGAGCTTCAATCTTCTTTCCTAGAAGAGTCATTATCTGTGGACTGGATTGGAGGTGCAGTTTAATGGAAAAGATGGAGCGGGAACCTTGTACAAGAAACAACTACGGCTGCAGAGAAGCTAGATTTTAGCTTAGAGGTCTTCTACCCTTTTCCCCAAGCAGCAGCAGGCACAATCAGGGTTAGGAAATCTGATTTATTTCACGTTCTTCAGGTTTCACTTCCTTGGGCTCAGTAGGTCTACAAACATCAACAGCAATATTTTAAATGAAAAGGCAGATACAGCAAGAGTGTCAGATTACATAGAAGCAGTTAATGTCCAGTCCCAGAAAGTTTCCCTCCTTCACACCAAATTAAATCAATAAGATTGAACAGTAATGTCAAATCAGTCAAAAGTAAAGTCAATTCACTTTCATTATTTCAAAGCAACAAATAAATCCATGTCAACCTGTAAAACACAAAATAGGGAAGGAAGAAGCAAAACTGTGGTTTAAACACTGCTATGCTATTACAAATGAATACCTGTCTTCAACAAATGACCATGAGAAATCTGCTGTCCTAACTCTGTAATGTGCTTAGCTACATGAACACTGACTTAGATGTTAGCAATCATTTTCTCACACTGCTAATTAGTTTCAGCTTGTTTTAAAGCAAAGCATGCAATGTTTGAACGGCTAACCTTAGAACCTTTCCATTTTTCAGGAGAGAGGGATGACTATCTCTTACAGCTAGACTACACAGATAATATGTTTTCCATAGGTGCTTCAAATAGGAATCAACACGTGAACAAATTAAGATATTTAGCCAATACTAAGGCATGTGAATTTGGGTCAAGAAGCATGTTACATTTTTAAACTCTACCCATAAAAGTCCTGAACTACATCTTTCTAATCTCCTAGAGTTGCTGGTGACTCAGAACAAACTTCTTCTGAATGACTGGCTCAGTGTCTTATCAAAGCAGAGGTTATAACAGTCTCAGGAATAAATTAAATAGCACTTTCACTTCTGTGAAAGTTGGAGTGCTTTGTGTTTGTTGCTAGATCTGCAAACTGTATGGATAAGCTTGGTTGATACGTCACATAAGCAGGGTAGCATTATTTTCACAGAAGAAAAGACCACTCAATTTTTTCTTCACAGAAAAAAAAAAAAAAAAAAAAAGGGAAAAAAAAATACTATTTTACTTTTGACAATTGTCTTGTTTTCCACTTATCAGAAACTGGAATCTCTACAACAAGACATGAAAGTCCTAGTTTGAGAAATCCTGTTTCCTCTAACTTCTCTAACTCTCACAGGATGTGTACATCCTGCATGGAGACTTAAGGACACTTTCTGTATAAATACAGGAATGGTGACCTGGGTGAGGATTTTATGCCCTTGTTTCAAGACAAAATTCTAACCCATCCCCCCTGCAGCTAAGCAAACTAATTGAGGAAAAATGTATTGCAGACTTATAGGTTCTCCCAGGGCTGTAGAAAACCTCATATAGCTTTTCCAGCTGACTTTGCAGTTGATTTACATGCTCTTACCAAATCAGCGGTCAGAATCTGACACAAAATATCTTCTGCAAGCTTTGATTCCTTATTCATAACGTTTTCTTCATTTATATTCTGTTGAACCAAGCAACCCAGGATTTCCTCTCCCTTTGTTGGATAGCTTCCTGTTGTGCAGCTGCCTTCTGTAATGTCAAAACATATGAGTCAGGTGTTGCCCAAAGATTATGTTGCCCAAGTCCACCAAACTTAATCAGATTTGGGTGTTTAATACTTTTAGCATCTCTGAATACCTAAGCTTAAACATCAAAACCTTCTGTAATGATCCAACTCTTCCTCTTCCCCAGACAACTTCTTGCCAAGTAAAGATTCAGTATGACTTGCTTTGCATCTTACACACTGCAATATATTGAAAGATTTATCTTTTCTTCTTTAGTGGAGCAGGAAAAGACTTTACTGCATCAGTCTTATACGAGCAGGTTTCACTCTATGTATAATTACATATCTTTCTTGCCTTCCCATCTGAGCTAAATCAATTCTTGTGATGGCAGAGTCTGTACTCTGACTCTGCATTTGAATAAAGCATCAGTTGTATTGAATGTGCTGGAATTGGCAGATGGTTGGTCAGTCTTTCAGTTTGATATTAATTGCTTCATTGAGATCCCTTTCAGAGAACTGAGGACAAAATGCATAGTGTCTTATTACATTAAGAAAAAAATCACATCTGAAATTCTTTGATGGAAGACTCATCTGCTTGGCAGACAATGGACTTTCTCCCTAAGAGTTAAAAACTGACCAGAAAATTCCATGATTTAAAGACCACTTTGTTTCCTTCCAGTCAGAAACCAAAGTTACACATCATTTTGCCTGGAGGAAAAAGTAAAATAAAATTTGCTATTACTGTTTGAACAATTCTTTATTATTATTATTATTATTATTATTATTATTATTATTATTATTATTATTATTATTATTATTATTGTCTTTTTTTTTTTTCTCCTGGAAAATAGATATATAGTTTATTATCATCATCATTATTATTGAAATACATCACTACTCGTTTATGATCATGTCCAGCCGTGTTCACATGTGCCTTGCAATGACTCCTGTTGGAGAACACTGTAGTTGACAGTAACAGAATTAGGTAAAATCAGGAATATTCTGCACTTGTCTAATGACTGGACATCTAGAAGAATGAGGGCTATAGTTCTGCTCTTTATGTATTATGGTGGGTCTGCTGTTGGAGCTAAAGAGTTTTCAAGTATAAAAGGTATTCTCAGGAACAATCCAACATACTTGTAGTTATATGCATGCTTCACATCAAACGCAATTTTTCCTTCAGTATATTAAACATGTGTCTAGCACCTCAAAATCATTATGTATGATTTAATCTCAAATTCATTACTTCACAGATATGTAAAATGTATGTCGCATCATTTATTCATTGGTCATTAAAAATACATAAAATAGCTTTAAGCTTTTTTAGAGTGTGGCGCCCTTTCTTCTGATAGTTACGTATTGCTATTTCCATCATAGCAATTACAGCAGGTGCCAAATGGCACCTATTTCTTTTTGATATCTTATGCAGTATTTAAGCAAGTAGCATGTCCGCTCACCCTAAATATTTTTTGAGAAGAGATAATCAATTAATACTGGAAGCTCTCTACTTCTGCCCCTGTAGAGATATACTGGATAACTGAGCTAAATATCTTGTCACCAGAGTGAGTCTCTGACATCAAAGGACTCAACTTTCTATTCTGTTCCAATGTTCTCCCTTCTGCACTTCTCTCTGGGTCTTCTCCACAGTAATTTCCTTTCCATAAGCAGATAACAGTTCAGTGGACACTCCAGGTTTCTCCTCCTCCTATCCCACTTCTGAGGATACAGTGCATAGTATCTGAACCTCACGCACAGCCTGTCCAAATCATGAATGTCTTAACTTCTGGCATTTGTTTACAAAAAACTTGGAGGTACAGCAGTAACACACATGGTGTTTTTGAGTGAAATTCCTTGCTCAGTCTCAGGGCCAGATCCTGTCTTAGCAAGAGTCACTCTAGCTCCGTTAATTTTGAATGGACAATGTAAATTTACACCAGCCAAATCTTTGGCTTTAGAAAGTCAAGAGGCTTCTTGGCACCTCACATGCTTCACATGGAAAGACTGATACACCTGGGACCAACACAGATTTAAAAAAGGTTTTTCCTCTAAGCTGAGCTTTCTTAGGTAAACAATAAAAATGGCTTAGTCGTATGTTGTTACATTTTGTTCTGTAACTGAGAAGTAGATGTTAATGTCGGATATTATTGACATTGGCTAAGGTTCTTCATTGCAGTAAAACACTAAGTCCACACAGAAGAACCACCAGAACAGCACTGATGGCCACTTGGATACTGTGGGCTCACACAGCTGTATGGGAGATGGGCCAGTCAGGTCCAGGGCTTCTTGGCCCCCTTGAGCTACCTCTGCACTGGAGAATACCACCATCAGTAATCCTTTTGCCTGTCATCTGCCCACTCCCAAATTAATTCTGCCCACAGTTGTCCTATTATATGAAACCAGCTGGTGCAAAACATGGCAACAACCATCTCCAAAACAGCAAAACCAAGGCAGCAATATCAACCATCCTTGCATTTGGCTTTTAAAAGTTAGCTCGGCTCAGTGATTGTTATTATGCTTGCAGACTGAATGTACAAGATGAAAATGTTGTGATGATATCACCTTCAATAAATCCTGTGTTGTTATGTGGTATTGAAACAAGACTCTTTGGGAAAGGTAGTTTTGCTACTCTCTGTGTAGTAGTACTCTCTGTAAAAGGTCTCATACCATTTCAGTTTGGATCTACAAACAACAGAGACATTCTTGTTGCCTTTGACAATAGCTTCAGTATGCCTCTCTCCTGCTACCTAAGTTTGTACTGCAATAACAAGCCAAAACCAAAGTGGTTTTAAGAATGGGCATTTTATTACAAATGTCAAGAAGGTGTTTGGGGGTTGGAGTTAGATGACCTTTAAGGTCCCTTCCAACCAAAGCCATTCTATGATTCGATCTAACAATCAATGGGGACACGGAGGAGGGATGGCAAGAATGTTGCTTGGACATCAAGCAGCCATAGCAAGTATTTCCAGAAAGAAAAACAAGGTGTGACCAAAGATGCTGAAAAGCTTTAGGTAGTGCAGTGGGCTTCTCAGGGGAGCTAATTATAGCCTGGGCTACTGCAGCTTTGTTGCCTCCATTTTTGAAGCTAGTTTTGGTGCAGTTTAGTTATGTATACAGACCCAATCATGCAAGGTACCTGGGTACACAGCATTTTATCCCATGGTATTCCAGCCCAGAGAGCTGCACTGAAGCTGACAGACAGCCAAGTAAGATTAGTTAGACACAATCACAAAATTCTGCCTGGAGTAATTAAGAAAGGAGAGACAATCGTATCAGCTAAACGTTTAATCATGCAGATAAGATGGCAAATAAAACTACAGAGGAGCTAAGAGGAAGGATTATTTTCTTAGCAAGATTACCTGTCCCATCCTTACAGCAAAACCAAGCCAACAAGTGAACAAAAGCTTATTGTCAGAAAGAAGTTCTGTAAGAAATATTCCTAAAACAGGAGAAAGCATGTTTGGCCACAGAAGCGAATGAGGAGGTTGACACACTCAGCAGAATTTCTAAGCTTATGAATAAAGATGACAACTGAGTGAGAAGAGAGCCAAAACTTGGAGTAAAAACTACATAGCAATATTCACACCTCTAATGAAGCCAGGGAATTTCTGGCTCCACATCTTTTGTCTTTTAAATATGACACTTTTGGCATTTTGCCTTTTTGTGCATGTGTGTTTTGGTAGCGAAAAGAAATCCTACCTTTAAATAATGTTTCAGCTTGCTATTTCCAATGAAACATCCTGCTAACAAACTCTGAGGCCAGGGCAACCTGCACATCAAAGAGCTGGACCCAAAGAGAAGCAAAACCAAAATTAGACCAGAGTGAATTGTATCTTCCTGAACAGCATCCTGCTGTACACACAGGTTATTCTTTTCAATATACAGGTCTCCAATTCACTCTTGGGCATACTGATGCTCCTATATATTTCTTTCTTGATGTACTTGGGAATTAAGTTGTAACTGAAGTCTAAGACATTTCTCATTGGGTCCATAAATTCATTAGATAGGAAATGGTAAAGGATAACATGAGAACTTACTCTATTGATTCCTGCTTCCTTATAAAACACCGTGGCAACCCAAATCTATTTTCTGCAGACTATTGTGCAACAATCTTGCTGGAATCATCATGTTTGGTCAGATGTGCTCTTAAAAGTTTTTCTAATACAACACTTGCAATGATTTTAGCATTTAATAAACAGAAAAATGTTGTAACAAACACAAATGTTTGTAAATGGTTACAGGTGGATTGCCTCAGGGGTCTTTCCTGGGTTTGGAGAAAGAGATAGATTTACATGGATGCTCACCAAGTCTGCAGATGACCTGAAATGGATGGGAGGGGGTGAATCTGATATGCTCAAGGACAGGGCTACCATGCAGAAGCTTGACAGGAGGAATGAGCTGACAAGAAACTCCTGAAATTCATCTGGGACAGATGCCATGCCCTGTGTCTGGAACAGTCTAAGACCCAGCAGGGGACAGACTGGGACTGCCTGGCTGGGAAGCAACCCTGTGGAGAAGGACACAAGGGTCCTGGGGGCCAGCTGGGGACAGTTAGAGATGAGGGCTAACAGCACCCTGGGCTTTGCCAGCAGGCGAACAGCCAGAAAATCAAGGGAAGCAGTTATTTCTCTCTGGTCAGCAACTGCTCCGCTGTGTCTGGAATACAGGCTTCAGCTTTTGCCCCCCCAGTACAAAAAAGATGTCAATAACCTGCAGGCAAGTTCAGCAGAGTGCTCCCAAGACAGGAAGGGCTGAGGCACTTGCCCTGTGAGGAGAGGCTGAGGGAACAAGGGTTGTTCAACCCTAAAAAGGGGTGGCTGGCTTCAGGAGACCTGCTGTCCCCAGAACCTATGAGAGGTTATTGAGAGCACAGTGGTGAACAGTCTTTACTGAGGTCAACAGTGGCAGAATGGGAGACAGTGACTGTGAGTTGGAATTAGGAGATTTTGCCTGGACAAAAATAAATAAATAAATAAAATACTATATGGAAAATTAAGCACTAGATCATGGACCTAGAGGGATTTTACATTCTTGGAGGTTTTCAGGCCCAGTAGGATGAAGCCCTGAGCAATGTGGTTCTGTCAATACAGGCCCCTCATAGGTTGCAATGTGTTCTCTTCCTCTGGCACTATTGCTCATCCTACTACCCCAGCTTCTCTAGCTGCGCATGAATTCCTTTTGAGGGGATCTAGCTGATAAAACATATTAGTTTAAAACAGAATTTGTTATTAGCAAGAACAAAAGAAGCGAGTTTGGGGAGGAGGTGTACTAACTATGCTGCAGTGCTGAGGCAGCAGAAAATAACCACTGTATGCCCACACAGTTAACAACTGAAGCGATTTAAACTCTGGGATTGGACACATAGACATCAGCTTTGATGTATGCTGGGAATTTCATTCTATAGAATTAATTTTCATGACAGAATATGTTTGCCCACTCTATGTTCACCAGTGCTGATTGTTTTGCTCATTTCCTTCAGAAACCCTTCCCCTTTACAGACAATCCTCCCACTGACAAATGAGAAAATTGATCCACATCCTTCAGCTTGGTACTGACATTAAAGGGGATAGTTTGTAATAAGCTGTAATAAGATAGGGGAATAGTTTGTAATAAGGTCTGCTTTGCAAAGAGGCCATTAAGTTACAAATATACATGTCTCCCTATCAACATACGTTACTAGAGACTATTTCCCAGATACCTTCTTGATTCTCTAAGAAGATTACGTTTGACTATAAAGGAAAGGAGACACTTAACACGTTTTGAATTTTGAGAACTTATATTGTAGTCAGAATGAAAAGTTAGATTATCTTGCTGTGGCAACAAATAAGCTTTCACTTTATCAGTTTAAAACTCTATTTCTTCTGCAGCCCACATCTGGAAAATGCCAGTATACTTGCTTGATATTCTGAAAAATAGCAGCATGCCATATTGTCCCATGGGAGCCCATTTCATTCACTGACTTTGCAGATGTTTTCCATGTGGAACTTTAAGGCTGAGCTGCTGAATGTTCTCTGTCAGTTCATGAGGACCTTCTCTCCCTCCTTAAGTGGAGGACAGCTTTGGGATTTCCCTGCCTTGTGGTACAGTGGGTGTAGGCTCCTTGGTTGAAAATGGGATGTATGGTGAGTGTAGCAAACATCTTGGCGGCAGAGCTGTCCCTACAGCGCACGCTGCTGAAGAGAGTTTCCTGTTTGAGTCAGCCAGAATTCTCCCCGGGGCTTTTCCTGTGGTACAACTCCTCAGTAAGCACAGACCTCAGAGTTACAGCTGGGCCCTATTGGATGCTATTCTTATCTCTGCTGTAGGCTACGAGATACGACAATATGCAAATGGAAAATCCTCGTGGTTGCTACCAATACTTTCCAGACTAAAACTTGAACCACTAACATTCAAACCATAAAGGACCTATTTCAGTCTGAGTATATCAGTTAACTTCTAGGGAATTATATTGCCCAGAAAGAATTTTTCCCCTAATCCTGAAAGCAGCTAACACAAACAGCCACACAGAAGCTGTGTAGGTCATCAATTTTTTAGCTTATTTTGCATCTAGACCAACTTCATCTACTGGATTTAATGAGTGTTGATTTAATTTCACGGACTGTTATTTCCTCAGTGACCCTGAACCACAGAAAAATCTCATGAGGAAAGAGTTCTCTGTTTCCACGTGGTAAAAATTAGGTGTACCATCATTCTCCACCTGCCTTTCTTTTTGTCAGGATCATGCACTTTGTTGTGGTTTCATCAAAAAAAAAAAGAAAAAAAGTGAAATACAATTTATTAGTTATGATTCAAGTAAGAAAGGGTTTGTGGGTTTGGATGTAGTAACCTGGACTGTCTGTAAAAGTGGAGGTTTGTGGGAACTGCTTTAGTATATGCAGCGAGGTTGAGCATTCCAGTTCTCAGAGTTATTTAGTCTAACTTGGAAAATATAAGCCTTGTTTTTCTTAATGGGGCTTGCTTCTTACTAAATTGTCCATAATAAGTGGCATGGGCTATTAGCAGCTATTGGCTACCAGTCTCTGCAATCCCCAAACTCTCTGATAATCACAGAATCACAGAATTTCTAGGTTGGAAGAGACCTTGAGATCATCGAGTCCAACCTCTGACCTAACACTAACAGTCCCCACTAAACCATATCCCTAAGCTCTACGTCTAAACGTCTTTTAAAGACTTCCAGGGATGGTGACTCCACCACTTCCCTGGGCAGCCTGTTCCAATGTCTAACAACCCTTTCGGTAAAGAAGTTCTTCCTAACATCCAACCTAAAACTCCCCTGGCGCAACTTTAGCCTATTCCCCCTTGTCCTGTCACCAGGCACGTGGGAGAACAGACCAACCCCCACCTCGCTACAGCCTCCTTTAAGGTACCTGTAGAGAGTGATAAGGTCGCCCCTGAGCCTCCTCTTCTCCAGGCTGAACAAGCCCAGCTCCCTCAGCCGCTCCTCGTAGGACTTGTTCTCCAGGCCCCTCACCAGCTTCATCGCCCTTCTCTGGACAATATATTTAATTGTGTTGAAATTAAATAGCATTCTAAAACCCCACCAATTTTGCAAGTGTTGATTGTAAGACAGAAATAAGTAGAGCTGAGAAGAAAGACTTGACTGTCTTACCTCATACAGCTCTGTAATGAAGAACATAAAGGCATTCTGTATATTCTTCCTGGTGAAAAAGACCTCTAGAAGATATAACATTCATGTTCAGTGATGAAGTTTGGAAGACTAAGTAAGAGACAGCAATATGGTGTGGAAGCTAGGCATTAAACAGCCTTATGGCACAGCATGCTTTAAACAAAAGAAACAAAAAACATTGTATGGTGTAAAATTCCCTTTGTAATGGGGCTGCTTACACTAAATATAAATCGATACAAGATGAACTCCAGCACAGAACCACTGAACGAGTGCTGTCCTACTTAGTAAAAGCCAATGTGATATTTGAGAAACTGAACTCTTTCCTTCTCAAAGCATTTCCAAAGCTATACTGTTGGCTGCAACGCAGATAGAGTAATGCAGCTAGATGGGATGCTGCTTGCAAGCTGAAGAACCCACAAAGTCTTTATTCTTTTCTTTTTGTGTCTGAAGGTATTCACAGAGATATAATACTGTTACAATCTACACTTGACCATGCCTCTATCCTACGCCACTACACTACACACAGCTTTAGCGAGACCTATACTGAAAAAAAAACAAAAACAAAACTTAATGGAGAGGATGAGTTTCATTTGTGGTCCAGTAATTAAGAAAAATATTTTTCTTTTGAATAGAAAACAAAATAAAACTGTGCATTCTTGAGGTTACGGTTACGTTTCTGTTAAGTTGCATTTAGTTGTTTCTGAACCCACCTGAGGTAGGGTGACAGAAGCTGGTTTTTTTGATTATTTTGGTACTGAAACCTCTGTGTTAGCCACTTAGCTGAACAGTGCAGGCAGACTTTCAGATACTTTGGTGGTAAGCATGATATACAGAACAACCTTATCCACAACCGTGCTCTCATAATGCCTATGCCCAGACACTGAAAACCACAAAGCATTTTGTGCCAGTAACAGCAAGAAAGATCTGGTCCTTAAGTACCATTCAGAGTAAGTCACAGAAAAAAGTCTGACAATTTAGAAAGATTTTTTTTTTTTTTAATATTTCTTTTCTATTCCTTTTTGATGGAGCTAGGTTGCATAGTCCTTGCCTTTGTTGGAGTCAAAGAAAAATTATGTATTTATTTTTCTTTGTATTCCCTCACTAGCTGTGAAGTATTTTCAATACATGCCAGTTTTAATAAAAAGACAATAATAAATTTAAGATTTCTCCAAATACAAAAAATAAAATCAGAAAGTTCTGGCCTTTACTTCTTTTCCTGAAATATTCTGCAACCCCTCAAGATAGCATCTACCCTCCATGTTATTGCTGATGGGAATTATGTCCTCCTGTACTATGAGCTATCCATCCCCTCCTTCCTGGGGCTGACCAGACAAATATCCTCAGGTAGGTCCAGAGCTAGAATAAAAGTTGTTTATGAAGTTTATTTTTTCCTTCCGAGGAACTTGTTACAGAACAAGGTATAAAAATAACAGAATAATGGATGAAGTAGTTTTGAGTTTCCCTTTGAATACAAATGAGAATTATTTGCACAGCATTGGTTCTTAAATTTGGTTAAAAAGCTGAGTCATCTGATTGAGGATAAAATTGTGGTGAGGCAGATTAATCATTTTTCAATGAATCCCCCTTTCTTTGGGGGAGCTGTCTTCTTTGCAGATTGGGTGCTTGACTGTAGAATCATTACCTAGGAAATGTCCTCCCACTGACATCCATGAAACTAGTGAAAGATTCATAGACTGAAGACTGACTGAAGGATTGAACTGAAGTTTATTACCATCCTCTAGTAGGATCTGATTCTGGTTTACAACAGCAGCAAGATTTTTCTGATTAACCCGAGGAGAAGCAGGATAGAACCCAAAATTGATGATGTGATTAATATTCCTATCACAGTGATGCTCCAGTGAGTTTCATTAAAATGGATCCTGAAATTGTAGCTATAGAGCTGCTCTTCCTCGCTTCATCTATGTCCAAGTCCAGGTCTCATGAAGATTCAGTACCTGAGAAGTAAGTAGAAGCTAAAGGCCACCAGGTCTCTTGCTGGTATACACTGCCTCAGCTCCACTGCAGGGCAACAGAGCTCCAGCAGTTTACACTGGCTGAAGCTCAGGACCTTCCAGATGAAATATTTTGGCAAATTCAAAGACAAGGCAGTGCCCATGCACCACAGAGCAGCCTCACAATCTTCCATTTCTTTTGTACTCAGGGGATGTGCAGGTACTAAGGGGAAAGGAGGAATGAGTTAAGAAACAGGAACTACATCATGATGATTGTGCTGAAGGAAGAAATAGCTAAGCAGAATTGAGTCATAAAGAAATACCATCTGGGGCAGCTGGGGTGGGGGGAATCCCATCATGTTAGGTGCCTCAATAAGGTTAATGAACAGTGAAAAACGTGAAACAGGATACAAAAAGCAATGCATGGCAAACACCAGTGACATAACTATGGCCCTTTTGTACATTTCCTATCAAAATTCAAACATGTGAAAATAGAACTGCAACAATCCATTTCAGAGCACATAGTTTTTTTATAAATCTTGTTTTATGCCTACTGGAAATTACCAAAGTGCTTTTTGCACAAAAGAAACTTTAAAGGTCAGCTTGAAAACACTTTGAAACCTGTTAGCTGAAGGGGAGGTGTAAGTTTCACATTGCTCCAAACCTCACTCGCTGAGCTGTAGGACTGTCAGCTATTTTCTCACAGAGGTGAGCATCTCTTCCGTGAAGCAACCCAGAGAATTTCATTGCCATCCACTTTTTGTGGGGATCCTATAACAACATCATCTGTTGGGGGTGCCCAGGGTCATTGATTTCTTAGCTATCTTTCATATTTGCAAGCAGCTATGCTGCTTGGGAACTCACTGCAAATATATTTGTGAGTGTGTACTTGTGTGTGTTTGTGCATTTGCCAATACTCTTGGCACAGACAGAATGCATCTGGCTCAAAGAAACTACAGGATATCTACTCTGACAGCATTCCAGTATTAGTAATGACATTCAACTGAGGCAGACATATCTATGGAACAATCATGCATTTGTCTCATCTTTTGAATCAGGGATGCTAACTTGAATTGGAAAGGGCAAGGCCTTTCATAGCGCTCATGAAGCAGTTGGGAGTAGGAGATCTAGAAGGCTAAGTTTTTTTCCATCTTGTTCTTTGGAGCCTAAATATGCAAGAAAGGAGTATAGCCTGAGGGAGACTTTGCTCATTCCTAAGCCTCTAACCTCAAAATAGAGAGTCTGGAGTCAGCTAAGTCTCCCTGACAACAGAGGTAAAAAAAATAAATAAAAATAAATGGAACTGGCATTCCAAATTATTTGTATTTTGGATTATAATTTCGCTCTCAAGTGGGGAATAAATTGAATCTACAGTCAGTGATAAAGAAATGATCTCTTGTCCACTGCAAAAACAACATATATATAATGGAAGAACTTGTAGACAAAGCCTTCTGACCCTGGGGGGCATGGCAGAAAGTGTTGGGTGTGCCAGGGCAGGAAACAGCACTTATCCTGTGGCATTCTGGGGTCCTCTCTGAGCCAGGAAATGCCATCACAACCTGCAGCAGATAAGATAAAGAGCTCTAAAGAGGGCTGCAGAATCTTTATGGGAAATCAGTTGTTCAAGTAACTGCTTATGTTCTGTGTATTTAGAGAAGTTGTACCCTTTTCCTCACTAAGTCCCTACATGCTAGCAACACTGCTGCCATTTCCTCACACCTCTCCCAAGCCTCCACATCTTTGTGTTATGGAAAAAAAAAAAAAAAAAAGGAAGTGAAGAATCCAAGAATCCATCATCTAAATACAAGCTCTCTCCCCCACTCTAGTGCAGTTTCACTAACTGATAAAAGGAAGAGTTAAAGTGAAAGGAAATGGAGTATGACATCAGAGCCGAGGCCAAGTCCTTTATTTGTTTTCTTGCTGAGGCTAAACTCAAGGAAGTCAACTGGATCCTTGCCTGAGTAAGTACTGAACAGAATTAAGGAAGGGTTTGAAGACTGGGTCTCTGATGATTAGGTCAATGCCTTCCACATAATCCCAAGTGCTTAAATGAGCACAGAGGAAAAAAAGGAAACTGAATCCCTTAATGCTTCCCATCACTGACTCAGGCAGGAGGACTTCAGTACTTCTGTGAGAAGCACTGCTGTTCTCATCAGAAGGATGCTACAAAGAGAGCTGATACAAGCCCACCAAAATGAGAACAAGACTGGGGGTTGGCAGCTGCAGCCAGGTGACTGAGAAACTTAAAATACAACCAATTGCAGTTTTGACTGACACCCCTCCCTTCAAAATCACTGTGAAGCATGAGGCTGTATGCATACATCTCCTCTGCAATGCTGAGAGCACCGCGGGGTTTCAGTAACTGCCTAAGGACACAAGTTAAGTGCCTATACCACCTCTTTTGGTAAATTCTTTGCCTGATTCAGTGAAGGCCAAGACTGGGTTTGCCAAACCTTCACTGAAACTTGCGTACACCAAGCAAATTATACAGTTACAATTAAACAAGCGGCTGCTTTTGCCTACATATATGAAACCTGTACAAAGCAGACTGGCTCTGCTAACACAATACCATACCAAAAGTTCCCCCAAAGAAACCATCAAAAGTATTGGAAGAGAACAATTACGATGAGGAAAATTAAGCAGTAAGTGACCCTGGTCAGTCTCCACAGAACTAGAGAGCATTTTTCTTGGATTTAAATATTATAGCCAAATTTTGTATTGATTCATCACCCAGAGAGTCTTATTGACTCCAATACAGTTGTACTAATCCCAGACAACCCCGACTGTCCAACGTCCTTCCCTTGGCTCCCTATTTCTTCCCTTCCAGTTGTTTTCTTCCCACCTCATCAAGCATGCCTTGAGCTAATTCAATGGCAGGAGTACAAACGCAACACTGCAGGACTGACCAGCTTTATGTATTCATAGCCACAGAAGCCAGAGAGAGTCAGTAATCCTGGAATCAACTGATTAGACTGCACATAAAGCCAAACTTAATTCCATTGTTTTGCTGCCTGCAGCAGCGGTTGGGAAATGAAAGCTATTAGTAATCCCCTTCTGTGTTGCTATCACTGTAAATAAGTGTTTTCAGTGGATTACCCAAGGATGTAAATTTCATATTTTGAAACTTCCTTATTGCTGTATAAGCTATGAGTTTAAATTAAGCTGTAAGAGGTAACGGATATATAACCAAGAGCGCTCAGTGTGTAAGTTCTGCTTCAAAGGGCTTCATTAAAGACTCAGATTATAGCATCAGTGAGCAGATTTATATTTATACTGTCAGGTTGATCTGAAACAAACAAGGTCTTTCTAAACAAGAAAGGAACTTAAATGGATTAAATCAGCTATCCTTGCTTTGTACAAATATACTAACAGTTCTGCTTCACCCTGTTTCCTCCCATGCACGTCACTTGTTAGCATGATTTATTTATTATATTAAGTCTAGGAAAAATATTCATTTGCTTAGGACTAAACTCATAGGAACAGAAAGTGCCGAGGTAGGCACTTGATGGTTTGGCTGGCAGCTGGACTGCATCTTCATTGCAGGCTGTCAGGAACTGGCGTGTGACTCCACTTAGCGTGACGGGGAACCTCACACCCACAGCTCCTGGTGCTGAGAGACTTTGCATGCTGAGCGTGTCTGTCACTGAGCTTTTCTCACCTTGAGGAAGATTGGAGCCAAGTGCTCTGGGATGCTTTTGTGTGCCATCGACTGATGCAGGTGAGCAAGTTGTCAGCCAAATGGGTCCAGTCTGGGAACTCTGCCAGAAGGAGGAGGAGGCAGAGAAGAGCCCCTTTCTGATAGCTGTAACTAAAGAAGCTGTTCCTACAGGGCTCATAAAGGATTGTTGGCATTACCACAGGGAGCTGCTAACAGAAGGTGAGACTTTAGCTTTATCAGTTTTTTTTTTTTTTAAAAAATGCTATTTCACTATGCAGCTGTTTATGTTTGAACAAGGCAGAGCCCTCTGCAGACGTTTCAGCTTTCCACCGCTCACCTCATGAACATTTAGCAACATCTTTCCTTTTGCTCACATAAAAATTTCCCACCAGTCCCTCCCTCCCATGCTCTCAGGAGATGGCTTCATGAATCATTTTCTCCGTAACAGTTGCTACATGCTAACACACCTAGCTTACCCTCAAGCTGGAAAAGGACATGTGTCTAAAACATATGAATTCCCTTGGTGTCTGGCTGATCGAGCATGAGCTCTGTACCATGTAAGACAGGCAGAAAGATTTTAGGAACATCAAAACTTGCAGAGGCAAAAAAAAATACGTATGCCCATTTAGCCTCGTGCTGTTTTTGAGCTTCCAGCAATGAGATGACAGTGTTTGTACCCTTATCCTTTATGCACCCCTTTATGTCAGCTGCTGCGATATGGTTATCCAGCTCTCAGATCTCTGGCATGCTGTAACTTGATGCAGAAATCAGTATTTCTTTACAGGAAACCAACGTGTGTGCATGCGTGCAAGAACGTGCAAGGACTCTGCACTACATGGCACAAAGCTCATGATTCATCCGAGAACCACGTAAGATGAAAATAGTTCATTTTGCCTTAGCACAACTACATTCAGCTTCAGACACATTTCATGCTGGATTAGAATAAGAAAAAGCATCTGGTGCAAACACTTCAGGTTTAAAAGTTCAAAAGTCACTTTGAGACTACTCCCCCTTGCGTGTATGCAATTTGATGGCAGATATATTTGCTGTTTTCACTTACATATTCATTACCAAAGTGAAGAGAGCAGGCTGAAAGGTATACTAATACAGAAAGCACAAAGGTATTTCTTAAAGAAGTGTGGTCTTAGGTAAGGGGAAGAGAGATGTCTCTTTGCTTAAACCAAGAACACTGATACAGACCTCATTATAAATGCACGTTCTGCTATCAGATTCACTACAAGTTGAACATCTATTGTATACAAAGGAACATAAGTCTAGGATTTTATTCAGAGACACCTCTGCACCTCTGTAACATCCAAATTTCAATGGCAAACAGAAAGAAAAAAAAAATAGAAAGAAAAAAAAAAAAAAAAAAGGAAATGTTTTCTTCTACCTTCTGCCACATTTCAAATAAATTGTAGATAATTACAGAATTTCTAGTGTTAAAATCAGCATATACTAGGCAGGGTCTGAAAGCCTCATGCAAGAAAAGCAAACTACAGTCAAGATGCAATAAAACAGTATGCTAAAAACCCTTTAAACCAGTCTGTTATTTTATCTTGATCTTTTCTGAAGCTGCTGGACCAACTTCTGTAGTGCTTTGCAGGCTCCTATCACATACTGGCAGCCTTTTTTGACCACAGAGCATATCAACCAGGGCTCACAGCAAATCCAGCTGCAAAGCCCAGAGCAGGCTGAAGTAGAGCAGGCACAAGGGTCTGGCATAGCTTGTCTGCTCCCACCTGACACCTCATAGATAAAAAGAGTGACCATCTGCAAATTTTGTAATCCCTGCATGATACTGGGGGCTCATAGAGAGGCTGGCAGAAATCAAAGTACTCAGTAAAATGGTGCAGTAAGATCTTGAGAGTTTAAACAGGTAGTCAGAAGCTGTAGCTTTTATCCTGACTTCATATTAAAAATGCACTGAAGAGCATAGCTCACAACAGGGAAGGGAAGGGAAGGGAAGGGAAGGGAAGGGAAGGGAAGGGAAGGGAAGGGAAGGGAAGGGAAGGGAAGGGAAGGGAAGGGAAGGGAAGGGAAGGGAAGGGAAGGGAAGGGAAGGGAAGGGAAGGGAAGGGAAGGGAAGGGAAGGGAAGGGAAGGGAAGGGAAGGGAAGGGAAGGGAAGGGAAGGGAAGGGAAGGGAAGGGAAGGGAAGGGAAGGGAAGGGAAGGGAAGGGAAGGGAAGGGGGCAAAAGCAAATCCCAGTTTATGTTGAAAGCAGCAATTTTGTTTTAAAAAGACTCCCTCAGCTTTTTCACCCCTCCCTTTGGCTTCAAATATTATTTGCATCTAAAAAGCTCCACATCAGTTCCTTCATTTTGTTGAACCAAATTTCTGCTCTGCAGAGAAAATGGAAGGTAGATCCAATAAAAAGCAGAAACTTTATAAGCAGCAAAAATAGTTTATGTATTCCAAAAGGACATGGCCCTTTCAAAATAATTAAATAAATAAATAAATAAAGGAATTCAATTGGAAGTGTGCAACTGATAAAAAAATCCTATATTTTGACTTGGAAGCATTCAAACTGTGGAACAATAACATTGTAGGGCTGATGAAAAATCGAAGTTTGTTGGCCAAATTCTGCTCTCAGAGAAGAACAGCTGAGATCAGAATCTCTCCCAATTGCTATCTGGTCTCCTTTTTTATAATTAAATCTTGCGATCTTTCCTCAGACAAAATCATCCTCTGGGATTGCTGGCATTTTTGTATGACTTCAAAACTTGGCACTCAGTGTTCTCAGGAGGAAAATCTTGAAGAGTTAAAAGAATACAGCTGAATTGCAAAGAGGGAACTGGCCAGAAGTGGCACGACCTCATCCCCTAGCAACAGAAATCAATAACAGCAAAGATAACATAATTACACCACAGAAAGGATCCAGAGGGCAGATTATGTCAAGTATTATGTTGTTAAGAAAGAATGACATGTGAAAGAGACAGCGTGCTTTAAACATGGATGAAAACACGGAAAATGTGGAAGGTAGATAGGGAAAAGTGAAATACGAACACAGAATAAATTAGCCGGCAGAGTCTTAAAAGGGAAAGAAAATTATTCATGTTCCTGCTTTCAATCTTTTATTTATTCAGTACACAGAATTAGATTCCCAAGGGAGCAGAGGAAGGCATTTTATTTCACAAGGAGCATCGTGGCACGGGGAAAATAGACTACCCTATGATGACAGCCTTGTGCTGGGGCTCCGGAGACCCAGCTCATTTCCTGCTTAGGTACAGATGGTCCACGCTGCTTAAGCAAACCATGGGTTTTCTGTCCCTCAGTCTCCCATCTGGAAAATAATGCCAGCAGAAGAGTAAGGATTCAGAACTGAGATGGATCAGATACTGCTGTAGTATGGGAATAACACAGAATTGTCTGCAATAGAGAGATCTCCCCAGTGACATGGGTCTCGTGTTTGCCTCAGACAACACCCTCTTCTTTTGCTGCTCAGGTCGCTCCTATGCTTAGAAGAGGCTGGATGTTGTGACTGGGCACTTCTCTGCTTCTCTGCAATATTCCAAGTTCCAGCACCACACAGCTGCCAGCACAGAGATTATCTAGGAATGTGTTCACTGACACAACTCTCTGCTAACACTCTCACATAGCTTTGAAACACTACCTACCCGGGGGGTAATTTTTCAAGGAAGCTCTCATTTTGAGCAAAGCAGACAAGTGCCAATAAAAGCTCATATGCCTATTGCTTTACATCATGCTGCCAGAACACCTGATCCCCCACACACTACCACCCTGTAGTTGCTCAAATTTACTGTCACAACACTTTTTCTCCCTCTACTGCACAGAGCAGTAAAATGTGGACTCCATCGCTCAATATTTGGCTGTGTAATACATGATCGAAACAACCACCAATTCATCTAATTATTTCATTAACTGTTTCAGCCAGTTTTACTCATACATAGCCAGACAAACCTACTGTATTTCACCTGACCCAAAAATATACATATGCTCAAGAAGCCTTAAGAGCTCAGCTAATAAAAAAGGAAAAATACAAGTTAGAAAGATATATATATATAGTATTAAGATATACATGAAGTATTACTCACACTGTAGTGTTTGCCTCAAACACTCTTTATTCTACCTGCTTTTATTATCCCTGTAGCACTCTATGTGATCGATATTTCTTCCTCTATGTCAAATTATAAATTGATTGGGTTCAAATGGCATACGTGGAGGACACACAAGCAGAAATGTACCTGGACACAGAGACTACATGTCTATCAGTAAATGAAGCAGTCTATGGAAAGTTCTGGACTCTGTGTCTGTCTTCAACACGGTTAAATTTTTATGAAGTTTCCAGGCAGAGTTTTGGCCCAAGGCTGTCAGTCGCTCTTGCAAACAATTCCTGGACCCCGGTCAGAAGCTGGCACTGGCCAGGGGTTATTCCCAATGGGAATTTGAATTCCAGCACCCTGATCTGGAGTCAGAGAGTTTAACAGTATGAACAGCCTCTTCCATGACATTTGGCCTCAAAGTCAGAGAACAATCCCAGGCACATTTAATTTACTCATATGTATATAATCTGTGACTGCTTATGCCTTCTTACCACAGGAAACAAACCCCAAATGCATTGTTATTCTCCAAGTCTTCCTAATTCTTTTGATTCTGAGCTAGTTCTTAGAGAGCATTGCCTCATGCCGCCAATCTGTGAAGAGTCCTACTGCATTTTTTGGAAGCTTTGCAGAAGTGAGCCCTTTGCAGAAGCAAGCCAGTGCAGACTGGGCACCCATCCAGACCTGCTTTGCGGCGGTACCCATCTTCGCAGCCTCTTCTGAGTAGCAGGAGCCGAAAACAGGCCAATTATGGTCATAAGACGTAAAGCTCAGCACAGATGGTATCTTATTCAACCTCAACGTGATGCAAACAAAAGAACTATTTTAACACACTGTACAGCATCGGGGGACTTTCCACACTCTTTCCCAAGAGTGCTGATTTAGCTATCTTGGCACCTATCCTAGATCCACCAGCCAAACTAGTCTATTTTTCCTTCAGAACAATACATTTTGCAGATATTACTAAATCCTGTTTTTTTCCCCAGCTTCATATGGAACTGTGTTAATCACAGCTCAGTGGATGGGAGAATCAATGCAGTGGATCCAGTTTGATAAGCTCTTCTCAAAGCCTACAGTCAGTCTCCTTTAATACTGGCTGTTACAGTTCCCCCACTTGAGCTGCTGTTTAACTTAACTGCATTCCCTTTCTGTCATCCTAGTTATCTGTTCTAAATCCTAAAAAGCTTTATGAAGGACTAATCAAGTCACTGATGGCATCTCCATATGGGGTCAGGTTAAAAAAAAAATCAGGCTGAAATGAGTTAACACTTTTCTTTCTGTCTGGTAATCTTGCATCTGCAGGGACACTCAATTTACTCACATTAGTTTAATTTACTGATGTGTATTCACATGAAGTAAGAAGATTTTCCACATGAAGTAAGAATACTTTGATTTTCTTGTGACGAGTACCGTGTTTTCAAAAGGATCAGATGACCATAAATGCTACTTTGAATTAACACAGAACAAAGAAGTACTTGGTAAACAGGTAGAAAATATAGGTTGTTTAAATAATACATATAGAATTTGTCCTGTTAAAAAATAATTTATATAGAAAATATATCATCCTGTCAGTAGTGCCATTCATTGTTTTCTCTTGTATGCAACATTGGCATTTCTTAAGAATAGTGCAGTCACTCCAGAGGTTGTTAAGTGGTATGTGGTATCCAACTGGAGGAAAATTAAACTGCTATTGGTCTAGATGGAGCAGTGAAAAATAGAAAGTTTTTACTATTTAGTAATTCAAGCAATATATCTGTGTCTGAAATAAGGACACTGAGTTTGTGAACGTCAGTTGCTAAAAATGATTGGTTTTATATTTTTGTTTAGAACTCATTGCAAACAACAAATCTCACTAATATTGGTCCTTTCTTTTAGAAGGACCACACACACCACATTCTACTGCTTCTGAAAAACTCCCAGTTTGCCTTGGAAGCATTTAAAAATGGGCCACTGCAGTACTGAGTAAGTGTTTACGTAAATGAGCATATGATCAACAATGATCCAATAAATCACTCATTTCAAGAGCTCTAATTTACCAAAGGCTGTGGGAGCCCATGGAAGTCCCTGCTGCCTGGAAGCTAGCCAGTGTTATACCTACGTACAAAAAGGGCATGAGAGAAGCCCTGTGGAACTACAGACCTGTTGGTCTAACTTCAATCCTTGGAAAAGTTCCGGAGAAGACTAACTTGGGGGATGCTGAAAGCCATTTAGTGAACAAAGCTATTATCAGGCATAGTCAACATGGATGGGTTCATCAAGGGAAAGTCCTGCCTTAGTAATTTGTTCTCCTTCTGTAATACATTCACCCAGTTGGTGGATGAAGAGAAGGCAGCAGACATAATCTTTCTGTATTTTAGTAAGGCCTTAGATACTGTCCCTCATGTCCAGAAGGTCTGGAAAATTAATCCAACTGTCAGATAAACAGGTTAATGCTGTGCTGGGTGATGAACAGCCTCAATTGTACTACTCGAAGTAAAGGGAGCTACATCTGGCTGGTGGCTGGTCACTGGCAGTGTTCTCCAGGGCTCAATTCTAGGGCCAGTCTTGTTCAGCATTTTTATCAGTGACCTGGATGCACAACTGGAGTGAATCCTCAACAAGTACTAAACTGGCAGCTTCTGTTGACTCCCTGGAGTGAAAAGAGGCCTGGAGGAATCTTGACAGATTGAACCACTGGGCAATTAGGACAGCATGAAATTCAACAAAGGAAATGCCATGCTCTGCACATGGGACAGAGTAATACCTGACACAGGCACAGATGGGGAGACAAATGGCTGGAGACCAGCTCAGCAGGAAGCGATCTGGGGGTGCTGTCAACAGCAGGCTCAACATGAGCCAGCAGTGTGCCCTGGCAGCCAGGAGGGCAAACTGCCTTTTGGGGTGCATGAAACACAGCACAGCCAGCTGGTCAAGAAGGGTGATTCTCCCACTACATTTTGCGTTGCTGTGGCCTCACCTTGAATGTTGTATGCAGTTCTGGGCTCCACAATATAAAAAGTATGTCAACATGCTTGAAAGCATCCAGAAGAAGGCAACTAAGCTGATAAAAGGTCTGGCAGGCACATGCTGTGAGGAGAGGCTGAAGGCACTTGGGCTGTCCAGTCTGGAGAAGAGGAGGCCAAGAGGTGGCCTCATGGCTCTCTGCAGCTTCTTGAGGAGAGGAAGTGGAGGCAGGTGCCTCTGCTCACTGAGGACAGGACATGAGGGAATGGCTCAAAGCCATTCAGATGAGAGAGGTTCAGACAGGACATGAGGAAACATTAATTTACCATGAGGGTGGTCAAATGCTTGAACAGGCTGCCTAGCGAGGTGGTTGGTGCCCTGTGCCTGTCAGTGTTCAAGAGGCATTTGGATAATACCCTTAATAATATGCTTTAACTTTTGGTTAGCCCTGAAGTTGTCAGGCAGTTGGACTTGATGATCTTTGAAGGTCCCTTCCAAATGAACCACTCTATTCTATTTGAAAAGAATCATCAAGAGTTCGAAATGAAAACCACTTTTAGGTGTGGAAGATGAGAAGTGAAACACTACTAAGAGCTTCAAGTTAATAGGCACGTGATCTTGGAAGAAAAAACATTGTGTTTTGTGGGCTATAGAAATAATATAATATTGGTAACTTGATTTCAAGTGAGATCTGGACTTGCTAAAACAGATAATGTCAAAGGTAATCTGTTGGTCTTCTCAAGCGTGTTTCCCAGAAAACCATCAGAGCATTGTGCTGTGAGGAAAAACATCCTGGTGATGACATTCACTTCTGCTGCACAAGGTCCTGAAGAAAGCAAGAAGAGTCATGCAGAACTGCAGCTAAATTTGCCCTCAGCTTCTATTTCTCAGCAGACCATTCCTAAACCTGAAGTAATACGAGAGACTAACTACATTAGTAATCTAAATGTAGGGATGGCCCTTGACCCTGTTGACCCATCTCTGTTCCAAAATGAATATTTCTTAAATGAAAAAAATATATATATTTAGAATATAACTACACTTTGTTACATCTGCTTCTTTCTCACTGGGAAGCTGAACAGAAGAGGCTTGCACATATTCTACCCCTGGTGGAATGGGCCTGTTCTTCCTTGCCTCTTAAAAACACAGGATGTGATTCTTCCATCTGCAAATGAATAGCAGAAGTAACTGCTGAAGTTAGCGAAGCTAAACAGCAAGAAAAATGCGAACTACATCCTAAATGTCAGCACTGTCCCTCTAGATTTTCAGTACTGCTTGGCACTTCAACAGCACTTTTTATCTGTTGAACTCAAAAGGCCAGTTCTTAGTTCAATCTTATAATACCCTTCTGAGGTTGGTAAAATGCCCAGATAAGGGAACTCGAGTACAGAGATGTTAAGCAATTAACTAACAGTCACAAACGGTCAGTAGCAGAAACTAAAGGCCCGAATGCCCAGAACTGCGCTGTAAATGTAACAAGCAATAAGCAAAATCTGGACATTGTTAGGAGATTTGTGTATTTATTCTTTAATGGAATGCATTGACTATGCATCCTTTGGGGCTTAAATGCTCAGTAAATCAAACTGAGCTGAGACTTGTTTTAAATGGACGTAGATTTTTAAAACAAATAATAGCATACACTGAGAAAAGTGGATCATAACTCATGGAAAGGCTGTTGATTTGGAAAGAATAATCAGCACAATGCAAGAATTTTGACTGTGTTTTCTAGAAACAGTTATCACTCCCGTACCATAGTACATTTAATAGTAAAGTCCCTGCTTAAACTACAGCACCACAAACCCTTACAATGCTTCTTTGTGGAGGCTAGGAATTACTAAATTTAGCTTCCATGTAGAGAAGCTGATGTCCATTTGGGAACTGGAAAATGTTCCCAATATGTTAACAACTTCAATACAGAGCAGTTTAAGTTTTGAATGCTTCAAGTAATGACACCAGAAGGAAAATGGAACTAAAATGCTACCCCATTTGAGAATCTTGTCATACAGGACTTACTTTCACAAAAAGTTGGTACAAAATCCGGACTTGCAGATTTTGTAACTCTGGAGTTCTGGACTTCTAGAATGATGTACAACCCACATGAAATCCTGTTTAGTAGCATTCTCATAATTACTGAATCCTGAAAAGGTCACTAACTAAAAAGCAAACAACAAAAAAACAACATTTATATGAATACTTAAGTCAGCAATAATTTACAATTATGGAACTTTTTTTTCTTTATATATATATATATATATATATATATATATATATGTAACTGATAAGTATTATAGAAATGTTCTTATTAAATTTGCAAGCATCACAGAGTTGGGAAGAATTGTGAGTACCTTGGAGGACAGGATTAGAATTCAAAAAGATCCTGTCAAATTGGAGAAATGACCTGAAAAAATAGGATGCAACTCTCTGAGAATAAATTTGAGGATCTGCAGTTAGGCAAGAATAATTAACTACATAACTTTTCAATTGCAATATGAAGGGTAGCTCATTAAATGGAGAAACTTCAGCAATGATTTGGGCTTTGTAGTGGCTCAGAAGCTATTGTACTAATGATGTCATGCTGTTGGGAAGAAAAAGGCAAATATAATAGTGAGATTCCCATGTAAATCAATTTTCAATATATAGAAAGCTATCTTTCAGTTTCATTCAGCTGACACTATACGCATGCTGGGTTAAGTGAGCCCTGTGTCCAAACTGGTACTCTGTTCTTCAATAACCATGTACAACAAGAGGGAGGAGAATGAACAGAATTTTTAGAAAGAAAACCTTTAAGCAGAGATTAAATGATCTGTGGTGGGTTGGGGGTGTTAACAGGCTTTCAAACATACAGAAGGTGGCAGCTGGAACAAAAAAAAAATAAATAAAAAAATAAACAACAACAACAACAAACACACACAAAAAAAACGATTCTCTGTGACTAGTACAGCCTAAAGTGCCATAAGAGACTCAGGATGAGCTTTCCAATAGCAAGAAAGTACACCACTGAAGGAAGCTGCAAGAAACTCCAAAATCTCTCCATCAGTGGAGAGACATACATCTATCAGGAATGACACCGACAAAACTAAATGGCTACATCATTTCCAGAGGACACTCTGATTCAATTCTGCTAACATAACAGTTACATTTAAAAAAATATATATTTTACATGAAAATCTGCAGGATTCATTTTTCCTGATGCAGGGTGAAACTGTGCATGGTCACGACACTTGATCCAACTCCACTCAGGTGGAAGGGAAGGATTTACCTGGACCAAAATCCTCTGTCAGATGTACAACCCACGAGACTCTTAATTACCACAATGACAACATGCTATGGGGAACCTGAAGCAGACATTACTCTCAGAAAAGCTGTAAATTGAAGTTGTGGATGTTACAAGCAAAATCTGTGAGATTAAACTTGACCAAGATGACACTGTCTTGCTTAAAGCTAGTTAGGGTGATAAAAAAACGATGACCTAGAGCCATCTCATATGTAAGTAGATCAAACATAGTAAGTTGTGTAGACAGGAATACCAAAATACAGTCAAAGTCTATTTTAACATAAAATCTATCTTCGATCATCAAAAATATTTTGATTGGAGAAAGCTGGGTGGACATACATGGTGTACACACAACCCTATATTCCTTCAAAATTATTTTTGTTTTGCTCCTTCTTACAACTTAAGCTGACAAGTCTTTACACCAAGAGTTTAAACTAAGGTGATATTGCAAATCTTCCTCCAGCTATTCCTCACCCTTTCGATGGCTTATAGGACTTAATGTCTATACTGGCCCTGTAGAAGCAGGCATGCATCAGTTAACCCTGACACCAATTACCCAAAATTATTTAAAAAAGATTCTACTGAAAAGACATCTCAATTACTAACAAACAACATTGTTTTGAAGATTCGAATTATGTTTGCTATTTCTGATTGTCTTCTTACTTTTGCATACCTCTGCTTGTACTGACAGGAGACAAGGAGGGGTAGAGAAAGGAGAAAGAACAGGGGAGAGAAAAAGAGGGGAGGGAAAGGGTAAAGAACACTCCTAATCCCATTACCATGTTATTGTTTTCAGGGGACTCTGAATTTTCTGCTGGGGACCTAAGAGGTTCCAGTAAGATCTAATCACATTGAAAAAAAAACCACCATGGCAAAAACAACCACCACTGTCTCATAATTGTATTTGATCTGAATTCAGTAAATTTGTATTACTGTTAATGACAGAAGAATTTGGACGCTGAAGTTTTAGATACTTATTTGAATTTTCTCACATTAAAGCACTTAAACAAAAACCTCTTTTTGTTAGATTTGTGTAGCATTTGCCATCTTAAAGAGGAACAGACCTCCCCCTGCATTCTTCATAGAATTCCTGAGTTAATTGCTTGATAAAATTATATTTATTGTAGCCTAAGGGCTTCTAGAATTAGGTGCTTAATAGTAAAACACGTAGATGCTTGGGTCTCATAGGTATGTTGAATGAATCAAGGCCAGAGTGTGTATGTCTTCCATTGTGCAAAACTGAATGTGTAGTTAAATTAAGAACAATAGGTATTCATAAATCAGCATGAGTGCCCATGAGAAACAAGTCTTCTAATTAAATAAGAAGAGAATCAGTGTTCCTTGTTCCGGGAATTGTTTGGTATTGAGGCAGAATATATTGATAGTTAGTAGAGACACATTATTTGTTAGAAGAATTATTGGATTTATTTATCAAAAACAACCCCTTTCCTACACATTAGTAGAGTTAATTTACAAAAATAACTGATTTGGACTGAAATCATTTGTGTGCTTTTTTAAGAGAAGCTTTAGTGCTCCTACTGAAAAAAGAAACCTTTGTAATCAGAATAGAACAAAATTAAATGCAGTATTTGCATGGAAACTGACATAGTGCTTTACCTTATTACAATTTTAAGCTACAATAAATAAATAAGTGTTCTTCCACTGAGAGGAAATTATTGGAGAAAGTTCTACAACAATTTAAAAAAAAAAAGATTTAGATTATTTTTTGTCTTGATGATACTTCAGAATTTTGGTGGAAAACATTCGAAGTATTCTCCACTCAGTGGCTAAATGTGGCTTTGAGATGACTTCATAATTTTTTGATCCTAAAACTTGATGCCTACAGCCTTACCAGTGCAGTGAGTTACAGGTTTTCCCAAAAATTTAAAGTTTTCTAACTTGAGCCCTGCAAACCCCACTTTTTACCCACCCATTATGATGCCACGCAGCTCTTCAAATACAAAGAAAAGCCTGAGTAGGCTATACTTGGCATTAAAGTCAAGAACATTTCAAATGATGGGGGCAGCAAACACTGCATTTGTCTTAACCCCTTCAAAAATGAAACAAATTCTAAAGAAACTCTCAGAAATGTGTCTACAAGTCTTATGTTAAAAAATGTTAGCAGTTACACAAATAATTATAGCTGAGCATGCTATTGGACAGATTGAACCACATTAATCACAGATTGAAAGAAGCAACTACTTGTTTCCTGTACAAATTGTGAGTGGTTAGGTCACCAGTCTAGGAATCAGTTTCTGTTCTCACATTTACTCTGAATTCCCTTTTAAGGAGCACTAATCTCTTGTGTAGACATACTTAAACAGAATTAAGTTGGCTTTAAAATTCTGTGTCTTCATTTTTTCTTGAAGTGTCTGCACAAATGTTAACTAATATGCTTAAATCCGAGTTAATTTTCCTGTATGTCCCTCGATATACAAGTTCAAAGCAGTGAAATTCCACAAAGGCCTCACATTAGATGAAGCTCAAACAGGATTTTGAGACTGTCCCTTACAGTATTTAATGTTAATGAACATTAAGCTGCCAGGGCATTCTTGTCTAACCAAGAGAGCACACCACACAAATCTGAATCTGTTATGTATCTACACAATACATTTGAATGATTCTATATCTTCAAAGAGGATAATTTAAACGTCTTTTGTCATGAGTAACATTTTAGGAGATGAGGCACCTTTCTGCTATATGTGGTTTTTTATTTGTTTGTTTAAAGACTGATTGTGTTTTGGGTTAGTATTTTTTTCCACTGAAAGCAAAAGAGCTTCTAGACATAGATTCGATCCTGCAAATTATAGATCAAAATATGACATTTGGTTAGTATTTCAGAGTCCTCAATGGAAGAAAGTTAGTACTTGAATGGTGAGGAAATCCCCAAAGGAATAAAAAGTTTTTTAACGTCCTGGGCTCCAGCTGCTGTCTTCTAGTGAAGCTTTATACGCCCCCCTAGACACATTGCATCCCTGTTTTTTTGTCCATTAATAGTATTCTTCAACTCTAGTTTCAGTAAATCGGAAATGAGGTCACTTGAACTTTACCAACTCTGTCATTTAACCAAAAATAATAATTAAGGAAATGTTCTGGACACTTTTTATTATTATTATTATTATTCCAGTTTTTATATGATTTCGGTGACCCACAAAGAAGACAAGAACTAAGTTCTGTGTTCCTGAAGCACAAGGAGATAAAAGCACAATATTATAAGGTCTGGTTCTGTAGCATTAATAAAAACCTTTGTGAAATCTGCCCATCCAGAACATTCTGTTCCCCCTTGAGCTTCCAGTAACCCAGGACATTAACAGACAACACAATAGTGACCATCGAGGGCATTCTTGTCCTTTGAAATCTTTGATCATTAGCTCTATAAACGACATTATTTTCATGGCCATTGTAAGGTGGTGTTTTTTTTTCTCAGCCTGAAGCATTTTCTACAGAATAAACTCATAGTCCATGTGTGAGAATTTAGGGAACAATTCATATAGCATTTTGACATCAAGTCACAGAGGACACACATTGTCACTGCCATTGTACCCAATTCCAAACACAGGATGTTGGTCCCCCTGAGTGTATAGAACTAATGAACAACACTTTAGAAGACTTCAGAAAATAAAGCTTAAAGAAACTGATTTTAATGTGAAGAAAAAATAAAATAAAATAAAATACCATCCAAGCAAACATTGCTAAACTGAAAACCATTTAAAATAAACGATTAGGATGACATGACTATTTTTTCCCCCAATTGTTAAACGTAAACTAAGCTAGTGGTCAAAAAGTCATGGAGAATGAGGGAGGGAAGTTGTAGATGATTGCTGCATTCTTTATTACGTCCCCTCTCCATCCTGGAGAGCTGGAACATCGGTGCAGTTCTCATGCCAGCTTCCAAGTAAACAACACGCACTTCCTGGCTATCTCTAATCTGGGCAGCAATGTGTGTGAAGAGAGAGTGCTGAGTGATGTGTGATTCTGACCAGGTATCCTGTTTTGACAAGGGTGTTTGTCCTTTACCCAACATACTGCAGAAGTAATTCTCGACATTTGTGTAACGTTTTCTTTTCTTTGGGGAGGGAGGGGGAGAGAAAGGCCTAATTTGGTCTTTTGGGAAAGATTTAATTTGAATTACTGAGAAGGTTAGACGGCCAGAGGTAACAATTAAAAAATAACCAAAAAAGTAGTGCTGATAAAGTTTTTTTTTTTTTTTTTTCCACTCAACATTTTAAACTGCAGTTAATTAAAAGACACTGTTACCTCTAATTAATACTTACACTGTATATTACTTGCCAGAGTGTGATTCAAAATCCAGTTTAAAATTGGCCTCTAAAAGTTTTTGAGGAGCTAATGGAACTGTTTTAGTAGCTAGCATACCATTCTAAAGAATAAGGTTTCGTTGTTTTGATTTTTTTGTGTGTGTAATTTTTTTTTCCCCCTACAAAACCCTTTTCCTTTGGAAAAAAGCCCATTAAGCAAGCCCTCCACCTCTCCTCCAATGGTAAGCAATGTTTCAAGTGAAGATTTTACTGGCAACAGCTCACAATTTCAGAATAAAATTATGAAACAAATTTAAAAAATGAAAGATGCCCAGATTAATTTAATTATCTGGTATTTGGATGAGATGTGGTTTGAAGACCACGTTTTAAAGAAGGACCTGCTGTCTCTCAAGATCTGTTCCTCTTCTGTGTACAGCAAAGACTTGAACGTGCATTTTCTACATCCCACAGCCACCTGGATTTTGACTTTTTCCATAGGAAAATAAAATCCTATGGTCTTAGTGTAAAACATTCATAACATTGGATTTGTGTTTCCCAGGTGGCTTTAATAAAATGTTTTATAATATGGATGAGGAAAAGAAATCAATAAAGATTACATCACCTTTATTGTTTAAATGGTCTAGTCCTTGGCACACTAATGACTTGCTGTAGTTTATCTTCCTCTCTGATCATTTATAATTTTGGGCTAATATAACAGGTGATTTATTTGGAACCCAGTTCACAGAAAAAGATGGATATAACCATCCTAGTTTTGGCTCCACTCCTAAACCAGTGAAAAGCAAAGGTTGGGTTGTCACTGTCTTCTGTGGGAGAGAAACCAGGGTCTGTATTCCCCCTCGAAGCAAATCACTTGTCATTTATGAACCTCAATTTTCTGACTTAAGTCCAACATAGGTACAGATTTTACTTATGGTAAATAACACTGGTATCATGTCAGAGAAAGAGGATACTGCAAGAAAGTAGGTTATATATGTTAGAGACATTTGATGGATTTAGACATGCTATGGGATGAAGGACATTTAGAAGCTAACAATTCTGACCAATATACTGTGTCCAGCAGTCATGGAATTTAATCTTTCTCCATCTAGCTTTCTCCATTTACTACATCTGCTGTCCAAAAAAAAAATAAATAAAAATAAAAATGTCAGGGCTTTCAGTCAGCTGCATAACTCATTAAAATGCCCAACATTCAGAAAAAAAATAAGTTCTTAAAACTGACCTGTCAAAAACAGCTAAAAATTGCTAAGAATCCCCATGATGTTGCCATAAAGGAAATAAAAACATAAAACTTGCATTTCCTGTTTTCTTTTGAAGGCAAACCATACCTCTGATTGTTTTAGAATTGTCAAACTTTTCTATTGCACTCAAGGGAAGGAAAAACAAAGCCGTACATTACTCTCAAATTCCATATGATTGCAAAAGGGTGACCCATAGATTACTTTGCCCAAATATTTGATTATTCCAGAGTTTTGACAGATAATTCTTCTTGTATTTGGAAGCCCAGAAATCCAACAGTCTGTGAAAATTATATAAATGTTAGGAATTTGCTCTTAGGTCCTAAATTATTATTATTATTATTTGAAAATCGAATACCTGCATACCTGCAGTGCAGCTATTTTCTATGAGTCCATTTTCTTATTTGAGTAAAAGTAACTCACAGGCACAAATTCTTACTACATGATAACAAACAGGCTTTTTCATGGAGGAATATGCAGTAAATATAGGCACTGTAGACAGTGATCTCACATTGTTGTGAACTCAGGTAGTCCATGATCTTAGAGCAGACATCCTTAAATATCATTATTTTTCTTTTTAAATCAAAATTTGAGTTCCCCAAGATGTTGTATGGGATATCGATTCCAGGAGTGCTTCTTAGCACAATGCTGAAATAAGGACCACTGAGGAGACCTAGTTAAAAGGATTTACTTTGAAATTATCTGGTACGAACTGAATATATTAGAAATAATGAATCATTACAAGCTTATGCCTTAGAATGCTAAATCCTCATTTTAGTTAAATATACGGGAGCTGCACAGGAATGATCTTGGAGGGTAATGAAAAGCAAAATAATGACAGATTAGCCAGTTCACTAACTTCACTGATTAAAATCTTTCTCCATAATGAGCAAGCCAAATTAAATGGAGGCATGAGGTAAAAATATAAAACATACTTTTCTGTTGAAATTTTAAGTACTTCAGTTAATTTTGTGAACACATTTCAGATCCAAAGACCAGAAATGTAACCTGATGTCTCTGTCTACATTTTACTCGGGATATGATAATGTTCCGGATTTGTAAAACTTGTGAACCCAGTGCATTCTTCATTATTCTACAGCCCCAAACCAGCCGTATTTTAATTTCATTTACACTGCTGTCAGTCTGAATAAATTCATTGCATAGCATCCTGACATTTCTTAAGTCAAGGACAAATCTCCTATTTACTTCACGGAGATTAGGAGGTCTCTCTAAATTCAGTGGAGTTACTCCAACTCATCTCAATGCCATCAGCTCAGTGTCTAGTCTTTTATATCCTCAGGTTACAGCATAAATAAGGCAACAATTAGAGATGCAAAACAAGTTTCAGTATCAATCTTCCAAGCAGAATGTGTCACCCTAGGAAAATAGAAATGTGAATCCCAAATGACTTAAGCAGAGCTGCCAAAGGGAATATCTAACATTTCACTAATGGAAAAATTGAATGTTAGATGGTAGGCATAATTGGAAAAGTACAACAACACTTGAAGCCATATCACTGATTTATATACAGTACAACTTCAAATACATTTAACTGTTATTTCCTTTTTCAGATCTTTGGCAGGAAAGCATTGGTCATTTTTTTAAGGTATCTCTCAGATAACAATGGATATAGGGAGATGTTTCTCTAGGTACTGTTTTTGGAAATTGTTTTGCCACAATCTTTTCTTAAAAGTGAAAGTCTGAAAAAATGACACTCATTTTTTATTTTCCCACACCTGTTTTAGCTGTAGTAATTATCTAAGGCTATTTTAGGACTCAGAGTCACTAGAGAACAAATTATTTTAAAAAGAGAACTAAAGCAACCCTGTACATCTTTGTTAGCAAAACTGAGAAGTCTACCTATCTCTGTCAAGCCTAGTCTAAAAGAGTACAAGAATGCTTGAAGAGCACTGGCTTTTCCTGAGTTGTGAAAGGGTGGTGACTCCAAAATTTTCATTATCTAGGAAAATTTCGCTCCATGTTCTAGGCTAAAATCTAAAGGGTCAGTTTTTAAGCCTAGGATACCTACCAAGACTTTACTTTTTACTTCATTTATTTAGTTCAAACTTTTACTGTGGTATTTTAGATGATGAGTTGGGCTGCTTTCATGAACCATGGAGTAAGATTTCCCCCAGCCTTCAACACTGCATAGATCTACTCTGCCCAGGCAGCATGGTTGTATTTGTCTCCTATACCATGGAGATTATGGGCAAGAAAGGCAAGGAACCTTACTAGCTTGCTGTCATATTTGAGCTGGGCTGTAGCCTTCATTACGGTTAATTGTTATTACAGACCAACTGAGAAAAACTCTGAATCAAGAAACATAACAAGGGTTGGTATTTCTGAGACACAGTGCCATTCCAAGACCCCTTTGCTCAGAACTGACCTTAAAGGCCATAATCTGATCCTTTTTTTCAACTTGTTAAGGAAATACTGTCATATATATTACAAGGAATCACAGAATCACAGAATCACAGAATTTTCTAGGTTGGAAGAGACCTCAAGGTCATCGAGTCCAACCTCCAACCTAACGCTAACAGCCCTCCACTAAACCATATCCCTAAGCTCTACATCTAAACGTCTTTTAAAGACTTCCAGGGATGGTGACTCCACCACTTCCCTGGGAAACACTATATTTTCTTCATTCTGCCAAACAACAACAAAAAATAGAAACTAGAATCCTACTTCTAACAAAGAAATAAATTCTGGAGGTGAATCAACCAAGATTTTGGCAAGGCCTGTTCACATAACCGTTGTCACTGAAATGCATTGTGAAAGAGAGTAATTAGAAGGAAAAAGAACTGTAAACAAAAGTTTACATCACCTTCAAGATCTTAATTACATTTCTGATTAGAAAGTGGCTCAAAAAAAACACAAAATGAAACCTCAATCAACCTAGGAAGACTTATTCCATGACACAGAGCACAGCGGTTATAAATTACTAAAGGTAATTCAGAGAGGAAACAGTATGAGCTTTACAGTGAGACTGGTAAGGAACTAAAAATCCTTAAGTGTAGATAAAACAAAGAAGCTTCTCTACTGCTCTCTTTAAAACAATGGATAAATCTGTCTTATGGTTTTAAAGCAAAAATATATTGAAAATATATTTCTTTCTTTTTTTTTTTTTTTTTTTTTTTTTTAGGTAGGAAATCAGTGCCTTCTACTTTTTACTCACTTCTATTATGCACTGGAGCCTTCCTTTTCTCCTGTATATCTTTTTTTTTTTTTTTTTTTTTTTAAATATATATACAGCTTGATGCATCAGAGGTTATATTTATGTGCCCAGTCTGCACTCCCACAGAGCTTGGTGTGTATTTTCACCTTCTACTGGCCGGTACATGTGATAACCGTTCAAGTGCCCTCTAGTGACTGAAAGTCGCAGTAAATTTCTCACCCTCTACAGCACCCTTTGAAAGGCTCAGCAACAATATGGACATGATGTGTTGAGGACATCAAGCTTTTCCATTCTAACCTTTGATTTTCCTGTTACCACGATCAATACTGGAACACCTCACTAACGTCAGACTGCCTGGAAACTACGACCAGCCTCATGTAGGGTAGAAGACAGATGCTAAACTGACAGGAAGTCATGTAAGTTAGTTAGTCCACTTTAGGACTACATAAAAACTACAAGAAACAAAAACCAATGAACTATTTTGTAGTTATTTGCATTCTTCATGAAGTCATTTCAGCTACATTTATTACCCTGCTTAATCAAACAATGGTAGAAAAGTGATGTAGTAGACAAAGTTTCTATTTGACAACCCAGTCTAGCAAATAGATGGATCATAAAAATTATGCCCTTTGAATGAGTTCAAATTTTGTACATTTGAATTATGTAACTGAGCCACAGGCTAACAACTTATTCACAGAAATGTACTATTTATTTATCAATTTACAGGCTCATTAACCTGGAATGTTAGCCATCGGAAACAGAGAAACAGAACAATACATATAAGTTTTCAAGTCAACAGAGCCTGATGAAATGAATACAAATTTTAAGAAAAAAAAAAAAAAAAGGAATAAAAGTATACATCTAGTTTTAAAGTTCAACCATTTGCAAGAACAGCTACCAAAATAACAGGAAAAAAATATGATACATGGAAATACTTTTTTGGATCACTAGAAGATAGCCCGGTATGTGGGTTAGTACTGTAGAAGCACACTGACCTAGGTGGAATAAAGAAGACCTTCGACTCTATTTAATATACAAGTCTCAGGGAAGTAGCAAAAGAAAAAAAAATAAATAATAAAAATAATAGCCCATTCAGGCATGAGTAAACCTATTTTTTCTCTCCTGCCTTCTGGGTGTACACACTATCATTCAAAAACAAAAAGCCATATTACATTGCACTGTCCAATAAAAACACTTCTTTGTGGCTGTCTGGCCATTGATTTATACCAGATTAAGTTTAATTAAGACTTCGTATTTAGAGATAAAAAAACAACTCAAATTCTGTGTGGTTTTGAGGAATTGAGAATATAATAAAGATTCAACAAAGAGGGCAATTCTGAATTTTTCATATTGATATCCATGTATTTTGCTTGATATTCTTGAAGGGCCCAGTAATGTCATGGGCTGAATGCTGCTAATAAAGGCATAGTGCTTTAATCAAGGTATCCCACTTTTAAAGCTCCTTCTGAAGGGGAGTAGTTCAGGAGTAATTTGTGAGGCAGAATAATCACTTTGACAACATATTTTGCAAAACATCTGCCTTCTTTACATACTTCAATTTTCATGAGTTACAGCAATAAATATCTATCTTCATGTGGATGACCTTGAAATTTTCTTTAGTGTATGCTTCAGTAAACAAAGAAAACTCAGCAATAAAAAGCAAGCAGCCACAGCTGTATGCTTAAAATTATACTGAACAAAAAGTTTTAATGTGTGTTATGAGAAAATAAATCTGTTCAAAGCCAAAACACAACACACAAACATGTCCTCTACAGGTGTGACGGTTTTGTGGTTTACTGCTCTAAAGTGCTGTGACTTCTCTTTTTACATTTTTTTTTTTTTTTACCCTGCAAACAACTCATCATATAACATTTTAAGGCATGTTCTCCTTTTTTAATCTCTCTCCCATTTTTCCATTTTCACTGTCCCCTTCATACATTACCTGCAATATCATTTTCTCATTTTTCTCTTCTTGCCCTTCCTTCTCACAGCATGTAAGACAAAACGTTATATTGCTCTCCTCTTACAGCCTGAACATTCCTCAAAACAAACTCAAATTTAAGGCTGCAGAATAACCCCTAAAACCACACCAAAATTCCACCGGCATTCAAAGACCTCTCCATTTCAAAACAAACAAACAAAAAAAAAACAACATCCAAGAGTGGGCTTTAATAGGAATGTTTTATTGTTGCTGCAATGGAGCAGGATTTTTTATTGTTTTGTTTTTCAAGTTTGCTTTAGAGAAACTCTATCATTCTTGAAGGTGTCTCAAAAGCAATCTTTTAGCATTACCAATTTCCCCTTAGCAGCAGGACAAGTTTGCCTGCCAGCAAGCCAGTTCTTTGTCAAAATGAAGAGCTTCTCATCAGTAAATGCAACATCTCCAACACTGCATTTCAGTCTTTGTACTAATAACATAGCCCTAACACTGACTTGAAAATAATTAGCCAGCATTGTCATTGGTATTTTCTTCATTGCCAGCACAGCTCTTCAAAGCAATAATTTGTCTCTCTTCAGGAGCATCAAGCTCTACAATTGAATAATGATGGACTTGAGCAAATACTGGTCTAGCTCTCAGCAGCAAGATTCCTAGTGCAGGAACCTGTAATCCAGTTTTACTATGTAGTAATCTATCATTTTTAGAACTACAATCAAACCCTCCATAAATGTAACACAATTGTGTGCAATTAAAGCAAAGTACCTGGGATCTAAGGTTCTGAGAGTTTTTTCTTTCGATACATGCTCTTCAAACCAGTCAGCAATTCCCAAACTTCCTCCATGTTACCACACTCTGAAGATGACAATTTGCTCATCCCAAAAAAACTCTGAAACTTTTTTGCTCTTTCAGCAATTACAACACTTTACAGTCCCATCCAAATCAGCATGGCAATCTTCTGAGAATCTCTGATGCATATTTCAGTCTTCTGGACAACCCATTCAACCCCCTACCCACATGAAAGAATGGTGCTGAAACATGTTGTGATGCCATTTTAACATTTTGTTTTATATTTCTTTCAAAAAAATAGAGTTCATACACACACACACAAACAGCCATTTCTAATGTGCACTCTGGAAATATCTAACCTTTGTTCTCAGAAGTTATTTCTTTTCCTGTGCACCTATTTTTGCACACAGGCATAGGGCTGATATGGTGTATTGGTACTTTAGCAGGAATAAACAAGGTGCTATTCGGCTTCCTCCAAAACTGCAGTGTAGTAAGAAATAAACCCCATTTATTTAAGCCAAAAAAAGATAGATCTAATTAAAAAAAAAAAAAAAAAAAAAAAAAAAAAAAAAAAAAAAAAAAGTGAAAAACAGCACTTGGAAGGTACTGGACCTTACTGGACTTGCTATTTCCATGGTCAGATTGCTCAGCTAGATGGATGTCTTAATCCAAGTAGTAGAAAAATCCCGGCCTAGCAGAAGAAGTAGGTCATGTAGGCAATGTATAAAATAAGTATGAAAACAATAATAGTCATTCAGTGAAAAGGCAGTTTAAGTGAAGCATGAAAATTAAAGTTTTTTCTATATTTGTTGATGTTATGACCAGAAATAATGTTGTTTGGTGAGTTAGCCCAAGTCTACTTTCAGTTTGCAGAGAGTAATTTTCACTTGGGAAGGTTAATCAAAAACTCCAGACAAAGTAGCTAGATATTTTCCTGACATCTTTTTCTAAAAATCAATCAAGGCTGTGTGTTTATGTATGCAAATGTATTTGGAATATTAACTGTGTAAATCAACAGTTGATTTCTCAATTAAGCTAACTGGTAGCAGCAATTAAGATAGCAATTGGAAGGCTGTAACAGTGTAGTGAAGAGGCTATCTCCATTTTCAAATTAAATAGACTTGTGTGTAACCTTCTTCGTAAGTAAGCAAATTGTGGTTTCTATTACTACAAGGTCTGTTTTGGCTTGATTTGAAAATAAACCTCTTTTTCCTCTGTGTCGATAAGAATGTCCTTTAAAGCTAGAAGTGAAAACAGCAGAAAACTTCTGCACCCTTTCTAATCATTAAAGAGCTCCTAACCAAGTACTGACACACTGAACTTACATGTATTCCTATCGGGCTATTTCTAGCTATGTCTTCATGAAGAATATCTAGGTAAGAAATCCACTCTTGCATGGAATGCAAATAATGTTGCTGTGTTGCTAGCAAAAATGTTGAACAGCATCAGTCCCAAGAACAGTCCCTGAGGAACGTAACTCATCACTGATCTTCACTTGGACATTAAGCTGTTTACCCCAGCACTTTAAGTGTTACCATCCAGCCAATTCCCTACCCACTGAGTGGTCCATCCATCAAATCCATGTCTCCCAATTGCTCTCATATTTTTGTATTTTGCACTTAAGCTTTTGCTTAATCTAAAACAGTGAAGAGAATTCTACATCTTAAAAAAATATTAACTGAAACCATAGAGCAGTCCTTTCCTCAAACTGTCCTTAATTTCTGTCAAAGCATACAAATCTTGAAACATAATTAAAACCTCATCAAAATGACTCTCAAATATACTTCAAACATACTAAAAATGGAAGAACTTTACAAATAAATTCACAAACAACTCAGAAGTTTAGGACTATGCACACTTGCTGCAAGCAAAACAAATAAACAGACAAGAGTGTCATAACAACAGGAAAATATGAAGAAAATGCCTCCAACCACCACAAGCTAAACAATTTGATACCAATCATTCCACCCACAACTCAGTAAAACCAGTGCTGAATAAATACAGAAATGGCAGATTCACTTTGACTGAAGTCACTTGACGATACTGAGTTGAGTGACAAAAAGTGTGTGGAACTCTAAATTCACAAAACCCAAGTTGCCATTCATTTTCTCACAGTTGTGACTAATGAGGATGTGGGTGGTGGAGAGTATGGGAAATATTAACAGGAAAAAAGGCAAGGGATTGCTAAAAATATCAGAAGTTCCAATTCCAAGTTTATGATTTTATGGCAAATTGGGAAAAAAAAATAAATAAATAAAAGGCAAACTATAGGATAAGCCCAACTACACAGGACACACAACAAATCTTTCTTACTTGCTCCGTAACTCAAAGCTTACTTTCTACTTGATCAATCTGCTGTCCCTTCCCTTACATACTCCTTCTTCCATTAACATTTTTTTTACTAAAGTCTATTTAACTTGAAGTTTTCCTTTCAAGAAATCAGAAGCAGAAACTAAGGTTTCTGAAATAAATTTTTATCAGCCTCTCTGCAAAACACTTCACACTTCAGTAGCAAGAACCATAAGCTCCCATTTTGTTTGCTTCTAAGACTAAAGGAGGATTATTTCCTATTCTAACAGAACCTTCTCTTTCTTAAATATTATCAGAATAATCTTGTTCATAACCAGTCCTTGTAATTGCTTTATACTTGCTTCAGAAAATATACACAAATGAGAACTAAATGTCTACTAACAGGCAGCCTTTGAAGAGCAAGCATTTATAGCCATAACAATTCATGTAACTGGAACATGACTTTTGTGTCTTTGAATACCTGTCCAATTCACCTATCTTAGCATAATACTCTCTCCCTCAGTTACTTTTGCTACTTTGTCAGTGTTTACAATGCACTACACTATTTTTTTCTGTACAACTGTTCAGTATTGCCACAACTGACACTTAATTGTATTATTTATAAATGTGTTGTAAAACAATCAAGATGCTATCTAAAAACCTTACATGACAGCTACAGGATGGTTTACATGACACCTGTTCAGATTAGGCTTCAGTTCAGATGTAGGGTTTTTATCTATCACTGCGTACGAAAACTAAAACATGATTAAAGGGAGTAGAAGCTTTGCCAGCAAGATTTACACTCCCATTTTGTTTCAACTGTGTGGATTAAATTCTATTCTGAGAAAATGATCTCTTCAAAGCACAGAGAGTAGAAATTACAGACGGAACTGAGAGGACAATGGAAAACAGATTCATTAGTCTGAAAAAATAGGGTTATTCTGGACAAAATTAGAGTATCTGGGAAGCAAGAAGAATTAATCTCCCCTCTATTCCTACAGAGACATCCAGAACACAGTGGGAAAATTAAGAAAATCTGCAACAAGATGTTAAGTCTAAAAGATACTGGGGAATTGGAAAAACTAAATAGTTGATATCCTTACCATGCAAACAGCAGAGCAGAATATTTTAAACTATTTAATTTCAGATAGCCTTATGATTTATTTATTTATTTATTTTTAAACAGGGTAGAAAAAAGCAACCTGACTACAAAGAAAGCAGTAAAAATTCAGTGTAACCACTGCACAAATTCCAAGGAGTGTGTTCTGCAGTTGCTTATTTTGCACAGACAAACCCACACTAATCCCTTAGAGAAAGAATAAGGTGATCATTTCTGAGATGAGGTAACTGGGTCTCAGTTGTAGGGTGTGCTGTAGTCATACCTTTCTGACTCACATTAAGGTGGACCCTAGAAACTCATCTTAAGTAGTTGCACTCATGTATGACTCACTTACTAATCACTGTAAACCTCGATGCTAATCAGGAGAGCAAATACAAAAATTCTGTAAAATACCCTGAGGTTGTAGTTAGTCAGAAGAAGGTGAAAACAAAATCTTGACAGCTTTTTCTTGGAATGGTGCTGAGGTTATCATTGGTGATGCATCACCAGCTCTTTAAAGCTATGACTGCAGAGAAAGTGCAGCAGCCGGACTGACTTGCTACATAAAATGACAAGCAATCAAGGAGAGGCACCAAGACTGCAGTGTGCTGTGCTACATTTGCATATATGAACCAGAACGGGGACAAGAGCCTTTGTAAAACTGTTGGCAACAAGAAATTCCAGCTATTTCTCAGCCAACACTTAATTTTTAAGACTGATTCGTATCCTAGAAAAGGAATTGGTTCTTTTAGGAAGCAGAGTGCTTTCAGTCCCTATTACACAAAATTTTAAAGGCAAATTACCTGAACCTCAGAACCTTTGTGATTCTTTTTTTTTTTTTTTTTTTTTTTTTTTTTTTTTTTCTTTCTGCTTCTAGTTATAGATTTGAAGGCAGAACTTCACTGTGTAACAAGCTTAAGACGACCAAAAAAGATGGTCCTTGTCTAAAACAGCTTGCAATCCAAACTGAAAAATTTAAGATGGGAGCCAAGTATGATAAACAGCAGGGTTTCCAAGCAAACAGATGATAGGCTGAGATACTGAAAGGATTTAAGTCACACATTCTGGAAGGCACACATGAAATCATTGGGCAAAAGTCCCATCTCCGACTTAACTCTCTAAACATATATTTCAAGCTACCTATGATAGATCAGATCTGGAACATAGGGGCGTCTAAGGAAAGTGCCGCAGCACTCCATGCTTAGATGCCTGTCAAACTCAACTTGTGCCTGAGTACAGAGACCCCTATAAAAGACCAGCAATCAGGGTGATAACTTAGCGGTACCAAGATGCAAGATGAGCTTTGTAGAGGTAGCCAGCATGAAAAACTAAACACGGGGTCTATTTGAAAGCTTTCATCTCTTTGGGACATAAAGAACTGAACCAGGGCTTGGACTGAGACCCACACTCCACCAGGATTAAATCCTCCCCTGAGAGTGGGTGCTTACACCAGGTATTTTTTTTTTAAAGGGAGCAAACAGGGCTTGTTTTTGAGGATTCAGCTGCTTTTCAATGCATTTTCAATTGGTGGCCTAATCCAGTAATTATGGCACTCAGACAAAATGTCTGGGCTCCTAGAAAAGCACCTAGCTATGCAAAGCGTGTGTGAGATAGGGAAGCATACTTCACTGTTTTAGTGGTTACCATTGTCTGAGCATAGAGGTTTGTCACAATTCCAGGGTCAGGAGAAAAGCCGAAAGATCTGACAGGTTGTTGTCCTGCCTCCCAGAACTGTATGTATGTTACAGCTGTGAAAAAATGTAGTCCTGGAGGCAGAGTCCAAGACTCAGGACTGCCCATGCCCAGATGAATGCCCTTGTCATGGATGCAGAGCTTCAAATCCCTCCTAGTGCAGCTCAGTGACTGCTTTGCAGTAGCGTTGCTTCCAAAGAAGTGGACAAGGGGTCTGTGCTCGTGTTCTACGTACAAAGTAGAAGTCAAGGTATATTTACAGAAATCAAAATCAAGTTCAATTTCCTACTCATTCCTCAAGTCTCTCTCATGCCTGCGTGAGTTGTGACCATCAAGAAAAAGCTGCCTTTTTCTCTGGCCCAAATGTTCTAATTAAAAATACTAATTGGGACTAATAAGCGGGACACTGCAAAGTCATACTGGAGCTCCAGATTCTAGTCCATGTTTTAAAATCAGAATAGAGAGTTAAATCCAAATTTCTTATGTTTCAGATTGATCTACAAGTACTATCATTCATGTACTTTCCTTTGGGAATAGCCAGTAGTTTTCTTTCAAAAACAAAACAAAACAAAAACAAAAAGAAAACAAAAAAACCACAAACACCTACCACCAATAACAACAAACAGACAAACAAACAAACAAAAAAGCCAACAGGTATAACAAGTATTTTAAAAAAATATCTTAAACAGCAAATTGGCATTCTCTGTTGAACTGTTCCTTAACTGGTGTGTCTCTAGTGCTGATTAATGCTGATGGAATCTTCTGGGAAAGCACAAAGGGGACCCAAGGGCAATACTTTGTACCTGGAATTGTAGGATTCCTGTTTCCTGACATTCTTTTCTGCTGCAGGAAACAGTGTGACTGTCTCAGTAGAAAGACCTGAGTCAGTACTGAGTAATTGATGCACGTGATGCAAGGGAGGAAGAGAGCATGTACAGATTTTTTTTATTTTTATTTTTTTTAATGATGGTATCTTTTGAAAGCAGGAATTAAATTAAGACCACAATTATTTTAAAGATCAGACACTCCAAGGTGCTTTTCATACAATTATCTGTGGTGGCTGCATTTCTAAAGCCATTTCAAATTATACAATATTGTGCCTTCTGTATACCATTGCTTTAACAGCTAAAAAGCTCCGTATCTCACTGGGGAGATAATATATTTCAACAGTGGATAGGAACAGCAGGAGAGGAAGAGTGACTTACTGCTTCAGTGCGAGTCAGAGGCTTGAAAGATCTGGATCCAAGTTCTGAAGCAAGAAGATCAGACTTCTTTGGTGAAGTTGAATCAGTTGCCTAGATACACATTCAAACTGGGTATTTCTTGAAACTAATCCTTAAAACCATGATCTCCATCAGACCCATCTGCCAGGCTTCCTGGAAAAGCTAATTCTCAGAAGACACAATTTTGATGTTGCCCGTGGAGGAAAAGTAGATAATTTTGTTTCTTTAGTTAATGGCTACAACAAACACAAGAAAACAAAGTTATAAATTCCAGGTCTTGCTCCAAAATCAGCATAGGTACTTCATCCAACTTCTGTTTTATGTAAATCACAAGCCCTTTCCAAGGCAGTAACTTAAACCCAGTGCTCTCCTTTTCCTGCTAAGCATCCAAAAATATACACCAAGAGTCATGCTCCCCTTCAGTTGGCCAGTGAATTTGCAACAAATTCCTGTTAAGTGGAACAATTTCAGCAGAAAGGAGAATATAATCAATAGCCAGAATAAGTGCTCACTCTTGGAAGATGTGGGTGTCTTCACTGGTCACGTAAAGAAAAGAACCAACTGCATCTCCTCCATCTCAGTTCCCTCCACCAAGATTGCACTGCTGAAAGATTTACTTTCCTACAGTGAAAAGAAAATGATGACTCTCTCTTTTTTTGGCATATAGTTTGCAGACAATCTAATTTAAGAAGAGGGTGTTGGGGGCTACACTTCCAAAGGAGGAAGTATTTTTTCTTTGTAGGTTTCTAAGGATAGGAAAGGAAGGATTTAGGAATTAAAAGGGCAGTGTTTTGCGCTGTGCTGTTACAGAGAGCATGCAGATCCCTGTTGACCATTCTGTTCCTAAATGTCTGTTGATGTATCCATTATCCCCCCAGGCATTTTTTACTGGGTGCAAGAAGGAACCTTAAAGCCAGCTTGTAATTTATCAGGCTGACATATGTTGGAAAAATAAACAACAACAAGCTCTGCTTTGCCCAAGGCCTGCAGCAAAATCTTGACAGAATTCAGTTTGCAAAATGCTCAAAGGCTTTTTGAGAACAAAAAGTTTTATAAAATGCAAGATACTGCTGGACTGATTTCCACAACAGAAAGGAATCAAACTGTCTCCCATCTATGTTACTAGCAAAATTCCTTCTTGTCAGTGACAACAGGAGGAGGTTCTAGGTTACTGGAAAGCCAATACAACAAGACAGAGTAAGCAATATTACTCCTAGCATCTTTGCATCATGATTTCTTACATTATTTGTACCTCGTGTTAAAGATTTTTCCTGTTTTGTAGCCCATATCTAGAGAGCAGAGGTATTGTCTCTATTTGTTAGGAATGCTTTTAAACTGGCAGCAGCACTCTGGTGAGTCCTATGGCACAGGGTGCAAAGAAATGAAAATCTAGGAGTAGTAGGGAGAGAAAGAAAAGAAAGTTGCTTCAAGTTTTGCAGCGGTCAAATGACACAGATTTTTAAATTGAAGAAGATAGCTCATTTGCCAGTCCCATCTCTTTCATATATTTATGTTACATCCTTTTAAAAACAAACTTTCCCCGATGGAAATAGGCTGTCCAAACTAGAAATGATTAGTAAGTGGGCCCTGGATACCAGTTTGCGTGCCCAGAACATCTATCATTATATCATTCTACATGAAACATATCCAAAGTTTGTGGATATAAAGAATCTCTAATGCTGTAATTTGAACAGTGGTCTGTGCATTGAACTGAAAATGGCCTGGACAAGCTGTGCTACCATCAAAACAGATCATTCCTCCTCCCCCCTAGCAGTGGGATATCAAAAATCAGAAACAATATTGCCAAGGCAAAAATTACTTTCTGAATCCCCTAAAAGTTAGTCACTGACAGTAATGTATTAGGAATACACTGGGTACTATTTAAGAGATGGAACATACACTGAAATAAGAATTGAAAGAATGATAATGATGGCTTAAAACTGAATGTGTGAAATTCCTAAAAGATCCCTAAATGATATGCTCAAGTCTTAATGACTTTATGTATTACTGCAGATAATAAAAGCTACTGTAAACTATAAATATGCACATGTCTACAATAAATGATTGTTATGTTAGTGCTATTCTATAAAACAACTTTAATTGTTCAGGAAAGCAGAGAGATTTAAACACTTCAGAGAAACAAGAAAGCTCTTAGTAAAAAGATCCTAGAATGAAAATTCATGCAAATTTTCCAACTTCAAATGTGAGTGCATCTAGCAAGACACTAAAGAAGATTATTAAAACAAACTTCTATTTTTGACAAAATTCATTTTGCTACCTAGCTTGAATGAAGGCTGTAAATCCTCAATGCCAACTGAACCTAAGAGGCTTTGCGAATAAATTATGAGATCAGCAGCAGGGCAGTGCAAAGGCAAAGGCTTAGACTGATTGAGTCAAGCTTTGGACTGATGTGAGTCCTTACATGGATGAACTACAAATCCCTGAAAACAGAATTTATAAGGCCCATGTTGACAGGCTCATTACTACAAAAGAGGTGATACTCTTAAAAAAATATATAAAAAAAAAAAAATACTCTGGAAGAAAGAGAACCAGAACAGCTAAAGAAGACCTGAATAAAGTCTTGCCCATCAGTCAGAAAGTAAATGAAATATTTAGGGTTTTGAATAGGCTCTCTGTCTCAGGACAATTTCACACTAATAGAACTTCATGAATAGCAGTATGTGTTTTGTCACAGAATAGATTAAGCCGTGTTTTTAGAAAGCTTGGCATGTGTATTCCTGGTTTGAAGCATACATTGAGCTGAAGAGCAGTAAAAAGCGTATTAAAAGTTGGAGGGATATGTTCATCACCACTCTCTCCTTTCTAGTCCAGTGTTCTTCTGGGATTCTAACTAATCTTTTTTTTTTTTTTTTTTCTTTTCCTTAACACTTTTAAATTAGGACATTTTATTCATGAATTCAGATATGCAGAACAGAAGTCTGACACGTGACTTGAACATGTCATGTAGGCAAAGTCTGACCCTTTTCATGGCATTTTATTTACTGATTTTTTGCTCTATCAGTTTGTTTTGCTTAAAGATAACCAGATAAATTATTTTCCACTTATTTTTCTCTGTTGACTCTACTTGCCTGTCCCTTTAATAAAGTTGCAGTTTTCTCTTTTAATAAGCATTGAAGTCACTTGCGAAAGCAGTTTTGCCCACTCTGCTAAATAAGAGTTGTCAATTTATCAATTCCACCTAATTCACAAAATGTTTTTGGCATTTTTAAGTGCTTACAGCTATAATTCACTTTTTCTGTTACAACTGTGTGACAAGGCTCTTACTTCATTAATCACAAGAAAGGTATACAGCACCATCTACATTTTCTGCATTATCTGTTGCTTTGAAAGACGCCACGATCAGATGGTGTCTTTCAGATGGATCAGATGGATCACCATGGCCCAGAACAGGGAGGGCTCTGGCTGGACAGACAGCAAGATAAAAGCACTAGGAAGCTGTAATGTTTCAGTGTATATTTTCAGGACCATGGATCATCATCATCTACACTATTGAAAGCACCATGCTAAGGAGTTACTTGAACTAGCTCTCCAAAATCTAACCACCCCAAGCCACGTATATTGTGCTGGGTAGATAGGCTCCTTTGAGATCCTAGGTGTAAATAAATCAATAAGAAAAAAAATAAAATAATATATATATACAATATATAAATAAAATAAATAAAAGAAGAAGAAGAAAAAGGCTGTCCTCCTCTTCAGGCAAAAAGTTATTTCCCAGAGGAGAATCCTGAAATGTCCTCCACCCCACCAATGAGGTACCATAGTGGACTTGGAGTTACATTAGCATGTGGTGTTATCTAAGATTGTTTCAAAGGGCTTAATTAAGGTCTTAAACAGAAGCCAACAATCACAAGAAGTGTGATGTGGACGCACGCAATACAGCTTGCATCCTAGCCTTTATAAAAAAGGTATAGTTTGCTTCCGGAAAGCATTTAGTTCCATGTGAGATACCAGAATCCTAACATTTATAGAGTGGAGAATTTCTTCCCTGAAGCTGGTATTACAGTTCCAATTATCACAGATCACCATGCCATCTGTGAGCAATTACCTTTCACTTCCTGCTTTCAAATGCAGTCAACATGCTAAGCAAAGTCAGACCTCAGTTCTTTCCCGAGGTTTGGATGCATTAACAAAGACATTAAAAATAGGATGAAGTCCAGCCCAAGTCTTGTCCTCCATGTTGGCTATATCAAGAAATATTACTAAAAATTGCTCATTCTGCACTCTAAATTCTCCCTGCTTTTCTGTCGGTACTTCAGACATCTCTTAAATCTCCATAACAGCAATAACAACTCTTGGATGGTACTTCTCTCTTTTTATGAACCATATAAAAGGTTGTTCCTCTAGGGGAATGAATGCTGCAAAGCTAGAATGATTTCTGCCCCCTTTTTCCAGGACAGACTATTAACTTCTCCATCTTTATATGTTACCAAGTTTGTCCTTACACCATCACATTAGGGAGAATAGTAACCCTAGAGACATGAGTGACATTGTAGATTGGAAGAGAAGAAAGTACTTTATTTTTTTCTGTAGCAGTTGAACCACATCTTAGAAAAGATTAAAAGTGGCTGTCAATACATGGTCAGTGCTGTCCAGGTTCTGTTGTAAATAACGTAACAAAAAAAACGCCATGTTACGCTACACCATTGCATAAGAAAGGTTCTTTCTGAAGTCTTTACCTATTTCTTCAATCCAGCCAATCATTTTTCCATATTTTTAAGTGTTCAGAGGATTGTTTCTTTATCACTGTCTACAGCAAGGATTAGCAGAGCTGCAAGCAATTATGACACATGCTAGCTACCTGTATTTGTATAGCACCTCCATTAAATACAGATCCTCAAAAAGATTACCAAAAACATCTAACAGATCTATATGTTCTGAACAGCTCAGATAAGCTTTGAATCTTTATCGAAAGTTCACCCAGGTATACATTTTCTGAAATTTCTGACTCCCATAACCCCTGGGATTGGTGTTAATACTCACTCACTTTTAATCACCAACAGTTAGCAGTATTGACACTATTAGCATCAGTAGTCACTGTTGCCATGTGGAAATGTTCTCTATAGAGATGTCCAAGCCCTGAATGGGATTACAAAAATTCTAAATGGAACTGATTTACATTGATGGAGCACTGAGATGTAACTATGTTCATTCCTCTTTTTGCTGCTCTGTGGAGAAATTTTGATTCTAATTGCTGTAGTCCTCAGTCCACTACACACCTCATTTAAGGAAAACAAATGCATAATATATAAAGCTGGATAATATTATTATGGCAGTGCTATGGCTGTCTTTGGGACAACCTGAATTGCCAATACTGTATTTCTAGAATGATCTCAAAAATGCCTCTTGAAGATTTTCAAACAAAATATTAGAAACTTTTCTTCCCATTACTCATACAGCAATTATATTAACTGTATTTATTCTTCATTATTTTTCTAGATCCATGCCATATTTCTACTACTGGTGCATACTAGAGCCTTTAGGCTAGGAGAATACATGGTATAGGCCTCCCATTCAAAGACAGACACTTTCCACAGTCAAGGGAAAAGCAGTTATGATAACTAAATTAAGCAGATAGCAGGTGGTCTGTTTACAGCCCCACGAGCCTTGTTTAATTCAAATATATATATATGATACCATTTCTGCTGTACACTGTAATTTTAAAAGAAATAAGGCTATTCACCATTCTACTATAAAGGAAGACAAAATCTCTGCCTCAAGACACATAAAGGATAATTCTTATTGCTTCAATGGCACTCTAATTGACAGAGTACAAACTCCTCTAGAAAAAATATCATTATCTCAGCTGTGATGATAGAGTTTCCCATAGTGCCAATGTGAGAAATTTCAGTTTTGCAGCTCCTTTGGTGAGAAATTAGCATGACTTGAACTGCAAAGTGATGGATATAGGTTTCCTAGTGTAAATTCTTGTGCTTGCAGTACCAGCTTTCCTTTAATTCTCTGTGATGCATAGCACCCATCTAATTTTACTCACAGGATTTGATAGTGGTGGTAGATAACCTTTGCCATTATGAAACATCAGAACAAAAAATAACCTTTAGATGTGACATTCTTAATGGGTAATGAAACTAAAACACACTGAAAAGATGCAACTGGCCTAAAGACACATCAGAGAGTGATATAAAAAACAAACACCAACCAACCAAAAAAAACAACCAACAAGCAGCAGTAAAGTCCAGTCATGGCACCATGCATCCTCACAAATTCTACCACCCCCAACAACTCATAAAATCATTTCGGTTGGAAAAGACCCATAAGATCATCCAGTCCAAACATCACCTAACATTACCGAGTCTACTACTAAACCATGTCCCTAAGTGTCACATCCACAAATCTCTTAAATACCTCCAGGGTTGGGGACTCCACCACTTCCCTGGAAAGCCTACTCCTATAGTAAAGGCGAAATAAAAACTACAATATACTTCTTGCATACTCTCACTCTCCTGTACACACACAAGCTGTCCGTTTCAGTCCTACATTAACTGTTCCAGTATGCTCTGCCTGTTTCTAAGAGGAACATTCACACACCCATTTCTCATTTTTTACACAGACAAGTTTCTGATGCGTATGAAAACTATCCTGAAATCTCACCACACTTTGTCATTAGGTATTTGTTCAAGTTATCTCAAGAAAAAAAGAGATCTCATTGAAGATTTGGAAATAGTGAGGTAACAGTTTTAGAAACTGTTTAGATAAATACCTGAAAACATAAAATAAGAAAACAGGTAACTGACTCATTTGCTGTGTCAATTTTATCAAACAAGATTTATAAGTTTAACACTGCTGAGTTTCTAACCTGAGTTTTTGATTGCAGAAGGTGAAGTGCTTTGTTATACTTCCTAAACACATTCTTTTGTTCTCCTTTGATACTCATAATTCCCATACAGCCTTATAATTTCTTCAGCACCAGTATATTTTTTCAAGGATTTCATATTTAGCCTTAGGCAACTGTGACGCTAGATTCCATAGTAATACTGTCTGTGGTTTCTTCTTTGCAACTCCCAATGTAATTTCGCTTGTTGATCTTTGTACATTGCAAAACTCCCTTTCAAACTGTGCATGACATTTTTTAGCATGTTTTTAGTGCTTGCTTGGAAAAGGAGTTACTGCATTTTTACTTAAGTTTCAGAGTTTAAAGTAACTCCTGACAAGAAACCATGATGCAAAGAGACAGTTCTGCTAGTGAGCATCAGTACTCAGTGGCTAGAAAGCTGTATTCATGGTAAGGGTTTGAAGAAGCCTGAGGTGCTACTCTACAAAAACTAACATACTAGACTTTAAAAATAAATAAATAAATAAAATCATAATAGAACACAAACAAAACCAGAGCAGATCTGTGAAATGAGACTTCTCAGAAGTCAGAAGTGTGAAAATAAGTAGGCCCTATGAGCTCTTCTATATTCAAAGCATACAGAGCTCACTGTAAGACAGGCACAGAAAGGCTCCATTTTGTACACTAAAGTACAATGATGTGTTGGAAGCGAGGTATGTCTGTAAAAAGATTTTGCTCAGCACCAGTGTTTTTGATCATCATGGGACCAGCTCACCTGTGCTGCCATTACAGAGTAAAGCACTTTTGCAGCTGACAGGAACCCTGCCATCTTTCCAAGAGGACCAGCACAAGCCTTGTCTGAGTTTTCCACACCCATTGAGCCTCTTGTTGGCAGTCCAACCTATGAATGCCCATACATCTTATAAGTCCTTCCAGTAGACTATGTCTGGGCTCTTTGAGAGAGGCCTTTGGCCATACTGTCAGCCTGCAGTTGCTTTTGAGGTAAAATTGAGGGCTAGCCTTATCACAGTGCATTAAACTATATGATATACAGGCTCAGGATGAAGAAAACAGTGTCATAAGACAAAGTTTTCTTTGGAATTTTCTGATGCTGCCTCAGCTAGGACCTGAGCAAAAGCATAGTAGGGACAAAGCTATTGCCCTTGAATGAAGCATCATCTTTCTGCATCCCTTTGAGGGCTGTGTAGAGCTGATGGCCTCTGATAGAGAATAGTGGCATCAATGTCAAAATGTACATTAAAGTTGACCCTACTTAAGAGATCTCAGAACAGTTGAATGATTTACAGTATCTAATGGGGGGGGGGGGGGGGGGGGGGGAGGGGTTGTAGGAGCTTTATTTGAACTAATCTTCCTTACAATGTTTTTTTTCTCTCATTATTTCACCATTTTTGTCCTGATAGTCACACAATGCTCTTACCCAGTCTTACTCATTTCATCCACATGAAACAAATTTTAGAAGTTTACATGTTCATTTACTGTCAACAGACAAACAAACAAAATTTGTGTAATTCATTTTAAAAACCTGCACAATGAAAATAAAGCTTTCAAATAGGTTTACATGGATTATTACACTACTGGAACAATGTCAGAGAAGCAATTTCACTCTTTCTGTGCCATGCAGCAATCTCCACATTTAGCTTTATCAGCCAGTGTCTTATTGTGTTGCCAACATGTGCGTTGTATAAAGAGTTCCCTTTACCTGCCTTCTCTTTACCTTTTTTTTTTTTTTTTTCTTTTTAATTAGAGAAAAAAGAAGGTAAAAAATACAGGAAATGTGTTTCTTTGGAGTTCTATTTAATTTATCTTTACCCAGTCAACCACTACATTTTGCATATGGATAAATAAAATTTCAAACCCAACTAGTGACATGGACTGAGAGAGACAGTCTATTTCTACAGTGAAAGACACAGACGAAATACATCAATAAAACCTCTTGTCAACTTCAGATAGTATTACAGGGAGATTTTTGCTGCCTTGCTATTTAATGTATGAGTTTATAATGTTTGTTCTTCAAAGTGGGCCAAATCTTTTTGGTTAGCTCTTACTACACAAAGACAGACATATGAAGGCCTTCACTTAAATGAACAATGGATGGGGTGCAGATTCTCTTGCTTATAACATTATGTATTTGCAATCCTTGTCTCCTGATCTTCTGATTTTGGGAGAAGAGGGGATACATATAAATCACGCAAAATGCTGTAGGACTAAATTACAGCAGAAGCTTTGTATGTGTGGTTATATCCCACTATTCCCACTTCATGCAAAGATGCAAAGAATCTTTATAATGTTATCTGCTGATGATTCTCAGGTTTCCATCATGGATAACAAGACACAGCATTTCAGTTATTTTGCCCTGTAATCTATTCAGAGGTACTTTTGATCTAGTTACATATCAGTAATCATTGCTTTGAAGAACTTCTAAGAAAATTTACAAAGAATTTACTTAAAACTATAATGTTTTGCTAGGCTTTCATAGTACACATTTCCATATATTTTTTTTAATCAAATAATGATACTAAAAGAACCAAAGAAAACTATTACAAGATTTATTGAAAAAGGTCATTATATGCAAGTTAATTAGTCTTGTTTTGAAAAGGAGTAGTTGGCTAACAAGCAAAAGCAACAGTTCAAAAAGGGGAGGATTTTCTAAGTAGAGAGAAAACACACCAAAGAACAACACCAATAAGAAAATAAAAGAGTTAATTATAAACTCTATATAAACTATATAAACTGCAAACTCAGACACACACAAGGTGACAAAGAAGACTTGGTAGTGGATCCACTTGACAAGTAATACTTAAAAGACTTTTATGAAACATTTTGAAAAAGCCAATAATCATACCTTCTTGTGTGATAGTCACAAAAGACTATCAAATGAGCACTAAATTATTAAAAATATATTATCATCATGGAAACCAAACCATATGTGTTTCTGTTTATGCGCAGAAGCCTAAAATTCTAAAAAACTGCACACAGCAGATATTTTCAGGTTTAATGTTGTTTAATGTTCCTACCACTTTTACAGAGTTTTTGCTCAACTATTACTAAAATAGGAAAGGTTTTCTCAAACCATTCTAACAACTATTTTTATTGCAGTTCTTGTAGAAAGATGATGATGACTGTATCATAGCAAACAGTTTTCCTGAATATATACTATTTCTTATACCAGAAATATGCCATTTCTGGTATACCAGAATATGCCATTTCTGGTATAAGAGCAAGAAATAAGTCCAAAAGAGGGGGTCCAGGAAGGAAGGCATCTCTTAGGAAGGAAAACATTCTTGCAGGTAAGATCTCCATGGATGCTGAGATGCGTCAATGTCCAAAAAAAAGAGAATTGATTTCTTCCCTCTCTGAGATAGAGAAAAACTTCAACATCCATGTGAAAACACTTACTAGCTAGAATGAAACATCAGAGCTAGTATGCAGAATATACAATCATACTTTACGGCATCCCTTGAAAGTTAATTAGATTCAAATGATAATATTCAAACCCAATATTTATTGGCTGGTTTCTTTCATTCCTTTCACCTATGTGCTTTTTGGAGCACTGGATTAGAAACAGCTCTGACTTACATGGAATTTTAATTGGAGAACTTTAAAATAAAGTGACATTGTGGGAATGGTAATGTTATGCTAATAGTTAATAATCTAACTGTGCCTCTTCCCAAGGCAATGAAATAAGAGGATTTAGCGTCCTCTTTGAATTACAAATCTCCAGTCCATCTGGTAGGACTAAAACATGAAGAACACAGAAACCCCAAATCCCTGTTTTATTTTAAAGGGGTCAAAATTGTCAGTATATAACTTACACTTACTGACTTTGACAACAACAAAAAAAAGTATCAATACAAAGTGAGTTATACCATTTCATGAAATTATATAAATGCAGATGTAGTTAAGTACTAAAAAATCATACAGCCATTTTACTTTCCTCCTTACCTTTCCATTCCAGTCCTACTATTCACTGTGATCTAGTAAGAAAGAACAGTTAATGTTCTTGGCAATTAGTAGGAGACACATCTGGATAGTAATGGATTCCCAGGGAGGAGCACTTCCAAACGCTATCATGGAATCTATGAGTAAGCCAATGTGCTACAAACTAACTTAGTGTATTATCTTTCCTTATGCTGGTTGTCTAAATGGGAAAGAAGAATATTTTCATTAATTCCCAAATGTTCTTAACTGGGAAAAACACACCAGATCAGACACTATACAAAAAAACACATCAGACAACTATACAATTCACTACCAGACTTACTGTCTGATATACTTCAATGTGACCTGCTAGGAGGAGCAGAGAAAAGAAAAGAGAGGGTACAATCTCAGTGGAGAGATGCCAGAAATACATTTGGTCAACTACATTCACAATTAAAGAGGAAATTAATTTCTCCAACCACCTACACACTCTGATGCAAATCCCATCCCACCCCCCTGAATATTTTGCAACAGTTTAATTAAAGTAGCTTTTTAAGTTTCTAGGAAAAATGACAGCACTATGCCTGAAAGAATAACCCATAGTTTCTGCCAAATTGTAACCAATAAGGAAATCTCTATTGATATCAGAGGACAAATAGTTCTCAGAACAAAGCCACCATATCTCCAACTGTGCCAAATGCTACCATAAGTTTATTTTCCAAGGGAGGACATCCAAGAAAAGACACTTTTCCTAGGAAAAATGACATTCTATGAACTTACATCAAACAAAAAAGAAAAATAGCAAACGAGTATTGCAAATAGCAAACTTGAATACCAGGCCATAAAACACAAAGGAAGAGAATGTTTTCCTTAAAACCAGAAGAAACTGTATCAGACTTCCTTTACTTTCTGTAGCAGGATCCTGTGTGTACAAAACATGCTTGTACAATATGGGTAAGAAGCAGGAATAAGAAAGGGAAAGCATTGACTCAAGGGAAACCATTGTAGAAAATGTCTGCTTTCTTCACAGTTCAACAAGGGACCCAGTTCTTTAGGAGAGCCATGACAAGGAACTGCAGCAGCACTAGATCAGATGTTTCTAGATCAGATGGTGGTTTTTTTTGTTTTTGTTTTTTTGTTTGTTTGTTTGTTTGTTTGTTTTTGTTGTTTGTTTTTTTTTTGTTTTGTTTTAAATACACACCTGAGCATTCAGAAGTGTACTCCGTGTGCTTCTCTGCATACTAATATATTTTAGTTTACAGTCAAAACTAAAGAAACTTCAGTATCTCATCCCAGCACATTTCAGTGCAGTACGTAAACACAAGTGATGTGTTTTAATTGGCAGTCACCAGTGACCTGTGCTATGACAGTACAGGATGCAGGTGGACGTGTCATGAATACAGAGCAACAAATTCAACACACATGCCATTGTGCGGAGACCCCATGCACACACACAGAAATTTAAAATACCATTGGATGTTTTGAAGCCAGGCAGAACAAAATCTGGTCTTTGCTTACAGAAGTGAACTTAGCCGAGAATGAATAGAATATGCTTTTCCCCCTCTGCTCCCATCCCAGAAGTCATCAAAAAGGTTTCCAGCTTGATATGCCCTGAGTGCCAGGAAGGGATTCTGAGCTGGAATTTACCTTTGGAGGTCTGTCAGATTTCAAATTCTATCTTCAATGCCATGGATTATCGCTAAGAAATACATGCTAGCCTATTGTTTGTTGTGGAAGAGGGAGAACCTTTTATTTTCCATGTTTCCTTCATCAAATGTGCATTGCACCATTCCATCACTCCCACACCTTCAAGCAGCAAAGAACTGCAAGATTCTGAAAATGTTTGTTTGTTTCCCTTTAACTATATCCACTCTCCTGTGATTAATAGCTATCTGCCATGACAATTTATCTGTAAGTACAGTACTTTCAAAACTAAAACAAAAATTATCACTTAACTCAATGAAGCGCAGCCTGGCTTGCATAGATCTACTCAAAATCAGAATTGTGAGTCTGTTTTCAAAACATGCTCCTGCTACTGAAATGTATTCATGCCTTCACTATATTTGTTTTACCATTCTTTACATATAAAAGCAAAGAAAATGTGTGAAAGAAGGAGTAGTTATAAGTTCCGTCTATATGGTGTATAAAGTCCTGAGTTTACAGGTGGTTTTCTTGAAATGCAAGGGCTTTCTTCCATTTTTGGTAGTGGTTTTACTTAACAGTTCTCAAGACAGCAGAAACACTAACTGGGAAACAAAAAATCTTTATTTTTGGATTATGGTGGGAAAAAAGCTTTTGTACAAAACTTTTTTAAACTTATTTTTCACTTTTAAAATAATAAAAAAATGAAGAAAATCACCACAGTTATTTTCTTGATGAGCTAGTACTTGCAAATTTGCTATTTTATTATCAAAGAAACCAAATAACTTCAGAAGGAATAAATTTTATTGAAGGTGTTCTTTTTCCATTGAAATATATATTTTATCTTTCTGAACTAATGTAATGAAATTTTCAAACTCTGGCTGAACAAGGCCATAGGCAAACTGAAGTTAGCTCTGTTATGAGCAAGACATCTAAACCTGATTTTCAGAGGACCCTTACAACCCAAATTTTACCGTGATTCTAAGTAGCACAACATTTTCTGTTTGTTTCTCTATACAAATTAATTAGTTAGAAGTATCCAGTTGGGCCAGGTTCAGAGTAAGGCTGAAACAGCCACTTACTCCAGTATCAGTAACTATAACCTTCACGTGATGCTATCCTGCATACTGAGGTCATATCCTTGTTTTCTTTCTTGCCTCACATTTATGTTTTAAATTAACACTTATTTAATTCAAATTCCTGGCAAGTCCTGGTAGAAAAACTTTCTTTGTGAAATATTCATTATTTATATCTTCTCAGCTGAGAACTGAAAAATGATCAGTGTAAGCTTTTTGTTTCTTTCAACAAATTATCATGGCATTAACTGCAATGGCTAATATTGGTTACATTTATAAGATTAGTATTTGTTTCTACATTCTTTATCAATTTATTAGACTAAGATTTTTCTACCTGATTTAAAAGTATCTAGGTTGTAAGATATACCAGCATCCTAAAAGTAGGAACATAGATTTAACACAAAGCTAATTAAAGCATTGCATTCTAAACTTACAGATCTGACAACTAGAGTGTGCTTATGCTTTTACTGGTATACAATGGATATATGCCAGCATAGCTTTCTTTCTTATTTTTTTTTTTTCTGTAAACACAGCTGTTTGCAATGAATCAGTTCTCATAATTTCCCAGTTGACCCATAATGAAAGTGAGCAGCCAGCTTTAAAGCACCAGTTAATATCCTTTCGTAATCCAGGTTTGTAAAACTACCTTTGCAATAAGTGTGATTTGTGAAGGTGAAACTAGAAATGCATGTATGTACCTGCACACCTGTATGTGCATTCTTTCTGCAGAGAAAAAGGAAATGCATAATGCCGTTGGAAACAGCTGGAAAATACATGATAATTACCAGATGAACAGCCTTAGAGAGTGAGGTCCCACCTAGGTCACTGAATCACACCCATCCAGGCAATGGTATGATGAACATGTCATTGTACTATAACACGTTCCACTAATTATTCTGGAAGGGGGAGAAATAAAAATAAAAATTAAATAAAAATTAAAAAAAAAAAAAAGGCCTTGCCTTATTTCTCATTCAGAATAACCAGGAAACTCCAGATGCCACCAGCATGGATAGTAACAGGATTGTTTTGTTGTTACTTAGGAAAAAAATTGCCTGTGTAATGCATACCTATTTGTTAGATCCTATGTGTAAGCATATCTGCATTCCCTAAGATCCCACTAACAATCATGGGAACTGAAGACCTGAGTGACGGGGAAGAGAATTCCTAAGTCTCAGTTTTACCACTTCCAGTAGTTTTAGTACTAACCATTGATATGTAGGCAATAGCATTCAGCTGCAGACCTCTGACAGATTTTTCTGCTGTGAAAAGTGAAGGTACAACAGACACATCTGCCATGTATAACAGATAAAGCCAAAGGTTGAGACTCCTGAGTAGATTAAGCAACAGTAACAATACAACATTTGCTGAAGGACAATATTTTTCCTGTGATTAAAGAAAGCTTTACTAAGGTCATATATAAATACTGTCATGTGCTACGTGTTATAACAGCTTAAATAAATACATTTACAAAATAGATACAGATACCACATTCTTTCTGAAGTATTAAAAAGGGTACATCAGTCAAAAGACATGTATGTAGCATGATCTTCATAGTAAAGTAAGAACACAAAGGAGTTGTCCAGTCTTGGACTGATATTTCTGCCTGGGTTTTCTTTGGATGATTGGCAACCGATCATATTTCTTAAAGAGCTACATAGCAGCTCATTTAAGAAACTTCATGAATCACATGCAGCAAGTTGTAAATGCTGCTGCTTTGAAGCAGCCAGAATTCCTCTGAGAGTCTCTCTTCTGACAAAGTTTGGATACCTGTCAATCAGTTGCTTTGGTGTGTAACAATACAAGGACCAGACAAGCAAAAAATCCTCAGGAAAATATGAGCCATAAGGAGCTATCAGACTTAATCCACACTGCCAGTCCAGATCACAGCACGTAATGAATCTGTTATAGGTAATTATGTTCTTTCTCTGCTCTACTCAGTTTACTGTTGTGGAAGCAAGGATAACTAGCTTTGAACTCAACACCTTTTGAAAGTCTAGGTAAGGAGTTCATATTACCAAGAGTTAAGTGCACTATATTCTATAAGGTCATATTTTTAATTGCCCCAGAAATAGAAATTTATTGCTAGCATTAGAGGTGCTATAAAAAGGAGTGATATTGTGGAGATTTTAATATATTTAGCTAATAACTGTTTTTAATATATTAATATTTTTTGTTTAGCTCTGTGAGAATCAGGTAATGTGTTTTCCAAAGAAGGCCGATATGTCTCAAGGGGTAAGCAGGCCTCTATAAAGAAAAGGATTTACTGATACCAGTTGTGCCTTTATCTGCATGAATTGGGACATAATATTGAAACACAGCCATGTAAAGAAGACCTGTCAGTCAGGGCCCAGTGTTCTTATGAAAAGACAAGCCTTGACAGTGACAAAAACATCCCAGATGCGTTACACACACAAACAAAACTGGGATGGATTGTTCTAGTACCCTTATGGAAATAATATATTGGTCACTAGCTCTCAACTGAGAAAAGATGCTTTATTTGGTAAGACTTCCACAGATGAATTGGGACAGAAAGGGAGAGGTATGAGTCACAGGCAGGTCCCTTCTCTCAAGATAATTTTGACAAAACTAAGTGGTGAGAAATTACTTCATTAACTTCACATATTTTAAGTCTAAGGTAATTTAGGCAATAGCCTATTAACAGGTGACCTGAGCTGTAACTCAGCATAAATAAGTGAATAAATAAAATAGAACGGATATAAAAGAAAGCACATTCCAGCATTTCCTTTTTGATGCTATAAAATAGCACACGAGCTATATAAAGTTCCCTTTACAACCTCAGCTATTTTCCAGGAGACCAAGAAGGTGAAAAGTAGCCTCGAGGTAAAAAGTGGTTTTTAACAGGCAATAATACCTCATTATCTCAATGTTATGATAATATACATTGTCACAGGAAATAACATATTTCTTCATGCGAAGACATAGCCATACACACCTTGTAGGGAGAGGCAGGTGGCAGGGTTCACAGTCATAAAATAGTTGTACAAAACCATAGATGTCTCCATAGATGCTTGCTTATATTAGAATTGCTTTCTGATATTTTAAGAGGGACTACCAGGGAGACTGTAGCTGGAAAGGGGATGGAAAGATAACAAAAAAAAATTAGAAGAACTTATCCTTTATCCTGAAGGGGAAATCTGTAAGAGAGGGCGTATCATATAAAGAAAAGCCATTATTCCCAAATCAACAAGAATCAATTAGCTGTGAATTATTTAGCTGCTTTGGTCATCAGCTGTTGTATCTGCATTATACATGTTTTTATTATTTTTTTATTATTATTATTATCATTTTTTCTTCCACAGTAAGGTTTACTTTAGGGCAGCAAAAAAAAAAAAAAAAAAAGAAAAGAGAAAAAAAGAGATGAGAAGGCAGTCCAAATTTTAGGACTTTGGAAATACAAGCGTGAGACCTAAATTTCAGAAGAAATGAGATTTCTATGAGATTGTGGGAGAATAAACTCAGAAAATTGGCATCACCAAAAAGAGCATAAACTATTCATTTCAGTCCTGCAGGATTCCATTCAACTTCCCTTTCTGAACATATAAATGAGTGACTGACTGAATAATAACTTAGTTCTGTTCTCAGCAGTCACACAGTGACAAAAACACAGAAATTGCACTTAGTAATATTTTATATAGGCAATATTGTGGACATTTAAACAGAACGAGTGTTTCACAGTGATTTGATCTGCTTCACTCACATCCTGTGCCCTGGGAAGCTGCAGGTTGCTTCTGTCAGTAGGTGGGTTTTTAAATCCTGCTTTCAAGAGCATTTCCATTGCTTGCACTTATAAACCTGCTGCAAGGATTTTTGCAACTCTAGCTACATGAGCAAAACCATAGTCTCAGATACTCCTACTGGACATAAGGCACTTGCTGACAAAGAGTTTTGTTCCCTACAATGCCAGCATACCCTCTACAAACTACATCAAAAAAACAAAAAAAAAAAACAACTCCTCTGTAGCCACAGGTGCATCCATGATTTTTTTGGGTGATGCATGATTTTTCCTCGCTCCTGGCTAAGGTCACAATGCCAGAATAAATTTACTTTATTCTGGTACTTTTCCATCGCCTCCACAAGCTAGTGCAATTGGTAGAGGAGGACATGGAGAACAGAAACAACAGGCTTCTATCTTCCCTTGACCCTTCAGAGGACTAGGCTTTCATATACTACCAGTGTTAACCAAGTTAATTCTTAAATTTCCAACAGAAAAGGATGTATGCAAAGAGCAAGACTGAAAAATTAGATTAAGTTTAATCAGATTAAAACATTTATGAACCAGCTTCACATGAAGTATCCCAAACCATGTTATCCTATTATTATTGTGAAACCTTACTCTTCCCACTTAGTGGTGAGAAATTTTATCAGACTGGGTGCTATGTTAATGGAATATGTGATGTGGAGAGCATTAGGAAGCATTCTTTTTTGAGGTTTGTTATGACAGTGGGGATAAAGAATAACAATTTCAATAGGTCTGGCTTTAAAATGCTATATTTTGTGTCAATTACAGTGATTTGTGAGACAAACCCACATATTAAAAGCTACAGTTCCACCAAACAAGTACTTTTCTATGTCTAGTAATAATTCAAACCATATAACCAAAATGTTTTAGTCCATTCTGATCTAGTTCTGTCAGACATTCCTAAGCCATTTCGTGAAAAAAAAAAAAAAAAGAAAAAAAAAAAAAGATAAAAACCTCTATCAAAAAAAAAACAAAAAAAAAACAGCAAACAACACGAGGAACCTGAAGTTAATCATTTTACAAGCCTTATTTTTTCTGTTATAAAGTCAGGCTTTTGGAAAGCTTTCAAGATAATGCTTACTTCTGAATGAATGCCATTACAAACTTCACAAACATATAGGATCGGCCAATATGAAAAAAATAAAAATAAAAATCTGAAGACAGAATTACAGCGAGCATCCAGCTGACCAAACCACAGTGCCCCACTCCCCCATTCATATTCCTTGGTCCACACAAAAACTGGGAAATAAATTTATTCTAGATAAAGTGAATACTGATTTATTGCCCCCTCACACACCTTTTTTTTGTTTTTTCCTGATTTTTTCACCTTGACAAAACCTGTCTGTTTGCTCTATTCTTGCATGCATCCAAGACTGTTTTCTTGAAATACTTTCAAAGTGCACTTACTGCCAGGATAACTGAATGCTTTGTCTATTAGGCTTGAATCCCCCTAGCCATGACATTATTCAAATACTGCTGATACAATGGTCTCACATACAGCTGCTTCTGCTAACACATACCAGGAAGAATTTTATTGTGACAGCTTAGGAAAAAATTTACATAATCAGAGGAAATGTGGTAACACTTTAAGTGTCCAGTAACCAGTACTTCATCACAGCACAACACCTACAGGAAGTGCATATGACATCCACATGAGTACTAAATGAATCCATTAGGATTAGTGGTATTAAAATGAATACCAGATGCATTAACAAGGGACTGTGTAAAACAAAATGTTGCACAAATGTTTGCATCCCGATCCCAGCTTTCAAATAACATCAGCATATTACCCTAAAATCATTACTTTGCTATTCTAGTTCCTTTCCTAGGGAGCTCTAATGATAGTTCTTGCCCTACAGTGAATTCATATTGCATCTGGCACAGGAAATTTGGCATTTCAATTTACATAACTGTTTTCAATTGCACAAATTTGCTGTTCCCTAATTCTCAGCGTACTTTGGACAACAGTTTTCAATGCTTGACTGAGAAAGAGCAGAACTCTGAGCCAAACAACATTTCTTTCCCTCCCTCCTCCTCTGTTGGAGAGTTCTCATGCTTTTTTCAAATGAAGATAAAAGAAGGTTAAATGTCAGATTTCAAACACCACAAGTTGTCCATCATTTTGCCTAGTTTAATTCAGATATCTGGGACTGATTGACAGAGACTGGATTGTGTATTGCAAGCAAGAACTGCAATCTGGGTGAAAATCCAGACACCAAGCACTATGACATTTCCCAGGAAATAGCATTCTCGTTTATGTCAGATCAAAACAGACAAAGATAGAGGACAGTACTTCTATGAGACCAAACAAAACCAGTACAACTTTATTATCAACTGTGCTCCAACTTCTCTAGAATACGTACAACTCCAGGCTGTACGGTGCTGGATGCTGAAGGAATGAACTATGAGCAAACAGTGACATACACCACACAATCTGCATGAAATATCAGAATGAAGACAAGGGACAAGAGGCGCAGATGGACTGAAGGGGAGGGAATGTGTCACAGAATCAAGTCAAAACAAGCTCCAACAGGCTGTAGACCCTCCAGCTTAATCTACTGGTAAGGAAAGCCCTAGGAGTGTTTGTAAATCTAGGCAAACGCCATTATAGTCTGAAACACAGTTTCAACTCCCACACTGAGGCTATTTACATTTCTTGAGAGAAACTAAAAGCTGATAGGGGAAATTATAGAGAACTACAGCTACAGGGCAGCTGTTGAGAATGAGAGGCAGCCTGAGACTGGCGAATTTTGTTGATAGTCTATGCCATCAGAAGCAATAGTGATAAAATTATCTCTGTCCTTGCCACTGACATCCCATGGCTTGCAGATATTTTGCTCATGTTTCCAGCATTAGCTGCTGAGGTATTTTCCATGCCTGCCATTATCTGTCTGTAGAAAGACATCTAGTTTGTTGCAACTGCCCATTCTCCATGACCGAGTTTGGGGTCTGAGGTGTGAAAATTGACAGCTTGGGCTTTTGAACAGGGCATGTGCAGCATTATCCTCATCCAGTACAAGAGAGGATACTAACAGGAAAGATAAAGCCACAGAGAAGGGTCTCAGTTAGCAGTTCTCAGTGAGTTACATGATTCTCCTTGCTGAGGCAACAATGCTGAATTGATAAGCAACAGAGCTCAAGGGAATAATTTACCAGAAGTTCATGGTCTCAATGTGGACTCATGTCTGGTGCCTCCTGTCCTTTTTGAAGATAGCAGTGGCAGCAGACAAGGAGATAGCTGGAATTCTCAAGTGGAAGAGAGAGGTGGAGCTGAGCTCAGTGAAGTGAAACACAATGCCAAATTTCTCAAGAACATCTCAGCAACAGAAAAGACAGGAACCACTGGTCTATGCAAATCCCTTCTGTCATGCTGAAACCTTCTTGGCAGCCTGGTCCTTCCTTTTTTATTTATTTAAAATGAGGTTTCCATTAAGCATTCCACCCACGGCAGCTGTTCTGCCATCTCCTGCTGCCCACTCCTACTACTGTGTCCCTTCCTTCTCCTGGCCCTTTTAGCTAACTCCAGAAAGAAAATATGCCAGTCTCAGGGTCAGAAGATTAGGTAAGAAATTAAAACGGCAGATTTAACTTCTTGGCCATACAATTTCTGTGACAGAATTAGATAGAAAGCTAAGGAAACACAAACTACAACTATATGTAGTACAATTATGGATCTTCTGGATTTTCTTACTTCGTTTTCCATGTTTGTTCACAAATTCGCCTCACAGAATAAATGACCAATACCATCACGAAGTTGAACCAAAGGAAACGGTTATAAGAGATCCTGAGCAATTCCATAGAGAAAATGTTGTTTTATTTAAGCACTCTCTAAAAGGGAGGTGCAGTATAAACATATCTAGGATTCTGAAGTTCCTAATAACTTAAGGTAGAGTGTGCTCTGTAATATGTATATAGATGTGCATACGTGTTTGTATGCATATACAGTGCTGTGGACTTACTGTACTCTCTTGAAATAAGTACAAGTTCCAGTTTACATCAGAGAAGTCTTTCAATTATGAGGCAAGAGCATAAAATTCCACCATTAAAGCAAAATACCACAGAAGACGAAGGAATTGAAACTATATTAGTTGCTTTATCCCTGTAGTTAAAAACAAGAAAAATATATCCAAATCCCAGAGTCTGTGTTGAGTCTATTAATGTCACTGCCAATGAGAGTTAAAATTTCAGTTCCTATGTTTGTCTTCTTTGGATGCAGTTCAGACTACTTTTACAATATGTGCTCTGAGAGGGAGGTCTAAAAGAGAGCTGCCAAACTCCTCTAAACTTCTCTTCCCCCAATATTCACAAAACTATGCACAATCAACTCTTCCATAACTCTCCAACTTTTTTTTTTTTTTTAATGTTGTGGAAGAACAAAAGTTAATTAAGTTTTTCTTTTCTTTTTTTAAGAGAAGGAATAATACAGAAAAATGGGAGCACTTTCTAAGTGTTATCATTTTCACAACTACTAACAAGATATTAAAACCAATGAATGCTTAAAATGGTTGCTACAATTTAAGGTGTGGTTCTATAACTGAAATTCAGTTCCAGAGGCTTTTGTTACTTCAGCGAAGTCAGTAAGAGTTGGATGAACGTGACACAATAAATTTATAAAACATATGGGCAATCATACTACTATCTGTTTTTTATTTTACTTTAGCTTAAAAGAAGCTTTGGGCTTTTAAAACTGGAAATAATGTGATTTATGCTATTTCATTACTTTATAGATGATTTAGAAAATTGGGATTATGCAACTGCTTGTCACTTCATATTCAGTAAACAATTCTATACTCAATCAAATCCTGATTCAGAAATGGAATATGGAGAATCTGCTTTGAAATACTAAGGAATAAATAAATAAATAAATAAAATTTCAAAGAGAGCTTGATGAAGTAACCTATTGTTTAAACCAGTATTTCAGGGAAGAGATAAACTTAAAAAATCCATCATTTTGTAGACTAAAAAGACTGTATATTTGAAGTACTTGTGTAATGTGGTCATAAAAGAACTACTTAAATTCACATCTAAAGACAGACTAGTTCACATCAGCTTCAGCGTAAGCTGTGTGCAGGCATATACAGATTTGCAGGGGAGAATGGCCTGTTTCTCTTTCTATGATTCTGAAGAGCAGGTACAACTCACAAAAAAAAAAAAAAAAAAAAGCATTTGAGTCCTTACATGGGCCTCAGGGCCTCACTCTGAGATCTAAAAGCTGAATGTCAAGAAGAGCATTACACAAATCCCTGTTGCAGTGCTTGTTGCTTTCTCTGTAGAAAACAGCTGCTAATAGTTACTCCATTTTAGTAGTATTGTGCTGTCTTTTCTGCAACTGTCGTAAGGGCAGCATTTTCAAGATGGTTAAATAAATTGTTGAGTTTAGTAGAAAAAAAGAGGTATGGTTTGAAGGACACTGAACAAATACCACAAGCCAGTGACAGACTGCTTTCTAGTCCAGTCTAAAGCAGACACTATCAAATACTCATGGTTTCTGGTTTTGTAATACAGGATAATTATGGGTTGAATTCTCCAAATGGGAACAACATCAAACATTCAATCCTACCTTTAAAAGGTTCCTGTACTGCCTAGCAAAACCACTGCATTGTGTAACACCTCAGTAGAGCCTCATAAAAAAGTTAAAGAAACAGAAACAAAATCCATGTTTCTCTATAAGAGTATCAATTTTGCTTCTAATTTATTGGTCTATTATTCTAGTTATTAATATTTTGTCATTTCTCATGTAATAATTGTCTTCTGTACTTCTAGCCATAAACAGATTGTTGTAACGAAGTGTTGGCTGAGTGTTGGAGATTTCCAAAATTTACCCTAAACAGACATCAATACGTGACTCTGGAAAACCTTTTCAGCACCCTCAGATCTTGGAGAAATCATAACAAAAAAGAATTCTGATCTCTTTTGGCTAGGTTAGTCAAAGTGCTTTAAGCGAATTTCAAAATATTACCATTTACTGGAGAATGGTAGGATCCTGAAGGACTATGCAAGTAGAGAGCTCCAAGTCATAATCTTCATTAATTTCAAGCTAAGCATTTCATTAAAGGAGTGCTTAAAGAGAAGGTGTCATTCAAACAGGATCAAAACAACCAGCCAGCTGGGACTGCTCATTCTGGCTTCTGTTGGCCATATCAGTGCTGCCATTTTGGAAAGTATAATGGATAAGGAGATTGAGGTCAGCTGCAGTGCAGATCACAGGGAAAAAAAAAAAAAAAGTGTCAAGTTGGACAGGCTTGTAAGACTGAACTGTACAAATAAAGAAACAAATAAATTATGCAAAAGAAAGGACCTGGTCCAAGGGAGCCAATTAACATGTCTGAGGAATTTCCATTCTTGGATACATAACCAACAATCAAAACACTCAACCCAAGGTACATTCAAGACAACCCAAAGTTTGAGAGAGCTACTTGTAGACTCTTCCAAGGAACATAGTATATGGGAAAGTTGTAGCCTTGTTTTCTTAGAGCTGTTTCTTCTTCTTCCTTTTTTTTTTTTTTTCCCTTGATTGTTTATCTACAGCTTCTCTTCCCCTAAGAGATCAATGACAACCTTCATCTGTGGTGCCTGACATAGATCCAACTGAAGTCTACTATAGTAGCTAGCTCTCACAGTCATGTCTGACTGGGAACTTCATCCCAGTTAAGGATTCACACAACAGAAGCAGCTTCATTACCCACTTCCACATCATTCATCATCTATTAATTGCAGCTCATTGACTCCTACACATTTCTATTGACAGACCATCAAGAACAGGAAAGGATGAACATGAACACAACTGAGGAATAAAGATGGTGAACCTCAGGTTTTGATCTGGAGCCAACTGCATCAGCAGATACAAGGACTTCAGTGTCAGTCTACAACATTCAATATATTTCGATTAGCACATTTCTCAACTTTTTTTTTCTTTATGCTAAGCAGGCTATATTGCTGCAATAGTTCCTCCTGACACTGTCAGTGGTTCAGCACAATGCTAGAACTTGAAACAGTAAAAAGAACAGCATAAACCTCAAGTTTCAGCAACGGTTTTGAAAAAGGAAGTTGGAAAATATTTAGAAAATTCCACGTACCATAATCCCTCCAAGTCCTAATATTATATTTACACGACTAAATGATTCAAAACAAATCTTGGGACATTTCTTGAGGTATAAGAATGACATAGCAGCTAATAGATGTGAGAACCAAACATTGTTCACTTTGCTTAGCATCACAAGGACATTCACATACTAACAGAACACAACATCAAGGTCAATAGAACTGAAGTTCTAGTGCTAAAACTGTCAGAACTATAGCAATGCATCTACCAGTAGCGAATTGCTATCTACTTAGCCATGGAAGCTCTCAGCATAATATCTCATGTTTTTCCAGTCTACACCATCTACAACTTCCACTTCCCAAGAAATTTCAAGGACATGGAAAAAAAGAGTGATAGGGTATCTAATGACTGTTTGCCCTGATGTGAGCTATCAGAAGTGATTCTGGCTCATTACCTTAGATATGTTTGTGATTACAGAGAGGGCTTGACTCCTCAACCTGTTCTGTTTACAACTAGTTCTAGAGGCTTTTGCTGGGCAATAAACAACAATAAAACCTGTGCAGCAGGATTAACCTTGTAACGACTTGCTGCTTGATTTTATCCTCAATAAGAAGAGACAGTGATCCACTACAGAGAATGCCTTTAAGATTTACCTGTGGTTCTTAGTAAACTGTGTTTTAAAGGATTGTCTATGTTTTTTCCAACAGTAAAACACAATTGCCTCATGACTTGCACCTTGATATTTACGTTAATCCTCAATACTCCAATTCACTAAGAACAGATAGGAATTCTCTCTGTTCTTCACATTTCCAAATCTTCTTTAAATGTTAAAATGCATCTTTGCTATTTTCTAACGCCTTTTACCATACAGTCATGTTCAAATATTGAATATCCTTCTGAGATTTTTTTGTCACTTGTGGTTTTCTACTCTGCCATGTGAACAGTTTTGCAGATGGTTTTCATTTGGAAACTTAAGTGAGGTGATCTCTTATACTATTATTGTTCATACTTGTTCATGACTGGCTTTCTTTCAACAAAACACAGTATTTGTATTCTCTGTTCCACTAGTACATAATGTACAAGAATTTTTCTTCATAAGAGTCAGGAATCTTGGCCAACTTCAATCTCTTTATATAAACATTTGTCTGCACTGCTCTGTTGTTTATTCCACTTAAAGAGAGATGAGGTGTAACTGAGTGGGGAGAATATAAAAGACTATTGCATATAAATTAATTAATCAAAACAGATGGGAGTGGGTCATAGGGAGGGTGATGGTCAAGTGAACACCTCTTCTCATAGAGACATTGAAAAAACCTACCTATTCAAAGCAGAGCGCTTAGACTACCAAACTGCATAGGTGTTGGTGTAAGTAAATCAATCGAAAATTCAGTGAATCTGGTCATGTATGCAAAATCAGTACGAGATAACCAACTGTATCCCACTTTAGACCAACCTAAGAGGAGAAGGAGGGGAAAAAAACATCTCAACTACAGTTGTGGTCAAACTTAAACCACAGTGCTCTCTACCTTAGGCTCCTTAGCCTTGGGTTTTTTCCTTTAACAATATGAAATACACGTACTAGAAAATGTAATGCTCCCCAAATTATTTGTCTTTTCTATAATATACTAACCCCTAGAGGTGTAGAGGTGCAGATGGCGAGAAAGATGGTTTTATATCACATCTGTAAGAAACCATGCTGCTATTTTTACCTTTTAAAGACAGAATCTGAGAAGTGTGATAACTGGTTTCTGATTTAATGATGAAGACATAAGATGTCATTTTAAGGGCTGGAATGATGTTATACCAGTGTAACACTGTCTACAAAGAAGTTGATCTTTCCACAGACTCACAGACCAAGCAGATAATTTCATGAGAGTCACAGTCAAGCTTTTCTGAATGAATTTATAAAAGTTATCAGATAATTCTAAACATAGAACAATTCCAGGCAGAAGCTGTTCAAGCCCAATTCCCATGAGAGAATACCTCTAAAAAAAATTGAACTTCATATTGGAGCAGATATACACACTCATGATAGACAAGACAATTGACTGCATAGAAAATAGTGATTCCCTGTTAGAGACCTTGATGGACCAAAACCATCTGCTTCTCTTCAGTTATCCTATGCAACATCTTCAGCATCCACTCTTGAGTCACGTAGGCAGATCAGCTTTCCAGCTCTTTCACAAAACAGGTAAACTTTGTAATGACCCAGAAAACACAAGGCAGAAGCATCCATACATTGATATGCATCTGAGTACAGAGGTGTCAGTAGACTCATTAGTCCCAATGCAAACCTTTGGATATGTTATACCTAGCATCAGAGTACAGTGACGTACCTAGGCCTTTAAATTCTCATGGTCCCATTTGAGAAACACAGTGACATAGCAAGAGATCATTTCCAGAACATGGCCATGCTTTGTCTATAGACGGAGGACTCTAGCCTTTGAACGACAGCTTTTTCGGCATTCGTTCATTGGAAAAATTAGTTTGCTAAAGGTTAATTTGTCAGTCAGAATAAATTTACAAATGAAGGTTTCTTGTTCATAGTTTGTTTCATGAATGCTTTAAAGGTGGCATGGTATTTAATACTACCTCCAACCATGGGGCAACAACTGTGCTTCCTAATCACACACCAACAACTAAATTATTATGGCTTTTTTTTTTTTTTTTTTGTAAGACTGCTTTTTGGTAAGACATTGAAAGTCAGATTTTCAGTGGAAACAAATCTAATTATCTTTAGTGGGCTTTGAGACACCTACTGTCACAATACATCACTGCTTGAAACTTATAACTCCTACCATATCATATTTCACAAGTGTACAAAAACAACAGTTCTTGGAACAGAGAATACATATTAGCAGGTGAACTTAGACAAGATTCATTTGCCAATGGAAATTTCTAAATCCTTAGCATCTCAGTACAGTGGTGTAGCCACGATGGCTTACAGGTTAGCATTTTATAGTTCAAATAATGCTAAACTGATACAAATCCATATCTAGCTTTTTGTGTACTACTGTCACTACCTTATGGGGCACATCTACTTGCTGAGTTGGAAATCTGTTCCATTGTTTTGATTTTTGTTTGATATAATTGTCTGTCATATGGTCAGTCAAGCAGATTCTCAGAAAAATCACTATCTTCTGCCTCACTCACTGTAGAGTGAAACTGTAAGCATAGAACCTGAAATGAGAAATGCTCGTGTTTTGCTTCTATCCAAAGAAAGGCATTGTAGGGAAACAAGATAGAAGTCAGGCTCTAAAAATACCCATTTAGATCTTTGGTGCGGTGCCTGATTTCTGAGGAGACATGAATATTACCTGGTAATTCTTAGGAGTACAGAAACGCAAGATTTTGTTGCTACGGTGGTCACTCAGCGGTGTATGCCCCTCCTTTCCAAGAGTCATCTCCATAAAGGTTGGGAAATTAACTGGTCACTGAATGCTTGGGTGTTTGCTGGAGAGGGACACGAAATGCACAGTGATGCAATTAAACTATTTTAGGTTTATACTCTTTCTGGCTCCAACCTCAGAATATTAGTACAGCCAACACAAATAGTGACAATTATACAATGTCAGTCAATATTTTTGCTGTTGTTATTCAGGACCAGACTTCAATTATCAAGAAACACTGAGCATGTGGAAATGCTGTGACAACTCTCTGAAGATCTGAGCATAGAGAATAGTTATCCTTCTATTTAATATTCTTTTTTTTTTTTTTTTTTTTTTTTTTTTTCCTTCCAGTTGGAAGAGATGTTTTCATCTTCATGTTGCGAACTAGCTGTTGTGCTCTATGCATATTTTGGTAGATGTACCCAGGTGAAATATGAAAATAAATTCCTGATAGGGTACTATTATTCAACAGTAATAACCAACATGCAAAGAAGAACAGCATACTAAATTCTTCTCTTAATGAGCTTCAGAAACAACTGGAGCAGAGCAATCTCCTGGGGGAGAACATTCAATTAACATCACACAGTGTGGCAAAAGCCATGTCAATTTTTAATCCCTAATGCCCAAGAAGTAAAAAGTGTGGCTACATGAAAGCAGTAAATAGTTTTAATTTTGGACACAATCAAAGAAATCTCAATGAAGTTCAAGACATTGCAATTTCTACTTCATATTAGGCTGGCTGGCTGGTGAGGAGGATTGTCTGATAAAATCATGAGCATGGTTGCTGTGGTTTAAGTAAACTCTTCCTATTATTATTTTCTGGGTTAGCAAACCAACATGTTGATGGTTCCATGTTCTATTTGAAAGAAAGAAGGATTTGTCCATTACTTTTGTCTTTTTGCATCTAATTCTGCTGAGAATTTAAGTCATTCATGTCTGTTCACACTCCTGAATCTCTGTACGTTTTCTTATGTAGAGCTGGTTACTTCACTGCCCTGTCATCAAAACAATTTCCATATCATTTGCACCATTTTTATTTTTTTCTTAAACTGAGATTGAGTTGGTACACAAAAAGCATAAAAATACCAAAGAGAATGATGCACTAAGACAATCTATTAGAAGAAAAGTTCAAGGTGTAAGTTCAAGCTTCTGTTGCTTTGTTGGTGGGTTACACCACCATCTTAGACATCTTTGAAATAGGTGCTAATAGGTCCTAGGAAGCATACTGAAGTACAACACTGTCATTCGTGCACCAGTTCATCATACTTGCAATGATGGAAGAAGGTGTGAAGGGTATGGTTTGTTCATTTAAACATTAAAAAAATAAAAATACATAGATTTCACTTCAAAATTTTATATTTCAAGGTCATTTAATGCATTTCTTGTGTTATACTTGATGTCTCTCATTTCATCATCTTGATTGTGACTCTCCATAGCCAGCAGTCCCTCTCATCACAGGGTCATACTGTGAAGGAAACTGTCAAACCTGATTCCACCCAAGAGATGGGATGCAATTCATGATATTACAGACATCATTGTTGGTGTCAACAGAGTCATTTCTAAGATAGAGCTGGCAGATGGAACCCAGACAAATCAAATTGGAAAATACTACAGTTGGCTGGCAATGTGAATTACTTTCAGGTGGTCCGGTTCATCCATAATTAAGATGGCACCCTCAGTACGCAATCCTAATGAGCCCTCAGTAAAGGCGTAATGAGTCCTAATTCTCAGCTTGTACGGTTGCATTTCTCAAAGTGGGTTGGTTACAATGCAGTAAGTGAAGCATATCAAGTAACTTGCATTTGCTAAGTGAAGTAGGAGACAGGTAAGATTAAAAATCTGATTATTATGTGTGTGCATGCCTGTGTAAAAAAATATTAGAGAAAAAGGTTTGAAGTTTACCCTACTAGTAACCTAGGGGATTTTTTTCATTTATTATTTTTGTGAGCAGTCTGGAAGATGAAAGTTTACATTAATGGCATGTGAGCAGGTATACAACGCACAAGATGCACAAAACTTCAAGCCTTTAGACTATTCAAAAGCAGATCTCAAAGCCTAGAGTGAAAATAGACTTCCAGCATGGTTGTCTTGTGGTTAAGAGAACTTTGTAATGAAGCTTTGATACATAAAGTTAGAAAAGTAGTATAATGGTTAAGTGTTTTGTAAGATTGCATAGCCAAAAGGTTATATAACTAGTCAGCAGAAGACCTGTACTTTATTCCTGGTTGAACTATAGAACTGTTCTATCACCTTTAGAAAAGCTGTTTTCTCTGCTGCAAAGAGAATCAACTCAGTAAAAATACATACAGTCTCAGCTGCTTTTTTCTCCCATCTATAACATCAATATGCCATTCCTTCTCTCATGGGCATTTTATGACAGCTGTTGTTTACAATGTCCTTGAACAAAGTAGACTTCAAAGGTGTTAGTTAACATGATATGGTTAACCACTGACAATTCTAAGGCACAAATGTTCATCCAAAACCTACTCAACCTATTGTCTTCAAAACAAAGAGCAATTCTAACTTTGAAATCTGTTTGAGACAAGTAGATGCAACAGCACATGAATAAAAGGTAATATATATATTTTAACTCCGTGGGAATGAAGAACAATAGAAAGCTTACCTTTTGTGACGGTAAGTCACATAATGGTGCATATATCTAGTTTATCACATAATAGAAGTGGTCATGCAACACTAAACAGAATGTCTTTCAAATGGGGTGTTCTCTAAAGTGATTGTTCATAAGGCAACAATAAGTTTTAGAAAGTAACCAGAGTAATATCTACACAAGTCAATTTATTTGTGAGTACCTAGTTGCCCACCAATGCCTCAAGAAGTTGTCAGTGCAAGATATCAATGCCCCAGAGTTTCTGGTATTCACATTATTCTGATTTAACACAGGTATGCTAAATACTGTTTTAAGAAACCCTTGTATAGCCAAAAGGTTATAGAAGTTTAAGAAACTTCTTGTGCAACTGACTTCTCATGCCATAGACCAATCTGACAACTTGAAAAATTAGTTTCAGAAACATGGAAAGCCTGTGAATTCATGTCAAATGTCTTCTGAATCTGCACTCAAATCTTGCAGTGTGTAAGGTCTTAGAGCCATGCAATAGCTGCCAGAACAGGTCATGCATTGTTTTAGCACTGTTTATAAAAACAGTTAGACCAAACAGATTTTGTTGTTACTAGTAACAGAAAACCTTTAGCTGAATTACACTAAATGAAAATATCCATGGAATAAGATGGCACAAGACCATACTTTCCTGTTACAACTAACTTGTGATGGAGGATTACTACCCTGATCAAATCAAAAAGACTGCTCTTTAGGACTGCACTGTTTCCCTATTGATTAACATCCTATTCTGCCTGCACATCTTAAGGATACTTCCAGGCACACAACATAAATAACTGTCTAAGCAACAGGACTGTGCCTTACTACACAGTGTGGCTGGAGAAGGGTTGAAAGGATTAGGTTAGAATACAGAAGCAGCACAATAGAAAAAAACTTGTCCTCTTCCTTGCCTAGATGGGATCACAAAAAGCCATCTTCAGGCTGTTGCTTTTTCTGGGAGATTCTAGAATAAGTGAAGTAGCAGCTCTCACAGAGAGATGATATCCCACTCTAACAGCAGCAACTGTCACTTGTGAGATTTCCTTAACAACAGCTGGAACAACAGATCTATTTTTTTCCAGAACTATCTGTATCTTGAGTTCATCTTGATTTCCCTGTCCCTGACTGGAAGGGCTTTTTTGCCCTTTGTCTTTAGAGCAACTAAGTTCAATTTTGTCTATACTGCTGAGATGCTTTGAGAAAGATCTGCTTTGGGAGTAAAGGAGAAACATGGTCAGTGTAACAATAGAGAATTTAATTTCTGTTTCAAATACATGTAAAAGATAAGCTGTGACAGCAACACTTCATAAGCAAATAAGTTACTGAATCACACCTCAAAATTAAGATTATGTAGGTAATTATACAGGTTACTCAAATAAATACTTCTAGTTTTCAACATTAGATACATTGTTGAAAATAATTACCTATGTTCCCAAGGTTAATGTGTTTCTGCATGGACAGGGTTCTAGACCAAGGTAGACCTGAATGTCACTGAATTACTATGGATGATGCAGAAAAAGACTCCAGAATCCTTGGAATCCCAAAGTTTATAATAGAAAGAATTTATTAGCATCCAAAAAATAGCTTTTTTTTTTTTTTTTTTCCCAGCTGCAGGTTATAAAACCATTTTGTGAGTCACATAATTATAATCTCAGTTATTCTCTGCAATTAACTGCTTGGTTAAAAGGTTATTTACTGTTGGAATGATAGGATTTTATTATCGGCTGGTAATATACTTATTTACACAAAGGGAAAAAAGAAAAGCCATAGGGGTTTTCAGTTTCAGAAACCACACAGTTGTTCTTATCATTGTTTTGCCATCATGGATCCCAAGCTATTCATGAACAGATTAAAAAGGTTCTACTGGTTCCAGTTTTTGCTTATTGACCTGTAATTATTCTTTCCCTATTAAAATTTGTCTTTTTTTTCCTTCCTCCTTTTAGGACTATACTTAGATCAAGAAGTAAGATTCCAGCCCTTGCATTATAGTAATGCAAGTTAGAGGATTCAGAAAGAAGTTGAGTATTGCAGAAATGTATATACAGAGAATGGAGAGAGTTTTAATAGTGCATACGGCAAGTGCTCTCATCAATATTTCATTAGTTCCAGACTAGGAGAAATCAAGCAAGAGATAATTTGAATACACAATAGAAATATTAAATGCACACAGGATCCATTGTCCCACTGCAACTCCTCAGTTTTTATCAGAATAATTGGACCAGTTACTCACCTCATAAGACTCAAGAGAGTAAAAACAGCTGTTAAATTCCCCTGCCAAGGATCATAAACATCCTTCTTGTACTTCCATGGAAGTGGTTGTTTGAGAGAGAATAAATGCCTTCTCAGATGGCACACAAGCACTAAGAGCCTTAACCAATTAGCATCATAAACATCAAACATCATCTAAGGCTAAATCCACAAACCAATTAGCAGGGCACACGGAGCAACAGCCCTCTGTGCCTTCGAATCTCTTGTTCTCTGATAAAAACAGCTTAACTGATGGGAAAGGACAGAACAACCAATATAGGTGGATCTTTCCTATCCAACTGTGTCCTTAAAGTAAAGCAAAACAGACAGGACATGCGGTACTGGCCAGTCTGGAAGAACGTGTAATGCCCAGAGTAATGACAATAATGTGTGTTCTGCATTTCACTGCAGGAAAACATCCAGGATATTTACTCCCACGTAACCTTAAATGGTTTGAAATTCAATTTATGCATCTATACTATAAAAGCAATTCACCTCGAAACTGCATCACTCCGATACAATCACCTTGCAGCAGCCCCAATAGCAGTGAAGTTTCCACTGTAGCTTCTCCTCAAGATGAGCAAACTTTCAAAGGTTCTAAAGATACTGTCACAGCAGGAGAGATCAAAAGCTTTGTAGCAGGTGTTGCAGCAGCTGTTCCTGTCCAATTCCTGCCCAAACAATTCACAACTGGCTATGAAAGGATGCAGAGGTAGCTCTGAGAGGTACTCAGAGTTCAGGGAAGTCTTGTTTCTCTGATTCTGGTGCTTGGGTTTGTTACGGAGGAAGTAGATTATTATTTCATGACATTTTCAACATAACAGCAAGCAGAAGAATTCTTCTGCTCAGCATGTGGTTAACTAAGGGCTGACTTCAACACATGTTCAGTCCTTCTGAAGAGCATTTTTCTGACTGGCCAAAATGCACAGGCAATGAAGGTAAACATGGAAGAAAGGAGAAGGGCTAAATGCTTTACACAGTGCAGGGCATTACAGCTTAGTTCCAATCAAGAGGTCCATTGACTTCCTGATGCTATTGTGATGGGGTGCTACAGCAATAAGTAAACATACGCTGAGTACCAAATTTTGCCTGCTGCTTGCTAATGGCATTTAGCAAATTGGAAACAGTCCAGAAAGCAGCCATACAGAATTGAAAATGAACTGTACAATGAAAGAACAAAACTCAGCTTTTCAGAGTAAAGGGACTTATTTAAATATGGTTTATACTGCATGGGAAAAAAAAAAAAAAATCTGATGAAGAGGCACAAAATCCAAAGTGTGATAACTGAAGCCAGACAGCTTGTGTTGGAAATATCACCATCACTAGAAAAATGTGTTTAACTAATGCAAAGAAAGCCAAAGCCTTATTTAACAGTGAGAAGAATTTCCCATCGTCTGACATCCTGAAATAAATTTGAGAGGTGGTTTAAGTTGTGTTCCTACTCCAGTAGAAGGTTTGGGATGGGGGAAAGAATTATTGGGTTAAACCTTATAGTGATGTATTAAAAAAGTCTCTAATATGGATACACCGCTCACTGCCATCTTTGAAAGCTCTGTATTGTCATAAGAACACGTGATTGGAAGATATCTGCAGTGCACACCTGGAGTCACACCCATCCCTGACAGACTCAAAAGACTGCCTCTACTTCCTGTGGTCATCCTAACAGCATTGTTTTTGAAGTAACTGTTACCCCAATGCACAATAAACTTGATGGTCAGTGCACACCATTGTGATTAACAACCATTCTTCTGCTAGAGCTATACAAAATTTCTATTATGGAAACTATATTCGTAGTTAAAATATTTGCTTATGTTTCCTGATGGGAATTTTTTTTTTTCCTAGCAGGGTTTTTATTTATTTATTTATTTTTATTAAGGTGCTGATCAAATATTCCTTTCCTATTCAAAAATTTCCCCTTTGGCATAAACTTAGAGATACTTATATTAAAAAATGAAACGTTTAAAATGAAATATTAAATTATAAATTTAATTATAAATATAAATTATTTTGTTCCCAGTAATGTCAGTGCCATTGAGAATGCTCTATAAAGATTTTCCAAAATGAAATGTCATTAAGAGCTTTGACAGAAGGTTCTGATTCGACAAAGTTGCTTTTTCCAACAGGAGACAAAAGCGTTAGAAAAATGATTAACACCCCTTTGTGACCTCTGAATTTAAGTGGTGTTGCATAGTCTTTGACTGCAAAAGAGGAAATTAAATACAGTCTACACTCTTTAAAAAGCAGCATTCTAAAAAGTACATTTAGTGTTTCCCTTTCAACTTTTATTTAGGCCTCTCTAGTGCACCTGCAATGAGTCAAGAGGACCTAGAAGCTGACCTTTTTTCTCTAGAGAATAGTTTGAAAGCAAGGAAAAGAAGGGTTTGCTTCCTTTTCATTACCTTGCCAGAGCAAATAAGCCCTTACCCAAGTAGGCCATCCTTTAAAAAAAAAAAAAAAAAAATGGTTCAGTGCCTACCCCTTTCAACTTCTTGGTATACTTCCTGATACACACAGTTAGTTTTCCACTTGCTTCAAATGCAGAAAATTAAGTGGGAACTAATTCAGGCAGCTCAAAACAAACAAAACAAGTTGGAAAAAAAAAAATAACAGAACAGTAACAGAAGAGGTTTACTGACCTGAACAAGCCTAAATTCAGGAACAACAGCAAGGGAGCCACCAAAATCCAAGAGACAGACTAGGTTCAGGGATGTGGATTCTATCCAAAATACCACAATTTCCTAACTGCCTTATCATAGCATTCCACTTAACCTCTGTGATTGAAATAATTCAACCACTTTTATAATATCGAGACCTACAGATTAAAGTAACTTTTCATGTTGTTTATTACTACTATATCCTAGCCTGAGTTTTGCATGATATATTGGTAGTTTTACTCTTGGTTTGTAAGGCACCTACTCAGCAAGTAACTAACCAAGCCCAGGCCAAAATAAATAAATAAATCAGGGAATTCACTCTACATTAATGTGTTAAAAAAAAAAAAAAAAAAAAAAAAAAAAAAAAAAAACCACCCACCCACAACTATAGCACAAAAGAATAGCTATGATACCTACTGATACCTACTTCACACACTGTAGAAAAAATACCTTTGGATTTAAGCCATGAGTGCAAGGAATTTATATAAAGATATAAAGGTATATATAAATACATAAGTTCCTGGCTAATTTCTGTATTTGGAAGCGTTCACAGGGTTTTAGAGTTTTATACTTGCACAGCAGAGTGTTTCAGGGTTTATTTTGTGCTCTGCAGACAAGATTAATTATTATCCTTGAATTGTTTTGTGAACCATATATAAATATATAATTCAAATATTTCAAAACCTAAATTGTACTGCATTAACAATGGCGTGGAATACACTCTTTCATAGGTACATGCCAATTTTCCAGAGGAATAAATGGGACTGTAGTCTCTGCTCCTGCTTTTCTAGTTAGCATTGCTGAATGCGGTATGTAGTACATGACAATAGACAGTTAAAAAAAAAAAAAAAAAAGTACAAGGCAACTAACCTCTTCCTTCTCTATTTTTAAAATTTACTTTCACCATTATAACCAGCCCTCCTCAAAGTAGCACAGACTTCCTTTCTAGACGGATAGAGATAGGACTGAAACAGGTCCACACTGGTAACCGTACCCTCATATTGAAGGTAACAGAACCAGGCAGAGGTAAAGTTTGTTGAATGACAAAGCTGTACTCTTTATCTCCCTCTCCCAGTGGCTGGTGAAAGTGAGTTTATCTGTTTTCTTCCAGCTGTTTGGCCACCTCACACCTAGTGAGTTATTCATACTTAAGAAGCTATTCAATTAATATTTCAAGAGCTTCTTCTCCACCCCCTCCCCTAAAGTCAATTCACTCTGTGCTTTAAATTATTTCTTCTACATTGGCTTCACAGTTAAAGAGTAATGTAAGGGGTAAACATGGCTAAATTATGAGCATATACACAAGGGCTGCAGCTGTAATTCAACCAGTCACTCTTCTGATGTTGACCAACAAGTCAATACGCTAATTCATCACTTTCCCATTGGGCTGGAAAAATGATCCACATAGTTTTGCATCAGGTCCATCAGCACAAGTATCTTGAACATTCTAGATCTTATCTCTGGAAATGCATGGCTTCATAGGGTCAGGAGACTCATTACATTATAAAGCCCTTTGAGATCCTTAAAGGAATGACCAAAAGCTGTGACAGCATCATTATCATCAAATTTTAAAAACTACTAGCTGGTAGCTAGCTTCACCTCATGCTGAAGTCAATTTTTGCAACTTGACTCCATTTGTAAGAAGAATGGAACTTTTAGGGTTGAGCAATGGGAACAGGCTCAAATGAGACTGAGGCAGGAAATCAGAGCAGTGTGCAGGGAAACACAGAGCACTGTGGATCTGTACAGACATCTTTAACAACCATTTTGTATAAACCCTGCTTAGGGCCTGCTTTGTTACAACTCTCAGGGAGTACATATCTGCACCGCTACTGTAGCTGGCACTAGCTGCCATAAAATGAGAGTTATTTTTGTAATGAAGATGCTTTGGCTCAGCCTATACAAAAGAAACATGATGATGCATAAAACAGACATTTGACATTAGAAATAGTACCTGATTTAAAACTCAGTCTTGCAACTCGATCTAGCCAGCCAGAAAGGCCCCTTGCAGAATCCAACCACAGGATCAGAGTCTTCCTCCGTAACCAGCCCTCCCCCAACCAACCCCCCCAGGACATCTGCTATCAATAGTAGAGAACAGCTTCGTACCAGTTAGTTAAACTCACTTGAATAATACAATGTGAAAGCAGACAATCTGTAACCAGCCATTTAACTCTCAAGTTCGATCCCCCTGGAGTTTCATCCTAAGAGAACTGTTCCCAAGCTAATCCAGCTTTGCTTCCTACATCCCTCCCAGCAAGCTAATGGACTCCTAGCTGACTTGACTGCTCAAAGAAAAGAATTGGAGGGAAGAAGGTAGGGCAGCAGCTTCAGCTTCTGTAAAGAAGCTGCCAGTGCTCTGCAAGTGATCTTGATGCCTCAAGACAAAATGATCAAGCAGGAGGCTGCTGGGTATGACGACTTTTGCAGAGATCTTGGTGCAGTAGAAGATTTCACTGAACTCCTTGTCATCACCCGTGCTGAAATAGGAGCACATACTGGGTGCAGTCTTATAGTTTTAGATTAACTTTCATGACCATTCATGTTGTCATACCGAAACTCTTCTTGATATCCTAGTTCTTTATATAATATATAGGTTTTTTGGTTTTGCATTTGGTCCCACCCTTGCTTAGGAGATAAAATACAAAGTCCAGCTCCACATGTCAGAAAAAAATAATTTCTCCAAGGTGACTATGATACTTCCTTTGTCCCAAAGTAATTACCACACTCCTTTGAACCTAGAAAAACTTGTCATTTTTACCAGATCTGTCAGTGCTGTTCTTGTTCTAAACTGAGGCTGCACACCAGTCCCTACAAGACAATCTTCCCCAGGCATTCAATTTTTGTCTCATACTCAATACTTTGAAGTCATCCAAAGTCATCAACATCTGCTGCAGCAAGGATGAGGGCAGCATTATAAGATTCCACTTTACTGCATCTGGATTTTAAAACACCATACACAATTATTAACTGCCTCCCCTGGCCATTTCCTTCATTTATTTTGCTCAGGCAAGCAGGCCTTGCAGACCTCAGGTTGAGTAGCCTCAGCAGCACCAAATGGTCAATGATTTATTAAGTCAAGCTGTAGGTGCAGTAATGCTCACCAGGTGGCTAATAAACAGGATTTGTGAAATAAAACTGGGAAAGAAAAAAACTAAAAATCAGTGGTCTTTTCTTGGGATAGTTTTAAAAACTTTAAGTACGCACCAGAGCAAACACACACTTTTTTTTTTTTTTTTTTTAAGAACAGCTTGACATGTGCATCGAATGTTAAACAGACACAAACTTGGCATTTTCTAAGTCAGTATAAATCCACAATGAAGGAAGGGGAATATATTACTATAGAAATAGTCTCCCTTCCGTGTGGAACATAGTTTAAGTCCATACTGGAATGGTCTTACCTAATGATCTGCAAGCATAATCCAAAAGCCAAAGAGGGCTTCAATCATGCTTCAGTGCAATTCCCAAACTGGTGACACAAGGAAGCGGTGAGGCTGAATAATGTGGAAAGAAGTTGAATCAAGAATATGCCCTTTTTTCTGCAGTAAACATGGCAGAAGCTGCCACAAAAATGCACACAACTGTAGATCAGGAGTAAAGGTAAGAAAACATGCTCTGGAGCAAACAAAATGTGTCTTATTTTAGCAATAAGAAAATGGCCTTTACAGGTCAGCTAACTTGGGTGTATAGAAAGCTTTGACATGGTAGCCCTCATAGCTTGGCAAGACTACGGTGGATCACAAATATTCATGTTTGATGATTCCATATGTATATAAATTAATGACAATTAATTTTGATTTTATGTAGATGGAATGAAACAAACTTTTCCAGAAAACAAAACAAAAAAAAAAGTCTTGCATTAACCTCTTGCTCATATTTATCAACATCTATAAATTTGAGGAAAAAAAATCCTTTTTTAGAAAGTCCATTGATTACATGAATAGTTAAATAAAAGGAAGGAAAAGCTATTAAAGAAAAAAAAAAGAACATATTGACAATGAAACAAAAGACATTGAAAACTGATACAAATCATGATCCCAGAAATGTATCTGATTGCATATACTCAATAAAGAAGTAAGATAATTTGTTTTTAAAGACATGACTTTTTCCTTTCTTGTATGTCTCATTTTAGTGGTACCTGATTTTGTCACTCATATTAGCTGGTAGTCAGGTTGACGTGGATCAGTTCACGATGGGTCATTTGAGAACAGACAGCACCCTCTTTAGATGGCATCTAGTTTTACAGCCCTGTCTTTGTCCAGAGGCCAGGCTTCAGCATACTGTGAAGCTCAAGAAAGCATTTGCACAAATACCACTACTTCAGTGTATTCAATCACAACATATTTCCATTATCAACTACCCAACTTCCCCTCTTTAAAAAAAAGATGTTGTTTGCTAAACAGTGCTGAGACAAAGACTATCCTGTGATCATCTGTATATTACATGATGTACAATCTGCACAAGGTATTTCCCACAGATCAGGACCCAGCAGTATTACAGCATTTCAGAGTAACATGTGCAGAAAGCATGTTTGATTATCACAGAAGAGTCTTTTCCTACCAATAGGCCACTGGATTTGCCGCTCTATGACACAGGCAAGCTTTATATTAAAAATTTAAACATTTTGGATCCACCATAGTCTTGCTAGACCACACGTGTTGTCGCACCCTGATATCCTTCTATTACCTTTTTAGCACAAAAGATCCTGCTTTTCTCTTGCTGCCACTGGGATTACGTCAATGAATTTCCCACGCTTATATAGTTTTTCTTGCAAGGAGCAAAACCTGAGCTCAAAGATAAACAAGATCTCTTGGCCTGACAAGCCTGCAGTCCAAGGCTCCAGTCCAGGAACATGTGGTCAGGACTACCCATGTTCAGGAAAGTACTTAAGCATGTGCTGAAGCCTGATTGATCTCAATTAGATTTAAATACATTTAAAATTCCCCCCTGAATAGAAACAAGAGGAACTCCAAATAAGCGTATCCCTCAGCCTGCTGGGAGACCTACATACATCAGAGAGGACTCACACGTGTGCTAGGATCACCTCGCTTGATGATCCTTCTGGGAAGTATCTTAATGCAAGTATTGTCAAAAGCTGTTTTTATTACCAGCTTCCCTTCTGTCTTAAGTAATAACAGTGATACCATATTAGTCAATGTGAATATATTATGAAAGGTAACATACACGCACATTTGTAAAGAGTAGGAGTGGCTCTTCAGCAAGGATTTGCAAATCTGTGGGTACATTTATGGCAGAAACTCCAATACACAGTTTAATAATGTGATATATATATATCACACTATATATACACGAATACTGTCCACATCAGAATGACTTTTTTCCTGTCCTCCACCGTCAGCTGTCAGAGGAATGACACCTCACCGATGTACCAAGCAATGATCCCCTCCCCATTCCAATTTCAAATAAGAAATATTATCAAGTAATTTGTTTACCTTCTCAAATTTATGATGCACAGTGAAACAGTGCTGCCTTCTGTCCCTACTAGTCAAATTTCACAGAAATGGGTTGTCACAGCTGACTAAATTTCTTTTGAGAAATGGCCTCTTTTCTACTGAAACACCCAAATTACCAGTCCCAAAGGAGACCAAAGCATCACCCCAGAGATGTGAGACCATCAGGATAAATAACCAGACAGAAGGACACTCATCTTAATTCTCAGGCAGTGCTCTGTCATCTTCTCAAGCTTCCTAGTCCTGGGAGATTTAAAGTACTAACTAGATAAACTATAAAAGATGGCAAGGAATGATCTACTGTGACTTGTGCATCTTTCTCTAACCATAAATAACTTTATATTTCATTTCTGGCAGCATGACAAAGCAAGGAGGTAATGAGCCATTATGGAAAACCCATCTGTTGCTCATAAGGGGAAAGGCTTTGTGCTGGTAGATTTATAGAGGAAAATTTCCAGTGCGAGTCCCGTTATCGTTAATGAGAATTGCACATCTAATTGCCCGTGCTGAAAGTGTACCCCATTATGTTCCTTCAATGTCTAGATAGCAATTGTGTTTCAGCAACAAGAAAAAAAATATTACCAAAAGAAAACCCAGTGCTCGACTAACAGTGACATTCAGATGATAGGTAAGGGAATATGAAAGAGAAGAAAGGCTGGGAGAGGTAAAGTGAGAATACATAAGTTAAGATTTTTGATAATGCAACAAAAGCAAAGTATTTTTGAAATGCAAATAGAGAAACTATTTAAAATAAAAAACAAACCAAGGAAATGTAGTGCAGTTGATCTTTTAAAATACAAAACAAACCAGGGAAATATAGTGCAGTTGATCTACTCTAAAATCTGTGTTTTTTTTTTTCCTCTTGAGAATTTTGCATATTAACCTCTCACGTCAGAATTCCCTTTTCTGTATTGCTTTCCAAGATCACTCTTGAGAACTGCTCTAGAGAGGGTTCTGGTGCCCCAGGCTAAAATATCCTGCCTATGTTTAATCAACAGGGTTTTCACACTTTTCTAGAATACTGGAGTCTACTTTAGGGACTTGAACACCCTGGCAATGCATTTAGCTTCAGTTTTGCCCACAATTTGGCCTACGCATACATTGGACCCCACCTACCAGTTCTGTACTATACAGAATTATTAGATTTATTTTTATTTTTTATATATATTGAATTATCTTTATCACGTAGTACCTTAAGCCAAGAAGCCTGATGTGGGAGTTCAACAAAAGCTAAGAAACAGGTGAAAAGAAAGTATTAATGAAGAACTGGTAACTAGTTCCTTCTTGGTTTATTTGTGGGAATAACTGGTAAGCACCACTGGAAGAGGGAACCTGAGTGATAGCCCTCCCACAGTGAAGTGAATAAAAGAGACGAGATTTATGTTATGAAGTATCACACTTTTTACTCCTAGAAACAGTTTAAAAAAAAAAAAAAAAAAAAAAAAAAAAAAGAAGCTTCTGTAACTCAGGACAAAATACTGTCACCCTTCTCATTTACAGAATAGTTTGCAAGGAACAGGTCCTGTGGCAGGCCTGAAACAACAGCACCACATTACCTCATGGACATCCAGAAATAAAGACTTCATGCAAGACAAGGTAGCTTTAAGGAAAGCTTCTCCAAAAGACACTCATCCTCTAAAACACTTTTCCATCTTTGCATCAAAAACCCTGAGCCTTAAACAAGGCTCACCTCCTACTTCATCTCTCCAAAAATTCAAAGGATGATCCACCACTGCAGCAGTTACCAAAGTTTTCTCCACTAATGCGGTAAAGCTTAGGACACCCCAGGCATGTTCTGAGTATGCTTCTCATGGCTTGATGACTGTCAGAAGATTTATTCTGTTGCAACTAAACTGTACAGACTATCAAATTTATCACTGAATTTAGAAGGTATCTAAGTAACAAAAACTAAATGACAAATTCTATGATGAACAATATTTCCTGAAACAGTTTTTCTTTGCCTCAAATAATGTATAAACACGCCTTTTCTTTGCATCAGCTTAGTGAGGTAGAGGTGACATTCCATATACTTTCCCTGAAACAGCTACATCTGGAATATACAAAGTAGTCTGTGAATAAAGTTTCCTGAATCTAACAGACTGCAGAAGAACTGTAAGTAATCAGAAAATAGTCAAAGTTTATGCAGATGACTGCATTTGACATGAAATACCCTGCAGGTCTGTAGATGCCATTTTTGGCAATGCTATCTGTATTAATTTCCTCACCAGGAACCATTATAGAAATAGTGGTTTTTTTTGTTTGTTTGTTTGTTTGTTTGTTTTTTAAGAGAATTATTGATTTAGCACTAGTATAGGTGGATGATTGCAGCATCATCTTTAAAGGTCCTCTGTCAAAGTACTAAGTCAGACTGCTCTTTTCAGAGCTGGTGCTAACAGTTCAGTGAGGTACTCTACCACCAGTGATTTTAGAAGGATTGGTAGCTCCTAAATAGATGAGGAACTAATAGTCACCAGAGGAGAGGGACTCTTCTTGATGCGAGGATTCTCCAGTTAAAGAAACTCTTTAAATACTCTTTGCTAGCCTGTGAAAACCAACATGAAATGTCACAAAACTGTATCTGCAAGCTGCAGCCTCGTGACAAAGTTTTGAAAGAAATGTCACAAAGAATGAGTTATTCTAATGTCTCAACCTATATGTATGAATTTATACAGGCAAGTATAAACAAACTCTGAATTTATAAAAGTTGGATTTCATCTCTGAGCCCTTTCACCAGGGTATGGTTTAGAAGCGACAAAGAAGGGGTGAGTAAAGTTCAGAAGAGCATAAAAAGAAACAAAGGAAAAGTAAGTAAGGTTAGCAAGCTCACCGATACCAACACTATATAATTTAATAGAAAACACAAAGCTAAAAACAGGAAAGAACGAAATCATGTCTTAAAAGCATAGGTACAACAAAGAACAACAACAAAATAATCCTATGAGAGAAAGACAGGAGAATAAAACAATAAAACTCACAGACTGAACTGTGATATGGTACATCTCCATGTCAGCAGATTTCAAACTGCACCAGTAGCAAATCTGGTACACACTTTACACAGCACCCTGTAGATCTCCCATGGATGGGGACAAAGTACATCTTCTCCTAAAGTAGAAAGTATGCATTTACTTTGCTACTGTAAAAGAAATGATGGAGAAAATGTATATTTAGGTAACTAACTAGTTACAGGGTACTACCATGACCATAACGTGCAATGCTTGCCCTTCATCTGACCAGGGTACAAAGCTGTGTGAAATTTTCCTTTTCCTCTGGAGTTTGTGTATCTACCCAATATCTCCATGCTGGTTGCTCCTACAAAAGACAGTGTGAAGAAGCCTGGAAAATTCTGCATTTACAGATAGTATATTCATAGCACATTCATTTTTTTACTTGGGCTTACACCAAATCTAAATTTATGTGCCAGAACACCTACCTAGCTCAGCAAATTCTTTTGAATACAGTTGTAGGAACATAAAAGGACAGATACCTCCATTTAAGAACTACTTTAAGAGTTCCGTCTAGTACAAGCTATAACACCAGTAGCAGGATTTGCCGTTGCAGCTCTGCCCATATAACCATACCAGCAAACCCCTTTAAATTAGACAAGACCTTACTATATCAGTAGAAGGCCCAAATGTGTTTTTCTTGGAAGACCTCCTCTCTTTCGTTGCACATTTCTGACTAGGTTCAATTGCTGTCTCCCTGGGGACTTGCCATGTGTGCAGAGGTTTTTTTGATCTCTATAGGGCTTGAAAGCAGTGTGATCAAATGGATGATTGAGGAGACTTGACAGGTACGCAGCTGTGCTGCAACTCCACTGCCCCCTGACTTCCGAGCTCATCTGTCTCTCTTGTCTCACAGTACACAGACAGGAGGGAACAAGAGATTAAAGCCACATTACGTGTTACTGAATTACATAGGAAAGAAAGCAGATATCAGCAGAGGGTAGAGATAATGCTCCAAGTAATAAAATAGACAACAAATTCTTTAAGTCCCTGTTCTCTGATTGAAAGGAAACTTCCTTTCATTATCCTCTGTTCAGGTATTCTTGTTCAGATTTTGGTAATTTTTTATTCTTTAGGGCCAAACATTAGTTAATTCCTTTTAAAAAAAAAAAAAATAAAGAAAGAAAGAAAAAGAAAGAAAAGAAAAAAAAGAAAGATATAGAAAAGCTTTTTTTTCCCCCCAAAGAGCTACTTAAACTACATTTATACTGAAGAACACAGTGCAAGCTAAAAAGATTTCTCCTGAATTTAAATTGGCTTACCTTATACCAGATGCAATCTAACCCTATCAACATAAAGCTCAGTACAGGCTAACTTACCATATAGCAGATCATCCACAAAGGCCTTTTATAACTGCTAAATGTTCAAAACCTATTTGCTTTGAAAAATTTAGAGAAGACACTGCAGCTCTCCATCTGCATGAAAAGAAGGCATAACAAATTGTACATACCTCTTCAGGAGATTCACATGAAGCTAATATTCAAGGCAATCTAAAACCTACATCTTCACCTCCAGGATTTTTGTATATGTTGTATTTCAGCTTCTATTTCTGAATGCACTCACTGCAGGATTTAACATTACCTTGGACTTAGGAGATCTAGACTGAAATTTAACGTACAAAGGAGAAGATGAACATCTGTACTCTGAGAGTGACTCTAAAAGATACAGATTTCCTGAGGAAACAGAGAATTTACAAGACTGGTTATTTTATTTATCTGGTTGAATACAACATACATGACCTGAGTTGCATATCGTGGTTGTGCCTCTACAGACCAATGGACAACTGTACACAGCATGGCCACGCACATGTATCTGGCTGTAATGTTCAAGGGCTCCCCAGAATGGATCTTGAATGAAACAGGTGCACATTCTTGCAGTCACTTTGGAATAGGCAGAATTCTGGTTCCAAAAGTCTTCTGTTTCTTCTATCAAAAGCATACCCTTGATGCCTACTAGAAACACAACTGGTGTGCCAGCTCATAAAACCCCTCATATTCACAGCAACACCTTCAGCAGCTTTCACTTTAAGAGGAAAAATAACACAACCAAACAAAACCTATATATCTCCTTTTGAAAATGCATAGTAAAAGGGCCCCCAATTTAATTTCATTTTGTGATAGTGTGGCTATGACCATAAACTGACAAAGTGTGAATACTGAAAGTGGCAGTAGCACTTGCACACAGTGACAAGAATGGCATGCTCACATTCCTGGTCAAAGTTAAGAAAAAAGGCAGTTTCATTAAGTACTTCATCTTGTTTTACTCAATGAAAATGAGGAAAAAGGTTATCTTCGCATAACCTGATAAATTTGGATTAATCTTCTGGTTTAAAACCCCTTCTCTACCACAAAATATTAGACAAAAATCTCATAACACAGTTGATGATCTTTTGGTAGCATAAAGATCAAATTCCTTAGGCTAGAAACAAATCCTTAGAGAAAGCTCAAAATAGTTTGGACTTGACTGCACAAGTCTGGTTATCGTACAGCGCACTCCAGTAATGGAAGATACACCCCTTAGCATGCACTTGTCTTCTGTTCATTCATTTGCCTAAGCATTCTAAAGGCCAGAACTAGTCAGCATACATAACACTGGATTATGTGTCATGCAGTTGTATTTACTGGCTTGAGAGAAACTTCTTCATTAGACCTTCCTGCTTTTGATATCCAAAGATTTTAATTAAGCAGTGTCACAACAGGGTGTGCATTAACAGACTATTGGCACATGCCTTCAGTGCATTGTGAAGCACTGGACCAGAGACCAATTACCTTCTACCACCCAAGCAGCACAACAGCAGCCCATTAATGCACACCCTGGTGTGGCCTGTTTCAATTAAAGTATATTTGTAAAACTACAAAAGGGCGGGCAGTGTCGAACCACTGAGGAAATCAGATGTTTTTAGGCTGGGATCCTGCTGATTATTCAAACTTTTACAAACACACACTGAAATTCAGTAAACAAATTACCCAGCTTACTTCGTTACGCTGCATAGTAAGAAATTGGGCTATTAAGAGTACAGAATGTGATTTCTATCTGAACTTGGAGAAAGCAAGAAGTAACCTGTGGTGTCAGCAGTTCTGCTGCCTCCATTCCCCCAAAGGAGGTTCAGTTTCAAGAATTTGGCAGAGACAACACTGAGGAGAGATAGGCTCTGCTCACCACCCCTCTACAGGGTTTATGCATGAAAGCAATGGATTGAGTTCATCCAATTACATAGCACAGTTAAATTCACTAGGAACTTAATATCTGCCTTTTTTTTTTTTTTTCTTTTTTTGGTTGGTTGGGGGGTTCTTCTTTTGTTTCTACTACAAAACGAATATTTTTACTTCCATGAAATCCACACGCATGACTTCAGAAAAGGACATACCCACACTTCACAAAATATACTCACCACGCTTGGTAAAATATATTTTAAATATAACTACAAATCCCCAAATGCCCATCAAGAAAGTCTTATTTCCTCAATGGCTTTCATTTCCCAGCTCTTTTCCCACATATATGTCAGAAGCCGTTTAAGGGAATCATGATCCCTTCTCAGACATTCATACAGCCCCAAATAGAATGCCTGCGACTTTTAATGGGGGTACTTACAACTACTCTCATCCAAGTCAGAAGTAGATATGAAACACAGATCTGTTGCCAATCATAGTATAACTGCATGTTACAGAAGAGCACAGAGCTACATTTTTTGACCACTTCCTTTCAGTCTAATTCAACTGAGCAACATCAATAAAGGCCGTAACAACCTGAGTTGCAGAAAGCACAAAAAAAAAGTGGTAAAATTTCTTTTCATATGAGCCTCATATGAAATCAATTAATCCTAACAGGTTGGGATCAAACACCTTCTAACTATGGTAAAAGCATTCTCAAAACATAGGGCTGAATGAAACCAGCAGAAGAATTAAACGTGTGATGAGATGCATCCTACGTTACTATATACCTACAAGGGCAGGCTGAGAAATGATGGGCTGGATAGTAGCTTGCAAATACTTGGCAAGTAGAAGCATCAGAAAAAGAACTAGTTAAGTTGCAAAAGAGCGTTACAACTCAAGCAAATAGGAATGAAGCAAAGCAATGTCTTGGCTGAGTATGAAAATATTTTTAGAGAACAACTGTGGAGACACACCCTGTAGAAAATTACTACAGCTTAGAAATGGGTCAAAACTCCAAGTTCTGTAGTGGGAAGCTGATGTTCATAGAAGAACGGAATGGATGGCACAGAGCTGCTTTTCCTTCTCCATTTTCCAGTGTTTCTAAATGACTCATAGCCCAGACAAGTAATGAAGTGAAGTCATATACATCAGCTACCTTATTCTGAGTCTCAAAGGTATAGCTCGATAAATCTGCAGTACAGCTAGTTAGTTACACAGACAGCACCACAGCCTCTAGAGATTTTAACTGCATTATTGCATGTAGCAATTGAATTTGCCTCCGCATTTCAGGATCTACCTGATCCAAGTTCAAAATGAAAAATGAGCAGTGTGATGAAGTCACATGGCAAAATGATGAGATACTGTCCCTCCTAGTTTGTTTTCTTTCCTCGGGGTATGGTCTAATAACTCTAAAAGCAGATGTCATCTCACGTCAAATACTCTTCTTTCTCTCTTGCTGTAACGATGTTTTTTTGCCAGTTAAAATGTCAAAGAAACTGCAACATCTAGTCCTGAGTCAGTATTTAAGTCCTGAGACGATGTAAATTTTCTTCTGCAGTTGCCTGTTGAGATGAGCACTGTACATTCTCAATTCTGTATTAAACTCCCAACAGAGGCAACTCATGGCCAGAGTGATCAACACGACTGAAATATTGACAATTAGATATTGAGTTCTAATCAAAACTATGCACATCAAATGAACTTCAAACACATTTGAGCTGATGACACTATTTCTCCAGCTTTCAATTCTCCTATTCTCAGTTTTTGGGTTTGTCAATCCCAGAATAGATTTCCATAACATACCTCCCATCTTTATACTTGATTTCAAAGAAAAGGTCAGTCTTTCTGTTCCAATCAAAGTAGCCAGAGGAGATTGCAAAGAAAGCATCTAAGCCTTTCACCAGAGGCAGTAAGATGGATTTCTTTCATTGTTTCTCTATCACATTAAACAATACCTTGTAGGACTTTCAGGATCACTTAAGAATCAAGTTCTTCTCCTTCACAGATGAAATGATCCTAATCATCCGCATTTTCTCTCCTGATAAATATCCTATAAAATAAAGTATGCAGCTATAAAAGAGTCTAAAGGAAATATAAAAATACAATATATACATATTATATACATAAGTATAGATATGAAGTCTGTATCAACTATATATATATATACACACATACACATTACAGTGTACTGTAATTTCCTAACTCAATTTCTCTAAAAAGATGAGTCTTACTAAGACCATCATATTACAGATCTGGTACAGAGAAATCTGTAGATAGTCTTGCCTCAGAATATACGCTTCAGATTTTACCATTGTGTAAGCGTCTGCTGTTCTGGGATAAAGAATAGAGAAAGAGCACCAACAAAGCTGCAGATATTTCAGCCAGGTCCCAAACTATAATTCACTGCAGGAATCTCCTTGTTTGTGCTAGCCACACTGAGGTTGTGAAAGCTCAAAATGAGCCCTCTTGCTTGTAAGTCTCCATGTTTCAGATACATTTCATAAAGTTGTTGTTTCTTTACTGCTGTTGTCTATTTGTCCTGCCTTTATCTAGACCATGGAAAACAGAGGGGGGAAAAAAGAGAGAGAACAAATCCTCACTCATGAAAGTAACATAGTTATGTGAACAATCCTGATACTGTATGAATCAATAGAATTGCTCCAATTTGCATCATCTGAAGCTCTTGCCCAAGAAACCAGAGGTTTGCATGAAGCAATTTCTTTCTATTTGGATTAGAAGGCACAGCACGAATGTCACTTTATTGAACCAATTCTGAAGAATCAAGTTATTCCAAATTTCGGAACACTAACATCTACTGACAAAGCATTAGTGTGGGCTTGAAATTAGACTAATACCTAGATAAAACAAGGTGTAGAGCATTAAAAATAGAACTCAATAATCTACATTGGAGCTTAATGTATATCTGATCTTTTTCTGTTTTATTTATAATACCTTGTTATGGTTAAGATACAAAGCTTTGCAATTCTATTTCAAGGTTAATAATATCACACCCCTTATCTACCTTCAAAGAACCTTTGAATAAATTTGTTTGCTTTCACAATAGGTTTCCATTCAGGATGAAGCAAGGTATTAGCATCAGGCTTGCAGTAAACATATCTGATTAAGCACTGCATGTACAACTTCCTATGAATATTCAATTGAACATTTGAGGATAACTGCTCCATTCATAATTGTCTATTTTCTTTCTGCGAAGTTTCCTATGATCAAGAGTCGTTACCACAGGGAAAGGAAGTAAAATATTCCTAAGAATAGAACTAAATGTGCTTTCCATAAGCATTTGTGTTAATAACATGAAGAAAGATACTAAAATTTGCATCAAGTCATACCATATTTAAAATACTGCAGTTATCTTACAGATGGAAAAACTGCTGGAGTGATTCCATTCGTAACATTTCCTAAAACTTTCAAAATTAGACCAGAGAAGTAAAGCATAAATTAATCTCCTAAACAACATTTTCCAAGTTGACCTAGTATAACCCTCCCCAAATATCTCCTAACAAAAGTCAATTGTTAACAACCAAAATGATTAGGTGTTAAACTTTCTTGCTAATAATCTTTTCAAAACAATGCAAGATAAACGTTGAATTTGATCTTCACGGCTGAAAGAATATCCAGCAGAATTTAATATCACAAAGTGATATAGTGACCTTCCTGGCAACAGAGGGGCATTAGGGCCTTCTTGGTACAAGGGTATTACTTTACCAGCCCAACACAAGAAAATTATTCTTCCATTAGGAATGTCTGTTCTCAGCTGCTAATAACTGATCACTTGCTTCAAATCAGCAGTTTGCTGCGCCACAGCCATACAATGTTGAAACTATTAAGCCAACAAATACGGGAAGTTTTTTAAGTTCAAGTATTAACTATTGTTAAAAGTTCATTTAAAGTATATGGAAAAATAAAGAGTTCCTCTATTATTTTCCATGTATTGTGTTGACAGCACTCTTACAGCTCGTGAAAGATTTGTAGGTTTCAACTACTAGTTCAGGATTTTATTTTGTCCTGACGCTTCACTACTTTTTTGCACATCCTACTAAAAAGGCAGGGAGCGCTAGCTTTCCATGTGTGTATTTAAACAGCAGCTCATGGGGCTGATCACTAGTTGGATTGATTTATGTTTTAATTTTATGGATGATATCACACAATTATCTCCAGATGGAATAATCGGGATGAAGCATTGCCAAAGAACATTAGACACTAAAAAAGTCAGCCAATGCAATCCATCCAGTACTGTAATTATTTTTGTTTTGGCTTCAGACACTTGTACAGAGGCACAAACTCATTCTTGTCTGGCCTTGTTCAGTATCTATTTAAGACAATGGAAAGACTTTCATAGATATCAGAAGACATGGACTCAATGCCCCACAACCCTCCGTTCCTTCCAGACTTTCACCTATGGAGTATCTTATACACTGAAAGACCTCATTACTGTATTTTTTGTCGTCTTCTCTTTTGGTTTCAGTCCCTGATCCCTATCTCCTACCCTTCCCCCCACCCTTCATTTTTTCCCTCCGTTTGCAAGCACTTTGCAGCTGCTGTTTGGACCCATCACTTGTGGCTTATTAAACACAGACAGATTAAATTAAAGTTGTTTAGCCTAGGTAAAACAGAAAAAATACTAATTCCCGTAACAATCTATATAGCTCTGATATTTATTAATTTAATGGATGAGTGAATGATAACAATACTAATCACTTCAGGCTACTCAGTGTTGAACCTAATATTTTTCTTAGGTTAAATCTGATCAGCTAAAGGGATAGACAATTTTCTCTTTTTTCCTGGCAAAAAGAAACAGTGTCTTCCTGAACAGGTGCCTACTTTACTGAGCACCCAGCATTTCAAGGCATACAATTAGTTCTCCAGAAGTGAATTTTCAGAAGTACTTGCCTCATTTAAGAGCACAGACCCCATTCCAAGCCTTCAAACTACATTTTGAGATTTAAATAAAAGCTAAAATTTGCTTTTGAAATATGCATTCAGGTCGTCAGGTTGTGACTCTTGGCTGTAACCCCTACTGCATAACCCAAACAAGCACCATAAAGAAACACAGCAGATGGTCCTCTTAGGACACGTCTACATTGCTGAATGCACTGCCATCAAGCTAATCAGCTAACTCAAGAACTGGAAGCAGTGTCATGACACCAGTGCAGCTTGCTGAAAGACAGAGGTAATTACTGTGGACTCAGAGCTGTTGCAGTGTATTTATCATGCTTCCAGCACACAAGTGTTTCATCACAGATCTGTAATTCTTCCTATAGACTCACCTGGAAGTCAAACATCATCTACAATAAATGTGACCTGCCCACTGGGGTAAATGTATCACTTGCTCTTCATTATTTGTTTGTCCTATATTAATTATGTTTATTATTAAACGTTTATATCCGGCTGAATGAGTCATGACAATCTATACAGTGTGATAACATGTAGGGTTCTACTTTCTTTTGCTCCAGGGTCAATGAATGAAACTTTTAGGCTTCAAGAGCAGGAGCAAGAAGTCCAGAGTTTCTCAGCATTCTACTGGCTTTTGGATCAACTGCACAGGTCACAAATAACATCAATTGTTAGTTTTATGTATTTATAGAAAGAAAGAGAACATGCTAAACACAAAGGTTTTGCAGTAGGATAGCATGCCTGCTTATTTCAACTAACTCTTGAAAACACAAATGGAATGCTACTTTGATGGTCTTGTGGCATGTCTGGGAGCCCCTTAATAATATTTCATTAAACTCCATTAAGGCCCATTGAGTGATTTTCCCTTAACTTTTTCTGAGAAAATTCTTTGCAGAACATCATTAATCTAAATACAATTAAGAAGCATGTGGGGTGGGGTGGAGGAGACAAGACAACTAACACTTCTGAGAGGAGCTGTTACGTTCTTTCTCTTCTTACACCAAGCATTCAATTCTTCAACCATCTGAACTGAATTCTGAAGATGTTCTGTCAACGACAGTCAAAAATGACAAAAAACCATGTCATTCCCCCCTTTTCATAGAAAAGTTTATTTTTATATATATATACACACACACACACTATATTTATTTGGCCATAACATTAGAATCTAGAACGTAAGTGTACAGCTTATGAGCTACTCCATGATAAGTGCACCTATATGATCTACAGGAAGTAGGAGTCTTATCCTTTAAGGCAACAGCAACAAGCTAGCTCAGAGGGTATAACCTTCCTCTAAAGCAGTTGCTGCAGATTAACCAATACTTTGTAAATCCCCTGATCTTGCACCAAACAAGTTGCCTCCAGACGTTATTCAGCCTCTTGGTAACTTGCTCTATTTCACCATACCACATGGCTGGATTCTCAACAGCTACAAGTAACTTGGTAGGATAAATCCCACTTAAGCGCCTCCTGTGTCCAGTTGCAGAATACAGCGTAAAACATGAAAACAGGAAGCTGGGAACTGAAGCACAGAGATACCATAGACAAAGATGGGATACCTTTTTCACCAGAAACCACATGCTGAGCTCAGAAAGCTCTTGCTAAATAAGGTACTTGCTCCAGCCACAATACAAGCAGGCATACAGACAAGACAAGTGAACGTATTAGACTGGCACTGGACTTCAGCTAAAAATTTTTGGAATCTCTCATGTGGCATAAAGATGTTCAGGTGGCACTTAATAAGCTTGGCTGGCTCTATACCATCCCAGTCACCCAGTGAAATAGGAATGCAGTACTTAAGTCTTCGTGGTGACTCCATAAAATAAACCTGGGTCTTTAGGGCTATTAGCTTGTGTTCTGCAGACACAGTGTAGCTAAACTGCTCACAGACCCGAGCTGGCTGGCAAGCCAGTGCAGCTGTCTCTTTCTGGCATTGGGCCTAAACTAATAAGCCTGGGCAGCCCAGTGCTGGCTTGGTAATGGGGAAAGCTCAAGTTGATTGCACTAAGTTCAAAACCATGCAGAAAATGTGCAGCATAGCCAAGAGGTGTATCTAGGCCTTTGCATCTCAACCCTGTGCCTACAAGAAACAGTGTACAACTCTGTTACTCCTCACCAGAAAAAGGCAGGTTTTCAGTACTGTCAGGATACAAAAAGATTCCTGATGCATATTTGCTAGTGGATAATAAAGTCATAATTAACTGAGACATCTGACTGAATCTAAGTTGTTAAATTAAAAAAAAAAAAAAAAAAAAAAAAAAAAAAAAAAAAGTATACACAACTTAAAATTAAAAATTGTTGAAATACATGTAAGAGGAGCCAGGGACCATTCCCTCCACCATAAATGGAACACAGCCATCCTGCTTTACGATTAGTCCCTCTGTAGCCAACTGCTTATGTGCAAACTATAACATTTATTTCCAAGTTCCCTCTAGTGCCTCCATGGCCCTTAGAAATAGCTACCAAGTACTGGTTTTCTATCAAATTCTTCAGACTGACCAATGTGTTGTAAGCTATTAGAGATCACAGCATGAAGCTGAGGATGTGTTGTACAAGTACATTATGAGGATTCTTGAAGACGTAAAATCTAATGGCATCACTTAGACAGATTGTGTGGGAAAAATACAGCCAGAACTATAGCAGCCTTACTTATGGAGCTTCTGATGACAGCCCCTTAAGTGGGTTTTCACAGAGCTGTAACCTGTGCAATACAACAGCGCACCAAGTTTCACAACCCAGAGAAGAGCTGGGGTGGTGAGGGAGTGCGGGAAGGATGCTAATAATGATGAAATGCTATAGACAATCCAGGATCCAGTGCTTGACATCCTCTGTTTTCAGTATACAAAGCAGGATCCAAGAATCCTGATGTTCCCAAATTCAACTGGTTTCAAAACAGGTATTCATATGTAGAAGGTATTTATGTTTTCTGTGAGCAATAATGGACAAAACTTGTACGTGTCTATTCACTACACTTTTTTCCCCCATGTAAATAAAATAGCCTTTCATTGAAAAGCTTGCTAAAGTTGATTTCCTTTTCTTTTCTAGGTGTGTTCTTGCTATTGAGAGTACACTGTGCACTACCTAACTATGCCAGGAAGAGATCATGAATATTTCTCTTCACTTGTCCCCTCACATTTAATTATTAAAACAAAATACAACATTTTATGGTGAAAAGGAAATGAAAAAGACAAAGAAGGGGGGAAAAAAACAAACAAACAAACAACAACAACCAAAAAAAAAAAAAAAAAAAAAAAACCAGAACATTCTGTATATGAGCTTTGTTAGAAAAAAAAAAAAAAAAGATATATACAACATTGTGTTGTGACAAGAGATCCCATTGTATTTGACAAAATGAGTTTCTACTATATGACAACTGATGATGAGAGAAGTCACCTTTGTTTCCTCTTAATACTTACCAAAGATTGTGCAATGAGTTTGAAAAATCCCATTACTGGCTTGTGACTTTATTTGTATTAAAAAGGCACTAAGAGATAACAAAAGGTAAAGGAAATGTAAAAACATTCAGCATGCATGGATAACAGGGTTGGAAATCAAAATGCAGCACCAGGGGTAACAACAACTTCAAGTCCTGTATGACCTCTCAGTGAAGTCCAGTGGCATTTTTCTTCACTTTTACAGATTTTCATTTCAGAGGAACACAACTGTCGAAGGAATACATGTAGTAGAAATAAATTCAGCTATCCCCTTTAATACCCAAGTGAATGTAGAATTCGCTACACTGATTCATTCTGAGAATTTTGAGTTCCATCTTGTGCCACAGTTGATAGAGGACTAGACATTCTTAAGCACTAAAAATAAATGCTACAATTAGTAAATAGGAATATCTGTGGCAAAAAATGTAGGGTTGACATGTCCAGTACTCAGGAGGAGAGGGGTAATGGCTGAAACTGTTTCATCACCAGTATTTTGCTCCATTACCCAAAGCAATGCTCTTCACTTTTCCCTCTATAAAGAGACACTGTAAACAACAGCTTGTTGATAATGTTAGTTCATAAAAAAACAAGAGGGATCTTTTGTATTTAACACCTCCTTTGGTGTTATTTCATTTTCTGTCTTTCTGTTAAAGTCAATACCAATTGCTTAAGACAGCACAACTAAATATAGATTCAGCCTGGAAAAACACTTTGAAGTGTTCCTGGAACTCAAATCTGCAGCAGACCCAATGGTGCAGCCAAGTACTCACCATTAAAGGACTTACAGACTAATACTGTTGGTTTGATTATTGGCAGTCTGCTCCCATCTAACTTAACACGCTCAAGCCCTTAAAATAAGGTATGTGCATCATAGCAGTTTGCTATATATTGGTCACAGAAAACTAAAGGATCAATCTATGAGGCTTCTGCCCTACTTTATCTCAATCACTGGGCATGAGCTCCTGAATTTAGAAGTCTATGGAAACATGTTTACAAAAGAAATGTAATTAAGAAAATCTCATTGAAGAAAATCTTCTGCATCATGTTGTTTCCACTCTGTCACGACCACTTTTCTTGTTCTTGAAATTGTAGAACTAGCTGTATTATAGGGGGGGAAAAAAAAGTGCCCTTAAATGATGCATAACTATTTGGAGGACCTAGACTTTTTCAGTCACAAAGTGTCCTATCACCTGCATTTACTCCTATGCTAGAGTGACTGGCTTGGGGCTCAGGGGCATGTGAGGGTTAAAAGATAGCAGATGTAATATACCTTGATTTTGGCTTAGGATTCTCATCAGCAATCTAAAAAATAAAGTATAGATTAAATTATCATACAGTGGATGGAGAAGTGATGGATTTGGCTTCCAATTTAGTTAACAGAAGGATCTGTTCTAGGCCTGATTCCACTCAACACTTTCTTGATAACCTGGATGAGACATGAGAGAATATGCTTTTATATACACACACACATATATATATATATACTCATATATATATATGTATTTTCATAGACAGCAATAACCATGAGGACTGCAAAGGATAAGATTCATCATGGTGTGAAAGCTGGGTATGGTTGAAATAACATGAGTAAATAAACAAACGTAAAGTACCACATGCTGGAAAGAGAGATCAAAAATAAGATGGTGAATAAAATAAATACACTGTTCTACAGTAAAAGGGAAGTCAGGGAATTATAGTAGGTAATAAATATATTTTGCAGCCAGAACATGGCATCGCTCTTCTGGTATTTACCAGCAGTGCCATATTTGAAACTCTGTATACAGTTCTACTGATGTTTATCTGTTATGGTTCATTCAGTTTCAGGCATAGAAAATTGGAGAAAGGCAGAAAGTATTGACAGGAATAATATGAATTATATAAAGCTTACCCATGAGGTTAGCAAATGGCGGGTGAAGAAGTCTTCTCTGGAGAGAAGACAATAAGATGATGTACAGTTGAAAATAGACTTCACAACAGTCTTATGGTATGTAAAAGGGAAAAAAATCAAAAGCTACTGCTAGTAAAGAAAAAATATGAGCTGCTGAGCATAATCAAGAACTACAACATTATTTAAGGAAAGGGGAGGATTAAGAAATCTCTTCTGTTACAGGTTCTTTTTAGGATAGTTTCAAGAAGGTCTGCTAAACAATAATCCTGTATCAGGTCACAGGATTGATCATATACTCCCTGAAGTTCCTCCAGACCCTATGCTACTAAATTAATCCAAAAAACAGTTGTGCATTTACAAAGTAGGTTTTGGTACAGTGCTCTTACCTGAATTTGCTCAAAGCTGAACAGCCCTACACTGACTCTTATGAGATTTCTGGCTGTTTGCGACAGCACTCCACCTGAGTATAGGCACGCAAATGTTTCTGCTTCAAATCAAAGTGGTTTGACACTCCAAAGCAAACACCAGCAAAGGCCAAAACCTAGTTAAGTTACATTAATGATGAAAAACCTCATTTTTTAATGACTTTTTTTTTTTTTTTTTAATAAAGACAGTTTGGCCATTTCCTGTACATTAGAGTTACTCCTTAACAAGTCTGCAACTGGGATATCCACGTATCATGGATAGGAACATGAATGGATATGCAGGAACATGCATAAACCATTATGACACCACTTATGCATGGCTAGTCAAATCATTACTTCGCCTAGTTCTAGGAAATCTCCCACTGAATAGCGAAACAAAGGTGGGCAAAGGTTGAAGTGAAAACGGTATTTACCATGCACTTCTTCACCTTGACTTGAACTCCACAGACACTGAATCATTCTTCAGTGTGTAAGTATGAACTATATACAACAAATGACTTCCTAGAAAGTAACCCCTAATATTTGCATCTTCTAAAGCTCAGTTCCAGGTCCCTTTGTCACTCTAGGGTACACTGTTGTTGCATGGTCTGCACTGACTTGACTATTGTCACCCAGTCAGAAGAGCTGACAAGGTAAACTCATGAAACAAAAGCAAACAACATGCACGCTGCTGGTACCTACAACAATCCCTGGATTTACCAAACTACTCAATTTTTCAGCTTTACTACTAACAGAGTTTCTTCTAAAAAATCAAACCCTGCCCTAGAACTTTCCTGAATATAAAAATTTGCCTTTATAAAAGTTAACGGGACCTGACAAATGGGTAGAACGCAAATTCTGTCTGGAGTGGTATATTAGCAATAGGTATAAAACCTAAAGAGCTACATGTACCTCATTAAATATCCTCAAACCTAACTTCACTGTTTGAGGAGCCTTGGTATCAAGTCTGTGTAAAAGTATTGGTGACACATACAGAATTATTCAGCCATAATAGCACAGAGATAATTGGAGTGACTGGCTTGAATTTTATAGAGCTAGTGTTCTTACTTTGAGTATTCTCACATGGAACGGCAAAGGACTTTCACTTGAAGGAATGAGAAACATCCTCTTCCCACAGACATCTTTAAGTTCAGCTAATTATTGAGAGGACATGTACAAGAAACAAAAGGTTGGACATAAAATGTTCTGACACAGGGTTTTTAATTTATATATACTTCCTCCTTAAATTAAACAATTTCATCACTAATGCCAACTTCAAAAATGGAGTAAAATACTTTACAGGGCTCAAAGCAGGTAAGTACTTAAAATAATAATAATAATAATAATAAAAAAAAAAAAAAATCAGAAAGAAGGATCTTGTGAACAGAACAATGAGCTGATGTTGGCTGCTGCAAGGCAAGCCTTGAGGCAGCTGCTTGTTGTGAGGAGAAATTTCATCTAAGGAATCAATCTCTCCTTAGAGTTAAACCTTATTCCAAGTGAACACAGAGGCAAAATTTGAAACAAATTCACCCCTGCTAGAATTTTACAGCCTTCTCTCCAGAATGAAGCCTGGCCTGCTCTGCAGTGGCATTGCCCCAGTAACTGCACCAGTACAAAATATACAGCCCTCTACCCTAGTTCACCCTGATGATGCATGCAGAATAAGAAATACTTGCAAGGGTAATTTAATCTATCTGGCCTGTGTAAGGCTCTCTTGATAATCTTGGATGCCATGCCATGTTTCTGAATAAATGAGAAGTATGTGTCTGTGTTTTCTAATTGAAACAGATTTTGGCACACAGACTTCCATTACCAGGCCGTTCCCCTGAGATCCTGTTGAATCCAGGTGATGACAGCATTTCCAGTGCTGAAGTTTATTTCCGTGCAATCTTGCATAACATTGTCCTGTTGGGAATGAGCCCCCTGAAAGGACTTGAAAAAGTAGCCCGTCTGGATAAAGACAGAAAGCAGGTTTTAAAATCTGAATTCTGACCGCCTGCTGCCAGCCAGTCTGAAACACTGCCCGATTGTCCAGGGAAGCCTGCAATCATGTGGGAATACAAAGCTACACTTGTAATCTGGACAAGTGAAATGGCTGCTATTTCTCACACAATGATACGGATTTAGCTGGAATGCTCTCCGCCACAAACACAACTGAGGTAGAAACCCTTAACACTATTAATCAATAGCCTGGATTTTGTGTTTCTTTTGTCAATTTAAATGGACAAGCCTCAAAAGACTGAACTAAAATGCAGACATTTCAAATTAGGCACGTGCTTATTAATATTCAAAGTACATCTGTTTGAAACTCATTTTGAAAAGGATGACCAATAATTAGTTTCTCTCCACAGAATCTAAGATGTGGTAGTCCCTGTTCTGACCACCTACTTAAAATGCTGGCTAAGTTCCTCTCACATCCCATCACACTTTCTGCAACAAGTATTCCTCCAAACTCGATAAACACAATCTTGACCTCTTATGAGTGCATTTTCTTAGCTCATCGTTCTGTTCATCTCATGTTCTGTATCTTCTTTAATCCCTCCCCTGATTTTCTTACTCCAAAGAAACAAATCCAAGCTATTTCTCTTCATTTTTTTAAGCAAATCACAGCTTAACTTCAGTTTAGCTGTCTCTCAAGAGGAAATATTGTTTTACACTTTATTGTCCATTTTTGTCTTCACCTGTCTTCCTAGTTTGCATTTTTATTTGCTATGGGTTATCTAAGATGTAGCACTAAAATTGGTGCTTTTAACATTTGGAAGTATGCGATTTTATTCTGTAACAACATTTCAGACACTACAGTGATATATAAGAGTTAGCATTAGTATGGCACACTATCTGACTAAACCCAGTGAGCAGTAGAAGACTATTACAAGTTTTTTTTTTTTTTTAGTTTGTAAATAGGAATGACCTTACTGAGGTCAGTAATATATTTAATATTTATTGTTTTCAGCCAGTTCTTCTCAGCTAACCTCACTGTTGGCATATATATAGTCATTAGCAATGTAGCACATAAGTCTGGCAGAAACATATTCCTGGAAAAGTTTGGGGTTGTCTGTTTTGTTTTTAAACTAGGCAAGATCAAGAAGATAGTTCTGAAAGCAATATACATCCATTATTGATTAAATTTTAAATTTAATCTTCATACGCAATTTTAAGGCCTGCCATCATATTATTTCATAATTTATATTTAGGGAGAATGAGATCTTTGAGATCTTGTACATAGCATTCTTGTTTCTAAAAAGTATGGTAGCATAACAGTCAAGTGACTGATTACTCTGTCTCTTTTTGGAAGAAGTACTCAGAATATTTGGGCTCTTGGGAATTCTACCCCTCTTGCCCCTGGGTACTCATGAGTAGCATGTGCCTGAAACATGGGTTTGCAAAAGACTAACTTACAAGAGTTAACATTACATTCATCTGATACATTCAGATCTGAATACTCTTCTTCAGGTATTTCAGGTCTCCACAGTTGCAGAGACCAGTAAATAGACAGAATGTCTAATGTTTAAATTAAGCCATTCCCACCAAATACCTCTTGAGCCCATAGTCAAAACCACATTTCCCATAGTTAGTCCCAGTTCTCACCTACTCTTGAAGTCAGCATTCTGCCCTGTTGAAAAAGGATTCACTTGCACAGAAGTCTAAGCCCACTACTTCTCGTCTTACCTGCCACTGAGATGGAAAACAAAGCAGACTCCTTCTTTCCTTTCTACAGAGCGTCTTTATATAACCAAAATTACTTATTACAACTGTAATCTGCTGATAAGGCTTAACATTTATCAGTACAGTATTTGCTATGGTAGAAAGAAATAATTTATAGTTTACAAAAAAAAAAAAAAGTTAGCAACTTGATTTAAAGAGTTTAAATTGAGTGAAATACCAGCATTTTGTCCTTTTTTTTTTTCCTGCTGTGTAAGAAAATATGTGAAAGCCAAAAAGACCAAAGATCAGACACAGACAGGATGACTAAAGGAAAAAAGTGGAACTCAGCTTTAACCTTGATCATGTACATAAAAATCAAACTCATCCTTTTAACTGTATAGAGGCCAATTAAAAAAAATCCTCAAATAAATTTAATGAAAGTCATTTGAAAGTGACCATGAATGAAAACCTGAAGCCAAACAGTTTGCAGACATCACTAAATGAGCTACATGAATGAACATCTTAGAATAAGATCCTTATGGTTTTAAATGTTCTTATGCAACTCTGTAGTGGAAAGATTTAATTGGGATGGAAACCAGCAAATAACTGCAATGATCAATGAAGCTGACATCTAAAGAGGTCCTTTTCTTAGCTTTAAAGCTGTTTATAAACATAGCACCAGTTAATTTATTTTACTCTCTATATAGATTTCATTATCTTAATGTTGTCTTTCACCTGCAGGAATTCATCATACTACATGCTGTGAAATGAGTTACCCATGCTGCATCTTAGAGAGGAAAGTTCTCATTTCATCCAAAGTGCAAGATCAAAATAGATGGAAAGACTGTAAATGAGTTGGAAAAATAGTTCTGACACTACTTCACTGGTCAAGTTGCACCATTCCTGAATTCTTTTTAGGACAACTTACATGAAGCATTTCACTATATGGGACAGGGCTACTCTTCAGAAATTGATTGTAGTTGTTGTTGAGCCTTGTCTAGGATTAAAAGCAGGTATATTTTCATGATTCAAGGTGCAAGGTGCTGTAGCCATAACTACAGTTTAGGAAGCCAATTAACTGCAGATATTACCTGCAGAAGCCAACACAAACTACAGTGCTACCTTATTATGAGAAAACAAACATCAAAAGAATAGCTTAAAAAAAAAAAAAAAAAAAAAAAAAAAAAAAGCATCCAAAGTCCCTTCCTCTGGAAAAGATGATGCTATAAGACAGTCAACTCATTCCCCAAAACAGGCAGCATGACTGTGGTGTGATTAGGAAGGGGTAGGGGAAGCCAATGATTTGTCATGTTTTTCCAGTGGTTATGGTTGGAAAATAATTCTGTCGATCCTCCAGAACAGGAAAAAAAAAAAGTGCTCCCCACAGGAGGGTTTCAGGAAGTTCAGTGGCAGAAATGCCTACTTTATGTGTTCCCCTTTAATGGGAACACATGCTGAGGAAAAAGTTATAGATGCTGCCTCAGGAACACTCAAAATACATTCATAATTAGACCACGAAAAGTCTCTGTAATGAAAGCAAGCAAAACAGTTTTCATGTATTGGGGTGGCAGGGCAGGTTGGAAGGATATTATCCAAATCTGGATAAAATTCAGGATCATACAAAGGAAAGAATGCTGCAGTGATTCTATTTGACATTTACAAACCAGCAATATTTTAAATTTCTTCAGACCTCATTTGCAATAGTTGTAGCCCCATCATTCCTCTTAACACATTTACAGAATCAAGAAAATGCACTGAAAGACAAGAGAACCAGAGTTGACGTTGACCCATGACAAATTGGAGCACGGAATCAGCAGACTCTATTCACTGAGCTGTGCTGCAGTGAATCTCTTCCAACCCGCCCAGCTGAGACTGGAACACTCCATGCATGTGCTCTGAAGTGTTGAAATAATGACTTCAATCTCACTCCCAAACAAAAGTGCCATCGCAGGCTGTCTGTAGAGATCCATCCTTTTCCTTTCTATCCTGATGAAGATGCGACAACCGATCACATCTCCAAGGGAACATGTCCTCTGTGTGCAACCTTCTCACAGTGGTGGCCCAACTCCTTACTCCTGGTAAGGCAGGCATCAGAAGCAAATGAATTATGTTTCAGATGACTAACTGAGGCTGGATGTGGTACACTTTTATATTTAAAGTTGATCTTCTATTATATTTTCTTAAAATTCATTCCAGTGAGGTTTCAGCTAGTCACTCTCCACTGCTACTCTATCCTCTGAAGTACTGCAGAGAAGAAGGAACTTTTCTACTCCAAAATATCTTTGGAATTTAGGTCAGAATAGCGTTCTCCTATTAATGCTATTAAATTACAGTAGAAGGCTTGCTTTCTCCACCTAGTGGCTAAAATGCAAAGCTAATAACCAGTGCTATGTGTGCCCTAAAGGGGGAAAAAATAATTTCTCCCAATGAAAGAAAAAGGACAACCTCAGTTCCCTAATATTTTGTGGGGCTTCATTTTATGAAGAACTGACAGGCTTTTTCCTACCCCTCACGCCTTCAATAAGAAGGATTTTGCCTTTTGAGGCAAATCAAGGGATAGGGATTTTGCCCTCAGTGAAAGCTGCTAGACCCCTGGAAATCCAAACAATTTGTTTGCTCATGGAAGTGGCACTGTACAAACAAATCAGCCCACTATTACAACACTGAGATCTGCCCAGATACATGCCGAGCAACATGAGAGGAGGAAATGCAAAGGTGCAGTTTTTCTTACATGTGTACTCTTAAGCTCACTGTAGGTAACTTTTGCTGACTGGCAGAAAGCAGAGAAGCCTAATGATCATGGTGTGGTTTGATCCCAGACAGGCAGGCAGGAGGTTGTGGAGTCTTGGGAAGGCCACAGCCACATCTTCTCATTTATGTCCTTCAGGCTTAGAGCAATAGGAGCAAGTTCTACAGCTGTGCTTAGTAAGTACTTCCAACAGGATTGCCCTTCATTCAGATGACCCTCCTGCTTAAATTGGCTTTATGGGAATATTATATGCTTGATCTGGTCCACAGGATTCAAATGGGTTGTTTCATAATTGTAGCTAAAGTCTACTGTGCATGCAATTCTTTTCCAAGGCCAAATCAAAATGATACAAGGAAACAAGTGCACTGATGGATCCCTAACTACAACCCAAAGCAATCACAAAAGGTAACCAGGCTGCTGCAAAGTTGTTCTCACCAGCCTGCCCCTTCTTCCCCTCTTCCAAGTAGCAATAAATACCACCTTCTGGGGACAGTTTACAGGAGGAAAAAAGTGGAAGCTAAACACAAATAGAATAGAAAAACATTTGTGGTTCCACAACTCATTTCTTCTTCCAAGATGCCAAAAGGAAACAGTCCTTCCTCTGATTACTTTAAGGTAGGATCTGACCCAAATTTAGGTACCTCAACCCTGACTTCCAAATGCATTGTAGTTTCCCAAGGCCCTCTTTGTAATCAAAGGAGATCAATAGGTCCCTCTGCACCTGCCAGGTAAGTCAACTCTGATTTGGGATGCTAAAGGAGAACACATGACTTGTACCATAGCATACTAGGGCTTAAGTTTTTAAATGCTATGCACTTTAATTTTTTAACCTAAAAAGCTATAGCAGCCTCTCAAAGTGAGCACAGCGGGGTGCTTCATTTTTGAGACCAAAAGTCCAGTCAGAGTATTTTTACTATTTCAAAAGGAGAGGGAAGGGGACAAAGAGAAGATATTCTGTCCATATCTGCCCCCCTTTATCAGTTAATAATCTAATCAGCTCTAATTTTCATAAAAATGAGGCAGACAAGAGGCTGGTGAAGTGCTCTGAGGTGCATTTTCCCACTTCCTAATGGCCCAGCCCACTGACCTCTAAGATAACATAGAAGTGGCTTGGCTCAGCAACTACACCCTACTCACATGCAGATTTGAATGGAGATCCATGAGTGCCTTGCCTCCTGCGTCATAAGGGGTGTGCTGTGGAAGAGGCATCTCCATCATATCTTTGGCAATGAGCTATGACAGGAAAAGCTTTCTTGGCTCGTAACTCCTAATAAACCAAGTCCCATTCAAAGGTATCTGTTTGTGCTCATTCTTAAATCCCAGGGAATTCAATATGCTAATGTTTACAAGGAAGAGAACCAGAGGAATCCCAAACTCTCCAAGCAGAATGATCTTTGCAGAATAAATGCAATTATTAAAAGCATGTTTTTAGTTGTGAAAAACATGTAAGACTGGTTTGAGGTAAATGGAATTGATGTTTTCACTTGTAACTAAACATATGTTTAAGTGCTTTCCTGAATCAAGATTGATTTAAATATGTATTTAATATTTCACAGGTCTGGATCATTAGTACATCAATGACATTCACAAACATGACCTAGGAAGTGTTCTTATTTCAGGATTTTCAACATTATAGGAGTTATGAAATAAAAAACAACCACCATACAAAAAAAGCAAAGACCACAGCATATGGGGGAAAATGTGTTAATTTTAATTTTAAAGGTACTAGGCACATTAGAAAGAAGAGTTTGTTTTTGTTTTTTATAAACCTTATACTTAGAACATCTATCCTATATACCACTATCTTAATAATTACATCACCTGCATCTTAAAGCAAGAAAAAATGAACTACTTCATAGTCAGGAAGATATTATAATTTATGTTACGTAAGGTATGTCTGAGATAGACTGCTTGTTAACTGGCAGCATGTCCTTTCAGAGCTACAATACTAAGTCTCTCAATGTCAGAAGAAGGTGCTTCCTTAACAGTATTTTTGTAAGAAGAAATATTACTGACCTACTTGCACTCTTTTCTTTAAGCAGTGGAAAGTATCGAACAAATACTTGTACTGTTACTAAAAACATCAGTTTAATGTAACTTAGTCAGCTGAATCACCCAATGTCTTTGAATTTAGCTTAGAAGTAACAGGCTCCTCTGTTTCTTATCCATAATGTTAATTAGTAATGTATATTAATAACTGTATATGATAGCAGCATACATTACACATTAGTAGCATGTCCTCCGCACTTGGAGAAGACTGTGGCTTCGAATGTTTGGTGTGATTTGTTTTCATGCCAAATCAAAGTGAGAACAACACACCCTTCATGTTCCCATAAACCAGTACAGGGTCACAACATCCTCTTCAGCCCAAACAGGTCAAGTTATTACTTCGCCTCATTCCTGAGTTGTAACTGCTGGGCAGTGCAGTGCCAAGCCATAGATCCCACAACTGGAAAGAGACCCAGAGGACAACACACTGTAGTGCAAATCCATCAGCTTGCTGATGCTTGATTCAGAGATAGCAGGAAGAATCTGGCCATGTCTGTGCAGTACTATACCTTTTCTTTTATCTAGGTAAACACATATTCTTACAGTTTAACTCAGTTTCCCAGGATAAACAATATAAACAGCCCTGCACGTAAGTGACCAAAGCACATTAGCTCAGAATCTTGGCTATAAAAAAAAAAAAAAAAAAAAAAGTAAAAAGTCTCTGTTGACAGTGTATTCAAAGACTCAGAAGTTCAAGCATCATATTAACAACAATATTTTTCTACAGCATGTGTAAAATTACTGTAGCTTGCTAAACACGATAAAGTTGCTAGTCACACTGCCTTTCCCTCTAAAATCTAGCATAACATCTGCTTCCTCAGTGAAGGACAGCACCAACCCAATGATGTATAATAGCTGACATTGCTGGGTTAAATCTCCTTTTCTGTACTATCTAGACCCACGGTGGAAATCTTGAAGTAGCTCTTTTGTTAATTCCCTGACTAGCAATCTTCAATTTAAGTTCCCTCTATCTGACCAAAGGGATAGAAACACAGATCAATAGTACAGAGAGATAGAGCAGGATGACTCTTTCAAGAAATTCATAGCGCTGTAGGAAGAATTTGCACTTCTTTTTTAAGCAGGGTCTAGAAGTACCTGTGCGGTGACTCTGCTTTGTGAATTGTCTTAATAGCATAATTTCAGCACAAAATGGATCCTTTTGCCTATCACTCTGAACACTTTTGTTTTCAGCCAAGTCTATTAGATCCTGGGCCACTGCTGCCCCCACAGAAAAACATACCAAATAATATAAGCAAGGGTACTCACACTTCCATCTGAGGAATTACCCAAATATTTGGAATCTAATACAGGTTGACAGAAGTCTCACAGGCAGGCTGCAAGAACAGAGCTGTATGCATTTCCCACTCAGACACAGGCTATTTTTAGATGATATTGGCTCACTAGCCAAGCAAGATTTACTGCTATCCTAAAGGTGAGATGGAAGGGCAATGCAACTCGTCAGTGATTCAGTAAAATGAACGTTAGTGTTGCAAGCATCTGAGGGATTTTTGCTTTTTTTTTTTTTTTTTTTAAAAAGAGGTTGTTAATATTATTCAAGTTGCTTAAAGGAGAAGAAACATTTCTGTTTTGGTTTTCTTTTTTCCAGGATTGCTTAAAATCCTAATTAGATATGCAAGTTACACGTGTGCATGCTACACAGCCAGCAAAGGCAATCATGCAGTCATCTCCCACATTTCCACCAGGAAAGACAACATGTTGGTGGTATAAATGACAGCTATTTGCATTGCTTAGTCTTCAGAACTAGCAAAGGTTATTAATAGTCCATATGCACTGAAGAACTTTTTTTTTTCCCCTTGTGCTTTTCTGCAGCACTTAGGGGACTGAAATACTGAAGCTATTGGCAACACCTTTTTAAACGGTAACTGCAGGTAAAAATATACCCAGAAATAACAAAAAAGCTCCGGCCATAATCAGCAAATTACCTGGCAAGGGGGTGCTTACCACCACAGGCTCTGAACCTCACTGACTCTGCTCCCTCCCACACTGTCCCAGGCTATCTCATTCTGCTGAACCAATTTCATGTTAGAGTGATTGAGACTTTCAAACGCTGCTTCCCTATCACCACACACCTTGTATTTCTGCAGCAGTGCAATTTCATTGTACAATGTTTTACTTTAATCGCCTGCTCAAGCAGACAATTAGAAAGAGTACCACATTAAGCTTATATTCTATGACCCACTAGAAGGAAATCCAGAAGAATGAAGATCCACTTCAAATCAGAGCTGCTTCTGCAAATGAAGAAGAGTTTGTGACAGCAGGACCTTGAGACAGAAACAAGTAGCTTCTATAAACTTTTTTTTTTTTTTTTTTTTTTTTTTTATCCCTAAACCACATATTTCAGCTTTCTGACCCTCCAAGAAATTTGGAAGTCTGATTTAAATTGGTATAAGACTGAAGCCATACTTCAGCTTCAATATGGTCTTGTGTCCATTTCCGATTGCCTCACTATTCACACACTAAAAGCTACACATACAGAGTGCATTACTAGGCTGGGTCTTAATGCAGTCAAAACACATCATCTCCACCTCCTTTTTTTTGTCACAATTGGGGTAGTTTGAACTATTAATTTTTATCCATAGAAACTATTTGTCCTTCAGCTCCTGCCTAGCCCGATGCCAGTTGTAATTTCCAGATAAATCCCAGGAGACAAACTGATAGCTGAAAGAGAAGGCTGCAGTTACACAGCCTGCGATACACACCTAGCTCTCATCTACAAACTGCTCCTAAGAGTGACTTGGAGTCATAATACACGCTGACCTGATGGAAGGCCTTGCTTTTGTTTTAAATCACGCCCCCCAGAGTTCAGCTAGCTGTAGTTGAGTAGTGTTTTAAGCAACACCATGGCATGCTTTTCTGATGAGTATCATTCCTCAGACTTCAATCTGACACACGGGTGCTTTTTCAGCCTCAGTGTTCCTGCTTCAGGCATAGCACTAAAGCATCATTCAAGGTCTGCTTTCATAGCCCCAACTCTCTTTAAGGTTACTTCAAATTCCATGAGTTCCTGCCTTATCTCCTTCCTCCCTTAATAACTGCCTAAAGTTGAAGTGTGCACAGCCCACACTTAAGTGGCAAAGTTTATTGTGGATGCTCAATAGCCCTGGTCACCAGTGAATTGGTTCAGGAAACAAGCATCTATTTCCATCCTATTCAACCTAGGTACCCAGGAATATCCAGGAAACGCTCCTATGCTTTACACATTAAACAGTCTCAGTTGCCCCAAATTAAAAAGATGTGCCAGATTTATGCAAGGTATTTCCTGCTACTTCTCTAACATTAACTATGTTGCTGCAATAAGGCCCATAGGTTTAAATTATAATTTCAAAGGTGCAGAGACCTGCCTCCTCCCATGACCTGAGAACAAAGCTCCAGCAAGTTCCTGATGCCTCACATCTTCCTTCTCTCCTCCTGTGAAGCACAATTCTGGTATTTTTGCCTCAGTAGTACCTCTGAGGGTGAAAGACTGCCTCAGTTGTTTCAGCATCTTTAAAATCCCATGTTTCAACAAAGAAAAACAAAAAACAAAACAAAACAACAACAAAAAAAAAACACCAAAGCCTACAAATCAACAACAAAAACAAGGAAAATGATCACATATCTATTTCAACTAAAGACAATTTTATTTTTATCTGATATTCTGCCCCTCCCACCACCTTTTTTTTTTTTTTTTTTTTTAAGGAAACAAGGTATTTCTGTTTCACAGGGTACAGCTAATGATTTCTGAGCCTCTTAGCTGTCCTTACTGAGTCTGAGAGTGAGACAGAGGGCTCAAAGTAATGATACTTTTAAAAAACACTCTCTTCCATTAAATGTGAGGAAGTTTGACCAGACAGGCAGATACCACAGTATGGCTTTTGTCCCACTGAATGACTAGTTAGTATAGATAGGCTTGCCTTTTGGTACCCATCTACCAGGTGGACAGTGAGGCCACATGTAACTCTGATTCAGCCATAGTATGATGGTCTTCCAGAGCTGAAGGGCTCAAGCAGAGAGATTGGAGTGATTTTACAAGGAAATAGTAAAAGTGTAACTGGGAAAATGGGAAGGCATGCAAGCACTGCAACAGAGAACGTAGGGAAATGAAGAGGATGCAGGATCTATAGCCATAAGAACTCAGGCTACATTAACTCAGGTCAGAGGTTGGACTCGATGATCTTGAGGTCTCTTCCAACCTAGAAATTCTGTGATTATTCTCATTATTGTTTTTTGGAGTTACAAAAGACAACTTCATCCTTACGGCTTTGTTTTTTATTTCTGTGTGAAAGACTCCCATAAAAACAACAATAACACCAAAACAAATGTTTTTCACAATCACGTACATGCCTAACATCCCCTTTCCATCTTCTCCCATACAGTAACCAGAAATGCATGCTACGATAAATGGATGGGCAGAGAGCTTACGTTTATTATTTCACATTGGTCTGTGAAAATGAGATATCTAGTATGATGCCACACAGACTTGTATGGTTGCACCCATAAGGAAAAGAGGATGGCTGAAAATTAATTTTAGTGGGAAGTGTTCTAGGTATGAGTAAAGAGGATAAATCTTAATATGCTCCTCTTCCTTTATAGCTCTAAAATAGGCAGGCAAATATGTGCTATTTGTTTTGTATAGAAATTGATTCTATATTAAATTGACAGTCCTATAAAAATACTGCAGGATCCTTGGGATTCAAAGGCAGTCATATATCATAATTTCGTCTCAGAAGACATACCAACCATATTTTACCTTGTGTTTTATTTCTAGGAACCATATCTTATTGAATATGTTGACACTGTGAAATAACGTGTATATGAAGTAACCATGGAGAATTATTTATCTTCAGACATGGGTGGACATCCCCCTCTCGCTTCACTGAGAAAGATAAGGACAGTCCTGAACCCTTATTTTCAATGGAAGTCCAGTTGAAGCATTAAAAAGCCTACAAGCAGGAAAGCAAATAAGAAAACACTAGTCTGTCTGAAGAAAGAAAGGAAGAAATAAATTAATGGTATATACATATACGCCATGCTACTACTACATGTGTGTATATATATATGTGTGTGTGTGTATTTAGTTGTCAGTTCATCCATTAAGAAATACTAAAGTACAATCATGCAAATACTAATTCAGTTAACTACAGGCCATATTCTCAACTGATTATTTGGCTACTTCCACTACTGCTAATGAAATCGATGTGACTTCTATGAGTTAGAACTACAGCTTCTGTTGTTATGAAACCAGCCTTGCCCTACACAGTTACAGAATAATTCATGGAGACACACTGTTATATTATCAGTTAGTTCTGAGAAAGCTAGCCTCTAAATTGCATTTGTAAAAGTTAAAAAAAAATATATAAAAATCTAGATGATCAGTTACAATTCAGAAGTTTCCTTCATTGCATTTTAAGTTTTTGATGTAGGAGTAGGGTGGCCTTTTCTGCCAGACTTTTGTAATGCATTGGGGGTCATACTTGGGTTGAAATACACTGCTTTTGTAGGATTTCATTTCCAGATTAGAGAAAATAACACAGGGGAGACAAAATAACATGTTATTCTAGCCCCAAAAGCAGTTCCCTGAGGTATTGAAAAATATAAATACTAATACAGTAATACTACTTTTTACAGTTAACCTACTACATCCCTTTTGACTTTATCCAAAATCAAATCACCTGCTGCATACTCATCTTTAACAAATTCACCTGTCAAAGCAAGCTTTCTAGTCATTAAACCCTCCCCCAAAACTACAATAACAAACACATATAAAACAAATAAAACCTCGTAACATTGGCTGTCACCATTGAATTACATATCAAGGAGAAGATTTTTATTTCCATAGTTTTGTTTGCTTTGGCAATTGATGTCTCTTCTTCTTGTGTTTTAAAAGCTGGCTTTAACAAAATGACAACTTAAAAGCCCTCCTTATTCACAGCTTGATGTTGAAATGGAATCAAGCCAGAGCTGGAATGGCTTTCCAAATTAGCAAGGGAACCTACTGTTGAAGTAGACTATTACCCTGCATGTGTTTGTGCATACAGGCTTATTTCCTCATGCCCACAACTGGGCTAGCTATCATTTACTCACCTCACAAAGCTGCCTCCTTCCTGTTTCTCTTCTCAAAGAATTTAGTTAAAACAAAAGAAAAATCAACATCATATTTTGTGCTTGAAAGCACTTTGCCACTTCAAATGGCCGAGCAGCATCATATCATTTAGGAAACAACAACGAAAGAGTCTTGAAGCATTCAAGGAAAGCACAGTAGGATACATTTTCAAAGGGGCTGTGCCCAAGCTCTGAATCTTGCATGTCTAGCAAATGTTTATATGGCGTGAACAGTTGCATGCAAAAAACAGGGCTGCAGTCGCACCAATACACAACACAAATAGCATAGATCTGCTGGCTTGGAGGACAGCTAAGAAAGCTCTTCATAAGAATGTAAATTCCAAGTGCTCTTTATTGGAAGTACCTTATACCATACCTTCTGGGGAGACCAACAAACACAACCAGCTAATAAATTGGTACTATAAGTCACAGAAAGGCATATAAACATGACAGGGAGCCCCACAAACGGTTAATGACAGAAACAGAACATGTCCTTTCTGTCCTAAATTTCATGGCTTTGCACAGAGGGATCCAGAATTGTAACACAGATTAATAGAAATTACCTAGTTACCAGGCTGACTTGCTTACAGGTATTAGCATTCACAGTGCAGCCTACTCACAAGGTGACAGGCAGTGATTTCCCACATGTCTCTAGTTCATTTTGTCACCGATTTTAGCTCAAACTGAAATTCACACACCTCTTGGCTCCTTACAGAGAGGCTCCAGAGCTCAGGAGCAATGAGAAAAGACACAGAAGAACAGCAGAACTACCCTACAGCTCTGGAGACACAAAGGGAAAGTGTCACACACAATCAACTCTGTATGTCTACAGGCTGTGTTAGAGTACGGTTCTGCTTTGCAACACAAGGGCTCAGCAATGACAAAATTTAAAACAAAAATAGCAAGAAGTAGAAGTTTTGTAACAAAGTAAAGGGCACACACAGAGCCTGAAATCACCACTAAAGTTGCAGTAACAGCAACCACGAAACCACAAATCAAAGATACTAAAGAAACTGCTGACTACAATAATGAACTACATTTGAAGAAATACAACCTAATTCCAGCCTGCCAAATGAACTGGCTCATATATTAAACCCCACCCCAAAAAAAAAAAAAAAAAAAAAAAAAAAAAAAAAAAAAAAAAAAAAAAAAAAAAGCAGCTGCTGCTCACAGTTTCTTTTCCAAGCCACCTTACTGCACTCCTTGGGCATGAACAACAACCCTGGGATGGAGCACCACACAACCTGGGCCTCCTGTGTAAAGGAAAACCTAAATAACCTTGCGTGCCTAGCAGCTCTCCTCATCATCTGCATGCACTTCTAATTAGACCTCTGGAAACAGCATTCAGCTGGAGCCAACTCGCTTTTCTTTCTGTATGAACTAATCCCCCAAACCTGTGTGAAATTCAATCTAGCCCCGGTGATTACCTTCTCCTGGTGAGAGATAGAGGCCACCAGAGGCTGCCCTGGTGGCAGAAGATGGCCGCGCATTTCTCCACACACCTGAGGGGGTACAGTCAGCATGCTGCTTGGCTTCCTGGCATGTTTGTCTGCCACCTACCATGTAGTGGCAAGCATGCCTTGAAAGAGAGAAGTGGAGGCTGCGGCTGGGATCAGCTGGAAGCTTCTGGAAAGGGCAGGGTTGGCGTCATGCTAAGTGCACATGGTGCTGCTCTGTCAGTTTCCAAAGGCACATAGGAAAGAGGAAAACACGAGAGTATTCTCTCTCTTTTTTTCAGTCCTAAATGAAAAAAAGCCCTGCTCCAAAATCCAAAAACATGAAGGGTAACAAACTGCAGTCCAATGGATACAGACATAAAAGTCTCTTTGTCCCGTTTTTCCTGAATAACTGCTCAATCTTGGGAGGTAATTTAGTGCTTGAAAATTTGACATACTGCAAATCAAATTTGTTTATAAAATCTCCTTTTTTAAAGCAATGCTCTTCTTGAAGGTGATTGTCTTTCAGCAAAGCATCTCCATTTACCTTGGAGGTCAGTGGGCCAAGACAGAGGAGCCCCCAAGCAGCAAGGACTGGAGCTGCTGCCGTCCAGCCAACCTCACCTCCGCTAGGGGAGAGGGTGATGGTGTTGGTGTTATGAAAGGCCAAGGCTACTGAAACCAAGGTGAAAAAGAGTTATGGTCCCCTCTGGCCAAAAAGGGCGATGCAGTACATTGTGACAACCCTCATGCTAACTGGCTGTGTGCCAGCCAGTCAGTCCCTGGTGGCACAGGAATTTCTGTGGAAACATTCTTCACAAAAAAAAAAAAAAAATACAAACAAACAAAAGATATGCACAAGTGCAAAGTAGCAGTGCTTTCAGGGGCCTATTTTCACAAGAGAGTGCTGGCATGAGCAAATCTGCTTGGCGTGTTTTATCTGTCTGAAAGGACCTGCTGTGTTTTAGGTGCTCCACCACCATACGAAAAATAATATTCATAGCTTTCTAGCCTTTATTCTCTAAACTAAGCCTCTCCCCTGTTTCTTCTGTTTCTCTCCTCAGTCTGCTTTCCAGCCTCTCTCGCTTGCACCTCCCTTCTTTTGTTCTTTTTATGCATATCACAGCCCTTGAATCACACCCCTGTTGCCAGACAGTTTGTCCTCTGCTGCGCTGAACGGGCACTTCAGAAGGCAGCGCGTCTCCTCTCAGGAAGCGACTGCTTATTTCACACGCGGAGAGGAGCATCAATTCAGCACAGCGGGAGAAATTACAGAGCACAGCCTGGAGGGGAGGTCGATGAGACACAGCACTGTTCTGGAGCATTCTGGCTTCATTTAACCTCTTAATAAAAGTAGGTTAGAGCATCCTGATATTAAAGAGCCATGTGAAAAGAGAAAAGGGAAAACATTGAGGGGGGAAGAAGGAGGAGTCAGGAGTCCTCATCTAGGAAACATGCTTGCAGGTAATGCACAGAGAAATCCTTTCTGAAATATAGTATGTGGAATGGTATTGTCATGCTCTGCTCAGCATTTTGCAGGTATGTATCTTTTTGTCAGTGGCAGATCTGGGCAGTTACACCTCTACACGTGCTTCATCTGCATCTGGGGAAGAGAATGGGGAGAGAGGGTAGAAAAAGTATAGTCACTTACAGGTCATCCAGACAAATCTAGAAAATAATCTGTATTGTACCCTTAAAAAAATAATGAAAGGTAAAGGTGTTATTTTTTTTTTTTCTTCCCTAAAAACAAGTTCCTGAAGATCCAAAATATTTTGCAAACATCACCTATTATTTTTTCAAGCAGATGTGAGAAAAGACTCTGATTTCCATTTTTTTCAGATGGGAAAACTGATGATTCCTTCCCAAAAGTTAGTTCAAGACAGAGATCTGAACTGACCAGACACAGGAAAAGAGATGAAGAGGACCATTGCTAAGCTCAAATGTAAAAATCGCATGTTATTAGAAAATATCCAGAGAACTATGAGGTTGCTGCTGTTGTTAACTTCTTCAGCCTTGTTAATGTGGAGTAATAGAGAAGGAAAAAAATAGACCAGCAAGACATGACAGTTTTTAACTCTGAGTTGTGATGGATAGCCGTGATCCAATAAGGGCATTTGAGTAGGATTTCATAATACATTATTTCTGTTCTAATCAGGCACTATAAAGCTGAAACAGGACTTATATACTTCACAGCCACTTTGGATTATTGAATGCTCACAGTAGGCTAAAAGAGCACTTACAGCTCATCAAATTAAGTAAAAATGTACAAATTAAGTACCATCAAGCCTACAAGCCACTGCATTTACAGGGAGTGAAGAAGGCGAAACAGGAGAGAATTAAAGGATGAGACATTAAAATGTACTTTACAGTATGCTTTTAAGAAATGACATTAATGACTGAAGAAAATAATTAGGAAGCATCTCAATCCATCCCTTTTACCAAGCTAAGATCTATTTGCACACACCTCCCTGGACAACTATCTATCATTCCTGGTCATTGATTATTGCAGTATTCCCAAACAGCATGATTTATTGTCTTCCACACACGCTGCAACTTATACAGTATGCCCATCATTTGAGGCAGGCTAAGCCCGGAGCTAACAACTGCTATGTTGAGCTCCAGGCTGAGCTCAGGGTCTAGCATCCAGAACTCATTCTGCAGGATACTGCTTTGCTATGAGCCAAATCTGCAGTCTTCTGTGTGCTTAGCCACTTTCCTACTGTACAAAGACTTTTTTCCAGGTTTAGTGATCCTAGGAATTATGCTTCTCTGTCTCACTCAATTACCATTGAGGGTGCCCAAATGGAGTCACTCGGCTTCATGGCATCATGAGTTGCACAGTAAGCCCATCACTATTCCTTGCTTTGCTGCAGGTTCCTGGAGTCCACAGCCATCGTAAAGCAGCAAGCCATTTTTATTCCTGGTGGCTCCCAGTGCTTGTTTTTGATACACTCAAGATTGCTTAGGTTTCAGGCTAAGACAGATAAGATGTCTTGAGCAGGAACTAGAGGGCAGCAGGTGTCTACCCATTTTGAAAAGGGTGAGAAGATAATGCTTTAAAAGAGTAGGGTTAGGAGAGGGCAGTTTCACCATTGTGACACCTAATCAGGAAGGAGGGAAGGAACAGCTAGAAACTGAAAGATAACAAGTAAATAAATAAATAAACGGCAACAAATACTATTTTTATTTCTCATATACACTACCTAGCACTGTATCATTTGTGTTGCACCTCTTATTGTTGTGATAGCTTACAGGAATTCCCCAAAGGAGTGATAATAACACAAGCTAAAATATCTCTTAAAAGCATGGAGAGAATAACAATAGAAAATATGAAAACATAAGAAGTTAAAATAACCTGGATATGAATCACAAACAAAAATTTTATAGATCTGATAAACTGTTTGCAATAGGATAGCCATATGACTTCAGTCTATAGTGCAGCATGAGAGAGCACCTTTCCAGCAAGTATCTAACATTAACAATTAAAGAGTGTTGTCCTTAAAAATATTAATACGATTTTGATTGTCTATGCACACAAGACCTCAGATATTAAGCAGTCAGTTGACCAATCCCACTAAAGACTTTTCAGATCAGGGGGAGGTTTTGTTTCTAGAGTATACAAATGAAAAAATGAGAATGAAACTGAGAAGTAATTAAGGTGGGGAAAAAAAAGTGATACCAAATAACATTCATATTTGTCAAGTGTTTTTTAAAAACATATAGCCCACAATGTAATCTACATTTTATAAATGCTATTTGGCAGCTTCTTTTAAAATAATTTTTCTGCATATCATACATACCAGTATTCATTTCTACCTGTCTTTCAGATCTCTACACTGTTCTCTCAGCGAAGGCATCTGATCGAACTATCAAAGAGGCAAATTTAGACAAGGAAAGCAACCAATTAGGATAGAAAAGACATCCCTTTCCATTTCCTATTAAAGCATTAGGTAGGCAGCCCTTAATGTAATGTGGAACGGTTGGGCTGAAAAGATTTCAAAACTGAATTCCAAGGAATAATCTTTCAATGATAGAACTGTACTTAAGAAGGAACATGTAGCTGGTATTGAAGTTCAGAAAAAATGAAAAAAAAAAAAAAAAAAAAGTGGTTACCATAAATTGTACTACAAAGTAAGAGTTCATAATATGCACCATCTCTTTAATCATGTGTATTTTAAGTAGTACTGACTGCTGGTACCATGAATGTGTCATATGTGAAGGCACTGTTTCTGGTGTGGTCTCCATACAAGGCGTCAATTGGATGGTTTTTCTTCTCCTTCTGTGGTAGGAAAAGAGATGAGTGATGTTGGTAAAGTTTGTAGCTGTCTAGCACTTCATACCAGTAAATACATACCTATTATTATGTTCATGTGCACATATATTTATACAAATAATATATATACACATACACATATAGATGGTGGATATGGATTACAGTCTGCGGTGCCATCTGGTGGAAAGAAGTCAGCAGCAGCTTTGCTGCAATATTAAAAACTACAAATGCAGGTACCTTAAAACAAGAAAGGAATGAATAAAATCCCCAAAGAAGAAGGCCCTAATCCATACGATTTATAGGGGACACAGCGTGCATCAAAATAAATAAACAAACAAACAAATAAATAAATAAATAAAATCAGTTCCAGGCTGCAAAAAAATCAAAAACTAAAGTTATTTTCCCTGACTATCTGAGACTGTTTGACTCATTGATGTTGATCAGTAGTCATTGAGAAGGCATTAAAATCACCCACAAAAAAAAATAAATAAATAGATTACTGGAAAATGTAAAGGATCTGTACTATTTATAACTGTTCCCATTCCTGATTCTCTCTGAGATAGATGGGCTGAAGTCTTGCAGATTTAACAGAAGAGTCAACGTCTCCAGATGTAGTGCATCTTATAGTCAGCAAGTACTTACTTGAATATAAGCTTTTTTTTCCTTTTATTTTTTTTCCCCTTTCTTTCTGATGGCATCTCAACTTCATCTGGCATGAATTGTCTCCATTTCTCTCAGTAAATGAAGTTCTTGAGACAGAAAAGTGTCTCCAGACAATAATAAACAATCTATTTTAGAGAATACTTGGGAGTAACACTGGCCACATAGACAGAGAAAGGCAGTTGTCATATTTTATTTGGAGAATTTGGGTTAGCTTTCTCAAAATTCCCTTTAGATTTTTAAGAAAGAAAAAAAAAAAATGGTCTAGTTTCTTCCTAAGAGAAAGCTATTGTCTTCAAGGACAGCACTCAAATCAGAACAGACCAAAGCCTGAGGGAGTCTGCCCAAGAAGAATAAGGACTAATTCTGCACCAGGTTATGTAAAACTGGGTCATTTGGGAAAATTTCTTCCCAATATATAATAGAAAATACAGAATTCATAAAATTATTATATGCTTATATCTGTGTATTTACAGTTATACCGAGGACTAAGAATCAGGGATAACATGGTTAAGGTTTCCATGGCAGAAGTAAAAGCAGCAAAAACAGAGAGTGCTGCAGAGAAACAAAGAAAAAGTTGAAATCTTTATCAGTGAGGGTGGTAACATTATATATTGTTTACACGCTTTTAAAGGTAGCTTGACTTATTTCAGCTTTCTTATATTCAGATTCATTTCAAATATTCCTGAAATGAGTCAGGAATCTGACATCAATAAAATGATTATTTGGAATGCTTCAGAAAAGGCTGTGAAGTTTGTCAATGGTTCTGTGTGTCACAAAGAAAATACTCTGGAAAGCAGAGAATGCAAGCATATAGGTGAACAAGATCAAATATGTGCCCATGTACGAGCTGATAATTAGATTCTGCAGCTGAGGCACATGTGCCACCTACACTTGCTTTTCCTTCCTTTTCTTTCCCCATGTTCTCTTTACCCTTTGACCATTGAGCAGCTGCCTCCCACTTCCCTCCTTTCTCACTCAGGCTCTCACAAGGCTCCATCCACCTTTCTGAGAGCCAGGAACCCCCCTCAGTAAAGCAGACGGAAAGGCAGCAGGGAAGACATGTGATATAACTAAACAATAATCCCATCCTTGTTGAGATAACATCCTAATCCAATGGCAGTTCTTCTCGAGAAAGAGAGTGTAGTCTTGGATAAGATTTTAGGACTTAAGTTGCGGTTAAACCATCTTTATAGCCAGCAAATTAAATTTATTTTTTTTTTATTGCTTGCCCTCCAATAGTTAGCACTGTCAAAATGTATTCTCAAAACAAACAAACAAACAAACAAAAAAAAACCCTAAGATGTAAGATTTATTTCTACTATTGCCTTATTACTGTTATTCTCGCTTCTTACTCATGTTCCTTTGCTTCTCATGGCTTATATTATGATGTCTGAATCACAGGCTTCTCCTTGTAGCCAATGAATTCAGCAGAAAAATTCTTATTGACTTTACTGGGAATGGAATTGGATTTATTGCCCATTGCTCTAATCTGTTAGATTGCTTTTCTCCCGCTATTTCTTTCTTTTATGTAAATAAACTGTGAATAGAAGGATGTTGTGCTTATTGGCTAATGTAGTTGTTGGAAGAAATGAAGCTGGACAAAAACAATGATTACCTTTGAGAACAATCTTTGTACATTTTTAACAAAACAAACAAACAAAACTTTGCCTATAGTTTTGACTGACTAGGAGTTGTTGAAAAAACAATTTTTCTTTTTCTACAGAAATGAAACCATTTTCCAAAAACTGCATTTCCCCTTAATTGCTCTCTTGTATCTGTGATTCTCCCTGCTCACCAGCACCATCATTAAAGTCCACTGGGAGAATATTTTGTTTTTCGGCAGTTTTTCTAACCAAGCTCATTGTTTTCTGTCTCAGCCCAGAAATAATTACTGACAGTGGGGTGTTCATTTGTAGGACAGTTCAACAAGTTCAGTGGTGAATGCCTGGGAGACCCTGTGATGTGTATTGTTATTATGATTAATGACTCTTATTATTGATGCAGAACCATAAATTTATACAGAATCTGTCAAGAGTAAGTAAGAGAGCAGTGTCTTCTGATATGAAGAGTTACAGCAGCAAAATAGAAAGCATTTATAAAATCAAATCTTACCAGATAAACAAGCACATTACAAAACTTTGAACATGCTTGTGTCTTCTTTGTAGTTCTCAGGAGCATTGTCTTTTTGCTATGGTGGGAGGGGCACTGAGCTTGTAGTGGCTGTAAGAAACCAGAACATAGAACTGGAAATTAACAAGGTAGCTGGTTCATCTCCTCGTAAAACCTTGGAAAAGTCATTTGAGGATGGTTTGTTTATGAAAACCACCTGAAGTGAAGTCTGGCTGAGGAAGCCAGCTGATAGTAAATGGGAATTTTGGAAGGAGGGAAAGGGAATTTAGCTTCAGTGATTTCTTTGCAGGTTAGCAAAGGAGTGTTGTGGCACGCACTTACAGCACGATCTTTTTTTGCTGGGGTGTTGCTGCACATCCTCATTCAACAATAAACTCCCTGCTCAAAGATTGTGGCACAAACTTGGAGCATGGAAAGTAGAGGCAGGTGGCTTCTGTTAATCTGGAAAGTATTTAGGCAATAAACAGCAAAGCATGTACACCTGGGGATATGATAATATCCGTCTTGCTAGTTCAGATCTCCACCTCTGCCTGAGGGCTAGCAGAGGGGATCTACTGAAATTTCACTTGGGTCCTGAAGGGCAGAGATACATAGAAAAACAAACAAACAAAACAACAACAAAACCTTCTACCTTCAGGTGTTTTGGGCATTCCTTATTAAAAATATACATATCCTATGGTCCAAGCTGACACCACTTTTTGTGGCTTTCTGTTGCAAAAATGTAGGAATGTCATCTGATTTTGTGCATAGTGGATGGTATCTCTAATATCCTTGTGAATTATAATTTAGAAGAAGGAAGATGCAAAAAAATCTCTAGAAAACCTCCAAATGTTATAACTGGATGTAGAATTGAAATCTAATACCATGAAAGAGTACAGAATTAGAAAATAGTAAAAATAAATCTCTGCATATGAACGCCCTCTTAGCTGACAGGGAAGGAAGGGATAGGATCAGAAGTGTTTCAGGCTGAGGCCAGAGGAGATATAGAGCAAAATTTCTTCCTCAGCACCTCAAAGCCATAAGGATAGCTTTTATATGTACTTCCACACATAACACACTTCTGAAATTACAATTGTATTTGCTGGGTCCTTGCACCATACTCAAAGATGCAAATGAGGCTCCTCCATGCTTGATTCTCCTGGGCTGCTGTTTACTCCTTCCCTCTGCAGTTCCTCGAGATTTCCCATTATATGTAGCAGCCAGTGTAGGGACTCTTTCAGCTGGCACCTCTCACTTGTTGCTTCTGGCTTCATTCTTAACACACCTCGTAGGTCTTTCCATTGCTTTTTCTGAGCCTTAATTACTGAAAATGCGCCTGTGCAGTATCAACTAACACTAAAATGATTTCCTTTTTAATGTCAATTGAAAAATGAGTTCCGTTTCTCGGGCCAAACATCACTTTCATGTCAGTTATTTCACGAGCCCCGGGGAGTTTTACTAGAGCAGCCAGCTGCCACGGGTGGAGCCGGGCCTCTTTCAGCCCGGCCCTCTGCACACAGCCTCAGCTGTTCCTGGAGGTCTGCACTTGCCGGGACAGTGCCCAATACCTATGGGCACACCGAGTATTTTACATAGGTCTGCATTTGGTGGGAAGTGGAGATGTTGCTGTAGGGTGCCCCTGTGCAGACAAAAGGAATACTGAAGCCTGTGGTGAGGAAAGAAAGTTCAGAGGCTTCTTAAGTAAAGCTAAGGGCGAAGGCAAAGGTGCTTTTTTGTTGCCCATTACCATGAAATTCCCCTACTAAAGAAGAAGGTGGGATTACAGTAATACTTATGTCTTTCTCTTACCTCTGTACAGAGGTCGTTTTTCATATCTAGCGACTTGAATTCAGATACGTTTTATTCCCCACAGACCACATCTCCCTGCTGCGTCTGTTGTGCTGCGTGGCACCTGCAGCCATTACAAACCAGGGCAGCAAAGCTCAAATTCGCACTGGCAGGAACAGAGGTGGATCAAACGTACAGGAAAGTGCTGTTCATGTGTCTCGCTACCAGGCAGCTTTTATTGCTAAAAGTGTCACAGCAAGACAGAAGCAGGCTGTTCAGTTTGCCTTTTCGTTCAAGTACTGAAGGAAGAGACCTTGCTGATTGTTAGGAGGAGCTGATGACATTTGTCGCAGCAATCCTGTTTTCCAGCACAATAGTTTTCTAAAATTTGGGGTAGATCAGGCCCAGATGGTTCCGTAGCTGAGACCAGCATTTCAGACTTGGCTCGGTCCCCAGTTACACCTTCCCTCTCACATCCACACCTCACCACACAGCCGCAGAGGCTGTGCCACTTCGCCAGGGCCCAGAGGAAAGATTTCTGAAGGACTTTTTACAGTGCTGCAATGGATATGGCAGAAAGCACACTTCTCATGATGAAAATGGTTGAAGGCCTGGCATATGGTTTAGAGAAATTAAGGATGGGTGTGTGTATACAGATGTGTATGCACTGATATCCACAGCACAAGGAATTTTTTGACAGGACTTTTATAAATGAGCAAAATCAGGAAGACCTTTGTAGAATACCAAAAGCAGCAATCTTTCTTGCTGCTGGGCATTACCCTAGTCTGCAAACAAGCATACCACAACAAGTGAGGATCTCTTTAAGGGTGCATAATTTATTTATTTATTTTTAGGGTGTAATTCTACCTTGCCCTCTTTAATAATTTAGTTTATTTATTCTTTATACATATATATATATGTTTTTATTACCTTAAACAAGTTACCCCTACGTAGTCTTTCTTGGAAAAAGAAAACCAACAACCTAAAATATGAATGATACCAAGAAAGTAAAGAGAAAAAAAGCCTGAAACACTTTTAGCCACAGCATTCTTTCTCACTGCATTGCTACTGATAACCACAGCCAGGTAAAACTGTGCTGATTAAATGTCTTGCTGCCTGTGCTTAGGGGAGGCAGGCAGAGCTGCTGAAGGAGGAAAGGGACTGGGGCTTTATTTTGTAAATAATTTATATTGGATCATTGTAGATATCACTACCAGGAAAAGTAATCCTGCTATAAAATTTATCATCCCATGTTTCTGAGCCTTCTTACTGATAAAGTGAATGCTTTTCTGTGCCACACTGGGAAAGAAACAATTTTCTGGGCTGTGTGTTGATGCCCTGCTATCTGACATTCAAGTTTCCTCCTTCCCTCACTGTCTGCGTGCACCTCAGCCATCCATCCTGCTTCAGTCCTTTCCATTTTATCTGAGTGTAGAATTAATCAAAATTATTTGCTAATTCACTCACCTGGACAGCTCACGCTCAGCCTATCTCAGCCTTCCTAAACTGTAGCTGCCTCCAAGGTGAAGCAAAATGGGGCAGACCCTCACTAGCTTGGAAAGTTAGGAAAGATCATTTCCTGCCTCTTCTTTTTTAGGAAGTTTGCCTATTTTATACTCCTTTTTGTCCATTTAGCAACAGCCTTTAATACTCCTGCCCAGCCAACAAACAGCTTCTCTCAGGTAAACAGTCTCCACTACCACAGTGTGCTTTGATGCTGAAATCCCTATTTCTTTATGATAATTCTTTCCAAGCCTAATAAAAAATAATGTGTTTTGGGAAGAAATAACCATCCCAGCAGAGAATCCAGTGTGGTTATGGCTTGGCATTCATGCCTTGGGTACTTTTGAAAGTGTCTCCTAGGTACTGTATAAGCAAATGATGGAAATCACCTCAAAAAGCTCACTCTCTACATGCCAGACAGGATGCTACGTGCGGGTGGGACAGATAAATGAGCTGGAAGTGGATTGGGAGGAGGAGGAAGTTACAATAAAATAAACCAGAATTTAGCTGCAGAGCAGAGGTTTTGGTTTGCAGTTCCATTATCCTGGGTCATCACAGCCGTAGGAAGTTTCTGACACCTTTTAGGATTTTTTGGTAGAGAGGGTACGAGGAAGTCTTGTTCTCTTGTATTTTCTGTCAAGAGGGGCTGGCTACAAGAGCTGCAGCGTATTACAGTAATAAGCACGTTTCATGCAGCTAAAAGTGGCAAATTTGAAGGATTAATGCTGAAACCCAGGGAAATCCTTGATGTGGGAAGAATTCTTTCTTGTCCAGTGGCATCTCATGGTCCTTGCAGAGGGCAGGTTCCTCATTAGGAGTGCAGACGCTGTCACCAGTTTGCAGTGAGCACCAGGAGAGTCAAGTACAAATGGAAAGCAAGGAGAAAATGTGAGTTGCAGGAAACATCTCCAACTCCAACAATGCACAAGACATAAGAAGGGACAGTTTTATGGCTAGCTCACTGAAGAAGTCCTTAAAGACTGCTGTTCAGTTTATGTTTAGGTGATGCCCTCTTCTACAAGGGAAATTCAGTTGTCATACATAGTAGAAACAACTCTATCACGAGCAGCTAATGTCACTATAGATAACTTTCATCAATATTCAGAGAAAGTTCTGGGCTTTAGCACTATTTAAAGGTCATTATGGCCTCCACCTTTTATTCTTTTCTTTTATTCTAAAGAAATTTCTCATCCAAGCTCTACCACAGTATGCAAGCCTGCATCATGCACCTCAAGATGATTTTGGTGGCAGCAATTCCACCAGCTGGAATGACTGGGTAACTCTTTCTCAACAGCAGGATATGTTACCCACAAGTTCCTTCTGAACTTTTATTTTTTTTCCTTTTCTTTTCTGGGAAGAAAAAGGAATTGGATATTCTCCAACAACTGTCATTTGCAAACAGCTGTTTACATCCCAAAGCCCTCGTAGTAGAATCAATATGTGAAAAGGGAAATGGATTTTGGAAAGCAGTCCATGAACTCTGTGCTACAGCCAACTATTGCTGTGAAAAGTAACCAGTAATGCTGAAGCCTGCTGCATTCAGCTGTGTCTGAGGGTCCAACAGAAATATAAATCACTTAATGGATTAAGAGGATCATTTTTCCTTCACCTCATAAGCTTTGCAGAGTGTGTCTTTTTTCTCTGTTAGCACAGTGCCCAGTGGAGACTGGGGCCTCTGTGTGTTACTTTAACAAATATTTATTTGCTCATTTGGAGGCATACATAGGACGTAATACCTAAGAGACACGACTGAGAAACAGGGAAGAGATGCTACAAAAATGAAACAAATTTTTTTTAAGGAGTGGTAACTTTCTAGGCCTTTTGGACACTCACCTCTACAGCAAGCAAGCCAGACGGCCAAGATGCTTGTTAGCAAGACAACTGCTCACAGCTGGACCTTGCAGCACAAACTGAGAAAGGCAGCACTGGACCAGACCTCCACTTCTCCTGATGGCTTTTCTTAGCGGTTCGTTTCACTGCTAAGGCTCAGGTGAGTGAGGGGCTGTGAACAGGATGACATGCAGGTGTGTAGCTATACCAATGGCCACATCTGCACCTGTGAATGGGTATATGCGATTTTAATTCTGTTGGGTGGATGTGCATGTCTGCCAAGCAAGAGAAAGAGAGAGGGAAGTTTAAAAGGACTGTGATTTCTTCATTGTTTTATGTTCCTCAAATGAACAACTTTGTTCTTGCTTTTTTCCAGCTAATGATTGCTGTGCCTTGGTATTAAATGATGAGCTCTGTCTGTTCTGCTTCTGCCTCCTCTTCTGCACTAAAAATGGAGTTAATGGTGGCCAAGCAACTCTTCCTCATGTCAACAAGATTAACTAGAAAATAAGCAGATCATGGGTGGGAAGTTTAGGGGAGACCAGGTTACGCTATGTATTTCATTTGAGAGTGGCACTGGATAGAAACTGCTCTACTTGAGGAAAAGAACACCCAGTAGGTTTCTGGGTGGTGCAGCACAATTGTTAAAAAGGAAGAAATGATGCCTGAGTGAAAAATGTGGGATTAGATCCCACAGGAATGATGTTCAAGGGGCTTTCACAGTTTTCATTTGATGGTGTATCAGTAGCTGAATGCCATTCAAGATAGAGAATATATTATCTGGTAAAAAATGATGGGATAAGTCAAATAATAGGTGTAAATCATGCTTTCTATCTTTTTCTTGGACATTTCCATTTTTTTTCAGCAGTATTTCAGTGCAGCAGAACTTAGGTCCTCAGCTAGGACCTCACACTATAAGCCCAAGCCTGATCTGCTTTAAAAAATAGATACCTCATTTTAAATAGATCGACTGTCAATCCCTCCATTTAAAGTGGTGCACATATCTAGTAGATTATTTACTTATCATTTATGTCCCTCCAAGTAAGTTCGGTGATGTCTCAGTGAAAAGCAAGCTGATAAAGGTGAGCATGCCTTTAGCAGAGATGTGTAACTGCATTTTTTTTTTTAAAGGAAGGAACATCTTGTTATCAGCATCTTTCTCAGACCAGAAGTGGAATTTTTGCAGAAACATCAGTAAACAAGCCTTGCTGACCACATCTGTGTTTCTGTGAACCAGCAGGCTCTGGAAGGGCTTAAGCAGAAAGCTGTGCATCTCCTGCCTGCTTCCCCTCACCATGACTGCCCTGCGTGCAGCAGAGGGCTGCTGCAGCCTGCCTGTCTGGATGGGCTGGGCAGCATGTCACCCACCAGGCAGGCTTACTATTTGCCTGGAAAAATCATCCCACACTGAGGGCAGCCTCAGGACCACTCCTGGCAGCCATTAGTTATCACGGTGACTTGTGCTCTGCTAAATAAATGGAGACTTTTGCACGGAGTAGTCCTCCTGAAGACAAGACTGGCAACAATGGGACAAGGAGCAGAGACACAGAGACTGAAGGGAATGAGAAGCTCACCTGTGGATGCTTCGTTGGGCAGAACGAATGGAAGGGGAAGTGTGTAGACAATCCCACAAGCCATGAAGGAGAGAGACAGCCAGGCTCCTGCTAGGCTGGGAGAAGAGGAACACACTGTGGCTCCCAACATGTGAATAAAGCTCCTTGGCGAGGAAGCAGAGTTACTGGAAACCTGCCTGCCCTCACCTTCAGCACAGAAAGGCCCTTGTGGGAAGGCGCGCGCATGGCAATGCAAGAGCCGCTCACTCAAGTTCCCTGTGAGATGTGGCCGAGGAGGCGATTTATTTCCAGCTCCCTTTCAAGATGAAGTATGGCATGCACTACCACAGCCTAGACTGTAGTTATTCTGTAAATAAAGATTTTCTGTCTTCCACGTGGTCACTTTTGCCCTGAAGTCACTCTTTAAAGTAAGCCTCAGAAACAGAGGCAGGTGAGCACAGCCGAGAGCCCGGACAGCAGGTACCCTTTAGCGCTAAACACTCGGTGTGAGAGAAACTTTCTTCTGTATTTCACCTTCTAACACGCAGGAGGTTGTGCTGGTGACAGGGCAGCAGAGCTGTCCTGTATCTCCGATGCTTTACTTCTGCTCGGTGAAGGCACGGAGGAGGCAGACTTTGCTGCAAAGCCTTTCTGCTCCCTCTGCGCTCGGCGCAAACGCTGCAGGCTCGGGAAGCCTCTGCACCACAGTTCCACAAGAACACAGAGTCACCCAGCTCTTTTCTTTCTTTATTTTTTTATTGAAAGCTTCATCAAAGAAAACAGAAGTTTAAACCTAACATCCACTGATCTACAGAAAGCCCCAGGAGTGGGAAAATGGCAGCTATTAGGATTGTGGTACAAATGGAAAACATCAAAAAAAATAAAAATCATAGCAGTACAGATCTTTCAAAGACATTCTGAGACATCAGCACACAGATGCCCATATAAATAAGATTCATAATTTAATGTATCACAGAGGTTCTGTATTCTACATTTTGGCTACAATGAGGTCTGTGAGGGCTTTAAAGAACCTCTGTCCCACTTTTGTGATGCACGTTTTCTTGATAGGAAGTTCATCTGCTTTCAAAGCTGCTTTGATTTTTCTTACAGACAGAATCTGTTCATTCTCCTTTAAAAAGGAAAACAAATAAATGTTCCTATATGAATTCTGTATGCTTCCTGGTTTTTACATAGAGTTGTTTTGCCTCCAAAAGATAGTAGAATTTTCCTCCACTCTGGAATACAGAATATTTAATAATACTTCAGTTACATAAACATCATGTTCTCTTCTCTAGGCTGTATTTTTGGGCCTTTAAAAATATAACTGACTGTAAATTCCACCAGATTCATAAAATTTTTATCCAAGAGAAAGACACTTATAGGCAGAAATTAAAGTTGGGCAGATACTCTCTTAAGGACAGCAGATCCAGATCTTGGAAGGTGCTTAGACCTTGAAGGGTTTGGCCCTGCAAGGGGACGTGTATTTGTGAACCTGTCAAAGGCTGATATTTTTCTCTTCATTACACATTTTTATTGACTCGAAAGAATGCAACTGTCACTGTTGGGGAGTGAAATCCTGAACAACTGAAATAAAGACAAACATTTTTCTCATCATGAAAAGCTAAAGCAACACTTTTGCTTTTTAAACAACTTTTCTCTCATAGTTTTCTGTTAATTTTAACAAAGAACATGTTAATAAAGCAGAGAAAAAAGGGTCTCTTCTGCCTGCTTTGAGGCACAAAGGTGAATAAATCTCTGGGGTACATACAGAGCTCTAGCCTATTTAGGTGACAGGAGCAATATAGAAAAAAAAACGGTGCTCTTTTTGAGGGCTAACTTTCCTTACACTGCATCTTTGCTGCTTGCTGAGATTCTAGAAATCTGCTCCAGTGAGGGACAGGAGTCTGCCGGTCACTCAGCCCTCTGGGAAAGTGGGCGGGCATGACTGTGTGTATGCGTATCAGAAATGAAAGGAATCATCATTATTAGAGCCAATTGCCGTTCAACTGAAAAGACTAATACACAAAACGTCAGTTTCTTTGTTGTTTTCTGTTTTGCATTTCCATCACACCGTGACTGTTTTCTCAGTTCACATGGGCTAACCTAGAAGGACCTGTAAAATCCCTTACCCTAGGGCACTTCTTTGTATAAGGACCAATTTCATGTTAAATAAAGTTTTGAAAGGAAATGTTGACCATGTGTGTATCAAACGTTACTATCTTCAACTACCACATTTGGTCTCACCACTAAAAATAGACTGCTTTATTACTTTAAGCACATTATCACTCTTTAGCATGACTCTTACTGTAGGTGGAGTTCAGCTAGTCTGCCTAAAACAGTTTTTCTCATGTCAACCTCAGCATTAAAATGAAGTGGCATGAGGAGCACCATCAAGCTTAAAATCATGAAGCATGGCAATTTCTTAAACACTTATTATCAGTCTCACCCTTCAGTACCATAAACAACATAATATAGATCCAAATACTATGACATATTAAAAATAAACTTTATTACAATGCAGGCTTCCTCAAATTTGCTGAGTTTTGGTACACATACATACATAAATAATACCCTTCATTTGATTTTTACTTGTGTAAAAATCCATTTGAATGCTTCAGCCCATTGCCCATTGAAAGTTTAAGCCCTCAACTTCCCTAATAACCAGCCTTTATCTTCTACAGTTGGGCATGCATCCATAGCAGAAGACAATACAATGTGATGCAATTGCTCTCAGATATGCCTCATTCTGCATTACAGTGGATTTCTTGACCAACACAACCAAGGCAGTCTCTTGGTAAACAGAACTATACAAGTAAGCACAAGCTAAGGACATTTCAAGAGTCTGTTTCACTGGAAGGCAATAGGAGGACATTCACAATTTGAGGCCTGACTGTCACAGGTGAAAAGTGCTTACAAAACCAGCAGTAGAGCCAGATAGGAAGAAGAGTCCCTCAACAATCTCACTGGAAAAAGTGAGACTTTTCAGTGCCCTGATCTACACTCTGGTCAGCACCTGCAAATATAATACTCTCTTCAGTTCCACTGTATCAATTTTTTCTCAGTGTTAAGTGACGAGCCCAGGTATTCAGAATTTTCTAGCCATAATTCATATTTTTCTGACACCCATCCCATATTTATCTTTTAAAGTAAAAACAAATATACCAAACCTGAACATCCAGATTTGACTATTTACAAGAATTCAGGTGTGATGGAAAGTACATACGCAGTTCAGCTTATGGATCTGATGTTGCTTCTAGACCGCTGGGCCAGGCACCATTGCCTTAGACTTCTAGAGTTGTTTCTGCAATCTTTCAGGAACCCTCATGATATTTAAAGCTAATTGGTAAGACATAGATACTGACTTTATGAATTCTGATCTTCAAAAAAAAAAAAAAAAAAAAAAAAATCGAAAAAGATAATTATAATAAACCTTCTAATAAGTCTCATTAGCCAGAACATAAAGAAAAACAGTTTTAGAGTTCAGAAGCCACCAAGTATTCCTGTGCTGTGATGACAACCATGCAGCAAGTGTGTTGCTTTTCATTATCTTTTATCTCATCTTAAAATTTTTACAAACAATTTACCACTTTCTGAGCATTTTATATGTTCCATTTTTTTTTCTTACCTTACGGTCTATGTCTATTTATACTCAAAGCTCACACTGCTTATAGAACATAGACTTTCAAGTACCATTTCACTGATTTTTGGGAACAGTAAGATGATCAATTGTATTTAGGGGATCCATTTTCTTTCCTCTTCTTCTTCCTATTTCTTTGTTTCTTTTGATTTCAAACACTATTAAACATTGCAGCATGGAAAAAAAAAAAAAGAAAAGGAACAGTTCTAACACAGAATGCACTTGAAACACTTTAAAGTGACAGGCATCGTGATACCGTGCTGCCTGTCTGAGTTAATAAAAAACACTGAGATTGCTTAAATTTGTTTGCTGAAAAAAATAACAAAAATGTTTCTGAATGTATAAATAAAGCAGCAGAGTTCTGAATAGAAACAAGAAGGTACCTCAGCATATTCATCAGCCACATGGTAGCTACCTTGTAGCCTCATTGTTGATAGTAAATGAGACTTTTTGTATGTCACATTAGAACTAACACAGAAACAAATATGTTTATTTCATATTTAACTGAATTGTGCCCGGGGTTATCACTATTTGTACAAAGAATTCAGAGAGAGACAGAAAGAGAGTACGTGTAGAAAGGAAGAAAATAAGGCTAGATTGATTTTTCCCCCCTATGCCCTCCAAAGAAAGAGGGAACCTTTATCCAAGGACAAAATTCAAGTGCCACTCTCAAAAAGCAACATGTAATGAGACAGTATGTGGAACAGAAAGAGATGTGATTTATTTATTTATTTATTTTCCTGAATTAATAATGTCAATATTGTTGTTCTTTTACTTTGGTTTTCAGAAGTGTCAAGTATCAACAACTACTCTGGAGAAAGCAGAAGTTTTATCACTTCTGAAAATCAGGCCCTCTTCCTATGGTGAAGAACCACGTGAACTCCCATTCCTCTCTTTTATATGTTGCATATCTAGCAGCCATTTACTTGGGAAACCCCCTCCCACCCCACTCTACATTAAAATATATGATCTTGTTTTATCAATTTAAAAAAATAATTGTGTACTTTTTCCCCCTAAAAGTCAGGTTAGGGAAACAGAGATCTCTTTTTAGATTTGGGTGGCTGAATCAGATTGATCCAATATAAATCTTTGAATTTAATTATTTTTAATGGATACCCTGTCTCTATTGCACCACAATAAATGTGATGAAGCTTCCCCTCTCTTCTGAATGGAGGAAAGTTTAAAAATGTTTGGTTTAAATTTACATATAGAAATATGTTTATGTATGTATATATTTAAATGCTGCTTCTCTTCTGCCTCCTTAAGGAAAAAAAAAAAATCATCTTTTGACTTGCTTTTCACCTTTTTTGGTTGCTTGGAAAAATCAAGGGCCGTAATCAAGATTTCTCTGTGGAAAATAACTGTCATTCCTGAAACAGGTTTCAGTGGATTCAATTTAGTTGGTGTCTTTTCTGCCTAATCATACTAATTAGTGATTGTCAGCCAACATATTAAGACAACGGAAATCATAGCAGAGAAGAATAATTTTTAACTTCCTGCCTGCATGACAATGCTAGCGTAAGTCATTTTCAACATTTCTGCTTGTATGGGAGAGCTAAAATGAGAACAAAGATCGAGTTTGCTTTCTGTCGCATCTAACTGGCAATTCGAATGCATCACCAAAAAACGCAGAATTAAGGTGGCTATGCATGCTGGACGATGACAAAGACTGAGGTGAAGAAATGAGTCTGTGGTATGTTGGAATCGAGAAGGAAGACTGTTGTTTCAGAAGAAATACCAAGGATCAGGCAATTCAACAGAAAAACTCATCAAAATTAAGCCCACCTGGACAGATTAGTTGGTGACCCGCTCCCCTGCTTTGTGATGTTCTCCAAAGCACACCATCAATAAGCTTCTCATACCAACTATTCTGAAATTTCCACTATAAACATATGCAGTATGTAAAACACCAGTGGAAGATAGTTTAAACAAACAAGAAAGTAAGAACTGGTCCGGCCATGTAGGTCAAATAAAGATAAAAAAAGAAAAAAACCTCTATCTTCTGGACTGCGTTAGGGTGTCACTTCATCTTTGGTATAAAATAGGCCATCCATAGGCTGCATTTGTTCACAACTAGGAAAGACTACAGAAATTGTCAACAATTTCTTCTATCTATTGCTTTTTTTGCACTTTTTTGACCATAAGCTCCTATCTACTTAAGTTTTTTTAATGCTCTTAAGCTAGGTTTTTGCAATGTGACAAGCAAAGCAGACTAAAAACTTCTTAAAGCTCATAAAAAAGACTGCAGATAAAAAGCACTAATGCTTTTGCTAGCGATCACGCTTTGTAAATAAAAAAATCTGCATTCTGCAAGAAAAAAACCCTGCATTCTCTACAATGCAGCAAGTTTTTTTCTCAATTCAATAACTTTACTGTAAAATGCTTTAGCCTTCTAGAATTTTTTTCTGTCAACACTTAAGACAAAGTTCATAAAAGTCCCAGCATTTTTCCAATCCTTTCAGTTGCCACAGTTCCTTTATCATCAACTTTTCTTCAAAAGAAGAAAATCATTTTCTTTTAAACTGTACAGTTTATTTTTGTTCACCCCAAAAACTCAGTCTATTAAACTTCTGCACCAGCACCGGTGTGAGCAGTTTCAATTCATTCTCGGGTTTTCTAACAAGACGTTGACAGCTTGCCTTGAGAGCCTTTGACGTCCTTAAAATTAAGGCAATTAAGATTCAAGATAAACCTTACCTAAACATTTCTTTAAAACAAACAATTGAACAACAACAAAAAAAGAAAACAACAAAAAAAGAACAAAAAAAAAAAACCACTCTAAATTTAAAACAAGAAGAAAAATAAAATGAGAGAAAAAGAGTAGCTTAATTTTTGAGGAAGACAATTGGTTTTCATCTCAACTTGCTCCCTCTTGACATCATCAGTTTTTTCTGTTAAAAAAGAAAATCTAGCTACACCTCCAGGTAAATTCTGAATTCGAATGTTCGTCCAGATGAAATGTCAACCCAGCATTTCTCCTCTGGGTTTTTTCTTTAGTTAAGAAAAAAAAATAGCAAAAATAAAATTGTCAGACTACATGACGGAACCATTTGCACAGCACATAAAAACACTGTTTTGTTTTCGTTGGGAAAGGTAGAAAAAAAAAGCATTCATTTGACGCCTGTGCAAACTGGAAGCCAACTTCTTGTTCAGTGAAGTTTCTCCATTCAAGGCAAAGATTTCAGACCGACATTCTTCAGTCCTGTTTATTGTCTGTAAAAACAATTGAATTAAAGTGGTCATTAAGTCAAAACAACTTTGAAATAGGCTCCTCTCCTTTTTTTCTACCCAATTCCCTTTAAAAGTTATCCAAGCTAAACTAACTTTGCAGCTGTTTAAATATGATACCACCACCAAGCTGAAAATAGTCAGGCAGAAATAGGGAACTCCTGCTTTGGGGACGTTAACACATCCTAAGCAGATGACTTTACTTTTGTTAATGCAATGCTTAATGGGCAGTCCAACTACAATGAAATCAGATGAATACATGGCTTAGCACTGTGTAAATATTTCAAGAGTAATACAATAAGAGAGAGAATATTTTCATAGTATTAACTGGCACTATTTATTTTGGATACTAATGATAAAACAAGGGATAAAATTACAATAAAAGGATACATCCAATTTACTAATAAGAACACATTTTCTGATGGCAAGAACAGTTACACTGTGGAACAGTCTGCTTAATGAGCCAACTATTTCTAACTTAGAAACTTTTGAGATAATATTAGAAAAATATCTTTTTTTTTTTTTTTTCAACATATAGTTTGAAGTCTTGCTAAAATTAGCACGGAGAACAAGCTAAACTACCATTTTATTTTTTTCTTAAGAAGATAACACTCACTCTGTGTTTTTGAGGTTTCACAAAATTTTAAGATACGTCTAATAAAACTTATCTTGGCAAGATGATACGAGATCCTGGGGGGAGATGTAGATCCTACTTACAAACACTAGTAAATATATCAGTAAACTATCAGTAAGAGTTATTGCTTCTCCTACAGTCCTCAAACCTTGCATGGAAAAAATCCTTTTACAACTTAAGTTCAACTCAAGAGAAGCTAGCACCTTTCCTTTCTAAGCATTAAAGCATTTGCCTTGCTTAGTTTTAAATTAATTTTATTATTATGAGTTAATATTTGCCACATAACTATTTCTCCAGTATGGTAAACATAAAATGAACTTTGATTTTAAATATTAAATTTGCCAAATAATTTTTTTCCATTGCACAAAGCCTTGAAATTAATATTTTGAATGTAACAACAGATGTATGTGGAAAATAAGAATTAACTATTTACTTAGGATTTCTAAAGCAGTTCTCTATGCATAACTTCCAGTAGGAGTACTCAATTTGGACTGCTCAGTGCCTAAGATTTTACTGCCTCTCTGAGTAGAGTGCGCATTAAAGGGCCACAGCACACATTCTCTAACAACCTGGCATTGAGGTTGCCCAGAAAAGGCTTCAGAAAAACGGAACTCTTCCCACACTTAAAATCAGAGTACTTTGTTCAATAGGCAGAATTTTGTGTAGGGGTAAGAGAGTACAATTTCCAGGGGGAAGGATTGCCATTTAAAACCACTTCATAGATTTCACGCTTTTATGTGGAAAATTAAAGATTTATGAGGAGAAGAAAAGAGGCATTGCAGGTCTAAAATAATTAAGGTGATTTCCTCATAGAGTTGAGCTGTCTGCTCAGAAACAGAAGGCAGCTTCTCCTATATTGCTCCACTTCTAGAAGTCAGGTTTTTGACATGAAGTCATCATTTCTGAACAGCCCTGTGTGGGATGCTCAAATAGAGCAGCCAGCATATTAAATGAAAGAATGTGTATGCTGATGAAAACAAAGGGGAACTTAATTTTTAAATCTTACGGTTTATTTTTTCACAAAGAGAGAACAAGATCATTGTAACACCCTGAGTACCTTTCCCCTCCTTCATTGCCTGCAGTTTCATGATTGTTGTAAAGAAATTATAAATAATGAAATACACTGTTAGAACTTTTCTCCTGACTGATCAGTTCCTATGCAACTATTTTTTAGTGTCTGCCTTTTCCTTTACCTATATTTGACAAAATCTTTATGCAGTCATGTTACTTACTTCCTCTCTATTGCTTTGAAAACAGATGTATATTGGGCATGGTACTTCTTATTAATAAATGTGCCCTTCGAAGAGTGGATTAAAAACACTATATCTTAATTGCTAGCTAACTTCACTTAATATTATGTTAAAGGTTACTGAAATATTCTGGTAGGAATTGTTTTAAGACAGAGATTGCATACATATTTGTTTCTCTCTACAGCTTCCCACACTTTAGATTTATGCCCACAACTAGCAGACACAAATAGAGGGCACTTTTCATGGAAAAAAAAAAAAAAATCATAGTAAAAAATATGTGGTGGATCTCTCTGTGTGATTTAAAAGGAAAGAATTTCCTCTGAATATAAATGCCAGTGCCATTAAAACCATAGCCATCACTGCAACAAGGCAGGAAAGATGAAGGATCTCATTCTCAGAGAAGGTGGGAATTCACCACATGAGAAAGAACACAGAACTCACTTCAATAAAGAATCATAGTGTAGTTTCCTTCTCTGTGGGAAAAATCCCAGAAGCAGCTGCTTACAGCTACCTTATGAACATATCTAAACTTAAGTTCTTTTGCTTGGAGACTTAATTAAAAGCGAACTGGAACATGGGAATGATCAAATCCAAGTACCTTCAGAACACAGTCATCGAAGCCAGTGAACAGGATGGCATTGTCATGTGTATTTCTCTCTTGGCCAACTATATTCTTTAAGTACTTTGCCATTACAGGTACTAGAGAGGTTGATGGCTAGGAGGGGTACACATGCATAGATTGTGTCTCCAAAATTAAGTACTGGATGGATCAACAAAATGCATGTGATCAACTGCTTTGTATTTACATCTGAACAAATATGGGAGTGACATATGAAAAAGCCAGGTATTACAAAATACGGCAGTCAAAAAGGGCCATTGTGTGATCTGACGCCATTGTTTGTTCATGTGTTAGACAAAAAAAAGCATCTTCCACTTTCTGAGGTTGCAAATGAAGTAAAGCAACTGACAGATTGGTATAATTCCTATCTTTTCTATACCAGCTCATATATTATGCCTCTTGCACCATAAGTACTATGTTACGATGCATTAGCTGATATACCAAACATTTTTCTTATCTGATGATTTGTCTGCTTCCTTCCACAAGATAAAAACTGCATAATTGTTTTTACAGTGATGCTGATTTTCAATGTACATGTATTAATAAATGACTGTGTTTGGGGTACGGCAAAATTCTTAGAATTGGTCCAAATTCCTAGAACCTGTCTGTGGATCAGTACCTGTGACTAAGTCCCTGACTTGTCTTCAAGAGGACTGATTCTGTAATATCTCAAAGGGAAGGAGTGTAAGAGAAATTCAGAAAATGATGGGATTCTAGGTCGAGCTATCATTGCATAGATCTCAAATTTTGCAAGGTATTCCACGGGAAGCAAATAAAGTGAGCAGAGGATGAGAGAAAGACAACGTAGTCTTTTCCTCATCACAGTCTTTTCCATTCTGTTTCTAGCTTCTGCCCACTTGGTATCTGCATGGCACCAGTTTAGCATGCTCACAAATACCCATTTGGGGCAATTTACACTGTGTAACTAGCTGGAGTTTCAGAAATGAAATTTTATGTTTGTACCATGCTGATTTTTGCCACTGCAAAATTTAAGTCTTGTTTATAACCTCTGATGCTAGATGGTGGTTTAGCCTGGTATGGTGACTGTTAATGCAGTTGTTGAGATCCTTCTAAGTCCAGAATAAGCAGAAGCCTGCTAGAGAGCATGGAACTCAATTTCAACTCAATTTTCAACTCAAAAAAAATAATACAATTTGCTTAGGTGAGACCATCAGGCAAAACCCCCTACTAATTACATTACTATATACACAATACTCATCTGAACTTAATGAAGCTATGCTGAATTTGTATTGCTGAAATGGGAAGGAGAATTTGGGCCACTATACAGAGGAGACAAAACCCTCAGTCTACAAAGTATATGCCTACTTACTTAGACTGTTGGTAAGAATATGCAGGTGCATGTTCACTGGATGTTTCCACTGTCATCTGTTGCTGTTGACCACTGGCTTCCTGTGATGATGATGCTACTGTCTGTGGAGAAGTATCAGCAACAACACCCTACGGAGTCAAATGAGAACATAAAAAACTTACTATTTTTAGTCACTTTACTGAATTACATAAAGGAACTCAGCACCAGCTCACATTCCTGTATTTCTCTACAAGTACTGTATGGTTGAGAGAGTTTGAGACAGGAGAACCACATGCTAACCCAACAAACTATATTAGTTTACAGAGATAATCCAGCAATGAGAATCTTCCTTAGTGTACTAACATCTCTAGTACTTTGTTCTCACAAGCTGCCGTGGCAAATACCTACACATTTGGGAAAGGTTTTCTGTCCATTCAAAGCCAAAGGCAAAACTTCTGACTTCAGTGGCGTCTTGATTTTACCTCTTGTCTTTTCTTTAACAAGTGCATGGCTCTTCTGACTTTCACTTGCCTACCCCAACTTCACAGTGAGTTCACTTTTATTTTGCTCATTTTACAGTGAGATAGAAACAAAGACTAGGCCCACCATTCTCTGCTTTATTACATGCCCATCAGAATTCTAGCTGCCTTAAGAAAAAAATGCACTCCAGTACACAGTGCACTTATGCATGTTTCATTTCAACAATAAATTTCACTTGCACTAAATATTTTTACCTGTTAAGTCAAAGCTCCAGTTTTATTTACAAATTTGTAAACAAAACAGTCAAACAAAAAGTTAAGTAGATATACAAAAGTTGATATATATGGATTTAACATTATATTCTATTTTTTAGCCTATTTGGACAGCCTGAATTTGACTACTTTTGCATGCTTTCAAGGTGAACTACATTTTCTTTCCTTTACTCTCATGTTTGGTGTTTTGGCCACACTAATAACACTAGCAGGTCTCTCCAGGGAACATGCATTATTACCATATTGCACACAACAGAGCCAGAAGAGGGAGCACAAAGCACTTGCTTTGTTTTCATTTGAGTCCTATGTAAACAAAAGGTAGTTTATTTTATATTATCTGTGGAAAAAAAAGTGTTTAATTTCTCATAAATTCTACATATCTGTTGCTTAACAGACTATCATTATTATATTTTTTTCTGTCTATTTCTTTGTCTTTATGCTTCTACTATTGTCCATCTCATCTTGAGAATGTAAGCTCTCTGGGGCAGAGAACATATTTTTTGGTCTCTGCTTGTGGGGAGCATCCAGCATAGCAGGGTCCTGATTCATGATGCTACTACATGAATACAGATAAACAGTAATAATATTCATCACTGGATCAGAGCAAAACAGGCTATGTATTCAGATAATATTTACTTACTACATCATAGGACTTTATCAGGCATGAATATACCAGTGGGTGATGGTGAGGAGGGCTCAGGAAAAATTAACTTAATTTCTCATTGGTACTGGCCAGCACTGCTGCATGAGCCACTCTCATCTCCATCCCACGGTTTCCTTTTGATTTATCTGTCCAGCTTATTACCTAAGAATGGCAATTAAAAAGAGGTACTCATAGCCCACTGGTAAGTAAACAAGGCCTACGGCAGAATTATCCTCTAGCAAAAAAAGACTAAAAATATGATCAGCACAGTATGACAAAACAGTAGCAGCCTTTTCTTTGGGCCCTCATTTAGAAATTTCAGAGAACTGAGAGAAACCAGGGTGAGTACTTGACTGCTGGTGGGGCCATGCCAACAGTACAACTAACACAGCATCCTCAAAGCACAAAGCAGCAATAGCAGCAACTCCAAAGTCCACACAGCTGAAGACAGAAGTATGGAGACCCTGGCACCCCTCACATTACCCCAGTGTAGGGGAGAAGTTATTGCTAAAAGGGGATAGCACCAAAGAGAAGCACACACTGAAGGGGATGCCAAGGCTCCCTCCTCTCGCTGTGCTTGGTGGCCCTTATAATGCTGCACAGAAGTGGAGGCCGAGCTGATGCTCTCCCAGCAGCTTGTGGTCTACAGGGTTGAGTAAATACTTACTCATTAGACTGTCATCAGCATGACTCAGCCCCAAGGAGGGAGGGAGCGAATCCTTCCTCAAGGATGAAAAAGCACTCAGTCAGTGCAGCATCCTCCATGTCTGTATATACAAGAGGAAGGTTTCCATTGCTCAATCACTTTTTCTGGTGGCTAAATGTTTCAGCAATTACCTATACTTGCTAAGGACCGCATCAAACCCTCTTGCAATCTTCTCTTCTTGGAATCTCTTTTGGGTTCGTGGTCTGCCTGCTGGGTTTGTTTTCCTGTCTCTTCCCATCTCCCTCCCAAGTACATGGGGAAAAAATAGTAATAATCACTGATATTTCATTCCATATCTTGCTGTACAGCAAAACAAATGCAAAACAAGAGCCCTTGCAAATAATCAGTCAATCAATAAATAAATATAAAGGGGAGGAAAAAGAAACAAAAGAAAAAGAGAAGGAATGTGCAGTCTTAATTTTAATATGTGGAAGATGTACCATTCCATAAAGTGATTTTAGGCCCCTCTCAAAAAACAGGTGCAATGAGGCATAATAGGTAGAAGACTTCTGTTACCCCTTTACTCTGCTTTCCTGGATGGAGATAAACTTACTTCAATAGGGACAGCTGTTGGAGGCACAGGAGTGTACTGGGGAATGTAGGTCCCTTGCATAGGTGCAGCAGCAGTCATGTACTAGAACAAATTGAAGGCAAATTAACGTTAGAAAACCACAATCAAGCTGAAAAAAAAAAAAAAAAAGAAAAAAAAAACACAACATATTAGAAGCATGACGCTCTTTCAATTTTCTGTAAAGAGTTTGTTGGTTAATGTATAGTCTATTATTTCTTTTAATTAAGGATTTTAGTGAATGGTAGGAATTACCTTCTAGCTATTAAAAATCAGTCTCGAACTTCAACGTCAGGTCACGTTTGAATACAGGTGATAGTAAACATATTGCTGATAGATTCAGATTGTATTTTATTTTTTCACATGCTTTTTGAAACGGAGAGACTCCTATTTGTACTTATAAATAAAACAGTAAAGAGACATGGTAACAGCCCATATATATATATGTAGTGTTTACAGATACAGAAACAATCTAAACAGTATTTTGGAATCTTATTTATCTTATCTTAATGACACCTACAAAACATGAAGCACAAAATTTGACAGTTTTATTCCTGTCTATATTTAACCATATCATTAAGAACATTTCAGTTTACAGGGAGTGGAGGGGTGATCCAAGCCAGGAAAAATAAAGGAAGAGGAAGACATGTCTGGGAGCCTTTTGTACATAGAAGCCTTAACTGAATTCTTAAGAATCATTTTTAATATCCATGGATCTTTTCTATGCATTTTGAAGCTTCTCCCAATTATTATTACAGAAACACTTGCTATTAGCTTTTCCAAAATACTTTGTCTCCCAAGTACTACAAGATAGTCTTTTTTTTTTTTTTTTTTTAATTTATGAGCATATGTGAATTTTGCCATCGGTATGGCACTAATCTCTTTATATACAGCAATTCTTTAAAAGCTCTTGAACTGAATGCAACAGATTTTTCAAGGCTTCAAATAAAGTATCAATATTAAGATGTCAGATCCGGATGTACTTTTCTTTCTACAATCCAGTCCTAACTGCATGTCTTCACTGACAAGAATCTCAGAATGTGCCCAATCCCACAACTGACTGTATGACACTTCCACTACATGTTATCTTCAAAGACACACTGAAGATCTGAATCAGCCCAGAATGTATTTGATGAATTTTAAAATGCGTTAAATATAGATTTGCTTCCTGGCAGAGCTAGGAAGTGCTTGCAAGATTTATTCTGCTGTTTATAGTAAAATTTACATTTAAAGCACTCTCTCACCTCAGTTCTAAACTAACTGGATGGTTTGATATGCCTGTCACAAACATGCGTTACAAAATTGCAGAGTGGGGTACAGACTGGAGAAAGGCCTGAGGGAATGAGAACGTCATATTTGAGAATCCAAGAGCTAAATCCTGGAGTAAGAATCATTTACTTTTCATTCAAGTAATGAAAAAGTAAAGTAAAAGAAAAAAAAAAAAGTTATTTCAATGAAATTGTTTTCTATAGAACAAATAATCAATGAGAAACATAGGTGACAGAAGATACACTTGTAACAGGAGCAGAACGTTGTGTTGAAAATCATTACAATATTTGTGAATACAAATTCACAGCATTTTCCTTCTCTTGACACAAAGAGAGACAGGAGCATCTCCCGTGTATGTGTGCCTGTAACAGGACATGATTTTCTGCAGCTCCTTTCTCTTCTTCTTCAGAAATAGAACTGAATTCAGTACTTTTTTTATGAATGCTAACCCACCAAAGACATTAGGCCAACTATCCCTATTGTACTCAGTACAGTTGGACTATTCTCCTGCCTTAAGGATTAGGAACTAATAAGAATGCTACAGCGGGGTGTTCCAGAGCAGCTTCCGCTCCATTCATTCTGCTTTGTAGTGTTGCCATCACATGCATGTATGTTGGGGTGACATCCGCTGCGTGGCATTGTTCTAAACACGTCAATATTTAACCTGAAGCTCTCACTCTTTCAGTTTTGCAATGACCCATAGGGGCTTTAAATACCTACCCAGGCTAGTTTCACTCAAATGTATAAATATTTTAATTACCAGTGTTAATTTAAAACTAAAGTGGCCTTATTTAGCTTAGACTTCCTCAGAATTCTTCCCTGAACCCAGAAGATCACTGCTGAGACTCATAAGGTGCAGTTGTCTTCCATTCTCTTATTCTCTTACCTTACACACAAACACATATGAGCTCTAATACAAAGACATAAAATTATTCAACTGCCTTTTAATTTAGACCACTCTATTTTTTGCAAAACCTTTTGGCATTGAGTTCTGTAGCACAACTGAAACTGTCTGGGAATCCCTTGGTGTTTTTGCTGGCAAGCACTGCTCTTGGTGGTAGTGCAAGAGCATGGATTGCCCCAATTGTGCCAGACTCCATGAAGAACTCCAAAAATGTGACTTCTTCCCTGTATATAACGTATTCTGCTCATATAAATGCCCACTGTAATGGTGGTTCAACCTTTTGGTTAAATTGCTTGGGGCCCTAAAACAATGTTAAAAACAGTTAAAAAAATAATCTGAGCAAAATTAGTTGCAACAATGGCATAAATGAAATAATTCTACCCAGCTGGGGAGCTAAGCTCCACCACAACTGCTCTCTCACTCCCCATCCTTGATGGGAAAGGGGGGAGAAAATACAATGAAAAGGGCTCAAGGGTTGAGATAAACACAGGGAAATCACTCAACAATTATTGTTACGGGCAAAACAGACTCTGCATAGGGAGATTAATAGAATCTATTACCTATTACTAACAAGCCAGAGCAGTGGAAAACAAACAAACAAACAAAAACAAACTAAAGACACCTTCCCCCCATCCACCCTCCTCCACCTCCTCCCCCCAAGCGGCACAGGGGAAGGAGGGCTGCAGTCAGTCCCTAACACTTTGTCTCTGCTGCTCCTTTTGTCAGTCTCTTCCCCTGCTCCATGTGGGGACCTAAGGGATGTTGCCCTTGCCGAACTGATCCTGTGAGGGCTTCCCACAGGCAGCAGCTCTTCAAGAACTGCTCCCACAAGGCTCCATATCACAGGGTCCATCCCCCAGGAGCAAACTGCTCCAGCACGGGTCCCCCACAGGCAGCAGCTCCCCCCAGACCCCAGCTCCTGTGTGGGCTCCTCTCCACGGGCTACAGCTCTGGCCCGGGGCCTGCTCCTACGGGGGCTCTCCATGGGCCACAGCCTCCTCCAGGCCACATCCACCTGCTCAGGACCACACATGATGAAGATTCTCCTTGATGGGCATCCCTTAATTATGGGTCTCTGTTGTGATGGGGCTCCATGGTGAGCACAGGTCCTGTACTCATGCATATAATCTGCATATAGCTTCCCACCTATCTCAAGAAATTAATGTAACTTGTAAGTAGGCAAATGGAAAAAATAGACTTCTTCATCATAACATTACTGAGATTTATCTTCTCCATAAACCACACACGAGTTCTTTGTCCCTATATACATCTGAAAGGGAGGCAGCACATCTCACGTGATTGGCTTAAGAGCACCCAGTTAATTCCACTAAATATTAGTATTGTAAACACTGAAATAAGAGAATCTGAAAAATCCAACCCCATTCTTTCTTTGTCATACTCTTCCATCAGGATTAAAGATTATTGAGCTAGAAAGTGATCGGTCATTCAACAAAGTATTTAGAAAGCAGAAGAAAGCATTGTTCATTCTTCTTCAACTGTACAGGCTTTGTGGGTCTAAAAGTAGAAGCTGTTTATTTATGACAGTAAAATGAATAATGACTCTATGCACAGGTGACAGATCTGGAGGGTTTCCGGGAGCTTGTTTGGCACTCTGATACTTTAAAAGATGGTAATTTCTATATAGGGGGAAAAAGAAAAGAAAAAAAAAAGAGACATTGCTGATGGTACCCTGTTCTCTTAATTTATTTGTACTGTAGGATAAGGAATACTGGTTTAGAACTATAAAAAGGTAGATTTAGATGGATAATATGTAGAAATTCTTTACTATGTGAGCACTGAGGCACTGGGACAGGCTGCCCAGAGAAGCTGTGGATGCCCCATTCCTGGGAGCGTTCAAGGCCAGGCTGGATGAGGCTTTGGGCAACCTGGTCTGGTGGGAGGTGTCCCTGCCCATGGCAGTGGAGTTGAAATTGGATGATCTTTAAGGTCCCTTTCAATACAATCCAAACCATTATGTGATTCTGTGATTATATTAGTTTCTTCATGCAACACACAGAGTCCAGGTTCTCAGCACCGAAGATGCGCAGTATTATAATATAATGCACACTTCACAATGCCTGTCTGCTTAATTCAGGCTGCACTCATCAGAGCAGCAGTTTACCCTACATGCTACATTAGCAATTCTGTTCACACCTTGTTCTAATGGGACTTTTGTCTTTAACTTTTCGAAACTGCTTAAGCATGTGAAAAAATATATAAGGTGGAAAATGAGGGAGTAGCGATACACACACATCTGCTCTCCTTTTAGAGTCCCTGAATGACTACAAAGAGTTAATCAAAAGGAGGTAGGTAACAAATAAGGAGGGGTGAGGGACAAAATGAAACTGTGGAAAGGATCATGATTAATTCAGAGGGCAACATCAGTTCTTACAGATCTGCAAACAGTGGGGTATCGCAGCCTGGCTCCAGCAAGACTCCTTGAGCCTGCAGTAAACACTAAGCCCATAAAGGCAGCAGGCACTGAGAAGAAAAAAAAACAGGAGGAAAGCAGCTGCCTGCACAGCAAGGGAGCACATTGAGGGAGGACAATGTGTTTCTCCCATCACAGGTGGAGTTGAGTGACCTGGGAGTAAGGTGCAGACAACGTCCAGTTATTTATTTGCCCTAGTCAGCCTTTCTTGGGCACAAGTTAATGCAGAGTCAGGCAAGCGCCTAGCAGGTGAGATGCACTGCAGACACCTCTTATTCCGGTCATTAGGTGCTGAGCTTCAGCTGAGACAGTGCCTGAAAGACAGAGTGCCTCTTGCAAGACTCCATTTATACCACCAGCAGACTTTGACCACACACTATTTAAATTCTGAAGGTTATCATTAACAGAAACCATATGAAACTACCCTAAAGTACAATTCTATTTTTAAGCCTAGTTGCCTGTGAAATAACACAGCTGTGATTACAAGAAGGCCACTGGTTGTATGTTAATTCTCTTGGCCACTCTGAGCATTAGGAGATTTTACAGAGTGACAGCAGTTGATAACCTGATCAACAACGAATTTGTTTCTCGGTAGATAGAAAATCAGAATTTACAAAATGAGATATTAGCATTTAAGTTTACAGTAGATTCAGAAACTCTGAGCACTTAGGATTAGTAGGCTTATTAAGGATAAGGAAGAAGGAGCTTTTATAAAATTAGCGTGAAAACGCTGCTTTGTTTTGCTTTTATTTTTATAAAAATGTCTACCTGTTGCAAGAATCAAAGATTGCTTTCCCAATTTCATCGACCCACACGACCCCGAGAAGGCACAGAGCCTTTTCAGCCAAGGACAGAGCCAAACTGCAGAATCCCTGCACCAGCATATGCTGTTAAGCATTGTACCACATCAGCCTGCTGAAGGAAGATTAAATGGGTCTTCTTATGTGAGAAAATGCTAACCCATGTATCTTAAATGAGCAGAGATTCCAGAGTCTGGTCTTCAGTGACTTTGTGTGGTTCCATATCGCTGCATGAGCCACAGTACAGTGACAATGACTTAGCTTTTTAGGATTCTCAGAATTAATGCCAGGGTTTATTTGTGTGTATGTGTTGTGTTTTTTTTTTAAACCATCTGAGAAGTCTAGACACTGCATCACTAACAGAATTATGTGAAAACATTTGCATTGCTGGAAAACTGAAGGAAATGAGCCTGTTGGCTGGATTTATTTTTATCACCTCTTTTATTTTCTTATGAAGGAAACCTGCCCTTCCACTTTCAAATCTCTTTCCCTGCAAAGAAAAACTGCATCTCTCATTGACCCTTGTGAAGTGGTCATAACTTTAATGAAACATAGAATAAAACTGCACTTTTTTTTTGTCCTTGGTTCCACCTTCTCATTTGAAAATACCCTGTTCTCCACCAGAAAAGAACATTGTCTTGCTGTGTCCTCTTATCCCATAGTCCGGCATGGAGATGCAGGAACTCGGGAAGAGAAAAGGACCATCTAGTTCATCAGCACCACTGGTGGTTCAATGAAATACAATATCCAGCAGTCACGTTTTTACTTTAAACTTCAAATATCTTTTACTACCCAGAAGCATTCTCACCTTCCAGCTCAATCCTGTAATTATTCTATGGCTGTTATTAATCTTAGTTTTTCCCAATTAATGAACACAAGAATAAAAGCTATGGAGTTTTTGCATATATTACAATATTTTTGCTAATAATTATCTGCCTGGCCTAAAATCTAATGCTGTTTTACCACACAATTACCAAAGCCCTATCAGGTATAGCACTGTCATTCAACAGAATCCCATCACTGGGCCACTGCACTCATTGTTCAGGCAGAGAATAGAAACCTTTACAAGATTTAACCTTCCTTCCCTGCTGCTCAGTGATACAAATGTATTTCAAATGTATTTAGGAACACTGGCTATCACTTCCCTTTCAACCTTCCTAATGAGATGTTACCTAATTCTCCAGCAAGTTAAATGAAGGTAGAGGGAATAATAACTTCAAGAACTATATTTACTAACTAATCTCCTTTTCTCTTCAGGAGTTCTAAGTATCCTTCACAAATCCCTACCTTTGTGAATCAGAGTAATACAAAGGTATTGAAGAAACGGTGCAGAAGAACGAAACCCCCCACAGTTAACAGGTCTTTATTTCTGAATTCAGGTCTGCTACTAAAATAGAGTAATCAGGACTAATCAGATAAAGACTATTTAGAGTAAACAAATGTGAGAACAATCAGATCACTGCATACAGCTGTGCACTAGCATACAAAAGCCTGTGTTGGTAAAATCTGTAGTTAATGTAAACAGCAATCCAGGAGTGTCTACAGAAACAAATAAACCAAAAACTGGCACATTCATCTTAAGCAGGTTTTAGAGCCCGAAGTCTGGTATTACAAAGGAACCCAGTGAAAGTCTCAAATTGCTTTCTGGTATCTTACCAGTGTATGAAAAGGCAGAAAATGGAAGAAAACCCATTAGGCTGTGAAAATTAAGTTCCCATTTTGACTGTATCTTTCACTAAAGGCAAGTTTCTTTCAGGAACGCTTCTTTACAGCAAGTTTTTCACATTGTGTTTATCAGTCTATACATGGCTATGAAACTCAACCTCAGACTGCCAATGATCCTGGAAGTCAATGTCAGTGCACCTAGCCCCATGATATTTTCACTCTTGCCTTCCTTGTGACAAAACCTCTACTGTAGGCAGAGATCTAAGGAGGCTGTACAGAACTGTAGACTGACTCTCCATATGTGACAGCGCGTATGAATAGCTTCAAGATGTGAAAACTACTTTTTTTTGCATAATTCTTAGTATCTCATGGGTCTGATGGATACATTTGCAAGAGAGCAAGAATACTGCTATGATTAAAAAAGCAAAGACCAAGACTCTGGTGTTCAGAGTTTCAGTTCTTGATTCTTCAGTTCTTTTAGTTCTTATTCATTTCTCTATAAAAGGGGCATTTTTTATCTTTTTCTAATACACTCTATGAACTTGTTCTATCAATATACATTATGAGATCTCTGGGGCAAGTTTTTGAGCGTGGGTTAGTGCACAATTTATTAGACTGTCTTGACTGAAGCACCCTATATAAAACCAGGGTACAGTGACTGTATCTTAACAAACGAGTGTAATGTATCAGTCATGGCCAGCCAGCGTCAGTAATCACAGAGATTCTGTCACAGTTATATTTTTTTCAGATTCTGTATACTGAGAAATAAAGGTTTGATGCAGCAGAATTATATCAGTTTCTTCTAACATAAAAATTCCCCCTGCACCCTTTTGGTTGGAAACTCTTATGAATTTTCATCTGAATACAATTTCTTCAATTAATCCTTGATGAATGGCTGCTAGTAAGAAGCAGGAAGCCTGATCTGTACATTACATTTTCACAATAAGTAAATAAATAACTGTGTCAGTGGAACTCTCAACACATGAGCATGTTAAGCTATTATTAATAACAGGTCCATTTATATGAACAAATAATTGCTTTGTAGAGGTAAACGTGTCTTCCAGAGGCTATTACATCGTCATGAATTTGAAGAGTCTAAAAAGAAGCAGGCTAGTTGTCTGCAAACATCCATACAGTATGCATGAATCTTTTATTAAAACAACACGACAACCACTTAGGCTTGTTAAATAACAGTTGCTCATCAATCACATACACCTTCCATTTGCTCTTTCAGAAGAGACTTAAGAGTAGGCCAACTGTCCAAAAATGAAACAGATGGAAGCAAGGACAATTACAAGCTTAAAAATAATCAAAACAAACAAACAAAACCAGCACACCACATAAAGACACAAGAAGTCACCTGAATATTAGTAGTTCTAATTATCCTGGGAACAGGAGGAATTTCATCACCTCCTGCATGAAAAAGCAGTCACGCCTGACAGAAATATATTAGCAAAAATGTATTAGCAAAATATATTAGTTTGATGGCATTACAGCATCAAACTACACCTTGGACATTCTTAAAAGCAGCTAAAACATGTTACTGTTTTCTCTGTAGAAGATCCCTAGAATCCAAATATATATATATACGTATATATCTATATAAAGTAAAAGAAAAAAGAAACTATCTCAAAGCTTCATAACAAACAGCTGTCCACAAGCACGCTGTGTCTAGAGATGGGGAAGACCTTAGCAATTCAGTGATCACAAAATACCTTCCAGATATAGCCTGTGTTTCCTTTTGGGGCTAACAGTGGCAGTAGGGATACCTTAAAAGCTGGCCTTCCTGTATTTATGCTGGACATGCAAGGGTTAGGCAGGGGGAAATGCAATCCCTTTGGGAAATGCTGGGCCCTTAGCATGCAAGCAGAATCATCCTGCTGCCAGGTGTGTGTAGCTGAATGTCCTGCAAAACATGCACCTGGGGCTTCCAGGCTGCTAAACGTGGCATTGGGATGGTTGAACGTGGAGTCTGCAAGCCCCCAGAGCCCAGTTCTACCTTGTCTCAGGTGAAGCTCTGAAATATCTTTGTCTCCTCCTGCACACCTGGAAACCGGCAGTCCTCACGCAAGCTTTGAGCTTGTACCCTGCTTTTCTTGTAGGATAATCCCACAATGTCACGTGCCCAAAGCAACGTTTCTGGTGTTTTCCAACTTGTCGGTTGCATGGCTCCCAGGACTGATTGCTTCCTCAGTAAGCAAACCTGTAAGCCGACTCATTAGGAGATCTGGAAGCCTGCCCAAAGCATTGGACATGGTGGGGCTGCTCTGGAACACAAAATCCTGGGAGCGCTTTGCAGCTGCTGCCTGAAAGCTGACATGGAGCAAGGCAGCAACCAAGAGGGATGTTTATACCAGTTGGCAGCTGTCAGGATCTCACAGAGTATATTTTGTGTTGGAAACACCGTGAGCCATTGTTTCCAAAAATTAATTTTTTGTTTGGAATTTCTGGTTCATGGGAGAATCTTTCTGTTTTGGGTTTTTAAAAGATGATTCAGAACGAAAGCAAATTTCGTAAGATGAATTTCCCACAAACTGGAAATCATGAATGTTGCTCAGCTAGCTCCTCTTCTGTCTGTTACTTGTTCGTATGTGGTCAGGGCAGGAAAAAGAGAGTATTAACCTTTAATGCCCGATAGCAACTTCAATACATCTAAAGTACTATGTTTTAAAGTAATTCAGTACAAAACATTGTTTCTCATTAGCATACGAATAGGTCTGTTAAAATCTTTACATGCATTACATGATCGTTAGCTCTGCTTAGATGGCAGGGCTGTGAAAGGTGGCTATAGCATTTTTGTGAGGGCTTCTTTTTTCTCGCCCTCCGCAAAATCCTTAAATTATGTTGGGATAAAGGTCCCCTTAAAATTAATGTCAATGCCCTACAGATGGAGCGTGACTGAGTTAGAATATTGCAGAGCCTGTCCTTAAGCCGGTTAATCAGCTGTGGGAGGATCTCTGAAACATCAGAGCGCATCAGCTCCAGGGCTGCATAACCAAAGCAGAAACCTTGCCTTTTATCAGGGTGCTGGCTAAGGGGGCTGAACTATATGGCCATGTCATGAGCTTGTCTACAATTTAATGAGTCGCTTACGGTGTTGAACTCCTGAACTGATTTTGTGGTAAAAACACAGAAGCTCTCCCACTTTGTCATTGCTTCATCCAAGGGGAGGAGGGGAGAGAAAAATACTGAAAAGTAAAATAAAACAGAAAAAGAAAAAAATGGAAAATGAAAGAAGGGGAAAAAATGCCTGATACTTCAAAGAGCAGTCATCCTTCCTTGCCTTAACCTTTCTTTTTTTGTGGTCTAAGCAGTTTCCCCACTTAAATTCCCTAAAGATGTCCCTTTAGAATATCTCTCATTTTGAGTACTGCATGTCTTTCACACTATTTCCATGCACTATTTTCTTTACCTTGTACTGAGATACTTTATTTTGTTGGGAAAATGTGATCAGCACAGCTGATGAACCATAAGTGAAGCAATCAAGAATACTAGCTGAATGCTTCAGCTCTGATTCCCACTTTGTACAGGGGAGCAACTTAAGACCTAGGAAACCTGAGTTGTTTTTGTTTTTTAAGAAAAAGTGAGCACCCACTCAACGTAACACATTATCTAAAATACAGCTTTATGGGTGTTCTCAGTGCCCTTTTTTTCCCTCGAATCACATTAGCAATGCTTGAAGGGGCCAGTAAAACAGATGTGCTTCAGTGCTGGCAAAATTGTAGCATTCCAAGGCTGTTCTGTGAATTCCTTCAGTTCTGGCTTTCCAAAGGAGACTGTGTCAGCTCACATACATTCAAATTCGATGCAATTATCAATCTGTACAGACCTGTGCTTGAACACCTCCTTAGAGTTCTGGATAACATAAGCACAAATACTAGGGTATGAATTTACGTTTCCTTGGGCTAATAAAGTCCAGGCCAAGTGAAAAGCAATCCATTTCAGTGGAAAACAAACAAACAAACAAAAAAACCACCTCTTGTCCTCACTCTTGGTGTACTGATTGTAAACAGTTTCAGGCAGGGCTTAAAAAAAAAAAAAAAAGCAAAAAAAAAAAGCATAGTATTTAGTATTCTCAGGAAAATGGCAGGTAGACAAGTAAGCCATTATGGTTGTTCTTGTTCTTATTTCACAGAATGTGAAAAATTCAAAGCAAAGCAAAACATAACAAAATCTCCCCAACTTCCTCCCTCCCCCTCAAATTCTGATAAGAGATGGAATATGAGAAAGATAATCCATGGAGGGAATCAACATTGGGGAAGACATAAATACAAGTACAAACACCCATATTTCCTCTTTATGAATGCCCTTTATATGACAGAGCTGTCCAAACAGCACTTAAGGAGTAACAGCAAAATGCCTGACAGGCAGGTGTGATAAGTTATGGCTCAAAACGTTCGCTTGCCAGGCATAAAGGGTGACTTTTTTTTTTTAATTCTTCTGAAAATCCTTTAAGGTAAACTCACTCCATGTCCGCTGGCATGCAGCCATTTTTCTATAAGCTCATATTACAATGCTGTATTTCTAATGGATTGGGTATGGTGCTTTTCCATTTTGCTAATGAGAAAAGCTAAAGGCCATTACTTGTTCTGATTAAGATCCCAAGGGAAGAAATGTGATGTGTATATTACCAGGCCATACGTAAAGGAAGTATGTGGCATTTCTAATCAATCAGATGAACAGTAGACAGAAGAAGTCTTATCCTAGGATGGCAGAGGAAGAAGATATAGGGGGGAAAGAAACCATAGAAAGTGTCTTTAAAAGGTGACTTACAGGAATCAGTTATAATGATATTAGTATGATCAATGACTCCAGCTATGATCTGGGAAGGATGTAATTACCAAAATGAAAACTTTCAAATGGGAAGCCTGATCAAGGGCAGAGGTACTGTCATATTTCTCAGAGCGTTGTCAGCTCCCATCCAGGCAATGCATTACTGTGTCCCTCACGAGCGTGACAATGCTGCCTGGTTGAGCTGTGCTTCCATGGGGTGGCAGCAGACTGAGGGAGAAAGGGAGGTGTTCTCAGACCTTACACTCAGCTCAAAACCATGGTGAAGTCTTGGCCAAAGGGCAAATTCAAGATAAGGAAAGGCAAGGCTGGGAAAAGGGAAAATGGAAAAGAGAAAAGTCTCAGTCACAACTGGCTTTACAGATTTTTTTTTTTTTTAACCTAGGTGAAATACAAAGTTTAGAGACATTTTTCCATTCCTTTGTAAATGGCTGCATAGTTACAGCTTGAAAATGCTACACGATACATACTCCAAATGGCAAATGAAATGAATAGATGGGTGTTCTAAGAGAGGACAAGATCCTTCAAATGTGTCATAACACACAGTTAGAGCTCCAGACATTATTTGTAATAAATTAATTTCATTGAATATCATAAATCATTGCTCAATATTAAAACTGACAAAAAATTTAACATACTACATCCTCCCAAGTGGAATGTGATGTGACAGGTGAATGAAGTATTACTGTCAATGATGGGAAAACTATAACAAATGATAAGGACAACAGAGAGACGAGACGGTCTCTTGTACTCTCCCGAATTGCTATTAGGACACCTGGCTTTCCTCTATGCTTCTTCGCAGACACTTGGGAATGCTTCAAATAGATCCACCTGGCAACAGAAGAAAAGGTAGTAACACTACTTTAACAGAATAGTCACAAGCAACACCGGGACTGAGAATCTGAAAAACAACTCTCACCCTTCCTTGCATCAGGAGGCAATGCTGAGAGATTCCCTTAAATGTCATCAGTGATGAGGCACGGATGCTACACACAGTCATGGAAAAAAATAAGCATCACAGGTGAGAAAGCCCATCTACGGCTATCAAACCAAAATCCAACAACCTCTAGCATTTGTTAAAGGCATACATTTAAAACATTTGACGTGGGTCCTAACAGGAGTTATCAGTGAACTTTTCTGATCTCTCTGCTCCATCCATGTGGAAAGGAACAAGTGCTGCACAACTGCACCTCAGCCTGTACAGGCAAGCAAGCAGGATGGGTGAAAACAGCCTGCTTGCCCTTTTCTAAAAGCTACAGAGCATTTAGAGAATTGTTCTCCCCAAGAGGTCCTAGTAGTATCTATTTCTAGACTAGGTTGTCTTTTCAGGTTCTTTGATACACTACTGACTTTGGAACACGGCCTAACATCCATGACATCCCGGACATCTTCATTTTGCATCGCTTCTTGTGGATCTGCAAAACCTTCCCTTTCTGTTTTCCTTCTATTCAAATTAAAAAAAAAAAAAAAAAAAAGAGAGAGAGAAAAAAAAAAGATATGAAGTGATGAAGTGCTGTGCAAATATTTGCAATGGAGAAAGTCCTAACTGCATGGCAGATTTTCTGTTCCAATAATATGACAAAGATGACGAAGTGGCCATTTTTCTATCAAATAAATTTATACCAGCACCTTTAAAACCATAGGACTTTGCATGATTTACTTTACATAGAAGGATCACTGCTGACATATAAGGGTTACACTGAGTTCCCAAGCCTCACTTTAAAATATATATTAGCATTGTTAACATTTAGAAAGTGCAAAATTGGCTATTCATGAAGCTGTAGAAGGGCATTTGCAGATTCCTCTCACTTAGTGGCTGATTTCAGGGGCAATGAATTTAATCTCAGGATGGGGGTGGGTGGGTAGAGGGGATTCGGCGAGCCTGCCCAGTGGTAATAGCCCCCAATGGCCTTGAAGGAATTGTCACTGTGAACTGAAACAGCATCTGCTTAACTGTTATCCTAGCCTCAGGACTGGAACTTTTTGCTTGTTGTGACGGATCATGAGAAAGACTACACAGAGCGTGAAGATGAAAACAGAGCGAGATTAAAGCCATAAAATACAACCACCAAGACACAGCTGTCCATACTGTGACTGAACTCAAGGAAATAAAAATGTCAAAATATATTTGACATTCATGATGCATTTTGGCACGGGAGTTTAGAACATTCGGTTGACGGCAAATTTTTAGTTTATGATCTTTTCTATTATTATTATAGGGGATTTCCTGATACTGTCAGTTAACGAGTCAAATCTCAAATGAGATTATTTGGTAAGAATCAAATGAATTTCAATGCTAGGCACACTGAAGAGGTAGGAAGTAAAACCACAGCTAACCAAAATTGGTAGAATGTATACTTTTCTTAACGAGTAAAAGGGGCCAGTTAGTTCAGCTGCCATAACCAGAACAGCTTAGAGTAGTCCATCATGATGAGAATCTGGACTTTGCCTTGAATGCCCTGTCTGCATTAGCAATGCCACTGAGCCATCCAAGAGATGTTTGGCCAAAATCTGTACGCTATGTGTAGATGGGGTTAAAGTGATTCCATAGGAACTCCACAGCTACACGAGCTGAACTGGTTACAAAAGAAGTTCTTCAAACTAAAAGCCAGTGTTGCAATTTCTTCGTTTGCAAAAGGCCTAACCGTCTGCAAAAATCTCTGTGGAATAATTACAGGCCAGAGGCACTAATCCTTCACACTTCTGTGCCAGACTTGTAACTGCAATCATATATTACCACTCCTTGGAATACATGTCCAAGAATGTATGCAAAAACATAAAAATCCTAATATTAAAAATAAGCTCAAGACAATGTCATGATACCTAAGCCATATTCTTCTTTTTGGAAAACGTGAAAATGGAAGGCTGGTCATGACATTTGTATGAAAATTAATGACAAGAAAAGGTGGATTTATAAGCCTTGAAATGTATCACTCTTTTCTTTGCCTTCTGTTGCAGTTAATTACTCTAAACTTTTCCATCAATCATTTCTCATTTCCAGCTCTTTTACATTCAGTTTGAAACAAAGGACAGAAATTTTGGGAAGGTCAGTGGTCTTCTGCTTTCCATAGTTCAGGCACAAGCTATACAAATAAAGCAAGGAAACCTCCTTTTTACACCAATATCCATACAGGGAGTGGAATTTGTTTCTATTATATTTGTTTCTATTCCCTGTGCCCTGTAACACATCAAGGAAATTTGAAGGTGTTGCCAATTGCATTGTTTTCTAGTTATTAATAAAATCCATGAATATGCAATATGACTAATCTTCTAGAAAGCATAAATGAAAAAAGATATTGTTTTTCTTATATCAAAGAAGAACACCTCCATTAAAATAAAATAAATCAAATTATGGGCAACTTGGCAAAGCAGCCATTTATTAGCAAAAACTTTCTTTTCTTTTCTTTTTTTTTTTAAAAAAAAAAGTCTTATCTTTAAAGGAAATCAGCCCAACTAATAGCTAGTCAGGAGCAACTGCACATTACAAGAAAGGCAGCAGAAGTTTTTACTATAAAATTGGGCTACTAAATTTTTGAGCACCAATTTGGACTCCATGGCTAGACCAGGCAATAACATCTGTGGGAGTGGCATCATAGCCAAATACTCAATTTAGCTCGTTATTACATTTTTATCACTCTAATTAGCACTGTCAAAAATGGTCATTGAAGTTAGACCAAATACATTCATTTTTGAGCCCGGTGCAGGTGTTTTAGGTGGGAAGGGTTGGTAGCAGAGCAGAATCATGGTAAACAATGTGAGAGCAGAGGAATAGTTAGGTGCTTAGTGGCTGATACAAAAAAAAAAGCAGTTGTAAAATCAGTTGGGGAATCATAACATATCTGGCCTATTCTGTAAACCCTGTGCATAGTATTGGTTGGCAGGCAAGAAAATACAGGATGAAATTTTTGCATCAGTGAAATCAGTTTACTTCTTAGAAATATTATACTCGTTTGAGGGAAATCCTCAAGAGAAACACGTTCAGCATAGGAAAACGGGGAATTGAGACGGGCCAATGCTCAGTAAGTCAGACATTTACAAACTAGGCTCTCAGGAAACTGGCTGTTGCAATATAAAACCTGTGAAAATTAAAAAGGCAAAACTGGGTGCACACAGGTGTGCCTATCACATTCAAAAGCCTTAATGAATCCCAGAGGATAGAGTAGTCCTCCATAGGACTGGAAAAGGATTGTGCCTCTTTGAGATACGACTGCTCCCCTGGACCCATCCCAACATGGTGCAGCTCTCATCTGCCACACAGTAGAAATCTGCCGTGCTCAACAGTTCATTTACCTTGCTAGAAAAACAACTCAATTCAGCAAACTCCCAAATTCACTCGATGCAGCTGCTCTCAAACCCCTTGTTACAGTTTAATGAAATGTGCTGACTGAGCTGTTTCATAGTAAATATTAGTTATAGCAGAGCTCGCCTCCCAAATTGAGTCTTTTAGGAGCAAGAGGATTCTGCAGTGCCATAGCACTGACACAGAATCGCCCATAACTCACAAATAATAAAATACCATCTGAGGGCATAGAGGTTATTGCCATCAGCAGCTCCCTATGGAATTGTAAATCATTTGAACAAAGCTTACCCTTTTTTGAGAACTTCAGGCTATATATACAGGACACCAGTGTCTTACGCAGTGTATGAAGACTGTACCTTTAGCTCCTTCATTTAACCTTGCTTCACAAATGAATGAACCCTGTACAGGCTGCTCTTTCCGGATGAAAATAAGAAAGATACCTCAAAACACTGGCAATTTGTCTTAGAGGAAGTTTAAACCTTTGGGCTATCAGCTTGCCAACCACCTGATAAGTCATGTGGATTAACTGTAAAATGCACTGTGCACTGAAGTTCAATGGGATACACTGCAGGAAAAGCCAGTGAAATTCAATGGGACGTTATTTTTGTGAGCATCTGCAGATCCAGGCCTTTGCCCAACAGATAGGTTATGTTATTTATGCCACTGCCATTAAAATATAAATAGCACTGAAAATCATTCAAATTAAACCCACTTTCAACTCCACTGTATGGAATGGCATTGTGTCACCTTCAGAAACACTGCAGCACTCCTAATCTAGTGTTTCTATGAAGTCTTAGTGCTCCTGGAAGTGAAGCTTTCCTTATGAAAAAAAAAAAAAAAAAAACCAACACTGAGAATATAATTCAAAGGTTGCTGCTCAAGTGTTTTATTTTATTTTTTTATTAAGTGAACAGTGCGAATGGTTACTTGCAGCATGTTTACTCCTCTACTGTGCAAACTTCAGGCATTGAAAATAAAATGATATTTTGATGCACAGCTCATGTCTGAGTCTTGGTACATGTATCATACTAAATAAATATTTTCTGAAGTTTTCAAAACTTCCTGAATTCTTCACACTTAAATGAATAGAAAATAAGAATTATGTTATTCTCATTACTTTGAACTGAAATGACGATGTTTCATTGCAAAGAAAAACAGAGGTTAGAGATAAAAATGTCTGTTGGGCCACTGCTTTTTGTATCAGCCCCTGAAAATCCCACCAGTACATATTAAGGTGTTTGTCACAGATGAATTCTAGATGTCCCGAATGATGACCTCTGCCAAATTCATTTCAATGGCTAGCCCTTGGTATATCACAAATTTCTTCAAGATATTGAAGTTACATTTTCTCAATTTTACTTTCAGCTCCTTATTTATATTGTTAGTGTCATTCAAACCATCTCCTTCCCATATATGCCCTTCACATAGCTACCTGTGCTGTGTTGTATGCTACTGTTGCCTATCACCTTCATGCCCCTTTTTTTTCTTTCTGGAGTTTACAGTGTCTGTGATTGATGTTGCTATAATTCAAGTACCTCATCTCAGACAGAACTGGTATTATATGAAGGACTGCAACAGTGCTAAGCAAACGGTAGTCACTCTTCCATGTAATTTGTCATGTTGCTCTTTCTAGTTGAGGATGTAACCCCTTCAAGGATTCAGGACTTGCATTTGTTCTTACAGCTCAATTGTCATGTACCTGGACTTTGCAGAGACACGACCACAGGAGTGTTTCCCAGCTCTTGGCAGAGCAGAACTGTGGAAGCACCACCTCTGGGAGACACTTCTTGCCTTTCACATTATCACACTTTAGCAGAACAAACCTCACCTCTCTAAGATCTTCAAACTCTTCTTGGACTACAGAGGCCCCATAGGATTTTCTTGCACTACTGATAAATTGGATTTACCACTTCTCTGGAAAGTCATATTCATCGTTTCTGCCAGATTCACCTGAGCCTACTTTAAACACGGACGAGGAAACAAAAAGAACTTTCATCCTAATAAGGCAAAGAGTTATGTCCTTGATTACAAAACTGAAAACACATTTACAAAAGAGAAACACATCAAGAAAATACAGATGACAGACCTGACATTTAGAGTACTTTTGATTCCCACCTTTTGTTGCATTTGTCAGTTGCAGGTGTGGCAGGACGTTACAAACCTAGAATTATTGTCATTTTTTTAACCTATTATTTGTTCTTCTTTCCTACTTTACTTTTTGCTAATACAGAGCCTCTTTCAGCTAAATATTATCCAAATCACTAAAACCAAATCAAATTTAACTAAACAAACCTTCTCTCATCCAGACCTCCCATATTATTTGTGGTATCAATGCAATTTCACACGAACATACATTGTTTATACACTTTCATTTTCTTTTTAACATTCAAAGCATTTAGGAAATGACCTACTAGGAGCTAGCAAAGCTAGGAGTTCACATTTTTGATTCATCCAGAGAAGACATATGAACAGGTTTTGGGAGTATGACTAAAGGTGAATCTTCTGGTGATATGCTGCATACCACCCCCTTGTAACACCATATACCATAGGTTTTATGCCTTTCAGTTTCTATTTACTATTGCAGAATAAGAAAGTTCACTTTATACACGGTGCATGGCTATCACTAAATAACAAACTGCTTTGGAAGAGGCAGCTTTGAGCTACATAATCATTGCCCTCTCAAAGTATCACCAGGTGGCACTTGTGGAAATCACAGAAGAGAAAGCAATTGCCACGTACAAGAAACAGTGGTGAAACCAGCCTCTAAATATTCTAGTTCACAGACATGAAGTCGTCTGCAAATTAATTCTATGAATTGCATTTGTCTGATGATGAAAATGAAATAATATTAGTTATGGCCATTTTGGTTGATACTTCTTGCTTTGCTGTTTCACCACTGCTCCTTTGTTTTAACTTTTATCACCCCAATCAGGGAGCTGGGATCCTTCTCTGAAAGGGAATCTGGGCTAACCTTGATTTGAGCAGGGAGATGACACCTCACAGAGCGGCGAGGAGTCCTCAGCAAAAGCACTCATGCAGGTGTGGGGCCCCCAACACAAGAAGGATGTGGGTCTGATGGACTGAGTCCAGAGGAGGGCCATGAAGATGATCAGGGGGCTGGAACACCTCTTCTATGAAAACAGACTGTGGGACCTGGGGATGTACAGCCTGAAGAAGAGAGGGTTCCAGGGAGACCTCACTGAGGCTTTCCAATACTTAAAGTGCGATTATTGAAAAGATAGAGTGCAATTTTCTGTTCAGGCAGATAGTGATAGGACATGGGGTAACGGTTTTAAACTAACAGAGGTGATATTTAGATCAGATGTTAGGAGGAAATTTGTTATCCAGAGGGTGGTGAGGTTTCCCAGAGAAGTTGTGGATGCCCCATCTCTGGGGGTGTTCAAGGTCAGGCTGGATAAGTCCCTGAGCAACCTGACGTAGTGGGAAGCGTCCCTGCCCATGGCAGGGAGGTTGGAACTGGGTGATCTTTAAGGTCCCTTCCAATCCAAACCATTCTGTGATTCTATGTATCAGGCAAATGGAGACTGCCTTTAAAGATGGAGGGGGAAGAGGGGGGAGAAGGAGGTATTGTTTTTTATAAACCTCAACAATGCTTTTGTTGTTCTCTCCTTCCCAATAATTCCCAGAATAATTCCTTCTTAAATGATTCTCCTGCCACAGATTGCTCAACTGTGTTAATCGCTTGCACTTGACCTAGACCTTGGCTGAGTAAATGGTCAGGGATTCAGTTCAAGCAGTTTGAACTACGCTAACTGCATTTGCAATGGGTTCAGTCCAATATTTTCCACACAGTCAATAAGTAAAATAAAAGAGCTTCAAGATTAACACCTGATAATGTGAAAGGCACAAGACTGCAAAGAAACTTTCCCCCCGTAACTCCCTAGGGACCCTGTGACAGACGGTTAGAATAACAGACAGTGCTTTTTGTAACAAGGCTCTGAACATCAAGGGAATGCGAGGGTGTTTCAGCTCCATGTAGCTGAAGTACGTGCAAATAGAATTGCAGATTAAAACCAAACCAAAACAAAAAACCCACACAAGCCTATCTAACAAAGCAGTTATTCTGCTGAGGCCTTTAGGTGACATTTTAAACCACTGGTGACCGTGGAGTATCCAAAGGAAATAGGAGATAAAAAACTTATAACAAGCTTGTTGTTCCATTGAAGGGTTCTGGAGATATCATCAAGCTCCACTGGCAACAAAAAGAACTAACAAAGTGAAAGATAAGACTGATGTACTAGCATAACAAGCCTGTTATTCCACTGAGAGATTTCTGTTGATACTGTAGACCAGGAAAGCTGAGTTACTGTGCTTTGCAGTTTCAGCAGAATCCCGCACTGCATCACTGCAGTTCTTCTACCTGAACTGTACTTTTAATACAGAAGTACCCAGAAAAAAAATAAACATTTTTTTTTGTTGTTATTGATGATATTTAAGAAGTGCAATGAAGAGCCCATTTTATAAGTTGCCTATTATGTTTCTAGATTAGAAACTGAAAACTGAGTGAACTGTCTGCAAGTGTAAAGAACAATTAGGCAGCACAGTTGAGCTAGCAGTTTTACTAAAAGAAACTGGCTTCAACCCATTCTCCCACTGGTGTGGGCCTCAAAGCTTGAAGATGAAACATGACTACACTGAGGCAGTCCTGAAAGAGAGAGTGAAAAAGCTGGAATTACACCTCTGCCAAGGAGGACTAACAAAGGCTGCCTCAATCTGTTGGAGGAAACTGGAACCGAAGCGGTATCTGAAATGGATGCTAACAGCAGGGATGGGAGAGAAACCTATACTGGGCAAGTGCAGAACAGAAAACTTCCTTCAGGAATGCACAGCGGAGGAGAAAGAATACAGCAAATCTCTTTTCCATTGAAGAGGTGGATTATTGCTGTTGATGGCCAAATGTGTATGTGCTGCAGTAAAAAGGAGCTGAGCAACAGGGACTGAAAGCAGTGATCAGATGGCTCAGTTTTTATATTTCTAAAGGTTTTTGTATTATATCCACTCAAGCCATCAATCACAACTTTATTAAACCACGAAACAGATGTCAGATCAATGGCTGTATCGGAAACATTTTGAATGACAAGCTGATGATGGAACAATTCCAGCCTCCATACATTATTAAACACATACTAATGCTGCTCTTTCAAAGCTACCCATACTGGCTCACTCAGCCTATCCTCCCTGTACGGTACCTTTTTTAAATAGTTGAACTAATTGTAGATGAATATTACATAGGAAAAGCAAGCCTTACAGTAATACATAATAATAAACTAGTAAACAAAAGAAAAATTTCAAGGTTAAAACTGGTTATCTGTCTTTGCATTATGCCCCTGGGCATTAAAATTTCATTTTAGTACAATTGTAGGAGCTGAGGCTGGATTGTCAGCCTTAATCAGAATATTCAGAGTTATTGCCTTTTTGATGCAATCTTGACATAATTTAAGTTTAGCTTTTCTTTACTTATTTGCCCGCAGTCAGCCCACCAGTGTAAATGCTTTCTGCTCTTTTTGAATGAAGAGGTATGTATGAAAAATACATATAAATAAGGCAGAAATTGCCCCTCTGGCAGATTTCCTGCTTAACTCCAGATTTCAGGCAGATTCGGGGAGGTGATCAGAGCAGCACGCTTGCCTCCCAATTCATCAGTAATGCAAACTGTATTTTCACTGGCAGAAATCAATTTGATTTTCATATAGGCAGAAAGGAATTATGTTCTTGGTGGATGAAGCACAAAGCACAGTAACTGGGAGATGCAATAGGAATAGGGGGAGAAGATGCCATGAACTGCAGTCCATTACCTCCTCCCTTATCCCTGTACTGTACAGCATCCTTTGGGCTGGAATATCTACCACAGATGTGCATTTTTGTGAGGTGGATGGTGAGATCAAGTAAAGATGGATTTGCAATTTTTCTCTTTGTCTGACATCTTGATAGCTTAGTGCATCCTCCTGATTAGAAGTGCTCAGTGTAGCAGCAATGCCTGATTTTACACAGGCAATTCAATAACTGATAATTAGATGGGATATAAATGTTCAAATAGATAATAAAATAAAATAAATATGCATTCTTTGGGGTTTTAGAGAGGAAGAAAACTTTTTATTTCTGCTCGTGGCAAATGGTTTCCTAAACAAAATTCTTCGTGCTTTTTGGGGCCAGTGACTGAAGGCTTCCCATAACACAAGGCTGTGAGCAGGGCTGCAGGAAAACTATTCTACTTTGGCTGCTGAAATGGACATTCCCTGATGTAAGTTAGCAGCCTTGCCAGCATTTAGCCAGAAATGTCCCCTCTGGCCTACTATTTAAATAATCAAGTGCATGAGAGATGAAGGTGACTGCCCCCTGAATTCCCGTGGAGTTTTAGCATGCGATTCAGGGCTGAGAGATCAAGACTTAAATCCAAGTCTTGGTGTCAAGTCTGAAATTGGCAGAGCCTGCTCTTACTCAGGTAACTCTCCTCACCAAAGGCCTAAAAAATGCTTCACTGTGAAGGGTCTCCCCCCTCTGGAATGCCTCCAACCTGGACTTGATTCTTTTAGAGCATCAAAGGCCAGAGTAATTCCCACAAGATATAAGGTATGCAAAGGCCTCTATGCTGTTTCTCTAGCTTACTCACCAGAGAATGAATTTTCTGTTGAAGCAATATTTTAGAAACCCAGCACTCATCCTGAAATGGGCAAGTTTGGAAGTGGGTTTGAAGTCAATTCTCACTTAAGTGACCACAGAGGTCTGTTTTGGCTGAAAAAATATGATATGTTAATTAGCAGAATGGCTTTTCTAAGGAAGTAAATGTGTGAAAGCTTTTTAATAAAAACCGCTTTGCATACTGCAAAGCTTTTAAATTAAATTGCGACAGAATTACAGCTGACACTGAGCAAAATTGTTTGTGACTTTTTGGCTTGTTTGTTGAAAAAAATCTGGCTGGCTTCTTGAAAGATAGCTGGTGGCTCTTTATGGTGCCCTGTTGCACAGTTTTAAAGAATAAAATTAAAAAATACGCTCATAACAGAAATGTATAGTCTATGTCTTATATCTCCCATAAAACTTAGTCCTGCTGAGGTACTCACAGTAGCATTTTTTGGACTTGGCTCAATTTGTCATGGCGTTATGCTCTCATTGCTCCTCTCCCTGGATCGAAATTCAGGCTTCAGAATAAATGAAGTAAAAATATCTCTAAATCAATCATATGTCTAAATAGGTTGTCTATTTGTTCCACACATTTTAATTTTATTTTTTTCCTGGAACAGGCCATGCTAGCAAGATTCAATTTCAAGTCAGGATAAATATATTCAACAAAATTGCTATTGGCAGCCCAAATTCTGAAGTTCTCCTTTTAATTCCTGACAGGAGGAATTCCTGAGGAGCTCCATGATTATATTGCTTGCATGAGGACTTTAACTGAATATGGTGCTCTTGGTGTTTATACCAAAGAGAAATCCTGTATGCAACAAAACAGGGTGTCAACTGAGATTTATGAAAAGCCTGTGGATATTGTAACACCCATCAATCATTAACTCTTGAAGTTTTCCATAAAAGACTTAAGATTTTTAAAGATAACAAACATAGGCTTACATGGTACACCTCTGCATGTATTTCAAGAAGTTGTCAGGGAATGCTGTGACCTTGAAAGATAGGATGGTGTAAAGAGCTACAAAAATAAAGGACTTTCTTTACTTTCAGTTACAGTAAAATAAATCCGGGACCTTTTTATCACCCACTAGATCAGTCATGCCTTTGAGAGTCCTTCTTGTGCCTCCCTAAATAAGAAATATCTACATTTACAATGGCTTTGTTATTAGTATAGTAACATTGGTTTCAAGTCTGAAGAGAACATTAGCAAGGAATTTCCTAGCTCACATTAAGACTGTGAGAAAACAAGACCGGGAGACTTAATGTCTGCAAGAGTCATGGAAATGAAAATGTCAAACAGAAGGAGAAATTCATAGGAACTGCCCAGCAGCACCACCAGAATTCGTTTTCCATTTCCTTGTCTTAATTTTTAAACATACGTCTGAATGATGGTAATTACGCAGAAATTCTCACTAGTCATAGTATTTCCTACAATTTAACCTGCTCAGAGGGGAAAAATGCTGATATTAACTTTATATTAACTTTTAGATGTAATTCCTACTTCTTTTGATTACTGAATGAAACATTTTAAATAACAGGAATAAACAACAAACCACCATATTAAAGATTTGTCAGAAATAAATACAGAAGTCTCAGATCTCAACAGCTGCTTTTTTTTTTTTTTTTTTTTTTTTTTTTTTTTTTTTGTTTAAGGGGGAAGAAGACATTAGAGTTAGAATTAAATTCAACAGATAAGAAAGAGGGAAAGGAGAGGGAGAAGGAGAACATAGGAACAGGAAGAGAAGACTTAACAGAGTTGATTATGTATCTTTGTTAAGATGTAGCTTTATACAGTACCTTAATCAGCAACAAAAATACTTGGAAACTGTTCCTATAGATGAGCATCAAGTAGAACACCAAAAAAAGGAATGCCTGAACACTTCAGGGCTAACCAATAATAAGCATGTTATTAAGGACATTATACAAATGCCTCTTGAACACTGACAGGCATGAGGCATCAACCACCTGCCTAGGCAGCCTGTTTCCATGCTTGACCACCCTCATGGTAAAGAAATTTTTCCTCATGCCCAGTCTGAACCTCCCCTGATGCAGCTTTGAGACGTTCTCTCAGGGTCTGTTCTCAGGGAGCAGAGACTGGCACTTCCTCAGAAAGCTGCAGAGAGCCATGAATAAGTTCGTCTCTTGGCCTCCTCTTCTCCAGGCTGACAACTCTTATGTCCACAGGACATGCCTTCCAGCCCTTGTACCAGCTTTGTTGCCCTCCTCTGGATGCATTCAAGCACCCTGACATCCTTTTTATGGAGCCCAGAACTGTGTACAATATTAAAAGATGAGGCCACAACACTAAATACAGCAGGAGAATCACCTCTCCTGACCAGCTGGCTGTGCTGTGTTTCATGCACCCCAAAATGCAGTTTGCCTCTTGGCTGCCAGGGCACCCTGCAGGCTCACATTGAGCCTGCTGTCGACCTGCACCCCCAGAGCCCTTTCTGTTGAGCTGCTCTCCAGCCACTCATCTCCCAGTCTGTGCCTGTATCAGGCATTACACTCTCCCAGGTGCAGAACCCAGCACTTTCCCTTCTTGAACTTCATGCCGTTGCTAATCACCCAGTGCTCCATTCTATCTAGATCCCCCTGCAAGACCTCTTTTCCCTCCAGGGAGACAACAGCACCTCCCAGTTTACTATCATTGGCAACCTTGCTGAGGATGCACTCCAGTTGTGCATCCAGGTCACTGACAAAAATGTTGAACAGGACTTGAGCCCTGGGGAACACCTTAGTGACCATCCACCAGCCAGATGTAGCCCCAATTACTGCAACCCTTTGAGCAGCACAGTGGTGAAATAGAAGAAACAAATTTTAAGTACATAACAAACCTTTCATATAATTATTACACAGAATGTGCTTAAAGACGTGTAAGTATAATGTTTATGCCAGTGTTTTCCTGAAAATATATATGTATGTACAGTATGCACAAATTCACTTAGTAAATGACTGTATATTGTATATAGACTGCCGGTATTACTAAAATATTTTAGTAAAGTTTCAGACAGTTTTAATAATTTTTATTAAGACTATTTTTTGCCTTTCTCTGACTCTGGAGTAGTTAATTGAGTCTGACTTACACAGCTTAAAGAGAAAATAACTGTTGAAATATGCATGTTTAAATATAATTTACTGGAAACACAGCTGACCTTGACCCAAAATCACATTTTGGAGCCTCGAGCAAACTATGTACTGCTGTCTGCTACGGGTTAAAAATGAATGCCAGATCCTATCACAAAGACAGAACTCCCATTTTCCAGCAGTATAAAACTTTCTTGATGCACAAGCAAGGAATTTTGCATTAAAAACAAACAAACAATTTTTTAGAGGAGTACTTCCATATTCAGATACAAATTAGTACAGATAATTCCTGTTAAGTACAGAGAAACTTTTGTTGACCTACTGTTTTACTACTTAATCAGTTCTGTTCCTTATAATACCTAATGGTGACTGTATGATGGTTGTAGAAACGTATCTGTAGATACATGTTTGCGTGAGGTAGCAATATGGGATATTGTTTGTGTAGGACATCGTGTTTGAGTCATGATAAAAGAAACTGATATGTTCACTTGAACAGGGCCAGACATCTTTGGACACAGAGAAAATAAATAAACACATAAATAAAACACAACAATATTAAACTACCAAGCATTGATGGACTGAAATCTCAAGAATAAGAAAAGGTCTTGAGAAACTCAGCAGTCAATTAACATTTTGCAAAATATAGAGTAAATAGTATAATCTATGATCTTACCGTTCCTGTTGTGCCCAAGGAAAGGTGGTTCATCTGTTGGGTCAGAGGGCCCATCATGCTTGCTGGCTGCATTGACATAGTGTGGTCCATTGTTGGTGTTATCACAGCACCCTGCAAACACATATCATTTACACTTCAACATTTTCCCTTAAAAGAAAAAGCAGCATTCTCTCAGTGAGTGAACCTGGCTGAAAACTTGACATGAATCTTAAAAGAGACTAATATATCTGTCAGAGAAAATATGTTTTGTTCCTATTGACAACCAAGCTACACACATATATTATTTGTACTACTAATGAGGCCATTTTATGTCAGTTCCAATTAAGTGTCATTTTTTACCTCATTACTTCTGACAAACAAATACATATGTTCTTTCTATGATGAATGCTACTGTACATTGCAAAATGCCTGTCGTTTATATTTTTCCATATCCTATATAGACCAATCTTACAGACAGAACACATATGTCCCCAATTTTCTCTGACTTCTAAAACGTTCAGTCTGTGAGATCTTCAACCTATTATGGTAATTGTCTTGGATTTTTCCAGTCTCAATTAAGAACCCTTACTCATAACATTTTATAGCTGATTGAGTAAGACTAGCTATTGACAGCGAGTGTGGTAGTGACACCCATTTAAAACACATACACAGCATTTAAAAGCATTTTTCTTCTCCTCATGAAAAACAAAGACATTAATAACAAACAGCATATGAACTAAAGCAAGAACAAAACTTTAAACAAAAATTAAACAAAAGGCATGCCAGAGCTTTGGAGAAAGCTTCTTTGTCATTCATATTCCTCATTTTTTGCTCTCCCACTCCCCAGGGCCCCATATTGGTAAACTCATGCCTTAGTGACGAGCTGATTTTCCTCATTTCTAAGGTGTAAAATGCTATTTTCTCTATTGGTTGGAAAAAGTCGGTCAGAAAGAGGGTGGTCTGCTCCTTCTCTTGCAGACAGAGAAATAAGGAGGTAATTTCAGCTATTTCATCATATGGAATAGCTCTACTTTGTGCATACTTGTGTGAATACATTAGAAATTCGTACACAGAACCACTGCATTAAAAAGCATGGGAAAAGGTGGGTGAATCCATTTTTCACAAGGAAAGTTAACACTTTTTCTTTGAGATCGCTGATAAAACCCACTTGTAAACAGGAATCTAAAATAAACCGGTTCCAAAAAAAGCATAGCAGACCTCTTAAGTATCTATCTCACATTTATGTAGACCTATGTGGCTGCCATGCCAAGCACCAGATAAAACCAAAGCTTTCAAATTTTCAGTTGCACATTAAAAATAAACAATGATAACAACAACCACCAATGCTGGGGGAAGTACCAATCGATTTTTATTTTTTTTTCTCACCTCCCAGTAATATTTTGTCTATGCACATCCTATCTGAGAAACTGAGATTTCACAGTCTCCGCAAACTTGTTACTTGCATGCAAAGACGAAGAGGAGGTAGGTTCAGCTTGGTCAATCCTCTTTGTAATGCCTCAGCATACAAAATACATACACACTTGTTTCATGTCACATACTGGATTACACTTCTTGCACTGACAACGGTCCCTAGAGAAATTTGGCAAATTACTAAGAATACCTTAAATGGAGGCTGTATCTGTCCTGTTTCCAAATAAATACTTATAAAACTAGCCGATCAATGTGCAAGTATCAAACTTGCAACACTTGTGAATACTTTTGCATCTTTCTTCACTATACTAATTTGTACTGGTTTGCAGCAATTACAATGATTAACCCATAGATTAACTCATTCTAATGAGCTACCACTGTGCTGACCTCCTTTGCTAGCAGGGGTCCTTGCAAATCAAGATAGTCACAAACTTCCACCTGCAAATTTCTTTCAGCATAGTGGGGTTAATATACTATTAAAAACGTTCTTCTTTCTTCATCACATGTCATTGTTTTTTTTTTTCACGCTGCTCCTCTCTTTTTGGTGAAAAATCTGCCCTTTTCCTGGAAATCTGATATCTGCTCTGCGGGACATACACTCACTCTGTCCATTCTGCATTCACCACATTGTCAGTGCAAGTGTCTGAATTAACACCATGCCCAAGGAAAGATATGTTCAAAATTCAGTGATCTGGGATACCAGGGCTGCACCTGTAGAGGAGCACACAGCCTGACAGGGCCCTGGGACTTGGGCATCCACCTGAACTTCGGTTATGATAAGAAATCATGAGCATTATGCCTAGAACAACCCACACCACCAAACATTTTTACTGTACCAAACCATAAACGCTTAAACCAAGTTTGTCAACTGAAAAAGTTTTCAGTTCCCTCTACAAGCAGTTTTCTCCTTTGGCTTAGGGATGGACAATTGCCTCAGAGGTTTCAGTACAGACCACACTGTGTTGTGTCATGGGATAAGCAGAAAGTCACAGCCACACCACAGCTTCACGTAGCCCTGCACTGCTGGCAGTAGTGGCTGTAATTAATTTAGGATCTCCCAAAGCCTTAAAATACCTACTATTCTTTTTAGAGATGGTTATTGCAAAGGTATGGTTGGAGAAACTTGCTTTGATTACAAATGTGTCAGATTGAAAACTATGTATAAATTCAGGAATCTGAAAATGAAGGAAGGGCAGAAGTGAAGAAAAGTCTTACTTATTAGTGTAGCAAACACCAGGACCAGACACACAATGGAAGAATCTGATAAAAAATGTTTTTCACTAACTAGTAAGCAAGAGAGTTTTGCAAATAAAATACTCACTTAAACAGGGACTGGAGAGAAAATACATCAAGGACAAAAAATGACTCAAATATACTATATATACACTACTTTTAAATAGAAAATGCATATATTCTGGTCTCTAAATATACACTGTTTAAGATGTTAGGAAAAAGGGTTGGGACAACAAATCAGGGATCTGCAGCTTTCATGAGACAGCTTAATGTGTTTGAAACTGACAGTTACCTAGAGCAGAGAATTACATGCATTTGCCAGTCCATTAATTCAACAGAGTTTGCAGAATCCTCTTGTGATCACATAGGGAAAAAATTATACTTAATTAAGGAAATATCGTCTGGTTGTTAGGGTGACACCCAGTCTCCAGACCATAATGCGTTTCATAATACATGTTGTCATGTCCGTCCATATTCAACTTATTTATCTGAAGAAGACAATGATGTCTTGCATCAGATATTACCATCATATTAAAAGTAATTTGATTCGTTGCAGTTTATAATAGGTAGCTGCTGATAAAAGTCTGCTTGGTTACTGGCAAAGGCTGCAGCAAACATACTTTTCATCTTCATCTGCTTGGATGTCTGATTTTACTGAGTCTGTGAGCTTTATAAGGAAACATATGAGCATGGCATAATACTACTGAAGGCCAAGCTTAGCTGAAAAACCTGCAGGAAAAATTATGATGAAGTTTTTGCCACTCTCATTGCCAAAGCAAGTAGTTGGCCTGCCAGTTCCTTAGGTCTGCCCCTGTTGCCTCAGAATGATTACATTTTTCACAATTCCTGCAAGAAACCGGTTACTATAATGCCTTTGAAATTTGGCAAGATATTCTTGGCATATGATTTGTCAAACAATTCTGTCAGTGCTATGCTGGCTTAAAAAGAAATGAAGATTAATAGGTCAAATGGTAATGAACCAATGACACAGAAGAAAATGTATGATTTTTGCAACACTGCAATAAACCCAAGATCATTTCAGTGACATATAGACTTAGATTCCCCTGCACTTCATTTGAAAGGACTCGCTGTTTTAAAATGTTCTAAGCTCTGTGGACATACCTTTCATTAAAAAAAAAAAAAAAAAAAAAAAGTATATTTATTTCTGTGTATTTCCCAGTTTATCACTTGCAAAGAAGGATGCCTGCTTTTACCAACTACGAGCAGTGTACTCTTCCTGTATGGCAACAAACTGAAACCACAGGAAGAAAACTAAATACAGCCTGTTTATTATATTAAGTGAACTATCCTGAAGTACTTGCCAATGCCAAAAGACATCATTTGTAATAAAGTTTATATTGATGCGGTGACACATGCCACGTTCTGAGCCTTGAAGGCTGGGAAAGGGACATCAGATATAAAAAGTGTATTAGGGGCTTTAGCCAGAGAGAGTTCACTAACTGAGTGATGCTCTTGGGGGCCGGTGGGAGGAAGGATTAGTTAGTCCCAGCTTTCTAGAATAATGAACTGTATTAAAGGCTTCTGTTTCACTCCAGTGTTCTCAAACTGATATTGGATTTAAGGCACAAATACCAGCTGAATAAATAGTTTTTGAAGCTTACAGTAAGCATCAGCTTATTTTAAAATTTACTTTATTTAGGAAGTTCTAACAAGTTAAATATACTCAAAAATTCTACCTTGTAAATACTGGACAATGTGAAGTCAAAAAACATTACAGCAGCAAACTTACTTTTCAAATTATTTCAAAGACACACTGTGCAGTCATATAACCATTGGGTCATTCCATTTGAAAAAGTTATTACCATACTACCAAGTGAATGTCTTTATGTTATCAAGAACATGTTGTTTCTTGGGGTTTTATTAAACTGACTGAAAGGATGACTTTCCTCAAACTTATCAGATCAGACTTGTCTATCAAGAATTAATATGAAAAAATCCAACGTGCATACTTTTTTTTTTCTTTTTTTTTTTTTTTTTTTTCAGATAGATGTACTCTCTCTGCATGCAGAATAAATGACAGCCATATTTCTATTGGTTTACTTCTCAGTCTAGACTGGGCTGCTCTTACAGGCAGCAGAAAACATATAGTCAGTCCCCTTGTTATTGCAGCGAGCCATGAAGTCCTCCGAACTGGCTGTTAAATGACCAGCCTTTCATGACTACAGTAGGGACACCAAAGGTAGCTGTGAAATCCTCTGCCCTTTATCGTCACCTTTGCTGTATATACTTGTTGATATGCCATAAATACCTATTCTATTTAAAAATCAAAGAAAACTTATTTTTATACTTTTTCCTCTTTCTCAATGAAAAGTTACCAATTGCTTTGGCATTTACTGGATGATCAGAGATTAAATTATTATCTGAGTATAATGAGGAAGATCGGCCAACAATCTATATTCTGCAAAGCTTAGGATTTGGTTTCATTGCACTGCATTGTTGAATTTAAAGGCTTGCTAAAATGGGGAAACGAACAAGGAAGCACAAATACTGCACTGAATTCAAAGCAGCTTTAACTTTGGAATGGGAAAATGCTCCTATAGACCTTCACCAACTCTGAGTACTGTTTCTGTGACAAATAATAAACTACAACCTTGTAATATTTCTAATTTCAGGCTTAAATTCAAATTCTTATCTGACATCACCTTCATATTTTAGTCAAATTTCTTTGCGAAAATGGACAAATTTGCTTCTCCGTGCTTACTTTTTTTTCTTCTCTGTATGTTTGAGAACTTCTTTCTTCAGCTGGAATTACATGTCATAAGTAAAAGAGAATTACTTCCAAGAAGTAACTTGTCCTAAAGGATTAAGTATCGTAAGTTCTGTAAATAAAGAACAAAGATGACCCTTTCATATGCTTCATCTTTCCTACAACAATAGTCAATGTTCTCAAGTGTTTTTCCCCACTGATTTTCTTGCTTGTAGCTATCTGTTCTGTCTCTTACTTTGAAACACAGATTTTGGTAATATACAGATACTAGCATGCCCACATCTCTCAGTGTCTAAAGTGACTTTCACGTGGTGACTTAAATCTTTCTACCCAAAATAAGATCTCAAGAGAAAGTCCGTTGAAGAAAAGTACAGTATTTATGAAGGGAAAATATAATTGAATGACTGCAGGGTCTCTGATGCACAATTTGATAGCCCTGTGCTATACCTTTGCTCTTATCATCTACGCACACAGGCTAGACCACAAGCTCAAGTGTTCCCTTTATACTGTGAGGGAAACAGCAGTTTTAACACCCTTCTCCAATTTGCCACAGGAATAAAATAAAGTTACTGATACTACTTGCCTGAAAAAAAAAAAAAAAGCCCTCCCCATAACATGAAGGGGCCTGTTGCAGGTAGGACATGACCTGCTGCATTGGGCATCCAATCTTGCTGCATCCAGCAAGAGCTGGAACAGGCAGAAAGGCTACAGACAGCTCTCGGACACTCTTCTGATCCACTCTAATGGGGAACACATTTCTTTTGCTTTCTTCCTATCCTTTGGTTTATAAGTGCAGGTAGCTGTATGCTGGTTTTGTATAACACTGCAATAGTGCTTTTGCTCTTTCAAGAACAGTTATTGTTAACAAAAATATCCTCACAACGCTCATGTGAGGCTTAGCATCCCCTGCCGACAGAGGAAACACAGAGGCTGTGATTTACCCTAACCACTGGAGCATGCAGAACAAATCTTCTCTCCTTCCCACTGTCAGATTTCACACACACAAAAGTATCATTTTATTCCATGTCAAAATAAGTACAGATTTCAAAACCTCAGTGCTATTAACAAAAACAAGTCTTTATTTCCTGCACAGAACTCCTGATCTATACCTAATTAACGTGTGACACATGCCAAAGCATTGTGCTTGGCAATTCCATCCTGTTTATGCTTTTAAGCATATTTTCTGATGTGGACTAATTCCTTCAACCACTGTTTTCCAGGAGCTGACATGCCATCCTAAGAAGTGGGAATCAGGAGTCACTTTGCTGTAGACTAGCTTTTCTCTGGATTAGAATGGAGTTTCACCTATTAAAGTGAAATCCCAATAAATTTCCTCTGAGCTGTTCTGCTATGTTCTAACCCTTCAAGCCTATAACCATGTGAGAAAATTGACTAGATGGCACATCTTTTTCTAACAAGGTGCAAAATGGAAATTATTAAACAGCACAATTAAAGCACAAGTCAGCATTGGTGTTTAGCCTAAATTTTCAATTTCTTGTCTTAATGGGTTAAAAAAAAAATCTTTCAAAAAGAATGCTATATTTGCATTTTCAATAATCTAATACTTTATCTACATACACATCTGTGTATGTATATACACCATATAATTTTGTATAGGAAAAAAAATGGTATCGCCGTTTGTATTACACTCACTGAGGCTATTGGGTTAGTTATTTGACACTGGTTTTTGAATCACAAAATCATATAACCACTTAGTTTGGAAAGACCTATAAGATCATCTAGTCCAACCTTTAACCTAGCACTGCAAAGCACCATTAAACCACATCACTAAGCTCTATATCTAGATGTTTTTTGAAGACCTCCAGGGATGGTGACTCAACCACTTCCCTAGGCAGCCTGTTCCAATACTTTACAACCCTTTCAGTGAAGAAATTTTTCCTAACATCCGACCTAAACCTTTTGTGGCGCAACTTAATGCCATTTCCTCTTGTCTTATCACTTGGTGTTTGGGAGAAGAGAATGATCCTCACCTCACTATAGCCTCTTTTAAGGTAACTGTAGAGCATGATAAGGTCTCTAAGCCTCCTTTTCTCCAGGCTACATCCACAGCCTCACTCTCATCCACCAAGTAGATCACCTTGTTGTAGAAGACCAGGTGCATCAAGTAGGACCCGCCTTTCATAAACCCATGCTGACTAGGCCTGATCACCTGATTGCCCTTCAGGTGCTCCATGTTGGCACTCAAGATAGTCTGTTCCATGAGTTACCCTGGCACTGAAGTCAGACTGAAAGGCATGTAGTTTCCCAGATTCTTCTTGCAGCCTTTCTTGTAGATGGGCATCACATTTTGCTAGCTTTCACTTCACAGGGACCTCCCCTGCTAGCCAGGACTGCTGATAAATGATGCAAAGCAGCTCGGTGAGCACTTCCACCAGCTCGCTCAGTACACCCAGGTGAATCCCATCTGGCCCCTTAGACTTGCATATCTCTAAGTGGAGTTGCAGACCACTAACTATTTCCTTGTGGATTATGAGGGCTTTATTCTGCTTCCTGTCCCTATCTGCCAGCTCAGGAGGATGAGTACTCAGAGAACAACTGTTTTTGCTGCTAAAAATTGAGACAAAGAAAGCATTAAGTACCCTAGCCTTTTCCTCATCTCTTTTCACTATGTTGCCCCTCACATCCAACAAAAAAAAGGAGATTCTCCTTAGTCCTCCTTTTCTTGTTTATGTATTTATAAAAACATTTTTATTGTCTTTAACAGCACAAGTCAGATTGAGCTCAATTTAGGCCTTGGCTCTTCTAATTTTGTTCCTGAACAGCCTCACATCTTTGCAGTCCTCCTGAGTTGCCTGCCCCTTCTTACAAAGGTCACAAACCATCTTTTTCTTCCTGAGCTACAGCCACAGCTCTCTGTTCTGCCAGACCAGTCTTCTTCTGCGCTGGCTCGTCTTTCAGCGTGCAGGGATGGCCTGCTCCTGCACCTTTAATATTTCCTTCTTGAAGAATACCCAGCCTTCCTGGACTTCTCTGCCCTTTAGGACTGCCTCCCATCGGACTCCACCAAGTAGTCCCCTTAACAGGCCAAAGTCTGCCCCCTGGAATTCGTGGGTAGCAGTTCTGCTAACCACTTTTCCAATTTCTTTTCCAAGAATTGCAAACTCTGTTAATTCATGATTGCTATGTTCAAGATGGCCTCCAACTTTCACCTCACCCGCAAGTCCTCTATTAACAAGTAAAAGATCTGTCAGGGCACCGTCCCCAGTTGGCTCACTCACAAGCTGTGTCAGGAAGTTATCTTCCACACACTCTAGAAACCTCCTAGACTAGTTCCTCTCTGCTGTGTTGAATTTCCTGCAGACATGAAACTTACAGTCCAGGATTTATGATGACACTAGAAACTAAACCCAATAGTGATTGTTTAAATTTCCTATTTCTGAGCAACATTCAATAAATATTGAATAAGACCTTCTGCTACTGGCTAAGAACATTTACTTACTTTATTTTACTCAAGGAAATATGCTTGAAATACATGAAGAAATGCCTAAAAGAAAGACTTGCCTTCGGAGCTTGAGTTTGGATGCAGAGAGGCAGAGTTTGCTGGTGATATGAGAGCATGTTTAATGTGGTAGGACCTTGGCCTTCCCTGGAATTGAAGTGTTCCAGGCAAGGTGAGGCAGCCCTGCCTGTCTGTGCGTCTCTGCGAAGTCATGACAACAGACATTTGATCAGACCAAATGTCTGAGGCACTGTGCCGTTGATCTCTGCTTTTTTGGCGAGATTTAGTACATAGGTCATTTGCCAGGCACCAAGAATGGCTAACTGGGTTTGGAGAGGAAATGTCTGTAACATTTTTTCTACGTTCACTTCTAGCCTCAATACTGCAGCGGCCAGTGACAGGAGATCATCTGCGATATCTAGCAGATGTGCTGTGTTTCATTTCCTGCCTGAAACCAGGAGGGATTTGTTCTGTGTGAGCTGCAATCTACCGGCTGTGCTGGAAGAAAAGATTCACTCATTAGAAGGACAAACACTGACACTGGGAGACATCAGAAATGCTAAGGAACTGGCTAACAAGAGAAGGGAAAGAAAAAAAAAAAAAAAAAAAAAAAAGGAGAGAAGACTAAGTAGTTAATATAGCCCTATGTATCAACCAGAGGTAAGATGACAAAATGACATCCTACACAACTGGAGCCAGAAGAAAATGGTACAGCTGTGCAGGGTATTAACTCGATAACACTAGAAGGACCTGATTAGAATCACAGTCTCAGATGGAAATGTCTGAAATATAACCAGCTTTCCAAAGAGTAAGGCACTAGTACTTGATGAAGCCCCAAGGAGATGTGCCAACGTGGCAGACAATAGAGTTCTCCTCTGTGAGATCCCTAATCCCTGAGAGGACAACAGGAAGAATGGTCAAGGGGTATGTGGATATCAGGGTGTTTCCCTGGACAGGCTCTTTACGATAGATGGTCAATACAAATGAGAATGAGCTCATGGTTCTCACACAGTTGCTCACAGACTGCATCATGCCCCTTGTGATGTTGAGCCAAATGTAATTCTTAAGCAGTTGAGAGTTAAATCCCAGGCCAGGCTCAAATCCGAGTTGTACCCTTAAAGCCATGCTGATGTAGATTCTGCCAGGTTATCCAGCTATCCAGCTACAGGAGAGGACAGAGCCACCTGGATCTGCTGAGGCTGATACTGCTGCTCTGGAGTTCAGCTACAAATTCAACCTCCATCCTTCATGACAGCATGATGTGGAGCACTGTCATCTCTTGCCTATAAATTATGTCTGAACTCCTTTTTATGCAGCTCCTACACAAAGGAATAATAAAGGTATGGAGGCTGAGAAAATCATGTTCTTTCCCTCTCCATCTGAGTTCCCCAATTTTAATGATTTTAAGTTCTGGAAGGCTGATGAGGGGCAGAAATATCCACATCATCTTACCATGAACCCTTCCTATCCTACCCGTTAGGAAAGACAGAAAGTAGAGAATGATGGAAATGAAACCATGAGTGAGTCATGTATTTTTCTGAAGACTTGCTTCCAATCAATAATAGTTTTCAGACAGAAGTTGATAGGTGGAAATTCTGTACTAAGTTACAGTTCATATTATATATCAATTCAGTTCCAGAACACAGTGGTTCATTCTGATCTGGAAATCCAGAAAAGCCTCCTCATTAGAGAGGACAAATACAGAAATCAGTATCTCTGTCATGTTCTGTTAGATTCATAATCTGTTATGTTAGATTTAAACACAGCCCTCTCTGACACAATAACCAAAACTATCCCAGCCCTGTCTCTACTCTCATTAAAAAGAACAAGTTTTCAGAGCTTAAACACCCTGCCCCAGGTCCCAAATTGTGTTTAATTTTCTGGACTCTTCACCACAAAAGTAACCCCTCAGGGAAGGGCATGGTGAAATGCACTCCATTCAGTATTGGGATTTGCCCTGTGACTGATTAAGCCTGTCTACCCAGCAGAGCCAGCTTGGTGACAGACCTCGAAAACAAGACTGAGCTACGAATCTTCAATAGTGAAGACTGTGAATTCCTATGCTTCCCTTGTGCCTTTACAAATTTTAACCATGTTTTACCTGCTGTTAGCACTCATTTTACAAGCCAATTGCTACCAACATGTGGCTTTTGCTGCACCTGGACAACTCCACCATCTTCAGATGATACCCTCAGTGACATCTGTGCAGCTTCCCATCGTTTTGAACGACCAATAATACATGCACAATCTGGGCAAACTGGGGCTTCAAAAATGTCCTTACCTAAAAATTTTACAACAATCACAGAATGGCTGAGGTTGGAAGGGACCTCTGAAGATCATCTAGTCCAATGTCCCTGCCAAGCAGGATCACCTAGAGCACGCTGTGCAGGATGACATCCAGGTGGGTTTCGAATATCTCCAGAGAAGGAGACTCCACAACCTCTCCGGGCAACCTGTTCCAGTGCTCTGTCACCCTCACAATAAAGAAATGCCCTCTCTTATCCAGCTGGAACTTCGTATGCTTTTGTCTCTAATGCATGAGAGCAAAAGAAGACAGTAAAGCTGGTGGCAGGCAGCACAGGGAGCAAGCAATTCAAAAGTAACCACAGTTAAATCAGCGAGGTAAAACTGATGTAAATGGAATCAAACCCAAGCCATCACTTTTGTATCAGCAGTCAAAAAATGGAGGGTGAATACATTTTCTAAGTAAAAATGGGATATTTTAGTCCTCATTTGCTTTAAGGTACTTCCAGTGAAATCAGCTTGTGTGTAAGCCTTCCTTCTACCAAGGACCTCTACGTGCTTTACAAACAGGGTGATATACATAGATCTCAGGAGCTGGCCTATTATGGGATGGGTATGGATCAACATTTGAATTTTCCCAAGTCCATGAGTGTTCAGACTAGGGGTGCAACCTGGGTCATTGCAATTTCTGGCCCTAAGGAAACAGGTGGTTTTGATCACGTACTCCAGTTCAAATTAATTAATAAAAGGAATCATTTAATCTCTCAATTTATACTGTGAAGAGTTGAAATAATTAATAGAAATGGTTAGCCTAAGTCGACTTTGCTCCACACTTCATTTATTTTCTTTCCAAGGAGGATGAAAATACTGAGGAAACGCACTTAGATCTGACCCTTGTGAATAAAACTTCATTGTGCAAAGTGGTCCAGTCAAGTTAAAAAATAGACATGAAAAGTTCAAAAATGATAGATTTTGGATATTACTAAGCTAAACTGAATAAAAAGTAAATAACTGACCCTACAAGGATTACTTATTTTCTTTTTAATACATCTGTACTGATTAAGAATGACTAAATTGAAATATTTCCCCTTTTTTTGTCCAGATAAAGTCACTCTTGGGCTGAGATCTTCCTTATAAAGTTTCTGCCTGGAGCACATTTTTACAGCTGAGTTATTATCCTTAAAATATGAGTTCATACTGGAAATGCTGGCAGCCCTCTTAACTATTGTATAGCAGCGAGCACAGCTGTAACATGTTAAATATGTTGAAAGTACATGGGGGGAACAGAGTGGCTCAGAGGGCTGGTAATAGAATAAGGAGTCCCAATGCTGGGTCACCGGGTTCGGTTGTTGCTGAAGTTTGCTGGGACTGAAAGTCATTATCAAGCTACAGCTGTTCAGTTCTGTCCAGGCATCAGCTACCCAGAAAGACACACTCTCCATCACAAAGAGACATCACTGCGACTGGTGGTGTCCAACAGCCTCCCCTAGGGCAGGAGTCAGCTCCATGTAGGAGAGCACTGATGATACGAAGGGGAGAGGCTTGCATGGTCACTGCCAGATCGATGGAGAATGTTTACCTGTCACTGCTGTGTCTTTTCAGGATGTTCTTCTTTATCAAAAACTTGTTAATTACCAATGACTGGTCCCAAAACAGCCCGTTTTCTACATTACGGAATGGAGCACATCCATCCCATCACACTGCCAGTTTCAGAGGAATTCTGGTGATACTGGTTAAATGAAGACAGAAAGCAGATGACAAGGTACTTTGTCAGCTTCCCAGTTATTGGAATGCCTAGAATGACCAAATACTTTATTATTACGTCTCTCTACACTGACAGCTGGTAATCTCTCGCAATTTGCCTCACATTACAATCCATTTCAACCTACCTCAAAACAGTCACCAATTTTTGCATAAGCAGATAAATACAGAAAGATCTGCATATTTCAGATTCAGGCTACCTCCTCAAAAGCAGCCTTTTGTTCATCAATGAAAGGACCCACCAAAGCAACGTGGACAAATGAAGTCTGGTTTGGCTGCTTCATTTTTCTAATGTGAATGGATTTATTGGAATAAATTAGGCAAGTCTCTTTGGCACCCGTTATTTATATGTGCTGCAGTAATATCTTTAAAAAGTTTTCATTTGTTATAGGTTTTTGGAGCACCATTTCCTAAGAGCCACTATGTCCAAGCCCATGTGAACACACAGCAGCCTGACCCTGATGGTGATGTTCTCCACACACAGTCTGTCTTGGAGAATTTTAGGTTGAAGTCAGAAATGCTTCTCTGGGATTCTTTTCTGATTATCTTTCAGCTATCTGAATATTGCAGAGGTGCTCTGTTTTTTTATGTGAGAAAAATACCAAAGGGTCTGTTTTATTTTCTCTAACATCTAGAAATCAAACTACCATTGTGGTCAAAAGGATGACACAATGACAAAAAATTCATAGTTCCTAAGGACTATCAAAAAAGAGCAGGTCAAGAATTGTCAAGGTCTTTTTCTGAACTCTGCTCTTGCCCAACAGAAGTCAATTCTTCAGGCTAGCAGGCAGCTGACTAGAAACTGTCTACTACAAAATACTGTTGTCAAAATGTCTTGGGCAATACAGAGAACCTTGCACTGCTGCCAGAGAATAAAAAGCTGGCTGCCACTACTGTGGTGAACGTACTAGAATGAGTCTTTGACCCAAATTGAATGATCAGCCTTTTGGGTGGCACAGATTGGGCAGCTGAGTCAGACGTGAGTTCAGGGAGAAGTTTTTTACACAAAGATAAAAAAGGGCTTTGGAGGAATAATCTGTACTATAAAGCTAGAGAAGAAAAAAAATAATAAAATAAAAGCCAGCCGGACAGTACATGAATATTGCTGAGATGACCTGTAAGTTATTTAGAAAAGACACTTTGAGGGAGAATAAAATATCCTGTGAATTCAGGTCACACGTGGCATATAATTGTGACCAAAAGAATGAAAAAAAAAAAAAAGAAGACCTGTCAAAATGCAGTGTTTCCACCACATTTCAAATGACATGTCATTTCAGAATTTATCTAAATTCGAAGGAAAAAAAAGCCTAAAATTAGTTCAACAGCCCAGAAATGAAAATAAAGATTATAGCTATTTTGTCTTTGTTCTTCTTCTCACCCTCTCCCCATTCCCTCAGTTTTCTCCTGGAGTTGAGTCAAAACAACATTTTCACAACTTTTTCCATGTCACTACCCTCTCCCTCTGCACATTTTCACTTCAGGACAAGTTTTAACATTATTATTTGATTCTATCCACAAAGCCAAATTTCATTATTCACAGAGTACTATATATGTAATAGTCTTGTCAGTCCTAGCCAGAGGCAAAGGGTAGCCTCAGAGGAAAAGGAAACAAGAAACATCTAAAGGAAGATAAATAGGAGTGAGATGATAGGCAAATGGGTAATACTCCCATCTTTTCCTGAGAGTTGTGTGGATAGAAAAAAAGAGGGCTCTAATTAATTCCAGAGTGATGGGGACTCAAGGGCTGGACTCTGTGCGCTGCATGGTTGTGAATCTTCATTCCATTTGAACCCCCTTCCTCCAAAAACCAAACAAACCCTTGTACTGTCTTTGACATCAAAAGACACAACATAACTAACAGCAGATGTTCCGATAAACTCCAGTAGAGACCAGCATCTTGGCAGCCATATTTCTGTTCTGTAGTGGCTTTTCCAGGCACACAGAAAATCCATTTGTGGGCCTAAAAAGTACACAAAATGGTTCTCTTGTAGTATTTATTGTGGTATTTTCTTGTTCTGTTTCTACTATCTAGGAACTGCTGTATCATGAAAGACCCTGTTCAGTAGTTTTTCAGCCCTGTGTCACTATAAGGGATTATAAATCCAGAGTAGTGCATGAATGTGAATGCTTGAAATTGGAGTTAAATGAAGACAAATTTTTAGCAGGAGCCATTTACAATGTCAAGGGTTAAAACCTCCATAAACCAAGAATCACAACAACATACAGATTTTAGCTTAGCGAATTTGAAAAATTTGGCTTAAAATTCTGGGCCCATTGAAATCAATTAGAGCTTTGTCACTGACTTGAATGCTACCAGGATTCCCCACTCTTTTAATCCTCAAAGATGAAGCCGAATGGTACGTTACTATGCAGATATCCAATAGATTTTTATACTACAGACACACTGTCATTAATTAATTATCCAGGCAGAGATTATTTTGCTCTCAGTTTCAGGTTTAGACCTCAATTCAGTGATATTTTTTTCAACAACTCAGATTTAAATTTGGGGTGGTTTTTATTTTCTGCAGTGCTTGCCATACAGGCAACCTATGGCTGCCTGAAGACTTGTTTAACCAAGAAAGACAATCTTATTTTATGGCAAGACAGTCATCTTGTCTAGAAGCTGAAGTAATTAATAAAGATAAAGCCAACCAACCTGGGAACAGGAAGGCAGCAAGTCTAATAACAACTTCCACTATGAAACCGTCTAATAAATACTTGTTATGCAACTTGAGAACAATCCTTAGGCTGAAATGTTGCCATAAATTATTCATATGAAAGTTTTGGACAGTAAACAAATTTATGAAGATAATGATCTCTTTGCAATTCATGAACAAAAAAGGGGGGAGGGGTCAATCCCCAGCATAAATTGCAAAGTGTAAATCCACCAGCTGTAGGCATAAAGTACCGATGCAGAGATTCACTGCAGAAATTGTAAAATAATCCTTGTGCATTTTCTCCTTCCAGAAAGACAGCTTTGAAGAGCAACTGCAATCCAAATAATTTAGCATATTTGCTGTTCTTGACCAGAGCACTAATCACAAGTTGGGAATCAGAGCCTTTGGACTATAATGGTTGAATCAAATCAGAACTGTGCACAGCATTAGCCCCGGTCTGCATAAAACTAACAGCAAGCAAGCGTGAAACCTTTGTTGATACAGACTGCAAGGGGGTTGTTGCAAGTTTGGGAAACATTGATGTACGTTTTTGTTTGATGTACCAAACTGCTTTTCCTCAATTGAGGATCCATACTGAGTGACTAGGTGGTTTAAAAAGCTGAATGAATTTCACAATGGCAAAGTTTACTTCCAGTACATTTATTTAATGGCTCAGGCAACTGATGAAAGGGAAATAAAAATCTGATGAGGAGAAAAAAAATTAGACTAGAATCTAGACTCCCCCAGGACAATTTCTTGTGCTTTGTATCCTCTGTACTGACAGACAACATATTTGCTTTCTAGCTAATTACCAACAAGACTAAAATTTTACATCTTTGATGTGTATGAGATCAAAGAATATTAGGAAATAAAAGTAACATTAACATAATTGTCTTGTACAGCTATAATAAACTATGACGATGTACACAATCAGACACCCTGCTCATCAGGAAAGCATAAACTAGAATCAATTGAACTGAACAAAAATCTCAACTTTGCTTCCTCAGCAGCTTCCCACCTCTCCTGACACCCACCACTTGATCGCAGATGTACAGCCAGCGAAAGATGCATTCTCCCAACAGGCTCGTCTGACGCCCCAAGACCCTCAGGATCTCCTGTTTCATATGTTGAGCTTTACAAAAATGTGCTGCCTCGTGCAGACACAGAAGGCCAGCAGCTGGGAGAGAACTAAAGGACTTCCAGGTCCAAAATCACATATCTCTACTACTCGATCTAAAGGACTAATTTCTATTTGTTTCTTTTACTACTATTGCCCACCTTATATGCATACAGACTGAGCGCAAACGCTCTTTGGGATCACAGTTTGGCAGTGCAGGCTTTTCTTAATGTGCGTATAGGATATGGTCCCCATCCATCAACCCTGTGTCTTAGTTAGTATATTTGCTTTAGAAAAGGAGGAAGGGGTGTTTTGGTATATGCCTGCAACCAATTCATTCTTACCATGGCTAAAATACCATGTTAGCACTACTATATTTTCTTTAAACCATCCACAAGAACAACACTGACCTGTGAAAACCAATAAACAGCTGGTTTTGACTGATCTGTCTTCAATGTTTATACATACGTTGTGCTCGTTTAGTCCAAAAATACCTAGTATTCCTACTTTCTTATCAGCTCAGATGTGAGAAAAAATAAAAGGCAGCCAAAACTAACTGCCTCTTAAGAGTAAAATGAGGTGGGAATGTTTGGACTACTTCTGCTCATTAAGGTGACATGAAAGGTCCACAGCTAGGAGCTGTGAGCTACTCCTCGGAGCAAAAACATTTTGAAGGTTTTATTTGTCATCAGGTGGCAGTGACAATGAAAAACGTCTATTGCACTTTAAGACAGCTGGTAATAAAACAGTGTGGGGAACGACTGACAGAATAACAGTTATTGTACCAATGTAGCTTCTACGTTTTACAGCCACTCAGCTGGAATTATACCATTGTATTAAAAGTGGTTTAGGGTATAAAAAACATTTGGTACAGAAGGACTCTCCCCCTCCCTATTGCTGTATCAGGAATCAGACTAACAACATTTGGGAAAAGCACGTCTTTTGCTTTTTTGAATGTAGGTATTTTTACTGTGCAGTTTTGCTTTAGTTCACGCAAGGGCAAGCCTGAAAATGTTTCCTTGCTGACAACTGCCTCATTCAGCACCCTTGCAAGCAGCTCCCAACAAATCGCAGTCTTCAAAGGCACATTGTTTTTGTTTGTTCTCATTGTAACAGATGTTTTGTATCATGTACTTCAACGAACTAATTCATCTGCAGAGGACCGCCTACTCTGGCTGGTGTGCATCCAGCTGTGGAAATAGCTCAAGTGTCATCTGTGGCCACTTTCATTCCATTCTTCTGATCTCACAGGATCTCAGTGACCGCATCCAAGCCCATAAAAAATAAACAGACCTGAGAACATCCTTTTAAAAAATTTCCAGCGGAGGAGTAATGCTACTCCAGGCAGGAAGCCTTTCTGGAAAGAATGTAACTGATGCTGAAGGAAGATTCACTCAGCTCTGGAAGTCTCCTCCACAACATGCTGTTTTTATCATATGAACTACCCAGTCAATATTAAGAAGCACTGGAGCAATGTCATGTGTGATTTTGATGGTGCTGAGAGCTTCTGACTAACTCAGTGCCATATCAATTAGCCCGAGCACCAGGCAATCAATCACCACTTCCCTAAATGTACTGAGCTCCCATTAGAAGCTGCATATACTGTGAGGCCAGCTCATCTCAGCACACTAAGCACTTTTATATACTGTGGGTCTACCATAATATATTTCTGAAGTAGAAACAAAATCAATCTGAATTGCTCTGGAGTGGAAGCATATCCCATTAATAGCTGTGCACCAGGATTAAAATGTATTAATGGATAAAAAATAGTCTGTGTCCTAAGAAGTCAATTACTGCTTTCTTGAAAGTGACCAAATAAAATATCCAATACTAATAAAGAATAGACTTTCTGAAAATGCCTTTAAAGTCAGCTGGGATCACTTCATCACAAATCAAAACATGTCTGGGATGGTGCAACCATTCCCTGATTAACTTCCTTAGAAGAAGCAACAACAAGTTGTGCTCTCAATTTATTGAGAAGTCGACCACAGCTTCCCACAGGAAATAAGTAGTTCCTGATAAGATGATGATCGTACACTTCAATATCAGATCCACTGGGTTTGCTAATTACTTTCAAACCACTTAGTCAAGTCACCCATTAAGAGGAAATGATTCAATTGCAGACCCACTGAACTGAGAAACTAGGTGACCAAAACACCTTGTAGAGCTTGAATTATCCACCTGTATAAGAGGGCTCACAATATGTCAAACCAAGGAGTTAATTTCGCTTCTGAGAAGCAACTGTGGCTGCATTTAATTAGACAGCTTGGCAGGATTTTTAATACTGTATAACACCAATTATTGGAATATTTCAGAATCATTTCAAAAGACTTCGAAAACCTTCAAGAGAATTAGAGCTTTGTATCAATCATCAGAACTGATTCATCACTTTTAGGAAGTTGCACCCCAACTCTCTTAACTCTGCAGATGAGATTTTAAAACCTGCCGGTACCCATGCTACATTTTAGAGATGATGATTCATCTTTTCACTTCTGATCAGATATACCTGATTCAGATTTGCCATCCAGGTGTACCTATGGGGCAGCTGTTTCAAGGTCTAACCAAATCACAGCAAAAGGCTCAAAAAAAGCTCACTGCAACCCCTGATATTTACTGTAGTTCCTAAGTCAGAGGTTGGCAAATTGACTCACTCACAGGGAAGCTAAACAATTTCACATTAATGTGCAATTAATCTAATTCATCACTGCACTAATTAACCATTGATACCTCGAGTTAAAATGGGTGCCTGTCAGAAGACTCTTTTGGGACTTCTTAGTCTTTGTCTGCCACACATTCTAACCTTCTGACTGTTCTGTTGTTGCCTGGCTTGGGCTCCCACTTTGGAACATGTCATAATGATAGATACCATTCTTTGAAATAGAGAAAATACTTCTCAGAGGGAAACCACTATATTTGAGCAAAATTACTGTCCTTTAGAACATATAACATACAAAAGCAATGCCTGTGTGCCTGCGACATGCCTAGGACTTATACTGGATATTGGTATTATTAACTTCAAAGAGTTTCACCACTTCTATTTATCCACATGGATTTTACCAGCACAAAAGAGTTAACATAGCCTTTTCTTCCATGAAAAGAATTAATGTGGCATAATACCAGGTTACACGTAGTCCCAGCTTGGCCGAGAAATTGAAAAGAAAGAGCAAGGCACAATCTTATACCACTTGACACAACAGCACTCATGGCATTCTCCCACTTCCTCCTTTACTTCTCTGTTGAACAAAATGATGAAAGGAGGCTCAAAGAGAATGCGAGTACATTGGCATACCAGGGAGACAAGCCCATATCATCATCACAGAAATGGCAGCTGCAGAGACGCTTACTCCCTATTGCTTCTCCCAGCATGGTGCAAGTCTGGACGATGCTAACTACAGATCATGGCTAAGCACTGGAGCCCATTCCCTCAAAGCTATGACCTACACTGGCATTTAACTGGAAGAGAGATATGGGTAGCATGTAAAACACCAAGAAGAATGATAAACAATGACCACAATACATCTAGTCCTCATGATAGTAAATTCTCTCAGATTATGATACCTAAAACTCTCCAAGCTCTATTGTACAATCTTTACAACAAGCTCATTTGGCTTCTAGCAAAATCACCTCCAATATTCAGAATGAGTGTCATTTATATACATTATTTTCTTTATATTATCCTAGGGGAAACATCCATGGTTACTATTCACTGACGTACAAAGCCCAGAAGCTCAAAGATGTGCACACCATGCACAAAGTCCCAGCAAAAGGCTTCTTGGTTTAATATCTGAAACTGAATTTTGTCACCATCGGAAAAATGGTCTGGATTTACTAGCTTGGAAAGTGGAGGCAAAACAAAGAAAGGAATAAAACTAGTACAGAGGGCCTGAGAGCTATCCCTAGAGAACTGCACTTGCTTGTATCATGAACAGTGGTACAGATCAGAAGTAGGTTTGCTGTTGTGAGTCCAAATCTGGGCACGAAGCCCTAACTCCCATGTGGTAGCAGAAACAGCACCAAGGCTACCTTTACCTTTCCAGAACAATTTCTTTCCCCCTCATCTCCCTGCCCTAAGCACTGACTAAATTTGGCCCCATAGTCACCTTCCATTTAAATCAATGTCACCAAGGGGTTGAGCACCTGTGAAGATTTAGGCTGAAATGTTATCAAATCGGATATCAAGTGAAGGCTCAGGCATGTGAACTGGGTGCTACTGTCTGCAGAAGGCAGCATGAAAGCAGGAGGACTGCACAAGTTTTTCCCTTCAAATTCTTATTATTCCTGTGCTGTTTCCGAGGGGAAGATGTGGCCTGTCGCAGCTTTATCTATCATGCCAAGAGGCTTTGCAGGTTGAACTTGGAGTGGGAGTTAGCGAGGGAGCTAATACAGCTTTGCTACTTCCACAGACATGAATCAGGGAGAATTGGCACTGCGTCTACCTGTCTATCAGAAACACTCAAACTCCTCCTGACAAATGTCCACCCCCTCCTCTCCCTGAAGTGAGACCTGTGACAAGCACCAGGAAACCCTCATTGCCTCCAACACTTGATCCCCATTCAAAATGAGTACACCTTGAGCAATTCTCCCCTTTCCACAGGGAAAATTTCTTCCAGCAGGAAGAAATGTCAGTGACGCAGTGCATATAATCACGCTCATCCCAAAACACTGCTGGCATTCCCTGGCCACTGGAGCCAGGGCTAGCCAGGAGCAGTCCCAGCAGCATAGATGGACCAGCTTTACCACAGCAGGTTTCTCCCACTACCTGCCACTGGGAAATATGCCACGAGCCCCAACCCTGTCAGATGTGGGACATCTGTAAATGTGACGCCCACCCTCTTGGCTAGGGGCTGGCAATAGACTAGCAATTTCCAAAGCTGCAAGCAGGAGCCTTTTATTGATCGCACTAAAGAGGAAGGCTATCAAGCTGGGAGCTGACACAGACTCACATCCTGTGTGGATTGGGCAAAGAGGGGGTGCATAATGATTTACAGATTGTCGTACTGGAAAAGTACAAAGGCTGTTTGAAAGCAGCCTGCTTGTTGTGTGAATCATACGCAACCCTTTTGTCCCACCACTGAGATCAGTAGCAGGGTGTCAAACCTGTGACCCTCAGCTTTGAGCTGAAGAAATCATCCAAGTTATCCCGGACCAAGCCCTGGATGAAGACTCCACACGTGTTTTTTCTAAGTGTTACAGAGTTCTAGGAGGCAGAAGTAGACATCTGATATCAAGGGACACAATTTTCTTCCCAATTTGAGACGTGTGTGTGGTGCATAGAAAAAAAATACATCTTCCACACATTTGCCCACTCTGAAAAGCACAATAGTGAAGGGCCACACCTGGGATTTTGGAAGTTAGAGACAGGGTTTCTCCTGGACAACAAAGTGATGTTACAAAAACTCTCCGGTAACTTATTTAAAAGGCAGGGAGTGGGAAAGCTGTCAGCAGACATCCTTTAACTAGGTACATTCAAGGCTGTAGTGAGTAATAAAGAATAACAAATTGCATTTAAACCACAGTTAGAAGAAGTGAAATTTCAACCGGTGATTTCCACTTTTCTTTCAGCAATGGGTGATTTGATAAGAAAGCCTACCGTGCTGGAAGTGCATCTCTCCTTGGCAGGTAGTCCAAAAAATGATCATTCAGTGGTTTCACTAAATAACAGCTCAGCACTCTTTCAAAATTCCTCTGACTCTGTTGATATATCACTGTGTTGCACAACTCATTTCCATCAACCTACTATGAAGCAGTCAAGGAATGTTCTGTGTTTATACTATTGCATTTCACTGTTTGCTTTCTCAATCATGTAAGAAAAAGAGGTTGAAACCATACTCTCAACAATGTTGCAGACACCACTGATTCTTAACAAGAAGCTTTTTGACACACACTGTTGAATGCATGGACTTATAACAGTCTTATTCCTAATTTATACTGGTTTGAGAAGAAAACAAGGCCATGAGGTTACAACCTGAAAACTGTAACTCAATGATCAGTCTGCTTAACCTCTTTAGGAGCGAAATCAGTTTAGGAAAGATACACACGATTAGATCTAGATTTGTCTCTGTACTGAAAAGCTTAGGTCAATATTACATTCTTTATAAAGACATTTGATCTGAAAAGAAAGCATTACGGCTAATAGAATAAAAAATGAATGGCAAATACTGTTAGAGCATATTCAATAATGAGCTATTACTTACAATAGCTTGGAAGTTTCTAACTTCCAGGATGTCAAATCTTGGTGTACTTTTATACACTGATACATAAAAAATAAATAAATAATAATAAAATAATAAAAAAAAAGTTTGAACTTTCTCTGCAAAAGTAATTTAAAAATAATTATGTTATTAAGATGCCTCACCAGTTACAGTTGAGGAGGTGTTAATTAGTCAACCACTTACTCAGACACCTCAGTGAGTATATCAGGAATGAACATGGGAGAAAAAAAAATAAAAAAAAGAAAAAAAATAGGACAAAAAATGCTACATCTCACAGACCAGAAGTAAGAGTCACTAAAAATCTCCAGAGAGCTGGCAAATGATATTCAAACACCTAACAAAAGACTTCTCAAACAGATTCATGAAAAACAAGGACAGAGCCCAGAAACAGGCTCCCTATTCAGTGAGGATGCAGTACAGATTAAAGGTAATTCAGAAGCAGCTCCAACAGGACAAGGACTTTGCCTCCATTTCCTGCATGAGTCATCAGACAGCAGTGGCAAAAGCAGCTTTCTGGGAATGAAAGTTTGGGCAGAAGGTTGAATGCAGTCAAAGGAGATGAAAAACCCAAAGAAGTCAATGAACTCATGGTGTGGGTGCGAGAGAAACAAGGAACCAGGACTGGATTTTCTCTACTGGAGAGTAATGGCAGAATGGCACATGTAATCACCGGTCCAGAGGACAGGACTAAAGGGTATTAATGAAGATGGAACATAGATAAACCAAAGATAGAGCTAGCTAACCTCATTTTTTAAAATAAAATGACCTATTTTCTAGACAAAGGATATGTAGCAGATCTAAGCTCTCTGAAGGTCAATAAAATATTTCTGTTAGTGCTACACCAGCAATTACTAAACTTTGGGAATGATAAAGAATTAAGGTAAGGTCACTAAAATCTCCATAATATATATATTTTTTTCTCATCCAATATATAATGCCCTTGAATAATAAAACTTTGAGAAATGACGAGGTTGCAAGGCACTGTCAGCAAAGTGGCAGATTGAACTATCATACAGGAAGAACTGGATTAAACCGAGTAAGGTGCAATTTCATGAAGATAATTAGGCTAATAAATGCTTTCCTTTACAATACAGGAGCATTTGCTGGAAAACTACAAGAAGAAGAAAACCTGGGTATAGCAATGAATTACAGGATGTCTGCATTACCAGAGTCATGTGCACAAGGGAAAAAGATGTTATTTTATAATTTAGCAAAGTACTCCCAGCAAAGAGAAGAAAGTATGAATGCTGTTGTACAAAGAGTTGGAATACTATAAGCACTGGCCCAGAAAAATTAATTCAAAGTGGAACAGATCCAAAGGAGGGTCAATGTGACAGCCAGAAGTACAAAATTGCTAAGTTACTGCAAATGCACAGCGATGTTGGCATAATTAGCTCAGCAAATGAAGATGCAGGTAAGATTTTTGTCTATAAATTCATGTGGTGAAGAGAGAAGATTTATTGAAGGTAAGGGAGAATGTTTGATCAAGAACAGATGGATGTAAACCGAACAAAAGTACCTTCAAGTTGGAAATTGAAAATGCAATTCTAAGCCTCAGAGCAAAGGTGTTCTGAAACAAGCCTCCTGATAGGATTAGCAAGAGGCAAAAAATCAAACTAATTAATCAGGTTTGGGAAGGGATTATATAGCATGCTTCCTGGATAGAGCAGGAATCCTGACTCATAAACTAGTCACTAATTCCTTAAAGGACAATATTATAATTTTTTACACAACTCCTGTGCTAGAAAATCATGATGTAATTGAAAGTAATATATACATTAGCTAATTTCCCTTACTTATGTAAATTGGTCCTTGAATACTCTTGCATAACATAACGGTAATTTATGGTCTCACTTTTTCTAAGAATTAGGAGTGTGCCAGAGTCTCCTTCATCAACTTTTTGCTGCAGGCATGATTCTCTTCTCAGTCTCACTGTTTCACACCTATGTAACTCAATTTTCTTATGTGAAGTTAACTCTTGATTTGTACCAGGGAAAATTAGACCCGACATTTCTTTTTGTAGCTAGGACAGCGTTATTTTACTATTTAACACGACAACCCTAAATATTAATAATATAATTGTGAGGCTGTGTTTAGATGCTCTTGTTCCACCAGGCATTTCAGAAGCATTCAGTAAAAACTATTTAGTGGCATGACAGTTTTATAATCTAAACAGATGGGATTAAAAAAAAAAAAAAAAAGAAAAAAGAAAAAAGACAAATGAGAAACTGAGACTGAGAAAAAAGATGTTTTCTCCAAGGTCATGCACCAGATCAGTGGCAGAAATAAAAGTATTTATTACTAAGTGCTCTAACTCTATGTATATCCTCTGAAACCAGTGCAAAGAAAAGCTGGCTCAGGTCAAAAAGGAGCTCTGGAAAGAATGATTATTGCTATAAATAATATACACATAATATATTGCTATACATAATAGATTATTTATATAATATAATATTTTATATTATTCATATTTATCATAAATATATAAAATATATAATAAATATGTAAATATATAATAATTTATATAATACATAAATATATATAATTGATTTTATATTTGATTTTATAATATATTGCTATAAATAATATACACATATAAATGAATAAATATTCATGATTTCTATTTGGATTTTGCTTCCAATGATAGTGGAATCCTCTGGGACAAAAACCTGTATGAATAGCATACTTAAAATAATTGCAATAATTTGCAGTTTACACCTTGATTCTTCATTACGCCTTCCCCTCCAGTTGTGTCTAAAAAGACATTTTGTTGTAAGCCTACAAATTGACTTGATCCTTCAGTAGCAGGAATTCACATATACAATAGTGAGAGGTTGTGCCTGTCCTTACAGTTCTTTGGAGAAGGGATGCCCTCTTCTCCAAAGCTGCCCAGTGCCTCATCTGTACTGGCAATGCAGATTTTCTGCAGTGCAGCGATGGGATTTAGGAAGCCCAAAGGAGATCCAGGTCCCTTTCTGCTGGAGAACTGTTCTGCAGCAATATCCTCTATCCTATATTATCCACACTATGGAAACAAGAACCGTGTCTCCATCATGGGAACAAGACCCACCACCGCGTGCAGCAGGCACCAACAGTAGATTACTCCCAGCCTTGTCACCAAGTAGTGTGAAACCTCTGCGCTGCCAGAGCACAGAGCTTTTTCAAAGCTTTTCGCTGCCTGTGGCAGATGAAATGCTGCCTTTCCTTTCTACCCTCACAGAACATGCATATTCGGCAATTGCAGTACACAACCATCTGTGTTGCAAGTGGGCTTGTGTCCTGCTTACGACGTGAATATCAGACAAACCTACATTTGCTTAAACAGGAGTAGCAAAGCTGTCACTGCAGAAGCTGAAATATTACCATCAGCTTCCATACAATGGACATTACTGAAAAAAAATAAGAGATGGTCCATGATGGAGGATAAATTTGACAGGACTGTAATATACATGTATCACATGCCTCTCTAGTTCACAGCACACATGTATGAATAACCATAATGCAATACACATGGCAAAATATTTGATGGCGAGCTAAACTGAGAAATCATCTGACAAATTTATATCACATGCTTACCTAACTCACCACTCTGCTGAGCCCATTGCTTTCTGCACACTCATTAATCTAACTCTTGGACTATAATTAATACCATGTGCTTACGCAGTCCATCACTCTTTACTGATTTACAAATGCTGCCTACTTATTAATCTACTACCTGGACAATAACTAACATGGTGAGTGCTCATCAAGTGAGGATTTTTTGCTCAAAATGGCAAACACTATATATGAACCCTTCAGTCTATGTTCAGGTTTTTGACTTCGTGTAAACTCAAAACCTTGTGTAAATGCAAATGTACATGCAACCAGAGACATACACAGTATATGTGTTATATGAAATAAACATATTATTAGTGATTTCCAGTCTTAGCAAATGCGCATGAAGTTGGAAAAGTTAAAATAGATGGCAGGTTTTGTACAAAATTAGAAATTGATTTTTTTTAAAAAATGCACTACATTCTTCCACAGAAGGTACTCTAATGTCTATTGATTAATATCTATCTTTTAAAAAATAGCCCCCTTTGATAAACCTTACTGCTTTTAAACAGTTGTCATGTTGAGATTTTTCTTGACAATGAGGGTTGACAGTTAAGGTTGCATCTTTTCTGTTAAAAAGAAATCAATATTCCGTAACCACTACATATCTCAACCAGAAATTCCCAACTTCAAACTCTCTGGAGTACCTTTCAGATTTAGTGTCAGCCTTCTTTTCCAAATATCTTTTCCATTTACATTTATAGATTCATATTAAATATAGATATACATGTTTTTTTCCAGTAATGTCTTTTAAAAAAATTTAGACTGATGGTTTATCCATTTAGTGTTCATATTATCCATAGAATACTTGAAGGAAGATAAATTTTTACTAGAACTCTTACGACTTTTTAAGGTAAAACAGCAATGTATGAGTTCCTAAAATGCAAGGGCTCGTCTACTGGAAACACTTGTGGTTCTCCTGTGCATGTTTCCTAAGTGAATCCATATGTGGTGTGTTTTTCTGCCATCATAAAACAACCCAATTTCACTAGGGGGCTCTAGCAGAGTGTCAAAAAGGGTTGGAAATCTAACTTGGATAAGGCTTTTTCTGCCATTCATATTAATTCATTTTAATTTCTACAACAGCAGAACAAATGACTACAGCAATACTTCAATGGGATTCCAGAAGAGCTGAATAACCAGACATACGAGCCCCTACACTTGACCACAGTGTGTGACTTGGGTGAATTGTTTGCACCTAGTTCCTTTTACAGAGCTGTGAGCTTGGGTTACAGGCACTGCTTTTCTGTCCTCTGCAGGTGGATGCCTGAGTACCTTCCTTAACACCACAGCACCTGGAGCTGAAGAGGGTCGGTAAGTGAGTGCTCAGCTGAGTTTGAAATTACCCATTTAGTAGCAGAGACAACTTCTATATAAGGCCAGTGCTGGGCGAGAGGCAGACAGAAATGACCTCATGTGAGCCTGCCTGTCCCAAAGGAACATTGCCAATTACTGTCTTGATTATCAGAGTTATAGAATTGGCAGTCCTTGATTTTCTGCCTCGGGAAACACTGGAATTAAAATTGTTCAGCAGAACTTTGGCAGTGGTATTTGGTTAGTTATTTCAACCTCTAAACTCTTTAGCCTTAAAAGTTCAACTAAGTTCACGTTCAAAGGATCTCTTAAAAATACACAGCTAAAAGTTAAAAGAATAGCTGGAGATTCCAATTTCCAAGGATTATTTCCTGTTTACTTTTCATACCATCTAGCTGAACTCTCACATTTCATCTTGGATGCAGGACTCAGCTGTCTGCAGAGGACATACTTTGTTCCCTTACGCTCGTACACCGAAATGCAAGATGGACTCCTGGCTCGGTTTGCTGAAAAGGTAGAGCAACAAACGCGAGGTAAAGAAAGCAGCCTTGGGAGAGGGACACCAAAGGGAGCACAAGGAACTTCTTTGTTCAAGAGCGTAGGAATCAAAACACTGAAACTGCTCTGGTATTTTGGGTACTATCCAAAACAACAGAGTCGCTAGTGAGAAAATGAAAACTGATATATTTCAGTTGGACAGTTTGTACTTTTTATGCTACATTCATGCACAACAATCAAAAGGCAAGATTCTGGAGTCGTTACTCAGCCTAGCTTCTCACTAAAGCAGGGGTTTTACGCTGCTTATGAAATAAGGAACTTTTTTGTTGGTGCTTTTAAAGACAGACAGACTACATTCAGCCATGGGCTAGAGGAAGGAAGACAGGAAAAAAAAATAATAAGGACGTTTGTTAAGCCATTGACCTTTTGAAAAGGGCCGTAAGGCCTTGAGAAATGTCCAGAAGAGAAGTTCTCCCAAATGCACTTTTATCAATAGTAGGTTTTTCCATATGCTGCCCTCCTTGCACCTTTCATGCACCCACTGGCATATTCTTTCTCCAGCTATTACGCAGAAACTGTTCAAGACTGACAAGAACATGTGGGGGCATAGTTTTACTGGAAAATAAAAGAGGATAAGTGTAAATCCAGTATGCAGTGTTAGGGAAGAAGAGCATTTCTGTTGATTCACTAAAAAAAAAAAAAGCCTCTAGAGAGCAAGAGTACACATGATTTGAAATAAAGATTTGAATCAAAAAAGTTTTACACAAATGTCACTGTTAATAAAAATGAAGATTATCTATACATGAATTGAGTTTAAACAACATGTTTCTCAAAGTTTTCGCTGAACCATAAGATGGCCTTCAGGGACTGTAGGAAGAACACATAAAATGGCAAATATTATAAATCCCCAGAATAACTCTTATCCCATTTATGTTTTGATTCTGTCATCGCTATCCATCTACCCTTATCCTAAGGCAGTAATGAAATACAAGACTTCTTTCAAGTAGGGATGAGTTCACACTGTACTTTGAAAGCCATAGTTAACTAAACGGAGCCCAGACTGTTATCAGTGGATTAAATGTTATGCCAGTATGAGTCCAACTCCACGTAGCCATATTTCTTCTCCAACTCGTCTTCTATTAAAGCTAGCAAGAGGGACTGTGGCACGTGGAAAAGCAACAAAACTGGCAAAAGTGAGTCATTCTTATTTGGACAGAGTGAAGTCAACATGGTTATAAAGAGGTTAAGGCTCCATTGACAAAAGATGCATTTCCAAAACTGAGTCACACAGGAGCCTAAAGGTAAATTTTTCATCATGTTCACGTGATTCTGGAATTCTCATTTCTAAAACCCTGAAGGTTGTGCAAGCACTAAGATGTGGGAGGTGTGACCCTTCTATTCCAGCATAATACTACTTATTCTGAAACAGCAATGCAACCTCAATGTATTTGTTACTAACTTTACATGGCTCTTAGTAAAAAGCTAGCAAAATTCATGGAAAAAAAAAAATCTTTTTAAATTGCAGCTGCTCTTTCACATTAAGCTAGTGTATCAAGGTTAAAAGTTACAGGGAAAATCATGAGTAAATTATCCTCTATTTTCAGAGTCCTTGACTGCCCCATCTGACCTGGGAAATTTTTTCCCAGTATTTCTGAACATTGTTTTCTCATGGAATGTCATTTTGGTTATTGTCTGTTTTTAAGAAGATCACAAAAGTAAGACAAATGAGGCTGGGGAAGGGAAAGCAATATCTGCACATACTTTCCAGGTAATATATATGTTATTGCTATCTATTAGGGCCAGAGGTTTATCTGGTCATAGCTGAAAAGCTACAGAAGAAATCAGAAATATAATCTTTTACCATAGTGTTGTTTTTTGGATTCACCAAGTAAATGAATACAGAATGCACACATCAGGAAGATGTGACTGAAATTGATATACGAAGGGAAATAAATGAGCAACATCTCTGGCAGGCCACCCAACTGTGGGGGGATATTTGTGAAGGAGGAGCAAGGTGTTTAAATGACAATGAACACAGAGGTGACAAACGAGCAGGGACAGGCAGCCAGAGAAGAGGCAGGCAGAGGCAGGGTTGTGATGCTGTGCAACACAGCTCTTTCCCTCCTGTTGGCAAGCTTGCCAGCCCAGGAGCAAGCTGTCCTGTCTGTGCATGGCTCTCTGAATGAAAAACCTCCTTTGTCTCCTCTGCAACATGGGCCTGATTCTTTTTCTGTCACAAGGGAAACTATGTGGTGTTAAATTATACATAAGTATCAAGTAGGAGCTTCCTTCTGAAATGAAAAACTAATCATCCAGTAACATAATTTAGTGGATATTTATAATCAAAACGAAAAACTAACTGTCGGCATTTGTGCAATTCATACTGTGCTTGCTGTAAGAGTTCATCTTTATTCAGAAAGAATAATACAGGCTTAACAAAATGTTCTGGTTCCTGGGGCAAGGGGAATGTAATTTTTATCTACACTGGTTTCCAGTGGGACATCATGCACTGCAATCAATCATCACATAAAATACTGTGAAGTAAAGTGCTAGCAATTTAGATAATAATATGGCAAACTAAGTTACAAGAAGAAACAAAAAGCTAACCAAATTAGAAATTTCCCAGTTTCATCAATTCATTGGGTCTTACATTCTGACAACTTTGTCATAATATTTTCTTCATACTTTTTTAAGCTATGGAGCTGTCTAGAGTAGAGTCTATAGTTAGGCATGAAACTAAAGTAAACTTGGAATAGATACTTTCTTCATTTCCTTTCAAAAGATAGTCTGTTGTGTAGTAATTCTCTGACAATTTTTCAGACATTTCTAATAAAGAATTCAGATCTGAATGAAATCTCAGGAATAGTAGTTCTGCCTTTCTGCTTTTATACTTTTCCAGTACTAAAGCCCTCATGTCCATTTATTTAAGAACGTAATCTTGGGAAACTGAATGGAAAAAAGTTTCCGTGAAAAGACTGGAATAGCTACAGACAATAGATGGAGGTAACCCATAATGTCAATGACACCAAAACTGAAGAGTTAAACTTCTTATCCACTCTCCCTCTGCTTTTCCACATAAAAGCACATATCCTTTCACTGATACAACTCTCTGACTGGCAATGAACACCAATTTAATTCGGCATGTTGAGGATGCCACTCAATATAGAAACCGTTTTTCTCTTCACAGCCCTTTAGGAAGGGGTAAATACATCCAATTACCACACCAAAATACTCACTGCTTCTAGTACAGAACATAAATGTTTTGCTGAACATGGTCAAACAATATTCAAACATACATTTAAACAAAAACTGGAATCGGTAAAGTGCTTAGGTTCTTCCTGTTAGAAGAGGAATATTTCTGCAAGGATCAGAGATCCTTTGGCTTCCACAGGTCTGATGACACATTATATCCACACCTCTAAGATTTCTTGTGGTCTGCAGTTAAATCCAAATATTAGCATACAGAATTGATTGTTTGTTATATCTTGGTCTCCCTACAAGGAGCACAGTAGTAGCTTTACTCCACTGAGATGGAAACTTCCACCAGGGTCTGCAGAGAGGTGCAGCACCACAGTGGTGGTTATTGGGCTTCCTGCAGATGGTCAGTCACACACTATGGTCATTCCCTGGTTAGAGAAAACTGAAAAAATTCAGACGGATGTGGTAGAGCAGTTCAAAGTGGGATGAGAATCCTGAGCTACTAAACTAAATATGTAGGATAATTATATCTATGCTTTTGTATAGCTAACTCCCAACAGAAAATAATAGACGTTACTCTATTATGAGGTCAAAATATTTGAACACAAATGAATGTAATGAACATCCTAACTAACACTTAATGAGCAATTCTAAACAATACACCTTCATTTTAGTTTTACCAACCTCACATAAATCAATGTATCAGTGCTTAGGTGGAATATACATTTGAATTTTGATTAATGGCACTGTTGAGTGGATCCATGCCTGAGAAACTCATCAAACGTAGGAAACAAAATGAAAACAATCTGTAGGCAGTGGGGTTCAGTATGTTCTTTCCTTCAAGTATATCACTAACATTAGGGAAAGTGCATCAAAACTCTTCTCAGAGGTAAACAAAAAATCAACGACACTGTTTCTAATAAATGGTGCTAAGAGTTTAATGCTGCTTTAAGTAGTAGTTATAAATTGATGAAAGATGAAAATTTACTCAGAAAAAAAAAAAAAAAAGAAAAAAGAGTTGACTGGTCAAATCATAAAGCAGATTCAGATTTGGCAGAGATTCTGTAAGACAGCTGTGCTTCACCCTTTTCCAGTACTTGAAATGCATTACTGAGACATTGAGGATCCTTTAAAGTATATACAACTACAAAGGACTTTTTTGATGGATAAGCATATAAGGGAGGGCTAACATGTGTTGATCCTGACAATTCAAAGTATGCAGGAATGTAGCTGTCTTGCAGTCCTTGAAGCAAAACTTCAGAAACTATACTTTAGAGATAATTATTTTCTTATAATCAATGCAATTAGATAATATATCACCCATTCCTCCCTTTTCACTAAATCAAATCATGTTCCTTAAAGAAGCAGAATCTTTACAGCAGAGGGCTCTTGTCAAAGGGAGCAGCTGGCTGCTCTTAAATGACCTAGGACTTTAATGTGGCTGACAAGCAGAGTGAGGCTACGGTGTAAGCACTTTTATCTGGATATTAGCACATATCCACTTACTGTTGGTTGCATAACATATGGCGGATGAGGCATCCATGAAGTACTCTGGACCTGCATATCAAATACTTTCAATTAGCACAGAAAAGTTTAAAACAGAACTCCAATGATTTACATGAAAACGTTATTTATATTGCAACTACAGAACTCATTTTGGTAAAAGACTTAAGGTATGTAACTCCATGCAAAAATCATTTATGTTTCATAAAGTTATTGACATCGGAAAAAGCTTTTAAATTTAATTTGATAATGCTCCACCAAAGTCAGAAGTCTGAGAGATTGCACCACCAATATGATGCACAGTTTTATCTCTTAAAGTAGTCTTCAATATTCCATGTTGTCCTACTTTTTCATTTGTATTGTTTGCTTTCATCCATCAATATAATCATGAATATGTCATCCAACTGACAGTGCAGCAGACATAAAATGTTCAAAGTTTATTTTTGAAGTACCCATATAAACTTTCCAAGGTATAACATTTTCAGAGATCCCAGAATGATTTATCCCGTTTTCAGTAAGAATTGCAGATCTAATTCAGAGTTTTTGAAGCTTACTCTGATGGAAAGCTTCCATTGCAACGCTGGCTTAAGATGTCCTATCCCCAGAAGCAGCTCTTACCTTCGGCATCATGAGGTCCATTTTCATCCGAACTCTGTGCCTCACTGAAGTCTTTCTTTATTGTTTTGCCTTACTACTGACATGTAACAGATTCCATGGATATATCAGTTCTACTGACAATTAAATGTTTACAAAGTTCTTGTGCATTTGTGGTGCCATCTCTGAGCTGTAACTGCCTCTTTCGCTAAGTGTGGACAGCCCATCTGCTAGCATAACTCAGAACTAACCCCAAGAACCATGTATCCTAGTTTTCTTTTGCATCAGTCTGGGCAACACAACAAACAGAAGTACACAAAAATATACCTGTGCTACAGCCATCAGTGGGCATCTCACTGGCTATCCCCAAGCTCACAGAGATGGGTGTATGGCATCTCAGACTGAGCATGAACAAGGAGGAGCAGGAGAAAGCCACAGGGTCCCCATTCTCCAGATACGAAAGTCAAAGAAAATTACAAGAATCCTTTATCTTTGAAGATCAAGTTTAAAACATATTAAGTGTACTGCCTCAAAACAAAGCAAAACAATCTTAACATTAAGAACAGCCCACCACACAGCTTTGCAAATTCGTGCAGCTTTTCTCACACAGGACCTCAGGACTGGAAGGGTACTGATGGACAGAAAAAAATGGAATATAAGTATAGACTGGGGGATGAGAGGCTGGAGAGCAGCCCCACAGAAAGGAATATGGGCTTTCTGATCAACGGCAAGTTGAATATAAGTCAACAGTGCGCCCTGGAAAGCAAAAAAGGCCAACCATACCCTGGGGTGTGTCAGGCATGGAATTGATAGCTGGCCAAGGGAAGCGATTGTCCTGCTCTTACCTGTGCTGGTGCACCTCGAGTACTATATGCAGTTTTGGGCACTATAATGTAAGAAGGACACACAACTACTAGAGAGTGTCCAAAGGAGGGCAACAAAGGTGGTGAAAGGTCTGGAGGGCAAGACATGTGAGGAATGGCCTTGGTTTGTTCAGCCCCGAGCAGAGCAGGCTGAGGGGAGGCCTCATGGCGGCCTGCAGCTCCCTCACGAGGGGAGCGGAGGGGCAGGCGCTGAGCTCTGCTCTCTTGGGACAGCGACAGGACCCGAGGGGACAGCATGGAGCTGGGACAGGGGAGGGTCAGGCTGGGTGTTAGGAAAAGTTTCTTCACTGAGAGGGTGGTCGGGCACTGCAACAGACCCCCCAGGGAAGTGGTCATGGCACAAAGCCTGCCAGAGTTTGAGAAGCATTTGGACAATGCTCTCAGACACATAGTCTGATTTTTGGGTGGTCTTGTGTAGAGCCAGGAGTTGGACTCAGTGATCCTTGTGGGTCCCTTCCAACTTGGGATATTCTCTGATTCTATGATTCTAACTGAAATGGGAAAATGTATGGCCACTGATCAGCTTCACATATGTTTCCAGAGAATGGCTAATAATAAAACTATACAACCCCGTTTTGACTTCCATCTCAGAAAGCCAGAACATGGCAATAATTTCCCAGTAGAGATCTGTGAGGGATATGTTGAAAAGAGAAATTCTGAAAGACAAAATGTGTGGGAGACTAAAGAATATGAGGAGAGTTATCCTAAAATATCTTGCTTTGTCAGGGATTATTGGATAAAAATGAGTGCTGTTAAAGGATGCTGTTACTGGAACAAATACAGCTGAGGTCAAAAGGTCAAAATACAATGTAGTCAACATAAATTATAAAATAAAAGCATTTGAAAAAAATTTGGCTCATGAAGGGAAGCCAAAATGACAAAACATTTCAATAAGAATGACAAGCATCTGCTGTTGTCAACTGGAAACGAAGCAAAATGCTGTTTACTAGAGAAGCTGATTGAAATAAGAAAAAATTACAGTGGCTTTCATTGCTAGTTTTAAGAATGCAGGAAACACTCAAAACCCTAAACCAAATGATACCTGAATACTACTAAAAAGCCTTTTGTTTAAAGTGTGACTCAAGAGCGCAAGCACTTACACAGTTTTCTGTGGTATCCACTCTGCCTTCATCCAACATCCAAAACATAATTAAATGGGAAACATAGTAGACAAGCACAAATCTGACGTACCTGATATGTAGAGACAGGGGAAGCAGCAATGAATGGTGTGATTGATGTCTGTGGAATCATGCGGTTTGTTGGAATACTGTACGGTGAGGAATAAAATCTGCAAACAAAGAACAAAAGCGAGATTTTTGAACCTTTTGACTGCTAGGCTCTGACTGACTAATTCCCTGCCTCCCAGGCAAGGACAAAAAGAGTCTACACAGGTAATTATGTCCATCTATTTCCAAAACCACAATAAAGACAATGTGATGGCTCCACGGAGTAGATCTTGAAAATGGAAAGGAGGAGGAATATTTACACAAAGCATATTTTTTTCACTTCAACTAGCACAAATATAGAACTTCACAACACAAGAAGTAATTATCTGAAATGCAAAGACAGCTGATTTTCCAGAGTGCTATCTAGTGAAAGGAAATTTCTTACACGATACTGAAGACAATGATAACTGATTTCATTTTTACATGCAATACTGTTTTCTTTTAATATCTTAATGCTTCAGTGCTGAGAATAACACATTCCATGTATATGCCTGATTTATTTTATTAAAGGATGATTACAGAAACTCTGGCTGAAATTTTCATATTCATCTAGATGGAGAACTAAAAACCTACCTTCTGGTGAAATTTATCAAAAATTATGAGTATAAATGCCCCAGGCAGCACTGAAAATCTCAGATTTAGTTGTTTTTATTTCCACTGTTGCATGCTATAAACAAAAGTTTCACTATCTCTTGCTTGACGATAATAAATGTTATATTCATTCTATTTCCCTGTGGGTAAATGATTATTGATAAAATTATCACTTGGAAAATATCACTGCTGGTGTATTGTGTAAGTACTTAATATCTGTGTGCTCATAAAGATTTTTTTTTCCTTTTTTTTTTTTTTTTTTCAGTTTTAACTGTAAAACGAAACAAAAAAAAAAGTGCTTTTTTGACTCCTCAAGAGAGAGAAACCATACTTCTGTGCAATGTCCTCTGGGTCTGATACAAATCCCATGCAGATATACCAACCTTACAAGTACCAGAAGATTTTGCACATATGCTCCCTGTAACAGTGAAGTGGATTACACTCTCTGCCTTTTTATGTTCTTTCTCCCCGCACTGAGGCAATCAACAGTAGCTTTCTATGAGAGCCATGCAACAACAAAAAAATCATTACTGGTGTTTAAACAAGTGCTCTATTTCCTGATCGCCCTGGCATCCCGGATTTAGTACTAATCATTCTAGTTCAGACTGGATGCATTCATTCTGCATGCGGGCTCAAATAATCACCGAGTTCATCCAACCAATAGGCTTGGGAAAACAGGCTGCCATCTCTGAAGATTGGGTGGAAACATTTGAAGTTAGAAGGGGAGAGGGAGACGGAGAAGCAATCATTTGTTCTCTCTATTCCAAGTAAGATTTTAAAATGCCAAAAGCAGCAGGTGGCGTCTGAGTGATTTTTTGTTTAATAGAAATATATTGCTATTTTAGGAACATTTATCTGCCCTTACAATGCTCGCACAGAGACTATTTTAAAACTGTGCCTTTGCCCAGTTTTGTGTATATTCTATTATGAGAACTTAGAAACATTTATATCCCTCTGCTTGTATCAACTACGCTCTATTATGTTCACACAAATTTGGTGGGGGAAGGATTTTTGCAGTGCTAGCCAAGTTTATCTATGGCATTAGGATGATGTGCATGTTGTCTCAGTCCTGTTACAGGGGAGTTCTTCCCAGATGAAGGTTAACCAAAAGTCACTTTGGCTATGCTGTTGCTAAGTGGATGAACTAAGAAACGCTCTGTGCGGCAAATGAAAATGTTCGGCAGAAGACTGACAGAATTTACTCTGTAGGTTAAATGTTTAATAGAATACATACATGTATAAGCCTCTTGAACCAGAGGACAGTGTAAAAAAAAAAACTCTTTAGAAAAAACAACACATTTTTCTTCAGTCTGTTCTAATTCCATCCATCAGCCTGGCACCGATGCTCGGCTCACACCGTGCATGAACCACCAAAAACAAAAGGTGGGTGGCAGGGGACAAAAACCTTTGCATTCAAAAGTAATGCTGACTCTTTGGAATAAATTCTTCAATAAATCCAAGTAAATACTACCAAATTTACAGAAAATGCGTGCTAAGCGAAGAACTTGACAGACAGCTAACCATTTCATTTTCAGCTTAGAGATGCAGTTATCTGAATAGTACATAAGTTTGTAGAATATACACTCTGGTAATGTGAAAAATACAACCCTTCCAACACCCCTGCCAATACCATTTATCTGTCGCAGTTTGGAATGGTCTCAAATAGGCATCAAATAAAACATACTATCAGGACACTCAGCTTTATTGTGAAAATGCATGCACCAGAGCATCAAAGAAGAGAAAGGAACGAAATTTGACACAGCAAATAACAATGTGAGAAAATCCAGTTCATATATTTCAATTTAAATAATAATAAATCGAGTTTAATAATCCAAGTCACTGTGACAGGCTATAGGTCAAACATTTTGCAATCATGAATCCTTTATATGTGGAGACATAGGTTTTTCTTCCTGTCACAGTATCACTGATGCCGGAAGGGATGTAAGAAAAGGATTTGGATATTCCCTAAAGGAATTCAACAGAGCAAGAAATGAAGAAGTCTATTCTGGAGCCCTCTTTGCCACATGTGAAGTACACAGGTATGGTGTGGATAGGTTCAAGCAGAGTATCCCCCACAACAGGATGCTCAACCTGCCACAGAGATGCAACCACACATGGCTCCAGCAAGGCTGGCTCACAAACAGGGTTCAACACAGTCTCACCCCAGGGACATGGAGGCATCTCCCTCTATTCTCTTTACATACAAACAGGCTAATTATCCTGCTATGCAGAGTGGTCTGCTCCAGTGTAAACACTACAGCACCTCAACAAGACCTGCAGCTGCTCACCTTGCTATATTTGATTTTATCCTTCCAGAGCTTGGGATTGCATTAGCAATCCTTTAGACTCAGGAAGAAGTGACATGAGGTGGAAGAGGGATGTTTTAAGAAGTCCAAGGGAATGTAAGATTCTCAGTCATTGGAACATGCACATCAGAATAAGGAGTGGAAAGAGATATGGATTATACTAGCTGTGACTCATTTTAGATATGCCATTCAATTATGGCCCAATGTTTCCTTGCACTGAAATGTACTGTATCTGGTACTGACTGTACTTTGAGAGCTGTAGGCCTTATGGTAGTTGACCTGTGAGCCCTAAGGAAAGTTCTCCAGAAGGCTCAGATGCATTTTCTGCAACTGCCGTTTGCATCCTTATATTGGCCCATGCAGCTCTTTTTTGCAGGTGCTATCCAGCATCCCTGCTCCTCGACTGCAATTCTCTTGCTAGAAGCACAAGCCTAGAAAGGCAGGTGGGAGAGAAGAGGCAAAATGGTCACTGCACTTGCATTTAAAATAGTCCTTTTCGGCACACCTGGATTCTGTACGCACAGGAAAAATTGATTACTAGGAGGCAAAAAGATGTTTCTGGACAGTCATGAGGAGGGGTTTAAAAAGGGCTCAAAAGAAAATATTTTTATGAGATGTTAGAAGAACCACATTCCCAGTATATCATCAGGCACACATAGGCAATGCTTTAGGAACAGTCTGTTGCTTAACAGACAAAGCACACATTCCCCTCCTACATCAGCCCTCCCTCTGCATTTGGGGACTGCATTATCTGGAGCGTCTGGTCGCTATTTCGCTGCCAAAAAAATAGAAAAAAAAATCCATATGGTTCCCATCCTATGGGGGAATGTGCAAGCTTCCACACAGAATCTGTACAAGAGCAAGACCCTATTTGCACTGCAATAAACACCATTTGCTCATGCCTCGTGCCTGCAGGCAGTACTGAAAAAGTTAGATTCATAAATAGTATCCTGGGGCTCACATAATGTAAGAGTATTACTGAGCGTTATCAGAGCAGCAATTTTCTGTTGCAATAAGCCACAGAGTCAGATGTTTGAGATGAAAAAGACCTATCTGAATATTGAGCCCATTGGCCTGCAAATGCACAGTATAGTCCCCCAGATATCAGATATTAAACTGATACAGTACATCGCAATCTTAGTCAAATAGCCAGGAGGACTCAAGCCTCAGCAACATTTTAAATGAGCATCTTTACAGTGCAAGTACAAGAGCTCTATTTTGTTCTTTGTATGAGTGCATTAAACTACTAAAACAATATTAATACCGCAAATTGAAAAATCAATAGCATATTACAACAGGCACATAGCTCCCCCAAATAAAACCTGAATACCTTTGTAAGTGCAATTCAGAAAAGGCTGATTATAGAAGAAAAAAAAAAGGCATGGAGCAATTGGCAGGGGAAAAGAGCTTATCTACTGAAGTGTGTGGTTACCATGTCTTTGGTAATGCATACTGCAATGCTATGGTACACTATGGGCCAGACTCTCCACTCCATTACACCAGTTTTATGCTGATGTAACTCCACTGGATCCTTAAACAGAGTTACATGGGCATAAAAACAATATAATGAAATGGAGAATCAAGCCTTACAACATAATAGACTCAGAAGAAAATTATCTATTCCTTTGTGGGGAAAAAGCCTTTGCTATTTTTAGTGAAAGCCTCCATCTCTCTCTTTTGTTTTATTTCTGCCATAGATTTTCAAGGCAAATATGCATTTATACTATAATAAAAGTGATAGTACTATACTGTGAGCAATGAGAACCCGCCTTTACATTTGGAAAACATGTAAGAATCCAAATTCTTCCCTAAGGCTTGGGTATGCCCCTAACCAAAATCCAGTATAATCCAAACCTCTTAAGGAGCTGGAAATTTTAAATATTATCTTGTGACACCTGCAGAGATGCATCTCCCCAATAGGCTTCCATTCTCTCTATACCCTGCAAGGACTTAGCAACTTACATCAGAATGCACAGACCTATCAACCTTACATGGGATTCTAATAAATGCTAGCATGTGCAGTCATTCTTTTACTTCTTAGTTTTATTGGCAACTCATAACTCACCTCAATCTTTTCCTTTCCTTAGGTATGTTTATGTTTCCCACCTACAGCCTCAGTCCACTAAACTCTTTGTTGGTGAGCACCTGAAGGACTGAGCAAGATGTGCTTATCACAGCCCATCAAGTCCTGAGCTGGGTGCAGGGACAATGCCTGCATAACCACACTGCACCGAATAGCCCTGTTATAGGGAGGTTGTCTCCATGTTACAGATTGCTCTGTGCAAACCTTATCTATTTGGTCCACCTTACTGCTAAGTATTACACGTGGGTGGGTAAAAATGGACACACTATCAACACAAGGGGGCTGAAAACATCAGCTTTGTGTTCACTTCCAGATTGTCCTCGTGAAGAGCAATGTGTTTGCCTAACACACCTTCACTGATGTTTAAATTGACCTGTTTCACTTCATAGCATGTAAGAACTTTTAACTCTCTTTCACCATGGCCACACACCTGCTATGATCCCATCTGCTGTGTTGCAAGCAACAACCCACATTTGCACATTTTACAAGCAACGCATCAAGTTGCTCCCAGACTTAGGTAAAATAAAACCCACAAGCTAGATTTTTATTGTACTTGCAAGTAAAGCAGCTTATGAAAAGTAGTAAAAATTTATAACTACAGGATATGTAGTGACTGCTAAGGGAACGCCTGGGGAGCCAAAAAGAAACTGGAACCAAAAGGTCCTGGTGATCCTCAGGGGACAGAATTTTAAAGATGTAGCCAAAGGATGGATCAACAGCTGTGTTACTTTTGGTGGACAAATCAACACATAGTAAGAGCTACTCCTCATGACACCGTGTGCAATCAAATCTCACCAGAAGAACATTTTGAATTACATGGTTTTGTCCTGCTGAAACTGAAAATATTTTGACGCTGTAGAAAGAAGAGATATTTCAAAGCAGTAATTAATAGTCACTCTTACAGTGATATCCAACGATGCAGTTTCTTTCATGCCTTACAAATAAAAGAACTTAAAAACAAACAAACAAAAAACAACAAACAAACAAACAAACAACTATGAGATGAAATTTCCACTGGGTACTATTTCTTTTTCCAATGATCAGTGATGGTCATTCAAACAAGTGAGAACAAGTGAGTGACCAAACCACTGAGCATGCTGAACTCCTAAGCATATACAAACCTAAAATAACGTTCATAATTTAAGAAAAAATATTATTTAAGTAAAATTATATTCATGTCAAAGGATCATCCAAATTACAGTTTCCGAAACATTCATGTAAACAACATACAGGAATTCCTTTGAAATAAAAGCTATTTGTCTGGATGAAACACTAGCGGATTATGAACTACTGATGGTTTTATTTATAGCCTATAATGAGTTACCAGCTGAAAAGAATGATGATAGAGAAGAAAGACTTGTTTGGGGGGTCAGAACAGAGAAGCAAAACCAGAGGATTCTGAAATCACAGCTCTGAAAAAACAAAACAAAACAAAACAAAACAAAAAAACTTCTTTTTCTGAGTTGCTCCATCTTGGTTGTTTCATCCGCAAGATGAGAACATCACGTTCTCATTCTCATGAGAACATCCTACAATGATACTGCTTTTAGAGGGCAATTATGCAAAATATGCAAACTATTAATACTGATTTTTTTTAAAGCTACTGTGAATGTTAGTGTTGTTTTGTTTTTGCGGTTGTTGCTGTTGCTTTTTGATGCTTCACTTAGTAGTGCCCTAACAAACATTGAACAAATAAAACCATCCTCAATATCAATGCATTCTCCCCTTCAGCTGGAGAATGTAGATGGGAGTATGCATGGAATTTGATAATCATATCAAACATCCCTTTGGTCAAGGAGTGGTTGTCAAAGAGTTCAGGGCTAAACTTCCTGCTTCTCTTCAAGTTATTGTTCATCTATCTGAAAGGATGGCCGATCTCAAGGATCTGTTTTTCTGCTTCATGAAATAATTGAAAATGTAATCATGCAGATAAATAATATGATGATGCAACTTCTCTGCTAAATGTGAAAAAAGTTTCAATTCTTTGCATTGGCGGTTGAGAAACGAAGAGTGTTATTCAACATTCTGTGTAAGTCTCATCTGCTTACACACTAATTTAAGGATTTCTCCCCTTTTGGCATTTCCAGTCAGACAATGCCATGGAAGCCATCCAGGCAGCAGAGTGGACCCAGATTAAGTAATAGCTCTATTATCCAAAATATGCTCGAATTTTCAATGATCTTTTTAACAAAAGCCAGTAACTTTACTGGTTTCCATTTCATGACAGAGATAGATTAAAAAGACAACCGCTGGGATTTGCCAAATAGAGATGGAAACTATTAGGAAAAACAACTTCCCATTCAAATGGATATTACAAACAAGAGGGTATAAAAACAAAAGGGAAACTAAAAGAAGAACTTGACAATATAGCATTACATGCTTCAGTCAAAATACGACTGAGTGAATTTGCTTCTGAGTAAGTTTCACCACAGAAAGAGAAAACAGAAGATGGCATTCAAAATAATTTTTAAAAAAGCATAAGAAAACATGCATTTCTTACCCATTCTGTATAGCAGCTGTTGGATCATAAGTCAAAGCCATGCCAGCCTGCACATAGTTAAGGGAAAAAAACAGATTTTTACTATTACTGCAGGAAAAAAAAAATATGAAAAAAAGACATTAAGCACAGTCTTAGACAGAAATCGAAAACTCTCCAGGGAAGCTCAGATGGCCCAAAGCAGCACAGACACTTTGGCTCCCTCCCCTGCCTGCCAGATCCCTGAAAAACAGATCCCTTCAATGTCACCTCCCCATAACATTTAGGCCAAACGGTGTTTTTGTTGCCCCGGTATCAGTCAATGACTCCACCAAGCTCAATGCATTTACAGTACAACATGACAGGGCCAAATCCTGCTGTTCCGGGTCAGGCAGGTAGTTTGTAAATACCCTAAAGCCATCTTCCCAAGAGCTTCTCAGGCAGGAGTCTCATCTTTCCTACTAAAGCCATTCCCTGGGTGACCCCAGGCCTCTGTCATTTCCCTGGGCTGTCACTACCGCTTGCAGTTAATTCATTACCATGAGACAAGAAACAAAAAGTAGGCTGTGAAGCAGAAAAAAAAAAAAATCAAAACAAGGAGGTGTCTGAGCTTTTAATATACTTGAGAGGTCTGGACAGGCAAAGAATTTCTTAATGGCCTGGGCAGAGCCTTTTGACTGCTGTTCACCACCAGGCAGATGGTGACCTGTGCAAAAAGATTTGGCAATGTCAAAAAACCATTCAGTTAACAACTACCACCACCACCACCATTAAGCAAATGTATCCACAGGTGCAGCAGGAAAGGCAGGGACTGGGCAGGGCTGCAGCTTGGATTTCCTGCTCTACCTGAGGCTCAAACATAGCAGCTGGGGCCACGTGGGAAGAAGAGAGGAGAGAGCAAACACCCCTCAGGATGCTCCTCTCCCTTTGGGGGGAAGCTGAAGATGGCTGTGGCACCCTCCCACCCCAAGGCATGCCACTGCTCTCCACTTGGCATGCTACCATGCGCTGCTTTAGACATGAGACAGCAGCGTTCACTTTGCACAGCCGGATCTGTGCTCCTGGTGGGAGCATTTAACACCCCTGGATCCATCTACATCTGAATAATGGCATCTGCCCTCTTCCAGATGGCTGCTCAGCCAGGTCAGGAAAGTGTCTGGGCTTGGCTGGCTCCCATGCAGGCAGGTGAGCTGCCAGGGCAAGCGCCCTGGTGAGGGGCCAGCAGCGAGCTGGCCGCACTCCTGGAGGAGCCAGGTTAGCCCAGCAGCTGCTCACCAGCCTACAAGGAGATGGCCCCAGTTTTCAGAGGCCAAAAATCATTTCTGATTTGAAAGCGTAGGCTTCGCCATACCTGACATAGCCAATAAATAAATAAATAAATGTTTGTGTCATTAAGAAATTTATGTTTCTCATTATTTTTAAGCAGATGCTAGGGCAAATGCTTCACTTACTGAAAATGCTGTTGGTTTAAGAAAGTACGCGCTAGCTCCCAAGCAAAAGATAATTCAGGAGACTAAGGCCAAAGACACACAACTAGTGTTTAAAAATGCATTAATTTCATAAAAAGAAAAAGAATAATGGCTATTTATGCAAGGTTGAAATGCCAAAGCATCACATTTAGGATGAACACAACCATTGCTAATTTTGACTTAAAGATAAAATAGCTCTGAAAATCATCAGGTATGGTCTACATATATTGTTTTTTGTTGTTGTTTTTGTTTTCTTATGTCTTAAATATTCTCATAAATATTATTCATTTATAAATAAATATTATAAATATTTTAATATTTATAAATAAACATAAATATTATGGTTTTTTGTTTGTTTGTTTTTAATCGTGTTACTAATAGAAAAGTATAGAGTTCATCCCCAAAAAACAGCCAATAAAACATTAACATCAGAATTTCTTTTTTCAATGCATTTTCCAGAAAAAAATACTCTCTATTTTCCTTTCTGTTTTGAACATTTGTAAAATTTACTATTGCTCTCTTTTCTATTACTGTGGTAGTAAAGACAACTTAAATAGTATGTACAAGCTCTACAGAAAGAGAAAAATTAGTTCTAACAACTTAAAAAGAAATAAAAATAACTTAAGGGATTCTTTATAAATCAGCATGTTGACATTTTAACATCTCATCTACTAAGAACTGAGAAAAAACAAAAAAAACAACAATTTCCAAGCCCCTAAGAAAGGAGGATCTAAACTTTCTCAGTCAGGGAGTTTCTAGACTTAATGGTCCTCAGGATGGCCTGGATCAGAGCTCACTACACCCACCCTGAAGTTTGGACCAGTGTGACCTGAGAACAAAGCCTCAGCAAAGAAGAGAGGGCTGGGAGGAAAGGAGAATGTGAACAACTGCTTTTATTTTAATTTCTTTGACATAAATAAATATAATGCTGCAGAAAGGGTAAATTGAAGCATTTCTTTCACTGGAGCCGTAACAATGCTCACTGCACACACGAGAGCAGCAAACACATTTACACTACTTTCAGCTACATTTTTCATGAACATTTGAGCACATGTTAATGACAAAGACCCTCACCTCGGCCTCCAACACCATCATGCCCCAGATCTGGGTGTATGCAAACAAACTGCACATGCTCTGCTCTCTTGACATGAGCTTCACATCTGTTACATACTATATGGGACATGGTGAATAAGGGGCATGGTGACCATTATGGGCTTGATGAGTCCAAATTATTAAAGGCTAGACTGTCGTCTCCTTACCCACGCTCCACATCCATACTGCATAGTGACAGGTTACCAGAATCCGTCCAAATACTTTGCAGCTACCGCTATAAATATCGTTATCATGTTTTCCAGTAAATGAGAGTTTTGCATTAGACAAATAGGGCACAGCATGTGGCAGTACGTGCATATGGTACACCACCTACAGTTTCCCCAGTAATATTGCTAATATCTGCCATTGCTGAATAGCCTTAAACAGCTGCTATTTCAAATAGCTGCTAAGAGAGGACTATTTACTTCTTTCTCATCAAGTTGTGTAATTCCTCCCTACAAAATTACGCTGGCTGGAAGCCCAGGAGAGGCAACAGTTAGCCTAGACCAGTGAAAGATTTATGGTCTGAAGCATCCTCATTCATGAGGAATAAAAACTGATGAGCAGTAAAAACTTACTGGAAAATTGTCTGCACTTCCCTCCATAACACACAAACAGGAATTCCAAAAATACCAAATACAGAATATTAGGGTTGGCCTCAGACTTCCACGCAACAGAGGTCCAGCTTTTTCTCTCCAAAACACAGCACTGAATGTTGCTGTCACTGGGCTTACTATGGTATTAACTATGTCGAGGCACTGGCCGATGCCTCTGTAGCAGTCCTCATTTGTGCTGAAGTGCATTTTCTTCCAGGTCTTTTCATCCACTGTTTTGCTTATGTTTCAGTGGAAGGACAGGGTCTTATTCCTTCTTCTGATAGTGACACTTCCTGATGAAATGCCACCCGAGAGTGTGGCATTGATGATGAAATGCTGCTTCAGGAAAATATTTGTCAGAAAAATCTATTAAGGAATGACTGAACTACAGAATTTCTATGCCGCTCAGCCAGATAATGGACACATATCTCACCTACTGAATGAAAATTCTGCATCCCAACATTTCAGTATGCAATTCCTTAGAGCAATTAATTAAAAGGCATATCTGCTGCTATCAGTTCTGCACATAATGATAAAGACCATTCTCAATGATTACTCATCTGCTATATTTAGAATGTCACAATTGGTAGACATAAATCCAACTTGCTTAAAATACTGATTTTTAAAAATATTATTTAAACCACATGTATTTATTTATCTCTCCTTTTTATTTGAGTGTCTGAATCTAGGACAAAGGAATGAAAAAAATGTTATTTTGTTACTGCAGTTTTGTAATTATTGACACCATTGAATAAACAAGTTCAGATAAGTGAATAAAAGGTATTGTTTCTGCTTTTCCTCCCCTCTTTGTTATGATTTGAACATAAATGAGCACATTTGCCTCATTAAAGAGACTCTCAGACCATCACATTTGCATCGCTTATATAAATTGGATTTGTATAGCTCTCAAATAAATGATTAAGGTGTGGAGTGATTATTAAAAAAAACAATCACATCTTCATGTGAAGATCATCATGTGAAATAAGATCAGTTTGTTATTTCTCTTCCAGATATCTCTGACTGCTTCACAAGAACAACCTTCATCAGCCCACTCTCCATCTTTGAACAAAAACCAGTACCTATAAGTGACCAAGCTTTGGGTTGCACGATACCTTCTGTGTTGCTGGGAGGCAGCTTTCCTGAACAACTTTACCAACATGTCATCACATGCTTTCAGTGTACAGGCCTTACCATGTGTGAAAGCTCACCATAGTATCTGCCTGCTGCAGAGATGTCCTACGTCTCTTGCTCGGAAACCAATCTTCCACATATCTTCCTGACCCTGCTCTGGCTAGCCCATTGCCCATGCCAGAGCTCCAGGAGCTGCGGGGAGGGCTGGGGACTAGCTCTGAGAAGCCTGTGAAAGGCAAAGCAAGGCTGCTGCCACTGTAGGGCTGCTTACTGTGCAGGAGGCCACTCTCAGTGGAAATACTGATAGACCAACAAATTGAAAAGGGGTGAAATCCACTAATGTGGATTTCCACTAGACTCCCTGGATTTTTCCTCTTTAGGGAGAGATTAGGAAAAACAATATTGTTCTGTAGGACTCACGAGGTTTCTGTGGCAAACTGAGGTGGGAGTCGGACCAGAGGATAAGCCTCTCTGCTCCATCTCCTCTGACTCATCCCTTCATCCTATCATGCCAGAAGACTGCAAGCTGCCATCCCAGGGGGATGGGTGTGCTCTTGGATACTCCAGTGGAATCAACTGAAATTTCAACACTGACATTCTTGTACTTGTTTTGTTACCGCCACTAAGATCTACCAGGCATCAATAGCACAAGGATCTCTTGTGCCCTGCCAGCAGATACTCCAACTAAAACACTTTGAAGAAGGAAGGGAGAGGAGGGGGAAGGAACCAACAAGCCAAATGAGATCTGTTTAAAATACTGATTAAATAAATAAACTCAGTCAGCAGCAAAGTTAACTTGGCGCGGTTCCTTCCTTTGATTATTTAAAACAGGTCTGTCAGAAATATTCCACGTTATTAGAAAGATTTCTGAACTTAATCCTGAATAAAACACACCTTTCCCTTTCAGAGAAGGAGAATTCTCAATAGTCACTGTGACACTTTAATATATAGACACATATGAAAGAAATGGGGCATTTCCCAGTGATGTTCCCCAGAGGGAAACATTTGTTTTTACATGCATGGGCTCCTTAAGCAACTGCAACTTCTGAGAAGAAAGGAGTTGTGGAGAGCAAAATATATTATATTGAGGTCAAACTGGTCAAGTGATTCATGAACCTCGGTAGGTCGGAGGTTGAGCTGACAGACACAATCACACGTTCAGAAACCCAAATGAATGACTAAAACAGTTTGTACTAGAGAACTCGACTGGAAGTCCACACAGCTTCTGTTCCTGGTGTTGAGTTACTTTGTCCTCACTTCAATTTATCTGATGAATTAAATGTGGAGTGCTGCAGTTTACAAATTCCTATGCAGACCTGCCAATTGTCTCCAACCAGAAAGAGAAACTAATTTGTCCAGGTATAAAACAGATCAGCCCCAGACACTGAGGATTATCGAGAACAACTAAATAGTACCTATCTCCTTGGAAGCATAAAAGAAATCTATGCCCGACTTATCTCTCAAATTACCTACTGTATGTTTTTTTTTTCTCTCTAAATTACTGTTTGCATTAGATAAATTTGTAACAAGCAGCAGACAAAAAGAGAAACTGTTAACAAAAGCAACTTTCCAAAACTAGTAGGTCTTCTTATTTTTTAAGGTGCAATTAAAAGCATGTTTAATTGTTTAGAAGCTTCACCAGGTGATCTTGAAAGAAAACAAAAAAAGACTGAGGGAAAAGAGGAAGAGAGGGAAGGGGAGGAAATGGGAGGTTAATCTCTTGCATAGTGAGAAACAAAAATGCAACCCAAATCACAGAAGAAAGAAAACCATCAATACGAGAATTATTATGGCACTAAATATCATTATAGACAGCAGACTAAGTTCAATGACCAGGGAGTCACATTCAATGGTGTGTGTCACTGTTGTGATATATACACTCATACTTTAAAGGTGATTGCAAGAAAGACAATGGAAATATGTAAATAGTCTGAATTTTATAGAAAATTGCAAATGAAGTGTCAAAAGGTTTCAAAATACTGTGACTGTAAAAAAAAAAAATAAAAAATCACTGTGGACTGATACAAAGCATTTCATTTATTTTCAAATTATGTGAGATTTCCTCTTTTCTACCAGATAAATTACAAACTCTCACTTAAATGCATATTAAAAAAAAAAAATCAAAATAATCAAAGTCTCAAAAAATCTGCAACAAAAGATTCAGCTGTAAAATTTGAGTTGCAGTTCTTAATTCAGTCTGATCTCAATTTACAACTACCCTCGATTCCCTGGATGCATTTTCAGCTAATGAACTTTTTTGGAGAAATGTCATCTACCTCTAGACATGTCAATTGCAATTCAGAGGTAAATTAAATCAAATCTTTTACAGACAGAATTTAAATATGATTACTCCCCATCACCATTTCCTCAACATGATCTTGTCAGGGAAAGTTTCAAAACAGAAACTAAAACAGTGCGACTAAATGAAAATAGTGCAACTCAGAAAAGTATATCCTGAAATCAAAGAATTTAAACTTTGGGCAGAAATTGTGTCAGTTATTAGGTTAGAATTTCTCTGCAAATATTTCCAACATCTGTAGGCTTCACTGTACTTTTATGGCACCTGTACGTTAGATGCATTATTTAACACCCTTTCAAAAAGCCGTCAGTAATCTAAACTCTTGGATCCTTAGTCTGAAATTGGTCAGCATGCACAAATCCTCAGTCAAATGTCGTACTTAATCTGCTGAATGCTTCCTGAGGCTTCAACCAAGAGTGGAAGGATAAGGACAAAATGTGCTGTTCAAGGTGAGGTATGCTTTACTGATTGCAACTAGTTTCTGGATAAAAACCCCACGTAAAAAAAGAAACAACAGAAACAAATCTGAAAAACCCTGGAGAAATTCAGTATTCTCCTAAAGACTTGACTTTAAATGGTATAGATCGATACATGCTTAAATTCTGAAGTAAGATTAGATGATTATGCAGGGACCAGAGATGTAGGTTTTGTGGAGTGATGTGCTGCCTATAGGTACTCAGACCACACCATTGCCTTCCTAAGAGCTGCACAAACCACACATAGGATAAGAAATTTGTCATCGTTCCCCCTCCAAGCAAAGGACTGTTTCCACAATGAAGTGAAAATTTCAAGCCAAATTATATTGCTGCTGGGATTTCAGAGGCTGTGTTCTGCAAGAGGACAAGGCTGCTAGAATTTAACAGCCAGCTAAAGTATTTCTGTATGGTTATGAAGCAATCTACAAAAATGTATGGCAGGAATAAGATTTTCTATTGTATTCTGCAGTACGGCCTGAAAACTTTACCAAAAAGTAATCCTCTCTTATTAAGTTCCACGGAAGCTCTCCATAAAAGAGAGCAAAACCTCTGAGAACAGCATAGCCAGAGAGGTACCACTGCAGCAATCTATTCCTCTCCACTAAATTTCCTGCCATTTCCCCCCTAAAACAGAGTATTCTGCACAGCTGTTTGTCTCTACTCTGCATACTAAAATCTGAGGCCAGTGATAAAACTGTTAGTGTCATTTGTCTGGAGTCTGCCCTTCTGAGCAATAATCCTCACATGCATTCAGCATTAATGCTGGTCAAACCTCTGAAGTTTTAGAAATGCCCTTCACGTAAGTATTTAAGAATGCAAATGCTTATCTGAACAATAGCCAAATACATCTTTGTGTAGACTTCATGGGATTTGGTCTATGTGGAAATACTGAGGGAGTAACCTCTTGGATGCTTTTTTTTTTTTTTTTTTTTTTCTTCCCCTTTGGAGAAGAAACCAAGAAAGAGCAGAGGTGCAGGAGATATTTTCAGGTTCCACTTGTAATCAGAAGTATGACACTTGTCATATATCAATTATTTCTCACTACCTGTTCTTTTTTAGAGAAATTAAAGTTGACAGGAATAATTGTAAGAAAGTTAACTAAGCACTGCTACATAGAGAACAACTGAATGATACATATTGCTTAGAGTAAAATCCTTAAAGGACAAAGCTAGAAAAACTAATGCTTATAAAAGATTAATTAAATAGAAAGATTTCACATTGGAAATAAGAAAATTATATGACCTTGTGGAGGAAATCCAACAGCTTGCATTATCGTCTTTGATGCTTTGAGTAGTAAAAGTCCAGTGTTTAGAAAGGTATTAATCAGAGGTTAGTAAATCTGAGAAAGACCATTTCATTAATACATCAGCCACACCCTGCCTCTATGTCCCAGGGATATTGCTATCCTTAATATGAGCCACTCTGTTAGCAAAAAATGAACTACGCATGATGTAAGAAGCTGATGCCCTGTGGCCATAGACATAATGGTGGCTTGTTGGCTTTGACTTTAAATTATTTTGTTTATGAATTTGAACTAAAAAAGTATAGAACAGTGGAAATAATAGCTGCAACGGCATTTGCTATTTAAAGAGAGATTTAGCTGTTGACCTTAATCAGGGGTTGTTACTCCCACCTATAGGCATACATACATACATATATATATATATATATATATATGCCTTTCTTTTTAGAGCCCTGCACACAATGACCTGAGTCTACCACTTAAAGTAATTCCTGAATGCTTGTTCTTCAGTAGCTCCTTAACTTGACAAACCATAATGGCTTCTAAGAAGACATCTCCATTTTTTGGACCAACAACATAAGAGACTGCAATGAACCTTTGGAGACTTCTGCAATCTCTTGTAGCAAATGTGGCTGCCACATTGCCACTTTCAGCCCACAAAGCTAAAAATATTGTGGAGCATTTTTGTTGAAGCAGTATACAACGACTACCTTGCTGGAGGGAGAAATTTCCATGCTTTAAAGAGGCCCTTCTGTTTCTTTTAAGAGCTCACCAATTGTGCTGGAATATATATATGTCATACGCTAATGGTCTGAAAAGTACCAGCTAGGAAAAGCAAGTCGTTATCAAAAAGCAGAAACCCTCTTGAAACAACTAAATCAGAAATACCAAATAGTTTTCTTGTTTATTTGCACTGTAATGTTGAAGTAAACATAGTAAATCTGGGGAGGGGAAGGGGAAGGGGAAAGGGAAGTGGAAGTAAGAGGGAAAGGAAGACGGAAAGAAGGGGAAGGGGAATGTGAAGGGGAAGAGGAAGGGGAAAGGGGAAGGAGAAGGCTTTGATTCTAGCAGCTCGCATTTGAGCAAGGTACTTTTTATTTGAATTCTCAATCATAAACCCAAACAAGAGGTGTTTAGGATGGAAATACTTGTAAGTCCTTCTGCCTTTGCAGCTATAATTATGCATAAGAAGGTACTATGACCAGATTCACCTCCTTTATTCAAGTGTCTTTATCCTATAATAACATTCAAGGAGAGTAAACAAACTCCCGAAGAGTCAAATAAATTTCTTTCTTATTTAACCCACATTGGGAATCACTTCATGTACAAGTACACAGAAAGGAAATTCCAGTAACAGACTATTTACAGCAGAGCAGAAAGCAACTGATATTTATTTAATTTGTATACATGATGGAGCTGAAGCTACTGTAAACTGTTTTGTCTTGGACAGAATGAAGATCCCAGCTCAGACAAGCTTTTAGGAAACTTTGATATGCATATATTTGCATTTGCACGTACATCTTTCCCTTTTGTAGAAGTCCACCTTGATGATAATTTATCACCAGGAACTACACAGAAAAAAAAAATGTTGAGTTGCTTAGGTGTAAATAAATGCTAAGTTTATAAGAGGTATATTGCAGGTGCTGCCAGCACACCAGTAAGAAAATAATAGGTTCAATTCTGGCTGCAGACAGAGGGCTCACAGTGGGACAAGGCTGTGCGCAGTCCCACACCCAGCTCTGAAATTCCCTTTTCCTGTAACTTTACATTCCACAAACTATTATAAAACTCCCGCTTCCCCCCACATATACACTACTGCTCATTTTTTCTGTGTGAAACTATTGCATTTTGTGCTCAACCTGATTTCTTCATAGCCCTGAAAGGCAGACCTCCAGCTCTGCAGCTGACTTCTCCCAACCCCCTGGAAAATAATTGCCACGTGGCACTTACCTCTCCTTCTCTGGGCCACGGCCTTCCATTCTGTGTGTATTTGCTTTGATTCTGGCGCTTCTTTTGCCCTCCATCAGCAAATTTGCACAGCAAAGGCTCAGTGGGGGCTGTGAAGACAAGAAACCCAGTCTATATTAGCATCCCCCCCAAAGAAAGTGATTATACCAGCAACAGTAGTGCTTTGTAATACTGATCTTTTGAAGTAAAATCTTGCCTTCTGCAGATATTTTTTGCCTCTTTTAGCCTTGACTCCACTGGCAGCTGTTCTTACTAACTAAGCTTCAAAAAATATATACTGGCAGCCCTTAAAAGAATTTAGCAAATATTGTTGAAAAAATAATCAGCCTACGCAGAATGTTAAGTTGCTGTAGTGGAATAGTAGAGTCAGGCATTAGTTCCAGCTAAGTTAGACACGTATTCATGACTAGCATTAGTGTAAGGATAAACAGTGTTTTACTAAAGCAGCTTTCTGTTCTTATTGTAAAAACTTTGCAAGGATCTGTTTAAGGAGTAAGTGTTCTCACTATTTTTGTGTTTCTCGGCACCCAATCCTTTAAAATCTGAATAAACAGAATAAAAAAAGAGACTTTTGCCAAGCACAGTCCAATTAGCTTTCTTTTCCTCTTAACTCCTCTTTTAAGCAAGTTGGCAGCTGAGAAAACTCCTTTCCTCTCCAGCTGAACTCTGTGTGTAAGAATACAATAGTCAGGGAGACTGGAGCCACAGAAACGATGGATATTCCTGGAGCTGCACACCCAAAACCCCAGCTCACAATAGGGCCTGCTAGTGAAGAAATTACCATACATCAAATGGGTGCCACAGGAAGGGAACTTTGTATCTCGGGATCTTTCCCCACCTACCCAGTTTTTCAACATTAGTTTAGGTGAAAGAAATATAAAAATGATGTTTTTGGAAAAAAAAAAAAAAAAGTTTGGGGGAGCTTTTGGTTTCCCAGGCATGACAAGTAATCAATTAACCAGGGGTTTAATGGGAAATGGCAAGAAACCTAGTTTTTCTCTTCTTTTCCCTTTCTGGAGGCTAGAAATATTGAAAAAATAAAAAGACAGGGATAAGAGGGAAACTTTACAATAAGGGGGGTAGTCATGTTGCTGGCATTTATTTGTAATAAAAACAATTATTTGGTTACAGGATTAAATGAGCTTGTATAATATCAGAAGAAGCTCACCTCCCTCAACCTCTTAGTTACAGCCAGCTCAAGATGTGTCACGAAGTTTAGAGCAAAACTGTGATCACTTGAAAACAGCAACCAACAAGCAAGGCACATAGAGAATCTCACATCAAAAACACAGTTTCTCATTGGGACAGCATCACTTTGGCTACTTTGGAAGCTTTAACAGCTTTGTTTTTTCATTACCATTTTACCAGGCTAGTAATTTCCAAGGTCACTAGAAACTGAACTGCAGGGAACAATCCATTATTGGCAGAAAGCTAGACTGTGTGACCCCAGAGGTCTTTCCCCACCTCTGACTTCGATTATTGTATCAGATTTTGGTAGAAGCAATGTTCAGCCAACCATTTGAAATTTAAAATAATGAAGGTTTAAAAGCATCCAGGTGGCTGTGGAGATTCTTTCTGCAGATGGAGAAATGTTATGGGGCTGATTGCCCTGCGCTTCTACCAGTTTTACTCCACAGTGCAATGCAGCATAATTTCAGAGCGGTTACTTACAATTCACTTTGATGTGATTGTGAGGGAGGAGCAGGTGCTAAGACAGCATTAGAGAAAGACCTATTAAGTGTCACATCTGATGCTTCAAAAGCTTTTAGTTTTAAGCACTGAACAACTATCAATCAACATATGATATTATTAGGAGAAGCATGCGAAAGCAATCTGAATGCTGCAAATTTACACGTGCCATGATCATCTGCTAATGTACACATGTGGTATTAGCCTATATACTATGATGTGGTACAGCAAGCAAGGGAATCATATGGTTTGCTACATATCCTTGCTATATATTAGCCAACCACAAATGGGAAGCTTTTGCCATTTCTGGACTTCCCAATATTCAGTGTTACCATATGACAAACTTTTATTGCTAACTTGGGCCTTTCTAAAGTTGACAGAGATTGGCAGAAATCATTGAACAGATGTTTCAAACAACTTTACCCCACATCTAGAAAAAAATGTGGAAAAATAAATTGTACTGACGTTTTTGGGTTAGGGAAGAGGATGGAAAAGGATGAAGGAACCATGCCCTGCACAGACAGATTTCTGCAATAGGAGGCTTTATTTACAGCAAACCAAGAGGAATTCTGAGGAAAAGATCGACACATGCCAATCAACATATGCATAAAGACATAAAAAAAAAATGTTCTGGCAGGAAGACAGATTTTATTTTTGAAAAAACAAAACAAAACAAAACATAAAAAACAACACACACACTGGCACATAGCACATCACATGCAGAAAGACAAAAAATGGTCTTATTAGCCCTGAAGTGACTTACATCTTAAAGGTTTATACCTGGGAACAACTATGGCAACTAATCTCAAAATACACAGAAATCAACATTTATTATTTCAGAAGATAAGGCTGAGTATAAAAGAATCTCAAGAGGTCAAATATGTTGCTCTAAGTACATAAAAGAACTCAAATCTCTGGTTTACTTCAGCCCTCTTGAAATCCCTTGTAAGAAAGGCTCTCCTAACCTTTTCAAGATCAGATGCACATGAATATTTGACATTACTACAGTCATTCTTACTAAACAAATACATAACAATAACTGGAAAAAAAATCATATTCTATATATCAGGAAAAATATTTCTAAGTATAATTCTTTTTGGTTTCATGAAATGTCAAAAGTGCTTTAAAAATTGAGATTTTACTTCTGCCAAAGAAGTAAAAAAACCATAATCAGGTAGTAATGTTGTCAATTCAAAAAGAAAGTACTTCAAAAGTATACAAACTATATCAACACACTGTGACTAACATCAAAGGATTGCTGTAGATGTGGGATATTTTATTATATGCCCCCAAATACTTCGGAAGGGAAGGAAGGAAAGAAGGGACATCTTTTAAACTGTTTCTGCTTTTGCTCTCTTTCATTCCAGACAGACACTTCCGAATTTATGTACTGAGTTTTTACCTTTCACTTTTTCCTCTGTATGAATACACTAACTGGAAATAAATGCCTCTTGCCTCACCTTTTGCACTGCTGACATACTAGAAAACATAATTTGTGTATCTTTAAGCGTTCATATTTTCAACTGATAAGCACATCTCTTTTTGTATGGCAACTGACATCATCAAAGTTTTGAGCATGTGTGATATTTTGAAGTATATCTGGAAAATCTGCTGTTGGTATTTTCCTGTCAGAAAAGTGAGAATTGATTCACTCAAGACAAATTTCAGGCCATTCAATTCTGATAAAATCTTCAAGATAGAAGGCACTGCTCTTTCTTTGACTTCTACCTGGCAGTAACAAATACAAATATCAAGAATAAATAGGCTTAACCTGAACAAGGTTCATTAAGCCATAGCCGATTTTTCAAGGAAAAGATTTAAATGCTTGCTGCAGTTCCCATCCACAGCCTTATGTTAATAAGACATAAATAGCCCTGAACTTGGCTTTCAGTCCTGAGAAGGAAGTGGGATCAAACTGATAGTGCTTCTAAACAGCATCTGCCAAGATATTCAGGACTGCTTTAGGAGAGGGCAGCAGTTGCTAGTGTTCAAATTCTGTTCCCATGGAACTCAATGGCTAAGGTCCTATCTCTCTTCAATCAGACCCTGAATTTACTCTGAGAGTTCAGTGAAGGTGAAAGTGAGAGACTGTTTTTTTGTCAATTGAGGCTGTCAATATTGTTGGAGCTCCCTTAGGAGCTCAGTTTCTCGTGCTCTGCTACTTTAGATGGACAGACTGTGCAGACAGACAGCACCAAACTGCCAAAAGGCTGTTATATCACCAAAGGCAACGCTGGTATTTTAAATAGGACTAAACCTTTATATGGAAAGAAATGGGGACAACAGTGCTCCCTTCTCAAATTTGGCAGCCTTTCAGGGAATCTTCCATGTCAGGAAAGCAACTTCAATTAAATTGGAGAATTCAACAAAAAAAAAAAAAAAAAGCAAACTTCCAACTACTTCTGAATACATAATTTCCTTATTCTTTCATTCATCGGAAGGCTGATACACTTGAGCTTCTACATATGCAAAAATGTGTATATTCATGAACATGTGCTTCATAAAGGAATGGGGAAGATGAAAGCTGTCATTTGCATTCAGTGAATCCTTTTCATTATTTCAGGTGCTTGGTAACTTTTTCTATCATCAGAGTTACTTAGAAAAGATTGTCCGCCACCATTTCCAATTCATAGTCATACGGCATCGTCTCTCCAGCAATGGCAAGAATTAGAATATATAGAGAAGTAATAACAGGAACATATTTATGTATTTTAACTTGTTTCACTATGAATATTTTTGAGGACAGAATATTTTTCAGAACGTCAGGAAGCAGATAACATTTCTAGTACAGAGGGTAGCAACAAGTGTGTTATGAACATTCATGTGGATCTTTAAACTCCTTCATTTTGCTAATGTGATGAAAAATTATGAGAAAGTCATTGCTATTATCAATGAATGGTCAGTGCACAGTCAATGATTTTTTTCAAAGTATGTTTTAAAGAGAAAATAGGATTAATTTATTTTTCAGCCTCGGCAAATCCTTCTCCACAATAAAAAAGGAGCAGAGCAATAATTGAGTTCACAATTACACTAAGCATTCAAATTGATCAAGTTTTGATAACTATTTTCCTTCACTCCCTTTCAGATTTTCAGTATTTTGATAACACTTTCATGTACAAATCACATTGAGTATCAGACTGAAACATCCATGTAAGAATCAACCCCTTTGTCTGCCACAGATCAAACATCCTTAGTCATTAAGAAAAACTTCATCCTACAGTAACATCAAAGCCACTTTGTAAGTAGACCTGTTTACTCATACACTATTTGAGAGGGAGATGTGAGAGACATAAAACCTTTAGAAGGAAGGCTGGACAGAGCAAACTGAGGTGCCGATATGGACGTTCCCAGCAGGACTACAGTCTCTTCAAAGCCCACAAAGTTTATTTACAAAATGAATTTTGCAGTTTTAAGTTTTAAAATCGTGTTTCAGGACCCAAGCAATAGAGCAACTCTTTGCTGTAGTGATTCTACTGGTTGCTATGAAAGTTCTGTCACACAGTACTTACTCATTCTCAGGTAATAAACAAACAAAACCCTAAATCCAAGGAAAATTGTAGAACACAACCATATCCATTCTGCTCTTGGAAAATTAGGATGAAAAATTATCAAAGGTGGTACGTGACAAGAAAGGACAAAAGGACACGTAAGGACAACTCATTGGCTAAGAAAACCTTTAATTAAAAAAAGCAAAAATCCTTTCCCAAATGGGGATTTGTTGAAGAACAGAGTTAATCATTTTATGGAGTAACAGATTTTGTCCCAGAAGTTCGTAAAGCTGGATATGAGGTCACAGGACAGATCCTAACATACATGTATATACATAAATGTATAATGAAAGTGCACTATTACTTGTCCAAATCATTCCTTGCTACTCAGTGTTTTTGTATGAGCCAGTGCTTTTACATACACAAGCATCCATAAATAGTGCAGAATGGGAGCTGATGCCTTTTGATTTATAGAAATACACAGAAGCAATATAAAGCATACTTATCTTCTAGTAGGCTTACAGTTAAATTTAACTAGATGATATTAATTGCACTTACACAGCTGATTATGAAAGCAAAACAAGGAGTTAACATTGTGTTGGGTTTCCAGCACGTACCACTTTCACGATATAAACATGGAAATTGGGGAAACATCTTTACATAACAGAAAAGTACCCCAAAGCAACAATTAAAAAGCAAACATCTGCTTGGCTAGAAATAAAAATAATTAAAAAAAAAAAAAGTGATTTACTTTTGATAAACTCTATTATAGCTGAAGTAATTATCTCTAGTTCACCTCTTTGTCTTAAGAAATGGGAAGCAATCCTTTCATCTTTTTGTACAATAATTATTTCTAAAAAGCAAGAATATATCAGAAAAGGAAAATAAATCCCAGGGGAGAAGTAGCATGTCAAGCACAGAGTTAGCATTTCCACTCTGTGAAATTACATAGAACAGGTAGAACAGCTAACTGTTTGCATACGTTGGAGAAATAGCATGCCGACTGTGAAGCGTAGTCCAGGTCTTGTTGCAATCAATGGAAACACTCCATGTACCACACAGAAAAACTATACTTAATCATATAATTGCAGAAGCCCCCACAAAGACTTGTTAGAGCTGATCAAAAATGACAGTCTGCTCTCTGTGAGAAATTGCACCATTTATTTTACAGTTTGTTTCTGTTTAAAAATCTATTTTCATTGTTAAATTTTCAACAGAACAGCAGATTGAGAGCATCTGGTTCAGGCCTATTAAAATGTTCCTTTCTAATGTTGCTGATAAGGGGAATCCGTTTTAACAGAGACCATTAACTAGATACATTATTTTATGGAGACAACATATAGAAACAGATGCTTCAGTATAGTATTGAAACTTAAATAAAAACACAAAATCAATCCAAATAGCTAAGCTGAAATGAAATATTAAAGCAACAATGAAATGTAGTAACCTAACAGCATATTTTTATTTTAACAAACTCCATTTCTCAACCAACTGTAGTGCTGGCCTCTGTAGCAGGGCACGAACAGATTAGGAACAAATCCAGTATAGAATTAAGAAGCTCATTAATTAACTTTATTATCTAGTAACTATTTAATTAGTACAGTCTTCTTTAATGTTGCATTTTGCCTTTATTTTAAACAGAAGGCCTGAATCAGAGCTCCAAGTATTTAGGGAGAGCCTCCCAGCAACTTCAGTGGAAGTTAGAGTGCAGATGCAATGAGCTGAACGTAAAAAATCTTTGCTGTTAAGTACTTGTATTGAAAGTACTTGTATAGATTTTGGCATCAGCCTAAGTACCATTTGACCAAAGAGATTTCTGAGTGTGGCAGCTCTTTTTTTAGTCACTTTGTTACTGTGTTTGATGTAATTCTCAAATTAACAGTACATCCAGTGCATTTATACCTATTGTCCTCACAGCCACTGGGTTAAGTTGCCATTTTTAAGGGCTAGAAGCTCGGCTCCAGCTAATATGAGTATGAATCCAAAGCTGTTCTACTGAAGCCAAAAGTAAATTTGAAGTAACCGTGAGCAAGAACAGATTCAGGACTATGATTTCTGCCAGAGAAAGTGCATTCCTCAAACTTGATGCTACAGAAAACTTCTGCCCTATTGCGTGTCCCCTGGTATGAAGCTGAAAAACACCAGTTGTAGTTCATCCTTTGCACCCAGTGCTATGACAGCTCTTTGCAACTTTGCACTACTAGATGAAAAGGAAGCAGGATTTTTGAGGAGTGATTTGTTTTGCAGTTTTAAAATTTCTCAAAGAGCCTTTACAACAAGAGAGGATGCCATTTTATCAAAGCAACCAAACCAAACAAGTTCGTGCATTGGATTGCAGAAAATATTTAATGCACCTGTGCTTAGACCTTTATTTTCCATAACTTTAGGACAGAATCCACAACCAACTGAAATTCTGGATGCTTTGTTTTAATGTGCCAGTTCTTATTGCAAACCCTAGAATATAGATGAATACCTCCTGCAAAAACACTATGATAGACTCCCTTGGATTCCTGACTGACTAGAAGAGCCACGCACCAAAAATTGAAACAGTATTGTAGTTTGGAAAGGAGTATTGGCTACAAGCTGTTCAAAGCACTTCACACATTATCTTTCAAGTAGATCATAAACAAATATTGAAACGATTAGGTATAAAAGGGTTCTTGGTTAAATCCGAAAAGTCCCATACTGTTCAATGGCATTGTTAAAAAGTGGCTGCTTAAGAAACCAACTCACCTTCCTCCCATGTTGGATGAATTTTTGTGTGGAACTTACATGCCACAGCTCCTCTGTACTTCTCTGATGCCAGGCTAACTAAGGAACATGCTGCAGAAAGACAGTCCTACATGGCCCTTCTGTAAACTACACAAGTGATTAGTAGAATACAGACATAATTATTACTGAGTGCAACAGTCCCACATCAGGTTTTTCTCCATTGACAATAGCTAAAAGGTGTGACAGTTTTTTAAAAAAAAATGTTTTTTAAAAAAGTTTTTGTATATATTTTGCAAATGTTGATTACTATCTAGGATTCTGACTTTTATGACTTTTTTTTCCCCAATTTCTGTAGTTTGCTTGTACCACTTTCATGCTGCTGCCTTCTTGCACCATTATTACCACAGAGGCTTATTAGACTACATACGTTTGGGCAGGAGTTGATTTCTCCAAGTGAAATGAAAAAAATGCCACACTTCAAAAATATTCCTGAAAGCATTTCAAAACATTTTACTGTTTTCATTGTGAATTCCTAAACCATAACTGGCTACACAGGCAGTTCTGAGATGTGTGATGAAGAACTGAGAGAGATGCGGTGAACAATATCCAACTATCCCAAGACCCAGTGAAGCTGGTGTAAATGTACTTCCAACGCTTTCAATGGGCATTGAAGGTATTGAGCACAGGTTGCTAGCCTATGACCTGAACTGGAAGTATATACTACAGCAGTTATGTTGAAGTTCCTCTTTACTAAACTTATTTTCTCTTCCCTTCTACCCTCCAGGGTTTCTCTTTCAGTACCACCACTTGAAAATTAAGGTACTAGTGTTTTATTGTGTCTTTAAACTTAGAGCTGCAATCCCTTCACATTAGTAACAGGTAGTAACAAGAAAGTCAAGCCAACTGCTAGCTTGTCAGTGGAAACCAGTTTTCAGCAAAAAAAACAAAACTACACAGAGAAGTTCTGCTGCTTTTCAGTGTTGGCTCTTACCCCAAATAAGCATTAAAACTACAAGTTCATACACTGCAGTAGTGAAGCACAGGAAAGGTTTGAGTTGGCTCATCTTTTTAAGCATGGAGCACTGTGACTTTAGCACATTGACTTCATACCGAGTATCACTTGAATGATCGTGTACCAGCACGCACGCACCAGCTCTACCTGTGGTCCCAGAACCATTATGTGAAGGCAGAAGCTGACTGAAAAAACACCCTCTAAACGTGAACCCCAAATCATTCTTTAAATCCCATCTGAGATTGCCTTATGAGCTTTTAGGAAGATTATATTTTAAATACCTTTTTGCCCTCTCCCATAATCTCAGAAGTTATTTTGCTTGGATGAAAATGGAGACCTTGTGTTTCTTACTGTTCAATTATTAAGGAACAGCAACGAAGTCAGCTTCATTTGAAAGGCTCAGCAATTTTTAAATGATCTCATGTACCGTAATTTATAATGGAAAATCAGGTACAAATAGTGTGAGATGCTTTCTGGTTCCCCTCTAATGGAAATAAAATGAATCTCTGGTAATGGGTGACCCTACTTGCTTCTGTGGTCACCCACTTTACTTTTTAGTGTTCTCTTTAGTACTCTCAGGAGAAAAGAGCAAATGCAAAGCTTTTATCCGATGCTGCTTCTCAAAACAATAGCTCTGCGCTTCTGCTATAAAATCTATTTTTACTATTCTCATAAACTAACGTTATTGATCACAGAGACTTTGCTATTATCCCACTAAGAAAAACTTACTTGTGCTGACAGTCCAGAGACAAAATGGTTGGGATTTATGCAGTACAAAGAATTAATTCTGGCTCTGCAATACAAGGTTACTTCTTGTACCTGTTTAACTGTTTATTTATTATTTCACATTGAATTTATTCACAGTTTTAAATTAAATTATGTATTACATTTTATTTAGTATTTATTTCTATAAACCAGAAAATTACCAGCACATTATCCCTTGTCTGTGTGACACTGCTAACTAACCCTAACTAACACCATGAAGAAAAGAAAATTCATTTCAAGCACATGTTTTCAATATAAAGAAGGAAACCTGGCCAAATGTCTTATGTCAATACAATGATTTCTTTCCACCAGCATAATGATAATTGCTGTACACAGACATTTATTTTTGACTAATTAAGGTTGAGTCTTGGCATTCTCTGCTCACACTCTAACATATGTATACCATTAATGTCCAGAACAGCATATGCAACCCAGTGTTAAACTGCACAAGGAAAAATGCCTCAGTTATGACCATTAGCTTATTTAATTCAGACGTGCATGTTTTAATACTACATTTTGTTTACAAACTGTGGGGAAAGAAACATCTGCTGTGTCTTTGTGAATGGTCCTTGCAATAAAGAAGCGGACACATACATACCATGAATGTTTTCATTATTTGCAGCTCTACTCACAGCCCGCTAAAAAGTAGCAATAGAAAATTTTTATGATAGGAAAAAAGGCTTGGTTTGGGTAAACACGCCCTGTGCATGGTCAAAGTAGTAACACCTTGCCAGTATCAGAGCTGAAACAGCGTATTCCTAAAAGCTCTGTTAGTGTCGACGCATGATGTATTCCTATGTAAATGAAAGCTTAATCCCAATTTTTAATCTGTTCAACAGTTTAAAAATACTCAGGAATATTAAGATTTTATTATTTTTTTTCAGACTGCCTAGTGAAAATCTTTTTATTTAAATCAGTTCTAATTAACACAACACATTCCAACAATGACTACTGGGTGCAGAAGCAAAAACTCCAACCACTTCTAATCTAAAACATAGCCAAGCAATATAATTTTGCCACTACTGTGAGAAAGAAGGAAAAGCTGAAGGGAAAATTCATTTTATTGTTATTGCCCTTCCTTTATTTTATTCTTCTGCATTCACTGAAAAACATTATGTGTATGCCTTAAAATGAGCTAGTTTACTAGAAGTTAACACACAGCATTGCCAGCTTCCTCGCGTAAATGCAGGATCACCTTTAAAAAGTGGATTTGACCCTGACTGTGTCAGAAGCGTAGCAAGGTATAGGCTGTACAGCCAAAAGCATTTATAAGATGGGTGACTGACTGATTCTTAGAGGCAGGAGTTCATTTTACTGTGGTGGAGAATATCCAAATCACACTAAGCACCTTGGACAGTATAATTACTGCGTGCTACAAAACCTCCCTGTGTGCTCTACCATCTTCTCCTGTAAATAGGCCCTAGGGAAGGGAGAGAATATATTGGAAACAACATATAAGTAAGGACACTGATGCCCCTTCCCTGTTTCTCCCAAGGCAGAAGGGGCAAGCAGCAGCTTGGAGCACAGTCAGCAGAGCCATGGGACATGCTGCTCCTCAAGCCAGCTTTCAAGCCCACAAGCCCACAAGCCAGACTTTTCTGCTACTGACCTAAACCTCACCACTGCCCTTGTCAGGTACCTGTGAGTGGGAATGCGGTGCTGTTGTGCATGTGCTGGGAGAAGAAGGAAGGGCCTTGGAAAAAATTGCTCAGCAACTCCATTTCCTCAAATGGCAAAGTGGCAACGTGAGGTATTCCTGAGACATACCATCACCTGGAGCTCCTGCCAGGACATGGGGGCTTTGTCCTGCCTAAAGCAAGTGTCTGCCTTCAAGGCACAATTGTACCTGTGATTTCCAGGACAGAAAGCTGCACAGTGGTTTCACTGGGGAATTTTCCAGTAAGTCACCTATTTATAAAGATACTTTATGCAAAAGGAAAGACAAAAAAGTGAAAATATATTATTGTCCCAAGGCAACAGAATATCTTACTCATACTTCTTAGCTCTTTTCAAAATGTGTTGATGATACCAATGCTAAATCTAATGTGCTACAGCATAAGGCAAATTCTAACCCTTACAGCTTAAAAAACCTTTATTGCCACCTGAGACAACATTCGAGAATATTAAATAGATAACTCTAAACCCTTCTGAAATTGTCAAGTGTGAAACTCTCAACTAAGGGTAGACAAGGAAGCAAGCTTACATATCAGAGGCTGAGTGATGGCCTAATCTCCTTTAACTCTGTGCAGTTCATGTCTCAGGGTTCTGTGAAGGTCGTGCTACAGCTTGCTGTGCCATGGGTCCAAAAATTAGGAAAAGAATGTGATCTTTGTACTAAGATAGGTAAATTAAAATTCAATCCTCTACTCTTTCAGTTAAAAGTTTAGGAATAATAAGAACAGGAGTGAACCGAGCACAACAAAGAAGAATAAAGAATAAAGGGAGAGGGAGGCGGGAAGGTATAGAAATAGGCAAAGAAAAACACATTAAGGAAATGAAGGGAAAAACAGGTAAAGATGGGTAATTAATACTTCAGAATCACCCTTGAAAATGTTTTAACTTCACACAAAAATGAATGCAATTGATATAATTTCTGGATGGCAATACAACTGTGATGACAATGTGGGCTTTCGTAGGTACAAAGACTGCAGACAGAAAACACTAAAACTGAAAAAGTAAATGGATAGGCTAAATGTTACTGCCTATAGCAAACAGAAAAACAAGTCTATAAGAGCTGTTTGTTTTTGTCTGAAAACACAGACTGAAGACTTACTCTGCACTGTGAAGAATTCACTAAGACTTTGTATAGTCTTGGAGTAACTGTATGGCACCCAAACATAAATGAAACAGAAAACAGTAGAATCTCCTTCACAAAAAAAAAAAAAAAAAAAAAAAAAAAAAAAGGCCTGTTATCAAAGATGGTTTGAAAGTTTATCTCTAAACTCCGTAGATGATTCAAGCAACACTTCTGTGCCACAAGAGAAAATTAGAGATTACAACATGACAGATGAAAAATCACAGTCTTCGCTTACAGATAAATTTTGTTATGAGAAACAAAATCTCAGGAGCCTCTGACACTAAAATCCAAACATTCTTTAAGGCTTTGGTCCCCATTTGGGTGGGACCCTTCCTTGGTTTACAGGCACATGGACACAGCCAAGCTGGCACTATGTGAGCACTCTGTGCAACTCTGCTCCAAGCATGATTACAGCCAAACAGCAACATCAGAGCCTGACAAAAGCCATCTCCAGCTGACGTGAAGCAGCAATTTTCTTCTGAGCAAATGATTTCATGAATCAGCCAGCAGGGAGTGACAACATTCTCCTGCCAGTGACTAAATGTATGACCTCTGGGTTGCAATTTCCATCAGTTTAATAAGAGCTCAATGCAAACGTGATCATATTTTTCACTCTGCTGTTAATAGGAATGCTAATCTTTCCTTTCTTTTTCCTTTCCCTTTCCTTCCCTTCCCTGTTTTGCCAGCTTTATTGCTTACAATGTAAGTATTTCCCTGGAGACAGAGAGCAAAGTCCTGCCTGTGTTGCTAATAAAACTTGAAAACAACACAGTAGAGTAAGAATTAAAGAGCAACAACTTTTCTGTTCTAAAGAACATGGCAGGCCTAGCAGAGACGTTGTGGCTTTGTTCTGCCATGAGAAGGCAAGCTCGGTACAGTCCCTGCTGAACCTGGCAGCCTGGTGAGAGACAAATAGACCCAAGTGAGAAGGAGAGAACCTTTCTTTCTAGAATGTTTTCTGGTACAGATCCAGAGCTGATAGAAAAATCCCACAGTCCTGAGGATTAGAAAAGGAACAACGAAGTTTAAATCAGGGACAAAGTAGAGACTGAATAACAAAATATAACAAAAAAAAATAACAAAAGCATGAACATTCCTAAAGTTTAAAATATTCTCCAAAAACTTCAGCTGGAGACTGTGCACAAAAAAAATAATCTCTGGATAACAAACCACAGTGCATTGCTGTTAGTATTAATGCCACCATGTTCAACACAACAGTAAAATACCATACTGCCTTATGAGGTTTCATTACAACCCTAAAACATGGTAGAAAGTCATTTATTTATAGCTTTAATAGCAGGGCTGAGGAGGGGAATAATGGAAACCTACATTTTATTCAGCATCAGGATTCCAGCTGATTGTTGCTCCTAAAAGGAGCAGAAACAAACATTAGAAATGCTGTTTTTGAGCCACGTTTGATATTCCTATGTAATTCCTAAATACTAGCACGTGACATCTGATGCAATCACACCGAGACAGGGCTCAGCACAGTCTGCTCACACCAGACTGCATTTGCCCCTAGATTAGTGAAGATGAAAGTACATTTGGGCAATTTTTTTTTCTTTTAGGGTGCCTTTGTGCCAAGCCAGAATAATAGAGCATGTTTGCTCCAAGAAGGCTTGTTTTACAGTATAATAATAATAATAATAATAATAATAATAATAATATATTTGAAATGGTCAACTTGGACCAAACACGCTTGCTTTTATTATCAGTTTTTATTGCATTTACATAACATAAAAAATGAACACAAGAGTTATTTCAGGTTTAATCCAACATCTCTTATTCCTGCTTTATAATTCCTTTGTAGGACAGTCTATCATACTAACTGAAATATTCATACTTACACTATGCAACTATACTAGCTTTGCAGGATTAATGTACAAGCATGTTTATGTTGTTCTCAAGCTGTGTCATGCCATGCTCCTTCAAGGTAACTTCTGCTGCCACATTCTGCACACTTAATAATAATAGAATATAATATATTTTAATAATATACTTTTTTTCCTTCTTTTTTAATGGTGCTTATCGCAGCTTTTGTTTGCAAACATCTCATAAGCACTAATTAATTAATTCTCCCAGTAGGCAGTGAAGTATTCTCTTTGTTTCACAGAGATGAGCTGCAACACAGGGATATTGCAAATTGTCCAGTGTCATACAGGCTCTGAGTACAGATCTCCCGGTTTCTTGTGTAGTTCTCATGTATCCACAAGAGTAACCCTCCTGAAAGAGCTCTGTCTAGGTGCTTTATTTTCTCAGTCTCCTTTCCAGCCCCAATCTGATGGAGTATCTTTTACCGATCCACACGCCATAACCAACTCACTAAAACGCTTCATCGGAAGACAGCTCCATCTACAGTGTCCGTGAAAACTGAGCTTGTAACAATGATACGGATTGGATGTCACTACAGGTATACATACATACATTTCTCTGTGTCTTTTTGTCTGCGCACACACCACATACATACATATACATATCTATATAAGTTCATGGCACCAGCCATGTATGGCAAGTTATCAAATACGCAGTATCAGAAAAATCAAAGTGAAGTAATCTAAATCTGCAAACAGACCTGTGCTATTTACTGTAATATTTAGCTATTCCTAGCTGGCACTGCTATATCTCTAAACGGCAATGTCACCTCATAGTTTGTACACATGCACCTGTCATCTTCATACAAAGCCAAAGATGATGCTATTGCAAAGATAGGTATAAGTACTTTATAAAATTTAATTTAGCTAAGTATAGATGTCCTTATTTACTTTCAAGAAGTTTTACAGCCTGATTTCAAGAACAGCTAAGTACAGCTGATTATCCAAAATTTACCTACCTTTGCAAACCTCCAGGATTTTCCTATCACATCCCTACATTGAATAGTCTTAGGCACAAGTGAAGAGATGGTTCAAGACACCGAGGCCTTTGCGAAGAGCATATACAAATCAGAATGCATGCGTAGGAGAAAAGTGAAGGGAAAATATGATGACCATTTTCTTCCCTACATTTATTGCCTCACTGCTTCTCAATCAGTATCCTTTTTTTTTGTGAAGCCCTGTCTCCTGTTGGCAAGGCCCACTGCCAGCACCAGAACTCCCTCCACATTTACACTCAACGTTGCTCAGCTTGCATGCTATGGCTCCGACAACTCTGCTGAGTGCTATTTCAGTGACCTTCTCTCCTCCACATGTGAAACAAAAACCCTCACTTCAACAGCAATGTGCTACCGCTGGACGGAAAACCAGTTTTTGGGGGGTTAAGTCCTTCAGCAAAGCGACCACAGTGGAACCTGTGACCACTCAACGTCTTTTTAGATGAGAATAATGCCATGCAGTTGCTGTACTGATGGATTTAGCAACCAGGATTTAGCCCCTGAAATATAAAAATGTAGGCTTCTGTTGTTTGATTCCTTTTTTGTTTAAAATGATTGATAATTATTTCACAAACATCTTCCCCTGACATTTGATTTGCTAGATAATACATAAACATACAGTTTCTAATAGGTTTTCCGGCCTTTTAACCTAATTTATTTTCTCATTACTTTTCATTTCATTTCCAATTCTGATATAAAATCTGTTTTCCAGATTTTTATTTTTTTTTGCATGATCTGAAGCTCCCTCACTTTTACAGTGTAAGGAATATTTTAAAATAACAACAAATCAAGATCAATGGTAGCAGAGAAGCAAAATCAACACACATTTTCAACTCTTTAATTTCATGTTGAACTAACACACATTTTTTCCAAGATGATTCCAAAATTATGCTTGAAACTAATAATTGTGTTGTGTATGTGAGTCTTTAAAATAGCTGCCTATCTGCTACATAAGAACAGTTGGGTGGGGACAAAAATGACAGTTCAGCATAAGAATACATCTATTTTTCTGTCAAATACTGACTGATAAATGCTACTCTATTGCAAGGATTTATTAGCTAATTAACGATTAAGCAGATCATGGAGGTAATCATCAAGAAATGCAAATTACATCCTTCAAGTTTTTGTAACACAGTGAGAAAAAATAATAACTAGAACTTGGAGGATGTATATGAGTTTGCATAAAACAATGAAAAAAATCTGAATTTTAAGGTAAGAGAAATAGTAAGTATTCCAGCACACTCACTAATCTCAAAGGCAGTGACTAACAAAGTTTTTTAATTAATTTTTCATCTGAGAATTTGCACTTTTCAGAGTGGTAATATCAGTTGTTCTGAGTGTATCTTTGGGATTATATTAATTTCCTCAAATTCCTTCTGAATGAAGAATTAAACTGCTTCTTTTTCAGCCTTTCTTAGCCAGCATAAATCTGTTGAAGTCGGTGAGATCACGTGATTATCTGTCTGATGGAGCTCAGTGTCCAGCTGCTATTCCATTCATTAACGCATAAAAATGCAGGTCAGCTTTCTAAAGAAAACTACTTAAAAGTTTAAAGGATCATTCACCACCCGCCCCACCTTTTCATTTCTTTGACAAAAGTCTACCAGACTAGGAGTAAGACCAAGACATGCTTTTTTCTAGTGAAGATACTGAATATGCCATCATTCTTTATACAAAGGCCTACCAAGATTTTTTAGCACTACATTAAATAAATTAAGCATGTTTTTATATCCCTACATTATTCAAAGTACTGGTCCCATGCTCTAAGACTCAGAAAAGAGTAAGTTTTCTGAAAGGGAAGTCTGAAGAGAATACTTCCAATCTGCTGTTCAACCTATTTTTCTCTTCCTAAGTCCCTTCTCTTTTTTTGAAGGTGTGGTTGTGGGTAGAAAGGATAAGGCAATAATGATCTTCAAGCAACAATACCTGTATTGTAAAATTGCAATTTATTCAGATGTCCTTTCCAGTGTAGCCTAAAGAAATAACCTGACATGCTAACAGACAGGTTTCTATTTAAACAAAAAAAGAAAAAAAGAAAAGTCCTTCAGAAATAGCCTCTAAAAAACATGTTTTTGACTTTCCTCCTTGAATTCCCCTGACAAAAGTAATGAGTGAGGTGACAGGAAACCTGATATTAATTCTGCGAGTTCTAACTAGATGTGCAGGAGATCTAAGCCCAAGGAATAGAGCTGGAATGCAGAGCAAATAGGCAATTATTCTGAGCAGAAGAATTCTGTGCCTGATGATGACTTGCCTGTCTCCGTTCTCTGGTGTCGGTTCTACAGAGACTGTAATCTTCTATGTTGATGCCTATATTCAATCTTAATGCCTGATATTGAGTGATGGGAAGCTGTAGGGATTCTTGCAAGATTCATCGTTAATGGGTTTAACTCAATTGGCATGTCTGCCTGGGATATTTCATAAATACATAACCTCCACTACGTGATTGGAATAATTGCTTAGAACCATGCAGAGCACCCATCTCAACATAGTACTTTCTGTTCTAAAGCTTTCGCCACCTTCAGCTTTACCTTTAGCTACTAACTTATCTTCTAAAAATAATAAATGCTGGTAGGAGGATATGCAATCATTTTGCACTTTGCACTCACTCATCCATGCTCATGCAGCTCCTGCCTTTGCAACGTGAGGTCTGAAGGAATACAGCTCTCAGAAAGCAATTTTTGACACAAGCTAGGGATGGGGTTGGGGAGTAAGGAACAGTACAGTAACTGCCAGTAGCAAACTGGCTGAAAATACAGTTCTACTATAATTTCAGTGCAGACCTGTGGACCATTCTAGACTGATGTAAGATACACTCAGAAAAAGAAAACTGTTAGAAACAAAACAAAAGATATTGCATGAAAACAAATTCTTTGAGAAAGGAAAAAAAAATCCTGCTGCAAATATGCTTTTCAAATTGTTTAAACATTTATCCAGCTGTTTTATTATTTTTTCCCATTATTAATTTTCTGCCTTTTGGCCCTCTCTTTTACAAATCCAACATCTGCTACTTTTGTTAGCATAAGATGTGCAGCAGATTTATATGTCCATAAGGCCTTTCCGCACGTAACAAAACTGGTATGGTTTCTGACTTATCTGAAGGCTGTCACTGGCAGTGGACTGCATTCATTTGTAAGAATGGGCTCTCGTGACAAGGATCTCCGTGACCTACCAGCAGGAACATTCTTGGTATTGGCCCTCTTACAAACAAAAAGTTTGTGAAAACAACAAGAAGAGGAAAATGACATAGGGTCCATCCCAGGGGAGAGTGTTCTACCTCACTGTGCCAAGCCTCTGCCCGATGATTCAGGCATGATGATACCATGCATGGCTCCCTCTTCTGCACCTGCCTTTTGTTTTCCACTGCTCATCCCATTCACTTCAAAATTAAGGAGGCATACCGAATAAACTACACATTTGGATCAACGGGATTATCACATGATGCAAAGTGTCAGTACTTATCAGTACATGATGCAAAGTACTCAGACAATACAATGGAATCCCACGGCTTTATTCATTTTTTTTTAAGAGCAAGCATGCTGTAAAATCACTACAATACAATCTTCATTTCATATCCCATCATAACACACGGACAAAAATTATTTTCCGAATCTCATCAGATCTTCCTATTTTTGTGTGGCTTTTCTGAACATCAATATGAACAGGAAAACTTTGGCCACAGGAATCAAATGAGGCAAGTCTGCCAAGTGAGAAGCCAGCAAAGCTAAACAAGGAAAATCATATGATTTCAGTTTTAAAATCAGATTGACAATGGGTTGTGTTTGTTTTTAATAGTCATGCCTAGTTAATTCCCTTCAATTAGTAACTGTAGAAACTTTAGTCTGAATTAAAAAAAATCAAATTACAAAGTAATTTAACAATGGTTATTACCACTTAAGTCTTTCAGATGTGCAATTATGCAAATCCACCAAGCTCAGTTCTGACTATATTTTCTTTACTTGGTTGAAATCATTGTTAGAAGAATGAATTTACATAATGGCATCTGCTATTCCTGTTACAAGTTGTATTTTAAAAATAAAGTGTGTGTAAGGTAACATGTACAACAGATTCACTATTCCTGATGTTAAGTAGTTGCCATTTCAATTTCTTCCTCATTGTTTAGTACGAATGTAAATGCAGGACTGAGAATGAGCAAGGAATCAAGAATACAGATTAGGATATTTGCCAGTACTGGTCTCATTTCCAAAGCATACAATCTCTGAAATGTGCATACTTCATTTTCATACAGCTGGAAAGTATGTGCAGAACTGGATAGAGTAAAATTTCCCATTTTTGGAGCACCGTGAAAATATGTATGTTTTACAAAATTCAAAGCATAAAAACAAAGATTAAAATATTCAGCTCGACACTCCCTGCAGGTTCATTCCTCCAGTTCTCCTGAGAGGGATATTTGAAGATTCTGGGCCCTACAGTACTTATCGCATGACAAGTGAACAGAACGGTCCTTCATCTTTACAAGCTAGCACATCTCACACCAGCTCTCCCTTTGTAACCTACTTCTGATACAATTTTCTACCAATCCGGTTTTCCCTGTTGCACTAAATGATTGCATATTTGGTGACATCTTGTTTTTCATTATACTTATTTCTTCACTTCTTAATTGGTTGACTTGAGTCTAACAGCGCTCAATAAATCAAAAGTAAAAATCTTGACTAAAAATAGCTTCAAGTTTCAATAACCTTATGATTTCACTTACAGAATAATGCAAAGCAAAACCAAACAAAAAATAATTAAAGGCGTAAATGGATCATTTTATTCCTATAATACCATGACACTAAGGGACAAACATCCTATCATCACTCTCTCCATTAGTATGGCTTTGAGTTACAGCAACATGAGGGAGTCTATTGTGTCAGGTTCCCTACAATCAAAGAACAAAACTTTTACCACTGAAATACAGAAGAAGAGACAACAGAAACATTAGACAGTATTTGGCACCATTCTTCACACACAAATAATGTCCTATGTTCATTTTCTGGTAGTGTTATTGCAGAGTTTCAAAGATGAACTAGGAGAACTGTGATCGTGACTTAGGGATAATTGTATGTATTCCAGGTATAAACAACACAGAAAAATAAATAGATTGTATATTTTACAGTAGAAATGGATCAAGAAAAGGTGTTACACCCCCAAGCGAAAGTTAGATCAAACTCATGTTTAGGAACACTGAAATATCTGAGGTGTTTGGTCAAAATGCAGGAACTTTTTGTGACTTTCTCTGAGGACAGAAATGCTATGAAAATCACATCACTTTGGACAGAAAAAAATAAATACTTAGGAACAAAATAAAACACTGCGCTTTTGTCTTCTTCCAAGTTTTGTTTGTTTTAAAATTTTCTGTCCTTGTTCTCAGCTTACGCTATTTCAACTCAAGAGTTTTCTTCTCAATTTTAATTGGGAAAAAATCAGCACTTCTTTTACAGGTTGTCAACTTTTCCTGAGTTCTGGAGCGTATGTCCTTGTCTGGAGATATCTAACTGTCTCTAACTTCTGCTTTGAGTGACAAAATGAAAATTAGATCAAAGAAGTTGAAGTTCAGTATTGCTGTTGTTGACACTTTCCTTGTGAGTCCTTTTTCTCACCATTTTCACTTAAAATATTTCTTCTAGTTATTCTTAATGTTCTCATTAAAAGATTTCACTGTTATGCATCTGACATATATTGTGCTTTAGAGTTTCTTGGATATGAAAATACTGAAACTGTGTTTTAACGCACCTTTGAAAAAAAATATCTTGAGTTATGAAACATTTCATAGAATGGTGTTCCCATTTTTTTGGAATTTTGGAACTTTAACATTAAGCCTGAACAAAGAAATATCTGTCATTCCCTGTGTTTCTCTGGAAAACAACAACAGCAAAGTAACGCACACACATTCAAGGACTTAAATCCCATGTCCACCTAAACGCTAACACCATCATTCAAAATGATTCAAAAGTCAACTGTTAATTGTGTCACATCAGTATGGTACAAATCACAGAAATACCAAAAGACTCAGTGATTATTTAATTGTTACCAGAAATAGAAGGGAGAATAGCCATGCATGAATTCTGCCTTAGAAGGTAACTTCAATATAATACCTATGCCACAATATGATGATCTGAATTGGGGAGATAATTTCATGAGAAATATGTACAGCATATTAGTAAATAGATTAATTGAAAATTACACATATTCCATATACACATTTCTTGCTTCTTGTTGTTGTTAAGTCTGCAGCAAGACTGCGCATTGCAGCAAGATTGCTAAATTTGTGAAGATATTAACGCCAAGAAATTCTACCTAGGTGTTTATTTCTGCTCATAGCTTGCATTTGGGAGCTGTGAGAGAACAATGAGGCTAGACTAGATATAGATTTCTCTGAAGCCCATTTGTTTTATCTGTAAATAGTTCAAAAGCTAGGTTCTTTAAAAATGTGGGTGATAGCTACTTGCTCTCATCTTCTGCATTTTAAGCCACACTGCTAAATTCATTTTTGGTTTTCTACTTAAGTAAAGAAATTTGCATTTGTAATAACAACCCTGGAAATTCCTTATTCTACTTTCTCGAAGTCTTCTGTCCCGGTATTTATCGATTTGATAATGGCAACAGGCACTACCTACAATATGACATCTGGTGAATCAATCACTATTACCATAGTGTTACATTATAACTCGGTCCAAGGTTTTTGTGTTCACTGCACAAAGTAAATAATGTTTATTGCTGAAAAACTACCAACCTCAAGCCAAGCATGCTGCGTTATCGCATATTTTATAATAACTTGTGATACCAGACTATGCTTAGCATGCTCATCTGCACACTGGCTTTCTGAGGGAGGACATGGGGGAGTCTCATCTCTCTGCCAAAATGAACTGTACAAGATAGTCATTACAGCTAAGTCCATAATAAAGCACTGTGCTCTGCCACCCCCAGTTCAAGTAATTTCTTGTATCTCACTGCACACAGTATTTAACCTCAACACCGAACTAGTTACTTTTCTCTCTCAATGGCAGGTTTGCACCTTTCCAAACCATTTTTTTTAAGAGTCTTGGCAAAAAATAATGCTGCTGTTCCCCTTGCTCTGTGCAGCCAGAACCATTTTGTGTCGAAGAGAAACATTCTTTGAACATCAGCCCAATATTTACTGCAGGTTAAATCAATGAGTTCCTTTTGTGTAGAGTGCCTAAGGGAGGCTTCACAGTCTTATTTCTCTAAGCAATACCTAATGCTATGGAGATGATAGCTACCTGTCTCTGCATGAATCTGCCTAAATAAAAGAGACTAAGCAGGTTTAATTAGGGACAACTGCTGAAGTTAAATGGTAACTGAGCTTCCAATCTCTGAAAAGTTAGTATCTTGTTATATTTTGCACTGAGTAGTATCATGCTTGCTGGGTGAAAATCTTGCTTAAGGTGGGTGCCCTTTCTCTAGAGGCAGCAAGAAATGAAGCAGAAGGAACTAAATGCACAAGGAGAAAATGGTAGAGTCACACCAAGAATGAAGATGCCCTTTAACATGAGCTCCATGTTTACAAAACAAGGTCCCTTTGTGTTACTTTTGTGGAGAATTTGTTTCACATTAAGACAGCTATGTGCAATATAGACCTCTACATGTGTGCTGGTCCTGCTGAGATTCCTCTATTCTCAACTGAGAAATAAGAGCAGACTTATGACTTGAGACATACAACAATTTCAGATGTCTGTTCCAGGACAAGATGAAACACTACTTAGACAGGCCTATTCCTTTCTGTTAACTGCATGAGGAGACCAAGTGATGTAGTGGGCTGTAGGCTTTTACATTCATCCTGGTGATTAAATTCAGTCTCTTGAAGATCTGAATTGTTACTTATAGAGGTGCTCACCAAAATGGAGTGGGATTTGATCTCTTCTAATCTTTCTGGCTATCAACAAAGATAAGTAAAAAATATACTTCATATAGCGATCACATTAAAAACAGGTAGAAAAGAAAATAAGACTATTAAATCATAGAATCAGTTACGAAAGTAGGAAATAGCACTTTACATATGGAGTTAGTGATTCTGATTATTAAAAACCGAGTGTGTTGGCTGCTTGCTGATGACACGGCAGGAGTTAATATCATGGATGCTAAAGACACATTATACTGCTAGTATTGCGTCAAGTGGCCTACTGTAAACAGAATTTGTCTTTCCAAAACTGAATGGAAAACGAACCTTCATCTTATACATTAAACATATGCACATATTAAACATGTGTGTAAACACGCATCTCAGTGTTGGTAAGAGTCTGTGTATGTATGAGTATCAACTCTCTGTAATATCTGAAGCTGCTTACACACAAGGACATTCTCTTCTTTGTTTGGGTTATGCTACTTTTAGATTAATTTATCCCTTAGCTTAACGGGTCTTATTTCCAACACAGTCATGAATGAACGTGAATGAGAGCTCTGGGTGAAGGATTCCTTTCAGCCCTTTTCCTGTGCAAAACATAGAAGGGAACATAATTAGGAGAAAAAAAAAAAAAAAAGTTTAAGACTTTGGTATCTCTTTCTTTTTGACTAGTCTCTTTTGTACCGTGGAAACAATCTTCACCAGATGAGTAGGTGAAAAACAAAAATAATAATAGAAATCGCCATTGTCTAGCTTTCTCAGCCTGCAGAAGTCATTCATATCTGATGCACGTCCCAGGCCCTGTTCCTATCTTCTTCACAATAGTCAGTCCCTTACTTCTCTTGGCAATTCATTTATATTTTCACAACAGCCCAGCACAGCAGTTGCTTTCAGTGAAAATGCTGAGAAATAGAAACTGCTGGTCTGGCTTGGAATCTGGAAAGAATCTCAATATAAAATCAAAATTAATTTAAATGTCTCGATCTGGCACTGCTGCAGCTTCTGGAGCTTTCATTTTTTTCCACCAAGAATTTTCAGAATAATATATATTTATGTACTTTCAGTATGTCTGCAATACAAATTTGATTTGTTTCTCCTAGAAGCAATTTATGTTTAAATTCCAAAGCTGTAGAGGTCTGAAGAATGCTTACGTTGATTTAATCATTGGCAAACCAACATACACAACAATTAAAAACAGAAGGCAACAGCTTATACCCAGTCCATTTAGAGAAGTAGCCACTTGGCAATGTTAAGGTGGGATAAAAACAAACAAAACAAGCTTTCAAAACTTCCAGACAGATTTTTAGACCCAGCAGGCTTGACCCTTGTGTCTAACCAATGTAACCACTTATGTTCAGCACAAGAGTTGAGAGAGGTACAAAAGTGAAAATGCTTGAAAGCCATTTTTACATGCTCCTGGATGCATTCACAAACCTGCTCTGACCCTTCTTTGAATTGAAGCTGGTGATGAAGTTGCAGCAAAGATTTTAGGCCAACATCTCTCCCCCATGGAGGACTGCTGTTTTTTCCCCTATTTCCAAAAAGTTGGACCTAGCAGAGACAGCAGCGCCCGTTGGGATGCTGGCATCCAGCTAGCAGAAGAGGAGAGAGGAAAGTGTAGCCATAGGGGTGAAAGGAGATGCTCGGCCATAAGAACCACTAATAACAAACACTCAACCAAGGTGTGCTCCTCGGGAAAAGCAGTAAGCGATATAAGGGAGCAGGACTGGCTTTTTGGAGGTTTAATTTGGGACTCCTTTTTATAAGATTAGTCCACCTCCTTTTGTCAACACGGGAACCTTAACTCTACTTATTTTATGCTGGGTTTCCTCATTTTCATGCAGTTACCTTTGACCACGGTGACCCTTATCTCATGATAGTTTAGACATTCATGCACAACAGACAGCAAAGTGTTAAGAGGGAAAATTGGCAGGTTTCTAAGTGGTCTATTTTTATTTCTGCAATATTTTTCCCCCTCTGGAAAAGCTAAAAATCCTATTAAAATAATTTGGCTGGCTTTCACTCTCCTCACTAATCAGACTGGCTAGCAAGTGACTTCTTGGTAGCTGAGAAATACCTGTCTTCCAAACTTTACTAGTAACACCAATTAACACAGCAGGAAATATAAATATTTCTACCATGCAAGCAATCATTGCAAGGCAACAACACTTTGCCTTGATCAGTGTGAATAATGACTCCCAGTACCTGTGCAAGTTTCTACTGGAAAAGAGAATAGGAGAAATGTATTTTTAACCTTTTTCAAGCAAGACCGGCTAAATTCTTAATAGAAAAAAAAGAAATCCCAAAACTGTATTTGTCAGAATGTGAAAATGCATGTGAGATGTAATGTCTATTAGCTTCTATTTAGCGTCTTCCTCACACCAGGGAACTTTATAATAAGAAGCAGCTGTGGAGAAATCAATGTTGGCCTCCATGGATGTTCTGTATTCATAGGGATGGCTCCTCTGATTGATTTGTTGGCAACATGAGATAAAAACAATTTAAATTAAAAAAAAAAAAGAGCCTAATGAGAGCTAAAGTCTGTATGAGAAAAGAGTGGGAGACTAACACCAAAACAAGGAAGAGATCTTTAACAGCTCCTCTGACCTTGCTTTATTAAAAGTTTTGTGTACATGGACAAGGACAATGGAAAGAGAAAGCCTTCTCCCCTAAACTTGCTCCCCACTCCCCACCCCGAAGGTAAAATAATCAGATCAAAACACTTCACTCATTGCAGAATATGAGAGGGTCTATTTGGCTGGAATAATAGCAGAGAGCCATTTATTCTTCTCCCATTTACAGTCCAAACAGTCCTATTCTTATTTCTTTGTGCTTATAATAATGACTCCCTACTTGCACTGTGAAAAGCTAATCCTAAAAGCTCCCATGTGGCAGTATTGGGACAATGCAGGAGCATGCAGTAGCTGCGAGTCAATCCAGCACCCGGTACTACCTTCAGAATATAGTCCCCCCAGAAAAGAAATGCTTTCCATAAATATTCAAGCCCATGCAGAATGCCCCTTTCCTCATCCGTTTCAATGCACCATGCTACAAACATGTATGCTTCATAGCCACAGATACCTATCTCAGCAAATATTAAACAGGGAGCCTACACCTGAAGGAAGCAGAGGGAGACCTGGACTATTCACAGAGGTATAGATGAACGAAGCTTGAAAGCGGTACGAAACATAAATTATCCTTTACATAAATTCAGCTCAGAGCCACTCTCCATGTAAAACGCTAACTACAAGTTCTTGGTGGGCAATCTTCTGACACATTTTCTCTCCAATAGGTGCTGCGCATCCCTTATCTGCACTACAGGTCTCTGCTGTATATACTGATGGTGCCTAGCACACAGAAATCCTGTTGAGATCAATGAAATTTCTATGCATAGAAGGGGCAGAGAATGAGCAACGAAGATCCCTGAGGTAGATAAGAGTCTTAAAAATCAAGTTCAAGGAAGGTGAGTTTGCCCTGTGTGACTGGTAGGAGATTTATTTTGGGCTTGATAGCATTCACTGAAAGCCTGCAGTTTTACTTCTTCTTGTTGCTTTTTAAAGGAACACTGAATTAATTGCATTTAGAGCCATATCATGCAGCTCTTATGCTGCCCAGCAAAGAGCAGCAGCTGTTGTCATCCAGCACAGATACACAGTCAGCATATAGATGTACTTAGGTGTAAAAACAAAACAAAACAAAACAAACAAACAAAAAACACAACACCAAAAACAACAAATTGAGTGGGAATCTCAAGCCTTAATGTATAGCTGTGCACTTAGTCTGAAGTGCTCTTGGCAGAAAAGAATGAAGACATAACATTTAGGCTTAACACCAGAGTACTTGCTTTTGACTCCTGGTGGTGGTGAAGCAGCAGAACAGAGCTGGTCATAATGCAAACACAATGTGCATACAATGCTTTCATCTAGGCAGGATTACGTCCCCCTCTCTTCCACAAGTTTTCATTTGCATGCTCTCCTGGATCAAGAATATTTTCCCAATACTTGACAGAATTACTGGAGAAATGAAGCACCCATAAGGGCTCCTATTTTATTATCACTGAGCCCATCCTAGTATTTTATGAAGACTTTCCTGGATTGTAACTGCCACAAAAATACAGCAAACTCTGAAGGACATCAGCCGAAAGCAACACCAGAACACAGAGATTGCTTTAAAGACTATCTCTTCAAGCAATTCACTTTGACTCAAAACTTAGTAGTTAGATAAATGTTTTTCTTCATCTAAGTGAGTATATTCCAGCACAGCATCAGTCTCTGCAGCTCATCCTCCGTAACTCACCACTGTAATCAAAATGTTAACATGAATGACCCAGAAAGCACGCAATCACTCAGCACTGACACAAAACTACCTCTGTCAGACCACATGGGCTTACTAGGTACAAAAGAGCTTTTTGCTGTGAATGACAGGAACTGCAGCAAATACACTCTGCTAAGCATCCACCTACAAAAGACAGAGCTCTTCATCACACAGGTCTGATAATGCAAGTATTCCAAAACTAAAAATAATATATCCTTGTACTTCATGCTCTGGAGCATGCTTCCACATACTGTTAGTTAATTCCACTCAAATTCCACTCTATATTTTTATTAATTTTGTGATTTAGCTCATGCCTTACACTTTGAAGTTATTGCAAAAATGTTTTAAAGTAATATAGTCCCTCCAGAATGAAGAACCTCTGCCTGTTCTGTTCACGATGAAGTATGCCAACTGCCATCCACTCCAGGGACTTCTCTGCTGCTAGTGCAGTTTTGGCACAGGGCACCAACTGTTTCAGCAGTCCACTGAATCCTAAGAATAATCACGTTACTGGAAAACTGCTGAAACGTAGAAAATGTATCAACAAAACAGTCCGAATGAGTACATTTATACACGTACTTTCAAAAACATGTTTAGTTGAACATAAGACTTGTGTTATAATTCTGTCCGTTCCAGGTTACCAGTACAGCAACCAGCACTTTGTCATTGGAGCATATAATGCATGAAACATGGAAATCTGGAACCCACAAAAGAGCATGGCAGAGGCCATTTCCTTGTGTTACAACCTGGAATGTTAGGAAACCTTTCAGGAATTTTTTCAAGTTTTAAATCCCTTGTCAATCATTTACATAGCAAAATGCATTACTACGTACAGAGGAGAGAAGACTTTTCTCACTCATTGATGACCACCTTGGCTGACTTATACCTGGGAATGTTTATGGAGGATACAAAAGGTGGTTGTATCTTCTCTAAGTGTGAAACTCCCACCCTGCATGGAGTGCAGAGTCATTAGTCTTAATGATTCAGGCAACCCACCTGAGGATACATCTGGTCATGACCGCTGGGCGAAGCTTGGGAGTTCACTTCCCAACTTTGGCAGTGCTATTCATTAACATATAGATGATGAAAAATCAGCTCAGTATTTTAATACAAAACAATTAATCATATAACCAGGTACAGCTGTCTTCCACAAATGAAAATACCTCAATAAAAAAACAGTGAAACACATTTTTAACAGAAATGCTCCAAAAAGCATAGGATCCAACCACTTCAACTAAAGTCAGTCCTCACTAGTATTGAGACATATACTCTATTTTGGGAGACATAATCTCCATTTGTAGAGATTAGGAATGTTACAGATATTTCTTCTGGTCTCAAACTTAAGGCCTAAAACTCCAGGTTTAGGAACCTGGAAGTGTGGGTTCTGTTTCTGTCTGGGCCTCAGGCAATCACACTGGGAAATTTTCATTCTATGTGGAAACCATCTTTGCAATTCAGTCTGCAAAAATGTAGGGGCTTCAGGTTCCCATGCATTTCACACAGAGAGCAGGAGCTTTTGGAAGGCCAAGTCAACTCATCTGAGCAGGATGCTCAGTGCAAAGGCACCAAGGACCCTACTCACCACCTCACTGTATCTATGCTTCTATGCTTACTGAGGAAACAGGGTAATTTCCTCATATAAAAGAACTCAGGGAAGCTAAAATAACTGATATTTAGGAAACATTCCCCAGTATAATGCTGACTGAAACCAGACATCTTATTCTTTGAGGAAGTCCAACAGATAAAAGAGAGCATCCCTGTGCCTGTCCTGCACATGAGCAACTTCGAATTGTCAGTTACAGGGCAAGAAAGGGGCAAATGCAGTCCCTGTTTACCACTGACACAACACCATCAGCCTCTGAACTCCCCCAAGCCCAATCCCAAGCAGTAGTCAGATTTTCATACAGCTTCCATCCTACAAAATCACCTAGGATATCAGTTTTTTAAAGGTTCTCTGCCTTTTCCACCACCCTTGCTGATATTTAGGACTGTACATTTTAAGGATCTGAAATATTCCATACTTGTGTTTATGCCCAGATGAAACCTGAACTCTTAAAAAAAACATGGCCCCACATTTTCACTGAGCATCAGCAGCAGTCCAATCTATTAAAAGTCCTCTGCCATTGACTACAAAATACCTAAAGGAAGAGGAAATCATTCAAAGTCATGTCAAATTTTCAACTTGAAGCACTGACTTCCTTTGCTCCAGCTTTGTATATATCTAAAACGTAATTTCTTTACATAGTATGAACAAGATCTTCAGGGATTTAGTGAAAGAAGCACGTTTACATTTTTTACTCTCTTTGCCAACCTTCTCCTTTAAACATATAACCAGGTCTAAAGGATGATTAAATAGGTAATGGAATGAGGCATAATATGACATCTTACTGAAAGATAGGAGGGCAAACACAAGTATTTAAACCTTTCTTCTAGCTCATGATAGATTAAGCAAGCAGCATTATGTAGAAAAGTCCTCATGTTACTTTAAATATCCTGTGCATCTTCCATAAAGCTTTTGTGTAAAATCCTTCCCTGCATATATAGAAATGAATCATATCACATTATAGCTGGCTATGCATTCTTCCCTGAGCATGCTATGTTTTAAATTGCAAAATCCATTTTTATTTTCTTTTTCATTTGTCACCTCACCACTGGAAGGAAGGTTTCCTGGAGCGTATTCCATTGCATGTCTGACAATATCTAGCCTGCCTTCAATACATTAGTATAAAAAATTGAGGATAAATGATTACATTTACATGAGGTCAATGAACAAGCACAGGAGACAGAGAGCCTACAGGATTCATTGTATCTTCTGCTACAAACCTCTCAGGGACTTCTTCATGTGAATACAGATGAACAAAATAAGCAGTTAAGGGGGAAATAATTCATTCTTAGTGCTAATTTTCAGATAATTTCATGAATATTTGGGTAAATAAGCCTGATATGAATATGTCCTCTTTGTTATCTGCCTTCTCACAATACAGCAACATGCTGCACATTGTTAGCCTCTCTGTCCTCACTGTAAGCCAGTCACTTGTAGATGAGGCTCTGATGGATTTTATCTCTGAGGCATTCTCCTGTTTAATTCAGAATTACTACTCATTCCAATCAATGTATACGTTCTCAACATGCTAATGCAGTAAAACATTACAAGTGGTCAGTACAAGCACAGTATAATTCTTTATTCTTTTCATGCACATATGTGAGATATTTGTGCATGAAAAAATAATATAATACTTGTAAAAGGTGTATAAAGCAGAAAGGATCAGCATCCTCTGCAGGGCTAAAACACTCTTCAGGATACTAAGGGAGAATCTGTAAATATTTAACATTGCTACAAGCAAAGGGATTAACAGAGTAGAGTTCTTTGATCAATACTTGCAGCATCGTGTGTATTTCCAATGAGCATGAACAGCAAAATGTTATTTATTGACTAAAGTATGCTACACATCACTGAAGTTTAATATGAGGGGACATAAAATTCTCTCTTGATCAGGACTAAGCCACTGACTTGACCTTAGCCTAATCAACCATTTCTTGCACTGCAGTAGCACTTGATGGTTCCCAGCCTCATTTTTCTGGGAGCTTTCCAAATCATTGACAAATCCAGTCTCTGACATCAAGAGATTAAAGTATTAGATAATCTAAGATGAAATTAAATAAAGGTGGTGCAACAGAACAAATGGAAGTATAAGCAGTGAGAAAGGAAAAACCATGAAAACACTCCGTTCATAGACTGACTAGGTTTTCAATTAGTACTACTGAATAAGAACCATTTTTGTTTTATTTTTCTAACCTACAGAAATAGTAAGAAAGAGCTTTGGTAGCTTTTGTCCCAGTTTCATTTTAGGCATGTCCCATAAGGGACAGGAAAGGGGATCACGGCAGCCAGAGAGAAGTTAGCGCTTATTGCATCAAACCAGGAACCACCCCACCAGGCCAATGCCCAGTCTCACCTAGGTGATGCTCTGCATCCAATACATAAAAAGAAAGTTCAAGAAAGCAAATTGTAGACATCTGTGAAATAAACAGCCTGTAAGAAAATATTATTTGCCTTGTCATTCTGAGTCTCTTAAGATATATTGCAGGATTCTCATTCATTAATCTTATTGGAATACATATTAAATTACCTGGCATTGCTTGAGAAAAAATCAACCTATGAACACAACTTTGCTCTTTTAAATTTCACATTCTTCCAGTAGCTGAAGTAAGTGGTGTGGTTCCCACTTCTCACGCAAAACCCTGCTGCTCATGCAGGGTCTACAAAGGAAAAGCACAAACGAGGAATTCCATATCAAAGGCATTCCTACTGCTAGTACCTCTCAAAGACAAATCGTTGCAGTGAGCTTCAAATCTCTGTCCTTTCTGGTGTTGTGATATGTAGCATTTCTGATATTTATAAGAAAGCTTGGACTAAATATTACACCGCATAAAATACCCAGATAATACAAGTGCATTACTAAAAAGCCCAGCAACCTGCACTTGTAACAAGGATAATGCAGGCAACAGAATTAGCATCCATGCAAACACTTTTTCTTTGAATGCTGAACATGCATAAATTCATTCCAGGACAGTCTGCACCTGAAAAGTGTGCTCACCCACTGCAGAAGAGACCAACCTCTCACCAAAGTTCAAGGAGAGCAACTTTCATTGCAAGCAAGCCCAGCTGCATCCAGACTCACAACCTCCCATGGCTGAGCTCGTTTCCCACAGTTCATAACCTACATTTGATAGTGCAGCATAATGCTGAATTCAAGCCTACTTTGCCTATTTGGAAGTAGGTAATCTGAATAAAATGAAATAACTTTTGCTCAGAAGGGAACTCTCTCATTTTTCCCCTCACAGCTGCATTTTCTGTTACTCAATTTCAAGGAAGCCAAAGTGACTGAGCACACCTGACCTAATCATTTAAAGGGCTCATATACGGCCTTCAATTTCTTCCTTGGGGACTCATGCTGTATCATATCTAGGAAGCAAAGAGGAATTTCCCATGTAAATTCTGAATAAACTTTTCCAGAAAGTGTATTTCAACTCCCATTTCTACCAAGGAAAAGGGTTAGTCGGGAAGACAATCTCTACGTATTTTGTGTTTTAATTTTGTATATAGTCTACTTCCCATGAAGTTGCTAAGAGATACTTGTCAAAAACTGTATGTGAAACTCCAAGGAAACTAGGTAAACACAACCATATACCCCTGTAAATAAAGTGTCATGCATTCCTCAAGAATAATCCTTGAAACTAATTCTTTAAATTGTAACATGTTACGCTTTTCCTTTCAAATATTGACTTCCCCTTTCCTCTCAAAGCATTTTGAAGTTTTTTCTGTAGTTACAACTTTTTTCTTACAATTCACCAAGAGTTATCATAACAGTATATGAGTGCTTTTAACAACGCTTTATCACTACTTTAACCAGAAATCACACGTAACCCTGAACACCAATGATGGCCTTCAGAGAACAAATTTCAGTTGAGTCACTGAAATAAGGTGTCACCAACTTTCAAAGCCAACTCAAGCCAGCCTGACTTGAACCCTTCCCAGCACTGTAGCCAACCTGTGAGAACTCCTTTACGGCATCTGAGCAAACGATAGATATTCTCTTGGCCAACTGAAGCACAGAATACACTGTGTGCATATATTACGCTAAGTGAGTAAAAGATGATGAAGGGAAGAAGACCACCTTTTCTCCTTTATAATGCCAACTTTATATGTAAATGTGTGTAAGGAATTTTAATGAGAGGTACACTTTAAACGTATTAAAATAAATTATGCAGGAAAGCAGCAGGAGAGCAACAGATGTACAGATTCAAGGGTGACATGCTTAGTTTCACTTGATGAATGTTTGTTTTGTTGTTTTGAAAAATTAATGTAATGAAATATTTAAAGTGAACAAGAAACTTTAAAATTGACTTGGGGGATGGATTACTTCCTTACAAGGACAGGGTTTTATTACAGAAAATATGCTGCCAGCATTTGAATCAGGACTCTATGAACAACCATTACGTTACTCCTGAAAGTAGTTTCAATTAGGGATGTCTTACAGACAGTGTGTTTCCAAACCACAGTATAACACCTCTTGTGGACCATGAAGCCAAAGAACAAAGTCTTCACAGCAAAATTATAGGGCAGTGTTTCTAAGCAAAAAGGTGGTGATGAGATAATTTTCAAAAGCTTCTGAAGGCTGACAGTTGCCCTACGGCCCACAAAATTCAGGATCATGGCTTTTACCTAACAGTGACAGTAATAATTCCAGAAACAGCACTGACATTTAATTATCTTTCTTTCGGGTACTTTGCCAAAGAAAGGAGGTAGAAAATGATGAGAATCCCTTCAAATTGTACTTCTGTTCTCTAAAGCATCTGTTTTCTTTTCTACACCCTGATCTTCTGTTTTTTTTTGATCAGGGTGTAGAAAACCCTATGTCTTTGAAAACTACCTTCCAGGTATTTAAAATTTGGGCATCCAAACCAAAAGGAGATCTGAAAACCAGGCAACAGGTTCTCAGCCTAGGCTCTGCAGCTTTCATCACCAAGAGCTGTAAGGGAGTCAAATGCTCGATTCCCCTCTGCAGCCTGTACTGCATATAGAGAAAAAGTAAGTATTAACCCTCTGATTGCTCAGCCTGGGGTCAAATCTCAGAATTATAAATAAGAGTGAGGTTGTAATGCCCAACGGAAAGTGACTGTGAATGAAGCAACAAACAGGAATTATTAACCTTGCCCTCAGCACCTCAGGGAATCAGAAAATTCTTATTATTTTCAAAGAGTAAGAATGTTCCTGAGAGTATCCAACCTCTCCTCCATGTGAAAATTGTTCATGAAGCAAGGAAAGAAGAACAGAGGAGGTTACAGTGACATAACTTGCATGCCGAGCCTTTGAAATGATAGCCTCGTGAGAAAGAACATGAATCAGAAGGATGCTTTGATTTTTGCCTTTTTTTTTTCTTCTTCTTAAAACAAAACAAAACAAAAAAACCCTCCCATTGTCCAGTACTTTGCTCTTTACCATTTAGAATGGCTGGTAGCCAAGAAATGCAAACTAACCATGTATGAGTGATGCAGCTGCAAGGTTGTTTTGCAAAAACAAAAGAACTTCTTGTGGCCTAGAAATGTTCCCCAACTCTAATCCATCTAAGAACAGATCACTACCCAAAACAGCAACAGCAAAGAAAACCATTCCGGCTAAAAAAAAATAAATAAATCTAAATTGCATAATACATGGAAGTTGCATTATTTTTATAACAATTTAACTTCAAGAATTATATGTGTATCTGATAGACACCGCTCCCCTCCCAGTATCTTGATTTCCTATACACAGGATCCACAAGCAGAACACATTTTCATGGTGGACTTTACCAAAGTATATTTTAGTTTCATGAAAATTCAATTAAACAACAGAGTGCAATTATCTGTTTACTGGCAAACAGGCAGTCCACATTAGTTCAGCTCTGCTTTGCTGAACTGTGTTCAACTGCTCAAAGCATTCAACTGTTTCATTACGAGATTTCATCAGACACCCCTGGCTCCAGCACCACAGCACAGAAAATGGGATGCACAATGCCTGCCATTCTCCATAGTTTGGCTGCTGTTGCTTAAAAGCCGCCCCTGCTCTCCACGGAAATGGTTTACAAGTATTTCAAAGGTTAGCTTAGCCTCATATATGTATGGTTTATATTAGCCGTGTCTTATCTAGGCTGCTCCCCATCTCACTTGAGTCATTATGCCTAAAAATCAACAGTGATGGTATTTTATACTATATTAACCACACATAGCCTTACATCCTGGTGTAACTTCCCACCAGTGTGCACAAAGCCAGCCTGTCCCTGCATGGCCGAGCTGGCATCCACATGCTGATGGCACACAGTACATCTGATTTAATTCCCATTTAAATGTGAAATTCCCGATGGAGCCAGAAAAAGCCTTGATCCTGGGAGATGTTTCAAGTGAGCTGACCCCCTTCTTGATGCAGGCTGATCTCAGATCTGAAATGTCATGCACAATTACCCTAAAGTCCTTGACTCTGAATCTCCAGCTCCCAGCATTATGCAGGCTCTCTTTTTCCCCCTGACAACTTTCAAGGCTTGATCTGAGGAAACGACAAGGTTTGTCTTTCAGAAGCACTCACTAAAATGAGAGCCATGACTTAACACAGAAAAAAAAATATTAAAAAAATACTTTTTACAAATTAAGCAGCAGAATGAAGACTATTGGGAACAAAGAGTAATAATGCCTCGCAATGCAGGCAATCAGAAGATTTCCAGATCATTTTTTATTCAATCTATGGTGTGGGACCTCTCTAATTAGGACAAAAGCTCCATCTTAAGCATGCAGAGACCGATGTTATGCTTGGTTTGTATATTACACCAGTGTGTATATATATAGAAGGCTTCTATTGTGGTTCACTATTAAAATTGTCTATTAAAGTTGTTATAAATCGCTTGTGTTGAGATTTTGCTGTATCACTCTTCTAAAGCACAATCCCATGTAATGTCAGATATCATTAAACAGGTAAATCAGGTATTAAAAAATTGAACCCTTCTCACATGGAGTATCTGAAGGAGCCTGGTAAGGGAGTATTGGACTCTGACAATGTCTCAGAAGGAAGGAAAAACTGTTTTCTGTGGGCTGTTAAAACTATAGCTCTTCTAGTCTAGAACACAGAAACTACAGACTTGCCCCTGTTTTATTTTCATGCAATGACAAAACTAATAATCATAACAAAGACCACAGAGCAGATCAGAACCTTCTCTCAACTGAGCAGCAATAGCCATGGGAAAGCAGCTATGATGCTGTACAATGTCTGCTCCCCGGCATCATCTGTCTGTTAGCTCACCAGCCCAAAGATATTCTCAGCACACTGTCATCTCACTGCACATGGAAATGAGTAAACAATTTAAAGGCAAATAGGAAAAAAAAAAAAAAAGGCATTAGGAAAAAAAAAATAAAAGAGGGGAAGTCTTTAACCAGGAAATTAAAACCAGGATCTAACAAAAGCCTTAAGCATGTTTCTAATTTTGGCAAAGGAGGAGACTCAGCATCTTAAAGGCTGTCTTTTTGTCTGGAGTAGTGCTTTGAGATTTCCAAACAGGCAACAACTAGTAAAAAAATTTAAACACACAGAAAAAGAGAATGAAATTGAAGAGAAAATAGCAAAAGAAAAACATATCAGGATGTCAAATGCAAAGGAATGTGCTGAGAATTGGCTGTTTTCAAGACTGATGCAACTTTTAAAAGCTAGCACGGAAGAGGAGGAACTGTTTTAAGTTGATAGATGCTTTGGAGTTCTGAACAAGAGAAAACAGGAAATACCTAAGGAATTGTTATTTTGGTTTTGGCAGATATTAGGGACAGACCTTTAAAGTGCCACAAGAGCAAAAGGATATCCTCTTTGAAGGGAACATGAGTACTTTTCTAAGAGCTAAGCTCAATTGCTGAAGCCCGTAAAAAAGGATTGATGTGTGTGAATGTTAACATTCATGGCTCAATTCTCTATCCAGCTCAGCTGAGATCTAATTCCAAGAGACAGGTATTTCAGCACAAAAGCACATGTCAACAAATTAAAAGCAGTATCCAGATGGAAGATGCAGGCAGCGATTCTCTCAAAAATCAGCACACAATAGGAAAATATCAGGAAAGTTAATTCCTTAAAAACGATTACCTAGAAAAACAGATTCATAATCTCTACAACAAAAATAAAACCCACCAAAACAAACACAATCTGACTTCAGGAGTTAATGAGCTTGAACTAAGATATAGGATTAAAAATCAGACTTCTTTGAGATCTGCTAGTGTAAAAATATACAGAAGAGCTATGCACTAATTATTTTTATTATTTTTAGTACTCCAAACTTGCCATTTGATACCAAGCAAATGTTCCCATCTTTGGCCTCACTGTCCCTATTGTAAAGAATGGCCAAAGACTACTTATTATATTGCCGTGTGAGTTAATTCATTTGTGAGATGCTCAAGTACTAGAGACACTAAAGGAAATGGAAATAGATAAGAATATTGAACAAAACCCCCACCGCCATCACCAGCAGCAACAACAAAAAGTCCAAAGTAATCAAAGTATAAAAAGAACAGAACTGCTTTTAATGCAACTGGACATTGATATACCACTATAAATTTGGTGATTCAGAGGAGTTTTTAGCTTGTTCAGACAAGTGAGATAAATTGATTTTGATCTATCCAGAATGATGAACTTTTATTTGTCTTTAAGAGAAAGATTCAAAGCCATTCTTTAAAACCTCAGCAGATGTTCTGCTCTTTCACATAGCTGCTCTTTGAAAGCAAGGCTCACACTGCTGTCCAGGACAAAAATCAAGCATGTTCTTAAAAATTTAGGAAGGGGAATTTAAGAATGTGCTGAAAAATCTTTCTGAACCAAGGTCATTGATGACTTTTCAGGAAAAAAAAGAGTTATACATATAATACACATAATCATATGAAAATCAGCGTGGATGAAAAATAGGACTGTCAACAATCCTGGCATGACAGGTGGGACCAGAACTTAAATCTTCCCAGGTAGCCTGTATCTAAATCTACAGAAATCAACAATGCAAGGCATATCAAGGAACATCCAGTCAACATCTTTCACATGTATCAGAGCTCAAAAAGCCCAAGCAAAACAGACAACGCAAGATGAGTAGCTGTCATACAGATTTAGCTCCAATGATACTAACTTGTTATCAAAAGAGGTTATCAGACAACAGAAGGTTTCTCCTGTCTAATCTGTCACAGCATAAAACATTAAGCAATTCTGACTGCACTGGGAAAGAGACAGCAAAAGATCCTCTCTAGGTCCAAGCCACCAGCACCCAGTCGAGCCCAGTGTGGAGGAGTCCGTGCCATCAGCAGGCAAACCCTTCCTTTGGGAGTGGGTAAATGACAAGCTGCAGACGGTGTCTGATCTAGTGCTGCAGGCACAGGACATGCAGATGCAGGACTGTATTTACAAGATGTTCAGTGCAGCTGAGGCTGCTCAAAACCCGTGGAGGAAATTTTTGAAATGTTGGCATAAAAGAGGTGGTGACAGCAAGGCAACGCTAGCTGCGGGGAAGACACACTGCACCAAACCTGCCGGGAGCTGGGAAGAGCAAGAAACAACCATTTTTGTAACCAAGATACTCTCTCTAAGATGCTCAGCAACAAGGAAAGCGAGATGCAGTCAGCTGTTTTTCCAGTAGCTGCTTGTGCAGGTTAAACCTGATGTTAGTCTTTCTCTGTCACATCTGCCTTGGATGGTGTACGTAAAACGTTGATGGACCCATAGCTGAAATCTGTCAGCAGTGTGGGATAACTGAGTTATTCTGATTTCTTGACTGCAGTGTGTAAGTTCTGACAGCCACTTTTAATTTTAGTAAATGTGCTCATACTGGCTAAAGCCTTTCACAGTGCTTCCTCAGGGCTCCCTTAGAGTCTTCAGATTGAGACTGAACTGCTGAGGATTCATTGTGTCCCTAGAAAAAGGGCTAGATGACGACATTTTGCACAGCAGTTGCTGCTTGTCTTTACCTGTATCACCTCTTCTGCAGAACGTTAAAAACATGACAATAAAGATAATTAAGTTTGTGGGTTTTATTAGGAGATGTGCAGCAACCAGGCAGAAAAGGTTTTCATGTTCGCTGCTAGGTACAGGACCCGATGCATGAGAAACGGTAATGAGACACCAAATTAGCCATTGATTCAGCTCTGCCAGCGGTGGCTGAAAACCATTATGTGGTGACTGCTCTGTTTTGGGGGTCTGTTTGAAGTACGTTGGTGGTCCTCATGTACTTCCTAGGAGACAAACATCTGCTGAACAAAACCCACTATCAAAATCAATATATTTAGCATCTTTTTCAAATGCTCAATTTAAAGGAAGGGTGGATCTTTTTCCTCATCCTGAGAGCTGATCTTTCTTGTGTGACAAATAGAAGCTTTCAGCTTCCAAATTGTTTTTATGGGATAAAGAAAGAGTTTTATTTCCCAGGTCTGACAGTCTGGCTCAATGTATTCATTTTCATACAGTTGGTAATGTTAACTTTAATAGTCGATAGTTTCAACTATGCCTAAAAAAATTCAAAACCTAAGTACCCGTGCAGTTTAATGGGACTGAGGTACCTCTCACTCAAATAACTTTAACAATGTCCATGGTGTTAGATTAGGAACAGATACTGGAGGAGTAGCATGGAGCCCACTTACTAAACATGCCTCCTGTCCATCACTGCTCTCACATTCAGAAGGACTTTTCTGGAACCAAAGACCATGCAAAATACTAAGGACAGGAGAATTCAGAGTCAGTCCTCCTGTTGCACTCATTTTTAAGGGTGATGAACATTATTTATTTATTTATTTTGTTTTGCCAAAACCAGCAAGCGAATTGGTAAATGAGCAACATCTTGAGGAAAATAAAACAAAATAAACCTTTGAAATTGAACTTCAGACACGCTCCAGCATCTTCAAAAATTTCCATCTTGAACTGTTACTGTCCCATCTACATTTTCTATTTTTGTAGCACTGAATCTAAATCCCCGTTTGGGTGAAATGGCTGTAACACTATACTGAAACCAGTCACCTAGGTCACAAGATATACAAAAGGTCAATATTTGGTTGAAATTATGGGCAGGCAAAATATGTCCTTATATAAATATCTCCACCAATATCTCACAAAAAGTGCATTTAGGATACCTAATGACTATTCTTTATGTTCATTATATGTGGTATGCTGAAACATAGATAGCACTTATATGGAAAAGAAAAAGCTGCCTAGACTAAACCTGCATCCATCACACAACACCTGTTGGAACCTAAGGAATTGGGAAGTTTATTGGTGCTGCCTCTCACATGTAGGGAGAATAATCTCTGCTGTTACAGAATCCAACCCAATTTTCCCTGGTTTATATCAGAGCCACCAGCCCTCAGGGCTAGTCTGAAATAAGATAAATTGGAGGTGAGAATAACCAATGACATCAACTCCTGCATCAGTGAAAGACAGACTCTCACAATATATTTACTCCTATGCTAGCAGGGTTCTTTTGAAAATCCCAAATGCTGGGGCTTTCATTACACTGTAATGTAAAACTCAGTTGATGGAGAATTGCCTGAGGGAGAGCACACTGGAAAGCAGACACTCATGGTGCTTCTATACTGGGTGAGCTTGGAGGTGGTAATTTGGACAAGGACAGACAGTAGGCTGCTGGGTCACATTTTCTTAACTTGAATAGATACAAAACATTCTTTAAAACTTTACGAATAACTGTTATGAACTATAAAACTTTATGTTCAATTACAAAGTTTAGATATTTACATAAAGAGAGAAAGAAAAAAGAAAAAAGCCAGTGAAAAATTAAGACTCAGAATCAGTCAATTCAGTGTAATCAGTAAATTAATTGCAGAAGAGGCTGACTGTATTCAGTAAGGTAATAGCGTAAGTAAAGAGCCACGCACAAAAACTGCAATATTTTCTGCTAATAGTTGGGGTGGGGGGGAATTCCTGTTATTTTTAAGAGAAAAGTCTTACAAGGAATAAAGCTGGCAAAATTTGGCTTGGAAAGTATTTTCTCATACAGTATCAATGCAATAGTAAAATTAAATTACTCTTTTCCTCCCTCCTCTCTCATTTGTTGGTTTCTTTTTAATTTGCTGAATAGTAGCAATTCTGGAAATACTATACATAATCAAGGGATTATATATGGAGTGGTGGTGGAAATGGTACATACAAAATGCTGTTTTAATGAGCTTTAAGAAAAAGGATAAATGTAGAATCAGTCAACCAGCACCTTTCCCCTCCCTCTTGAAGTTTCCTACGTTGTAGAAGGTAAATTGCAGGCACATCATAGACACTAAAGCAGTCATAGTAAAATGAAGGCTCTTTCGCCCCTCTTTCAAGTTCCTCTGATTGAACCTGGGAAAGGCCTTTCTATGATGTTGTGATCAAACACTGCCATTCAAACAAGAAAGACTAACAGAAATAGCCAAGAAATGGGGCTTGTTCAGCTGCTAAAGACTGCTGACCATCATAATGACATTGTTGTTGGGACAAAAAAAAAATCCAATAAAATGTTAGACTCCTGCTTTCCCAGTGCTTTTATGATGAATTGGTTTTCTCTGTTGTGCAGTACTATTTTAGGAGGGAAAAAGGGAGAGATGGTCTTCAACTATGCAAGAGGCTCCTGGTATTCAAAACATATGGAAACTACTGTTGTGATACTGCTCATCTTATTTTGTCTAAATGAATCAAAAAGGGAAAGCTTTTTACACACTACTTCACAGATGTCATGCCCCTTCATGCTCTCAGGGTAGAAGCCAGTTATCAATGCTCCTCTGGCAGCAAAGGAAAGGCTTATGTTTTGAAGGATGCAGGATGCAGAGTGTTTCTACTTGTATACTGTTGAGCTTCAGTTTAGCTGGAATTTACACAGCAAAGGCTCAGGCTGAAACCTTGACTGAAACTTCTCCATACTTTAAATTTCAAAACGTTTAATGTGAAGTGAAAGCTATTGGAAAAGCGTGAGTGAAGGGAGGAGGAGGAGGAAAGAAAGAAATTTTTCTATAAAGGGAAATCATTCCCCTTGGTAATAAATAAATAAATAAAAAGAACATTTAAACCACTTGCTAGATATTATTGAGCATAACACACCATTAGCTCAAGAGGTTAGTCTGTGCTCAGCTAGATTGATGCCCTGCTCAAGTTAGCTTTTTAAACGAGTTTTAAACTAGTTGGCTCAGGTGTGACAATGCTATACTGCAGCAGGAGGGCCTGCAAAGCAGATGTATTCCATCATTTAAAGTATCCTGAAGGGACTAATAAAGTAATGCAGGAGGGGAAAAAGCAGGAGGAGTTATGCCAACGGGAAGAAACAGGAGGAGTTGTGCTGCTGCTGGCCAGAGTTGATGCAAATGCAGAATTCCTCCCTGAAATCTGAATCATGTACAAATGACTTTACAATGTTCCACATTGTTTCATGCTCTGATTTGCATGTTTTTATTTGTTTGTTTTGCCTTGTTTTAAATTGCCAGCCCTTTAGACCTAAACAATCTGAAATTCAAGCTGTGAATCTTTCTGGCTCATAAATTTCACCTGCTCTAACACCTGCACAACTCGTCTGTCTGGTCTTGGATTTCACAAGAGCATCCAAGGAACAGCACTGTCTCTGGACCAGAAACTTGTCGGCATTTCTGCTGCTGACGTATGAGCATGACAGAACTCAGTGCACCTGCTCTCAGCTGCGTTGGTTCCACAGCAGTAACATATAGAAGGGTCTGCTTTGTTCATCAGCAGATACATCTGTCTTTGCATATAAATGGAACAGATTTGCTGAATTAGAAGATTTACATAGTCACTCTTCAAAGCAAAAACTCACTTTGAGGTAAAAAGAAAAATGTATATATTAAAATGACTTCAGATAAACTGTGACACAGTTCATTACCACTAGATATTACAAATAACAAGAGAATGCAACTCTCCATTTATGTTGCAGACTTCTGGAAATATTAGGAAAGATATGACAAGTGATACTGTGACAGAAAAAAAAAAGGAATGATTTTTTCTCATTTATATACCATATTGTTCTCTAACTTCAGTCTTACAAAACAACCCAAAGATCTTAATCCAAACTGCAGTAATGCTGTTTTGTACATCACAACCTGAATTTCTGCAATACCACAGACAAACTGATCTTACACATTTTTTGCCACGTCCAGTTACAAAATAATAGTAATGATTTTATAAATTATTATTATTATTGTTGTTATTGTTATTGCTATTATTATAATAATAAAAAAGAAAGGATTTCTCATTAATTATACAGCCAGATTACAAAAGTCAACATTTCATACTAAGGTTATTTAAAATACTAAACCATATGGTTCTTTTCCTCAGAACTTACAGACAAGTACCAGCATAAATAAAACACACAAAAAACAACAAAAATGTACCATGTCAGATTTTCTGAGACCTTCCCCATCAACAACATCTTTACATATTTCTGGAAAATCAAGCCCTAGACAAAGTTGGCACTAAGTCTTTTCTCACACAAATTCCCTGAAGAATACAAACTATGTGATTTGGCACTGATGCACACCTCCTAATGTCCAAAATACAAATTAAACCGACTCATGTTCATCCAAGAAATAAGTGCTTACCTGCTATTCAGGTGGTTGTTGGGTAGACATCTAATTCTGTATCATGCTAACCAAAGGGAGTCATGCTTGAGCTAAATTGAACTAAGATGTAGTACTGAGCAGATAGGTGATTTTTTTCTTTTTTTTTTTTTTTCCTAAACAGTATCCCTTTGTCTTTAAAGAATACAAAATCTTCAAATTATAAGAAATTTAAGAGATTTGAATGGATCTTTGCAGCAAGACATGGAAATAAGTGATATTAAACCAGAACCATTTACCTGAATGTCAGCTCAGCAAAAAACAACTGGTTATTTAAACATAACTCTGGGAAAATGAAAAAAAAATTAAAGGAGCTAAAGATGGAAAAACCTCTGTTGTTCAGTGATCAGAAATGGCATACTTCACATTTGAAATTCTCAAGAATGTGGCATGAAGCAACACAACTATTCACTGACTTTTAAATTCTGTCTTTGAAATGAAGGAGATGGTTCAAGAAACACTCAATTTCAGTTGAAGTCATAAAATATTGCACATCTATGGCTGAAGAGTCAATTCAAATGGGATTAAGGACAAGCCCTACTTGGCTGAGCTCTAGAGAGAGGGCAAGGCCAAGAGCCTCTGCTGGCATTGCATGACAGTCACAGCTCTAAATGGGAGAACAAAAAATGAAGCACTGGTGAGGCTGGCCATACCACACATACCTGCACAAGCCACAGGACAAAGCCACAGAGACCTAACTAGGGAAGCGCTGTCTAAACAGATGGTTTTCTGTTTTCTACTAATTCTGCACCCATCCTATAGTTTCCTGGGAGAAAGTCCATCTTTATGACCATCTCCTACAAAGTCTATGTGATTTTAACTCTTATACAACGTCTGAGCAATCAAACTGTATTTCCCCAGAATCACACTGTTCTCCATATGCCACAGGGCACCTCCTAACATTCAACACAACTTGGGCAAGGGGTCCACAGAGCCCATTCTGCACCGAGCAGTTTCCCATAGAAACCTGAGCTGGGGACTGCTGCCTGCACACCGCTGAGGACATGGGGAGCACCTGGGTTGAAAAGCAGAATGAGTTACAGTGATCTTGTGGTCATCACCAGGACTCGGAGAGGACAATAACAGAAGTTATTAAAGACTTAAACAGTCACAGATGAAGACTGTTTATTTATTATCAACTGACAGAAATCAAAAGGATGTTTATAGGGTTTGAGATGTAAAAGAGATTTCAGCTAACAATGAGCTGAGCACGTGCACTTACAGAGCAGAGAAAGTGAAAGATAACAGCAATTCCATAAAAAATGACAGCCAGGAATTGGAGACAGGATAAAGAAACAGAAAATTTGTTTAACAGTTATTTTACAGAAGTCTTTACAAGGATCATATTTCTGATACAGTAGGGAAGGATTTATTTACTGAACTCAGCAGATAACAATGAAAATATTTACAAAACTGAATTCTTAGAAGGTAGATAATGTAACGGATCCAGATAACATTAATATCATATATGTTAAAGGAAATGAAGATACAAATGAGGGAAATAAATTTTATTTTTCTGAACATAGATCTTTTCTGAGGATAACAATGTAGATAATCCTCTTTTTAAACCAGCTCCACAGAGTATTACCAGTATGAAACTCAGCAGAATGCAGTTTATTCAAAGTTCTCTGTAGCACACAGTTGTTTTAAGCTAACTATAAACCAGTATCTAGTTTCTACCTTTGTCTCTTGTTCTGTCACGTCTAAAATGTCAAATACATATCAATATATGCACAGAGAGATAGAAAGACACGGATATTTATGGTAATGCATTACTTACCTTGATAAAGTGATGAAAAGTCCCCAGTAAAACAGTTTTAGAATAGTTTTTCAGTGGTTATTCATATAAATCAAGAGACGTAAATGACCAAAAAGTTAAAGAAGCAAATTAAGACAAAAGGGCTAAGAAGTTATCAAATAACACTTTTTAAGTTCATTCATTCAAAAAAAAAAATTACAGCGTCAATAATGACAAACAATATATCAGTTGTTCACCCAATAAGAAGACAAATAGCTTAAAATTTTGCTTTTATCCATTGCACAATTAACCCTCAACTGGATTATTTTTTAGTTCTAGTATTTACTCTTGGTCATGATCTCCTAGAAAACACATTGCTCTTAAATATGTAACTCCATGTTCTAAGTCTGCCTCTCTGAGGCAAAGATTAAACATTTGAATTTACTCTTTGACTTTAGAGAATCCAGGAGATGACCCTAGAGAAATACTGAAACTAATGAGAGAGGTAGAAAATACCTGTTCCTTCTGGTGAAACAAGTCCACAGCAATGTAGTGCTTTGGCCCTACTGAAGAAAAAAATGCATGACCAATAATGATATTTATTTACAGAAGGATCTTGCTACCTGAGGTATTTGCAAATACATCTGTATTGTTGAAAATAATTTCTTTCTATTTAAGAGTTGCTGCTCTAGTAATAGTCCCATAATGCCACAGTCACTTGTTACCAGTAGGGTACTTAACCTCCACGAAAATATACAACCTACACAAAAATACATAACACTTCCCACCTCTTTCTGTTTATCACGTATTTATAACCTAGCAGAAAAAGTAGTAGTAAAAGCCACACAGAGCCACTCTGAAAGAGGAATATTCTTGAGTATACACTGTATTCATGTGTCTCACTTCCTTGAAATTTTTGCTGAGATAGGAATTGGCCAAATGGCCTCTGACAATCAAAAGTATTTACAAAGCAAATGAAATTTAGGAAGTACTATAATTACTAGAAAATGCTGTGAGGGAGCATAATGGATGTATCAGCAGAGGATAATTACCACAACTGATGCATGTTCCTGTGAAATTCCAGAGAGGAAAGTAAGAACTTGTTAAGCTGTTGAATTTATTCAAAAAGAGTTTTTTTTTTTTGTTTTGTTTTTTTGTTTTTTTTTTTTTTAAGACATCCAGGTATAGTGGGAGCTGAACAGTTCAAAAACTATGAGAAATCTGTACTCAATGCTTGCCCATACAAAGAGAAATTAGGTTGTTACTGATGAAAAAATAGGCATTTTTACTTCAATTCAGTCATTGAAAAATATGATAGATTAGCAAGATTTCATATCAAAGTCCCCCTATTCACCAACAAAAAGAGATGCAGCATTGGAAGGCCAAGGGCAAGCTACCTTCATCATTAATAGTGTTCTTCACATCTTGATTAAGATGTAGAGTGCTATAGTCTGATGTATTCATCTGCTGACTTCTCTTTCAGAGGGGCAATAAAGGGCCTAAACAATTAGTTTCAAGTGGGGCTCTACTCTCTATTAAAAAAAAAAAAAAAAAAGAGGCCTAGTAGGCCCTGGTCAATTTACCTCAGAGAAGCTCTGCTAATAAAGAAAAAAAGAAAGAACAAACAGAAAAAAAGATATATAATCAACCAAAGCTACTCAGACTATTTATGAATTTCACATGGAATCTGCTGAGTACTGATGTTTTGCAGATTTCTCAAGACAAATGCTCTTTCTCTGTCTGGGAGTAATGGAAAGATATTAACTAATTATTTATGGGACAACCAATTAGCTTGCGCTATATATCTAAGACTGAACATCATGAAATGCCTATTAGTTGAGCAAGCAGGACAGTGGAGCAATTCCCTTCCGAATGGAGTGAAGCCAAGCAGTTGAACAGAGAAGCACCCTTAGTGAGAATAATTCACTAATACGGATGTAATACTGCTCAGTTTACCTAGACATTGCACATCTGATTAGCAAACCGTTTAGAGTGCCAGAAAATAACCCTTGCACTGTCACTGTCTTGAAGCAGAGCAGCCTGGATCTGCAACTGCTCAGCTCTACAGTTTTTGCCATACAAAACAGACAACAGACGGTAGCTGAAGTTAGAAAGTCAACAAGGAATGATACCATTTTGTCTTGTGCAGGGACAGAATACAGAGCCCTCAGAGTGCCCTGTGTGTCCTCCTTTTCTTGCAGAAGCAACACGGTTTTACTCTTTCCTGATATATTGTTAGTCAAGGCCAGCACAGATGTGTGACTCCTGGCTCTGCTCAAATGCTCACGTACGTAACAGTTACTCTCCTCTGGAGAGTAAAAAAGCAAGCAAACAAACCAACCAACCAATAAATTTACATTTAGTTGGAAGGAAACAGTAGTTGAGAAAGTACTTGGTATTCAAAACAAATGTCTAACATAGACCTGTAAGAGGATATAATACAGGTCCATAGGTTTTTCATTGTGAAAGGCAGAGCTGCTGTGGTGCCCAGTCTTTCTGACAGGCTGCTCAGCATCACATGAAGGTTACTCCAGTCCTTTTTTGATTGTGACTTGACAACCAGGCACAACCACCCCATGACATACAAACATTTTACCCTACAGTAAATGCACACACACATATATATCCCACTGTCTCACCAGCATCACATCTCAGGGAACACAACTGGGAAAGGCAGCGGGGATGGAAGCTAGCTGCCAAAACAGTTTGTCTGCTCCATAACCTCACTGCCTCAGGGAGCAGGGTAAAACAAACGGCCTGCAGCCAGGTCGATTTCTTTTCTTATGGGCCTCATCCAACCTGTTACGAGATAGCAAGCCTTAACCAAAATGTGAGAGCTTAGGTGAGGTATGTGGACAAAAAATTAAGACCCTTGCATTTCAGTGGTAGGCCTGAAAGAAATCCATCTGAATATCCACAATCAATTCAATTTAACCCTAAAAGGATTGATTAGTTTTCTCTCACTGTAAGATCATGTCTTGAGCAGTAGAGGTTAATAACAGATTGCATTGCATACTTCTACTAATGTTCTCTGGTTCCTCATTTTTTAACCGAAATCCATAAAGAGGTCATGGCAATAACTAAAGATGATTTTCTTTCTATGCCAATTATTGAGATGCTGGGAGGATAATTTTCAGACTCTGAGTGTGATTTTCCAGGAGACTCAATTCTCTTTCCTTCTCCATGCTGGAAGATAAGCAACTGCCAGGAGGGGGATAAAGCAAGATGCTTCTATCCTTTGCTGAAATGTTTGAATACAGGTGCATAACACAGAAGTATAAACTAAACAGAAGCTCTATGGGAAACTACATTAAGAAGAAGAAAATAGAACTGACTGCTTTTTGCAGTGGTCAAAGGTAAATAATATGAGTGGCCAGTATCAATTCAATCGACCCAGCTACTCAAGTGATCATGTTCATTCTCTGGCTTCTGAAGAAGAAGGTAAATTAATATGAGAAATCTTTTAAATATAGATCTGAAGAGTGCCTTAATCTAATAACGAGGTGCAAATATTATCTTTTATGTGGATCAAATACACTATGACAATTTGTAATTTTCTGTGTTTGGAGCTACAAAATCTGTCCTCCAAAAACTGAGGACGAAATGGGATAGATACCTAGTGCACAGTTGAGTGAGCTCAGTTACTGGTTTGCCCCATGCTGCATTATACTTTACCTGCATCTAAATGGCACTCAGGTAAATGAACACTTAAAATAGTCACTTCCCAGGTCATCCTTGCAACTAAATACCGTGTGAGCACAGCAATCAAGAGAAAAACATATCAGAGAAACTTATAACCATTAAAATCAAATTTCACTGTATCTCTTGGAATGTGAATAAGTACTCTGTCTTATCAAGACTCCTATTTTGATGTCCTACATCACTTTTGTTGAACACCCAGCATATTCCTGACTGAAAGATCATTTAAAAAAAAAGTAAAAATAAAACATAATAAAGTAAAATAAAATAAAATAATTGCTTTCAACTTCTAGCTTTCACTCTTTATCATGTAGTTCTTTTTGTTTCTGGCACTGTAAAAATATTCTGCTTTATTTCTGGCTCACAGTATCTGTCCTCTCTAACACAACTGGGAATGTGACCATGGAGCATGCAGGATTCTAATGATGAAGCTGCTCTTCCCAAATCCTTGCTATTCACACTCTTTCCATTGGGTGTTGCTATGATATTAAACAGATTACTGTTGTGACCTAATGTATGCACACAGAAAAAGCATGCCAACGGTTTAAGGTCTCCTCCACCTGTGCTGCTTTACTCTTTGTTCTATGCAGCCTGAGTCTGTTGCACTTCACACAAATAACATACATTAGCTGGTATTAAGAAAATCTGTCAGTGACTTCTTTTGAAAAAGAGGGCCATAAAATTGAGTCTTCCAGCTTGCACTAAAAGTTTTATACTCTTTCATGAAGGTGATTTGACTAAAATTTATATGTACATTGCAGCATAAAATTACTGTACACAGTAGTTGTGCAGATGGCTCTCTTTTAATTAGAGAATTTAGTGCATCTTCTGCATAAAGAACCAGACAAGGAATAAGAAGGAATTTAATGAAAGTAACCAAAAAAGGAAATAGTATAATGAAAATTAAAAAAAAAAAAAAAAAAAGTAGAGAATTACTTAGGACATAGTTCGTGCAACGATTTTATGCTCATTTAATGCTAGGAACTCCAAGTAGCTCTTTAAACAATTTGAGGGAGAAGTCTTCACAGATCTGTGGCCTCAGGGAGGTCCTGTCACGCCGTAAGATTCAGGCACCTGATCACTAAACTTTGCACAGCTGATGACCATAAACATGACAGCTGAAGATTTCAAAAACAAGATACAGGCTAGGACTGTGTTTTTGACATGGCAGGGACATACCACACATATTTGATGGATATCATCAGAAAATGTCAGGGTTTCATTAAGCCATTGCAAGTACAAATGGTATAAAATCACTTCATATTTGAAATATCCTCAGTTAGTATTAAAAGCTGCTGCTGTTGATACTAATAACTGTAAAGAACAGAAAGCTACAACAACGTGAAATTCTGGCCATTTTATAACCTATTATATAGACCAGTTGCTGGTCTAGTTATATTCCTAGGCTGTTAGAAAAGCACTGGCATTTACCTGTGTGTTCTTTGCTCAAATTGGAAAAAGTCACACACAATATGCACATTAAAAAAGGGAGAAACAGCAAGACAATATGATTTTTATGTGTACTTAAATTTACAACCGTCAGACATAAATGTTTGAATAATACAAACTTGGGCAGAGAAGAAATTGTTATGGGTCTAAAATGATTGGCTTCAACCAGGCAAACCGTATGCCCTCTCAGCAACCAGTGATGTGAGTCCCTCTCAACACACACTCCAGCATTTCTGTATTCTAAACTCTTCGGTAAATTTTAAATATCATAACGATGGCTACACTTACCTGGTAGACCAGGTGGGGTTTTCAGATATTTGCCATTAAAATGTTGAATTACTACTTCACATTTTTCTGTAGACTCCATTCTGGAAAAGAGAAGAGGGTGGGATGAGGGTAGAGGCAATATGTGTTACTAAACTGTTACGAAAGTGCTCAGTCAGCAAAAACAAAAAGGAATAGAGAAGGAAAAAAAAAAAAAAAAAAAGGACAAGCACAGATGCTTAGAGAAATCTTCAAAGCTGTTCTTGCTGACTTCTGCAGAGAAACTGGTTGAGCTCGTTACAGTACAGCGTGGCTTGCAAAGAGGACCTGCCACCCTCAAAGCATGCAGCTGTGTTCCCGGCTGTGTGCGAGCTGCTGCAGTGTCAGTGAGCAGCTCCCTCCTGGCTCCAGGGTTTCTCCCCGAACAAGGACGTTCTTTATGCTCTCATCTGCTGCCTGGAATAGCATAATAATCTAGAATTGTTTCTAGATTCCTCATGTACCCATAACAACTTCAAATGGCATGAAAAAAATACAGGATTTGGAGAAGAACCCAGAGGATTAAGTAACATTAATTATTATTATTTAATTATTAGAGATATCAATGTTGGAAAAAAAAACAAACGTGCGAAGATGGACAGTAGGGCAAAACTAAACATAAGCAGTATGTATGTCTATTACAAAAAGCCAAATTCTGTTTGAAGATGGTAATTCGCATGTAATCTTGGCCGGTTCATCTTTTATGACCTGAAGATAACTTTCAGCATTGAGTCATTAGAGCACTAACAGTGAACTAGTACATACATTATTGAGCAAACAGTCAAAGAGCACAAAGTTACTGGTCAAATCCTAACCATGGCTATATCTCACATCAGGGAATTCGCAGTTTGTTCAGGTCTTAAAAACTGACTGCATGCCACAGTGGTTCACTGGCTCTGCTACAGACTGGGTATAAAAATGTCTGAAGAGAGGAAAGAGAGAAATAGAAAATTATAAGCTAGAAAAAAAATACTCTTTTTATTTTTTTTCTTACTAAAAAGATGTTTAAAAGCTAGGTTCGATATTCCTCCAATGCATTACTTCTTACCTCCAGGTACTCCCTGCAAAGTAACACCACTGACAAATATTCCTTACTTCTCCCTGATCGAGATTTTTAAAAAAATAAATTTATCTGCCATTCTTCCTATCACATGCTTTTGGGGAAAAGTAATATGCCTAACTCACAGGTTACGGTCTCAACAGAGCGTTTAGAGCAGTGGTTTGTCTGCCAGGGTAAGAGGGACCAAAATGACCACTACCCCCAACACCCTCTCTGAAAAACCCTGATCAACACTCCAACCAAAGTCTTCTGTCAGTTTATTTCAGCTGAAATCATTAAAAATTGTCGCTTCTGGGATCTATCTCTGTTTTCCCTGCATATCGTGTGGGCTGGGCTGTTTCTACAGGCGCGCAGACAGCAACTTAGATTGTTCACTTTGGCTTCATTCAGATTTAACTAAGCGAATGTCTGCCTTTAGAGACTCTTGTCTCGGGAAGAATACATGCAATAAAAGTCTGTTTTCTGTAGCTGCAGGCGCTTAGTGTCAAACCATGTTATGTTGCACCACACAGCAGTGACAATTTCATTTTAATACATGGGGCACATTTTAACAAGCCAAAGCAGTCCCTGCGAAGAATGCAATATATAAGCTGCCAAGTGAAAGAGACTCAGTGCACTTTGTGCATTTTATGTGGGAAGAGAATAAAAGTGAAACCCACAGTGTTCTGGGATAAAAAGGCCATCACTCGAAAAGCAGCCTGAAAAAGAAGGCGCACATTTTCTTCTCAAGTTTCACAATTAACGGCTCTCAAATACCATTGCTAGCTATCTGTAATCTGGCACACGCTTCACTTGAAACCGACACTAGCATTACCGACTCAGTTTGAAAAGGCAGCACAGCACACAAAGCTGCCGATACGTGCTCCCTTCAGATGCGTTGCTGAGTAACAACTGCATCCATCCCCTGTCTCTGCCACCTGAGTCCCCGTGTGCCTTCCTTCTGCAGTGGGTCCGCTGGGGGTAGACCTCCCCTCCGGCTGCACCCGGACAAAATATGTTTTTCTCATGAGTTTATTCCCATTGTATGGGACAGAAAGGTTTTAAAATGTTAAATGGCTGAGCCTGCTATTTAAGAACGCTAACAGCAATACAACATGTTAAAAGCTGGGCTCCAGGGGACGGGTTTTCTAATGTCAGCAGAACACAGGTAAACTCGGGGGAAGAGCACTCTTCAATCCATTTTTCAGTGATTTTTTTTTTTTATTATTTCACAATTGATGGAACAAAAAGTGGCAAATTACATTCTGGGAGATAGGTAAAGATATTAGATGCTTCCAAAATTTCTGTTGAAAGGTACAACTATTCAGCTCCTGCTGGAAAGGTGAGGACGTCAGCTTTACATGGTAATAAAAATCTGCTTCTGATCAGATCATTCACAATGCATTACTTTCAAACTCTTCAACAGTATGCTTTTGGTGTTGATCCAAAGAGAATCTTAGACAATAATTCATGTTCAGATACACCTTGGAGATACAATATAACTGAGCACTATTTTGAGTCTAGAAATGCATTGCAGAAAAAAAAAATAACCAAAGCCATAGGCAAGATTTTTCTGATATTTTTAAATGTAATGATAACTACCAACCCCCCCAAAAATAAGATAAATGTGAAAATTTATTTCCAGTTGTGTCTATGCACGAAACTAAAAGTAACTAGACTGACTATATTCCATCCCACTGGAAACGGAGTTCATTTAAAAAATCTGAAGACTGTTATTATCATTTTTCTAGACATAGCTTACAAAATTTATGATGATTCAGTAAGACTAGTAAGACAACAATGACAAAAAAAAATATGATTAATGTTAGGCAAATAGAAACAAAAACATCTGAGGTTCACCTCTTGTTGTTAAATACTTTTAAAGATAATTTTTAAAATGTGTATTATTCTCTCCAAAGACTCTAGTGGTTCCAAAGTAGTTATTATGTGTTGTTATAAGTACTAGGTAACCTTCACCATGGGAAAAAAAAAAAAAAAAGAAAGAAAAATTCTAAAAATTAAGCTCTTATACATGTATGTTATAAAGACAGGCAGTGTCAAGAAACAACATAATAAAATTTATACACAAAGAATAACATGATGATTACATAATTATTATATGTGAAACATTCAGTACCATGTAATTACCAGTTAGTAGTAAAATGTGGGTTTGGTTTACATATACCCTATAGTCTCTTTGCTTAATAATAATAATGTAAACGAGAAACAGGCCTGTATTTTTTATATTGCAAGCAAACATTTAAAGATTAAAGATTATTACTACCACACTTAGGTTATGATCAACATACAAATATTATTATTTTATTAATAAAATCAGGAATAATGCTTCTTCACTATTTAAGGCATTTTGCAAAGATTATAGTAGGAAGGTAGTTCCAGTATTTTGCAGTGAAGTCTGAAGAACTGAGGCCACAGCTAGAATACACAGTGGAGAACTCAATTTCTTTAGACTATTAAAAAAAAATAAATGACTAGAGGGGCAGCCTGACAGAGGTGCGTAAGTATCTTTGTGGGTACTAAGTAGTTCTTTAATCTGGTTGAGAAAGTTGCGACAAGAATCAGATAAATGTAGAAGAGAAATCAGGCAGAAATATTTAACTACAGGGAAGATGACCCACTGGCATACATACTTAAAAAAGAGGTGGCTTTTTCTTATTTTTTCATCTTTATCTTCAAATCGCTTCTGAAAGTTGTATTTTAGTAAAAGACAAGTATTATCTCAACATTAGGTAACCAGGACTACATCAACCGTCCGTGATATAAAAGAGCTCAGAGAAAATTATATGGTCTTAACAGTCTAAAGTTACAAAATAGCTTTGATTAGTATGAGGCTTCTTAGCACCCAGTCCTCCTAATAGCATACTTGTCATTCTTCTACAGTGCTATGTTCAATAACTTCTTGAATTTATTTTGCTGATTTAATTCCAGGCATCCTAAAAGTCTGATATGGCCACAACCTGAGATTTTCTTTTCCCCTGTAACTGATTCAGGTGTCTTATGTCCCCAGCTTGTCGCTTACCGGTAAGCGATTGCTTCTAGATGCTTGCACTTTGGGGTTTAAAACTGTTTTGTGATGAAAAATAATGTTCCCCTTGTCAGTTACAGTGTAGGAAAAGATAATCATTTTGACAAGATGTCCTCATTGCTCATAAATAATGTCTTTTCTAAGCGTGTCTTGCTTGTGTATTTTTCACGTTCATTCCTGTTTGCATGAACAACGGGAGGTTGTCTGCTATCATGGATGGATATACGAGATCTGCAGAAAGCACCTCAGCGAGGACAGGTTACAATCTCCGAGGGTTTGGGCCATCCTGTAGCATTTGTTGTACCCAGGGGACCTTTCTGAGCTGCCTGAACCAGTTTCCCCGGACAGAGCTATGGCGCTTCCACTACACAGAGAAACCTGCTTATTTCAGAAGGAATCTGATGTAACTAAATGACACCTATTTTATCCTGGAAAAAAAATCCTGGAAGACATGCAGCTTCCTTTGAGGAAAAGAATACACAAATTAAAGGCTTGGCTCTTTCATTTTGCTTGAGTGGAAACTGGAACCAATCCATTTCTACTGAAATCCACGTGAAAATGCTATATATAGAATTAATGACCCCATGAGGGCTCAAATCCTTGTTTCCCATTTTCTGTCACTCTCTTTCAGTTGCTGAGTCAAATTTAGTCTTTGGAAACAACATTTAAGACATATAAAGTGCAGATAAGCAGGAGATAAGTTTAATAAAAAACATGTCCAGGCGGGGAAATGCATCCCACTGGAAGCTCCACCAAGAGCATAAGGTAGGGAAAAAGACAAGGATAGAGCCTAAACTCCAAACACCGCAAGATGGATAGATGCCCCATTATAGACCCCCCTGCACTTTCTCAAAGGGACACAAGCATTTCCTCAACATTTCCTTTTGCTCTGAGATGATAGGGACAACTAATTGAGAATCTCTTGACTTGGGTCTTTCCGTGGGAATGGCATCGTAACCAGCTTTTATGACCGTTTATGTTGGACAAATTTTCTCACATTACTGGAAAAAGAATAGTATGAACACACAGCCATTTCCACCTAGACCCCGGCTGATTTATGCTACTGTCTTTGTAGTCTCAGGTTAAGCATTATACTGGTGCCCGCCAGCAGTGCAATACTTGACTGTCTGACTGTCAGCATTTCCATCATAAATTTCTGTTTTCAGAGGCTTATGACTTTGTTGTAAAACGTCGCTTGGGGGGTGAATCTTGCAAGGTCGTTTTAAGTTACAAGACAGTAAACAAAATAAAAAAGTTAGTGGTTTCTAATTCTTTCTTTGCACTTTAGCTTTAAAAGGACCTATAAAATGCTCACTCCACTGTTCAGTTGACTGTGGTACATGTAAGTATGGTATTATTAATATCGCTATCTCTGTAGGGGCGATACTTAAATAATACTTGAATGGCATTTTACTGGGCGGCTCTAAACCCTAATTTTTATTTCATTGATTCAGTGGTACCAGTAAGTCCCTCCCCAAGGTATATCCCATTGTTTCCCTGTCCCCTTCTCTGTGTCCCAAAGAGTTCTCTTCACAGTACCTAGGGCTTAGGTAATGAAAATTGCTAAGCCATATTACCTTATGGCTCCTAACCTTCTTTGTTCCTCCTCCTTCACCTTTAAGGGCTTCATGCGTGTTTTCATGTTATGGCTACCCACTGATATTTGTTTTGGGATCCTGCCTAACCTGTCCCACTCTGGAATTTGCATCTCCCTGGAAGTGCAGCCTCAAGCCTGGCAATAATCTCAGGGATGCACTAGGTTTACCAAAATTTGATCTGGGTTGCAATACCAGATGGAAATCTGAAGATTTTGGAGACACATTCTCATTCTACAGAAGTTTCCAGCACTCTGTAGTGCTGCTGTGAACCCCTTCCAGGGAGGCTTTTCAATGAAAATTTATCACTGCAGGCATTGGAATATTATACAGATATCACACACAGTCTTTGGGGCATGTTTGGGATTTCCAGTTTCATCTGAGATATCCAATTATAAAGCAATTTCCTGGGGAAGATGTAGGATTTGACAGATCATTCTTCTGACTGAAAGTAGGAATGATCCTCATCATATCTGAGCCTGCACTACTGTCCCAGATGATGGATTTGTTCAAGTTAAATTTATAGCACCTTTTATAACACCTTTTCAACTGCCTTCAATTAAACCCTTGAATAAGAAAGAACAAAGCATTTCCCTTCTTCACAAATGCATCCTTAAACTACCTGGATGTTCCCTATCCCCTGGTGCTGCTGACACTTCTCTGCCTCCAAAGCAGCGTCACCACTGATCTGCAGAAATCTCCCTTTAAATATTTCCCCTTTCATTTAGCAAAAATCACCACTGCTTTGGCTCCACTTTGTGTTAGATTTTCTCCCACTCAAAACCTGGCACTCACCCGTTACAGGCCTTTGTTAAGTCAGGTCTTTTGGCACACAGAGTCACCTTTGTAGTGACAGCACATCTTCAGGATGAATTTAAGTATTTTTCTCCACACTTTTGGTGCATTCTCAAACCCAGTAACTCCAGCTTTCCTCCAAGACCTTCTCTCTTACTTACAGCCTCAGATCTCCTTTTTACTCTCACCAACAACTTTGCTAATGGTCAGTTTGCAAAACCAAAATCATAAAAGATGACAGAGCCGCTTTAAAATTGTATCTCAGAAAAAAAAGCCTTCAAATCCAGTTGCTTTGGAATTTTTTTTCCTTTGCTTCTTTTGAGGATTAAGGACTATGCTTTCATTTTAAGCTCTGAGGAATCCACTTACACTTTCTAAATGAAAGATCAGATGCTGAAGTCATTGAATGACTCTCAGCAACAGGGATTTAAGAGAAACACCTACAGTTTTAAGACTTGTGATGAAATCCCTGTGTGAGAGTAACACCGCATCATTCCCTCTTTCTACAAGCAATCTTATGACAGACTGAACACAAAGCTTCTCATCTGCACCTCCTCCTGTTTCCATATTCCCTGCTCATTAGTATTTCTTGCCCCTCCTCCTCATTTGTCTCTCTACTGTGTGACCAGCTGTGTCAGTCCCAGCTTCTGCTTGCCGGTGTCGGCAGAAACCCATGCTGTCAGCTGCCAGCAGCAAGACAAACCCTGCTGAAAGCCAGCTCCCACTGGCAGTCTGGAGCCAGGTAGCACAGGCTCTGAAATACAAAGCAGGGGCGAGCTGCGAGGCAGAGGTGGCTGTCCAGAGGTTACAGCAATTCCCTTTCAACTGAATGGATTTCTGTGGAGCCACAGCTGGAGTCCAAAGCTACCCTTCTCTGGCCCCTTGCTCGTAACTCTCCTCCCCAAAATCTCCCCCAGGGTGTACCTAGGCAAAGTTGGGTTCAAGCCACAATGAAACATTCTGGAAAATTTCAGGAAAATCTGTTCAGCTGCTTTTGAGGGGTGCAAAAGAGGAAATAATTTAACAGCTTCAAAAAGAGAGCTAGTTTTGTATGTGCATACTTTTAAAGAGGATGAACTTTAATGTGACCAGACATTTCTCGGATCCAAGATCTAAGAGTGTGATCCAAGAACATTTGAAGTTACCCAGGTTATAAATGATTAAGTAGCCACCTGCAGCATTATGAAACTCCTAATCATATTCGTTTAGGAAAAAAATGTGACAATAGTTGTCTACAGTAAGCCTTTACTTCCGATTGCTTTTTGAATATACTTATTTTGAGATTGACCATTCACATAATTAGACAGAATCAAAAAGTGATTTTTAATCTTCACAGTAGTTAATTAATAATTGTGAAACATTAAATTCCAAAATTGCTGGGTTTTAATGTCTGCAAAGTTAACTTCTTGTCCTGCACTTCTGTAGCTCAGTTAAGAGCTGTGCTAAGTAAGCAGCATGAGGCATTTCCACAAGGACGCAGCTACACTGATAAAAGGGTCCCAGTCAGAAAATATAATAGCCAGGATCACCACATGGGTTGCTGATCCTGAAAATCTTAAAAAGAAGTCTTCTGAAATCTTAACTGGTCTGAGATGCAGCTGCCACCCCCTAGATGTACCCTGCTTATACCCAATCAGCGTTTGCTCACAATGTAGGTACACTAGAAAAAAATCCTCATGACTCCAAGCAAAGCTAAACAAATTCATCTCTTTTGAGTGACATGCAATAAAATGATACTGAATAGCACCCTATTACAAAAAGAAGATCAGGTGGTCATGTAATTACAGCTTGTACTGGTAATTCTGCAAAGACAAGAGTCAGTGTTCAACTGTGGTTATGAATTTCTGTATTAATTCTGGCCTCCCTCAGGTCAATGCGAAATCAGTGGTATAGTTCAATGCAGCCAAGTTTTTACCCCTCTGTTGTTTGCATGGTGATTTACACAACCTTTACGTTAGATCACAAAAGCTTTTTGAAATATGCGACATAATTCAATACATTTTCACAAACAAAGTCAATTTTTAAAATGCAAGTTTACCCATGAGTTATACCAATCTATATTTAGTGAGCTAGAAAAATTCATGTTATTATCTGCAAGAATGCATAAAGAACAGCGTGTCATCTTTCAGCATAAATGTTTTGCCTTTTTCTATTTGAATTCAGACAGTATTATCTTAACATTGTTTGTGCATGATGATCTTTCACATCAAGGACAAAGGTAACACTACAATGTCACTTATCTTGCAAGCTGCCTTTTTATCATCCAGTACCCTATTTCACTCAGTGGTGTTATGACACTAGCATGAGTGCCATGATATGCCAAGATATGGTGTATTTCAAAGAAACTCAAAGGATGACTAAGTCATTTTGCCTCCACTACAAAGCACAATGTATGAATATTCTGTAGAAACAATTATTTGGGATTTTTTTTTTTAATCATTATTATTTTTGAGCTTTCTTTTGAAGCAGAAGACTGATTTACAGCACAGTTACAGATTTCTCTTCTCCTTATTTGCTTTTTCAATACCTTTCTATATATAGCTCTCCATTCCTTGGCTTTTCAAAAGAAAACTGTTTGATTTAAGAATGTTTCAAGCTGTGGAGAATCTATGTAAATATTCCCTGAGAGTAAACATGGAAACTTGTCTTTCTGTACTGACAACGAGCTACATGGTAATAATATGTTGCCCATTTTGTCTAAACTACTCTGACAGGGCTTGTTATATGCAAATATTTCTTCTTAACCTCTTCTCATAGGTTTGAGTTCCTTGCAGCTTTCAAAGAAGCTGTGTTTTTTCAGTTATAGTTCCTCCCCCTTGCTCTTCCAACTGCTAAATTTACTTTTTCTTGTTGCAAAATATTTGCGAGACATTTAAACAGTTTCCTCACCAAGTGTGTTCTTTTTGCTGTAGGACATTTATTATTATCCAAGCTTGATACTGCATGGATAGCTCACTATTCGTAGCTATTTTTATTTCTATATACATACATTCAGTGAACTAATTTCTGGAGCAATGAAATGAACATCCTTCTGCACCAGTATTCCTCAGCTCAGTAGAAAGAACAGACGTACAATCTGATAAAGGTGCTGCTCTGCATTTCCGATAGCTATGAGGCTTCAGTGTTACAGAGTAGACAGCATTTGCAAAGGACCAAAGTCAAAAAAATATGCATAAATCATGTAAGAGTAAGGGTTTTACCTGGCAAAGCCGACTCCTCTGCTGACTCCGTTAGCATCTCTTAATATTCTGGTGGAAATGACATGTCCAAAAGGTTTCAGCATATTCTCCAGTTCCTGTTCATCCATGGAAACGGGTAAATTTGAGATGTATAGATTTGTGGGATCTTGCTCTTGTTGCTGTGACAAAATAAGAGAAATATCCTCAGTTAGGCTTAGCAAAGTGGAATAGTTCATGGCTTATAAAATGAGGGCTTCTCAAAAGGAGACCAAGGCAAAAAATTATAGCTGCATCACAATTGAAGATAGGAAATTTGTTCATGATGACAACATATTTGCAACATTTCTACAAACTCTCATGCATGTGCTTAACATTTTGCGTGACTGCTCTTAGTGAACTCAGTGACACTACTCATTTATAGAAAATTACTCTCATGCACAAGTGTTCTTGGGTTTGTGTCCTAATTTAACAAACAGATTGTGAAGAAAACATGATTTCCACAAATGTGCTCACTGTTAACATAAATAAAGAAATAAAATTCAACACATGTTTTTAGCAGATGTGCTTCCCAGCCTGCAGACTTCCCATTCAACCTGTTCATCATGAGTAAGGTTGGTTGAAAACACAGAACATTTTCCCCAGTATTTTTTTTCCTTCTTTTTTTCCCCCATCAAAAATGTCTCGGTAGGTAATATGCTAGAAGACCTAATTGGGAGCAGGAAGTTCTGCAGTTCAAGCTAAAAGTACTGGTAACACAGGTCACATCTTCATTCTCAGATCAAATTTAAATTGTTATAAAGTAAAGTTTTCAATATGACTAATTGAGAAAATAAATTTGAAGACAGCTTTTGCATTCTATTTTTGAATGTGCTTTCAGGTTGTTCAGGCTGTGCTTTCAGGTTCAGTTTCAGAACACTCCAATTCTGTTCTTGCCAACCGAACAACTGAAAAGAAATGAGGCATTGGTGCAGTATGCAAAATAAGTGTATTAAAACAGTAAATGAAAACCTTGTCTACAGACAAACAGGTCCTGATTACGCTAAATCAATTTAGCTAAGACCTTGCAAATTTTCATGGCTCCAGCGCCATATTCACTGGTAGCAGCTTTACTTACTATCTGATCACCTGTCAGTACAAGCCTCATTTAGATCAGACATGATGACTTAATTTTCTCTAATGCTTAATAACCAAAAATATGATATGCAATTTCTATGCTATGCAGTAAGCCAGATAATACATTACCTAACAAAGTCTTCTGAGACAGATTTTTGGATTTTGTTTCTTACACGTTTTAATGGGCAAAATGAATTTGTACTAGTTCAACACTGAGATGCATATGACGATAGCATTATCTTTTTTTTTGCTAGGGGGTGTCCTAAAACCAGACAAACAACCTTGCAGCAGCACCACAACCTTACGCTGAGCAAATCACACACAGTCCTGCAGCCATCTGCCCCAGTTTAACTAAACTGGTTTCAAATTACATCCCATTAAAATCAGCGCAGACGTGTCTTGTCAAACACAACGAATCGCAGGTCCCATTTTTGGAAGATGTATGAAGACAGCACAGAACCAAGATGTCTGCTCTGTCTCTGCCTTACACATTCAAAGCTTTGAAAAGCAAAGCAGAAATCCGAGTTTCAAGCTGTGATTCACAACCCCATCCTTTACAGGGACATGGACGACTAAACAAAGTCCAGCTTAGCAAAATACTAGAATCAGAAGCCAAATAAAGTTTTCAGCTTCACCTATGCCAGGCTCAAGGGATATTTTAGCCCTTTTGGATGAGAAGAAAAGCTCCAAAATCAGGAGGCATGTAATGCTTTTCTACTGCATAATTTGGATTCTGACCTAAGAACTGCAACTACTTGCCTTTGGACATACTGCTTAATGCCCATTGCATCCTACCTTTGCATCTCCAGACCCATTACCCCTAGAAACTACCCATTACCATGCAGGTTGAATTCACTGCTACTTCACAAAACAGAAATAAATGTAGGCAATGTAGGCACATTGTCAAGCTGCTGTCCGTAAAAATATACCCAATTATTACCATGCCTTATAGTAAGGTGCAGAGGACAGGAAAACCACACACACAAACAGCAAAGTTACTGCTAATTGAGGAGTTACAACCCCAAAATCCCCAAAGAAAAACGTTCTTTCCCTTTCCAATCCTCTCTCCCTGCAGTCATCCTCCTTTCTTTTTTACTTTAATTTACATTCATGCAGATCAGAAAGCTAGTTCCTCTCCAATAACCAAAAGATATTAGTGAGGGGTTGGAATGGGTACAGTATTGACAATGTAAGGGAAATCATGTAAACGGTACTGGGGGGAAAGCAGGCAAGAAAAGAGGAATACGAGATTTTGATTACATTTTTTAGCTTTAGGAGGGGGGAAAAAATTGGAAGGAAAGGAAGGAAAGGAGGAACGAGGAAAGGAAAGAAGGGAAGGGAAAGAAAGGAAGGAAAGGAGGGAAGTGAGAGAAGGGAGGAAAAAGACTAAACATTTTCCTTTGTTTTTTTTTTTTTTCTTCATCTTTCCCCTTTTTTGTGTGCAAACTGTTTTAAGATTTATTGCCTGTAACTTTTTTTTTTTTTTTTTTTTTTTTTTTTCTTTCCCTGCACAGGCCACAAGAGGGAAACATGGAAAGATATAGGAGATGAGGAAATGTCTTCATTGTTCCTAAGTACTTTGAAAATCACAGAATCACAAAATCACTGAATGGTCAGGGTTGGAAGGATCCTCTGGAGGCCATCTGGTCCAAGACCCACTCAAGCAGGGACACCTAGAGCAGCTTGCCCAGGATCACGTCCAGGCAGCTTTTGAGAGAGTGCTCCCTCCTCTGTTCCAGATTTGGGCTCAGCTCATCCCTTCTTTCCCACTTGCTCCCAGAAATATGAACCTGAATTTCCTATACGCTTGGTAACTTGAAATCAACAGGCTGATGCAACTGGAGCAGGTCTGGGGGAAGAGGGCCCCAAAGTTGGCAGCTCCAGCAACTCGTTGCACAGGAAGGAATTATGCTACGGCGATTGAGCAATTCACTGATTAGTTACTGAGAAACAGGGAACTTTTAGTAAATAATGATCACTGTACATTTGATTTACACCAGTCTGCCTGCACCTCGAGCCGGAGGATGGCTGAGCATCAGAAACTCCCAAATGGGTTCCCTCACAGGAGCACTGGGGATGCAGCACAAGCGTGGGCTGACTTTTAATTTTTCTTTCCACCATGCCAAAGCCTACAAAGCATTAGCTGCAATTAACTCGAATTAGAACAAAGAGTAGCCCCAGCCTGTTGTCCCTCTGTCTCTCCTGCCTCCTGTAGGCTCGCACCAGCACAGCCAAGCGCACTCCCCATAGACTTGGTGGGGCCCTGCCAGGCCTGCAGCCAGCAGGAGGGGCTCAGGCAATTTGAGCAATAGAGGCAATTAATATTATGCAAACCTCTACCCGTTGACTGGTTAAAGACTTTGATGAATCAACCAATTGGTGCTCAGGGACTGACATCCCTTGTCAATATTAAGGAAAAAAAAAATCTAGCAGTATTATGCAGATGAGATCCCCACAGCCAAAAGGACAGACTAAGATGGAAAGAGCCGCGTTATGCCTCAGTAACTGCACAACATCCTTTGCTTTCACTGAAGCAATTCATTCCAGCAGAATATTAAAATGAGAACTTTTGACTACTCAGTTTTCAAGCTGTGGCAAACAAATAAAATAAATAAGAGCTGCCGCCAATGTGTCTCACTTCTGGAGTAAGAACACATAAGCCTTTTAACTGTGTTAGAGATTAAATGCCGTTGTTTTAAATATCCATGGAAAGTTTAGCTACACTCTGAGGAAGAATGAAAGACTAGCAGGCCACATCACTCTCTCACAAGGATTTACCAATCCTATCTTTTATCAATGTGATAAACAAGGGCTGCAAGCAGAGAGAGAGACAGATGAGGCCACTCATGCTACCTCCACAATGCAGCAGTGTTTTCAAAGAAAGGGAAAAAAAAATCCATGTTATTTTTCCTTACTATACAAATATAACATTTAGAGAAATACCCCTTTCCTTTAAAGAGAAATATAACCCCAAAGAAGCCATATCTCACACCACAAAGTAAAACAAGATAAAAAGCCTTCCCCAAGCGATGAAGCTTTGTGAAGCGTGTTATGCTTGGAGGTGAGCACGTATTACAGGAGCTGTACAGAGCAGCGTGCCCCTGCCACCACATGGGAAACCAGCAGTGCCTCGCACAAGACCCCACAGCCACGTACCCTCCTCACAAGGCACATTTCTTAGCCTTGGCCCCACTCCCCACATGGGGCCATGTTTTCTAGCACAAGGGCTCCTCACTATTTTTTCCTCTGCAGCTCAGAGGTGCTCATTTCACCTGAACCTTTACATCCCAGCTTCCCAAGCTCTGATGTGCCATACACACTTCCCATCCCCAGTTTGGCTGTGAAGCTTCTCACTTTAAAAGGGGAAAGGTGTTTTACTGTTCAAATGTGCCTGTTTGCAGACCAGATGAGCCTAACCAGAAAAATAAATGTAAGCATCCTGCAAATTGCTCACCTTTCATCATCCAAGCTAGTTTACAGTCAAGTTTCTGTCTTCAGGAAAGGTTCACATCCCAAAGCTGCAGGACTGGTGGGGACTGTGGTGTCTGGACCCACACAGTGTGCCAAAACTCTCCCTCTTTCATTTAATTCTTCCTGGGGCTTGTCACCAAACATCAAAAAACACTGCTTTTCCACCTTGAGATGCTAAAATCCCATTTATTCTCATGTCCAACCCCAAGCTGGCCAGCCATCAATATCAGCCCATACTTTCAAGAGAAAGAGCTTAAAGTCATTCATGTGAAGCTCACCATCCCTTCAGAACTACATTTTCCTCTTATGCCTCCCATATTCCAGATAGGAGTAGAAGGGGTCAAGCAGCAGAAAGCCACACACCACCCCCACACACGTCCAGCAGGTTTGGACACCCCACATTCACTGCAGTAAGGCAATCAGCAAAGCACTGTAAAGCCCCCTGTGCCACATGGGCTTTATAGTCCCTGTCCTACCACACTGGGGACACCAGAAGGGAATGACACACCAGACAATCCCGCCATGTCCTGCCAAGGCACACAATAACCCCCAGGTGAGAAGGAGGCTTGGAGGAGGCAGCAGCACAGCTCCTCTCCTTTTCCCAGACCCCATGCACTAACCACCACTAATTAATGGGTGCAAAGCCAAGCCCAGCTGCTGCTTTTTGAAGGTGGGGGTAGGGAAGGGGGCTCTGGAGACTGCTGCATGTGCCAGCTCCAAGAGCATCATTCTCAAGGCATGTAAATGTGCAAGCGCAGTCTCACGGTACAGTCAAAAGCCTCCTCTCAGCTGTCCTCACTGAGTTTCATTTTTCCCCAGATCTTGTGCTTGACAGTCCAGGAAGGGTGATACCTCCAAAGCACAGCTTGCACGTGCACTACAGCCCCACAGAAATGGAGGTGAATTCATCCCAATGGCCCCAACACTCTGAAAGCCAGACTTAGACTCACACTGCAGACTGAGTTCTTTCTGGGTCCTGGCGTGTGCCAGTCTGCATGCATACAGAGTGCCACAAAATGGGTTGCCAAGGAAGAAAAAAAGGAAATGAACCCAATTAAAGCTCCTCTCCAGACAGCCGCAGGGCTCTTTGCAGATCCTTTTGCTCCCACCCCAGCCTGTTTCCCCATCTTCATAGCCCAAATACCGCAGCTGCTCTGTCATGTTAGCTTCAGGGACACTAACTGCAAGCCCATGTCGTTAAGCCATTCTGGCTGGGCGTGTGCATGATGGACACTCTAACATTGGCCAAAAACACATCTAGAAAGGTTTAAAAGTGTGAATACTGCAAACCAACAGAAGGTTAAAACCAAGGTTTTGACTCAGTCCCAGCATCAGAGCATTTCCAGCATTCAGCAGCAGGCGTCTTGCTGTAAGGCTCTGGAATTCAGCAGTCAGGAGCTGTTGTACTGGGGAAACAGCCAGAAACTTTGTCACTGCCTTTTAGCAAGAACTGAGTCAGTCACTCAGCTCCCAAGGTCCGTGCCAAGGAGGCAGAAGAAGTTTATAATGCAGAGGCTTTGAAACACACTACACGAACATCATTTGAAATGTATAAAACCCAGCGGAGGGCGTGCTGCAACTCAAAGTTGCCATTTGCTTTGCTGGACCCTCCCAGCCACTCTTGAAAGAAAGGACAATGCTCAGATGGGATTTTCCCTCCCATCTTGAGATAATCTTTGGAAGCACTGCATGAAAAGCTGAAAGAACAGTTTCTGCTGGTGCAAGAAGAGGCTGAGCCTTCTTTACGTAGGACATTTAGTAATGCATTCTTTAAAGACACATAGGGAGGGGCTGGCAGGTTTTGGCTGTGTTATTTTTCCCCAAAAGGAACTGAAACCTTCTGTAATCTCAGTAGGACTGGAAACTAAGTCTGTTTGGGTTATTCAGGAACCCCGTATACCAATTCTTTTTATTCAACCTAAGTTACTTGGAGCAGCTTGCTCTAGGAATTTAAGCACAGATTATTAGTTCAAACCGTTCCTTTCCTATCTTCCAAAATTATTCCGGGAACGCATATGAATATAACTTTGTATGTGGATCTGTGAGAGATTCTGAAGGGCTCTTTTTAAAGAGGCACTCAATATTTATATTAACAGATCATATGCTTTTTCTGGTCTTTAATAAATTGAGACTTCATCATATTAATATTGATGCAGATCAATATTACAGCTCATTTTAGAAGCATGGTCACGTCTTTCCAAACATTTTAGACCCAAGTTCAAATCACACCCAATTAGTATTTCCCCCACACTAGTTCATCTCTGCATAATGGCCAGTGCCCAGATCTTCAGGTGATATGTGTCACTTCTCTCCTTTAAAGATCTGGATTGAACTTAACATAAAAATAGTTACACTCTTTATGGAAAAAAGTCATTTATGTGGAACCATTTATATGAAACCAGATCATTTATATGGAAACATTTATATGCCATTCCAAAAATTTTCCAGTGTTTGCTCAGTACTTTGAAAACTAGTTGTATTGTAGCATCAGTCTCATCTTCAATTTATTACATTATTTCTAGACTGGATTCTGTGCAAGCCACTGGGCTTAAATGAAACATTCTCTCTCAATAGATTCACATTCAATCTCCCCTCATATTGTTTTATTATATAACATCTACTTTTTTTAGTACTGCAGCTCATGAGAACTTTCCAGAACGTCTGAAATAGACATTCTCTTGAAAGTTGATTTGATATGCATTTGCCTGGATTTATACACCAAAATAAAAGAATTTAAAGATAATATTTTTTCCAGTTTTTTATTTTTCTCCCATTTATTCCTTAGAGTTTTTGTAGCATACTTTTGCATATATGTGAAAGATGTCTGACTTTCAAACAGAGAATTTACTACTGAATTTCTGATTCAAGTGTCTAACTACAGATCTAACACCTAAAATCTGCAAGCAACACTTGGAGAAGTTCTCTCTTCACTGACCTATCCAAGCATGACAGAAGGCTCCTAGTTTAGTTACCACAATTAGATAGGATGAATATGGGCTAGTGGTGTGAGAGTTAGAAGAAAGTCACCCTAATTCCACCACCTCCCAGCACCAGAAAGCAATGGCAGGAAGCCCAGTGGGCTTGGGAGGGAGGCACGGGGACTGGGATCCTTCCAGTGTACATCCATATAGTGCCTGTGAATCAATGAAGGTATGCTGATTTAAATTAAGTGATAGTAGCTCTGTTTTCAAGGATTGTCATATTATAATTTCTTTTATAAAAAGAAGAAGCAAACAAGCTAACAAACCCACAGGAAACACAAAAGAACATACAGCAATGGTCCAGACCATAGAGTCCTTCCAAACTGCTAACAACATCTTTTGAGCCATTATTGCAGTAACACGAGGTGAACAGAATGAATCAAGTGCAGCTGCCAGGGTTCCCTTTGACTTTTTACTGGCTTATTTACTTCCCTTTGTGTGGGCACATTTTTAACAGTGCAGACAGCTAAATCAATGGCCAGTTAACTATTGATCTCTGGCTAGTTTCACTTTCTTGTCGAGCAGCACACCAAAAGGCTTACAAGACTGTTCAGAGAGCCTAAAATTTACATGGATTTTATTAGTGCCCAAAGTACTGATAATCCAACAGAAGTAAACTGGTAAAAACGATGCCAGCTGTCTTGTCTTGAGTCCTTCCAATGCTCTTTGCAGCAGGCCCTGCCTGAAGCACCAGCTTCAACCGAGACCATGTCTGAACACCAAGACTTCACAGGGAAAGTACTGCAGAGCAGATGACACTGGGGTATTCTGGGCTTTCTTTTGTCTTAGGGACCTTCAAAAGAACATGGGTGTTGTCTGATGGCCTTTCCAAGGCTTCAATATGTCAAGATTTAACATCCTGAGATATTAAATTTCTCTTCAACCCTGCTACATCTACTTCATGGTAGTCACTGTGCCTTTTTAGACAGAGTGCTGACTACATTTCATAAATTGGCTTTCTTCTATACCCAACCCTAACCAACTCTTACACTACAACGGTTCAAAATTTATTAGTCACTTGGCTTTTCTACAGCGCTGCAGGATATTAGGCCTTTGCATAATTAGGCAACTATTGTACAACAATAATTAAGCCCAATCCATGAAGCATTATATCTAAAACTAAAACTGCAGCATGCATTTTCTGCATAAGCTTGATTGTCAACAGGTCAGGTCAACACCCTGTCGCCAATGACAAGGATGCTTTCTGAAAAGACACTGGTTGTGCACATGAAGCATTTCTAAGTGCTATTCTGAAGAAAAGCAATTTCACAATGATTTTCAAAAGCATTTCATTCTTATTTGCATAAGCAAATTTGAGCACATCTGAGCTTTACAATGACCCAAAGAAAAGAATTTCCTCCACAAGGCCCATTACATGGGATCATTTAATCAGAAAAGAGAGACGTGACTCAGGCACCCAGGCTTGCTGTACCATCACTGAAGTGCTTTGTGCAGTTACTTCTCAAACAAGGCACAGGTTAACATTTGTTCTACCAATTTTTTTTCAAAAAAAAAATTACAAACAAGCAAGTTTCTAAAAACTATGACCTATGAAGAGAAAAAGAAAAGTATCGGAGGAAACTGTTTGTCATAAATACCTGTATCAGCTCCACAGCAAAGTATTACTTAGAAGTACAGTTTTAATTAAAAACATGAACTTTAAAAGAAGTTCACAGTTTATATATGCTCAGGATTTCTTCTCACTGTGCAAACTATCAGAGTGCTGCACGGTGCTGTGTAAGCTGGCCTCAGCTTTCTCTTAATTAAGTTTGCTCATGGACAGCACAGCATTTGCTAAAGCTAAATATTGCTGGAACCGAATTGTTATTGGTTTGTCCACCATAGAGCTGCTGCAGAACTTTCCATCATGCATTTTATCTGCCAATGGTGATTTGATTTGCCCTTCATCTTGGGTCACAAATACAGACTCTAGTCACTACGGTCTCTGCCTTCAGAGCATTGCATGAGATACATAGTACCTACTTTTATTTGCACAAAATATGATCCTAACCAGAACTATCACAGGCTGATATAAAAACCCATTTCTCACACTTCTGCCATTATGAGGTGAGATTTTTATAGCTCCCTACCTTTTAGTTTTCCTAGAAACAAATTTCCGCGCTTTCTAACTCACACAGTGCACTGCAGCCAAAAAGGCAGCTCAGCCTCTGCTAAAACCATTGTGTCACTCATGCTCTGAAGGTGTTCAGTTGCCTCCCCATTGTCTTTCATACTGCTTTAATGACGACTTTGCTATTTATATTGCTCTTAAGAAGGATTCAGTTCATTATCTCATATTACCTGAAGCCTGTCTATAATAATTTTGGAAAAAAATACATAATCTCCTACCCATGAACCCCAAATTAGAAACTCACTTATGACCTCTGGAAGAAAAAAAAAAAAAAAAAAAAGCAAGCAAAAAAAAAGCTGATTTGCCTGATGAGCTGCAATCTAAGTTTAACACCTCACCTATTTATTTTGATTTGTCACTGACTTGGTCCTAGTGAACTTAAGACATGGTGTCCTATTGCAAAGTTAGACAATATTGCATTAAGTATGTTTATTTACCTTATACTATGCTGGGTAAATGACACTCTGATTGATGTATATTTTCCAGGATTCTCTTACCGATAGTTAGACAGGAGTCAAGTCCTTTGCCCCTGCACAGACGATGAATCTTGCAATTTAACTCCTACTACTCAGAAATGTATTTTACATAATACTATCCAACAGCAAGGGTGCATTTGTATATATGTGTGTATACTTACACAGAGAAAGACGAGGTCACAAGAGAGATTATTTGGTTTACAGAGGACATAGCACACAATCAAGCAACAGTTTAAACCTTCCATTATCAACAAACAAGGAAAGAAAGCTAATCTTAGCTAAAAAGCCATATGCACTAAATCAGTAAAATTAAACTTAGAGATTAACGTAAAGTCCTTTTAAAAAGATCTTAGATGTATGTACAAAACACATCCACTACCATGGATAATTTCAATGATTTGGTATTTTGAAGGATAGTATCCACACAAATGCTAACTGCTTAGTAGCTCTACTCACTTCTCTTGCTTAAGAAAGATCTGCAATGTGCCAGTGACACTAATTAGTTGAAGTGCATTTTCTTTATATAGAAATATTCAGTGCAAAAAAGTCAAATCGTAGTTATATTTAAAAAGAAAAATTGCAATGATTTTTGATCTACTTAAAATCGTAACATTTCCAAACACTGAAATAAACACAGAAATCAGACAATATAAATCTCTTGCATGAACTCTACAGTCCTCCTTTGCATAAGCTGAAGTCAGTAAAGTTATGATAGCAGATCCTGAAAAGGAGGACTTATATAAAAAGCAATGGGGATTCTTCAGCAAATAACTGAAATTATTACAGAATTTCTCGGAGACCTCACTATTTTAGTATATATTTGTCACTGTGGCAACTTCCAAGCCATGGTCTGGTAACTTCTGGAGCTGGCGGGGCTAAGCTATTTTCTTAGCACAAAGTTTCAAGCAGAATGTCTTTGTTCTCATGACACTAACACTGGATCAAAAGGATTACAAATGGTAGTGGAAATAAATGTTTTTCTCCCTAATCTCTCTCAAGACACAGTAGTATCACTTCCTCTGTGCAGACATCTGACAATACAGAAGACAACTTTGGGCTCCTCAAATTGAAGATTTAAAGTAGTCAGATAAACCTATGGATAATTCCTGCCTGTGCAATTCGAGGAGATTGTGGTGTGTTGAAGCTGATGCTACCTACTGCTCATCAAGCTCAGAAAAGGGAGCAGAGGGACTTTTTATATCACAGGAGTGTGGAGAAAGGCAGGGCTTTGCTGTCTGATCTTCCAGTGGCCATAGGATGTCATAATGAAGCAGCAGAGGCACAAATTCCAGATGTTTTCATGCACGTGTAACTAGTACTTGGCCAGGGTGGCTTCAGGACTCTCTGTCCACAGTTTCTAGCAGCTGTTCTCCCTAAGGACAGAAGTATTTGTTCTGTCACGGCTTGATCCATTCCTAATTGAAATCTAAATTTACATTGATCTTACGTGGCAGTATCAGGATCTGTGCTTGAAAAATATTTCTAAAACTATATTCAGAATATTCAGAGAGATTAATAAAGATTTAATAAAAATAAAATAAATAAATAAATAAAAAAGCAGACATCCCTCCTCTTCTGATGTTTTTCATGCCTGGTTACAGTCCCACACAGAGTTAAATTACGGTTCGTATTGCATCTATTTGTAAATCAATGGGAATTTACATGTTTCTCTTCAGAAGCTTCTCTAGGCTGAGACTAACTCAGGAAACTCAGATTTCTTCATGTAAAATTCAAAGGCTTAGCATTTAACTGTCTACACTTGCACTAGAAAAAAGACTAGCTACTATTAATGGTAGTAAATTATCAGCACTGGGAAAGCATTAGAAGCTTTAAGAGGACTTTTTGGGACAGTATAATGCTTTTTAATATTTGACCTATTGACCCAAAGGCGAATTCAAGCAGCACACAGATCCCATGTGATTGCTTGTGAAGAAAACCGAACGCTTTCTTTTGTCATGTTTTACGTTACTTCCTATAAACCATAAATGAAGTCAGAATTTTCTTGTCTGGGAATTCCTGTTGGGATAAAGGTTGAGGTCTACTTAGCCTGAGTCCATACAGACTGCTAGAGAACAGTTATTCATCTTGATGCACATGCCAGAAATGGAAACCTACTAGTCCTTGAGGATACATCAATTTTCAGGGAGTCTGGACTCTTTTAACTACTACAGGAACTAAGGAAAAGATCTACATAGACATTGCTTAAGAAAAACAAAATCCACCATAAAGCACAGCCTTGACAGTTTTATTTTGAGAAATCTGTATTTAACACAGACAAAAATACCGTTCCCTTTTAAGAGCGGGCACAACTCACAAAACGCATACTGCAAAAATACTTACACTTTTCATAAGTGAATTGGATATAAAAGGCAAATCCATGTCATGCTTCAAATGTGACAAGGCTCCAAAGCACGACAGACACAGCAGTGTCGCATTTTCCCTGCGTGTGGAATTCCTGGCGCTGAGTCAGCACGTCCCAGCGGAGGGGGAGTAAAAAAGGCCTCAAAACGTTCATTTTCCACCCTCACAGCTGACAGTGAGGAAATACTATTAGCGAGCGAAGAAAGTGAAACTTCATTTTATTAAAAAATTAAGAAAATATTAAAATGGAACAAAAAGGCAGTGTTGAATTGTCGCTGCTGAGCTACCTTGCAGAGAAGCAGCTGAGCTGTCTGTGTTCTCCTCAGCTCCCATCAGAGCAATCCCTGCTCCATGGGATCAGACTGCCCTGGTAAATGAGGTTAAGAGGAGGAATCAGCAGCAGGAAATGAAGGAAAAGGGGTTAACAGTGGGGCTAAAGCCCTGCATTTTTGCCAAATCAAACAGACATGGTCCCATGCTCTCCAAGCCATGGTCTCTCTGGTGGTGGGACAGTGCCAGCACCACCAATGTCCACTGCCCCCACAGAGGCCATAACTAATGAAGGAGAAAGGCAAAGCAAGGACATTAGGTGGGACACCACCCAGGGTGGCCACCAGATGAGCAGCAGAATGGTGGACACTGAATCAGTCTCCAGATGGACTGCAAAATAGCCACCAGGCAACTGTTGTTTCTCATTAACCTCTTGGGAGATGGAGATGACTAAAGTATCAAGGTTTCCCTTCCCTGACACACAAAAAACAGCACCACTGAGGAAGAAAGCACCATTTGGGAATATATTATGCTTTATGTAGACAGAAAATCAGGATCTGAAAGACACAAAGCATCAGCTAGAGGTCTGCAGACAGCTGGAGGAGAGTAGCAGATGCTCCTATATTTCCTACCATATTGGGAAAAAGACAAGGATAGAGAGACCAGTAAAAAAAACATGTTTTTTCTCTTGCCAGTTGATGAAAAAAAAAAAAAAAAAAAAAAAAAAAAAAAAGAGAGAGGAGAGGGAATGTTACTGTGCTTTGTCATCTACAAGGAATACAAGGTGCAAGGCAGCTAACCTGAGTCTGTGAACTCACTTCTGACACCAGGTGAAGTATGAGTTTTTCAAGTGAGTTTTCCTACAAACTGGTCATCAGTTCCTTCCACCTCTCCTATCAGCCAGAAGAGCATGGTTTTCTGAGCACTGAATGCTGACTCAAGTTTTCCAAGCCAAGGAACGTTTCAAGGTGCTCATCAACATACAAAAGACAAAGTCAACAATTTTCTGCAGAAAGAAGAAATCAGAAAAGGAATGGCAAGGTGGACAGCATGGCCACTTCTGTCCGTCTAGTAAGGATCAAGACAGATATAAACAAAACTTTGTAGAGCCATGAGGAGCTGAAACATGGTCCCACCACAAAAAGATAAAACTAATTCCCTTATGATCAGGAAACTGATGTGAAAGGGCACTTTTGTTCTTGTGGCAGAAGTGAAGAACATCAGGAAAGCTGACAAGCAAAGATGTCTGGCATCTGAAATAAAGTAATGCAATTGCCTGCAGTCGGTGAAACGCAGCAGAACTGAGCTCCCTGGACAGGAGGCTTGCAAGACAGAGCAGTTCCCCAGGCAGCAGGGACAAGCTCAGATGCATTGCTGCACAAAGCAAAGCCTTCCTGCTAAAGCTCATGCACTTTAGTTCCTTTGTAACCAAGAGACTAGGAGACAAACTGTATGGGAATGATACAAGATGATATAAGAGACCAGTATAGCTGAGACTGAAAGATACTACGAGTTGAAATTCAAGACAGAGCACAATGCTTGAACCGAGTACTTGTAACTAGTCCTTGTGGGAATGGGGAAAGGGAAAAGTAAATGTCCCAAGCCCTGCAACTCCATTTGTTCTTCTGTTTCAAGGATCCTGGGCTTAGCCACCCTGCCTAGCACAAAACTGGCTGTGTGTCACCAATTGCTGTGTTGTGCAAAACCATCTACAAGAAATTGCCCTAGTGTTCCAATACTGAGCTCTTTGTGGCTTGTGCTTATCTGTTCTTACGTCTATACGGTATATCAGCTGTGGCTAATACATATATGTGTATGTGCATGCCCGTGTGTATGTATATGGGAGTGATGTGTTTAAGTACGTAAGTACAGCTCTATATTACATATGCAACAACAAATTATATTATGCATGTAAAAGTGCATTCCAGTTTAAGCATGCTTTCAATTTTGAAAATCTGGGTAAACAGATGTCTATGTGTAAAGACATACAAGCCTATACCAGACTTCCAAAAAAGGAGGCACATTTTCAATTATGCATACATATGTGTGAGTGACTGTGTATACAAAGGAGGAATCCCCATACATAGCCACTTAATGTGCTTTGCTGGTGGTATGTTTGTGTGGGATTAAATATATCTGCATGTAATCATATTTTATATATATTTGTGTATTTGTATAAACCATTTATATAAAAAAAATGATGGCTACATCAATCCAACAAATGAAGGTTGTTATTATCTTCTTTCTCACTTATAAATCATAAGCAGCTCTAGCAACTTATTGCAGTAATAAAACTGTGAGACAAGATACGTAGGCATTTCTTGAGTCCCAGGCCAGAAAGGAATTACAAAGAAGTCTATGAATATTTCTGGGTGTAGTGGATGGCTGGCAACTAAAGGCCAAAGGGGTATCTGCTGAAGGCCATAGTGGTGCTGTTCTAGGGTCCACCTTTTCCTAGGATGCTGAAAGCTGGACCTGGCTCTTGCACTAGTCCTTAAATGACCTGAGTTGTTCTACTCTGTCTTTAGGATATTTTCATAGTAAAAGAGACTGAGTTAAAGAAAGGAACTTGAGCTTCTGTGCACTTTAAGGTTCTGGATTACCTTTCCCAGGTGCTGTATTCACAAGCTGTTTTCAAACCAATTTTAGTGAAAAGCGAAGCTGAAGGCTTACAGATGAACATTTTAAACTACCATCTATTTAATACTGCACCAACATGGCAATGAACTGGAATGAGAGAGAGACCCTTTCTCATGTAAATTAAGAGTGTTGTTTTATCAGAGAGAGACTACTTCCAGTGCTTATCCTTTCCTTGTTGATACTAATACCAGCAGTTGATGACAACCAGAAATTCACTTGATACTCGGGAAACAGCTTCAACCATTTTTTAAAACTGTATTGTTTCTAAAGGGGACAGGACCATAAAGATCTGTTTACAACACCTTTAAATGGATGCCTATGACATTCCAGAGTTTGCTTGTCAAGTTCTCGTCACGACTGCAGCAATTCCTGGTGGTAAAGCACATATATCTGTTGATGTGTGCACATTTTTCACAAGCCATGTAAACACTTTAAACCTAGGTTGTTATCCTGAGAAATTTCGGCTCAGCTCAAGTTCGCTTACATGTATTCTGCAGGTCACTTGCAAAAAAAATCAAAACAAAACAAAACCTTTGTGTTCTAAGTATGCAAGTTGGTCATATCTCCACAAAATCCCTTGTGAAATCCTAGGCTCCCTGAAGAGAAAAATAAATACCCATTAGATCCCACTGAGTAACGTCTCGGTCTGATGTTGACTCAGTTGTGGATCTGCAGCTCAGTGACTGTTTCAGACAGATGCACATCCAGCAGCCCCAGAATCATATCTGACATTCAGGGGCTTCCCAGCCTTACCCCACCATAGAGGGAGGGGATGATGCTGGCTTGCTGAGAAAAGCATCAAGAGCCCCTATATATTGTTTGCTTTTAAGGAAAATAGTTTCAAGTTCTGTGACTTTATTTTTATGGATCAATCAACCTACTACATTGCCTTTAACAGTTTTTTGTTTGTTTGTTTTTGTTTTGCTGTATCGCACTGTTTCCAAAGATCAAGTAATTCCCCCCCCCCCCCAAAAAAAAAAAAAAAAGAAAAGTTAAGGGGTATAGAGCCATTTGCATTTACTTTATATATTTTAAGATCTAAAATAATAATATTAAAGAGTTTAAAATGGTAAAGTGTGGAGAAAATATTTTGAGTGATTTGACTCAATCAGAAGGTCATGCAGTGAAAAAGGAAGAAAAAGCAAAATCTACAACCAGCTTCTGCCACTTCAGATATACATACAAAATCATTTTTGCACTGTCCCAGCATTGTTGAGCTCCCTGTTAGTAAAAATTTTCACTACTTTTCAGTTCTGCTAATCCTGCCACCCATTCTGTAAGTTCTAAAATTACCATTAAGAAAAAAGAAATACTATTCAGAGACGAAGCACACTTGAAACTAAGGCCCTGACTACTCTGGGACAATTAAAGCGCAGCCTGGGTATATTAATCACAGTCTTCTGGCCCAATTCCAGGTTGGGCAATTACAATCTGCCTACCTAAAAATCTCCCTGGAGTTTCAAATGCAAGTTATTTGTGATTTCCTTCCTATAAAAAGTGTTGTTTAGCACAGCCAGTAAAGACTAGTTTCATTCAAACGATGGGTGAATGACCCACATTGACTATAGAAAATGTGTAAAAGCACTTTGGGATCCTTGAGGAAGAAGGACACTTACTACATGGTCATTTTACAGTGCTTTTATTATTATAAGAGGAAGTACTCCTATCTAGATGTTTCTTCACATGCATCTTAGAAACAAAGTCATTCAGAATTTGGACTTGTTTTTCTAAAAAGTATATGAAGTTGGGTTATTTTGTCTGTAAATTTAAGATGATAGATTTGAAATGCAAACACTGTATCACTGAGACAGTTCAGGAAAACATAACACAACTTCTTCTACTTTGAAAACTATTCAGATCATTTTTGTGAGCCAAAAAAGATTAATGATTTATTATGGGGCTCATTAATCAAAAATTGTGTGTGCATGTTTTTTTAAAGGACCAATTCCACTGTTCAAGTCAATTAGGTCCTCTAAAGCTATTACATTGGGAAGGAGCTGCAATATTACCAAGACTTTCTGCAATATTGTTGAGACTTCCCCGAGTGTATTTAGTGTATAAAATAAATGCTATTATTCAGGAGATACTGAATTGCTAAGCTTCTTAAATTTGTACAATTGGGAACTTGAAGTACATTAAAATGCTGAAACTCATTAAGAGCCCTTTTCACAGCTGCAAAATCGTTGGCATTCACAGCACCGCTCAGAACAATAAAACACTCCCCACACCTTTGAACAGGGCAACTTCCGTTCCTCCAGCTCCGCTTTAATGAATCACTGAGGCAGAACTGGTATCTAACCTCTCCGTCAACCTCCTCCATTGAAAGGGAGAAACAAAAAGCCACAACAATGCTAATATGCTGAGCAGAAAAGAAAAATGCACGAGCGTACTGTACAAACCCTCCCCCAACACAAAAACCTTAGCAATGGCTGATACTTTCTTGGAATATAATTTAATTTTCCCCATCAATAACAACCAAAACGCCTTCAGAGGCAAAAAGAATAGCCATGTTTTCTTCCAAAACACCCATCAAATCACACCCAAGTAGCCTTTGCTTCCTTGGGTATCATTTTTCTGGGACCAAAGCACAGGACTCAGCAGTTTAGCAGATGCTAAACTGAGATAATTCTGGCTGTATTTTGTCACTCTGTGTGCTGCAAACGTGCTCCTGCCCTGCTCAGTGAGGGGCTGGATTTTGCATCTGCAAAACATCACCACAGCAAACAGCCTGAGGTCCTAGCAAAACTGTGGATGCCCCATAGATGCTTCCTACATGTTCTCCGGCAGGTGTGGGAGCTGGTCCTGGTGGTCAGAAGACTTTCCAATCTTCAGCAAAACTGCCTCTTTCTCCACCTGCATCAGGATTATCAGTCCCCAACATCACTCAGCTAGGAGGCAGCCACTTTGCATACTCAGCGATTGCAAAGAGCACGTAAAAACAACTCTTCTGTTTGATCTGGCAGCAGCATGATCTGTCCCCTCCTGCCAAGAGGGTCACAACTGTGCCTGCAGTGCCTACAGGTCTCACCGAGCCCAGGGCACAAAAACCCAAGCTTTATCTGCAACTGAGTGCCTCAGTCTGGTTTCTCCATCTGAAGGACTTGTTTCGAAGTAAATTTCCACTGGGCCACCTACTATGCTTCCTTTGGTATTTGAAAAACAGGGGAAAAAAATCCAGTAACTGACCAAAAATTAAGTATGAGTAAGTACTATGGGAATACTGACTCCTCTAGAGGTTTCACAAGATTCATCGTAAGCTTGATGCTGGACAAACCTGAAAGAAACAGTCTTGGGACTATTATTTAGCTTGTGAAGTCTATGTGCCAACTGTATCTGTTTATTCCAAACTATTCCCTGAAGCAATGAGTGGATTGTCTCCCCAAGGGGGGGGGGGGGGGGATTGTTCCTTTTTCCTGCTCTGAAAGTTTTAAAGAGGATTTCTAAAAGGAATGTAGGAGAGTGCAATGCCAAACTGGTGAAGATGATTATGGCTTTCAGAAGTGAACTTGAAAGATTCAATGGGAGATACTGATGTTCAAGGTTACAGAATTAATGATGGAAACAGGGGGTGGGGTTCTGGGTGGGTGTTCCCATCTACATCAAATAAACTGCAAGAAAGCAACATTATGAGGGAAGCCTGGAGTATGACAAAAACAAGGCATGTGGTTAAAGCAAAAGATGCTTTGATAGCGCACAAACTGAGGCGGTTTTAACCGCAAACCAAAAGCATAGCTTTCAGTGAGTTCTGCTGAAGCCCTATGGATCTGGACTAAACAGAATGATTGCTTTTGAAACCCAAATCTTTTGACACACAACCCTGTTTCTGACTTCATATTTTCAGTTTATAATGCCCAACTCATTCAAAGTGAGAAGATCAGAAGAGCTACTGGCTGACCAACACAGGCACACAAAACCCAGTGTTCCTCAGCCACCTCCCACCCACAGGCACAGGCTTGGGAGCATCTACCACTGGTGCATGGCCAACAGCAGCAAGGCAGAAGGAGGTGTCCACCTTCCTGTCAAGCACTGCAAGCAATACAGCGCAGAAAATTCCAACTTTTTCCCAGATAAAACTGCCCGGTACGGAAAGGGCTGCACCAGTTTCAGCCGGCCAGTTGGCTGAGGTTTGGAAATCACCATCACTTGCATGGAGACAAGAAGAAGAAGAAGAAGGAAGGGAGCCCTCCAAGTTTTTCAGCATGTAATGTTGTTAGAAGATTTTGCCATCTGTTTAGAAAAAACAGTCCCCAGGAAAAAAATTTAAAAAAAAAAATTCATTTTCAACAGCATTTCTTCCTTTAAGTGTTTTGGGTTTCCTTCTTGAAACCATCTTACTCCTTCTATCATATCATTTCAGGGCTTTCCTCCTCCTATAATTTAAAGTACTTGAACTTTTGCCATCTTGTATTTTGTGAACACTTCAAAACAGGATGATAGTTTTCTAGTGCAATCTTAAAAACAGCCTGTATTTATTTAAGCCAGGCTTTTGTTCTCTTGGAAAATAAAACAGCCAGGCTTATGTGTAAGCAGTACACCTAAGAAGCTCTACTTCTGCTGTGTGATCATGTACATCTTCAAGTATGGTAATCGTATTCATCTGAGAGAATGGTTCAGTATTTTTACAGAAAAGAAAAAAAAAAAAAAAAAAAAAAAGACCCTTCTGGAGAAAAGATTTAGCTTGAAGAGATTTTCTTAGGATTCATTTAAAAATACCAGTTATAATTCTCGGTTTTGCACCACAAATCATTACATTATAAATATCCTCATATAACTGCAGTTGAATAATACAGGGCATTTGGAGCTGAAGGTACGTGGCTGCACTTACAGCTAATTGCTAATGGCTGACCTGCACACAAACACGTAGATATGTGCACAGACGTCTGCGTGTGCCTGTGGTGGAGGTTCTGATGTGCAGCATGCACATGACTTTGTATAGCTCAGCCTGGCTCTTCAAGAAAACGGTAAAATGAGACTTCTTTGATTTTAAACACAGGGCCTTGAAGCATAAAATACTTTCTATTTTTCAAACTGACTTTTAAGAACAGTTTGAATTATTCACTTTATTCATTAATTATGCTTTGGCCGTTAATGGGGAGTGTGGCTTCCAAAAAGAAAAAAAAAGAAAATCTGAATATTTCCAGGCATCCACACAGCACACTAGAAAGAAAAGTGTTTCCTAGAGTTTAAGGCTCACAACAGAGATATGCATAGTTCTTCATGGTACTTTCGGTTACGTGGCTAAACCGAATACTGGTGCAGGAGGGCAGGCACACCTGGCCACGCAGGAGATGACAGCCCATTCACCTCCTGTGCTTGCACTGGGACACAGTGGCAGAAAGAAAGGAGAGCTGAGATTAGGCTCCTCATCACATACAGTTTTGGTCCAATATATGCAAGAGACATTTAGGAGCCATTTTAACTTAAACTATTATAGTAACATATCTCAATTCTCTTAATCCAAACCTGCTTGGCTTTAGCACCTGCACCACGTGCAAAAGTTCATGTGAACAGACAAAGAGGACGGAGTGGTCTGCAGACCCCAGCCTGAGGACTGTGGCTGATTTTGAAAGCTTCTTCCTTGCACTGACTATGCATAAGCTTTTAGAGACAGAAATGGGTGAAAAAAGTTATTCTTGAGGGATAGTCTGAATTTAACTTTGCTATCTATAGCGAGCTCAGGAATTTTTGGCTGAGAGTTTGGGTTACGTTTGCGTTCACTGAGTAAGTTCCAGGTTGATCCTAGAAGCCACTTGCAGCAGCTGAAAGTGGTACTATCTCTTCAGGCCTCGTCCTCATGCTGGTTTCAGTAGTATATCCTGCAATCCCCCATGCTTTTGTGCACCTGGCCTTTTCTTGCCAGATGATGCTAAAGAGACAGTTGCAAGGCTCATAGTGGGGTAGAAAAACATTTCATTTTTATGAGCAACCCGTGATGTGAAGACATGGAAAGTACATGCAACACCCGATCCCGTATTTCTAGAATTAGAATGGTTGAGTTGAAAGAAACCTAGAAACATCAAGTCCAACTGCCTGAACACTTCAAGGCCAACCAGTAATAAACGTGTTATTAAGGGCATTATCCAGATGCCTCTTGAACACTGACAGGCACAGGGCATCAACCACCTCACTAGGCAGCCTGTTCAAGCATTTGACCACCCTCATGGTATATTTTCACAGAATCACAGAATTTCTAGGTTGGAAGAGACCTCAAGATCATCGAGTCCAACCTCTGACCTAACGCTAGCAGTCCCCACTAAACCATATCCCTAAGCTCTACATCTAAACGTCTTTTAAAGACTTCCAGGGATGGTGACTCCACCACTTCCCTGGGCAGCCTGTTAAAGGATTGAGGATTTTGCCTCATGCCTAGTCTGAACTTCCCCTGGCACAGCTTCGAGCCATTCTCTCATGTCCTGTCCTCAATGACCAGGGAGCAGAGGCACCTGCCTCCACTTCATCTCCTCAGGAAGCTGCAGAGAGCCATGAGGTCGCCTCTTGGCCTTCTCTTCTCCAGACTGGACAGTCCAAGTGCCCTCAGCCTCTTCTCACAGGACGTGCCTGCCAGCCCTTTTACCAGCTTTGTTGCCCTCCTCTGGATACTCTCAAGCACCTTGGCATTCTTTTTATATCCTGGAGCCCAGAACTGCATACAATATTCAAGGTGAGGCCACGGCAATGCTAAATACAGTAGGAGAATCACCTCTCCTGACCAGCTGGCTGTGCTGTGTTTCATGCACCCCAAAAGGCAGTTTGCCCTCCTGGCTGCCGGGGCACACTGCTGACTCATGTTGAGCCCATTCTTGACCTGTACCCACAGATCTCTTTCTGCTGAGCTGCTCCAGCCACTCGTCTCCCAGTCCATGCCTGTGTCAGGCATTACATTCTCCCAGCTGCATTCCCCCTTGTTGAAATTCCATGCCACTTGTAAACCAGACAGCGAGCAGAACCTTTAAATTTAAAACAAAAGAACCCCACAGAGTTTGGAAAGAATTGAAAATGTGAATGCATACATGGAATTCAGTGTCAGTTGTTTCAAGCACAGAAATCACTTATGTCTTACTCAGCTGACCATGTTGCTGGGATAACTTACACGAGGTTTGAAAACCTCTACCACCAAGATAACTAAAACTAAGCAGCAAAGAATACCTTTCCTAATCTTTTCCTCTAAATACTGTATGCATAACTAAATCTGGAAATGAAAGACTTCTTACATTTTTGATACAAAGCGGCTAAGCTTTGGTCCAACTTCACTGAAGCTGTTTGTCAATTACCCAAGGTTGAACTGACAGTGAAAACCAAACACTACGTAAATATTAACTAGGCTGAGCAGGTTTAACACCAAATTAGGCTGAATGGGACAAATTCTATACAAGCTAAAGCACAATATTTGTTTGTAAATCACAGGATAAAGGCTATAGAAACAATGAAACAGTGAACATCACTAATCTCATAAGCTCCTAAAGACTAACTGAAAGCAAGAAACATTTTTAACCAATGTGAGGAAGCATGTACCAAATGTTCTTTTGAAATACTTTTGAAAATTTAGCCCTCTGCATTTTTTTCCCCTGTTCTCTATGTTCCTGCCCACTCCATTAAAAAGAAACATTAGTCTTTTCATTTTTAACAGTGTCAGACTTCCAGCTATATTTGGGCTACTGGAGTCCTACTTTCACATGGTTTTAATCAAATTCTTTAGTTTGTCAACACAAAGAGGACCAAACTTAGTTGAAATCTGATCATGAAAACACGTTCAAAGCTAGGAAAAAATTCTGTTCCTAGGAAGCAGGACAGAATTCACAAGTTAGTATTTAAGTGTAGCTTAAACCTCACGAGAACAGCACTACAAGACCCTTCCTGGGTCCAAGACACTTTCTGAAGATACATAAATAGTTAATAGGGGAGTTAACAGTAAATGACGCTTAAAAATGTGGATCTTAATTCATGAACTTTATGACAATAATAAAATCTAGTGATAGGGCTTTCTAATGGCTTACACCATTCAGCCATCATTTCTTAATGGATAGGACCTCAGGCTTTATAGTCAAGCATAAAAAGGCAGCATTTGCCATCCTGGGCGAGGCTGCTGGTCCATCTAACCTGCAGGTCACATCACTTTAGGATCAGTTCTGTCATTGCAGTACAAGAGCAACAGCAGCTATTACTAATATAACGGTGGAGTTTACTCATCTATAAAGGAAACTGAAAAGGGAGTCATCGCTGCTTCATGTAGTACCTACAAAACTAACCAATCCCAAAATAAATCCCAAACTAACTTGTGCTTCAAAATTTCTTTAGGAGTTTTTTGTTTTGTTTTGTTTTGTTTTTGCTATTAAAATTGAAGGCTATTTCCAGGCTTGGTGATTTCCAAGGCCCTACACACATTGTGATACTGGGTCCCAGCAGCCCGTCTCACCTGGCATAGCAGTGACTTTGGAAATCTACCTTCCCACTCTTTGGAAACCCCAGGACAATGCCATGGCTTCTGCCACATGGAGGAATGGCTAAAAGCTTTCAGCAAAGCGTGTCTTTTAAGTTGACATCATCCTTCCAGAACACGTCAAATACAGCCATTAAAAGTGCAGCCGACATATGGTCTACATTAAAACTAACAAACAAACAAGCCAGCCCCTAAATTATGAGGCCTTCCAGAAGCAAAGAGCCAAAAGAACAACAATCATTGTATACTGCACTTTAGGGACTGACAGCAGAACTGCTCACGGCCTCAGCCCTGCAGCATCCCCAGAACCATTCAGAAAAGAGATCGGTTCTAGTTTGCCCATGGGCACAACGGCACAACACCCACTACCAAGGCAAAAGGGCTCTCAGGCTGCTCACCTCCACACTCCGCCCCAGCCCACAGACACCACCAAGAGCATCTGCACTGATGGAGAAGAGAAAAACGTAAAGTTCCTGCATCCACCAGCCCATGGGAAAACCCTCTATGCAACAGGCTGCAGACCTCAGCCCCTGGGAGCAAAGAGCATTGAGAATGGTTAGGGATTAAAGGTAAAAATGAAGAAATTAAATTTGCGCCGCTTCCTACATTTAGTAAAGGAAATTATGCATTTCCCACAAAGCCTAATGCCAGCTCCACAGGGATTATATTACTATTTATTGTTTTGTTTGCTCAAATAAAACACCTGTCAAGGTCAGCTATTCGAAGAATTTTTAATATACCAGCCTTACACTACGGAGAGTAAGAAATGTTTATAGAGGCACTCCTGGTAAGATTGTTGGCGTTTTTTCCCCCCAGGTAGGCGCATAATGATTTAATAACAGAAACAGCATGCCCACAAACCTCTGAACCTCAGATTTAAATAAAAACTAATATATCTGAAATCTGGCTATCAGTATCTGCAGCTCCTTCAGCTTTCCATGTTATGAAAGGAGGCGTAACCCTAGGATACGGCATCTTTCCTTTATAAAGTCCCATCTTAGAGTGTCAGAAGTCAAGGAATTAAAAACAAAAGCGGCATAAATCGCTGTCAATCATCCAAGTCTTTGATCTGCTCTTTCCTTCAGAAGGCATTATGATCTCTAAATGGAGGGATCAATCAGTGCACGTCGCAGGGGTTGGCTGCCCCTCTCGCATGGTGACGCCAGCACAGAGGGCAGCCGATGGAGGCATGTTGCAGCCCGTGTTTTGGGCAAATCAAGTGAAAATATGCAAGCCAGAACACAAAACAAACAAAACCCTTGGTGCAACTACACAACAGAACAGCTTCCCCTTTCAGCATTTTTCAGGATTCTCTGTATAAAGACAGGTTGCTTTGGACTGTCTTACCAGATATGTCCTCACTGGGCATCTCCCCAGTGCTATTCCTCACCCACAAACTGGATTTTATTTTGTAGACAAATGATGAAAATGCTTTTTTTTTTCACTCATCCGTAACTATATTAAATATTACATTGGTCTGCCTTAACTTCTTTGCTGCTTTTTTTATTTTTGTAGTAGTAACTAAGCAGATTGCTTAAGTAAAGGGTCAGAAGTTTATTTACTTCTTCCTCAACTACAAAGAAAAAAGAAAAAGGAGAAGAAAAAAAAAAAAAAGAAGAAGAGAAAAAAAAAAGAAAAGGGAAAAGGAAAAAGAATACGGCACAACTGTCTTGCCAAGAAGCTGCAAGGAAAAAAAAAAAGACTCAAAAAAAGAGATGAACTTTCCCACAGAAAAGTGTAACAGTTATATGTGTGTGCTGACTTAGAAAGCCAAATTCCAGCCCAGCAAGGCCCTGCCTTCCTGCAGGGATGGATCCTGCACGAAGGCTCCAGACAAAAGCCACCGTGATGCTCTGCAACTGCACAGGAGGAGATGGAGCTAATCTGGCAGGATTAGGCCCCTGGTTGCAGCGCTGCTGATTGATAGAGTCACTCTGGAAGAAATGAACTGCAACGATAACAAGAGGGAGCTGGCCACGAGACGGCGTGAACAGAAAACCTGTGAGTAGGGGTGTACTTGGCCTGTGGCAAGAGTTAATGAGTTTTTCATCCCAATTCAAACAGGTCTGTCAGGTTGAGGCTGCTATTCTTCATGTGTCTTGCAGGGCTGAATTCTGTTGCCCTTCCTCAGTTTGAGGAGCACCCTTCTGCATAAACAGTCCCTTTAATTTCAGATTATGGCAATCACTGGCACAATCTGGTCTTTATAAACAGGGAGTTGAAGAAAAAAAACAAATGTCAAGCAGAGATAAAAGTAGCATTGTACTTTTAATTATCAAAGTATTTTATTTCATTTAAAGGAATGGATTCGCTGGTCTTCTCCAGCTGCCTTGCATCATCACAGCCGTGCAAAGCACTGTAAATCCAGTTCAGTCGATTGGTTAAAGTGGGTTAGCAGCTGCTTTACATCACTGGAGCAGCATAAAGCAGCAAGCATTTGAACCTAATCCGTACTCTTTCAAGGCACTTTACCAAAAAAAGAAAAAGCTTTTCTTCTTCATCAGTGACTGCCGCTTAACCGAGAGAGCAGAGCCATCTAGTTAAGAGGAATAAAACATATCAGAAAAAAAAAAATTCTGCAAACAATTTGGAGGTAGAATTTGTGCCTTTTGCTCTTCTTTGGCTAGCAAGAACATTTCAATCTCATCAGGCTGTCAGTGATGGGAGAAAACTGTTTAAACTAATATGCCTCATTCTCAAGCCTGATTTTAGACAGCTCCTGATACAATGCTTCAGCACAAGTTAGAAGGGCAGATCCGCTGTTACTTAGGGCTTGGAGCATGGAGAAATCAATACACAGAGATAAAGACAGATAAACACTTTGGGCAGATATGAAATAGGAAGAAAAATACCACTCTCAAAACGCTTCTGCTTAGCTAATGCAATGCAGTGGAAACGTGGTATCTTCCCCAAGGTGACTGCGCTGCTTCTCTCCCTGGCTTTCAGTCTCACGGCCCTTCAAGAGCTCCCCTCTGTTCATGCGCTGCACTACATCATGATTAGCTGAGCAATTAACTATGCCCTACGTTGTTCCTTTTTCACCTAATTATTGCTTCATTTCTCAACTGCATGGAGCAATTGCTCCTATTCGCCTAAGCGCTTAGGAACCGCAACTGCTAATTTCCCCGAAGTTTTGCTAGCAGAAGACAATCTTCAGCTCAGTGTGAGCATTTCCTTTTACTTGGAGTTGAGAGGAGGGGGGAACAGTGCCGTGAGGCTGAAGCTATTCCTCACTGACTTCAGCGTATGCACGAGTGTGCGCACACGCTCTCTCTCACTCTCAGCCATCCTCTTGTCCCCTGCCATGGCTGGAAGATGACTAGAAAAACAAAAGTAGGCTTGATACCCATCTCCTATCAGTAAACAATGGCTGTTTCAGCCTAGTCCTTAGGGAAATGAGGCAAACATGCTGGCTGGCTGTATGCATCTGGTTTATAATTTCTGAAGATAATGGCATCTTACTGCCAAACCTGACAGAAAGCTAAGGTTTTCAAAGATCAGCAACAGCTCTGCATGTTTTCTGCAGTAAAAAGAAGAGAGAAGAGAGACCAAGCAAGTTCTCCCAGCTGTAAGAAATAAATAAATAAATAAAAATAAAAAAAGTAGTGTGTGTTTACACTGTGTTTGACAGCAGAGTTTCCATGTAGGAGAGGTAGCTTACAAATGCCTCCATCATGAAAAAGTTTCACTCAGATCTTGTGAGCTCCTGAAACACCCTCATCAATCAACTCCCCAACATAAATCTGCAGAAAGCTGAGCTTTGTTAGTTCTGGTGCTCAGGGAACGATGTGCTAACAATGCCACTGCAGCTAACCGTGCATGCAGCATCCTTTCTTGGCTCCGCTCGCTTGTACGCCTGCCCCACGGGTGGCTGGGCGACAGGTTGCCAGAGTTACCCCCTGTATTTGCATCCCCACTGATCTAAATCAAGGCTGCAAAATGATGAACTTTCTTTGCACAGAGGGCTTCTGCCTGTGAAATTGCTCATTCTTGCGTCCCCCTCCCCACCAACTGTGGCATGTTAGGTGAGGCTGGGCTCAGCACTCCCAGACTGGCTCGTGTCTTGCTCCTGATGGATGTCCCAGAAGCGCTGCACTGGCTTCCCCATCCAGAAAGCAAATATGGAAACTTGAACACTGACAATACTTCCTCCAAATGACAATTACTTGAGTGCCTTCTTGCAAACCATTTCAACTCAATTACTCCAGTGAGCAGTAACATTTAATTTTACAGCCTGGGAGTACAGCAATTCTGTAATTTAAATGTTCCTGGCAACTTCCATCATACTACAGTTTTTGTGCAATTTTCTGTTCCTGACATCCCTTGCCAGAAGCTGCAGAATTGATGCCACTTGCCACAGTTGCGCACACTCGTAATCTTGCTGTGACAACAACCTGGCAGCCTGGTGCCCATGCCACCATGTCCTGAGCACACCCGCAGCGCAGCGCTACTGTCCAGCCAGATGAAGGCTGGACTGGGTGAAGCAGAAGGCAGAGCCCTCACTAACACACTTGCTGCTGCTTCAGGAAGCCGGCAGCACTAACAGCAGCAATTCACCCTTCAAAAGGCCCATTTTCTGGATTCCTTATAACACAGGAAAAGGAACTTTTTGTGAGATTACAAAGGAAAGGCAAGATGGGGAAGCTCACGAGTGCATCATTTCTGTCAGAGCATGGCTATTGCTGTACTCCTGAACATCAGCATAATGTATCCCAGTGATTTCAAGCCCATCCTGTCCCTCTGCCTGACTGCAAACCTCATTTCCTGCTGCTGGTGTCGCTCAGTCTGATTTTGCTGCAGGGACAGGTGCTCTTTTGTGCCTTTCCTGCACCCCAAAGAAAGGCTCAGCATGGCAGGGCCAGGTGACGAATCACGAGGTGACCAAGCAGCTGTGCAGTCAAATCTGCTCTCTATTCCAGAGGATGGTTCTGATGTGTGGCTCAGAAATGCATACACTCAGAGTGAACGTGCATACTTTATCACCAGGAAATAGTAACAAAAAAAAGACATCCCCTTTCTAGGTTTGAGCCCAAGGAAAAACATGGCTTTTAGACCTGTCTTTTTATTTTTTCCTTCCCCATAGTCAAAAAAAATGAAAGGGAAAGTGAAGTTAGTTTTAAATTTCATCTTGAAGATTGGTCATATACATTCCTCATGACTTTGTGCTATCTGTTTTGCATTCTTTGGACTCCTGGTTTACCAGTACAGACACCCTCACTATTTCCATGCCCGAGCAGGTAGGGAGGAGAGATGGACACAGACAGGGTCCATGCAATGTCGAAGCCAGTCAGAAAATTGAAGAGTTTGTTTCCTTTCTTCCTCTACCACAGCAAGACTGAGGCTTCTGAACACAATGCCAGCAGCACCACTGCCATTCTGTGCTGGGACTCTCATCCCTGTAACAGCAGCTCCCCTTGCAGCCTCCCCAGCCCAGCAAGCTGCAGGAGAAGCAAAGGATGGCTGCCCAGCCCCAAGCACGGAAAAGGGCAGATATCCTAGACCACTAGGTACAAAAAGAACATTTATCATCATGAAGGTCTTTTTAGAGATCCAGGGTTTGCCTCTGGCCATGAGTGTCCTAAGCTGGAGTTGGAGTTAGCACATACAGACAGTGCTGGGTGTGAGCCTGAGCCCTGCAGACCAGCTTCCGTCCAACCCCCCAGTGCTATAATTAGAATAATTGCCATGTCCAATAAAATAGCTTTAATTTCACAGGAATTCAGAGAAAGCTATAATGCAGCTTACCTTTGTGAAGGCTACATAAACTCTAATGGCAGGGGATTTTTCTTTTGTCATTTTTATTAGCTATTATTTTTGAGTCAAACACCTCAAATGTTTCCTCAAATATCATCAAATATGTTATGCTGTGGAAAATGTGCCATCTGCAACTGAAAACAATTAAAGATAATCTATAAAAATGTACTACAGCAAGTCACCTCTTTCACAGAAAAATGTACATGCTCCCTGTGAAGCAGTACTTACTTACTTCAAGAAAATGTTTAGGACTGGAGCCAGTATTTACTCTTAAAAGAAAACTATCTTTCAAGTTGTTGATGAAAAAAAAAAAAGTAATACAAGTTAAACCTAAAGAAAATGAAAAGCAAAAAATCAGAGACCCGATGTATGACACCAATGCTACTTTTTCTACCCAGACTTTATAAACTTATCCTCCTGTGTGGACTCCAGCAATTTTTTCCAGGATTTTTTTCTGGAGAGAGATCTATGTCCATAACTATTGTATGTACTTGGTAAATTCAATTTAGGAACATCAGACCCTATATGTTCTTTAAAATAGTTGACATGTCCACATGTAAATCCCAGCACAATAAATGCCGGATTTATTGTTTTGCACAAATCATCTGGATGACACGTTCATGGCTCAATGCTTTGGATTTACTGTGCATTGCGACACAGCGTAGTATGCATCAGCAGCGACTCCAGCCACGCTGCACAACATCTGCACTCTGTGGACATGGCTCCAGAGCACGGAGTTGCCCCAGGGATCCCTAAGACAGTTGGCAGAGAAAGTGGAATTGAGTTTACCAAAGGTCCCAAAGACTGCCCAAATCAAAAGCCTTGGAAATCACCCTAGAAAATTCTGTTTGGGAAAGGCAGATGCACTAATGGGAAGAGCTGGGCAACGCTCCTGTTATTAAATTCCCTGCTGTAACCCAGTTATCAACGGCTGACCTTTGGACAAGGAGCAGGACTGCCTGGGTGGTTACCTGTTTCCCAGGGAGGCACAGAAGCTGTTTGCAATGTGCCAATTCCAGAAAAGTAAATTCAAAACATCTGGAGCCTTTTTTTTTTCTTCTTTCTTCCCAAAGAAAAAAAGAGTTAAATGCTTAAGAGCCCTGGGAGAGTTGCCGTTGATCCATACATAAAACATCCACTCCCTGCACTGTGCGAATCAGCTGCCTGATGGAGCTATGTGGAAACAAGGGGCTGGGGGAGCTCCTGGGCAGAAAGGATGAAAGTACATTTTTCCCTGGGGCTGTAGTTTCAGTCCAGCTCCAGAGAGCCAGAGCTGTTGCTGCCAGACACCATTTCAGTTATTCCCATGAAATGATGGATGGCCTCAGCCCATTCCCTAATGAAGGGGTGACTTCATCAGGAAGGTCGCCATTGCAGTCAGCTTCTTTTTAGGGCAGCTGTAAAAGACAGGCTAAAGAAGGAAAAGGAAAGAAAAGAAAAAAAAAAAAAAAGAAAAAAAGAAAAAAAAACACAAAACAAAACAAAACAACAATACACCTCCTCATGCACTTATGTGGGGGTGGTTTTGTGAGGCTTGGGTTTAAAATAATGGGTAGGAGAGAGTCCTTGCTCCAGCATCACAGGTTGTACCTGTTCTGTGGGGAGAGCACAGCTGCTGCTGCTGAGCCCTGGCTCTGCCTCCTCGCACCTCCATCACACATGGAACAACCCCAGGCTCCCACCACCTCTGTTCACTTCTGGAAGCTGAGGTGCTACATGACAGCAAGAACGTCTTGGAGAGGTTCCCCTATTGTGTATGCTAGCGAGGAACAGGAAAGGGGAAGGGGGAAAAGGGAAAGGGAGCCTCTCCTGCAGGCTAACAGACCTCAATCCCCTCCCAGCAAGAAAGGCAGTCTTAAAAAAGCAGAACTCAATGAACACTAATAAAAGGCAGTGGGTGAGGAACCAAACTGTGCATGTGGAATTGGTGGCACTTAAGCTTCCCCATTTAATGCTGAGCATTCAGGAGGCCAGCTAGTTATAACAACGAGGAATTTCTATTAAATTTCATAGCAACATGGTGATCAACAGGAACAATTTCATTGGATACCCCTGGACTGCTGAGTGCTCCACCAAAGCCTCTCTCAGGTCCCTCTTCTCTGACATGTTTAAAACTAACTTGGTCATACTTTGTGTTTTAATTGAGAGAAACGGGGTTAGGATCACAGGAAGGCTATGCTCATGCATATTCTGCAAACCTGTAAACTCATTAGAAAGCAGAAAAATAAATACTTTTTTGGGGTATTTCTGATCACAACGGCTGCAATAATTGGAAGTGCAAAAAAAGATGGACTAGTAAAATTAGAAATGAGAGCGTTCGTCTAAACACAAAAATATAAATGATTCATACATACTAGCCCAAACGATGCATTTAAGAAATAACATCACAGAGAACATCACTGTATTTGCTGCAGTGTGCAATGTTTTTGTTCTCTAAATTGACCTGGTGCTCCATTTTGACTTCAGGAAAAAAAAAAAAAAAAAAAAAGATCCATCCTGCTGGGTGCTTTAGGCCATAAAATATGCTGTACATGTAGAATACATAAAATGTTTACATAAACCTCTGAATATTTTAGAATAGATCTGTCTCATTTGATTCACAGTCCTGCAGCTGTTGTTCACTAAACTTACACTCCCTTTTTTGACACAGTCAAATACTCCTGATTCTCAGATGGAGGATGACATTCAAGTAAATCAATTTCATTACAAGTTAAATTATTCTACTTGATTGCTTTCAAGAAACAAACAGAGTATGCGCTGTTTCCTCCTCTGTCTCCTACTGATCATTAAGGTCTACCACTTGCCTTAGATGTTGTTTACTCTTATTCATGATCTTCCAATAAAAGCCCATACCACTCCACCTCCTCACGCCAATTCTGGTCACGGCACTTAGTGCTTGGAAAGTATGACAGGCACACATCAGCAATAAGGTGATGAAGATATACGAGTTATATCTGCATTGCCTATTAAAGTAATATTTATTTAATTCTCTCCTCAAAAATATGGGCCACCATAGCTGAGGTCTGTTTGTGATGGTCTGACCCATCCCTCAGCTCTGATGTGTTTTGATCTAGCAGCTCCCTCTCTCCAAAAATCTTTTCAAGACAGATGACATTACTGACCACCATCACAACTGTTCCTGACTACAGTGTGTTACTATTGGAGCTTACAGCTGCATCTTCCAAATCCCTGATGGGAGAGCAGACAAAAAAATAAAAAATGAAAAAAAAAAATTGCTCAGAAAAGGAAGTGAAGGCCCTGCTGTTGCCCAAGAAAATATACCAAAGCACAAAATTGGAGTTGCAGTTTGAATGTTCACTAGCCAAATTTTGAGCATGTCTGTGGCTGGTTGGGTTCCAAAAGAATTAATGAGGGCTCAGAACATTTCTAATATTGTCTGAAACAGGCAATGCAGCCCTACTTCACATAAAAAGGATATAATGAAGCAATATTATTTTAGCTGATGAAAACAAAACAAAACAAAACAAAAAAGAGCAGTTCTTACTTTAAAGAGACTCTTGTTTTATCCGGTTATAGCAAGAACAAACCAAAAAGTCAGAAAAATAAGAAATCAAACCAGCCATACAAAAATTAGTCTTCATTCTTTTGGCCATATTCCTTTTGTCACGAGTATTATGGTCATCTTTATCTATTTTGGGGGGAGGAATAGGTGACTAACCATTCACCAATGTTGTATACTTTTCCAGTCCTTCACTACAGCATTAAGCAAGCCAGAGGTGCTATTTAGTCATCTTCCCTGTAATAATGTTTTATAGAATAACTTTTCTGTCCAAGATTAAAGATGGAATAATGCAAATGCATGTTTTTGTTTGTTTTTACAGAAAAGAGCACCACCTCCTTACAGAACAATAAATCCCTAAGCTTCTCACAAAACCAGCAGCTGAATAAGAATGGCACCAAGTTGTCCCCAGCATCCTGAGAAGCCACAGACATCTTGCTTTCAGAGCTTAAGCAACATCATTGCTTTTAATGTACTTCCAAAAAATGCTCTCACCTTAAATTTGCCCATTTGTAAGTGGGCACAAACTGGCCGTCCTACTAGAGACAGATTAACTGAGCAATTTATTTATAACAGTGCTCCATATGCAAATACAAAGTTGAAAAATGAGTAACATTACAGCTGAGGGAGGTATGATTTTAAGAGTGCTGAGACCCATAGAGCCCAACATACTGTATTTACCCATCTTCTACTGTTGTTAGCAAGAGGAAAAACACTACAAAGAATATTGATAGTCACTGTTTCCATGGCTCAAAGCCTAATGAAACATTATCGCTTCACTTAATTCCCACAGCTATTGGTTATGAAGAAGCACTGTTTCAAACAACAATATTGATAACGTTACACTTCATAACAGTATTGCACGCACAATGACTTCAGGGCACTGTATCTGAAAATGCCTGGTGCACTACCATTAATAATCATAATTTTGAGTTCAATATGAAAACTTTGAGAAAAACAAATGTGTCCTCAAGATAATTACACTCAAATTCAAAACAAATGGTTTTACTTGATGCACATTTTGAAAAGAGTGCTGTGGCATAGACTGTATTTGTAGCAGCCCTCCTTCGTGTGCTAGCGATATATTCTCCCCTTACTCCATTCCTTGCCACATGTTAAGTTAAATTCCATGCTCAGGCAGATGTTTAGGAGTTGATATAGATCAAATAGGTGAGACCCTAGGGCCTGTTTTATGTAAAAAAGTCCTTCTGCTGTACCAATATCTAAGAATGCTTAGTATACCTACTACTTTTAGGAAGACCCCATATTAAGAGAGGCTCACAAACAGACATTTTTCCACATAGACTTTTTATTCACGAAGACGCTCCTTCTCATTTACTGTTCCCCTCATATCCAGAACATATGTGAAGATACGGACTTCAGTATCACAAATATGGGCTGACTCTGTTAGGAATGTGTTAGTGTTTCCAACAATCATATTATCTGTTTTTTTATTACTCACTGGTTTCCTGTGTATAATCTTTCCATATTAAAGTGTCCACCAGAAGGACAGCAGAAAACAAGCACCATTGAATGTGTTTTCAAACTTTTACTGAAAGCTGTTTTTCCCTAGCAATAACATCAGGATTTTTAAATCTAAAGTCATTCAAGGATAAAAACAGATCTTAGATTACTGAGGTGTTGGGTGTTTCTCTTCTAGTTTTATAGAAATAAAGTTCCCCTCCTAGCTACTCAAAGGTGTATTATTATACTTTATAGAGAAATATCATAGTTTACTTCCACAGTACTTACTTCTCTTCCCTAAGCATCTAACAGGCAGTCTTGATGAGCTACTGCATTTCACCAGGTTCAGTGCAGCTGTTCTTACCTTGTAGTGGCCATCAGTCCAGACCTTGCTGCAAGACTCAAAATTGCAGTTTCCATCTTTTTTTTTTTTTTTTTAAAGTGAAAATGAGATCAGAACAGGGAATGCGTCTTCTCCTTTTCAGGTCACCAAAGTGATGTGTGCTTAATGCTATTCACAAGTTTCAAATATGAAAAACAAATCACAGGAAAGACGAACTAAAGGAACGTGCAGGTCTAACATTCAAAACTGATCTAATACACATGCCGGTATCCTGAGATTTTATTTTTGTACATTCACTTTTTGTTATATATAAACACAGTTTCAGAAGTACCTGCCATATTTTGCAGTCAGACATGTATACAGTGACATGTATAGACACAATATTCCTTTCACTGGTAACTGGTAATATACTCTAGAGTATACTCCTGTAAATTATACTTCTTTAAATAACTCTGGTTGTTGCTTTTTTCCCCTGTTTGTATTAACCCAAATTTTTATCTAAATGCCACTTTATTCTTACTTAGCAAATCCCTTTATGAAATAAGAAACTGGGAATGTCTCTCCTTCCTAGTCCCATAACATTATAAATGCAATAAGACTAAACGCTAATAAAAGAAAAGGGACAAACTGTAAAAGACGACAAACTGGCTTAGCTTTGTAGCTCACTTGGGTGTTGTGAGGAGCAGAGCTAACCTCAACAAGCAATGCTCCCTTTCAGCATACTGCAAAGCTTTCTCACATTGAGACTTGGGGAGAAATTGAAGCTTCCATTCAACTCAATAGGCCATGGTAGAAATTTATCCTGCCCGGTCTTCATTAAACTTGTAAAACATGACTGGTGGAGTGCAGTGCATAACCCACTCTAATAACACAGTTTAAACACCAGTCAACACAATAGAAGAGGTAGAGAAACGTGACAGAAGTATTAAAGCTAAGTCAGCCCTGAAATGTCTGGAGTTGTTTAAATGTCTATCCAAATCTCTTTGGACTTAGAAGCAAGAAGAGAAGTCTTGTGTGAACATAGTAATATTTTTCTCTAGTACCTGTTTGCAGTCAGGCTTCAAGTACCAAGAAAAAAAGACCAAGATATCAAAAAAAAAAAAAAAAAAGTTTGGATAAAAAGAACCATTCTTTTTCCCTTTTCACCTCTCACTGGTTGAAATCACTGTCACCCCACAGAATACTTAATTCTAATGAAATGTTTCACTTCAAAGAGTTCTTATGCTATCTTAAGAAGGAAATATGATGCATCTATTCTCCCAGGGAGAGTAAACAGTAATCTAATGTTCTGCTGATTTGTAGGGTGTGTGCAGGGAGGAACAGCATTCAGTAAATGCCCAAACCAGTCCCAAATAAAATGAAAACAAAATTAAAAAAAAAAAAAAAAAAAGCATAAATTACGATTTCAGTGATAAGGCAAATTGTTTTGGAAAGAAAGGACACTTTTCTGATTACTGTTTTCAGCAATTTTCTCTTAAAAACACCATATTGATTATTCATCTCTGAGCATTTTGAAAGTGTATTTGTGGACAACCTTCACCAGCTCAATTAGTAGCTTGCAGCATTATTGGCAGAAAGCTGATATTAAGTGGGTTTAGTTTCAGAGAGGTGTGTCTAGTCAAACTTGCAAGCTTTGCAGCAAAGAGCACGCTTCCTTTGAGGTTTTTAATTTTGGGAGAATTTTCCCTTTTGAGGTAGAGATCCAGTAAAATTTCAGTGTTGTTGACTTCAACATGAGTTTATTTGATTTCAGACTTCAACATCAATAAAAATTCAGCGGAGATATCTGAGAAGAGGCTTATTGAACTTATCTCAAGCTATACTGATGAATAGGAAAATAATGTCCAACACATAAATAAATGTACAGAACATTTGTAAGGATCTGAAAGACTCTCATCCAAAAGAAGATTGTTTCGTTAAGTCTTTTTCTATCTTTCTTGCTTAAGTACTACAGGCAATAGAATTATTTCCACAATGTTTCTTCATAAAGTAAGTGTTCAAGTGAATCAGTACTTGTAAACAAGCTCTACTGAGGATTCATGCTGCCAATTTAAGATAAACTATTTTGTATATTCGACTCCATTTCTCTGGTAAAATTTCCCTAATGAAATGTAGTAAAACTCACAAACCATCAGATCAACACACACCAGCAAAATTAAACCCCTGAGAATATTCACTGCTTTATTTTTATTAGTACTGTTTTAAATATTCAAAATGTATGGGTCATAAAATTATGCTTAGGGCAACATTTTCTCATAAGTTCATTTGTGCATGTTTTAAAATAGATTTAAAAACTAAGTAACTTCAATCGCAACCTTAATGCAGAGACAAACAGCAGAAGTAGCAGTGGAGGCAGATCTTAATACCCCCCTCCACAAATTATTAATTTTAGGGTATTTTAGGGCTAAAGAATGCCCCGGGCAGTAAAAGGAATGCATTTAAATGCCTGAAGCAGTTTATACAACGCTTCAAATTTCTAGAGCAGCCTCCACATTCCCTTCCTTACAAACACAAGATAAAATTACTTGGAATTTCCTTATATTATTACTTAATACAGGACAAACAATAACACTGTCAAAAGTCAGACAAGGTGACCCATGATTATTTTTCATGGAAAGATCACAAGACAATATAAAATCTGACCAGCTGGTTAGAAAACCGGGTTTTTACCTAGCTTGTACACATCCCCCTTGGCATACAATTTAACATGTCATTACCCTGGTACAAAACGCCAGAGGAAAAGTTCACATCTTTACTTTCTTGCAGCAGCTATGGCATGATGCTGTGCTCTGGCATGCCAGCCCGCTCTCAGTGCGCCCAGGGTCAGCCAAGTACTATGGGCACCATATGGGGCACAGACTTGGCCCCACAGTCTTGTACTCCACATACCTCACAGAGCTATCGATTGGCATCTCTGCAGCGGATCGCAGAGAGTAAGCAAGCGAAAGCCACAATGTGATTTGAAGGGGAGATTTTTTTTCTCAAGCAAACCAAGACAGCCTGTGATACGACATGGATATCTTCAGGAGATAAGGGATGCATTATCTGCAGCCACTGGGAGAGGAGTGACCTCATGTTCACCTCAGGAATCAAAGAATGCCAAGTTGCAGAGGACAGCCTTGACACTTTTTTTTTTTTTTTTTTTTCCCCTTCATCTGAATATAAAAGCAAGGATGAAGAAGCAGCAGAGGGTAGTGGCAGGTTGTGCGGCCTGCCAGACACTGGAGGGAGAGAAGCTGCTGTTAACGTGATCTGCAGTGGACAGGAGACCTCGTATTTATCTGCAAGGGCTTGGAAGTACCAGGGGGATACTGAGTGTAAGCTACATGGCTCCACAACGCAGGCTTTGAACTGAGCTGCACTCTGCCCAGCTTTCAGGTTAGCATGAGCTAGAAGGAAAACAGGTAGGTACTGGAACCTGCTGGCATAGAAGAGACATCATGAAAAGGCAGCAATGTATTGGCTTGTTTGTGCCATCAGGAGAGGACAGAGAAGCTGCATGAGGGCCTCTCTGCACAGCCCGCTCAACCACACCACAGAGCCTTTTTCTCTTTCCTTGCTTCCTCCCTCCCTCTTTCATTCTTCCTCTCTCCTTCTCTTTCATTACTGTCCCTTCTAGAAAAAAGGCAATAATTTCCATTTTCTTGAGCCCTTTGCTCACAGGCAGGAGCAGAAGCTTCCACACACAGTGAGATCTGATGCCTGTGCCTCCTGGGTACAGACACTGCAACCACCCAGTATGGTGAGGGATTCCCTGTGTGACAAAGTTGTTTTTTAATACCCCATCTCTTGGCTTCTTAAAAGATATTACCACAGTGCAAATTGGCTGGAGAGCCCCCTACAGCTGAATGCCTGGCTGGAGTCCTTCTCAGTGATGGGAAAGGCTCTTATATCACCCATGAATAATGCCAGTCGACAACCAGACTGGCAGCAAGGATGAGCAGACCCGGGAAGGAGCAACAGGTTGTGGTCTTGGATCCAGCCTCTTATCATCAGAAGTCTGGAGATCTAGGTACTGAGTTTTATCCTTCTGCATTACAAAATTTTGTATCCAAGAAAAGCTTTGGCTTTCCCTCACAACAGGTCCTAAATGTAATTTCACAGAAAACTGTTTTTGAGGAGAATCTTAAAGCATACATCTGATTATCCCTACAGGCCTGAAGCAGAGAAGATAGTATTTCTAAACAAAAGGAGTGAAATGCAATGTGTATCACAGAGTACACAGCCTTAAGACAGACAAACAGACACGAAGCACATGGCTTATGAAACTTTGCTTTGGTTTCTTTTTTTTGGTTCAAGCTTCACATGCCAGAAAATGATACTAGGATAAGAAACCAAACTGACTGACTACACAAAACCCACTTTATCTTACTATGCAGAGAGGTATGATGTATTTTTTAGCTAAGAATCTATGAAAAAAACTTCTTAAGGAATCCAATTAAGTCACACAGCAGACAGGAAGAAGGAACAGCGCTGGGGAAATGCAGAATAGGATAACCTTTCTCTAGAAAGTTGTCAATGTTTGAAAGTGACAGGACTCAAATCCACAAGCGACCATGTACAGAGAGTGCCTCAGAAACACTGTATGATGTTGTAGCTGGTTGAAAACCATTTTTATCAAAAAAAAGCCTTTCAAATGCGAGGGTGAATATAACAGCCAACAAATCACCTAAATGCTTTTCATAACAGATTCTCAATAGAGTATTATTTAAATATTAAGACTTATAATTGATGAAATTGCTATTATAAAACATTATGTTAGCGATAATATTTCCTGAAACCTCCTCCTTGCATTATACTGTTCTTTATTCTAATTTCAGGCAGCCTTTCTAACATGAAATGCCAACATGGCACACATCAATGGCCTCGAGGGTATAATTAACACTTGTTATTTACATTTATTTTTTAAAATAATTAACTGGGAGCATGTCTAATGAATGGTAATGGGGCTTAAATTGAGACACAATATGTCAGCTACCTTGCCATTTCGACAAGAACTCTCATGCAGCACTGGGCTGATCAGACCGACTGGGCTGAAGTGAGAGCCCTGAGGATCGCGCTGTTTCACGCCTTCATCCTTCTCCACCAGGGTAAAGTCAACGGCATGGCATGTACTGCCTGCATATTGGTAACTTGGAAGGTACTGATTTTCAGCAGCCGATACAGCAAATATCCATGAGTTAAGGCACCGGTTTCTTTTTTTGTAGGCTTCCAAAATAAAAACTGAGTCTTACCCATACACTAAGTTAAACCCTCTACGGTCTTTTGTTACTACCCTCTCTTTGCTTTCCGTCACTCATAGGGATGTCCTCAGTTGACACAGTTTATGACATGGCATAAGCAGCTACGCAAGCCAGAATAAGCCTCTGACTCAGAAAGAAGCTATGCATAAAGAAAATCCACACACAGTGATGTACTTTCAAAATGCATGACCTCATTCTTCCCCAGTAAGGCTCTGAAAGAGAAACAGACCCAAACAAAACATTTTGCAGAGTGAAACATGAAACCGGTGTCTGCTATTTCCCTTCCAAGAGTGAAAAGCAAATTGCAAATGTGTAATCGATGTAACAATGTTCCTGTCCACTTAGTAAAAGAATAAATCCATTTTCCCAGCATCCTGAAAGATTTTGCCATCACAGTACACTTGAAGTAAAAGCAAATAATTGACTTATAAACACATATTCATTCTAACTTGATCACTGGTTGGGGTTGCTGTTAGTAGTCATGTCCATGACTTAACAAATACGTGATTTGCAGTGCTTCATTTCTCATACAGACTCGTATAATCAGTTCAAATCTTTTATAGGTTTAGACAAACTCCCTCATTTTTCATGTATGGACTCAAATGTATTTTCATAAACAATTAACAGTTTTTTTATATGTAAAACATATCCCTCAGGATGCACAAAAAATCTCAGCAGAAAGAAAAGGCCCTTTTTTTGAAGAACAAAACTCTTACCACATATCAAATAATCAGATGAATGAGGTTTCAGGTTGTAAATACAATAATAAAGGAAGTAGAAGAAATACAATATTGAATAATACGTAGCACTCATAAGCAGAAGAGTACAGTTATGTAAATCGCTTATTATCTTCTTCCCACTGTCTTTAACTTCTTCCCCTAGGTCTATCCATTTTCAGTCAATTTTTGTCTTCCTTCTAAATTTGTCCTTGTCCTCCCTTCTTCCAGGTCATTTTTCTGGCCTACCGTCATGGGCTGTATTGCTGATATTTGATGAAATCTACTCAAATTAGGCAATTATTGCACACACTACTAACTGTGAGTTTGTAGTAGAAGGCTGCCATACCTAACACAGCTAAATTTACATCAGCACAACTATTCCATATAGTACTATGATGACAAATTAAAAAATATATATATATCAAGATGAGGATTAAAGAAATACAGAGGCTTATCTAGATCTGTATTACTCTGTATGCTATACACAGGGCTACAGTAAAAACTGCCCCAAGTAATGGTGCAGAAAAGCATGAATTAATTCCTTAACAGGGCTACAGCAAAATTGCAACCTGTACAATTATCACTGCAGAGTATAGCAAGTCTACTCTTTTGGCCTCAATTGTTTACATTTTGCTTTTCTGCAGATATAAATGTGCATATATGTGCTTCAACTCAAAATAAAAACAGAAGAGGAGTAATGCTCCCATTTTAATCCTACACATTTTAAGTTTCAAAACAGCCAAATATTTTTGAGTAACTGTATGAACAAGGGCAGTTGCAGTAACTAAAGAAAGATTGTTTTGACTACAACATATGATATACAAAAAAAGAAAGAAGCACCAACACATATATACAACTGTGTGTATTTCTATTCTGAAAGTAGGAAAACAGCAAATATAATGCATATGCTAAGGGAAACTAGAAGGTGGTATTCTAGACAGAAAATGTACTGTACCTGTAATATCTGTCAGTGTGAATAATTTCTTGGCTGCTGGCTAGAATATATTCTGCAGTTCATTTTGTTTTATCACATTATTCACACTTTTTTCTGGAACAAGCAGTTCTCTTCTTATAAGACTACAGTCTAGTGGAACAAATGAGCTCAAGCCTATGATTGATTCTCTAACATAGTTGAGATGCTATAGCTTTATTCACTTTTTTAAAAAACGGCTTTATTCATTTACTACCTCCAGCATGACTCCAGAGTGTCAGTGCTGAGAAACTGCATTGTGAAATGTTCACTCTGCACTCAAGGAGGTGGTGGGTTCTTTTTCATTTTTTTTAGAAGTAAATTCCATGATAAGGAGGAGGAGAAGTGGCCGATACAGACAGACCGTCTCTGCTCGCAAGTTCACAAAGTGCACTCCCAGAAATATTTTCTAAAAGCTTATCAGTCTAAACATTCCTCTTCAGCTCTGTTTCCCTGACAAAATGCTGTGAGAGTCTATTTGGATCAAGGCGCAACTCCCTGCTTTATTTCCTGCTGGAGAGCGAGCAGGGATGGGAAATCAGCAGCATCCTCACCAGGGCCCCTTTATAAGCTAAAACCATGCTATGGATGAGAAAGTTTTGCGCAATGGTGTTCTGCTCTAATGTCATCTCAAAGTAACCCCTTTTTCCACTGCCTACATCTTTTTATTATACCTCTATAATAATACAAGAAAATAAAGGTATTTGGGGAAAACACTATTTACACAGAAGTCATTGCAATCTCCTCGTGCATGACTCTTGTGCTAATGACTAGGACTACCATGGGCTCTTGTTTCCCTGGACTTGATCTTTTTTCTGGTAGATATTTTGTCTAGAAAGAGGGAGGGAAAAGCCATTAGCCTGAGATTTTCCTTTATGTCTCAAACCCATAATAAGTGGGCTGAATGGCTCACGCACAGATATCTCTGTTCAGAAAATCCCATAAAGTGCGGGACAAATTCATTCATTCTCATTTTCAAAACCAGGCTTTCAGAATAATCCTGGATAACTAAGTACATTCCTGAAATATCCTAGTAAAGCAGAGATTTCCAAAAGGCCACCAGGAATAAAAGAAACTGTCGTATCATCTGCTAGTTTTACAAATCAAAGAAGCAGTAAAAAGGTTAAAGGAAAACGTGGCTGTTCTTCAGGTTTAGGTGCAATCTAAAAGTGACCTATCTGTCTTTCTTCAAGACCAATGGAAGCAGCAGCTCAACTCAGCTGGGCTCCATCACCTGGAAACAGCATCAGCTCAGGGTCAATTTTACAATATAAACTTTAAGATGCATGCAGGTGAAATAAAATGGCAATTAAAACTGGTTTTAAAACATGAGATGAAAATAGTGTTGCACGCGTGGAATAAATATCTGTAAATAACTGATATTATATATTTCTTTTATTTATTTTATTTTTTCCCTAAACCCAGTTTAAAAAACACTTTGCTATGTATTTATTATTTTAAATGCAAAACTTTAGACTGAATAGTCAACACAGTTTATAAAGCTGCTTAAGTCCCTAAAAGGGAGACAAGAAGTAAAAACGTGTATGAAATTAACTCAAGTTACATGTCACAAAATGACCTTTATAAGTTCCCCTTAAAAGAAAAGAAAAGCAGCTGCATAATTTATACTGTCACAATCTTTAAAAGGTTCAGAAGGTTGGATAAGAAACCTAATTCAAATATTTGGAACTCAACCACTGGATTTTGGACTCCTTCCTCTTCTAAAGTCTTAACTTTGTTTATCAGCAAGTCTTCTGTTGTGCAAATAAAATTATAACCATGTTAACTGAGCAAGCAAGAGAGACCTTTTAATCAAAATGCTCTATGAAGAGAACAACTGTGTAAAAAGCACTGTGCAAATCAATACAACTGGGAGCAGAAGCAAGCTACGTTAGTTCACGAGCTCAAGCATCTCAAGAGAACAAAGTTTTCTCTCTTCAAAGGCTCTACCCCACCTCTTTGTGACGTGGAGGACATGAGAAATAAAGGGTATAGAACTTCCTAGGAACTTCAGGCACAGAGAGACAGATGAAGCCACAGATGGTTCTTACTTCTGCTCTCAGAAATGCTCCTTGCTTTTAGAAAATGTCTTATGGTGTTAGATACTAGCCCTGCTGTGGGAAGAGACTGTATCCACTCCTCTGCATTAAAACTAATATTCCCTGGGTGCTATAAGAGCTTTTTAGAAAAATATGTAGCAAACAAAACCTTTGTCTTTCTGAAGGACATACGAGTATCACTGATTTCTCACAATCTCCTTTAAACTTGACTTGTAAATAGACTCCAAATCCTTTCCCCCGCAATAAAGGAATAGTCTTGCAGCACTGCACCCTGCCCTTGGTGTTACACACTTATCTGCCATTGTGTGTTATTAAAGTTGGTATGATTCAGCTTAGTTTAGTCATAAATGTGACGCTTTTTTCTTTCTTCCCATTTTTTAGATCACTAATGTCATTTTCAGCTTAGGGGAGAACCTGTAACTCCTCTAAGCTAGCTGGAAGCCTTTCTCAATTTGGCAATTTGTTGTTCATATGCTTTCTTAATCCTGACTCTTCTGACGTCCTGGCCAGCAAATTCAGGCAAAAGGCCAGGAACCAGAAGTCATAGGTAGTGAAGGACCTGGTGCACCTCCATCTCTAGCTACGGGCATCCTGACTTCTGCCCCAGGCTCTGCGGAGCAGCTTGCCACCATAACAGCTTCTTTGCTTTATGCCTGTAAAAGAGGCCAAGGATTTGGCACTCTTCTGAATGCTTAATTCAATTACAACTAACAGGGAAGAAACGTGCGCTAGATCTCAGCCTCCTCCTCACAAGCAGGGTCTTCTCGTTTCTCCTCCTTCCCCTTGGCACGGCAATTTGAAGCACAATCCCGTGTCTGTTGTACACCACTTGGATTGGACTATCACTGCTCCAGCTATTCATGGCCCATAAACTATTGTTCTGTCAATTGCAGTGTAAGGCTCTTTGTGTGGGAATGATGGATGAAATGGGATACGTATTACTTAATGATTAGACTTCTGCAAAACATGTTCAAACAGATATGCCAGGCTTGATGATACCTTATCATCATCAATGAAACAGAGACAGCATAATGGTGCCATGTATGTATTTCACGGCAGTAAATGCAAGCGAAATGTTTCTGTTTCAAACCCCGACAGCTCCTTAGTCTCAGTTATTTCAGTTCAGCTAAAGATGACATGCTAAAATGAGGGCATTTATTACTAAGTGGCATTAAGAAGGGGGATATTTAACCTACCATTGAAATGCTTACAGCAATGCGTGGAGAAATCATCTAATGTGTGCTGGCAGTAATTTATGACATCGGAAAAAATGCTATCATCTTTTTTTTCCACTGTCTGTGGTCTGGCTTTGCAAACTGCAAGCCCTGAGGAGCAAGTTTGATATAATATGGCTAATGAGAATAAGTGAGCGCACTGCAATATTCTTAAAGGGTTACACTGCTGAGTCTTTGACTCTTTATACTTTTTAATTTCCTTGTACAAACAGTGCAGTGAAAACGGCAAAATCCATTTGGCTGGTCTGTGCTACAAATTAAATCCTTGATTAAATTTTGGCAATTACTTCTCCGGGTCTTTTTCATTTAAACATTTTTAATTCATTTGAATAAGCTTCTTAATCATGATTCTGGCAATCCATTGTATAGCAAGACAAACTCTAATAAATACTGTAATGCAGCAACAAACAGGAAGATAGATGGATGCTAAAAAGGAAGGGTTCTGTCTTTTTTATTTTGGTAAGTGTAGCTTATATCCATCTTTCATGAAAGTTGTATTCCAGGCTTCTCTGATGTTGCAATTTATCTCATTATGTGTTGACATTTTCCTTTGTGATGTCAAAAGCTAATAAAGATTCCAGGTAGGGTTTCAAACCCTCTTAATAAGAGGGTGAAAGAAAGATTAAATCATCCTTAATGCACAAATCAATACTACAGTCAACCAAAGGGTACAAATTAAGAGGGAAATGTGAAGGGCTGTCACTCTTCTAACAGGAAAGATGCTAGATGGACATTTTCAGAAAAGGTGCTTGAATTTAACTTCTCAGCCTTTACTGCACAGAATTATATTACCCGGTGAAAAATTACCCCCCAGCTTAAGCTATTTTCCAGCCTTTTTTTTTTTTTTTTTTTCCAATCTGTGAAGACAGACAGGAGATAGCAGGTGGTAAAATACCTCCTCAGCTAGAGAGGAAGGTACGGAGCCCTCTGAGCGGCACCGCACCACTTCATGCAAAAAAGATGTGGGGAAAAGCAGGGTCAACTGGATGAGGAGAAAGAGGCCGGAAAGAACAGAAATAAAAATAAACCTGTTGGGGCAAACAGAACCAAGTGGAACTAAACAAATGTTAAGTATTTCTCTTTATCATTGTGCTACCAGTCTACTGCTGGTATAAATGAGGAAAATATTGACAGAGACTCAAAACTTCACAGGGTGTTTATCGGTGCCTCTAGGAAGGAAAGGGTTAAAGTCTAACTGCAAGGCCTGTTCTGTCAGACATTAAACATGCTAACGTGTAACCTGCAGCATCCCTACTACTGCAACCTCTGGAAAGGCTTAATGTGAACCAAAAGAGAAAAGACCACCTCGGTGATCCTGAGAGGCTAAACAGAGGGATTGCAGATGCCCTGTTTGTTTCCCCTTCCCTTCAGCCAAAAGACACCTGTAGACAGATTTGCTCCTTTTCCCCACTGCATTCCAGAGACCCGGCTTATGTAGCTGAGAAAGGAGAAGAGTTAAATTAGATACACATTTGTTGATGTGCACTTAAGTGCAATTTCCCTTACATCTGACATTGTGAACTCAGAGTAAGGTGAAGGCACGAAGCAGCCAGACAAATGAAAGACCTGGGAAAGAGTCCCCAGATTATATCGAGAATTAGAAAAGGGGAGACGCTAACTCTTGGTAAGCTGTCATAACGTTTGTATCTGCCTCACTTTCACAAAAGTGAGACAACTGAGTCTTGGGGATGTAGCCTGAAAGGTGCTGCTTCCGAGTACTACTTAGTGAGCATTCAGGGGATATAAATAGTGGTAAGCTCACCTGTTTGGCATACAGCAGCAGCAGGTAGTGATGTATTACCCAAATGAGAGGTCTGTCAATGCCATGTACCTGTGCTTGAGCTCCATTTCTCCAATACATAGAGCCATTTTAAACTTCAGATGTTGAGCCATATAATTCAGCCTACAAGTTAATAAAATTGTGGTTTCCTTTTTGAAGCCTCTTCTCATGTCAGAATCTCATTCTCTAGAGTGTTCTTATCAAACCTGTGTTATGATCCTGAATGAAAAGCTACTGCCTGAATAATACCACAATGAAGAGGAGAAAAAGTCTCAAACAAAGAACAACAGAGGAAAATCCTTACCAATGTAAAAACCTTCAGCACATCACAACAAATCATACACAGCACAGATGACAAACACTCCAGATCCATCACCAGTACAGAGAAATAAGCTACCATGATCTATTTATCTAAGCATGGTGATAGAAAAGGAATGAGGGAAGAATTCACAAGGAAATGACAAGCTCTGTGCTTCTAATTTTCAGATTATTGACATTTTCTCTACACAGAGAGGCTTCAAAAGCCAACTTTAACTCTGAATTCTCTTCTTGCATAAGCGAGGGACAATGAGCCTCCCAATATTTGATTCCATATAATCTGAAATTTGAGTTAAGCATAATTAAAAACAAAATGTCATGTATAAATGGTGGTGTGCCAAATGTTGGTCCTCATATGTATGTTTAGATGATGGAAAGGGGAAGACTTGAAGATAACACCTTCAGGATCAGCATTCTATTGCAAATAGATGTCATTTTGGTAGAATCACTTTAATGTAATAAATCCAGGTAGAAGTTGCAAAGACTTTCTTACCATGCTGAGAAACTACAGCCTGAATTACACTTCTTGATGCACAGGAATGTCTCTACATGAAACGTGGCAGTGCACGGGAGACATGCAGCTCAACATCTTCCATCACTAACCCGATGATGACAACAACAACCCCAACAACTCAAATTTTTCTCGCAGCTGGGCTCTTCACAGGTGCCTATCTTCTGCTTTGGTAAGATATTTCTATTTTCTACACAATCTGAACGTTACCTCAGTTTGGATGTGAAGGAAAAGCTCCTCTGTTTAGAGAGCAATGAGAAATGTAACTACTGGCTGCTTAACTGGTGCATCAATAAATTTCTGACATGAATCAGTATGTATTACAGGCTTTGCTGCAGGAGAGATGTATAACTTCCATAACTGAAGGCTGGAGAAAGATGACACTGCATTCAGACAATTCCTCCTCTCAACTAGCCATCACCTGGAAAGCTTTTTTAATTTATTATTTTTTTTTTTAACAGCTCTATTATATTCTTTCTTGTTATTTTTAAGTAAAATCTTCCTACGAGCTTCAATTCCAACACATCACAGCCTGCCAAATTCATCTGCTTATAGCCTTAGGCTGGAACATCTTTTGAAACTCTGTTTCTATAGAGGGCAGCTCATACCCCTGTGTCGTACCCACTATCCTGCCCAGCTGGCACCTCCTGAGCACCCAGAGGGGCACCTTCAGGATGCGGCGGCTGGCAGAGAGACACCCTCTGTTAATAAATGTCAGGGCAGGCTGCAGCCCGGCGCTCATCAGGACATTACCATGCAAGCCAGCATGTTACTCTTTTCTATTCAGTCCCTAAAGGAATCGTGTTTGACAGAACTGAACAGCTGCTGTGTATTTAGAGATGTGAATGTATTGCATTATTTAATGAATTGTGTCATTTTAATATAATTATTACTAAAAGTCTGAACGTAAGCCTATTTTTATTTATGCTTAGAATTTTTACCCACTAAGCATTTTCAACTCTGTTTGCAGCCAAAAGTGGTTTCTTTCCTTTCCAGAGAGTACCAGGACTGTAGCTGCACTGCTTGCACTTAAGCCAGCTCCCCTGCATGCCACTCATACCCCTATCTTGCATGCAGCATTTCTGGGCTTTTAACAAATTACATCTCTGCAATGATTCCTGTTCCTCCCCCTTTTTGTAAAACTCTTTTTATTTTCCCAGTGCCTCCACCTACATATCCTCTCTTACTTAATACCATGACAGCTATATCTATGCCAAAAAAGTCTTGCGTATGAATTATTCCCTCATGTGCAAAGCCAGTTCCTCACACGGAGGAAAGAATGAATTTCAATAAGCCACTTGCTGCTACCAATACCTCAACGTGCAGGCAGGGAGGCACCACCTCAGCTGGGCAGCTCTCGCTGCCAAGCCCTTGGCAGAGCTCTGCTCCCATCCCGCACAAGGACACAATGCTGTTTGGATACCAGCATCCACTTTTCCTTCAGAATAATTACACTAATTAACCCACGGGGTTATCAGAAGTAGAGAGAATGAAAAGGGAACACAGGGCACAACACTTCACTTCCTTGGGACTGGAATCCATAGTGTGACTCGACCCTGGGCCACTTAAAATTACAGCTGTAGAGGTGGCGCTCTGCCTCGCCAGGGGACGGCTACAGAACGCCTGGTAGCACGGCTCTGGTGACCACATGCATTTGCAGGCTTCCACGTTTTCATTTTATGCACTTATGCAATAACCTCATTTCTGAAAGTCATCTGGAATCCTTCTCTGGGGCCTGGACCCTGGGCCTGACACATGTTCTTTTTGGAAGGTGTTTCTGGTTTCCCAACTGTCCTTCTGGATTGCTCTAGGGCTTACAGGCACTCCAGCACTGGACATAGCCTCACGCCTCGTTCGCATACCTTCATATTGCTACATGACTGGGTGGATACTGAATTACTCATCACCATGGGTCACTGAAATATTCACCTATTACTTCATTTGCAGTAGATGTTCCTGTGGATGCCAGCCAAGTTAATCTTGAATATGTTTTTCACTTGCAGCATTAGACGAAAGATGCCGTTGCTTTTTTTCTAAAATATCCATTACTATCAGAAGGAAAACGTATCTCAATGCATCTTTCTGTATAGGCTGCACACTGTTGACATTTTAAATCAATCAGTTGAAAAAAAAGGATGTTGCTAACTTGCCTCACAAAATGTTTAAAGGTAGAATGTGGGTACATCAAACTCTTCCACACCGGTTTCTCTAAGATACCAAGCATTTCTTTAAAATAGCCAGATTGAACCACTTAGCTTGTAATATCCCATTTGAACTTTAACAGCATAGAGAAGGTGGCCACAGAGCAAGGGACTGTTTCTGTCTGCAGAAGGAGGGAACATCACATGAAACCCATCACACAACAGATTTAGAATAACTGCACAAAAATAATTAAACTGGGGAAGTCACTGCCGTAAAATATTTCAGATGTGTGCTTTCACAACAAAGTGCTAAATACTCAAAAAAGACCAAATCTACATGGAACAATCCAACTCAGAGACCTCATTATATATAATGTCTATACTTACATATTGTATCCTTACATGCCTCAGAAGAAAGACAAGCACACCGACTCTTGCACCAGTGTGCCCAGGCATGAGGCTGCTTAATCTGTCCCTTATTTCTAGTTGCCATTTGCAAATTGTAAGGGGGAGCTCTGGGCAGGAGGGATTTAACTTGTTCTTTCTAAAGGGGTGCTTGAAATCCAGCCCTCTTCCCAAGCAGCCACAAGTGCAGAAGGCTGCAGAAAAATCCTGACAGGCACCCCAATGAAAATGCAGTCTGTTGCAGTCCTTTTCATAAAGAAAAAATCAAAGAAAAGTGGCAGGGGGCTACTCTAAAGGTTTGGGGAAAAAAAGAAAAAAAAAAAAAAAAGGAAAAAAGGGTATACTGGAAATAGAGAGCATCCATGTAAAACTGCAGGACTACAGAGAATAAGTTAAAACTTTTAGGGAAAGTACGAGGAACAGAACAGCAAGCAGAGCTCGTGCTAGCCAAAGGGATTAAGGGGAGTAAGAAAGCCTTTTACAAATACTTAATGTCAGGCAGAAAGAAGATAGAAGAGGTTCGCTAATAAATGAAAGCTGGGACAAAGAACAGACAGTGACTCTGAAATGAATAAATCGGCTTTTAACAAGGGACATAAATAAGAGGAAGCTGGATAATGAAATGCAAGGCTGGAGAAAAGGCAGGTGAAGGAAAGCCTGGCTGCAGCACGTAGGCGAGGAGGAGGAGGTGTGGGGCAGCAGAGGAGCCTCTCTTCAGCAGGGTTTCCCACCTGTGCCAAGCAGAGGGGATGCCACGACCCACCAAAGGGGTCCCCATTAGCAATGCAAGGCTGTGTCGGCAACTTGTGCTGGTGCAGCAGCCTTTCTCCTCCTCCTCACCTACATCAGAGCCCAAGTGAAGGGCAAGGAGCTCCTCCCAGGATCTTGCAGAAGTAACTAACTGCACGACGCTCCAGATGGGAGCGTGTGAAGCCAAAAGTCTGTATATTTGGCCCAGAAGCATGGCGTGAGGCTGCTGGAGAGGATGAAGTGGGGATTCCCTGCCTATTATTTTACTGCACTGTATGGGCACTTGACATACGATGTCTCCCTGTGAAGGAAGACACACTGGGCCCAACATCCTGGTTTACAGAACGGGCCTGCTGTGCTGCCTCTTGCAGCAATGCCCCTCTGGAAAGGATCAGGCTTACCCTAGTCTCTTATTTTTGGACTCCACTTGCCAAGAAGAATGGAAATTCCACAATGGAAACATGTGGGCCATGCAGTGGCTCTCTAAAACTATGCCAAAATGGTAGCAGAGCAGTAAGACGTCGGTGCCTGAAAAATCACGCAACTTCTGAGGAACTTTAATTCAGAAATAAGATATTAAATAGTTTAATAAATTCATGGAAGATTTCATGATGATCATCCGATCCAACAAACTGAACATACATTACGTGGGAGCTCTCGGCACAGGGCTGCTGAGGCCCCATGGGAGGCATGGTTCGCCTCCTGCTCTCAGCAGGCACCTCCACTGCAATGCCAAGCACACCGACCCCACACCGCTGCATCTACTGCAGGTTTTCCACTAACCATCTTCAACTCCACACTAGCAGACAGAATAGCACATTAAGCTGGTAAATGGAGGGTGCATACATCAAATGTACCAAGAGGAGAAGATACTGGGCTCATTCTCAGCCCATTCTACTTCCAAATGCAACCACTGGCTTTAAACTGCTGATCAGAAAGGATTAATTCTGATTACATCCTTCCAATGTGCCCAGCTTTCTCCTGGTTTTCCCTATTGCACCCCAAACAAAGTGAATTTGTATACGACTTGGTTTAAATAAATGTAAAAAGAAGCCAGAATGGATGGAGTCCTAATACAATTCATACCAAATAAAAGTGGTCAAAACTGAGGTATCCCATTGTTGGGAAATAAGCAAAACAAGCCATTCACCCTGAATCTTATTCCAAATGTCAGTCTCTCAGCAAAAACATCTGAAACAGCTTCTCCTGTTTCAGATAAGACAAATTAAATTCACTGAATATTTGAGCTTGGGATGGATTAAAACCTTGAAATCTGATTTCAAGTACAAATGAGATTGTTCTAAGAAATACCACGCTATACATTAAACAATGCATGTCAAAGACTCCAGAGATTTCCAGGCATTAAGACACAGGAAAAGCAAACTGCTGCTAGAGCAGTGACCCAGATTAATTATTCTGCTGGAAACCCAGAAGCAGCCAACATTACTCTAAGAACGGACACACTGAACTATGTCAGAGTAAAAGTTACCTCAAAGGCTACCCATTATTCTTTGTTAATACCTCTAACCTTCCCCTAGGTTTTTTTGATGAGCTAATGACACAGGCTGCAGGGAGGGAAAAGAAAAAAAAAAAAAAAAAAAAAAAAAAAAAAAAAAAAAGCTCTGCTGTGAAGAGAGAATTGGGTAAAGTCAGAAATTACACCGCATTTAGATTTCAGAAAATCAACCCCCTTTCTAGATATTTAAACAGACTAATTTATGCACTAACTTTGCTTTTCAGAATAAATTTTCTGCCGAGGCCCTAAGGATGCCTCTCACAGAGCTAGGATATTATCAAACAAGAACGAGTGCTTTGCTTTCTCCAAATCCCAAACAACTCTAAGAAAAGCTGAAGCCTATTTACAACCACCACTTGTGCACCCTCAGCCATGAGTAGCAGATTTCCATTAGCACTATGAAAAAGAGCATTTGATTTTTTCCAGGCGAGCTACAGGCTGTATTTAACTTTGAATGCAGTCAGTGACCAAGCTAGATGCTTCAGTGATTAATTTTTATGTGAACCACAATCATTATGAGAATGTCTGTGCTGCTTTCTTCATTTTCTGATTTTTCACTTTCATGTATTTATGTCAGAGACTTCAACAAAACAGATTTATAAATACGGACTTGCATTATTACCCTTGACTCTTTCATCTTCTGAAATAATCTAACATCTAGTGTAAACTTGGACAAAACCAATATGATCTACACAGTTTATCTGTTCACAATAAAATTACGCAGAATAAAAATGACTTAAAGATTAGTTCATCTTTTCTTATCTTTCATGTAAATTGAATTTTGCTACTGTGAGCACTTTCTACCCACACAGGGGGGAAAACAACTTCTTCTTGTGGCCTAATGAACACTTAGATAGCTGCAGAGAGAGGCATTCAATTGCATTTACATTTGGCAATTATTTAATGTCACCTATTAATACCCAGCCACTGTCTCCGGCAGCTCTACCTTGCAAGGTGGCTGAGCATACTAAATGTGCTAAAAGGAATTTCCTCCTCATTTTCATCTTCTTATACTTAACTACAGCTCCCACTGTACCTGTGCGCCTTCCCCACCAGGAATGCAACTCACATTTAACTGCTCCCTGAGTACAGAAAGCTGCTGCCAGCACAACGCTGCAGATGTGCTGCTCAGCTCTCAACGTTGCTCCTGTTTTCTGTTTGCACGTTATTGTGCCTTCCTCTCTCTCTTTTTTTTTTTTTTTTTTTCCTATAATCAATGCCCTGTCATTACCTGGGTTGTTGATTTCCTTGTTTGTCTTGACAATAAATAAATAAAAATCATAATTTGAACACCCTGGGTTGTGATCTTGTCAGAGCTTTCCATCTAAGCAGAGCTGGAAGACGCAAGCGCAATGTTGAGAGCCAAGTTCACATTGTGCCACTGATTCTCTAAATATAATTTTCAGAGAAGCAGGTATTTGTCTAAGCTGATCTCAACGTCTAATTCCAGTTGTCATAGTGTGGATACCTGCACACCTTGCATTTGAGAACTTTTTGCCACCTGCCTGAAGCACCGGGTGGTACTGCTGTGCCTTGAGCACATAGTGGTGCACCTGTACAAAGAGATGAATGTCACCAACAAAGAGATTCACGTAAAGCTGCATGTGGAGCACTCCAAGGTGCTGCATGCATTACAATTCTAAGGCTTTACTGTATTTATTGATCCTTTTCCACACTGAATCAGCCTTTACCATTTCGGTTTCTTAACAAACTTTCCTTCACCTAATCCACAAGCTGATCAGCATCTTCCTTGGGAGTCCTCAGCTCCCCTTAAAAATTAACATGAAGCCAGGTCATGCTGGTCTGTCAGGTTCTAAAGGGTACAATATTGGCAATACCAGAAAGGCATGAAGGACTTGAAATCAGTGGCTAAGCTTGTGGTGACCTCAGCAGGACTGTGATTTCACCAGGACAAGAAAACTTCCAGAGAAAGCTTGCTACCTGGTGATCTGCCTGGCAGCCCAAGGGTGTCCAGAGCACAGAATCACAGAATTTCTAGGTTGGAAGAGACCTCAAGATGATCGAGTCCAACCACCAGCAGTGGCATAACACCTTTCAGCCAAACTTAGTATAATGATAGGAGGACAGGTATCTCCAAATATGCTGCAGCCTTTCTTTGCATATAGTTTCATGAGCTCAAAAAAGAAGTAAATGAGTAAAAAAAAGTTTAAGTCTCTGTGTTGCTCGTGCACATTTCAAATATACATAACAGGTGTTTCTTCCACAATACTCCTAAATATTTTTCTCTTCCCTGTAATCCTAAAGGGTTAGCAACATGCTTAAAAGGTCAGCAGATCTGTTTTAGATGAATGAGAAGCAGAGTGGGAGACAGGAGGAAGAAATCAATTCTTACAGAGAACGCTTAATAGCAAGAAATTTCTTTTATACTCAGGCACCTTTGCAAGCATCAGCAACAGCAATCTGGTGTCTTACAGGGCAGAAAATCTGAAGCCACTTAACTCCCTGATAGGAAATAAATTTGCCTATTTTGAAGTAAAGTCAAGTGCCTTTAAGGCCAGTGGCAAAACTTCCATTGGCTTCACTTCAGTGAAGGCAAAAATTCATCCTGTAGGTTTTGTTCAAAAAGCCACAGGCTTACCCATTGCTGTTCCTCTGAGAGCTCATAAACTGATTTGGGCCAAAACTGGCAGAATGCCTACAACTCTACTATGCATCGTGACCACCATAGAAAATACATTGATTTTAACTTGGAATATGAAAACTGCAGAGAAAGGCCTGTTGCAGACCAACTGCTAACCTCTACAAATTATAAGAGAGACCAAAAAATGTTTATGCAGCATTAGGGGCATCTTCTTTTAGCTAGAAGTAACTGTTGTAACATTGCCCACTGCTGTCACACCTGGTTTAGTTGAATATTTTCAACACATTCTGCCTGTGTGGGACTTGATTTAGTTACACAGATCTCGAAAGAGAAGTTAAAGCCCACTGCCAATTACACACTTATTTTCACAACCACATAGTACATACCTCTTGGTAACTTCAATGCTGTTCAGAAGAGCAGATGCCCCAATTCCTTGCCAGAGACCTGATTTTCTTCCTCTGCATTCTGACTATTCCCTTTGTGTGGACTCAGAGCAATCAGTATCAAGAAGTAGCCCATACCAAACAGTGCTTTTCCAGGCTCCAGATCCCCCCACAACCTCCTCACCTGGTCATTTTGAGCCTATCTGGTCCTCATTCATTTCCTTCTTTCTCTTTACTTCCTGTTCAAACTCTCCTTCCCATTTATTCTATGCACACCTCTACAGTACCCTTATCTTCACTAAGCACTACCATTCCCTCTGCCTTCCTGCATCAGACAACACAACAGGGACTGTATCTTACAGAATAGAAAGTTTAAAGCCACTTGGCTCCCTGATATAGAATATATCTACAGGTGTTTAACTTCAGAGTTAGTAAAGCACAGGTAGCAGAACTAATAATAAAAGGAGGTTCATTGTTTAAAAGCCAGAATAACTATAGCGTCAAGTGGGTGCATGAGTCAACCTCGGGCAATGTTTCAGTCAAGGTCTCAGAAGGGCTTCTGGGTGCTCTGTTGTATAAATAACCTTACTGCTGGTTATTGTAAAAGCAGAGTGTAAGGTAGGTAAGCATTCAAAAACTTAATGCTTTTCAGAATCTTTGTAAAACTTCTCCAGATCTCTTTGGAAGAGGGTTGAAGAAATAATGAGAGGAGACCACAAAAGATTTCTGATGCTCTAGTTTTAAGACAGCGGGTCAGCGGCCTGCCAAGAAGCAATTCTGAAACACTGCAGATATGAAGATCATAAACAGCACACAAAACAATCACATAGAAAAGTGAAAATGCTGAAAAACTCATTTGGATAGTGCACAGGGCTCTGTAACATCAGCACAGTCCTCTCTTTCTGAACCATGCAATTCTCTGCAGTTGGAAGACACCAAAGTTTCGATGAACATCAGGAAAATCTGAGATGCAGTTTGAAAGGAGAATCTCTCAAGAGAGGTACAGTCAGCACTACAAAGCCTCTGTGATTGTTTCTCTGGGGGAATTTTGCTCCTTTTGTTTCCAGCCCCAGACAAAACAAGGAAGGAAGGAAAGTTCTCAAAGATTCAAATTTGTGGTTTAAATAAATGTCTTGTGAGAACCAAGCTTTTGTAGGACCAGCATCCCTCCTTCACGCTGGAAGAAAAAAAGGGGAGGTTTTAGATCTTTGCTAATAAAATGAATCTATGAAATACTGACCAGAGCTACTCCTCCTCACAAAACTGCTACACAAAGACATCATTTTATGTTGCTGATATCTGACCAAAAGAAAAGAGGCTGAGCAATGCGCCTTCATGTCAGGAAAAATAATGCAACGTTTAGATTTTGCCAAGAGTGTGGCAGCCCGTTGGGGCCGAAAGGGAGGAAAAGCAAACAATAAGCCTTTAGTTTCCCACTGCACAGCTCTACTCCGAGGCTGAATGCCCCAGACCCATTCCAAGGGCTGCCTTCAGAGCCAAGCAGTCTTCCTTCTGCAGGGCTGAAGTAGCTCTGCCTTCCATTGATGCGGGCTACAGGAATAATAATAATAATAATAATAATAATAATAATAATAATAATAATAATAATAATAATAATAATAATAATGATAATAAATAACAAAAGGAGAGAACCACACCAGTAAATCATAGGTCGACTTTCTTCCTCTGAATCACTAGGTATTGCTACAAAATCCACCAGACAGGGTTTTGGCCCAAGGATCTTACAGCCGGAGGCTCATCTTTGCCAACAGTTACATTCTGGGATGCCCCCACAGCTGTTCAGAAGGCTTTGCAAACTGTTAGCTTGATATTCCTCTTCCAAAATACAGCTAGAGTGCTGCTAGAGTACTACTGATGAAAACAACCCACTCCCAAAACACAAACAGAACACGACTCAGAAACACAGCTCTGCCACCACGTTTCTGAGATCAACTTAAAAGCTCCAATGCAGCCTTTCTGCAGATTAAGCTTAAAAATAAAATTAACCCACTCTTTTAAATTTTTTAATTAAAAACAAATTTAAATGAATTAAAACTATTTTGGAAATTAACCCATTTACCTCTTAACTAAAGAACTATCTTGAGACAAAAATGTTAGAAACACAAGTAAAAATAAACATTAAACTCTTAGCATAAGAATACCTCCTGTGGATTTCAATTTTGTCTTTAGACTCCTCTTGGGAAAATTGTTTTCAACACAGGTGCAGATAACAGTAGGCCTAGATATAAAACTGTTTTTCAATGATTCAGTGCTGGATTAAGGGCTAGTAATTCCTCTATAAAGCCACAATGGTACGGATAGCCTGGACGGGCCCTGAAAGCATACATATGCACCTTATAAATCTTGCACGAGATAAGATATAGTTCTTTAGGGTGTAAGAACCCAACAAGACTCCCACAGCTGTAGTGAACAGAGCCAAGAAAGACAACTAAAACTTGCAATTTTGGATACCTTTTCCTCACGCGACAGGCTGAAATATGAGAGATACATCCAAAATATACCATTAGCCCACTGACTTTCCAAAAAACGCATTCTGGGGTCAGGTTTTTATGCAATTTCCATGCCTAGGAATTAGGTACCTATCAGGTTTTTAAAACCTCCCTGCAAGCCTATTTGCATCTTTAGATATCTAAGAAAGTTTTAAATTCTGGCCAATAGCGTCCCATTTTCTCCCATCTACCCTCCATAACTTAATCAGCCAACTCATCACTTTGAAAGCAAGAGCAATTAAATCCTTGTATTAAAACTGTGTCCCATTAGATCTCCTCCACCAGAATACCTTCTTAAATGAGATCTGCAGGAAAAAGACATCTGCTGAAAGAACTGGGCTGTAAATTACTGTTTGAATGCTGACGGCATTTGGAAGAAAAAAAAAATACTAAAACCATTTAAATTTCTACACCTTGAGAGGTACGCTTTTTAATTAGATGGGAGAGCTGACAAAGCTTGGAAGAAAAATATTTGCATGTGCTGTGCCTGCAAATACAGCTCTCTCTCTCTTCAGCTTTAAGAAAACTATCATTTGGATGTGACTGAGTGCTAACTCTATTTGTGGTGCAGTTTAACACATTCCCCTAATGTGTTCCAAGAGACAGCTCCCTCGGAAGATCCAGCATCCGTGCAAGCAATGACAAAACTTGCCTGTGGAAGGCATGCCTCGCAGTGCCACGGGAACAGACGAAGTGTTTGTGCGTACTGCTCTACTGAGCCTGTTTTCGAATAGCACCCGGCTCTCTGAAGGCAGTTAAATATCTCCAAAAACGAGTTCTGTGCTAGCACTCCCTATATTAAATCAACGTGTCCTGAAGGAGGCTGTGCTAATGACGGCAGCGAAAGAGAAGTCTTACTCTTCGCCTAGTCTGACTTTGGAAATAAATCTGTGGCAAAGAAAACATTTGTACCTGATCCAAGTGTGTTGTTACTGAATGAGTTTGACAGATTGATAACATGTTCTTTGATGCAGTAATAAAAAATTTCAAACAGAAATCAAGATACCTCCTTTCTGTTTTACACAAAGATCCTGGAAGATCCAGCATATTCAATTCAATATTCCAGATATATATTCAATTAAAACCATCTCGGTAATAAATATTTGCATTTTTCATCCAATACTGTAGATTAAAGAATGCTGTGGAAGCACACCTTTTTATCTAAATGCCCAGTAACTGGCATACAGATGCACAGCAACAAGCCTGCATGTGAAAATGGTGACAGGAAGGCTGGGAGAGATCCAGAGATGTCTTCAGGAGCTCTCCCACCTTCCAAGTGGCACAAAGCTGAAGCACAGTCATTGGTGGTCCTTTACAGGGCAGAAGCAGATTTCAAGTGCTGGATCCGCAATGCAGATGTTAAGAGGAGGAAATAAGGTAAGGAGATGGTTTCAGTGAGCATTGTTACACGAACTGGATTTGACAAACCCATTTGGCAGGCCATTTGAAAAGAGGCAAGGGGAACCACTTACTCCCATGAATCTATGTAGACTTGCAATGTACCAGCAATCTTGTGTTGAGCAATAAAGGAGCAAAGCAAAGCTCGGTGGCCACCACATGCAGGAGGCCCCAGTGAACCCCAAACCTATTTTTTTTTCCCTGACATTTTAGCAACTTGCTGGAGACCGGCAAGGTAAGTAGATGGCAGAAGAGCCACAGTAAAAACCTAAAACCCCTCTGGACTCTTCAAGTGATGCCAGGAGTTTCATACACCCTGGGAGCTAAAAGAGCGGCACAGGTGACTGAGTGTCTTGTGAAATATGGATGATCGAGTCAGATCAGAGTCATTGTCTGCCTTTATGATCCACGTCTAATTTTCCATCACATTTACAACACTTAATTCTTAATAGGAAATGCTCCATTTATTTTGACCATCAAAGTATTCCGAATGGCCTCCAGGGTCAACATGGTTTCCATCCTTCTTTCTCCCAAGACACATTATTATTCCTCTTCCATGGGAAAATCACGCTTCAGCTCAGCGCATCAGCTTCTTGCAGACCGATGAGGGAGTTCTCGAGAGGAAAGCAAGCAGCAGGGGGAACTGGGGCACTTCCCAGCCTAAACTCTTCCCCATCTTATGCATGTCTGCTCAAAGGGTATGGCATGAGCTTTGGTGCCAGCTCGCAGGGAGCTGACAGAAAGGCTTGGCTAATCTGAACAGCATTTTGTCCAAAATTCAGACAGATATTGTTACTCTACCTTGAATAGTATAACACCCAGTATTTACATAACATGGCTCACCTGAGGTGATAATCATTGGTATTAATAATTCAGCTCTTATTATTTAAATGTTTAGCATATTTGAACTATTCATATTAGCAGAATAAAGAATACATTGTATTTCAGGAAAATAATATTTATTTCTCCCCTCCAAATCTTTCCACTTGTTCTCATTCACCAAAGACCAACAGATGTACATTTTTACTTCATTGCATTTTTACTGAGGCCTGTTCATTTGTTATATTTTGAAGTCAATGGTTTCACATCTCAGAGAGATTCAGGTTCCTTAAACTGACTTCACAATTTCTTTTACAGAGTTTTTGACCAGGATAAGTTACTTGGCCTCACGAAGACAATATGACAGCTTTGCACTCCATATATATTATGCATTTAAAATAATGCTATAGTAGATAACCAATGGAAAACTGACAATTAAATATATATGTTTAGAAAAAAGAACTATATAGATGGTTACATTTTCTACCAGCCTACAAGTATTGAATATCTAAAGTCATAGCTCTTCATCATTCACCTTTGTAAAGTGCTAATTCCTTTTCTCAATCTCTCAACTTCACAAATCTTCATTATTTACATTTTAATATAAGCCTGACATTCATTCTCGATTCAGAATGGGTTAAGATACGTCAGTAACAGAAGAAACAAAGTATGCTTATACGTGGTAGAAGTAGAGTGAAATGAGTGGAAGAAAAAAAAAAAAAAAAGAAGTTGATCACAGGTGTTTCCAAGTCTATCACATCTGTGAGAAAATGATTTCTTAAAAACTAGAAAATGAGATCAGAGGAAAGTCAAAAATAAATGGAGTCATGGTTAAAAGTATATTGTGGAACAGCAAGGAAAGAAATTTAAGTCATTTCAGAAGAATGAAAAATACATAAATATCAGATATGCAAGGAACAGCCTGAAGAAGAGGCTGCAGATGTCAAAATGGAGAACGTGGACAGTAGAGGAAGAGCACCCTTAAAAGGTCAGTGTTTCTATCTATTGCATAAGTTTGACTTTGCCACATATTTCCCATACTCACAGCGTTTTCTGTGGTATGTGCTGACCTTTTAAGTTTGTCTGGTGTAGTATTTTGTTTTACTTCAGTATTTTTCTTTAAACATTTTGAACTGATGATTTAATGTCTTGTTAGGTAGAGCTCTAGTAAAAATAAACCCCCGCACAGAATAAAAAGAAAAATCAAGAAAAATAACCTTTCTAAACATTTCCAACTTTCACTCTGGATATGGACAGAAGACCACCTCCTCAGAGCCAGCCTCCTGGGGATTACTGGGATAACTTCTCGTTGGCTTGAACAATTGGTTAGAAGAAAAAAAAAAAAAAAAAAAAAACACAAACAAACAAAAAAACACAACAACAACAACAAAAAAAAAACTTTATATGTGCAGCATATCTTAGAACACTGAAAGCTTAAGGGTTGATGTCGGGAAGATGTAAGCCTGTGACCAGTGTGGCACCTAAGTGGTGGGAGCCAAAAGACTTTGTAATGCCAAGCCCTAAAAACATCATGGCCTCAACCGAATAATTTAAGCTCTTTGGGGCCCATTTCTCCTCTTGTGGTCTTATAAAAACCATAAACCCTTTGGGGTAGAAGCTGTCTCTCAGCACCGCCTGACAACACTGCGCCCGTTTGGGGATATGCAGAGTCCCACAGGGTGCACGTGGGACCAAACAGCAGCCCAGTGCTGATCTTTAAAAGGAAGAGGTGAACTTTTTCCCACAGAGCAATGCTATTTGTAGTGTTGGTATTTATGGTCTGGCAGTAGCATTTAGCAAGTTTGACAAAAACTAAATGAATGAACGAGGCTGGAGTTTGCTGTCTGGTTAAAGAGAAATGTTGTACTTCCAACCTGAAGTATTTCTACTTGATGGGGGAAAACAGATTGAAAGACTATAGCCAGTACATGGATTAAATCAGTCAGGAATGTGACCACAGATTATTAATATGAAAAAGCAAAGCAAGTAAACAAGGTAAAAATTAGATAAAAATGGAAGGTCCTATATATTACATCGAGATTTGAAATGATAACCCCATAATCATTTTCCAGAGTTCAAAGTCCACAGTTATTTCCTTGTACAGAAAGGCAGACTGATAATTCACTTACGTCAGTTAAGGTCTTTTTTTCTCTTTACTCTTTCCACAAAGCCCTTCTTGTCACTGGGAAATTCCTTAGACAGCACCAGGCCCTCTTATTCAGAATGAACAAGACACAAAGCTCAACTTCTGCAAAGCACTGCTCATTCAGCAGATATTAATTTGAACACTGAAATCAAAGTGCTGACAAACAGGTCAACATCATTGGAGAAATGTAAGACCCGAGATATACAGCAGTGAAAGGACTTTCACATTTGTACATACCTATGCATGGTTGCTGCATTGTGATGCAGGAATTCTGGAACCAATGTTCTGAGTTTTGTTAATCACAATTTAAATAACCTATTAAAAACGTACCTCGAAAGACAAGGAAGCCTTTCACTTCTCTTATATCTCAAATTTGAATATGCCTTTTTCCTACTTATCAAGGTTGGTTCTACAGGTCTGTATCTATAGATTGAGGTAATTTTACTTATAAAAGCATTTTAAGAAAAAAGCCAAGCATCTTATTTACCCATGTAGGGGATATACAAAACAAAGCACAAATCTCTAAATGTAATAAATCCTGCTTCTTTCAATAGACTGGTTTTACACTCTTGAAAAGCCTATTACATAAGTAAATTGTACATACAGGTACCATGTCAAAGATTAGGAACTCAATATATTTATACTTTGTTAAAGCATAACAATTAAAGAGGGCTCCTGAAGAACTTCAGAATGGGAATCTCCCTAATATTTCTAAAGGTTACAGATGAGTTTGGACGAGGAAGAAATAAACTTGGAAAGAATTATCTGAGGGTCCTGAATATGAAATAATGCTTACAAGACCACATTTTCATATTAAATACACCAATGTTCACTATAAAAATGTAAATACTTTGTGCGCGTTAACAATTATTTCCCAGATACTATTAGATCCCATCATATAATGCTAGCACCTTCAGTTCTTAGAGGTGCTGTGTAACTGTTGTTTCCACTAAGCTAAAACTAAAAAAAAGATCAATGCCTTTGCAAATCAGGCTTTTACATACTTTGCTTTCAATCTTAGCAGATGCATTTTTGAAGATCAGTTCCGACCGGGTACTCATTTGCAAGGGAAATGCCGAACTTGGCATGATTTTAGCTCGATTCATCTTGCTGGGTCATTTCTTCCTATTCTCCCTTTCAGCCTGTAATGCCTCCTTGTTGACTTCTATTCGGTTGCTAGTATTTCAAAGGAGACATCGGTATCTCTTTTAAAGGAATTATCATGATTGTTAATTGGAGCCATTTGCCCTTGTGAAAAATCCACATCCCTGATGCAAGCTCCTCCGTTTCTGACCTCCACCACCTCCCTGTCAAACTGGAATGGAAAACAACTCACTCCTCCATTTAAATCAGCTCCTGCTGTCAGTGACAACCCCCAGAGTTGCACAAGGAACACGAAAGCTGAAAAAATGCAAGACCAATCTGCATGGACCACTGCTGCATTGAACAGTCTTCGCTCAGTTCAGCCTCTCTAATCCGAACAAGGTGAGAAAGATAAAAGACATTCAGAAAAAGCAGAAATCAAACTGAACTACAACATCTGGATCTAAAGTATTTTTTTTATGTCACTGTTGGAGGGAGATATGGGGAGCTTCAGGACTGAGCTGAGACTCACTTTAAAGCCCGCTGAATGGAAAGACCACCAAACTGCAAATATTTTACTAATTGAGTCTTTTCTAGAGATTGGAGGAAATCTTATTCCCGGCTTTCCGAGCAGAGTTGATGTTCTGGCCTGCCTTGAGAAGGATTTATTTATTTATTTATTTACTGAAATTTATGTCTGCTTTATGCACTGTGCATCAGCCTAGAGGCAAACCATTGCAGTTCCTCAAGGAGTTAACTGAGCCACAAGGTGCTCAGTAACATCTAAACTTTCAGGGAGTTCAGACCCTCTCCTGTCACAGGGAAAGCTGAGAATCAAGTACGAAAATGCCTGACAGTCCGTAAGAATCGTCTTTCAAATACCAACTGTACAAAATGCATGCAGTTAGAATGGGTCTTTTTTCTTCCACAGAAGAGTAAGACGTATCTTGCACACTTCTGAGAACAGTGGGTTGGACTGCAGAAATAAATAAATATATGACAGCACAAGGTCTGCTGCCCTAGCAAAAAAATAAAATAAAATAAAATGATGAAACATTCAGGGATCAGCATTTCCCCCCCCAACTACTTACAATCCAAACTAGATATTTCAAGCTGGCAAGTTATACCTCTGAGGACAGAGTTATGAAATAATTTCTCCCCCGGCTTGACAATAAAGTGTGTGTGGGAGAAATGACAGGCAGGATAAATGTGCCTGTCACACAACTAGCAAATTGTAGAATCAAGCCTTAAGCACTGTTAAATAAAATAAATAAATAAATAAAAACAAAAACCCCAAACCTCTGAACTTTTGTCACAGACTAAATGAATTTCTCTGTCTGAGTAATTCCCTCCAACCCGCCTTCCATCCCGCAGATATGTCACGTTGTTTGACATCTGATGTTAACTTGACAATCTTTAGCTGAATATTAGGGTGTGGGGTTTTTTTTTTGTTTGTTTGGGGGGCCGGGGTGTTGTTTGTTTTAATTCCTTATGACAGTTAGTTTGTCATGTTGTGGGAGTTAGGGAGAAGAAATAAAGGATGGAGGAAAGGCAATTTTTGACCATGTACAGGCAATACCCCTCTTCCTCCTTCCTGGGACACCCAACATTTGAAAACTTCTTTTGTAGTTAATGATGGACTACAGATGGTGAACTGTGAAATTATCAACAGAGGGTTATCTCAAAGAGAACAAATCTGAACAGAAACTCTTCATCATAATTAAAAAAGAAAACAACAACAATCCAACAACAAATGAAACCAATGACATGATGGTCCCCTTGTGTCTACCACGGGCTACATTGGGCTAAGAGCTCATCCCTAAAAGCTCTGCATGTGCAGTTGCTAATGCATGGGAAATGTGATTAACTGACTGAGAAAGGCCTAGAATTACTCTCATTCTGACTAGATTACTGGATAATTAGATTGGTGGCACTCTTCCCTTACTGGGCTGTCAGATTAAATCCTGCTGTTTTTCTTCAGATAACTGTCATGTTCCACAATAACAAACAGGGACTGACACCAAGTGCTTTTCATGTTCAAAGGATGTAAATGCCTTTTCTACCTCTGGTGGACCAAGAGAAAAAAATGCCCAGTGCACTTTCTATTTCATTGAAAATGTCATTAAATTTGATTAAAACATACCTACTTGATAAATCTGGTCAGAAACATTTAATTTCACTTGATAAATGGAAATCACAAGGCTTTGAATACTCATCTGGCCGATTACTTAATGGAAGGGCACAATTGAATTATACTTTAAAGGGGGAAAGAAGGAACATTTCAAAGTTCTGCCCACACAGAAACAAGTCTCTCTTTTGCACGCTCTTCTTTGTGTCTGCTCAGTTCAAGAAAGGACCTGGTAGGTATGCTAGGATCTTCCACATTTGCTTGGTGTGGGAAGGGAAAACTTGTCATATTCCTGAATTCCCAAGAGTGGTACTGCACTACATGTTGTAAAAACAATTAACGGGTAGATTTATGGTATTGGGTTCCTCTAGTCTCTCCTTTAAGATACATTAACTCTTGTTATCTGACCAGATAGGCAAGTTGAATTATCAGTTCCCAAAATGCACAAATAATGTTCCTATTGTCAGTTACTGTCATATCTGAATATCACAAGTTTGACTAAAAAACAAACAAACAAAACCTGGAGAAGAGCTGAATCTTCTAGGATTCAATTGTGTCAGTCAGTATAAAACAAAACCTGGTCTTCACTGATACTGCGAGGCCTTAATGCTTTCAATTTTTGCTGCCCCTTTTTCTGCTTATGTAAAAGCTGAGATTTTCCCACTGAGGCTTTCTGGAAGATATCTGTTATCACAAGATTTGTGCTAAAATTACAAGGCCTGGTAGGAATTGGTTTATTAATTTTTCTTTAGTGTAAATGAAAATCTAAATATATTGCAGCACTTTTAATTCTAAACCAAAGAACACCAACTCAACCAGAGGTCAAAACCCTGTCTTCATTTGGCAAATCCACTGACTTCAGCAACAGCTTTTCCTGAGTAAGTTCTTCAACCTCAGATAAAATGAGTAAAACACCAGTCATCTGCTTAACAGGATCAATATGTTTAGTTTCTCTTGCCAAAGTGATCACTAGATGGGAAAAGTCTTCTGAAAGACAGCAATGGGCACAGATGAAACCCAAACCAAAATCTTGATTCAGCTGAAAATAGTGGTTAGTCTCCCACTGTCCTGAGCAGCCCTCTCCCAAAAGCACCCCCCACACACATTCTTCCAGCCCCAATAGCTCAAAAGGATTCATGCTATCTCTATTGACAAGACTACTAAAATACTAAGCCTTAATGTACAGGGTTTATTTTATTGTTTCACAACATAAGTGAAGCACCCACACATGTGTGTACTGACCAGGTTTAGAGCAGTTCCTGATAGCAGAGAGGGGCATGCTAATGAGAAGACAGCAATGCTACTCTCCACCAAACACTAACAGCTTACAATGAATTTGAGAGATGGCAGAGAAGGGATTCTGTTGTAGTGTGTATTTCCAAACCATAAATGCATAAACAACCCTCTCTCATCCAAGACATTTTACTGCTGCAGTGCTATTTCTTTCCCGTGGATTTCAAGAAAGATGCTAGTTTGGAGTGAAGCACAAAAGATTATTTTAGACAAACCATTATTTTTATCCCTTACAATACTGCCGTGGTTGGATTCTTTCTACAGCTAGTTAATAAAGAGAAAGTTTTCTGTACATCTGCTCTCACTGGCAAACTTATGCAACATGATGAAAAATGGGTCTTTTGAAGTTTGCACAAGAAAGAAGAGATCGAAGCTGAAGGAAAGGTGGAACATCTCTGATAACGCATGTCAGGATATCGAGAACATTTGAAGCTACAAAAATGTATGCACATTTCTTCCTATTCCCTTTTTTTCTGCTTTCTTATGACTTTAGACTTTTCAAAATTTATTTTAAACTGGAAGAGTAGTTTAAACTTGCATGAGAGTATTTCCCTATGAAATAGCAAAGGAACAGAGATATAAACAGCAATAGCAATGAAGCTGAGAGCATATAAGCAGCTAAAACTATAAATATAGAGAGCAAAAGCTAACGTTAAGAAATAAAACTGTTATATAGTCTGCATTTACAACAGTAATGTGTATTTTTCATATCTGATATGCATAATAGTTCCAAGGACTTGCAACAATAGTTGGAATAACAAGCTTAGACATCTCCATTTCACTAACTTGATTATCTACAGAATCTTTTATTTTATTTATTTATTTAGACTAGAAACGAATCGTTTGTCTTCTCGCTTATGGCTGAAACAGAAACACCTTTGAGTGAAATTGAACTGGCTGATTTACAGCACCCATCAACATCAACCAGCAAGCTGGGATGTGGAGTTAGTGACATTACCTAAGGACAACAACACAGGGATTATAGCAGGTTGTTAGTACTAAAATTTAACCAAAACTCTCAAATCAACTCTTTCCAGTCTCACAGACTGTGATAGATGGTACGCATTTTGGGAGTCTTTCTATAAGGTGCAACAAAAGGGAAAATGTTTGTGCATACATTCTAACTTCTTATCTTTATGATAGAAGTCAATCTGAAGCAAGAATGCCAACTAGAGCACACAAAGGAGACCTTGCCAGTCCAATGTGTCTTTTGAATGCTATAGAGAAGTCCCCAACAATTAAGGCCCACGTGTCCTTACCAGAGAAGTGTAAAACCTCAAAAAACTATTCACTTCAACAGAGTCAGGCTGGTATATATTCATCGACGCCATGATTTATCACACACCTTCACCCATTCTGATCCCAGAGCTACAACATTTCTTAGAAAAATATGCACAAGAGAATTGCTGGTGGGCCAGAAAATGGTTGGATAGTTCTGGGCTACTGGATATAAATACGACCTGATCACTACTCAGTGGTCTTTTAATAACTGATTCTTCATCTAGAAAGAGGAGGAAAAAGTATTTTGGACTACTTGACAGAAAGAAAATAGCATTTGTTTAATGTCGCTGAGGGAATTGGAATGTCAGAAAGTGACCCACGAGAGATGGATTAGCATGAAGTTAATGCGGACATAAGTATAAATACATTATTCACCTGCCTGTGCTGCTTATCAAACGGATAGATACATGAGTACGCAATACAGTACTCCTAAAGCATTGCCTAAAATTTGAAACACTCTGCTTTTCCATAATTGCACTCTAACTCTTCCCCTTTTGAGGCTGCCTCTGAAGGAAGGCTGTTGCAGCAGCCTTCTCCATTTCTTCTCCATTTCCTGGCTTTCATCCTTGGGCTTGTTCAGGAGGCAGCACTCCAGTGCTCGCTGCGACAGAGGCCTTCTCTGATGAGGACACCTGTCCAACATGAGCTGAACAGAAACCACCGACACCTCTCACAGTGCCTAACAACTCTCAGATGTTAATATCGTTCGGCTAATATCGAGTGGGCTGCTGACTGAAGCCAGCATAGGAGGAGTAGGAGGATTTTAATCCCATTTGTACATGTGCTGGGGAGTGAGAGCTCTTCAAGCTGAAGGGCTATCATCCAGTCCCTTCACAAGGACTAAATGCACTAAAACAATGATGTGAATAGTATCCACCACTTCACGTACTTTGGGTGGCCTTATTTGAACAAAAGGTTATTCATGCTGTTATGTTACGAGGATCCCTAAAACCTCATTAGTGGCAATGAAGCAGATCCAGTGGCAGTAATAAACTCCGGTTTAAATTAGAAACAGCTACATTTTGCACGTTCACCTGCATACGCACGATCTGTTTGCTGATAACCCAAAATGACCAATTTGTTAAAGTTTACATAACTTAAAGAGGAAAAAAAAATAATAAATAACTTCTGTATCTGGAGCAATAAATCCTTTATTTGGCATGCAGTTGAGTCATTGCCCTAATCATTAAGGCAGAAGTAATTAAACCAGCGCTTCATATACCTTTGGAGAAAATTGCACGTCAGGGTGAGACATGGGAGAGCCGAAGTAGGCTCACATTTATTTGCAGTGTGTGGTCACTGCTGTGAAAAAGCATACAGCTTACAAGAGTCACTCACTTTTTAAATATTTCCAGCTTGAACGCTGACTGCAAAACATCACTGCTAAGCTTGTATTCAAAAGGCATGGCATAGTAAAAGTTCTCTTGAAACACAAAAGGAATGTTTTTTTTTTTTGTTTACAACACCCTTCTCCCTCTCTTTACTCTACTGAGAAAAACACTATGTACTGTAAACCCAAATCAAGTCAAGTTTGCTTTCCTCTATGAAGATTTCTATTTCGACATCACAACTGCTATTAACTTCAAAGGAAGCTGACGGTTCTCCAGTTATTAAGTTAAAAGACGGCCAACTTTCAGCTGGAGTCATTGCAAATTAATTGTGCCTTTCAAGGCCACATTAGGTCATTTCCTGAGCTGATGGTAATAAATAGCCCTTTCCATAATGTAAGAACAAATGAGTATAGAGAGGCTGTCCTGATGTGAAAAAATGAGGACTGGGCTGGGCTCAGAGTAATGGCATACGGCAGCCTGCCCGAGCAGCCTTCACTGACATCCCACCTAAAACCTGAATCTGCATCTTGATGTACCATGAATTTTGACACACGTGCAAGCCAGCGTGCCACAGAAAGGCACGATCTGACTGCACCTCTTCTCCAGCCCTGTTTGCTTTTTCGTTTTACGTTTTGTCACACGTATCGGAACAAGTCACCTGCCAGCTGTGGGACAGAGCCAGCAGACTGCAATCAAAGCAGCCCAAGGTCAGCAGGTTTGCTCTTACAAGCTTGATCCCTACCATGTCCTCACCTTTGAGGGGCATTTCGTTATTAATAGGAATTCAGAAAGAAATGGAGCTGGCGGGAATACACCATGCAAACAAGCATTTAGCTGCTGACATTTTCATTTCTTTGCTGAGTAATTTGCCACAGTCTTGTGAAAACATTAGTTAACAAAGAGCCTAAAAACACAGGATTTTCCTTTCTTACTAAACTATTCTAGTGGCTTCATTTCTTCGAATGCAGTGACTTAATGGTAAAGTATTTCCCCAAGCTGCAGGCAAAATCCTGCCCAAATCTGGCACTGCATAAAGCTTGTGCAACCCTCTTTCTCTGCATAGAGATGGCAGTGAGGACACCCCAAAATCCACATATAGGGCCGGTCTCCTGCATGCCAGGTACCCCATATCTGTCAGCACCTGCAGTCTCCCACCTGGATCTTTTCATCTATCTGCAGCAAGGGTTGCTCTTTTCTCTTGACTTGTACAGGACCCAGTAGAGTCATGGTCCCAATCCATTCCCACTCCAACACAAATATTAAAGTCTCTGTGGTGTCCATGTTATGTTCAGAATCAGATGACACATGATGATGCAGAGCCAGTTTTTTCTGGAAACAGGAGCAAAATGTCTGGGAATTTCAGCATTAACTTCAGCAAAGCCACCATTTAACCCAGGACCACAGCTCATATTGCAAGCTTAATAGCAAGTCTGTGCTGGGTGTCTGACACCTGCCTCTCATTATGGGAACAAATATTTCCCCTCTTGCATTTCTGCTTTTATCTCCTGAATTCCCCAATATCTGTGCTCTACACTGGTTAAGTGAATTTCAGTGAAGAAGGCACAAATTAATTCTCATCATTAGCAATTATTATTACCGACTTAGTATACAAAAGAAGAACGAAATAAAACAAACAAAAACCAACAAAGACCAGAATCCCTGACCAACAAATTAGCTCAGGATTAATTTAAAACAAAATGTGTTTGATAGTAGGTTTTTGCACAGTTCCAGAAAATCAAAGCTATTGATAAGCAACCATTTACAATAGGAATCAACTTTTTTTTTTTTTTTCTTTGTACAAAAGAAGGAAGCCTGAGAGAGAGCAAGGTTCCTCCACAGATTAAAGATTAAACAGCAAGCACTACAGCACACAAGCTATTAGTAAGAAAACAAATACAGTCACACAGCCCATTGCATTCTGAATGAGTGATGAAAATGCAGGTCTGTAAGAATATTTTGTGGATTACCCCGTCTTCACCCAAACCAGAAAAGGCCATTAAAGCGTGGGGCACAATCTGACTGCACAAGGTCCCACAGAGACTCAGGGCATCTCCAGCAGGACACAGGAGATCTGGGTTCACAGCCCTACATCCCCGATACTTAGCAGGCTAGAGCTTTAGTGTCTTGCACTGCCCCAATGACTATTCAATTATTCATACAAGCTGGAAAAGGTCTGGGTGAAAGAGAATGCAAAAGGCTTCTTTCAAGAGAGCCAATAATTTGAAGGGGGGCAATCACCTGGCATGTAAGAGACCCTCCTTAAAGCCCTTGCTTCAAATTATAGACTGACACAGGATTGAACCCAAGTCACCAAATCCTAAATGAGTTCTTTGAGCTCTGAATTATTAACGGTTCTGAAGGAAAGGGATTCTTTCACTAATAAAATTCATTTTGGAAGCTGTATTTTTTTTTAGTCTCAGCACATTTCAAAAACTTTTTTTTTTTTTTTTTAAACAACAAGAACAACCACAACAAAAACAAAAACACATTTTCACCACCGTATTATCTACCATTATAAGTGGCAAAGCAAGGTGAGGTTAAGTGATCCATTGAGATCCATGATGAAGGGTCCTACACTGCCATAAGAGATGTAAAACAAGTTTTTGAAGTCCAGCAAGAAGGTAGAAATATTGAAAACTGATACAGAGCCTACATAAATTGAAGTCTCATTGATTCAGCACTCAGAAAATTGCACTTGGAATGACTTCAATGGAGAAATGAAGTATTAAAATGTTTCAGGTCTTGATAAATATAATTTCTTCGTGAAAAATAAATTCAACTAACATACTTCAACAAAGAATATAACACTCAGGTGATAGATTAATATACATGATCAGGATAAAGATAATTTGTTCACACAACACAGTGCAAGATAAATCAAGCAGGCTGAGTATCCTCTGCCATGTTGAAGTCAGAGATAACTGCTAATATATCAGCATATGTTATTTATCATAACACTCATATATTTCATTTCTGAAAGTAGCCACTCATTGTCCTTTACAAGCATTTAGTCATTTCCATTGCTTCGGGATCTTAATATTCTGGTTATCATAGAAAATGCATTATGGCTACTACACAAATCCTTTGCAATCACAGTCAATTTTTTCTGAAAATGGAAAGAATAGCAGTGATATAACCAAGTGAACCTTGAGGAGCTCAAAGTCCCAAGAGACCTGTGCAATGCAGACAATTAGTTTCTGCCTACTGATAATGTTTTGCAGGCAAATGCACGGGAATCAAACAACAAAAAAATCCCCTTATAAACAAAGAAAATGGATAACAACTCTGAAACGGGCAAACCGCAAAGCACGGCAAGAAAATACAAAACAGAAGAAGATCTTGAAATCGTCAGATCTTGCCTGTGTTTCACCGCTGTAAGGTCTCTCCATTTACTTCTACCCATTGACACGTGTCCTGCACTGACATTTCAAAAACAACGCAAAACAAAGCGGGTTTATTTGCAATAGGTATCTTTCATTATTTATTAGCGTATAAACCACAAACTGCTATGTAATGCATTCGCTACAATCGGAAAAAAATACTTTTTATTGCAGTCTGAGTCATTTCCTATTTTCTTCCATTACTGAATAATAATTTAACGCAGTAAACAAATATACACTCATTAAAGTTTCTTAGTAGACTAAAGCTTTGAGTCATTGCTCTGGCAGAATTTACCTCTCCAAGCTCTTACAAGTGCTTTGTGAGCAATCTTACTCAGGTAATGAATACAGCACACGAAGATAAAAAATATATCCTCTGTGTTTCAGCACACTGAAAATCCTACCATGAGCTGCAGGAGAGCTTTAGACTCATCAGGCTTCACTCATTTTGGAGTCTTCCTCTGGACACTGTCAGGCTGGAAACCAGTAATGCCATCACCAGCCAAAGCTGGACCTATGCTATGTGGATCCCTACTGGAAGACCTGCTAATTAGCACACAGCACTGGGAGGCAGTCTTGGGTCCACGGTGGCCATAAAGATGTTGGAGGATAATGCAGTGAACAGCATACAACAGCCCTAAAATTACAGTAAGTGGTTCAAAAATACCTCGTGCCTGCCTTGACGAAGCTGAACACAAGCCAGGGTTCAAGGCAGCCATCTTGAGCTTCAACATGGAAAGCAACCAGCTTTGCGGGGCCTGGATCTAATCTCAAGAGCAAGATTGCATGAGTAAGTGCTGAAAGCATAGAAATTGAGAGAGAGGATAACAGTTAACTTTTGGTAGGAAAGGGAGAGGAAGAAGGAAAAAAAAATCAGGTGCTGTTCAAGATGGCACATGACAAACCACAGAAAACCTGAAGGAATTCGGCCTTCTCCAAAGGGTAAAGGAGAAGGCATATCCACACACCTCTCATTCAGATCTGTGGTTTGTTGTTTTTTTTTTCAGTGTTACTGTACACAGAGAATAACACTTTGGTTTAAGCAAGCTTTTGGTCATTTATGACGGCCACCATTCACGACGCTCCCAAAGGGCTGAGAGCTGCAGGTGCTGAGTCCAAGCCAGACCTGCTAAGATAATCACCAGCATGTGTCCTGCTTGGGGTTTTAAAAACCAAATACAGAAACACTGCATAACCTTGTCCCAAGACAGACACCAACCAGGAGTCTGAAGGATTAAAAGGACACCCGAAAACCGGGAAGCAACAGATGTCAGCCTGTGGCACAGACTATTAAAAATCCTGATTTTAAAATCACAAGTTAGAGAACAAATTCTCTTGTCCTAAATATCTATCTAGAAGATTTAAGCATATATTGCAGCAGACTGGGTGAGAGGGACAAACGTGGCCCAGCCTGGGTTGCTGAAGCTAGCCAGCATCCCTGGCTTGGGAGGCTGGGCTGCAGAATTATGTTGGAAGGGATAGAAGGAGTCACACCTAAAAAAAAAAACCCTCATGAGCAGAGCTGGGAAGCCAGGCAGCCCCAGCAGCACAGCTCCACACGCCCTTCCCCTGTAGCATGCTTGTAGGAAAGCTGCCGAGGAGGAATCCTCCTCCAACACTGGTAGGGGAAAAAAAAAAAAAAAAGAAAAAAAGAAAACAGAATAGGCCAGACAGTCTGGCACAACTCTGTTTTTCCATACGGTTCCAGCAAAGGGTTTTGAAGCCACGATGCACTACCACGCCGCAGCACGGCTGTCCTGCGGGCAGCCCCAGTGGGAGCGCGTCCCTCCGGTCCCTATGGCCGTGGTGGGAAGGGAGGTGCTGTGCTGCCAGCTCCAGTGGGCACTGCAGCACCAGGGCAGAAACCACAGCCAGAAGTGCCTGCCACCAGCTCCATCAGTGCCACAGGTGGGGGCCAGCACCCAGCAACCCCCCTGCGACTCCCTTGGTCCTTTGGCAGCCAACTTGTTTTGCGCAGAGGAACACGGAGCCTCCCTCTGAGCCACCTACTACAAGCGAATGTGGTATCGATGCTGCAGCAGATAGTGATCTTCTCTCAATTCTGATTTATTTTAGGTTTCTTGCTGCAGGGTTAACACGTCTAGCAGGCTGAAAACACAGGCATGCACAGACACCGTCATGTAGAGAGTGAGATTGGTGGTGCTGGGGAAGTTTGGGAGCTCTCAGGGTTTTTTCTATCAAGCGTCTGGGAGTGGTTATGTCTCAAATCAGCCAGAAATGAAGCTGAGGCACCCCTTCCCCTCTCCCTCAACTCACAAAAAAAATAAAAAAAATTGACTTTTCCAAACTGTAATCAAAATTTGTTCAGCAGGTATTTTAGTGTCTGGAACTAGAAGAGACTGGGGAGGAAGGAACAAGCCGGTAAAGATAAGGAGGGAAAGCAGAAACAACAGGATTTAAGAGGGAGGAGGAGGTTCGAGCTGGTTTTGCACATTTCAAAATATTTTACATTCTAAGATAGGGCTCCAAAGCTCCAGATGGCACAGAGGTCTACAGTGATACTCTCCACCAGGGTAATCTACAGCACTGATATAAAAACACTGAGGGAAGAAGACATGTTGCAGCCAACCATTATACAACAAGCAGATATCCAATTGTTTTTTTTTTTTTTTTTTCTTGTTCAATTAAAAAACAAAAATCCTGAGAACTCAGAAACTGCCAACCTTCTACTGTGACAAGTGGCTCCAGAGACTTCTGAGCTCATTTTTGAAGTTCTTGTTACTTTATCATTTTTTCTACTTCCCCCCTTCTTCAGCCTCCCGTCTCTCCATTTAATTACATAGGTGTCAATGAGGTTGATTAGAGCACAGTTTTTGGGAGCCAGGGGACTGTTGTGATAGCACATCTAAGGAGAGACAGCCCAGATGAGAATCTCTTATAAATAGCTACAATTTGGGAAAAAAAAGAATAGTTAAGAAAGGAGGCCAGAGGAACAAGGCATCTTATATACCATGGTATGTACTATACCATGCCATACTTAGTGGGTCCTCAGCCCAGACCCTATCCTAAGAGAGACAACAGCAGAAACTAGAATGAGAAAAAATAACTCCATGATAACATTAGTCACACACAAATCATTGAAGTGATACTCTGCAAAGAATCCAAAACATAGGCAACATTTTTTTCTTCTCCATGCTTTTAACTGCTACTCTAGACAGTACGTGTAGGACTTTTTAAGGATATATTGGGAAGGGGTTTCATGCCAAAAGGCCATCACGCATCCAGAGCTGATGTAAATACAAAACAGAGTCTGCACTCTAATCTACTCATAACAATAGAGGCAAAAGACAATCCAGTATTTCCATTTAACCTTATAAAATAATCTACTTGCTCTATTATCTCTTTTTTTTCCTACAATGGCTGCATTATTTACAACATAAATTAAAGCAACATATTGGGTCTGGATTCTCGATTCCAATGTGCTATTATTCCTATAGCCTAATCTACTCTCACTGGTCTGTTTTACATTTTTCAAGATGTACAAAGCAGCTTGAGTCTAAATACACATGAAACTCACTGATGTTGTGTCTACATTCACATTTTAGTGTAAATCAGGAATGTGTCTTTGATGCAAATGTCCTAATTGTTCCCATTTGCCACGTGCTGGTTCGCATTACAGAATAGTTGGCGGAGCACACAGATTCAGCTCTTTTCAGATTAAATTTACCCAGAAGATGAATCCAGGACTACACCTGATGTATTTCCACCACTAACAGGCATGCAGTCCAGACTAGAACTAGCCCAAAATAAAGCCCTGCTGAAATGCATATGGTGAAAACCAGTTTTGCAGCACTTTTTCCTCTCCACAGGTCTGCTCCCATTAGTCCATACTGCTTCTTACCACAGATGTAACCCCAACACCAGACTTTGGCAAAGCTCTACAGTTCTCAGCCCAGTACACAATGCACAGCTAAAAAAAAAAAAAAAAAAAAAAAAAAAAAAAAAAAAAAACATTTTTCACTGTTAATCAGTTTAACATGATTATGCTGATCTAAAGGTGAAGCAAGTGAATGAGGAAGTCAGGATAAGAATCACTTTGGTCCCCTTGCCTCACTCTGCCATCAGTCTTAGCAGCAACGTACATGAAGGTTAAACACAATATTGTTCAGTCCTCACCAAATCTAGAGAGGCTGACTGCTCAGTACTGCTCAGGTCTGGATGGAAACGTTGAATGCTTCAGAGCATCAGTTAAAAAAAAAAAAAAAAAAAAAAAAAAAAAAAAAGAAGATTACATGGATCCTGTTGCTAAAAACCTCTTAATGTTTTCTGTGGGAATCCTAGGAGCTATTTCCAGAGACTCACTTAAGTATTTATACTCTTCTGGTAGCGTGAAACAGGATTGACTAATAATTTCATTTTATTAAAAAATAAATAAATAAATAAAAATATTTGGAATTTTTATTTTTATTTTTTATTACTGAGGAAAAAATAGTTTTCACAATGAATATGACCTGAAAAGTACCAAAAATATAGAATCATAGAATTGTTAAGGTTGGAAAAGACCTCCCTCCAAGTTCATCTGGTCCAACTGTCCCCCTACCACCAAAATTACCCACTAAACCATGTCCCCAAATATCACATCCAATCTTTCTTTTCACTTTGAACCAGAGCTTATAGAAATGCCATCTTTGTCACCATTAACCAAGAGCTCCTTCCTTCATAGTCATGGCAAATGTGCGTGCTGCCCAGAATAATGAAAAACAGACTCACTGGACACAAGTTGTAGGACATTTAGTAGCATTTGAATGATCAAAGTCAGCTTAAATTAGTGAAAAGCAACACAGCTGAACCTAATCCTTGATAAAGATAGCAAGCAAAAATATTTGCTATCCACAAGTCAAAAAAGCAGCATCTCACCACCTTTGGGGTGGGGAGGGTGGGGGGAATGGGGAGCAGCTCTTTTTGACAAGGCTTTTCCATGTCAAATACTGTACAAGGACAACATGAAACAAAGACCACAGAATATAATTAAATACTTGGAAGTAACCTCAAGAAACCTCAACCTACCAAGTCATCCTTCTTTCTATATAGGAAGTGGTTTTTTTTAATGCTCTTAGGAGCATATCTTGCCTAATTAGCCAATTCCATGCCATAATTACATTAACATTGTGTGTTTTCTGGCAGTTTTACTATAAAGGATTTGCAAATATTCAAGCATTCTTTCTGCTTTTGATCTATGTGGGTTCTCTCCCTCCAACTCCTCCACATCTCTATTTGCCTTCACAGAATGGAATGAAGGATTTTTTGAAACTATATCCAAGAAAACATTTTCATTGTGGTAAATTATGGAAGAAAAAATATACTAGTAAAGCACTGTTTCAGGAAAAAAACTTTTTTTTTTTTTTTTTTTTTTTTAAAGGTTGAGCAACAAAGCAGGTGCACTGGGGAAAAACATATATGCTGGCTTTGCAGAATCGAACGGAAAGTCCACTTTGTTTTATTACCATTTCAAGACATTTAAAAACTTCAGTATGAGAGGAAAAAAAATAATCCAGACTTTGCTTGCATATTCTTCAGGAAATTCCCTTGTTAAAGCAGACCAGTGGAGACTCTCTCTTGTTTCTCTTCCCCTCTCCTCCCTTTTGAAAGGACTGTTGTGATCTTGAAAACATAATCTGGGAAGAAACATCTGGCCTTCACTTTTTAATTACATTTCAATCATCTGAAAGGTTTTCCTGGAGGTAGACATACCTACAAGGGCTTACTGTCAAAAAGTACAGGGCTGCTCTATAAATGGATCGACTGTAATGGTGAATTTGGGACCAATCTAAATAAATAAGATCAAGCCATGTAAAACTTCCTTCTCAGAAGCAGTGATTGCTCACAGGCAGATTGCTAGTTTTTGAACCTGACAGAAGCACAGCGAGGGGCAGGGCAGGGAAATCTTCCGGGGAAAGACAGAGCCAGGAAAAGGAGGAGTGTCCAAACCTGGCAGTGGGGGCACCCCAGCCACTTGCCTCTGGCCACTGCCCAAACCTTTGCAAACAGGGAGCAAGAGCAGTCCTTTTTAAATGGCACAAGCAGCGCCCTCCCTGCCTTCATCTTTAGATGAAGACGGAGGGGAGTAGAGCGTGGCAGGGCCAGCAGCGGGGCTGGAAGCCAGGCAGCCGCGCAGGTGGGCTGGAGCAGCTTGCCTTGCGGCTGGTACGTGCTTCCTGAGCCTCCCCCATCCCAGGTGCCGACACTCTGGAGACCACGCGGGGGGAGCAGGAGAGCTGCCAAGTACAAGGTGTTATCCTGGACACTAAAATGCCTTGCTACGGCTCTGAAGCACGCAGTAATGTAGATACGAGAGGATAAGGAATTCACAATTTGTTCGGGCTATGATCCAGCAAAAAGCACTTAAGCAGGTGTATCACCAGCTCCACCACACATGGGAAGCTAGCGTCCAGCTTAACAACAGCAGGATCTACAACATGCTATGGGAGGAGGATCACTTTGAGAAAAGCCCTTTTCCTCTTCCCTTCTATCCATTTCCAAATTTCATGTCAGCCTGGCCACGGTATCCCCCTAACGTGCAATGGAAAAGCACCAAGGAACAACTGGAGAGAAGTGCTGCTCTCTTTCTCTTCACTAATATATACGCTGCAGTAACTGAAGCCAAGAACAGAGCTGCTCTGCACTATGTTCTGCACAGACAGAAAGCAAGGAAGTGCCCTAAAGAGAAAATTATCAGACAGAATAACAGCTAGAGGGAGGAACAGAAAGATGGCAAGAAGAAATGAGTTGGCCGGTATCACACAGCAGACCAGCAGCAGAACACAGAGTAGCATCCATATGAACCCAAACTTGAGCCCAGTAGGCTATATTGCCTCCTAACCAAGAGGATAAGTGCTATCCAGTGCATCATCCATGCCCCAGCAACGTGGAGAGAAGGACTGAGATCTGAACTATCAGGCTAAGATACTGCTCCTGTACTCTACATTACATTACATACTTGAGAGTATTTTTGATGCAACATATCTTATGCCACAGCTCTGAATCCTGCCAAGCATTTTACCACTTACTTAAAAAAAAAAAAAAAAAAAGTCCTCTCCCTAGATCTCTGTACATATATATATAATATATATAGGTATATGTACATATTTAGATACTAAATCTAAATAATGTATCGACCAGAGAAAGTAGTTTTCCCCTGCTCTTTCCTTTGTCATTATATGAATTTGCTGAGGTTATGTCTCAAAGGACAACTATCAGTAACAGACTGGTAAATAAATGTTTCATCAGCACCCCTTTTAAAGACCTTTGCTCACATTGTCTCTTGCTGGTAAGGTCGACCTGACATAAACCAGTTCTCAGCAGGCATCTCCCAGCTTTCAAAGATGAAACAGAACTTAAGCTCTGCAGTTGATAAAGCACCTTGTGTCAAAAAACAGTGCTTTGTGACTTTGGCCTCGCAGTGAAATCTCAAAGATCGGTTCTGAAGTGATGTAATTCACAAATTATCTTTGTTCTTTACTGCGTTTAGACTTCATAGTGGCAAATAAAGAATACCCTCTCAATTAACAGAAAATCATGACAAGTTAGAAAAATACATACGGGTAACAAAATGACACTGGGGATTACTTCTACATTTTCATTTTCCTTCCTCGCTACAGGTAATTAGCTACATGGAAATAGTTGATGCAGTTCTAAGTAGCCTAAGGCACGATAAACAAAAAAAGTAGTTATATCTCCCACATTGATTAGCAAAACAAAACCCAGTAATCTCAATTGTTTGTTGTTCCTAGGCGGCAAGAAACAGGTTTGACTTTTCTTGTCCAAAATAGATGTGTGCCAACCCTAAACCTGTCCTCAGCCATATTCAGGGGATGGAGTTTTCCCAGCTTTTACATCTTGTGTGGGCTTTCTTTCGTTTATACAGCCTTCAGTCAGATACACAAGAACTTTCAGTCCTGTGCTAGCTACACAGCCCACATTTTCAAAGCTATTTTCTAAGAAGGAGCAGCTCTGATCGTATAACACCCTTGCAATGTGATCCTGCCAATATTCATATTCAGTGGCTTGAGCTATGGTGGCAAAACACTCCATGAACCTACTGCTGCTCATCCAGTAGGCTCGGACTTGGCAGTGATGGCCACTGCTGGCAGGCAGAGCACTTGGCCCAGTCCTGCCATAAAAGAAGGCCAGTTGGGGTGTGTGTGTGTGGTTTCTTCACTGCACTGATTAATTTCAGCAGCTTAGTTGATATGTGATATTTATGGATTAGAGGCAAAGATGGGAAACATTTACTTATATTTTAAAACCACCGAGCCTTAAATATGGGATGAGAAAACACAGAAGGAATCCTGGCTCAGTGGGCAACTTGCTTTTGAAACTGCTGCAGCCAGGGAAAGGCATGCCTTTGGGCAAGATTTATTCTTCTGTACTCGGGGACCACTCAAAAGTAGAACCCTATCATACCCGTTCCAAAAAAAACTCATGAAGAATCAGTCAAGAAGCCAAATTGCTTCATTCCCTCTTCTGCTTCTGCTTTGGAAACCCAGCTGCACACAGGTGATGCATTTCATGGCAGGGCATGAGGGAATGGTTGCACTGAAGAAAGGGGACCAAGCAGGAAATGGAGGCTGAGCCAAGCTCTGAATGACCAAATTGCATAGCTGGGTCCTTCAGCTGAGGACAAAGGAGGTGGTTCTGATTGATATCAGACAGAGAAGCTCATTTGGCCCCAAAGGGGGACACACACATACCATCTATCTTACTAACCATCGGCTTCATGAAAGACACCATGAACAAGGCCCAGGATTGAGGTCTCTGGAACATTTCTGGGAATAAACTCTCTAGGAATAGAGAGGGTCCTTTCCACTTCAGAGAGAACAAATGTTAAGAAAGATACGGAAAGCATCTCTGATATTTAAACTAACTTTGCTACTTCAGAAGCACTGAAGATTTGAAGCAGGGTAACACTGCGGGAGGCTTGGTGCTTAAGTTCTGTAATGCCCATTTGGATTTCCACAAAGGAAAATCCTGTCAACAGAAATTTAAACACACTCGCACAAAACATACAAGATAGCAAGACACAAAGAAGCTCGTAATGCTGGAATTACGCCAGCACCATTGCCATCTGCCTTTTTTGCTACCATAAGAGGAAAACACACATGAAACACTTATCCTGGGCCAGAGAGCCGAAGTACTGCAGGCTTCTCTGAGGGCAAGGAAGCTGGTACAGAGTTGCTCATCAGAGCATGCCAGGGCTGAGCAGCCATGAGGGCTAGCTAGCTTCTAGATGCACAGCATTTTGGAGGGGACACAGAGCCAGAGTCCAACCATGGCAGGCTCAGAGCCACGCAGCGGTGACACGGCCCAGACATGGCAGCTGGCTTCCATGCTGCAGCCCCAGGCCTCCCACCACACTTCCAGCCATCAGCAGCACTCCAAATGGAAATGCAGTTATGGGAATTTGTTTCATTAGCCTTCTGCACAAACATTTATACACTTCCTTCACACTCCTTGAATCTTAAAAAAGGAGCTACTGATTCTAAAGGTCACTGGCATCTCTCCCTTCTCCTGCACTGGCCAATCCAGTGTCAGACGAGCTAGCAACACCTTTATTTTCCTTCCAAATGAGTCTCTGGCTTCTAAAAAGAAAGGAAAGTGACCAAGATGGGATTCTTCCCTAAAATCCCCATGGATGTTTGTTTTCTCTGGATGATTGTTTGCCTACGCTTTAGCTGGCGGCCTGGCTGTGTGACCCTCCCCCTCGGCACCTGGGAAGCACATTGTCAACTCTGGAAGTGTTTATTCTCTGTAGATTAAACAGCATTTGCTGGATGGTGATCACACAAAGTTGTAAAAACAGATGGACAATGATCTGTCCAGACTTCCAGAGCTCACCATGAGAAGGCTACTTACATAAAAACATTTTGCTGAAGGATCAAAGGATTTTCTTCCCCCCCTCCATGCTCAGTTGCATGAGGTCTGTTATATAAACATGGGGACACAAAACAACCATCTTAAATAATGCCAAAACTCCAACTTTTGAAACTAGTATTCAAAATTAGCCTATTAGAGTTAACAAATTGGCTGAGTAAATTAATAGTCCTATGCACGATCCTTTTCCCATTTCACCTGCATCTCAAAGTGTTTTTCTTTTTTTCCAGATATAACCTCACTCCTCGGTTTCAGTAGATAGAGAAAACCTCTTTATTCTCACTAGCGCTCCAGATCAAACTGACTTAAAAGTTTACATCAGTGCACTCTCTCATGCATCAATATAACCTAACAACATGTTATTTAAAAAGCACACAGGCTTTCATCTAGGAATAAGAAATAAAGAACATTTTTCTAGGTGGTGAGCTCTACCCTGAACAGTGCCTCTGACAAAGTCTCAAGGTCAAGCTAAATAACAAGAGGAACGTGAATTCCTAGCCCTATCTCCTAGGGAGATAGGGGATGGGTGAGCATAACACAGTCCCTGACAGTGCCTCTGGTGTTCATACTGCTGGAACTGTGGGGTCCCAGCTCTTGCTTCCACACTCAGGTCTTTGAAAAACTGGAGCGCTCACAGGGCAAAGCAAGAAGAATGATGAAAGGATCAAAGCGTATGCTTCACAGTGTGAGATGCAAGATGATCAATTTATTTAACTCATCAAAGAGATGTTTTAGAGGTGACTTGATCACAGCCTATGACTACCCATATGGGAAACAGAAATTTAATAGGGGGCTCTCCAATCTAGGAAAAAAATTACCGAGATCAAACAGCTAGAACCTGAAGTTTGTTCACGTTATAAAATCGTTCACTTTATAAAATCATTCACTCACTCTCTGCCACCAATCCCGATTCTATATCCATCTGGCCCTTCTTCACATACTTCATACTGAAAACTAACCAGCAAAACCAAGCAAAGAGATAAGGAAAATAAAATAGGAAAGGCCATTCAAGAACATACAGGAACAGAAAGATCTGCTGTATGCAAATAGTTTTTTCCAAGCTCTAAATTCCCTTTCTTCCCATGTTCATGCATTTCTGCCTTCTATGTTTCTAACACCATTAGATTATTAATTCATCTGCCAACACTGTCTTTATACTTGTCTTCAGCAATTGTGTCTCTATACTAAACAGGAACTAAAGATGAAAAGTACCTTTATTTTGCATACCAGGAAGCTAGAAGTAATTCTTAGCCTTGAGAGTAGCAGTTTTCAAACTGGGGTTGTAGGATTGCCACTTCCATGGCCCCTGAAAGGGTTATGAAGAGGACAAGTAAACTAGCATTTCTGTTCAGAAATAAAAGATGGTCTCCCACACTTTCAGGAATTTTGGGTATTGTTCTGCAGTACCCATGGCGCGTGCATCTTTGCATAGGCATTCAACCAGAGAATAATTTGGGAAATTTTACTGGAGAGGAATGCAATAGTACTGCTGCCCAGAAGGCAGGTGGTATGAAAAACACTTTTTGCTTTTATGCCAAAGAGGAATTTTGCACAGGGTATTAAAAGGTCTGAATAATGCAGGAAATTTGGACACGCACCTTTCTGTATGAAGCCCATTAATTAATTTATTTTTTAAGGTAATTACAGCAGTTTATTTTTTATATTGTAGTAGCTGAACATTTGACTTTAATGGATAGTTTAAAAATAAACTAAGGAAAATAAGGAACCTCCCTTAACAGGTTTCAGTCTACACAACCCAGATGAAAGGATGGGAAAGGGAAAAACCTACTGTCAAGAACACCTTATTGCCTCGCATACAAAGCAGACAGTGTGATTGCATGGAACCATACTCTTTCTTCAGATCCTCAGTATCACTATAACCCTACCCAGAAACATATAAGGAAGCCAGCACTATGGCAGTCTTTATCACAGGAGCATGCTGAACATTTCAGTTTTAAAAGCAATTAGCACAGTATAGCCGCATGCTGTACATATTTAATCAACAAGCACCAGCACTGTGCAAGCTCTTCTGGACAAGCATTTTGCTTCGTGTTTCTTACAATACATTTAAAGCACTTTGTAAGAGTAATAGTCCTGGGGTACATACGAAGAAAAGTATTTGCCGTACCAGCATGTGGATCCCAAAGCTGACAAGCTGGGTTATAAAGCAGAACAGAAGAACACCACACACTTGACTTACCAAAGAGCTCTTCACAAATAGCAGAGTCAGACTCGTGGCCTTTCTAAGAAGGCTAATGAACAGCTTTCTGCTGTGAAAAGTTGGGAACAAATTCCAGAGGTACAAGGGGGGATGGAGGGACACGCCAGCCCATCCCTTCTCCTGCACAGCTCCAGCAAGGCACCAGGCCATGGGGAGCCTTGGTGGCTCTGTACCTGCGCTCCAAGCCCACCAGTGGCGGTCTCCTCCTTCCCTGTCTGTGCTATTACACTGGGAAAGCTCAAACACCCCGTCTGAATGGATAAAATAACAGCTCTGCCCCCCAGACACAGAGAAAAAAGAAAAAAGAATCCCCTCAGCTTCCACCCCATATTGTGAGCTGGCCCTCAGTGACATGAATGTGCCCCTGACAAAATCTAAATTAGATGAACTTCCTCAAGGAGAAGGAGAGGGATCAACCACCTTTCTGAAAGGTGACATTCATAGAAGATCCCCCACAGATCAGGTCAGGGCCTCGGTCGTCTCCTGTCAGCCCCCAATGGGAGCATCCAGCCTGCGGCATCAGACCACAGCCATCCATTTTCTGACTGACACGGTGGAGGCTGCCAAAACAGCTCACTCTGCCCTGGTGTATGCATACAGAAACACAGCACAAGGGAAATATGGCCATTTGTATCATTGCTGCCAAGATGTAAGGAAACCCAGCAGAATTAAACCATCCACCCTATGGAGGCTAGGGAGGAGTTCAACCTGCCTTCTTCCTTTCTAATGAAGTAAACACACTGAGTTAATTCTTCTTCTTCTCATCCCCACCTGTCTCTGCCCTTCCTGTCTCCACTAAGTAATGCATAATGTATTATATCTTATACATTAATACAAGTATCACTTGGCGTCCTTGCCCCTGACAATCAGTGCTCCTCTTGCACCCTGCTGCAAGAAACATGAGATGTTTGGGTAACTCTGCTCCTCTTTTAATTTATGGAAAAGAACTACAATGCTGACTAGTAATTATAAGCAAGATTAATGATTTGCCAAGGGACCCCTTTGTACTTTCAAATACTTATACAAAAGCTGTTCTTTGTTTACAGGAAACGGTGTTTTGAGAGAAAATATGACACAGTTACCAGCTTGGAAATTTTCCCCAGAAAGTTACAGGCTGAATATTTTAAAACCACACAGGGTAAGCCCCACTTTGCATAGTGTCTGTATCAAGCATGCTGTACCAGGCACAAACTATTCTAGCTTACTCAAACACTAATGCCACAGTGTTTTAGAGAGGGAAACCTCCATCACAAAAAAGCAAGAGTGATGCAGATATACCACGTAGTCGGTTATAAACAGCCTTAGTGGTCACGTGCATTTTGCTTGTTCCAGAAACGTATCGAGGTAACACTAAGCTATTGGATCAAATAATTGTATAACGAAGCTAAGATTATCCTCTGTCATGGAAAATTTCTGGAAATTTAGCCATTTTTGTATGAAAAGGGACAGAACAGAACAGTGTCCCCGCTTAGTTCTTTAATAAGGAAAAATGTATTAATTTTCTCAAAGTCCCTCTAAGGAACTATTATGCTTTCTATGTGTCAGTAGGTTCTAGGTTCTGTTGAGGCTTTCTGAATGTTCTTTCTTTGTGTTGAATTTTTCATTTATGTATCTTAATATTAAAAAACAAACAAACAAGCAAAAAGACACGTTTACATACCACTGCTTGAAAATAAGCCAAACCACTACAAAAAAACACCTCGTTACTGTGTTTGCTAAACACATCTTTCTTGCTGCTCAGGTTTGTACTTAATGTTGGGGGGGGGCGGAGGAAGGAAAAGAATGCACAAGCCTAAGAGTAGTAATGAGAAAAAGAAAGAAAAGTTATTCAAAATGAGAAGCATGGTACAAAAAGCTAGATTTCCATTCAATAGAATTATATTGAATATACTTAATAATGTTTACTTCTATTAAATACAGCTTTAGCCTCCCATATATGCATACATACGAAGAGGACATATTTTCAACTCTACATACCGTCTTGCAAAAAACTGATAGCTTTCAAATGCCACTAAAATCAGGCAGAATTACTGGCAATTAATCATATCCTGGAATTATTCTGTGACTTGAAAGAACCAGCACAAAGACAAAAGAAATACACCCAGTCACTAATGTAAAAATATGAGTGATTTGTTAATAAAACCAAACAGCTTAACAGTGGATCATACTTCCTGCCCACATCTTTTTTGGTGAAGTCTATGAAGGGAAATCACGTCAGGGATCCACTGTAGGCATTCTCTTTGTGACTACTTAGAATTTCCACAACAAATCTAGGCGTATTTTCAGTTTGCTACTGATAGTTTTAGTTTACCAGCAAAAGGATCTATATAACAAACCTCTGCAGTTGCTTTCTAATATACAGTCATGCTGTCTCAAGGCAAACCCATCCGAGTCTTACACCTCAGAATACCCCTACCATTTACGTGGGAATATTTTTTTCAATAAACTGTGATTTGTTGCATTTTACTTTATGCTAGGTACTAGATGGCTTAAGTAACAGTGATTTCCTCACACTCTTTCTGAAATAAATCTTTTCCTGCTACTCCAGGTGGTTAAACTGAGCACAATCTAATACATTTTTTTTCTCCTTCGGGTTTTGGAGGAGCAACAGTCAGTCTAAACACTTAGTCAAGGCTGTGGCCAGCTTTCAGTTACACCTAATGACTAAGAAGTCACCGTCCAAAACTGCTGTTCAAACTAACCCAATTTACGGGAAACCTCATATACCATGCATTGACTAATTTCATTGTATGTCTCTGTGCTCCAAGGGCAGACTCAGTCCCATTCATTAGGTAGGCGTCTGTGTTTATAGGGTAATTTTGTAGGAATTTCCCAAGGAACTCTCCCTGTCCATGCTCCAAGTGAGCTGCAACTCAGCTGCAGTTAGAAGACTAACTGCTAGAGAAAGAAGAGCTAGAGAAAGAGGAGCTTGCTGAGCAGCCCATACACTTCATTTTAAACATACAGTTAAGCTCAACTCTCTCCCGAACAAAAATATAATAAATTACAGCATTGCAAAAGCTGAGAAAATAGTGACAAAGTATAAACAAAAAGAAAGATTTAGTATTCAAACACAGTGCTACTTTGCCAAATTGCAATCTTTTCTTCTCCCCCCGCTTCTTCCCTTCAACATTTGATCTGCAATTCAAGTAGGAAAGCACGTAGAGAGGGAGTTACCCCTGAAATGAGCATTTACACAGCATTAACTGTTATTTTTAAAGATGAAATAACTAGACTTAAAATCTGACATTTCAGAAACGACAGGAAAAATATGTTTTAAAATATTTCACTACGATAAAGCAATTCACAATTATTTTTATGAGTCCCAAAGTGGAGTTTGTAGAAACCAAATGCAGTATTCAACTGATTCTAGAAAACTTTTGAAAAACTCTGATTTACGTGAAATAAACAACTCTAATAAGTGAAGGCAAGCAGTCTCTGTAAATAAATACTGTCCTTCATCATCCAATAAAATCCCTTGACTGAACATCAATCTTTCTTATAGAAACGTAAACAATCAAAACTACTTCCTATCTCAGTAATAGGTACAGGTTACCTGGCTATGAATAATAAAGAGACTGATACATTTAAAGGATTTTTCAAATGCTGGACCCAGGCACTAAAGAAAGGTAAGAAGGCAGCATTGTTCTAGCAGACAGCTTCCAAGTTGGTTTGTGAAACAGAACATCCTCCTAGCTGCCCCCATTAATGTTCCTCTGCAAAAGAGAATATGTATGAAAGAAAATCATAACACACACCATGTATATCCAAAAATCAAAGGTTCGCGTGCATTCCTTTTTCACAGGACAGTGGATCATTTACACACTAACATCTTCAAAAAGATTAATATTTCCTCTGTAATTACTCTCTTTTCTATTCTACAGTCCTAAGACACTGCCACACACTGCAAATGTGAATTTAAACAGGAAAGAGCAAATGCAGCAGAAGGGCAGGAATAATGGAATAAATTTCACCTGTTGGAAAGCATGGAACATTTCTTCTCTGGATGTGAAAAGGCCAAATTTTCAAAGAGGAGTCATCTTTGAATCTACATCTAGGTTATTACCAGCTTCCACTTGATGTGAAACAATTTATACACAAAGATCTGTATTTCTCTGTGGAAAAAAAACAACACTGCAGAGTTCAATTACCCATATGTATAACCGTCTCCCACCATTTTTTAACGATAGATTTTTTTTTATTATTATTATTATTCTCTTTTTTTGTAGATTACATACACGAGAAGGAATCTTCCTGGGAGTGCTGTGAATTTACATAACTTTTTATCTGTCACCTAACGACTTGACTGCTCGCTCTGCATGAAGCTCTCAGTAACATTTGCACATTCAAAAGTTCCTCTGCCTATAGTAAACCAAAAGGAAAAAGTATTTATTTCCTTAGTTCTTCTTTTCCATAATTTCATTTTATTGTGTTTCTATTCCTTAGTCTCAATCCTTTCTGAACATTCTTTTATTTTCACTTATGTCTTTTATCGACTTTCCAGTAAACATGCTCAGGAAACCTGTAGATAAGAGGGTGACAGATCCAGAGGAAATAAAAAATGCATAGCACCAAAGGCAAAAAAAAAACACAAAACAAAACATGAAACAACATGAAAATTGCAGAGCAGGCAAATGCGCTCTCTCTCTCTTCAAAGTTTCCCACAATCAACTCTAACATACTTCCCATAAGTAATACCATCTCACAAACTGCATAGATAAGGCAAAAACCTTACTGTGTAATTAGACAAAATCTTGTAGTGCCACAACTTGCACTAATCATCTGATCTGACACCCAATAAAATATGTGGGAGGTTTCCATTTACTTCAAAGGTTGCAGGACTAAACCCTGAGTGTTTGGGCTCACTAATGAGAAACTATCTTGTGCCCATGAGCTGGGCAGAGGATAGCTACCAGAAAATGCAATCTCTGCATATCATAGCTGTTTAGATACTGGAGAATGGAAAACCACAGTAAAAATGAGCTGGTTGAGCCACAGTCCACAAGACACTTGCTTTTCATGTACACCACTAATCACAATTTGTTACATATGACTGGAAAAAGATTTAGAAGTAGGAAAAAAATGTGCTTACGTTTGTTATCGAGAGTGGACAGACAGCTCATTCACAAGTTTAACAGGAAAACACAGCCTCTCACACTAGTGTGAAGACAGTGCAGAGGGAGCACGTTACACCGTAGTACAGGAGAAACCCCACCGTGTCACAGGAGAGCTCTTGACAAGCTAATTTAACTCGCTAAGAATATTAGGTATGGACCTAACAAGAACTGTTTTCCAAAAAGCAACTTTAACCCTCACACATCTACTGCGTAGCATCAATATAAAGCTTCTTAAAAGCATTAGGTCTTGAAAAGATTAAGTCAAATTACAAATGTGGGATGGGTGCTTTGATTTACTTTGTGCTAAAGTACAGCCAACACACAACATTGGCTTTTTACTGCTTTATGGAGTATACAATTACATAAAATACGCATCAAATTCATCTAAATAGCTGGCCATTTAACTGTCTGCTTGGAACAGTCGCATCGTCTGTCACACCGCGCGATCTAAAGCACAGACTTGAGTCTGGCTGCTGTGTATAATTTAAGATAGGTGGCTCTGAACAACAGGGCCTTTCCCCCTCCTCCCTCCCATGGAACAGAAAGCTCTTAAAAGGTCAGGCACCAATGCAGTTTACTGAATAAAGCTCAAGTTTGAAGAATGTGCCTTCTAAAGTGATTTTACTACCTGGGATGTAATGAGTTTTACAGGCTCTCTTTGTTAAATTGCCCTGACAATTTCCATTTCCACTTGCTTCAATCATATTAACAGAAGCTAAAGTTCACATGTAGTAAAATATTTCAGTGTACTGAGTTGGGTCTCTATAAAATAGATCACACACTTGACAAACATATAGGACATAATGCTTGGCATTCCATTTCATGTTTGGCTTGGCATGTCTCGTTTAGGGCAGAACAAGATGCCCTACCTCAGTATCTCATTACTCATGGAAATAAACCACAGCTACATCAAGGACTTGACAAATCCCATTAGGTGTGGCAGAAGGACAAGACTGTCCCGATGAATTGGCTGAGAGAAGGACAAGGGCAATATTGTAGATGCTCCACTGAAGGGAAATGTGCTTAACTTTGTAAGACTTAAACACGTGAATCTAGGTAAATATCTAAGAATGCAAATAGGAAATCCCTCACTGAAGTAAGAAAAGTGAAGGAACAGGACAGAGGGGGGATGATAATGCTGTTTCTCATTAAAAGAGCATACACACACTTCTGTTAACATCTTAACACATACTTGCCTTTGTCATTTTTAGATCATACAGTCCTTGGGGTATGGAATGACCCTTCCTCTGTCTTTGATAAGTGTCTAATGCACCTTGGAAGGCACTGTAGTCTAAATAGCAATGACCGACAAATGATGGCTTCTTCTTTTCTAATGCTGAAATAGTTCAGAAAGTTTTATGTAGTTTGCAGAATACTAGAAAGGGGATTTCCATGAATGATTATATGATGCAAAGGAGGATTTGAAAATGATCCTACATTAATTCAAAGCAAGGATTTCTAACATGTAGCACAATACACATTTATATCATGATTTATAAATTTTACAGGTGTTTTTTTTTCCCTACACTGTGATTTTCCTAGACTGCCAGAGCTCTTGTTACCCTTTAAGACATATCAGCATTACACTGAGATTTAAACTGATTTACTGTGACTTCAACTGGTACAACCCAGCGCTGAGCTGAGAAATGTTTTTGCTAAGATCAGCCACACTGAGCAACACAGGGAGCATCTTGACACATCCAACAGCAGTCTACAGACACAATGAGTGAGGGGGTCTGACACAGGTCTTTAAGGAGCTGGTTAATGGACTACTGAGGCTCTTTGGAGGCAAAAAGGTAAAAGGAAGATCAATGCTCTCAAAACAATTATTAAAAAAAAAAAAAAAAAAAGAGAGAAAGAATTATGCATTATCATCTGGCTGTACTCAAACATAAATAATGTTGAAGTAGGTTTGGATACAGTCAATACTTAACATAAGGAAGACCTAGTACTCAAATAAATGCTGTACTCATCACTCATGGCTCCTCCTGAGGCCCAGAAGACAGTAACTACCTTGACAGCACAGCAACCAGCTCTGATGTAGAAAATCTTTATTACAGACCCTTAGCTGCTGGCACTGGCTGACGGTGGCAGGCAATATGTGAAGGGAAGATGAGGACCTAATGGAAATACAGTTCCCCAAATCCTAGGAGGAACAAAAACCTATAGCAATCGAGAGAAATCAAAGCTGTATGAAGAGGCACTCAGCTCATTTAGATGCAAATATATCCAGACGCTACCATGCACCACCTCTAAATAGTGCTGCACACCCAGCTTCTACTGCACCAACGAATGCCCCTCTTCTCTATAATGGAGTCTTTGATGTACATGCTGGGGAAGAGATAAGGTGTATTTACATTCAATCAAAAAAAACTTCATCAGCACAGTGAGATGAACAAAGATCACATCCAAAACACACTTATGACCTTTTCAGTTCTCTCTTCCCAAATGACCTTATGTGAGGCAGGCAGGCACGCACATGCACACAAGCAGAAACAACATATAATGCCTGAAACCAACTTCTGGCCAAGTCATCCCAGTATTTTCTCCTACAGAATGTATTTTATTCACAATAATCGCTGGATTTTAGTTTGTAGCATACACAGAGCTCCGCAGAGTTGGTGCTCAAGTAACAAAGGAGAACAGAAAATACACCTGTTAAATAAATGAAATATATTTTGATATAAATCACACTCCCTTTCAAAACACACCTATTTCTTTACTATTTCACAGCATTTGGCCACCTGCAAATCACAGTGGCCTGCTCATCACAGAGCCCTGACATCAAACCTGGGTACACTGCAGGACTTTGACCGAGATTATTTCATGTCAGACACTTTTCAGAAACCATCTATTTTCCATGTTTTTCACTGACAAATTTTGCAGCAACCTGTGGTAGGTCATCCTTCAGTGAAGGAAGGCCAAACCACCAATTTATTACTTCGAAATAAATTATTCACGTGTCAAAACCTGTACATTTCTTCACAGTTGCTCCCTTATCTGATTTGTCAGTCACCATCTAGGAATAAAACCTTTGCATTTAAACCGAGAGCTACAGGTTAACAGCACTCTCGGAAAGACGGTTTCAGCTTGAGCAAGGAAGGAGGTAGCAACCAGGAATAGGCTGACAAGGTGCTGGCTGGCCAGCCTCAGTAAGCAAGGCCTGGTTTTTAAATTCTGCTTCTAATTTACAGCAAACAGATTAATTGAGGGGGTTCTACTTCATTAAAACTGTTTGGGGGAACTCCAAGCTGTCTTAAAACAGCTGAAATATTTGTTTAATATACATTGCTTATACGGATTGGATATGATCCTCTTTCAAAAGGGGTTCCTGAAGAAACTGCTGGAACCATACACAGGAGTTAGGTGCCAACAGGCCTCAGTAGCACCTCCTTTCAAACTCTCCAAATTTTGATAGATGTGACATTTCATGGATTGAGTGGGCTAAAGCACACATCATTGACTGGGGCTGACAATGAACAACCTTTCCAGATGGCCAGTTCTTCCATTTTGGTGAGGTTGCAGCCTGATGGGCTGGGTTGCACTCTGGGCACATTTCCTATTTCATCTTTGCCTTTGGGCTTTGACCTGTCCACCATGGGCATGCAGGAACATGACCATCAGAAACAAGAGTTTTGCAGAATGACTGAAGAATATTTCCCTCTAGACAGGACTGGAGTTTTACAGGTGAACATAACCTCTAACTTAAATCCTTCCAGAATAAAATCTTGCACTACTTGGCTTTGTTTAAAATGTGGTCACTCTCTAAGGGTTAAAAATACAAAAGGTCTACACAAAATCTAAGTTTTTTTGGGTTTGCATTGTTTTTAAATAAAATGTTGTGATTGTTGGTTTTTGACCAATTTGTTAGGTGGAGGTGGTTACACTACTGATGACCAAGCAGAACAATATCAAAGATTCTATGTAGTTTGTATTTTGGCCAAATACATACTGCCTCCATTAAAAAAAAAAAAAATAATAAAATAAAATAAAATAAAAATTAAGAACAAGCACTAATGAATTTAAAGTGAAAACATCAACAAAGATCATTTTCTAATCAACAAAACCCCATATATTTCCTGCTGCAAAAGACGACAAGCTGAGATGATACAGCAATATATTTTACACAGGTAGCACATCATCTTGGAAAGCAGGACGCCACCATCTTGAGACAATCCAGCACACCTTCCTAACAGAACTTTGTATTCCAGTGTTGCATGCTGAATGTATCTATTAATTTTGGGTCAAAAATATAGGTCTGTAATCTAAAACTGAAAGCTTCAGAATCACAAATCATGGCTGTGCAACTCTGAGCAACAGTAGTAGTAAACATGATTAGAAGTGGTTGTACAAACAAGGCTGAGGGTCATCTAAATCAAACTTCCAGATTTTAGCTTCTGCTCACAAAAATCAAGTTCTTTAAATAGTTTGGTCTTAAAACAACTGAAATTGATTCCCTGAAAAAATACTTCTACGTGCATCTGTCATCTGGATATTTATATTCGGACAGCAATCTTTCATAGCTGTCTGCAAGAAATATTAGACACAAACATATCTCAAGAGTGCATCTCTCGAGAGTGCCAATTTGAACAGGGTAGATAACTCTTAGTAAATATGTTTTGCACGTCTCAAGTTCGTGTTTTTTTCCCCCACATTTTTTTTTACATGAACAGTAATTCTAACAACAAAAAAGTGAAAATAGAAATAATAAAATACCCATTCACTTCTTAAAGAAGATATCTATAACTCATGTCTGTATTTCCTCACTATTTTATCTTCACATTAAAACTTTTTAGCAGTGAAATATCTGCCTAGATAATATAAAGTCTTGGTGGTTTTTGTTTTTCTTTTTTTCCCTTTTTTTTTTTTTTTATTACTCTTAAAGGTAATAACCTAAAACCCGTCAATGCCATTGAAGCCAATCCACATTTCTCAAAGTAGATGAGATTTTATCATGATTGAAATAAATGTTCTTTAGAACAAAAATATTAATAATTAACATGCCAGAGACATCTACCATCTGCTGGCATGTTCTCATTTCCACTTTTCTTAGTGAAATGCTGCATTATAGAAAGCATTTGAAGTTCAGAAACACGAACCTTTAGCTGATGTTCTAAATCTACTGTTAAGCTTGCGATGTCTTTGGAATTATACACAGATAGAAAATAAACACTAGGACACCGGGAAAGACTTTTCTGGCTCAACTCAAGATACCAAGCCATCACATTTATGATGTTAAGCAACAGCTAGAGAATTGATATAATCACTAAAGGCAAGCTGAAGAACAGAATTTTAGCAATAATCATTTGCAAGCACCAGGAGGATCACCTTAAAACCTTGCATTTTTAAAATGTAACATCTATACCTCATTCAAAACCTGGTAAAACATTCTGAGATTTAACTTTAAGAGAGCAAGTAAAAAGTGACTATTCAACAAGCAAAACAATGCCGTTTATCCACTTGCTAAAAGTAAGAGTTGGTGCTGTGAAAAGGGCGCCTATCAGTTGACTAAAATGGGAGTAAAAACCACATTAGGAAAGGTAGGTACTTCCCAGCTGAAAAACGGCAGCATGATACTGCAAAGACTTCCTCTGAAAAACGGTGTACAGCTCCACTCAACCACGTCCAAAAAAGGTAGACTGCAAGTGGAAAAGGGATAGAAAAGTGTTATTGATCAGTGGAATCTAAAAAGTGTGCAGGAGTGCCCTAAAAGGAATCTGGTGTATTTACAATAGCAACAGAAAAGATGCAAATATGATATGACTGTGCTTTACAAATGCTTCAGGTGGATCAAGAGGTAGAAAAGTTAAAGGACTGCACTGGCATAGGAACAAAGGGGGATATTACAAAAGGAAAGACATTTGAGAAGGCAAAGATCATTATGAAAAATTTCCAAACTATTACATGAAAGACGACTAATGTGTCAGGGTTATCAAAAATATCAGCACATGGGAAAAAAATAGCATGCACAGGTATCACTCAGTGCCTGATCTGATCTATGAACCACTGACAGCAGGTGATGGAAGATGGCTGTGTTTTGTGAGAGGCTGTCATCATAGTATGAAGTGTTTCAGGTATCAGCTACTACAAATTGAAGAGCTCTCTTACCAAAGAAATGTAGAAACGTATAGTAAAACCCAGTATAAAGGATAAGATACTAGATGATGCTCCTAGGAGAAAAGTGCAGGAGATGGTACTTTGTCAGTGTCCTTCAGAGAAGCTTGCACCAGGCTTCCCAGCTGTCTTGTGATCAAAGAGCTGGTACAATTGTCACTTCCAAGAGCACTGAAAGGTGCCCTGGTAATTGATCTAATCGCTGACTGACATAAAATGCCCACCTGCTTCAACATTCTCTCCTAGACCAATCTGCATATTACTTACGTGCTCAAGAGTACTGAATCACATGCAGTCATGCAAGATGAAGCCAACTTCAAGCAAAGCAAAGCAGAATCTGTACCCAACCCCCTTCTTTAACATAGAAAGCCTGAGTTCAAGAAGAATCAGAGGACTGTTCACACAAAAGAGAGCCATTATGTACTTCAGCTAATGACATTTTTATTCTGAAAATGAAATATTTCCATTATTGCAGGCCCGGCAGCCACAGGAGAGAGGGCAAGGCAGTGCGACCCCTCCATTACCCCACTGTAGCCAGAACTCGATGTGTTTTGGAGCTGTTGTAGCACCTTGACCAAAACCGTGACTTTACCATGTGAAATATGTGCAGTACAGTAAGAGTCAAGTCTGATGTGAATAAGGTCATGGTACTATCAGAGGTGACTTTTCACTGGTGAGCAGTTTTTAAGTACAGGAAAAGGTGTTTTTTTGTTTGTTGTTTTTTTTTCTTTTTGTTTTGTTTTTGGAAGTTAAGACACTGGAAAGACCCCTCCTTCTGCATGCTGCTTTAGGCTGCATTCCTATAATAAAAGAACACTGCTATATAAATGATAGCCCTCATTTTCCATAATGGGTTATAATTGGAGCAGGTGACTAAGAAACTGCTTAGATAAATGGTGGGATTGTAACCTTTTATGCAAAATGGACAAATAAGATATGGAACTATCTGGAAAACCCCAAGGCTGTGTAGCTCTCCCTCAAGCCGTGAGCACAGGCAAAGCAGACAGTAAATCACTAAACCTCATCTCCGATTTTCCAATTTTGTTTTTGTTTTGGTTTTCGCCAGTTTTTGCTGACAGGTGGAAAAAATACTGCCTGAATGTGAATAAGATTTAATTTACCACCAATTTCCTTCCTATTTCTACAGCACATTCCTAAAAAACACACAGCATTTTATTCCCAGTGCTTAGAAGAATTACTATTAAATAGTCACACACCGCCAATACATACCATAAAAATACCACTGTAATACTTTCTGCTACTCAGGAGAATTGTATTCCATTAGAAAAATTTGTCTGGAATATTTTGAAATCATCATCTATAAATGTGTGTATATATTTATACAAATATGGTTTCTTTAATACTTACCAACTGTGGATGCATATATTAAAAATTTATATATAAACACATACAGAGAGAAAGGATTGTGATACTACACTGAAACACCAACATGTATTAACTGAGCGGGATAGTAAGGTGGCTAAGATAGCTCTGAAGATGGGAAAGCCTTTCTTCAAGGTATCTTCTCTTTCTTTGCCTATCAGCAACAGTTAAAAAAAAAAAAAAAAAAACAGGAATAATTTTAGTGCATCAGGATACAATGTCTCAGGCTCAGACTTCAATGACAATTCCCCAAAGGTATGTCCACCTGTTAAGAGGAATTCAGACTTGAGTTTTCCATCACCAAGCTTTAACTGTCCCAACTCCCAAATTTTGACTTGAAGTGAAACATCTCGTGCTCTATTTCTTCAGTATTTCTTTTTCTTTTTGGATCCTGATAAAAATATCAAGATTTAAGGTAATTGAAAAGTGTCATTGGACACACACACCCTGCTTACTGGCACCCAGAAAAGCACAGTTTATCCATTTTAACATGGGAAAAATGGACACTGTCATACCACAGAAGAAAACATCCTAATGCTGTGTTCATCTATGGGAGTTCCAACATTTCCAACTAAAAATGCATTTACAGAAAAGCTGCCATTATCAAAGTTGTCACTGTTCTTCACAGTTTGAGACTGCTAAGTTTTTGGGCACAATGCAAGAAATAACCATTGTACCTACTGCAGTCTGAGGGGTGTTTTTGGTAGATGAAAATCACCCAGTGGTTCCCAGGACACACACTTGTGTAGGTTACTTTTGGAATCAAACTAGGTCTTCTGCCTGCCTGCAAAGCTATAGAAACTGGCAATTTAGGGTACTTAGGATCTTCCATGTGTCTACCATTTTGGACCATTTCTCTGCCTCTCAATGTAAAAAGGGACATTTTCCTCCCTGCACACTATGAAAAGCAGAGCAGCATTAATACACATCTTAAATAAGGATTCATCTACACGAGATCCACCACATTTCTTTCGTCCTTTTGGGTATGCAAGCATCTGCTGCAACACTGCTGGTGACATCGTGCCCAAGCAGCACGTACTTGATAAAACACACAAGGTTATCTACTGCAGCTCCAGGCAAAGCTAACGTCCCCAAACCTGCTGCCAGAATTGGCCAGACGTTGACCTGCTGTTTCCATTAGTTTCAGATGTTGTTCAGTGGTATGACAGACACTAAGTCAATCTAAGATTTAAGGAAAGCTGAGATCAAACAATCCCAGAATTTAAGGCAGGCATTTATAATGACTCATTATACATAGATATAGGACTGGGGGAAAGGGGGGGGAATGCGTATTTCCTTTTGACACAACATTGAAAATACATCCTGATACTTGGAGTTGCTTTCTTTACTTGCTGTTGTAAAGGAATAGTTATTTTTTAAATACTTTAATTATTTCTGAGGTGCATTTTTCTAAAGCTGACAGTTCTTCTTTGAGAAAATGATCTTCTTAAGTTTAATCAGATATATATCAAAGCCACATGCACGTACCTGCCAAATGTATCGAGTTCTGTGTGTCCATTTCCCAATTTCCCAGGCTGCAGCAATGTGCAGCATTAGCAATATGCCCAGCATATTGATATAAAGTGACCCTCTAAGCTTCCTATCAGCTGGGCTATCATATTACAAAACACACTTTGCTGTGCTTCGTGTTCATTACTTAGCAACTGCTCTGCTGCTCTAAGAACTGCATCCTTATTTACACATGCATACCCTGGCATATCTTTCATAAAAGTAGAAAAAGAAGAGGGAGTAAGGGAAACTATGATAGCACGTTATAAAATCATAAGTGGCATGAAAAAGATCCACAGGGAACAAGAGCCTTCTGTCTCTTTCAATACTAGAAGGAGCAGGCAATCAATGAAAACAGCGTTGAAGGCTTAAAGCAAGCAAAGGAGATAGTTCTTTGAAGAACAGAGTTAAACTGAAGAATTTCTTATGGCTGGAGATCGTGCTGCCAAAATTTTAAATGTAAAAAAAAGAGGGAGAAAAGTCTTTATTTGGGGGCAGGGAGGCTATCCTAGGGAAGGCTATTAAATACAGGCTCAGGAAACCCCAAACCGCAAATTGCTGGAGGCTCAGGAGCGCTCTGGGGAAGTATCCTCAAATGCTTGCCTGCTTCTTTTACTCTTCTGTTGGCAAGTGCAATAGTACGCTATTAGAAAGCAAATCTGATGTTAAATGGACCTTTATTCTGACCCAGTATGGCCAGTTGTACATTCCTTATCACTCACATTTATGCTGATCACATCAAAGTCAGACAAATGTGACTGCAAATACAATTTGGCCCGTCATTTCATCATAACCTCCCTTTCTGAGCACAAATACATACAGAGAAAGTCCAAGGATTGAAAAATCTGAAACGATCTTTCATCATGACTCAGTTTGTTGCATGTATCATCAGGAGAGCCTAATCTGATAATTTTGTAGAATGGAAAAAGAGTTTTGTTCTGTTTGTGGTTTTGTTTTTTTTTTTCCCCACGATAAAAATTATCATTCATTAGTAAATGAAATTGCATATAAACCTAAATTTATTCTGATTACAGCCAAACTATTCAGACATGTCAGTTGAATAAGAAACGTTTGTTGATAAGGTAAAAAGCAAGCAGAGTGTTCCCTAATACTGTAACATATTCAGAGGGGGGTACATACGTGCACTGGGAATATCTGTGCATATTAGTAGGAGATTTGTGTTTACTGGCAGAATACACACCTGGGCATTTCCAGGTTGATGAACTGTTACACATGCACTCACATCAACTCTGAAGAAATGCTACTGAAGTTTGCACACCTGCTTTCCAAAGCAAAAATATAAAAAAATAAAAAAATCTGAGCAGCCCAATTTTAGCACAACTTGCAGTGCTTTGTTGAATCTGTGTCTCAGAACAGACTAAGTGGTACCCCAAAATGCATGTGTTTATCCTCCCATTTGTGGTCATGTGAATCATCTCTTCCTCCTGAGGAAGCATGCTAGATACAATGATTTTTTGTTTCTCACCTTACAAAAGCATCGTCTTCATGCTGAGCTACAGAAGAACATGATTAAATGATATGTCACTAAAAGAAAGGCTACGTAAATTTTCTACCACAGTAATATTTTCTAAAACCACAGTTTTTTGATCATTTCAGACTGCACTGGGTTTTTCCTGGTGAGTAAAGATGTGCTTACTGAATTTAGAACATAGTTTCTCTCAGTCTGAGCTGCAGATTCCCAGGCTGCATAGTTGTGGTCAGATAACTCCTCCACGGGGCGTTTGGAGTTTCCTGAGTATGGAGGGAAAAACGAATTAATCTGACTCCAGTGTTTAACTCATTTGCAGGACTCAGATTTCCTGTTCTGCAAACATAAAGGGTTTGCAAGGAGTGTGTAAGAGCCTCCAAGATGTATAGCTATGTGAGTGCTAAAGATAGGGAGCCCCATTCTTCTCTCCAGCATAAATTGCCAAAGCTCTGTGGATTTCAGCTGTATTATTACCAATTCAAATGTGTTCCAAGCCAGAGGAAAGTCAAGAACAATGTGTATTTATGAAAAAAGGCCAGTTCTTGTTTGGCTCAAGTTCATAACCCTAAAAGAACCCAGTAATTCCACTATTCTTCAGCCTAAATGCTGGCTACGTCCTTCACTTATCAGCATCTGTTCTGTGGTGCAGGGCGTTAGTAGCATGGAGGTGGATATATTTACCGATTATTTACATTGCAATTTTCAAAGGCAGAGGAATGTTTTAATCTTAGATGAAGTTACAGCAAGAAAAAGATCAAGTCAATCTAGAAACTAAAGCAGCAATTGAAAAGGGAAGGAAAATACCATGGGCAAGGTCTATTTGAGGTGATAGCTAGAGAATAAACATGATTGTATGTGCCATAAGATTTTTCTAAGCTAACTTAGTGGTTAAGAAAGGTGCTGAGCTAAGATTTTTGGGAACAAAGGAACATAGCACTGACCTAATTCCTTTCCATTAATCAACAGCAAAGTCCCATTCACTTCCAGGAGAGTAGAATTATGCTAAGTTAAGCACTTCTGAAAACCCCCAAAGAAATTTTTTTGTGTATACATTTGGCAGGTGCGATACAAGCATTGCCGACACACGTCCTGCTTCACATTGACCTACACGATTCCAGGAGAAATGCATGCAAGTGTGAAGGGACAGTAGGATTTGAACATCAACTAATCCTGGGGATATTAAACTTTCAAGAACGACTCCAGTAAATGCATTATACGTTGGCTTGCAAATGAGCATCAAAAAGCAGGAACACAACCATAAGCTCATTTCATACTGGCTACCGTATAGTTCTCAGATCGGAGCCTGACATGTTTTCCAGGCTAAACGGACTATGAAGTTGTTCCAATAGGGTCATGTATCTTTGCTATCATTCCAGTCTGTCTGTAACAACATTAGCTGTTGTTAAAAAGCTGCTCACTGCTTTAGTCTTAGTTGTCTAGGAAGCTCAAGAGACTGGGTTATCTACTGCTTCCCATTTTCTGAGACTTAAAAAGTTAGCACTCTGCTGTAGCACATTTGTGATTTGATTCCTGAATTTAGACTATGTTTCATCACAAAAAAAAAAGTTTGGAAAAGCATATCTTCCTGAAAATTGTCGTGATAAAACCTACCACAAAAAAAAAAAAAAAAAAAAAAAAAAAAAAAAAAAAAAAATCAGTATCTCTTCATTGTCTTTTTCTTCTTTGATCACTATTCTTTAATGAACAAAAGACATTCTTTATTTACAAAACCAGCACTTAAAAACTGGGAAATTATCAGTCCCCATCAGAAGAGTAAAAGACAGTTCATGCAAAACAGAAACAGGTAAAGAGGCAAGAGGATGAGGAGGGCATATCTTTGTAAATGTCACTACGTGAAACCATTGGGCTTGTAGCTACTGCTTCTATAGGACTCCGTTGGCATGGTTGACTTGATAGAAGAAAGAGGAAAAAAAGACACTGGCATCTCTAATTTACAGATCTGAACTGAACCATCTTTCACTTGTTACCAGCTATAATTTTTCATTGTAATTTAACCCGGGGTTGTTATTGATTCAGCTCAGTGTTGGACACACACTGTGCATAAGCACTGGGTGAGATACTTAACATCTCAGCAAGATAACAAGGAGCACTCACAGCAAAGCACCTGCACAGACAAACTCAGTTGTGCCAAACTTTGACAAGCGACGAAACCACAGCCCACGCATGGACATGGATTTCTTTCAGAAAAGCCATGGAAGTGGGCCAGAAGCAGCACGGCGCGGTTCTCAGCTGCTCCTACATGGCCAAGCCCAATGGAGCCTCCAGAGAGTCACCAGCTTGGGCTCCCACAGCAAATGAAGAAAATCATTTCAAAGAGCCAATACAAATATTTGACTTCATAGAACAGTTTGGTTCGGGAAGGGGGAGGGAGGATCAGAAAATTAAAGAATGGGATTAAAACAAAGCCTGACAATTTCAATATTTAACTCTAAATCCTAGCATCCAGCTTTGGTATCAGAAGGAAAGTTAACACAGTCAATAAGGCTGTTATCCACATTGTCCAAATATGCAAAACAGATAATATCCTCAAGTTTACTTTGCTAAAGTTTTCAGACATTTCAATTGTGAATTGAATTACGAAACTGTGGGATTCGATGTATCAGATGTTCCCTGTTTAGACCATATTTCATTTTTGTAAGGATTGCATTTTTATGAAATATTTTCATGTATATTTAATTGTAAAATATAGAGAACCAGAATTTTCCATTAAAAATCAAGATTAAAAAAGTATTAGGATAAGAAGCTTTCACTGGAGAGTCTTCCCCTTTACTGCAGTTTTCATTGTAACCATCATCCAGAGTACTGATTTATGTCAGAGAAAAAGGGGGAGTGACTGAAAAAGGTAAGAAAATAAAGCTGAAAAATGAAAAGGGAGAACAGACTGATTTGGTCAGCCGATTCATACAAGAGCAATTCCTGAAACCAATGCAAAAGCCTGGAAAACAAGTAAGATTCTTCTGTGGGATTTCCTTTTCCTTGGTCCTTGGAGACAATCTGTATATATCTGTATAACTCTAGAGCAACCAGCTCTCCGCTCCTCTTCACAAGCTCTCATACTTGGCTCTGTTCTGTGTAAATGTCTCCTTTTTAATGTTTCACCTGGATGGTGAATGCTCCCTGTGTTTAAGCTTCTGAACGATGGAGAGATGAGAAAAATATCACACAAGAAGCAAAATCCTATTCTGTATTTCCTTCATCGAGCAAAACACAGAGTCTATTGACATAGCCCTTTGTCAGAACCAGATCGTTCCATGTACCCTCTGGATGGAAATTATTGTAGCAGAGTAGTAGAGAAATGTTCCTTGAATTTAGACAACCACCACTGGCAATTAAATATTTCTTTAGTGTCCACCTTTCTGACACAGGTGATAAGGACGTCTAACGGCAGTATTACATACAAAAAGCAAAACACAGACAAGATACGCATCAAATATATTTTTTAATCCTTATACACGCACTTGGAATAGCAACAGGATTAAAAACACTTTCTTGATAAATGTGTTTCTTTCAGCTGCTAGGTACTACAGAAACTACTATAAACTCTTTGCAAGGACCCATCATTGCCAGAAGTTCCACTTTGCATAACTGTATAGTGAACTAGAAATAAAAATATGGTAAGGTGTCTGTGAAGATATAAAACAATCCTACAATAGCACAGTCCACCAGTTTCAGGATTGACTCAAGTTCAGAATCTCACAAGTTAGACAACTAACTTCTCTCAAGTCTTCAGCTGAATTCAGACTCCTCAGCATCACCAAAAGCTTACCAACAAAACAGACAAAGAAATCTCACTATAAATATGTACAATTCAGGGCAAATGACTATTGCAAATGCCAAAATAGACGTGGCTACAGATTTTATTGGAACACTTATGTTTTTCATGTGGTACGCTACCTTTCTTGACTACTTACGTGGGCCAACTCACGTGCTACTGAAGTTCTCCTTATTAAGATTCCATGTTCTTTCTGTAACATTTTTCAAGAAAATGCATGGAAGGAGCACATGGAAAAAGAAAAACAAAAGCGATACAGAAATCGTGTATACAAACATCATCTTGTCTGTGTCGTGCTTGTGCAGATACTAGCACAAAAAAAAAAAAAAAAGAAATAAATCAACTATTCCTGTGAGATTATCAGGTTATCTGGTGGCATATCAGTTGTGCCATTTTTAGCAGGAAAACAAAAAAACCACCACCACTAAAAAAAAAAAAATAATAAAAAAAAGACTCTAGGAGCCTGGACAATCACACACACACAAGTGAATCTGCATGCCTGAGTTGTTTCCAAAGGCAACCAGGAAGCATATATGAAATAAGCCAGGCCAGATAAGAAACTATCAGTCAGTAGCTCCATAGCATTATTTTTTCTCAATAAATTGAACTGTTAATAAGCACTTTTGCTAACGATGGGCAACTTAAATGAACATCACTAGAGGTAAGACAGTGGCAGCTGTCAAAACTTCGACTTTGAGTACGTATGTGAGGAAAATCCTGAAAAAGCAAGGAGAGAGCACAAATATGTAAGGAAATCTGGATCTCGTGTAGGCTGGAACATCCCTATCCCAGCAGGAGGGCAGCTGTCCCCAGGCCCACAAGACCTCAGCTCCCAGCCACCATCGCTACCTCTGCACACATAACACTGCTGTTCCTCTCCCTCTGCTGAATCCTCTCCTGACTGCTCTGCACTAGGCTGAATGCTATCCAAGAGAACAAAATGAGAGATCTGAACACGTTTAATGATGTTTTTCCCTGCACTGGGTTAGAGCGAGTATTAGCCTCGACAGAACAAGTTTTCTAACAGTGATGGGACTTGGAGCATTGATCCACCAAAGTTTAACCTTCTTCCAGAGGCAGCACTATGAAACAAAATCAGCCAAAAGGGTGTCCAAATGCTATAAAAATGAGGGAGGTGGCTGTATTTAAGCATCAATAAAATGAGTATACTTTACTCAAGTATCCACAAGATACTTCAGCTAGCCAACATGGGTGGGGGGTTCAGCTCTGCTTTGTTTTTCAAAGAAGATTCCTGGATTTCTATGAGGAAAAATTATATTGTGTTAAAACTGAGAAAGAGCTGCTCTTTCCGAGCAAGATCTCTCTCCAGGAAAACATCACAGAATACACCACCATTTCAGCATACTTTCTCTCACTGCTGGATAAGGCCAGCCCATGGCAAAAGCTGGCCAATGCCTCTTTCACCTTCATTCAAAAGCATTCGTGACTGGGCTGAGGTTTTTGACGTTTGTTGAATGCAGATTACCATGCTCCGCACAGGGGCAGTTTCACTGTTTAGGAATGCAGAACAGAAAATACAGGATGCCAACTGTGGTTCGTGACTGTATGGCACGCGAAAGCTTTAGGTAGTTTTTTCACACAAACTTTTTTCTTAGATTTCATGAGATTACTACCATTTACCACTAATTAAAACAGTTCTTGAAACAAAACTGCTCTTGATACATTTCCAGAATAGAGGATAAACTCTTCTTCTACCTCTTTCATCAAAGCTCTTCTGAGCCCCCACTGTTAGTTCAGACACTGGCAGGTAGCACTGTCTTTCAATCCTGTTATGCAACTTGGCTTCCAGCATCTGCAAGAGCTAACTTGTTTCTCCAGATAGATTTGCTTTCCCAGGCTCCTGACTTCTCAGCAATGCGAGGTACTTTGTGTGGAGTCGTCTCAACTTCCTTCGAATCCAGGCTTTTCTAAATACTTTTCGATTTTTTCAGAGATAGGAAAAGTCGGTTGTATATTTATCTTGAATTACCAAACACGCTAAAAAGGACCTATCTGGGATCCCAGGCACCACGGCTAAATATTAAAAATACAGTCATCCTTATGCAAACAGAAGTATGCACGCCAGCCTCCTCAAAAATCACAAATGGTTCCAGCCGCAGAGCTCCCAGAAAACAAACCTTAGTGGTTAGTACAGCCCTTCCCACTCCAAAAGCATCAGACACAGCAGCCCTAGAAGCAGTGGGCATTCCAAAACACAAGATTTAAGTCACCTTCTGGTTTTGATATTTCCACACATGCAAGCGCTGAAATTGTTCACTGTTCTGAATCACGATAGCTATGTCCTAAAAATACTAGATATAGATTTATCTTTAAATCTTAACCTTTAAATCTCTAATTTTAAATCCACAACTTTATAGATTTATGTAGTTAGAGGTTTAGTCCTCCCCAGAAACAGCGATTTGAGATCAACCAGCAGCACAAAACATATCTCCTGTCTTTGGTTTCCCTTTTGCAGCTTGACTAACACATCGAATTGCCTGTATTTTAGCAAGGAGACACAGTATATATGAGGGAAAAAAATAGCACAGTCCTTAGTAGGTGTTCACTTTCTTCAGCTTGCCATCTTTTATCCATTTGAAGCAGATATTTTTTATCGCTACATGTCAATAAAAACTAAGAGCCAATAAAACAGCATAGCTTGCATTGTGGGGCACTATTAAACAGAGATACATGGATCATATTGAGTTACTTTAAGGCATTGCGAGAGTAATTCAGTAGAAGGCAAGAGACCCTCCTTTACCACAAAGGGTTTTCTATTTGTATGTTTTAAGAAAAAAAAATAGTATGATATTGCTGAAAAATCAAAGGTTTAAATCATCAGTATTCCTTTAGATGGAAATGTTCAAGTGTTGGGATCATTTCTTGGTTTGACTCTGTTTTCATAATTACCTGTTTGTTTTTGCTGTCTGAGATTCTAGGCTGCCATCATTTCCGCAGAGACAAACTCAGGCAATATTAAGGGCTTTTAGTGATTCTAAGGCAAGGCATTTTGAAAGTACAAAGCAACAGCTATTTTTGCCAGCCGACACTGTCTAAAGCCCAAAGACACACAGTTATGCCTTCAGAAAAGCAACAGCTGGAGCACATGATAATCGTTTACCATAACCCCTGCAGCCCCTTTACTTGGTGACAAAGGGTGTTCCCAGAAATGGAGTATTTCACCTCACTGAATGATTGCTACGAGATGCAAAGCCCAGCTCCTGCAACCTCTCTGAGCAACACACTAGTGACCTTCAGACAATCTGCAGCAGATATTGTCTTTCAAGCAATTCCACTTACACACTTAAAGTAAAGGGACAGAAGAGGCCAAACTAAGGCAGATAAAAACAAATTTTCCATATGCTTAATCAACCTTCCAAGAGACCCATCAAAATCCTTTGAGAATGACTACTGCAAGGGAAAGGAACCAAACAGACACAACTCCAAGGCAAAGAAAGCACAAATCTTTCACAGTGCCATCAGTACAAAGGCATTCCCAACCTCTCCACCTCTCCAGCACTCTGGATCTTATAACCCTCTCCCAGGGGAGGGGGGAGAGAGGGAATCAGAGCAGAACCCCTCACATGAGAGTACAGACACGATAGGATGAATGAGGCACTGGAACCAAGTATTAAATAATGAAATAAGCAATCCAAAAACCGAAGAAAACCCGGAGCAAAATGAACTGTTGGAAATTTCATCACACAGATCAGATAAACCTGTAATAGCACGGGTGCTCTTACCTTTGCCATCTGTGCCTGCACGCCATTTGCTTTGAGAGATGCTACTGCTTTCTGTGCTGCTGCCGGACTGTCAAAATCTACAAAACCGTAACCTAAAAAAGAAAAAAAGAAAAAAAAACAAAACAATAAACAATAAATAGACATTTTCATTATCATCTGTGTTATCATCATAGGTCAAGAGTTCTTTTCTTAAAGGACGCCTTTTCCATTCTCATTGCCTTCTGGCAGCACTACCACCACCAGCTGTCACACCTCTGTTTCTCTTGCCTTTCTTCCTGAACATGATGGGGTCTAAAGAAACGCAAGCACCTGAGGCTTCAGCCTGCAGGGAGCAGAGGGGACAGATGGCAGCCCTTTGCCTGTCCCTGCAGACAAGAGGTTCCTCTCTGGCAGAGCCTTGATGCTGTGGAGCCCTGCCCCATCTCTTCCACAGGAGAAGGCACAGACCCTACTGCCTGCCTGGGTGAGCAGCCACTGTCCTCCCCACACAGAAGGATGTCTCCACCTGTGATACTGTCAGTATCCATTCTGCAGTACATGTCCATGTAGAAGTAGTCTCTCCAGAAGACCTACCCTAGCAGACAGCTGACATACAAAGCTACAGCATATGGCTTAATTGTTTGGATTGTGAGGAAACAACTCCCTTTTCCTGTTCCTTGAACACACGTGAGGATGAAGCTTCATACAAGCTCATGGGTCATGCAAGGTTCATATGAGGTCATGGGTCTCTGCCGCAGGCTGGGGCCAGGGAGCCTGCAGCAGGCTTCCAGCACATAGAAGCAGTTACAGAAGAAATTACAGCCTGTGCTATACAAGCAACCACCAGGTAGCTCCAGAAGATGGTAGGATAACCAAGCCACAGCCAGCTAAACCCCATCCCTTTTGTCCTGCCACCCTGGCTGCTGGAACGAGGGCCAGGTCCCTACCAGGAGCTGCTGCAGGGCATCATCTGAACATCAGCTTAGTGGTGGTGCACCTTACAGATGGGCAAGGAGCAATCCTCTCCTTTTATAAGTGGCTTTCCAAGTGCCAACACTTGCAATAGCTGATTAATCAGATAGTCCCTTCCCATCTTCTTCCCTCACTGCCTCCCTCTTCATTTTTTCCCCTCAGCAAGCAAGACTCGATGCTGAAACAGGACTAGTGCTGTTAAGCCCCTGCTGGGTATCAACAGCTGTGGAAGTATTTTTTTTTATCTAGAGATACAAAGGAGGGCAGGGAGGACACAAAAAATGGACTTGACACAACTTCTGAGCACTTAACTATCTCTGATCTTCAGCAGCACTTAAGTCTTACTCATAAAGATTTCAACAGAGTTAGGAAGATTTAAAAATCTCACCAAGCAGCTATTCAGGCAGCTGTGCAGATTTCACAATCCACCCAGGGAATCCTTTGAAAATCCCAGCCTACATCTTCCTAAGCGATTACAGGACAGGTAGGCACGTGCTGCTCGGACAAGCCATGGCCAGGGGCCACCTCTCTGGCGTCTCCCCTGGAAGCCGTACGGATAGAGCTGAACTGCCTGAAAGCTTTAATAATATTGGCACAAGCATATTTATAGCATTGCAGCTCCTTTGCAGACATCTCCATTTACTAGGTCAATACACATAATACAGGAGGCAACCACAGATATGCTTTCCTGCCGTATCCATTTCTATTTCTCTTGCCAGCCTTTCTTCCTCCTCGTGTGAGGCCTTCTTGCTCTGTGAACCCCATCTATATATGGGAATCCGTGCCTCTGATCACCTTGCCCCAAGATATAAACAACTCTATTATTTCAGTATGTATACATTGCTCTATGCAGGGGTTAGCTCAATGCTGAAAGAAAATTGTGCACATGGATTTTTTTTTTTCTTGGCTTAAAACTTATTTGTAAAGTTTTAAGAAAGTGAAAACTATATATATAAAAACACCAAGATTGCTAAAGAAAATGCTGACTTAATGATTACAAAAAGTGCTATTTTGATAACAAAGTCAAGATCTGAACCTTTCTGCTCTGTCCTCAGTTGGTTTTTGGTAGGACATTATTACAAATTGAAGGAAAGCCTGAACAACTGTATATTAGGACAGCATCTATATAAACACTGCCATGAAAACAGTGCACTGGAGTTTGGCCACTGGGGGGAAGGTTGTTTTACCTATTCAGTTTCTCCCATTTAATGCTTTTCTGCTGAGTGTACCATCTTGAAAACAGCTGGTTCTCCATGGCAGGTTGCTTTGTCCTGTTCTCTAAGCTGCAGAGCAGCAGCGAAGCTGATGCTGTTTTGAACCAAAAAACCTGCTCCATGAGAACAAGAGCCCTGCCTGGATTCCTGCAGTGCCCTTGCCCTTTGGGAGAGCAGCAGATCAGATGCAACTTCAATTTTGCTAAAGGAGAAATCCTGACAAGAAGCCAGAGCTGCCAAATGGGAAACCTGCAATGCGCTGGGAAGTCATGGGGTGGCTTGGATCAAACACAGTGCAAATAATTTCTCAGGGCAGCAAAGTGCTCTTTTCAGGACATGAAATTTCTTTTTATTTCTTACCATGCTCATGCCAGAGAACTAGGAGGTGACAGCACAAAAATAAGTTTTAACACTGACCTTAAAAAACAGATAATAGAGTTGGAATTTGATATTTATCATCAGCGCACAGTGCAGTATTCATGTATGCAGTAATAGAAGGGAAGTGATTTTTAATATAACTTCCTAGACAGCACAGTAAGTATTCCCACCTAAGTTAGCACTGCTTGTAAATATAAACCGGAATGTGCAGGAATATTCTGGTGTTATACTGTAGGGATCAGGTATATCTAACGTAGTAGATTATTGAAGATGAACATCGGTCCATAATATTTAAAGCTATGGATGTTTCTTAAACGTGTATTCAGTGGGTGCAAATGGCTATAAGCATATCATAGATGCAACAAGAGTCTCAAGACAAAAACAATGAAAAAAAATCGCACCTTCAGCGGTCCATTATGCATTCTAGCGTTAATACTACTTGCATCACTGCAAAGCTGCTCATTTTCCTTCCCACAAGCTGGTTCTCATTCCAAGTATCTTTCTGGCCCTCCCCGCTCCCGACACATCTCCCCACCACACACAGAACATCAGGACAAAATCACTCCATGGCTGCAAACCGGTCCAAAGCACATCAATCTGCTGCAAGGGAAGCCAAGTTCCCAGGCTGTTTGAGTGTTCAAGTATCCTTACAAGAACTCTGCAATGCTATAGACCAGAAAAACAGGCACGCTGGGCTTTTGGACAGTTTACGTTCTTCCCTGTAGATGTTTATAGCCTATGCTGATGACCTATGCTCACATATTTCATTTGTTTATAATCTCACTTAAAAAAAAAAATGCAAAAAACTTTTTTTTTTTTTTCTTCTCAAGCACTAACAAAGCAGCACAGGATATTTATGTATGTATTTAGATACACCTTTCAGTGTAGGTCACTGCAGCAGCTCAGGCTGGGTGCTGAGACACCCCCTCGAGCTCCTCCCATAGCACAAATGAGCTTCCCACAAATGAGCTTCCCAAAGCTGTCGGTACCGGGAGCCCTTCCCTCCTGGCCGGCCAGGCTGTTGCTGTGCTCCCCCCGGCCCCCGCCACCAGAGCCAGGCTGCTGCGGCTGCCCCTGGCAGGTGCAAGCCCCGGGTTTGGCTGCTCAGGCTCAGTTCCCTGCTCAAACAGTTATTTCTCCGCTCCTCCAGGGAGAAGGCAGCAGGCTGGCTGGAAGCATCCTTCGGGACGGATTCAGACCAGGAGCTGCCAACTGGATGCTGCTGCTCCACGAAAACATCTCCATTTCTTCTTCCCCTATTCAAAACAAGTGCAAGCCCCACCAGCCCCACCCTTTCCTATCCTCAAATTCCAGAGCTTGTTTTTATTCCTTATTATTTTGATCACTGTCTCATAAACATTCTGGTCTACAGACTATTATTTTCTTTTTCAGATTTTGTGCAGAACATCGTGTAAAACCCATGCAGCTTCTAAACCGGGACCTCCAGACTGCTCACAAGAATCCATCCATCTCCACCACAGGAAACCAAAACCAAAACTATTTCCCCTCTTTTCATGAGGCATCCTGCCCTTTTCCTTTAAGAGCACAAAATGCAAATAGGGAGAGCTACATTATCCCCTGCTGCTGAGAGAGTCAGGAATTGAATTTTATCACCAAAACAAGCCCCTCAGCTCAGGGGTACTTACAGCAAGGGGGACTTCAGCTACAGGGATCTGGGATCCCAAGGTTTTTTCAGGGAATGACATGTATCACTAGTTTGTAAACGTGAATACGAGAAAGAAAAAAAATACCCATGCCAGAAAACAAGACAGGACTATCTAGATTAATTGTTCAACCTTTCCTCCAAGAAATAAAATGCCTGTAATTTTGTTTTGGCCTGACGCCATTAGAGCTAAATAATTAAATTTCAGGAATAAAGGCAGTGATTTTGTACCTGTGGGGGAAAGAAAACAGCTAAGCATCAGCAAGCGCAAGTTTATAGCTTGCTGCACTAAGTGCTACCCGAATACACAGGCAGACACTAAACATCTCCGTCTCCTATAACCTAAGCGGCTGGGGGCCTCCTGGTCTCCGTTTCACAGTTCCATAATTAAGCTTGGCAGCAGGTTCAAATGAATTAAAACTGAATGTCACTATTTCCTCAACAAATCCCTCATCCTTGTTTTTTCTTACTTGTCAGGAGAAGACCAGCAGAACAGCAATTAGTGGTAAGCAGTGCAGTGAAAAAGAACCAAGTATACACTAATTAGGTCACTCGCCAAACACATTCATTTCATTGGCAGATTTAATCAATGTTTTCCTGAAATGTCTTAAATCTCCTATGCTAATTTAAAGTTTTGTTATTGTTGTTACTTTAAACACAGATGGGATGCCTGGAGATTTTCAATTGCTTTCCGCAAATCCATTTCAAAATAACAACCCCTCATATACTATATCATCAAAATTTAGGCACAGGTTTTAGGAAATGGCCTCTAATTTTATGCCAACATTTCTGTGCCTGCAAATACCTATGGGTGCAATTTTGCGGATTTAAGTAATTGCAGGTGTGTCTAGCTCTTTGACTTCAAATACTGAATTGCCCTGACTGATCGGGTACTTAAGGGTAATGCCAAATAATGTGAGGGACTGCCCACCACTCATCATTCCCACAATTATGGCAAAGTACTGAAGGGAGAGCCCCACGTGTGCAGTGATATGAGGAAAAAAAAGAAAGGAACAAATGCCTGTAGAAGTGCGCTTTCCCAGAAGCTAGGTGCTGAGAGCCTTGGCACCCAGCTGAGCTGGAGATCTTCAACCTCTGTGTGAGGATGAGGAGGGAGAAGCTGTGATGAACAACAGAGAATCACCTGGGGGTGGTAAATTCTCAGCTTTGCCCTACCACAAGGCCAAATGTCATGTCTGACCTCTGGCCAAGTGCCGCTTTAAATCACTTGTAGTCAACTTGTAATCCACATTTTGCAACAACATGCACACACAGAAAAGAGATAGGACAAATGATACACTCAGGCAGGAGATGGTTTATACATGTGGAGCTTCCCTGTTGCAGACAACAAGCTCCCTTCATCAAAACTTTTAATAGTTTGTCTCCACTAGCTAAGATCTTTGTATAAACAGGAGACACACCAAGCTTGAACGCTGGGATTTTCTGACTGACAGCTGTCCCCCACAGCCTCCCCCCGTTGGCCAGTCTGACTTCTCTGAACCTCAGGTGGGAGGCTGAGGACAGCTACGAGAAAGGAAGGACTCCAGATCTGCTATTCTCCCACCTCAAACTGTTTGACTTTGCCACAGATTTATTTTTTTTTGGCAACACGAGATCTGTGTAAGCTTTGCATAAAAATTAAAAAGTCCCCTTAATCATATAAGCATAACTCTAAATTTGCTTGTGTGTAATTACAACAACTCCATTATACTTAAAATTGGTTTTCTAGGTCTGATACACCAGGCCAGCTGGAACTCTGCTCCTCGTTGGGAGGCAACATCTTTTTATTATAGTGAAGTTCCTAGATCTTGGTTTGGGCAATCTAGAATTCATTGTCAGATCTGAAACCCAGAACAGAAAAGACTGACAATATCATTTGTGCTGGGTCTTCAAGAAGCGTAGACTATTTCAACAAAAAGGAGGACACAGTGATTTTAAGAAATGCTTCCCCCCCCCGCCCCCATCAGTGTGTTTGTTAATGTTGCTCAGATTCTGGAAACAGAAAAGCACTTCCAAAAGGGGCTGTGACAAGGAGAGGACTACCAGCCTTGTGAAGAGGCAACAGTGAAAACCACTTGTTGAACTAGGAAACCATGAAATAAAATACACTTATCATGGATACCTTTTTTTTTTAAATAAAAAAAAACTTTATGATATCACACACACCTATATATGTACCCTGGTGACTTCAAATAGATGGATAAAGTTTTTATACAAACACTAATAAATATACATGTATGTACAACTAAGCAAATATATAATAAGCAGTGAGCTGTTTCTCCTTCATGCTTAGATGAAATCACTTGGATTTCATGAAAACATAACTCAACTTCACTTGTAAAGCACTTAGTTAAGCATCTCTCTTAAAAGGTAGTATTCATTTTGGCAGTCAGGTAGTCCACAAAAAAGCAATTATCCAGTAATTTACTATGCAATTTTCACTCTTTGTTTTATGCTCAGATAAAGAATCAAATTAAAGTCTTATAAGCCTCAGAAAATTAGAGTTAGCAAGCAAAGAGGTTGAATCGCCCTTGAACACAGAATTACTGAAAACAGATTTTTCGTTCACTTTTCAGATTGCGCTGAAATAGTCTTATAGCTTCAAATGCTCAGAGTAATGGTAAAATAGTCTAAATTATTACTGTTTTTAAAGCTCCACTTTATAAAAATGTTAAAAGTCGTGAATGTAAAAATGTAGAAAGTGGTGAATCATCACTTTTTAATTAAAAACAGCTAATACATAGTTAGAAAAATAATTGGAAATAGAGAGACTTAAATGCAAGAAAGAAAAGATAGTCCCTTCATTTCAGATCACTCCCCAGAGACACACCTACATCGTTAAGTATGCATATACAGCTGAATTTTTTGTTTGCTTTAGCTTGATATGGAAATACGGCACAAAACTGTCACTTTGATTATGTTCCTGCAGTGATTTCTTTTACCTCTTGCATTATTTGAATCCCCTTTATAACAACAGAACTGGAGAAAAACAGCCCTGTAGGTAACTAACAAACAATTTTTAGACATCTGTTTGCAAACACATTCTTAATTTGAACATTCAATTACTTTGATTTCAACTGAGTTTATATGAATGCAGGTTATTATTAATTGCACAACTAATTAATGATATTTACATGCAAAAAAAAAAAAAAAAAACAAACCTAAGCATGGAACTTGTGATGATCCTTTTTTATACTTTGAAATATTACTAAATTGCAACCTTTCAATCTCAAGTAAGTAAATGTAACAGGACAAGGAATCCTCTAAAATTTCAACGTGGGGAAAAGAAGTACTTATTAAATAGACAAATATATACATGTCTATATGTGTATATGTGATACATACATGTATTAATAAGCATTCTCTCAGGAAGGACAGAAGCAGACCTCAAAACTGAGGAAAATTCTTTGTGAAACATGGTTGCACTAACCACAGAAAGCAGGAGAAGTAGGAGCAATACAAATTTCACAAATATGCCTATCAAGAAAATGGCATGGCACTTGAAGACCTTCACTCAACATTTATGCTATATTAACGGCAATTCAGAACAATAAAGACTGGCAAACTGGAGAAAACACAGGAAAGAGCATAAATATAGCCAAAAGAAAAAAAGCCCAGATTTTGCAAATAATAGAACTCTATTGGATTACCCCTAAAAATGCATCAAGTGTTTGATTAGAAGTGACCCTGAATGTTAATGCCCACAGGTAACCAAATTGAAGCACAACAGCAGCATAAACGGTGAGATGCAAGACTTCACAAGGACCTGTCAAAGAATGAAAATGAAGATGAAAATAAACTAAGAAAAGTTGAGAGAAGTTTCCTAGTATTCTGCTAACAGTGCAGACTTGTATTAATTGTACAAAGCAAATGAGGGAAATCTCATTGCTCAAGTTTCTAAATACGGACTGAATGAAGAGAACATATTGTAAATCTTGCAGTAGCAGAAGGATAGGAGAGAAACACACTTTTCCATCTTTAGCTTCTGTAATTATTTTCTCTGAAAGTCCCATTGATTCACTGTCAAAATCCACAACCAAGATTAACTCCGGTTTACATGGAAAATTGAGATGTGAGCTATTCCCATATTTAAAAATAAAGCGTGATTTCATATTACAGTTATTTAGCATTATAACATTGCTTGTTGGTGTATTAGTTCTGTAATCATTAAGATTGTTTTTACTGCATTTGTTTAGCATAAGACATTCATTATAGCTCTGTGGCTGAGCTAAGTTTCACATGTGAAGAAAGGAGAATGTTGTCCCAAGAAAACAAATACTCCAAGAGCGGTGCTTAGTTACCTGCTTACATGAAAAGGAGGGAAGGACAGAAGAGCTGTTTCTTCCCTTGACTGAAGAAATACTCAGTGACTCACGAGCGACAATATTTTGCAATAGCTACAGGGAAACAGCCAGAACTTGCAGCCTCAGATTAAGTCCTCCTACTCTCAGATCCAGAGATATGGTAACAATTAATAGCTTCACCCCAAAACTAGACGTGAGCCTCACACCCAGAAGTTTAAAATGTTTGACTTTTTCAACAATTGCTTTTCATATTCACTTTCCTCTCCTAATTTACAGCTACGTCCAAATGCTGAAGTTCCAAAATACCACAAGAAAGACAATTTTCTTGGTATTTCCAGCCGGCAGGAAACACTGACACTCTCATGAGAAAGTCTGTTCTTATGAGGTTTCATGCTCAGTTATGCAGACTCCAGAGCTTTACTTAGCTTGGATAATGTTTGAGGAAGATATGAAATCAAACCTCTTGAGATTTGTTCATCACTTACTTTAGAGTTGAGCAACTTGAACGAAAAAACTGGTATACAGAAGCAGTTTAGAAACAAACCATTCAGCCATTATCTCTGATGGCTTCCATCACCTGCGTAGACGAGCAGTTCTCTCTTCTAACTGGACCTGGAGCTAAGCAAGTTATTCACCAGCTGGTCAGCAAAAAAGCACATAGCCTAAAAAGTTACGAGACCAACTACAGAGGACTAATTAGAAACTGATGTTAATACTGTCATGCTAAGCACCTTGTAGGTACAGCATCTGGCACGTCACTCCCATGACATTTATGGACAGAAATGGAAAAAACAGACTATCAATGGGAGTTCTGCTTTCAGCAGGTATATGGAAGAAAGCAATGAACTACTGCAGAAAGAAAAAAAAAAAAAAGTCCTTGAGCAGTCAACTCTTCCAACATTAGATTTAAACAATGATAGTACTCCAGGAGGCAAAAGATGTTCTGTATCACCCAATGCTCTCTGTCAGAAATGAAATATTCCATTCTCTTCCTCCCAATGCTAGATTGCTCGGTAATCATAACATTAAGTAACTGCAAATACTCGTGAGTGGGAAGAAACAATCTGACAAGAGAAGATGCACTTGGTGATCACAGTGTGATTACTGTACTTTATTAAAAATAATTTTCATTTCAGTATGTTTTGACAAGAAAATAGAAAGCATCTTGTGCAGGCTTCAGGAAATATTAAAATAACCCAAGGTGATGAACATGTTATTATCCAGCCTGTTCCAGAGGGATGATGCTCAAGTACTGAAATGGTTTTCATTTCAAATACACATTCATTTTCAAGACACCACACTTGAAAAATTGGATTGTATATTTGTCATACAGTAAGCAGTGATAAAGAGCACAGCAATTTATGTTCTTTATGCAAACCACTTGTAATTCAGAAAACAACTATAGTTTCTAAGAGGCGGCAAAGTGATAGCACTTTCCCAACAAGTGAAACGTTTCTTTCATGCCAGTTGGCCAATTCTGGCATGTCAACCTTTGCTATGATAAACATTTTGGATAACACGCAAAGAGCTCCTGTTCCATCTCATCAACACTCACAATGTCTTGGAGCTTTAGACAGAGATGAGCAATACATTGTGAATATTTCATGACACTGATACTAAGAAAAGAATTACGATACTGCCATCGCCATAATGCTAAAACACCAATGACCTTTTGAGCAAGAGGGCAGCGTGCTCTCAAGGAACAGTTTGCGGGCACAGGGTTTCTTTCACTCTTCTTCTCTTGCTTCCCAAGCAACCTGATTGCACTTTAGGGCAAGAAGGAATTGACATTTTAGGGGAATTAAATGGCAGTGCACTCAGGAGTGCCCAACCTGGGTTGACTACTGCAGGGTAACCTCCTTGTTTGTCTATTCTCTTCCCTATTAAGCTCTGTGGTTCTCTACTGTTCTAGTATTTTCATAATAAGAAGGTGAAGACTGCCAAACAGAGGGAAGCAGAAGGTGACCCCTCCTCTAACCCTCACCTTTATCCCTGTGTGAGCAAGGACAGGGCTTGCTGAAGTCACACCTGCACGACAGAGGGGAAGCACAGCAGGTACAAGCAGAGCAGGATAAGCCAAAGCACACAGGTCAGTGCAAAACCTGTTACAGATACTTTATAGGTTCGGTGCCCAGTGGTTTTGCCCTTACACAGTATTTCAAACAATCAACATTTAAGTAACCCTTGAGTATTACAGATATATTGCCCATCACTACTTATAGGGTGTTCCTTTTCTTTTTCAATAGATCCTTTTGTGGTTAAATACAGGTTTCCCCCTTCTGAGCCTCTCATCATATGTCTACCACATTTATCTGTAGCCTGAAGTTCAAAAATGCTATTATTACAGTACCCCAGAAATAGCTACTATTTTTCCAGTTTGAGAAAAGGGGAAGGGAGGGGAAAGAAGAGGAGGAGAAGGAGAATAAATCACATCAGAAAATCTCTTTTCAAGATCTCCAATCCATTTTTCAGATTCAAGATAATTTTACAATCTACATAAGTGGAAGATGCAGATAAAGCGTTTGAAATGCTGGCTTTTCATCTAATCTGAATTTCTGAACCTGTAGCAGCTTTCCTATCATTACGAATCACATACCTCAACTATATGAAAAAGAATGAAACGAATAATGCAACGTTTTAATCTTCAGTAAAAACATTTCTTTCTTTCTGTGATTTAAGGTAGCTCTTCAGTGTTATTTTGACTTGCATTTAAAACCACCTTCTGGTGCAGCACACGAGACTCGCACACTGCAGAGGTGTGATGACGGACACGATGTGGAGACCATATTGAATCCACCAAATGACAGCCACGAGCCATCGAGAGGTCAAACCAGCAGAAGGACAACCTCCTCTGCCAAATGCCAATGTGTAGGAAGCTTTCACACATGCTGAAGTTCACATCCGCAACAAGCCTTCACACAGCTTGTCGAGAGAGGAAAGGCACAAATATGGGACTGGAAGAGGCATCCTGGAGGACACATGACTATAACCCTATGCGAGACAACCACCAGTGACTCACAAAATTTCTCTGATATTACCCTTTGGCTGCTGGGAATGGGCATCCAAGTTGTGCCTATTTTTTGGCCTTGGCACTTACAGAGTCATCTAGTATGCCGGCTATCCTTTTTCTTTATTCCCTATAGGTAAACTTCCAACTTCCAGAGCAGAGTTTTACCCATTACTGACTAAGCAGATGATTTTGCTATTAGATTTGTTCAGTTTCTCACATTAGAAGGTATTCAAGGACCATCTAATTACCTTTCTATATAATTGCCCAATGCTTCCCAACTCTGGGCAATGAGCAAGTATTGAAGGAGTTTGGGTAGCAATATCATTATAAATGAGAAGGGAAAACTGGCATCTGCCTCAGAAAGACCAAGGTAGCCAGGTGCTGCCAATGATGCTGACTGACATGTCCAAGTCTGCCTCTGATATACAGCAAATCCGCAAGAAACTACATCAGTAGTGACTATCCTCAGCAGCTCTTCCTAAAAGTTCAGGCATCTTTTGAATGTAAAAGCGTTTTGTTTATGGTCTCTGGAGAACCTTAAGGGTTTAACTAAAGACCAAACTCATTGACATACATTGCCAGTGAAAGACCAACCATACAGCAGAGAACAACTTCCACCCTGTGAAGTCGGTTTAGAGATAGGTATAACAATACTGAAACATAGAAGATAAATAAATGTGTGGGGGTTATTTATGGGTGTCTATCCTTTTTTAAAGTGAAAATGAGGATGATTCAGATATAAATGATACTTATGAGGTATATTTAATTTTAAAAGATCCAAAAATTTTTATAAATTATAAATTTTCACAGCAAATTCCGTAGCAGGATCTAAGTTTGCTTGCTGAGAATAGCTCTCTGTCAGCTTAGTACATCAAATAAACAGGAATGGAAGAGAAAGCAGGGAGGAGCTTTGCCAGGACACACAAACCAAGCAAACATATTTCGTCTAGAAAGCCAAAATGCCTATAAAAAGACATTTTAAAACCTCATACACCACATCAAAGAAATAAAAAACAGTAATACAAAGTTATTTTTAATCCCCTAGAAACAGAGGTGACCTTCACACCTCTCTGAGCCATCAGCGCAATAGCTGACCAAGAGCCTACAGGCAGTCATGTTCATCGTAACAGCAAGACAGCTAATAGTCAGAGAGGCTGCAGTGCTTCTCTTACACAGACGCCAAATACATGTTGGTGTTGTCAATGCAGAGATGTATAAATGTTTTGAGACTAAATGTCTGATTCCTGTCAACAGGCAGAGTTAACCAGATGAATATCCGGTATGCATGGCTGTGCTTTCTTACCGTATAAATGTTGCATTACAAAGACTGCAGGCTGCTTGTTTTATCACTGGCCCATTCCTCTCAAAGCCATTTTAAGTGAACAAAGAAAAAGTAAAACAACTTCCCATGCCCTGTCACGGTCTGGGAGCAGTGAGACGTGTGGGGAAGAAGGTGATGAAACACCAGTTGGCTGAAGAATTTCAGGGGAAAAACAGCATTACTCAGGGCCCATGACCAAAGGGTCTTTGCAAAAAGCTACTGATCTCATTTCCATTATGCATTACCTGCTCACTCCACCTAGAGAAAAGAAAAAGCAGCCCTCATGTCATACCATGCTGGGCAACAGGTGATTGCCCCTCAGGCAACCATTCCCCAGAGGTCCAGGTTCCCTCAAACTGGAAGCCTTGAGGGTGAACAGAGATTACCACTCTTATAAGGGGCACAACAGCCTCGCTCTCCCCAGCTCTCTTCCCTCCAGCTGAAGGCAAAAATGAGGTTCTAGCAACAGACACAAGAGACATTAGGAAAGAGGAAAGTCTCTAGCATCTGAAGCTTTTAGCATCTCTCCCCAGGTTAATAAGAACATTCATTGAAGAAACCTTCACTTCATCCTCATTATGAGATTTATTATTTTCCAGTGAATTTACAGATACATAGCACAATGAAATCCCACAAACCTGTTTTCTTATTCTATTTTGTTTGTTTTTTTGTGTGTGTGGTTTTCTTTTCCAATTTTTTTTTTTTTAACCTCTCACAATGGCTGGGACAAACATTTCACACACACACAAAAAAAGTAGTAGTCTTTTTTTGCTTTTATCTAGAGAGAGAAGCAGATATAGCAGATGAAGGCCATCACGCAAAACGTGATGGCGTGGCCCAGTGGGAGCCATGCTTACAGCTCCAGCCTTTCTCCCCCTTAGTCTACATTGCAACTTCATCCAACTTTGCCCACTTCACCTTCCTATGAGGCATTTTGTCACTGAGGAAATTTGCCTTTATTGCGTCAAGGCATTTTTGTCCCAGATAATGAAAATCCTTAAAAAAAAAAAAAAATAAATAAAATCCCCAGCAAATCAAACACTTCCAACCCTAATGCATACATGTGACACAAGTGTATTGCACTTGCTTAATGGGCTAACAAACAGAATCAAGCCTCCCTCAGGAAAGACATTTCAGTGTACACTAAGAAAATTGAGAAAAAGTCAGCTTCCAACCAAAGAATAAATTCCAAATTTAATAGCGTAAAATGAAGCCACTGAAGACTAAACATCTGGGCTTTTTGGATATCATCCCAGATACTGCGTGTAGCACTGAAGCTCTTCATCACTGTATCCTCTTAAGAATTTGAATAAAAACCTTCCCCTGTATATGCTGTTTCTCTGCAGAACATCACAAAAAAAAAAAAAAGTGCCTTTTGCAGTAAGATCTCGGGGCAAGGCCTGGTTTTTACTACTTGTGTGGAGAGCCTGCAGAACCACAGGGCTTTGGTTTTCTTCAGGATCTCCAGGACTTCCCTTAACACAAATCACAGTTCTGCAGCAGTGGCAACAGCAACAACCCTTGTGGACTGCAGAAGATGCCAATTAGAGGGGGATTATTAGAAACACTTCAATAAATCTGGAGCATTGTCGAAGTGCCACTGCAAGTCAATGGGATTTTCTGCTCCTGAAGTGCAGCAGGCACAGCTACAGCACAGCTCTCCAGCATCCATCAGAAATCTTCTGCACTGAACAACATCGGATGCCTACAGGACAATGAGCAGGGCAGTAACAGCACAGACCATCCAGGATATTTAGGGATGTCTCTCACCTGGACCTAGCAGAGCACAGCAGCATCATAGCTTCAGGGCTGAGGTAGAGAGGTCTACTCAGTAGAGCACTGTGCTGTGTGGTACCAGATGCTCGAGAGCTTTTGAGAACTCCAATTCCTGCACAACCTGCCTCGAGACCTCCTCTTCCCACAGCTGCCCTGCTTCGCAGTCAGTACCAGACATGGTTTGATGCAACCTGGATTTACTGGGATTGCTCAGGGATGACTGCACAAAATTCTGGAGGTGGCTGCGGGCAGGAGGTCAGATTAGATCAGTGCATGCATTTAAACTCTGTGAACTGCTGAGAAAGAGCGTGGGGAACATGGCCACTGGAAAGCAACTGAACCAGTGCAGAATTTCATAAGCCAGAGGCGCATGGATTATAACCGGAGCCAAACTACACAGTGCAAGAGAGCCACACAAAAGACAAAAAGCACTGGATAAGTCTGAAACAGAATTATCCTTAATAGACAGTGCCTCCCTAGAGCTTTTGTGCTCACAGCCAAGCAAAATGGTTCTGCGCAGGAAGACAAGAACTGCAGACTTCTGGCATGGCTCTGGAGACACAAACAATACGAGAGACTTGTTCCCATAAAGGAACAAAGAGGTGAAGCAGACCCCCTTGAAACAAACAATTCCTGGCCATCGTACCATCAAAACAAGCACAAATAAAATGGAGTGCTTCATTGGAGTTTTTATTTTCTATATGTAAAAATAAAGTGGAGTAAGAAATAGCAGCTTTTAAAAAGAAAAAAACAGTCTTTCCTCTGGCAAATCACACAAAGCCATGCTTCCTACCTCAACATTTATCACCTTCTTTTATTTTTTTTTTTAGAGATATATTTGTATTAGGAGTCTCCACAGTAGGCTGTTCCTTTTGTTTCTTAATTTTTCCAGTCAACCTCGTCTATTTTCTTTCCAAGAAAGAGATGATTACTTCTGTTCTTCCCCTTCTAGCTCCTCCTCCCTCTAAGGTGACTTAAAAAGAGAAAGACTCATGCATAGTCTAGGAGGACGGTTTAGGTAATGACATTTCCACTCCTATAAGTCTTTTCAAAGGAATCATTCTACCCAGGAATGACAGGAGGGAAGATATTTCCATAAAAACCTGTATACTTCCAGCAAATACATTACCATACCAACAGCAGCATGGAGAGATCGAAGACCTCATGCTCTGGAAATGCAACATTTCTCCTTGTTTTGTTTGCTTGCTTTCTCTCTCTGCGCTTTCTGTTTTTTCCATATTTGCTGCAATGTTTCAAACAGATCATTCCTTCACTCCATTTTATTTATTTCTTCCATCATCTTCTCTTCCCTAGCCTTTTATTTTCTAGACTCCCCAGCCCCCAATTTCCCTTGCCTGCTCGTTTCAGCTATTAACATGGCAACGGTAGTTCATACAGAAAAAAAAAAAAAAAAAAAAAAAAAAAAACAGCTTGCTTCTAAAGTTGAAACGGGAAAACTACAGAGGCAACAGATGCCTTAGGAGTTTCATACAGAATACAGGGCCTTTGAAAAAAGGTGAAAAGCAACCACAAAGGTCTGTTTTCAAATGATAGTGCAACAAAGGAACCAATTAGGAAAGAAATAAAGAGTAAACTACCCCAAATTTTTGCTTGGAATTGAAGCTTTTCCAGTTTAAAAAAATAAAAATAAAAAAATACCAACAACAAACAGTTAACATTACACCCATTATTTTTGTCATCCAATACGTTTCTGTACTTACGGATTTTATCCAAAACTGGGAGCACACTTGCCAAAATATCATGAGAACCTTCCTGCTAATGAGACTTTTAGACAGCAAAAATGCCAAAATTTCTAGGTAAATCGGAAACAGAAGGTACTAGATACTTAAATGGAAAGTTTCTCTCAGGAAAGAGTCCAAGCAAGACCAGGCTCAGGGAGTGTTGTACTTGTTTTTTGCAACACTCCAACATTTTAATCAACCTCCAAGGACTTGGTCTTGCTGCCTCAGGAAGGGTTTTGCTATCGACACCCCCAACACTAAAGGCAGCCTGGCTGCTTAGTAGCCCTAGTGGAAGGCTCGATAAGACAGAGTAAAGAAACTGAGACTGTACCACAACAGATGCTCCAGCTGAGGGTCACACGCTCCTAGAGCAGCACGAGAAAGTCGATGCTCTGCCTGCACGGTGGCTTTGGATCCCTGCTGTACCATGCTTCTACCCTGTGTGCCTGGCTAGAAAAACACTGAATATGGAACCGGAGTCTTAGAAAGCTTTTAAACACACCTGAAATAAATAATTAACAGAATAACAGATTACTATCCTGCTTCTCAAAGTGAGGTTGCTACAGAAGAAACACACTCTGCTCGTTCCCCACAGCACAGCTGAGGACCATTCAGCTTCCTCTACTGCAGTCTCACACGGGTTTAGGTAATTTTGGCTAATTTAGGAGGGTGGTAACAGTGGGTTCCCTGGGTGTCACTGAGGATGGAGAGCTCATTTCAGAGGACCAAAGCTGGATTCGTTTCCTGAACTGCTGTCTGAAAGAGCTTCTCTCTGCAGATTACATGTAGAATCTAGTTTTTAAACCTATACTTTTGTTTTTATCTCTAAAACCGTGCAGGGTGAACGTTTCCCTCTGCAAGTGTCACTCTTCAGCCTTACTCAAGCCCATAGTATGGGGCAAGAGCCAGCTAGTGGCATCAGGGAAGGGAAGGGAAGGGAAGGCTCATGCTGGGCTCATACCCAGAGGGAAGGGTAGGGCAGTGAGGCACTCATGCAAGGCACAGCATAGGAGGATGAAGAGAGAGAAAAAAATCAGACATAGTTGCTCGATGGGTTTCAGTTCTAATAAATAAAAACTAGGGCAATGCACCCATTTTTATCACAAGGCTCCACTAATGAGAACACTGTTAATGAGAACACAACATGGACAAAAGATTTTCTCAAAGCTCGCTCATTCAGCACTGAACACTTCCCAGTCAAAATCCAGAAAGACTTCATAATGGGGATTAGTTCATTCTCATTGCGAGCCAGAGCCCTTTAGAACAAAAATACCAAGTGTTTGGTCAGGAAAACTAATTTGGGCCAAATATTGTTCTCATTTACTCTCCGTTGTTTCCTTCCCTCCCCTCTCTGTTCTCTCCCAGTGATGATGAAGAGTACTGCTGTCACCACTACTTCTTCCCCTTAGCACATAGCAGGAAAAGGGCTCTTGCTTGATTGCATTCATTGTAGCTGGGTCAAGCAGGCAACCATAGCAAGACATTACAATGAGAAGCGAGTATTCAGCTGGAAAGCATGAACTTTTTTGCCTCAAATTCCTCTGCTTCTTTACATCTTTTTAAAGCAATGTCCTACTAAGTGTATTTTAAGAAGTTGAATGAATTAAAGCCAATTCATCCTTTTTTTTTTTCTCTCAGAAAGTAGGTGGAGTGTACAAACACGCAACTTGTTATACCTATGCAAAATAACTTTTAAATATAAGCATAAACAAAAACAGGAGGTCAGGATTTCCTCTGGTGTAATTTACCATATTGACAGCTAGGGACACAAATACAAGCACTGCCCAGAGTATTCAGTGCCCTACTAAATCCTTCGCATAATGTCTAAGTGTTATCACTCAAATCCAAATGTGCATCGATATAGACAAGCCAAGGAACGCACAAGACACTGCATAGATGCAGATGTAATCATTCTCTGATTACGTCTGATGTCCAACAAATTAGCTAGTTAGCAGAAACAGCTCTATATGTACCAAGCTGGCTCAATTTAATGAGTATTTCACTCATCCTCAACAGAGAGTCCCTTTGAAATAACAATGCAGAAACCAAGTGTTCTGGACTTTGGCCTTCTTTTATGTGACTGAGAGAAATGGAAGAAAGAATTACAGACTTCAGGTACATCTGCTGACGTCCCTCATTGCCATGGGAGATCAAGGCATTTTTCTAAACCTCATTTAACCAAGACAATAAAGCCCATTTTCATTGTTACTTCCTCAAGCGTACCTTTTCAAGGACAGTCACCCTGTTCTTAAGCTAAGACACAAAAACCTGCTACACGCATGGTACATAGAAGTTCCAGTATCTCTCCATGAGAGGCAAGGACAGTAAATTGAGAAAAAGACAATTATAGTAACTGCACAATTATAGTAACTTGCAGTTTTGCTGCTGGAGGCCACCAGTGCCTGATACAGGTGAGTCTGACAGGGTATCTACACGGCACAGGGTAGGAGTGTGCAGAGATACCTGCAATAGCTCTGAACAAGCCAGCCTGGTTGCTGGAACCAATACAGCTGCAGGGTTCGGTGAAAATGGTAGGTACAGACTAAGGTTAGCACAGCAAGTGCCTCACAACCATTTTCACTCCTTGTACAGCCAAATAGGACTCCCCCCTCCCCCTTTGGCTCCACTGACATTATAACTTTACCAGCTGCATCCATCTTCCTAGCAAAAATAATGATAAAAAATCATTAAAGTATTTTTATCTCAGCTTACACATTAGGTCAGTTATGTTTACCCCTCAGAAAATAAAGTCTAGTTCACAGGGTTACAAACCTACAGGTGAAATGGAAGATATAGTACTTGCTGATTGTCCCAGATCACCAAAGAGGAACTTTACTTTGTTTTATCTCCCTTTCTATTTATCAGTTGAGTTTACCTTTTTTTTTTTTTTTCCCCTTCACTACAATGCTGCTAAACAATCTGCAGACCTGTCTACAACTTAACCTTTTGCTGCCTCTATTTCTTCTTCTGCAAAATGGAAATCATATATATATATATATATTTACCTTTTGGCAATTAGACAAACTAATCCAATTAACCAGTTATTGTACATTTGTAAAGCACCACAAGCTCCTCAGATGTGAAGCATTACAGCAACACAAAGTTTTATAGTTATTGTTGTAAAAATAATCAAAATTCAGAGGGGAAGGGAAGATGCCAGCTGGCAGATTGAATATCCAGTCTCACTTATTGGCAGCAGTTTCATTGTAATAAAAGCAGGACCACTGCTGATTATGCAGCCTTGTGCTTCCAGTGTTCAACTGGTTAAGGAGCTGTTGTCAGCTTATTTCACAGAAAGCTCCTTGTGGCACAAAATACTGTCTGATCAGCTTTTTTTTCCATGGAGCCAGGATTCCCAAAAGCAGAAGTCCTTAAGCACATGCTTAGAGTAAAACCAGTCTTTAGGTGCCCTGGTTAATCAGACTAGCGATAAAAAAGCTCCTCAACGTAATAAAACGAAGAGGTTTTTTCCAACAATATAGACGTGTTAGAGTATTCACTGCCTGAAATCCCTTTGATTTAACTCATCTTTAAAAACCACGCTTGCCTTGAGTTTGTTTCAGCTAAATATATGTATACACACACACAAACAGACACACATACACTTCTTTTTGTTATTTAAATAAATCTCCCTTGTGCTTTGATGTTGCAGAAAGACGGCAAGAATCTCCTATATTTTCATTCCTATTCATGGCACCTAAATTGCACAGGGCTAAGGGGTAGTTTCCAATTAAAAAGGAGCTTTCTGGCTGGCTAAGCAAAGTTACTCTACCTAATGACGCAGGAAGACGGATGCGTGGCGCGGAGTGTATGGAAGTAACAGACTCTGTGCTGGCAAGCATGGCGTCTGTTTGAAAGCTAAAAAGTAACAAAACCTCAGAGGATGTAAAACGACTTCTGAAAGAGATTTTTGGAACATTTGGACCACGACTGCATCAGCAAAAGCCAAAAAAAAAAAGTTATGAAAGGAGTCAATAAACAGAATCTCATACTGGAGTAATTACTCTTCCTGGAGTAAGCAACAGTTAATAATGAGAAACAGACAGAAAGCCACTGAAAAATGAAAATAAAATCACAATTTACTCAAAAGAGACAAGATGGTTACCACTTACAGGAAGCACCATTACTTATGACTTCTAAAAGAAGGTTTCTCATCTTGTTGGAGCTCATTAGCAACTGATTGCTCCAAGGTAGGTTTCAAAACGCATGAAAATGGCCATTATATACCGCTACTAACTAAAAACCAGCTATTACGGTGAGATCATATTTATTGGCAAATTCACAACAATCACAATGGGAAACTTCAGTTTAGCATGTAGGGGATGTTAAAAACCAAGCAGAGAAAACAACAGGCAAGTCAGACACTCGTCTACCTAGTGAAAAGCCCAGCTGACCGGTTTTCCGCTCTTTTCCAACTTCTGTACCCACAACAGGACTTGAAATTTATCTGTGTATTAGATCAGCTTCCCAGGATATCAAAGCAACTCATGTCACAAGCAATCTAATTTCCGATTAGTAAGACTATAAATCAAGCTCAGGAAAACGTGACAGTCTCGCAGCGTTACAAAAAGTGACAGCAGAGGGCTGGAGGATCCAGGAGAAGATCTGGTACCGCTAGACGAAACTGAACTGAACTGAAGAGATTTCAGGTCTTCTTAGGCTTCGTTCAGATCCCAGGAAGTCACTGTTGACACATCACAATTTTGTCTGCATGACAAATCAAAGGCAATGCAGCAGCTACAGCTGCAAACAGTTCCAAGGGAAGCTCATGTGAAAGCACGGATAAGCAAGAATACCAGCACGAGAAAGAACAAGACAAAGCAAATGTTAATTCCTCAAAAAATATGTCCTCAAGGAAAAAGGAAAAAAAAAGCAGGAAAACGGCGTGTAAAACAAAGGTGATCTAAATGACTCTGATTATTGGTGACAGGCAAAACAGATGACATATATTAGCAAATCTAAGGGAAGAGCCGACTGGATTTCACAGCCCAAAAGATCATATGCCTACACGATTTTCACCTTCAGAACAGTTATTGAGAAGCACATCAAGTGGCAAAACAAGCTCATTAACTTAATCAGTTTTTGATAGCATCTGACAGCCTCCATCACTGCTCACTCAGACACTGCGAGAGGCATCTGAAGGTTGATCTGGAGCAAAACAGACCTTTGTTGTTGCAGATACGAGGGGCCATGGCTGGTTTGTTCCTGTCCCGGGAAGGGAACAGCACAAACTATTCCTTGTTTTTACTCTCTTGAAAGGCAGTTTTGGAAAAGGCCCTCTTGCCCTTCCTCTTGTTCCTGGAATAGCAGTGTCTCACTCATCCCAACTCCTCACTGGCCCCAGCACCAAAAAAATGTGGGCTCCCAGGGCTCTGCCATGGGCAACAACTCAGCAGGGCCACCGACAGTTTGGTCTAGGCTGCTGTTTACTTTGCCTACTCGTAGCAGCTCTGTGTCTTCATATGCCAGGGTTTCCTATTAAAGATAATGACAAGCCTTAGTATGTGCTATCAAAGCGAAGCATAAGCCAATGAAATAAAGGCACGGGAGCCAAATATGTTGTTTGTCTCCTGCTGGACACCGCCACGGATTTTGTGATGAAGAAAGGATAAATGGATACTATCTAAACATCAGCTTGGCCCTCTAGCAGGATACTAAGGCTTCACATTCAATGCCAAAGGATAAAATAGCAGTTTAACTATCGTGCATGCATGCCTCCCATCATCACACACGGCAATAACATCACAAACAAGATGTTGTTAATGATTAAAAAAAATCACAAATGACAAATGAATTGGAGAGTAAAGAAACAGAAAACATGGCAGAATTCACTTACATTGGCACCGGCATGAAAGTTAGGAGAGAGATTCATAAAGACCTGTTGGCAAACTGCTAAGCATTTACTCATTCAAACAAAATCTGGCAACCAAAGGGAACACTTAACACCAAAATGTAAGCACTCTTCACCTTAGCAAACTGGAATAGGCAAATACCCCTCAAACATGCATTTGTTACATTTCCTCTCTGTAGATTATCTTAAAGAGAGGGTGAAAATGCCTACCTCATTTGCTAAGAACAAAGTCTGACCATGGCAGAAGCACCAACAGGCAGCCAGGGAAGGGAAAAGAATATTGTCTCTTCTTCCAGGACAAATAATACATAGGACCTGATAGGGAGAATGTGCCAAGACCAGGCCAGGGTGTCAGCACTTGTGCAAGAGCAAGCTACTAGCTGAGACTGAAGGATGTATTCCAGTTAGGATAAAGCACTTACGTACATTTTACATTTATCGTTCTGATTCCTACATTGTCTATATTTATTTTTTGTTTATTGCCTACACTCTACAGTGCAAACCACTGGACCTACAAATGGTTTTGTTTGTTTGTTTGTTTGGTGTTTTTTTCATTGCTATAAAAATAAATAAATACTGGGTTTGTACTCTTGGTAGGTTTTTCAGCTCAGATTTCTTGGTATTGGTGATTTACCTAAAAGTGAAACTCGTGTTTTGTTTTTTTTTTTTTTCCCCAATCACTTGTGATTTCTTTGTGTTTTGGGCTTTTTTTATTTAATGTTTGGGTTTGGCCAAAGACGAATCTTGAGGAATTGGAATAAACAACTTGACTAACACATAATGCTGCCTCAAGTGCTATTTTAAAAGATGATCCAAGAAGTAGGACGCTGCAATAATTATTGATTATTTACGCTAGAGCGTAGAAGAAAGGTGTACACTGAGCTTGGGCCCCACATTGCAAACCTCACTGAAATCAAGAAGAGAAAAGTATTTCACATCTCAAAGAACTATGGATAAAATATGCATGACAATTTCAGCTTGGGAGGCCCAGAAAGGTTATTTATTTTTCCTGTCTGGGAAAGAGTTATTTGTTTGTTTAATTGTACTGTGCCTTTTAATAAGGAATGTTAAGGAATCTTCTGTTGACAGGAAAAACAATATGGTCTAAACCATTTCAGCAAGCATGCCTATTATTCACTGGATAGTATTATTCAGATGACATGCATTGTATTTGCTGCAAACAGGAGAAACATTTGCTGTTTTGCTCAGATGAGCAGAGAACAGTTTCTCAGCCATGCTTTATCTATTTTTTTTTTCAAATATTAAATATTACATCACTGTGAAATAAATTAATTGACCAGTGCTGTGAACAAATAAATTACAAAATTCAATATGCTGCTTTGAATTTGCAGCTCATTTCAGCACGCCGGTTTTGCAGTAGCTCTAACATATGAGTTAAGTAAGCCTTTCTGACAGGTGTAAAAGCCTTTCATACCACTTGCAAGGTTATGCTAGTGAAATATGACAGAAAATGTGGACTAGTCACAATATCATATGTTCCATATCAGCAAGTATCATAACAGAAAGGCTCGCTACACCAAATAAAATGTACTATGTGGTAAAACAATGGGTGTGCAGAAATAATGACATAACAAATCAGGCAGGAGCTGGAGCTCTAATTTGGTGGGTTGCTTTTCCATAGGATTAACCCAAATGAGACCTCATTATCTGGGAGAAAGAAAATAATGACCTTATCCATCAGAGGCATTACACTATGTTTGGTTAAGGAGGGAGGAAGCAACATTTGTGTATTCATTTGTTTGTTTAATGCTACGGCACAAGAGTTATACGAGACTTTCGCAGTTTTCACACGTGTTGCCTTCCTTTACCATCCTGTTGCGTGCACATTCTCAAAGTGCTTTTACCGACCTCTCTTCCCAGATGTTTTGTATTTGAGGAAATGCCGTAAATCAGTGCTGGAGCAGGAGACATTTCTGGCTTTGGCCCATACAATGTTCCAAATCCGAACTTCACTTTGTTTTGCCTCATTAGTGGCTCATGCTCACCCCTTGGCTCACGTGCCCACACCCCAACTCATTCAGACGATGCTTTGCATACTTGCAAGGAACATTTTAATGGTCTTGGCTGGGGAGCACTTTTGGTTGTTATCAAAGCTCACAGTGGGTGACTCCGCCGAGCACCTCCATTCAGAAGAAAGGCAAAATGCTCGTCTTGCTGGAAGAAAGCTATTGCACTGTCATAAGACCGAAAAGCTGATGAGCCAAAAGCCGTCTAATGGCTTGCTTGTGCTCTGTGCTCTTGGAAAGGGCTTTATCCTGGAAAAAATGAGTCTGCATGGAACTGCAAGCTGGACTTCAATCAGGGTCTCTGTGCTACGAGGCCAGCGCTGCATTTGGTATGCGATCCAGAAACTTCTGCAGAAGGTTCATGTGAATTACACATTGCCTCATGTTGAGAGCCAGGCAGCCAAAACATATTGTTCTAAACATCCTTGTTCACATGAACTTCAGCCACTATTTAGTAGCATTCAAGGAAAAAAAGGAGAAAAAAAATGACATCAACGCTGATCTAACACTTCGTTTTTTTACTAGGGGGACAGCTGTTTATACCAGGCTGCCTCACGTCTGTGAAAAAGCACAGCTTACCCAGACGGTTTAGGGCTGGCAACAAGCAGCACTGAAAACCAGGTGTTTTAAGTTCCTCCAACCTGAATTCATGCAAACAAAACAGATTTTTTCCCCTTCCACCGAACAGGTCTTCAGAGAAAGAAACCAGAACAAGTGAGGAATCAACAAACACAAAAACAACCCGCCAGGATAAGTAAACTGGGGATTCATTGTTTTGCTCTATGACCATCAACAAAGTCTATCAGCTAGCATCTATTTCTAGAACTTCCAATTCAAATTACATCTAATGAGTTTACAGTACAATTTTTAAAGGGTCTCGACTGAGTCATAAAGACTGAAGCAACCATTAAGCCACATTTGTTAACAGCTATGATAACTACACTGTCATTATGCACACTGTAGGACACTGCGCTACACAAAGGACTAATGTTATTGCACCAGACTAGAAACACTTTAAAGTCATCTTGTGAAACTAGTAAGACAGGCAAAACACATTTTCTGATCATAAAAAGCATACTGTCGATTGCCAAAAATCGGATATTAGCATCAACTGTACATTTAAAATATTACATTATCCTGCCATTTAAATACACAGCGTTTACCTGCCAAATTTAGCATTGCCGTTTCTGTTAAGCACACTTATCAAAACACACAATTCTTGTAGTTATGTTTTTGTTTGGGTCTGATGGTAGTTTCACCCTTTTACACCCTCAAAATTATTTTCATTCGAGGCAGCAACTTGCCCCTTCTTTTTTTTCCAACTGTATTAATTAACGCGTTATTCTTGTTATAACTGTTCACTGCGTCTAGACAATGACATGTTGTGTCAGCAGCTATGTTTGCTAAAGTGATGAAAACTGGAGCTATACTTCAAGTTTCATGCGTAATCAGAGCTTATCTATTTGTAATTAATTTGTCACCACACTGAAGATTTGAATTGAAATCTACTGAGCAGACTCTGATCTTAATGTATAAGTGGTGAACGCTGAGGATATTAGAGGTTACTCTAATTTATAGTGGCAGAGCTACAGTTGTATTCTGAGGTTTTGTGTCTTCTGTCCCAGGCATCAGGGCTTTCAATAAGCACATACATATGAAATACCGTTAGATAAACTAGCTTAATCTCAGTCTTAATTATTTTTATATTCCTGCTTATTTAAAGAAAATAAAATGGAACAATGTCACGTCACAGGACATTGTAGCCATGATACAACAGGCGAGAAGTCACGTGGGAGTCCACTGATAGCTCTTCTTACTGGAAAGGAGGTCTCTCCAACAGGCAGTGTTGGCATAAGATGCAGCTGTAGTATTAGATCTTTTTTGACAGTACAATAATGACTGTTACACTACCACCTAGGTAGGCCCTGAGAAAATATGTTGCATTCATACACCCCTTACGTGGCTGAGAAGGGCATAGTTTCCCTTCAAAATTTCACCCAAGGTATCGTCAGAGAGCCTTATGTCCAAAGCAAGAAGATGTACTATACAAATTGCATTAGTTTATAGAGGTAGATCAATCACAGAACAGCATTCTACTTTGCACAGAAGAATGTGAAAGATAACTGAGAATAATAAATAACTAAAATCAAATCTCTGGAATCCCCAATTAATGATCAGGGTATATGCAGCTTTAACTATGAGATTGCCAGGATTTCTCCAGATAAAAGGAAGAAATTAGCACAATTTTTATATAGGTATAGCAAAAATATAAAGCAAACACCTGGTCAAATTTGTATATTGAAGGTAGCCTTTGCATCTTAGAGGAAGAATTATTTCATTGTTTGTTTAAATGCTTTAGAATAAACATGGCAGCACCACAGGGAATGAGTCCTTGTCCTCTCTCCCTTAACAAGTCACTCTGTCATTATCATTTTCTGAAAGAATTATTTATAAGAGATTCTCTATGGATATTCATTTGGGGTCATATGCCTAAGGAGATAATCACTTAACATAACAAACATCTTAATTTAGAGTTAACATTTGACAGCATGTTCCTTTTCATGTTTAACCGGTAACTATCCAAATGTCTCAGCTTAATGAGGGACTTTCATCTGAAGGAAGAGGATGGGAGGTGCACAACGACTGATGACAGAGCAACATTATAATCCTCTTATCAGTCACAAACCCTCTGTCTTATGGTGTTTACTAGTTACGACAGCTATTTTGTGTCAAAACCAAAGGCTTTCCCACATCTGACTATGACCTCCTGCTAGATATTCCTGCTGTAAGGTTTTGACGTCTCCTGCCTCCCAGTGGAGCCAACAGCTCTCTTTTAATGCCCCACAATTTCATGTCATCAGGTTCACAACTTGCTATGTGCGGGTGATGAAGTCATGTCTAAAAGCTGACAGCTTCCTTATTACAGTAAACTTCAAGGCCAGAGCAGTGAATTTCTGACTGGTTTGCTCTAATTCCTTCTAATCTCACACTCCTATTGCCAGTGCAGACTACATGGGCCCGATTCAGGCTTTTCTCAGAACGAGTGCACTCCAAACAGCCCCAAATCCAGGCACTTTCTCTGTCCTAGGCTAAATAACCAAACGCTACGACTCTCCAAGGCATTCATCATTTTGCTGAGACTTGTTCCTTAGGCAAACACAAATATTGCAAGCTCAACAGTGGATGGACTGGGAATTCGCCAGAGAAATAGTTTTCCTCTGAAAAATACCCCAATCTATTTAAATTAGCACAAAACAATGCAGTGGTTTCCACAGACCTTTCACCTCCGCATTGTAATTTCTACTCAAAGTTGCAACAGCGCCAAGGGCACAGAGCAGCCAGCCGGTCAGGACACCCTCCTCAGGGGCAGAGGAGGTCACTCTGGACACTGAAGCAGACCCAGGGCATGAACCTGCATTTTCCACCTCTCAGCCAGCTGTCTGGATGCTGTGATTCTTTCTGGTAGTTCAGACACTGTACGAGTGACAATCTAGGGACAGGAGACAGGCAGGTACAGAGAAAATGCCTTTTAGTAGAGTAGCTGATGGTTAGAAAAGCTGCTTTTATACACACTAACTAAAAGGAAACAGATTTTTTTTCCCTCTGTCTTCTCCTTTGTCTCCATTAAAAAAAAAAAAAATATCTTGGATTCACCCTTATACAGAATAGGTGAAGAAATCCTCCAAAAAGATTTAACAGATGGGAAACTTTTTTGTACTGCTTCGTCCAGGAATATTAATTCACTGCTGACTCCAGCTGACAGAGAATCTGGATCTCAAAGGGAAAAACATCTTCCTAACTAATTTGCACTGCGGATGGACAGAGAAAAGTACTAGGCAAAAGCTTATTTCTAATTTAAAGAAATAATTCACGGAAGTGTTGCTGCATCTGACATTGCTTGCTTGCACAAATCTTACAAAAACATAATAACTGGTGAAAGAGAGAAAAATTGGCCTAAAAAGAAAAAAAATGTGCAGAGGTTTTGGGGGTTTGAGTTTGAGGGTCTTCTGTTTAAGATGGATATCTAAAACTACACCCACCTATAACAAATATTTACAGCCAAGAACACAATGTTGGGAATGGTCTGCATTCCTGCCTTTTTAATGACAGCCAAAAACCAGTTCTTCCTTCAGTCCAAACTCTGTATTGACACATCCACTTTGTTATCCAACACAACTGGGCTGCGCAGATGTTTTGAACTGGCCCAAAAGGCTAAGAGATGTGATCAACATCCTACCACCTTCAAGTACACATCTGTACTGCATATTTCTTTCTTCACCAATGACATCCAAAAAAAAAAAAAAAAGCAACTAATTTACAAGCTTGCCAGTAGATGCTTCAATATTTCACTTATGTCAAAAAGAAAACAGATTGTTGTGTTTGTTGTTGTTTTTTTTTTTTTTTTTTAAACACAGCTCTTTAATATATCATTGCCGCTTGGACCTGGAAACTAGGCATCAGACAAGCAGCTTACAGAACTCACTGAATCCAGGGGATAAAAATATATTTGTAAAACAGCATATTGATTTTTATTTTTTTCTTTTAAGGCATGTAGAATTTTCCCCGAGTGTAATTCAGCATGTCTTGTCAAAGAAACATTTTACTTGTGTGTGCAAATCAAGTGTTTATCTTTTCAGCCATTTGGGAGCCAGTGGCTTTGTGCTTCTGGTCTCCCTTGTGCTATTTGCCTGCGTCTGCTTTTCTCATCCATTTCATATCAGCTGTTCAGTATTGTGACCGCTGAGGCTGGACTGAAGACCTCCTCTTAATTGCCTTTGCTTCTGGTATCGTTGGATTTCCATTGTAGTCCTTAAAGATAGCAAACTTCAAAGCAGCCCTCGAATGATCCACCTTTGAAAGCATCCCCTGTGTTCAGCTGACTGTCACTGCTGGTGTGCATCCTGCTCTAAGACTGAAAAAGCATTTCCAGGAGACATGCACAGTGCCTTTACTCGTCTTCCATTTACATCTCAGTATTTCTAGAGCAATTTGGCCCTTTCCTTTTATATTGTCATCTCTTAACTGCATAAACTTTACAGGGCCAAGATTTAAGTTTCACAGTGATTCTCAGGCACCTAAAAGCTGAGGGAAAAAATGGACTTAAGGGCTGGTAATTTGTCTGGCTGCCCCTGCCAAAACCATAAAGATGACATGAAAATCAGAGAAATAACTGTGTGAATAGGTGGTCTGGCTCCAAAGAAGATGGTTCTTGAATCCTAACATCTGGGGGAGCAATCATTTTCCATTTATAGTAAGCCCGGCTATTTATTAATATAAGGGTATTTTACAAAGGGAGAAGTAGTGTGAACAAATACTATCTTAAAAAAAAATAATCCAACAAAATGAAAAAAAATCAGACATTCTAATTTTCCATATTTAATAATGTTTGTTCCCATAAGCATAAAACATTAGTTCTCTCCCTTTATGATAATTTGATAGCCATGATATTAGAAATACAGTGATACCAGAAAGGTATAGAGGGAAAAAATGCCAGCAATGAATTAGATTATACTGATAAATGGTAAGAACAATAAATGGCTTTCTCCAATTAGAAAAGTGAACAGATTTTCCCATTTATATTTTTTTTTAATGGTTCATATTAAGAATTACTTCGGATTTCCTATACGCACTTCTTTAAAATATTTAATTAACCCTGTAATTTCCCCCTGTCCTCCAAGCACTGGAAGCAGGTAACTTGACCGTTGAAAATCATTTGTAAGTAGTACAGAGTTTAAGACCAAAAAACTGTGGAAGCTAGGTTAGTTGTGGGATACTGCCCTGGCCTTTCACCTCTGCTGAGCTGGAAAAAAAAAAATCTTTCTTAGGTCATAAGTCAAATGGGCTTCGTGATATGAAGGAGTCCCTCAGGAGCACAGGCAGAAATGAGAAATGAGAGGCAGGCTCACCAGGACTCCTAACCCACTTCTGAGTGCCTGCATGATGGCTGCTGAAAAAACCTCTCCCAGGCATGCTCCTTCCCAGTGAATTTTACCTGGATGTATCCTAGGACATTCTTGAAAAAAAATAAAATATATATTGAAATCACACATGCATACACGAAGAGCCCTTCAACAACTTTTGGCCCAATGTCCCCCTGCACCCAGTGGGCTGAGCTCTCAGTGTGGAAAGTGCTGCCAGTATAAACCAGCATTTGTGTCCCGTGTCCCACCACATTTGTCAAGGTGGCCCACACATAGGGCTCCTGCCACCTCCCACGGGTTACCACTCCTTTGATAAACATTAACATCAGTCTGCACGGTCATATGAGCATGTGTGTACGTATGCATCCGTATATAAATACAGGCCTCACATGTGTGTGTAAGCAGATGGAAAGATCCAGGCGATGCGATTTTACAGATAACATGATGAACACACTGTGCTAGTAACGTGGTATGAAAGGGCATGCCCAAATCCAGCATTTCCTCCTGCTACTAAACACAGTGCTTACGCCGGACGTGTTGCAACAGAGCAGTAGCAAATCTATTGCAGTTATATTCTGCCCGGTAATAGCACATTTCCACGAGGCTTTACGCGTGGTCGGGGACACAACCCTGCCATTACAGAGAACTGCCAGCCACCAAGCGACTTGTGCCAGTCTCCCCTCACAGGACACAAGCGCAGCCCGACCCACCAACCCGCGCCATGTTGTCTCTGTGACCTCGGCAAACCCACAGAGGGGAAAAAAAAAAAACAAAAAACAAAAAACACTGCATTCCTGCTCCGAGAGCATCACACGCTGCTTTCAGGCAGCTTCAAGACTTCGCCGCCCTTCGAAACACTGAACTCTATTCTGTGTGAACAACCTGACAAGAAGCCAGGCCGAGGGCCACTATCCGGTCAACAGGAAGTAAGCTGGGACAAAAGGTCCAAGTTGAGGAATGCTTTGCTGGGTCCCGGGCTGATGTACGGCCTCGGCAGCCTGCGCCTGGGGACGAGCCAGCAGAAAAATGTACTCCGGGTAACTGTGGGCTTTGATTAAAAAGCCACAGCGCTTAATAACAAAACCTGACTGGAGAGAAAATAGAACCAAAAAAAAAAAAAAAAAAAAAAAAAAGAAGAAGAAGAAGAAGAAGGATTGGAGCTTATGAAAAATAGCTCGTGCCTTCAGGCTCGTTTTAAAAATGTGTTTTATTGACTTTTTACTCGATTAAAGGATATTCTTATTCTCTCCTTAGATACTGTCCACCGCTTTGTGCTGCACATCAATACACGGTGAACCAATGCAAAAGGCTTAGGTAAAGCAATCCTGAGCCACTGTGTGAATGAGTTCATGTTTCTCTCAGCATCTCGGAAAAAATGAGCTCTTGAACTATTCAGAAATCCCATTAAACCCACACATGGGTAGAAGCTAATTGCATTTCCAGAACATCTCTGTGTGCACTGACACCAAATACTAAGAACGTGTCGACCCAACCAGTTTCTGAGCTCTTCTGAGCTAAGTCCTGTGAGAAGCAGAAGCCTCTGGGCAGCTGAACCAAGCAGCACTGCCTGCGCCAAAACATTTTTGTTCACTGAACACAAATAGTGGGACTTTGGGCAGACATTCAGGCTTTTTAGATACCAAAGCAGGTGCTTTAAAACTAGCTGCTTAAACACCAATCACTTACTTCACTTGCAATAGTCCTTTATATGTACAGAGAACACACAGACATCTCTTGTGTGGAAGGTATGTCTGTCACCATCCCTGCAACTTTACTGCATACAGTTTTAGGGCATTCAGTCAGGTGTCTTTTTTTTTTTTTTTTCTTTTTTTTTGCTAAAAAAAAAAAAAACCTTCTGACTTTCTTTTGCACATAAGGAAAAAATATCCTTAAAAGAGACTCAGAGCTCAAATATTACTTTCTAAAATGGGACTGTGGATTCCTTTCCAAGTAATTTTAACTGGATGACTAAAAATTTCAACTGAATTATTTAAAATAGAAAGATTCTTTTTCCTCACTGCCAGAAAATTTCCTAGTGCCCTGAAGTCAGTTGGCTCAGACAGTATCACAAATAAACAGAAAGAATAAAAATAATTCACAATTTTAAATTCCTCCTTACAATTTTTAAATTTGATGGGAAACCTTTTCTGCAACACTATATCCTGTGCTTATAATGGCCTTTGTATTTAGAACATGGTTACCTAGTTTTTCTAGAGGTCAGGATGAAACCAAAGTATTGATACAGGAGCAAATTGCCAACTATCTTGTTTGGCTGCCCCATGGCCAGTTCTCACTTCATGGAAAATGCAAAGCAGCTTGCTGTTCTCTTGCTGAAGGTCACCTCTCTCTTGAATAACTTGCATTTACACCCACCATGCTGGGCGGTGTGTGGACCTGAACGGTTGCTGAGGAGCATGCAAGAACTTGCTGCCTTACGGTAACTGGCTCACATGAGCCTTTACTCATTCTCTACTTGCTTTGTTGACTTTGTCATATAAATAGCAAGAATAAAAAGTGGTAAGAAGAGATTTTGCAATAAAGGTAATCTAATATGATGCTTAGGTCATTCTGGGGACATACTTTTAACTAAGGGGAATGACTGCCCAGCAACAGCTTTGAAAAACAGTCTGGAGTTCATAGTCCTAGCAAAGTGAACAACATATCCCTAGCACCAAAAAGCAGATCTTATTGCAATACATGAACGGGAAAGCGGTGTGTAAAGCAACTACAGTAATCCTTCCACTATTCAATTTGGAGTTTTGTATCTGTTTATGAAAACCACATTTCATGACCAACTGGTTAAGACTGGACTAAAGCAGAAAAAAATAATTACAAGTCTAGATAGTATGAGCTAAGAGGAAACACTGAAATAATCAGGGTCAGATATTGGAGAAGGCAGAGGAGAGACAGGATAACAGTCTTCTGGCAAATTAACAGTTGCTGTAATGTGTAAAAGCAAAAAATTTTCCATGTTCATTGGGAATAGTAGCTTAAAAAGCAGCAAGGAAAATACATTAGACATCAGAAAAAGCTTGGGATAAGCGGTGCATACATCACTTAGAAGCATTAAGGAATCTCATTCATGGAACATTTTGGGAATAGGATGCAGAAATAAGTCTAGGAAGTAAAACAGATATTATTAAGCCTGCCTTAAAGTCAGGTGAATGGACTACATAAATCCTGGATGTCCCTAACCAGCCCAGTCTTCTCAAAGTAGTGTTTTTTGCATAGTCCCATTTTCATCTCACCTAAACTGCAGAATTTATGCTAATAATACACTGAATCTCCCTCACAACAACAGGTTTATACCACCTAGCTGTCATTGACAGCATGAAGCCTGTAATAAATATGTTTTGCAACTATGTTATACATATTAAGCTAACTACCAGCTGAAGAAAGACTGCATATTTCATCGCAGTATTTTTTTCACTTTGGAGGACACCCACGTTTTTCTCACGTTAACCTCGGTAAATTAAAAGACAGATTAGTGCTCAAAAGCTTATGTATGGAGTGGACCTACAAATCTCAATTTCATCCAAAGATTTGCGTAGCTATAAATTTCAGGCTACTCAGACAGTCAATCAGAGCACAGCTGGAACTGCTGCTGCTTTGTCTGTTACAGTCTGTTTGAAATTACGTTCATCTCTCACTGTAAAAGCCTTCAGAGAACTTGAGAATGGTTTCTGATCCCTCTTATTTTCAATGTCCAGTAACAAGACCCACAGAGGCCACCTGCCTCTACATCCTGGTCATACTTTCTGTAATTGTCACTTGACTGGCAGATAATAATAAACCTCAAAACTTCATGATATTGGTAGCCAATTCTGTTGTACTGTCTTTCTGTAGTCTTCTCCTCTGGATTACAGACCTTCAGGTAAATTTATTAAGAAAATCTGAAAGATATTCTGGAGTACAATGTCTGAAATGTAAGGAACACTAATTTTCTATTTCCTTCTTTTGTGCATTCTGTGTTGTTTTTCCTGTTTGTTCGTGTGTTACACTATAAGGCACTGGAATTAACCAGAAGATATGACCCAGATGTCAGTGCATTTGTAGTGGAAAAAGGCAATTTCAGAGTCTAGTGCTTAATAAAATTTTTGCATGATTTCCTACAGCTGTTATCCATGTGTTATTTCAGGGTAGCTGAATCACTGCACTGTTAAAGAACTGAAACAAATACGCAAAACATGCTGAAAATGCAAATCCACAAGTTACTTTAATGTGGGATGTAAGTGTAACAGAGCATTTGGGGCTAGCACTGATAAATAACCACTACATTATCCTTGCCACCATATTCTGGATTCCAAAACCAAAACCCTACTAAACACATGTATTTGCCATATGTAATTATAACGTCCTGATTTAGTCACTGGAGTCTCTTCTTCCCCTTAGGTTTAATCCTGTTTACTTGTGACATGATGTGGATACTCATTGCCCTCCAGAATCTAGAAGCAAAATAAAAATCTGTGGTTTAAAACAAAGGCTAAATAAAAATCCTTCCATCTGAACTCAGTGTCCTGTGTTCTTAAATGCCACAGCAATGTGTAAGTTTCAGATGACAGTCCCAGAGCTTTCAACAACGTTCTTTTTCTCTTGAAATGTAAAAGAGAACAGAAATTGTTTCACCTGATGTTATGAACAGAGATCTGATCGCTATTTATTGCCTACACAGCCTTTGAAACAGCAGTATGACTTCTACTAGTGTTAAGCTGTAGTGGGTTTACGTGGCAAGGTTTTGGTAGCAGGGAGCCATAGGGGTGGTTTCTGTGAGAAAGATCTAGAAGCTGCCCCATGTTTGGGAAGGGCCCCATTGTTTTCCAGATCCGAGCCAATAAGCGATGTTGTTTTGCGCCTCTGTGAGAGCATATTTAAGACAGGGAAAAAACGCTGCGCCACACAGCAGCCGGGAGAGTCAAGGGAGTGGGAGAACAGCCTTGCACCAAGGTCAGTGTAGAAGGAGGGGGAGAGGTGCTCCAGGCGCCGGAGCAGAAGTCCCCTGCGGCCTGTGGTGAGGACCATGGTGAAGCAGGATGTCCCCCTGCAGCCCATGGAGTACCACGGTGGAGCAGGGTTCCACGCTGCAGCCCGTGGAGGAGACCACGGTGGAGCAGGTGGCCCTGCACCGACGGAGGCTGCCGCCTGTGGAAGACCCCTGCCGGAGCAGATTCCGGGCCGGACCTGTAGCCCGTGGAGAGGAGCCCACGCAGGAGCAGGTGATCTGGCAGGAGCTGCTGCCCGTAGGGGAGCCAGGTTGGAGCAGTTTTCTCCTGAGGGATGGACCCCGTGGTACGGACCCATATCTGGAGCAGTTCTGGAAGAGCTGCTGCCTGTGGGAAGCCCACGCCGGATCAGTTCATCAAGGACTGCATCCCGTGGGTGGGACCCCACAGCACAGGGGACGAGAGTGACCGAGAAGGAGCGGCAGAGAAGAAGTGCTGTAGACTGACCATAACCCCCATTCCCCGTTCCCCTGCGCCGCTCGGGGGGAGGAGATGGAAGAGGGTGGATGGGGGGGGAAGGTGCTTTTGTTTTTTTTTTCCCTTTGTTTTCTCACTTCTCTCGCTTGTTAGTTGTAGGCAATAAATCTTACTATCTCCTTATGCCGAGTCTGTTTTGCCCGTTACAATAATTATTGCGTGATTTTCTCGTCCTTATCTCAATCCTTGAGCCCTTTTCACATATTTTCTCCCCATTCCTCTTTGAGGAGGGGGAGTGAGAGAGCGGCTGTGGTGGAGCTCGGCTGCCCACTCGAGCAGAACCACGACATAAGCTTACCCTAAAACACAGATTAAAACAACCATCCAGTAGGAAGGGAAAAGGCATCCTCTACTATTATTTTCAGTGGCATCAAAACTAGGACACACTGTGTCCGGATAAATAGCTAAAGACAAAAAATAAATTAATTAATTAAATTAAATAAATAGAAAGAGAGACAGAGAGAAGAAACATACTATGCCTGGGAATACATTGCTACTGCACTTGGGTGGCCACTTCCAAGAAAAGAGATGCTGGGACCGAAGTCTCCTCTGGTAAAATTCCAATGACCTCAAAGTTATATCAAGATTGACTTGCCCATTGCACTTACTGATGCACATCAGGATTTTAAAATAAAAACAGTATCTTGGGTGAGAGATTTCCAGAAGCAGATGCACAAAGCCTTAGAAGGGTTTTGGACGCAGCATGGTGCAACCGAGTGATCCTGTCCAGCAAAACACCGGAAAAGCTCATTAATCAAGAGCCAAAAGCCCACACTCTGGATTTTTTGTTTATCTTTGCATAATTTGTTTACATAAACTTTGCACAATATTTTTCAACCCACTGTTCCTTTGGTATTTACTTATCTTCCTAGAAAAAGCTTCCTGCCAAATAAATAATTAGAAAATAGATTTCCCCCTTCCTAATTATTAATTATTGCCACTAATAAGAGAGGATATCTAAAGAGATTTGATAACAAAACACAGCTTACTCTTCAGCAGTCCCACAATTTCAGCCTTTCACATTATTTCTGTTAAAAATATAACATTAAATCAATATACAAAGGCAGGTGGCTGAAGGGACCGTTCCAGGTATGAAATACCGGGCCGTGATTTAAGAAGGCCTTTCTGGAGAAAAGGAGACTTTGCAGAATTTCAGCTGGAGTGGGCTGCCTGCTCTGTAAAAGCAGGCACGGTTTACAAGAGCTGAGAAGAAGGGACAATGAGGGAAAGAACTGGTGAGAGAGAAGGCAGTTGCACACCCTTCACCCTAGCAGGCAGACGTATTCATTTCTGTAAGGCAAGGAGCAGGATCCAGATCAACAGAGGATCCACACTGCATCTCAGAGTGATCCCTCCAAACCCAGAGCTCGGTCTCTAATCCTAGGTGAGCTCTGACAGGGTTCCTTTTGTGCTTCCAAACAGAGGGCAGGCTCCAGACTTCCAAATGCTCTACTACAGCCTAAAAAATATATTATAAAACTTGTTTGGAAAAAAAAAAAAAAACAAACAAACTTGGAAATGCCTGTCTCAAATCCCCTTGGTAGCACCCTCATTAGAAGTCGTTACTGATGAAGATCTAAAGGTCATCAAATACATGCTGATCCATGGGACGAGTCACTATAGGTGTTCATGACAGAACTTGTTTTTCTCTTTTAAAACTCCTTAAATCATCGCTGAAAAGACACCTTTGAAACAGGTTTTGTTGTTGAAGAAATGGTGGCCTATCAATTACAAAACAGCACACCCCAAAAAGCAGCTGCTTCCCATTCCATTCATCAATCTTTCTGTTGCTTATGTCACACATTGACAGCTTTAATGTATTGAGAGATAAGAGTTTGTCCTTGGCTCTAGCAGGAGGGAGGAAATGAAGGCTGATCACCAGCCCACAGCACACACACTGGCAAATCCAAAAAGTAAATTGGGGCCTTGAAAACACTCATCCTCCTGTGCCCTGTGCTTCCCCCATGGAGACATGCAGGAGACACAGATGCGTGTGCGTGTCCCCTTGAGCAAGGTCAAAACCAGGGATCCCTGAACGAGAGTACCTTATTTTGAGTGCACATGGGCAATGCAAAAACAACAGGCCTAAACCCCAGGGACAACTCCAAATTTGCTCCTAAGCTTTGAAAAACCCTTCACGTGCAAATGCACATACCAGGATGCTCTGCATTAACATGGAGCAAATAGCCCTTGTAAATTCAAGCGGATACTAAGCAGCCAAATAGATTGCTCTAACTTTCATTTTGTGGACAAACCTGAAGGTTGCAGGACAGACAATATTGGGGACACTGAATTTGGACCCATGCTTCCTAATGACAGTTTCGTACAGAGAGGTTAGGGAAACATAGATGTAATATCACAACTCATACTGGGACTTTGTCCTGTTTTGCAGTGTCCAAGGACTGAAGGCCTTTAACCTAGCTATCCTCTGGTTAAAGAAAAAACAGGGCTGCAAGACTGAGCTCCAGCCTGGATCCTGTTTTCCCCCAGAACTGGAAGCATCTCCAGCACTTCTGAGGACAGTCCTCGCCGTCCTTGGGGTTCCTCCCACCCAGCTCTGAGAATTAGAGCAAGCTCATTCCCTTGCACACTTCCCCCAAGACAATACTTTTGGGAAAAAAAGGCAGCAATGCCAACCGCAAAGTCAGCAATCTTTCCTGGGAGTCTGTAAGGGCAACGTGAGGCCCTCCAGTGCTGCAGAACACGTCAGTGTTGCATGCCAAATTAAAAACACTTATTTTATCCTACATCCTGTTCACAACATTATTATGAAATTAATTTGAAACATGATTGACTATACTTCAAACATTACCATATCTGGTCATGTATGGAGTCACTTCCCATCCTTACACTGGCCACCATGCCCCAAGTAAAAAGGCAGGTTAGGTTCTTTCTGGTCTTAACCTCCTGTAATCCCGAAAACAAAGTGGCTAGCTATTGCACAAACAGCACCTTTGGCCAACAGCTCCAAATGGGTGAGGAATATCTCCAGATCACTGAGAAATGCCATTTTGTGGGCAGTGCCATGGCCAATTTCCTGAAAAATAATCATTACTGCAATGTAAGCAGGGCCTACCTTAGCCAAGATGGGCAATAGGCTTAGAGTTAACCAACACAACCACACAACTAACACGTTCACTCAGGATGACAAAACAAAAACAAAAACCAACAAAAAAAGCATGTGCTAGGTTGAAATTCCTCCTCCTTTCCTGGGTATTATATATGGTCAATCAGAAGGAAAAATGTCCGATGGCAAACACTGGCCTGGAAAATCTGTTCTACTACATACAACAATCCTGTAAAATGGGATTAGTGGTACTTCCCCACATCCTGGAGTGCTGGAAGACCAAATGCATCCAAGACTGTTCTGGTACTTCAGCAATGCAAGCCATGGAGGAATCCAAGACAGACAGATAATTCTCATTTATACCAGATGGGGAAACACTGAAGCAGAGAGAAGTTAAGCAACCTGTCATTCAAAAAAAAAAAAAAGTGTGGAGAGTGCTGCAAAGAGAATTTCCTCCCCAGTACTTCAGGCATTTAGAACAAGCTTTACTGTGAAGAATATTAGTCAAAATAACAGCACAGGAGACACGTGACTAGCAGATTCCCAGCTAAATATAAAACACCATCTCATCTATCCCATCACTGGTGTTAGCATACGTTACCATGCAAAATGACTGAATGCAGCATGGCTATACTCATTTTGATAGCGATTGTTTAAGTCAGTCAAGGGAAGAGCTGGCTGTCACTTTTAATCCTTTACTATGAAACATGGCAACGCCAGCTCTGCCTCCATCCTTCTCCAGGATCTTACACCTCCAAACACCAAGGGACTATCTACTACCAAACAAGTTTCATGGCAATGTAGTAACTAATGACATTGGCAGAATGACTCTTGATTTCCACTGGCAATACCTCTGTCTGGGTGGTTTCAAAAAAGAAAAAAAAAAAAAAGAGTTATCAGTCAAGGAATAGCAATTTAGAAACCGTAAATGTGGGGACAGAGATGCCTGTGGGATTTGTGTGTGTTAGCTTTGCTTGCAACAATAGATTAGGAAATCAGATCGAGAGTTACAAAAAAAGGGGAGGAGGAAGGAGGGAGAAACTAGACTGATGGGAACTGCTGCAAAGTCTGCACTTTTGAAAAGATAAGTCTGATAAGAAGATGCTCTCAGGTTAAGAGAGTTTATACCTCCCACATTCAATCACAACAGTTACACAGCTACAGTATTTCCCATGCGCAAAACAGCTGTGTGTGGTGATTTAAAACACCCAGGAAATCAAAACTTTAGAGAATGATTGTTTTTACTCCCAAACTCCCAATCTTGAAAACGCCAAGATTTTCCAAAGTGTTTTCAAATAAGAAAAATGTATTGCCATAGCTGTAAATGAATATGCCTCAGTATTTCACCAGAAGGCTTATGATAATCTCCTTCAAGCTCAGCCCTCCAGAAATGGCCAATTTAAAAAAAAAAAAAAAAGTCCATAAAAATAAGAGGGAAGCTGCAGAAATCACAGAATTTCTAATGTTTATAAATAATGTATAGCAATATGTTATGACAGTACTATTTTCAGAACTCAATGATAAGATTAGACAAGAAAGCAGGCTATTTAATTAACAGCACTTTTACGTACATTCTGACATCACATATATATATATACACACATGTATTTTTAAGCTTTTCCAGGAAAAACATCAGCATTCCAGTCAATGTTTTGGAAAGGAAATATAGTTGTCTGAATTGTTTTTTTTAACCATCAAAAAAATGTCATTTTGTAACATTACATTCAGCAGTTCATCTGATTTTCTCTAGAAAAACAAAATGCTGAGCTGATCTAATTTAAATCTAAAACAGCCAAGTACCATGACCAGGCTTCTTCTTTCTGACGGCAAATGCTGATGGAATACTCTGCTCCCTCCAAAACTAACATATGTCTCACACTAATCTAAATGGTACTTTCCACGAACAGTGACAGCTCTAAAACTCACTGAGGGCAAATATAAACGGGAAATGACCACAAAGATGTATGACCACGCTAAGTTCATTATCAATTCAAAGGCATTAGCACGGCAACATATCTCTGAGAGTTTATCCAGCACTACAACTGCATTTTTATTCACCTGAGTCACCGTGGCTGTTATTTGCAGGAAGGGTACTGCTGCATATTTTTAGTAGATAAATTTGCAATTTTAATACTTAATTAAGTATTGGAAGATATCAGAACATTCCCTACAATTGTGCAATGTGACCAAAAAAAAAAAAAAAAAAAAGAATTAAAGATGCCACCTCCATTTTTAAAGGATGTTTTACTGCACTGGACTTTAAAATGCAGACAATATAGTTACCATTCAGTAATTATATTTCACTTGCAAGGACTCTGCAATTTGGTTTTCTTAATTACTCCAGTTAATGCAGTCTTTTTCTGATCTAAATGCTTGTTGCTTTTCATTCGTTTATGAATTCTGCACCTCCTGAAGACATTCGCTAAGGGTTCAGTAAGATGCACTAGGGACACCAGAAAACTCTGGAAGCTTAATCCTAGCTCTGACAATACTTCTCTCTTTGACTACAGATGAAAGACAAGCTCCTCCTCCTTCCGCCTGTAGCTTCAGCTTCCATGAAATAATTCAAAATAGACTAACAGACTTTCAGTGTGGAGATCTTAAATTCATTAAACTATTTTAAGAAATAAAAGTTCTGACTATTAACAATTTGGTCTTACTACCAATCCATTTAAATACAGACACTGCAAAATTGCTTCACATGCCTATGAAGCACAACCTTGACGGCTAACAGTAGTTCATTACTGTGACAGTTCTCCAGTTGGGGCTTCCTATAGCTCCTGTTGCATGTATTAAGAGTCTTCCATCATCTCTAAAGTAAGGACTTAAAACGCATGACTTCAGAATATCCATGGGAACACGGTCCAGAGAGGAATTCCACTTTGCCAAGTGACAAATTGTCAAAAAAAATACAAAATAATAATAGTAATAATAATAATAACAATAATAATAATTTTATAGTATGATCAATAAAAAATGGAATGTGGAATGTGCCTTGTGGAATTTTAAATGATAATCTACATGACCTTTTGTAAAAGGATTTGGTCAGTGAGAGAAGGAATGAAGGTTTGGACACATTCAGATGACTTTAACAACAGACTAACTATTTGTTTCATTAGTGTCTTGCTTAGTTTATCTGCACCAGCGTATTAAGTCCAGGACACTGAAGATACTAAAAGGAAAAAAAAAAAAAAAAAAGAGGGAGGGCAGGTGTGATAGCTGTCTACAAATACAAAAGAGAATGTCATTAAATAACAGAGGCTGATTATTCATGTTACCACTGAAGGACAGAGTAGGAAAGGATGGCCTTCACAATGTTTAGATGTCATTCCAGAAGCAGTACCGATAGAAGAGGAGAGACATGTAAACTGAGCCTTTTGAAAGGTTCATGCCAGGTCACCACATATATAACATACTTTGAACACCATCAAATTATTAAAATCACCTATGCCCCAAATATTTATTGAATAGAACTTCCTAAGTACACTTAAGAAATGTCAGACTCTGGTTTGATTCCAAATCTGATCGTAAAAACTGTGATCAATCTCCCTCTCAAATAAAAAAAAGAACGCCCAAAAGAAAAACAAAAATGGTCGAAGGGCACTGATATATAAAATCACCATTTATAATGTCACTCAAACACTTACCTGGGGTAATGCATCTTGTTCTGATCGCTTTGATACCAGCAATTTCTAAACAAACCAGAGGGTTTGTTAACTGATGAACAATAACATTGAATAGAGGTCAGCAGGAACAGTTTTACAAGGGAAGATTGCTGGAGCTAAAATATATCTGTTGGGCTGAGTAAATACCAGGAAAGAGGAACACACTGTAACATTGAGCTATAATACTGAAGGGTAAAAAGCAAAAACCAAAGAGGGAGATGAATTAATTAGTGTGGTGCCAAGTTGTAGGGGAGGAGGGATAATGAAGAGTAGTGGGATTAAATTAGGAAAAGCAAAATTTAGGCTGAGTATAAAGAAAGGAAAAAAAAAAAAAAAAAGAAAGACTAATAATGAGATTTATTATTCCGGGAATTAGTCTCTCAGGTGAAATGATGGAAACACCTGCCTAAGATTTAGGACTTTTAAATTTAGGTTGCGCAAAGGCATTAGTGCACTATATACAAAGTATGCACAAAGGCATACACACTTCAGGGAATAAAGCACTACTGGTGGGGGCAGAAAGAGCGGATGCAGCAACATCCTGTCACATCCCTATGACTGCATTACAATCACCAACATCCTCTCTGAGAACTGCCCAAAACAGCCTACACCCTCACCAGGCCAGCTGGGCTTTGAAGCATTGCCCTCTTGGAAAAGAGTTGTGCATACGCGTGAGGGGGCAGAAAAGACTGGCCCAATGTAGTCCTGTGTATGGCAGGGTGAGGACGCACCAGCACACCTGGACTTTGTTCCCAGTTGGAGCACAGACTCTCTCTGCCACCCTCCCAGGCTTCCTGAGCATGCCCATACCTATCACGGGCAAAGCAATTTGGAATCAACGCGGAAAGAACTCAGTAAACAAAAATGCAGAATGTCATTATTCCAATTCAAGCGTTTTGTTGTTTTGGAAATACCAAGCCCATGCCACAGCATTCAGAGGCCAGGCGTAGTGCTTTAGTTACAGCATGCTGGTTTTTAACGCTTCCTGGAGTAAATACAGCAATTTGGAGGCACAACTGTTATTGCTGCTGCTTCTTCATTTCAGTTCACCAAGGCCAAGCAAGCCAGCTAACCCCGCCACCAAACAAAACAACACATCTCTTCGAAAGGGCTGTGAGACAAAAATGCCAGGGTGCAGTTGGCAATCAGACTTCTTGTTTATCGCAGTCTCACTGCCATTGTAAGTGGGAAACATCACCTGAACCCGTTCCAACAATTTTTCTAGGTTTTGCTCTCACATAAGAGTAAAAATTAGCAAATGCTTTGCAGGCAATTCTGAGAGCACTGCAGAGATCACAACTGGATGAACAGCATGCATCTAATAATGGGCAGGTCATTCACCCAAGTGAAAAAAAAAAGGAAGGGTTAAATGCTCTAGCTTTATCAGGAAATTTGAGTCTTTAAACTGGAAGCAATTTGTTCAATGGCTATTTTGACCATAGAACTTCCTAATCTGAGTTCCCATAAAGTTTGGCTCACGTCCAGCCAGAATGGTTAGTTTCAGCTGCACAGATATCTTCCACAGAGGAAATAAAAGGATTTCAAACCCTGGAGTCATTTCCTTTGGTTCTCAGCTCATTCAGAAAAAATGTCCTTTCGGTCAGTGATATCTCCAACTTAATTCCTGCAGCATGACTTTAAAAAAAAGTCTTTGTGGGAAACTTTTTTTCTGAAGGTTTGGAACTGTTCCCTGTAAGCTCTTTGCCAGTTTGTGTAAAATACCTTCTTTCCTCTCAGAAGCTTGCAAAGCAAAAGGTCCTATCCTCTTCTGCATTAACCGTGAACTTTCCAGAAGTGCATGCTCATACAGTGATCCCATTAAATAATCACGGGATGTGCTCACAATCGTACCAACAGAAGCACGGGTTTGTAGAACTGTGCATCAAAATAATCCATTAAGTGTACTCCAATCACAGGGTATCTGTGTGCAGCTTCAAGCACAATAGTGCAAGCAGAACAAGTAAGCATCTATCAAAATGAGCAATGTATTGTTTTCCCCAAAGTACCACAGGTTTTGAGGCATGTAATCATAATACATTGCATGCCTCTGTGTCTCACTTTCAAGAGCAGTTGACAAATAGTTGAAGATTTAGCCCCAAATCTAAAAAGAGATCCAAAGGATCTCTTTAAAGCGAGCACGCAGGCCAGCCAACATAAATGCCAAGTCCTCTTCAAGTGAGCGCTACGCCTACTCCTTGAGGCTATCTTCTTAAGCATGTAGTCAAGGGTTTTACTGAAATAATGGAGATAACATTTTTGACACGCAGTCTGGCAGTAATGACCAAGTTCATTCCAAGTGCATCAGACCTGGGAACACTATCTTTACATCATTACAAAAGAGAGAGGAAGCTTTTCAGACATATCCTCAGGCCTGTGATATTTCTAACAGTACTACAAAAAATATTAAGGTGTAGGGCTCGTTATACATGGTAACATTTGGGGTACTGTAATAGTGAGCTTATGCATCCTTTGTCCTAAAACGAACTGAGAAGCATTAGAGCTCTAGAGTTCACACATTTTATGAAGAAGATTGATTTTAGTGAATTCAAGGCCTTCATAAGGAGCATGCTTTGGCACATATCTAATGCTAAGTATATACATCCTAATGTGACCCTTTTTATATTCAGGAAATTGAGACAGCAGAGTAAAGGACACATGCAAAATGGAAACGTTAATGAGTTTAACCCTACCGTCAACTTCAAATGCCAACGTCAATCTTGTCATTTATAATTAAATTACTCTTTCTAGGAAAGTTTATCACTAGAACAAAGTTATATTTGTAGTTATTATTTATGCATTATAACTTGTGTAACATACATCTAAATGCCCAGTTATCTATTCCTGCATTATACTGATGCAAGGTATTACATGAAATGGACTGAAACATCAACTTTTAATAAAGTACTTCAACACACATACAAACATAACTAATATATATATCACAAGTTCCTTTGTAACTGCTCTGTACAGGGCAACTGATATCTTTCTCCACCCTAACTCATAGATTTCAATCCCTTGAATAGCACAGACAATCTGCAGCCTACCATGTGGACATCTACCTGAAAGGAGATAAGCTGTAACACTATATCTTATTTTTGTTTTCTTTTAAGGAATTTTGGGTGCTATCTAATTCATAAAAAATAAAAGACTAAAATAAAGGAGAACAGTTTTTATATATCAATCCAAGTGTTTTTGTATTGCAAAGTTATCCCCATTTGAAGTCTTATTTACCAGGATAAAATAATGATGCAGACACACTGATGTAGCACGTAAAATGAAAGGCGTATGTGTAGTTTACAGAACAGCTAGTGTTTCTGAGGTTAAAGTGGAACAACAGTGGAATTATAATGGTACTTTTTTTCCTTTTTTTTTTTTTTTTTTTTTTTTCAGTAATATGTAAATTCAAACCAAATGTTGACTGGAAAGTTTCTCCCCTTTTACGTTCCACTTCTCTTCTCCCTTCCAGGAATGCCAAACCCAGGAGCAGAGTGTCAGTAAAGACTGTCTAAACTGAAATGAAATTTCTGGTTTCACTTACTCCTGTGGGCAACATGTGCTTTCACTCTTCCCTAAAACACAGTGGGAACACGGGGCTTTAAAATCATAATCTGAAAATCCTATTTTCTTATGAGCCTTATTAATATGAGATGACTGAGTGATAGTCTGAAGTTCCAGATAGAATAATAAAAGAGCATTTCATATCCATTCCTCTGCCTTATCCTCACTCCCTGAACACAGCAAGCTCACCTTGCTGGGCTTTCAAAGGTTAATTTGACAAAACCAATTTTGGAATTATTTTATTTTCTTTAATGTGCGAACCTACGGACATTTCCTAGGCCTCACACTAGCAAATATGCAAGTGAATTGCAAGCAAGCAACGGAACACAGCAAGATCTCCCTCCTCCAGCTCCTGCTCCCTGGCATTTCAGCTGTCTTTGGAAACCACTGCAGCTCCTGCCTTCTCCAAAAGCACCCCAAAGCAGCCAGGCAGCCTGGCTAACAGCAGGAGAGACGCCTGCCCTGCTTCAGCCTGAGAGCTGGGCCCCACTCCCGAAGGAGCAACTTCTGTCATAAAAACTGAGCTTGCTCCACCTCCTGTACGAACCCTCAGCTGCTTTGGTGGTCAGAAACACTCGCCCATATTTCACCTGTAATTTAATCATGGTCTGTTATACCCTCAGTGACTCTTGCTGCCAGTATTTTGCACACATATATACCGGGCATTGATTTACTCACAGGCAGTGCCATTCCTATTTGTTTTGGGGTTTGTAAATGTTCTTTTAAGTGGTATGTCTTCTGTTCCCCACCAATCTTTCTTTATGCTCTTTTGAATAAGAAGAGCCCTGGTATTTCCAAGAACTACGCTGAGACCCTAAGAGCTTGAGTTGGACTCTGCATGGAAGGAGAACACTCAAGGCTTCGCCTTTAGGGCAGCATCAGGAGTGGTCAAACAGATGACCTGGATAGAGAGCAGCTGAAGGAACCACCCCATCAAATGCTCAGAGGGAAGAAATTAAGGAAGGTGGGAATTACCCCATTTCCTGTGCCAGCTATCATTTCTGAGTCTTCCCCAAGGGAAAGCTTCACATGTGGGCAAATTATGCAGACAACTTATGGTCTTCAGAGGGAGATTCTGGCTCATGAGGGCAGGGTGGCAAAGTGGAAGGGATGTCACTTCCAAGCAACCAAGCCAAACCTTGCTGAGGGAGAGATTCACAGAAGAGATTTTCTAATGGTTGTACAGCAGGCCTGAGTCCGTTAGTGCAGCCAGCAGTTCACGGCAGCATTCGGATAGTGAGGAAAGATGTAATTCTGGTCTGGATCTTCCCCTGCCGATACCTGTTGACTTTGCATCTTCTGGCATGGAAAGTGTCCTTCTGGAAGTAGGAGCTAACCAGAAGGAAGAAGTGGGTTGTAGTGAGGGCAACCTCTCTCATCAGGCAAACTGATGGGGGAGCCTGTAACCTCAGAGAGGATCAGAGGGTGATCAGTAGATCTATTCACCTCACAAACAAAACAGGCCAGAAAATGGAAGTGGTCATATTGGGAAAGAAAGTAACCAGAGACTCGCTCAAACCTAGTGCTGACAACACAACCAAAACACTAGTAGCTACCTAAATGTTTGAAGCCCTAAAAATAAGATAGGTGAGCTGGAATATGTTCTACCATAAGGAAACACTCAGATACTAGGAAATCTGGTGAAAGTGAGGCAACAAGCAGACCGCTAAGATATAACATGCACGGCACAGAGTAGACCATGCTGGTGGTAGAGAAATAACCAGGTTAAGCATGGCAGCAAGTAACACACAACCTAATGTGAAAATGTGCAGCTTAATGTGAAATGTGCAGCCTAAACACCAAGAATGGCAATTACGTATTACTGGAGAACTGAGGCTATACCACCAGGTGCCCTGCCAGGATGACAACACCCACAGCAACACATAGAGGAAGACAGAGAAAGGCAGTATAGGCAGGAAGTGGAGCATTCATAAGGGACTTCAGTAATTGAGCATATTGGGCAAAATGGGCTATAATGCAAAGATCACATTTTTAGGTGCCATTTCACAGAGCAGCTGCTTAGGAAGCCCAGAAGACCACGCGCAACTCCTAATTTGAAATGACCATAGAGGACGTTATGGGACAGACTGACAAAAGTGAGCGGTAACAAATAGGAACAACAGATGGTATTCACCCTGCCAGTTCTAAAAGAGCTCCAGGACTCAATAGTTGACTACACATACAGGTACAAAGTGTGCAGCCTCTTTTATAAAATCAACTTCTTACCTGCGGAATGGGGAGGTGACATGTGGTGACGCTAATCCAAACAGATTCCAGGTGAGATCCAGGTACCCACAGGTCTGTAAGCCTGGTGTCAAATTATCAGAAATTGCAGAAAGAGAGTAAAATCACTGGAAATACAATTTGTGGAAAGAGTTAGCCTGGCTTTTGTAGGTTTGCCTCACAGACCTACTGGAATTCTTTGAAAAGGTCAACAAGCCTGTGGATAAGGGTGATCTGGCTAATATAGTCTGCTTGGATCTCTGAAAGGCATTTGACAAGGTCCCCAACAAAAGGTTTCTTAGGAAACTAGGCAGCCGTGGCATAAGAAGGAAAGTTCCTGGATAAACAAATGGTTAGAAGAGAAAAACAGAGGGTCGAGGGCATGGTCTTTCTTACAACAGAGGAATGGCACCAACAGGACTTCCACGTGGAGCTCTGCTGGGACCCATACTGCATAACCTATTTCTAAACGAAGATGAGAAGAGGCTAAGCAGTGAGGTGACAAGATTATTTAGGAGAGAAAACTGGGGGAGGAGGGGGAAGCAACTGTGAATAACTGCAGAAGAACCTTATTAAAATAAGTGGCGCTGGGTAATAAAATAGTAGAACAAATTAAATGTAGATAAATGTAGAGTGATAAATGTGGAAGAAAATTCCAGTTTCATATTTTAAAGTGATGCTCTTTGAACAGTCCATAGAAATCTCAGACTTGTATTTGCTCAGAAAAGCAAATTGAATTCCTGAAATCCCTACAAAAGGAGAAAGAACCAAGACAAAGAATATACTGCAGGAATATCTGCATATCATTCTCTGTCAGCCCCTCCTTGCTCATTACATTTGAACTGACTTACCCTATTCAAACAAATTTGACAGAGGTAGCAATCTGAAATATTTTAAGTTCCAAAACCTCAAACCTATTACTAGAGACTAGAGAAAACACAACAAAGGGTTGCAAGACAGAGACTTATTAATACCAGCATCTCAGAATGACTCGTTGCAAGGAATACACCCTCTGCTTTAAATGTAATAGTTTTAACTCTTTTACAGTAACAGACTAAGAAACTAGAGCATGGCAAGCAGGAGCTATGCAATTCTTTCTGATGTAAGAACTCATATTCACCCAACCTGATAAATATGTATCTGTCTCCAAAACCCAAGGCATATTTAATGTCTGTTTCATGACTTCTTTTTTTTTTTTTTTTCTTGTAATAAATATCTATACTAGCAATAAAATCTAGCCTTATTAAAAAGAAAAATAACTACTAGGATAATGTGCAACAAATATACAAAAATTAAATACTTGCATTTTGCACACTATTTTTTTTTTTTATTTTTTTTTTCCCAGAGATACATTCCATCAATTATGTGGAATTTACCCTGCAATTTACTGTGAGCTGAAGTGACTGACAAGAGCAACCAAGATACCTCAGGCAAACCAGGTCACTCAGGCATTTTCTTGCTGTTTCACAATTAAAGGTTGACCACAAAAACCTTTACTTTCTGCAGAATGACATGCTTGGTTGGCTAAATATGCAGGCAATTAACATAGAGATAACATGCATTTAAATGGAGGTCCCATTGACCCCCATCTTCTGGCTGCAACCTTTGCTCTGAAAGCAGACAGCTTAGCAAAAATATTCAATTAATAAAAAAACTGAAGGGCAACAAGTCTATTTTAAATCATTTAAAAATATATGGCGTTTACTGCTCCATATTTAATAAGTTAATAAACAACAACAACACAACTAATACCACACACAACAAGGGCATGAGGCTGAAAGCTCTTTACAGAGATCATCTAAGAAAAAAAATAAATTGTTATTTCTCCTTTATTCAAAGTAAAACAGAATAAGCAGCTGAAGCTTGCTTTCTTATGTATTTGAGCCTTGCCTTTCCTGCGTCTTCCCATGTTCTACCCCAACAGTGACAGTAACACTTGCTGCAGTAACTCAAATACCCAACCCCAAATACTTCCTTCCTGCTTCCACCCACCCATAGCTCCCTCCCAAATTCCCTGTTGGGCAAGAACAGCAAAAGCTCTGGCTCTATCATAGATGAGGAAGGAGCAATTTACTGTAGTTAAATTAAGTGGATAAAAACAAAACTCTCTCTGCAGTCCTTTCCAATGGAGCACTGAATCTCCGCTCTATATAGCTTCCCATTTTTGGAAAACTTTTAACTCTGTTGTATTTGAAATTCCCAGTCTTTCATGTTTGCTTGAAACTGGCCAATTATTTGTAAAAATTCTATGCAAATGAAAAATGCAATGCTTGGGTGCTTGGATATTTATAAATCAAATAAGGATACATTTTTTAAAAAAGAAGACAAAAATTGAACTCTGTAATTTTTTTAATCACACCTAAATTTTGGGGTCCAGGGAAACCATGTATCACACCACTGCCCTCTAATGGAAGAAAACATCAGCCCACCATTGGTCCTGAGGAAGATCCAGTGAGACAAAAACTATTTAATCAAGCAGGAGAGTTGTTTCTACTGCCCCTAATGTGGCCTCCTCCTTTTCTCATATATAAATTTATCTTTCCTCAAAACATTCTAGGCTGAAAAAAATCACTAAATGTTATCCAAATCCAAATGTATGACAATTCTGAGGAGATCAGAGAGACTGGGTTTTGGTGGTGGTGGTGCTTGGTGTTTTTTTTTTTTTTTTTTGCGAGTTCAGTATTTTTAAAAATGTTATTTAACTTGACTCAAAGTTGTAAGATTGCTCACAGTACCTGAAATTAATTGTGGACACTGGTCTTTTTCAAAGCCCTGGGCTGCAAAGTCCATAGGACAAGGCTGTCTTTTAATTAATTTTTGTACAATACAATTGTTTTATGTGCTGTAGATTAGCACCTAGAGCTTTACTGCTGTATGGCTACCATAACCTAAATAGATGGAGTAATATTAATAATGCCCACCAGTTCCTTCTCCAGAACTGGTGTGGGTGGGTTTTTTGTTCAGTGTTGAGGGAGCTACATCTTTATTGCCACAGGTTATGATTTTTCTCCTGTGCTGCACATATATTTCTACTCTAGCTATCACATGCCATCTCTAGACGGGCGGCCCTTAAATGCCCAGAACGACAGATTTAATAAAAATGATGGCATGGTCTATTAGTGTTTTATTTTCACAGTATATTATCTACCATTTACTTAATTCACTTGGGTAAAATAGTTCCACTGTTCTAAACAAAAGCCAGGGATGTGCACTAATAGGGGAAAATGTGAACGATGACTTTTCTGATTGCTGGCATAATGAAAAAGTGAAGTCACGCTATAATTAACAGATCTGATTCAGAATGGTTCCTGTTGAGTAACCGTGTTCAATAAGTGTCTGTCGATGGGATTTATTATCAAATTGTCACTACATCAACTAAGCATTTGTTTTGCATATGCATATGCTCTGAGAGCGTGTGATGGAATCGGCTCCAGCAGAGTTAAGGAGCAGGGCAATGTCTCCTCTGTGACTATCTGGAGGGGTTCCACCATTCAGCTCTGTTTTGCTGAAGGTCTTTAGACTTCTGAGCAACCAATTTCTCATCTGTTACTTCTCAGAGACATGACCTGCCTTCAAGCAACCAGTGGCCAAACAGATCTACTGAGATACAAGATGCTGCACCATGGCATCAGAAAAAATGAAGTTCAAGTTTAAGCAAAGCGATTCTGCAAGACAGTTGAAAAAGCCAATGCATTACAAGTAAGGCTTCAACAAGCTTTACAAGCTGCTGTTCCAAGTCAACAAAATTTCTCTTCTGTTCAGTTCTGTGATATGAAATAGATATTTCCAAATCTGCTGAGATCATTAAGAGCCTACTAGCATTACCCAGTCCCAAAATGCACTTCAAACACATGCCAAGCTGTTGGCAAAGTTTTATACAGACCAATGACTCAAAACATTAATCACTGTGTATAAATGGAAATTTTACTTTTTTTATTCCTCTAGAAGGAAAAAAAAAAATTTAAACCAATTATTTACCAGTGATATGGGCCGGCAAATTTTGGAAGCAGTAAATTAAGAATAATCACAGATTAGATATGTCATAGAATACTTGAGCATCTTGGGTCTCCTTACAGAAAATATTTGCTAGGCCATGAGTTCATTTATGAAAAGATAATGACCCAGGAAATATTTTCCTTAATTGCGAAGAAGCCGTTTAAGAAAGTGTCTGGGGAACTAATTAGAAAGGAGTTTCCTCTGTAGAGGACCTGGCTTTAAACTCAACAAGCAATTTTAAAAGGACTTGCTTGAGATAGAACACTGCTTCGATGTAGTCAAGACTGTTTTCTGAGGTGCAGTAAGATTTTGAAGACATGGAGGTGGGTATGTCTGGGGTGCTCACCACGGCAGGGCATCGGCCAGTGCTGGCACACTCCGGTTACAGTGACTTGCTCGGCACGACTCATCAAACCCTGCTGTTTCACTACAGCAGACATGGAAGGCATTCAAAAACATGCAAATAGGAGAACAGTTACCTCCAAGCTAAAGTGAGATTTTGCAAAACACTCACACGTTTGCCAAGATGCATATAACACCCGCTGGCCAACGCAACAGGTGCCAGGAAAATACTTCACTTTATAGCATCACATGCTCCCACTGAGTGCCATTGCTTCTTTATGTTACCTAAACATCCACAAAACTTCACCTGTAAGTTAAAAGAGGCAGCTCCATATATATTTCTGAATATACACATACACTTTTATATTAAAAAAAGGTTCATCTACAACCTCACAACATTTTTAATTGGTTATGTTTGTAAAGTAGCATTATAGCTCATTAGCCTGCAGATCAAACACCCTTCCATTTGACATGGTAAGGTGTGAACTTAGAACACTGAAGCATTATCTGAACAACCTTATGGTTTCTTACTGCCAATTCTTCTCATTTTGTTTTGATCATCCCCATTGGTGTTTTTCCTAAAGACTTGGCTCCTAGTTTCATGTGATTACATAATGATAACAATTTTTATCTTAAAAGAGAAAAAAAAAATCTCAAGCTCACAGTTTCACTCACAGGAGTGAAATGAAAGTTTAAAAAAAAAAAAAAAATCCAAATGTTTCCCAGTTGTAAGCAACCAGCTTCATTATGTTTAACTGTACCTCAAGACTTCCAAAAATATTTCAAATGGCTTTTTTTTTTTCTTTAACTGTTTTGAAATGTTTCAAAACAAACAAAAAATCAATTAGATGTTTAAGGAAGAACATTATTTAAAAGCACTCACAGTAACAAACAAATGGCAAATGGAAGAAGGGCTCTGCCTTACTTCCATAGGGCACTGATGCCATACTACTGTGTGCAACCCCAGCAGCAGGACTGATCTGGGGACTTAGTGACACCACCAATGGCTCTGTCCTTCTGACACAGGAGATTTGGGTTTAACAGTTGGTTTGCTAACCAGAAGTGGCACTATTCAGCGTAGTTCATACTTGCTGTTCAAGAGCTAAAACTGCTACAGCTCAGTAATGAGATGAATTAGCAGAGCCATACAGAAAACTTGATGGGTGACGATCCATACTCAGCATCTACACTGCCATCACAAATGCCTCAGCGTCAGAAAACCCACCAAATTAAGATATTGCATATTTCTATGCTTTTAATAACTTCTGTACTCTTATGCCACTTATTATGTAAAACTTTGGAATGGATCAAAAAAAAAGAGAAAGAAAAAAACGCAAACAAACGATATTGCATAAAAAAGAAAAACACCACATCTGCTGTCTATCCTGGTATTGAAAATAGGATTGATTTATTTTTACACAAGTCTAGAGTTTCAAAATTAAATAAGTCTGTTTTACAAATTATTTACTTTCTACAAGATCCATTTCCCCTTGAAGCATGCTGTGCATGCCCTCCTAGTGTGAACAGTTTACAGTCTGTGATCAGGCACAGACCTACTTGGCTGGATTTTTTTCTCTCTCAAAATGGCAATTTTGAGAATCATAAATAACACAGCACAGTTATTGCAATTTTAGCTTATTCCCAATAAATAAATTTTATTAACTAAATAGCTTTCTGTGCAGCTTAGCTCTTTCTTCACTAGCTTATGATTTTACATTGACTTACTTCATGTTCCTAGTCACAACTAAATTCTGCCATCTCAAGTACAAAAGGAATAACATAAATTAATAAATAGGAAGTGAAAATGCATAAATTAACGTGATAACATACATGTATAAGCTTTAATCTTCATACAATACGTGCAAAAAAATGCCTCCTAAAATTTAAAGTTACAAAGGTATATTGCTTAACATATACTTCAAGGTATCTCTGTTCTATGCTACACAGTTTTGTTTATCAGACCACCAGACTAGAAACCTCTTCCTCATTAAGCTCCAATTGATTTGGATACTTAGGGATGCAGGTAAACTTAAGAAGATGAATAGCTCCACTGACTTAAAATACAAAGTTGGACAAGGCTTTTTGAGAGTTACAAAGCAGCACTTTATGATGCCATTCCAATTATCTCCAATACTTAAGAGTAAGTTTGCAGTCATCCCATTTTTGTTACACAAACCCTCAATTTATGAAATAGGTCATAGTAGATTTTTAACTCGAGGTCTAAAAATAGCAGGGAAACTGGAGAAATAAAATTATGCAATACATGGTAGGTCAACACAGATGACCTCATGGCATGTTTTGACCATAAAATCACCTAATGAATGTGTATCTACTTCCTTAGTTTATGTATTTAAAAAAAAAAAAAAAAAGTGAATAGTTCATTGCTAAAAATTCTTGATGAGAAAAAATGTCATAATGAAATATTAAAATTATAAGTAGAGTCTCTATAGTTCTCATCGTGTTAGGCACATTTCCCTCCTAAGACAAACACTGCTATTCAACAAATCAAGTCACGCTTGGTTTGAAAAAAATGTACATAAAATGAAGAATATGCAGTTGAAGTGTTTGTCTCCTACACATTACTGTGATTCATAGTTTTTATTTATTAAAAAAAAAAAATCCCACAGGTGGGATTTCCGACTTTCAGTCATTCTTGCAGGCTCATCTTCTAAGGTCCTAGCAAAACGCTCAAAATAATACGAGCTCCTGATTAAACCAGGAAGTAAATCTGTATGCATGCAATTAAAGTGTCTGCAAGGGCAGATGCAGATGACAGTAATTCATACTCTAAGAAATGGGCTTGTGTATTTGGCAGATTAACTGTTCTGTATTCCATTGCTATGAGGTATGGAAACTGTACTGTGAAACAACCATTACTCATTCCCTCTGCTCTGTGCACGTAGGTCTATCAAAGGCAAGCCAGTCTGGAGAGGGTGGGGGGTGAGCGCTGGAAAGAGAAGAGTCTACGTGTTTAAGATTAACGCTTCCCTTGAATGGCTTCTTTTATTTAATTTCCCCTACTTTTTAAATTAGCAAATGCAGTAGACCCAGAAGGGAAATGCGCAAAGGAGAGAGGGAGAGGGGAAGAAGCAAAAGCAGCCAAAACTCTCCAACTTGTTCATTAGGGTTTTTGTGTTTGAACATCTGAATGAATCATGTGTCTGTTTTTCATTATTCTCCATATGTGATTGTTGCCTGCTTTGTTCAGTGATTTCTGGCCATTTTGTCATGACTGTGCTTATTTTGGTTTATATATTGTTCTATTACACAGAGATTGTTTTTTCTACTATGCCTCACTTAGCATTTATGCCACCAACAAAGAGTAATCTTAAAATGAGAGGCTACGTCAAAAGGTTTCCCTAGTGAACTCCCTTGAAGCATATATGATTTCTTTAGACCCGACTCCTTAATTCATACCAGGCAAAAATCCTCAGATGACACTATTCCTTAGCACGCCAGGAATGTCGCAGGTATCATTTTAAAAATGTGAGGAATACTGGAGAATGACTTAAAGTCCATTTTTTCAGAGTGTTTTCTTCATTTGTTGAAGGGGAAACCTAACGCTTTTTGCTAGCCAGCAACCTATTTTAACAGATCTGCACATTGATACATACGGTACTTCAAATCATTGCATCATTATATTCACTAGTTTACATTTTCAGATCTACTCTATACCTTGGACAAAACACAAATGAGGTTGAAATAAATTTTGAAATCTCTAATCACGTGATTGCTTCTATCATCTACTTAAATGTAATCCACCCTACTGCACTGTGTAAACATCGCAGAATGATGTGTTCATTTAACAGGATAGCTCATACTTTAAGAGAGGTGAGTGATAGCCAAAAGACTGGAAAGGAGCCAACAAAATGCCTGTTGATTCTTTGTTTGCTTTAAAGGTCTGGATGCAGGCACAAGTGAATTAGAGACACTCAAGATAGTTTCAACTTCTGGAAAAATACTAGAACAAATAGTACATAAATCTATTCACAGAGCCTCACAGGCATCATGCGATGAGTACCCCATGTAATGATAAGCAAGAGTAAATAATATCATATTGGACCTCCATCTAAACATAGGCAATTAGTCTCATGGATAAGGAAGTACCATATATTTTAATTAAACCTTGATTGTCTCTCATAACAGAAGCAGACAGGAGAAATACGACCTGTCTAGAAGTCCTGTGACACAGGTGCCAAACTGATTGGCACATCCAATTTTAAAAGTTCTGAACGGCTCACTGTTAAACTACCTGGTATACCAAGACGGTTTCCTCTATAGTCTCTCTCAGGTCTGTTATTACTCAGTCTTTTCCAAATTATCTTGTCCAGTGGATTAGAGAAATCATTTATTAACTGTGAAGAGGATACTAAAGAGGTAAGTGCTGCAAGCACTCTGGAGACTTAAGATTTGAGAATAATCTTAGCAAATTAAGGAGTAGCCGGGAAAAAAATACGATAAAATTCAATACAGACAAATGAAAAGTACTAGCCTTAGGAGGGAATAATCAACAGCACAAAGCAGAGCACACAATAAGGAATGCCTGGCTGGCAGCAGCACCGGAGAAGAGAATAACAGAACCACAGGGCTGCTGAGAATCTCTTCGCATAAATCAACACTGTTGTTCTCACACAACACCCTCAAAAATCTATCTATACTTTAAATATAAGTAGCTATTTACATGTATAAATAAACAGGAGAGCCACGCAATCACAGAGAAGACAAATTAAATAACTTCTCCACACTATTTAAAATGGTCGGATTCAGGCTGTCTGACATTCTGTGCCCAGCTCTAAGGACTTCAGATTAGAGTGAACTAATTAGAGAGACTGATGCAGTGCAATATAATCAGAAACTGGAAACAGATTGCCTCTAAGGAAGGAGAGAAAGGACCAATGTTCAGCCTAAAGAAAAGCTGGGACAGAGGCATAGCAGTCTTCAAATATATGTGTTTACAGTGAAGAGGAAAGGATGAACCGCTCTGCATATTCACCAGGGATAAGAAAAGAAGCGACAGGCTTTAACTGCACAAAGGGAGATGTAGTTTAGACACTAGGAAACACTTTGTTATAGCGAGGACAGCAAGCACTATTGCAGATTGCCTGAGGAGCTGGTGGAATCTCCACTGCTGGAAGCCTTTGAGCACAGGTGAGACAAACATCCATCAGCGGTGGCTTACGTAGTGCTGATCCTGGCCTGAGGCAGAGGAACAGACCAGACGACCTCTTCAGGGCCCTTCCAGTTCTGATGCCTGTCAGACTTTTTTTTTTTCCCCAGCAATCTTGCTAGAGGAAGGAAATCGTACCCAAGAAGCAAAACATCTATTCTTTTTATGCCACAAAGCATACTGTTAATAAATCCAATTATGTTTATGATCTTTTAATGGCACCACTTATGTCATAAAGATCCATCTTTGAAAATACAAATAAATATATCTTTCTGCCCTACAGTGTAAAAACACAGCATGAAACCAAACTTTTACAAAATTCCAACTCACTGGTACATAGCCCCTAATACAATAACATCAAAACAGACTACAACATAAAAAATACCAAACCAAGACATCTGTCTTCCTCAAAATGTTACCATTCATGCTCTTTACAATGTTTTCACTTCACATTTTTGTATTTTGCAAGTACATCCATGTCTTTTCTTATTTCCACTGGCAACAGGAATGGAAAGAAGTCCAGATCACGGGACAACATGTGTTTGGGAGTGGTTACCGGTCAACAAGCCTGCTTCCACCAGATTCACTGTTTCACTCCACCAGCTTTTAGCCACCTAGCTGAATCATCTATTGTGATCCATCAGAGTGGTCTCAGACAACCAAGATCAGCAGAGACAAATACATTTCTCTTTTCCACAGGCTTCATTTATTTATTCAACGCATTTACAGCCCAATTCAAATTCAACTCCATACGTGTGGTTTGTGTTGCCATTTCAGATGGACAAATTTAAGATAAAAGCTGAAAAAATGATGGAGTTGACCCATGAGAGAACATCTCAGTCTTGCTCTATGGTGGGAACAGGGAAATACAACATTTCTGTCTTAGCTGGAGTGTGGGACAATGAAGAGTGACCCAGCCTTACTCCAACCTACCTGATCATGGACTTCTTTTTTTTTTCTTTTTTCTTTTTTTCTTTTTTCTTTTTTTTTTTTTTTAACCCTTGACACAAGCAAATCAGGCCCCTGCAGCTCCCTTAATCCTAAACCCCAATTTCTTCCTACACCAGGGTCTCATCCCAAACCACCGCTATCCCAAAGCCTATCATATCTAACCATACTCCTGCTCATCGTAGCACTCTTCTTCCTTGTCAAACCAGCTTAGGGCCATTTTGATCCACTCAGCCCTTTTGTAGCTCTGTCACTTTGCAAATCCTCCTCTCTCTACAGGTCACAGCACCCTGCCTCCAAAACTCAAGCCCCCCAGTGGCAGATACATCATCTCCTCCTGGCTCTGAAACTGCCGCTCTCACCTCTGTGGGGCCCCACCCCAGGCCTTCTGCACTTGGCCAAACCCATCCTTCCACATGGGTATACCTCAGTAAAACAAGCTAAATGAAAAACAAATAAAAAATCTGGTTCCCAGTGTGTTTTTCAAAGATATACGGTCAGAGCGATGTTATTATATATAAAAAAAATAAATCCAACCAAAGCAAATGCATGGTAGTGCCACTTCTGATGATGGCTCATGAACTATTAGGCTAATGGAGCTTTCCAAGACTTGCACTGCAATCTTACAACCTACTTTTTTTTTTTTTTTTTGAGTAGCTAATGAATGCTGCTGCTGGCATGCAAGAGATAAAGACACACACTTCTCCAAACATCAATAACATCTTTGGTATAGCTGAAAGGATTTTGTACTTTCTCAACGTTTTCCCACATATCTTTCTCTCCTGCTTCTCTTCAAACCCTATCTTGCCACCAGTGAGATATTTCTGTATGCAGTGCTTTTAGTAACTCATACAGAAATGCTGTCCAGAATGCACTTCTTATGAGAAGAAGCCACTTCAGTAGATTCTATTACTCCAAAAGGATTCTGAATATCACTAGTATAAAGTGGCAAACATTTTAAAGCAGAGGTTCCCACCACATACTCGATTGCTCTTCAAAGTGTTAAATGAATAACTAACATAATTCTATACATTAGCCAACATTTTTCTATGCAGATTTAGCCATACATAGACACACATAAAAATATGAAATCTGCAATATTTCACTAAAAAAGTTATGAATGTAAAACTGGAAGAGGAATCACTTTCACCATATCTCATATCATACCTTTGTATTGCAACAACTGGATCTATTTGTGTCATAAAGAATATTTTCTTCTTCTGATAGTGTAGGCCAAGACTTCACAGAAAAAAAAATAAACCAGGTTTTGCTTAGGAAAAATTTTGTTTTTATATAGGAAATCAATTTGCATCACTGATGATATCATTCAAATCAGACGGTACTATGTGGTTAGAAGGTAATTTACTTTTCTGCAGAAGCAATTTGATACTTGTTCTGATTTGTGATTTTCATTTTGTTTGTTAATGAAAAAAATTAATGAGCAATGTTACTGGAAACACGACTCAAAGCTTTGGCATTATTAAATATGTTTGCAATATACCGTACATTATGTTGATTGCACAGTTGGAGCCAAGGCCTTGGCAGTCAAGCCGCCAGTCAATCATTCAGACAGACAATGAACTCACAGGGCAGACTTTTACACATACCTTTGCACTGATTTGTGTTTTTGTCAAGAATTGCCTTTGTGGATACAATTTTCCCATACCTAAAGAGAAAACAAAGAACAGAAATACATGTTATTGCATTTTAATAACATACATAATTATTTTTGCACGTATCCAAGAAAGAGATCTAGTGCTCTTGAAGAATGTTTCCCTGATACTTCTGGAGAGGTTCCTTCTTCCACTGCAGTTCAACAAACACCTTTAGAGTTCATCTGAAAAGCAGTGCTCCTTTGCCATAGCCTGTGTACCTCTGGTCGCTGCACTGTACTGCCAGTGTAAATGCCAAATACAGGGGAAATTTTAGGTCATCAGCACTACTAAAGACGCTTCTTTGGTTAAGTTAATTAGGCTTGCTTAAAAATATTTTTTCATTCTTAGCTGTCAAACAAGATTAATTTTAATAGAGATGGACCAGATCCAGGATTAAACAACGAGGAGGAGGTACGGTCATTTATTTACGTGCATGCACACACACACAGACACAACTGTGCTTGGCTCTGCATTCACACATTCACACACACACCCTAAACAGATAGATTTAGATATACATTTAGCTTTTGTTTTAGATAGACCAAAGCTTTTGAGGTTTTTATGCACCTCAGAGCTCTTTTCCAAGACAAGTGCTAATTCTTATTTTAGTATGTGACACCTCCCATAAGACAGCACCGCACTGCACTACAACTTGATAGACTTGGCATGATTAAGAGGGAGTTTGGGCAGCTACAATTTGTTGCATTAAGCAATTAGACCATAAAACAGCTATTTGTCTTTACCTTGCAGAAGTTTAAACTACAAATGCCAATTTAATGGTCAGTGTCAGTAAGAGCTGGTGAAATATTACAGAAGAGGGCCATTTACGGATGAATATAACACCTTAAGAGAATGGGGAAATTAGTTTTATTCCTCAAGTCACTGGTATGTCTTGGTCTCTCTTGGGTGGGAGGAATGGGAGAAAAGCCTTCTTCCCCTTACCTGCCCAGCTGGCTCCCTAGACAGAGAGGATCTTGTGCTCTGCAAGCAGACCCAATGCAACACACCCCCCACCATGATGGGGACGTGGGCAGGTAGCTGTGGGGTCTGTTTTGCCACAGCTGGCTCTAATCCAAGAGGAGTGGATACCTAAATCAGGTTTAATGTTCACCATGAGATCACATGCTTTTCTAAGCTCAGGTGTTTTCAGAATTGGGGCCTTCATATTCACTTATGTTCCACTTAGTTTTATAATTCTTCATGGTAATACCTGGAGTTGACTTTGGCCTCAAAGACGTTAGAGCACATATCTCAAGCAGGCACGGCCAAATTCTCTGCCAGTGTGATTTACAGTTGCTCAGTGGGCAGCTTACCCAGCAGGAAGTTTGGCCCGTGCAGTGCATCTTCATTTATTTGATTTATTTAGATTTAAAATCAAATACATGAAAAACATGCAAAAACACGCCTATCTCGTACAGCAAAGGGCCTCTGACAGATATATGGAGAAAGAATCCAACAAAAATCAGCGGCTAACCCACAACAACCTCAAATAAAACACAACCCCTACCTAAACTTCCGCCAACAAAAACTAACACCCAGCCTCCATTTCAGTTCAGCTACTCCTAATGAATTGATATGTTGTTTCATCCAAGTCATGTGAGAGCTCAAAGTTAACATTTCTTGCCAGCAAAGACAGACATTTGTGGTTCCACTGCTTTTATTACAGATTTCCCAGAGTTATTTGCCGCGTACTGTGATCCTGCACACACTTCGTTACACTGGAGATTTCAGTCTGAGAAGCAATTCTGTTCGGGCCAGAAGCTTCCTCCAGCACGTACAGCTAGATGCACACCGACGTGTTTGCAAAACCAGGCATCTGAGCAGCGAGAGGTGCCACAATAACAAACACCGTTATAGGCAATTAACCACATGCAGCCGATTTCATCGGCCGCTATAAACCTCGAGCTCTGCCACAATAAAGTCGTTGGAATTAATTTGGACACTGTTTTCCTAAATATTTCAAGTGAAGGATTTTACAGTAATCAGAACATCAGTTCTGATGAAGAATGTTAGCTTGTGTTTTGCATTAAGGCAGGAACATATTTTGTTCCTACAAACGTAGTCGTGTTTCTTGCACATGTATAAAGTGGTATCAAGTCATGTTGCCCCTCCAAAGTTGATGTCTCTTCGTTTGCGTGAGCCTTAACTGTGCTTTCATTCACACGGAAGCAAAAAAACAAGTATTCTTCCATGCGAATGCCCACAGAAATAACAATAAACCACATCACAAGCGACAGCTCCTTTTCTTATATTTAAATGGAAACGACTATAAAATCCAACAGCCTGCACAAACGATATCATTAATGTAAAAAATACTAGGTATGGTTTGCATGTCATGGGGGAACATGAGCACTACCTAATTTCCTCCTGAATTATGGTGCATGAAGGTATTTTCAAAGATCTTGAATCAAAAAAAAATAAAAAAATAAAAAAATCTGGTCAGTAAAAGATAATTGTGGAACTGAGTTCATCTCAATGCCTTATTATCAACCTTTAACCATAATGACTGTATCATTAAGGATAACCTACTGCATCACAGTATCCAAGGTAAGAGAAGTTATGAATCTGTGAGACTGCTACACCTCAAAAATGTGTCTACTGCACATCTGAACCAAAATTTTTATTCAGAAGATTCCCAGACAGATGTGTTGTTTTTCATTACGTTCTTCCCCATTATTTAAATGTGCAGTAACCTCAAATAAAATTATTTTCATCCTGTTTTTTAAAATCCTTTTAATTCCCTGTATTGAATGATGTTTTTAATGTTTTCTCCATGTAATAATTTTCATTTAAAACTTTGTGGTCAGGGACTTGAAAGACCTTCCATGTCAGAGGCAAATATATACACTAGGACTTCAGCTCATTAAAGAAGGACCCATGCAGTGAGACTATGACTAGGTGTTTTCATTGTCCCTCATAATATACATGTATATAAGGACTGACAAGACATGATGGACAGTTTAAAAACTGCAGAATTCATGGCTACAGAAAGTGCTGGTGCCCCACAAAATGCACCTCTACAGAAAGCTATTAGATGGGTTCTAGGCTGTTAGATCTGTCACCAAATTACACAAAGGCATGGTTATGGCCCTGGAAGCCACCTAACCCTAAAAGCTGGAAGAGGGTGTCAGGGAAGTATCATGACATCCAGTCCCCATTTGAACATCAGGCACCTCCCCTTAAAACTGCTGAAATAAATTCCTGGTCTGACCCAGCCCGACCACTCTTATATTCCACAAGAACTGTAACTTGGAGGGGAGGAATAGCTTCTTATGAACATAAAGATTTTTACCACTTCTTGTATATGCCAGTTCAGGGCAAAACCATTCAAGTTGCTGATATCCGCTGTTCAAATTACAAATGTCACTTAAAAACACTTCACCCACAAATGACACGCGCCTTGTTACACCGTGGGTGGCAATAAGGGGAAAACACACTGTGCTGTGGTGCAGAGAGAAAAAAGTCTCCCTGTGCAGCTCTCCAGAGCCCCATCCCGTTGCAGCCCACATTTCCCAAGTACTCAGCAGAGTACTGGGAAGATGCAAGCAATGCAGAATAAACCCTGAACATGCATCAGAGCTGCAGTACAAATAGATCACTTGAAGAGCCTTGCAGGCAGGCGGTCGATCAGCACTTAGGCTGCAGACAAAGCTCAACCGTTCGTTCCTGGGAAGTTATTTGATAACTGCTGTTAAAATGGAGAGAGTTCCTGGCGGAAGCACTTGAGCTGTAAGTGATACCACTTGCAAGATGCGGGAACCTTTCCCATCGTCTGCACTGATTCCAAACTGATGGCAGAAGTATTTCTACGCTGTCCTTCAAGCCAGCTTTCAGGCTGGCCATGGCTAGTCCTGTAACACGAAATGGCTGTTGGACCAGACAAGCCATGTCCCTCACCCAACTCGGTTACGCAGCTATGCCACCCTTCATGTCCATCCAACCTGGGTGGCAGGCACACAGGCACCTACTTATCACTACTTTTCCCCCATTCTGGTTATTACTCCTGTGTTTTAAATAAACGTGAAACTTGTGATTTCAACGCAAGTAACCTCTTAACCTTGCTTGGTTAAGCCAAAGGAGCTGCCATGTAATTTCCAAGTTGGGAGCTTCCTAATTATATCCGTGACATTAGGGTTCATCCAAAGCCCCATGTGTTACTCAAAGCACAATTCACCCAGCTGAAAACAGCCTGAATTTCTATGCGTTTAGGTAATATATGCTTTTATCTCCGGAACTTTTGTACCGGGATGAATTTGACCAGCAGTAATTGGATTTAGATAAGCAACTCTGAGACTCTTTCATTCTTGTGAATGAATATATAAATAGCGTAACTAGGTTTATTTTGTTTAAAAGCAGACTCTATTAGGAAAATCATGGATTTCTGTAAAAAAAGAAAAAGCCCACATGAAAGCCTAAAATACAGAAGGAATTGCTACTGTGTTTCTCTGAGAGATGTTATTCCTATAACGCACTCCCACATGCACCGAAGACATCCAAATGCATACAGAAGAGAAATTCACTCAGAAAAAGTTCTGATTTGCATGATCATTTGGGGGGCATTTTATCTACTGCATGACATTTTCAATACTTCTATTTTTTTTCTCCTAAATACAACACGTACAATTCTATCCATTAACAAAGACTTGGCAGGTTTGTGGTTTTTCTGTACCTTACTTTTATATTTTTTGTAAAGGAAAAGTTAAAAACAACCTCTCTTTTTATTCACAGAAATATGAAACAACTAAATTCATACCATTCAGAGCACCCTCTATTTCACTGACCAGCATATGGCTTGGGGAATAAACAGGGGACAGTGGTTGCAGAGAGCCTACAGTGTAGTGGATTAATAAAGACTGTACTTCTGTCCACAAAAATACAAGTCTAACTCTTGTCTTCACTTCTTTCAGTCTGGCTGTCAAGTTTATAAAAATCATTCCTTTGATGACTGTAATACAAGTCACTAAAGCAATTTAGAGTAACAACTTGTCCAAGAGTTTCAAATAGACCAGAAAAAATGGGGTGTCTCAGATTGTTTGGTTGTAGGTCTAAAATAGCAGCGGACTTTCAGAAGGACTCCCAAGTCCTTTGTACCAAATTCTAGAAGGCTCAGAGTTGCCCAGCAATTTTTGAAACCTAGACCACATATTTTTGTTCTTAACAGAGTAAGATGCCATCCAGTTTTAGGCAGAAAATAATGAATGTTATAGCATCTATGAGGAGTGAATTTCCTGGAGGATGAAAGCTGATTAACCACTGAAAGAATGCATGTAAATTCAGGAATATTTTCTGGTACAGATATTTACTACTAAGAAAGAATATAGTGATTTGATTCATAAATGGATTTATTGTTCACTATCACATTATGCCGACCAAAAATGTATTTTTCAGAAGAAAAAAAGAAACAAAAAAACCTATGTGCACATGCCTATGAACACTATTATTACTTCAGACAAATAAAAGCCAAGACCATACCATTCTCTTGCATAACAGCTCTGTGTTAGGAGGAAAGAACTTAACAGGCTGTTTCAGAGTATGGATTGAGTCATTTACCCTGCATTTACAGATCATATTCAGAAATCCTGCTTTTAAGGAGAAGATTGAAGCACTATTTAGCTCCAATCATGGGGCTCTTGTACCACTCTGGAGCAGCTATGATCCTTTGGTGCTAGAACACAGAAAACTTGCTCGTAATAGCGAAGGTTGCTTCTTGTAAAATTTTGACAACTTAGAGTGTGAAATACTGCAAATAAACCTCTTTAAATGTGTGTGGAAATACCAAAACTAAAACTATCCCTCTGCTGATAAAATGCTGGCTTTTCTTTCCAGTGTCCCTAAAACTAAAGCCCAGGAAGGCATCTTGCTTTATCCTTACTAAACTGATATAGATGTCTTGCATTCAAGTTAGAAAAAATATTTACAAGGCAATACAGATATTTACTAAGAAACAGAGAGTTATATTTCCTAATCAAACTAATCTGCCTTCATATTCTTAAGCATAATTAAGAATATTAAGCATATTCTTAAGCATATTCACCTCTAAAATAATGTCTCATACAAAAGTGTGCAGACTCTAGATACTTACTGTAATTGTTTTCAATACTTGAGAAATTAAGCTAGCTTAAACAGAAGCCAAAGTAAAGGGAATTTAAACATTTACAACATTTCTGGAAATATAAAGAACTTGGACTCTCAGACCTGTAAGAAGTATACCACTTAGGTAGTTCAAAGGTAATGTTTCCTGTAGCCTTTTTCCCTTCCTTGCCAAAGTATAAAAAGATTTTTGTCTGCATGTAAATGGAAATTAAGTGGCTTGATCCAACACTTGCAGAAATCAAAGGCAGTTTTTTCATTGCCTTCAGTAGGTACAAGCTCAAATCCTATTCACAGTGCTTATAATAAGGCTAAAGATTTGTCACACTCTTGATACCCAGTACAGAATAAAATGCCACTTACTGAAGTGGCACTCCCCATAAAAGCCTGACATTTTACAGCATTTTGTTGTGTTTCATTTTGTTTGTTTGTTTTTTTTCACAGTTTATTTCATGCAAGACACTTGGCTCTTACATGCAGTTTTAATTCTAAATAGTATTTATTCTGAGTTAGGACTATCTATTATATTCATATTACATCTGTACGTTTGAATGTTGAAGCTACTTAAGACTATTTAAAAATGATTACATTATTGCATATTGTATTTAAATTAAAGTTCTGACATTTATATTTTTGCTTTGATAAAAAGCTATGTTTTTCCCTCACAGTTCTGCCATGACAAATAACCAGTGTTAATAATTAATTAGCAAAATATTTTACAGTTGCTAAATTAAGTATGGAAAACAAAATTCATGCACAAATTAATAACTGTGATTTCATGCAGAACACTTCAGCCCTTCTTCTGGGCTGTCATTAAATCTTCAACTACTAATTATTCCATATTTGCAAGAATTCAGATGTCTTAAAAAAAATAAAATGCAACTGTTGTTTGCAGACACTCAGCAGTGCTACTAAATTTTCTGTGTAATGATAGGATGCATTATTTGGAAGACAGCTTAGGGATCTGAAACCCGTCACAGACAAGATAAACCTGTAGCCTGTCACAAATGATAATGCCAAGCAAACTCTAATTTTCAAAGAACTGGAAGGAAAAGAAAAATGAAAAGCTATCTTTTCTACTCTTAAGACATCACTCATTGGCATTTGAAAAAAAAAATATATATATATCTTCAAACTAGAAGATTCTCCTTTATCCAATGATTTAATTATGAATTATGTCAGATATTGTAAAAATACAACTCTCTAACATGTAATTCTTGTGTAGACTTTATTTACTTTGTATGTTCTTGCATGCTGGGATGTCTTGTATCCGATTTCTCATTCACAGTGTTGCTTACTTATGGAGGATTCATTGTGAAATTACAGTTGGTATGAACCAGCATGCCAGCATACCATGATATTAATCTCTAAAGTATTCAATCATTTAACAATAGCCCCATTATTCAAGGGAACTCTGAGCATTCAGTTTGTGCAGATTTTCTGACATTTCACTAAAACAATTTGCTCTTAAAAGAATTATATGACTGCAACGTATTGTAAATACATATATAGATACCTCAATCAGATGTTACCTCTCTAACAATAGCCAAGAAAAGAAAAGGAATTAAAGAGAAAAGCAAGAACTCCAGCTACCACCAGGGACCATGAACTCAAACTGATAATTTAAAGCATTTTGTAGAGTTCATACAAAGGCCATTTGAATCAAATGTGTGAGTGAGACTTCTTGAGTTCACAGAGCTCCCATTTCATTATTTACAAATTATAAAATATCAGGTACTTGGGATGTCTTTGGAAACAACTTTGTTCTGAAAAACATCATTCCTTCGGATTTTTACGTTGAAAAATGTGTATTTGAGGAACTAATCACAAATTGCTTCTTTTTCTTAAATAGTACTGATTTAAGTCACTTTATTTTCAAAGCTGGAACGTCACGGTTATGTTTATTTTCCAGAGGCCAAACTTTGACACAAGTGATGCACAGGAACACCTTTTTCTCTGCCTGAAATTTTCAGGGAGAAGCAATAAGACCATGATTTTGGAATTTTAAAATCACTTGGACAGAAGCATACACTGTTCACCCAGGACTGGGCCAGAATACCTCTGGTTTTGAATTTCTTTGAATTTTATTTAACTTTACCAAGTGTAAGGAGCCCAGCTTAACTTAAAGAGAAAATTTATTATGGTTAAATCATGTTTATAGGCTGAAATTAATTTTTTTGTGTGTGTTGTTGTTGCTCTTGTTTTGGAAGGGTGTGGGAAGTCCTCCCTACAGCCCTGATATGGAAAACAACCTTACACATAACAGTAAGTGCACATTGCCAGTTAGTGCTTTGCTTTCTTCGGTGCAAGGCCTAAAACAGCTACGGTAATTAATTATAAGAGCACAAATGTGTTCTTGCTGGTAACTCACCATAATTGCCAGGCCAGGGCCCCAAAGCAAGTATTCTCCAAAAACTTTCTCTTGAGTCATCGCTTTGTCAAAAATAAAATTTACACTAGATGAAACTGCCCAGCACAACATAAAGATATATAATTTATGAATCATGTTATTTTTCATGTTTTCAAAATGGTTTAAAAAAGCCGCAAGTAAACGCAGAATTAAATTAAGTCACCTGTTACAAAAATGCATTTAAGGTTTTAAAATGTATTTAGATTAGAGCCCTTATCTATTATATAAACACATCTTCATCCTTTATTGTTCAAAGAAAGATGGACATAATTCAATGTATTAGCCTCACTATAGCAGCCTGGTAAATATCTGTGAAGGGAAGGCTTATTAAAAACTGCACTTTGGATATCTCTTGGTGTCTAGTCATGCGGTGCCATCTTCCAGTGGGCTACCCCAATGTGCACCAACAGAGCAGCTGCCTCATTATTGTCTGTCTTTGAATGTTGAAATTACACATCAAGATAACATCTAGGGGCAGGGAATAGGGAATAATTAGCACATCTGTAGCTCTCTACTCATCAGTCGTTGGAGAACCAACAAGCCTAAGATGAATAAAATCTTACAGTCAACTCACTCACACAGGCTGTGTGCCAACTTCTCTTCTTGGACACCTTTGCCACAAGTCTCCTACAGGAGAAAAGCCAATGGTGGCAATTGCTGTGTTCTACTGTGGTTCAGTTCATACCTACAACAGCCAATATGGCCCAGAAAGATGTTAGATAAGCCATGGGATTCACTCAATAAAGTCGCTCATTATATACTCAGTATCTTCAGTCTTCAAAAAGGCACTTGGTAGTTCCTGCCTGGATGGAGATCTCTAAAAAATATGTGCTCTGTAACCCATTTTTCTGAAATATACATGGGCAAATCTGGAGGAAGGAGGAAAAATTTAAATATTTCATGAATCTGCTGGGAAATTTTACCCCAGGAACAGAAAGACTCACTGAAAAATACAGTGAGTACATTCTGAAATTTGACCAGTAGCACTGGATTTGGAAGCAAATTAGCTTCAGTCGAGTTTGGGAGCCTTTAGATGCCTTCAGTTAAACTAATTAAAAAAGATGTGATCCTCAATCCATATAAAGATACATATCAAGAACCAAGGCCTCATCTGATTATTGAGCATACTTTGGGAGAATGAGAACTATGATTCACTGAGATAAACCCACAATTCTTCTTGTAACTGGCTAAGGAGTACAGTTATGACAATTCCTGTTGCTCACTAATACACCAAGAAGTTAAGAAATTAACTTTTGGTATTAAAAAATAAATAAGAAATAAATTTGAAATATTCTTTTATTTTGTTTATATATTGTGAGCCTTTGTGATAGACTCAGATGCATTTTCAAGCCTCTCTTTACAGCCACAATGGAAAGAAACCTATATTTTTTTTAAATAGAAAGCTGAGATTCCCATCTTATCACACGCCTCAGGATCTAAGGGTTTAAGAAACAAATATTGTGAACCTTGCAATAAACTTCTGAGGGCTGGCAACACCAAGGGCAACATCTTCATCAAATATTAGTGAACATCCTCAGCTAGGGAAAAAACACTGCTTGGCAGTTGCATGTTTTGGATCCCAGAAAACAACCTTGCAAAAGAAAAAATAAAATAAAATAAAATAAAATGATAACAATGAACAAATCCACCCTGCATTCTATTCCCAGCTTTATAAAAAGAGCTGCTGGATTTAAAGATTTATGAAAACCCCGATGCTGACACCACTCACTTTACTACTGCTATCACACAGATAAATGGCAAGTATATCCCGTATGGATAAATAAAATTTCAGCAGCCAAAATATAATCTGCCAAATGTGCTGGGTTTAAAAATGAATACCACAAAATTTACAATGATCACCTGTATTGGCAAGTAGATTGCTTTTAGTATAGGCCATCAGAGCAATGAAAACACAAAAACAATGTAAGAGGGATGTCCAGTCAATCTCAAAGGATTATATTAAATGGGCTTACATCAGGCTGGTGGCCAGTCACTAGTGGGGTTCCCCAAGGCTCCATTTTAGGGCTAGCCAGTCGAGGGAAGGGATCGTCCTGCTCTGCTTTGTGCTGGTGCAGCTTCACCCCAACTGCTGTGTGCAGCTTTGGGCATCACAGTATAAAAAGGTCATAAAACTGTTAGAGAGTGTTCAGAGGAGGGCTACAAAGATGGTGAAGGGCCTAGAGGAGAAGGCGTACGAGGAGTGGCTGAAGTCCCTTGGTTTGTTCAGCCCAGAGGAGACTGAGGGGAGGCTTCATGCCATGGGAATTTTCCCACCCTCTCCCTTTCTGCTGTTTGCAAAGGAAGTTCTCAGAAGACCAACATCTTGAACAAGAAGCCAAAGCAAAATAAAAGGTCTACTCCAGCTATTCATTTACCAGATGCCTCTGCCCTCTGCTTTCTTTGGGCTTGCTCCAGAGACCACTGAGATCAAGAGAAAGACCTATGGGTTTCCCCTCTTCTTCAATTTCTGAGAGCCATTAAACATTACTCTACATGTAATATTCCATTTTTTAAGACAATTTCTGAAGTTCAGACTTAGGTTTCTTTTTGACTCCCACATTCTCGGGACAACTGCTCCTTTGTTCAAGCTTCCATGTTTATGGGAATGTTATCTTATCTCTGGCTTAGCCTTTAATATTGAGCATAGTCAGAAAAGAATCACCGTCTTGTCTGAGATTTACAGATTTTTGTCTGCTTACATTTTTAAGATACATACACATAAACATACAAAGAAGTCTAAGTAAATTTACTCTTACCAGAGCTGTTCTTCAAATGATATTTAACACCAGTTACAGTTTAGTCCCTGTATCTCCCCTGTGATATAGATATCTTTTTTCCAAAATCTAATATAAAACAAGAGCATCCATAGGAAAACAAGCTTTTGTGAGCTTGGTTTAAAGTAAGCAAGGTGTAACTAGCAGAAAATCAACAGAAGAGAGTAAAGCAAACCATTAGGGTATGGCAAAGGACTTCCAAAGCCAGTGAGCCACAGACACTCAGTACCACAGCCAGGATCTGTGATTTCAAGAACACAAACCTGAAAAAGTGAAGAAAATCAAAAGAAAATGACCCCAGTCTGAATTCTCAAGCACACATGGATGTGGTAACACAAGGACCTGTCCGCACCACAGACACAGCAGTCTTGCAGGCATGCATGGAGCAATCTCAGTGAGCTTTAACCTAGGCTCAGGTTTTGCTGCTCGACTCTGAAACCCAGAAGTGTCTGCAATATAAATGCTCCTTCAGGAAGTGAATTGGACAATAGCATTCATATCTTCATAAATTCTGCATATTTGTGCTCCATTTAAAAGTAAAGTGCTTTAGAAACAAATCACCATTTGTCTAAACCCCAGGCAGCCTTCTCCACAACCTCTCCTATGTCTCCTGTCCCAGAGCTTCTCCAGATGGCCATTCTCTCTCCCACCTTCAAGATCAGCATGTTTCAGACTTGATCAACTTTGACAGTGGGAAAAAAAAAAATCCACCTTGTACAGAAAGTCTTTCGTCACTTTTGAAGCCTTTGTATGTGTTAATCCCTGTTCTGTCAGTTTTGTCTCCCTTTCCTCCCCTCCCCTTCAGTGGAAATTTTCTACTCTTTACAAGCCTGGCTCTCTGCAGAAAATTGATTTCCCCTAGGATACAGCCATCCTACTGTTCTGTGTACGGTCATTAATGACCATCCTGTTCACCACAGAGACAGACACGGTGGCGCTCCTCCCCAGCTCCTTAGCACAGAAAGTGCACAGTGGGAAAATCAGAATAACCCCTGAGCTTAGCCATATTAAGAGCACATCAGCTCCAGAAAATGCCATGCATAACCTTCAAATGAGCTACTAGGAGTGTAAAATAACTTGTCAGCTTCCATCACTCTTTACTTTCACTGCTTTTTTTTTTTTTTTTTTTTTTTTTAATTTCCCCCAAAAAACAACCATCATGTAGTTTTCTCTCCCCCAGAACCACAGAGCAATGAACTGCAAACCAAGGTACATCAACCCTGCAGTGAGCAGTGTGTCTGCAGCTCACATTGGTTTTACTTGGGTTTTCTTTGCAAGGAAAGAAAGCATTTCAGCATTTCAGTCTTCAAAACCTGCCTGAAAATGTGAGAAAAGATCTGGGTGCTGCACCTTTTGCTGGTTTAGCTGCTTTACAAGCAGTGAACCTCCTGGCTTTGCCATCTCTGGGAGATCTGTAATCCCACTTTTGACTGCAGTAAGTCCCGTCTTTGGAGTGACAGACAATGCTCCCTTTGGCTCCTGATTGACTGTTATGCCAATGGGTGAAATGCAGAAGTTTACGCCTTGTGGCTAAATTGGCAGTTGACTCTTTGATCCATGGGGTCCTTGTAAGAACTTCCCCTTGTCCCTGCTGGTACAGAAGGGAAGACCAGAATCAGTGAGGAATACAACAGGCACCTGATCCTCATCCATTTCCAACCAAAGATTTTTTAGGTGATGAAACTAGTCTTACCAAATTGTGTTACAATTATCGGCAGAACTAGAGAAGAGGAAAAAGATGAACAAGGCCCAAAGATGGTGATGGGTTTTTTGTTTGTCTGTTGTTGAGAATTCAGCTTCATTCCGGTGACTTGACTTCAAACAAATACGAGCAGTATCTTAAAATCACAAGGTAAATTAAAAACCAACAACAAACCTTTTCAGTGACTGAACAACCACCACCCTTGCGGAGGTGAAAACAACAGCTAAAAGCAATCCCTAAACACTAGTTCGGAAATCAAGAGAGGGTCTTAGCTACCAAACTTCAACTTGGTCTGGAAAAAGTTAACACAGCTAAAGCCTGATGCAGCACTTCAGCAATACTGGGGGGGGGGGAGGCGGGAGGGTGTTAAACCGCCCAAGCCAAGAAATTCGCATTTAAAGCTCACATTGTCCAGCTATGCTCTCTAAATTGTGCCAGGATTTCTTTACATAATTCTCGCTTATGCTGGCTGGTGCTAGCCAAGGAAATCCTCTGCAGACAAGCAGGACGATCCCCTCCGCTGCAGGCTCCACAAACTCATGTGCTCTATGGAAATTTCCAAACACCTTGGCCCATCACGGGTGAGTTCAGGATAAAGTTTCAAGCCTGAACTCTATAATTTCCTGTCTTTTGCTAGTCTACACAACTCTTTAATGTTGCTAATATCATTTTTGTGGGTGTGATTGAATTACCCGCGACTCTCGATGCCAGCATTAGTGGATCTCCGTGTAACAGGAGAGCACGCCTTGCTGCTCATGCTGTTACTAAACACCATTACGCAGAGCAGCTGCAGACCTCCTGATTGCAGGACAGGAGGGCCACCTCATTAGGAGGTGATGGGCACTTCACTGATGGCACAGGGCCTCACCCTGAGCTCACCTCGACAGCCCCACGGGATGGCCTGCTGCAGCAGCAGCCCCAGCCAAACTACAAGTGCCCAGCCCCGGGAATCTGCTGACAGCCCTGGGACCCCGCTCGCAGGCTCAGCATCCTAAGTCCTGTGCGGTGCCGCCGTGACTTGGCACGCCGATGCAATAGAGATGTATTTGCTTGGCGACATTTCGACTCCAGGTGCAATGGAGGGCTGCTAAATTCTCTGCTGAGAGCCTGCCTCGCGCGCTGGTGACAGCTACTAACGAGTGGCGAGGTCCTTAAAATCCCTTTCAGGAGTCTTTGCAGAGAGATTAAAATGCCATGGGTGCGTTAGCCGGAGCGATCCTAGGACGGGAGATTTAATAGGAGTGTTCTCCTCAGCACACTTGCCCTGTTAACCAGAGGTTAGTAAACGAATGATAGATCCCCCTTTAGAGGGGAATCACACTTGGGAAAGAAAATGGGGATGAAGAAAGAGGTAAAGGAGGAAAAAATAAAAATAAACAACACAGGATGAGGAGTTCAAGGCTGTTCCATGTTGTTGGCTCCATACTGACCAAAATGGCAAACCCCTACACCCACAGATTTGCAATGTACTTTAGTCCCCCATCTTGCCACTGTGACCTGCCTCATCCTCATGCCTTGCATGCTGGCTGGTTTGGCTGCAGCCACTCTGCTCCAGCACCAGTGGGGACTGAGCTCCTGCCACTTGCCTGGCAGCCCCACATCCCCAGCACACCAAGGGAACTGCACATCAGGGACAAACAATCTGCTCTCCCAGCAAAGAGAAATCCTTGGTTCTTTACATTAAAGTGCGCTAAGAACAACCAAACAAATGCAGGAACCTAACAGGAGCTAACAGCAGCAAATCCATGTTTCCACAATGCCAGCTTTTTCTTACCACCCACAGAAAATAGAGATGAAGCAAGTACAGCCCCTAAAAGTGCTGACAGTATTTAACAGCTGCATCGTTACAGTCTGTCTCCCACATCTGTAAGACCTGCAGACACGTTAGTCCTATTCTTCCTGTAGGTAATGAGCAAAATCATGCCAGGAGTATATTGCCCTTCTTTTATTGAAATCCCCCTTAATGACTACTTGGTCATACTCCATTTTGTCCCATTGCAGCCACCAGTTTTCCTTCCCATTTAGAAGCAATTGCTATGAGTTCATTTTATCCAGGGAGTCAGAAGATTGCCTCATATGAATCCTTCAAGCTCCTTGAACTGGCTGTATGATTATATATGTGATAGGAATTCATTTGTCATGCAGTTCATACAGCACTTAATAAACTGTATACTAAAATATTTGTGCTAAGTTATCATGGGGTAATTATATCATAATATACATCATAACTGTACTCTATTTAACTGACAATTCTAAATTTGGTGTTGATTTAAGTAAAGGGGAGGGGACAAGGAACATTAAAGATTTGTAGAGAAATTAAATTCTAAAAAAAAATTAAAATAGGTATGGCTTGGATCCAAATTTCTAGCTTTTTAAAATGAAACTCCAAGGGTGCTACAGTTTTCTCACTGGATGGCTTTTTGTAACGCAAAGCTGAGGGTGGACAGACATCTGATTTATGGCCAAAGGTAATCAAAACCTCAGAGGTGGAGAGAAAAGCTTCTGGTTCTGACACAGCTTTGGTACCAGGGTGCCACAATCTCCACATACTCCTCATTACAGTCCTGCTCCAACACTATGCCAGCCTGTGAATATCACTTGTCCTGCTCAGGAACACAGATATTGCATTTCCTCCACTTAAAGATATACAAACAGATACAACTACATAAACTACACATAATACTAATCTCTATAAACTTGGAACTGATTTCTAACCTCAAATAATTATTTTAAAAAACATTTAAATGACCCCGCGATGTCATCAGTAGTCCTTGATGAAATTATCCAAAGGCTGGGGAAAACTATCTCGTAATCACAGACTTAAACAGTTCCATCTATTTTGATTATTAAAGAAAGAAGTCTGAAAAGTGACTTGATTATAGTGCATAAGTACATCTGGGAAGAAAATGTGAGGAGAGGGAGAGAATCTAAAAGGTCTTTGATATGATTACTCCAGGAACCAACAGGTGAATATCTACCCCAGAAAGTCGATTTGGAAATTGGTCAGAAATTCTCAACGGGGAGCATGGTTAGGCAAAGCAACAAACTGTTAGCCTTAGAGGTAGTTTTGCTATTGTTTTCCTATCTTCAGATGCAGAGGGGTGCTTTTCTGGAAGATATTCTTAGTATAAATAAATTACTATATTAGGTCTGAGAGCAAATGAGGGATATTTAAGGACCTGAATCAAGCAGAAAATAATGCTAGATCATCCCTTGGTCTCTTCTGGATCCTAAATTGTATGAATCCATGAATTATTTTATCCCTTTTAATTATTAGGTGCCTACTATAAAGAAGCCAAAAAGTTAATGTTCATTTTGAATCAGTGAATTACAGAAAATAATTGAAGTTTCATAATTGGATTATAATCCCAGGAGTACATGGAAATGCTGAACTGAAAAGATGAAGTAAGGAAAGCATGTCTGTTCCCCCACACACCTTTTTCTTTTTTTTCCTTTTTTTTTTTTGTGTGTGATCACCAGGCAGTAATAGCCATAAATGCTGCACTTATTACCTGTATGACACTGAAACAATAACATGGCTCTGATCTTGCAATAACTGCTCTTTGAACAGACTGCTGTGCTTCCACAAAGCTCATGTGACACTGGGTATCTCTTGGCAGAAAGCTTTTTTTCTGAATAGAACCTAAATTACCTAAATTGTCACATGGCTGTTACCTTCTTTATTTTATTTGAGGTTGCCACCAGATGTTTTTCACATAATCCAGGAGAACCAGAAGCAGAATCCAGAGGTCTCCGCTTTCTCTGCAGCTCGTGACGGGGACACACAAAATACACGGCCAAAGAGAAAACCTTTTCAGTGAGATCAACATCTTTTAAAAATTAAGCTGAAAACATTCCATCTTTCTGGTCTCCGTTTTATAACGAGGCAGACAGAAAACCTCTGACGCAGTTGCAAAAATTCTAAGAAATTCCCTCTCTAGTGAACATCTTTTGAAAAAAATCAGACTTCTTAGCTTTTAATATAAATCTAGCGGCAGTGCTTGTCACACAAATAATTCTGGGAAGTTACCAAATACTTGGAATGAAGAACATTGCATGCTACATAGCACAGAGCTCTTGTCGATGCTTGTTTGGAATGGTATGGGAAAGGCTAGCAGCTGAACACAATGACATTTTTGTTTTAGTGCTGATAATATTCAATAGCTTTGCCATCAAAGCTGGCCTGCCACTTCCGCTTGTATAGAAATTACAGCCACGTCCTAAGATTCCTGCCATTAGCTGGAAGCAGTGCCCAGGTTATTCCTGTTTAGGGAGGGAACAGGGGGGTTATTAAGCGTTGCTGGTATTGTTTCCTTACAGCACAGCTTTAGGACAACATATTTGTCAAACAGCTGGAACCTTATCTGCAGCGTACCTTCTAGAGAAAGGCTACAAAAACTTTTTTTTTTTTTTGTAGCTGCACATATGTCAGAACATGAACGTTGTCTCCATCATCCTCTAAAAGTCGGTGACTCCTAAGGAGGATAAACAACATCCCACTTGGAGAGCTTCCTTCTCCACACTCCATGCATTTGTACAGCCATCATTTCTGCCCTCCCACTGCTGTTATCAATTCTCTAAAGACAAGAGCTTGGAAAGACCCACTGAAGTAGACACTGAAGAATTTAGGACAACTAATACCAAAAATGCAAACAAATATAAAAGAGGGCAGGGTGAGCTTCAAAACAGAAGAGCCAAATACAACCAAAACTTTCCTTGCCACAATTCCCATAAAAGACAAAACCACACAAAGGACAACAGTGTGGTAAATAAACAGAAATATCCCTTTTTAGAGGGGGATCACTCTGGAGAAAGAAAATGATGCAAAGGGAGAGGTAAAGGGGGAGGAAATAAAAAAAATAAAAAAAAAAAAAAAAAAGGAGGAGGAGTTCAAGGCTCTTCCATGTAGTTGGCTCCATACGCATTGAATTGTCCCAGACAGTTCAAACACCCACAACCTCTGCCAAATCATTAGTGCATCGAAGGAACCTCCTCACTGGAAAGCAGAAACTGAGCATCTAAGTTTTACAAACTGCCTTGGGAGGGACTGGAAAATTCAGACTCTACAGTCTCACAATCATGATGGCTCTTCAACAGAGCAACACCCACATTACAAAACCAGACACTTGTCTGACAGACAGAGCCTATCTGTCCATTGGATACTTTACAAGTTCTGAGTGTTTTCAGGTTCTTAAACACTTACAGCAATGAGGCGAAGAAAGCCCCACGGATGGACCCAGTGGTGATGCCATGGTTGACTGGCTGTGCACAAAATATGCTGGAGAAATGTTGAAAGGAGGAGGACAAGGAAAGACCGGGAACACACAATCTCAGAACAGGTCAGAAGCAGCTCATTAAGTGTGTTTGCCCTCTTTCTATCTCAACACCCCTCCTGCACAGTAAGCAAAACAAGTGGCTGTTACAGCCATGCCCTTCACACGGCTACACAGAAGACTCAATATTCCTGTTATGAACCCTCTGTTTTTGTGTGCGCGTGTGTTTTTTTCCCAAGGACTTTAATTAAAATTCATCAGAAGAAATGTTTTCAGCAGCAGTGTCTGAGAATGCTGCCTCCTCCCCTATCTTCCATTAAATCAGGTTCATCCAGCTTGAAAGGAGATGAGAAACTCTCACTGACACTCTGTCACACTCCAGTGAAAAGACGGGCACATTCAAAACAGGGAAGAGTGCAGGTGCTCATTTATTACTTTACGCAGATTATTTTTCTGCCTTTCTTCCTGACAATGCGAACGTTCACATCCCAGATGGAGCTCTCTGTGCTGCTGTGGGCATTTGCTGACCTAGGGTTTTGTTTTCCCTGATGAAAGAGGATAGGTAAGAAAAGGATCAGCTCGCTGCTTACTGGGGCAACTTTAATGTTTGTTTCTAAATAGAAGACATTTGGAGATTATTGTAATGGGGAATGAATATACAAACTTTTTTTTCAATAACAGGTGAAGTAGAAAAACACCTGTGCACATCCACACCCATATTTACACCTCGCAAAGAGGTACTGTCTGTATAACTGAGTACAAAACTGCAAAACAACTCCGGTGTAATTCAAGTTCACCGAAGCATACCCTTTTGGAGACAGGGAGCAACCCCTAAGTGTTTCTAGCAGCATTAGCAAGGACCATTACTATGAAGATGTTTTCAGTGATACAAATAACAAATCACATCCACAGAGTCACGTTCCTTCTCTTCTTCTGTGCCTACTTTAGGCATCCTTAATGTTCACCATTAGGTTGCTGACCTAAAATTAACCCGGAATTCATTTTTTCTTCTCTTTCTTAGCCATCTTAATCTTCTTTCAGGAAGTCCCTGATACAAAGTGAAAGAACTTGTGAATAATACAGATATCCCCAAGCAGGCCCATCACTGTGTTTCAGCCTGATCTGAACAGACACATTAAAGTGAGAGGAACAAACCCATGTAGTTCCCTCATTGCTTTGAGTCACCGTATTTAGCCCAACGGGGCACCTTTGCCCTATTTGGTCCAGTGGTACACCTTTCCCAAGGCCTTCCTGTCCTGATTTCACTTGGAAAAACAAAGCAAATCTATTTATGATTTCTTGTTGTTGCTGATTGCCTGTTTGTTTTTTCCTCCCCTTGAAATATGGGCATTTCTTTGCTTCCCATGAACATTGATCTCTTCAACAGACTCACAGCTCTCTCAAAACCATTCACAGTTCTCGTGTTACCAGGATATACTGACCCAAAATATCCACTATGGTATAAGCAGGAACTAACCTATATGATACCCCATGGTTCCTATACAAGCTAATCCCACTGAGTGAGCGCTCTCACCCTCATACCCTTTCAGTCTCTGAAGTATTGCAGAGTGTCAAGTGATTCTAATTATAGGAGAGATGTGGATTATGTATTTTTATTATTATTATTCATTTTTAATTAAAAAAATCACTGTACTGCTACACATCACAGACAGTATGTGCTTTGTCTTCACCAGGGCCAGGATAAGAGCACCAATTTACACTGGGTAAAAATTCCTTGCAGAACATGGGGCTTATTTTAGGATTTTTTTTTGATCTTTTTGGTTTTGAACTCGTTATGGAGATTTTATTTAGGTTAAAATTTATATAATTCATAGAAATAATTTCTAATTAACATACTAATGCAGAAAAAAAGAAAGGGAGGAAGCTCTCTCCCCACACCTTCTTGTCATCAGTTCTCATATAAAACAAACTTATTTTCACAAAAGGAAAATAAGAAAAGAATAGCCAGGAGTTTCAAACTCTTCCTGCCTTAACGCATGGCAGAACTGGCTATCATGAGTTTGCCATAAAGCTCACTCTAACTGAAAATGTCGTACTTGTTGCAGCTATTAACAGGAGACCCTGTCCTGAAAGGCACCTTGAACCCCACTGAAACCTCAACACACTCAGCAGTTTTCTGTGGGGGCAAAAGGAATGCACAGAGTTCATTTCAAAAATAGTCCAGCATTTAAGTAATGTGTGTATTTTCAATTAATAACCACAGTTACATTATCCTTGGGGCTAGCCCTTTAGCAGAATCCAAACAGCAGCGGTCGGAATATTTATTCAGAGGTTCCACAGGGACAACACCAAGGACGTTCTGCATGGGATGAAAGGCTAAAGTCTCACACTCGATGACTTGCCAAGGAGACAAATCATGACACCTTCAGCCATAAATACAGAAATAAATAAATAAATACAACAACAAACCAAGAACAAAAACACATCTTGGGTAATCTGTACAAGATATGGATCTAGAAACTATTCAGAGAAAGAAACACTCATGGCAATCATGATCTGGTATAGATTTCCCATATCTAGAATACCATATATCTCTGAAATTCTGGTTCATTGTCCACAAAAGACAGCTTGACCAGCATGCAGACTTGCTGCTCTTTAGGTATGGCTATTTTTCCCATTGGTGATTTAATTAAGTCCTTTTATTTTACCCTGGATCACAAAGAAGTCCAGACTTGGTGAAGGACGATGAGATAGCTAACCCAACCAAGAGCAATAAAGCAGATGGAAACAGCAGATTCCTGAAGGTATGCTATTGGTGCAAGCAGGGAGGATTCAATCAGGATAAAAACATAAGCAAGCTGAAACTATCAGGCTTCAGAAGTTTTAAATAGCTTTCTTTAAGACTATGGACTGGGCATGAAAAATTCATGACTTACTCAATACTGACAGGGATTATTTTTTCAATACATTCCAATGTCTTAATAGTGCACTGCACAAGGTTGTTGTTGTTGCTCATTTATTATTGTTTTCTTTTAGTCAAATGTTGTTTTTTAAGCCAACTTTTCAGAATTTTGTGTTAGTCGGGGTGGGGGGAAACAGGACACATGACACACAAAAAGGTACTTTTAATCTCTTTTCCCAAATTCCCTGTCTGTTTTCCAAAAATTATTTTATCTATTTAAAGAGTCTGGGGACTGTCTTCTTCAGTGCACACATGTGAGAAAAGACAGACAGAAAGACCAAAATCCTTAGAGGGAAACTGCAAGTTTTTGAAAAGAAAAATTTTTCTAAGTAATAAAGCTTAAATGTTTAATTTCTGTGTGAGTTTTCTTTCAGCCCACCTCCACTGGGACATACTTAGTAAGAATGTGATGTGTCCAGTACACCAACGAGGGACTAAGCCATCTGTGTATGTTTTTAAGAGAATTTTGGAACTCTTCTGGATCAAATACAATACCATGCATGAAAATATGAGTGACAGATTATGAATATTTCAAAGAATTATTAATATTTTGCTTGTACAGAGATATATTTCTCTCTATAATGTACAATTTTGCATGTTAAGTTTGGTTATATTTCCTTTTGATGACGAGCATATTTTGACCAGAATGGATGGTACTATTACAACAGCAGTAACTGCACCTCAGAGTAATAAATGCCAGTGATAAATCTAAAATTATTTTGATGGAATATTTAAAATCAAATTTTTAGATTAACAAGTTCTGATGATCAATATGCTCACAGATGGGTGTGAAGCCTCTTTAAAAATAAAAATAAACATAAACATCAAGAAAGGTTAAGAGAGGCCATGGTCCATTTTTGGAAGTCTCTTTACTTGCTTTGTATGAAAATCCTGGAAAAAGATACGTATGTAAAAGAGTAACATATTCTTGCTTGCTAAATAGTCCTATTCACTCTTTTTCAACGTAACCTTTGACAGCATCATTGTATAAAGTCCCAAAAGGTACAGTAAAACCTAGCAGCTGTCTACTGCAAAAGAGAATTTGATGCAACTTTGCTGGACACATGTTAAACCAGATACCAAGGATCTCAACCACACACAGAAAGAAAATTTCCAGTAGCATTTTTTTTTTATTTACTCAGTTACTGTACAGCCTATGATGACTTGCTTTCTTTTAGTTATATGAACAGTTTGACAGATTACCGTGACAAGGTTACTCTTAAATTGATAAAAGGTTTGATAGTGTCGGAACATTTGTCAGAAATGTCTGACACCATGTGTAATGGACTCTGCACTTCAAGCATCAATGGTACTCCAGTCTGCTGTTTTCTGTTTAACGTGCAATATGTACCACCTAAAAACACACAGCAGAAATACAGAAAAGCAGGCAGAATTCACCGAGACAGCCCCTCAGTTTATCAAAAAAAAAAAAAAAAAAAATCCAATGAAAGTGTTCTCTTCCATAACCACCTGGCAAAAAGCAATTAAATTGAAAAAAAAAAATAATACAATGTTAGGCGTCACATAGAGGGTGGCCTTCTTGCTGGAATAAACCTGGAAATGGGATGTGCTATGATAAATACACATAGCCACAAGCATTTTCAGCATTCCCTGTACTTCTGAGAGAGAAATATTGTGTTTTTAGAACATCATTCCTCAGACCTGCCAAATGTCAGACACTGCAAGTGACAGTTGTACTGCTGGCAGCCTTGTCTCATGCTGGAGCAGAGGAAATGGGTTCAGAAGAGCTCACTTTAGGCACTGGCAGCTAGCCTAGGGGAACCAGTGTCCATAAACTAGCTTTGGTGAATACCTTCCTTCAAGGCAGCTCTCCAAAAACCCTGTACTGCAAATAATACAGTGGTTTACGGAATCCAAATTTTCACCTCATATCCTGTAACAAATTACACCATTACTTCTATGCAGGAAGCCTACAAGCTAGCACCTTCTGCTGTTTTGTGAATACTTAATACACTAAGTCTTTAGTATGTGTATTATCTTTCGTTTGCGTGGTGAGACCCCAGTTTTATAAGCTAAGAGAAAATGTGTATAAAAGACAACTGTTTCTAAAGACACAAATGTATGTCTTGCTCATGTAGCAGCAGATTGCTGTTACACATACTGCATGTTTTGAAAACAGTTAAGAACAATGGGATCTAGACATTAATTCATCTCTACTATGTAACCAACTGCAAAGGTAAAGAAAATGTCTTGCAAACTATTAAGAATCTATATGCTGTCATGACAAATTCTTCTATTTTCATATATTTAAGTTTTCCTATGTCATCTTTCCTTTTTGCTTTGCTAAATACCTTTAGCACTCTTAAGAAAAAAAAAAGAAAAAAAAAGAAAAAAAGAAAAAAATAAGAACAACTATCTGGTTTCTCCTCACTTCCACTCAGCCAAAGGATAGAAAATCAGCAAAATAAATGTCAGCATTTTTCTTAAAGAGCATCTGTTCACACAGGAACTCCATGATAGCAAGACAAAGCCCTCTAATCACAGACCAGATTAAGTTTAGTGGAGCACATTAAAAATTGCCAAAGGAATTTGCCAAAAGGAAACTCTCAGTTGATGTGCATTTCCCATACGAGGACAAAGGGGTAGGGACGCTTTCTCTGAGCTGGATTCAAGGAACCCACAGCCATCTTATGCCTCACACCATGACTGCAGCACTAAGCGCTGCTGCCATGAGGCTCCTGTAGGAATAGTTAGTTCATTCCTGATCAGCTGCTCAGCTGAAAGCATTTGTCTGAACTTGGAAAGGGTCAGGCTGCAAGACGATGTCTAGCAAAATAGCTTTCCGAATGTCAGCAGAGCTACAGTCAATTTATACCTGCTGAGGATCTGGCCCTTGAACTGGGATTATCTGTGACTGTCACAAGTGGGAAGTGTCAATGGATATGGTTCGTACAAATGTCAGGCAGGTATACTAACAATTCCACTTGCATCCAATATGAAAAATCACCAGCATGCTATGCTGCTGTGAACAGTGAACCACTTCAAGCTGTATTGACTTCAGCAACAGAAAGTCACAGGGAAGAGTCCCAAGCTAACATCATTTTCTTAAAGTTCATATATCACTTCAACAAGACTTCTGCTTCCACTCCTGCTCAGTCAGGTATGCATAAGGTATATTTTGGGAGGTGCTTCAGCACTTCTGGTGCAGGAAGTGCAGAATGACATAAATGTAACATCCCATTACATATTTACTCCTATTCCAAACTTCAAAACAACAGCAATTTGGGTTCAGGTCAGTAGATGAGCCACAGACTGTTCCTTACTTCACCAACATCCATTTTTGATCCCTATTTGAAATGCTGATGTGCAATGAAAAAATATCAGAGATGTTGTTGTTTTTAGGAAGAGACTATTGTATGACAAAAGCACTGCAGTTATGTATCAAAGAGTGGGTGGATTTTTATTTCTTTAAATTTCTCGACATTTTTATTTTTAACACAAAAAAAACATTACCCTAAATTCTACCCAGGTGATCTCTGCTTGGAATCTCAAACTGGATTATCCCCCTCCCACATCACCGATAACAATAGAGACATTGGAAGTCCAGTCAGGTCTTCATATCTACCCTTAGTGCCCACTAATAGGTCAAGTGAGAAGGGTTAGCCAGCTGCAATGTTTTTGGAAACAGCTCTGTTGATGATGCATGAGGAGCAAAGAGCTCCTTCATACTTCCTTTCCAGTTTTAACAGTGTTAAAACACAACAAAATTGATATTTATCAGTAGAAACTGTAAACATGACTCTAGAGATAACAGGGAAGTAGAAGGTGCTACTTTCTACATCATCAGTTCTCAGTGGAACTGCAGGTAATGAGATGTTTGCTACAAGGACACCTTCCACAGTTTTCATACTTCTCAATCTCTGAGCCCAGCAATGTGTGACACAGCAATTGAAAGATGTGATAAATGACTGAGGTGGGAACACCCATGTTTTGTTGTGCACGAGGTTATGATTCACAGATTATTGTAACTATAAAATCTGTCATTAGGGAGGATTTTTTCCCATGCAAATTTCCTTTTTTTTTTTTTTTTTTTTTTTTTTTTTTTGTTAACCGTAAGAAAGAAACCAGATAAATATAAGTTTATGTGAAGGTCCTCATCATCTCTCCGTCCCCTAAAACTCATTACCAGAAGGTTTTCAACAGGCATTCATTATCTGTTCAAACTCGAGGAATAATGGTTAGCCTTCAAGCTCATCAGTGTTCTTTTTTTTTGTGGATAAACTCAAGTGTTAAGTGAAAGGCCAGCTTTAACATTTTCTTGCCCAAAGACACCGAGTATTTTAACTGCACTTACGGCTGGCACAGCTTGATAAGGTCCTGGTCAGTGGTGCCGGGTGGAAGGCCTCGAATGTACAGGTTGGTTTTACTCAACTGCTCTCCACTGCTGTTGTTGCTGCTGTTGTTGCTGCTGTTTGTGCTGGGGCTGGGAGGAGCCATGGGGTGGGGAGCTGGTGCATAGGACTGCTGGAAACAAAAACAGAAAAGAGGCTGTTACTGGGCTTTGTCCAGGTAGCAATGAATGAAGGGCATTCCCCTCCTGTCCCCCTGCCCATCTCCAGCCACCCGCTCCCATAGTGCAGGCACCCAACCTGGGCCAGCAACACCCCTCGGAACACAAAACTGGGCCGAGATTTGGGGTTCAGCCAAGGCTATAAAGTGCCTTATTTCACCCTCCGTGCTATTGTTTAGAGTGAAATTAAAGTAGCTCAATTATGAATCTATTTTATCTAGATCCCAAAATTAGCCTCTGAAATGATGGATACTCAGATGTAATTAGCATTACAGAAAGAAGTTAAACACAATCTGCTTTAAGAATATTCCGAGATAAAAATAAGAATATCTAGCCAAAGGTATGGGAGCTGATACCAGAAGCCTAAGCAATCTTTCCTAAATACAAGGAGCCTCCAGTGCACACAGAGCCAGGTGGCAAGGAGCTAGGCAGCCTGAGAGGGGAAGAAACAAAGCAGCCTGGAAACACTCTGTCATTACATTTCTTTCACAGCAGAAAACAGGGTTTGGAAAATAAGGTCAGGATAGCACCTCCCGCTCTTAGGAACTTACCCACTTCTGAACAACCACAAACCACACACAACCCACTGAGAAGCATCACTTCAGAAGGGAGGCATTCCCACGGGGGAGAACAATATGCTCTCCTAATGCTCTGGAAAATACATGCTCTGAAAGAAGATGCATCCTCAGGCTATAAAAATTACCTAAGCACCTCCGATATGGGGAAAGAGTACTGAATTTAAGTTGTTTCAACCATCCCCAGCTCACTGACCATCAGCGTGCCTGCTTGCCTGCCAAGAGAGAGGGCTTGGCAGGGAGAGGATGGCTCCTGCCACCACTGTCACCTGCGTGGAAAAGCCGAGGCACAGGTGAGCTGGGGCATGAGGTGGGGAAAAGCTGGTTTCTGCAAGAAAATCAGCATGTTCTGGTAGCAGAATGCATGGATGCAGCTGCAGGTAAATGGTGGGTCAATGCTAAGCTAACCATGGTGTGCTAATGGCCTAATAAAGGCAAACCATATGCGATTTTCATTATAGTAGCAGTGACACTTTAGTGACTTCTGATATATGCTAGTTCTGCACTTAGGCCCCGAATAGAGAAAATATTGAAGGCTGTAAGTAATTCTGATCATGCTAATCAACTGTCCCTTTCATTTCGGTGGCCCTACTTTAGCGCTCATAATTATGTACATAAGAAATCAGAGCCTTGGTAGGAGGATATTTTTAAATTAGTGGCTTTAAACTCTTTCAAACAAGCCTCTTTTACCTAGATGAGTCAAAAAAAAAAAAAAAAAAAAAAAAAAAAGAGAGAGAGAACTTAAAGGGAGCATCAGTGATTGGTGAAGCTCAGAGGCTTTGATGAAGCACAAAGCCCCGTGCTTCTTGCTGTGATGCCTTTCCCGCTGTCTTCTCCCTTCTCCTCCCCAGTTTCTCTCATGCAAACCAGGTCGGTGGGCACAAATCATTTGAGTGTTAGGACAACACAATTCCTCTACAATCCAGCTGGGTTGTAATGCAACTCAAGTAGGATCCACTAAAAGGAAAAATCAGCTTAATAGACAGTGGGATCACCACACTGGCAAGTAATGACATTCACTCTCATCTCCAGTAACAGAGAAAGGGCAACGTGCTTCCTTCCCCCAGTATCTGTGCAGATACTTTTGCTGACAATCAAAAGCACTTAATGCATACAGATCATATTTCCCTGCACACACACTTTACCACTGGGTAATCCTCATCCAGCCGAGCTTCAATGTCATTCCCAGACACAGAGACTCGGAGCAGCAGCCCCGAGCTCCAGCACAGGGAACCGCCTTGGCTGCGCCCCAGTGCCACGGGCACAGCCGGGAAATCAGCTCCACGCCGAAGCTGTGATCACGCTGCAGACAATGGTAACCTCCACCAAAGGCATGAGGGCAAGCATCTTAAAACATCCTAGCTGAAAGCATATTTAAATCTCTGGACGCTCCAGGGCCATAGCAGAGGTAAATGTGACTGTGGCATTCATTTAGCTTGAGCATAGCACCAGCACAGGAAACGTCCCGTGGTAATTTTGCACATTTTCAAGATTGGTAATGTTTAAAAAAAAAAAAAAAAAAAAGTCAAGGTAACATTCTCACTCCTTTACCCTCCTACTTCCAAGTTTAACATACACACTGCATGCATGCGAATGACGTAAGGACACAAAGACAGAATTTTCTGCACGTCAATAAAGTGCTATGTACTTTAATTATTAATTGTTGTTATTATATATGTCTTAGCAGGGGATAATGGATAAATGGCCTATTCTCACACCAACCTAATAAGCAAGAAAAAAAATAATAAAGTGGAAATATACCTCTGAAATATAAAGGGCAATTTTCACTCTATTGTAAGATCTTTATCTTCACACAGAGGAAAGCACTAGGGGCCTAATTCTAATTTAAGCCTAAACCATTTTATCCCCCTCAGTAAGCTGAATGGGGACCTAGAAGTGAACCTGAATCGCATTTACACTGATTTTTAAGGCCACCGCTAATAATAATAATAATAATAATAAAAAAAAAGTCCTCGTTACACCCCAAGAATTAGGCCATGGGACAAGTTAGTCTCTCAAGTTAGAGCTGAAGCAGCCACAAGGCAGGCGCAAATGTCCAGGCTCACCACAGCACCCAGCGAGATGCTTCACGGGTTGGCGGAGATGCGGCTGTACTCCGCTTTGGAGGCTGCTGACCTTCTCAGACCAGCGAGCGCTGCTACGCTCCCAACCCTCTCTTCGCTAATAAATCTCAGGCACTGCAGCCCACAGTAATTTCCATGCACATCCAATACCCCAGAACAGCGTCCGCAGAAAGATTACAAAATTGCCTGTACTAGGGCTGATGACATCTTCTGGCCAGTCGCCAGGCTAAAAGCTTCAGGTCAGAAGAAAGCTTTGAATTCTTGTTTCGTGAGCCGAGGAGCACACGACTGATGGCAGAGGTATGCGTTTTGCCTCCAAATGAGCACAGGCTCTGTTCGTTGATCTCCACCTAATAAGGGGAGTGAAAGAAATGAATGGCAACCCGCTGATGATCCAAGATACAGCCCACTCGCTGTGGGATCCCACACGGTGCTCAAGGGGGGCAGCCTCATGCACCTGATGGCTGGATATTTGGGTCTGGTTCTGATATGGGCTCCCTCTGTGGCTGCAGGCAGTTAATGCAGTTAACTTCCATGACACAAGAGCCACGAGGAGCATAGCACTGACTCAAAATCCCTGCCACCAACTGCAGACATCTGGGAAAGAAGTTTTCCCAGCATGGCCAAGCACTGGACCTGCAGCACTAGGAAAAAAAAAATATTAAGCAAAATCTACATGGTTTACTTCAAAAGGCAGCTGGAATTTGGAGCCGACTTGGCCGTTAATTTTTCACATATCCAATGCAACCAACTCGTTTTTCAATTCTCATGCTTCATTATTCAATGGGGAGTGTGAGGAAAAGGAACCAGTTTGTAGATCATTCCAAGCAGCTTATTAATTTAGCACGGCTGGCTAATAGGATTTGTTTTCATCTTTGAAAAATGAATGAAATTTCTTCTTTTTCATTATTTAAAAGTAAGAAATTAATGTGCTTAATTCTTACGCAGTCTCAGGAATGCACCCTTGCTCTTACGCCCTAGCAGTGAGCCCTCTGAAACAAAGTGCCCCATGCGCACAGCTAAGCATCAATAATAAGACACCTTGGTCTTTCTTACTCAATAACCCAGAAATGCTGAACCAGAAGCCTCTTTGGTTACAAAATGAACAGCACTCCTCCTTCCAGCATGCAACCTCCTTTCTCAAGGATGGTATTTTTCTTCCCATGGCAACCATAGCACTCTTATGTAGTTTTTTGCCTGCTGCAAGTTTAGTCTAAAGCGTTCTTCTTCCAAAGCAATACACTCTTTAAAAAGGCAAATTTTAAATATTTTTCACATACAATTTCTTCTGGATGGGAATCACAGGCCCCAGATGCCAAGTTGTAGACTCTGCTTTATTAGCAGCAGCTGGCTCCTTGGCAGGCTTCTGAGGCAGTCGGGCTTGTGGTTTTGGAGTGGCCTCAGAGCCTAGGATGCAGCTGGACAGCTATGCTAATGGAGTAGCCAATTTGGTTGTATTCACCTTTGGTTATCCCAAGTTTGTACTCTTTTATCCACTTGAAAGCTAAGTCTTGGAAAGATTCCCCAATAACACCGATAAGTTGACTTTTCCTATCAAAGTACATATTTTTTAATAAAAACGTATATATATGACTCCAACATGCAGTTCTCCATTAAAACATGTGTTATTTAACCAATTGTGAACACACACAATCCATTTCACTTTGAATGGAGTGGTTTCCAGCTGCTAGCTTCATCTCACTTAGAGTCCAATTGCAACACAATTCCCTTAGCTCCTGATTGAGAAGATAAAATACGACAAAGTAAATACAAATAAATTGTGCAAATATCAGTTTACAGCTCACACTAGCAAACCTCTCTTCTGTTTACACCCTACTGTACAAAGAAGTAATTTCTGAGAGCTGGAGGGTTCTTGCTGGCCAATTATAGTAATGATGAGAGGATGCCACCAACTTACAGACCTGTTTATGGGGTTTTGTAGCTGATAGAATGACAAATCTCATATTAAGCCAACGATGATCACAGCTGAAGAGAAATCAGAGAGGCAGGGTAAATAGAATAAAAAGAATGAGATGAAAAACACAGCAACTCTTCTGCCTTAGGCTGGCATCCTCAATGAGGAACAGCACCACAAGGCAAAACGTATTTCATGTCCACAGCCAGGTAGAATAGAGAAGCAAGTAAGAGATGAACAACGGAACTGGCAACACAGAAACCTTCTGCATTTTTAGAAAGGCTGCAGTCAGAGGAGCTCAAGTCATAATTTTCTTCCAACGTGCCACCCCAAACCAGTCATTTAGATTCCTTATGTCTCAGTTTAGCCACCTGTAATGATTCTTCCTTACCTTTACGTGGCTTATATAATGCCCTGTGATTACTGAATGAAAGACTATCGAGGACTGCAATATTACTTAAAACCGGGGAAAATACAGAAATGTAACTTAACAATGCAATTATTCCTGATTCTTTTGTAGACAAAAATGATTTCTGCATACAATAATTTTGCTTCCCTATACCTAAGCTGAATGAAATCATTTCAAAGCTTAAGAAAATAAAATGCCAATTGAATTAGCTTTCTCATGGACTATATATATATATTTTACAAAACAAAATTAAACTTAGAATTATTGAATTACAAGTGTTCTCTTGCTTATGCTTCTTGTATATAATGAACATTTTTCTGTTACAAACAATATCTTTAGGCCACAGGAAAGAATTGTCATTATGTTTGGCTTACCTTTAATTTTCCTACAAAAACAAAAAAAATCACTTCTGAAAAATGACAATCGTTTAAAAATAAAAGCCCTCTAATTGGCACAATAGTCATTCTACAGTCTGATTAAAACTGGATTTTGATGGGTCAGTACGGTACTTTTTGAGATCTTTGTTTCACACACAAAGCTGCTGAAATTAGTAGGTTAAATACTCCTGAGGCTCGCAATTCCCTTGAAGCCAGCACGAAGCACTGAAGCTCCATAAAGCACAAACTGAGGAAGAATTTAGCTCAGTTTAAGCTCAGTCTTCTCTGCCCTAAAACACTTCTCTTCAAGTCATGACTGCCTATCTGGTAGCATTTAATAAACAGCTACAGGTAGACAATACATAGGAAGCATCCAAGGGAAGAGGAAGACCTTTATTGGACTGTACTTGCAAAGCGCGTCTCATTTTACACAATTCTACATCCATTTAATGCATGCAAATGCATTAACAACAAGCTTCTTGGCTGTCTTTAAGAGCACCGAAAGTTTACAACTGTTAACTAGGGTGACATAAACCAGAAGCCTTATTTTTGTTGTTGTTGTTGTTTCTCACTGATCGCAATATCTTCTGTTTCCCCTATGATTGACGTATTTCATTCGGCTGTGGAGTCAATCTGTACGCCACCCAATTTCCCACCATTATCTAACGGGAAACTTCAAAAGCAAATAGGCCAGGTGGAAAGCGGCTGATTTTGAAGTGTGATGAAGTTTAAAGAACAAAGTGGATTAGAGCACGTATTATTAGGATAGACTGTTGGCCATCGCTCCTGAGGATGAGCAGGCCTCAGCAAAAAAACAGTGGAAGGCCCAGGAAGGACGTAGAGATGGAGAACATCATTTGCAGGCTGAGAAGGCCCTGACAAACGCTGCTCCCTGGTTTTGGCCACTGCAAAAATGTAGCTGCAAAGGCACTGAAATCAGCCCTTTGCCCTCCCCTCCCTACATTTTGCTATACCAGCAATAAAACTACTCATCTCTCACAAGCGATTTTCTGTTCCCCCCGCACTGCCTGAGGCGCCGAGCAAAACTACAGCAGCTTCCCTGAATTTAGGGCCTCTCACATCCAGGCAGGAGGGTACAATTTAGTCCTTAGTACTAAAAAGCCAAAGGCTAGGAATGGAGCTGTGTCACCAAAAAATATTTTCCGCTCTGGAAAGTAACCTCCCTGGCCTTGTCCCCTCCCGTGTGCTTGGTGGCAGGAGGCCCCCGTGGCAGATCTGGAGCATTATTTATCTCCCAGCACGGGAGGAGAACCCTTCCATTGGATAAAGTATTTTGGCAGGTTGGCAACCTTGTAAACAATAACCTATATTCTTTGACATAAATTAGTGTTATTGCTTCATTAGCCGATCCATTCATATTTTATTGATGTACTGAAACTAAATGTGAACAGAACCTAGATCTTAAAAGTACTAAATCCGGGCAATCTGGACTATAAAACATTGCAATTCCCCCAGCAAGAGCACAGATCAAAATATGACAGCAATTACTGCCTGTGATACAACAACTTCATGGTGAAAAAATGGAGATAAAAGTAACTTTAAGTAAGCAGAGATTATTATTTGTGTTTACATTTCCAAACATTTTGGGGCTATGGTGATGAGTTTTCACTCCATCTGAAGTTTTGGAATAAAAACACAGACTGAAAATCTGATCATTTAACTCACCAAATGTTTGCAAAAACAAATGGGGTTTTGGTTCTAATAAGCTGAATTTACTCTCTAGGCATTTGTTTTCAAGTGGTAGACTAAAAGTGTCTTGGATATGAGACGTAGGAGGCATGTGCTGTGTTGTCCTGCTTCTCTGCACCCAGTCCACACATACCACCATGTCAACACTGATGCAAGAACCTGAGCATAACAAAAGCCCATCACATAAAACTGAACTTAAAGCTCAGAAGAGAAACAGAACATCTGATATAATCTTTCCTCTCCACACGAGAACTTAGTGAGCAGAGATCAGAAGCAGATGTTTTCGTGTTTTGTGGAACAAAAGACCAACTAAACCAACCAACAAAAAGGTTTGCTTTCTTTTTTTCGTCTTCTTCTTTTCTCCAAAATCTGAGAGATTTGCTCAGTTTGTCTTTCCTATGCAAGAATTCTGTGGGAAATCTGCCACTTAACGTGCAAATTGTTGGGATGGAGGAACCAGAGGTGGCAGAGCTCCCCAAGAACAGTCCCCATCACCTCCCCACCATGCCACAACACTTTTGTAGGTGTGTACGGGGCACCTCTTCCCCGTCCACCCAGCCTTATATATAAAGTTGAGCTGTGCCTCTCCTGCTGCGGCCAAACCAATCCACAAGATACAGAGTTTGGGAAGGGTCTGTCCCAAAAACAACAACGTGATGCCATCGGGGCAGAATTTGAGGCATTCCGCAATAGCTGGAGCTCGTGCTTCCCTCGGGGCCCTTTGGGCTACAGCAACACACATCCCAGGCCAGGGGCCAGAGGATGCCCACAGAAAATATGAGCCATCACAAGTCTCATCACGTTTTTGCTTCCAGTGCAAACTCCTTTTACAAGTACTTGATAGCAAACAGCTTTTAGAAAAAGTGCCAGTACGAGTCATTACAGCTGATACCTAACTCTTTGCATAGGGAGAGCCAACCTTATGAGACAGATGCCTGTAATGTCATTTAAAGGACAGCTAGAATGCCCTCTGACAGTAAGTTGATACTGCTGAGAGAAGACTGATAACAGCAGCTAGGATTTAGGCATCAGCCTACGGGGGTAGCTGGCCAAGGCGGTGCTGAGCACCCTCATGCTTGGGACAGCCCCGAGTGTGGCACCGCTGAAGGCAGCCAGGGCAGCTGCATGTGGGATCACCAAAAACAGCGCCACAGGAGGCAGCCAGGTCTGAAACCCCATGTTAGGTGTCCCTGTGTCTCATTTTAGGTACTCTGCATTCTTAAAACAAGTTGTCTGTGAAACAAAGTGAGATTTGTAATGAAGTCACCATTACATGAGCTACAACACTGTCTGGGTCCATGCAAAAACTGAGGTGAAGGAATGGATTTGCAAACCTTCAGGAAACTTGGTGATGAGGTGGATGTTGCAGGCCTTCATCCGGAGAAAAGCAGCTTTGAGCATCACACTACCAGAATCCCAGGCATACACAGCTTGTTTGGTACCTAGGAGGGTTGCCAAGATTTGCCATGACAAATTTTTGGACTTAAGCACTTGCTTTTTCAGCTAATTCACTGAGTGCTTGAACTCATATGCCAAGGGAGTTTCAGACAGATGAGTACTCTCCACTCTGTTAGTGGAGAGTCTTTCTGGTGTCCTACAAAACCTCCAGATTTCATGCATCAGGTATGTGAGGTACCGTGGGAAACGCTATTTAGTTTTCTTTGATTTAACAAGCATCTACTATAATTTACATTTTCACTTTTTTTCCAGACATCAATCAAATCTACTTGAGGCAAAATTTACTAAATAAACTAAATAAGGAATGCAAAAATAGAGAACCTCTTTATTGTACATTTGGGATTTTTAGAATTACACTCAATTTATTTACAGCCATTTCTATCTTTTTCTTTAAAATTCAACTTTCTATAAACGATGCTATTTTTGAGGGTTAATTTGCTCAAGCAGGCTGTGAAAGAGGGAAAAGAATAAGAAGAAAAATCATTCGCCTTTTAATCTATGAAAAAAAATATTTCCTTATTCTAGTTTCCATTCATACGCTTATTAGGAAATCAGACATACCTTAGACTGAGTGATAGTCTGAGCACTAAAGCCAACGGGCACTCAGGAGGTATCCTGTGTTCATACCAAATGCAGACTGAGCCAAAAGGTCCAAACTGATCAGACCACCCTCAGGCTTATTTGCCCTCCTCTATAACTAGATTTCACAGCAGCTATGGCCTGGCATGCACTTTGTTTTCATGGCTGGAGGTCCTGAGAATATCCACAGGTCTACGGAATGATGAACATCTCCCATATATTCTAATACTTAGAGTCATCAGAAGATTTCTTAGCAACCAGTGAGATTGCTTTCTGTTGTGTTTTTGTTGTTGTTGTTGTTGTTGTTGTTGTTGGGGTTTATTTGATTGATTTTCTTCCTAGAACTTAAATAAAAATTATTAACTTCTTTTGAAAAGTAAAAATCACACCTGGATGTCCACATTGTTGCAAAATCACTGAATCTGTGAATACATGCAACCCTGCTCTGCTGGTTATATATGTGAAAGACCCTTAATTGTTTACACTGTAATCCAGTATTATTTGAGCCCTTTGGCTTCTAATTCCTACTTCTTTCTTCAGTATCACAGTTCAGTTTCATTTGGTCAAAGGCATTCCCCCATCTCTGTTTTCTAGGACTTCTCAGAGCAAGAAAAAAAAATCTAGATTTACTACACAGTAAATTCTCAAATTCTTCCCATTTCTTCAACAACAGACTGTGTTTCTGCACTTGTCCTGAGTTTCAAATGTCATTTGACTCATGCACTCAGAAACGTTGACTCAATTAAAATATCCATACAAAGCTAACTCGCACTGTGGTAAGAATAATCTACCCTTTTCCCGATATCCTTAGAGTGGCTCATAACCAATGCAGAAACTTAATTTCATCGTGACAACTCTCTTTTCTCAGTTCCCTCAAATCATAATTATTTTCCACTAAGTGTTGTGGGATGATGAGCCAAGTATCTGGCTAACATACACAGATTCAGCTGAAGACATTTCACCCAAACCATTTTGGGCTTTGTGCCATGTACTTTTTCCACACTGTGCAGAATGTTACCAGGAACCTGAGCTCAGAGGTGAAGAGCAATGGGGGGACTCAGTTTCTTTGTTACTCATCTGTGTAAAATCCAACACCATATTAATTGGGATAATGAGGCACTTCTATTGCAAGTGGTATAAATTCAGAGTAACAAGATACATCTGTTAAAATTCCTGACACAACCAGAAAGGGAAAATAAAATAAAATCAAAAGATTCTAACACATTCATCTGTATTTACTACATTTTTCATCCAAATTATGTATTTTTTGATAAACAAGAGCTTAAATTTCCTTCTACACTGCAACATTGGCTCCAATTGCTTCTGTTAGCTTTCTGGCTTTTTGACCTTTTAATATTCTGCATTCACACATGATTTATTTTTTAAGTCTGCGTTTTTTCTCTGGAAAGAATATGCATTTGAAGTCATTTCAAATGTTAAATCAGGATAAGTAAAATTAGAAAGAAAATCTCCTTAATACATTCTGTAATAAATTTTGTACCAAGCTTCAGAACAGAAGCTTGAAGAATGTTAGCATGTGACTAGAATGTTTATATTTCAAATCAGATACGTATAAATAATCTAGAAGTCTTAGTACCAATTAATACCGCTGTCTCAGACTCATATGCACAAAATGTTGAGGAAGAGAAAAAGGAAATGAAAATCTAATGTTAAAAAAAAATATATATATATATATATACATATATATATATATATTATACATATATATATATTGCTTGCCTTCTGTTGGAGATGATCTGCTCTACTGATGAGAGGAGAGCAGTGGATGTTGTTTACCTTGACTTTAGCAAGGCTTGCAGCATGGTCCTCCCTTAGCATCCTTGTAGTCAGAGGAAGGCATGAGCTGGCTAGCTGGCAAGTCAGGCTCCCAGCAGAGTTGTCAAAGGTTTGACGTCTAAATTCTCAAAGGCTGAAACTGTGGTCAGTAATTTGGTACCATCACCAGCAACCTGGGTGATGGGAGGGAGTTCACCCCGACCATGTCTGCAGATAACACCAAGCTGGAGAGAGTGGCTGTCTCTGGCAAAAAAAAGTGCTGTCTCAAAATATTAATACGAACACTTGCAGCGCTATCGGAAAGAGCTACTTAACACAAAACTCTTTCACCTCATGCATTATATATGCAGAAAACCCTCCAAGTTTACTTACAGAACAAATGTCTACTAAGTGATTTCTGCAGGTGCAGATACATCCTATAATCAAATTCAACTGCACACAAAGGATTTACTAAAACGGATATATCCCAACTTTATTCCTCTGCTATGCTTTGACCTCAAGTTTAGGTCATTTGCTTAAGTCAGTATTAAACAACAATGTTCCACACAGATTTCAGCAGTAGTAGCATTTATATTAATGCAATAACCTTTGGTTAAAAGAATTAGAAATGCTGAAAAATCCTATTCCTTGGCTTCTTTGGAGATCTACAGTGTGGTCTTAAGAAAACACTGTCTAAGAAAAAGCAGTACCATTTCAGGTGCAGCCTGTTTCTGAATCATTTGAAATGAAATAAACTGTCAGGTCTTTACAGATCTCTGTGACTAGAAGTTACACAATTAATGCCACTGCCAGCCACCATCAGATAGTCAACGCTCAATTTTGGCAAGATTTTAAATTAAATTCCAATCCGCTTTCTTTCTGCTTCTTAAAATGGGGAATACAATCTGACTGCCCCAAGCAAATCAAGGCAAAGTTTTCAAGGGGCAGCGTGCTCAGACCAGGTACTCAGAGTGTCTAGTCACAATCTCAGACATTAAATGCTGCCCACAATAAGTAAGTGGTAAGTACAAGACTCCATTTTTGGATTTTTTTTTTTTTCCCAATAAAACTTGAAAATTGACTTCCTTCAGTGATCATAACAGTGTAGAAGTATACTGAAAAAAAACAATCATCATGCACTGCAGGTCTCCAAGGTCCGTCTGAAGACAGCTGCAGGTCTGAGTCCTCACTGCACAAGGAACTGAACTATCACTAAATACCTCTGCAAAGGCTGGGATCTTGTGGAAAGGGGAATATACTTGATCAAATATTTGAAAGACCACATGGTAATGGATACTCACACAGGATCCAAATCTAAATTGCACAGGCCCATGAAGCCCAGCATTTCTTAACTTCCAAATCTTTAACGGTATAACCTTAGCTTCCTTTAACATAATTAACAGTATCTGATTATAGAAGCTGACAGTTACTTTACAGAAGAAACACCACGTTTGGGAAAACAAAAAGCTCACCTAGCAGAGAGCTTTACATCTGAGGCTTGCTAATAACAGGTGTTTTGGGAAATGCCATGAAAACAGCAAGCACAAAGTAATTATTCCCAGTGCATCTTTCACTTTGGGACCTCCGAAGCAGAGGCCACACACAGACTATCAATCTAACAGGTGATGAAGTCCCTACCTCTTCCCTAATAGTAGGACTTTAGTCCTCAAAAACCATCCTGTGGGAATCAATTCTACAACTTAATTTGACATTAAAGAAAAAAAAAATCGTATTTTAAATCTGCCATAATAACAATAACAAGAGGAACAGTAATAGTTGGTGCTTCCTTTCCCCAGTTCTTTAGTTATAAGGATATAATTTCACAGTGGTTCTTTTCACACCTTCTTCCTGCTATTCACAGCATTTTATGTGGAAGTCTACCATACTGCATCCCGTGTCTTTCATAGATAATCCTCAAAGAGCATGGAGTGGTAGCAGACACCCAGTCAGGGGGATTTCTATCCCATTTTTTTGCAAGTAAATAGCAACATTGTCAATACAGTGATGCATGTGCCAAAATACAGAGGCAGGTTATTATAAGTGTGAGATGTTTTTAGCACACTTTGAAAAATAAATGTCTATCTATATTAGAAAACATTTCTTCTTAGGCATTCTTCCAAAGAGGAAACAAAAAAGGAACCCTAGGCTAAAAATACATAGTCTTTTAACTGTACCAGTGTTAAATATCTGTGCCATCCTTGAAATGCCTAATATTTCAGTTTTGTTCCCATAGGAAACAATAGCTTACCACTTAATTTCCTATCTTGAATCCTAGGCTAATGCAGTTTTTACAGGGCAAAAAGTCCTTCCATGAAGGAAACATTCCTTTATCAAGCTGTTATTTATTTCACTTAGGTCCAGTTGACATTGCAAATCCCTCATCCTATCACTCCCGCCAGATGACAGTCTGCAGCAGAGGAGAAGATACATGCAGTGCCACGGCATCCCTGGGACTGACCCTGCCATAGCTGCCATATTGAACTGGGCTCATCCTGCCTCCTGCTCTGGATCCCCATGCTCAAGACCTCATCCTGATCCCAACACATCTGAAAGAAGCTCTCTTACCACCAGACCTTTGATAATCGCTGTTCTGATGAGGATGACCACAATCAGAAAGTGCCTGTTTAGGCTGTACAGTAAGGGTGTCTGAGCCACAAGCGGCCTCCTGGCATCCCCCTGGGAACCTCCTCTCCCCAGCTGTTCCTCCCCACTCCTAAGCATTAGCAGCTGCATAAAAGTGCCCCAGAGCATCTGGAAGGAAGGATGTCATTTGGGGTCTGATGGTGAAATGGGCAAGTACAGGTGAAGGTCAATACACAGAGCAATTCATGTAATTGGTAACGTAGCCCTGAAATATACAGCAATGGCTGTTAAGTTACACATACTCATTCATTGCATTTCTCTGCCTCTGTATCATACATCTCTTCAGCAAAGAAACAGTTTTTCTTTTCTTATTAATGCTCTTTACAGTCTTTGGTAGTTCTTCTACAGGAAGCTAGCTAGTACATTAACACAACACAGGAAAGCAAGACTTGAAATATTTCCCCCTCAATGCCATCAAGTACAACAACACGCAGCACAGCTTGGTTTCCTTAAAGCACTACTCTCCTGAAGTGCTAACTGCTAGATTTCTGCAGTAACAGTTTGCAAGGCTAAAATTAGCAAGCAACACCTTCCCTTGCACCTGATCACATGATAGGAAACAAACATAAATAGGGAAATACAATATGTTCCTAAAGGCGGAGTCTGAGTACTTTCATCACTGTGACAGTTCAGGATTAAAGGACACTTACACAAGCAGCCTCTCGTGACACAGTGTCTGTTACTAGCCTCATAATTTACTCTCTGCATGGTTAAAAAGACGACCACCTCTAAATATGCTCCTTAACAACCCAGTCTGGCCTGAATCAAATTACTTGTGTCTGGTACAGAGAAATGACTTTATTAGGTACCACTGTGTTGCCAGATGCCTACTTTTTCTAGCACACTTCTGCACAGACAACGCAGCCCTTGCAGAGGCTCCATCTTACTGACCCCTGTTGTTTTACACTTCATCCAAAGCATCAACTTTTTGGCAGCCCACATCCCTCTCCCCTGCACTACTGAAGTGGAGCTGCCTGCAGGATGGATGGAGGGACTTGGAAAATAAAACACCAGGTCGTGTTTCTCTCTTTTTTTTCCTAAACAGTGTCATGCAAAGCAGCCACAGCCCTCCTCTTTCTGAAGCCTTGTTTAAAGGCCATGTATAAAATCAGGTGTGTTTCAGTCACTTTGCAAATTCAAACATGATAAGGGGGGCACAGTAAAGGGTAGAATTAAACCTGAAGAAATTGCAACCCAGTCTGCATGCAAAAAAGAAACCGTAGCCAAATTCTCAGCTAAAGAGCCTTTGTTTCTCCAGCATGAGGGAAACAGAAACAGTCTCGTGTGCGCACACACACACACAAAAACCAGCCGTGAGGATGTGTCACTGTGTTGCCTAACACTACCTGGCAGAAAGCGGGAGCACGTGCCGCTGATATGACTCAACTCCCACCATGCTCTGACAACCTGCCTCTGAGCTTCCCACCTGCTAGGCCCCAGCTCAGCTCGACCGCCTCATGGTGGCTTCCTGCTGCAGCAGGTGCCCATGCGGAGGAACAGGGAGACATCTTCCCTGAAGCAAAGCCCTGGCTGGGCTGCGAATCCCCCAGGAGGTGCCTGGAGCGCGCTGAAGGCCCAGCGCTTCCAGCAGACCTGTGGGAGCGATGTGCAGAGACTCTGCAAATCCCCACGGATCAGGCTGCTTCTATTTTAGTTTCCCTAATTACAAACACAGCTATTTTTGGTCCTGAAATGTTCCAAACTTTTTTTTTTTTTTTTTAAAAAAGTTAGCCACAGAATTTTACTTGACGCCCGGGCAGCGGGCAAATCCTCAGGCCAGCAGCACGCTTTCTAAACACGGCGCTGATCAGCGATTCACTCGATGGCAACAGCATTTCTGACAGCTTAAACTTGAGCCACAATTTAGTTCTAAAAATATTCCAGCAGGGAAAAAAAAAAAAAAAAAAAAAAAGGCCTCTGCATTAGCAGTTTTCAGCGGACATCCCAAGTCTGTGAACTGCCCTTGCCGTTGAATACAACCCATTTACGCCAACAAAAGGGAATTAAAAGCAAACAAACGAAGAACCCCTCCCCTGACACAGGGCTGAGGAGCAAACAAGGCCATCACATCGATCCCTTGCAAGCCTTTCATCAAGCTGCTGGCAGCAAGGAGGAGGCCCGGCTTCATTACAAATGGAACAATGCAGAAGAAGGAAGTGGAGAATGAAGGAACAGATGCTCACAGACAACAGACAGTTTTAAGGGGGTTTTATTTTATTTATTTTTTTGTCAACAACCCAGGCACCAGGGTTTTCTTCGCTGCACTGAAGACTTACGAACAGAAGTACTAGAAAAATCATGTGGCTGTTTCTGATTAATTTCACAACTTAGGATCTCAAGTGTTTCTTGAAATATTCCATTATTTCTCAGAGCTTTTTTCTTTAAATACATACTAAATTCATTAATGAAATTAGGACAGGACAAACTATTTCATCTTCATAAGCAGGAGCTAATCTTGCTCATACACCCAAATTATCCAGCGTTCACTCACTGGGATCCTTGCCTACTGCTCCTACAGATTAGTGAAATGAGCTCAGCCCACTTGAAAAACACAAGCGGGGAAAAAAAAATGAAACAAAAATCCACTACTAGCAAAAAACTCTCAACATTTTCACCAAAGTATGGAAGATTTGCCTTCATCAGCCAAGGGCTTAGCTGCATTTGCTATCCAGAGGGTGGCATTGATTAGGAGATGGAGGCAAAATCACCTCCGTTTCCCAACACCATATGGCTAGAAAGCAACTAATGAGATGCCTTATAAGACAATAGCAACTCTCTGCATTTTTTGAATATAAAACTATTATGGATGTAAAAGGAGAACCTTTCTTCCTGCTCCGCAGAAGGTAAAGTTGGCAGGGTAAAAGGTCTCATGATGTCCAGTAGTACCTATGTTAACACTCACATGTGAAACAAGGTAGCAGGATGATTATCCTTTCTGAAGATCTGGTGGCATTGCTCATGCTAGCAGTTTAATTTTCTAAGCTTCCTCACAGTGATCCACTGGTGGCTGGTCTCCCTTTTTAAACTGGCAGGTAATCCACCTAAGTGACACTGTTGCTGTTATCATTAAAATAGCTTTCCATTCAAGCTGCCATTGTTTAACAGCCACGGTCTGTGTACATAAAAAGAAAACCCTTTAAAACTCATTTTGAAGGTGTCTGTTAACCCAGGAAACATTTAATAGCAGCAGTAGCTATGCAACAAGAAGGTTAAGCTAGTTAGAGTTTGTGACAATTGCTGTTAGCTATCCTATCCAATGGCAAGAGCATCCTTGCATTTATCAAGGGAACAGATTTAGTAAGAAACTGCACGCAGCAAGAAATAAATGAGAGATGCAGGGAAAACTCATATTATTGTGGCATCTGCTAGAGCTATTTTAGAACGGTGTCCCCCTGTGCTGCTCTGATGGGCTTGTGAGCATTCACTAAAATTAAACTCCATTTCTCAGTCATTTGTAAATAGGACACACAAAGTTAGCAAGACTTGGAGAGTTTTTCACGGTCCCAACAGCTTTGGATATCCAATTTCCTTAAATATGAATATACATATGAAAATCCCAATTAATTTTCTGCTTTGCCTACGCACAGGTACCTGTTGCGCAGGTCACACCAAATACTTACATCTTATTTTACTTTTAAAAGGTCTGATTCACTGTCCTATGAAGTAGAGTCTACCTCCTTTCACAGCAATCTATTTGATTCACCAACATTTAGGTATGTTTTGTCTCCCATTAGGATGTGGCAGTCAGATCAGACAGCCAGGAAAACATAAATGTAGAAATGGCTTTGAGCAAGAATGCAAGCCCTTCACTGCCCTTGGCAAACCTGAGTTACTCACACAAGCAGATCCACTGAAATAATGGGGGTAGTATGAAAATAAGCTCCACTGTGAGAGTTGTGTAAGTCCAGACACAATTAACTTCAAGAAAAACATATACTACCTCTTAGTCTTGTCTTTCTTTTTTTTATTATTATTTATTTTTTAGCTGGAGTTTCGTGACACAGCATGGGCTACATTACCTCAAAAGACAAAAAAGAAGTATTAGGAGCAGAAGATAAGTAAAATGGTACGTCTGAAATTTAAACTAATATGGTGATCTAAATGCCTCTATTGGAACACAAAAAGCAGAATATATCATGATCTGAGTTGCACTTTGCACTATGAAGGATAACTGCGTTGAATTACTGACTTCTGGTTCTGGAAATAAAAAGTTTATTCTCATCCTGCCTAAGACCAGCCACATTAACTCCTAATGTTACCAGCCTCCACACAGTAGTATCAGAAAGACTTTTCTTCTTCCCCATCAGCATGATAATGGGAAATCCCACTCTTTTAGCAACATAAGCACTCCAGCAAAAATAAAATTGCTGACTTTTTGGTGAATAAATTTCTGTCTGTATCATCAAAATGGCCATCAGCTTAGGTAGAGAAAATTATTTGCACACTGAACAAGGAAAGTGCCAAATTGGAATACAGAGCATCTGCTATAGAGGAGGCTATAATTATCTCATGCATCTGAACACCACTGGGCATTGAAGTTACACTAGCTATACACTGCCAGATACGCTGCATTCAGGGCTCCTACGTGACACTAGAAGGAAATAATCAAGAGTTTGTGAGGCCTGTCAGTACAGACCTCACACGCTTTCAAAGGCTCTACTTTCGAAGGCATATGCCTAGTCTTCTTGCTCTAACACGATGAACATCTGAACTTTTTTGCTGTCACTATCTCATATTACAAAACGCCGCAATGTTGTTAACTGTAGCACTCACAGGCTAGCAAGTACAGCACCATCCATCCTGGCATGTTCTGCACGTTAGGTGTTTTAATGGGGGTCTCAGAGATTTCAGACAGCGAGTAAAAACCAGCAGGATAACTACTCTGCAACCTTACCTCCATCCAGCAGAAAAAGCAAGTAAGTGGCTTCCCGTGCACTGTCTGTCACTCAGGGGAGGTAGAGCAAGTGCTGTTGCTATTGCAGGAACTTTTCCCTGGGGATACTAAGCTGCAAAGAGACTCAAACATACACCCAAACCTACGAGAAGAAGGCTGTGCTTCTGCCGTGGGAGCTCAGTCCCGGTTCCCACAAAAGCCTTGCACGGGTGCATTTTTGGTATTTTGTTAGGTGATCATGCACTTCTGGTCCACTCACAGAGAACACATCAGCTACAGCTGACCCACATTAAGTCCCTTTTCAGTACCCACCTCATGCCTGTCATCAGCAGACCACACAGAAAAATATGGAGAAGGGCTACAAAACTATTCTTCTTTTAGGACAAATAACTGCTGTTCTTTTCTTCCACAATTAATACGCATAACTATTCGAGTCTGGAAAAGCAACTGAACCAAAATTTGAACACATTTTTCACTGTTAATTGACAGTCTATGCCTGTGGTTTTCTGTGAAGGGACTGGGGTCGAAAAGAAACGATAAACATACAAAATACTGCAAGAAGAGCGTACAACAATTTCCTTTGATTCTGGGAACACTGGAGGCTAGAAGAAACTCATCTGTCTGGGTATCTCAAGGACAGATTCCCACGTGAGAATCCAAGCTCGGCTGTGTCACAGACACTGACAGATGGGTTTCCCGAGCCTTGAACAACCTAATGGAGCTTTTAGCCAATTTGCATACTGGCTGTCGCTGGGTGAAATGGGGATGTGTCAAGGACATTAAGCAGGCCAAGACAAAAGTGTAATAGCCTTGTATACAATATCACTTCTTACTGCCTGCTATTTTTTATACCCAGAGGGTGGGAGGGGGAGAAGAGAGAAAAGAAAAAGCGAAGGCAAGCCGCAGCTGAACCTGTTCGGAGGCAGCAAGTTCCTCCTCTTGGGAAGGGGCTGAAGCAACCAGACAGTTTTCTCGCAAAATGGAAGAACGAGAACACTGCCCAGCTAATTACTATTCCATTCCTTTTCTCTCTCTCTTTTTTTTTTTTTTTTTTAAAAAAAAAAAAAGCAAAATGTTGCTGGAGCCTCCCAAAGCCTTTCTATATTAATGATCTGTTTTGTCCCAACCCCACAAAGAGGAGCACGCGAGCCGGTTCCTGAGCCAGAAGCGCATCCAGCCCCATGTCAGGAGAGCCCCACGCAGGTAGCGGAGCCCAGCTGCTGCCGCTCCAGAGCTAAGCCTGAGGATAAGCTTTCTCAGGCCCAACTCCAGAGTTTCTTCCGTATCTCCCAGCACCTCACACGTAGCTCTGTTTTAACAAATTAACGAGAACAGCAACAACAACACATTCAAATTGGACTCTCGACAAAAAATTTACAGCCTGATTTGAGATATAACGTGGAGCCCGGAGGGTGGCTGAATTACCTGCTGACTCTAGGGAAAAGCACATGCATTTGGTATTTGCCCAGCCCTCACCACAGCCTCCTGGCGAGTTTCTGCTCCAGGTCACGTTAGAGTAATTCAGCTACCGGGAAATAAGATGAGACTCAAAATTGGGGCTGTACCCTGACTCATAAAAAACCAGCCCCTTCAAATCACTTGTAATTTTGTTGTCATGCCCTCATCTACACACTTGTTCATTTTAGCTTGCCTGTAATGCTTGTTGGAGGGTCTGCTGTTGTTTAAACTCATTTTTTAACATTTACTAGAGATCAGATTAAAAATTAAACATGCAAACAGAGGCCTCCCTGAGGAAAGCTTCAGCTCTGGCAATCCAACTCTGCACACAGCAGTAGAAAATGTACGCTGGAAAGTGTCGAACAATATCTTTGACAACAACAAAAGCCATGCCAAAAAGGCTCGGAATTTAACCCAGTTGAGCTGTATGTATTATTCCAGCACTGAATGAATACAGTCAGATGTGATGCTGTTAGCCAGCAGAGATGCATGTCCGTCAGCTGTTTATGCCCCTATCACTGATGTTGAGTAAGAATCCATCATGAAAACATACAGAGGATCAAGAAGGTAGACCCTGGTTTGAAGTGCAGCTTCCTAGGTGCTATTTATGGCTTTATCATTAATTTGCTGGGTGATTTTGACTGATCTATCACTAGGGACTTCAAGTTCTTCTGTGCAAAATAAGATCAGTAACTGATACCTAGGCATGTCTGAGATCTGAGGTAGATAACTGCTCTGCCATTTTTGCGGTTATTCAAAATCAGACCCCAAAGTGGCACACAGAAGAGCTGTCTACCAGCAATCTGAAAATCTATGCCAAAGACATAAGTCAACATTTTAAGCGTTTATATGCTGCAGGATTTCCAGACGAACGTCTTTAGCCATCACTGTATATCAGGCCCAGTTCTGAAGGCTGTTTAATTAGAGGGGAAGGGAGGGATGAGGCCCAGAGGGTGTTTTTGCTTGGGTTATGTGTACACCTCTGTTTGTTTAGTATTACAAAAAATGTTACGAGCTTAAGTGTAAATTATTTCAGCCTTTGGCACTGTTCAATTACATATGCTAATTTTAGCTGGAGTAGATTGTACTTGAAATAACTGGATTGCATGTGAGCAAAGCCTCCTGTGGCTAAATCCTGCTGATGCTCTGTCAAATCTTCTCTCTTGCCAAGAGCCACCTTTTCTCCTAGCTGATGGTATTATAAGGGACTTCTATCCTGAAAAGAGGATTCACACACCCAGTGTGACGAATACAGAATTCAATTTGAAATTTCCCATTCCGTTCAATTACATCGAAGTATATCTATTCAGCAGCTCGTGACCACTTTTTTTAAAGACTCCTTTACAAGGCTTGATTTTAAGATTTTCAAGGGTATCAGAAATATATAATCCACTCATTGTGTATGTTGTTAAATTTCTAAAAATAAAGTGAAAATTTTGCAGACACCTTATAATAAATAATTTGAACAACTACTATTTTTTTTTAATATGATACAGCCATTCAGCATCTACTTAATTTATCTTTTCTAGACAGACTGAACAACTAGCAGCAAAAAGGCCAGTACAGCTAAGCTGTTTGACCAGAAGTACTAAGGCTAAGATTTCATCATAATAAGGCTAACGCTAACATTAAACTGCTTTTTGAGCCTGAGTTGGTTGCTCTGCAGTAGTGAGCACAGACCCAACAGCTCATTCAAAGTGAGTTGAAGTTGTTAAAATAAAGGTTGCATTGTACCACAGACAGACAATTTGGAGAAAAATAAAATAAAATAAAATAAAATAAAATAAAATAAAATAAAATAAAATAAAATAAAATAAAATAAAATAAAATAAAATAAAATAAAATAAAATAAAATAAAATAAAATAAAATAAAATAAAATAAAATAAAATGTATTTCACTAATTCACATGTATCAAGAATATGCAGCCCAACAATATCACGTCTAAAATCTGAAGCCTGCATAGAAACCTGCCTTCCTAATGGAAACATCAGAATGACCCTTAACAGTATATTATCTAACAAATTACATTTAAACAAGGCAGATTTTTTCTTTTTTAATATATCTGTCCTGAAGCTAGAAGAAATTAGAGTCAAATCAAAACTAAATTACTCAATGCTTGATTTTTTTTTTTTTTTTAAATAAACTCAATTACATTTACTTGATAATAATAATGCAAATTAGACTATTTTGGAATAGCAGAGGGACTGTAAAAGTGAGGAAAAAAAAAAAAAACTATTATTATTGCAACTCTTAAACCTTCCCTAGTGAAGAAAGTACTGTTACACACACAGCAGCATTCTAAGACCCCGACCTCAGGTTCACACCTCAACACAGCAAGGCAGGTTCAAGATTTACAGCTTAGTGACAAGTCTGCCAATTCATCACCACTAAACCACCTCGAATCCTCTTTGGAAGCAGCACAGGTCACCAGAGGAAACCACCAGCTGCTGCAGAGATCCCTTTCCAAAGAAATTCATTCCTCAAGCAGCCAGACGGGCACTAGCACATGCACACACAAGCACCAGCCCCTCATCGGTATCCTGCTCCAACTTTTGCCCTGCAGTGGGGCCATATGAATCTTTACTTTTCCACCTACCTTCCAAAATTGTATTTTTTAAACAGCCTTACCAAACTTCATGAGTTTATACAAAGAGTCGAGAAGAGAATAAAGAAGTGCCATTATGCTCCAACCCTTCTGACAGTTCAGTTTTCTCTAATGCCACCAGTGAGCATCCTACCCATACCTTACAGAGCATCTAGCCCTGATGGCTGGATCCTTAAGTCAAAGAGTAAAGGAAAGAAAAAAATCTATTTCTATCAATCTTTAAAGGAATATACAAAAACAAACAATCAACAACAACAATAAAAAACGGCTCATGGAAACTCCCAAAGACAGGAACTAACTCTGTTCTAGCAAAGAAAACACAATTTCAGGTGGTCTGACCAACAAATCCCAAACTACACCTATACACTGACAGTATGTCTACCCGCAATAAATGTAACTGAATATAATTGCATTTCAGTTTCAGTGACTTATTTTACCTTAGTTTAAACCTTTGTCCAAAATAGTTTAAACCAAACCGCTTTACAGAGAAGTGAATGTTGACTTAAGCTTACGCATACAGCCTTTTGCATCAGTTTAACTCCATCAGTCTGAAATCACACCATTATTCAGACTAGTGTAATTCTGTGTAAGCTTAGCCCTTATAGCACCAGACACCCCAAGCCCATTAAAATGCATTGTCAGTCCTGTGCTTCGGTCCCTTAAATTCCTTAGGAAATCCTAGCCTAAACTGTGAGCAGGAAGCAATCAAGCTAAACCCTTTGAAACGGACTGGGCAGCTCTCACCTCTATCAGAGCTCATTTCTTACATTCCCCCCATATAACAGAATACTTTAACCACATGCTTACATATTTTGCAGAGGAGTGGCAGGGTTACTCAGGTGTTTACGTTTAAGTCACGCTTAAATTCTTTGTAGGGCTTTCAGAAATTACTGCTTTGTATAACTCTGCACCAGGTTAAATCCCTCTGCTCCTCAAAACCTACCAGCTAAAAGCCCAGAGGCAGACTGAGGGCTGATGGGCTGGGGACGAGCCCACCAGTGCCCTCCGGCACCCCCTGGAAGTACGATGGGGAGGACTGGAGCTCTACTGGGCTCGCCTACCCCAAGCAGACCCACGCCAGACGATGCCAGGGTAAAAGCAGCAGCGAGCTGAGCAGGCTGACCAAGGATGGGGCAATCCCATTTTGCTTCTCCATTGCTGCAGATACTCTAAAGCCGCTGAAAGAGTGACCCGACGATGGCTGTTCGCCTATAACTTTGCATACCTCACCGCCGCTATTTCAGGAACAGCTTTCTGATGAGTAATTTGGCGAGATTCCCTGTTTGCAAACTGCATACTTGGTCTAAAGAGCACTTACAACGATGCCTACAGCACCAGCGTCCACAGCCCATGGGACTCTGTTTACCCTGCTTTCCAGACCACCCATCCTGCCGGCTTCCTCACCCCTATCGATTATTACTTGCTCTTAGGAAAGTCCAGCTAATGCCTCTCCTGATACACGGACTATTTTTGTTTATTTGTCTTCAGAAATAAAGGCAAGGAAAAGAGTAACGTTTAAAAAAAGCCCAGCCTAAACTAAAAAAGTTCATGTCATGTCAGCCTCCATCTAAAAGAGACGCTAGCAGTGGGATATAAAAAGAAGAGCTCTATAACTGGCAGCTATCCACGAGCCTTTACAATTAACAAGCCAGCTCATTGTCTGGGTTGTTATCTAAATTACAGTCTAGGCATTTTCTGCTAACATATTTTCTGACTTTTTAAACACTATACTGTACAGTACCTAGTACAAAGACGTCTTTCTCTAATTCTATTTAATTCTCTATTTTCCTGTTTTAAAAATTAACTACTGTAACCATAGCCTTAAGCAAAGAAAGGGAGAAGGGGAAAAAGGGAAAAGAGAATGTACTTGTAAGCAAGGAGGACAAAAGAGCTGAAGTTCAGGTGCTGAAGTGTTTTTTTGAGGCAGAGGCAATAAACACTCTATACCATTAAAGAGCCTTAAAATCAAATTAAGTAGATCTGAATCCTAAAATTTCACTAAAAGTGAGGATTCACGTGTTTCCATTGTTGGACATATCACTACTGGTTTATCAGCACTCATCAACAGCTGACAGCATGAGCAGGCCTTTCTAATGAAGATTCTGAACCACAGTCTTCACTTTTTCTTTTTTTTTTTTCTTTTTCAATATAACCTCCTTAGAAAATGACATTCAAAAACTAAGAAGGATCATACACTAGGGGATCCAAAATAATAAATGCTGAGTGCCGTTACATAAATATGTTCCACTATATCTATTGGGCAAAAAAAGGAAAAGTACACATTGGACTAAAACACAGAAAGAGGCAGCTCTCTATCAGCCCTGAACACTTTTGCTACTGTTATTTAACTATTTTCGGTTCTAGAGATTGCACACACAAAGGATGGTTTTGGAGGGGAATCTTGTACGTAGAGGCAGGTGTATTTTTCAGCAGTTATTTTCTGTATTTCAGATACTCAAACTGCTTACAAAACGTTTTAACTACAATTACACAGATGCCGTTAAACTCTTCTTTTGGCCAAAAGAAGGAAATAGGTAAAAATGGCACCTGCTTCATCAGTTGGCTTCATTTGGAGTTTGTGGAGTCATTAATGATTCATTCCAAGTTAAAAAAAAAAACAGTTTTCTTCCATTCATGAAAGCAGAAAACTGGCTAGCCTTTTTTCACCCTGTATGTCAACAATAGAAATAGCACTTATGTGACTGAAGGCAAGCTACAAAAAAGTGTTTCCCTTAACTTTCTGTGGTGAATTTATACGACAGCTCATCAATAAATCTGTTTAAGAATTCAGCAAAAATTAAAAGCCATTGAACAAATATTAACAAGATTCCCATGACATCTTTTGTGTTTGGCTTTCAGCATAGAGTTGTACCACTGCCACTTGTCAAATCTGGCTGTCATTCATTAAGCTGGAGAGAAACAAAAGCTTTCTGTGACCCAGAAAGATTACAGATATGGGAAACTTCACAAAATTTACTTCATCCTTTTACCTAATGGTCGTCCTGACACACTAAATCATTACACTATGGGAAAACATGTTGACTTCAGAAAAGCTTCTTTTACAAGATTCCTATCAGCAAGTTAGTGTCTGCTGAGGAACCTATTTTCCTCTGAAACCTATTTTCCCTTAAAACATCCTACAGATTAATTCAGATGATTCTATTTACCAGAAAATAATATGGATTTATTTTTGCTGAGTTCGTTACATTTCACATGGGATGTGGTGCTGTGATGATGGCCCTCCCTCTAAAGGTGCAGACATGCTTGATGTAACTTGATTTTGCTTTGGAACCATTTTTGATGGGGTTGCAAACTACACCAAGACTTCAATAATTTAAGATACGAAGTTAAGACTCTCTCACTACTGTATTAACAAGGGTTATTTGTATTACATTATATATTTTATATACACATATGTACATAAACATATGCATTAGTATTGCTTCACCCTGACTTTTCCCAAGCAACATTTTTTGCTGACGATTTATCATCCTCTTGGTTCTGATTTCCAGCACCCCGACAGCAGAGGTGCCTCATATCAAACCCTGTGCATCAGCAGCAGGATGACACCAGTGAGGTAGGAACTGAAGCAACTTTGAGTCAGCTCCATCTGGCACCTGGAACCAAACCAGTCCTCTGATGGAGAGCTGTCGTGATGTGAAGCTGATTCTGACCCATCCTTTCAGCTCAACACCAGATAGCACAGAGCTGCTTTGGGATTAATAACTTAAAAATCCATTCACTCTGATTTGGAATCCAAACTGTATGTAGAGGACAAGGAACTGAAGGATTGAGCCCAGATTCATTTCTTCTGATTCTGCACTTCCACCAATTTGTTTTGGCCATGCATTTACCAATCAGTCTAAAATATACCCGCGTTTTGAAGGTTAAACATATATAAATTGTAAATAGAGCACAGCATTTTGAACATGAGGCATTAATATTTATTCAAAATGAAAGGCTTTTATGTGAGAAAATAATATCTTTTCTTTGCTGAAACATTTTTAAAGGTTCATCTTCTCTGAGGAAAGCAGTAAAATAGTGTGATAGATAAAAATCTGGCACATACCATGTCCACATTCACATATAAAAAGATGTTTTCAACATTTCAATTCAAAGACCAGCAATATGAAAAAAAAAAAGAAAAAAACGTTCATATCCTTAGGATGCCAAATAATCGTTTCATCCATGTCTCAGTATTGACTTACAAAGACAGGACTTGTCTTTGCTCTGTAGTTTTCATATACAAACGAACTGAGGATAACTCATTGTTACGGAAGTCAGTGGGATTGTCAGCTCCTTTACAGAAAAAGAAAAAGCCAGCTAGATGCAGCTGGCTCACAACTCTGGAAAAAATATTAAAGCCGACAGAAAGAGCACGATGTTTTGGCTCTTCTGCAGCCATTATGATATTGAGCAATATGCTGCAAAGAGCAATTGCAGTAAAGTGCTGCAAGACCACCTCCTTGCTGAATGAAGGTCACGCAAGGACTCTTCTGAATACTCGGAGCTGAATGGCTAATTCTGCATCTTCTCAGATCGTTTTTTACACATCTTTCCAACATGAGCTTTGGGTTTGTTACATACTGACAGAAATGCCATGGTGGTGAATAAGTTCTTCCAACCATCACCAAGAATCTCAAGGATTTGTTTGTTTGATCTTTTCTATCAAAACCATGTTAACCACTCTGCCCAAAATAGACAGAAGAGTCCCTCCACGTTCCTCACCACAGAAGGCAGAGGCAGAGAGGTTCTTGCCTTGGCAAGAGAGGAGATGTTGCCGAGAGCTCTTCCTGAGGACCACAGTGGCCACCACAGGTGTCCCCACTGCAGTCAGTGGCAATGGCCAGCCTGACAGAAAGCAGCACACCGTGCCACCTCCAGGACATCCACAAAGCCCCAGCCACGTGCAGCCTTGTATGAGAACATAACGACCACATTAAATAGATACATACATGCACATTTGTGCCTACATCATACAGACAGCGTACATAGACCCGACAGGGAACTCACGCATCAGCAAAAGGCCAAGTCTATATTACCAACGGGGATTGCATCAGGCACATTAATAGCTGACATGGTAAAACAATTTTGCAGTTTGTACTGCCTTCCACTTTTTCTATTTTCAAAAGGGAAGAAGCAAAGAAGAGACTGGAATTTCTGCCTCTAGTTACTCAGACCATAGAGCCAATGTAATTCTGCTGTCTTCATTACATTATTTTTCCCCAGAAACAGTAATACTCCAAAAAGATTAAATTAAATAATACTTTAAAAAAATCAAGCAGTTCTTTAATTTCATTTCAATACCATCTTGCTCTTCCAACAGCCTCTCAGATGTGCAGGAAATGGCTTAATGATGTGCCTTTATTAAAGGGAAGTGCTGAGGTATCTCTGTGTGTTGCTCCCATCCCCCTAAAGTTTCCGCAGCCACCGCTCAGAGAAAATTTATCTGCGAGCAAAAATGTCTTCACCAGAGCCTCTTTTTATCACAGAAGCTGCAACAAAAGCAGCACTTTAAGGACATAATCATCTCTACTCACAGTACCTCCTGAACTGTAAACACAGTTTAAAAACTGCACGCCACGGAGCTCAGACATGTTATCTAATCCTTCAGAAACTCTACCCTGCTACAAACGAGAGGAGGACAGCACCAGCCAGAGCCTTGTGCTTCCATTTCCCAACCCGCTGCCTTCCTGCGAGGGCACAGCATCCCTCAACCATCACCTCTGCCCAAGGAAATGTCAACTCTCTGTTCCAGCAGCTGGAGGGGCTGGGACCTTCTTGGCAAAGCCTTTGCTGCTCTGCCTCTGGCCCTCTGAGTGCCCCCAGGGTTAAGAGCAGTTACCTCTATGCATTATATAGGCTGCTGCCTAGAGCCCAAGGAGGTGTATCCCCTTCCCGTGCCCACACCCCTCCACTACTACAGCGGGAAAATACAAACAAGAGAGTAAGTGGTATTTAATGACGCATTTGGGGCTGCCACCCTGGCTCTCCCTTGTGTGCTGCTTGAAAAATTGCTTGTGTGAGCCATTTTTTGTTAGCAAAGCAGCCAAACAACTCCGCTGGCTTTGCACCTGCCTTATGGGGCAGCACTGCTACCGAATGGGCTTTGGCAGCCAGACCTATCAGAACAAGAAGGGCACAAGCTTTTTATTATTTTTTTTTTTTAATCTTAATTTATTCAGAACAAGGTGATTTGAGCTAACTAGAAAGCCCTTCTTTCCTCTCCTCCACAACCCAAAAAGTCTGTCCTCAGTGGTCTTACCATACCTTGCACTGCCACGTGGTTGCTCCATAATGAACAGTGGCACTGGCTGCAAGGTGAACAACGCCAGGCAAGCCAAGAGTCCAGCTGAAGAGTATTTTATTCTGCCAGATCTCATTGTGTCTGAACAACTTTCTTTGGTAAATCCTACCGAAAAAAAGCTGTTTCTTACTTTACAAAGGTCCAGCAGAGCTGCTTTTTGCTCCCCCCAGCGCATTCCACCCAACTCAGCAGTAGGTTTGCTGAAGATTGTATCACATTTTCCAAAAATTGTTACCTGTCCCTGTCTCCGTTAGTCTCCATCCCCACACTCTACATCTCATTTGAAGCGCTGAACCACAGAGCCTTCAAGTCGTAACCTGCATTGATTTTTAAAATCAGCTTGGAGAGAAAGAGGAATCCTCCCCTACAGATCAATTTACACGGCTGTCATGGCAGGAAGGTCACGCGGACGGGAACAACCTGCTGCAGCGCTGTTAGCCTCTAGGACCCGATCCATCTCTCCCACTGAAATCAGCTTTGTCACTGGGAGCAAATGGTCAGGGGTAGCCGAAACTCAAAGCGACATTTCAAAATCTGCATTTCAAATCTACATTTCAAAATCATACACAGATGAGGAGCACGCTCAGAAATTCCTCATTTACAATTTCTATTTTTCACACAACACCAGTATAAAAAAAAAAGGATCTTTTTTTTAAGTGACAGACATGCTGTAGATGATCATTTTTACCCATGATGAACTCAGCACTGATCAGCTTCATTCAACTGCTCTCATACACCACAAATCACACAGTCAGCACGACTTCACCACCAAATCGCTTCTCTCTCAAACATTTCAGTGTCCTCTGCAAGCTTTCCAGGGTCTTTAAGACCCAGGTAAACATCTGTACAGATATGGGAACTAGAAGATACTGTACTCCTTTGCCCCAAATCATTTGAGGTCAGAGAATTCTTATATTGTCCCCAAATGAATTATTTGCTCCAATACTGTTTTTTTTTTTTTTTTTTTTTTTTTACAGGATTAGCATACATTGGTCTAGCAAACGGCTATGGAAGTTTTTGCTTGCTTCAGGCCTTCCAAACGCTACTGGAAGCTACACACTATGCTACACCTTAGCATTACTCATGTGGAGATAAAAGTCATGTCGCATTAAGCCATACGAAATGAAATCACAGGCCACATCCAACGTGCAGATTGTGTCCTAGCAGGCCAGATGTTGTGTGCATGATTAACTACCAGCCTTCCAGGGGAAGGTGATGAGCATACTTAGATATGCCCTCTACTGAGTTTGCCCCAGAAAACCTTTATTTATTCATTTATTTATTTATTTTCTTCCTGAACTCTATGAAACAGAATTATGCTGTATTTCAAATGGATTACAGACAAGGTCTGATTCCCATGGTCATGACTTACGGACAGACTGAACAACAGCCAGGAAAAGCAGGGCTGGCTCCCAGGGGGTAGGAATTATTTTGCCAGTCCCCAGTTTGGAGCATCACTGGGAGCTACATATGGATGTGCACAACATACGCTCATATCATTAGTCAAATTGCATCGTGACCTCCAACTTCACAAAGATTAATCTTAACAAGGAGAATGAAGACAACGGCCCGAAGGTACTGCTGTGTTAACTCCCTAGAGAGAGAGACAGCCCCTCTGGTTCTCATGGGAGAGATGGGGACCCAGAAAAAGAAACTGGGAGTCAAAGGAAAACAAAGGGAAAGAGTTGCCACAACAAAAAATTAAGTCTGAGAGGGATCTGGAGTATGAAGTGTGCTGGTCAAAGGAAAATGGATAAATATGTACTGGCTTTTGCACAACTAAAGCACTTGAGGCATTCAGAAATTGAAGAATGCAGAAGGGCTAATCTGACAAGTAAGTTTTTGGAAATGCCTTTCAATTTCATTCTTTCTGTAGAGGAAAAAGAAATTTAACACAATGTTTAGCACTGAGACAGACTTCTATAGCAGGTATCTATGACATAAATTGTGAGCAAAGGCCTTACAAATCACGTTTGTCCAAGAACTAATGAAGACCTCAGAGAAAGCTAATTCACATGTTGTAAGAATGTCTGAAGCCATCGGCATCCCTGTTTGTCTTATTAGTGCAAAAGAATCACATAATGCATACCATTCAGTAACGTTTCTGTTGAAGTTGAGGACTTCATGGACAGCATCAGTGGAAGGAGGACATTTTTCTGCTTCTTAATTAGCTGCCAAGTGATGCAGTGTTCCTTATTGTTTGCAACACCATTTGGGGATACAGCCCTCAGCATGGTAGGTCAGATAATCCATGAAAGGCCAGATCTACAGCAAACTCCACTGGATGAAGCTGTTTTGGTTCTCACCAGAACTACTAACTCAGTTCCTCTTTCCCCAACATGTCACTCCCTGCCAGTTTTTCCTTGCATAAAAGCACATAATATTGATTTTTAAGCACTTCAACAAATGCATTGTGCAATTTGTCCACCAGTTCTCCACCTTTACTTTGCAGTCACTTGATGTTCCACTGAATTCCCTACAATCTTAAAGTTCTTAGAGCAAACTTTTAGCAAAGCTTTATATCAGCACATACTTACATGTTAGGCAGATCATCTAAGAAACTACCTGATATTTCACCCTGCAGGTGAACACCTGCAGCTTTGGGTTGCTTTATTTGTTTCTGAATTGTTGTTTGAGACCAGTGCTTCAATTTCCTTAAAAAACGTTACCAGTTCCACTTGCATTTGTACTAAGTTCTTGGACTGATGCTATCAAACTAGTGAGGTGCACCACTGGGTTGCTGAAAAATAAGTCTCCACCTTGGTGCTTTCTGCATTACACAGGGAAGGAGCATCTCGAACTGGTTACTCGCACAGAGCTCACCAGACTGCAACTCAGAAGCTCACCACTAGTTGAGCAGAATCGCAAACCCTTTTGGCTCATCAGCCCTTTGCATCTTGTGATCATTTACACTTCTGGAAGAGTTTTGATTATAGCTCAGCGAATGTTAGGCAAAAAATAATTAACCATAAGTGCATTCATTACAGGCAAACACCCATAAACTGCAATATGAACATCAACTATGCTTCCCTAAGTGACAAGGAGTCCCTCAAGGCTCAATTACTTGCCACTTTTTGCTCCATTTCAGATGTTAGCAGCCCTACTCTTTCTAAATGGGTAATAACTACCGATAACCATTTACAAGCAGCAATTAAGAGTTTTAAACTGATACCAATGACTCCTCTCAAAACTGGGACCAAGCTGGAGCATTACTTATTTTTCCCAACTTCATAGATAATTATCTCAGCGTGTTCCATTTCCCACATAATTTACTTTGGTAAATCACTATTATTCACTACATACCCACAGCTAGAAGTTTACAGAAACTGCCTGGCCTCTAACACAGATCCCATCTGAAGCTGAGAAAGGAATGCAGATATATGTATGTACATCCTTTTGGATAAATGTTTCTCCACTGCCTAGATCCAGGAGCAGCGGTTAATGATGGATGAGACCAGAATATCTGTTTACGCCTAAGTGCAGCACACAAAACATGGTGAATGAGCACTCAGAGACCCATCCTTTCTAAAAGCAACTCCTACTCCTTTTCAACATATATTGAAAATACATTTTTTTCAGACATATATTTCAAAATATATTTTTTCAATATGCGTTATCAAAAGACTATACTGCGTCTACAAAGTATACTTTCAGCAGATACCAGAAATAATCACTACCATATAATGATTTATTGCATATTATTTGTCTGTTGCACATCCACCTGTGTCTTCACTGCTCCTCCACTCACCTGCTAACTGCACAAACCCACAGCCCCAAATGACTTGTCCCAGCACACTCAGAGAATGATTGCCCAAACTAGAGCCTGACAACAGTCTGAACATCCACAAAACATCCAGATATCTGACAACCTGCAAAAGAACAAACCTTCAGAAAACTTCCAGCAGAGGCATCTGAGTTGATCACATCTGTGAAATTTGTCATTTCACACTGCAATGGGAGCAGAAGCAACAAAGCTCTGAGCACTAGAGGCCATTAAAATTACCCTAGATGGTAAACACAAAGTCAAGTGTTTCAAAGTGGTCATCAATACCCATTCAAAGTATTTCCTTCATTATCTGAAACCCCCATTATTTATTTATTTATTTATTTATTTTTAATTTTCTTCCTCCACCCCCTTTTTTTATGTTTGCTTTTGTTTTTACCCTCAACAGAATGACACTTTGCATTCCATTTTATTAATTTATTAATGATTGTTTGAGTCTCATCACTTCCATTAACCAGTACCATCTATATACCAAAAGGTCAGTTCTAAGAATTAATGAAGAAGACTGCAGGTGAGCACTGCAGACAGTATTTTGAAGGTTTTGCCTGTGTTAATATTGAAGGATTTACCATGCTTACACTCTTCTTAAGATTCACTCTGGAAGTGGAAGCTTACTCTTCAAACTTTTTCAACTGATTTAAATATTTTTCTACCACCTGTATCTCTCTTCCCCAAGGTTAGACAGCTTGTGGCAAAGCATACACACAGAAACCGAGTAAGAGTCTTTTTTTCAGTTGTTACCCTGAAATAAAGTTAAAGGACAGGAGCAACAAAAATAAAATGAAATAATCTACTGTAAATGGTATGTTCAACTCAGATTTTCAGTATAAAAAAATTAAGTTATCCATTTGAAAAAAAACAACACAAAACAAAAAATGGGGGATAGGGTTTGACCATTTTTTGTTTGTTGCTGTTGTTTCATTTGTTTGTTTTTGCTATGATACTTTATGTACTCTAGTCAGAGAGGGGGAGAAAGGGGAGTGTGAGCGAGAATACTTTCATCTTTCTTCAGAGATGCATGGAGATGTGCTTAAACAGGGCTAAGGGAAAAGAGGAATAAGTGATGTCTTTCACAGAACTTTCAAATGCATCCTACTTTAAAATGAACTATCCAAACGGAGCATCTGTAGCTGTCGACAAAAAATGTGGATCCAGCCAACAAAGTTTCTGTTATTGCCATGATCTCTGACGCTCAGCTCATGAGGACGCCGACTTGCAAACAATGAAAATTAAAACTTGTAAGCAGCAGCAAACTGCTCAAGAATATTGATACCTCTCTTGCACAGTGCCATCGGCTCCTGACAGACGGATTCAGACGTGCAAGGTAAAGCGTTTCAATCTGTGCATCCCTCTGCTCTGTCTGCAGTGCAACATATGACTTCAAACAGCCCTCAGTAAACAGTCTTCTCATCACTCCAGCCTGGGCTGAATTTTAATCAAGGTCCTTTAAATGCCATTGAACAAATCCATATACTATGGATTGCTTCTTGTATGCCTCTGGCCAACCGCTGTTTGGAGGGTCATTTATTATTTTTAGAAAACCAAAACAATCCAAAATAATAGTACAGATTCCAGCACATCTTGAAGCAGGGCAGTAATTTCTGATGATTTTGTATTGCATGGGAACGAAGCTTTTAATTATTCCTTTAAAATGACATAATTGTATGCATCCATCTGTTAGTCACACGAGAGGAGGAGCTAGATTTATCTCATGATAAAGCAGCAGTTAAGTTTTCAGGCCACACACGCATCAGACTGGGATTCGACAATTCATGTATTATACACTAAAGAAAACCAAAGAACAGGAATATGAGAAGAGCTCTCAGCTGTAATAGTAGCAATAAAGAGCCCACAATTCAAAAGGGATCATACGCATGACGAAAACACTAAACCCGCTTGAAAACTATTTTTTGCAAATCCATCCCAGGCAAGGTTAGAGTCTGCGCATGAGTTATCGGACAAGGAGCAGGCTCCCAGCAGAGCCACAGGCTCAGCAAAAACTCATTAGAAAGCGGTGGTGGGGAGGGAAAACGTGGTCATCATTTGCCTGCTCTGTTCTGCAAAGAACTATATTAAGGAGGTAGAAGCCAGCAGACTGCTGACTGCTACAGTTCTTTCCATCTCCCATAGATAAGTCAATTAATCAAACTTTGCCTACTACCTGTCAAAAGCCCGTCTCTGTCCTCTTGCTGAAAAACAGAAAGAATGCAGGGGTTCTTCCTCCACCTGCAGGTTGTCTCCTAGTTAGGGAGCGCTTCCAGTCATTGCAGGAAAACATTATTCCATGCTGGAAAACCGCTTTACGAAAATCTCCTCTTCTCTGTCTTTCTCTCCATGCCCATCAGCTGCTCTGTTCAAAGATTTGCACCTGGAGTGATGTGGGGCTTGGCCCAAGGTGTGAGCACAGCCCCCAGAGCCATAGAAGTGACCACTGACACCTTCTTCCTACAAACTGCTGCCCACGCGTTTGGAGCGAGCATCAATGGGGGCACCACAGAGCTTTTCCAATTAATTGAGGAATGGGCAGACATTCATTTGATGCCTTTTGTATTCAAACCATTGGGTTTTGAATTCCTCTGAGAAGGGCAAGGTCAAGTCTTCAGTGCTCTTCCCCCGACTTCCAACCCTGACACCAACACGGCAGCCAAAGCAATGAGCTCCAGGAGGCATGGCACAGGAGCATGAATCAGAGAGCCTGTCCCCTAGTCCCCAGGTTCCCTCTGGCACAGAGGGTATAAAAGAGAATGAATTTGACCCAGATTTTCCATTTCCTTTTCTGTAAAATAGATAATGCCAACAGAACACTGCACTCTGGCATCTAAAAAAGAAAAGACCTACCTGCACAGAAGGCAAAAATTCAATGAAAATAAGCAACGCAAGTAGTATGCAGTATTTATTCCTGATGCAACTTAGCCTCAGTTGATGGTGCTCAAAAGCACAGGCATCATCCCTGGGCCTTCTGATCTTCCTTTTGTAGTTCTGCAGGCTCAAACAAGGATAACCAAAGCGGATCTTTCAAGAAATGCACCTCTGAAAAAAATGTTCTCCCTGTCTCTTCATGCCAGAAGAACATGATACGATTCAGAAGAGGATGTTGTTTTTCCTCTGCCATTACAATTATACACACCAAATCCATTATGGGAAGTGTTTGTGTATATTTTTATCTGGAGACTAAAGAAGCATTCTTTGAGGAATACATGTATGTCGAGTCCTCTTCCCAGCAGAAAATAAAGCAAGAAAGAAGCAGAAGAATTTTCCCTCACAGGTTGAAAAGCCGGAGAAACTGGATTTGTACACAACTGGATCTCAGAAGTCTGCTGAAAGCAGGGTATTATGCCTTTTTGTGCAATTGCTGATGGTGTGATTAGTCAATGCGCAAGCGGGATGTTTATAAACATTTCAGGGAAGAAGAGTGGAGTTCCACTGAGGCTGGTGGAAGGTGTGAAAAGGGCTACATGTAGAAATTCTAGAAGATTTATGTCAGGGAAAACAAATGCAGGTTAGGACCACGATTGCTATTGCTCACCAAAGCCAAAAGGAGATCAGGGCAAATAGTTACCAGACGATGAGTTCAGAGTTCAACGAAATCAATGGAAACTACCACTTATTACCATCTGTTCCATCCACCTCTGAATCTCTCTCTGTGATTGACTAGGTTCTTCAGTACTTTCACAGCCATTGTTTATTTCATATTACAGGCTGATGAAATGCTAAAAATGACCAGTTGTTGAATACAACCAATTCCCAGAATACTCTTGTTTGGGATTAGTTTCTGTGTTAGGTTCAGACTAAGCATTTTTAGGTCTATTTTTATTTGTGTTGAAATAGATGCTTCAGTGTTTTTAGCCGTTTGAGCAGCAGCTGTTGCCATAGACTCCTTTGCTGCAGCATGAGCAGGAGTTGGATTCAATGCTATTATCTGGAAAGCATTTTAATTTTTTTTTTTTTTTTCCCACAACTCTCCTGCATATAGATTATTTTTTCCTAACAGCTCCCAAAGTTTTCATGAGAGAATCAAACTGTTCTTGATTAAGTTCCTGAGCCCAAGCACAGTGAAGTGAAGTGAAGATATCTTCGCACATTGTGAAGATAGCATTCTGGCTGTGGCTGAAGCCAGTAAGTCACATTTGATTTCAGTTAAAATTGTATCCCGTCCTAATTTTGATTTACCAAACTATTTCTGACTAAAGCAATTTTCTTTGGCAATCACAGCCTACGGTATCAACTAACAAAGAAATTTCTAATCAGAAGATCCAGTACCCTCCGTAATCATAACCTCTGGACATCTGAAAAGCACACAGGCAAGTAAGACGTTCTAATTATTTGAGTCCCTAGCTTTTAGGCAGTATCCTTCAACTCACAGCAATGAATTTTGTGAAAATCTCTCATTTGAACAAACCCCAAAATTTGGAAATGTAAGAAACTGCCATTTTCATTTGTCTAAACACAAATACCGTTTTTCTTTAGGGAAGTCAATGTAACTTTAACGAAATTTATAAGGGAGGATGATACGTGAATTTATCAAGGTATATGCCAAATTCTTAACTAAAAGATAAAGATCATAGCCTCCTTGCAAGCCTGTCTTCAGCTCTTCTACTTTCCTCATGTGCTTGTCTTCTTCCCTCATGCATACTGCACTCCCCTCCCTCCTCACGTGCATGGCATTGCTGAGTACACTGAAATGTGTTAAATAATTCAGAATGGCTAAAGGTAAATTTTTTTCAGGTCAAGTAGCTAATATTAGTGGTTCTCAAAACATAAGTTTTTGACAGAAAAGGAGTATATTCTGTGGTTCTTCCCACTTCATAAACTGCCTGAAAAGTACCTTGAAACATCTAAGCAAATACATTCATCAAATAAGGCAATTTAACACGAACAAGATGTTTTTGGAAAAAATCGATACTAAAAGGAAAAGTTAGCCTTTCCTCCCAAATCAACTGCAGATTTATGCAGGCACTACTCGCAGAGATTTTCTGAGAAAAAATTATTTCCATTCGCTCTTTGACTCTTGGTTTCTTGGAGTCGTTCTTCTGAATGATGTTTCTCCAGTTGCAAAACCGGATGATTTCCATTTGTCATTCTGATTACACAATGTATGCAAGGATTTCATTTTACAATATAATATTGACTAAAATATTAATAGAAAGCGATGACAGCAACCAATCCAAAATAGCACCATGCACTTTTTTTTACTTTTTTTTTTATTAGCTATGTAGTTTCCACCATTAAATAGTCTATTCCCCTTAATTAGATTCTAGCTGTTGCAGAGCTGGGAGTCAAGAAAGGGAAAGAACCTTTCAAAGCGTTATCATCTCAAACTCTGCAACACGTTTCAGGAGCCAGCGCGGCACAGTAACTCATTATGCATATGTAAAACTTTGCAGAAGATCACCGATCAGTTCCAAAGTCTCGTTTCTTTAGCCCCTGAGTTGAAAATTAGAACATGGCATATAAGGAATTTTCACCTGAAGTTTAAAATGCCTGTATACATAGAAGTTTAATTTATTATTCTAATGACTTTCACAGCTTGAGATTCTCACTGGGAGACATGCCTGTATGCATTTAATAAGGCTGCAGAGATTGGGACTATTCCTGAAGGACTTTCTGAATCATTTCCAAAGCATCTTTTTATAGCTAGCAAAGTATAAATTATGTAAAAAGGCATTTAGATAGATACCATCAAATGTATTTGACTGTTAACCCCTCTTTGTTAGATTAATCTATAAACCTGAAAAGAATCCACTTTTAGCATTCCAAGACCATGCTCACGTATTTAGACGTGAAGACGTAATCATTCAAATAGCTGGGGTGGGGGGAGGCAGAGGGGCAGAGGGAAGTCTTCATGCTGTTCTCTTTTACTCCCCAGAGACCTAAACAGCACGTTCATGAAAAATCCTCTGTCCTATTACTGCACTGTTTGTAACACACGAACATAATTAATGATCCTCAGCCGTAGATTTCTGGAAATCTAGTAAAGAGATCTAATGTACTCTCCCAGTAAATGGACATTTATATCTGCTCTTCTTACTGACAAAATCCTAGTTCTTTGGGGATGCAGAAATGGAAAAGAAATGTTCCCATGATACATATAAATCAACCAGTAGCAGAGAATAAAGAGAGCTAATGGCAGAAAACAGAGTTCCAATTAAGCCACGTATTTTATTTTTTTCCCCCTATAGATAACAAAAGAGCAGTGTTGGTGCAACAACTCTGTTCCTTTTCATAAAAGGCATTTCATTGCCTCATTGGAGTTCGCGTATGATAGCAATGAATATTAAATAATGGCCAGACAGAGGACAGGAGTGTGAAATTCTCTAGACTGGCTACCAAAGGCTAACCCTGAGTTTAAAATTTTTCTTCTCCTCACAAGGTAGTTATAAACAACACACGGCACGTTTCTGCCATTTGAGGCCAAAATACTCACGAGAATTGCACATCTCCAGTTTCAGTGCCCTTGAAGCTAGATAAGATCATTCAGGCTCAAACATGAACTGCAGCTTGACTGTAATCCAGACTCAGATCTGTGCACCCTCTTCCTCAGCCATCTCTAATTATGAGTAACCTTGATTTGCTTTTTTAGCTCGGTAAACAGACAAGCTGGGTGCAAGTGTTTCTCACACCACGGCAGAAAACGAGATAATACATACATCAGAAGAGCTCCCTTCCCCTTCACTGCATGACTTCTGTTTTGCAAGGCATGCCCAAAAGTAAAGATGATGTTAAAACATTTGACAAGAATATTCACTATTTTTTCCTCATTGAAAATGACTGCAGGATTCTAGTTACAACGACATTTTGTCAGTTCACTTCTATAAGTGGCCACTTTTCATACACGCCAGCTAAGCAGAAACAACCTGAGACTTATGAATACTTATCAGATTGTGTGAAAGTCACAGGCATCACACTGCTGTCTGACTCTCAATAGCAGGGGACTTCTGGGTGTCATTTGGGAATGAAAGGATGCTGTCATTACTCCAAGAGGAGAAAGAGCCAAACGAGGCTCCTTGTGAAAGCAGTCCAATGATACAACATTTTGATTAGAATACATGACACCAAGAAATTGTCTGCTGGCAACCATACATTTTCCCATTACAACAAGAAGACACAATAAAAGGGAATGTTTTTTTCCAACTCTGAGACTACTAAGAGGTTTCTGAAACATCACGTTTCATGAGACCACAGCCTCTGGAATTGAAAAAATAACAGGGAAGAGGAAGTATTTGCAGAAAAAAAAAATCAAGGAAGAAAAATAAATGTTTCCTCGCTGGTATGTACTGGTATAATTCCCTCCATAGTGCTCATTACACGCAGTGCCATGTCTAGCACAAGTCACTCCATCAGCGAGCAGTGGCTATGAGGTGCCTGCATTCAGCTGCCTGGCTCTGCCTTCATCTCTCTCACATTTTATAGAGATCTTTTGTACTCACATAAAAAAGGAAAAAAAGAAGTAGCACTAAACAGCACTGGACACAGCACTGTGATCATCTTTCCGCACGTGACCATCCCAAAAAAACGTGTTAGTGACTGTGCTGAGGATAGTCTCTGTCTCAACTGAAAAGTCACTCTGCACCTTAGAAATGTGTACATAAAATTTTGTTGAACTTGGTACATATTTGAGCAGGAAAAGCTGGAGTGTGGACTAAGAGGTATTCGGTGACAAAATGTTCTGCAACTTCCTGACCGGCTTTGCCTGTGACTCTCCCCAAGTGGTCAGTCACAGTGAAAATTGGTTTCAAGGCCTGCTGAGAGCCCCAGCAAGTCTGGAAACCGAACTGACCTTGGATTAAGTTGAGTCACGGTTTGTAGAAAGCTAATCATGTACCTGCAAGTCCAAATAAAAATAAGCACATAACACTTTCAGCTAGATCGGGAAAGGGGGAGGAAATCAATAGTAAATACACTGGAAAATGTATTTTGAATTTCAAAATACAAACGGAAACTATCCATGGCTCAAACTCAGGTAATAGCTTCAGTGAAGGACGGACTTCAGCTGCTGCATTAACAGAAATATTTAACTTATAAAACATTAAGCTTTTCTCCACATTTCTCAGTGAACTTTTCAACAGTTCATTTGAAAATGACATTGTTCAAGCATTACAAAAAAATAACACCCGGAAGCAAGCAATGCACGGGATGCTGGAAGCAGAACTGGGCTTTGTTTTACATAAACACCTTTAATTTAAGGGAAAAGAATCACTAAGATGGAGCTTTAGACTTATTTGACTCAATGCAAATCCATTTTTCAGCCAATTTTTAATTCATACGCAGATTTGAAAGCCCTGTATACATCCAGCTCCATAGGTAACACACCTCACTTCAGCTCTCCACTGACTCTCTTGCTACATGGCTCTAGGTGGACTTCCTCATGTAAGTGGCACTTGGGTACACATCGTGGGTAATTTTAGCGATTCTACATCACTGTGGTTTCCTGGCCTTTGACTGCCTAAATGTCTGACTGGTAACTTGTAATGGGTGAGTGCCCAGGAGGGAGCAGGCCCAGAGCACCTCAAGCAGGAGGCGCCAGACCCAAGGACCCCATATAAAAAGAAAAGCGTTGCGTAATTTTCCTGTGAGCCAAGCTCAAACAGACTCAAACCCAGGTTTTGTAGGAGCATTGATGCAGTAGCGTTTCCCACATTTTAGACCAAGACCTCAGTCTCCACTCCAGCTCCCTTCTGCCATATGCCAGAGGTGCAGCAGCACAAAAACCTCACAACTGACTTGTGGAGGACTGGTAACATCTACTTCAAGAATCACATCCATCTAGACATTTACCCCAAGGAAAGCTGTGCCACATTCACAACACTGCTCGTGCAACCCACTTATCCCAGCCTCCAACATGGTCAATGCTGAAAGCATTTACTGGAGCTCTTCACGCAGACAAGTCTGACAGCAAAGGTGCGGCAACTTTACATGAAGACAGCCATGGTATGGTCTGTGATATATGGACTCCATTTGGTGTTTTAGGAAGCACCGCATACATCTTAGATACTAAGGAAGACACACCTTGGTATCTAAAAAAACAGATTTGAAATTGAGAAATGGTATTGATCCTACACTTGTCTTTGATCACAGCCAGGCACTCTTTTAGGCACTAAGGCCTCTCCAAACAGAGTTCATCTCTAGCAAGCACAGACACATTCATAAACTAATGCTGTTACTAAAAAAAATACCCATTTATGTTTCTGCAGACACATGCACACAAAATAAAGAAAGAAATTCTGAGACCAAATCAGACTTCGCAAAGATTTTCATCTAAAAAATTAACTGCTTGTAATTGAATTTAGGATTATTGTTTTTTATGAACTCCCCCAAAGGTGTGTTAAATTCCGGCAGGATACATTAGTTTTAGTACCCTTCTCTCACCCTCTTTCCAACACACTTTATTACCATGCTCCATAAATAAATTCCATTGCTAAGCAAATGCTGAATGAAAACCTTTAGTGGCACAATGCTGATATCAGACGTTCAAGCATTCAAGTCAAATAATGGCCCCAGACCTCCCAATGTAAAATGTACAAAGAGAAAAAAAAAAAAAAAAAAAGGAAAGGAAATAGAAAGGAAATTCATTCTTTTACATTAAGAAGTTACTTTTGTTATGAATAAGACTAAATCAAATAGAAAAAAATTCCTGGGACTCAAACTATACTATATTAATGTGGCTCCACAACAAAGCATGTTGCTGTGCTGTATAAATTAACTTTCCTTTTCTGGAGACAGTAAGTGCCGAGTGTTTTGTCTGGCTATATGGACCATGAACAATGTACCAATTTCATAGCATTCCGTTCACGCATAAGAAAACTGCATACTATTAATATATCCTGACTAGATTAAAAGTCTTGCAAATGATTTTGCCTGAAATGCCCTAGTATGAGATCTCCTTTAGGGAAATATCTTCAGGACCAATTAGTTTAATTGACAAGGAAGCCAAGAGAATAGAAGCGAAGAGACAGAGACAAAGTAGACCAGGAAAGGCTCCGTTTCCACATTTGCTGTCATATCCTGCAGTCTATTTTCTAGTAGTATTTGCAGCACTCCCCACCCTAACTATTTTTATTACTATCAGCTTCATGGATATGTTGAAACTTTAAATCATGGGAGACTGGTGGAATGAAGCTTCCTAGGGCTCCAGCACCGCAGTCATGCCTGGCACTCTTTCTGCCTTTACGAGACCCATTTTCATCGCTTTCTGTCCCCACCCCAAATAGCGGATACACTTTTCAACAATTTTACCATGCCACAGTTGTTTCTCAGCACCCTCCAGAGAGGATACAGAGAGCGAATCTAACCTACACAGTGCTGTGAAATCTTCTGTTTTCCCTCCCCCATTGCCCCACCGTGCCCTGCAGAAGAAAACTGAGCCTACAACCTGATCGGACCTGTGACACTTTAGGGCCCCTGTGCAAGGGGGAAAGAAAAAAAAAAAAAAGTTGTTTCAACCTTGGGAATCATGTGGAATCCACATAATTTACTATTTCCTGCGATTCATCAAACTTCCTTCTTCCCAAGAGTAATTGGTCACCACTTATTTATACACCACAGAGAGGCTTAACTCCGAAGGTCAGGCAAAGATTAAAAAAGGCAGATCATTTGTTTTAAGAAATCTGGTGGAATTTTTGTTTGTTGTGTTTTGTTTTGTTTTGTTTTTGTTTGTTTGTTTGTTTGTTTTGTTTTGTTTTGTTGTTTTTTGTTTTTTTAATATGGTAAGAAAACCTATCATGTTCTAAGCATGCATTTGGTCTGCCAGAAACCACATGGGTTACCCTAGATAGGGTGGTATCACGCAGTGAGTACCTCTAGGGTGCAGAGCCTTCAGCACAGAAAACCCTCTTGCATGCCCAGTGTGCTGGGCTTCAGTTTCAGGCAGGACTAGGAAAATTGGAAGCATGCAATACATCGCCTCGCACTAGCTTTGGCAACTTCTTTGCACATTTTAAAAGAAAAGATTGTTACACATATGGACCCATCGTGCCTCGACACCCATGCAGATGGGACAAGCTTCAGTGTTAAGAATACTTCTGCAGGAAGAGCGTGCGAGCATTTTTGTGTTTACAAAGCAAAACATTTGGTTCCCTACAATAAAAAACTTGTTTTCTTTACCATAATAAGAGATAAGGAAAAGCAGTTACAAAGCTAGAAGCCCAGAGGAAAGAAATAAAAACTAAATGCTAGTCCTCCAACTCCGAGTTTCAAATCAAACTGTGATTGTAACATTTACTCTAAATATATATCTACTTTTAATATACTAACAATAAGAGCCTCTAGAATTTAATGCTTTCTCTAGCTAAACTTCTGCAGAGTTTTAATTTTCTCTCCACACCTTACAGCCCCATAAAACCCTGCCTACACAAAGGTGTGAAGCAATATAAAAATAAATGCTTGACTATGTTAATACCACAAACTGCAAAACCCAGTTTGTGTCAACAATTAATATTACTTGTGTTAAAGTTTTCAGCAATTAAATGCCGAGATATAAAAACTCCAATCAAAAGGAAAGCTTAGATATCTAAGTTTAAATACACACCTATGGCAACATACATGAGAATACAGCGTGCGCCACAGCATGCATTAACAGGGGGACAGAAATTCAGCTTCTGTAAGAACTAGAAAAATGTAGTATAGCCCCTGGATTTAAAGATATAATTAAAGTACATCAAACATATTTCATTAGTATAACAGGAAAATAAAACAAATTAATAGAAGCTAAGCCAATTGTTATAGAACAACCACGTATTTTCTAACCCTCTTTCAGATTCCAAAGATCTCCTTTATGGGAAGCAAAGGAATTCCAAACATCCTTGCAGGGCACTTTGCCTCAGGCATTAACTGAAATTCCCACCATGATCTAGGGAAGGAGGAAAAGAAAAAGGAACAGAAGTAAAAATTATGTATACATACTCACATAAAAATACATATATATGCATGTATGTGTGTGTGTATGTATATATATATATATTCTCATCAAACAAGATGTAGGTCAACTGTATTTCAGCTGAGGAAAATAGACAGAATTAAATGCAAAGACCATTTAGTACCTTAATTTATGATCTGATTCTTTGCAACAAAATTGCAAATGCAGAAATCCCTAAAGGTTTAGGGAAAGAAATCATACATAATTGGTTTTGTTCATATGTTTATGTCAGGTTTCATTTTGTGTTTTTTTTTTTTTTACCTTCCTCATTTTGTGTTAGGAAATATCTGAGGTCTGAAAAAAAAAAAAAAAAAAAAAAAAAAAAAAGAATCTGAGACAAAGCCTTCCCTTCTTCAGCCAAAACACTTCTTCATTTATTTTTGTTTGTTTGTTTTTTGGTTTTTGTTTTTTTCCCCTTTTGATATTGCTACGTACCTGCCTTACACTGGTCAGATGCATGGTCAAGATCATAGCTATTTTTTCAAATTAGTTCAAAGTACTCCTTCTACTCCAAATTAATCATTTTAATTATGCTGTCAACAGCTGCATCAGGGCTTCAAATCAAATCTGTTCTGTTAATGAGATCCTGTTGCCATACATTTTTTACCCAATACCCTTTTAAATATCTAAACTACATGTTAGGAGATTCCATTACAGGCTGGTCTTCATATGGACAGTCAGTTTCAATAATTTAAAGTACATGCTCTGAATTTTTATATATGGATGGAAAAAAAAAAGGAAAAAAAAAAAAACAAAAAAACTCCTGGAAGTCTTGTCTTGGAAAGACAGGAATTTTTAGGTCTTTCAGTGGAATTCTCATAAAAGTAACAGAGGGAAAAAACAGTTTAAATGGAAGTAAAAGAGAGAAAGAAGACAACCATAGAAAATTCACTGTGATAATTTACTCCTTCCCTTTTTTGATCTTTGTGAGATGTGTTGCTTCCTTCCTGTTCTTGCCTTTGCTTCAGCAAAACTATTCTAAATTGGTAGAATTTTGATGCAACAAAAATATGTAACAGGAAGGTCACGATTTTGCTCAGCTTTTCCCCCCTCAGCCCTGGTGTTCCTTTAAAACCTTACAAAAGAGCCTGTAGACAAGACTGTCAGGTAAAATTCACAGAACAAAAGAATGCAAATTGCCACCTATTACCTCCCAGGCACATTTCAAATAACCGAAAGGATTCTAGATAAATGATAAGATCCCAGTCAATAGCTCATTTCTGCTATAACTCACCACGTAGTCCTGAAAGGAAATGCACTGCAGTTAAGCCAGTACTGATTACTGGACAAGAAAAATATAGTTACCTTTTAACCACGGCATAGTAACATTTACAGATCAAAACCATGTTATTAAACTCCTGGACTCGCTGCTCGCCATGTCTGCTCAGAAATAGTTCTCAAATATCTAACATTTCTACGTGTCTAACAATACAGCACCTCAGAGCAGCCATACTCCAATTCTCTTTCTCCCTTTGGCTTCCATAAATCCCGTCTGCCTCTCTGTGCAACCCAATACAAAAGCTAACACTTCTCTTAAAAGGATAGTTAAGGTTACACCCTTCAATCTGCCACTGCAGCGAGGTGCTTACAAGCGCTGTGCACTGCCCTAACCCATACACCTCTGAAAATACCACCCTCGGGCAACTAAAGCCTTGGCCTAATTTTCCAAATTGCTGAAGAGTCAGCAGTTTCTAATCACCGCACAGGAACTACTGGGTCTGAGAAGCAGGCCGCACGTTTGAGTCCCTCAGGAGCAGAGTTTGGGATGCCTGATTTTGCACAGCCATTTTCAAACAATACAGCCTTAGTCAGGCTTTTTTTTTTGGCCTAAAGTTTGGCCGAGCAGCTTGCTCCTTATGATGAGAGGCTAAAAAGGCTGTGACACTTGAACCTGTTGAGGAGATGGCTGGTTGGTGGTGGGTGGTATTAAGGGAGAGGTTTGCAAAAAATTATGCAGGCAGTGGACAAGGGGAATGCAAAACTGTTGCTTCCCAAGCCCCGTCATGCCACAGGCTAGCAGACTATAGTTGAAAATAGCAAATGATCAGTTTGAAGTGTGTAAAGGGTAGAACTTCACACTACAGAGGCAAGTCCCTGGCTTCTCCTGCCACCAGAGGCAGTGGAGGCAGGTGGCCTGAGTGGGCTGAGGAAGGGATCAGAAACTCTCAGCCACCAGATCCCTAGGCACATACTGAAAGCAGTGACCAGAGATGTCCCCCACCTCATGCCAAACCCAACAGCCCTGGATGCTGGAGCAATGCATGAAGAATATCCCATCATCAGAGGGGGCACAGCAGTTGTGTGGAGCCTCTGGCCTAACCCAAAAGGGCATTTCAGCTTCCTTCAGCTCCCAGCTCCTAGAAGTGGCTGGGAGCAATACAGGAAGCAGGTTGAAACATGTCAGACCTCTGGGGCTCTCCTTGCAACAAACACCCCCTACTAGAAGCTAGGAGGTGAATATACTTTGCACATTGCTGGTATGGGGCTGGCCCATCTGTCCTTCAGTGTCAGAAGAAAACAGAAGAGAGCAGAGACCTGAGAGGAGCAGGAGCACCTCTCCTCTGGGCCAAACCCTAGCATGAGCCAGTCACACGTGCTGTTCAATCCAGAGGAGAGAAGGCAAGAAGCACAAGCAAAAGAACTACAGCTGATGCCGAGAAAATGAAGCACAAAGATCAATTAATGGAGAGCAGAAGGAAAAGGCACAACAGTCCCTCTTGTCATTGTCACTGCCCCGCTGCAATGCTGACATTACTCAGATTCACCAGTACTGTCCAGAGAAAACCAGTACCCAGCGAGATGTACTGAGACTCACCAAGAATTAGTGATGTGAGGGCAGGGACACAGTACTAGATCTCACCAACATGCCAAGCTTCAGCATTTACACCAAAACCAGCATTTGTGACACTGAATATAAAGCAATGATTGGTGGCTCATACAGGAAAGACAATTTTCTCAAGGTCAGCCCTTCTCATGGTTTTATTGAAACTTCCCATCAGAAGTTTTTTTTTTATTTGGTGGGACAGGTGGTGAGAAGCAAGGAGGGGAAATAAAGTAGAACCATCATGAATCTTCTTTCATTACTAGCTTACAGAAATACAATGTTATACATCTATCCTAAAGGAAGACAAAACAGGGAGACAGCTTTATTGGTTAGACTCTATCCTGGATCATAAGAAAGCTGTCTTATAAAAACACTGCTTCCTAAATGCCTGTAAGTGTCCATATTAGTTAAGTATTCTCCTGGTCTCCATCTGCATTCCTGACGGAGCTCTCCTCGAGGTCATTCCTGCTATGTGCAGGATTTCTGATGGATTCGCCCTGGCCTGTCTGGGCTGCTAGCGGGCAGGTGATGTTGGAAGCTCCCAGGGCAGTGGGAAAACCCTCTGTACAGTGCGTGGCACTTGCAGCCACACTTCGTTTGAGCTTGAAACTAATTTCCAGCTGCTACTGCACTGTTTTGCTCCATATTCCAGCTGCTTGGGAATTAAGTCTCTCTCACAGAAAGGACAACCCACTGTACAGAAAGCAGTTCTCTTGCTAAAACTACCAAGCATTTGGGGTATGAAAAGCAAGAGGTAGCTCATTTTTGTCACCAAATTTCTAATTTACTATAACAGTACTACCTAATGCATGCCAATGTTAGTATGTAAAATCAGCTAGCACCTGAATGGCACTGGGCAACTAGAAGGGAGAAAGCAATTATAGATGAGGTCAAACTCTAGGGATTTCCACAACTTTTATGCAAATTTTCAGTGTCTATTTTCATTCATAGACTAAGCAGTGAAAACAATAATCAAGGCTGGATTTAAGTCCTTTGAATATCCCACAGGAACATGTTTTGTAATGCATTGATTCTATTTAGCACTTTAAGAACATCAGTATCATCAGCCAGCTAATAATGAAGTCAAAGCATTACCCATTCAAAGTATCACACAGATGAAGTCTGTCTGCTAGAGGTCTGGGCTCTGTTGGAACATACTTCCTACATTAATGTTACTGCTAACAGTATTAAACATCATTATTTTATGACCAATGTTATGTTGTGCTTTATGGTAAGGTTCTAAGGAAAAAAATAATTTAAATGCATACAGTAAAATGGACCAAGCATTATTTTGGCAACTCCATCTGTAAGGAATTCATCCTTATTCCAACTTTATGATATCTTTTTATAAGTTCTTGTAGATGAAAATTGTGCCTAGCAATTATTTAAGAAACATGACTCAAGAATCTATATATGGTTTACAAACATTGCTAAAATGTTTGCCAGCAAAATATTAAAGAGCCTTTTGACTTTCCCCACAAAATAGTTAGATATCTGGTTTGTTTGGCTTTTTTTTTTTTTTTTTCAGTGATAGAAAATAATTTTTCCCCTTGAGATTAGAGAAGTAAGTTCAAAGGAGAGGTCCAATCCTGGTTTAAATCAAGCAGTTCTGGTCACATCTATTTCACTCAGCTAATGATCCCAACTCAAAGAACACAACTCTTGCTTTTTCTGTCATGAAACCACTTTTCCCTCCATGACCTTCTATCACATCTTACTTTTGCAGAACGAACTCCAGCGGCAGCCTACATATCCCTTCTATTTCCATTTTGCCTTTCTTTACTGCAAAGTTGCATTGGCCTTTATTCCCCTTTTCCTTTCCCCTGCAGTAATTTCCAGGACTGGTTTCTTCTCTGAAATGTCCTTCATATACAAATGCTGGACTTGGCCAGAATGGGCAATGAAATAAAGAGGGGTATAATTCCCCCTGCCCTCAACAACAGGAGAAAAAAGCCACCTGATATGATGAATCAGGAGACTTTGGTGCCATTTCTAATTTTAACATCTCATGTTCAAGTAATGCTGATCACAGCCTTTTCTTTCCTAATTACAGTTTTGGATGAACTGTATGATTTTTAGAGCTGGTGGAAGAACACCAGAAAAGCACAATGAGCAAGCAGCATTGCTGAGAGCATAACAGGCTAGCACAGCAAAACCAATAAGTACAAGATTGAAAAAGGGAATTAAATGTATGCATCATTAAACAGTTTATTCAATGCAGGATAGTTTCAATAAATCAGGTTTTTAACCTCAAAAAGTTTGTCTTTGATGATCATATAAGTCATGTTCACCTAATTCCATGCCCTATACATACCTCTTCACACGTTTAGGAAGAATTAAATATTTATCTACTACAGGAAAACTAAAGTAATTGACTCTTTTAAAAATATTTATGTTGCTAATTAAAATTTAGGACTCCATAAAGCAATGTAATATTGTAAGTATAATTATACACTTACAATGTAAGTTTATCTATACACTTACAAAAAGGTGAGCCTTTCCCACTCTTTATGAGCAACAGGAACAGAGGACAAGTTGACAAATTCAAACATTTCTAAACAAGGAAAAGAAAATAGAGCCAATTTCATTAGAAATTAGTTTCTACCTCAAAAATCATTCTCCAAATCTCTCTGCATGCCACAACACTTATGTAAATTAATTAATTAATTAATAATAATAATAATAATCTCAAGTGGTCATCTGCTAGCACCTGGAAGTAGATTTTAATAATAGGACCTGAGCAATCTGATAATATATATATATATATATTTTTTTTTAAATCTATAACTGGTTTCAGATGAACTGTGGTTGTTCTGTCCTAAATCTGCATATATGCACATTCACACTGTGAATTACTGCATTTTATACTCCCACCACATCTCCACACGCGTATACAAGCATATACATAAGAGCTTAATTGAATAAGTTACACTTACTAGCTTTTAACAAAGCAACTATCAATGCATTTACACACTGTAAAATTCTACTGAAATAGATGATGTCTCTATCAACAGGCACACATACATTACTTGTTCCTAAGCTTTTTTTTTTTTTTTTTTTTTTTTTTTTTTGTCATTTGCCATTATCACCGGTCAATTTTTGTTTTGTTTTCCTGTTATTGCCCTCCTCAGAGGATTTGACACTATGAAACATACTCGACCAATGCCATACAAGTCATAACTTAAAAAAGCAAAAGCTCTCTGTGAAGTAGATACCCAGGTTATTCAGGGTCTGACTTATTTATTTACGGTATAAAAGGACTAAGGCCACAGCACACTTGGAACCCAAGTTAGCCAAACTGAGCATCTTCTAGGTGCTCTTCAAATTAGAGGGAGAAATGGAAGTTCAGCACTGCTGGGAGGTGTCACTTCTAGGAATGGGGTGTAAGTCAGTGTAAGACTTGTTACTATAATAGCAACTATTACTTGTTGCTATTAGATCAGTCAATTATGAATGATGAGGATAACCACAAACGCCACAGTCATCTTTATCTTGATTTTTTAGCAATACCAAGCAAAACACTCCTTATATATTTAATAGCAAAATTCATAGAATCATAAAGGTCGTCAAAGCCCTCCAAGATCACCTGGTTCAACCATCCCCCTGCCACCAATGTCACCCACTAAACCATGTCCCCAAGCACCACGTTCAACATTTCCTTAAACACCCCCTGGGATGGTGACTCCACCACCTCCCTGGCCAACCCGTCCCAATGCCTGACTGCTCTTTCTGAGAAGAAACATCTCGTGATTCCAACCTGAACCTCCCCTGGTGTAACATGAGGCCATTCCCTCTAGTCCTATCACTGGTTATCTGCAAGAAGAGGCCAACCCCCAGCTCCCCACAGCTTCCTTTCAGGTAGTTATAGACAGCAATAAGGTCTCCCCTGAGCCTCCTCTCCTCCAGCCTAAACAACCCCAGTTCCCCCAGCCACTTCTCACAGGCCTTGTGTTCCAGGCCCTTCACCAGCTTTGTAGCTCTTCTTTGGACATGCTCCAGGGCCTCGATGCCTTTCATATGAAAATACATGCATCCTTAGAATTATATCTCTGTCATTATGTAGAAAATGTTTTGGTGTGTTTAGTGTTGGTTGACAGACTGGGATATAATGAAAACAAGTATTAGGCAGAATAACTGTCTTCAAAAACTGGAGCAGTAAACCATTTCTTGCAGTTCAGATCAGCTCTGATTAAAAGCAAGGATACTGACTCCATTCCTCTTTATGGCCACGCACCAAGAACTGAATATTTTGTTGCCTTTAAGTTCTGCAAAATATATTATCTTGCTTATTCACATGGCTTATTCTCTGATATTTTAGACTGAGCCAAGTGTAGGAATGCAAAGCCGGGCAACTGTAGGGCAGTCCTCAAAGTTCTGGTCTTTTTGCCCTACTTCAACCCAAATGTCAGGAGAGGAGAGGACTGACAAAGCTTTTTCTCAATGCTGCACTTGAGTTATTTCTAAGGAGCACTCAGTAATCATGAATCCAAGTACTCTAGTCTTAGTCTTAAATCTTGACCCAAATGAATGCCCACTATCAGTGAAAAAGAGTTGCAGGACAAGCATCTCATCCCATCAGCCCCTCCTTGCAGAGCTGAACTCTTTGCATCTCTGAAGCTGGACGCAACTCAGAAAAAGATGCTGAGCAGCCTCTGCAGAAGTCATACATCACTTAGAGAGACCAGATAAGGAGATAAGAAATCACATTCACGTCAGTAACACTGCAGTTAAGATACAACATTGAGTCCAGGAGTGTTCTCTCAACTTTTTTTCCTTCCAGTTGTCCCCACACAACTATTAAAAGATGCATACTCCTAAAAGTAAAGTGTCTTCGAGGGTGACATACTCCTTTCAAATCCTTGGATTGGTGCACAAATCACAGTTTAAAAATGCAGATTTCCTTCTTTAGGTTTTCCTGATATTTTGGTGCACCTCCCAGTGAAATTTTTTGTAGAGACCCTTTTTACATCAAAGCATATCAGGCAGACAAATTACAAGGAAACAGCAAGCAACTGATGAAGCAGCATGCTCAGAGAAGGGCTGATGGGACCATCAGAGAAGCCCACCTGAGTTCCAGCAACCACTGAGCATGAACAGCTCCCCTTCCATCTTCCTGCTAGGCTGGGACTGGAGATGGGAGTCAGGAGCAAAGGCCAGCTGAGCTATACAGAGACTGTTAACCTCCCCTGATGCCTGTATTGTAATAAGATGAGAACCCAACACAGGTGTGTTTGTGAATGAACTGCATCTGCTGAAAGCATGTTTCTCAAAGCATATAATCCTGAATTACTTTTCAACAAGGGCAAAGTCTTGCGCCTGGGTCAGGGCAATCCCAAGCACAAATACAGGCTGTGCAGAAAACGGACTGAGAGCAGCCCTGAGGAGGACTCGGCCTTGTGCACTTACAGCCTCAGATCCTCCTGCACCAAAAGAAGGGTGGCCAGCAGGGCAAGGGAAGTGATTTTCCCCGTGCTCTGTTCTCATGAGGCCCCACCTGTTGCACCGTGGATGCTCCATCCCTGGAGGTGTTCAAAGGCCAGGCTGGGCTGGATGAGGCTTTGGACAACATGGTCAATGCTGAAGTGCCATTGCCCCCAGGAGGAGGGTCGGAATGAGGTTATCTTCCAAGTTCTTTTGAGCCCAAGCCATTTTGTGATTTTATGACTCTATTTTTCTGTCTTTTCCATGTTATGCAAGCCCTAACTGTTGGGTACCTCAGTTTTCACTCTTGGATGCAGTGTAACTCCAAGGGAGTGTTCAAGACTTATGCCACGATTACACATAAGGAATTGGTATTTTCTGATAGCATCTGACTCATAGTTAGACCAAATGGTTTGAGATGTGCTGGAAAAGAGGTAGGTATTATTACTATCATTTGTTTCTTCTGTGCCAGACAAAACACATTGAATTGCAGCTTGCCTTGTTTACATGAAAACAAGGAAATTAGCTTTCTATCAGTGCTATCTAGGGAATGCACAAACTATGCCCTAAAAGACAGGCTTTCTGATTTTGCCACCATAAAGATACTTATGGGGCAGTAACCTATTCAAATGCCTTTGAAGTGGAAAGTGTTGCTCAAGGGCATCCTGAGCATGAAATACGTTATCATACCTATCCAATTATTATGCTAGGTAGTAAATTTTATCTACATATTAGTACACAAGCACACACACACATATTTTACATATAGTTGTTACAGATACTGATTATATTAAATTATATATTTATATACATATAACAAAGCATCTTTTGTACATAATTATCACATTGTATACAGCAACACGCTTGCAGTTCAATACACAGATACACACAAATGGGATGACAATTTCCTTAATAGTTCAGATACTGGCTTTCATGGTAATTCTCGTATTTGTGTAGCTCTTCTCTGGTTGCCCAACTTTCTTTTTAGAGGACTGTGTGCCAGACACAGTGTAGGAAGAAATATAGAAGACCTGGACTGCTTTTTTTTTTTTTTTTAAAAAAAAAAAAAAAAAAAAACATATAACAAGTAGATGATTAAGGAACAGGAAACATTGTGCTTTAATTGTGCTGGCCAAGAGGAATACTTTGTAGGTAAATTGCACTTGCGCTTCCCCTGGCAGCTTAAACACTGCAAAGTCAGAAGCTTCACAAAGTGGGAAAACGTTATCTGTTCAAATGAGAAGTTTGAAGTAAAGATGAAGTGACTTCCTCAAGGCCACAGAGACAGGAGAACAGAAAGCAGGAGTCAGACTTTCAACCATTTGATCTATCCTCTCACTAGAGGCAGACCTCCTTAACAGCTGAAACATCTATTTTGGAGACAGGTTAAAAAAAAAAAAAAGCTTCAGTTAAAAAAAAATATTTTTTTATTATTTCATTTGCTGAGTTAGGTGGAATGGAGTAAGTAATGAAGAGACTCGTTAACTCCTGTGCTTTTCACCGCTGCTTTCAAAGCAATCATGGAATTAGCTGGAAATTGTTCTCTGGCCCATCCATGTTTTCTATTGAACGATTCTCATGATGGAAGAGCCAAGATCCGTGACCTTAACTTGGCTCCAATAATGCAGAGAGCAGCCTCTCCTCTGTGGTGAACTGAGCCTTGAACAATTTCATTAAAAGGAATCATTGTAACAGATGAAATTGATGCTCTCATAACACAATAGTCTAAACCGTTAATACGGATCCTAATATCAAGCAGGCAAGAATGTAAATTTTTCCCATCTTCTCTCACAACGTGGGACATTTTGGGCTTTCGTTGGAGGCATGAGCACACCTGGAGTACTGACAGGACAATTTCAACATCTATCCATTTCAACAATGCCAAAAACAACGGGGGTACCCAACCCCACCACACACCATGCAGTTCCTCAAACCTACGCCAGCAGCCAAAGTAGGTGGTCTACCTTTTAAATGAGAATTCTGAACATTAGGAAATCATCGTGGTTGTCACAAAGCAATAGCTCTACTGTGAAACTGTTACAGTCTACGCACAAAGATGCCAAGCGCCAGTTATAGTAAAGCATTCAATTTGATACCGAGCACCTTATCATATTATTTCACATGAAGAAGAATTATATAGGCAAGCAGTCAGACAGCTTCGCATACGAAGGACAATTTCTCCAAAACAAATGCCAGCAGCTTATTAAGTTACTTACACACTGCTAAGCTATAGTGACTTACTGCCACTAGACCAAAATATTTTCCAATGATTTTTTAAAGGGCAGCGCTGGGAAGCTTGCAAATCACACATTCACATTTTAATGAAAGGTGCAATTACAGAACATTTACCTTGTATTTAATTAGAATGAAACATCAATAAGGCTCATTTAGCATCCCTCTAGGTTGTCAGCAACTTTTAAAAAGGTAGTAGCAAATATTAGTTTTTGATTTATACAGTTCTGCTGCAGAACAGCACTGCACTCGCCTAGATTGATACTAAACGACTGAATGACAAACAGCGTGGTTTTGTCAATCCTAAGGCAAAGAAAACTCGACAATGGTTCTTACACAGAAGACAAATCAAAGACTAATTTAAAAATCAGCATAATTCCCTTTAAAATAACAACAATGGAGAGGATTATCATGTGCAATTACGATGGAGGAATGCATCTGTTTTTCTGACCTAGCTGTCACTGTTTTGACTGCTTCCTAATGCATTCGAAATTACGAATAGCTGGTGTATGTCTACTGAAATAAATAAATTAGAAGATAACAGGAAGACAGCATGAGAATACCTTTGTGGAAGGCATCACATGTAACACAATTAATTCTGCTTTTCCAGTCTAGTTTCAGCATAAGCCATTTCTTACGCTGCACACCTCAAAAACTCCTTTCCAACTGGTGACACAGTTACAAGCCAGACACAAAGTCTAATAATAAATTTCCTTCTGCCTTCACGGTCTTTTGCTGTCCTGAGAAGACTGTAGTCACAAGACTCTAGATCTAAATTTCTACCAAGATCTGCTAATTGAGAAGCAATGTGATAACTCCATCTCTCCTGAACCAACTGCATCCTAGTTAAGAACTGTGGGAACCACCTGCAGCTTCTTCCCTAGAGACTAGAAAATGATGACAGGGTGATGTGTTTTCTGTCCATTTGTGGTACATCTGGAGCATTAGAAAATTACCCAAGCAGAATTTACTCCCAGCCTGGAGCTGGACCCATCTTTTATCCAAGTATTCACTGTATAAGCTTGCCATGTAATGTTGTGGCACTTGGGAGGTACAGATGCTTACAAGAAAGACCATGGCTATTTGGGCCTAAGAGTTTAGAGTACCCTTGATTTACATCCTGCTCTGAAGAAGTCCTTACATCAAATGCTCAACGTATGCAAGACATCCCATGAAAGCCAAAAGAACAGTTTCTGTGCCTTTATCCCACAGTACCCACTGCAGGTGCTGGTTGCCACTGACTGGACTCTTCAGGACCAGGCTGCTACAAGACACTTGTGAAACAAAAACCTTAATGCCTGGAGTTACCACTTCACTGGGAAATTACAATGGAAAAATCTTACTTTCAATGAGCTCAATGCTTGTGCATTACAGGTTGACACCCAAGCAAGAAAACAACACGAGAAAAACTTGCCCTTCTATTTCAATATCAAGCAGCAGCCTACCAGATAGGAATATATATCTGTTACAGGGAAATTTAAATATTGAACATCCTGTGTGATAAATATCTAATATTTACCCAACCTCATAACGAATGCTTGTCTAGAAGGATATGAAAATGCACTACAACTATGTCATTATTTAATTACATTTCCCTTTAAAAAAAAAATCTCATTTGCCAGCCAGCTTGCTAATGATTTCATGACCATGCTACACAAATATTATTCCCTTGATTTGTTTTAGATGTGTTCAAGCAGATATTAAAAGGGCAAAAGACTTGCAAACCACCTCTCTGCTCTCACTTACAGAGCCTCATGACAAAAGATGGGCCATGCAAGGCTCAGAGACGACAGAAGGTGGTCAGAGGCATTCAGATGGCATCCTGCACAGGTCAGTGCTTTGAAATAAAGCATAACTGAGCAGCTCCACATTTTCTGATTATTTCTTGCTCCTCGCAGGTCAGCTGTACACGGTCAAGGCACATTTAAACAGGAACATCTTTGAAAACAGAAGACCACAAGAGGCCAAAAGAGCAGTTCTTTGATGGAAGCTCTGGACTGAATCGCCTACGTTTCGAGTTCAGATTCAACGATTCTGCCAGGCTGACTGCAGGGTTTGAGATGATTCACCCCCAGTGCGTTACTTCAATGGGGATTAGTTATGCTCCCTATGCTTTCACGGGGCACTCACCTACAACAGGAAAGGGGTTTAGGAGCATACACATCCGGGGGTATATTCACCAATTAAAAGCAGAGATCAGTAAGCTTTGAACAGACTGCCAGGATCCTTGTGTTACGGGAGAGGAACAATCTGTGCGTACGTGTGTGGTAACACTGACCCCAGCTGCCCTCAGAGGCGGGTGCCAGGTCTCAGTGTACTTGCCCGGGAATCAAAAGCTCTTCTGTCGAGTCAGCTTCAGCCAAGTGCTAGACATCCTTCTGCCCAAGCATGCACCAATGCACCAGAACTACTTCTGACTCACACCAGCAGATCAAATTTGTTACTTCCAACCAATGCTTTAAAAAAAAAAAAAAAAAACAAAAAAAAAAAAACACACACAGCAGGAATCTCTGACAAAATTAGTACAACAGGACAAAAGGGGAACAAAGCATCTGAAGAAGATTCTAGCAATGGCACAATTGCATGTATTCTTAATTTATAATAAAGCTTGGCTTGGCTTCAGTATGTATAGACTCTTCTCCCCACACCAATAGCTCAGTATTTCTTACCCTCACAATTAGCAGGATCTCCCAGCCGCATGGCAGGTGAAGTTAATATGAGGGCAGCAAGTACAGCTCTGCCCATCTTTCTGCAGGTAGCAATTTTGTTAGATCAACCTAATATGCACCTGTCTTTGAGAAAACTGCTTTGTGTCACAGGCCATCTCGTAACCATCAGATGACAACTTTTCAACACTACTGATCTGAACTGCACTCAAGTCATGACAACATTGACAATTCCTCTGATTTTTTTCTTATTTGATGTTTTATTTAAAACCCCAGCTCCTCAAAACAAAACACAAGAACGTCAGCCTTCCCTTCCTGAAAGCATACCTCCAGTCCTCACATGGTACATAAGAGTCTGAGAACATGAAGCAAATATACCTTGATGTCTCAAAAATTAAAAGCAAAAGTCAAAGAATCCAATATGTACTTTACATATAATCATTTTAGAGGATCAGACTCCCTTCCATTCAGATTAGGATACTTTTCTAAAAGCAACATGACTAACTAGAAAATTTACCTTGATTTTAAATGAAAAATTTGCTTATTATAAATTTTCAAAATACTAAGTGTATGAGGCAAGCTTTGAAAAGAAAGTAGCTTGGGCTTCTTTTTTACTAGTACTTTTTCCTTGGAGTGGTCATTGATCCCAAGAGATAGAGGACTTCATATTGGCTTAGACTTAACATTTATGAGGTGTCTGCAAACTTCAACATGAAGTGGATCTATTAGAAGTTTGTGTTTGACACTGTGCAGGGACTTGTGGACGGATGGATGGGCTCGAAGGGGTGTCTCAAGGATTTTATTTTCTTGCTTTAAAAATTTTATTACTTGGTTACCACAGAAGGAAAGAGAAGCAGAAGGGCAACCCGTGACTTTGTTGACTTGCATCAAGAGGGACCACGAGGAGTTAACTTCCAAGAGACGTCCACACTATCCTCATGTTTCACTTAAATGCTAAAGAATGAGTTTATAATGCCAAGTTCCAACTTTGCAAAACACCGCTCTCCAAGCATTATGCATTTTTTAAAAATGGTTTAATAACATACATTCATGTGCAAACCAGTGCTATAATTGTGGATTCCTTAGAACAATGAGAGACTAAACAAATCCTTATTTTATAAGGCTCACCAGTACTATTTAAGGATATCCCTGTATTACTGCAGAATTTCAAACCAAACACTCTCACGTGTGGTGAGGACCGAGCTGATCCTACCCAGCATGGCTTTTTAGTCATCCCTTTGCAATTAGTCCAAGGCGTGAGTCAGTCAGGATTAGGAAGCCCTCATCTCCCTGGTAGGGACAAAAGGATGGCAAGAACTTCTGTCCCTGAATCCAGCCCAGACAAAACCAGCTGGTGATTTGTGTGCACTGGTTAAACAGCATCATTATTTCCATACATCAGCAAGGAACATGCAGCCTGCACAAACACACACCTTGCTTAAATATTCAGTAACAAACCAGCCAGGAAGGAAAACAGTCAAGGGAACTCAAGCTCCAGTTCTGCATCCAGTTCACCATGAAGGGATTTCAAGTCAAGCATAGCAGTCAGGGAGACTGAGTTTGGTTCTCCCTCTTTTACCACAGTGCCGTTCCAGTAATGTACCTAAACTCACAGGCACTTCACGGGAGAAGACACCACACAAATGAAAAAAAATCAAATCTGACAGGATGTATTTATTTGGTATGCAAGAAGAGCAATTATAGGAAGGAAACAGGTATTGTGGCACTTCACATTCTTGATCAAAAAGGCATTTAAAAAGACTTTATTTCTCTCCAGCTTGTATATTACCCATAACTGCAAAAATTAAATTCACATTTGGAGCACAAAGGCTCCTACTCCTTCCAGTGAGTCACTGTACGTACATTTTCTAGGTCTATTCCACTACAAAACCCAACAACTTCAGAATTAGTTTAGCAATGCTGATTTTGTGCCGTCTGATATTACAGACCAATGCTTCAAGAGACACAAATGAAAAAGCAACACACCATACTGAATTCATTTCTCATTCAGCTTTTATAATCCTGTAAACAAATAATGTAATTTGCACACTTATCACCCACACACTATCTTGAAACTTTTCCCCAAACTGAGTACAGAGAACATAATGTTCCTTGCCAATAGAACTGCTTATACAATGAGGCTATACGAACAGTCCCTGCACCCACGTCACTTCATGTTTTAAGAAACACAAAACAAATGAGCAAAAAAAAAAAAAAAAGAAAAAAAATACCCTACACAGTAGATATCCAAATTGTTAAATATTTGGAAGAAAAAAAAAGTTTTCTTTTCATAAGGCCAGTAATCTTTCACTAAAGTGCACTGGTAGTCTCCATCAAGAGTAAGATGTTTGCAACACCGATTAGACAAATTCACAAATTACAAGAGACCACAGAAGTCTTCATTTATTCGTGGTCAAACCCCATTATAACTTCAGCTATGTGATATATAACCAAAACCACATGTGTTCACAACAGTTCTGCACAGCACCGACCGGTGTTTTAAGGCAGTTCTCACAAAATAACCTTGAACTGTACGATATCACCACTGACGGTCAGAAATAAAAGCTCACAGGATGAAATATCAGTAGGAGTGAAGAGTTAAAGAGATTCCTATTTTAATGTAAGGAAAAATCCTTTCCCACTGCTGTATACCCACAAAACAGATAATTGAAGGTGATGAGAGGAAGTGTTACAGGAGGCAAAAAACACTCCCTCCGACCTGTTCCTCCCCCCTATTTCTTGTGGGGTAAACCCCATTTACTCCAAATGAATCCTTCCTAATTACTGTTTGGTAGGGCAAGTGGGAAAGGCAGATGTACAGCGGTCATCTGAAATACCTTTAGTCATATTTCCCTTACATTCTATTAAAAACACATGGATATTTCTTCCACTCAGCAGCCAACCTAAAGTCAGCTTTTAATACGAACTCCGTTCTCTCTTTAGTTCCCCTTTATGAGGATAGCAGAACAGTTCCTACAGAATTAAAGCCAGATGCTGGCAACTGGGCCATGCACTAATGCATTTCTTAAATCCTAAACATACACATCTCCACCTCCCATGCTATCTCTGGGCAGCTGTATCTAATACACCTGCCACACAAGGTATTAATTGTCATTAGGTATTAGCCGACGTGAGGTATGCCGCAGTTGGGCACCTCCAATTTTGAAAATCTAGCTCTCCATACTTTGAAGCCCAGACACAAGCCCCAGTTAAAGTCAGTCACAAAGAGCAAGTAATATATTTTTAGAATCGAGGAGGAATTTTATTGAACCATTTTAAAACCATGCGCGCAATGGCAAAGTCATCTTTCTCTCTCGCTTGCCGCGTGCGTTAGCAAACGGAGAGAAAAAACAAGCCGGTATGAATAGGGTCAGATTCCTTCCTTTGCTCTCAGATGATGACATCTCATTACTGAGGGAACACAGGGAGGAAGAGTGAGGCATGGATGAGGAAAGAACTCCCAAGAGATGGAAAATGGCCTTGGGTGCTGAGTCATCCTGTCCTTTGACCCGAGCGGCCTAGCCGTGCCTAATGCAGCGCTGCTTGCCCCGGAGAGACCAGGCCACAGAGATGAGAAGTGACGGGGAGAAACATGCCTCTAACAGGCACGGGGGCTCCTGGTCTGGGGCCAGGCCTGCCTTCCACAAACACACAGAAGGTGTAAACAGCTTTTCGCTGGGTACCACTGCTGATGCTCAGAACTCCTTCTCCCCTGCCCTCTCTGATAATGAGAGGCAGACAATGACCCCCTATTGAGCGATTTTGCCAGAAGCTATCACTGAACATTTTCTTCAGTCAAATACCGTGAATCCTATGAATTGAATAGGAATGGAAGAAACCTGATTCTGCAGCAAGGCCTTTAAATAGCCTACAGAAGCGAACAAAGATTTATGGGTCTGATCCAAATCCCTTTGAAGGCAGTGGAAAGACCACAACAGGGTACAGCAGACATTCTGTTCCTGCTGCGGAAACGCACAGAAAAGTTGTCATCCCCTCTTAACTACTTTTCTTTTACAAGGAAATCTCAGGAAAGGAAAATTTGGCCCTAAAAACATAGGAAACAATATAAATTACTGAACAGTTACTTCTATATTCCCCGAGAATTGATTAAAAGATTCTTTAAAAGCTATTGATTGAAAATAACATCCAAGTTTACTTTATCAGATCAATAGGATATTCTTTATGGTTTTTTCAATAAAAAAGAAAAGTTCACAGCCTAAATTCAAGTATTATGATATTATAACACAACTTTAATTAAATCCAATGAGCACATACAGTGCAAAAAAGAATTTGACCTCTTGATCAAATTACACTGCTAGGTGGTTTTAAGATGGTAGTTTCTTGCCTACACATAGCTACTGACTACTAATGGTTGTTTAATGCCAGCTGTTAAATAATCTCATTTATCTACTACTTACGAATATATCCTAAAATCATACTTTCTTACCTTACCATATCCAGTGAATTTATACCTTCATAATGTGCTTAAATAAAGTTCTTAAGATTTCTTCTCAGCTGTTTTTGACTACAGCTTCCACCTATCCCTTGCGCTGGACGGACCCGAGTCCAAACTGAATTTGGGATGTGGTATATTCAAGTTTCACTTCTAACTTGAATACCTATTGGTGATTTTTCCCCTCCTCTCAAAAATATCTTGATTTTTTCCTTGCAGCACTGACAATTGCAGACCTAAAGTTTGCTCCCATCATGAGCTCAGAATAAGATCATCTTCTCCAAAAAGTTTATGAACTAGAACAATAGGATTTCAGAGACAACGGATGGGAGAACATTCATATGTTAAATCAACATTCAGTACCAGTGATTCTGGAATCCGACGATTTTCCTTGAACACATTTCCTATTGTAAAGCTGTACTATTCATATGCCCTGTGTTTCATAAGCAGTAACTTAGCAATTCCCCAAGACCAAGAAGAACAAAGATGCAATAAATTATTTTTTAATTAAGATTTTTCTCTAATACTGAAAGCTGTTTCCTTAATGAAGACTGGATTCTGCTGGCAGCTGTCTACATTGTAATGTTTAAGTTTTACAGGAACAATCACTTTATTCCTTTATTTTCATAAATGCAGAAAAGGTGACGCCGCATTGAGATTGATGCAACTAAACTCAGTTCTTCTAGTGAAATGTCATTCTTTATTATCTTCATTCTAATACTGCTTACAAATCATACCTTGCCTGCACAACTATTTATTTCAGTTTTGCTTTCTGAAAGCTAAATAGGAAAGCACTGTTTTATAATAAAACTGTTTTTGTTGTTTTTAAGCTTCGCTCTACTGCATGAAGAAACAGTTGTAAAAGCAGAGATTTCAAAGGAAAAAATACAAATTTCCTTGGCTACGATGTTGTTTACTAACAGATGAATGTAGAAAATAAAAAATTTAGCATTTGTTCCTAGTTTCTTTCTTAGCAATGAAGGCCACATTTTGCATGGGCTACTTGTGTGGCATCTCACTCCATAGGCACTTCTATGGAAACCACTGGGTTTCTATGTTTGGCTCAAATGTGACTTACCACCCAAAATGAGCACAGAGGCCCTTAGTGGTTATGAATACCCAACCGTCTGCTGCTTCTTTACTCAAAAAGGAATCAAGTTTTTCCAAACTGTTGCACTGGTTCTACGGAAAGCTATGCAGCCGCTGCCAAAACATCTCCTCCTCTGCATGCCTGAAGGCTGCTCTTGGTGATGCTGGCACTGGCAGCAACATCAAGCAGGTGAACCCTGGCCCACACCTGTTTGCAATACCTGTGCTCTGAAACATGTCCTAAGGAAGGAAGGTATTTTGTTGAGAGCTCTGCAAATGTTTAGAGCTTTGCCTGCTTTGCTTTTACAAGAGTTGTAGTACTTGCAGAAATGCATACACAGCTGCATATTTTAGCAGTTTTAATATTCATGATGTATTGTGTTGGAATGGAAATCAGACAGCCAATTTCCACTGAGGTTTGAACAGGAGTTGGATACCATACTCTTTCAAGAGCCCATAAGGGAAGGGGGGGGGTAAAATATTCACAACCTAGCCTTGTGTTTTTCATGAGTATCACTGGCAATCAGTGAGGGGAGAAAACAGTCAGGAAATATTTAATGGGACAAGGCCTTTCTCTCCATCAGTTAAAGAAGAATCCTGTGTTAGAATTGTCTTTTTTTAAACCAGGCCTACAAAACGTATCACCTTTTGAACCTCAAACTCTTACTCTTGTGATGATTCAACCATCTTAGTGAGATTCCACCATGCTGAGGACAGTACTTATAACCTTCCCCACCCTGCTCTGTTGCGCCTATTCATAGAGTACCTTTGCACTGAAGTCAGGATAGAGATTTAAGATTGATTAAAGCTAAGTTAAAAAGTGGAAAGAATACTACCCTAGCATGGGAAAAGGCAATTGTGCTACTGTGCTACACCATTTACCCAAGAGCATCAAGCTCACAGAGGAAAACTATGGCTTACACCAGACAGAGATCCAGTACACTGCAGCACAGGCATTGTTCAAACTGCAACCCCTTCAAATCTAAAGGCAACATCAAACCTTTAAATACTGTGCTGAGCATACCTCTCTCATGCACAAATAGTTCATTTAGTACCTACCAAATTCTGAACAGCAAAGGCAGAGATTAAAAATAAGCACTCTTGTGTAACAGAAAATAATGTATTATTGTATTATTAGAGCCCTGGAAAGAAAAATGATCTTGGGAAAAATTGCTTTTACAGATTAAAAGAAAAAAACAAAACTACAAATCTGAACTTATATGTAGTCCTGTTCCTATATTTAGAAAATAAAATGGCAAACAGGAAGTTTGGTACCTTATTTATAACTAAATCTTGGTAATAAAGAAGAAAAAGGCACATCACAGATTCTAGACATAAAGACAGCTTTCATCTCTACTTGACAATCAACGCATGTGTATGTGCAGGGATACAAGCGAAACATTCAGTGTCTTGCATGAAACCAGAATTAAATTATGTTAAATGGTTTATAACCAAATGATTAAACAGGGTTCTCTACTTCTTGCTCATTACCTACACACAGAAACACACTGATTTCCAAGTACAAACTAGGGGAAAACTCATAAGCAACTTCTAAAATAACACATTGTCAATACAAGAAATGCAGAGGATGCATTCTCAGTAATACAGACTATGTAATTTTCTGACTCTCTCATCTCTGATCTGTTTCTCTTTAGCAAAGTAGTGCTTGTGGATCTCCTCATTCAAAAAAAAAAAAAAAAAAAAAGGATTTTAAAGTATGAGCAGTTACATTTTTTCCTGTTAATCATGATTCTCGGTAAAGATTCATTTTAAAGCAAATTTCCACCTCTTCCTCTGAGATGCATTCCTGAGAATATAAATATACAAAATGAGACAGGTTGTGTATCTTTTTCTCTCAATAAGCACCAGTATAGAGAAGACTTTTATACGCACAGCCACAGAACCAATAACAGATTAATGACAAGGAAGAGCAACGTGGGTGACTTTCTGTATTGATAACACTGAGGCCATTTGGCAAACATCACTCCAGGCAAAGCGACTGTTCTGATTTCAGAGCCTAGAAGTCTGGTGGGACTACGTTTTAAAGTATAGTGGAAGAAAGATCATTCCTTAAATTTACTTTGGGGGGGAAAAAATCATGATTTAGTTGAGAGGACTACTACTCTAATTCCAAAGTACAGTATTATTTAGAGCCTGTAAATATATCTAATTTGATGGAAAGAGTATTATATTATTTATTTTTGCAGGTATTTGACCTGGGCAGTAACACATGAATCGTGCTGAATTTTCAGAATCATATTCAATTACCTTGTAGGACTAAGAAAGAACAGATCCTCCTTCCTTGGACAGCACTCTCCATAAAAACACAAGCCCCCCCCGGAGGAATTCATTTAACATGGTCTTTAAACAATGCATTTTGTCTAAGCCATTACTGTATGTCTACTTTTTCTGCATCTGTGAGAATAATAATGATTTCATTCAAGTATCCATTTCAACTCATCTGGTCCTGGATTTCATTGCAGCAGACCAGCTCTGCAAGCTCAACACATCATAACCAGGGATATGTCATCCAGATAGAAACTTCATCTCTAAACGAGAATCAACATCACAACGCAGTTCTTTAGGAAGTCTGATGAAACCAGATGAGTTACAGCCCAGTATTGAAAAATGAATCGCAATCTGAGGAGAGGCCACAGGGTACATTACTAGTCTCTCAAGGTGCAAAGTGGTCAGCTACAAAACTGTCTTTGAGTGAAAGAAGAGAAAAAAATAATAAAGAGGAGAAAGATTTAGGGGTTAAGCCCCCACTGTGCTGAGTTCTCCTGCTATTAGGTGATGCTGAGAGATAAAATAATCTATGTACCATCCTGTTTACCCAGGAAATCAGCATCACATTTGGTGCAAGCTGGGCACTCACAGAAAAATCATTGTTCTAAGATCTCAGTGAATCACTAACTTCAAGTGTATGGGTGGTTTGCTCTCTAATTTTGAGCATATGCAAGCACATCTCCTCTCAGGATCAGAAATGAAGATCACACTGACCACAAAGTTATGTTCTATATTCAGTCCAGATAGCAGAGAAAGCATAAAGATTACCTTCATCACAGCTAAGCTATCTTCCAATGTGAAATGGGGAAAAAGTACAGGAACTAATGGATATCTTTTTGCTTTGCTGAAAAAAAGAAAATTGTGCGAGAAGGGCTTTCCCAAAGTCTGCAAAAAAGAGTGGCTTGTTTTGCTTCGTTTGATTTGTGTTTTTGTTTTTGATTGAGGCAACAGTTCTTTTTCTTTATGGTGATTTTCGTCTTCGGTTAACATTCATCTGAGCTGAAACTTGCTCTTGACAGCATTAATCCCCCTGTGCCCATGGTTTTCACAAATCCAGTATAATCCAGGAACTACATTACTGCATATATTTCCTTCAGCTCTGTCTCTGGATAGAGCTCAAATAAGGGGGGGGGGGGGGGAAAGAGTCCAGGAAGAAGTAAAAGTGAATATGGTTCTGTTTCCCAACTACATTAGCTTTACCTTGGAAAGCATTCAAATGGTATCACCCAAAGGCTGAAAACAAAGCTGCAATTCATACTCAAACTAAAAAGGAAATACGAAGATGCACCTGCTTTTGAAACTTACCTACATGCACCCCAGACAGAGCTTTACTCTGCATGTTCCCCAGTTGTGTGGGCTTTAAAGGTGGATGTTGAATGAGTTGCTCTTCTCCAACCTCAGGTAGCTGAAAAACAGCTTCATTCATGTCCACGCACGTCCACAGATCACAGTGAGGGAACAGATCTACACTTCTGATTCTTGCTTATTTGCAGAGTATAGCTTTACTGGACAAAAATTTCATTTTGATAGAAGTTACAGGCGGCCAATGCTCCAGGAAATTTAAGAGACGGTCAGCAAAAGTAGGAGGGATAAAAAAAAAAAAACTCAATTTCAAAGAAGCAAGACTTCTCACACCACCTTTATTTCCTTCCATGTAAAACAGAATTTAAAGTGATTTTCTTGCTAAGACTAACTTAGTTTTCCCCCAAAGCTCTCATGTATATCACTTTACAGGTGAGAAACCTCACACTACCCTACCAAGCTCCACAGCAAAGAGTAGAGTGAAGAGGAGGACGATGACACTTACCTTCATCTTCAGCGCATCTCAACTCTCTTAGAAGTCATTAAGAGCAAGAGGTGCCACTAACCCCAAGAAGCAGCAGAATTAAATAACGGTCTCCTTGGGATACAAATGCTGTCCCGTGATACAACTAGGAATGAGACACAAATATGGTCTTGCTAGCCCAAAACCTACAGTTTGAAGTGTCTCTAATAATAAATTCAGAAGCACAAAGGCTGTTTTCAGCCACGGAGCAGCTCAGCACAGAGCATTCACAGTTGCTGTTGTCTAAAATTCCTTCTTTCACCTTACCTGATCAGGTTGAAGCAGCACTTTAGGCAGAGAACATGATACAAAAGAGAAAAACATGGCTCACAGGAACACCAGTTATTCAAGAAAAATGAGCTTATGAATGTGATGTTTGATAAGTAAGATTTTCCTCCAATTAATAGTCTATTTCTTTCTCACCAGAAATGTAATAGTACTAAAGCATTAGCCATCTCAAGGCAAATGCACACTAACACAGCGTAGCAACAGCAGTACTAATAAAGAAGATATCGAGGAAAAAAAGTCACTGGTGGTAAGAAAGTTACTGAGCATTAAAAGAATAGCCAATATAAAACTAAATTGGTTCTCTATCTTATTTCTGTTGGGGAAAAAAATAAAATCAAAAGCTGGATTCATTTTTCACTGGATCATTATTATGCTCCTCTGGAAATTGTCTGCAGTGACTTTCATTCCAGGAAATAATATAAATCTAGTATTAGAGCCGGACTTGGGAGTCACATGCACTTTAAAACCACAAATTTAATTGGGTTCTTGGATCAAAGAGTTATATCCAGGTTGCATTTGCCATTCTTTCAGCCTCCACTTGTCCTTTCCAAATCAGAATTGCTAATAGAAACTTTTACAAGTCTATAATAGTGAAAGCTCTCACGTATAGATAATGGGCTGGATTGTGTCTGGTTCTGTAAAGGTGTGCGAAGTGGGAAAGATCACAAAGAGCCCACAATACACTTTTTTTTTTTTTTGCAGGGCCAGCCAGGATTCACAGCCTTCCAATTTATGGAGTGTAGGCCAGTGCTAGACTCTCAAAAGCACTTGAGGAAGGTTATGGCTTGTTACTCGTGTAGCAATCAACTTGCCTTGCACAATGGGATAAGGATGGGCAGGTTTCACCTTCTAAAGAGAGAGGCATTAATGGCCTGGGTTTTTTGTGAAGCAACTGAAAGCTTTCCTTCTGCTCAAGCCATAATGGTCTCCAGATCTTCCAAACTGTAGTAATCTCACCCTTACTTTCAAGAACCTCGAAAATTCTTATCTTTGAGTTTTGACCAAGCCAAGGATGCTCATGTTGGTTTTGAAGAGAAGGCAGATTGAAACTCAGTACTCATTACGTGCTGCTCTTGGAGAACGGTGCTCCTCAGCTCTGATTGCACCCTACAGAGCTCAAAACTACATCTCTTTGTGTGCGAAGAGGATGTTAAGCTAAGCCTAGCTATTCTCAGAGAGGAGCTAGAATGTGGAATTGGACTTGCAGTAGCAGCCTGACAGTAATAGTTTTAGAAAAAAACACATTAGTGACAGTAACATGTTTAAGCTCTGGGTCATATTAGTGACACTCCATAGTGCTGATAAAATCATAATGGCAAACTGTAGTTAGAAGACCAATACTTTATGTAGTAAATGTTCTTTCTCTGCTGTAGAATAGGCACTTAACTTTTATCACCTCGAGAAAAAATATAAAATAAAAGGAGAACAATCTGGGTACCCTCCTCAGCAAAATGGGGGTAGGGGACAAAATATCAGTGCCTGTACTTTCAACATCCTTCACCAACAAAGAATGTTTTCCAATCCGCTCAGGAAGTGCGCCCATTTATAAACATGAGTATCAAAGCCTTCTATTCTTTAACAAAAGATGTCTCCAATTAAAGCATTAAATCTTTCCTTAATCAAGGGAGCAAGAGAGGTTGAACATCTGAGCAGAATCATTTTGCTATTGAGATTTATCGTCATTTTTACTACAACAGTGAGTAGTGGCATAAAATGGACGAGAGCTCCTTCAAGCAACACGCTGCATGGAGGACACACACACAATGGGAAGCTTGACTTTATACACCCTGGGACACCAGCCCTTCTTACCTAGTACATGGGTACTCCTGACCTATTACAATTGCAAAGTTAGTATAAAACACTTTTGTGGCAATGCTTCGGGATAGTTCAATTTAACCTGCTTTAATTTACATCCACAATGAAATTAAACCATTCACAGTCAGCTACCAAATTTCAGCTGAGAGCCAGAACTTCCAGCAGTGCAGAGATAAGTCCTTGAAATGTGTTACCTTGCTCGCAACTGTGCAAACACGTCCTAAGAAAGTCCTCAACTGACAGAACTGACAACTGAAACAGCAATATGGATAAAGGATGCGTGCCAGGAAAAGACGGGAGAGTCAAACAGATGAAACAACTTGTCCCAGTTTGAACAGCACACTAACGGCAGAGCCCAGAATAATGGATTTCCTTTCAGGCCAATACTCTACCTTATGGACTTTGCTACTTCTAAAAATTCTGTCTTTGACAAGAACTGGAAGTAGATACTAAGAGAAGAGAATAAGAACAGAGGAAACAGAGATACTATCCTCCAGCACACTCCTAGCCTTCACTAATTTGAGGGTCTGGCACATCACAGACAGCCTTTTGGAGGCCATTTCTCCAAGTTTAGCATCCTTTGAGTAATTTCATTGCACACACATCCCTTTCTCATTTTCAATCCAGGTGAACTCCTAGCATCCCTAATACCCTGTGGCAAAACCAGGCTTCCCCTTCACACCCACCCTCAAAAACAGTGCTCAAACTCCCATCTGTTAAGAGTTAAATGCTAGTGCTCAACCAATGGAGCTATCCAAGCAGACCCACCTTCGAGGCTCCAAGTAGTCTTAAGATTTTACCTCCATTCACTTAGTCAAATGTTGTGTGTTTTTTTTTTTCAGCAATTACCACATTCTTCTGATTTTCAACCATCCCCGCTTTCCCCTTCCACCAAGTATTCACCCAGCACAATCGAAAGCGATGCTAACTAACATAAGCCACAAATGCAAAATGAGTAGGGAAGAAAGTTGTCTTTGCAAAAGGAATATTGCTTGGGGTAGGAAGCAAGCCATCCATCTCTGCACCTGTTGCCTCTCTGTGGCAGGACTCTAGGCGTATGAGAAAACAGACATCACATCGTTACAACAGGCAGAGATGAGTAACAGCATCGTATCTATGAAAGTCAGGTAGAGCCGTGAATTCATTGAGTGTTTGAAGGAAAACTTCATGTCATTTTTGGTAACCATGTGGTATTTCCATCACCAGAAATGAGAATAACATGCAATTACCATCCAGGCTACCAGTTCGTCCCACAGTAACTTCGCAAACCACTTCTCTGACCAATATGCATCAAACATTCCTATGAGGGCAGGATTCCCAGATCGGTTTATCAGAACAGCTGTCTACACTAAGCTTTCATGCCTATGGTTACAAGAATGTGCCATGGCTAATCTGGATCTGGGTGGGATTAACTCCCTCCAGCTGCCGGTGCTGAGATTTCTGGCTCTGTTTAATTTGGCAAAGAACTGCACAGGAAGCTGGACAACTCAGTCACTATAGTGAAGCTTCTGACATTTTTGTCCCCACACCCTAGAGAACCCAAACACAACTCCTGCCAGAAATCAGCAAACTACTCAGTTTACCCAAAGAGGCGTGTAAACTCAGGTTGTAGTTCTGTTACCAATTTAAGCTGCCCACAGCGTGAGCCATCTGACAGGGGAGTCCTGCCCTCACTACGTCCCTTGGCTGGAGGTCCCCACTGCCTTTTGGGTGCCAGCGCCTGCTTGGCTTCGTGCTGAGCTGGATCCGGGAGCCCAGCAACAAAGAGAAGGAGGGAAAGGGAAAAATCAAACAACCACATTAGCTTTCAGCCTGACCTACTCCCTGATCCACCTGGTAGTCACACAAAAGCAAGTGTCTACACTGTGAAAGGAGCAGCTGCCAGCAAGGACAGAATCACCTCTAGCACTAGGACTGAATTAAATAATCATGAAATGTTAGCGTGGTAGGACTGTGCTGGTTTTCTACAGAGCTTGGTGGTGCCGCAGCGAAGGCGGGAAGTGGATCTGTTTGTCTGCAGTTCTGCGTAGATCATGATCCCGGCACGACTCTGGACAGCCACTTCTTAAGATGATTTAAATATCTATAAACATTGCCCATTCAAGATTAAACAAATTAGTTGGTCTGACAGGGCACATTTGCTAATTACTTCACCAATCTTTGGATAGTTTATCTAAGACATTAAGCCTGCCTCAGCTTTTTTAACAGAGAACATACTTCAGGAGCGGCGTGCCGTTCGGATGCAGGCCCAACACCATGGCAACAACTGCAAACTTCACAAGCTGTCATCCTCACCCCACCACCAAGAGAGAAGGCCTACCTGGCACCCCTCGTGCTCAGCCTCTGGACAAATGCAATGGTCTACGTGAAGATGAGACAAAAAGGAACCTTTTCTCCACAAGCCTTAGTTTTTCTAGATGAATGTTAGGTAAGATTATCAGGGGGGGATGGGAGGCTTGCACTGCCCACATCTGATCCGTGTTTAGGAAGTTTAGGTTGATGGGGATGCCTATCTGGTGCATATTTGCAGCCCATCAGTGCTATAAAGCACCTCCTGTGGGTCAATTGGTGCCACCCCAGCCCGAAGAAGGCTGTTGCGTGGAGATCTTAAGCTCTGCCTTCCTCCTAGATGGAAGCACAGACCCTCTGCACTGCACAACCCAGTAGAAGATCAAATCCAGGAATCAAACTTGGATATCTCACTCACAGGATCACTACGGCTGGCAGAAACATCGATTTTAATCAAAATCAAATAAAAAGTGAACTGGGAAACCTTCAGAGAGCTGCCAAGAGCAAAATACATACAGCTTTGCTTTAAAAAAACAACAACAACATCTCACAGCCACATCTGCACTAAAATCCATTTGTCATTGGTCACATTAGGCATCCCACTTGACTTACTCCATTGGCACACGGCTGCAACTTTTTTTTTTTTTTTTTTTTTTTTTTTTTTAAAAAAACAGTACCACCCAAGAGGATTCACTTAAATTTGTGCATCTCTGTGCTATGAAGACCAACTACACCTGCTCAGGCCTGCAGAGAGAAGGAATCTTGTCCTTTTTTCTACTGATTGATCCCTTCCCGTTACTAGGATTCTTGACCCAATGTCCTCACCAAAGAGTGATCACACCTATAGACATATATTTTCAAGCATTTACTGCCTCCAGCATGCTTCCATTTATGGCTTTGATTTCTTCAAGAATTCCTCACCAGGAAGCTTGGCAAAGGAGTACCTGAGACATGCCAATTTTTTTCCCCACACACACCCCCTCCAAACTGTCCACAATGGGTCATATATGATGTCTATTAACTAAAGCCTTTTGAGAATCAAGGTAACCCATAAAATACTATAGACTTTGCTGTAAGTAGACTTAAGAATAAACACAGGTTTAAGAGTGTTTAGATGACAAAGAACCACAATGCCCATATTTAAATACTACAACATACTTTTTTAGGCCTGCCAATAGCACATTTTTCTCTGTTATCCCTTCCTTTTCATCTAAAGCATCCTTCTGTACATAGAACAGTTTTCCAGCTCCTTTGCAGTTAATGGATTCCACTAGGCAAAAATAACTGAAAAAGTACAACAAAGTATGAAAAGAACCACAAGATGATGTAGTGGCAACCCAGACTCACCTTTAAAACTGGTCTTTTCATTTTAGGTAACGAGTTTCATCCTTGTTATAGAAACAGGGACAATTACGTTCGCCTATCTTTAAGGAGGGTGGCTGAAAATCATTAGCAACACCTGCATCTGCAAATCATTTTGTAATGCTCTGAATGAAAGATGATAATAAATTGCACTGACATTTATGGAACATTTGCAATTTCATCATTCAAGACACAGGGATTCTAGAGGAGAAGCATGATAGAAAATCTTATATGATAGGAAATAATATGGGTAGTTTGCATTTATATAGCTCCCACCACCTGAGAATATTAAAAAAAAAGACATCAACTGCAAATTTGAACATTTTTCATGAGATTCTACCGGCTTCTTACTGATCTCAGATCAGAAAAGGAAAACACCAAATAGTGACTTTTGCTTCAGTTCATACAGCAGGGTAAGAGACAGGAGAAATCATTCAGGAATTCCTCACTCTGCTCACCCCGGGACTTCTTAAACGCTGAAGTGCCAACACCAGAAAAATTCTCTAAAAAATAATGAGGTAGCACAGAAATATTTATCAACCTTGCAATCTGGGGTAGGACTTAGCATTTTAGCAATATACTCTGAACACAGAGATAAAGTAAGTTACATAGCACATACGTAATTTATTCCTAAAGCAAGTTCTACTGTAACTTAATTGACATACAAATACAATTTTTCTTCTACTCAATGCTAAAAGGAAAACTCTATTCTGTTTCCTAATGAACTACAGTTTAAGTTTCCTTTGTTTGAGCTCTCCAAGAATGGAACTGTTACCAGTTTATTTCTTAATTTTTTCTTTCAACCATACTTGTTGCAGGAATTTTGGGGAGTACAAAAAGCATAAATTGAAAAACTTCCTAAAACCATTTGGACTTAATTGTTTTCAACACAACAGTTTATATTTCAGCATTACCACATTGTCTAGCCCCCGCCTAATTCTCCCCAAGACTCAGAACATTGTTAGCTGGGGAGAAAAGAAGAATCCAGGTGGCTTATGAATAATTACCGCTTTTTACAGTACTTCTCTATACACATTTCTACTAACACACTGTTCTAAATTTAATGAGATTCGAAATACTCTGAACATAAAGAGAAGTATTTACACTGAGCAGCATTTTCTGACTTGGCTGATTTACTGTCGGTAGAAAGAACTCATTAGCTGTCAGGCCAGTTGTTGAAAAGACCATAATGCCAATGCATGAAGTTGACATAATGAAAATAAAGGAAAGAATCTGGGCCAAATTCAGAAGCAATCTGTAAGGTAATGTAATTTATACCCACTTATGCTTGCTCAGATTCCCTTAGAACTTGTTCTACCCAATCTATTGATGTATGAGGGGCTCTAAATTGATGCAATTTATATGCCAAAGAGTCAGAAAAGCTATAAGGCCCCAAAGTCGAGGGCACTTAAAGTCATGCTTCCCAACATATTGTTCTCTTAGTTAATCCGTCTTGAATCCTCCCTCCTTTTACCTGTTCAGCCTGTGATTAATGCCATTGGGAACCCTTGAGATGCAGTGGGCCAAGCAAGAGGCATGGTATAGGTAAAGTGATCATGACTCCAAGGAAATCAAAGGTGATGTAACACAGAAGCTAGGATGCCAGGTGTCTGTCTGTCTCTCTCTCACACACACAAAATCTACTCTCCCCATCACTTAGATTCAATTTGGGATTTGGCTCTGCATGTCCTCCATTACCACCAGCAATTGAATTTGTTACTCAAACAATGCAAGCAGCCGCAGCTCAGAGACCCTCATTTTAAGGCCAGTCAGGATATTATGATGATGCAGTTTGACCTTCTGCATAACAGAAGCCATTGAATATCACACGGTAACTCCTAGATTGAATGCAGTAAGTTGAGGCTAAATGAGAAAGACACCCAATGTGTCTTTACACAATTTAAAAACTCCAAGTGATACGGGAGCCTACTGCATCCCTCAGCAATCTGTTCCAGCGGTAAATTACAATTACTTTCCAAAACATGCACCATGTTGCAACTTGAATATTACCGGCTCCAAGTTTCAGCCACTGGCTATTTCGTTGTTCTGCCAGGCAGGATAACTTACTTTCTGTATTTCTTATAGAGGGCACATCAGATTGCCTTTCAGCCTTCAGTTTAGTGTCTCACATTTTCTAGATACAAAATCACAGAGATGTCAAGAGAACACAAACATTGTAACCAACATAGTTTTAGAATGAGTTGAGCTTGCACTGAAAAATATTTATATTCACTATCCCGATAAAAGCCTTTTCATTTGCGAGAGGAAACAGGACAGCTGGAATCTGGTGACCACAGCTTCCTCCTTTAGTTTCTGAACACTCCAGGATACTATCAGTTAAAGTGTTTACTTCAGTCTCTCCACTGGGCTATCTGACTGTACCAGGAAGAAGGGAAAGAAAGCCAGGGTTGTGAGCAGCTTTACTGTTAAGCCACTGTTCTTCAATCCCTTCCAAAGGTCTCTGAACAAAAGCTCTTCCACTCTGAGTACACACTCCATCACGGGGAAAAATGTTAGGTGCATCCCAAGAATTCTGATTTTGTCGCTACCTGTTAATATACAGGGGTATGTGGTCAGCATTAGCACTGGTGGCAGTGATAGACAGTCATATTTTCTGGTTTCCTGGTGAACTACAAAATACTGTGTAATAAAAAATCCTCATGCCTCAAGGGAAATCTCATTTCAAATTCCCTTACAACTTGAGGAGTTGAAGAAACACTTCAGAAACACACAAAGGGATGCTTCGGAGCAGCGCTCCGGTTTCTACTGACCAGTAAATGGGGTTACCCAGAACGGAATGTTTTTAATGTGTTTGTTTGTTTTTCTTGTTTCTAAGCCATACAAGAATATTCATCAGACAGTACAATATGCCACTGTTGTTTCCGATTTCAGAGGTCGGCACACTAATCTGTTCTGCACAGGAACCCTTTATACGTGCTGCCTGTCCCCAGCAGAGAGATGTTCATGGTTTACACCCTAACTGAACAAAACTAGCCTGATTTCTCTTTTGGGCAGAAATTTAACGACTTGATGGGATGCTGGCTCCCAGTAAAGCCAATGTTCCTCTGTTCCCTGTCCACGGGTGCATAAGACAGAGCCGCAAGGAAGTTCACTGCAGTCAACCACAAAGAGCAGCCAGAGTCCAACACCGGCTCAGTGCTTCCTATCAGTTAATGCCTTTCATCCCATGGCCTCCTTCACCTCTAGACTTGGCCTCCGTCTGTATTTACTCCTTCCCAGAATAAAGTCCTTGCTTCACCCACCCACTTGGTAACTGTCATTCAGCCAGTCGGACTGTGACTCATCCACTTGAAAACCCTGCTGACTCACAGTCCTCAAAAAAGAAACTTGCAAAGGGAAGGTACCGAGATGCGGGCAGGCAATTCAAGCCAGGGAGGAATTCATCTAAGTTGACCCAGTATCTCTACTAGTGAGAGACAAGAAGGAGTCGTTTGCAAATCGTTATCATTTTAAAACCTAATTAGCTCACAGTTATTTATAACTGAGGTATACTTCAATGGCCTGAATTCCAAAAATATCATGTACCCAGTAGCACCCACCAATCGTAACGGGTACTAAACTGTAAAAAGTAAGGTACGACTACACAGCTAGTTCTTGAAACAAGAACATATGACTTGACTTCTTGAACCTGCTGGTAGAAACTGACTTAAACATGTGATAATACATGTTTAACACCTTTGAAGATTATGTGAAGTTAAAACAGCAGCTGTAGGAGGGAAAAAAAAAAAGGATATTGTAAAAAAAGAATAGGTAAAGACATTTCAGATGGAGCTGTCACCACTACACTGACTGTGCTTCTTCGCCTTCATATATTCTGTTCAGAACAAAGTGTCTTTATGGGGTAAGGGCAACAGGTACTCCTTGAAATATATTATAAAAAAAAAAAAAAAAAGAATTAAAGAAAATATTGTCTCCTCTCTCTTTCCACACACAAACTGGATAAGATACCTGAAGAAGTAGCAGAACCTCTTTGGAGGGCGAAGGCTTCTGTAGCTTCCTCAGCCATGCCTCTCTCCATGAGGTAGGAACTCTTTGTCTCTCATCAGGACACATAAACCACTGGCTGGGAAGTGTCTGGTAGAGATACTGTAAATACACTTGATTTCACCTCGGAGGGAAGGAGGATGGTCTGGATGACTTCTTGAGGTTTCTTCTTACACTGCATCCCTTCTAGAAATATATTGGCAGCCCATCAAGGAAATAAATAAATAAAAACCTCACTGTAAGATTATCTTCCCTACTCTCCCCTTTTCTACAGAAATCTAGCAAAATTCCTCCTTCTCCACAAATTGCCCACTAAATGCACAAACTAGTTCAAATCCTTGCCTTAATTATTCAGTGGTTTACCTAGAATTCTCTCTGGATATCACCAGCACTGGTCAAGTTCCCAGCAAAATCTATATTCACTGTGACACTACTGGGATGCACTCTAAGCATTGGCAGCAGGAAATGCTTACACCTGGAGCTCACAGCCATGTGAGATTGAGAAACCAACAGTAAATAGAGGACTACAGGACTGTTTATCTTCCAAAATAACCCCGGGAGTCAACGCTACAACTTGAGTTTCTTCAAAAATTTCTTACTGCTCACATCCAAGAGAGACACCTACGCATATAAACTAAGTATAAACTAATCAAGGTATTTCTCTGACAGACTGGAAAGAAAGAGAAAACAATGATGTTATTTTTATTTCTCTTTGAAATTATTTGGGAAAAGCTAAGTACTTTATTTAAACAGGCAGATTACATAGCTGGATAGATAGATTAGCCACACAAGATTAATACTGAAATGGTTCAGAATTGAATATCCAAACCAGTTAGTAAATCTCCTCACTGTAATCGTGCTACTTTTAAGAATTTATTCCTATCTACTAATTTAAACATTTACTTGAATCATTTTAAAAGATAAAATACTGCATCTAACAGTTCTCATGAGCTGATACAGAACTGGTATCCATCACCTGTAAAAATGTAAATACAATTTGAACGCTTTTCAAACAATCTAGATAACACTGAACAAAAAAGAAAACCTCTGTAACATCAGATGTTTGATAGCTTGTCCTTTATCTGCTTGATGTGACATTTAGGAAAACACATTTTAAGAAGTCGGTGATGTATTCGAACTGTAACAATGGTGTTTCTCGTGCCATGAACCTCAGTAAAATCATGGAATGACAGACTTTTAATAATGTCCCCCGAAACAATAATTTAAAAGACTATTTTACAAGCATAATGCAAAATTAAATAAAACTAGCACCCAAAAGATTTTTTCACTCCATAGAGAAAGATGTGGTACAGCCTGCAGAGTTCACGGGGGACTTCAGAGTTGCTATCAATCTTTATACAGAAAGCATTCAGATACAGCAGTGATGGGCAGCAGTATAAAACCCTGAGAGAGAGAAAAATAGATAAAATGCCCTCAGGAACAAGTTTCTTTCCAGGAAAGCTTACTAAACCAAGGCTTAAATTGAAACAGTATTATTTTTCTATGTAGCGGCAGTTTTTCATCTCTTAACTCTCTATTGTTTGTAATACACTCACAAAATGAAATTTCTTTCCTAAAGGCCAAATTCTGCCAGTCCTCTTCCTGCTGAATAATTCCTCGTTGCGTATGCAGCACTGCAGCAGCTACTCACAGGGTACCGGTCCTGCCACGAGCACGCCAGGACAGGGCCCAAAGGGAGCAAGTGCACCCTCCCAGTTATCAGTCTCCCCACATTAGGGCACTGTTTGGCCCAATAAATCACTTCTACTACCAACAGTGAAAAGTAACAGTAATACACCTAAACAAATCAGGCACTGTTTTTTCCTCCCCAAAAGGAAAGACATCTGCTTTGGATATTCCCCATCATTAATGTTGTAAGCAAGCAAGAGATAGAGCAGCACTCAGCAGCAAAGCAAAAACTCAGGATTTCAAAGCACGTCTAATTAAAAATAGCGAAAGATCATCAGTTGAATGTAAACTACAAATAACTCAGCCTCTACCTCAAGAACTGTAGCCTACAGAATAAAGAAGCACTAGCACACTCACTCACCAGCTGTTCAGAAGACCTGATTCCCTTTGCTTCCTCTGCAAAGGATGTTCACACTGAGATACAGCTAAAGGCTTAAAGAGGGAAAAAGGGAAAGCCTGATCCATCACATTAAACAGGGGACAATTGGGTGGCTGGGTGAAGAGCTACAAAACATCAGAGCGGTGCAAGGTGCAAGGGGATGCTCCTCCAGGCTCCTGGGATAGAGCACCCTCTTGCATTTCCAGGCTGCCCTCTCTGAGGCTTTCCAGCCAAGGCAAGACACCTCCTGCCTTTCTGTCTCTGCAAACACTTCCTATTCCACCAACCACACTGCCATGACTAGAGGTCTGGAAATAACTCCAGAGAGGTAGAAATTGCACCTCCCGTGGCCATTAGAAATGGAGAAGAGCTGAAACAGTGCTCACCGCTTTCTCTTCAATTTCCCAGCCCTATCTGAATGGCAGGGGAAGCAAAAGGATGTGTAGAAAAAATGAGTGGGCATCAGCTATTTGGCAGCACCCTGCTCATTTCTTCCTGCATAGGCAAAACCAGCAGTCTAAGATGTGTGCATTGGGAGCCCTGGTGAGGCTGGCAGATACATCACAAGCTTTTTAGAAAATAGAGACAAACAAAAGAATGCAGAAGGCTTTGACTTTTGAACCTTTTAGATATATCTGGGTTAGATTTACAAATTTCTCCTTTTAATCTAGAAAGGCATCTCAAGAGAGATAAAAAAGGGCACACCTATGAACAAATATTGAAAATTTAGATCCTTTTAAACTAATATACCCCTAGAAATACTAAATTCCTGCCACTCAAACTGTGAGAATTGGTACCAGACCAAAGAAGTATTTTTAAAAATGCATGTTTCAAAAATAAATCCCACTTAACTACTAGAGAAGCTTCTGTCACATCTTCCCTCATCTAAGGAAATAATCATGTATTTTCTGGCAGCCCTAGCATCCCAAATACTACATGATTTTTAGAAGTAAAAAAGCTGTATGGGAAGAAACGATGTCCATCCCTGTTATTTTAACTAAGTTGCCAAAGACAAACAATAAAGATAATTAAATCACTAACATTATCCTGGTAACAGTACAAAGCGTTACCTGTAGAAGATGGAAGTATTTGCTTTTGAAAATACATTATCTCAGTGCTGTTTCCCCTAAGAAAAATACAGTAAAAGTGAGAGAAGATTTCCCTGTCAGCTTGTAACTGCTATAAAAAAAAAAAAAAAAAAAAAAAAAAAAAAAAGTAACATTTAAGCCCTAAGGAGCTCCTGGTCTTTAAAACTGCGAAGTACATGCAGTTCTAGTTGAAACTAATAGGAGCTGCAGGTGACCAGCACTTCTGACTCGGAGGCCCCATGCACTGTACGGAGCACCATCCCTTTGAAATTTCAGGCTAACATTTATCAGCAGCCAATTTGCTGAAGTGTAAACCCTTTCCCCCCCAGTATTTACTTTTTAAAAGCACCAAAGAGCGGTGGGAGATGCAGCTCCCCTGCAACGCCGCAGCTCCAGGGAAACAGGAGGTGAGCATGAGAAAACAGCTGCTGTGAGCCTGACCGAACGCGAGCCCCCAGCCATCGTACATCACGATATTTCCAGAGCTCTCGGCCGTTGGGAACAGGCTTGCTGTCTCACTGACCTCAGCCGCTTTGCTCTTCTGTCCAGCTCCATTTTGTCCCCTGTGAAGCCAGCCAGCAAGAGCGGTGCAGGCTGTATTTTTGAAATGCCAGCATACAGACACCGGGACCTCCAGAGAACCGCGCTGCTGTTTCCCTCACCCTGCTGCCAACACCTGAAATCTGCCAGACAGCAGAGCATGGCAGGCTGGCCACCGAACAGCAGCGATGGAAGGATCAAAGACCCGAGGAAGCCTGGGGAAGAGGCATAAAGGTAGTTTTGAACTAAAGGTGTGTGATCGCAACCCTGAGCATTAGGAAAGAAAATGAAAGAAGTAGCAGAGTATGAACTGGGAAGGCAGAGTGACTCATTCCCAAGGTGATGGAGTAGCATACAGCAGGCAGGTAAACCCTAGACACTGGTGACCACCTAACACTTGGTCCTGGCTTTGCTCCGCACCACAGCCTCCTACCAGGCTCTTCACTTCCCTCTGCTTCTGCTCCTACTCGCCTTTGCGAGCCCAGCTTATTTACATTGCTCATAAACTCCTGCAGGCAAAGACTAGCTCTTCCCCTGGTTTTGTATGCAGCTCAGCTCAGTACAACTGCACAGTCGGAGGTAGCCTGCAAACAATAAAACACCATCAAAAAATAAAGAGGGGAAGAGCACGACTAGCTTAGGAAACACCACCGAAATATCTGTTCTATAAAAAACATGTGATGGTCAAACGGCAGGACAAGCACTATGACATACACACAAGCACTCGCTGAAGGGCAAAAGGAAAACCAAAAGGGACCTCCAGAAGGATGAGAAAACAAAACAGGAAAAAAAATCCATAAAACAAAGGAAACAGTGAAGAGGCAAATTTGGAAACAAAAAAAAAAAAAAGAAAAAAAGAAGGATCACAGAAGAAAATCACTACTACTGCTGGCTTTCCTTCCATTCACTTCACACTAACAATACTCACACCTCATACCTCAGCCTCTTCAAGGTCTGTCCTTGTCACCTAAGCATCAGATTGCCTCTTTACCACTGAGACTGGTTAAAAAGAAGGCACGAACTTACCTGACAATCTCTTCTGAGAGCAAATGAGAATGGGAAGGAGGGGGAAGGAAATAAAATTCACATCTCTCTACCCCAGAATAGCTGACTGGCACAGAAAGGAAGTCACCCACCAAAGATTAAGAAGTAACGAACAACTAATAATTTATTCCCTTACTGAAGAACAGGAGAGATGAAGCGTAAATACAGTCTACTTCACAGGCTGTTGTTGGAGCATGGCAGTCATACTTCATCCCTCCACACAGATTGTAAAATCACAATCTACATCTTTGTGGCCATTGGCACAGCTCCTTGTTCTGCTTTAAAAACACCAATAATCCACCCTTGTTTATAGCATTTTCACATAATTATTGACAAACAAAGCCCTTGGGACACAAGAAGTTACCAGCATCAGGAATGTCATCCACTTCTCTCCCACCCACAACATACCTTTAAGTCAAACATGCCATATATATGTAAAAGATATAAATATATACCTTTTTTTTTTTATACACAACTACTTCCAACACACCAGGGAGGGAAGCACATACAACAGCGTTACAAGCCAAAATAGGGAGGGAGGAAGGAGAGTAATGACAACAGAGAATCTAAAATAAGTCCTGGCAAGCCCCACAAGGCCGGGCACGAGGAAACCAAAGCCAGTTGGCTCTGATGACTCTGCATCCATCAACTACTCTTTAGCTAACACCTATCAGTAAATAACTTCTTTGCCATTCCCTTGCTGATTAAGAGGGTGCTGTAGATTGCAGTAGTTATCCTAAAGGACTGGAACCCAGACCAGTCCTTACAAGTTGTGACAACTGTTTGCAATATCCTTCCCATCGGTGTCTGACAGGAGGCTCCGCCGAGGATAGAGTCTTGGGGCTGTGCGTGGGCACCATTTGAAAGTTTCCCTCCGCTATGCAGCAGGATGAAGCAGTCCTTGGCATCCTTGTCCAGATGTCTGCTACATTTTTTAATGTCTTCTTGAAGAATCTGGGCCAAGCACGGCTTGAGTCTCTGCAGTGGTGCAGGCTGGGCCCTGGTCTGCCCCTCATGCTACTGGCTACACACCACAAACATCCTCTTCACCTGGGCACCCCAGCAGGATGCCAGACAACCTTTCCCATGCTGAAACAGCAGAGAGCTTCTCTCCTCTCCCCCAAGGAAGCAAGTCCTTCAGCACTACCCCAGTTTTCCTCCTACCTAGCAGGAGGGCGCAGGTGTGCTGGAGATCCAGCCCGCCTGGCACGGCCGCTCACTTCAGGTAAGTGGTTTTGAAAAAGTGCTCTGTAATGCTCGATGCCCCATCTGGGAGTCATATTGGGTCTGATTTCAAGTGTTTTGAGCACTCCATCTGTCAGAGCTGTGGGCACTCAGCACTTCTGGATAACCAGAGATTAACATGTCACTTCTGCAAATGTTTTTCCTGTTTTCCCAGCTTTGCCTCCACTATTACACCGCTCACACACAATATTTGCTCATAACACAGCAACAGCATTCATCTCCTCCGGATTCTGCCTGAAAAGAGGGGACATCGGATACTAAATAGGTCTACCCTAAAACTCTTGGTAATCTGGTATAGGCTCCTGGAAGTTGAGGCCATTATTTGCATGCAGCCATTACGTGAGCAAATAAGGTGTTTAAGGCACCTCTCAGAACGGGCTGTGAAGATTAGTTAATGTTTATACAACTCTCTGAAAATTGAAATGACTGCTACACACTGAGTATTACCACCACCAGGGATCCATTTAAGTAAAAGCAGCACAGAGAGCAAAGGAAACAAAACTTATTTCTTCTGTCCAGCACAATTATTGCCAGACTTATGCATGCTAAAAACACCCAATAACCCATCTAACGCACTAAATTAATGTTTATGCTATTAAGTTTAGACAATCTTATGCTGAAAGCTTTTCAAACTACAGGAAATTACACGTTGCGCAGGGACAACTGTATACAATTACAGTGATTTTGTAAAATGGCAGAGATATAAAGCAGAAGCGGACCGGCCAGCGAGGCTGCTAAATCACACAGATAACAAGTGCGTCCTGACGGGGCAGCAGCCTGGAGCTTTCTCTGGGGTGTTTGAGCAGCCAGGAGCTACAGCAGCAATCCCAAAACTCAGGAAGACACCACACACCCTTAGTCATGAGGCAGCAGCAGGCAGGTAGGATCAGCAGGTACCACTCCTGCTGCCACCCTGGAGTCACCGTGCATCGCCCAGACCCGTTATTAGCCCACCCTGAACCACCAGCTGGCACCCCCTTGCAAAAGCACCACTGGAAAGAACACTTTTACTGGGGTTACTTGGATCAACCCCCGTGTTTCTTCAGGAGGCAAAAGCCTCAAAGGGATACTAAGCACACCAACACAAAATCCTGCAAGGAGAGTGCTCTCCCAGGCAGAAAGCTCTCAGCTGCTTTGCTAAAGGCCACGGCAATATGTCTACTTTATGCTCGTTTTCACAAAGGATTGTTTAACAGTACTTAGCGCAGCCCTACCTCGACACAGCAAACGCTGTCTTAAAACAGCCTAGGTGAAGCTTTCAGCTTACCAAGTCAGCCTGAATGCTTTGTCAAACATCTGAAGGACTGCAGCGCTTCCGACTTTTCTCTGATGTCTTTCAGGTACAGAGTGGTATTAAAGCTAGTTTTCACGAATGCAAAACCAGGCAGAGACTTGGAAGTGCTACCTGTCTTATTCTTTACCTTACTCATTGTCTTGTTCACAGCTCATCTCGTCGCCAGTCTCCCTCTCACTGAACAATTTCAGAAGTGTCGTTTGCACATGAAGCAAGTATATATTATACAGTTCAATTACACGTGGGAGATTATTGGTTTGTGTGTATCAGCTAAGCAGAACGTCAACAGCTGTGTAGACACATCTCAGCCGATACGAAAAGTAGTCTTGTCGGCAGTTTTGATCTTAAAGTAAATACACTGAAAAACTTAGCTCTAATTAGGCTTAAAGGCAGATATGATTTTCTGGAACGAACACGAAATGAATGCTGCCGATAGCACTGTCTTTGCAGAATATCTTGTTTGCTGTTTCTTAAGTAGACAGGGCTTTCGAGATAAAATATTCTGACTCACAAGTGATGCGTCCCTGCTGTTCGTGTGTTGACAAAAACCTGAATTTTGTATTTTAAGCGGCGTGCTATGCTTCATTAATATGAAATCATCGTCCTGAATCGCAGACGTATTAGCTGAGCTCCAAGTGACCTAATTCATTTTTAATATTTCATAGTTGGTTAAAAGCTGAAACAAGAGATCTCTAACGCAGCTCTGACACCCTCACCATGAATCAAAAGATGTAGGGAAAAGGTCATGTGCTTACCAACTGGCACCCAACCAAATTCATCACTATAAAATGAGAGAACAGAAATGAAGACTGCATTTCCCATTATGCTTCTCCCTTCGTAAGAGCATCCATCAACTTGCACGTTACCAACGAGCGGAATTTATTTATATGCGTGTCCCCAAATAAGAGGTCAGAGATGCGAGAGAGATGAAATAAGGACCAGAGCCTTTGTCTAACCAAGAAGTAGTTCCTTCCCTTTAAAGCAAACTCGGCAGCAACAGCCTTTGAAGACCAAAAGGAGAAACAATTCCCAACCACATAAAGAAACTAACAAGTCCCTTATATGGCTAAGAATTGCAATGCCATTTTTTTTTTCCACAGCCGGAAAAATTAGAACAAGAGGGAAAAATAGAGCAAACTTTAAAAAGGCAGTTCTCCGAGCACCAGGGAATTCATGCAGGCACATCGTTCCAGCTTTAAGAACTGCCAGATACTTTCTTCTTGAAAGAGAAGGAGGACATTACACCAGGTGAGTCCCTGAAATCTGTGTTTTAACTCTCCTGCTGTAACTATGGATACCCAGCTTTCAAACCCTTTCGTGATGTGGCAGAACACCAGGCTCCCTTGTCTGCTCCTCTTGTGAAACACCTCCATCTGAAGTCCCCTAATCTCCCTCTACCTGGCAGGTCACCGATGCACCACCTCAAGGTTTTTCCAGCTCCCTGCATCCAAAGAAGCCGCCCGCCCTCTCTGCTCTTGCTCCCCTATCTTCACTCCACCTCTTCCCCTTCAGAAACCCTGAGCCAGAGGTTCCCAGCTTCTCACCCAGGACAGCAACTCGATCACATTGTGTTTTGTTTCAGATAACCAGAGCATTTCTCGCGAGTTAAGCGGGATGCACAGCCCAGCCGGCCCCGCCGCCGCTGTGGAAAAGTTGGGCTCCCGTGCAGCATCAGCATCGGGACTGAACTTGGAACAGCTCGGCCTGGCCAGCCCCTAAATATAGCGAGGGGAGGAAGGGCTGTGAAAGGGCGTGGGGAAGGGAGTGGGCCCGGAGCCAGGCGAGCAGCCGGTGAAATAAGGCAGCACCACGTTGGCCTGTCCCACTCTTCTCTCCCGCACCCTGCGGTGAAACGGAGTGGTTAAGCACAGCTCAAGGATTTAATCTGTTAATGCAAACTCACAAAATAAGAACAAACTACTATTTGATTTATACGCTCTGTGTGTGTGTACAAATCTGTTCAACAACTTCTCTTCTTGGATAGCTTCGAATCGCATAGGAGTGACATCACTTCCACTACATGACAGCCTATAAATCACCATCTACCACATGGCACCATCCATAAAAACGTGTCAGGGAGACACCAACAAGGAACAAAATATCAGAGAGCTTTACATCATCAACATGCAGTCGTATGCGTCTTCTGGCTTCTGCTATGATCTATACAGATCAGGTGGTTTATTTCATTCATTTGCATCTGAATGAAGTCAATACAATTAGCAGAGGAACCCTTATAGAAAATCTGTCCAAACAATTTAATCTGCATAAATTTACCAGAAATTAAACTTTTTTTTTTTTTTTTTAAAAAAAAAAATAAAAAAAAAAATAAAAAAGATAAATTGTTATGTGTAATACTGAAATTGATTTGACAGAGAATACATTGGCAGGGACTTCATTCCCATCACTGTTACAAGAAAATGAGATACAAACAAGCAAGACAAGAAAAAATGGAAAAAAAGGTCCTTCCATCCAAAAGTATGAAAAAAATCTCTCTTTCTCACTTGACAGTGTCAGGCCTAAAAAAAAAAAAAAAAATACTCTCAGCTAATAAAAACTTCTAGGAGAAGAGATTAGCGTTTGCTGTAAACCAACATAATCAAAAAGACAGTGTGGCTAAGGAATCCAACAGGAGCCTTCAATTTAGGACTAGAGATATGGCAAGTAACCTTTGCTTCACTTCTCCATTTAGAAACCCTGTGTTGTCAGGAAATACCTACAGAGAAAACTGTTTCAAGTTTCAAGGAAGCTACACAGTATTTTTATCTTAATAACTACACAAATAAAAGCAAAATCCCTGCTCTGTCCTTTACTTCTTGAGGATTAACCATGCTTACTCTCTCACAGAAATTGCTAATCTTCATTACAGGCACCAGGCTCTATGCAAGACATCTCATATGACTCAATTAGACTTCCACTACATATAAATCATATCTCAACTGTGGCAGAGAGAGACACAGACAGAAAGACGGAGAATAAGCAGGACAAAAAAAAAAAAAAGATGCTGTAAAAGTATAAATCAGAATAAAAGGCATTAAATAAGAGATGTAGCCTCCGAAAGCCCAAAATGCTGTTAAAACATCAGATGAGGTATGTCCTCACCCATTTGTACAATTTAGAATGTTTTTGACAATTCTCATTTATTTAAAAAAAAAATTAAAATAATAATGTATGTTGTTCATCTGTCCTCGTTTTGCCCTGGAGAACAGTATGTGCTTTGTGGGCCTGATTCTGTGTTACTGAAGACAACTGAAGCTCTTTCATTGATTTTTCAAGGGAAGCAGAACAGATCCCTGTTGCTATAATTTCTATTCAATAATATTATTGTTAATCAGCTATATAAAATATTGGTATGTCATTCCGCATGAGTACATGCAACTCTCAGGCTGAACTCAGCACAGTGAGAGTAGCTCTCCATGTAAAAATGTTTACTTCTAAACTTCCTTCCAACACTCAGCATTGCCCACAGGAGTGGGAAAGAAATTGCGAAACACCACTATGCAAACACTCACAACATACACTGTGACAATATTTGAGTAAATCACTGTTCTCGGTCTCCCTTCTCTGCCCATCTGCAGTCTTTGGTATGGAACAACTATATCATAAAAGCTCTTATTCACACATGCTTTTGATATTACACTATTTAATCACATACAGCTGTAGCTGATGAGACTGTTACAAAACACAATTTTAATGCAGCACTGGAAGCAAGTTCTGGAGACACATCAACCATTTTTCTCTACATAAAATTCTAACATTAAAAGACTTTTCTTCAAGAAAAAAAAAAAAGAAACAAAATAATAAAAACAGCCCACTCTTCTTTTTTTTAAAAAAAAAAAAAAAAAAAAAAATCTGCTTCTCTTCCTGGACACTCCGGAACGGGCTTGTTTGCAAGTGAGCTCAAAGTCCCTGCCCAGAGTATAGATAGTGACAAACCCACTTCCCCCACACCAGAAAAAATAATAATTAAAAAACCCTGCTTGAAATTATACGCAGAGAGAACGCTATCCAGGCTACTTACAGCAAGACCTGAAATGAACTCAGACATCCTGCTTGGAACAAGTCTTTCCTTATCTACTTTTTAATTCATGGAAATATACGAACTAACACTCTGATCATTTTTTACAAAGATACTTGCATTAAAGTACAAACATACCATCGTGATAACTTTGAAAGCCCACAATACGTTAAAAACCAAATCAGTAATTCAGAAGGTTGCCTTGTATCAGCGATTACAATTTATAACTATTAACACACAGCATTTGCCACAGTAACACCTCGGTAGCCTAATCTGCCAAATGCTTGCAACTTCCATCTTTCCTTAAGGAATTAATAGATATGCTTCCAAAATAATTCCCCACAGCATACAGTGAAATATGAATGTTTAAAAGACTAAAAATTTGACCTTTCCTTTCCCACTTTTATCTTTTTTTTTTTTTTTTTTTGAATTTAGCAAACTTACATTGAGACAGCACTTGAAAGGGACATCAACTAAGCAATTCAATGTTGTTTCAATATGTATCATGGTGTCCCTTACAGCAACAAGCGTGTATTTATTCAGGCACATAAGGATAGACAGCAAGCAGTAATGGAAAATGACCGAGTTCATATATTTTTGAGTTTTTCAGAGGACCATTGCTTTTACCTTTCTTACTGTTTAAAGCAAGCGGCAAAAATACTAGAGGTAGATGTTAATGTTACTGCCAAAATTACAACCGGGCTCACATGTTTTTAAATGCCATTTAAACAAATTTCTTGCAACTTTAAGGCAGCTCTCTGAGGCATTTAAAACACGCCGCCACATACTGAATCAAACGAGGGCTCAGTGAGAACAAACTTCATTCCTCGAAATGCACTTCTCTATTTGCAAGTGTTTGCCTTCACTTTTGGCACTATCACATGGGCTCCAGCTAGACTTTTGAGCTCTGGCGGCAGTCCAAGCTGCAGATGGTTGGAAATGCAGCCTGAAATCAGTGTGTGGTTGATGAATTACTCCTTACACCTGACCCCGGCTTCACACCAGGCACCAGGCACAGTCTGAGCACCACCAGCCAGAGAAGCCCTGTCAGGCATCTCCGTAGCTGGAACGCTTCCTTCGAGGCCTTCTGCAGGGCCAGATGGCCAAAAGCAGGGAATGCGGTAAACTCGCTAAACAGAAACGTGAGTGACAAGAGAGCGCGGGGTGGGTAGGTACAAGGTGAAGAGAGGCGAGAGCTCTGCGCCGATTCCAAAAATACGCTTTCTAAAAGCGGCTGGTGGCACGAGAAGGGAGGCGTGCTGGTGGCGTGCAGCTGAAAGAGGTCCCTGATTCCTTCCTGCCAGAGAATGCCCTAAAAAAGGAAAAGAGGAAGCGAAACAAAACAAAGGGCTTCATCCAAATGCACACACCCAAACACGCACCCGTAGAGAGACTTTTTGCAGTTTAAACACTTCTGGGTACACCTGTTTGAGTTTCCCCGTTGTTGTCTCCTCAGGTGGGGCAAGTATCTGTCGCTTCACAGCCACGTTCATTAAGCTCCTCTTGCCTGGGGGCTGGTCCACATGTTTCTCACATCCAGAGAGACAGGATTTTACTCACATAAGCATTGGGAAATTGCACTTCTGGCTTTTGCATGCATTCATGTGTGCATCGGGCACAGAGGGATTAAGGCGCACTGCAGGTACAGCCAGCGCTGCCTCCCTGCTTGGGGTATTTCGGCCTCCTCGCTGGGGAGCAGGGTCAAAACCCTGAGAGTCAAACCACCAAACCCAAACCGTGACTAACAAATAAGAAACATCCAGAGAATGCATGAAAGCAAACTGCACGGAAACAGCTGCTAAACTGGCTTATTTTTACCCCAAATGCAGGTACAGAGATCACAAAACAAAATTCCTGTCTGCAGGTAACTGTGATACCTTCTCCTTCCCACCGGAACGATTCAGGTTTTTTCTGCATACAGCTACTGAGCAAACTTACCCCATCTCTAGGTCTGATCGTAAGTTGCAGGGAACAGAGATAAAGCAGAACATCTACTAAATTAAAGCGACTCTTTCAAATATACTCAGATAGTTTAGGTTAAATCTTTTTTCTTTTCAAATCATTAAACGGAATTTAATGGTGCTTGGTTTTGTTTTTCCATTGTGCAAAAGGGGAACGAGACAAGAATTTGCTTTGGCAAGCAAGAAACTAAAGAAATAAATGCAGACCTCAATGTGAAATTTCGTCTCATTATCATTTTATACATGACAATTTACAATATACTGCTGTAAACCAGTTGCTTGAGTAGTTACGCCATCAGCAAGGAGACAGGGAAATTTATTTAACAGCGCAAAATAAAAAACTGCTGTAACTTCTCATCAGATAGGTTCAGATAGGTTCAAGAGCACAAGACTACCCTTGATTCACAAGAGTAACAAAAAAATGTTTGTTTTGAAGTAAACTCCTAGCACTCTAAGAATGAGACTCTAGGCAGATCCTGGGAGCAGAGAAGCTCACACACTTCACTTCCAAATTGCAGTTGTCAGACAGTGTCATGCCAAAACAAGAAAAATAAGGTCGCGTCTTTCCTCAAACTCAATGCTTGTCCTTAAGAGACATATTGAATTCCTTGCAATTGTCTCTTAAAAACTGACTGACCTTCCCCCCTGATTATTCTCAGTTTTGGATGACATTGGGTTTATCTAAACCTGCAATTAAAGTTCTAGCTTCAGTGGTGGCATCTGATAATTAAGGAGCACAAGTAAATTGAATAATAGGAGTGCGTGCTTCACGTTGCACAAAAGGCCACAAAACACTTTGAAAACTTAAATCAATCAGCCAAACATATGGAATCCATTTTTTCCTATTTATAATCCTATTACCCATATAGCTATTCGTTTACACCACTTCTGCCTAACTACGTGCCAGCTAAGTTAGAAGATACGAACGCAGATTGGAGACTTAGCTCTTACGCAGCTTCGTGCTCCCCCAAGAGAAGGACGTGATGCAGAGTGAGGCAGTGCTTCCCTGAGAACAACCGAGACAACTTCATGAAACACGCAAAGCAAAAAGCAGCACTTCACCCAGACGCGGTGGGGTACACCCATTTCAAAACTTCACCCATTTAACATGCAGCCACTCGGCGTTTCACAAGCTGTAGACAAATGCCATAAGAAAGCCTACAATTTCTTTCTTCATTACAAATGAATGCAACCCCCCCCCCACCACCACCCTCAGCATGCATGTCTATGAACATAAAAACACATTCTTTCCTAAGAGCTGAATCCTACAATGTTCTGTACAAAGGACAGTTTTGAGAAATTAGAAAAAAAACGATGAAGTTCACAGTACAGTCAGAGTCATGCAGGGGTTGATTAACATGAGTTGCTCCAACAGGCATGATAAAAGATACAGCTCTCCACCACAATGTTATTTGATTACCAGAATATTAGCTTTAGACACACAATGGATCTAACTGCTTTAAAATGTCCCAGAAGCTGATGGCTAGCTTTAAGGTAACAAAATCCAGATGCTGCCTGTCTGCACTACTCTAAACTCTTAAAGTCTATAGAAGTGAAAAAACTCATATGCATGTCTCTGTATGCATGCGTGTATGTGTTTATTATTTAGGTTTTATCCATGCACTTAACTGTGGAGCGAGGGAGAAAAGAAAAATTAACGTCATATAAACTGTACCACTGATTTGCAATGTTACCTGTCCTTGCAGCAATAGCGCATGTGTGCGCAGACAGGCGCACATGACTTTTCACCAGGTTGATAATTTTATATACCAGCTATAAAAGGGCATTTAATTTAGCTTTTCCTTACCGTGGCTTTTTTTTTTAACCTAATGCTTTAAAAAAATATCGTTACTATTTTAAGCTCAAATGCAAGGTTAATTTCCTTAAAAAGCTTATTTATAAAGTTTAAAAAAAAAAAAAAAAAAAAAAAAAAGGAAAAAGTAGAAGAAAGAGAGACTGGCAAAATGTAAGCTACGTGAGTAAAAGGCATGGAATGTCCAATATTTCTCCTCCAATACTCGAGGCTATTGTTCTTTCAAAAAAACACCATCAATTGTTTCATGTCCTTGGCTTGCCAGGTTTTGAGGAATAGCATCAGTCTGCGTCCCCCAATCCCCCAAACAGTTAAAGCTATAGGCAATATTGCAGTCAGGGCTAGTGACCGGCTGCTGCTGCAACAGCAACAATACACACTAAATGGTCACAAAGGTAAAACGCAATTTGGATCGACCTTGAAAGGAAGAGGAAAAAAAGCAATACAAATCCCTACAAAATATAAAATTTAAAAAATCTTAAATTTTATACAAAAAGCCTGCACAATAGGCTGAAAGAAAGAGCCCAGCGAACAAATGAGAGGTAACCCTGTTAGGAATTACAAGGCTATAATCACATTGAGTGGTTCTGGTGTCGTCGCAACTCACCCCAGCCTGATTCTCAGTTTTGACAATTAGTTAATTTATATCATGCAGCAGTCTGGCTATAAACGTTAACGGGAAAGTAATTTTATTAACGGGGAAATATAACTTAGCCTTTCAGAGCCGCGACCAGACCAACGTGTTTCAAACCAAAAGTCTGCACGAGCCAGCCTCCCCAGGGCACCCCACACGCGCAGACACACACGTCAAACGTCCCATGTGTTAAATTCGCCACAGAAGCACAACGTGTGTCCGTGTACGCAGGGGTACATGCATGCGTGTGCACCCTGGCTATATTTTTTTTCCTCAGAAAGATGCTACTTTATTGACTGAAACTGTTAATCCATGGCTGTGAGGTTACACTCCAGAGCAGGATTTTTTTTTTTATTATTTTTTTCTATACCGTGTCCTAACAGGGTTTGCAAACTTTCGTTTTAGGGTTTTCTTTTGTTACTGTCCCTTAGTTACAAAGGAAATCTTTTCAGAGAGCAGACTATTATACAACGGCACGAGAAAAATAAAGCTTTAATTAACCAACTCATGGCCAGGTAGCATCGACTTTGCTCAGCCCCTGAGGAAGACGAAGATGCAGGCCTGCTTTCCAGTCTCCCAGCATTTTAAAAATTATGGAGAAAAGAAAGAAGGAAAAGGAAGAGCCCATGCTTGGGTACACTCTCCAAAAGTAGCTACCCTCTATTTCTAGACCTTTGAAATGCAACAGAGTAGAGCCGTATCATCCTCAATGTGTAATGAAATATTAAAAGCAGTGCAACCCACTGACAGAAACTCCGCCAGATTTACAGCCCGTTCGCTCCTCATCCTCCCCAGCCCTTCACAGCATCTCCCGCTCAGCTGATTAAAAGTTTGAGTTTCCACAGACGCCTTTTCTAAGGGTAAAACGCTTTCAAGCCCCGGGTGAACTGGAGGGATCGTTGCAAGAGCCATCGAAGCAGCGTTTCTTGCCTGATGCTGTCCAGAGCAATCCTCACCCTGTGCCATAATAATCACGCTACCTGCCCGGCGTTACGATAGCGCTCACCAGAGCGCTCTCCCAGAACAATAAAAGGAATTGGCCGACGCCAGCGGCCCTCGAAACAAATCCGGTCGAATAAATAAAATTAAAGCACGGACACTAACCTTCCTGCCTCTCTCCCGCCTGCTCTCTGCCTACCAGCTCGGCTCTGCGTGACACCCAAGCCCAAGAAACGAGGGAAAGGCAGCAAGCCCAGCCAGCAGCCCCTGCCATTTGCACCGCTCGCTCCCCATCGCCCGCCGAGTGCCCGGCGGGACCCGCGCCCTACCTTGGTTTGGAGATAGTGGGGGTAGTAGTAGGTGTACTGGGGGTACATTGGCTGCTGGTCCAGGCGTTTGCCCATGTAGCTGGAGTCCTTCTGGCTGGTGCAGGGAACTCGTTGGCAGGGTGTAGTGCCCCAGGGCCTTTTTCTTCCCTCTCACGCCGCTATTCCTGACAGCGCGGGCGACGGAGGAGGAGGCTGCCGAGACTTCCTCGCCGTCTACCGCGCGCTACTTCCAGCGCAGCCAAAAACGCACAGGCGCGCACATCGAGGGCTGGGTGGCTGGCTGCGAGGGTGGGAGGAGGTGGGTGGCAGCCCCCTGCCCGGCTGCCCCCCCGCTGGCAGCGGCAGCAGCGTGCCTCCGGCGGTGCCCGCTGCCCGGCCGGGGAGCGTCCTGCGAGCGGAGCCGGGGAGGCAGCGCAACTCCAGCCCGCTGCTTGCTTGCTTGCTTCCTTCCTTGCTCCTCTTCTTCTTCTCCTCCTCCTCCTCCTCCTCCTCGCTCGCTCTACCTCGTCCTCGCCCCGCTCTCGAGCCCTCCCCTCTCGCTCCCCACCCACCCCCCTTCAAAAAAAAAAAAAAAAAAAAAAAAAGGGAAAAAAAAATAAAGAGGAAAAAAAAATTAAAAATTGAAAAAAAAATAGGAAAAAAAAAAAAAGAAAAAAAAACGGGGGGGGGAAGGGAGGGAGGGAAGAGCCTTCCCCAGCCTAGTTGCCGCTGCCTCCCTCACGGAGTGACATGGTGCTCGGGGCTCGTCCTGTCTTTCATTCAAACCCCCTCCGCGCCGCGCCGCCGGTGGGAGGGACCTCGGCGCGCCGCTCCCCCGGGAGGCCGGCGCAGGCCCCGCGGCCGCCCCCGCGCCCCCGCCCGCTGCCGCCGCCGCCGCCCCCGGCCCGGCCCGGCCGAGCCCCACCGCCCCCTTTCCCCCCCTCGTACCCCGCGGGGCTGGGAGCGCCCAGAGGCTGCGCTGGGAGTTGGGGGGAGCCCGAGCGGTGCGGGTGCAAAATGCTCCGACGGCGATTTTTGGATGTATTGAGGCGGCGGGGGGTGTGAGGCTGAGCAGGGCAAGGCGGGGTGACCCCCTCCTAGCCCGCCTCAACTCCTCCGTGCAGCGCTTCCCCGAGCGGCTGGGGGACGACCCGGGGCCAGACATATTAAATACATACTTTGTTCGAGCGCTTATATAAGGCTGGGTTTATTTAAAGTTGGAACAAAATGGAGGAAGAGGGTAAAGAGGAAACTCGCCCGGCGTGACTTAGGGTGCTTTCGGCCAGACACCACCACACCAGTTACACAGTTGCCACAAAAGTTACACACTGGTCCCAATGCCCCCAAAACCAAGCGATCAAGGCTCAGCTCCCAAGGCCATAGCAGCAAATCCCACTCCAACACACCCCACCTCAGCCAGGTGAGGGGCCAGGCATCGTACCCGCACCTTGCCCACCTGCGGGACCTCACACCTGCACGCGTCCCCATGGCATGGATCGGTGTCTGCACAGGGCCTCCCAACATCCACCCCCTGAAGGACTCAAAGGGAGAACACATCGTGCAACATGACTAAATCACCAGAAGAAAGTGTGTGAATAACAAAATGTTTCCTCTTGTACACAAGTCTCAGCATTTCTCCTTCTTTTATGAAAAAAAAAAAATCCTTTAACACGTCATCAGATTCCTGGGCCTTTCTACAGTGGCTTTGCCTATTTCTAAATTCACGGTGGGGAATATGGGGTGGCAGCTTCTTTTTGTTTTTATTTAAATCATCAATAGTATTGCAGTAGGATTGTCAGCTGCTGTATTATCAACCAAATTACTTCAAAAAAAAAAAAAAAAAAAGAATTATAAAAAGAATTTCTTTAAAGGGACACTTCTCAAGGCTGGTAGAGCTAAAATTAAACTTGCCAGCTGTGTTTTGGTTTGTGGGCACGTGCTTGAACATGACAGGAACATGGGAATATCACGCTTTACGCTGGCAGTTTGCTGTTCGTGTAAGCAGGGATATTTGTTCTAGGTTCCTCTAACTGCCCCATCACCAGCTAGCTGGAGAGCAGAGGAAAGCAGCTGAAGGAAACAGGCAGCACAGGACGCAATACACACATACAAAATACTGCCTGCATGCATTCTGGCGTTTCACGACCAGGCAGCATTAATTATTGACACTTGGGTACCTGCCCACATGGTAGGAACAATGAGGTGCCACATGTACACAAGTGTGTGGCACCTGTTTCGGGAGAGAAACTTTTGGGGAACCTATTCTCTGTTCCCAAGCCACTGCACCAGCATTAATGGTTGACCTTGCTCAACTCGGAGCACCTTGAAATACAACTGTTGCCTCAGCTTCCAAATTCACAGATAGAGATTCAGCAAAAAGGCCCAACTGGACAAAACACTGAGTACTTTCTATCTGTTCTACAGCCTGGGCTGCTCAGGAGTGCTGGGTCCCATGTAAGCTTGGAGCAGAGGTGAAGAAAGACAGAAACTGGAGGAGCAGCCTGACATTTCCCACTCCCAGCCCTAAGCTGGTTCTATTGCTACGCAGCTTTAAATACATCGCCTTGCCTCGTACTACATGATACTTGAGTGATGCTCTTGCTTACACCCTTTTTTCTTCCCACACCTCTCCGAAGGTGAAATAGGCTGTTGGAAGGTTTGTATCTGCAGGAGCAAATAGTGACTGCTTGGCTGTGTGCTGTGCTTTCAGCCTGACAGCGTTCAGGTTGTTCTTCCAGCTGCCAGAATTAAGTTGCTGTGCTTCTCCCCCCACCTTCGCACTTCTCCCTCAGGATATTAGCGTGGTTTTTCTTCCTAAGCGGTTTGTTTGTAGAAGGAGATGTAACCAGATTTGGGGGAAGAAAGAACCTATGTGTACAGAGTAAAATAAAAAAGGATACTGAGGAAGTAGAAAAACTTGCACTCTGACCAAGAACTCTCCTTGAACGTGCACAGTTTGCTGTGGCCAGTATTTTGCAACCAGGAAGGGCCATTCTGTCTGTTTCACCTGACTGCTCTGAGTATTTCACCTCATGACATAAAATTTAAATATGAGATTTCCACACGTGCCCCATCGCGTGCACTGACTGATACCACCAACGGCTTTCCCTACCAGGAAAATGTCGGGAGGCGCGGGAGAAGCCGGGCTGTTCCCTGGGCAGGTAGGGCTAGCTTCAGATCTGCCATTCACCAGCTCTCACCCAGCTTGCTGATGGCTTGAGTTTCCCTTTTCACCTGTAATCCTGCCAAGGTGCTGAGCAAGAGCAGAGACCGCTCAGCATTTGGCATGCTTTAGCCTTCAGAGATGCAAGATAGAGTGGAGGCAGCAAAAATAGGAATCCAATATAAAAGAGTAGGGGGCCAAGGGGAGAAGGCAGGAGGCAATATAGCAGAGCAGAAATGCAAATGAACAGCCACAAAAGCAGATTTAGATAGCACACAGCCTCTGAACAAATGCTAGCGCTGGAAAATGGAAAATTTCCATTTGCAAAATACAGACATCAAAAAGATCATCTGTGACTTGGGAGCACACTGTTTAAATAGAATCCCCTTCATTTTCTGGCCTGTGCATTTGAATAACCGAATCCACTTGCAAACTGAAATACCAGTTTGCCTACTGAGTGTTAAGTATAAATGTTCCTCAAAAGAAAAGACAAGCTGTTCAGTCCCAGCGAGCAAACTTCACAACTTTCCTTCCTGCTATTGGATGCTCGTTGTCAACCCCAACCCTGGAGCACTCGTGGGAATTCAGTGAGCAAGCCAGGACCCAGTGCACCTGAAAAGGAGTTGCTGCGTTGGTGTCACCCGACGTGCAGGGAGTTTTGCAAGACAGGCGAGCAACAGGAATCTCTTGGACAGGAAATTTAGAAATCAAATGAAATAAATGGGAACCAATCAGCTGGAAACCAGACAGCCAAATTTATTCAAAAGCAGATGCCAAAGGATATTAACTCAGAAACAACCAGTGCTGTGGATAAGCAACGTGGAGTTAACTGACAGGGGGAAAAAAAAAAAAAAAAAAAAAGAGAGAGAGAGAATAAACTGAGGTAAAGAAATTATGTATGTTTGGATGTATTTTTACATTTCATAAAACACAGATTTCTTCATTCACAAAAAGAGATTCAGAATAAAATCACAGGCACCTACTAGAAGAATGTAATTCAGGGGCTCTTATTTGCTAAATACATCTCTACATGTGCTCTTTTTCCCTTTTTTAATAATTTTTTTTAGCTTTCTATGAAAACCTTCTTAATTCACATTGAGCTGACTCATGAAGCAATTCAAGCATTTTCTAGCTCCTTGCTCTTGAAAAGCAGCAATGTGTACTCTAGAAGAATTAACCTTTGACAAATTAAGGCAAAATCATCTAAATCAGGACTAGGGAAAAGTCTCTCATTCAGCAGCAGAAATGCAGCAGCCATCATCTAAAGCAATATAATAGGTTAAGGAAAAATACCAACAATGATTATCTCAGGCTTACATTTTTGACACTGTCTCTCAGCTTTTATTCTCTCTATTTACTCATTAAAGCTGGTTTCAAAGGAGACCATAGTGATGTCTGACAGCTTGTTTACAATGGGTTACAAGAAGAATACTGATTTTATTTCTAGATCTGTCAGCTCCTTCAGTCCAGATACTTTAAAACTACATTGATGAACACAGGATCTTGCTATTTATTAGTTAGTTTATCGGGCTGATTTGCCTAAGGATAGCTAAGTGAATTTCTATCAAGCAATATATTCTGGTGCAACCAGGATCACTAAAGCATGCAACAGAAAAAAGGCAGAAAAAAGACAACGAGAAACAGAAGACTTAGCATTGCAACAAGACAATTAGGGAATTAGGTGTATGGGATTGACAAGTTCTCTCTGAGGTGGGGGATGCCACCGTTTTCTGACGTGCCATGCCTCAGCCCTACCTGTGGCTCCAGAAAGCAGGACCCCAAGATTAACGTAGTGGAAGCAATTCTCTGTCCCGGTCTCATCCTGCCTCAATGTGCAGATGGAGGACCCCCTGTTCACATCTCCTCCCTACCTCAGCAACCCAGGCCTTCTGTCAGTAGTATGGCATGAATGTTACATGCCTTTTTTTTCAGTAAGGGGGAGGAAAGGAAGAAGGGAAGACCCACGAGAGACCAACAACACAACACTTTGCCCACACATGCATATCTCCCACCTCCGTGAAGCCACACAGGTTTGTCCTCCAGTCTTCGGCACAAACCATGGCAGCACCGTGAGGTCTAGGGTGAGGCAGAGCTGCAGGCAGGTAAGATATTGGACAACAGCAAAGGCTTGCCATCTAGCTATCATTAGGTTTCATTATTTTTCACCCCATCATCTTCTGCTTAATGCTATAGTTCAGTATTTCCACTGATTGACTTCTAAAGGCCCAATCCTAAAGGACATCTTCAGACAGTGGCAGAGTGGAAAATTTCAAGAAAAAAGGTGAACAACAGTGAACATTCACTGATAGCAAATTGTATTTTCCATCTGATACAATCTCTTGCCTGCACAAGCAAATGAAACCAGCAGCCAGTTGTACAGACAACCCAAATTTATGTGCTAAAGTCCTCTTTCTGCAGATGTTAACAGACACAACCACAGTAAATAATGTTGCCTTTATCTTTTATCTATGGTCTACTTCTTATGCACCTGAGAAGCTTTGCAAGCATTGATTCATTCTGTGATGTGAAAGAGGATGAAGTGACAAAGCCAACCAGTGGCGAAGCCCGAGTTGTCACAACAAATGGTGGATTCCCATCCTCATCACCCATCACCACACCGTGATGGCAGTAGAAAACACAACCTGCAGGTAAGGACTGGTGCTTTCATCTGTCCTGAAGGGCAGAAGGCGGCTCAGTGGCAGGGAAATGCAGTGTGGGGACATGGGAGAGCAATATGGGATGCAATGACTTGCTGCTGCACCCTCAAACAAGATTCACATCAATAATTCAAGGCTTTCAGAAAACACCGGGATTTTGCAGAGGTTAGGCCTTTCAAAGGTTGCATTTTCTATAGCAACTCCACATCACGAGGTAGTAAATATTGTGCCTGTTCTTGAGTCTATACAGTTAGGATAAAAAGGGCAAGCTTTTTATGCCCCCAGACAGCAGCAGGACTAACCAAGGTCATTTTGCTAGTCCAGCACATTAACTTAATGCTACCAGCATTACAAGTGGCACAATGTCAGGGAGAAAAATTCTCCACTTCCCACCTTCCTCCCTCCAAAGTCCTGCTTACTAGTCACCTTCCCCACCCCTCTGTTTACTTAAAATCAGACTGTAATCAGGAAACGTGAGCTTTTTTTCTTGAGGAAGTTTATTTCTGAAGGTAATGGGGAGACGTAAATATGCCGCCTGTTTACTGAGGCTCATAAACACATAAGAACACAGGCAATTAATTGTCACTGAGAGAGTTCCACTGAACATGGAAAATCCTAGCTTTTTAGGGCACATTTAAGTAAATGTTCACCCATCATGTACTGAATTACTTAGTGAGATATTAATTTTGTGCTCCAACTGAGGGTAATCACAGAACAAACCAGCATTATTCACATTGCTCTCTGAAATTACAGCGAGGGTAAGCTGAAGAACAAAGGCCAGCAGGAGTCGAGCCTCTCGACTTGAAAGGAATTATCTTTTCCTCTAATTGAAGCGAGGGCTGTTTTGTTTTGGTTTTTCTTTCCTTCCTCTCGCTAAACTTCCAGCAGCACTCCTTGGGAGAATGGCTTCTTGCAGCGGGCTGGTGCTCTTGGAGCCCAGGAGCAGCGCCTCATCTGCATGGGAAAATTTACTGAGCTGACTGTACCAGCATCCTTGGCAGATGGAGTTATACCAGCAGAGCTCTTCATGCGGGCTTACGCCAGTAAGTGGCCCTATTTACGTAAGGCCAGAAAGCTGAGAGGTCTGGGTCCTGTTTGCTGGTGCTGCCTCTGACCTAGGCTGTGACCTTGGACAAACAAACCACTTCTCCATCTCCCTCCTGCCTTGCTCAGCCTCGAGAGCGTCAACTGGAAGCTCTCTGCAGCAAGAGCAATCTGATGGATTTCACAGCAGCAAGGGAGAACCTCGATTTTGGTAGGGCACCACAACAGCACATCATCAGAAATCTGTAATAATGTACGTAAACTGCTTGTTCTTACACCAGCCAGCCAGCTGGTGCTAGATGACTCTCACGGGCTGGGGCATTTTTTTTTTGCATGGGAAAAAGTTAACAATAGGCAAGAACAGAGGGTCATCTCAGGCGAAATTCCTTCGCTATCAAATATAATACTTTCAGCTTTCTCTATACTTATCCTCCCTAGCATGCCAAGACACATTTCTTCTTGTCTCTTTCATATCTGGCAGGCTTTTTTATCCACTAAATAACGCTTCATCTAATGCTGGCTGTAAATAAGGCCTGAAGGAGCCTTGGCTAATAATTTCCATTTCATTTGGTAATAGACCCCCTTCTAAAATGCAGTACAATTACAGCAATACACTTACAATTTTGCCCAAAACTTCATTCAAGAGTGTTTGTAAAAATATTGTTTTTCAATTACCACTACTGCTAATTTTCTGGTTGTGATGAAATCTCAAAATATGACCTTTTTAGTTCAAATTTTGATTTTTTGTTTGATTTTTTTTTTTCACACAAGTCCTGCTTTGACCCATCTGCAATCAAAGTTTCTCCATTTAGTCACGCTGAAAAAGGAAAAAAACATGAAGTCTAAAAAAAAGTCTGTATCATTTTTTTAAATACATAAAAATTCTTTTTTTTTTTTTTTTTTTTTTTTTGATACATGTAGGAAAGCATTGTTTCAGAATTATGCAGACAAAATACCAGTATTTAAATTGGTCCCCAGTGAAATGCGTTCCTTGGTTGTTTGTTTTTAATTGTAGTTCACAACTGGGAAAAGCAATTTGCACTTTAGCTTGTCCCACTAAGCCACTCTGTAATTCAGAGTCTGTTCAGTCCGAAGCATTTCATAAATAAAGAAAAAATGCAGGTTAAGAGAAACCATAACCTTTGGACACAACAAATGCTATTCTTCTCCTCCTCACCTAAACACAATCGGGTAGTGCAAGCACATGAAAACACTTACTAGAACCTCTAGTGCCTTCTTATCAACGTGTAAAGCTTCCTGGTGACACTACATGAGAAATTATAAGTGTCCACTAAATATGGAATCAAAAGATTGCATGTGACAATTCCCAACAGAGGGGGAATTTCCGGCTCTCAAATTATCCCCTACCCAGATACAGAGAAAATGCGCAGCAAATGGAGAAGTACAGTGCTGTGAGCTGGGTGAAAAGTTCTACGTGCAGATAAGCTGGAGACTTGAAGCAATTCTCTGTTTTTCAAATCAGTTCACTCTTCTGTAGGAATAATGGCATTTTTTGTAATAGACAGCTTCCATTTACCACAGAACCAATGCAACCTGCCGTGCAAAATCAAACTTTATGTCACGCCAGATTACTGTCCATCATAACCAAAGAAAATGTATTGAACAGAATATATTTGGTTTAGGAAATCTGTATTTTGTCAGCTGCAGTATAACTCATTGTCCATTAAACAGCACCAAGCCCATTCTAAACAGAGCACACTCTATAAATGTTTAACCTCCCAATCCTATACTTGTCAACTTTCCAGAACAAAAGTGAGGGTGATACCTGACATCTAACAAAAACAGAGTTAGGGCTGCCATTTTCCCGTACCAGAAAAATTCTTTGGGTAAGAGATCATATATTTCCTGCAGACAGACAAATGCTAATTATAGCGCAACTCTTCCCTTTTTCTTTCCTCCGCCATTTATTTCTTTGCCTTCCTCCTCTTCCCAGCGCATCTTTTCTTCAGTCTTGTTCATCGAATATCTTTTGCCTTCAAAAAAATCTCATCAAATCTCTACATTCTCCTACAGTTATCTGTTTTGAGAATAATTTGCCTGCCCTCTTTTATATATTCCAGCTGGAGTTTTTAATAAAGCACAGGGACTCAAGGCTACTGTATTTTTATTAGGAGATGGTGGAAACTTTATAATGATTTCTATTCACATTCAGCAAACGCTCTTCCCTATTGTTCTACCCTATTCACCTCTGCCAACATCCTATTCCCAAATCACTTTTACTCTGTAATCCTTCATCCGTTTTGTCTCCTCTTCATTTCTGTCCCCACCTAACCCCTATCTTGCCAGCACAAGTACTTTCCTTTTCTTAACCTTTTCTCCTTTCCTTTTTTGTTGCCCTGATTCCTCAGTCACGGATGTTTTAGGTTCCACTGATATTTCTCCCACTTACATCTCAGTTCTTTGAATATAGAACCAAGATGTTCTTGTGGGGGGAGAAATCACTGAGCTATTCTTTTTAACTTGGAAATCCATCCTGCCAGGTTGGAGGAGAAAGCACTGTATGTCACAAACATCTAAATTCATGTCAGCCAAGGTGCCCCAGCAGGGCTGGGGACAGAGTTAGGGAATTGAAAACATAGTGAAATGAGAGGATATTAAGTTCATTAAGTGTGGAAGAATTAGGTCTGATAAACTGAAGATCAATCAATCCCAGCTCTTACTGACTGACTTTCAACAAAGGGATTTACAGAAGTTTCTGCTGGGTATGAATATACACATCTTCCCTTCTCCTAACAAGTGCAAGTTGCCCACCCCTGACAACAACACACTTGTCTCTTCAGGATCCCACGGCAGCAAAATATATCAGCTTAAAAACATAAAAACAGTCATTGCCAAAGATTTCTCACCTCACATACAGTGGGGTAAGAATGGCGAGGGGAAAACACTATAAGCATGTGGGAGTGAAATATTAATCTTCTGGTATAGTTTTCCAGCTGAAATACTGACACGAATTCTGCTTGCAGATAATTTGTGGTTGGGCCATTTGGTACATTCCCACAAAGCAAAGGTAGACATTTTTGTACTGTGAAGACATTGTAGATAAATATATATATATATGTATATATATAATTTTGGAGTTTTAGCAATAGATATATATTTGTGCTAGTCATCTTACTTGAATGTTTCACCAGAAGGGCTGGTAGCATTCTGTCACTATGGTTATTTGACATTTCCCATTTGAGTTAACTACTGGTTTGTCAGATATCTACCATTTCTGTTGAGTATTTCCATCTTGTAGATCACTTCCTCGCTTTGAATTCATGTTGAGAAATTTCAGTCAAACCATTTGTCTTTTTCTTGTTTCTCATGAAAGATACCTGCTGAGGTGCCAGGGGGGTTACCCATCACTCACTGAGATGAGGAGTTGTGGAGGAGGGAGCCCAAAAGGAGACTGAAGAGTAAAAGTAAAGAGGAGAGTAAAAAGGGGGGACATGTCTAGGTTATATGGGAGAACTAGGACAATAAATCAAGGCACAGATGTTGTAAAAGGAGCCCAGGGTGGGTGAGTGTCACAGTCTACAGCAGAGAAGGGTCAGATGGGGAGGTGGGAATAGTTGTGCAAAATGGGAGGTGAGATTAAGAATGGAGTAAAACTAAGAATGAAAAAGCAGCGGTAATGGCCACCAGGTAGCTGAGAAGAGCCAAATGGTTTGGGTGAGCAGGACAGGACAAAAGAGAAGCCAAAATGTGTGAGAATGGAAGGGGCAGAGAGATGCATAAGGAAAGGAAAAGACAGCACTCCCCGTCCACATCCTGGACCCAATGACATTGACCACTCCTCTGTTGTCAGCAACAATCACCTACGTCCAGCTGCCAAGCGTCCCAGTCCTTTCTAGCAGTGCTTCACAGAGACAATTAAAGCTTACTGCTGCCAAGCTCTCCATGTCTGTGTGATAAATAGAAAGATTTCAACCTTGCTGACAATCCATTTGTCAATGTGCCATGGGATGGCATTTGCAGGTTCCTTTTTAAAAAGCTAAACCTTTTTCCACACAGAAATTAAATTAAAAGAACATGGGGGAAAATTCCATGTGAGCCCATATTTAAGGTTAATGAGTAATGGGATAATTATAATGAATAATAAAAAGATAATGAGTGTTCATAGAGGAGCCCATTACAACTGTGTAGACAACCATTACTCTGTAATTTTATACCTTTTGAACACTTGACTTTGCAACCTTAATGCTTTTTTAACATTGTTTTTGCCTGTGTAATGATATATAACAATCTCCAGACACCATCTGCAGTCTTCATATTTCCTTGATCTCTTTCAAACAACTTCTAGTACTGTGTATGAGAAGAGGCAAGTGATTACTTCACTGAGTAACAGCCAGGAGATAGAGAGGAATATAGTTGGTTGTTTTCTTTCTTTACTATTCATAGCTACTGTCTCAACAGTTAGGACCATGCTACAGGCTCTTGGGCTTTGTCTGCTTTAAAGCTTCTTCGTTCATGACAATTTTGTCAAAACTTCTTGATTCTGCAGTTTGCTTCTCCCATTGGTCTAACAGCCGAACCCAAGATAATTAGGCTTCAAGACACAATTAAATATTTAATGTTTCAGTTAGGGTTGTGGCCGAGAGCATGGCATCAACCATTTTCTTGATACCTTTTCATCTGACATTGTGCCAATTGTTTTAGCTGTATATGCTCCCCTTCAGTGCTGGACCCCCACTTAGACGTGGTACCAGGCACATTGTTTTAATTGGAAAGAGGCATTGTGCACTTACAGACTATCATCATATGTCCAGTTTACTGCTAGAAAAAGCCAATATTAATAAGGGTTGCTTTTGCATTTCTTTAGGCATTACATATTTTAGCTGCAAATGTCAGCTCTTAGCAAGTTCTTAGATGCTGATCCCGAAGTATTGTAGTATCACTAAATGCTCTGTACAACTGTCCCAACTCCTTGTCACTCTAACAACTCTGGGTCACCTTAAAGCCACTCCAAGTCCCTAAACATCTGCATCATTCAGACTGGAATCCTAATGTGTACTGTGCAGCAACCGTCAGTATGCTACCTGCATGCTTATATGCAGGTGGCTCTCTTGGCAGCTGAGATTTCTATTTGCAATAAAAGAAAAAACTGTTTGCAATAAAGAGCAAACACTTTGGGGGACCAGCTCAGCGACTCGCCTACCTGTGTGACACACGTTCTCATTTCCACCCGCATGACCCTGAAGCAGTCATTGCAGTCTGAGTGGAAAAGGGGAGTTAACACTAAATAATATTAGATAAGAGCCAATCTCTACTCAGCACTCTTCAAACAGCGAGAGAAACATGCCTTAGGTGTAAAGTGAGAGATCAAGTAGGAGGAAACAGTAGTGAAGAACGACAGGGCAAATGAAAGACCCTCTCTGCATGCCTCTCTGAATTGGTCTTTTCTATTATTAAGTTCCTGGCTGTAAGAGAAAGGTGACAGAGATCCCATGCTCTCACTGGCACAGCAAGTCGTTCACTTGCTCTTCAGCATTACAAAGAAAGAGCAGTATATGAACCTGCAGTGTTTACACCTGCAATTTTATGCAGTAATTTGGTTGCCTCCCTGCACGAAATAAACATGGCAGCACCTAATTCTGGGGATAGCCTTGTAACAGCACTAACCAGAAAGAGGAAAAAACTCAGGCTGCACACGGATACTTAGTTGTATAGCTTCTGTAAAGGTGAATGGGAACAAGGAGTCTAAATCCCAATACGCTGTTTGAAAAGGACCATCTCAGAGCTGAAATGATGGACAGCTTTATGCGTACGAGGACTGGTGCACACACAACCCAGGATCCATGTAGGACGGTGGATGACAGCATGCCACTGTGCACTTGGGTCCCACAGGACTGTCTGGGAGCAGTTTGACCCGGTTCAGCAGAACTGGCCCTTAAATATCGCAGCCATTTCCTGAACCAGCTATTAAAAACCGCTTCCAGCAGTGGACTTTGCAAGCTGCAGGCCCTGCCACTCGCTCGCGCTCCCCTGGGAGCCCAGCGCCTGTGGCTCCTCCGCTCAGTACATGGCTCCAGCACACCTTCAGCGCGGCTCAGTCCCCAGCCCTGGCCTCCTCCCCGGAGCTGGCGGTTGTTGCATGTCTGCCAGCATGAATACCAGTGCCTTTTGGCCGGGGAAGAGATGGCATACCAAGCCCGGGATTTCTGGAATATGATACTAGGGTTTCTCTGCATTAGCCTGGTGGAGCTTCTAAATTTCCACCTTAGTCGCTTTATGTAACACAACCAAGTAGACATTAAAAGAAGAGTTGCAAAGTAAACAGCTAAAATTTCTGGAGTACCAGAATTGAGGCTGCTTATTAGACCTTAGCTACCCCTTCAAGCCTATTCATTAGGGTAAAATCTGCAAAATTACATGTAATGCCAATGTCAGGGCCCCTCACCTTCTCAGTGATGGATGGGCATCTCTAACTGAATAATTAAATATTTCATATTTTATTTCCTCTTCTTTAATACTTTACTGTATTTACTGTACGGTGTTCAAACTCTGCTCTGAAGACAGAATTATTAATGTTTGCACAGACTTTCAAGCAGGTGTTTTTCACTACAGTGACAGCGTGCTTTATAACACATGTAAATTTATCCTCCTAACACCTAGCACGATACAGAACTATGTTCATTTCTAGTTAACAGGTAGGCAACTGAGGCACATAGAAAATTAACAAAAAAGCCAGCACAAGTATTTAGTACACATTTTGAGACAGGGCCTCAATTCTCAGAACACTGTGCATCCCGTAGCACAGCCCTCTCAAAGCCCATATCGTACGCTCACTGTCCCCAACTCAGATGAAACTCAGAGCTTCAAGCAAATCATCTCTGCCATGGCTCCTTCACAGCATTAAAACATGCAGTTCCTTTTCAAAAAGGTCTCACATGGAGCCTACAGAACATTCCTGACCCCACATGGGGTCAGCTCTCTGCGGAGCCATGTCCCACTGGGTGCTGCTCCGAGCCTCCAACCTGCGTGCTCATCTCAATCTTCTCACTCAGTAAACTTAATCCTACTGTTACAGCAACTGAAAAGAAGGATTTACAGTGGAAGAGGATGGAAAACCTTAACAATAAGCAGTTCAATCAATCCCTTTCTATATATAAAATTAATGATAGAGAATTGTAAAATTATCAGAGAATGAAGCAATAATTTTATGAAATAGAGAGCTAAAATACACTCCAAGGGATTAACATCCACAGTAGATTATCCCCTCCATACAAAATTTGTAATGGATTTCTCTGAATGGGATATTTCTTTATAGCAGAAGCATGAGATGCTCTTTTTAAGATCTTTACTATCTGACTTTTGGCTTTTGTTTTCTTTGTTCTTTGTTACAGCCATGTCGAAATAGTGATCTTGACTGATGACACAGGCAAGATCTCTCGATGAGAGGTTTTAATATGATGGGGAGAAGCACACAGGCCACACGTGATCTTGTTTGGAAAAAGCAGAGTTCTCTGCTTGAAGATTTCTGGTCGCTAATGGAGTACAGTGGGACTCGAGTAAGCAAAAATAGCATTGTGGTTAAGATACTGGCCTAAACTTGGAAGATATCTTCTGGTTCCTGGCTCTGCTGCAGACATCCTGTGTGTCCTTGGATAAACGCCTCTTGTGAGGCTAATTTCATTTATGTGCTCACGTACGTAGTAATGAGCCTCATAAACAGCCTATAAATATAATCACTTGAAATTATTTTTAAGGTACAATCTCTTGAATTCTGTGAGGGATTTCATGTTCTCTTGGGAGAAGGGAAAGTGTATGCCAGGCTAAAGGCATGAGATTGATTTGGATCTATCTCAATTTCAGTGGCATGTGAGCATATTTAAATTTGGCATGTGCAGACCATTATGATAAAAAAAGAGCCTGCATTATTTGCACTATTTCTTATTTTCGTTCTCAGTCTGGGATTCTTCAGACTGTAGGAAGCAAGGAGAAACACATATAGATGATGATATCTTTGAAATATGCACTGGCTCTGTGTCTTTTTTGTGCAAAATTCAGGCTTGGGAACATTCTGTAAAAATCTGTGTGCATGCACAACAGTTGTAATTATTCATACAGACCCAACTGTAAACCACAGGCTCATATGTACACCTGGAAGTTGCATATCTTGACACACAAAATGCATGCAGCTATGCAGTTCACAAGTCAAATTCTACAGGAAGGGTGGTCCTAGAGCAAATGCAGGTCTGCCAGATTTGCTAATTAGGGTGGTGCCTCACCACTTGTGGTGCAAGCAAGTGCTCTGCTGCTTTGCTGGTGCTCTGGCAGCCTCTGCTACAGACATCCAGCAATCCCGGGTAAACAACCACTGCTTGAAGCAAGTGCAACATGCCATGGACCCTGGGGCCAGCCAGCAAACACAAACTGTGGCACAGTTAGACCACCATAATACTCCCAGTTTTGTTTCTCAATCCCTCTTCAGCCTCTTCCTTTTCAACAAGAATGATCTCCTCCAATATATATCTTCAGACAATTGTTGACCTCTAGTTGCTTACACAAAGCAAACAGAAATAAGTAAATTATACATTTTGTAAGTCTACATGTATTGTCTGCATCTACCATCTATGTCTAACACAGATTTTATTAAAACATTTTTACCAATTTTCCAAAGTAGCTATGCCTTACCTATTTCATTACAGAAAGATCTTTTGTGTGTGTGTGTGTATTTTAACTTAATACATCCAGTTAAAAAGCCATGCACATGCAGTCATTTCTGCATGGATTGTTTACAAGCAAAACAGTGTCTGTGTTTGAAAACCCACCCATCAAGAATATGTTTACCATAAAGCAAAGTGTTTCATAGTATGAAAGTGCAGCTGAAGGTACTCTTGATGATTAGTGAGGAACCAGCATTCATTATTCATTTGTAAAGTAATGATTGTTTCCCTTAAATCTCTATAGCATTCCTTGCATCACGTTACCGCTTTCAAATAACTAGAAATGCCAATATCTTAATGAATCAGAGTACTACTACATCGTCAAAAGTTGTTAGAAGACACGAAAATTATCAATTTCTAACATGAAAGGGAGCAGGCAGGAAGACAAAACTAAGCACATAAGCAAAAAGTAGCTGCTATTTCCAAATTAAAAGCATCTCTTTAGATGCTAGAAAACCTGTGATTGAAGTTTCTGCAAGAACCGATAGTTCAAATGTGATCACTTACACTACTAGTTTTTTCCTGGATGGCAGCCCTAATAGTTACTCAAGTTGATTCCAGTTCACGTAAGGGCGAAGGTGTGCTTCTGGAATTACCCCTGCTGTCCAGTCTCTCAGAGAATTAACAACCTTGGCAATTAGGAACAGAGCCTTACCAAGCAGCACCCTTGTTGAAGGGAAAGGAGAGGACATGAAATTAAGAGGCAGTGCCCTCTTCCCTTGCTTCTCAGGAACCGTCTGAGATATTAGGTTAATGCCTCGGCACTGGGATGCCTCAGTAACAATGAGGCTTGTAGCAAGGCAAGAATCTCGACACTCCCAAAAACTTGTTAATTTTGGCAAGTAAGTTATGTCTGGGGAGCTGAAGTGGAGAAAATAAGGATGTAATAATGTTGCAATGCAATATTATAACATTATGAATAACATTCATAATGCCATCGGATACATTCCAAAAGAAGACTTCTGATATATAAAAAAAAAAAAAAAATTGGCTCCTATTTTATTAAAGCTGAGGAAACAGTGACAGCTCAACAGTAAACTGTATGTAACAATTACTCAATAACAAGTTTTACAGCAAGCTTGGGTAGTTTCTTGCTTGTATCCTTTTGGCATTCATGTTTTTTTTTTGTTTGTTTGTTTGTTTTTTTTTTTTTTAAGTGTAATGACAAGGGCATTGCTCATGTTCACTGAAATACCTCCAACTACATTCAAGCTGTGATCAGTATCACATTTACCACTGTCTCACAGTGCCCTTATATTAGTATTTTCTATTTCTTAGGGAAATACATTTCACATACACACACACCGAGTAAATCCAAAATGAGCCTTAAATAATCTTGTTCAGGGCAACAGAGAATAATGACTGTGTCTTCAATGAGGGGCATAATTACAACAAGCTGTCAAAGGAAACTTTAAGAAGGTTTGGGGGCAGGGGGAATTAAAAGCTATTTACCTCTATCAAAGCAGAGTGAATAAGGGTAATGAGTAATAACCCTGAGAAAATGACAACAAAGGGGAACATTCTCAGCACCATGAGTGGGAAATTAATCAAGTCCCTCTTTTGTTAACAGGTGTTGCACAATAAATTCCCTCTGTTCCGCCCTGAAAAAGCATCCTTAATATTAGAAAGGAAAAGTTCAGAGAAGTAAACAAGAAAAATGCTACCTTGTACTTACAACGCATCATTTGCAAATGTCTCAAAGCACTTTTCAGTTCAGTACAGTAAAATAAATACTGAAGTTCGGTATCTTACAGCATTTTAATTTAAAATAATGGAGGGAACACGGTGCCCTAAATTAACAAGTAGGCAATGGATCCATGCCTACAAGATCAATTTGGACAATACCAAATGATTTTCAGGAAGCCTCCTGTTGCAGCTAACAAAGTACTGGAGTGCCTTCTGGAGATGCAGAAACTTGTACATCTTGATTACATCTGCACCACCTCAGTCCTCTAAGTCAGGGAATGCTTAGTTCAAGTCAGAGGAGCACAATGCAGTTGTGTAAACAGAAGATTGAAAATCAGGAAATCCTTAGTTCTAAAATGGGATCCAACTGTGTCCTTTTTCCTGTCCACAAAAAAGTTAATGAAGCAACCTAAGCCGCCCGCCCTCTCCTCCCTCTCAAAGAGATGCGGTAGTACAGAAGTACCAATCTCGGCGACCTGCTGGATGGTTTAAATAAACTAACGTGGATACATTAAATAAGTTCACATCTTTAAAATATTTTGAGGGAAAAAAATGTTCTATAAGCATTAAATATTACTGAAATAGAGAGCAGAAGATCTTTTCAAGGGGGAATTACTACATTTCCGTTCTTCACGTATCAATTACACATTAATGCAGCAAAACAAAGAAAGATGAGCTTTGACAGTTCTCAGAGAATGGTTTTCACTGTTGCATATGCTCTTGATTTGACACTACAAATAAAAATGTTATTCTGTGTATCCCTGATCATGTTCCCAAACCATTACTGAGGCCTAGAATATTAAGAGTTTCTGTGCAAGCTCTCTTCTGTAATATCCAGTCCAGCTTAGTCATACATTTAATAGACATGCACAAAGCATGTTACTGTTACTCCTTGTAAAATTAAGAAAAAGATGGGAAAGTGAATGGGAAAGAGAATGGGAAAGGGAAAGAGAAAAAAGATAGAAAGAGAGAAAGAAAGAGAGAAAATTAAAAAAAAAAAAAAAACACTTTTCCTCCAATCACTTTTTCTATTTAGGCAACTGCTGTAGTTGCAGCAAGGGACGTATGTAGCTGTGAATGACAGTTGCTAGTATAAATGAGACTGGATAGGAAGTGGTGTTCAGAAAAGACCCTCTAGGAAGAAATGAGCCGTGTAGAGAAAACATGAGAACCCTTTTGCAGAATACAAGGCACAAAATTGCTTTTGAATTTTGTTCTTCTTTTAGAAGCTATTTGAAAATGAATGATGTTTTTCTAGTAACCATAAATAATTTTTAAAAGGAGAATATTCCCATATAAGCAATCTCAGTATCTGAGTCCAGAGTGAAAGAGCAGGTCCCAAAAGGTGCAAAGTCCAAGGCAGGCACCTTCCTCCCCCTTCTGCTCTATAAAGTCTACCCCAAGAAGCTTTCAGATTTTTTATTATTATTATGCGTTTTTGCTTCATGCTGAACAAATATAATTAAAATAACAGTGCATAAATGTTGGAGTCATGGGCCTCAGATAAGTCAGTGAATCTATGCCAAGTTATTCCTGCTGCATATTTAGCTCTCAAATAAGATTTCATATGAACACATACAAGTCTTATATTGCTTGTTAACTTGCTCTGTAGAATAAGACAGCAAAATTGATCCAGCCTCACTAAATTCTGAAGAACGAATGCATGGCTTGAAACACTTAAGAAGAAACCTTCTTTACTCAGACTCCATGCTTAGAATGAACACAAACTTTTGGACCATCGTTGGCCATGCTGAGCAGGCAGGCCTGTGATTTCTAATCACATCAACCTTAGAGTGATTGTGAAACCAACAGTTGTGTCTGAGCAATTGGAAAAATAGATACAGAACAAAGGGGAAGACCCATCTCAACAGGGCTTCTCCCTCAAGTGCATAAACTCAGCTTCAGTGGAAAACATAAATATTTCATTCACTATTTTGTACTGTATTTCTCCTGTGATTTATGCTCCAACCATTTTCTTTTAAAGGTGCATTAATGTCTTCTCCTAACAGCATCCCTTCTAAACTTTTCCCCTTGCTTAATGGGCCTGAAGGGATTAAACTCTTAGCAGAAAAATGCATCTGTTGTACATAAGATCACAGTATTAGACTATCATAATACCAACTCATTTATTTTCATTTTGTGGAAGTATACCTTCCCTTGAGAATGATGCTACAGGGTATATTTCCTTCCTGATGCTTCCTTTCATGTATTGTATGAAATTAAGGAGAAACACTTGTATTCAGACATCAGAAGCCCAAGGCCCACTTTTCGCCTTGCATTTTGAGGCCACGCTATACCAGAAAGTCAGCTAGGCTGACTAGCAAAGAGCTGCAGAAATCCTGCCTGTCTCAAAGAAGAAGCGATGCACATTCCCCATGCTCGTCACGGTTCTGGACACCGACCAGGCAGAGCTGACTTCAATTTGCTTTGGGTTTAGGTGACTTCCTTGCACATAAGTCAGAGAAAGCAGAGCCTAACATTTCAGCGAGGTCAGCTGTGATCTCACTGCTGGAACACATACCACAACAGTCAACATCAGCACAAACAATAGCACCATTCATCTTGCATTGTTGGGCAAGTCTTCATCTACATGCAGTTACAGCTGCGCTATTCCTTTGGTCTTGGGATAAATAGGATTCCCTACAAGGAGTGCTCTTAGTCTTCATCATTAACGAATTCAAGACCAGGTAATCAAAACAGCTTTGAAATCTAGAAATATGAGGATATATAGTTATCAAATCTGGTAACTGGGTTGCTTTGGTAACTTACCAACATTTTTACAGTTCACCTGGATGGAAAGGTGCTGCCTCATCTGTAAAGTAACTTCACTTTAAGCCTGCTAAGAGGAGCATTGTACATTTGGCACTAGAATCACAGGTGTCGTTCATTTCTCAAACAGATACATGACAGTTCAGTTAGATTTTCCAAGAGCATCTGGATACTCACTCCGGGGTGCACCCCTCTAGATTCTGAGCAACTCCATGTCTTCAGTCACTGGTGACTAATTTGGCTGGCTTAACCCCCTTTAACACACTCACATGTGAAAGCCTACCTGACCTTGCAACACATTCCTAACAAATATAGTAACAGGAAAAAATATTGCACAATCATTTGGAGATCGATAAAAAAAAGTTCTCACAATGTTTTCTTTGAAAGAGCACAGGCACACCACAAAGCACTTCCTAGAAACCCACAGAGGTAAACTATCATGGAGCAACAGCTGCTGCAGGCAAGAGGAGTAGAGTAGCAACCTTAAACTTGGGTGTCTTCCTGGAGAGAAGTTAAAACAGCCAGACATTCTCTCGTTTCTGCAATAAGCAGGAAAGAAAATAGTATGTCAGAGAGAATTACAGGAAGGCAATCACTTTTATTCATTATATAGCACCTCTACACAGCACCAGGTAACGTTATACACAGGGGTTGGCAGCCTTCAGGACAGAAATGTGTGAACTTCAAAACAACGTGGTACCTTGCTGCTTTTAGCATGAAAATTACCATACTGGGATGGTGATGACAAGCACCTCAAACATCTAGGTGGATTTGAAATGCATCCATTCTCTACCTAACAGCAACAGAAGTAGCTACTGCACTGCATGCTTCCTGCTAGGTCTTGTTGGGGAAGGAAAAACAAGAAAGAAAGAAAGGAAGGAAGGAAGGAAGGAAGGAAGGAAAAGAAAGGAAGGAAGGAAGGAAGGAAGGAAGGAAGGAAGGAAGGAAGGAAGGAAGGAAGGAAGGAAGGAAGGAAGGAAGGAAGGAAGGAAGGAAGGAAGGAAGAGAGAAAGACAGAAAAAGAGAGAAAGAGAGGAAGGAAGGAAGGAAGGAAGGAAGGAAGGAAGGAAGGAAGGAAGGAAGGAAGGAAGGAAGGAAGGAAGGAAGGAAGGAAGGAAGGAAGGAAGGAAGGAAGGAAGGAAGAAAAAGGAAGAAAGGAAGGAAGAAAGGAAGGAAGAAAAAGAAAGAAAGAAAGAAAAAGAAAGAAAGAAAGAAAGAAAGAAAGAAAAAGAAAGAAAGAAAGAAAGAAAGAAAGAAAGAAAGAAAGAAAGAAAGAAAGAAAGAAAGAAAGAAAGAAAGAAAGAAAGAAAGAAAGAAAAAGAAAGAAAGAAAGAAAGAAAGAAAGAAAGAAAGAAAGAAAGAAAGAAAGAAAGAAAGAAAGAAAGAAAGAAAGAAAGAAAGATAACTGCTCTATAATAGCTTGGGGAAAGAAAAAAGAAAAAGAAAAAAAGAAAAAAAAAGATCCAAACGTGCCAGATTTTCATACTTTATCTTGTTTTCATTAGTATACTGTGAAAAACATATTCTTTGATATAGTTCCACAAACAAACTACAGAAAAGCATTCTAGCTTTGTAGAAAAATTTCAGAGGTTACATGTTGAAGGGTAAAAACATAAGGCAGCCACTTTCCTATTATGGCGAGAGAGGAAGGATAGCATTAGGCAAAATTTTCCAGGGGCAGTTTTGAAGAAGCAGTTTGTCAAATGCAGTGGAGCAGGGTGTTTAATTCTTCTAGCTAACATGATAGTGATCAGGAAGAAATACAGAGCCAACGCTTAATGGTTCAAATGGAGATGTTGGCAAGGAGCTGTTTTGGAAAGAGGCAGATCTGCAGTGTTTTTGACTCAATTTTAGTATATGTTGAACTGAAAACGCAAAGTGCTAGAGAATGAAAATGTACCAAATTTTCCTGACTGTTTCTTCGTGCTAGCCTTTTTGCAGGATGCTGCAGTCTTCCAGGTCTAAGGGCAGTCATCAGTCTTACCGTAAGAGAAATTTAAGATGTCTGGTAAATAACACGGGCAGAGGATGGAGGGGTGGGGGAGAGAACCATTACTTATCTCACTTCAGGCAGAAGGGAGATTGTACAGCCTGCAGTACATTTGCAATACGACAGACCTCTTCGAGTACACGGGTGTGTTAATCAGTGGCTAGGATGTGTCTAAATGCATAACAAGCTTCACCTTTCAAGAACTCATATTATCCAAGAGGGGGGTTAATGAACATTAGCACAAAACAGAACCACGGTTGCAAAATCCTAAAATGACAGGGAAAGGAAAATAACACTGATTTGGAATCGCTACAAGCTTAGCCACTGAATGATGCTGAGAAGAGCACAGTCCCTGTTGACTGAAACTGGAGATGAATTCAAGCCACACAAATTCCAGCTCAGTTTTAGACTTGCCATTATTTTTGCAACCCTGCACAAATCAGCAGTCTTCTCTGACTGGACTGCCCCTGCTGTCCCTCTTTTTCCCAGTGCAAGCAGCAGAATAATCTGCTCTACCTAATGCACAGAATTACTGGGGAAGAAACCTTTGCTTCTTACCCATTTCTGTGCCTTTCCTGTTTGCTCTAAATCTTTTTCTATTAGAAAGGGAAGCAAATGCATTTGACTTCCATCTTTCAGCAATGTATGGTTGCATAATCTTTCAGTCCGGTCAGCTTTCCCAGTTGTCGTTCATCTTCCCTGCATAACATCTGTTTTTCAAAGGCAACAGATTCTCTGCTGCCGTCTTGGGACAACGCGGGGACATTGTCCCTGAGGAGGGCATCTTCTCACTGCCTTGCCTTCTGTAAATTAGCAGCAACATCTTCCGAGATTCTTGCTAAACCTTCAGGGACGGTTTTCCTTTGTGAGGTGTCTGACTAAGGTGTCAACTGTGTTTTTGCAGCGGACAGCCAACACGTACTGCTTTGCTGGCGTTGTCACTGTGCTGAACTGTATGAAAAGCAAGGGACAGTGTGAAAGGCAGAGCATAACAGTACTGTATTATTAACATCAGCATCTGAAACATTTTTGTGATTATTTATCTCAGGAAATGGATAGAATACTTGACTCAGGGTGGCTACTGTTATTGTTAGATGACTATTTTCCATGTCCTGCAAAAAACACACAGCCCTATTGTCCAATTTTGTGGTCTGTTTTCCTTTACCCTCACCTGATATTTCTCATTTATTTTTTCACAGCATAGTGTATATTACACGGAAGCTCCTGAGACCAAGAACTTTAAGGAAATAAAAATTGACTTGTTTTGGTTCTTCCTCCATTATGGAAAAATGTTCAATTAGAGAGCCCAAAAAGAGACTTAATCTTCAATATTTGGTATTTTTTCACTTCTGGAAAATCAACCCATTGTGAGTTGTGTCTTGTTAAGCATTGAGGATTAAATTTGCGTATTGGTTTTGAAAATACGCATACACCTATATACCTATAAAATTCCTTTTACATCCCTAGTGCTATCCACACATCTAATTAATCTGAGATGGGTCCAAGACTATATTGATCTTCAGAAGTTGGCTGTGTATACTCTTCTCCACTTCTTTTTTGCAGAGGGTATTTCACTCATTGACAAGGTAATTGGACCACCGGGTTAGGTATAATGCTACAACGACTACTGCATCCACAGGAAGTCTCTTTCTGATTGCATTTTAAGTTACTTTTCCCCAAGCCACCTTTGTCAATAAGCGTTGACATCTGCACAGCAATGGAAGATTACCTGAATGATGTAGAAGAGGAATATATGAAATTACCAGGCACTTTTGAAGGCTGGTCAGAAAGGCTTTATAACCAATAAGCACATGAGTCAAGTAGAGTTTGAATTTAAAAAAAAAAAAAAAAAAGAAAAAAAAAAAAAAGAAGCGGAGGAGGGCTCCATCAGGCAATATACAGTTCATCTTCCAAATGAGGAAATGATTGCATGCAAGCCTTTCTGCAGGACAATGACTGAAGATTTGTGGAACACAGGTGAAGAAAGACAAGACCAGGGAGGTTAGATTTGTCTTCTTATCCCTTATGTTGGCACCGAACAACAGTGATCCTAAGGACTGTGAATAGAAAACAAAGCCTGGAAATTCTGCAAAGATTGCAAGGTACCACTGGAGACAAAGTGAGTCAGAATTAAGTCAGTCAGAGCAGCATCCCTCTGACTGAAGACAAAGCGTTAGCCCAATTTACTTTTCTCAGAAAGCCAGGCATCTCCAGGCAGTGATGCTTCAAAAGCAAGATCATTTCATTATACAGTTAGGGTCAAATTCTAATCTCAGCTATATTAACATAGAGCTACTCCATCAAAAGCAGAAGAACTACTTCAAATTATTATATAAAAGTGAAATCACTATTTTTAAATTAATACAAGGAGACTATGATTTTTATTTATTTGCATGACTTTTTAAAGAGTGCAAGTATGACCTTGAATTCAAGGAGACCCCATCATGCTCATACCCTAAAGAGAAACTTGTTCCTCCTACATCCTCTTCCAGCCTTCCATCAGATACCTGCCTGACTTCCCAACTCACGATCATTGCTCTCCAAACCCTCTCCCACTGAACCCACTTCCAAGTACTGAGTGAGACAGGCAAGAGCTGGAACCTGCACCAAAATCCTGACTCATGCAAGGGTAAGTTGGCTGCAGAGCATCCAGGTCTTGATGAGTTCCTGCTAGCTGCCTTGCACAGCAGAGAGAAGTTGAATACCCATCCCTGGAGGTGCACAAGACCAGGTTAGATGAGGCCCTGAGCAACCTGATCTAGTGGGTGGCATCCCTGCCTATGGCGGGCGGGGGGGGGGGACACGACGACTTGATGATTTTGAGGTCCCTTCCAACCCAAGCTATGCTATGATTTAGTTGCAAACCAGTTGATTGACAATAACTGTCTCCTGCCTCTTGCTTAAATAAGACATTGATCAAATATAAGGCCAGATATATTGTAGGCAAATTTCCTTGGAAAAAAAATGATTTTCTAAACACTCAGATTAATTTGACAGAATTGAGAACTCAGGGGTCTTTTTGATTTTTATTAAAAATATTTACTTTGGCATCTCTACGATTCCAGGAAAGCTCAGTGAGGTAAATCTCCATCTCCCCATTCCATGGTCTAAACTTAGACATTCACAGAAACTCAGTCAACTTCAGAAGTTATTTAGAAATTGTACTGAGCTAAATGAATATGCAGTACCATCTTCCTTCTTAGCTAGTTAAGCAGCCAGTTTATCTTACAGGGACTCATTTTGCATTCCTCAACTACTCCTGTTGCTCTTGTCCCTAAGAAATTTAATAAAGAGTAGTTTCCTTAGAAATGGTTATTTAAATTGACCACCAAGAGTAATGAAGTTTTCATCTTTCCTCAAGAGAAAGAGGGTAATCAATTTTACTTTAGCATGAATTTCACAAGAGCTATATTTCCTTCAACTCAACATTCTCAGTATTCCCCAAATAACTTCTTTTTAAAATGATGCTGTATTTGCCGTACCTAAGGATCATACCAAAGCTTTGAAGTCATTTAATAGCAGATGGCCACTGGTCACAAAAACAACAAAAAAAAAAAAAAAAAAAAAAACAACTACAACAAATATTTGCAAACATCAGAAGCTATAGAAATTCATTGCTTCTCATAGCCGATTATATAGCTAAGCTTATAAAAACAAATTTTAATTATTGCTAAAAAGCAATAAAAGTGTAAATTCAGGCTTTTGCTCACCAGAAAAAAAAAATTAAATAGATTATAAATAGCATCTCAAAATAAAATGCACTAGCTACATTCTGTGCTAAAAATAAATGATCCTGCTATTATTGTAGTGAAATCATTTTAAAAATTTTCTAAAGCTTGATCCAAGGCCCAGTAAAGCTAGTTAGAAGGAGAATACTGCTCTGCTATTCAGTTACAACAAGAAAACCTAAGTTTTGCTTGTGAAAAAGGACAAAATTGTTTCACTGCTGTGTGATAACATACTCCCATCCCTTTTTAACACCAGCCAGACCACTGCAAGAAATCAAAAATAGGTAATTTCCAGTTCAGGCAACAGGTTTAAACTCACCAATATTAAAATGTTTCTTCACAGCAAGTATAAACAAACCACAGAACTCATTGCTAGAAGACAGCGTGAAGACCAAAAGCACAGAAACGCTGGAAAAGCTTAGGTCTGTGCGGTGTTACCAAACACCATGATTTATATGTAACCAGGATGAGGAAGTCATTCACTGCCAAGGGCTGAAAACTGTATTAGTGGGAAGATCACCGTATAGGTCTTTTTTATAATCTGTTCTTAACCTCCAGGCTGTCTGAAACCTGCCTGGGTGCTCCTGTGTATCCAGAGACATGGCCAAGAAGCATTCCCCACCTCTCCAAGGCGCCTGGATCAGGACACTATGGTTGAATTGAAACTGCAACGATAATTATACATTTGTACAGGACTAAAAGGGGAGAACACTGAAACCTTAACTCCAGTAGGGATTCTCCTTTAACCTGAAGCTCTGCTAAAGTCCTAGGATGTCCAGGTATATGCATCAGAAACAGAGAAGAGAGCAAACCAATAGGGCAGGACACATTTTGGAATTGCCAGTAATGTGGAATTTGCTATGGATCAACTATTAAGGAAAGATTACTATTAAAACTCAGACCAAAATTCATATAAAAAGTTAGGGCCCATTTTGCAAAGTGAAGTTGCCAAAATTTAGCCCATACTGAGTAATACTGCAATCAACATACAATTTGTGTTTAATGTTATATATATATATTTAGGCTTACAATTTAATTATTTTCCTTCAAATTTTAATGCCTTCAAACTTAATAAAAAAAATAATATCTTTCTTTACATACCTGACAGTAAGGACAGTTATCTACCTGACTGGATATTGTATTACTCCAAAAATAAAGAGGAGGAAGATAACAGATGTAGTGGGAGAATTTTACTTAATGAGACAATGCCCCATGCATATTGATAGTCCTCACAGTTTGACCAGGCAGTGCAGGGGTTCAGATGACATAATTAAAACTGAGCTTAACTTTTTGTCCTAAAAGCAATGACTTTGCTATATTTTAATTTTATTCAGGAAAATATCTTGGTAATAAGCAAATGAAATTATGTATAGAGGTCATTTCCATTTTAAAAATTATTTAAAAAATAAATCATTAGATTCTACAACTTTTTAAAATTTATTTCTGCTCAAGTTTCAAGTTATTTCAGAATATACTTGTTCATATGTTCACCCAGGAGTTATTGATAACTAATGAAATACATCGATGGGAAGAGTCAGAAACATTTTCAGTTCAGGTGTTTGGATTAAAGACATGAAGTCAGTTGGCAGCAGCTTGACTATAACCACAGAAGGCACTTGAGCTCCTCTACCATCTGAGCTTTGCATTCAGCCCATGAACAGCTTGGCCTCAGTTTCTGTACAAATAATGGGATATTACAGCCATTAATGCTTGGGGCAGTGCCTGGTTTCCCCCAGACCATCCCTCACAGAAACTGCCATGGGGAGGACTTCTCCACAAAAACCTGTGAAAATTGTTCTTCCCATCTTTCCTTGGATTTTCTGCGTTGTGTCCAAAAATGCAGGTAGTTAAAGAAGACTGCCACTTCTGGCTCATAAACTACCTCAGCCACAAACTCTCAGGGGCCAGGAGAGCAGCAGAGTCCATCCCTGCGTTTGCTACGCTCTCATCCCGTTTCTTAGTTATCTCTGCTGTTGTTGCTGAGAATTGGGGCTGTTCAGACAGGCCCCTCTTTTGCTCATCTTGCATTCCCACCTCACCAGTTGCCTTTAACCTTGACCAACACCATCTCGTTGCTTCTTTGCAGGGCTCCTTCTTCTACAGCCTGTCTCTCACACCAGTCTGTAACTTGTTTGTGGCAGGGATGGCCTTGCTTGATCTTTTCTAGTTCAGAGCCAGCCTGGCAGGGGCTTGCAGTATGGACTGGGACCCCAGGCTCTGAATTCATGAAAACAAAACAACACAGCAGCCACATGGTAATTTCTCATTAGATAAACAAGATAGCTTAGAGGTGATCTTTGACACACAGCCACAACCTTCTTTGCAACTCTCAAACACTTCAAGAGAAGAAGAGGGGAGCTCAGGCACAGGGAATGACAAGTGAAGCCACCTTGTACGCAAGCCAGCAGCTCCTGCTGCTTCCCTGATGGAAACGTCTAGTCCTGTCCTGGTCGCCCGAGTCCAGCCTCAATGCCCTTAGCTCTGCCCTTTGCAGAACATCGTGGCAAAGTGCCTCAAAACAAACAGAAGCCATCTGAAACATCACCTGGCAGAGCCGTACTGCCTGTGTGAAAATGAAGGCTAGAAAAATTGATGTACGTGCTCTGGGAATCAAACTGGAGAACAATGTATAGCAACCTAGTTAAAATTGTTACTGTGCCATGTCATTGCTAGTACTAAGGTTGCTTTGCTGAACTCCCCTTCACCAAATAAATATGTATAGGTTTGTTTTTTGTTTTTGTTTTTGTTTTGTTTTTTTTAAAGTGTCCTGTACATAATGGATTTTCAGGCAGACAGCTTGCTTTTATGGAATGCCCAACTATTATCAGAAACATTTCAAAATACCCTAAACTTCCTGCAGCATCAAATCAGGAACCATCATCAAATTCTCAGGGCTGTTCTCCTTATATGCTTCTTTAGACTTGAAACAACAGTTGTGTTGGTGGTCGGTTTATGTAGCTCTCACAGCTTGTGACTTATTTACCATAAATAGAGCTCTAATGGAAAGTGCTTCTCCTTCCATACCCTAAAATTACACCTGATAGATGACTACAGCCTACAATAAGTAGTTAAAAAAATAACAACAACAAAAAAAAAAACGGACAAAATCCCCACAAGCCTCCCAAGTATAGCACCTCCTGCATATGTGACTGATGGCAGGATGTCCACAGATGAGGGAAAGGTGGCTCTTCAGCTGGAATGAATTGTCATATTAACGGAGAGCAGAAATTGGCCATTTAAATCTGTAGCTGATTTCTACATCATCTGAAACATTACAAATTACATTTTTCATTATGAAGAAAAACAAAATCACTTGGGAAATTAGTTTTACTTCTCACCTTCTCCGTGTTAAAAGCAGAATGTAAAAATCTGAAATGAAAAACAGGAATAATTGACAGTCTATTTCCCATGTGAAGGGTTATTATGGGAACATATAAAACTGGACAAGTATTTTTAATTCATCCTATAAAAAGAAAGCCAAAAACTTTTTTATTGTTTTTATGCAGGTATCAAATAAAAAATCTTTCTGTCCTAGAGACTACAGACTTGAAAAGCCATGGTAAAATATTCTGTTAAGATCTCACTTACCATCAGTGTTGAATTCAAATGAGATTCAAGTGTACTGAACTATCACTTTGCAACATATTACTTACCCAGGATTATTTTAATTTTCATCCGGTGCTACTAAAAATTCAGATCTCCTCCTTTGCCACATCTTTGTATACATAATGAACTTCATGATTTCTTACAGGCACAATATATTGCTTTTGGTTTGACTTTCAGGTAGTTTTTCCCAAGTCATTTTTCAGTAAATGAAGTAAGCCCAAATGCAACAACTTGCCTTATGAGATTTGTCATCTTATTTTATTACAAGACAGGATACTTTTTTTTTATTATTTATTTTGTTTTAAGATTAAGGTATTGGGTAGGTCTTTACAGAGCACATGCTTCAGAAATGTTCACCCTCTTGTCAACTCTAATATGTCCAACAGCAAACTCTTATAAAAACAACAGCAGTAACAGACAAACAAACAAACAAAAAAACCACAACCTTAAATCTGTGTAACTTCTTTAAAACACAGATCCCATCCATTTGTGGGGGCTTCTACAAGTATTTTGCAAAAATACTTCATTTGACCAGGTCAGATTTCATTTGACTTTGTACTTTGACTTTCAAAGTGAGAAATCAAACATGTCTGGGGGAAAACAATCCCAAATGCTGGAAGGAGATCCATGTGTGGAGCCCACTTTCATTCCTACCACAGGCAATCTGTACCTATGCACCCAGGTTAAATGCTGTCTCAGGACAGATATTAGTTTCAAAACATTGGGATGGCTAATGGCAAGTATTACTGCATCACTCTGCTATGGGGGAAAATGTAACAGAGAAAATGGGTGAGTACCTTCTGGTACATTTAGCTAGGTGGTAGGTAATAAGAAACATGAGTTCCAATCTTAGTAATGCTCCATATCTAATTTTCACTGTACATCAGTTCACCTAAGCTATAAAGGAAATGTTCTCCCATTGAAATACTGAGAATAACTGCGGCTACTTGTGGAATGCTATAGCATCCTTTTATTAATTAATCTGAAAATTGTCATCAACTGGAGTGCGAGGGAACCTCACAACTCCTGGCCCTGGAGCCTGGGCTGCTTCTGACAGCCTGCATTGCCTCAAAGGAGGTAAAAGCAATTTGCAAATAAAAAACAATGGTGACAAAGTATATTCTGCAACTACCAAAATAATTTCTAAAAAAAAAAAAAATCACAAAAATACATTTTGAAAAGTATTAAAGTAAGTATAAAAGTAAACAGCAAAGATATTTGTATGAGACAGAGATGGATACTAAGAGAAGAAGAGTTGAGGGATGAATTCCAGCTTTGTAAAGCTCTGCAAGTGGGTGGCTGTGTTAAATATACTTTATTCCAGCATTTTTAAGCATTCTGAACACTTCTAACAAAATAGTTAGAAATAAGAACTATCCACAATTGACAGAACAAATGTAAGCAACAGCAACCATACAAGCAATTATGTAAAATGTGTCTAGGGAATTTCCCTCCATCAACTGAGAAAACAACACTGAAGAAAACCATATGGGGATGGAACATAACATGAAAATATTTTAACTGTTGCATCAATAGGAAGAACACTAGGATTTTCCGTGGGAGCATTCCTTTAGATGCTGTTCCCTAGAGAGTATGCATTTGCTTTCTTTACCAATTGCAGGAATAGTGTTATTTTTGTATTCCTATTATTTAAGAGCAGATATAGAAATGAAAGGTGAATTTCCTAATCGCATTCAGAAACATTCCAAACATCATTACTTATGCATTCTGCAAGTGATGCACCGGTGAATTATCAAGGCAGCCTGTTAAAATGAATAGTGCTACTACCTCCCTTCCCACCCATCCTAGAAAGTAACGTGCTGTAATCTAGGAAAATTATTCTTACTTTACAATTTTATTTAGGAAAACACTACCAAGATAAAGACTTTTTCTCTAATTTAGTAGGTTTAACTTGAATCATAATGAAAGAAAATCCTTTGTAGGATTTCATTTTATGGGGTTTGGAGTCTTTTAAGGATTCATCAAAATATTCAATGGTTTTAATGTCTACACTAATTAATCTCAGGAAGGCTCATTATTTTTTCTCCTTGGGTTCATTTGCTTTATTACTGCATGGCACTCTCCCCTCTGATGCACAAAATCCAATGGAAGCAAAGTGCCTAGCCAAAACTAAGTTCATTTTAGGGTGTACGTGCCCATTTACAGGTGCTGGTCTTTGAATTTTTCACGGCTTGCTGAACACTTCATTTGGGTTGGCAGAGCTGGTGGGTCATATGGCGACAATTCTCATTTTCTGCAGCATCTGAAATGTCCACTCATGGTATCATTGACAGCTAAAATTAGATATTTGGCAAAGCAGTCCTAGGAACTAAGGGCTTGATTGAGTTGCCTAATTATAGCTGCCTCATGCCATTTGAGATGCCCAAGGGTAGCCCCAGCAACCACAGAGGCCCGGCACATATCACACAAAACCTATGGGACACCTTTGGCCCTCCCGAACAGGAGCTGTAGAGGAAAGGAAGGATAACCCCCATGACACTTCAAATGGCACAAGGCACTTACGTTCAGGCTCATTTAGGAACAGAACACTCTGTGGTTGCCACCGGGATATTGAAGAGATCAATTCTCCTGTCTTAGCTCTCTCTTGCTTGGTATTTCCTTTAGTTGCAGGCAGGCAAGTGGACTCTCAGTGCTGCTCTTTACCCACGCACATGGCAGGGAACATGAAATATGAAAACAGGTCAGAGCAAGGAAACTGAATGTAGGGACTAAGCATTTTGTCCATAATCATCTCATCCCTGTTCACTCAGGGGAAAAAGACAGCTCCTAAGAAAGCGTGCATGTGAGCTTCCACTGTATCATAGGTTTTCCTTGGAGGTATCCAAACTGGAATCCAGACTTGCTTAATTTGTGAAATTTGACATGATTACAGGCTGGGGTTGATAAGGTTTGTGTTTAGGGAATCTTGATGGCGTCTCTCAAGATTGTAATTCTTCATCCACCTCTCTTTCTTGACAAGATTGTATATAAGTGGAATAAAAAATTGCTTTATTCTCCTTTTCCACATTAAGCAGAAAATGGCTTTCTTGAGAGTATGCATTTGCACTGGACTCAAGAAAACAGACCCCTGTGGAGCATGAAATGACACTGGGGAATATATTTTCCTTGACATAGTAGGTATTTTTCATCTGTCTGAGGCAGCTCTCCACCATCTACCCCCCTCCTTCTTTTTTTTTTTTTAAATGAAGTTATGCAGTATCTTATATCAGCACTCGTCCTTATATTCTCTTTAACAAAGTAAATGAACACTGACAGCACAGAGGGACAAATAATGCTTATCGTAATAAAAACAATATGGTCTCAAAGAACCAAGCATGACTTGGAAAATGATATTAAAAAAAATACAATGCTCATATAGTTTCCCGATGCCCAAAACTTCACATTTACTCATGAAGGTGTAAAATATTTCCTATAAGCCTGCTGAAATTACATGAAATCTAATAGTTTGATGCCCAAGGCAGGACTAATAAACTTTCCCCGATTCAGCCCAGCAATTCTCCTGCCTGAATAAGCAATACCCAACTACTACCACAGGTAAAGAGTCTACTGAATATCAAATCCCCTTTTCCCACAAAATAACTCTCATTGAGGCCAATATTTATTCTGACTGGCATACATTTTGATTCAGATCAGCAATTTGCTTTTTTCAAATGTGAATCAATGTACAAGTGAATGGTCTTATATTTTTACAATAGGAAAACTTCTTCCAAAACCCTGCGATCTCTGCATTAACCTGATCTGTTCAGCTGCACAATAGATTGGTTAAGATGATTATTGGTGATATGACTGAAGTTATTCTGCCCACTGTCATTATTAAATAGTGCACTCAGAGAAAGAGCTAGGAATAGCTTGCTTAAAGTGTGGCTAAAATGGAACAAATGTTTAAAACTAGTATGTAGTTGAAGAACAAGGATATTCACTGAAGTATTTATCAGTCAGAAACTGAGATTAAAAGCTTCTTGTTGAGCAAACATGATTTCAGATATTTCTGGAGCCAGTGTGGACTGGGGATGGCACAACAGCCATGGCAAGAGTCCCTGACACTTGGTGGCTTCCACGTGGCAAATGTTACCAGACTGCACAATCCCATGGGCTTAAATCCAACCTAGGTGCGTGTACCCCGAAATCAGAAGGAACAAGCTCCTAGAAAGCACAGTGACTAGGCACAGACTGCATGAATACTGCCAGAAGTAAACACTTCTGTTAGAGTTGGTCCCATTTTAGTACCTAAACATACACATCCTGGTTTGAACCATTTTATTTTCTTTATAACTGTTAGTCATGCTGTTATAAAAACACCATCCAAGAAAATGTCTTCAGCTTGACTGAAAAGCACATCAATGTTTTTGCTCTCTTAATACTAAACTTTAAGGAAACTTTGCATTTGGTTAAATATTAGTAAATTAAAATGTAAAAAAATATAAATATATCAGTACTCTAATAAATATCCAAAATTTAGCAGTCCCAAATGATTAAAGCAATTCCAGATACAAGGGATAAGATTTGAAGAATTTTAAAATATAGGTTAGCCTATTAGACAAGATTTTGAACAGATTTTAACGAATTACATTTGGATTAAAAAGATCATGTATTCATTTATTTATGCCTTATGTTTCAGCTTTGGTCTTAAATCTGTCATAATGCTGTAGAGAATAAAAATATTTAAAGATGGATAGAGACGGGAGAGTAGGAGATGAAATGGAAAAGTTTATGAACTGCTATCCTTTGCCTACACTGTAAACGAAATGCACACTCTTCCTATTAAAACCCTGTGGCACCCTGATGTGACAGTCACTTCTGTAGCATCTGGCAATGTCAGGTAGAGTTTCTTGAAGGCTCAGATCTTTTGGTTTCTAAAATAGCAACAACACCAAAATAAATAAATTAACCAAACCAATGCTTTTCTGAATCCCTGTACTGAGCTGAAACAATCCGCACAGGGAGGCAGATTTTTTGAGGGACTCCATACATATGACACCAGAGAAATGGTGTGGCCTCTGAATTGCTAAGATACAGATGGTGAAAAGGTTCCTTAATTTGCCATGTGTGTTGTTTAAATGTGAACACAAAGAATCTGACAATTTTAATCTTCTGTTTATCTGAGAAACTGGACACCTATTCCTTATACTTCGAAAGAGATTTCCTGTCAGCATTCATGAATTTCTCTCTCTGACCCTGAGCAGCAAGAGAAACAAGTCTGAGATATATTGCAAAGCCAAATGTTTAAAGTTTATATCAATATACACGTGGGACAAAGGTAATTTACTCAGTGAAGGAAGAACCCCCTGCTACATTTAATCATGCTCAAGTACATGGGAAAGTGCCCTTATGGCTGTTGTTTTGTCCTGCCTTTTTAACCAAAGTGTTGAGAAGCACTTTTCTTCTCATGAAACACCTTAAACCCAAAGCCTAATTAAACTACTAAAATGCCATTAAAGCCATTGAGCAGACTTATCTCCAGCCACTACAGTTTGCAATTAGATTTTGGGTGAGGGTAGAGGAAATCAATGTTGTGTTCACTCTTTAATGAGAACATAAACACTTCACATTAGAAGATTATTTTCTTAAAATCCCCACAGGTAAGTGGGTGTTTCACTTTGCTTGCAAAAGAACAAAACATAGGAAAGAAAATAATGGAAAAACAACAACAAAAAAAATCTTTGCTTCATGTGAAGAAGTGTTTTCCCTTCTCCCATGATCTCAAGAAAAGCCAGAAGGGGACAGAACTGAACAGCATATAAGTGTAATTGAAACAACATGGTCAGGTTAAAAGAGGGCAAATTTGTCTCTTTTAAGAACCACAGGAACCAGGCTCATTGCAGTGTACCAGTGCAATAGATGATACCAACAAATACATGACAAAGAAGTCCACATCTGAGTCAAACATACCCTTTGGCTAACCAGACCATCAATAGGAAAGTCTTGGTTGAGACCAGTGGGACTTCATCACTTGTGATCATCAAGGAGCTCAGCCAATGCCATTTATTACACATTAAGAGCAGGGGAATACTTTTGGTGTTAACTTTTTGGTTTTGAGTTGTGCTTTAGCTTGCTTGTTTCTTTGAAGGAAAAACTGAAGTGAAATATTGCTGGGAGACATTCTGCACAACGGTACACACCATGCACTCTTCATTCTGGAAGCTGCAACGTGAATGTCTGATTTACCAGCAAGGAGTCTTATTTGCAGCTGTAGATCTGCAGGTATCGCAAGCATTGTTGGACAACACTGTAGTAAGCACTTTGTTGAAGAAGCCTTCCTTTCCTCACAAAACTCAAGTATTGTCCTCTCCTTCTAGCATTTGCACAGGATGACTCTTAAACCTCTCCTCGAGTTCCCCTTTGGACCAGCAACTCATCTCTTTGTGATCACTAGCATTATTTACATGCACTTTTGAATTACATTTAATTCACTTTAGTTCAAATCAGAATGAAGTATGAATGTAGGAAATAAGATGTTTTTATTGCTCCAGATTTCTGACTGTTATAAATTTCTATAAATTTAAAAAGCTTTGCCTGAGCTGGAATTACATCTGTGTTGGGTTTGGTCTTTTACTTTTTTTAAGGACTATTTTAAAGAGGGTGAAAACAAAATTCCTTCATGTTGCAGGTAGCAATCCAAGTTCACTTTCATTAAAACATATAACACTTACTGTATTTTTTTCCTCATTCTTTATATTTGACACATTGTTTATAGATGATTAAAATTTTACCCCAAAACTTAACTTAATTGGCACTTTTCCTTCTGTGTGCACTTATTGTCATCGCAACAGTGAGGAAAAAAATATTTCCTCTCTTCTGCTTTTTTTTTTTTTTAAGTAACAATAAATATTTTTAATCAATCAAGCTACTCCACCCAGGAGGACGACCACCAACACAAATCCCCCTAATTATGTTGACAAGACAAAAAAAGGGTTTGTTCACATGGAACTTCTTAGAGTAAAATACCAAAATATGGCATAGTCCTTCAAATCTATTCATTTCTTTTCAGCCAGTTAAAAAGATTTCAATGCCGGTTGCCCTTTAAAAAGCAGTTACTCATGAAACCATGCGAGTTCGCCTTCACAAAAGCTCTAACATGCTTGACTTTCTTTTATTAATGTTATGTGATTTTTTTTTTCTACTTCACTAACATTTCAAGAGAAACAAAGTGATTGTCATGTGGTACACTCAGTTCTGGAACAGGAGCACAGCTGTTTATTCCCAGACCCTGAGCATTTTTTAGATCTGCACAGCAGTCTGTATTCTCTCTGAAGGGAATTATACATCTTCCCATAAGCAGATATACTTTCCATATTCAGTTTGCCTATTGTACCATACTTGGCTGCAAGGACAACAAAATGGATGCTTTGTCATCTTTCTACTGGCCTTTTTATCTCAAATTAACTCCTCTGGTGCAAGGAAAGAGGACATAAAAGAGAATCACAAAATTACTCCATTTTGTATTTCAGAAAAATCAAAATGACCAAACATCTGCTTCGGACACCCTCTACTGGAAAGCATCAAGTTCATCTTTCTGTTCCTGAATTAGCTGATCATGTGCAGGGGTGGGAGGGTAAGAAAACAAACAAACAAAAACCACAGCATGAATGTTTAACTGCCTTAAAAGAACGGTATCTCTTCTATATATAATTGTCTTGTATTTAAGGCGAGGAAAGGATTTGATGATGAAATTACTTGATCTCAGCAACGGAGGAAAATGTGCATCTGACTTCTCTGATTGTGAAGCAGCAAAAAATAAGGACTGCAATGAAAAACCTTAGATCTTGAGACTTGAAGTAAATGCCTTTAAATTAAATCTGCTCATTTTGTGTCATTCTCCAGCAACAAAAATGTCGAGGTACTGCTGCTCTTCAGTTGTAAGTTACTACAGCTAGAAATGCTGTTACTTTAACCAGGGCAGAAGTTTGTTCTGTAAACAGATCTCTTCCATCATTAATCTATTAAATCTATTCACTTTGGGCTGAAAACTTCAGAGTAACTTAACTCAGTAATGGGCAGGGGAGTTCTTCAAATAAAGACTGAGACTTCCTCTCTTCAAAACCAAACTTGATGCTACATACTTGAAGTCTTGACCCCCATTTTCATCAGGGATTTTTATTTTTTAAGGGGGTGGGGGAGTGTCTAAATAATGATCTGAAATCTACATCCCAATGAACTAGACAGAGAACTTTCACAATTTCTTTTCCTCATGTAGTAGTGGCAAGAGATTTTGTCTTAAGAGGATGAAAAGACAATTCTATCAAGCTTCAATCTATAATTAATTCTTTTACTTTTCGACTCCCAAATAAAGCCTTAAGATAAACAGTCTGATTTGGTATCAAGTGTTGTTCATCGTAGACTCTCCTTGATGATGCTAAAGCTTTCACGATTCTGTTTGACCTGCATAATGTACTGTATGTGGGGCAGTGAATTACATTCCTTTCTCAGAGACCATGCTGAATTACAATTTCTTTCCCACTTCTTTCAGAGGTGAATAATTGCACCTGTCCTCCTTAAGCAGACAAAAGACATTAAGTAGTGGCCAAATGGAAAGAAAGGTTTTAAAAGAAAATCACTTTATAGTTTGGTAGGAAAACAACTCAATCCAACCTTTCATCCAGCTGTATACAATATGAGGATTTCTACTTGTGCAGCTTCTGAAGAAAAGGAAGCTTTCAATCAAAGAAAGACTATGCTGATAACAAAGCAAAAATTGAGGTGCTGGCTAGAAGTTTAAAAAAGCCTACTTTTAAAATCAATCCTTGACAATATAAAAAAGGCAGCCACACATCTAAGTGTTTGTGGGCAAACTGTCTCATTTACATGATATAAATGAACAAATAAAATAAAAATTAAGATGTGGAAACAATAAAGCCGTAGGGCTTTTCCAAGACCACACAGAGATGCAATAGCAGCATGTAGAACGGAGTAGAAGTGAATATGTGGGAACAGACCACAACCTAGATCTCCTGACAACCTTCACACTGTTTTTGACCATGCTGCACAGAAAGGTCGGGTTTTGCTCTTACAGACTTCAAGTGCCTGGCAGGGAGATCAGCAGCGGCTCTGGTTTCATCAGAGCCATGCTGGCAGATATCCAAGGAAAGGTCACCAGGACAGAAGGACAGAGCTTCAACAGGGCATTTGCCTCTGGTGCCAGGAGATTTCTAGCACCTGATCATGCCACAGGGCCAGTGCTCAAAAAGATGAGGAAAACAGAGTGAATGCTGATGATACTATAGAGAATCTCCACAGATGTCTTTGCAATATTTCCAGGCTCTTTCTTTTTATTCTTGCATGGAAGCTGCCTCTATATCTAAGTTAGCTAGGCAAATGACAGAATGGAAGGACCAAATATTCTGCTGCTTGTGGAAGCTAAAGATAGTCTATTTGTCGAAATGCAAAGAGTCCATCTTGAAACTATGGAGAGGAATACCACTGAGAACTACTAAAATATTGAGACAGAACAGAACAAAACCAAAGAAACAAAGGGGTAATGCCTTGTGGGAGTGCCCTGCAGGAAACATGCCTCTTTTCCCCAAAAGCACAAATGTCAGTATTGAACATCCTTGATGAGAACCTGATGTAGCACAAAAGAGAGACACTGATTAAAAGGTAACTAATCATACATTACTTTCAGCTGGAAGTCCTGATCTTCAGGAAACACCTCCAGTCATCTTACAGTTATGGGTCTTAGAGTAAAATTAAATACTGTCTAGTTATATACTTGGAAACATACAGAAAAGTAGCCTGGTTTGACAGACAAGGTATCCATTTGGGCTTCACGAAAACCAAAGCCTACTGCCATTCTTTCTTCCAGAGCCCCTGCTTTCCTTCCCACCTTTTATCCCACCTTGTTATGTGCTTTGGGACAGGGACAGTCTTTCACAGTATGTGTGTGTATCTCTGAGGTTGACACTTATTTTTTCCAACTCCCTTTGTAAACAGAAGTTGCCATTGACAGTGTTATTGAATATCATCCCATTTGCAGGACTGATGTAAACAAAACATCTTGTATGCCAAATGAAGCAGGTCTACATACAGAAGGAAAATTTCTATGCCTTCACTAAACAGGCTGGTTTTCAGTTAAATCAATACCCCCAATTAAAATTAAGAAGGAAGAGAAAGACTCCATCAGCAAAATTATTTGAAGCGATATTTGTTCAGACTAGTCCAAAAATCTTCACCCTTGGGGGCTGGAATACAAGGAAGTCTCCTGAGCATGTTAATTATCTAAAATGAAAGCAACGCAGTTGCTGGCCTTTTGAAATAATCAATCTTTCCAAAAGTGTCAGGTGTCTCCAAAACATGTGACAGGTTGGCAATTTGTAGCATCTATTCTTGAGCCCTAATACCACAGTTTTCTCTGGAGCCTGGAGGAACTCATCACCTTTACTAACAATTCCTAAAGACAACCTGTCTGGCTCACTGAAAACGTAATGGAGAAGCTACAATTAGAACCACGGACCTCCTGTTTGCTCAATCAAACCAGAAAACCAAAACAAACATTTGAAGCACATGTATGCATATATAGAGACAGACGCATATAGATGAATGCAGACACAAATACATGTATAGATATATATGGGTATATATATATACATGTAGCTGTAAATTATAGACATTTACCAAGATCTGTATTTACTGCCTCCTACAAGTCTATCTTATGATCTAAATTTAGGGAGTTTTCTTCCCTTCTTTCAGAAGAAAGAAAAAGGCAGCATCTGGTTTGTATTTTTCAAGTCTGTTAAAAAATACCTTCTTTCTGTATGTATCTGTTCTTCAGTATACGAGAACAAAAATCTGGAACCAGCAAGAAAATTCCTACAGATTCTGTTTGTAAACAGAAAGTTCCCATCTTCAGAGCAGCTGACCTTATTAGCACTTAGAAGCAGTGAGAAACTTTACAGTCATACGTACTTTGCTAATACTGTGGATATATATCCCTATATATTTTTGGTCATACCAAAGATTTCAATCAGATTTTCCACAAATAAATCTTTCTTATTGAAAATAAGTATACAAGTGTTACAGAAAAAGGATTTTTTTGATTTCTTCAATATTATTACTTTGGATAAAAAAATTGTGTCCTATAAGTTTGTGGAAAATTTAATTTCTCTCTCCTGAAACACAGGTTACAGACATATCTATAAAATAGTGAACATGATTAATCCAAAATGTTCTTTAATTAATCTGTTGAGAAAGAATAACCAGGCATGTAATGACAATATGCAATGTGTAAATAAGCAGTGGATATAGAAAAAAAAAAAAAAAAAAAAAAACACATTACACTAACATTCGTACACAAAATGTCATAATATTGAAACCAAACAGCTCCAAACTCAAATTTAGTGTGGGCTTCTCCATTTCCCCACCCTTTTTGAAAAACACTTCTTGCAGATCCTTTGAAACACTTTACATTTTCAGTGCTTCCTGTCCTGAGAGGCCCTGACATTTCTAACTAAAGCAATCAGCTTCCAGCTGGAATTGCCATTCCCCAGAAGTCCTCCAGGATGGAGAACCTCACTCGGTCAACCTGAACCATCCACAAGCAGTGGCCTTCCTATCCCCATGTTTGCCCTCCCAGGCCTGGCAGGCTGCATCCATGGTATTGTATCTTTGCAAGAGCCAAACAGACCATAGACAGCATTTAACAAAATTATCACAGCATTATATGTATTTTTTAAATGAAACTACTCTTTGAGATAAAATACAGTAAACTACTTTGGCTAAAGTTCTACGTACCAGCAACTTTTCTCTACAACCCCTCAGAGAAGTACAATTTAAAAGGTTAATACACAAAACAAATATTCTGTATAACTCAAAGGCTGAATGTAAAACACATTCGTGGATTTTGTGATTTTTTTTCTTAAAGGCCTGGCCAAGTTTTAATGGGCTGTCACACACGAATGATTATGAAAGCACTACAATGAACTGAGCTGATAAGCTGATCTGATCAGAATTAACTGCATGTGATTGCTGCTTTGAAAAGCTGGCCTAAAGAGGCAGCATTGAAAGCAATCTCACAAGTCACTGGTACCACTTGCCACAACTATAAGTAAGCACAGATGGTGAGAAAAGTTAATTAAGAGGCATATTTGTTTGGGGGTTTGAAATTTCCACCCCCCTCTTCCCCAGAGAAGCCAAGCCACAGTGAAAATGTGTTTTACGTTTGTGGCCTAATAGGTTCATGTTTGTGAGGCTCTGTTCTTGTAGATAGAGGTAACAGATAAACAGAATAAATATTTTATGTCAGCAGTTAGCATATGGATTTGCACTTGATCACTAAGCTACTCATTGCACCTGATAGCTTGAACATCTTGTCAATTAAAAATATTCTTCATTTTCTTTCCTCCTACCAGCACAGCTTTGCTCTTGTATCACAACTGACATCCTACAAGAGAGACATTACCCTTATTCTCACTTAAATGACTGCCTCTTTCATTTTCTCCCTTACTTCTTCTTGCACTATTTCATAGGTAACATATTATAATACATAAGCCATTACAAAAAAATTGCTTCTGGTGATCTTTCTTTCTTTTCTCCTTGGTTGGGAACTCTTGTTCCCCCTTTCTCCAGCCCACACTCCATCTTTTCTCAGATTAATTGGCATCTTGGAGATACGGTGTGACAGTTCTCTACAAGGTGATCACCATCATTAGAGGATAAAAATACATCCCTTATGCTTCATATACTGTAATAGTGTAACCAAAGTGTCATGTAGCACACATTTTGTTCAACAGTTCTTCAACTGTGCACGTTCCTTTGGACCAGTTTCCATTATAATAATAATTATTTTTTTTTAACCTGTGGCTATTATAATGGCAATAGCCGGTTGCATCAAAGAAATACTGGTTTAAAAATGGTAGGGATCAATCTCTCGTGAAAGACCCTGGAAGGTAAGAAAGAGTTAAGTCTAAGGACGGAGAAAACCAAGATTTCAGAACTTGAAGTGAAATTGAGAGGTTCTTAGACATTTCCAATTTATGCCTACTGTACTATTTATTTCCGTTCCCATCATTGCTGATTATAAGGATGTGCATGTGTAGAAGTTTCTTCATCTCTAATCAGACGTGCTCTATTCCATGAATCCACAATTCACTGTTCGTGACATTACAAAATGAATCAGGTAGGAGGATCAAGCCAGATCAGAAAGTGACAGCTTCTGTTTAAACAGATATCTTGGAAATTAGTGATGATGGAGGACAGTATTATACTGATAAGCATTTAACTCCTAGCACCATCTCATTCTCTAACAAGAGGTATAACGAAGTTATTTGCTGGAAAGATCTTGGTGAAAAAAAAATGAAACAAAGTGCTGATCTGTTCAAGCTTATATTTCTAGAGCAATAAAGGCCCGTTTTGGATAGGACACCCATGCTGTAGGTGTTGAACACTCCTTGAATTTAAGGACATTTTCTTCTTTAAACATTATCTTTGTGCTATAGAGTACAGTCTCATCTTTTATGGGCTATCATAAGAATTTGGTATGAATCAGTTTATTCTTTCTGTCAGTCTTATTTCTGTGCTTTAGAACCGATTTTGAGTAGGATATAACATTTCTGAACTAGAATGTGATCCCAAACTGGGTATACATTTCAGATGACAGGATCACATCAGAAGGCTGGTGATCAACAACCACCACCAGTCCTACATTTAGAACCTTCCTATGTCTTTTTGCAGGGATTTTAGCCAAGAAGGGTGTCTGTGTACATAAACATATACACGCAAACTAATAATTTAGCCAGTGCACGTATCTGTGCATACACACAGAAATTAATAGTTGCATCTCACATTCTCAGATGGTCCCTAAACATTGTATTATCTAATCAGATAAATATGGCAGGTTTTCTGATGTAATGAATGTATACAAAATAAATTGTTAAAAAAGTCAGTCGCTGAGGGCTCGGTACAGACGTTAATCCAATTTGTGTGGTAATGATCAAAACAGTCAATTTACATAAAACATTACAGCTGTGCAATATTACAGTCCTGCAGTTCTGTCATCAGCAGGAAGGGTTAGCTACCTGCCATGGAAATGTCTGCGATGCACTCTGCAGAGTCATGCTGACAGTGAGTGGGACCTTCCATTAGTGTTGCCCATAGTGACAGCCTTGCTCCCTCCTTGCTCTTTCTGTCCAAGAGCCGTGAGTGTGAACATGAAAAGGGAGCTACAGCTCCTTCTACTGGGTCTTCAGATTCATAAGATTAAGAATCTGAGATCCTAATAGGGCTCAGAGAAATGAGTGAAAGAAGGCCATAGAGTTCTGTGCCATTTCTTTTTTTTTTTTTTTTTTTTTTGAATTCTGCTTTGCACATTCCCACTAACAGTATAATTTCAGAAGCAATCACGCATTTAAAGAAGTTAGCAGAAAGATGTCTGGGGACAGGGTGTTGGAATGGGGACAGCAGTACTGCTAAGCAAACTGATTGTCTGATCCACATATGACATCTCAGATGTAACAGCTTGTAAACATTATCTGTAGAGCTCCAAATAATAACTTTACAGATTTAACCAATCATGCTTTGAAGGCTGTCACTGATCCAGTGAAGCGTGACCAAATCCCGTTAGAGTGCAGAATAGATTCTCGTGGAAAGTCTTTCATATGCTGAGTTGCATATCTAGATAAGGAATGCAAAGACACCACATGCACTATAGAGATGTATGCACATGACGAAATTAATACCTGCAACTGAATTCATTGCCTCATGGGCCTACAACAAAGGTTTCAAACCCTGCAGGGTACCTCAGTTTGCTGTGGTACTAGGTGCTCCGTCAAAGAATATCACACTGACAAATTCCTTCTTAAAGAAAGACTGACTTCTCCATTAGTGAGAGTGGCAGATAGCTGTCACTGCTACATGAATATTCAAGAAAGACATAAGGGACTCCCTTAGAGTTTCAGCTGAAATAGTCTAAAGCAGACCAGGTCTTGCTGACATACCTGTGTTTTGCTTGCCCACTTTACACCATGCATTTCTTTAAAACTACAGCACAATGTAAGTAGTCATTTGTTAGAGTTAATTCACTGAACAGGATTTCTGAAGATCTGCTGAAATTCCTCTGGTAAATTAAGCGAGTCTTTTAGACACTGCAAAAAGCACGGGTAGAAAACCTGCACAGATGTGAAAGTGGTCAAAGGACTGTTACCATCCTGCCCAGTGGGGATATCAAGAATAACTTGGACTCTTCTTTACCTCTTTTTATCTTCCTTATGTGAAGCAAGTTCAAGAGTGTTAGATAGCTAGGTGTCTCCTCCTATTCTGAGCACTACACACTGTATTGTTCTGGCTGCAAGCCTATGCATGTGAATGCCAGATGAATTTCTAGTCCCTAATATAAAAAACAAGTAGTCATGTAATTTGTAAGGGCCATCGACCACATATTACTGATATTAGCATACACAGATCCTACAGGATATCCTGCCTCCCTGGATAGCTAGGAGAAGTTAGCATCTTGTTTCTTCAAAAACTGCATTACACTGTTCACTGTGGTGATTTGCAGTCTTTTTTTTTTTTTTCCTTAGGTAACTCCAAGAGCTGAAAACATACTCTGTTTAAATGAACTTCCTGTTCTTCTCTTTCTTAGGGTGGAAAGATTGCTTTTAATCAAGGACTGCTGCAGCATGGAAGAGAGATGCAGACTGTGTTCTCTGATCAGAAAAAAAAAAAAAAAAAAGAAAAAAAAAAAACACAACTGCCTTTGGCTCAGACATATTTCTTAGGACCAGCCAGAGTCATAAGGGTGTCTTAACACAGCACTTTGTATGATATTTTTACTTTCATTTTGGAGGAAATAAAATGAATTAGAGGTGTGTGTTAGTTTTTTTTTTGAGTTACATTTGGGCCAATTATCATGAATCTTTTTTTGTCTCCTACAGCTTTTTTTCAAACAGTAGAGAAATCCAAAGCGTTTCTCTTGGCTCTCTCTCCAGGGACTAATATCTTTAAGTACTTCAAGGCCAGATCCAACTCCCTGACATTTGTCTGCCTTGAACTTGCAAAGCGCTCGTAAGTTTGTTAGCCTCCAAAGCATCAAGAAACTACAATGATCTTTAGACATATTCCATGTGGGAGGTTTTGCAGAAACAGCTTCATACAGCAATAAAATCTACAGCTTGTTCTGGTGAACCTGTGTCAGATGAGGGCAAATAAAATCCTCAGAAGTATAGTAGATATCCAGTTGAGCATGTTACACTGTGAAGATTCATGAATAAAGGAGCTCCTCTGTATCCAGCTTTTATTGTTGTCATTTGCCATAGAAGTGTTGGTTTGAACCCAGATTAAACAAATCTAAGTTGGAAACAGGAACCAGACTAATTCTAACTTTATCACATACACTGCTACAGGTATTGAAGCAAATATTATGGCAGCATTTTCTCTTGAAAACTTGACCCCCATCCAATGCTGCAGGAGGGAATAATTGAGTTTGTTAGAATGCCTTGCTCTGGCCCCATTTCTGGCCTCAAATCTGTGAGCCTGCAGAAGTAAGGTATGTATGGAAAAGGTATGTGAGTACAGTGGTAGTAGGCACTGCAATGGCAGTTAACCTGGTACAGCATCTAACCACCAGTGAAGTCACCTGCTGAGTAGCACCGTCTCTGATGAGCAGGAGCCAAGAAACGTGCCAAATTTTCTAGCCTGTCATACCCAGGGACACTGTGGGCAGGATTAATTAAACACTTCAGTTATTTACTTTGTGCTTCTTTACTTGGTTTTGGCTTTTCTCATGTGCACACAGATTTATGCAACTCTGGCTACTCTGAAACCTCTACTTAACAATTACCATCTAAATCAACCTCCAGATGGAGGTATCATTTCCCGTGACTACATATTAAAGAGCTTGATAAAAACAAATATTGCACAGGTAACGTGATTCCAGTTAAGTTACCACCAACTTTAGTCCAAACAAAGGAAAGAGGAACTGTGGAATTATCCTAAAAAAAGACTCCAGCATCTTGACTGACACTTTAATTTGTAAGGATACAAAGATGTCTCCATTTTTAAACCATCTTACAGGAAGTATAGCATCCTTCTTGTATGCCCTTTTGTTTAGTAGAGTCAAAGCTTGACTCACAGAGAGGGTAGTGTTTATTTTAAATGATCAAAGTTAAGGAGCAGTTAATGACTTGAATACCCACAGTTTATTAAGTTAAATTAAGCAGTACAGGGACTCTTTCTGAGCCATCATTCTAAACAAGGAAAATATCTGTGCCCTTCTGATGCCAAATACCTTTTTTCCCTTCACAACAGTTTTTATCATTTTCAATGACACCATAAGGGAATTGAGCAAACAACAGAGTCCATAGAGATGTTCAATTCACTCTGAGATCTCACCATCTCAGAAAAGAGATAAGACTTTACAAATTTATTCCCCTCCTTTATTTCAATTACCAAGTTAATGCTTCAGACAATTCCTAACACAAACTTCTGGCCAAAAGTCTGTTGGCAGGTAAGATAGCAGGCCTAAATCAAATCACACAGATCTTGCAATAAGATTGCATAGCACAATTTCCCCTCTGTAGTAAAAACTGCACTTTCCCCTATTTTCCTACTAGAATTCACTGTAGGATGATGAAACTTCATTATATACACATGACAGGATGTTAAGATAGCATGTCCTTTAAGAAACGCTAACAATATCCAAAGCAAAGTTCAAATCCAAACATTAAAACAACAAAAAGCATAGAGTGGGAAAAAGGGAAGATTGCTTACACTAATGAGGTCTTCCCCAGATAACTCTCTCCAAGCCTTTCAAAAATAGAAACTAAAAGAACCAAAGGGCTCTACTATAAACAGTCTGCTACACAAATATGACAAAAACCACCACCAGCCTTCAGCTGCGACCCTTTCATGGTTGTCAAATTAAACCACACACCAACAGTGAGACCCCCTCCTCCTTCGTTTTGACCACCGGTTCATGCAAATGACAGAGGACCAATAGTTTTTGCCTAGCAACAAGACTGCATGTTCACTACTGATCATGTTCATGATAAGGTAGTGAATACTAACAAAGCTAATGATGAGAAGCGATTCCCTCCTTCGCTGACTCATCCGTACAATATTAAATCTTCAAAACAAAGAATAATTCATTCATCTAACAAACAGACTAGAAAGAGAAAAGAAGCCATCAACAATGTTTTTTTCTAGCCTACATCCCAGATATTGAAATCAACGCATACCAAGGTACTTGCATCCAAGAAGGCTTGCTAAATGTACAAAAATACAGGTATTTCTACCAAGCCATTAAACTTTCACATCTATTTATATCTTAGACTCATTCTAATATTTTCCAGGGTTACATTTAGTACATGGTAACCATCCTGACTGCCATGGGACAGAAGGAGCACTGACCGAGCATGCTGAACCATCAGCCCCTGAGTATCACTACCTCCCAGGGAGTCAATACAGCTCATTCAGGTAACTGCAGAAAAGGTTAATTACTTACAGCAGGATGTCCAGCACAGTAGGTGTAGCTAGCATGGGACTGGTAGTGCAAGCTTGCTCTTGGGAAGGTGTATGTATTCCAAGCAGGTTGGCTGCTATTCCACTGGGAGCTAAAGCCAGGGCTCATGGTCACTCTCGATTTACTGTTTTGGTACGTTCTCACTGTGGAGCTGGACTATCAAAAAAGAAAGAAATGCAAAGTAAAAATAGCTTTTAGGGTAGAATATGAACAATGCAGCTACACAACTTCATTGCATATATACATACTGCCACACAGTTTAGACCAATTTTGAATCATTCCTGTAACGAACTGGGAAAAGCAAAAATTTGGTTCCTTGAAATACACCAGTGAAACAGCTACGTTTCTCTAATGCCGAAAAGCAAGACTGAATGACTGTTAGACTTCAGGCTAGGATGTAAATCAAATAGACAATGCGTAGGTAATAGATATAAGGAGGTGTTCTGAAAAAGCGTAGAAGGTGCCACCTTACAAGTTCCATAGTTGAAACTTCCATATTTATTAATTATAATGAGCTGAATATTGTCATTCATTGCACTGCTGATCTGGTGACTAGGATAGGCCATATCTTTACAAAGCTACTTCTACATCACAAATATGTAACCATCTAAACAGACTTTTAAACATCACAATGTTTTGTTTTTTAATTTCTTAAATTGCAAAACAACAACAAAACACAAAATCTTATTTTATTTATTTTAAGTTAACTCAGTAACTTCAGTTGAAAGTGCCCCCAGACAATGTGCCATCACTTGCGTTCTTTATGGCTTTCTCTGTTGTTGCTTTAACTGATTTTTTTCAGTTTCTAGCCCTCTTTTGTCAAAAAATAAAATAAATCCTAATAGATACTTGTACTGATGGGGTGGTTTATTAGTGCAGGAAAACAATGTATTATCAAAAAAGAAGCAGACGATACATTCAAAGTGAATGCTTTTTAGAAGGTATTTAGGTTGGCCTTAACATCAGGTTATGTTAACATCAGGTAAATCTGCTTTTTTCTCCATATTCCATTCTACATGTAGGTTTTGCTGCTTTGTTTTTTTCCTTGGTAAAGGTGTTCTCAATATCCCATGCAAATTTACACCAATTAATTGTGATTATTATAACCCCCAAACTGTTCTTTTTAAAGCATTAAATTCATCAAGGCCTTGGTAGTATTACAGTGAAAGCTTTAGAAATACAAACACAAATAATATTTCTTAGAAATACTTATAAACGTCCCCGTTAGTAAATCGATGCTATCGATTTCAAAAGCTATATTCAAGAATGACGCTTCATTTATTTTTATCTTCCTTTCAAAGACAATTTTTATATGCAATATACGTAGCATTAATGACATGTTACTACAGGCCACCATCAAATAAGGTGTGTTACACAGCTCAAGACTATGCTTAGCCCAAAGTGCTTACAAGATAAATGAGGACTGGGAGAGAAGGAAAGAAGAGAAACTGATGCAGAAGCAAAGAAAACAGCTTGGAAGCACGACTTTCGGTTTCATTTCAGTGCTTCAGCTCAGTTTCTCTGGGTGAGGATTAGTGAAATGGAAGGAAAAGGAATGGAGTAAAGACATTCAAAAAGGGTTTAAGGATGCATCTGAGCTATAAAAATATATATCTTGTATAATCTTTCCTATTTTTATAACGTGTTTAGATGAGCTGGTTTTAGAAATTACTACAGTAGATGCCACATTGGCATCTGCTGAACATGCCACATTTATTTTGTTTAATTTTCAAAAGCTTAAGTACACAAAGTTTGCCTCAGTTATCAGCTGCTGTATAAACTTGAAGTTCAAGAAAAGGCCAAATGACTTCCTGCATGTGTTTATTTCCTGTACTGCCGATTAGGAAGCCTGAAAAGAGCAGTTTCCGCTCAACAGTTCTTAATATCTCGACAGATTCGCCTCCCGCCCCCACCCCTAAGCGAAGGATTCCTGCGGTGTGATTTCTAAAGATTTAACTTACGACTAGCTGAACACAAAGCGTATGAATGAACACTAAAACCCACACTAAACTCTCATTAGTCACTGTGTGTGACAAGTGGTTACTTTGTTCTTACAAAAGGCTTTAGGAAAAAAAATCTGCCCCTACAGTTAAAGGGGCTTATTTGAAATAAATCTTTTTGTATGAATTTAAATCATGACATATCAAAGGAAAGAGGCTATGGCTGCAGCTAGAGAAAAACTGAAGGGTTTTAATGTTGTGTTTTTATTTTTTTTTCTTTTCTTGTCTTTTATTTCTTCCCCTTTTACCCTCTTTCCCCAAGGAGCAGAAACGGTATTTTCTTTCCTTTGACGTATTACTTATATTTCAGATCACTCCTCAAAGACAAATCTCTCTTTCTAGGTCCTGGTAGACTTGCTTCTACATCAGAGATGAGGGCTAGGTTTTGTTTTGGACAGATCAAGCAGAGTTTTAGCCATAATGTACTTCTTCACATACATTTCTCCCCTTTATAAACATCAGGTATTTGAGCGTTGCTGCTTATTAACTCCTCTTGAGCAGTTCATCCCTAGACGAATATTGTGTGCATATTGAGCTGCCCTACCCAGACAATAGCTCTGTTCCCTCCTATTATTTCTGACATGTCTGCATTGTATGAACCACTGGAAATACCTCTCCGGATGATGGGATGCGAAGATGTATTGTCAGCTGTGGTGATTGTTAACTGGTTATTTTCCCCTTGTGTGTGTGCTACACAAAACCCATTCCTGTACCTAACCCCTGGGGCTACATTCGGGGACAGAAAGGAACCCCACCACACCCTTTCTGCTCTTCCACCCTTCTTGCATCATACGGTGAACATATGAGGAGTTGTACCATGCCATAAAGCTTAGAGGACTGAAAGCACAGGGTCCTGCAGCCAGTGGAGGACCCTGTGCTGGAGGAGGTTTCCTGAGGGAACTGAGGCCCATGAGGAGGGCCTGAACTATGTGAGGAGGAAGGAGTGCCAGGGAGGTGCTGCTGTTCCCTTGAGGAGCTACGAGCGAAGGAGTGAAGTTGAGCCTGAGGAACGGGGTGGGGAGGAAGCATTGTTTGAATTTTTCTTTGCTTCTCACTAATTGGCAATGGATTAAGTTAATTTTCCTCAAGTCGAGTCTGTTTTGCATGATGGTAATTGGTGAGCCATCTTCCTGCCTTTATCCAGGAAGCTTTACCCAGGAGCTTTTCCTTCTTATTTTCTCCCTGGCTTGCTGAGGAAGGGGAGAAAAAGATGGGGTGGGGGGCACCTGGCAGCCAGCAAAGGTAATCCTGCCACAGATTGGCAAGTTTTGTGGCATACAAGCTTTTATTCAGCATGTGAAAGTTCACCTATTACCCCAACTCTACCACTTACTCCAACAAAAGATAGCACTTCTCCACATAACGCTATCTTATTTATATCCCCTAGGTCATCAGTGTTACAGCACCTGGGACCACCTGATCAACTTTTCTCTGAAAATTTCTGCAGAAAATTATCAGACTGCAACAAAATAGAACTATTGTCCTGCTTGTTATGACTTACCAGAAACAAGATATATTACAAAGATGGGGGTGATTTTTTTTTTCCTTGAATAAGTCACTTAGGCACTTTTATACCCTAAAAGTCTGATGCAACCTAAAATTGACATCGCTAAAATTGATATCGAAGCATATTTTAAAATATGATCCTGTTTCTTCTGTGCCTTAGTTTCTCAGGCTTATAAATACAGATAATCTTATTCTTAAAATTTTAGGCTTTCTTTCCCTCAGGTTTGTAAAAGTTTTGAACATTTTTGGACATAAGCATGACTGAAGTACATGGTATTATTTGTATTATTTCTACTTCTTCAGCTTAACTGCTTTCAGGTCTTAGTTTTTTTAATAGCTGATATGCGAAGTCTAACAGTGGAAAAAATAGACATAGTATTCATGGAGCATTTTTATCTTTAAAGCACTGTGCAGATGTTAAACAGGGGCAAAATTTCTGCCTGGTATGCTGTTTCCGACTTTTTAAGAAGTTTATAGTAGATGTAAGAACTACCTGGCACTCCTTCCTATCTGCATGTGAATAAAGCACACAATTTGATTAGGATGTTAAGTAACATAAATAGTTCTGATGTAGACTTAGAAGTCCTCATGTCATCACACATGATCCCTACTCTTTAGCAATACAACAGCATCCTGCAGAAATTAACAAGAAAAATATGTGCTAATTCTGAAATTCTACATCACTTCAAATGCAAGAGTGACTGCATTTATCAAATATCCTTCTACTAACTGTTCCAAAATGTTGTGAGTAATAATGGCTTTGGCACTCCAAAAGAAGTGAGAGGCTCAATTATTCACCTCTACCTTCTCTCTCTACTTGTACTAACTTAAAAAAAAAAAAAAAAAAAAAAAAAAAAGTGGGAATAAAGAGGTGTAAATAACATCTGAATTCAGCCTCCCACTACCTCATCTTCAAAAAGCAACTTACCAGAGCTATGATGTCATTTTCTTAGCCCACACAACTTGAGCTGTCTCCAGTCCCTTGGATTTTGATTACAGAATAGTTCTGTCTTTAAATGTACCTTTTTTTTCTTTTTTTTGTTTTGGTTTTTGTGTGTTTGTTTTTTTGGATTTATGTAAAATGATTACATGGGCTGGGTAAGGCAGAGTAAATAACCATCCTGGAGATGCTGCTTGCTTCGTCTCCTCATGCCCGTATTTGGATGAGACCATGATGCAAAGCACAGCCCTGCACTCTTAAAAGTTTGGATGCTTTACAAAACACTACTGTTCCCATAGAAATCAAAGTTTTCCTATAACTGGAAGAGTCAGGAATGAAAAGAGCTGCCCTGGAACACTACTGCATGCGCTAAAATGATGCATTTATTTTCTTGCTCACAGAAAATATGAAACTGGCAAACCAAATCTGAAGGCAGTTCCTCACAAGACCCACCTGAGAGACCTTGAAGACTGTGGTAATTGCAAAACTGAAGACAATGAGAGGGTTTTTTTTGCCTTTTTTAAGTTTTCATAACAATTCAAAATGAAAAAAGAAAAAAAAAAAAAACAGTAAAGATATTTCAGAAAATATATATTTTTTTTTTCAATAGCAGGAACAAATAGTTTTGTGCTGCTACTTTTCCAAACAGAATCTTTCACTATTTCTTGCTAATCATTTGCAGTCTAGAACCAGATTCCATCTGTTTCAGTAAGAACTAAGATGTTAATACTTGGCCACTACAAATTTAGAGTTTATCAAGTTTGTCTCATAACCTTTATGAAAAAGTTTCAGAGGCATGACCAAACTTTAAGAGAAACATTGTTTTTCCAGACATGGTATTGAAACTCAATACACTGTACCTGGAAAAACAGGATAACCCGAGAGAAATGGCATTCCACTGAAACCACAGAGAAATGATGAGGTTATATTTCATATCTCGGCATACATACGAGGCTATTGCTCATCCACTGGATCCAAGAGCACCAAGCACTAGCCCACATCAGGCCAAAAGGCAGAGGATCCAACCCAGCTGCCCCAGCCCTGTGGGCTTGCTGCACTCAGCAGGCTCCCCACAGATAGGACCAAGGGGACCCAGGTCAGCTGGACACAACAGAGAGCTAAATTCCGTAGAGATGGGGCCCAGCAAAAACACTGAGTTTTAGGGATAGATCCCAAATTATCTAACTAACTCTCAAGGAATGTATTCTAGAAAAATAAAAATAAAAAATAAAAAATCAGGCAGTCATTGTTATGTTTCCCCAGAGTTCTGCCTTGAAAACAGAATATATATGGTTTTCACACTTTCCCGGTTAGAGTTGCTGTCATTTCCAGTGACTCAACACTGTAATTCATGTTGTTCTTTTAACTGTTACTTAAATCCTAAGAGTATTTTTTCCTGTGCAAAGTATGAAACATTGTTATTGAAGTTACAGAGATTGAGCAGGGGAGCTGAAAAAATATGAAGGCATCATGGTTCCACAAAGAGATCACGAAAAGCCTGGTTTTTGGCCACCATACCATGCAGGTCAGTGACAACAGGCAAAGAACTAATGACAAGAGGCAGGCTACCAACAATTCAGATTAAAGACTTAAAGTCTCTTAGTTACCCTATGTGGACAGCCTGGGTGCAACCAAAAGTTATTCAGCCGTTCTCTAGGCTGGGCTATAGCCAATTTCTGCGCATGTGCACCTCCCAAAAAACATTGTCACCACTTGCATCTCCACAGGCAAGCTCAATGCAAAGACAGTAAAAGGCACAAGAAATGCTGCTGTGCTTAAAACTGGCTTCTGCAGAATAGGAAAAGGATTTTCACATGCAGAAGAGAAACTTGTACTGGTTTTGTTATGCATTTTGTACACAGATGTGGAGAATGGGGACGCTTATGTTCATGGGCTGCTCACATGTAAGTCTTCCTTCCACAGAAGGAAACGTGAAGAGAAGCTCTCCAAAGGACATATTTTATTTTTGTCAGATTACTTGTAAAAGGTAAACTGGGAGTAAAAGTTATGTTGTTAGACCGAATTTGTATTGAGTGTCTTAACTCCACGTTCCCATCTCCTCCTCTTTGAAAAGAATAAGGACATGGAAAATGTCAAAGTTTCCGCTGCTCAGATTATTATTTAATCAATGTATTGTGAGAAATTAAAGTCATTAAAAAAAATGAACACGCTGCACAGGTCTGATTTCTAAAGAAGTCACACCGATGAACCGGTCACCCAATACAATATACTCCTACGAAAGCACACATCTGTATGGAGTGTCAGGAGAAGATGATGTTCTTCCACCAGGAGATGGAGAACATGCAAGTCACAGAGGCACATGGCTTGAAGGAGAGGATTTGTTCCAGATAAAATCTGATGGTCAACATTAATCTTCAGGTAAGTCTTTATTGCATACAAAACACACTATCTTTAGTCTCTGATCTTGGCAGATCTTTGGAGTAGTGTTTTTACAAGGTCTGAGAACTTTTTGTCATATTTGACAACTGCCACTCTCAAAGTCTTTTCTGCAAACTACTCAGCAGTACTTGGGACTTGCAGAATTCCCTGGGTAAAAGACAGGACACAAAAGGATGTTGCAAAAATTTAAGTACCATCTAGAAAAATATTTTAATGTGTGATGACTACATTTCCTATGACCACATTCCCAGACACAGAGGGCTCTCATACCCATTTTTACCTACATCTTTCCTTTTTTTGTGGACCTATGCTCTGCTGACTGAAACACAAGTTCAGGAGCTTTACTGATTGATGACTGATTTTAGCACTTGCCTGTCTGCTAGATTGGGACTTTTTACAGACAGCTAACATCTTTTGTTAAACTCATTAGGTTTTGATAGCTCAGAGGGAAAAATAATTATTTCATTAACACTTGAATTCCTTCCCCTTTTATCGTACCCAAAGGTGTGTTTCACTATGTGCTGCAGTATCTTAATGTTTTTTTCTGATATATCTGTTTACTATATGTATATTGAATTATTCCCTGAACAATAAATCAACCCCTGTCTTGGATACAAAATGATTTTCCTCACACTAGGTCTGCAATGTACAATTTTTTTTTAGACAATCCCAAGAGCAACACCTGGCTGACAATTTAAGCAAGTCTGCAATATTAACCAATGAAAGCAATCCAGGCACACATGCCAGGGAAGAAGGATGCTTATGAACAACCAAAAAATGTCTGTGGCACAACATCCCTTCTATAAGCCTACCAAATGAGAAAAAGTCGGATTTCTTTCCCCAGCTACAATAGACAAGGCATTGATTCCAAAATGACAAGCACATTATGGCTCTCTTAATCCACAAATGCCTACTTTACTGAAAACACTGTGATTATGAAATGCATTTGGCCACTGGGAAGAATTCTATAAATCCTGCAAAGCTACCCAATGTGCCACTCCGCCACTAACTCATGTGGATGGACCTGCATGCTTTTGCAAACCTCACTGTGGGATTAGGACATTTATCAAAGCTATGATTTCTTTCCTGCAATGTTGTATCTATTGTATACCAGGAGTTCTGCAGGTGCATGATTTATCCATCCTGTCATTAGCTACAATACCCTGCAAACAGTTTTTATTTTGTGCTGGGGAAACAAACACTCCTCCCATAAATTGTTTTACTGCTGAATGGGGAACGGGCTCCTGCTCTCTTGACAATAAAACAGCTTGCTTTCTCTGACCAAGGAGTTATAATTTCCAGCATAACAATCTGAACCTCAACAACATTTCTTATGGAATTAAGTAATATAGGGAAAAAAATATTGCTTACGTTTTTTTCAATATCACATCTAAAATCTCATCGTGTGTTAAGCACCGACATATTTGATTGCTTGAGGGACATTACAGACAACACAGCCCCTGAAGATTCAACTGAGGGAATTCAGGAGGAGGAAGCAAATGTCAAATAAATTGAATGAACAAAATTTTCTCTTAAAATGAAAACAAAAACTCAATATGAATTTTGTTACTGGGATCAACACTGGCCAAAGGTTTTGGTTTGGCAGAGGAATGTTCAATGAATGTTTTAAAAAGCAAGGAAGCAAACTAGATATCCAGGAAATCCAGAAATGAAAAGCGATTTCTTACTCGGTGAAATCACAGTCAGATAAAAGACTACAGGCCTTTCACTCAAATTAAATATTCATAGAACCACATATATTGTATATGACATATTTGAATGTGAAAAAGCTAATATCCTCTGGCTTTTCCCGTACTCATCTAATCCATTAGAAAAGTAATAGACAGTCTAACCATTCCATGTCTTCAGTAGAAGATATGAAAAATAAAAGAGAAAGCAGAATGAACTACAAAGTGAAGAAGAAATAAGAAAAGATGTACCCAAGTCCAGCTCTCAGGATACTCTAAATCAATTTCAACTGCCCCAGATATCTGTCAAGTATCAAATACAGAACAGAGGAACATGCACAAAGGGCTACAGATTTACCTAGAAAAGCCACTTCCTCTTCCCTTAAGCTTTGGGCACTCATGGGAGAGGGAGGGAGAGAGGTCATTAATTTATTAAAAGGGATGAACCAATTTTAACTGTGAAGTTGACTATAACTGATCTGAATTCAGCGTAGCAAAGACTTGCTTTCCAGGATATGTGAAATTAAGTTTCATGAATTTTACCCTGCTGAGAAAAAATACCCCCAGGAGGTTACATATTGAGAGGCTTGAGGTGGAAGGCAGAGATCTTTTGAATCCTGTTGGATCAAATAAGAGAAGTCATGGAACTGCAGAAGAGGAAATCTAGCTGAGCTCCTTGGAGCCTGGCACGCAGAGCTGCACTTCTAGGAAAAACTGACAGCTAGGGGAATAACTCAGCGCAGCTTGGCCTATGGGATTTTTCTGCCCGAGAGGCCAATGGTATGAAGAAGATTCAGATCCTTCCTATTGAAGTTCAACATCATAAACCTGACAGGCAAAAGAAGGAGGGGAAGGGGGGTGGGGAAGGGAAGCTCTGTTTTTGTGTTTCTTCCTGCTGTAACCACAGCACCCCTTCCTATCCCCAGAAGCTTGTTTGGGCTCTTAGGACTTTGTCATCTCGATTTTAAAATGTAAGTACAGTACTTATGCCCAGGATGCAAGAACCAGACGAGAGACGAGGAGCAGAGACTGAGGACAAGAGAGGAGATGACCAGAAATCACAGCATGATGCTCCAAGGATAAACAGACGCTACCCTGCCTCATCTGTGTTTTCTGTTTTGTGTTTCTGAGCCTACTTCTCACTAGACAAGACAAGATGTGGAACGAATGCAGATGGAGATTTCTGTCACATTATTCCCGATTGGTTTAAAACCTTCGCTTATCAAGTAAAATCCCTTGTAGAGCTGATGACTGCATTTATAAAACCTAAGGATGGATAGAATTTCTTACCACTCCATAAGGACACCGGTCTAAGAACGCTAGAGGTTTAACAGCGCATTAAACTATTACAGTTACTATAGAAATTCCTTTAAAAATTATACTTTAAATTTCATATTTCTTTTGCATCAGTAGACAGAACTCTGCAGCCCAGTGCTCAGAATACAGATTTCAGGAAAATTTGCCATGTAGCATATTCAGTTGTATGTTGTATTTCCTGACACATATGGGTGTCACAACCTTATGACAGAAACAGGAAAAAACAGTAATATTAACAAGGTTTGTACAGAGGCTTACCACATTAGTTACACTATTATCTACCAACACAGTCCTGAGTCACTTGTGGGAATACCTTTGAAGGCTGTTGAAAAATATTTTTATGGATACATTATTTGTTCAGTTTAAAACATATTTTTAAAGCTCCAAGAATCACATATACGTGGCTTCATTATTACTCAAGAGCAACGCTTAGCATGTAGTAAACTGTTACATAGATACTAAGACAGAAAATTAATGAGTATAGATCTAACAGAAAAGAACTTTGCGTATGATACTGGGGAAAGAAAAAAAAAAAAAAAAAAAAAGGCCTTATACCTAGAGAGGAAAACAGGAAAACAATGATTCGGAAAATAAAAAATCATCATTAGCTCTGAAACAGACTTATTGAGTGACCCAAATTTTCCAATCTCTTTCCCAGTCTCTGTAACGGGAATATTACTGCTTCTTCTTTTCCTCTTTTGTACGCTCTGGGAGAGGGAATGACATCTACTGTCCATTTAAACAGAAAGTCTTAAATCATCATCATTCTACCAAAACCCAAATGGGCCACTACCACCTACTGTTATCAAAGATGGTGTCTTGCACAGTCCAGCTTCCAAACAGTGAAAGCACACCCATAACTTGTTGCCCTGGGCTTCAGTTCCACTGCCTCCCTCTGAGTGTCTGAGAAGCAGTGAATCTGCAGAAACTCCAGCAGGAAGAAAAACAGGGTAATAATGCAGGTGATACTGAACTAAGCTTCCCAAGCAAAGTCACAATTATTCTGAGGGATTCTGTCCTTTTGACAAAGGAGGGGGGAAAAAAAGAGAAAAAGTTTATTTCTTCTCTGATTGTCTTAAGGTTCCAGACATCCAGAAGTCACTAAGAAGCCAGAAAACATTGGTAGAAAAATTGACAGTGCCTAAAAATTGCAAGCTAACGCCAAATGTAATAGTAAATTTGGAAACAGAAGAAATGAAACCCTCCAGCTAATTCAGTTTCAAGATACTAAAAGAAATTTGGGTGGCAGGAAAAAAAATTAACCCCCAAATTGCAAATACCTGCAGTAACTTTCTAATGAGTTTTTCAACATTTTCCATTTATATAGTAAGAACAAAAGCTACTAAAACTGGGAATAAGCACAGCAAAAGATAGGAAGGGTCTTACAGTAATTCACATACACACACATAAGCATAATTAAGTGAAATAAAGAACACAGGCAGAAAGCAGGATATTTCCAATGATATTTAAACCTGTTGGCAGTGTAAATTCTTAAGGAAGCTAATAGCAGAACCATGAATTAGGTGGATTTAGGAAAACTAAAGCATATACAGAAACAAGTACAGGGAAATGTAGGTTTGGGGAGGACAAAGAGCCAAGTAATAAATAGAGCTTTGCTCCATTTCATTTATCTATGTGTATTTACCTGGAAGGGGAGGGAACAAATGTGAATCTATTCTTTAATTGATAAAGACAAAAACTAGAAATTGTTACAACTTTCTAATTGTTTTTGAAACTTTATTTTAAAAGAAATATCGAGAAACATTGACTTAAGGAGAAAAGTTAATTTGTATATATATTAAACTGGCTGCTGCTAAGATTTATGCTTTATGTAACATGGATGAAGGGCACAGAAAAAAAGATGGTATTATATACCTTGAGTATGGAAGAAAACTTTACCTCATATTCCAAAAGCTAAGTACATGTTCCCACCCCTCTAATTTTAGAAAAATTTTGCAGACTCTCATTATACCCCGATTATTTGCAGATGTTGTTGTACAAGTGATAACAAGATATCTCTGATCTTTGTCAGAGATAAAGTGTTGAAATATTTGATGGCATTGTCAACCTGTTAACAAAATAAAATTTATTTTTAAAAAAAATTAAAAAATACACTGAATAGATGCTAACACCAGCAGAATCCCGGGTTATCAAATTTTTACAGCTCTCTTTCATTCTGGCCATGATACAGAAAAATACATATTTCCTAAGTATACTTATCTAATAGGAATCACTAAATTAGATCAAAACAATAGAAGATGCATATATATATATATATATTTTTTTTTTACTATTGCCTAAATACCTAATTTGAGCCAGAAGCATTGATTCATAACAAACTCTCAAGAGAAATTATTAGTTAATTCAAAAAATAATAATAATATATATTTTTTTAAGAAACTGAATCTTTTACTCTAAAAAAAAAAAAAAATTTTTAATAAAAAAGTAAAATTTGGGGATAAAATAAAAACTTTATTTAAGAAGAAATGCGCAGAAGAAAGAAGCTTCTATGAATACTGAATTAAGGTAACAAATTCTATGTAATTGTGAGCTCATGGATCAAATATAGCCGATCAAAGAACAGCAAACTTGTTAGATGAAGTAGCAGATATGCTGTTTATTTGTTTCTTTAACATCAGAATCATACAGTTTGACAAGACTGATAAAAATTCATCTATGCAAACTAGAAAACTTTAGAAAGTACCATTCAAGAACAAGATGTCAATTTTGTTCTAGATGCGGAGGTCCCTTTGCATCGAGCTCCTTATGCATACGTTTAACTGTAAAGCACACAAGGAATTCTACTGAAGCCCAAAAGATTCTTTATATTAGTAGAATTATACACGGATTTTCATTTATAAGGCTTATATGTCCAACAGAAATTATCCTATGCTGAAGACAAAAAAAAAAAAAAAAGTATTTCTTTGCAAGAACAAAAAGATGGAGACTTCGATAGGAAAGGGGGGATTTTGTTGTTTGTTTTAAAAGGATATAAATCTTCATGATACAGGCTATAAAAGAAGGCTAGGAAGATTAATACTCTCTGGGCAGCATATTCCACTCTTATTATCTACAGGATATCTTGCACCTTGTTCTGAAGCATTTAGCAATGGCTCATGGAACAAGGGATGTTTAATGGTCTGATATGGCCTTGCTGCATCGATCACTGTGATACAGCAATCAAAACCAGAGGATGCATATGGCCCTGTTTGATCTTTACAAGAGAATTCCACTATGCTAATCTCTAAAACACAGTCAGATTATTCATTTCTCTCCCTTGTGTATTTTCTTACTTAGGAATAAATAAATCAATCAATACAGTCATCATGCAAAATTTCTGATCTTCGGAGAAGTCAATAAATAGTGCTTTTATGCACATACCTCTGTGGGTATCAGGGTTGCAAATTGTCAGGAGCCTTGTTGACCTCTTTCTTTTAATAAACTCATTAAAAAAAAAAAGGAAAAAAAAAAAAAAAGGAAAAAAAAAACACATACACATTCATTATGTCCCCTACTTCCTGGAGAAAATATTGGTGCAGCTGAGGTCTAGAGACAGAATATTCTTCTACACAAACATTCTTCTAATTTTACTCACTTTCTATTAGGGCTAAAATGTTCAAAAGGTGATCCACTGTATCTTTTTTTTTAAAAATCCACATTTTTGTATAAAAAAGGATGACAATGCATAAGAAATAGTTGTGTTATTTGAACTGGAACATTTATTTTTGCTTTTGAAAAATCAATAATTTGCAGGAGAAGTAAATTTAAGTAGGCAAACTGCATCTAGATGTAAAATTATGACCGACTTCACGCCATTTTTTAAAATCTTGGATATTTCAGTGAACCTGTGTCTTCCCCGATTCCTCTCTTCACTCATTTGCACACACTTTTGTGAAACCTTTTTCATTTCTCTTTATTCAGATGTTGTTAACAATTTGAAATTAGGTCAATTCATGAAAAATTCCCCCCTAAAAATTTATATCCTTATAATTTGTCTTTCGGGAAACAAATAACAGTTCAAAGTACAAGATTAAACTGGTTGTAAAACAGTTTGAGGTTTATAACAGCCAACAAAGCTTCAGTACCCAAATGTCCAACATTAATGAATCTACTTTTATTAATCGTCTCCAGCAAGGAGCACAGACATCCCACCTGATTTTAAGAGCTGTTATAAACTTTTTTTTTGTTGTTGTTGTTCAGGATTGACAAAGTGAGTTATGCTGAGATAGTGAGATAGCCACAGATTTATAATATTCTTGAGAAGAAAGATTGTGGACTTTCTCTCTCTCTCTCTCTCTTTTTTTTTTTTTTTTTTTTTTTTTTTTTGGCTACTATAGCTTGAATATATAGGTTGCAGGGTGGTCATTTGGTTTCCCTAAGGCTCACTTAGCATTTGTGTGCTTATTATTAAAAAATAAAGCAAAACAGTCACAACATTGTCCAGGTTGGAGGGGTGAGGTAAGATAACACGAATTCATGCTAAAGTCACAAATTGGGCAGCATCACTTTGAAAAGTTTCAAAGAGAAAGCCATGTACAATACTCAGTTACATGCTTTATTGTCACTACAAAATCCATACATGCTGCTGTTTACTCTGAAAGACGTTCTTCTAAGCACGGTCTACTAGCATCTTACCTTAATCTTGTGCTCCCTTAGAAAAAGACCGCTTACTGTAATTTTGCAAACAGAAACACCAAGGGGTAGCCCTCCTTTCACTTAAATAATTGACAACTTTACCAATGAGTGAGCACAATCAAGTGTTTTCCTTCTTCCTATTACAATTTAGAGTCTAAAAAGAACATTTGTCACTTTTTTTTTTTTTTTTTCAAATATCACTGAATAAACAGGTGATGTAAAAACAAACAAACAAGCAAAAACGCTAATGACTAAACCTGGGTGAAATTTCAAAAATTACAGAAAAAGAGTTGGGAACACTTCTGCTGGAATATTGTTATGTACAGATTAAAAAAGAGTGAAACATTGTTCTTGCTAAATAGTATCAACAAATAACCTTAAGCAATACTCAAGAGCTATAAAATCATGGGACTCTCCACCGAATGTTAACTATTCAATAGATAAAATAGATAAAATACTTTATAGGCCCAAATTAAAAACAGTAAGTTTCTTCTGCTGAATATTCCCTAAAGGTTATGAAATGACTACATTGGTCTGGGTGTCCATTCTCAATAATACACAAGTTTATTTATTATATCATAGAAAAGAATCATACAATATCCTGAGTTTGAAGGCACCCCCAAGGATCATCAAGTCCAACTCCTGGGTCCCCAAAGAAACACCCAAAAATCAGACCATGTGTCTGAGAGCACTGTCCAAACACTTCTTGAACTGCGGCAGGCGCAGTGTTGTGACCCCTTGCCTGGACAGCCTGTCCCAGTGCCTGACCACCCTCTCAATGAAGAAGCTTTTCTTGATACCCACCCTGAACTGCCCGTCACAGCTTTCGGCTGTTTCCTCAGGTCCTAGTACCCCCAAATGTTACCTCAAACAAAGGAGAAACAGAGGAGCTCGGTATATCTCCTTTTTCTCCTGAGGGTGTGCAATGAAGCATCAGTCCAACACCAGCAGATGTGAAATCAATTCTTTTTGCCCGTTATATCTGTGCAGGAAAGTTGTAGCTGGAGAACACAGTTCAATTGCTAAATTAATATTCACACTGTAGTTCCACATTTCTCCTCCAGAAGGAAAAAGGTCAGACCATGTGGAGACAGATTCGGGGTAGCAGGGGGAAGCTAATAATGGGAAGGAAAGCTAGGAGAGCTGTAGCCATGTTATGTAGTGCAGAGAATGGAAAGATCGCACAATGAAGCATTTTGACTTCTTGCCAGGTATACCCTGTGAAATGAATTTGAAAATAAAGTTTTAAGTTACAGACGGCTTTTCCAAGCCTTTGCTGGCATGAGCACTGCTGCAGAAAAGCTGTGACACCAGCAATCAGGGATAGAAGAAGCTGAGATATTAAGGGAAATTTGTAGAGCAGAACTTAAAATATCTAAATATCTCTCATAAATATTCCTTGAATGAAGAAATTGATATTGCTTTGGCTCTGTTTGCCTTCTGGATATTATGGGGGAAAATATTCACAGACATTAGTTCATAACTTCTATAAACATAATCCTAATTCATGTCTAAAGGCAGGACAAACACAGAGGCTAAGGATGGAATTTTTAAGAAAATATATAGCTTGTGGTATGCCAGCAACACAGTCCTGTGAATTTTGTTTGTCCTGTCTGTCCAAGCAAAACACATTGTGAGCATCTAACCAAAGCTCCTTGAATCCCTAGCTTAATGTTTGCAAGCAAGGCAGATCAAGAAGTATGTGCTGAAAGAATTAACTTGATGAAGAGAAAGCATAAACATTTAATGAGTCACAAATATAGCCAATTACTTCAGTCCAGTCTTAAATGATTCTTATCCCATATTAGTACTTATCATTCACTGAAAAAATTCCAAGCTAATCATTAACATTTTAAAAACACCATGTCACATCTGCACTACCATCACCACCAGAAGTGACTACTGCAGGGAAAAGCATCAAGGATTTTTTTCCAGAAAACCTTGAAAACTGTTAAAGAAAAGATGTATTGAATAAATTAATTCCTGTACTTAATAGAAAATGATGTTTGTCCTAAATACATATCAGTCACCAACTAATGAACCTGTTTTAAAGTAGGGCAGCAAAAAGTTCTCCAGTTTCAAACACCAGACTCCAGTGTCAAAAATGATTTGGTATCCTTTAACTACCAACAGAACATGCAGAAGATACTAAAGACAAATGCAAATAACTGGGCTGGCTCCTGGTTCCACAGGGTCAATGAAAAATTCCCATTGGTAAAGAAAAAAAATATGTACCACCTTGATGTTCAGTACCCATTTAATGACTCTACCAAGCTGCTTGTCACTGTCCTCACCTCCTCAGTCAGGTCTTCTAGGATAACGAAGGAGAAAGGATGTCCACGCTGTGCTCTGGCAACTGCCAGCCACAGGAACAAATCAGATGCTCTCTGTTAACATGAGGTTAAACCCACGTAGCTCCAGTTTGCTGCAGGAACTATGTCAGCTCTTAGTAAATCTCACAGAACACGGACTTTGCCTTTTCCTTCTAGCTAAGGATTGAGCCCCATAACTGAATTTTGAGTATCCTTAAAGTTTGTGGATCACAAATTGTAACAGATGTCCCTGCTGTGCAGGGAGTTTTGCTTAAAGGTCCATCTGCCTGCAGACTGAAATCTGGGATTCTTTGTTCGCATCCCACAGAACTAGATCTTTCGGACCAGTCACCGTAAAAATATGGGAATTTTTCTGAGGTTTAAGGAAGATCAATATATTGCGTATGTTCCTCTCTCTTAAAAGAGAGGTATCTGAGACCATCTCAAGGTTTGGCAAGACAAAACCTTATTTGTGTTCCAAAGAGTCGGTTACTTACTGCAGGAAGGGATTTGTTATACGCACTTAGGGCTTTTTTCTTTAAATCCCATATATCAGACTGCAGTGCTCCCCCCTTCTGGGAGCATGGGAGGGACAAAACTTCCCCTGCACTGGTAGATGTGGTACAGGGCACAGGTGGCAGAACACAGGCTCCAGACTACAGTCATTTAGAAGAGAAAGCACAGAGACTGGAGCACTGCTATATTTAGTGAAATGATTTAGGTGCGTTTCTGAAATCGGAGCAAAAGACAGGACAACAAAATGACAGATCAAATCAGAATGGAAGAGAAGGGAGAGATTATGAAGGAATGAAAAGCAGGAGAAAGAACAGGAAAATAACAGAAAGGGGACAAATGAAAAGAGAGAAAAAAATATTTACTATGCAATTAGATTTCATGCGGGGAAGCACTCAATTCCTTCCTCTCTACAGCTTACAATACCACTTTTCAAAAGAAATTCTCCACACTCCCCTCAGCATATGAAGGGGAGGGTGGATGGGGGAAGGGCTTCTTCAGCCCTGCTCAGACTTCATTGCTCCTTCCCAGGTTCTTCCGCTAGATCACTACATTTTGGGTTTGGGATGAGAAACTTGCAGGATAGAATGGGATATTTGTACTTGAACAGAAATGAGCCCAACCCTGTGGGCCTTCTATGCAGGTATTCACGATACCCTATGAAGATGATGCTCCAGTTTCCTTCCTTAGCTCATTTTCAGCACAGCAGCTCTATGTTTCTTTACAGAAATAGCACCTTGCTGTCTGGGCTCTCCCATCATCACCACCTTCCAGTGCATCAACTTCCCCTCTACTCATCCTGTAATACAATATGCCAATATCTTCTCCTGAAAGCATTCATTTTCATTTTTGCTGTGTAACTCCTTGGTGACAAGCAGGCAGGCCTACAAGCTTGAGATAGGATTCTAGGGCCAGCCAAGAATTTGTTTTAGTTTTCTAAACAGTCTCAAGTGTTGTCTACACTTAGGTCAGAGCTTCCTAAAAAAAGACCTTATTGCCCTTCCTTTGACTCCTCTACCAAATCATGCATAACCTCTGCTTTGTAGCCAGCTTCCTTCCTCCTGGTTCAGGTCCTGCACATGCAATCAACTCCAACACAACCATGCCTCTCCATTTCTCTCCCGTGTCCAAGCTGAGTGAGGAATGACATGCACCTAGATACGTAGCAGTGAATAACACGCCAATTTCATAAAATTAACTGGAATTAAAAAGTTATGACAATGTCCCTTTACATAAGCCTTTACTTGAAGCTGCTTGCAAATGTGCTTATTTCTTCAATTCTTTACTGCTTTACAATGGTGCATTTGAACTCCACTTAGCAGCCAAAGGAAGTCAAAGAGTACATCTTCCAGTTATTTCAGAAAACATTAAGAAACAGGAAATATATTTTTTTTTCAGATGCTTATGGTAAATGCTAGCCATTGTTTTATAAACTGGCATCCTGTTCATCAGCTTAGAGGTAATATTTTAGAAAACTTCCAAGAGGATTAGTAAAACACACTTGGAAAGTCGGGCAATGTTATTCAGCAGTAGAGGGTTCTTTTTCAGATACATTTGCATGCAGAAATAAGAATGAGTTATCTGTACATTTAAATCTTTGTAGAGGCAAAAGGTCATGGTCATAACAATCACAACGTGGCCACCACAGCTTGTTTTCTCCTGTAGAAGTATCACAGATTGACTATGTTTGCATAAACTATTACTTTATTTTTATGGAACATCTTTACATTCTATTGAAAATCAGATGTCCGTGTTTTTTTATTACTGGCAGAATTAGAAAGAGAAACAAGTCAAGTCTTCAATGTGACATTCATAGTTTTTCATATATCAGTGAAATGTTCTGTACCTCATTCCAGGTTTATTCTGTTATTTTGTCAGTTATCTACACTGTCCTTCTCTTGTTCACATTAGAAAGCAATGGAAATTCTCTAAATTCTTCAGTCTTTCTCCTTTTTTCATATTAGAGCATACAGTGGTGATTCTTCACATCAGATTCATATGTATAGTGATCAAAAATTGTTACACCACCTCTTACAAGGACCCATCAGTGGCAGATTTATTTTCTATTCTTATACTTCTAGCATGTGGCTAATCTATTTGCTTTTAACTGCTGCTGTTTGCCCAGCAATATCTTTTACTGCCTGTCCGTGACTTCACCTCCTAAACTGACAGTCATATTGGGCTTGGAGAATTTTTAAGGGGCATTCAAGTCCTACTGATGGTTAGACAGCAGTTCAGTCCTCTTTCCAAAGGAAAGACTCCTCAGGCAGAGTGCAATCTTTAATTGTTTCCATAGTCATGCAGTGAGTCCAAGATCCAGAAGCTGCCATACAGCTCCATTTCCCATTTATACTAGTGGGTGACAGGCGTGTTGAAAAAGGGTTAGACTTCAAAATAAGGAAATGATGTCTTTTTTTTTTTTTTTTTTTTTTTTTCCAAAAATAGAACGTGCACAAAAGCAGATGAAGAGAATGCATGCCGAAAACGAAAATGAATTAGCTCCACTCCACTAAAAGAAACCAACAAATGCTTTTACGACAACAGTGAAAAGCTGACTAGGGCCTGAACTTGCTTTCACTAATGTCAGTAACAGTTTGACTCAATGGGAGCAAAGTAAATCCCATTAGAGCCTTTTATAGAAAAATCCTAATAAAAGCAGACATTACAAAGTAAAGACCCCGTTCAGCCCTCACATACTCTACAGCCATTGTAAAGCCACACCGCTGTAGCTGGGGGTCTGCAATCAGATCTGGAGTATTTCAGCTCTACGCTCACCACATCGCAGAAAGCCGAAAGGAGATGCTGTGCTGAAACAAGAACTGCAAATCTCTCCTGACCATGGATTTAATACATTACTGTTAGGTTTACATAAGATCTGGCTGGGTCCCAAACGTGCATTCCCCGACACTCATACTGCCTGATTTATGCTGTCTGATTTGGCTGGTAAAAGAATCAAATTGGTGACTGGTTTTGAATGAAGGCAATTAGGGTGGTTGATTGGTTTTGTAATTTGGAGAACACCACTCTAGAGTATAAGTCAATTGTGTAGAACTATCCAGGTCTTTAATCACTGGTTTCGCTGTGCAAAGAGCCAATGCTTTACATCATCTGAAATTTATACTAGTTATAATCAATTCCATTCTCCCCGTTTCTCAGCCCCTACCCTTATGGCATCCTCCACTGCCCCACACCTGGCACAAACATGACATTTTACCAGAGAAAAAGTTAACTATTAGTGTGGCCAATTATATTTCCAAGGTGTATCCAAATTTAATTTACAGGGTCAAGTGAGTATGTGGGGGTAATTATCTTTACAGAGCATCTGACAGCTGTTGTGATATAGTGGTCCAACAGTTCCTGCTAGAAATCTGTCGGGAAGCACTTGTTTAAGTTTGAGTGAGGTTAAACAACAGACTTCTGTCTGCAAGTCCTGGAAAACAATGTCAACAACAAAGACACAAATTTTACATAAGTCTATTGGGTCCCCCCTGAAAGACTGGAAATTCTCATTTCAAAGAGGGCTTTTATTTTCCTTTTTTTTTTTTTTTTTTTTTTCCCTAAATGGATCCTAAAATAGGAAGATCTACAGGTATAACACACAAAAATTAAGCCAAGCACAGGACAGGAAATCATACATAATTTGCCTATGAATAGTAACCATATACTTTTAGGAAATATAATTTCTTATTTAAATACACACGCTCCAGAAATTCCAAAGCTGAGAAAAAAAACTTCATTGTAGAGTTGCTTCAAGCAATTTTTATTCTAAAGAGTGGAGTGGAAATAAGGTGTACCTTTATGAGATAGAAATGAAATAAAAACAAACAACAACAACAACAAAAACAACAACCATAATTCTGAAGAATTACCTATTTGATTGGCTTCTGTGGCAATATCTTGTGCTCCCTCACTGCAATACACAATTTTGACATCCATTCAGAACAAAGTTATGTTTTGCACAATTATTTTCAGATAGATAAGACATAACTTTTGGGTGAACGGTCTGCCGATAGTCTTCAGCATTAATCACTGACCACCGTGACATTATACGAAACATTTAACTGAAGTATCAGTACATCTATACAATGCTATAAGCAGATACGACACCCTGAACTCCTCTTCTCAGCAAGGGCGTACAATAACCTGTGCTTCACTGAAGGCTGCCGTAAAGCCTCTGTTCAGTGAGGAAGAGGTGAGGCAACTTCATAGCCTTCCGTACCGTGCCATGTCCTCACACTCCTCATTGTAATTCCTCTCTCTAGCTAAACCTTGGAGCCCTGTGCAAACTGACCACAACTGACAAATGACAGTTTGGAGACCCAGAAGTTCTATCAGTAGTTAATTGAGTAACTAAGTCATATTAGTAGTTAATAACATGTAGGATTATGCATCTTTGCACAAATTCCCTGTATACACCCTTAATTTATTACAGTACTGATAGTCCTGAGATTTTAATAAAGTCTGTCAAATAGAGGAAGACTCTGGTTTTCACACTCCAGTAAGTATTGAATCTTACTGATTATTAGGCAGTTAACAATAAATAAATAAATAAATAAATAAAAGTCAAAATTTTGCAAAGCATAAGGTAAATTATGTAATTGTTAACAGGATTCAATATTACTTAAAATAAGCAAATTCCATAGCAAATTAAGTGATCCTATATGAAGGAATAAAAGTGTTAGATTTCTGTTTTGTTTCACCACTTTTAAGCAACAAAGAATAAATAGAAATTCATTTTCACACTTGGAATATTGATTCTCTACTATTATAAACAACTGTGACATTGCAGTGCAATTTAAATACCTAATTTTCTCATCTCACCTTCTCAGAACACTGCACATACTACGTTCAAGATGACTGCTAAACTTGACTTGGACTTACTTTAAAGTCCTGATCACATTCACATACATACTATGACTTAGGACAAAAACATTTTCTTCCACTGCAGCCATACTGATATTGCCATTTGCACAATTTTATTTTTTTTTAACAAACCACAGGAGCATTCCAGGTAAAAATCACAGAGTGGCCAGCCAGATGCTTTGATGGAGTTTCTCCTTCTAGATGTCCTGGCCCAGTGGAGAAAGGGCGAGGAGTAACAGATTCTCCAGCTGCCCAGGCCACTTTTTGTGCCTGCAAGAGGTTACAAGGTAATATGTAGAGCCAGCAGAGCAGCATTTAAAGCACATAACAGATTAATTTGGATCTGAAAAAACAGCCAAAGCTGACATGAGTACTTAGTTGTGCTCATCACCAGGGAAGTCTAACTGAAAGAAAAATGGTTGGAATCCCACACTAGGCTTCCTGGGGCCTACTGTCAAGGACTGAGAAGGATGCCAAGGAAGATGACGCTGCTTTTTCCAAGGGTGAAGGCACAAACTGGTAAAAAGGAGCTGTGAGTGTACCTCAAAGAGCTGGTCATGGCGTATTAGCCCTCTTTGAGAAATCCTGGAGTATTTCCCTTCTTGTGCTCATGACACAAGGTTGAAAGGACACATGGTAAATTTGTGGCTGAAGGTGCATGTCTACAAAACAACTGTGCTTTGCTGTCTTCATATGGCCAATGAGTAAATACAGTCACCCAGATTCCAGCTAGAAAAAGGATGTGAGAACAAAGAGGAAAACTCCTGCCCTGGGAATGGGAATTTGTATCTTCAACAACCCATAGATGATGAAGTTATGTCAGGGTCTGGCAGAGAAGGAGAGGAAGTGATCCCCCAGAACAGAGCTGTTTCCAGAAGTGCCACCAGAAAAGGAAATGAAAGAACTGCTCTGAATGAAAGGCCCCAGGGATACCTGTCAGAAGCACAACCTGGGACAAACCAAGGAGCATTGAGAAAACAGACAGCAAAAACCAGGTCTCCCTAATGAGTCATGGCACTTTCATTTCAGCAGCTTATCTGATAGGGACGGTGGCAGAGAAGCTACACATCAGCAGCAGGGAGGCTGGCTCCAAATGAGTGAGGAGATTAAGAGATCCCATCCTTTGGAGGAGACAAATGAGGAAAAACTGCCAGAGGCCTCTTGGGCTAAAACCCTTTCTCTACAAGCAACTGTTTGGAGCACCAACGATTAGGAAAATGATTAGGAGTACAAAAGGATGTTGGGGAGGACAGTGCAGGGGGTAAGGGAAGGTGCAAGTTCTGCTCTTAAAAGCACCTTCTTCCCCTAAGACCACAGGCTGAACACTAAGCTAAAGGGTTTTAATAAAACTTGGACACAGGTAATAATTACAGGAATTGTTCTTTTACAGGCACAACACTGTGAATTACAAAAAAGGTAACAGACAGTTATTTCATTCTCGCATTGTCCACTTCTTGTTGAAAAATCAGACCCCTGAGAGTCTGTGAGATTTAGAGAAGAGCAATCCAGCACACTTAAACCTGACGTTCAAACTCCCCTCTGGGCCTCCTGAACAAGGTGCAGGAGAGAAGAGGTTAGCTTTTCAGCCTGCGGTTACGCTCACAAACGCTCTCCATGCCCCCTGCTGCTCAAATTTAGTTTTACCTTCAGGCAAAAAAAGCCATCATCCCGCTTCTTAATATTATGAAGGATTTTCCTGACTGCTCTGTTAACTGCTCCCTGCAATCCCTGGGAGCCACACGTTTCTTGACAGAGCAGTGGGGAGCAGGGGGAGGAGGAGAAAAATTGCTGCTGACTGGTTCTAAAAAGAGAACTGCTGATTAAAGAAAAAAAGAAAGAAAGAAAGAAAAGAATTAGAAAAGTAGCAATTAGAAGTGCTATAGCTGGGCACCAGAGTTTTCAGATTTTTCCCCAAAATCCAGCTCCCCAGCACCAGGATTCTGCCTGTCCATCCAGTATCAAGGGCAGGCTCCTGCTGGCAACTCTGAGGTCCTTATCAGTGATATTTCCCACTCCAGTCCTAACAGGTGAGCTTCATGCCTCGCTGCAAGGTACCAGAACCACATGGTGACTTCACAGGATATGGCTAAACAGTTGCTCTTGAAATAGGAACACGAGGACTCCCCTAAGAGACAAAGGAGAAAGCTGACTTGCAGATGTTTAGGAAACTTGTCAATGCACATCTGAATGATCCTGATTGATTTAATGAACGTGGTCTGTACAACTGAGGAGGGATTTACAAAAGTAGAGTTTAATCTAGTGAGACCATGTTCCCACCAGAGCCAATGAATAGATACAGGCTTGCCCTGGGCAATTTAGAGAATAAAGTCATGCTGAAGACTGCCTTTGTGAAATGGTGCATTGTTTCCCACCATGAACTGAACAACCATTTGCTGACATGGACCATTTGATGTATCGTGCACCCTTTCTGAAAGCACTTATAAGACAATCTCAAGAACAATTAACATAGAAGTGATTCCAGCTAATTAGAATAATGAATAAAATGAAGAGGTCAACTGTAAAAGATTCTTATTTCTCCTCCAGTTAATTTTCAGGGAACAAACAAGGAGGAAGTACTAGAAAACAATGCTAAATGTGTGGTTTCTGAGCACAAAAAAAACCTGTAAGCCTCCCAACCCAAATGCATTAATGGAAGGTATTAGAGGTAGAAAGGAAAAAAAAAAAAAAAAGGAATCTGAAGACTGAGCAGAAGGAAAGTAAGCTTTGGGGACCCTGGAGGAAAAAAAAAAAAAAGATTGAGACCATCTTCAAGAAGTAGTATTGGAGTATTTGTTTTGGAATTTGTTTTGGATGCATCTCCCTCACATCATCTAAGATGTGACTGCACTCATAAGCACATAAGTATTAAACTCCTTAAAGAAATACTCATCTTAGTGGCTCCTAATACAGTAAACTCATAACTTTTAGACATTCGAAATATTCTACAGATTACTGAAAAAGTGACAATTCAAAATGAAAGCATCAAGATGCTGTTAGTAACAACCAAATTGCCCAAGCCCTGTATGGGACAGTTTTAGCAGAAGATTGTATTTTGAAGGCTGCCAGTGTCTTGAACATTTCATACACTCCACTAGCTCTCAAAATAGAGAAAATTGCCTAAGTCCTTTTGAAAAACAATATAAATATATTTCTGAGAAAGTAAAAAATTCAAGCCTGTCAATCATACAGACTAATATTATTCTAGATAATCAAATATTGGCAGAAGTCTTGGCAAACTGACTGTACTCTTGCCACTAGCACCAGTTCACTTGGGCGAACCTGGCTTCATTCCACAGGCAGACGTAATTCCAAATATTTGGTGAGCACTACACATTATTCTTCACTTAAAAATAATATATTTACCTGATATTTGATGTAGAGAAAATAGCCCACAAGTATTTCTCTAGATTTTATTTTTTTATTTTTTTATTTCAACCTCAGGAGACACTCAATTTCAGTTAGTCTTACAATCTCTATCAAGGTAGTTTACGATTTTCATTATGCTTTACTCAATTGAAACAGATCTTGATTAGAGAGCCTACCTTTAAAATGCAGTACAAAAGAGGTGTTTCTTTGGTCACTTCATCAGTTCATTCTACACATTCAGCTCCCTTCAATAACTACTTTCGAGTCTCATGGGTTTCACAGCATCACTATCCATGCTCACACAAAGAAAAGAAAAATCTTTTCATATTAACCTCTTTCTTTATTATAATGAAGTGCAAATCTCTATTCAGTACCTCAGAAAACCCAGAGTCTGTTGTACCTGGTTTTCATGTAAATGTGGGCAGAGTTTATGTTCACAAGCAGGCAGGTTTGGCAATTTTCTGCACTGCATTTCCCATCCATGAGCCTAAACAACATAACTAGCTTAGTTCTTAATATCCTATACTAAGACTAGCTGCACTGGTTTGAACTGAAACTAAAACGACCTTTTCTACATGACTCCTCTCCGATATATGACCACAGGTCTTTCCCTTGCTTCATCCATAGCAGAATTTCTGCACAGCTGTAACAAGGAAAGATCTTGTATTCTTCTTCAAATTCCAACACAGAAAACTAACCCTAGTGAGGAACTAAGCCTCCTCCAGTAGCCAGCCAAGACAGAAAATGCAAAACATGTACTTACACCTTGATTACTCCTGATAACAGCCTGATATCCAAGCTAAAACTGCTGATATGGAGTTTCTCTGTACCAGGGCTTACTGGAGCAGATTTACTTTTCTCAGTCCCTTTCTGATGACTTTCCTCTGTCAAATCTTAGCATTGCACAGTTGGACAATTCTTCTTCTAGTTCTCAACTGCTGCCACAGGGTTTATCAGAGATCCCTGGCCAGATTTCCCATGGCTACTGAGCAAGAAGTTCCATTATGCACAAAGAAAGAGGTAGTGGAAATATTATATGGAGCAAAACAAATAAGCTCATATCTCTGTAGCCATCTCTTTCATCTAAGGATGCTTGAGAGTAGGTTACTACAAATTTTACATACCCTGAAATTCAAACTTTAAAATTCCTCCAAAGGAGATTAATGGGAGCAAAGCAGGTGCATCTCTCAAGCCATTTTTTTTTTTCAGAATTTGACAGCAAACATTTCAGAGAACTTACCCATTTCATTCAATTCACCTCAACAGTAGGGACATTGAAAAAGTGCTAATTAATCAGATCATTAGAGTATGCTTGAATCACAGAGTCAGCATCATATAGATCAATTCCAGCTATGAGATCTACATTGCATTAGCTTCCAAGCAGACTGTCACTGAAGAGAAATACACTCGAGAGAAGTTACTTGCAAGAGCAACTGTGATGTGGGGTCATGTCAGGGTGCATAAGGTATCCTCTGTGTGCTTACCTCAAACCTAGAGACACCACAAGAGTAAAACCAGAGAACTACACTGCCAGTGAAACACCTGAAATACAGCCTGAGTTATCATAACCAAAATAACACCCGCTTGAACTAAGGGACTCATATATAATTTACGTATATCATGATAAATAAAAGCTAGCAGGTAACTTTTGATTTCTAAGCTACCAGATAAACACTGATAATAACCACTGGGCCAAAATACTGATTGGAGTGACAGGGACAATAAGGAAGAGAGCATTATTTTAATAAATATTATCAAAACGCAAGGAGATAAACAAAACTAAGCACTTGTTAATAGCAAGCAATGCCTAATACACTCCTTTTCCTTAGCAAACACAAAATGCATAACTGTCTAGTGCCTCATTTTCTCTATACTGAATGCAATTCAAATAAAAGTATTTATTAGTAAAGTTGTTTGAATGCTTTTCCTCCTTCAGCCTTCTTACACACACTTTTTTTTTAATTCCTTCCCAGCTCAACTCACCTCTGTTTTAAGCAATCAATTATCAAACAAGGGAAACACAATGAGTATAAGGAAGGGAGAGAATTAAAATAGTAAGTAGTAAAAAAGGAAGAAGTTTAACTGGAAGAACCAGTAAGAGGAAAAGAATGAAAAGAAGCTTGGGCTGCAGGAATAGTAAACAGGACAAAATGTTTCCACTTTTGAATTAGACAGTTCCTCCCCTTTTTTGCTATTTCCTCCAGTCAAGCATTTTCACTTAATAACCTACTTCACCTTGAGGTGTTTTTCAAGGCAAATCTCAGTCTTTTTTTTTTTTTTTTTTTTTTTTTTTTTACAACAGAAAACAGCTAAAATGGAGTTGCATTAATAGCATCGTTAGTCCAGTTTTATTTATTTAAACTCAGAGAAAAAAATGACGTCTTATTTGAGAAATCACTACGAAGGAGTAGATAGAAGAACAAGACCAAATGACTTTTCCTGATGCTTGCACTGACTCACCTTGTAATTTCTACACAGCCAGCAACGGGGGTGTGATGTAGTATTATTGTGTAAGAACCTCGTTGGGTAGCAAGAAAACAAGTTGTTTTTAAAGCACATTGATATAATTAAGGATTACTAAAGCAGGGATTATGTTACTGTAGCAAAAATTGCTCAATTGTTCTGTCTTTCCCATCTTTATCAGTTTCCCTGTCCTATGAACTCTAGCTGTGAAAAAAGCATCTGTAATCCTGAAGGGAAGGAATAAACAGAGGCTGCACTGGCTCTGATACTTCCCCAGTCCAGATTTAGTGACCTTACTAATCTTCCTAGGTTAGTCCTTCTTCCTTCAATGCCTAACAGGCAAGAAAAGGAGAGACAAGAAAGGCTTGTTTCAGGCAAAGTGCAATATGACTTTGAAAAAGCTTAGCATTTTAATTGAGAGCTGGCATAAAAACAACCATATACCACTAACTAGATCACTATTAGCTCTAGGTGATAAATTTTCATGAAAAATTATTTACAAACCAGATTTCTTTCTAAAAGTGAATTTTGCAGAAACTGTTGATACTTTTTAATAAAAAATTATAAACTAAGTGTTTATAAAACTATTTAGATTTTCTGTATTTTTAATAATAAAACATCAAGGTTATCAGGATAGCCCTTGGAGTAAGAAATATGAAAAATTCTGTAAATTTGAAAATAAAATAAAAAAAACTTGTTGCAAGCTACTAAACAGAAATAATTGTAATGTTTAGAAATCAGGTAATTTTACCTTAACTTGAATCAAATAATATGAACGGAGATGGGGACGCAGTATGAACTTATAATTTCTGTTCTACTAACTGTAGAGTAACCAGTAGCCTTGGCAAAAACTCTGGGTCACAGATCCTGAACTCGTGTGGCTGCTCCTCAACACCTCACCCTGCCAGCTGCAGCAGCTGTCACTTAAGAGTAGAGAAATTCCTTGTTCACAGAGCTCTTTGTACCATGAACAAAATGATGAGGCTAAGATACACCAATAAATAACAATGTGATCTATATTACCCTTCGTTTAAAATAATAATAATAATAATAAATATATTGCCTATCAAAGGTCTGTGTAACTCATTAGTGCAATATATTCTTATGGGTTTGACTTACAAAGCCTTAAAAGACTCACGAAGAGCACTTGTGCTCTTCCTCTGCTGGAAACAGACCCCATTCAGTGTTGGAGGGTTTGGGTTTATTTTAACCAGTTACTAGAGCTAAGTGATGAGACCTTGTTATTGCTATTTCATTTATCTGCACAACATACAATGTCCTTTCAGGGACTGTAATGAACCATGCAGAAGGGAGAAAAGAAAATATCAAAGGAGTTACTGACCCCTTCTCCAAAAGCAAATTGTAAAGCCTTTCTCGTATTTTTGTTGATGCATCTTTCTACGTGTTGCACCCTATCTATGCTGGAAGTTATGTCAAAAAGAATTGATGTACAAGTTGGTGAAAGCTGACTGAGGTGTCAAATGTCTATGGAGTTAGCGAACAATGTAATCAATACAGGTGGTATAGGGCATGCAGTTCGTATTGGCATAGCTTGAGTCCTTTGATGCTTTTTTGTTTATTTACAGCACATTGGAAAGCTCCTCTCGACTTGAAATGACCCACTGAAACTCAGAAGGTGAGGTCAGACACCACTTTCACAAGAACTTCAGAGGACTCCATCATACTTCTCCTTTTGCAGAAAATACCTTGGCATAGAAAACAGCCTTTCAATAGAAAGAAAACTACTCATCATTCCTGCCCAGAGCTCTGGAGCCAAAACACTGGAATTTAAGAGAAGCCTGGATTAACATTTTGCAAGTCCTCCTCTGATTTGTCATTCTTCACTGCAAGCAGGAATAAATTGGGCCACTATAACTTCAATTATTTTCCTAATTTTAGTTTTCAAGTATTTAAGCACATTGTTAAATCAAAAAGGTAACTATTTTCCTAGGACAATCACCATAATACCCTGGTAGCCAGCCTGCACAAATAGCATATTTCCATTGATTGAGATAGAGTAGTTTTAAGTGAAAATAGATCATATCACCTCAGCACAGCAGTTTTGATTTACTCAAGCTGAGAATTTGAATTTAAACAGTACTTTAGAGGTTAGTTTTCTTCATTTTTGTTACTTCTACTTATTTCCCTGCCATTATTTGTGGTACAACCTACTGATATTAAAAAGGTTCTATTTTCAAATTAATTTCTGGGGTTTCCTTCAAGAAAATTGCCTCTAGGTAATGCTAATTTTGGAGGAAAAGAAATGTGTCACATTCAGTAATCATTTTATAAAATGAAAGAATTTCTTCTTCAACATCTTACTTTGTCAAGAGACCAAATACAACAATAGAACTGGATTGGTGGAAAAACTTTCATTACGGACAGAAAAATAGTCTTCAATGATAATTAGTCCAATTTAAACCTCACAGAACCATGAGAGGACTCTTTGGATCATAAAAACTTTGCCTTAATTTATATTAGTGTGCTATAAAATGCAGAGACATGCTTAAGAACATATATATATATGTGTGTGTGTGTGTGTGTTTGACTTGTTTTCACTGTGACTGATGAGATACACAATGATTTGGATAAGCAGAGCTGTTATCTCCCCACAGAAAAATCAGACACTGTCAGTACTAGGAAGAGGAGACGGAACATTCTCCTCATCATCATCAGTAGTCAGCATGGGGAAGTCATGCCTGACTGACCTGATAAGCTTGTAGAATGAAATCAGCAGCCTGATGGACGAGAGAGGAGCAGTGGACGTTGTCTTCCTGGACTTCAGTAAGGTCTTTGATACTGTCAGCCATAAGATTCTCATGGAGAAGCTGTTGAAGTATGGGCTATATGAGCAGATGGTAGGGTGGATCAAAAACTGGCTGAACACCTGGGTCCATAGGGCAGTGGTCAGTGGTGCAAAGTCTAGTCGGAGGCCAGTAATGAGTAGAGTACCCCAGGGGTCAATAGTGGGTCCAGTCCTGTTTAACATCTTCATTAATGATCTGGATGAGGGGGCAGAGTGCACCCTCAATAAATTTATGGATGGCGTAAAACCTGGGGCAGTGGCTGGCTCACCAGAGGCCATGCTCTGTAAAAGCAGCCTGGACATGGTCCTGGCCAACTGGCCTTAGGTGTCCCTGTTTGAGCAGGGGAGTTGGACCAGATGGCCTCCAGAGACTCCTTCCTACCTCAACCATTCTGTGATCCCGTGGTAGTCAGAATCATCAATGTTTAAACAAAATAAAGAAGAAAAACAGAACCTATTTTTCTATTCAAAAGCTGACATTTTTATGTGGCATTAAATGGGAATTGTTTCCCTTCTTATATGCCAGCGAAAGCCAGGTGCTGTTGAGAACTGTCTGATTTTGGGACAGAAATAAAGAAAGAAAAATCAGTATCATCAACACTGTGCTCTTTAGAAAGGATCAGATTACCGTCAGGGTTATTAGCGTAAGGGACGCATAGAAAAGAGGAATGAGAAATTGCAAGCCTACTGTTTTTAATGAGTTCCACTGCTGGAAAGTGGGTGGTTATTTCCTGCAAAATCTGAATTCTGTCACTGATAAATAGCAGCACTTTGTGATCATCCTTTCTGAGCTCTGTGGCATAGGGGTCCCTGGGACAGGGGGACTGAGCCCTGGGCTAGGAAAAGAGATGGCCTCTACAGTGACAAAATATTATGAATAATTTAAGGCTTATTAAACAAGAACAAAGGACCCTTATGGGCTATGCTGCAACCACATCTGAAATAGGGGTTGGTTATCTGGGCACTTCATCTCATGATAACCATAAGCTAACTAGAGAAGTTACAGAGGAGGCAATGCAAGTGATCAGAGATGTGAAACAGTTTCCATGCTGAGGAAAAGACAACACCCAGAGAAGAAGGTGATAAAGGTCTATAAAAGAAAACATGAGTGATGCAGAGAGACAACAAGGAATGCAAGGATAAGAGGCTGCACAGGAGTTAATCAGCAGACTTAAATCCAGCAGAAGAAACAGCTTTTTCAGGAAGTGCACAGTTCAAGCGTAAAGTTCATAGCCACTGGATGTTTTGGTAGCCAGAAGTACAAACATTTTCAAAATGGATCTTGGGAAACAGGTCCAGTGGTCACCATGAAGGCTAACAGCCTGGATGCAACCTCTGTCTCAGAGCCATGAAGTCAATTTATGGAAAGGAACTGGGAAAGTACGCAGCACAAGAGAATGGCTTGCAGCTAGTGCCTTTCATGTTCAAGACATATTCAAGTTTATACATGCACTGTATTTTGATGAGAAATTCTGCCTGGCTCTTTCCCAACAAAATTCCATCAAAAAAGGTATGTTTCCATAAACATTTTGATTTTGACAAAACCGGCTCTTTCCACCTAAAGAAAATAAATAAAATCCAACTAGTTCTTATGCTCCATGTAACTGAAAACCCAGCAGCAATTTCCTTTACAACTGCTTCAGACCTAGAAACCTTCCAGTCCAGCCAACGAAGATACTGAAGGGTTCAGAAGAAAAGCCGCCCACTGAGGCTTGGCGTGCATGGGAGATGCCAGTTGCAGCTGCTGCTTACCAACATGGGAGAACATGCATTGCACTTCAGTTGGTGAGTTTAAACAATACAGAATTTACAGCCTGTGCTTACATTTTTTCCCAAAAGAGCTTGAGTTCAATTTTTCCAAAAATGGCAGTCAGCCTTTACTTTTCCCCTCCAACACAATGGCAAAACAAAGACACACACACACACACACAAAAAAAAAAAAAAAAAAAAAAAAAAAAAAAAAAAAAAAAAACCACCATATATGGATTATATTTCATCATTTTACATAAAGTTGTTTAACTTTTGTTTCCAGGTTTCCAGTGTTGTTGTCGGCCATGATGGGGATGACCAGTTTTCATTGGGAACTCAAGAGAGCTCGCCAACTGAAGACGAAGAGTTCAAGAAACACTACCTATATTTACAAAACATGGTCCTTACACTGCTGGTGCTTACACGTGGTGATATATGAACATGTATGTTTAAGTCACTCTGTATAAACTTAAGTATGTACTTGCTTGGTTCATTAGGGAATAATCAAAATAGTAGTAGTAGTAATAACAGTAAAAGAAGGTAAACAAAATAGCAAAAGTAATAAAAAGTAAAGTTTTGTTTTATAAAGTTTTTTACAAAGTAAAAAGAACAAGAAATCTTTAAAATTACAGGTACTGTAGGAAGAAAAAAAGCACTCCTCTCTCCACTCGAAACAATTCTAAAATCAGAAGTGGTGGAGTGAAGGATGTAAAACAAGAAAAATAATCAAGCAATCACTTCTCTGTAGCACAGTTACTTTATGAAGTTACTGTGTATATTTTTGTTAATGTTAGAGGATTCTTAATATCAAAATCTAAGATTTTAAAAGCATTTATATTTTATTTTTATAAAACTTTATTTTCAAAAGTGATTCATCACCTCACTGAACTGAAATATAGATCCATGTTAAAGATCAAAGACAACACATCATAACCCAAATATAATTTAAACTTGCAATCTGTGAGGTACCACCTTATAAATATCAGCATTTTTTCCCCAAAAATATTAGCCATTTCTCCCCCAGTGTACACCATGGTAGAGATGGTGTACTCAACTCCATACTAAGTTCATTTTTTTTTTCTTTGCACACAAGACCGTGCCTAGAATTCTCCTGGTTTTAGGACATTCAAAAACAAGATTAGAAAGTAATATTGAAGGAAAAGTACCTTGCCTTTCTCTCAAAAATATCCCTGCTGTTATATAAGAAAAAAAAAATGCAACAAAAATTAGGGAGACTGTAGGAAAAAATATCCCATATTTTTTCTTAGAAAAATGCTAATTTCCATTCCCAGTTGTATTGAGGCTGTGCCAATGATTGGCTCCATATGTTTCAGCAATTGGAGCCATATTAACATTCTTACAGTTCTTTTTCTTCCACATGCTTTGTCTTGGTTACGTTATGCAAACCTGGGAAATCTAACATTTTTTAACACACACACACACACACACGCCCCCACATAAAGACTGATTAGGTTTCCTGGCTACAGTGTTTTCTCTATCCTACTTGCAACAACTGCCATGTCTTCAGACAATGCAAGGAGTAAGAAGGAAACCAGATTTGGCTTCCATAGCATGTTGATTTTTGAGGAAATTATGGTTGACTTCATAGCAATATGCAGAGATCACATTTAAAGGAAGAGCATCCTTGCTTCTTGTTACAGCAAAATGTTAATCGATTCTACTTGCATTCTTCCTTGAAAAAGAAGATAAGTAAAAGTATCCTGATCTAGTGACAAACTAGCAGTAAAATGCTAGTTGAGCTGAGACAAAGCAGACAAACTTAATGGCTGTAATTTTCATCAGCACCGGAATATGAGTGGTAGGATGGAAAAAATCACTTTCCAATGCATAACACTGGCAAACGTGTTTTTCCAAGACAACCTGTTTTTCTAATGCCATTGACCACAAAACAGTTCAAAGCCATGGTTTTCCTCAGAGATAGGTAGATCTGCTTAAGATGAGTAAAACTACTACAACATGATTTTTACACAGTTTAAAAAAGTTTATTTATCATCATAAAAAAGCATGGGACTATCCCAGCTGTGGGAGAATGCAACACTTCTCGTTCAAGCAGTATTACTAAAAGTCAATGAGTCAAATCATGAAACTTTTACCTCATTAAAACTCCCACTGACATTAGCGTTGGGAACAGGGCTCTAAGCAATAGCAGATCGTTGAGGAGAGCAAATACTGGTTCCAGGGATTTTACCGCATAGCTGTGTAGAGGGTGGCAGACCATATCCCCACTCCTAACTAGAAGATGAAACTACATCATAAAACATGCTGGCATAAAACAAGCAGTTATGGTCTGTGTTTTTGTTGTTGTTTTTTAATTTTTAGAATCCGACAAAACCTAAATCTGATTCTGACTCCCATTACAACTTAGAACAAAAATTCTCGTGTGACTTCCAGCCAACAGTTTCACAAGCTAGAGCTTTGAAGTGCCACCTAACCTGCAATAAAGTGGGCATCTATGCGATGGAAACACAGGGGAATTCAGAACATTCCTTTCAAGGACAGTGGAATTTTTAGAACTCTGCTCCATTTATAAATATCGAGCATTTTCAAAGCAGTAAAGAGGAGAAAAGAAAAAAAATCCCCTCAAAATGAAAGCTAAAACCTTCTCTTAGCCAAACCACAGATTAAGGATAGGCTTTCTGACACACATTTTATGGTATTTAAAGAACTTAACTAATGAATCTCTCAGGCCACTGGTGACTGAGATCTTGCTGCAGCAAAGCCTTTAAAGCATCTACTTAGACTTAAGTCAACTGAAGTGAATGAGGTTTGAGCATGCATCAAAGATTACTCAGGTTATAAAGTCACGAGGATATGCCAAAGGAACAAAGTAAAGCAAATGACAATTAATCAGATGACAGTTATGAAACATATACTTTCAAGTCTAAAGCCATTTCTTTATAAAAAGAAAATGCAGAGAATAGTTAGAACAGGGGAAAAACACATCCTAAAATTATGAAGGAAAATAACTCGCAACTTCCAGGCAGCTGAATCACTTAGGAACAAATCATAACAATCACTGTTACATTCGACAGATCTTCTTCCCCCCACCTCCAAAATGTGATGACGGGAACTCGGCAGACATAACAGATTTAAATTTTAGTGCCACATTTGTCAAATGCCATTGTGAAATCTTATGAAAGTATTCAAGTTCTGCTGGATGTAAATAGTGCCATGCAGACTGATCTCAACAAAAGGTATCTGGGTTAAAATGAATGTCCAGATTGTACAGATGCATTAAATAGTGCTGGAAAACCAAATGACCACAGTCTAGGCAAAAAAAAAAAAAACAAAACAAACAAACAAACAAAAACAAACAAACAAACAAAAAAAACATCATCCCTCACAAACCTGTTTTACAGATGACTATTCCTTACTGTCAGGGTACTGCATTGAATCAGATAAAAAATCTCTGCTACCTCTCATTTCTAAAATCCCAGATTCTATCATTTGCAATAGAAATTTCATTTGAGAGTTGCGTGCAAATCCTTTTTCATGTAGAGCTCCTATCTATTTGAAATAAATTTCAAAAGATTAGGTACTGAATATGCATTAAGGAAATCCATAATGTGAATACAAAAGGAAATATTTACCTTCAACACAGACACTTCGTAGTTCTAGCAGAATTGATGAACGTGAGCTATTTTTGCCCATCCGTCTTCATTTTACAGAGGTGAAACAGGGACAGAACAAGTTTGAGCAACCCATTATGCTGTTGTATGACTTTGAGGGAGAACAGGACCTAACCCTCAACTCCCAAAGCCCTAAATCTAAGCTCAGATAGCACTATTTCCCTTGTGCATTACTCTTCAGGATATGTAGTTGGCATGAAGACAAACACACAAAGCAGGCAACTTTTGGCCACTAACTCCGGGGGGCTGGAGTTAGATAAGCTTTAAGGTCCCAAACCATACAATGATTCTATACACAGGGTACAGTGGTATTACTATTTCTCTTTGGTCTTTGGAGATCTTTGTTGAATCTCCTCATCTCTTACTTACAATACCCAAACAAGTTATTGGAGGTCCTGCTCTACACCAATATCTTGGCAGATCCCTCAATCACTCTGGGGATGTTGGAGGAGCATGGTGTCACGTGCTGCTATTTTAACCAGACAGTTCTATGTTGCAGAGGAAAGGAATCAGTTTTCTTCCTCCTATTTATTTATGTGCTGGCATGGGGGCTGGAGAGTGTCCTTGAATGGTCCCAAGACATTAAGGCAAGCCCTGAAGTAGAGAAGCAGAAAGCAGCAACAACACCTGTAGTAGCAGAAGCAACAGCAGCAGGAGAGCAGAAATGGAAGCTGGATTAGCAGTGTTCAGCAGAAAGTTTCAGAAGCAGTCACCAAGGGGCTTTTCTCTTAGGGATGACATCCCAGCAGGGTGTACCCATTTTTTCTCCTATGCCTAGTAGCACATTTATAGGCTACAGAACAAGGATAAGTGGCCATTACACACAGGGATTTGTGCACCAACCTTAAAGAGGTGACGAGTAGGTTTTTCCACATGATCACACCCACAGACATTACTTGGCAAAACAGATAATGAAGTAAAGTAACTGAGGTGACAGTAAATAACTGCTAAGGTGAACTTGGAGTCCTTTAATTTTGCAAACAGTACTGCGTGCCATTAATTATTGGCAAGACAAAACAAGAACGTACCTCAGAGCAGGATACTTTGAGAAGCAGAACATGATAGCATGAGAATTCTCTCCAGCAAAATAAGGATACACTGGAGACAGTAACAAAATGCTCAGACGGGCACCTTAGTATTACCTGAAACACTCCACTCATCAATAAATATATCTGCCTAACGTGTACGTTTGATCAAAAGCAAACATACTAAGAAGGAAGAATTTACCATTTTCAGGACAGATGTAAAAAAAATAAATAAATTGTTTACTGTTGTATGAAACAAATGAACAATAATACACTTCATTTGGTTCTTGTGCTCTGTTTGCAAGATGGCAACTGTCTTTAATATTAAGGACAATAAGCCTTTTTATTTACTTTTGCAGGGTTTTTTATTTATTTTCTTATCACCATTGTTGATCAGAGTATCAGTTCTGTTTATATCTTTAAATTAGCAAATAATCACCCTTTCCCAACAATCTGCAAGAAAGGGACTCCTTCCCAGAATGTAGCAAGACAGCTGTGTTTACAGCGATGTCATCAGGACTTTTCTGGCAGTAACTAATAGATCTCTTCAAGACTCGGCAGTCTGGTGGTCTGAACTCTCTGCAATGCGAACTATGCCACGAATAGCCAAGCCTAGAGATGTTATTCATCTGCCTTAGCTCTGTAGAGACCTGCCGGGAAAGAGCCATGCTGCATTTCCAGGGCACAGCTCACTGGGAAGAATGCTCTCAGAAGAAAAATTAAGCTATCACAGGAGGGGACCAGTCACTGCAGGGAGACAGCCCTTCTGCAGGAGAAGCAGGTTTGGGACTGGATCCAGCTTTTTGCTATCAAAGAAACCTGTCTTCTCTAATAGGCAACAAACCTGTCTTCTCTAATAGGCAACAAGGAGAGTGAAGAGATTCCCCCTGCCACAACTCCCTTCTGCACGGTTCATCCCGAGTGGAGACAATCAGACCAGTTACCAGAAAGAAGCCAATCCAAAAAGTAAATGCTGTATTTCGGTCTGTTCACGTGAATATTTATGATCTCTGACCAATGATTGCCTTTTGACACCAATGTCAGAGGAGTATGCAATGTTGTTGTCTGGCTGATACAACACAGCAATTTCCAAATTGGGGATGCTGAGCAAATGATCAATTTCATACACTCCCACAGGAAGCTAAATTATTCATTCAGAACACCTTATTTTTATACGTATTTGCATTCAAAATCTCTTTTCACCTGTTTCCATGAATGCCAAAATAAAGGCTTCCACTCGCTCTGTTTTCTATTTATACATTAATTTTTTTCCACACAGCACAACGTATCTCTCTGCTGCTTCCACAAAAACCTGGTCAACAACCCACAATTAATGACACCACGTCTCATTTCATCGAGGTGAAATAATAGCATGTCTCACCAACATTTTAAATAAATGCCCACTACTCAGCACAAGGGTGAAGGATGCGCAAGGGTAGCACCTGCTAAAACACTAGATTTATTATGCCATTCCTGTTGAAATATTTCCCAGTTTTGACAGGATTCAGCAGAAGGCATCCCAAGAAAAAGAGAGGAGAATGGCTGTGAGGAAGTCTTAAGTTTTTTACAGGAGTTCGTGCATGCTCCTGTTTGCCAGGGTCACTTCAAAGGCTTTGCTTCCTACCTTGTAGGAAGGAATGCATACGAGAGAGAAGGTGAAGGACCACTTCATTACCTCTTCTCCTTATTTCTTTAGTAGCTGCTACGAAGGGCACTCAAGACGAGAAAGGGAACTACGATAACCTGTTACACGCCCTTTTGTCCCATGCCAGACTCAGAGGCTGCCAAGGCTGCATGCCCTGCCTGTGCAAGGGGTACAACACATAGGCAAGGACGTGCAAACTTCAAGTGCTACATTCTTTTACATATGACATGTCAAGAAAGTGAGACAAAAGGGAGATCTAGATCCCTCCACTCATCAATTGTTTCAGTATACCACAACAAAAGGCCCTTGAGATGATAACATTTTCAAAATAGCTACCTAAATCATTGACTTTGCTGAAGAAACTGTGCGACTTCTGCTCGTGCTGGGGGAGGAGGTAAAGGTAGATGAGAAGAATTTGAGCCCTAAATGCAAAGAGGAGAACAAGCACTTTTTAAACTTGTTTCAGAATGAGAACTCTTGACCCCAACAGCCCTCCAACTCCCAATAACCCCAAAGGAGAGGGTTATTTTTCAGTTAAAGACTCTCAGCACCATAACCCTCACCTTCCTGGTCTATCACATTTCACATGTGACATGCAGACAGTTCCACAATGGGATAATAACGTTTCTTAACAAGGTTTTGTCTCATCTAATTAGACTGAGTGGTTCATGGAATTCTCTTTTGAAGTTCAGGTAAGGAGCTTGGAACAAGAGTGTTGTGATTTCCACTGATGTTTCTTGTGAAGAAAGGGTAATGCCAGCAATACACTTCCAATATTTATTTATTTTATTTATTATTTTTTTTTTGAGAAAAAAGTGCATTTTAAACATCTATAGCTCCTAGTTCTACTGCTTACTGCTACACTCAGTATGCCGGGTGGGATTCAAGGACAGGTCACTTCCTGAAGTAGTACTACAAAAGTGAAAAACAGTTTTTAAGGACCCCAAAAGGTGCCAACATGGCCCCATTTTGCAGCTCACCTGTAATCTTCAGAATAATTTAAGAAAGTGTATAAGAGAAGCTGTGGATGCCACCTTCCTGGACGTATTCAAGGCCAGGCTGGACGGGGCTTTGGGCAACCTGGTCTGGTGGGAGGTGTCCCTGCCCATGGCTGGGGGTTGGAAAGAGGCGTTCTTTAAGGTCCCTTCCAACCCAAACCAGTCTATGATTCTACAACCATTTTTTTTTTTTTTCACATGTAGGAAAACAGACACAAAATGACTTTGCCCAAGGTCATGCAACAGCTCCAGCAGCCAAGTAAAGGACAGGACTCAGGTGCTTTATTCCTAATAAACAGCCTTGCCCTCCTAATCATTTTTTATACTGCCATTTCCTATGTACACTGCGGCATAGCAAACTCGTTAATTTACTAGCAACTGTTGGTAAACATTTTCCTGTAACATTTCCCCAGTTACCAGCTAATGTTTCATTTGAAAACTGAAGCTTTTATTGACAAAGCCATTTAAAATGTAAAATTAATCGCGCAAACCTGCAAACAGGAGGGGAAGAACAATCCATGGAAGAATTACCCAGGGGTGTTTCCAAGCGTGAGAGAGAACAGCTAAGGAGACATTCTCCAGCCAGGCTAGTGGGGAAGGAGAGATTTCACCTTTAACTGGAAGCAGCTGTAGAAACCTGCCCAGCCCTGCTGGAATGCGCGTGCCGGGGCCGCGTCTCGCCGGGGCTCTGGCACCGGGACTGTGGCAGCTTTCCTGTGGGCAGGCGGCTAACTCACATTTCTGTTATTTTATCCTTAAAGAAGTTACCATGGAGACTGGCATGAAGATGGCAATAGGCCAGCCAGATAGAGACAGAAAGCGCGGGAGGCCGATAGACCGGCGCTCCTAATAATCCGGCCGAGCCCTCTAACTTCTCAGGACGCGCTCCCTGCTTTCCGCCTCGGTGAAGTTAAGCTCCATCTTTCACGTAGCCACAGCCTATCAAAGAGCATTTGATGGAGTAGGTAAATACCAGCCATTAAAAGTAATCTATCACAGCTCATGAACACCTAGTTAACAGGCATCGTATTGCTTAATACGCATTTGCGCGCGCAGAAGTGGTTAAAAGCAGCGTTAAAATGGCACAGTAAAGGTAGGTGATTATTTCCTAGGACAAAGAGTAGAGTGCAAAAACCCTGTTTGAGCCTTGCTTTTTCCTGAAACAAAATAACGTTGATCAAATCCCACTCTCCAACTCACTACGTGCAAGAGTGATAGAACTTTTTAAGAGAATTAGGAAAAATCTCTGATGCGTTACGGAAGGAAGTCTCACATTTCTGATTATTACCATGCTCTTTGGAAGCTCTTGTAAGAGCAGCAAGTCCCCACAAAAACTGTGTTTTCTGAGGGAAGGACCTGAAGAAAGCCTCCTCCGAGAGCTGAGGAGTAGTTTAAGCACACCACAACCCACACAGCGGGAGAGGAGGAGGAAAGGAGGAGATGCCATTCCCACCCGGAGGTGCTGGGGGCATCTGGAACACATCGAACCTGAGAGCTGGGCCGCCCGCCCTGTCCCCTCCTATCTGGGCACCGCTCTTCTGAAAACATTTCCGTACAATTCAAAGCTTAAGACTCTGCCCAGGACAACAATAAAACCTGTGAGAAAACAGAAGAAAAAAGGGCACAGGATGAGAGGAACTTCCCCCATGTGTTTTTTTTTTTTTTTTTTTCCCCAGTGCTTTTCTTTCTTTCTTTTATTTTTTTTTTTCCTAAAGGAAGGCAGAGCTGATGAACCACAGACTCCCTGCTGCTGAGTTTCGCCAACAAACGCAATAGGATTCCAATGCACATTTCTGCTTTTCAGACCCATTGTGAACTTTATGGACCATGTTCTTCCTCCATCCACGGGGCAAATGTTCCAGGAGTGATTCACAAGCCTTGCCACTCAGTACCAAAATGTGCTCCCCTGAGCAGGTTAATTTAAGGCTGGAATTAGTCTCTTTGTGCTGACAACCTTTTTATGAAGGCAGCGTAACCCCACAGAACACTTACTGCAAGCGTTTCAATTCCTGATGTTTTATAGTGTTACTTTTTACAGCATATGTGTATATTTGAGAGCTTTCTTTAATACATTCCTTTGCCACAGCACAAAGCATAAAACACAACCCACAGAGCTTCCAACGTATTGACATTGCTCCTTACATTTGCGTACATAATGGCAATGCCATTCAAGTTGTTTTGAGGTACAATTTACAGCATTAAATAAAACACTGATTTTTAATACATTTTTTACAGTTACTTTTGTGCCACAGTGCAACTGCTGGAGTCTGTCTAGACAAAAAGGTAGTTTAAGCCAGTAATCTTTCTATAAACCACTGTAATAATGCCATCTATTTCTGCATATGTGTCTCTGGAAAAACTAATAGAGTTTCTGACATTTCTGGAGATACTAAAAAAGCCATAAGTGACATGCAAGCATTCTCCATCGAGAGTTCTGAGGTCAGATGAGGAAACCAAAGTATTTTAACAGACTGAATAGCTTAAGCTCGCATTTTATGACACTGAGTAACCATACATACCCTACAGTTTTACATCCCTACCTTCATTTCTCCTAAATCTCTCCTTAGAAACATAATAAATGCTATGTGTCTGCAGTGGCAGAGCTGCTTCTGGGAGCCCCAACCGAAAAGCCATCAGTCGTGGTCCCAAGGGATGGGGCCCTTTCTTTCCTTCTACTGGGCAGTTTCACAGATGGCTGCACCTGCAGAGCAGTCCTGGGGTGGGGGCTGCTGGATGGAGCACACAGGAGCTACTCCTACTTGGGCCCCAGAATAAAATATGCTCAGACTACACCATAAGTTAAAAGAAAGGCCTCTTTTCTGCCCTCTTCCAGTGCTTAAAACCTGTAGAAAAGCATGTGCAGCCATGCAGTTCGTTCATCATGTCATCCTTTAACGCCTATACCATGGCGTTGTCCCCATTAAAGCTATACTTACTTGCAATGCCCTGCTGTAAAAATGTCAAAGCTGACTCCTTCCTGCTTTTCCAGTAGGCTTTCTGATGAACAACTTCTTGTCAAAAAAAAAAAGAGGGGATGCCTGAAACCACAGGTCCTAGAGATCTCAGAATTACTAGCAAGCACAATAATCCATCTCAAATGACACAGAAAAAACTGTCCACAACCATGGGCTGGGGGTCCCCTACCATGACTCACCTTAGGGTTCTATAACCCATTTAAGCACCTGCCAAGCAGTTTGCTACTTTCAGTGTTACAAATTCTGAAAGCTAAGGCTTTTAATACTTGCTTTCATTTGTGTATACACAGGTGCATCTTTTAATGCCCTCCTGTCTTACAGTCCAGCAGATCTTATTTGGGACCAGTTATGACCTCTCTAGTGCACCTTGCAGCTTAAGTCTGCGATTGTTAAAAGACATTTGGATGAGGAGGAAGTTGGTATCAAAACAGAGGGAGAATTATTATGTACAAAAAATCCTTATACCTTTTTATTTCTCTCCCCAAATATATTTCAGGAGCTGTTCCTACCCTCTGACAGTCAGGCATCAATGCATGTGCCACTGTAGACAGAATACAATAGCAATCAAAAAAGTGTCACCACAGAAGAAATGCCTCTCCATGAAAAAACAGACAGACATGGTTTTGTTCACAACACAAATTTACATATTAAAGGCTGTATGTATCAATATTTGATTTAAACGTCTGTGCCTGCACATTTATTGAACAAAGCCAGATGGGTGCAGGCAGTTGCACATCTGTATTCATTAATAGAAAGGAAGAGAGACATTCACAGACAGCCACAGCAACAAATAGAGGAATGTAAAGTATTTGGTTGGACTGTAAGTATTTTACCTACTTTAATCAACAACAACAACAAAAATGCATCTTTCCTTGGGCCCGTGGTTCATCCTTACCTTTCAGGGCTGAAGCCCTTAAGTTAGGAGAGCAGCTGATGCAATCAGTGGAGAGAGAGACATGTGCAGAGGTGATACAGCCCACTTGAGACATGATTAGGGAAACCTCTCCTCTTTGGCCACACAGGGAAGCTACTATTCCTCAACTATCTGGGATAAATTTCAGTCTCAATATTTAACTGACAAGAATAAATTTGTGTATATAGGGAACTAAAGTGACAAAATGCTTTCTACGGAGCGGGCTTATGCTGTCACTGATGCAATTAAGTTTTCAAGGATGTTCTTAGCATTAAGGACTGAAGTAAAAGTTTCTATCTGTGCTTTAAGTTAAAAACTTAAGTGCACTTTCTGATCAAAGATGCAGATGCACTACTTATACAAGCATCACATGCAATGGAAAAAGATGTACAACCCAGATCCTCCTACATGTTATCTCTACAGACAGAATAAAGGTAAAATGAAATCTAGAGGAATTCATCTGCTTATAGGATGAGGCCAACTATTTGGGACAACCTACCTTTAGATACCAGAAAAATTACTTTCAGGCATACAAAACACCCATCAGTCTCACAGCTATCATCAACAATGCAGGCAACTGCCCACATCCAGATTTTCAGTAGCACTCACAGATATATTAGCAAGGTCGGAGTCTTCAGGAAACTCACTTTGCTATCAGGCAACAAAACTACCCATTAAGCTCCTTTAGATTGCAGAGCATTGCGTTTACCAGACTTCTCAAAGATGTATTCTTGCTTAAACAGGAGCTCAGTGTTCTAGAAAAATTAATGGTTTCTTAGGTGCTGATCATCTGTAAAGCTTACAGTGCTCTCTTAAGACTGTAGGCTGACATAGCCAACTGGAGATCATGCTGCATTAAATGCAAAACTGAATAAAGAAATTATTAGGAGAGAGGACTGACATGCACAGTGCACATTAGCTCTAACAGACCTTTCTCAAGGGAAGGACAAGGCAAATGGCTACTTGTTTGCATCATTTGATGCAAATCAAAAATTAGTCTGGCTTAGAACTGAAGCCATCATGACGAAAGGTCATGCTTCCAAATTTAATGGGACCTCAGCACAGGAGGTACAGGTAACACTACTAGTGAGAGAGATGCCTCCTGCAATTGCACCGAAATACAAGTGTGTTGGATAAATGACTAAGATCATGGAGCCCAAACCATGCACAGCTCACTCCAAGTGTGAGAAAAGAAAACAAAAAACCCTGTATTTCAGCCTAGGTCACTAGCATCAATAGCTCTCCTTTCTAGAAAAGGAATCATACACAAATAATGTAACTGGGTATATTGCTGTGTGCAACAGAACTTAAAATTAAAACACTGACATAATCAGGAGTTTGGATGATAACAGCCTCCTGCCAGTTTACAATATTATGCTTAAATCTGCCAGAAGAACGTGGAACAACATAAATATTGCATCAGCGCTTTGGAGCTTACAGCATGTTACAAGTTTGCTTCACAAGGAATATACTTCATGTACTCTCCAGTGGGAGCTAATAGTAATTCAGCAGCCCACTGAAGTGCTTTATGCTGAATAAAGGCAAATACCTTAATGCCAGAAGGAAGAAGTTACTTGTTACAGACAGGTTACCGAATAAAAACATCCAGCTCCTTATTTCTGATTTGCTAGGAAGGATGCGATGAAAATGGTGTCTCAGCTCCAGCACTGGGCAGCAGGGACCAAGCAGACAGTGCTGCCATGGGAATGGCTGTGCCTTGCATCCAAGAACACCATCTCCGCAGAAAAGCCTCAGCTACTTATCTTGGTTGCTAATCACCACTTCTGGGAACACAACAATGCGGCAGGAAAGACTTGGGTTTTGCTCCAAAATCCTCACTACAAATTGACTGGGAAAAAAAAAAAAAAAAAAAGGAGAAAAAAAAAAAAAAAAAGCCTTTTAAGATTTTAAAACTCCCTCTAATTAATCTTTTTTGTGTGTCTCGGAAAGAGAAGACAGAAACCCTGCCGCTGCCACAGCACAGCCTGAGAAGACACATCTGATTTTGAAGGGAGGGAAGTTTCCCTCTGCAGTGCCAGCCATGCACTACCTGCATGAGCTTCCCAGGATCAGCCAGCCATCACAGGGCACTGCCATGGGCTGGGAATGCCCCTCGTGCCTCCAGAAATGCTGCTGGTACCCCACTGCTCGGAGTTTGCTGTGCTCACCGAAGGTGCATGCACACTTCTCACTCCTTCCCCGCGGGCACAGGGCGAGAAGGTGCTGAAAGCTTCACACAGCTCGTGATTGCGCTGAAGTTTGAACCAGCCCGGCCTGACACCTCCTCGCACACACACCTTGTCTCCCAATGAGGAAATTAAGAGCCAGACAAGAAGTGCCTAGGGCAGGACTTCTCAAACAAGCTCACAGGAGCTGCATGCAGGGGTCTCCAGTAAGTTGTCAAAGCTCCAGCTACAGTGCAAGCATTATGCTAGCGGTTGCTCAGAATGATAGGTTTTCACACGGCGACCACACATGAAGTCCCTCACCATCATACACGGCCACCAATGCAGTGCTTGAGGATGACATGTTTACCAGCACAATTTTATTAGTCTTTTACTGCCAGGAAACTGAGGTAAGGAGTATGGTGGGGGGAACAAAATGTTTGTATAAGGGAAAAACATCTCTGAGCCTGCCAGGAGCACAAGCACTACATGCCAGTGGGCTTGGCCCTCCTCTGGTTTTTGTTCATTTCTTCATGGCTCTGCTGGAGTTCAACAAGAGAACACTTGCTTAGTAGGGGAAACCTGATGGAAACTCCAGGAAATACAGCTTCCCTGTGACCAGCTCCTACAAGTCTTTTCCTAAGGGATGAGACCTGGTGTTGACTTAGCTTGACACAACCTTGATTTTGCACAACGTTAAACCCTGAAGAGCTCCAAACAGGTACCTTCTACTCTGCCATAGGAGTCATGGTAGCTTCACTGGTGATTTTCTGCCATATTTGCGCTTCACTAGTAACCAGTACAGCCTGAGAAAGAGCACTTTCAGTCTGTTTTCCCCTGCCTACAAACTGCTATGAAAACTGCCAGATCTCACTTTCCAACCAGTTTTGCAGCAGGAGCAGTCCCTGGGTACCAGCCCTGCAGAGCCCTGGGGACGTGTCTCAGGCCGCAGCACTTAGAGGCTGTCCCAGTAAGGAGGCACCTGCCAAGCCTGCAATTCAGAAAACCACAGGAAAGCAGGTAGGGCACCATATTTTTTCTTACTGTTGCAAAAATCTCACCTACTGCCAAGCCTGAGATCAGAGAAGAGTTGTAGCTCCCGATTTGGCTCAGAAGAGGAACTCTCATGCATTTTAATAACTCAACTCTCTACAGTGTGTCATGGTGGATGAAATCACATATATTTCCTTTCCAGAGTGCTTTCAGTTGCTTATAAATTGGTTAGACCAAAGTCAAGGCCTGGGTTCCCACACAGAAGAGGAAGATCAGAACCAGACTGCAGCATAAGGGCGTCTTTGTCCCTCCACCTTCCCTCCTGCATAGTCGTGTTGAGGCAAGAAGGGCCTGGAGGCTGCAAATGAGTATTTCTCAGGCAAGGCAGGGCCTCTCTCATGAGGATCTGGGAAGCAACCAGTTGTCTCCCATTGCTTTCTGAGAAGGTGGGGTTCCCCTGAACTTACTCTAGTAGTTCTTTATAGATCTGACACCAGAGGACTGGTTGCTGTGACTGAAGGATCATGGCAAGCAGTTTGCTTGGCCAATTTTTACTTTCCTCAGCAAAACTTCTCCAGCTTTTCCTGGTGTAAGTACAGAGAATTCTGTCTCTGCTCCTTCAGTGGTTTGTAACCTTGTGCTACGTGGTCTGTAAGTAAACAGCTAGTTAAATAGTTAAAGTCCAAACTTAAAATAGGAAATTCCAGAGGAGTCGTTATTACCTTTGATAGTCTAAAACTCGTCAGGCTTTCCTGTTAAAAGTAAATCACTCCAAGCAATCAAAGTGATTTGGTTTTAAGCCAAGCACACAGATAAGCATGGTGCAATATCCTGTGAACACCTGAAATTTCACCTGCAAACACATGGATTTCAGCTCTTTTCCCCCCCATTGCCTACATTAGACATAGTCAAACATCTTTTGCTTGAGGCCCATGTTGCACACACAGCAGTGGTCTTGCAAATAATTTTGCATCTGAAGAGCACAGAACCAACCCTCCAGCACAACGCCTGTTTCCCCCAAAATACTTAAACTGCATGTTTAAGTAGTACAACAAATCAGCTACCCTCCAATTAAAAGTCACTTAACGTAGTGCCAACTAAGGAAGCTGTCCGGATAAACACTTTGGTGGTTTTCTGCAGGCTGGCAAACTGCATACACATGTTTTGTGCTTCACCATGCTATGGTACTGCCAAGCCACTGTGGGCTTCTGCTTCAGGTTTTTAAAAGCTCACAAAATCCAAACTGATTATATCCCCTTGAAAAAAAAAAAAAAAGTGTATATACATATATTATATATATATTTATTTATATATATATATAAATCTTTGGCTAAAATTGTCCCCCCCCTTGGCAGGAGGGAGAAGGACATGAAAGGCAGACTCTGGCAAAGCCCTTCATATTAAAGGATTGATCCCACCGCTCTCTTGCGAGCAAAACTCCCACACTGAGATCAGCAGGTGCAGAGACCAGGGTCAAGTTTTGTTCCATTTTTTGTTATAGAAATTGCTTGGAGCGAGGCTCCCTTATCTGCGCTTTTGACAAATGTGATTTGCCATTAAACTATATCAAGGCCTGTGCACTGCTCTCTGCTTCAACAACTTTTTAAGTCATCATCCCCTAGAAATAAGAAATGTGCACAGTGTGTGTTGTAATCAACATCACAGGAGAATTCTGCTCTGTTTTACACAGAACTTAGCCAATATAGTTTTAAAAAGAGACATTTGGCATAGACAGGTAGATGGATAGATAGCTCTAGATAGATTTATAACCTCTGCTTATGGACACAGAAAACCTTAGATCCAGCTCCTTCCTTCAGCTCAGAGAGAAACAGCTGGGCAAATGGCTGGCAGTAGGGCATTTTATAGTTTAAACAATAGACACAATCCTCAAACATAATTCCTACCTGAAAAAATCCTATACTGTGTGCTGACTGACATGGCTCCTGAGGTCATTTTAAAAGCTACTTGTGTCCTATGGGTTTATTTTGCTGTAGGGTTGTTCTTTAATCTCTCAGTACCTATACATCAGGACTGTGTACCATCTGTCATCTGATGGGCTGAGGCAGGGTGATGGAGAGCAGAAAGCGATGAGAATTCACTGCCTCTTGTCAGTCACTGGGAAGGGACGTGTGATTTTTCCCTGGTGGAGCATATAATGAAAGGTTGCCCACTGCCACATACTCAGGGCAGACAGCACAGTGATGAGCTTCTCTGAATTTCAGACAATTTCAGCACACATTCAGGAATTTGGACCTCAATGCAAGTGTATATCTGGACTGCTAGAAATGTCGTAGTCATCAATGACACCGACTCAGAGATGAGGCAAGAAGCTCTAACTTAAGAAGAAGAATTCAGGAGAAACGGCCTGCTCTTGTGAAACTGTATGATATCATGTTTTCCTTTTTACTGCCATTATTCACTGTTAACAAATAAGAGGGACATTTAAAAATAGTTCATTGCCAGTTCAACACACAGAAGAGTCTTCCGTTCCAAACCCCCGAGGTTTCAGACCGCAGATGTTCTCCCTTGGTACAATGAATTCTAAAGAGCCTGATGGTGCCAGGACCCTTAGAGCTTGCTTGGCTTATCATTACTTCTATAGATTACATTTATGAAAACAAAGCAGGGCAGTCTAAATGAACTGCTTTTCTAGGAGCAAAGACAAGTAGTGATACTGCTAGCCAAGAAGTGAAGCATTTTCAGCATTTTTTTCCCCACATAATATGGCTTCACCTCTCATACCTAAGCAACCTGAAGTTTCCTATGCTGGGGCAGGCTGCATTCCCAGAGTCTGCCAGCCAACACGTAGGATTTTGTGGTTATAAAGAAAGCTTGCATAAAGCATACTTGGAAATGCAGTACCCTAGCAAGAGCTCTGGGAAACATTTGAGCCCAATGCCTCAGAGCAACAGGGGCAGAAAGAAGGGAACAGATGTAGAATTAAGTTGAACGCAGAGTTCTCAGTTCCGCAGTTACCAAAGTGAACGGGAAGAATGTAAAAAGGTAAGGGATTTATTTCAACCACGATCTCATTCCCTCTATGTTCCCGCTAATGCACACAAGAATCTGGCGGGTTTGCTTTTCAGTGGCTGCTGTTTCCATGGGCACAGAGGTAGTTCTGGTCTGCACAAAGGCAACTCCTCTGGCTGTCCACAAAAGGCAATGGGTATTTCTATCAATCAGTATTATTATACTAATACAGTAGTATTCACTGCCGTCTCCATATTTAGCAACAGACCTCCCCCCCAAAATGGTTTTAAAAGACAGCATGCTGGTTTGGTCAGTAGTAGTAAAGTCATATGGACTCATGCTCAAAAAAAAAAAAAAAATTGCTTTATTTTTGCTTGGTTGTAAGTGCCTGCTTTCTAAACACACCCACATAAACCACAAGATTTGCCACAGAGCTTTTGCAAATGTCACTTTGCAGGGCGAAGAGAGTGGACTGGCGATGGGGCTGTTGTAACATCTGCAGAAATCAAGACCCGTGCCCTTGTGTGTCTTCTCACTGTCTAAGATGGTACAAGGATATCTAGTGCTTTTGTAGAAGAACCATCTGTATCCCTTTTGTTTGTTAAGAGCATACAAGCAGCTTCATGTCATCATATGGGTGCACAGGCAATTAATGCTGGCATTTCCATTAGCTCCTGAAACACAAGTGAGACCATGCTATTTCTTCACTAACACTTACAGGTTGAACCAGACTTAACCTATCAGATCTTAAGTATATTTGTAGTTTGTTGTGACTCATGCATTACCAGGGATGAAAACATCCCAGTTTCTCAGCTAACTCAATTTACAGTCTCCTGCCATTCACAAAATGTAGACAAAGTCACTTCAATATCCATACTCTGGCAGGACTTCTTTCATAACTAAAGATCTCCAAACATTTAAATGCCCATGAGAAAAAATGCCTTCTTTCTTATGATAACTTCTATCTACATTTACCATTTGATCTCCCTTCTTAAATAAAATAAAATAAAATACAATAAAATAAAATAAAATAAAATAAAATAAAATAAATCATACACCTTTTTTGTTGTTGTTGTTGTTTTTAAGTAAAAGCTGTGATTTAAACCATAATGGGTAGAAAACCAAATGACTCAAAATCACAAATGAATATAATATATGTATCTTAAAACTGAACAGGTTTGAGTGATTTTAGGAGGAAGGGGAGATTTCTGACTGGTGTGACAGGCTTTCCTTGGATAAGCAACCTGTGTTTTTCCTGCCTGTGCTGAGCTGCACGTGGCTGCAGCTTTGCTGCTAACAGTACCTGAGCTAACAAGGCAAGGGAAACAGGAACTCCTGCTGTCACTGCAGGGCAGGCATGTGCAAGACTTCTAGAAACCAATCCCAGAGCACTCAAAACCTGTTAGACTTTTCTGTCAACATCAGCTGTAAGGGAGTTGATCATTGAATGGCTTGGATTGGAAGGGACCTTAAAGATCATCTACCAATCCCCCTGCCATGGGGCCATGATACCATGGCCTGCAATGTACATAAAGACAGCAAACTCTCCGTGTTGGTATCCTGTACTCTCTAGAGTACTCAAATTAACCTTTAACTATACGAGCAACAATTACTCCAAAACAGGCTTATTTTCAGAGACATTCATCGAATTTCTCATTTACTTCATTGATAAGCAATGGGGAATTTAGGCTCTAAGGAGGGAAAACAACATTCCCACTACCTTTTCTAAATGCATGTGAACAGCACACTTGCATATTTACTCTAGTGGCTGTAGATGGTGGGATCTACCTTTGATGCCACCTTAATGAACCCAGCATAACTAACAGCCTTTGTGTAGCAATGGCAAAGAGCACAACAGTGTTTAAATACTTCAGCAAGGCCTGCTTCAGCAGCATGCCAGCATCCACCCTCCAGGTCCTTCATAACACTCTCCCTCTTTTCAAAATACTTGTTTTCTCTCCGAGATACAAGGCTCATAGCTGATGTAAAATGATATAGCCACATGTAATATTTACTAAATCATCTGTCTGGGAAAGAGGAGACATAAGCATATCTCGTCCTTCTCCATACTCCAAGGAAAACTGAGCAACTCCCTCTGATGCCCACCAGCCCCACGTACCATGTAGTGAGGTTTTTGGGTTTGGTACCAGTCTGCTGGGATTGGAAATTCTGCGGCTCTCACAGCAACTCTCCAAAGCAAAACACTTGCTCTAATTAAATATGAAAAACTGATTAGCACAGCACTTGATTAATCTCTGTATGTTTGATTCTGCAGTTCATGCTTTCAATATGTTGCAGCACTGTGAGTTACTAACACACAGTTATACTGCACAGACTAAAGAACCGAGTACAAGCGATATTTTGGGATAACCACATACTTGTGAATGCTTGGAGACTACTACATGACAAAGTGAATATGACAGCAAAGTTACAAAGAAATCATGCCCTTGTTGAAAGCTAAATTCATATCCAAAAACATCTCTCTGAAACTATGCACAGTGGGGTATACCTGTCATCCCTAATTTGGCAGTCATGGGCTTTGTTGATTGTGTCTTAGAATTCAAATGTCCACTTTATTAAGGGAAAAAGAAGGCCAACTTTTTTCAACTTGGCAACTTAAGGTAGGCGCATGAATCCGGTACTTATCACAGTAAAGGCACCCTGAAATATTCTGTTCCTTTCGTCCTGAATGGATTTCATAGTGATATCAACAGACCTCCTTACTGTGAAGGCAACATCCAACAGGTCATATATATGACACCTGGTGAAACCAGTGACAGTTTTTGTGCAGTTCCAGTGAGTACTCAAGAGCAGGGCTGGGAACTATAGGTATCCTCACACCAAGTCTTTTAATCCAGCTCTGACACTGCTTGCACCAACTATGATGAAGTTGAGATGATCTGAGATATGCTGTTGCGTGATCAGAATGAGTTTGTCTCTACATCACCTACGACCTTTCAAATGCCATATAAATAAATTACAACTAGTATTTTAGCTTCTTTTAGATGTGGCCATTATAAGAATGTCACTGACATTTTAGTCAGGATATTCTATTTAGTATGAAATATGATGGTAGTCTAATGAGGCTTTAACCAAAGAAAGGCAAACACTAAGAACCCTGAATCCAAGTATGTCCAGAATAATTAAAGGAAAACACCTATAAAGACTATACAGACAGCAAGGTGATGGTACCTAATGTTGACCACACTCTTCTTATCTGGAGCTGTAACAGCAAAGCCATAAGGAGGAATGTAGCAGTGGAGATTATGCTCTGGCTGCAGTACAGTTACAGCATGACTGGGTGCCACTGCAGCAAGGGCACACTGACCGGAGCCTCCAAGTCCTCAGCTGCACGAGCAGGATTACACGTGGCAGGGTAAGACCACACACCCTGTGGTACATTTGCCCTCAGGCACCAGGCAATACGAACCAGGGGAGTACTGAGCAGGATGTCCTGAATAGCAGAGCCCCTGTCCCATTGGGGTAGAGATCCTTATGGAAGGAAATGCTCTCCTGTCTTCTCCCTTACTTTTGCCCAACAGAAGACAAGCTGCAGCAACCTCCATATCTTTATATTGTTGTACTCTTTCATTTTTTATAGCTCACTACAGGAAGAATTGCATAGTTTACCTACGTGCCACTTCTTTTGTTTCTGTTTGTGAAAGATGAATAGAGAGCTCCTTCATACCATTAAACATCCATCAGAAAAATAAGTGTAGTTAGTGAAGGATTAACACATCCAAAATATCTATATGTTCTAAAGTTAATTAATTTCTAAGCACTAGTCACTCATAAGACCATTGGTTAGAACAACTTAAGAGCCATGCTTGAGCAATATAAATTCAATTAAAAACCTCTTCTGCTGTATTTTTAAGTGGTGCCCTCATAAACCTGTAAAAAATTATAAAAACTAGGAATTAGGAACAAAACTCTGACTCAACATTCTTTCTCTTAATTTGAATTTAACTGGATTACACATGAATTACTAATTGCTATTTCTAGTGACCCATAGTGATAATATGAGCTCTGTATTACAATGACCTGACATTTAATTAGTTTGTATGAGTAGATTATGCAAAGTTTTATCATAAAGTGATTTAAACGCATATTGCCCTTGGTAATGCAACACAGCAATAGCAAAGTCTATGTATTGGTACCAACATAACATTTCAAAGAGAAACCATTACAGAAAAATCAATTGATTAAATGTAAAATAAAAACAAGTTCTGCAGAGTATTAGGTACTAAATTCTATTCATCCAAGCCTCAAACTTTGTAATGATCAACTTGAACTATGCAAAACAAGCATTAGTCACACTTCAACTACCAAATATCTCAGTTTGTATATTACTTGCAACTCAAAATTTTCCAGAGAGCAGCACTAGCATTTACACACAAGTTTACAAAACCAGCCAGTCTAGAAATGGTTTTGTATGGAAAACATTTGCCTGACTGGTCATATTATGGAGTACCAGTAACAATTTTGTCCACCTTTAAAACCCCAAAAAGGGGTAAGGGAACAAACTGGCATCGACATTGCACTGCAGGAGGAAAAAAAAAAAACAGAATAACACTATGATAAACTATCTTCCCAATAAACTGAGAAAGTCTCTGAAGAGACAAATCAAACTCAAACAACACAAAGCAACTAGAAAGAGGCACAGATGCCACTGAAGACCATACACCACTTAATTCACTGCTATCCATCACTGTAGGATCTCATACAAATCAATAACAAAAAATATAGCCCTTTCTGACCTCATTTACCCTTCCAGGGTAGCTTTTGATGGGAGCTGAAATTTGGCTTTGAGATTTTAAGTTCTTACAGATTTATTAGGAAAGATGGCAATATCAACTTGGGAATATTAGCTTGGAGACATCTGACTCTTATATTAAAAGAATTCTCCTCCTACTGAAGAGACATCTATGTAGACTTCCTACAGAGTTCCTATGGATTTTATCTTTACCTAATAATCTCTAAAAACTTGTTTTCTTGCTCAGCCATTTGATCAAAACCGTATAGGGCTGCTTGCTGAAATTTTGGGCATCACTACAGAGAAATGAGTCCAGGCTCCAGAGGAAATGCTTGCTTGTCTAGAACAGTATGGAGTAAGAAAGGGAGGCCAACTGTCAGCTTTGCAGCCAAGTCTCAGGGACACAGTATGATGTTGCCAAACAACCGAGACAGCTGTTGAGTAATAACCCAAGGCCTGCCGATGGAAAACAGACTCTGATCTTTGATACAGAAAAGTGAGAAATCAGATGGTGAGGCCATGCTGAGGATCAGTATCTTCAATCTTATTGTTTCTGTGCCAGAAAGGATCATTTGATCTGCAGGACCTATCTAAGCGCACCAAGTAACCCTCTTGCAGAGGCCAATCTGGTATAGCCCTTTTTGAAACGTTTTCCTCAGCACGTCTCGGAGGGAATGCCTCCACTTCTATTTCTTTTTCCCAGGTGTTTGTGTGTGTGTGTGTATATATTTATATAATAGTAATCTTCCTAGCCTTGCATTTCTATCAGCATTCATAAGTGAAATATGCTTTCAGAAATCATCATTCCCAATCATCTTATTGACCTTAGACCTGTCAGGATCCACCAAGATGCTTAGAAGATGCACACACCCACTTGGATTTCAAAATGATCTGAATACAGACTGCTAGTGGCTACTAACTGTTCCAAATCCCAGAAACCTGTATTGTTCCCTACAGCTAGGAAGGTTTTTTGTTTGTTTGTTTTCTCCAGAACAGTGTCCCATCCCCTGCACTTGTCACCTGTACGTTTCATGCTATTTGCTCCCAGCTCCCCATGTATGGAGCACCTTGGTCCTTTTGTCACTTGTCACTACTTCCTAAAGCCTGGGCTGCAGACAGCAGAGCTGCAGTACACTTCAGCAGTGCCCCAGAGGCCACCAGACATCCAGATGGGCTTGTTAGGCCTGCCTTGGCAGCATCCACACCAGGCTTGAGTCACCATCTTTAAATATTTCCTCATTATTCATTACTGCAGCCCCCTAGTCCTTCAATGCCTCTGGTAAAGGAGAGCTGGTCTTACAGGAATAAATCTTATGGAGAGGAGGAAGCAAGTAACCAACAATACTGTATTACAGATGTCTGTGGCCATATGGTTTGCCATGCCCATCCACCCAGCGGCAGAGGATTTTAACTTTTACCAGAAAACACAAAACAAGCCTGCAAGAACTTGCTCACTTCTTGCCATTAATCTTACTAAAGTTGTACTTCATTTGCTTGCCCTTGTGCTTACAAAGAGCTCTGTACTTCACTGAACTAAGGCTGATAATTTTCAAAATCATTTAATGGCCACACCATATACAAGACATCCATTTCTCATTAGCTATTAAGTCTTTAAAACATATCAGTGGCTTTAAAAACTCCACGCAGAGCGTATATCTGCAAATTGTTTGTAATATTTGAAATCTACCCTACAGCCTGAACTTGAAAATTGCACACAGATGAAGTCTACCTCTATTACTCACTGACTTCAATGAGACCATTCATGCAAAGGGTCCAAGGCAGTTTTAGGGCTTTCAGTAATGTGTGTACGTATATCTTTTTACTTTTAAAAATGAAGAGGGAAATCGGAACAAGTGTGAAGATCATAAAATGGGTAAAGATTTTTTTAAACCACCACCAAAGTGCAATCACGCTGGAAGAAGCTGACAAATTTCACCAGCTCTTTTTCATTAAAGTACATTACTTTAAACAAAACCCCCCAAGGCAAGCTCTGTGAGAAGTTTGCCATGATGGGAATATACTCATGTGAAAGAAATATAGCACAATCTAGCACATTCATAGAAATGTCACTTTTAAATATAAAGCCCATTATTCATTATTAAAAGAAATGGATACATATGTGAGAAAAACACCCATCTTGTGGCTACATGCCTGGCAGCAGCTTATATTCTTTACAGAGTATTTTACATCCACAATAAATGTAAAATAGACACGTATATATCTAGCTTTTAGGATGTTTCTTCAGGTTTATAGTCATCGGGAAATAGCTGTGTCTGATTCAAGAAGAAAAGAAAGCCACATTTATTGTGTACGTAAAAGTGCCAGGAAATTCAAAGAAACAGGAACACCGGACAAGTTGAGACAAAAATGTCAACAGCTGCATTAGACTGTACACCGCTCATTGCCCCCGATAACAAAGGGGCATTGTCAAGAGCTTGACAAAACCAGAGGCTGATGGATTTTGGAAAATAAAGTGGTATAAGTCTGATTTCATTAATCAAACAAGTGACTATAAAATTACAGCAGTTCACGATGCGAGGTATTGCCTCAGCACTGTGAGGGGAATTATTTCGGTCTCCTGCTCAAAACCAGCCAGAGAAATGGATGTTAATAGCACTGATGGATGCACCAGCAAGTTTTCAGAGTGCACCTGTGTTAATTGCTGTTGTATTCCTTAACCTTTACCAGGGCAACATGAACATCGAAGAACAGTGTCTTGCACCAGAGAATCCATATTTAATCAATGGATCAGGTTAAGACTTGGATTTTTTTCTTCAGCAGGATACTCCCACTGTTAAAATTTCCAAATGACAGATGCTCTGAAGTTTTCCATAGTAAAGACATTTTAAAGACATTTAAAAGAATGTCATTATCATTTTTATTTTTTCCTGAAATTGTAAGGTTAAAGCCCTTAAGCCCTAATGGTCCTCTCCAGTTGCGTAGTTAGACAGAGCTTGAAGACCGCTGGTAGCAATTTCAGTTCAAGAAGTTTCTAAAAACACACTGCCATGAAGTGCAACTATTTCAACACATTGATTTCTTTTTTTTCCTTTCCTTCCAACAACAGACAAAAACTTATAACCAGGGACTGAAGAGAGATTGGAAGGAGACAGAAGTGAGTGTTCATTGTTTGTTCCCATCCCAGAAAACACTTGCTGCACCTCACCTGACAATAGGCCCGATGATGAAAAGGTCAGTTCTGCAAGCATTATCCTCAGAGCAGAACAACTTGGTTGAATTCGGAGCTCAGTTTTAGCTGAACTACTTGGAGACTTATTTGCATGACGTTTATGTATGTGAACACTTACTAGAAGAGCACATTGCCTTGCACATAAGGTATTATAAAATAATAATCACCAGAGAACTCTACCTCCATGATATACAGCAACGGGTTTTAGTCAGGGCTCCTGTTAAAAGTAGCAGCAGCTTTTGGGTGGGGTAGGAGCACCAGGCTGGACTCTGCACACGATGTACAGGAAGGGCAGGCTGGCTTCTGGAGGCACACAAGGCCTCATATGAATCAAAAGGGACTGAGTGTCCCTCTTTGCAGAAAGCCAGTGCCTGCTGGGGGGAGCAGCAAGAAGCCATTTGCTTCAGCAATTGGGATCAGGTTCAAAATATCCAACCACCCAGCCACCTGGTGCATTCATGAGGGTGTTACTCAGCCTGCAGCGGTGGACTGCCCATCATCTCCAGTGCTTGGCTTTCCAATGTCCCCATGCAGCTTGAATTCAGCCACCCCTGTGACAACTACTCACTACTACCGTTAACTACTTCATCACAGGACTTTCTCTTTTGGAGTATGTACGCTGAATATATGAAGAAGCTTTGGATGTCCCTGCTTGGTACAGGTTTTCCCCAAAACAAAGAATGGTTGGAGGAGCCAGGTCCTCTCAACAGCATCTCAAGAAACTGCAGCCCTCAACTGGTACATTGAAAGGAGGATGAGCAACAGGCTGCTAGAAACCTCTACTGGGAGAAGTAGTATCTTACTGCTCACTGAAAAGCAAGAAGTTATTTTTCCTTAGTGTTCCTCCTACAACCAATCCTCTGCCCTTCTGGAACTTATAGTTCTTTCTCCATCTTTGCATTCATGGCACATGTGAGAGCCTGGCTTTAAACTGCATCACGAATTCGGTGGGTCACCAGCACGCTTTCTGGAGAATGAAGAGCAACAAGTCGGGTGGCAATTTTTAATATTTGATTCTTCTTGCAGAATTTGTCACTCTATGGAAAGAAGAAAATAAAATAAAAAGGGGCATTTCTCTAGCCAAAGGGTATCCTTCATTCTGCATATCAATAACCTGCTACAAACAAGAGAAGGGTAGAAACTTCTTGAAGGAAAGGCTGCAAGCATCCTTTATAATGGAAAGCTTTAAAGAGTTTAAAAGTAGGTATTGCTACCACCTCCCACTCTAAAACATGAAAGATTAATCAGTTAATCCAAGGGAAAAAAAATCCAACAGAAAGAAAAAGCTTCTGAGCAAATCTGTCAAAACCAGAAGCCACTGATCTCACACAGGCTCTGCTCCTGATTAGAACTGGAAATGTGAGTTTGCTATCACACTGGTGTTTTGCTCTTCTGATTTTGAAGCAGTGCGAAGGGTGGTGAGGCACAGGCTGAGTTTTAATAGGAGTTGGATCCAGACTCAACTCGTCACCAAAGGTAGACTGCAATCATTTAGTAAAACTAATGACACATGGAGGAAGACAGTGAAAAAATTCTGGAAGTCAAAGCATTGTGGAAGTGACAGCTATATTGCCAGCAAAATAAATCTGCAGGAGCAAGTCTCTACCATGGCTAGATCCTGACACATTAAGGACCTTGAAAAACAAGAGGTAGATTTAAAAGCTTGAGTCGTTCAGTCACTACCACACATTTATAAACTGCAAAACCAAGGCGGAATGCATATCATAGATTCACAAGCCTAAGCATAAACCTGCTTGCAGTAACTACATATCTTTTCTCATTCCAGTAAGGATGAACAGAATTTCTTTTGCCTGAGGAGAAAGAGCATATTATCTCTGAGCACTGAAAAACTAAATAATTTCCTGAAGCCTAAAAGAAGCAGGTTCAACAGCAGGCCAGAGATGGAGGACAATGAGCCAGTCCAAATGTCACAGCTCGCTCACAGGCCCATTGAAATTTGGGACTGGAAACTGAGTACAGATTAAGCACAGATCCTGTTGTAACCAAATGTTTCCACAACAAGATGATGCAAGCAGATGTGTAGACAAATGTATATAAATATATACCTCCAGACAAACATATAAAGGAAGCCTTGATAACATTTGTTTCATTTTTTTTTTTCAAATACCTTGAGCAGCATTACTGGTTAAACAATGTAACTTCAAATCCCAGAAAGATATCGCAAGAAATGAAAATATTTGCAAGCGGCAATTAAGCAGACAAGAGAAGTGATAAACAAACAAGTGATTCACATAACATATTCAACAAACCAATTCCATTCCATTATTAGTCTTACGGAGGATACAAAAATGGTGGCTGTACTAGTCCATGACTTTAAGGATTTTCATACTGCTTCACAACGTTCTCATAAATACAGCAATCAACTAAAGTTAGGTGAAACTGTTTAGTTTAGTGAATAACTGTCTGATAAATTACACAAACAGCAGTTTACTGCCAAATAGAAAATCTGGATTAAGTGCAGGAATCTGTTTTCATTCTGGGACTCTTCAATATTATCATTAATAAATTGGTATGGTAAAGGATAAAATGCCAAGTCCAAGGAGAGTATTGAGCTGGGAAAGTACAACAGATCCTTCAGAGGAGCTATTTAGATCTCAAAACAATCTTGAGAGAGAGGGAAAACTGTCTGAGAAAATGAGGATGCACTTCAACAAGTGTGAAGTAGCACACTATGAAATATGTCAACAGCATGTACATATATACATCTGTGCAACTGACAAAAGACATGAGACAGGAAGAAACTGGAGAGGCAGTGGGTCTTGAGAGAAGGATTTGGGAATCATAACGGATCACAAACTGAACACAAGTCAAGGGCATTTTGCTTTGGAGAGAAAGCACGTATCAAAGTGGGATATATAAACAGGAGTGCTATTTGTAAGACAGCTAAAGTAAACGTGCTTTGCTAAGCAGTAAGGCTCTGGCAGCTGGAGATCTGCAGCCA